>NC_140432.1:10067500-12467500 GCF_965140295.1 Lepidochelys olivacea | reverse complement strand
ATTCCTTATTTTTACTTTATTTTTTAACTCTGTAAAGCAAAATACAGCAAATCAAAACAAAGAGAGTTTGAGTAAAAAGATTTCAGCCACAGAATGTTTAAATAGCTGTATGTGCTATATTCAGTTCAGTTCTTCAGAGACTTAAATAAGCAATAGTAGTGTGAGGGGGGAATTAATTCAGTGGAACTCGTGTTCAGGGATTTGTGGGGAAGTAGTTCTGTGTGACCACCTAGCCCTATATAAGACCTATCTATTTGCTCAGAAGCTATCAGAGGGTGTGGTGGTACTGCCAGCTGCTAAGTTGTCTGAAGTGGATTTGAGTTTGGCTTGCAAGTAAGAGTTCCTCCCTGTTTTCTTGCTCTGTTAAAATGCTTTTCTGATCTTTTATTATGGGACTATATATAATAAGATTGTGTCTGTCTTGTCATTATCTTGGTTGCTACTGAAGTAAGATATGGTTTTGATGTAAACTGGATGATACTAATTCCTGGGAGGGGAATTGTGTGTATGTGGATCATACATCATTGATGGGTGGAGTTCTTAAAATCTATATATTTCCTGTACTAATTAATATGCAGACTTATACTATTGTAAACCTGTTGATTCAAACCAATGGTACTGTGCTCTGCTGTATGTCTAGTACTCACTTACTATAAATTGAACTGAATTGCTCATAACTCTTTCTTTAGCTAAACTAACTTTACCAGTCTCCTGATCACAGCCATGCCTTTTTTAACCAAAAAAAACCTCCTGTTGCCACTGCATAGCCAATATATGGCTAGGCCACAAGAATTTTCTCATTGAGTCCTGATTGCCTGGCCTTTAGGAATTAGTCTGCTAAAAACTGTTCAGATACTGTGTTTAGTTAATATTATTGGCAAGGGAGTCCCCTCTCTGCTCTGTTTGTTTGTCTTTGGGTGCTATTTAAGTGGCTATATACCAAAACAGTGAAACTGTAAATTGACAAGGAGTTCTGGGAGGGGGAGAAACCAGAAAGGCATGTATTTCTTCTCCCTCTATTGTCCTTATTTGGAATGCTGTAATGCCATATACTGGGTGCCAACATTAACAGCCTTGTTATATTTCTTCTGAGCATTCAGCTCTTTGGCTGTCTTGTGTGTAATCCATGGCCTACCTCTTCTTGTCCTATGGTTAATGTTTCCATTATTTCCTGGTGGTGGAGCTTAAGGTAGTAATGTGAGATTGTAGCATGAGTCTCTTACGTTCCCCAGTGGACTGGGTAGGTTGGGTGTTTAGAGGAGTGTTCCTTCACTGCCAAGTGGTCATTGCAATGACCAAGTATCTAACACCTCCTACATCTCATTGCATCTTTTTCTTGCAGATCTTTCTCTGGTTGCTAACATTCCCTAGCATCAATTGTGCCCCTGCCCTGAAGTTACTGGTATTAGCAAGGCAAGTCCCTAACCGCTACTGTCTCAAGGCTGCTGCTGTACCCCTGCAAACATGGGAGGCAAACTGAGCAAGAAGGGGCTCAACATGGCTTATGAGAAACCAATAGCCCATGTGGTTGAAGCTACAGAGGCTGCTACAGGGAAACCAGAAGAGAGGGAGGAGGCCTGCCCTGCTGCAGAGTCAATGGGACCCACAACTGAGAAGAGGGACACAGATTCCCAGGTCCCTGCTGATGAGACAGAAGACCAGGAAGGAGGTGAAGTCCCTGCAGTGGGTGTGGAAGAGATCTGTAAACCTGAACCAAGGCAGCTAGATTTGGTGCCTAATGAAGAGCAGCTGGTGGCTCCTATCAGTGAGGAAACCACTAAATCTCCAGAGGCAGACCCTTCCCAGCTTCTGGAAGTCTCAACACCTGTAGATGGTGAGAGCAGACAGGAAGGGGATGGTGAATAGATGGAATCCCCCAGCATCTGAATACCAAATTTCCATTTCAAGACCCATCTCTACGAAGAGGCAACTTCTGCAGAATGAGCCTGGCAACGCTAATTCAACTCTCCGCTTCTCCAACCTCTGAGACTGTAGCTGTGGCAGAACACCTCCATCTTTCAGCGACTATCTGATCCCTGGCACCAGAGTGAAATGGACAGACTGAGTAATGCTAGTAAAATGACCTCTTTTGGGTGGTTCCATCAGCACTGGTGAGCTGTATCCCCAGCTCTTAGCCAAACTTTAGCCCTTTGTAGGGAAATAGGCAAGTAAGATGGCGTGCATCTGGTACAGGACTTGGTGCAACTGGTAGGGCACACTTCCTGTATCGTTAAGGCTGGACTGTCAGCCAGTCCAGCACATCTCAGTACCTGACCTGTCTCTCAAACTTCTGCTGTGCATAGCCATCTTTATCTGTTTAATGTAGATGCCTGAATGTAATTAAAACAGTATCTAAGGGTTTTAAGGTCTTGGTGTGATATCCCTTATATGCAATGAATGAGTGGCTCTTAAGAACAAACTTGATTCCCTGTTCTTATTGTTATGTTGCATGATGATGTGGCTATCAGTCCTGAATGCAGTGAAGATGTTGTGAGGTGTTGTCTAGCTCTACTGGAACATGTTAATTATAATTCCAGGTCCATTTTAAGGCCTCAGCTGCCACTTAAAAACCAGAAGAAACTAATCTAATTGTTCAGAAGAGAATAATTACTAAATTATAAAATAAGCAATCTATCCTGTATATGCAGTAACAGGACACTTGTGGTTTATGTAAGTCCTTGTATAGAATTACCTGCATTGACTGATCCGTTCAAATGTAGGATGTCAATAAATGTTTTATTCTTGCAACAAGCAAATATCTGAAATGTTTATGGCTGGTGTCTACCTTCACTGAACAAACTCTAATTATGGGCTGTGTGGGGAGCAGGGAGTTGCTACTAGATATGGGTATGAATAACTCACGTAATTAAAAGACCGTGTATCTTAACTTTCTCCACACTGTACAGCAGTGACCATTTTGAGGGAGTGTCTCTTCCCTCCACCCGCAGTGATTTAGTGCTTTTAAGAGTGGGTCTCAGTGAGTCTTACCCTTGAACACTAAGATACAAGGAAGCTCCGTCAGGGATCAGTTCAGGACATGAATGTGGTGGAGACCTCCTAGGCTTGGCAGTTTGAGAGTCTTAAGCTTTGAGCCCACTTGAGTCGTATAGCTGTGACATTCCACAAGTTAATAATGGGCCTATGCTGGGTGGGGACCCAATGCACACAATCTTGCTTTATACTCATTCTATCTAGGTAAAGCTTTACCATAGTAACTTTCCCTATGTAAATAGTGAGCCCCCGCAGCTCTGCTGAAATAACTAGGCCTATAATCTACAGGATGTTAACAGCAGTGCTGTTAATGGTGCTTTTAGTAAAGAGTCCCTTCTCCAAATGTGAACCTCTAACTCTTAATGACAGCTCTGAGAAGGGCAGCTAGAAAGGAAAACAAAAGGGGGGTAATAGCGCCACATAACTTCTTGCTAGCTGTGTCAAAGGAGTGTTGACAAGCTCTCATCCCTTATCTCAAAATTTAATCCACTTACACACCCTTTCTCCTCTTCTTCCTCCTTAGCCTCAATCTCTGTTTTTGTTTTCCCCTCTGAAATCCTTGATCATGCTATCTGCTTTTCCCCCTTGCCTGGCTTTCACTCTGGGTGTGTGGTAAATGACAACCCCCTACCTCAGGACTAAGGTAAAAAGGTACATGCATCTTTCTATCTGACTTCAGGCTATTGACTTGCCTTCTCAATAAGACTTTCTCCTGGACTTCAACCAATAATTGCATTTTCAGGCTCTATAAAGAATATCAGCAGGATTCACTATTTTTCAGAGTTCGGTCATAGGTTCTCAGTGCTTTTGGAGGCATTCAGTGCAGCTCCAACTCTGAGGAAAAATCCTTACAAAGAGCATGCTTACTGGAATTACATTGAAGTAACTGAAAATATAGTAGAGGTATCCTTGTCTTCAGCTAGCCTTAAATTATCTACTACTATTCTGGCTACTTCTTCCCTTCCATTTTTATTTCATACATGTCTGAACTTCCTTGATTTTTTTTTTCCTGCTCAGTTCAAAGTCCTTCCTGGTATCTCTGCTTTCCTGTTTCCATCTCCACTGTCTAACTCCCTGACTTTGGTATGGTCTCTACATATTCTTCCTTGCTGGAGCTTCTTTCATTTCTTAAGGACATCTTTACTTCTGTCATCACTGATTAAATATGTGCTAATACTAAATTGTCAACTTCTTTTGCCATCCCTCCACTCTAAAATGTCTCAGCTGGATTTTGCCATTGAGCTGTAGCTGAGCTGGTAGGAAATGATTATAGAAAAAATCTGAACTTTTTTCCTTAACTCTTCAGTGGTGGTTTTGTTTTTTTTAAGTTGGTGCTTAGAGGAAACCCCAAATGCTTTGTGAAAGGGACCCTAGCTGCAAAAGTTTCCATTTGAACAACACCTCACTCATTTTTTCTTCCCAGTTTTGCTAAAGTTCTAAACAGCTCAGTTGTTGGTCTTGTCATGCATGGGGCTTGGAATGGCCACCTGCTTATATCCACCAAATTAAAGTTGCAGACTGACTAATATTCAACTTGTATAGATGGGGTAGGTGTACAAGCATATAGTAAATGACAGTCTCTGCCAGAAAAGAGATCATGATCTAAAAGAAAGACAGGGCAACAAAAATAAGTTAGTTTTGTTACTAGAGACTATGCTATGCATGATGTTTAGTAATCAATAGCTGTAATCGGAGTTGGTTACCTACCCTAAGCTGCTAGCAGAGAGTAGTTTCCAATCACCCTGTTTTCCAACTTTGGAATCCTTCCTACAGGGAGGTTTTTCAGATTTTTTTTTTTTCTATAAGCATTTCCCTACCAGCTCAGCTACAGCTTAATGGCAGAATCCAGATGAGAGAGACATTTTAGAGTGGAGGGATGGCAAAAGAAGTTTACAATTTAGTATGAGCACATACTCCATCAGTGATGATGGAGTAAGTAGAGATGTGTACTCTTTACATTATACTCTGCAGCAGAAATTTGAGTATGAGTGGTACAGGGATAGTATCTTCTGCAATCTATGCCAGGTGACAGATCCTGCTAGGGACATCCATCCAGTCAGCAGCTACAACAAAATCTCTACAAAGACAAGACACTTTCTGATAGCAGAGACGGAGAAATGTTGGTGGGTTTTCATATCACGCTGCTTGTTACTGGACAATGCAGGGGCAACTTGTTAAATAACATCAACCCTAAAACACATCTCTACTTCCACACTGTCAGCTTTGCAAGAGTTTGACTCTACAACACAAGTGTAGATCCTAATCGTGTACAGACATACACAGGTAGTTAATTTTACACCCTCTGAGTAACGTCATTAAAGGCAAGCTGCTCTGTGTCTGATGCCCTCCCTTGTTCCAAATGTAACAAGTTAACCCCACTGCTCACATCTTAATATTTTAACTAAAGAGACAAACTTGTGATCTGAAGAGTGGAAGTATTTGCCCCTGTCCACAAACCTTCCTTTTATAAGGCAACTAAACACAATCCACTTGTCACTGAAGGTATAACTCTAGCAGTGAGGCAACTTTCTGTCATTGAGTTCTGATTGCCTGGACTTTAGGAATTAGTTCTATTTTATCTAATCGGTCCAAACATCTTGCTGTTTACATCACCTGATGTTCAGTCAGTAATATTAGAAGCAAATAAAGTCCTCCCTTTACTATTTTGTCTTAATTGTCATCAGAATGGCAATAATGTGCAAGCTTATGGGGGGATGAACCTAAACTGACAGGGACTCATTGAAAGAAACAATTAGAGAAGTGCCTGTGGGCCTTCTAATTATTTGTTATCCGTTGAAAGGCTGTCATGTCTTAGTGGTTGCCAGTAATATCTGCCCTGCTGTGGGCAATCTTGGCATTCAGCTCATTGGCTGTCTTATGTGTAATCTATGGAACTTCTAATTCTTGTCCCATGGTGAATGTTTCAATCAGCTCCTGCAGGTGGAGAATAATATAGAAATACTCTGCTGGAGTGCTCTTCTAAGTTATACAGTCCTCTGAACACCCAATCCTTATTACTCAGTAGAGTTTCGCCTTTGCTACTAGATATTCACTTCCAATGATAAAATAGCTAAGGTATCACCTATCTCACTTCAGCTCTCTTACAGATATCTCACTGGTTACTAACCCGCAGCAAGATTCAAGTGTTCTCAGAAAGAGAAGCAAACCACTTACTGCATAGCAAACATGGGAGGCAAACTTGGCGAGAAAGGACTCAATGTGGCTCATGCGAAACCAACAGACCAGAGGACTGAAGAAGCTACAGAGGCGGCTATGGGGAAGCCAGCGGAGAGTGAGGAGGCCTGCCCTGATGCAGAGTCAACGGGAGCCACAAATGAGAAGAGGGACAAAGATTCCCATGTCTCTGCCGATGAGACGGAAGACAAGGAAGGAGGCAGAGTCCCTGCAGTGCACACAGAAGAGATCTGTAAACCTGAACTAAGGCAGCTAGATTTGGTGCCTAATGAAGAGTAGCTGGTGGCTGCTGCCAGTGAGGAAGCCACTAAATCTCCAAAGGCAGACCCCTCCCAGCTTCTGGAAGTCACAGCACCTACAGGTGTTGAGAGCAGACAGAAAGAGGATGCTTAAAATTTCTGTGCCCTGTAGGGGAATAGGCAAATAACATGTCATGAATCTATCTGTATGTATTCTACCAATTGCATGAAGTCCTGTATCTTTAGGATTGGACTGCCTGAATGTATGTAACACTTCAGGACTTGAACTAACCGAATTTCACTTCCCCAGTGCATAACCATGTTTCTCTGTTTAACATAGGCGATATTTCCTTTGGGTTTTTACATCCTTTTGCTTGATATCTTTTTATATATAAAAACAAATGGCTTTTTGAAGACCAGATTTGGTTTATTCCTCTTACCGTCCTAAGTTCTCAGGTGACCTCAAGTATTTGTCCTGCATATAGTCAAGATCTTGTGAGCTGATGCCTAGCTTTACTAGTGCCACGTCCTATCTGAGGCACCAACTGCCACTTCTCCAATTGAAGGATATGTAATGAAGTTAATATAATTGTTTGTAAATTAGTAGGCTCTTCATAATGAGTATCACAATTGGGTGACTGCTTTATTCTAATGTTTGCTGTCAATAAATGTTATTTTATAACTGTCAGTGTCTGAAACATATGGTGGTGTCTACCTTCAGTGAATGTACTTCAGCTGTGGACTGTCAAGTGAGGAAATGCTACTGGATGCAGCTATAAAAGCAAAACGCATTAAATATTGCATCTTAGCACTCAGTGCTGTACAGCAAGGATTAAGTCTACAGTAAAACTTTCAAAGTGACTACATCCTCTCTGAAAAACTGGGCCCAGGGCTCTATTGATACTCTTATCCCTCAGCTCTGAAGATATGTGAAAGCTACATTCAGATTCATTTCAGGAAATGGCCACAGGCCAAACACTCCTGTCCTCTGTGGGTGGAGAGCTGTATCTCAAGTTTTCTAAGTGCAATATAACACTGTAGGATTGAATAGTATAACTATTCTTCAAGGGGTCCCAGTTCACACACAATTTGGTTTCTTTGGGCACATAGAACTTCTGATAAGAGTTTACTAGATACTCTCCATTTGTAAAGACAGGGCCCACACAGCTCTGCTGAAATTGATAGGCCTTTACTAAGTCTGCCATGACCAGATATTACTATAAGTTGTTGTACTAAGATGAAGAGAGGGCCCTTCTTCCATAAGTGAGTTTCTGGCTTCTACGCTGAGAATGGCAATTAAAAAGGAACACAAAGGGGGGTCGGGACATAACTTTTCAGACACGACCTTTTCACTTGCTATCTGTCTCGGATACTTCTGACTCAAGCTCTCTTGTCTTACTCTGAAACTTCATTTACTTACCAACCTGATTCCATCACGGAAATGCTTGACTGCACTGTCAATCTTCCTCTTCTCCAACCTGGCTTTCACTCTGTCTGTGCTGAAACTAACCATCCCTTAGATAATGTAAACAGCACTTGTCTCATTCTTTTTTAGTCTTATTGGATTTCAGTCCATTGATCAGTTTTCCCCCTTCTGTTACTGTTTTCTCCTGCACCTCAATCTGTAACTGCATCCTCCATGTCTCTATTAGTGAGAGAAGATGAGAAGGATACATTACTGTCCTGTGCTCTTGGTAGCTTGAGACGTGTTCTGATTGGTTACACTGCTCTGAATCAGAGAGGAATACACCCATAAAGTTAATGGATGCTTCCTGGAGTTACATGGGTGTAATTTGGAGTACAATGTGGGCTTCTCTGTCTTCAGGCAGACTCAGACTACCTGTGATTATTACAATGCCCCTCTGCCATGTACATTGGTCAAACTGGACAGTCTCTACATAAAAGAATAAATGGACACAAATCAGATGTCAAGAATTATAACATTCATAAACCAGTCGGAGAACACTTCAATCTCTCTGGTCACACGATTACAGACATGAAAGTTGCGATATTACAACAGAAAAACTTCAAAACCAGACTCCAGCGAGAGACTGCTGAATTGGAATTCATTTGCAAATTGGATACAATTAACTTAGGCTTGAATAGAGACTGAGAGTGGTTAAGTCATTATGCAAGGTAACCTATTTCCCCTTGTTTTTTTCTACCCCCCCTCCCGTTCCTCAGACGTTCTTGTTAAACCCTGGATTTGTGCTGGAAATGGCCCACCTTGATTATCACACACATTGTAAGGAGAGTGATCACTTTAGATAAGCTACTACCAACACGAGAGTGGGTTTGTTGGGGAGGGTGGGGAGAAAACCTGGATTTGTGCTGGAAATGGCCCACCTTGATTATCATACACATTGTAAGGAGAGTGATCACTTTAGATAAGCTATTACCAGCAGGAGAGTGGGGTGGGGGGAGAGAAAACCTTTTGTAGTGATAAACACCCATTTTTTCATGGTTTGTGTGTATAAAAAGATCTTCTGTATTTTCCACTTTATGCCTCCGATGAAGTGAGCTGTAGCTCACGAAAGCTTATGCTCAAATAAATTGGTTAGTCTCTAAGGTGCCACAAGTACTCCTTTTCTTTTTGCGAATACAGACTAACACGGCTGTTACTTTGAAACCTGTGATTATTCCAGCTCTTCAATTGCAATGCTCCCATTATCTGGATTTCCTACCTTGATTTTCTGCTGTCATTTCAAACTGTGTCCCCCAAACTGAACTTCCTCCTAATATCTCTCTGCTTCCTCACTTCCGTCAACACTATCTCTGCACTGTCCTCTGACTCCCTTGACTTCAGCATTGTCTTTGTCTGCTCAGTACTGCTCCTTCTTTCTCCAGCTTGTCTTGCATTTCTTAAATTCATTTCCCCTTTTTTACCTATCATCAGTTACAAATCTCCACTTCGGCATGCACCACTAAATTAATCTCTCTGTTTCTCTGAAGGGGTTACCAACTGTTGCCATTTGGCACTGCCTTTGAAAGCCATCACTGACTTCTTGTTTTCTCCTGTAGAAGAGTTAAGCCCTGCTGGTGAAATCCTGGGCCTTTTTAAGTTAGAAGCAAATCTCCAATTAACTTCAATGGGGCCAAGATTTGGCTTTGTGACCTTAAATTTATGGTCCTACAAAATAATCACACCCTCTTAACCTGATTTGGCAATTTTATCTCTGTAGTTCAGCTGGTAGGGAAATATTTGAGATTTTCTGGCAAACAGTGACATGTTTGGTGTTAATTTTACTTCAGTTTTTTTCAGATTTTCATCATAACAAAAATGTAGGTGTTTTGATGAAAATACAAAATTCTCTGGGAAGAAAAATTGTTGTAATAAATTTAGCCTTTAATAAAAGAAAATACATAAAGTCCCTTTTAAATTAAAACTTTGACAAGGTTTGAATCAGCTCCACCATCCGTATTTGGTTTTCTGTTTTCAGTCATGCTGACCTTTGTGCTTGAAGCAGCCATAGGCTTGTCCACCTGTTTATTCAGTAGCCAAGTGTAGTGTATACCAGCTAATCTACAACCACGGCTGAAGTAGGTACACAAACATCATAAATGGCCATCTCTGCCCCATGGGGATCATGGCCTAAAGCACAAGCTGCAACAAACAAGGGAGCATAACACAGTGGTGAGGACACCAAAAATAAGAGGGGATTCTAGCACAGACGAGGGCCATTTATAACTTTTAGCCCATCAGTAGCAGTAGTTGCAATTTGTCACTTACCCTAGCCATTATCAGACCGTAGTGTCCAAGCATCCTTTATTTTCCTACGTAGAGATTCATCCTACACTGATGATTCCTCAGCCTCCTTTAAGCTCTTTGTTCTGTTGTGTTAAGTTTGAAGTTGTATTTATAAACCACTATGTACATTCATACTGCTATCTAAATGCTTAACCATCCTGACTTGTAGCTTCCAATTCACTTATTGGACCACAAGCCTAAAATTAGAGCATCCACTTAGCCACATATGCAAAATATGAATAGGTATACTCTAAGGCAAGAGCACAGAAAAACCATCTCACCCAACACAGCTATCAATTATATATCCGTATGTTCTTCACTGTACGTTAACATAGATGCCTCCTTATCTTGTTCTACAAAACATCCCAGGGAAACCACCTGCCAAATGAAAGTAGTCCAAAGGGAGGTAAAAAAAAATAAACCTGGCAATGAGGTTGTTTGCTTGTCTGTACTCTCTGCATATGAAAAATGGTATCCAAGTTTAACTACATTTTATGCAGGAGTCTATTTTTGGACTAAGCAGTAGACCCAGTTTGCTATTCTCCTACAAAAAAATCACTAGACCACCAGATTTTGATGACTGCCATCCTCTTTCTACAGTGGTTAGATAGTTATAGTTGTAACCAGGAATGAAAGAACACCTCAAATGGATATTGCAGTTCCTTTACAGTCAGCAGTAAGATTTATACTCCCATAGATTAGGAACCCCCCAAGTAGGTAATGGTTCATATCACTGCAAATAGCCTTTCCATATGCTAGGACTATCTAGGTACATATGTGTAACTGTAAAAGTGGGGGCAAAAGACCTATCTGGCTTTAAGATTAAGCTCGATAAGTTTATGGAGGAGATGGTATGATGGGATAACATGATTTTCGCAATTAATTGATCTTTAAATATTCATGGTAAATAGGCCCAATGGCCTGTGATGGGATGTTAGTTGGGGTGGGATCTGAGTTACTACAGAGAAGTCTTTCTGGGTATCTGGCTGGTGAATATTGCTCATCTGCTCAGGGTTCAGCTGATCGCCATATTTGGGGTCAGGAAGGAATTTTCCTTCAGGGCAGATTGGAAGAGGCTCTGGAGGTTTTTTGCCTTCCTCTGTAGCATAGGGCACGGGTCACTTGCTGGAGGATTCTCTGCTTCTTGAAGTCTTTAAACCACAATTTGAGGACTTCAGTAGCTGAGACATAGGTGAGAGGTTTATCGCAGGAGTGGATGAGTGAGATTCTGTGGCCTGCATTGTGCAGGAGGTCAAACTAGATGATCATAATGGTCCCTTCTGACCTTAAAATCTATAAATCTATGAAACTGTTCTCCAGAGGACAGATCCTCCTGCAATTATGTGACTATCCCAGCCCTGTTAAATGTGTAAACTATATACCATCTACTCACTTGTACATCACTGGGTCTCCATTTTGTGCATCCAATGTTTTGGTTTTGGCCCATATTCACTCCATCTGACTCTTCTAGAACCCCAGGTTAAATATCAACCCCTTGATAAATGCAATTCCATGATGTATTTGCAGTAACATATATGAAAGACAATCGCATTTCCACCATAATTCCCAAGGCCATTCCTTCCAGATTTACTAGTCACCTCACTCACACATTTTGACAAAAATCAACTTCTTTTATTGGAAAAAAGGATCAAAGGAGAAAGAGAGCACGGACCATTTTGTTGACAATTTCAGTTTTAAATTTCCAGCTCTATCTATTGGATGATTTTGGGTGTCTGCTGTTTATATTCTTTAAATGAACTCTCAGCTGTTCCTTTTGTAGTTTCATACTGGGCTCTAAAAATTAATAATAAAGTAAAAAATAAAAATCAGCGAGCCACACGTATATTCCCATGTCCCTTTGTATGTGACTTGACTTGGACTGTATTTTATGTGTTTTACATGGTTACAGTATTGGTATGTATATGTTAGCCATATATGCAAAATATGAACAGGTATCATTCTTATATGCAATTGGCACTGACGCATAGATCATTGCTTTTAGGTTCATGGGGAGGGGGCGGGGAGTAGCATTTCTCTTTCCATTTTGTAGATGTGCCCTCCCTACATTACACTGCCCACCAGAAATCTGAATATGAATGGTGCAGCAAGAGTCACTTCTGCAGTACTCCATAGCAGGTGCCCAGATCCTGCTATGGACATCCATCCAATCTGCAGTCACACTAAAACCTCTGCAAATCCAAGCCACTTTCAGATGGCAGAAAAGGAGAAATGGTGGTGGGTTTTCACATCAAACTGCTTGTTACTGGACAAAGCTAGTACAACTGGTTTAAATGACATCACCCCTAGGACACATCTCTCTGCTTGGACCTGGCCAGCTGTGCAAGAGTATGACTCAAGAAACATGCTTCATTTTGCACACTATGAGTAACCTCATTAAATTCAGTGGGACTATTCACAATGTATAAAGTTAAACAGGAGAGCAAGTCCTTGCAGGATTGGTTCCCCAGCCACCTCCAGTTTGTTTGAACAGACAAATACATAGCAACACGGTGAACTCAAAACCCAATCCAATTAAATTACATGGAAATGGAAATATATGTATGGGCCACTGATTTTAATTTTAATTTTATTATTAACTTTTAAAGCCCAGTACAATATTATAAACCATTAAAATGTGACTATAAAGACACAATCACATGATTCTAAAGATGTCAAAGGATCATCCACTTCTCTCCTTCATGCAATTTAGCAGGAATAATGGTGTCAGGGAACATTGGCTCAGTGGAACTAATGTTCAGGGACTTGTGGGGAAGTAGTTCTGTGTGACCACCTAGTGCTTTATAAGGCCAGCCTGCTGAGTAAGAAGAAACTGATAAGAACCTAATCAGCAGAACAGCTACAGTGACTTGGAGTTGGTAAGAGTGTTCCTTATTTTGTTTGTTGTGTGCTAAAATAGTTCTTTGTTTTTTCTTTAAATGCAGGGAGATATGTTATGTTATTATTAGCTACCAATCTGGTAGTTTGGGGGATGTAGTTTTCTCACTATACCTTCTATGGATGAAGGTTCTGTGTACTTGGAGTAGAAGGGAATTCTTAGTAAGTTATGGCTTTAGAATATTTCTTTACTACTCCAGTGTATGGCACTGTAACCATTTGTAACTGACACACTGAGCTGAATCTTGTATTCCTCTTTAGTCTTTACTACAGAAGTAGCTTGAAGCTAAGTCACTGTGACTTTTTTTTGTTTTGATGTACTAGCTCATAATGTAGCTGTGATTAATGAACATACTTAGCTCCTTGGCTGTTTTATCTGTAATTCATGGGTCATCTTAGTCTCCTCCCATGATGAATAGTTTAATCATCTCTTGGTGGTGGTGGTGCTTCATATAACAATGCACTGTACAAGTTAAACCAATGCTCCCCCAGTCAACTGACTAACATTGGTTGGGTGTTCAGGGTAACCACTCCTTGACTATCTGGTAATCACTTGTAATGATTAAGTAACTTGGGTACCCTGTATCTCATTTTTAGCTTTCTCTTCCAGATCTTTCACTGGTTGCTCAGTCCTCAGCCCAGATCTTGTCTCCTGAAGCAAGTCATTTACCACGCTTGGTTGGGCTACTACTGTAGCCCTTAAAACATGGGAGGCAAACTGAGTAAGAAGGGATTCAATGTGGCTTATGAGAAACCAACAGCCCAGAGTTCTGATGAAGAAGCTACAGAGGCGGCTACAGTGAAGCCAGAGGAAACCCATCCTGCGGCAGAGTCCGTGGGACTCACAACTGAGAAGAGGGACCAAGATTCCCAGGTCCCTGCTCATGAGACAGAAGACAAGGAAGGAAGTGGAGTCCCTGCAGTGGGTGTGGAAGAGATCTGTAAACCTGAACCAAAACAGCTAGATTTGGTGCCTAATGAAGAGCAGCAGGTGACTGCTATCAGTGAGGAAACCATTAAATCTCCAAAGGCAGACCCTTCCCAGCTTCTGGAAGTCACAGAACCTACAGGTGTTGAGAATAGACAGGAAGGGGATGGTGAATACATGGAATCCCCCAGCATCTGAATACCAAGTTTCCATTTCAAGACCCATCTCTACGAAGAGGCACCTTCTGCAGAGTGAGCCTGGCAACGCTAATTCAACTCTCCGCTTCTCCAACCTCTGAGACTGTAGCTGTGGCAGAACACCTCCATCTTTCAGCGACTATCTGATCCCTGGCGCCAGAGTGAAATGGACAGACTGAGCAATGCTATTTAAACACCCTCTTTTGGGTGGTTCCATCAGCAGTGGTGAGCTGTATCCCCAGCTCTTAGCCAAATTTCTGTCCTCTGGAGAAGCATGGGGAATGAAGATGGCATGCATCTTTGATTTTTTTTTTCTACCAATTGCCCAAAGTCCTGTAACTTTATCTAGACTGTCTGAAAATACAGCACTCTCTCAAGACCTGAAGTGTCATAATTGCACTTTCCAGTGCATAGCCATCTTTATCTGTTTAATGCAGGTTCTGTTTGACTTAATATGCATGAAAATCACATTTATATGTGTGATGGGCAAGCAGCTTTAAGACCAAACTTGCTTCCTCTGTATTCCTTTTACTGTCTTAAGTTGCCTGACATGGGTTTGTGTCCTGTATGCTGTAAAGATCTTGTGATTTGACACCTAGCTTAATCAGTATCTGTTAACTATAATTCCAGCTCCGTTTGAGGACCAGCTGACCCTTTTCCAATAGAATAACATGCAATAGAAGAAAATTAATGTAGTGTCTTATTGTATAAACTAATAGTGGTTCTGAATTTACACTATTTCTTAGGTATAGTAATAGGACACTAAAAGCTTGTGAAAGTCTATATACAGTAGCCTGGTATAGTGACTGATGTATTCTAATATTTGCTAGTAATAAACTTCAATTTATAATTGCAGTATGCCAGTGTCTCTCATCTATGGCTTGTATCTACCTTAACTGAATGAACTTTTTGGCTATAAACTACCAGTTTGGGGTTTTTTAAACTCGAAACATGCATCAACATTCCATGTTACTCCTCTAGAAAGAGGTATGGAGTAAAAATGTAAAATACCCAGATAACTCAGTTGCTTTTGAAAACTGGGATTAAAGCAGTTAAGTCCCTCGGCTTTTTTGAGAGCTTTGCCCCTGAACTTGAAAGATACTTGAATTGGATGCAGCTTTCAATAGGCCCTCAACAACAACATCCTGAACTCTGGAGATTCTTACCTTTAGTTGCATGACTGAAGTGAGCTCAGAAAGATTAAACACAAATAATGAATACTCTCACTCTGCTTGCCACCACACAGAATATTTCTCTATACACATAGTATCTTGTTTTTTGAAAAAACAGCTCACTATAAAGTCAACGCCCACGCAGCTCTGCTTGAGTAATTGGGTCCTTCAGGCTCCATAAATATAGGGGATATTTCCTGGACTCATGCTGGTTTAACTGAAAGTAGGTTGCCCACCTAGCTTCAGGAAACCTGCTACTACATAGTAGCTAGAATAGTTCTATCTCTAAGGGCTGTTCTCCACTTGCAGCTGCCCCTCCTAGCTCCTCTGTTGCCACTTCAGATTGCCTAGGGGTAAGGAACAACTCAGTTTTGTATGAAGTCGATCGTCACTTTGTCAGCTGACATCTGCACTGTCAGGAAGTATGCAGATAAAAGTAACAAGTCAGAGGACATCAATAGTCTTCCACTAGGGTTACTTAATTCCATCCCCCCTTCAGTCTCGGATCAGTGAGTCACTAATCCTATGGAAAAGGGTTTAAGTGTCTCACTATAAAGTTTTATCTTTCTTCGTGAAAAGAAAGAGAGCAACCATTTTTTGCCATTCTGCACCTCCTGGTCTGTAAGTCTAACATTTATTTCAATATGGGTAAGATGTTGTTGTTCCTTGTCATTAAGTCAGCTCCTACATTGGTGTGTGGTGGGAGTGAGGCAATGTGATTCTGCCCAGTTGAGCTATAAGAAAAATGGTTTGGGATTTTCCTGGAAGTAGAAACTTTTTTCTTTTAAAATTGTTCCAGTATTCACTTCTTTAAAAAAAAGCTTTGATGAAAACACAAAATTCTTTGACATGAATATTTTGGTCCAGAAATTTTCTTTTAACAAAAAGCCATTTTCCATCAAAACTTTGTGTGTGTGGTTTTTTGTTTTTTTTCAGGAGTTCCAGTGTCTTCCCTCCCCCTCACCTTCTTGTCATACTAACCTCCATTTTGGCAATTTATACTCTCAACAAGTGTGCTGTCCTGTGGCTAACCTTCAGATAGCATGACTGTGGTATGTGTAGACACGTATAGTAAATGTCAGTCCCTGGCCTGTGGAGATTATAGGTTAAAAAAAGTCAAGGCATGAAAACTGGAGTGGGGAGAAAAAGGACTGGGCAACAAAAATAAGAGGCTGTTTAGCAAAGACTAGCACTAGGCACAACTTTTAGCCAGTCTGTAGCAGTAACTGCAATTGCCTATGCCTTAATGGTTAGGCAATGGTAGTTTCCAACCACTTTGTATTTTCCTGTGTTAGCATCTTTCATAACTGATGTTTCCTTAGCTGCCTTATTTAAATACTCATCCCCACTGTTGGCTTTAAAGCTGTATATGAGAACCAACAAAATTGTTAAATTGCTACCTAAAAGCTTAATAGTTCTGGCCTATACCTTTACCTGCTCTTCATTCCACAATCTTAAAATTAGAGCATCCACTTAGTCACATATGCCAGATATGAACAGGTACTCTATGCTAAGGCAATGATATAGAAAGACCACTCATGCAACACGGTTGTCAATTCTACAATGGTGGGTGCTTGAGTGTATATTAATGTAGAAGTCTCCTTATCTTGTTCTACCAAATACCCCAGAGAAACTGCTGCCAATTAATAGTGTCCAGGGGTATGTGAAAATAAGGTTGGTTGTTCGTCTGAACGCTTTATGTGAGTTAAATGGTATCCAAGTTGAGTTACATGCAATGTCAGAGACTTCTTGAGCAACTAGTATCCTTTATTTTGCTTCACAAAACTCACTGGACCTACCAAACTTTGATAGACTGTCATCCACTTTCTACAGTAGTTTGATATAATTGTAGCTAGGGGAAAAAACAACCAAAAAGCCTTCACTGAATTGAGCAGTTCCTCTGTAGACAGCAGTAAGGTAATGATTCATATCACTACAAACAACATTCACTTTTGTTAGGACTATTGTGACACACATTTGCAATTGTTCTCCAAAGAACAGTCTTTCTAACAAATATGAGAACATTTCTGCTCTTCTAAATGATTAAACTATGTACCATCAGTTTCCTTGTATATTACTGGGTCTCCAAACATTTAGTGCATTAGAGATTATAGTTTTGGACTACATTAATCTCATCAGACTCTTCTAAGATCCTATGTTAAATGCCTACCCTTTGGTGCGTGCTTTCCCATGGTGTATTAGCAATGACATATAAAAGATAATTGCTTCTTCACCAGAAGTCCCAAGACCATTTCTTTCAAATTTACTGATCATCTTCTTTCAGTCAGAGTAGAAGCATGACAGGGGGATATTTTGTTAGAGCTTGCAATTAACAATTGAAACTGCAATCTATGACATAATTATAAGTGTCTGCTGCTTACACTGTTTAAATGAACTGAAACCCAGCAATAAAAACTTTAGCATATTTGCAGAAGAGAAGAGAACCTACACATCTGTGATAACTTTATATTTAGTGTGGGTTAATAGCCCTTGCAGGAGGTGATTTTGGAGATATGATCAAATTCTGTACAGATATTATAGGTTTATTTTCAATAAATCAAAGAATGTGTTAGATCAGAACATGAGACAGGCATATACCATATATTTTATACTGCCCATCAAGGTGTGTCTAAGTTTTGAAACCATTGACTTTGCATTTAGTCTGGGATCAGCTGGTTCTGTAGGAGGTGGTGCTGGTGACATCAAGAGACTCCAGAATCAGTACAGATGTTAAACCTGAGTCCGGCTTGGTTCTTCTTATGCAGAACGGTTGGGGAGATGCATGGAAGACAGACATAGGGCTAATGTGAAGACGAGGGCTAACACAGAATGGATGGATCAAATCGCAGGACTCCCAAGCCTGATTTCAAATGGCAGCCCTCAGGGTCCTCTTACCCTCTTTTCTGTTTATGTTATTGCATGTTCCCATGTTTCTAATTTCCACCTTTGTGATTATTGCGAACTTTAGCTCTCTAAGAATCCAATCTCTCTTATGCAGCTGTTTCTGAGGCTCCTCATAGATGTCCTGCCACCGTGAAGCTTAAGAATTTCTTATATACTTTCCTCCTGCTCACTTTCTTCTTTCTACCTTCCCTGTCATCCAGGGTGCAGAAATACTATGTTGGTGAGTATACCACAAATGCATTGGGTACCACTGAGAGACAAGGTGGGTGAGGTAATATTTTATTGGGCCATCTTCTGCTCATGAGAGAGACACACTTTCAAACTACACAGCACTTTTCTTCAGGTCTTGTCCCTTGTCTCTCTAATAGTCTGGGACTAACAGCTCTAACAACACTGCATACCACAGTGGATACTACTGACAGCTCTGTTAGTTCTGCAGCCTTGTAATCTCACTGGCATTGGGATTTTTTTTTTAAATCCCAATCTATTATGATAGTGTCTAGTAGGGCCCAAATTAAAATTCGGAACCATTGTACTGGGCACTGTAAAAACTGAATAAGGAACAGCTTCTGCCCTAAACAGTTTACAGTCTAAATAAAAATGACAAATACAAGAAAGGGACAGAAAATACAAGCAGAGTGAGCAGTGCAATAGCGGCAAATGTCATGTTCATTCCACTCTTTTTTAATCCTTTCTGTAAGGTTAGGTTAACAGAGGACTAGCTAAGTGGAAAGGAGAGGAGTGAAGTAAACAACCAGTTAGCACAAGCAAGATAATATTTAGTGTGAAAAATTTCAGGGGGTCTGATGACATCATCAGTGGCCACTGGGCCTGGCTTCAGCTGCCAGATTCAGTCTCTGGCTGGCACCTCCCTGCAGTTCTTTTGCCCCAAGTCCATATGGCTGGGGAGAGGAGGACTCCAGATGGCTCCCAGTGCCAGTAGTGGGGGGTGTCCCGCATGGAGAATTCTCGGTCCAGGAATGCTGTGGGAAATCATGTAGATTGGCTCTTTTCTTCTTGTACCTTCTGTTATGCTACCATCTACGCTGTGAACAGTCCCCACTTTTGTTATCTCCTCTCTCTACTTAAAAAGAATTAGTGTCCAGAGATACCATACTCAAGGATCTTTTTCTGATTAGCCAATATCCCCATGGTGAGCATTTCTCTTCCCAGGACTCATTGAAACCATACATTGGCAGGCAGGCCCCATACTTCTGCAGCACTGTACTAATTGATATTTATAGCTAATAAAACTAGTTTCACTCATATAGGTGCTATTTTACAGTCAGCAGGGAAGTTAACACTTCACCAATGGATTAAAAGACGGCTCCTAACTTCATACAACCGCACATGTCTTTCTTGAAGGAGCAACCAAGCTGCGGAACAATCTCATCATGTGTAAAATTGCCCTCCAGTGTACAAAAGCTCCCACAGTCAGGTGTGTCTAGAGCAGTGGTTCTCAAACGCATTTGAGCAAGTCCCCCTTCTTTGTGTCCGTAATCATTTACACCCCTTCCACACACAAGTACATATACCGTGACCCAGCTCTGAAGGCAGAGCGCAGCGCAGTGGCTGCTGGCCTGGCACCCAGCTCTGAAGGCAGAGCGCAGAGCAGTGACTGCTGGCCTGGCACCCAGCTCTGAAGGCAGAGCGCAGAGCAGTGACTGCTGGCCTGGCACCCAGCTCTGAAGGCAGCGCCACGCTAGCTGCAGCGTAAGGGAGGCAATGGGAAAAGTGGTCTTTGTCAATATCACCTTTCACAACAGAGTTAGTGCCCCACTGACACCCTTACTTCTGCACTGCTTCTCCCACCCCGGGGCTGAGAGACGGAACCCCACTGCCTCCAGGTGAGGGATTTTGGGGGAGGGAGGAGAGCCCGAGCCTGGGCTGGCTTCTGGTGAGGGATTGGGGGGCCCAGGGGAAGGAGAGCTAAAGCCAAGGTGGCAGGGCTCTGGCTGTCAGCTATGGGGCAGCAGGGCTCTGGTTGCCTCCTTTATCCCCGCATCCTGGGTGTGCACTGCCCTTCTGAACGAGCCTCAGCCACCTCAGCTCTTAAAAAAAAAAGCACACAGCTTGCACCTCCCTTGTTACATTCCCGCGCCCACAGGTGCCAACTTTCCAATGTGCCAGGGGGTGCTCGACCCCCAGCTCTGCCCCAGACCTTGCCCCCACTCCACCCCTTCCCCCACGGCCCTGCCCCTACTCTGCCTCTTCCTACCCGATCCCATCCCTTCTTCCAAGCCCCTGCCCTGCCTTTTCCCACCCCATTCTGCCCCCCCGAGCATGCTGCCCCCTTGCTCCTCCCCCATTCCCCCCCAAAGCCTCCTGCATGCTGCGAAACAGCTGATCGCAGCAGGTAGGAGGCATGGGGAGCGAGAGGGAAGCAATGATCAGTGGGGCCTGCTGGCAGGCAGGAAGCACTGGGGGAAAGAGGGGAACTGATAGAGGGGTTGCCGGTGGGTGCTCTGCACCTACCACTTTTTCCCTATTGATGCTCTCGCCCCAGAGCACCCACGGCGTCGTTGCCTATGCCCGCACCTCCCTTAGGAGGCCCGCTCTGTAGTTTGAGAACCACTGGTTAGAGATACACCCATCCCCTGGTGGAGATATCCATGGCTTCACTTCTCAGGCTGCAGTAACAGTATCTTAGAGAGGGAAGTAAGCAAGATTTACTGGTGGTTTTTTGTTTGTTTGTTTGTCTGTTTCTCTTTTGATGTAGTGATAGATAGTGATTTTCTTTAAAGGTATGATCTGTGCCTGTCAGTTTTCCCTGCTGTTCAGGATGTAGGCTTATAATAAGGTGGAAGCCTAACAATCCTGTCATCAGGGAAACTGGATGTATTGAAACATGTGCTTAGCTTGCTGACCCAACAACACACTTTCATTTGTCTGCACTATAGAGGCAACTCTCTTATGGAAGACCCAGTTAGATTCCATCCCCTTGCCTGACAACATCCGATGAAGTGAGCTGTAGCTCACGAAAGCTTATGCTCAAATAAATTTGTTAGTCTCTAAGGTGCCACAAGTACTCCTGTTCTTTTTGCGGATACAGACTAACACGGCTGCTACTCTGAAACAAAAACTGACAATCTCTTGCTGCAGAATCTCCACTACCTAGTGTTCTGAAAGAGACAAATCCTAACTTGGTCTTCTGGCTGACTTTATAGTGCTGCCAGTAGCCATCAGCTTTATGAGTCATAAATCTAGCAAAGTCTCAGTGAGTCTGAGGGAGCATAAATAAGGAGCTTCATGATATTCTGAATTCCTTTTTCTTCCTATATCAGCATCGTAAAAGATTTACCACATGGAATCTGTGGGTGATCTGCTATAAATGAACTCGGTGAAACAACTGGTTCAGTGACTTGCGTAAAAGTAAATTCTATTTTATATTGACTAATGCAGTAGCAGAGAGGCAAGAGTATTGTTAGAGCACCAACACTTAAAACTGATATGTATGGGCACGTATCTGATGCATCCTTCCCCATGCACCAGGTAACTTCTTGCATTGATCAAGTGACTAAGGTGTGTGGGTGATAATAAAGTTTTCTCTCTATCTTTCAGGTCAGATGTTGCCAGCTGCCAGGATATTGATGATATACTTACCAGAAGCTCGGTGCTTTTCTCCTCCCCGCATTCCTTACCTCAACAAAGACCCTGTCTTGTAAGGCATTAATTGGTGAATCACAAAGCAAAGCAAAGCAAATGGCTCTCATTGGCCACTTCCCAGTAGGTTTCTATCCGCACAGAGCTCCAAACATGGGCAACAAACACAGCAAGAAGGAGAAGTTCACTGAAATGAATGAACTGACCTTGGCCACTACAAGCAAACTGTCTGAGAATCTGGCTTTTAAACATGTGATGGTCAAAAATTATATCAAACTTGGTGTGGGAACAGGGGAATTGAGTGGAATCTAGATAGCATGGACACCGTATGGAAACTTGGTCCCAATAGTTTGTTTATAAGATGGTGAAATCTGCAAGCCTCTTTGTATCTGAAATATTGCAACTGTACTAGCAAACACATAGCCACCTCTCCCTCTCAAACTAAACACCCAAACTCTCTAGGTGAGAGCTGTAACAGACTCGTGTCCTCTGTGGATCACATTCCGCAAAGGGGGACATGAGTAAGTTATATATGCACCTATCTTACTATGCAGCAGTCTGCCTGTTCACTAGTGGCTAAGTATTTCAGAGCCGCTAAGCATTTGCAGTGCTCATTGATTTCGCTGGGAGTTTTAGGAACTCATTACAACTGTAGATCAAGCCAAATATTTCCATGAACACATATAATACCATACAACATAGTATGCTGGAAACTCAGAAAGCTAGCCAGCCAAGAATACAGGAGAGGGCACAAGAATCTATATATGTATGGACTATCCATTTTTTAAGTTTGTTTTTATTAATTAATCAATCAATTAATTAATTAATTAAAAACAGAAGACAATAGGAATAAGCAAAAGAAGTCTGAAGTCTGTACATAAATGATACAACCCCACAAGTTTTAAAAAGTCATTCAGTGTAACAGACATCCTCATTCTTTAGATGATATAACAATGAACAATAGAGTAATGGAACAGAGATCTAGTGGAACTAACGTTCAGGGAATTGTGGGGAAGTATTCCTATGTGGCCACCTAGCTCTATATAAGGTTAGCCTTTTTATAAAGAGGACTATTCATGAGGACCTAGTGTAAGGCATACAGTTGCTGAAACTGGTGTTTTTGTAGTTGGTAAGAGATTTTTCTTTTTCTATTTATGTGTTTTAAATGTTTCCTGGCACTTTATTTAGTGTTGTGTTTAGTTTGATGGTATCTTAATACATACACACAAAATGCCCAATGGGACTGGACAGGGCTTTTGTTTTTGTTTTTTGTTAATAATCAGTATAATGGAAACAAAGCTTAAAAACAAAAATATAGTTTCTCCCTGAATGGTCTTGTAGATTAAAAGGAGAAGAAATTTAGATTACTGTAGGGTGTACTTTACAAAGATAAAATTTGGGTTAGTTTGTTTTTTCTAAGAATGTATGGCAAGTAGTTAGGATAAGGGGCTGAGTAATATATAATGACAGGATATGTTTCTATAACTCACATCTTTGGCTGTGATCAGTTGAGTAACTTTGTAATGTAACACATACTTTGTTTATGTGAACAAATCATTATTGTTTCTGGTGCCACAAGCTAAACTTTTCTATGGGAGAAAAGGCTAGATTCTCTCCATCTGCAGTCACAATATAATGCACAGTCCTTGACTTTAAAGCTCTCTCTCCTGTGACTAGTGAAATTATAAAACCTAGTTTGGTTTGTTGGTTGAGCTGTTGATGTCAACAACAGAGGGAAAACTACTTCTGAGTTAAAGTGGCTATGACTAAAAGTGCAACTCCATATTTGCCCTGTTAAAGGGCTAGAATGTGTGACACCTGTTGGTCAGTGGCAGTAAAGTTCTGTCTGCAATTTTAGTAACTTAAATGCTAACTGTAAAGATAATTAGCTGCTTCCTCTATCTGGTCCTGCTGAAATAAGGAAATGCAGAAGTAGCTGTCCAACCATCATTGGCAAGTGGGTTTCTATTAACTGGCCCAGTATAGTATTGGGTAATGTGTTTGCTTAGTCTCATATGGGTTACGTGGCTAAAATGCATGGCTGCTTATGTTGATCCTTCTGTCTTACAGCTGAGATACTTTTTGGTGATCGCTACAATATTCCTGAAACAGAAGCCAAGCAGCCTTTTCTGTACCTTTTGGCACTGCTGTGAAGAAGTGGAGCATTTTGTTCCTAACTATAGTGCTGCTCCAGCACCCCAACCATGGGAGGCAAACTTGGCAAGAAGGGGATCAGGGCAACTGAAGAGATGGCTGAAGATCGTAAGGATGAGGGAGAAGTTGCAGAAGTGACACCAAAAGATACAGGCGAGGCCCAGCCTGCAGCAGGGTTTACAGACCTAGAGAGTGGCAAAGAGTCTCAAATTGAAGACAAGGAAAGCAGGGGAGACTCTACAGAGTGCAAGGAATCGGAGGCAAGTATAGATGCAAAACCAGAGGTGCAGCAGCACACTGAAGAGGAACTGGTGGCTTCTGCTGCTTGCAGTGTGGCTGATCTACCCCTTCCTCAGGAAGTCACTTTTGCTAAAGTAGAGGAGAACAGAGATCAAATCAAGGCTGAAGAGAGAGCGACTTCTGAAGCCCAAGGAATCAAGTGTGGCGAGACTCCAGCTTCAGGCAAGATTTGTTAGAAATAACAGCTTTCCCCCCCCACCCCCCATCACAGATCCTGTAACCAAAGTATTTGACTTCATTCCTGTAGCCTTGGGGCCTGCAATCCAGCAGAACTCGATCCATTTGAGAAACTTGCTGTAGCAGAACCAGAGTGAAATGCACAGCTGGAGTTCTAACACCAAAAAATCTGAGCTGTACTTTGTGCGTTCATAGTTTTGACCTCCAGCCACATGTCTTTCCACTGCACAGGACATTCTCCTTGGGGGGAAAGGCATTAAGGTAACTCATGGCATACAAGGCAGTCTGTTAACTGTATAAATGAAGTCCCAGCTTAACCTACAGCTTCCCTGGCGTCCAAGCTGCTGAGAATGTACTTCTGTTGTGATTGGGGGTTGGAACAATGCACTTGAATCTACCCTTTGAGATGATCCCATTAATATTTATCAGAAGTCTGATGGGGATTGTAGCATTATGTTAAGACTAATGTAAACCAGTGGCTGACTGGGGAGGGGGTTTCTTTAGTGAACCTCACTTAAATAAGCTAAGGTTCCTTTTGTAAACCAACATCCTGCAAACTTTCTTTGCAGTGTTTCCATGAGTTAGCATGTAGCTGTGCTCGACTGAATCTACAGTCATTCTGTTAACAGGCCTGTTCATGACAATTTAGGCTCTAGTTTCTGGGACTTAAACGGTCTATCGCTGTGTCTAATGTACAATGGGTGTATTGAAGCTATGCAACTGTAAATAGTGCAACCAGACAACACTGTATTCCCTGCATGTGTGTGGAGTAATGGGGCATGGAATCATGTATTACAACCTGAAGTCATAAAATCTGATTACCTGTCTTAATTTAACTGCCAATAAAGACTGTTTTATGATTGCTGCAATGTATAAGGTCTCCAGATCTTCATAACACGTGTCTTCATCAAACAGACTTCATAGCCACATGGTGTGGGACATAGGGGCAGGAGCTGTTTCTAAACATAGATAGTAAGGGGGAACATGAGTAAGAGTTTTAGGCACCTAAAGAGACAATTGATTCAGGACCACATTTAGGCACCAGTCACGTTCTCAGAACAACTGCAAATGCTGAGCAGTGTATATATAAGTGCCTAGGTAGAAAAATAAGCAAAGACCCAAGTTCTGATGCCACCCCAAAGCTAACAAGCTGTAAGGAGCCATACGGCAAGCGAAATCCCTGGTGGCCTCCAAGTGGGATTCTCTAACTAGGTGTCTCCTTGCCATTGGGGCTTTAGTCTGTAGGTGCTCTAACAGCATTCCCCACAAGAGCCAGGATGCAAGAGGTTTCTGTACTGGAATATTCCAGTGCCCAGGACATTCTCCTGGGATGTGGGAGACCTGGTTTGACTCTTTAGTCGGCCTGATTTGGAGCACGGATGGAACATGAGTCTCCCTCTGGTCTAAGGAATACTTAAGTACTTCCACAAAGTAGAACAGCTCCAAGAGATTGCAAGTCCCACCCCAGAATACTCAATAGCCTTGCATTTAGAGCACTCCCTGGATGGTGGGGATCTGGCCTCAAATCCCTGTTCGATATCTAGCAGATTAGGAATTCAAACCTGGGTGTCCCATGTCCCATAGCCAGAGCACTCAGCTGGGATAATCCAGGCTCTCTTTCCTTCAGGAAAATGGGCCAACCTGATTTATGTGCTTCCCTCCATGACAGAGTCCTGAGAGGAGGGAGGTGCCTATCTCTGACCTGTCTTTCTCGCACCTACGTGCCAAACTCCCATTGTTCTGGGCTCCGAGTCCTATCTTTTTCTGACTCTCATGGCTAGCTCATTTAGTTGCTTGGCTTGCTGGCTTCTTTCATGCCTGGGAGCCTAAATGGCACTGACTTTCACAAGGCAATGGGGTGTCCAGGGATTAGATACTTGAGTGTTGCAAAGTCTCTGTGAAACTGGCCCTAGGTAACCTAAGAGCACAAATCCAATTGGTCAGAAATAGGTCAAACATTCTATTCCTGATGAGTTTGGCTTTGGGGAATTCAATGTTTAGAATTCTGTGCCACCGTAGTACAACATCGTGTGCTTCACATCTCCTTGTACTTAAATTCAGAAGTAGGGAGGCTTCTTCTTACAGTTCATCTGTGCACAAACTGGCTTAATTTAGTGTCAACCAAACCCTTCCCTGCCATTGGCTGAATTGGCTCTGCAGAGCCAATGCAAGAGGAAGCTGGACTATTCAGCTTCCTGCATCAGCAAAGCTGTCAGCTCACCTCAGCTGGGCAGTCTTTTATGTGGTGGTGTTAAAGGGGAAGGGAACCCACCTTTTCGTTTAAGTTCCAATTGAGCAAATGATAGCTCAATGGTAGAGGAAAAACAATGTGCCCCTGTCTGTCACTCTTCATGCTACGTTAGCACTTCAAACCTTGATAACTGCTTCCCTGTTCTACCTGTATACTCCTTTGTTCCTGGGCTCAAGTTATGAGCCTTAGAAACAAGCCCAAGTGCTGTTCACCTTATAGTTTAAGTTCTTTCCTTCCCCGATAATTGTCATTTTAATGCCTACTGCCTAGACCTTCCTTTCTCAGGCAGTCCTGAGGGTCAATGTTGGCTCAAATTTTGCATGAGGACTATCACAAGGGTCCTGAATTCTAGTTCCAGCATTGCCACTGCCTACCTAGTTGGAAACAGGTCCTTATCTTCTCTCCAGCTAAAGATTTTCTTTTCCCCCCTCTATCTGGGGAGAGACTGTTCTGTAAGTCTTTTATACATTATGTTTCTCCAGTTTACTTTTCTTTGTGTCTTTTAGGTTGTGAACTCTCCCATGGAGAGACTCCCTGTACATCACTTACGATGATAGATTCCCCATTCCCAGTTGGGACCCTTTGCCTCATCTATAATTGATTATTACTATTTTGCAAATCACAATGTGTGCTTGATTAAACAATTTAGCTGTTTATACCAAACAATCTACAGCTGCCCTTGGAACTGTAGTTTGGGACAACAGATGAGGAGTTGCTTATACAGTTGTGCCCTGTTAATGGCACTTTAGTATGCTGATGGCCTGATCCTACCCTGCCAAAAATTCCAAAGAAATTCTCACTTGGGTGAGGGGTGCCTAAAGAGAGGAGACAAGTCTGGAAAGGAGATTAGTTGGTTATCTGTCTACTCTCTGCTTTTTGAGAATCTACCTCAAAGTCCCCACTGAATGAGTACAAGAATCCTTGTTCAGACTCCTAATACCTATCTC
Source organism: Lepidochelys olivacea (assembly GCF_965140295.1). Taxonomy (NCBI): domain Eukaryota; kingdom Metazoa; phylum Chordata; order Testudines; family Cheloniidae; genus Lepidochelys; species Lepidochelys olivacea. Next base: position 12,439,799 of record NC_140432.1, on the reverse strand, counting down.
TGATCTATCACTTTTAATGTGTAAATCTCAATGTGCTTTACAAAGGAGGGCACTATCATGATACCCATTTTACAGTTGGGGAAACTGAGGCACAGAGCAGTGAAGTGACTTGCCCACAGCCACCCAGCAGGCCAGTGGCAGAATGAGGACAAGAAACTAGGTCTCCTGAGTCCTAGTCTAGTGCTCTGGTTCATAGGCCACATTGCCAGAGGGTTTGCCAGTGACCTTTACTTTTTGGGGCCCTTTGATCTCTCAAAGGGATTGGCCAAAAAATTCTAATCGGTTGTACTTGTAGATGGTGCCAAAATGCCCACACGTAATGAGACTAAAGGTTCCATTGCAGGCAGTGGTGGGGTTATCACCACCTCCCCAGATTAAGAACTCCCTCAGCGAGAATGGCTTACCCAACTAGAGTGGAATACATTTTATGATACGCTTCTCATGTATTTACACTTGCTCTGCAGTGCACAGTTTCACATAAGTTATAGCCACTCCCAGCCCTGTTAAATGACCCTGCTGCTGTCAATGTAAAAGATGCACAGTGTAATCCCTTCGATTCATTACTCGCTTTACAGATAGTTTAGTAATGTATGTGTTTATCCCGGGTGTAGTTACACTCACTTCACTTACACTACCAGCTGAACTTGGCACCGACGTTTTGTGTCACATACTGACTTTGGTCATGCTCATGTAGGGTTACGCCTGTTTCCTGGTGCACAGAATCTCACCAATGGCTTAACTACAATGGTGCAGTCACATCCAGATCGAAGAAGTTATGGGTGCCCAACCAGAGAGACTAACAGGGAAGATCTGGTTCCAGGAGTTGGCAGCAAACCCACCCTGCGTTCATCCCACAGTGGTGGCTCTTGTGTCCCACGGGCCTGGGCACAGCTCCCTGCTCCAGGCATTGTGTCCTGGCACACGGGGTCACATCACAGCTCAGGTTTGGCCCAGCTGCCCCTCCATCATGACAGAGTGCTAGTTGGGCCATATTTGAGTGAGTGGTGCTGTGACCCCTGGTCACAATGCCTGACTGAAGAGTGTCTGGGCCAAAATTTGAGTGGTATGGGGTGGGGGACACTGAATTCTTCTCTAGCATGGCAGATTGTCTTGAATGGCCTCTAGGAGCTAGGGTTGGGGGTGGGTGCGATGAATGAGGGTTGTTGGGGAACTGGAACAGGACTGGATTGGGAACTGCGGGGATCTAGACAGGAGTTGGGAGGTTGAAGGGTGCTGGACTGGAGCAGGGGGCAGATTTCAGAATTAGGAGGGGGTCCCTAATCTATTTTTGCACCAGGGCTTTCCGCGGCCTTGTTACGCCACTGCTCCTATCACATTGCCTGGGGGCAATCAGCACATCATATGGAAGGAGGTGAAATTTTGTTTCCTTCCTGAGTAAGTCCAAGTGAATTAAGGATCTCAGTGAAATATATGTGAAAAAGTGAAAGGCTTCTCTGTGAAGTAATGGGAGATGGGGTGCAGGGAATGGCCATTTCAGCTTTTCATTGCAGAGTGCATTCTGTGGTCAATTTCAATCATCTGCTGCTTACATTCTTTGCTTAAATTGAAGCCCAACAGCAAATACATAAAAGCATTTGAAGAAGAGTTATATAAAGGCTCTACAGAGCAACCTCTCTCCATTTAGTATGGGCATGTGATTTAGGTGAGCTCTTTAGAGACATCATAGATACTAGAGATAGGGAGGCTGATTTAGTACTTTCCTTGGCAGGCGTTAGATCTCATAGAAGGTGTGCAGATTAAAGCCAAATACCGGCTGAGCTGACTAAGAATGCAGAGTCCTAAACCTGATTTCATATTTTGGGGGGATAGAAATGGACAAGCCAGGCCTCATATCACATTGTGCATTTCTGGGATGAGGGGTAGTGGAGTCACAAAACTTGGAGGCTTTTTTATGTTTGAAACTGTCAATAACTATTTTATGATCATTGCAATATATAATGTCTCTGGAAGTGCTTGCTTTATGAGCGGTTTAAAGAAGGGAGTGAAACAAACTTTAATGGTTCTGGTTGTCAATGGGCAGCAAAAAGACAGTGACCAACTTACAGAAACTTCTTCCTTACAAGCTGAATAGGCATATAGTTCAGTAGAACTTCGCCACTTCTGAATGCTGAGGACATTTTAAATTAAAGCGTAGATAGGAAGCTCTTAAAAGCCCCTATCTCATTGCTAAGCATGTTTATATTTCCAAGAAAAAAGTGTGTCCAAATGATAAACATGTGAGAGAGTCCATGCTGCACAATCAGATCTTAAAAGAGGGGAGGGGACACATCTCCAATATGCCACTTAGTAGTATCATGACAAATGGATCCCTACAGCATTTGTTCTCTGAAGTCTCCTACTTACACTACTTTGCTGTGGCAGGACTATTCCTTTGGGCTGCTGGGGTGTCATTCTACATCAAGAAACCTGTCTCAGTTCAAATGGCAGCATTTCCCTGAGCTCTAATAATGCTACCAAAATAGTAATTCTAACCTGTAGCTAAGCATTTGCTCTGCATATAGCCAAATTGAAGTCTAAAATTACAAAACATCCCTTAAAACAGTCTGTTAAGATACATTCACAAAATCAGAAGTAGTACCATGAAGGAGAGCTTAGAAACATCACATCAGAGGGCATACAAAATTTCAAAGATAAAGCATACACTGATAATAATACAACACTGGTAAGAAACTCTTGTCTTGCCAAAGAAACCACCCAGCAGCTGGAACTATTCCCAAGAGCAGTTTAAAAATGGATTTGACTACTTGGCCACATGTCTTGAGTCACCTGCTTTCATAAATAGTGCCCAGCCTTAGTGGAGTAACAGGAGTTACTTAAAGAGAGTTCTTTAAGCTAAATAGTATCCCCTAGGAGCTTGTTGTATTTGAAGCCTGAGACTTGATGAAATTGTAGAGTAATAGTCCTATCTTGCTGCTTTTTCATAACTAATAAACCAGTTCAGCTAGCTCAAGGGCTTCCTTTATCTGCTAGAATCTCAAATTAAGAATAGTTAGTTGAGATTCTTAAAAAGGACAGTGTGTGTCTCCCATCACTTCAACTTTCAGGGTCACAAAACATAAAGGTTTGTACAAAGTTGCCACATGTATAACATTGCCCTTTGGTACACAGAAAGGTAAATCTTCTGCTTGTGTAAATTTTCATTGCTCCATTGGAGTCAATGGAGCTCTTACAACTTACACCAGCTGATGATCTGCTTCAGTGCCCCCAGAAGGAGGAGACACTTCCACCCTGTTAAATGACCTCTGGGAGGTTAAATCACTCATAAAAAACTGGCTGGCCAAATGGCCTTGGGCTAGAGTTACATGGGGCTAAATGTGTCCCTGCTGTGTTTTTATTGAAGTTGAACGAGTTGGGGAATTATTCCTAGTTTTTGTTGAGTCCCATAGGAGGCTCATCTAAGGCTATGTGCAAGTGAAAGGCTTATTCCTTGGTGACAATATCCATTCTCCTACCACCCAGGCTTCTGTAAAAGTGCCCAACCTTATTCCTTTGTTCTGAAAATATAAATGGAGATTTTGGCACTGTATTTCTGGATAATCCAAGCCATTTTTGGCCTTCATCTAGCACCTACCTGCATGATAATACTAATTTTACCAGTGCAGTTGTATTGGAAAACATTAGCTAGCATGCACTTTGCATTTATCACATAATCAGCACAGTTACTAGAGACAGGAAAGCCTTCTGTTGTTGTTATTTGTATTATTGTGTAGATAGGTGCTAGATCTCTGCTGAAGGCAGGAAGTGAAAAGAGATGAAGGCCAAAAATGGCCTGAATATACCAAAAATACAGAGCCACTATCTTCTTTTATATTGTCAGGGCAAAAGAGTGAGGTTGGGAGCAGTAATACAAAAAGCTAAACCACTTTTTGGAATCAAAAAATTTGAGAGTCCAGTTAAAAATGTTGGGGTCCAGCTCAAGTGATCCATCTGATCATGCCTAAATGCACTACTGGGGCCAGGGCATGGTCAAGACCTGCCTTTGGGGTTCATTCATTTTTAGTGGGAATTTCCCTTTGTGTAATACACATGTGATCTGCTTATGTTTGACTTTCTGGTGGTGGACTGAGCGAGAGTGATGCTGCTCTCATGGCTCCTGTAATGTCTGATAGTGAATGGTCAGTTCCGGTTAGGGATATCAATGCATGTGCAATCTCAGTAAAACATCAAAGGCCACCAGCCTGCAAATACACATCTTAACTTTGAGCACGTATGTTCGCTGGCGTCCAATGGGCCTGCTCACAAAATGTGCTTGAAGTAAGCACATGGGTAAAGCTTTGCAGGATCAGGGCCTAACTCTGCAAGACAGGACAATTGTAGACATCAGAAAACCTAACTGCTTGGTGCAGGATATTGTCACTGGCTTTTCCTTCAAAAATATCTTTTCTAAGTCATATCTCTGCATAGGACAATATTGCATGCAGGTGTCCTTGAATAGTTTTCAACCATCATTCAGTTTGTATGAATGTCAATACATGTTGCATTTTGTTCTTGCTTTATTTTTACCTTTTAAAGCTAAAAACAAAGTGACCAAAAATATTTAAGAACATAAGAACGGCCATAATGGGTCAGACAAATGGTCTATCTAGCCCAGTATCCTGTCTTCCTACAATTGCCAATGCCAGGTGCTTCAAAGGGAATGAACTGAACAGGTAATCATCAAGTGATCCATGTTTGTAGACTAGACATAGAGAAGCAGCCACACAAGGTTATAATATGTGACATTCATCTCCATTTTTAGACTATACACAAATAGGGACTGTGGAAGTATAACATTGTATAAGTATAGCATTGTACAAGGGGACATGCTGGATACATTGTATATGAGAGGGCATGCCAAAACATGTTACAAAGTATCTGAGGGAGCACATGTAGGGACAGTTAGCTTTTGAATGGAGAAGCAATTAAGATAGAGCCAGCACGTCTAAGAAGCAGGCATCAGAATGGAAGGTGTGAAGGGCAATTAGTTAAGTTAACTGGAAGCTGTTAAAGGAGATTGTTAAGGGTGGCAGGTAATTGAAGATACGTGACTGGTCTCAGGGATCTCGAAGGGTGGTGACTAAAATCTTTTTTCTTCTTTTGTCTGTAACTTCTCTGTAACTTGTTCTCCAAAAACTGTATAAATTAAGAGACACAAGCCCCACTCGGGGGGCTCACTTCTAAATGTATTAGCAGAGCAGCTTTGCTAATAAAACAGAGTGGTCTGATAAATTGTGAGTCTGAGTCAAACTTTGACAGGACCATAGTGTATGGGAACAGTCATTCAGAGGAACTAATGTTCAGGGAGCTGGGGGAAAGTGATTTTGGTGCCACACAGCCCTATTTAAGTCCAGTTTGAGGACAGAGAGGTAGGTGTTTAGGGATTATCTGAAACTGTAGTATTAGAGCCCATTGTTATTTTACAGGGGACTGGTAAGTGGGTATTTATGTGATTAATCAAATACTTATCTAGATCTTTCATTACAGTTTTAAAAAGGGGCAAGGTATATATTTTTGGATGTGGTTCTTCTCTTGTATGTTTCTGAAGCCTAATGGTCTATGTGTGGATATATGTGAAATTTTAGAGACCGTGAGGAAAGGATCTTGGTTGTGTGGCTGGTTCTCAGAAAAATGATTCCCCAAATATAATATTTGGGGGCATATGTATTTTCTGTAATGGGAGGGGTTGCAAAGCTAATTCCTACTCAGGTATATTCATGGTGCCCTACTTCTCTTGCCAAATGGTCAACTGATTTGTACAGGAGTTGTCTGAAGCACAACTTACTCCTGCTAGTGGAAGCTATTGAAAAGTTCCTCTTTTCCTGAACCAGTATTCAATTTCTCTGCCTCTCAGCTGGACTGACTTTGCAGAGGTGAAAAGCAATAACTTCCTTGTCACTAAAGTAAGCAGATAAGATTCTGAAAAAATACAGCTTTGTACATTTTAAATAAAAAGTTGCCTGCCTTAAACTTGCTTTGCTAGCCATAGTTGCCCTTACAGATGTCTTGAGCCTGAAAATGTTTTGCCTAATGTCAATGACATAGGCTTGCTCCTGTTTGAGATTAAGTAATGTATCCTATGCAATGACAGAACAACCCTGTATCTCAGTATGTCTGGCATTTGGGAAGTGGCCATGTGAAACAGTATCCCAACTTGCTTAATGCAAAACTACAATTGAGTTGGCTCTGCAGAGCCAATGCAGCTGTAGGAGAGTAACCTGAGTGCATCATAAGAGCTAATAACATAGGCTTTATTGTTTGTCTCGCTATGAGACAAGCCCAGGTTGGTCCTCAAGAAGAGTTGCATGTTTGAAGCTTAAACCTCTTAACATGTAAATCCATGAGACTATACCTAGATGCATTGTGGAGGGGCTATGCAGATTAATTTATTTTCAGGGGGGACTAAAGAGGTGAGGGAGGCAGTAAACACTCTTCTATTATATGTAATTGTCATGGTTGCAGGCCACAGTGCTTTAAACTCCTCTTAGGTCCTCTCAAGTACAGCCCTTTGGGGACAGGTTTTGCTACCTTCACCCCTCTCTGGGTGAAACTGATCCTACCCCTTTAGACTGGATCTCTGTGCTACAGCTCTAACCTACTAAACGTGTTAACCCAACAGTGATTGGCAGCTGTAAGCCCTTCCCCCGCTCCCATGATCGGGGACAATTAATGCTTTATTTTTGAAGAAGTTGTTTGAGTCACTTAATTTATTCACCCAAAGATACCTTCACCATGAGGTGCAACCAGATAAAACAAAAGGCCTAAATGAATATTTCTCCCTTGCCAAGACTTTAATCTTTCTTTGTAAGCCTAAGTAGCCAAGCTCCAGAGGTGTTAATGAATTTGTTACTGTCTTGCAGGTGGGATGTTTACTGGCTACTAGGATACTTCTGGCAGAGAAAGCAAGAGCCTTTCACAGCCTCCTTGATCCCGGGGAAAGCCCTGCTACCTGCACTGTACTGAGGGCATCAAGAAGAGTGAAGCCACTTCAGAATATTTCTAGCTGGGCTGCTGTTGTAGGCCTTCAGCATGGGGTGCAAACTCAGTAAGAAGAAGGGGTTCTGTAGGATTTGTAAGAAACATAAGGACCAGAAGGCTGAAGGAGCTGCTGAGATTAGTGAGACACATGCTATTGCACATACCTCGCAGGAGGATCCTGAAGGCACCAAGAGCCAGCCTCTCACAGGGACTAGGAAAGACACTGAGCAAGCCACTGTTGAAGCACAGCCTATGAGGTATCACAGAGTGCCTGCTGCACCCAGCTCACAAGAGACACCAGAAGACACTAAAGAAACCCTGTCTGTTCTGCAGACTGTACAAGGCTGTGAAGCCCAGACTACTGCACAGAGCACAGGAAAGCCCTCACAGGACACTGATGCCCAGCCTGCTACAGAGATGGAGCAAGAGATTGAAGAAGCTGAGCCTAATGCAAAGATAACACAGGACAGGCAGCCTGTTGCACAGACCCCAAAAGATAATGAGGCGTCCCAGCATGCTGCAGAGATACCAGAAGAGGATACAGAAGCAAGTAAAACTCTGCTGGATGCAGAGATCAAGCAAGATCCTGAGGTCCAAACTATTAAACAGGACTGGAAGCTGCTTTCAGGTATCACAAAAGACTACATAGAAGATGGGCCTGCACTTGAGGCAATGCAAGAAGCTGGTAAGATGGAGACTACCGTACAGACAACCGCAGAGATTGTTGAAGTCCAACCTACTGCAGAGAACATGCAAGAGACTCACCAATACACTGGTGAAACCCAGCCTATGCTACAGGCTGCTCAAGAAAGAAAGGTCCAGCCCATGTCTGAGACTGAGCAACAGGCTGCTGCCCAGATCACAGAGAGGGCACAGGCTGTAACACAGGATGCACTAAACATTGGTGAGGCTGAACCTACCACACAGAGCATGCAAGAGATTCCACAGCACCCTCCTGAAGCACAATCTGCTCTAAAAAGACTGCAAGGAGCAGAGATGCAGACTCCTGTACAGGCCATGGAAGACATTGGGGAGACCCAGCCTGCTTCAGTGACGGCGATATTACTACTTGTAGAGTCTGAACAAGAGACTGGTGAGACTGAGTCTAGGGCCCATTCTGTTACACAGGACAGAGAGCTTGCTGCCCAGTCCCTGCAAGGGATTGTTGCATCCCTGTCTGCTGCGTGCACCACAGAAGTGACTAAGCGGGCTGAACCTGCTTTGCAGACTGCACAAGTGGGGAAGTTCCAAACTACTGCATGTATGGCAAGAGAAAGTTGGACTGTACAAGGTGCAGCTGAGGCCTACCCTGCTGCAGAAATCAAAGAGGAGACTGGAGCCCAGCTTGTAGCACAAGGTCTACTTGAGACCCAGCCAAGTATACAGAGCATAGTACCCTGTGGAGCCTCTACTAAAAACATGCAGATTATGGAAGACCTGAGCATGGGCCCTGCAGAACCCAAGGCTTCTCAAGAGAGTCCACTGGAACCTGTGACAGTTCCTATTAAACTAACGATAGAAAAGACCCAGCGGACTGCACAGGTCACGCAAGAGATGGAGACTCTGCATCCTGCACAGACCACAGAATGGAAGGAGAACCTGGGTCAGCAGAATGACCTGGATTCCCAGTCCCCTAGTACTCATACAGGATGCAAGGAGAGATGGGGGAGCTCTGCAATTCCAAAGGAGAAAGATCAGGCCCCTGAACTAGAGGCCACTGAGGTAGCAAAACCAGAGCAGCAGCAGCAAGAACTGCCAGCTTCTGACATCCCTGAAAGTCAGGTAGAAAAGTGCCAGCGTTTAGACCGCTCACTGCTCCAAGCCTGCAAGAGCAAATGGGAAGAGGAGGCTGAAAATGCTGAGGCTCCCATGCCCTTGAAAACTCAAGGATCTGAGGGTGAAATGGCCCTAGCATCCGACTCCACAGCTGACAGTGGAACTGCACCTGCTTCAGAGGAGCCCCGAGGAACAGAAGTAACTGACTCCATGTCTGAGCCCTACAGCCTATGCAGAAGGACCTGTTGCACCTGAAGCTCCAGCAACTAATTGTGCTTCAGCCGAATCACCGGAGTCGGAGTAAAATGGACAAATTGAACACTGATATTTAATGCCACACCTCAATTCAATTCCTGATCTTCAACCATAATTGCCCAAAATCACTGCCCCACCCAGTAAGGCTGGGAGGCCGCTACCAAGCAGGCCACAGGGGAAATGTCCATAGTACAGTTTATCATAGTCCTGTAAATTACTACATGACTATCTGTATTTGCAGTGCATCTTCCTGTATTTTTCCACTTTTCTAACACGGGTTTGGGAGCCTGGTTTTCCATTTTGGGCTAAGCCAGTCAGATCCACATACACAACAGTGTTTGTTTTGTATTTTTTCTTTTTTAAATAGATCCACACTTTAGCATAGTCAAGGAATGTTTGTTTTTTGTTTTGGGGTTTTTTGTCCCCTGTTATTTCCCCCCCCCCCCATGCCATTCACTGTCTAATATCTAAATTAATCTGAACTCTGCTAACCAAGTTCTTGGGCTAAAACTCTGCATTTAACCCATTACTTACAGAAGGAGTCTCCTTTTCTCTTTATAGTTATCTTTTTATGGAAAGAATAAACTACCACTGTCAGATGCATTAAAATATTTAACTTTTTTAGATGGTACAAATGTATTGGGGTGTCAGCACCACTGCTATACGGTATTAGTGAATGGAGAAATCCTTTAGCAATCTGAAGTAACATTTTAATGTTTGACTCTCAATAAATGATGTCTTTACTGATCATTAATGCTTGTGCCTGGTTCTCCGTGTCACATTTAATGTCTCTCATCTCTTGTGACCTTTCTAATGTGATAGCTGGATATATAGAATTAACAAATACAAACATGTACTCCGTTACCAATAGAAGGGCCTTTTTTTACTCCTTTCTTTCTGGATTTTAGCTTCAGCTGCTAGCTCGTTTTTTGAGCAGAAAGTGAGGAATGGGGGGAGGAGGGTTGCTTTGCCACTGATCTCTCTGCAGTTGACAACATTCAACTCTGCCTCTACAAGGCATAGGTGTTCTCTACATTGTGGTTGCATGGAACACTGCTCAATGTATCTGGTTCCTAAGATGTATGAAACTACAAACCAAGTGTCCCACTCTGTCTCGGCTTCTATCAGGAATGGGGCCAGCATCACACCCAAACGCTTCATGTAGCTAGTGTTACTGAATTCTGAAGGCAACAAAAAGCATCTCTTATGGCTCACTGCTGCAAATTTCAGTGCCAGAATTGCTATTTTTTTAAGCAATTACTGTTTCATCAGTCTGATAGTAATGATTGGGGCTGGGGGAGAGAATTTCAATCCTTTGTGAAATTTGGACACTTCTTTTCTTCCTAAAGGGGATGAAAAGTCAAAATTCTTCCACAAACAAAATGTTCAGGAAACCTTGATTTGAGATGTTAAAATATTCTCTTCTCCCCCCATTTCCCCCAAACATCTGCATTCCTAAAGCAGAATGGTTTGTGTACAGATTAACATTAATCTCAAGGTTCCTCTGCCCTGCACTGCGAAGTACAAAGGTGTGAATTGCAGAGCACACCAAAATGTTGTGCGCAAATTGCCCCATGTCCACGTTGCTGGTGCAAATTAAGTACCTAGTTCACATTAACATTTTTTTTCTTTCAAAAGAGAACGAAGTTAATGCGAACTGGGTACATTTCACTTGGTGCTAGCAGTGTCCACATGGGGTAGTTGGAATGCACCATTTAACTGTACTCTCTAATTCACAAACCCGTGGGGCACAATATGTATGTAGCCTTAGTCTGTGGCTGACGCTGTCATAGTGCCTTGTGGAAACTGCATTTCCAGGTCCCTCATGCTTGCTCAATAGACCAGGCTTCTGAGGCAGACTACCTGGCCCAGAGAGAGTGGTGTCTCTCTCTCTTTTCCAGGAAATAGATCATTTACAATTTTTTTGAGCAACGCTACTTGTGACCCTGTCACCTTGTACTTCTAGGGCCCTACCAAATTCACCGCCATGAAAAATACATCATGGACCACGAAATCTGGTCTGCCCCCGTGACATCTGGTCTTTTGTGTGGTTTTACCCTACACTATACAGATTTCACAGGCATACCAATGTTTCGCAATGTATTCTGTCTATCTATAGTCAACCAATTAATTTAATCTAGCAGTTCTCAAACATTTTTACAGTGAGGACCAAATCTTAATAGAGTGTCTCATAAAAACAAGCTCTCATGGACAATGCTCCCCTCACTTTCACACTCTTCGGAAAGTATTTTGGCTTGGATCCCCAAAGGTATTTAGGCTCCTAACTACCACTGATTTTAGTAGAAGCTAGGATCCTAAATATCTTTGTGGATCTGGGCCTTAGTGATTTCTGACTGATTCATTGGTTTCTTTAGTCCTGAGGAGCATCTCCTGTTTCCACTTTTGTTGTTATTTAGCTGTGGCTAGTACTAGAGGCTGCGAAACTGGAGATTTTGCAACTTTTTTTTTACAGGTCTGTAGGCTTTCCTGAGAAGAGCATGCACTTCTGCAGTAGCAGCTGGAAAGAGGGAGGACATGCCAGAACCTTGCAATCAAACAGCTCTGTGCAGAGCACCAGTAAGTGCTGCTTGGGCCTGCAGTACACCAGAGACCACAGTTTGCAAACTGCTGATTTATTCCAGTTTCTGTGAATTCTCCACCAGTACCTTAGACTTAGCAAACTGTGAACTAACTTCAATTGTTAATTGCCAGATATTTTCCATATTAATCATCTGCTGTCTCTGTCCTTCTGTTACAGTGAAATCCAATTGCAAATATGCAAAAGCGTTTGAGTAAGTGTCACAAATAATCTAGAAATCAGTGAGATTCTGAAAACAACCCTAGTCACAGATTAGAGTCAGGGTGACCTGTTTGCTCTTCTGCAAGATAGGTTCTAACCCACAATAGAAAGCAGGAAGTGTGTAGGGATGGATAAAGGCTAAAAATAGCTTGAAACCTGTTTCCAAAGCAAAGGATCATGAAAGGGAGTGATTGTGCAGGATCCTAAAATCAGTTTTGGCATCACACAATTTGGGAGCCTATTTGGGAAATGTTGGGAGCTAGATAATGTGATCCATTGGTCCCTGCCTAAACCCATCTCTGGTTTTAGTGGGGAGGGGGAGCAAGACTTGTCTTCCATTTTTCCATGTATGGTTCGTTTGTTTTTTAATAAAGATTTGTCTTTGCATTTTTCACATATGATGTGCTTAATGCTTACATTTCATTTTCTACCAGTGAACAGAGTAAAGGCTTGTCTACACTTGAAAGCAAATGACATTAAGGTAGGATACCTGTTTAAAGAATGATAGCTGTTCCTTAGCAACTTTCTGCATGGGGACACATACTCTGGAACAAGAGTGCCTTGTTCCTTTTCTGCTTAACCCATTTTCAGAGTGAATTAAGATATAAAAGCAATAAGAAGTCACTCTTGTTCCAGAATAAGAGTGTTCACACACGGAGTTGATCAGGATCAATGCTAGACAAGCCCTAAATTTGGTGCAATGTCTGCGATCCTGCCATATTCGATAGTGGGCAATCATCTGAGGCTGCGGATGTCAATCTATTCTACAACCACAGTAAAATATATAATTACATGACTCTGACGCTTTCAGACAGAAGAAAACAGGTGACAGGGTTTAATTTTCATACCTCACTCCTTAGGGTAGAATAAAACCATGGGCTATAGTTTCACAAACATCATCCCTTAATTATAAACCCACTTGCACATGGACTGTTGTACAGCTGCTAATCTGTTAATTTGCATCATGCATTGTTAAGTGATCATTGATTTGCATGGACAAATGTTGCACCAGGTTGCGTTTCAGTTTTTACTTTATTTGTAATATTTAAATACACAATGGCCATACACACAAATCTAAAATCTGAATTGAAGGGGATGAGCCACAGGATGTTTCAAAAGCCACAGAATTCTGCTCCTTCCCCATTTAGACAGGAAACATGGTGCAAAGGAATAGTAATTCAGTGGAACTAATGTTCATGGAGCTGGGGGAAGGGGTTCTGTGTGACTCCCCAACCCTATTTAAGACTAGTCTGACATTTTCAACACAGGTGTTGTGAAACTGGCATTGGCTGTAGTTTTAGAGCTATTACGATTGTGTGGAAGAAATTTCATATTCAGTTGGTAAGGAGATACTTGTTTATCTATATCATCTTTCCATTTAAGTTCTCATGCTTCTCTGGGTCACTTATTATAATTGGTCTTTTATATCCTCCTCAAGGTTTTGCAGAGCCAAACTTCGTCCTCAGGCAGTAGTAAGCTTATTGTTGTGATTTAATGGGAGTAAGTGTAACTTAATTGCAACTTAATAGCAATAATGGTATATGTCAGGAGAAACTTTCTTTACTTCTTGCAGTTTATGGACTATAATCACAAGGTTACTGCTTTTCACTTCTTAGTCCTGTAAAGCAATTAGGTGAGATCTTAGATGCAGCTGTTACTATTCTCAAATTAAAAGGGGTCTATCTTAAACATTAATGGGCCCATAGAAAGTATCCTACCTGAATACAAACTTCTCTGAATAACAAAGGTGCAAGGTAAATTTTTACAAGCTCCTAAGTATTACTGAAAATAATTGGATTTAAGGTATGAAGTCACTTAACTTAAATGTTCTTAAAATATTAGCCATCCTTAGAAACAAGAAAAGATCATTCCATAATGGCAGATTAGTGTTCTGTCTTAGTGTGGTATCGATTCCACAATGTAAACAATCTCCAAATTGCTTTATGAGCACCAAACTCTCTCTTCATTGTTGTCGCAGAGCCAATGCAATCATCTGAGAGTGAGTTAAATCCTATTTTGCCTCTTGACGGGTTGGATTTTTTGGGGGGTTTTGTTTGTTTGTGTGTTTTGTAGTGTCCTTTTTTTTTTTCTTTTGAGGCAAGCTCTGATTAGAGAAAATATTAAAACTATAGCTTTGTGTTCAGTTTTATAGCTTTAAATAAACCATTTGACTAATTAATTAGGTAAATTATCAATGGATCATTGAAGACCAAGTGTTGCTAATTCACACAGTTATTTAAAGATGACCAAATAAGATGTACTGGTCACATTTAGAGCTGGTCAAATCAATATTTGCTACAAAAAACGTAATAAACTCTTTTTTTTTTTTTATTTTCAAACAAGAATGTTTGGCTTTAGATTTCATTCTTTCTATGTTTCAGGAGTGGGGGAACTAATGTTTAGGGGCTCCCCCTCACCTGGCTTTTTCCCATTACAAAGAGGAAGTAAAAATGAAAAAGATGCAACACCCTCACAAACAAAACTACACAACTTAATTTTCCCCAAAATCAAACAAAAATTCAAAATAAAATGTTTGGTTTGATTTTTTCCTGCTGAAAAGTTGTTTTTCACAAATTCTTTCAATCACCAAATTGCAACCAGCTCTGCTCATGTAATCTTTCAAATATTGTCAATATGGATGCAGTAGCAGTGTCCAAATCTCATAGTAACACTTACAAAAAGTAAAAAGGAGCTAGTGTCTGATGGGCTCTGGCCCACATACCAGGGAAGAGGTGTGGGTGTTCTAATGAATCTCCTACTATCTTGCAGGTGAGATGCTCATTGCTGATTACTTGGAAACTCCTGACACAAAGCAGAAATTCAGCTTCCTGCCCATCTGCCACTAACCCAAGACCTTGGATGTGCTATCCCTCAGTACAAAAGACTGAAGCTACTTGAGAGCGGTTCTAGCTCTGCTGCTGCTGTAGACTCTCAGCATGAGGAACCAACTGAGCAAGAAGAAGGGGTTCTGTGTGACTTGTGGGAAAGCGATGGACCAGAAGGCTAAGGAGGGAGCTGCTGTGACGAGGCAGCCACATCCTATTGCGTGGACCTTTGGCTCTCACCAGTCCAAATTGAAGCATCGCGATTCTCCCATAGAGAACACCCAAGAGACTCTACACAACACTGGGGAGGTCCAGTCTGCTGCAGAGACTGGGCAAGACTCTGGGTGCTCCTCTTACACAGATGATGCTGGACAGAGAATCTGCTGCACAGACAACAGAAGAGAACTTAGGAGCCCAGCCTTCTCTGTGGAGTGTGCAAGAGA
The DNA here is from genome assembly GCF_965140295.1 of Lepidochelys olivacea. NCBI lineage: Eukaryota > Metazoa > Chordata > Testudines > Cheloniidae > Lepidochelys > Lepidochelys olivacea. The sequence continues at coordinate 12,424,725 of NC_140432.1, read as the reverse complement.
CTGAGGCCCAGATGACGAGACAAACCCCACAGGCACTGCAAGACATGGGCGAGGCCCATCCTGATGCTAAGATGCCACAAGAGACTGAGACCAAGCCTAGTTCCCAGGTAACATGGGCCAAAGAGCTCGAGGCACAAACTGTGCATGAACAAGAAGCCCAACCTGCAGGAGAGTGCACAGAAGACACTGCTGAGGTTCAACCTGCTGTCCATCCAGCATATGGGGCTCAGGTGGAGGCGCAGGTCACACAAGAGATTTGTAAAGCTCCGCCTACTACTGTGCAGACAATGCAAGAGATTCTAGAGGGCCCCGCTGAAACCCAGCCTGCTCTGCATCATGTGCAAGAGGCTGAGACTCCGATGACTGAACAGAACCAAGAGGCCCGACCTGCTGTAGAGCCCACGAGTGTGGCTGGGGCTCTTCCTGCTCTCCAGGCTTATCAGGAGACTGAGGCCCCGGCTCTTGTAGGTAGTCCACGTGACGGAGATCGTGCTGCCCACACTGAGGCAGTGCGAGATTGCTGATCCCCCTACCTGCTGCAGAAGTGACTGAGGAGGCTGAGCCTGCTTTTCAGACTGTACAAGAGATGACTGCTCAGATCACAGGAGAGATGCAGGCTGCACAAAGCAAAATGGAAGCCCAGCCTGCAGCAGAGACTGAGAGACAGTGGATTGCCCCTGCCACTCAAGGTGCTGCACCACGTATTCCTAAAACCCAGCCTGCTCTGCAGATGGTACGAGGAATTGTGGCCCATCACACTGGAGTGACAGACATCGGCTTTTGCTCAATCAGTTTACTACACAGACCACAGAGGAGGCTGATGCTTCTCTTCCTACACAGACTGTGCAAGAGACTCAACACTCCTCTGCTCAAGCTGAGCCTGCTCTGCAGATCTGTCAGGAGTTTGAGGCCCAGATGACTGTACTGGTCACTCAAGGCACAGGGGAGTCCCAGCCCATTACAGAGACCCCAGCAGAGAATACTAGAGAAACTGTGGGGAAAGTCTGATGCAGCAGCAATTGATCAAGGGATGAAGATGCAGCCCATGACACAGAGCAGTGACTTTTCTACCCTGATGCTGCAACAAGCCACCACCCAAAGGACTGGTGAGTGCCCTGCTGTTGCACATGCCATGGAAGAACCGGGGGAAGGTGATTCTGTTTTGCAGGCTGTACAGGAAACTGAGGCTGCACAAGAAACTAAGATGCAGCATTTTATACATACTGAACATGAGATCAAGACTCCGCCAACAGCAAGAGCCACAGAAGAAATGGAAGCTCAACTATCTCTACAGTTATCTCTTGAGGCCCATGCTGCCACCCAGGAATCTGAGGCTCCACCTGCAGTGTGGACCCTGCAAGAGACGCCCCCCCCCCCAGGCCATTACAGGGTGCACATTGCATCAGCTGACTGTCCAAGACACTGATGTCCTCTCTGCAGTACCCAGGGCCTTCCAAGAGGATACAATGGAGGTTGTGATTCTCCCTAGTGAAGAGACCTAGCCTACTTTACAGGCTGCACAGGAGACAGAAACCCAATGTGTTGCAGAAACGCTAGAATTGAAGGCAAAGCAGGCTCGGCAGTGTCACCCAGATTCCCAGCCCCCTAGTGCCCTAGGTAGCAATGAGGCAGGAGAGCAAGACTTGGCAATTTCTCAGGATGCTCAGGCAGCTGAAAGGGAGGCTACTGCAGTAGCAAAGCCAGAGTCGCAGCAGCTAATGGAGCAACTGGCATCTGAACAACAAGAGGTGCTCACACTGGCTCCTGCTGCCACCAGTAGTGAGCCTCTGCCAGGCTGTGGAGTGTCAATGAAAATTCCCTGCCTCTAAAAGCCCCAGTGCATGAAGCAGCTGAGAGGAGAATACCAGGGGAGGCTGAAACTCCTGCAGCCCCTGAAACTTAAGGTAAAATGGCCCAAGTTTTAGACTCCAGACTGAAGTGTGAAGTACCATCTCCATCCAGGGACATGGCTGACTCTCTTCCTTTGGCAGTGGAGCACGCAGCTCCAGCAGAGGTACTCACTTTGTCTGATGTTCTAGTAAGTGGCTCTAATGCAAATATAGCGGAGCCAGAGTGAAATGGACAGACTGGGCTCTGCCACTCAAAAAGCAGCACGTCCCTCAGTTGACCAGATTCCTGATCTTCCATTGCATTTGTGCTCATGGCTGTTCCGTGAAGTAGGGATGTAATGCAGAGAGCATATCGGCTGAGTTGGGGAAATGCCTTCTACACTCAGTGTCCTGTTAACTATGGGCTTGGCTGAACGTGCATCTTTCTGCATCTGAAATTGCTGCAAATGTATCTACAGTGTAAAACATCCACATTTATAACATCTTTCTAGGGGTTTTTAGACTTGCTGGGAACTATTTTAATGCTATTGATTACTTTTCTACACAACTCACTGACCATTAAGCCCTTCACATCACTGGCCTAACCTGCAATTTTATTTCCTTCATCTTACTGAGTAACCAGCCTCATCTGACAAACCAGACCCGATGCAGGAAAGTTCTGTAACTTCTTAAAATTGTACAAGTGTCCTCACTCAACTGGAGTACAATAATGGTGAATGATATATTTGTGGGTATTGGGAGGAGTGGTAATGTGTGTTGCTGCCTGAATTGATCAACTGATCACTCTCAATAAATGATGTTTTCCATTCTTAAGCTGTTTGGCTATATCTGATCATTAGGGGGAGATTGACAAGGGGTGGGGGTGGAATACAACGTCACAGTGGCCTTTTCTGTTAAGTGGCAAATGCTACTAAGCATGTATGTAAATGCTGATCCAGGTGAAATCCTAGGCAACTGCTACAGCTCTTTTCTTAGCGTTGATGATGCTCTCTGAAAGGCTTAATCTTCTTCCTTAACCATCCACTTGCATCAAACTCAGGTCTAAAACAAAACTAAAATGTACATCTTCCCACAAACACTCGCATTAAATGCCCTTAACTATGTACCAGCTACGTAGGGGGGCGGAGGGGAGGGAAGCCTAGAACAGTCGATAGTAACTGCCCAAGGTACCAGTGCACCTGCATACCAATAAATAAGAGATGTCTTTCTGCCAAAGAAACCAGCCATCAGCTGAAATTATTCCAAAGACTCTGAATGGGTTGGCTGCTTGACCAGTTACTCAACAGTTGATAGCATCTATCCCCACCTCAACTGGGAAGCAGGAGTCACCCTGCAGTCTGAACGCAAGTATGAGGTTGTATACTGGTTTTTGGTGGGGTGGGATGGTGGGGTTTTGTTTGGTTTGGTTTCTTTTTGTATCCTGGCTCCATCAGGAACCACAAAGAAATTTGTCCCAGTTGGCCCCCTCTGCTGTAAAAAGAATTCATCTAGTTCTCATTTAGGCGTGGAAGGATTAGATTTGGATCAGTAAATGTTGATTTCAATGTAGGCACCCATGCACACACAGATTGAAAAAAGATTTCTATCAATAGTTGACATAGATAAGAAGCATTTCTCTTACTTTGCCTAAGAAATTAGTTTTATTTAAGGATATCTTCTTTATATTGTGACATTGACATCTTATGTTTTAATGGTTATAAAGCTTGAACTCTTTCAACTGGTGTCTACTGTCATTAAATTTCCAGCAAGGAAAAATTTAAATCAATAAAAAATTGGCATCTGTTGCAATTACAAAAAATCAAATTCTAATAAACCTATTTTTATTTTATAATGTTAAAATAGTGATATCCTGGGCCTACTTTCTCATGAGGAGTGGGGTTAATATTAACTCAGTGGATTGTCACTTTTTCTCTTCGTCCCAATGACTGTTCCACTGTGGAGAATACTTAAATAATCACTGGCTGAGAGAGAGAGATGATGTTGTAATCCCAGTGATTAGGGACCCATTTGTAAGGTGGGAGACCCTGGGTCCAGGCCCCTACTCCAAGCACCTCTTCTATTATTTATTAAGAGTGCAATGGTTTGATCAGGAATGACTGAGGGATTTCTCCCGCCCCCCCGCTCAATATCCCACAGCTCAGCAGTTAATGAACACTCCTGAGACATGGGAGAACCTTGTTTAAATCCTTTCTCCCCCTTTGGCAGGGCAGAGCAATTGATCCCACATCCGAGGTAAGTGCTCTAACCACTGAGCTAAAAGTTATAAGGGGAGCACCACCTCTTCTTCTTCTTCCAAGTGTTTTGTGTGGAGTGAGGCAGGAGTCTAATTCATTCCCTCAGAAAAGTAGCTTAGATGCCTAAGTCACCTGATTCCAGGCAACAGGTTTCCAGTGGTGGATCACTAAGCTGAGACAGTCACCACCCTAGAGCCCCCACCTAGGTGCCTACACCTAAAAGAGGGGTGGGGGCTTAGCACACACTCCTCTGTTCAGCATCTCCCAGTGGCTGGTTTTAGGCAGTGAGCTACCTCGCATGCTGGCTTTTGTGGATCATGTTCTTCGGTGCCATTCTCTCTCCATGTATTCTAGGCACCTATCTTGGTTTTGTGAACCTCACTGCTGTTCTAGTGATTTTTCTAGGCACCTAAAACTTAGACACCAGGATGCTCAGCGGTGCGATGCCTAAGTCCCTTGGTGATCCTACCCTCAGACATCACTAGAATTCAGAAAGACCTAGAGCAAAATGAAATAGACCATACTCGCTCCCATTTTAACTTCTTTGACTTCATTGAACTTCAACCACAGAAGAATGCTGCCCTCACCACGATTAGTGTCCCGAAATCAGCTCAAAGAATCTCATCTACCAGATGTCTACCTCAAATGCTATTATCCACATGCCTGTTAGCCTGGGTTCTGTAATAAAGCCTGGAGAAGGAGAGTGAAATGTGTTTTGTTTGAGATCCTGAGGTCACTCTCTCCAAGTTTTCTTAACGTTCTCAAATATGTGTTGTTCAGCTAACTCTTAATGAAACCTTCATGGGAGGAAATGGTCAAGGGAAAATCAGGGAATGGGAATTATTTTCATAACTTTTGATTTATTTAGAGGGTGACGTGTCATTTTAGGTAATATAGTGCCTAAATCTGTAGGAATTAGAGCCCATCACTAGTAAAGCATTTCAAATAGATATAAATAGGGAGAGCTACTATATTTAATTCCATTTCTGCTTGAAATGTCTGCACTGAACAAATGTGGGGGGAGCAGGGTTTGGCAGTAAACTCAGTCCTGCTCCACAGCTATTCTTCGAGTTGAGCTGGGAAACATGCTTAATAAGGGGTATTGGTCATGTCACAAGCTGGTGGCTTCTGTATAAAATAAATAAATAAAAATGCCAACATACATGGTCAAGTTTCTGACAAAATCAAAAACAGTGCTTGTTTTGGCTTGGTTTTCAAAACAAAAATTGTACTTTTCAGTTTTGGGGTTTTTTGTTATCCTTTTATTCCCCCCCCCCCCCCCCCCGTCCTGGAAGAAGGGAGGGAGGGGAAAGATGGGTAGATGCAAAAATGCCTCCAAAAGCAAAACTAAGACAGAAAAAACTTTCTCTGAAAATTTTCTGGTCAACTCTTTCGTGCAAATGCAATTTTCTTCGCCGTGAGAAAATTCTGAGCTGAAAAACTTTAGCCACCCCTAAGAGTGTCACGCCTGGCCTGTTGGTGTGTCTGCTGTAGCAGCTGTGTCCAAGTGGCACAGCTACGCTTCCAAGAGGATTGCTAGGAGCTAGGTTTCAGAGGAGCAGCCGTGTTAGTCTGTATTCGCAAAAAGAAAGGAGGACTTGTGGCCCCTTAGAGACTAATAGCCATTGGCCCATGCAAGCTAGCATTTTCTTGTAGGGTTGGAGTGTGGGTATTCCAATAAATCTCTTAATGTCTCACATGTGAGATGCTGGTTGCGGGGATACACCTGACAAAACAAAAATTCTTCTTCCTGAGCATTTCCCCCTCCACAAAGGCCTTGCTTGCTATCAGCACTGAGGTGATAGCAAATCCAAAAGAGTGAAGCCTTACAACCGTAGTTTCATCTCATGCCTACAGCGAGGCTCTAAACTACATTCTCTTCTTCCCAAAACAAACCTCATCCTTTCCCTTCTGCCCTCACTTGGTAATCCATCTTTAACTCAACATAAATACTACATCCTCCATCCTTCTTTTCCACCCTTTTGTTTATCTACAGTGATGCAGATAAACTCATCTTTCTCTTCTGCTGTAACATCATCGCCCTTTCTCTGGCTTCCTTTCTCTTATGCCAAAGTCAAGCCCATGCCTTAAAACTCCTAAATAGTGTCTTCCTCACATTTTGTTTCTCCTCTTCTTTCCTTCTACCACTCCTGTATCATATTGCACTGCTATTGTGGTAGTAGCTTCCCTATTCATGTCTGCCTCCTTCAAATCCTTCCTTTAAGCAAAACAAATAAATGTTTCTGCATTAATGTCTTGAGCATTGATTTCTTCTACTTTCTGTGAACTGCTAGCCTATCTGCTGTATTATGTTTGGGAGAAGAACCATGCCTTATTCTGTCTTGTATGTCACCACAATGATGCTGCTATTTCAGGGCTTAACGCTTCTAGATGGTACCTTAACAATTGGTCCTCACACAACAAAATTCAAACCTAAAACAAAGTTACAGAATATACCTTCATATGTTCCTTATCTTAATCAAAAGCACATAGCCACTTCTACAAAACATGGGCAAGTCTCATCAACCATCTGTTTTTCACCACATGTTTATAACCATCATGTGTCGTAGTCTTTCTAATGAATATCTAAAGGTATCATAAGAAATTACATTACAATGTTTGGAACGGACATTATACTTGGTGCTTCAGGTAGTAAGCCACTGTCTAACTATTAAAGACCAGGATGGGACCTAATGTGGGGCACAAATTATTACACGCTAGCTACTACAGTGTTCTCTGAAGCATTTGGTGCTGGCCACAGTTGGAGACAGGAACTGAACTAGAGGGATCATGGGTCTGATCCAGTATGGTAATTCCTTTGTGTTTTAATTCATCCTTGGTGTAACTTCATTGGTCTCAGTAGAATTAAATCAGGGATGGATTGAGCCCACAATCTTTCTTATTGGCCTTATTCACTGTAATCTGCATTAGCAAATACTGTGTCCAAATGAAATTTCAAACCCTTCACAGACATGCAGTTCAGTGTCCAACTTCTCAAGATGGAGATGCAGTATCTGGTAAAGAGGCATAGAATGTTTTCTTCCCTGCATTCCTGAATCCATTCTTTCCAAGTCTGTTAAGTATTTCTGTCAAATATTTCTATGAAATGGAAAAGGATTCAATGGAAATAATAGTTAAAGGGGACACCGGGAATGGAAAGTGATGATGGGAAAATGTATCTGATGGCCAGTTATAATCATCTGTTGTCTGGACTCTTTAGTTAAATTGAAGCCCCTCTGCAAATACTTAAAAGCAATCGTGTGAGACTAGAAATCAGCAAACCAGTGGCCTCTTTAGCCTGGGCACCATGGGTCCTGCTGGAAGGGGCTTGGGTGACATCTCCAGAGGCTAGAATTCTCACAGATATTAAATATGGGGAAACTAGTTTGTTTATAGACAGGAAAGTAGCAGATTTTAATTCAGGGCAGGGTCTGAACAGAGCAATATTAAGGCCTGAGCAAGCCCAGATCAACAAAATATGTAGGCCCCCAAAAGCGGTATTTTTCAATATGCCTGAGATGGGTTTCCATTACCAAATTTGGGATTCTGTTTTGGGGTTGAATCTCCTGATCTCTTTTATCCTGTCTGACTCTGCCATTGGCTCGGGGGCATGATTGATACATCATACTTAGGGCCCTACCAAATTCACGGTCCATTGTGGTCAATTTCATGGTCATGGGATTTTATAATTGTAAATTTAATTATTTCAGCTATTTAAATCTGAAATTTCACAGTGTTGTAATTGTAGGGGTCCTGATCCAAAAAGGAGTTGAGGGGGAGGGGTTGCAAGGTTATTGTAGGGGGGGGTTGCGGTACTGCTACCCTTACTTCTGTGCTGCTGCTGGCGGCGGCTCTGCCTGCAGAGCTGGGCAGCGGGGGAGCGGCGGCTGCTGGCCAGGAGCCCAACGCTGACGGCAGAGCCACTGCCATCAGCAATGCAGAAGTAAGGATGACATGGTCTGGTGTTGCCACCCTTACTTCTGTGCTGCTGCTGGCAGGGGACTGCCTTCAGAGCTGGGCGCCCGGCCGACAACCACCGCTGTCCGGACGCCCAGCTCTGAAGGCAGTGCAGAAGTAAGGGTGGCAATACCCCGACCCCAAAAATAACTTGCTACCACCCTGCAGCTCCCTTTTGGGTCAGGACCCCCAATCTGAGAAACACTGGTATCCCCAGTGAAATCTGTATAGTATAGGGTAAAAACATACAAAAGACCAGATTTCGGGGGGGAAGGAAGGGGGAGACCAGATTTCATGGTCCGTGAGGCATTTTTTATGGCTGTGAATTTGGTAGGGCCCTAATCATACTGTGTCCCTGCTATTGGGGGTTCATTTGGAATTTGAGGGGGTCCTGCTTTCCACATTGCATATGCTCACCTCAGTGATGGACAGTGAGGCACAAGAATGGTACAGTAACAGCGTCTCTCGTGATGCCTCCTACTGGGTGACCAGCTCATGCTTTCAATGGGACTGTCAATAGGAGTTGGGTGCCTAAATACCACAGAGAATCTGTGCCTTTGTTTAACAGTCTTAGTACCACAGCTAACTTGGTAAGATGTGTGCCACTTGCAGGCAAGGAGAGTTTGGGATCAGGCTCCGTGCAGCTGTTTGTTAATGGATAATATCAGGAGCCATCATTTCAGAGCAATACCCCAGATGTTTGCATCTGCCTGAGCTGCTGTGCAATGTTTCCCTGGCACAATATCTTTGTAGCAGTCAGCAGCTTGTGTCAATAATGCATGTGTGTTGCATACTTGGAGGCTAATCCTGCAATGATTTACAGTATGTGAAACCTCCATGAGCAAACGCAGTGTGAACCTCAGAATCAGAACCAGCTAAAAGTGTATGGGGAGAGCATGGTGAAAGCCACCAAATATGTGTGGGTCTAGTGGATAGGTTGCTGCCCTGAAATATAGGAGAGCTGGGTTCTATTCCCAGCTCTAGCACTTATTTGCGCTATTACCTTGCGTAAATCACTTTGACCTATATCCACAAAGGTATTTAAACTCTTAACTTCCATTGAAATCAATGGTCATGGGATTTTATAATTGTAAATTTAATGATTGCAGTTATTTAAATCAATGCAAGATAGAAGTCTAAATACCTTCATTGGTCTTGTTCTGCACCTCTCTGGGCTTCTGTTTTCCCACCCATCATGCCTATTTTCATTGTAATCTCTTCAGGGTACAGATTATCTCTTTCCAGATATATATGCAGTGCCTAGCATAATGGAGCCCTGATCTCCGTAGGAAGCTATTGTAATGCAAATAATTTACTGTAACAGTGGCTCACTCTGTGTTGGAGATTACTAGTCCACTTAATGTAGCCATCATCTTCCCACATGTTTAGAAATATCTCAACAAATTGGAAAGCTTTGTAATCAATTAACCTCGTCACACAATTCAGTGCAGCTCAGCTACACAAATCAAGGGGCTGGGCCATCTAATTTAAGCCCAATGAGTCACATAGTATATGGAGCTATGAATATGTAATGGGGGTAGGGAACACTTATTAGGTGGAACTAATGTGCAGGAAGTTGGGGAAGAGTTAGAGGGTGGTCACCAAGCCCTATTTAAGAAGACCCTGGGTAGCATAAAGGTAGCTTGAGAAGGATTTGCACAAGTTGTTAAAGTATCTTTCCCTGTGGGCTGGTAAGAAAGTTATTTTCTTCTTCTCCTTCTCTTCCTCCTCTTAATTTATTAAAATTGGCGTTTCCTATTGCTTGAGCTTTATGTTACAATAGAGGTATTGGTTGTTTTAGTAAAAGTAAAGTTGCTTGAGGTGATTGTGTAGGGGTTAGGTGGGTCTCCATGGCTAAGTATTTTGTGCTTCCTATAGGAAGCAGTTGATACCTGCTATAAATAATGTCAGGGTGACTTTTCTCTTTGTTTGTCTAAATTCCTTGCTAGAGAGGAACAAAGCTAAGGGATGCTCTAGTTTTTGACTATTTCAAACTAAAATTGGAAGCTAGCTGGTTCTGGAACCAAGCTCACTAAAAATCTAAAACTTTTCAAGAGGCTCAGGTAAATGGTTCTTGTGGTAACTGAAAGCCAGCTAACTTGAGGTACTGTCTGTGTCTATAAAGGTTATGGTGGCCACTCTCCATACACTGGAACGAGGCTACAAACACTTTTCCCCCTCTATACTAGGCTTCCTTTACCCTAGGGCATTCCCACCTTTTATGTCTGGGGAGCCCCTACTGAGTTTATTACTTACTGTAAGTGGCTGTAACTCCAAACTGGTGGGGGTGGGAATCCATGTGACTTCTCCTGTCTCAGTCAAATATCACTTAATAAAACTGTCAGGTTAAAGGGTGATGGCCTGTTCAAATGTAGCCCAAAATATGTGAATAAATATATCTGGCTCTTCCAAAATAGATCAATGGAGGAGATGTCCATCAGAACTGTAAACAAATACCCTCCTATCAATAGCAGTAGTAACCTATACCCAATCACAACTTATTGCTATTAGAGTATGTATTAAGAGATTATTAAACTTCTTAGGTGGCATATGAAGCCGTCAGCCAACATGTGCTGGAGTATTGGTTAACTACCTAATGATTCATGCCTTGTTATGGTTTAGTGTTGTAACCCTTGCTGAACAAATGACTCTTAGTTGTATCTCTTGTGCTAATTACAAAACACATGTAGGAATAAATGCAGTCTCTCTCATATCCCTTGTTCTACTAACCCCTCTGTTTTGCTAGTTGTAAACTGTCCAGATCTGAGATGGCATCACCTAGAGACAACACACATCGCTGTTTGCAGAGATCTGTGCTTGAAAACAGCTGAAGCACATGAACACTGCTTATACGGAGGGAGACTTTAACTTAGTATCTCAAAATCCTCATTCCATTTGAATGGCAACAGAGTTGTAGTCAAAGCTACTTTGACACTACAGTGGTTAACTGGACTTGCGTTAGTCCTACGGAATTTGGCTTTTTGCTGCACTAGAGAGCTGTACATTCCTTGGACAGGGAATGGAAGAAGACTGGAGTTCAATTCTAGCCTCTTCTGTCCAAGCTTGGCAGCAAGCTTAGCCAACATGTTACTCCAGAATGGGAAAGATGATTGTCTTGAAAAGCAAGTCATCCACTTTAAGATCCATGGATGACTTGCATGATAAGCTGGAATTATCTGAAGGAATATTGTAGCAATGACTAATGTTTCCTGGAAACATGATGCTTCAGGGTGATGGTTACGCTGAGGGATTACAGTGATGCCCATATCTTTCTCATTTGGTTAACTGTATGTTTGAATAGGAACTAATTTTAGTATTTCTTCTGTTTGCTAGCGTCATCTGACACTCACACCAGAAGCTTGGCACCCATACCTTGTCCCTCTTCTCTCCACCACACCAGACCCTGCTATCCAGATCCAAAGATGGGAGGCAAACTTGGCAAGAAGAAGGGATTCACTGTGGCTGATGATAAATCTGAAGACCACAAGACTGAAGAAGCAGCCACTGAGCTAGAAGATACTGCCAAAGAAAATGGGGAGCCTACGGCCGTGACCTCAGAAGTAAAGGTTGTGAAAAAGGACGAAAGTCTCCAGCTCCCTTCTGACGACCAGACAGGAGAGGGAGACTCTGCAGTAAGCCAGGGAGATGTCACAAAAGCTGAACCAGTGGTCAGCATGGGTGCGAAGGCAGAGCTGCCAGAAGGTCATGATGCTTTAGGGGTTTCACTACCGGCAGCTTCAAAGCCTGGAAGTGAAGCTCCAGCTTCCCAGCCTCTGACATCCACAACTAAAGAAGATGCTGGGAAGGCAAGTGCTATAGCACCTGGTAACTAATGAGCCTGAAGCTGGAGCCAGTTTATAATCTAGCAGCAGTGAAGCTGCAACCTACACGGATATTTGTCAACGCAACACTAATTCTATTAAGACCTCTGCCTCTGAACAACTGGAGTAGTTAACTGGATCAAACTAAAATACGAGTACCAGAGATTTAAAAAAAAAATGCATTATTTGAGGAATAAATGGCATCTTAATTGCAGTAACTCTTCTGGTCTAGAAAGGACAATATATTGGCCCAACAAAATGGGAATCCAGCTAGTATGTATACAATAGGGAAACACAGAAATGAACTGCTGTAAATGCTTTCAAGGACATTTCATCATTAGCTGTACACTCTCCGTGCACAATCTCTCATTGTGTAAAGGGTCTGGGAGTAAACTATCTGGTTCTGCTCTCTGAACCCAATTGTTCTATGGGATATCTTATAGCCCTAACTTCAGACTTCTTATTCCAGTGGATGAAGTCTAACTTTTAGATAACCCTCTCCTGTCTACTTTCCTTCTCTAAAGATGGCTAGGGGAGTAAGCTAATAACAATCCTACCTAGACTTAAGTTACTGCATGTGTATGGTGCAACTTTGCATAGTTCACTCCATTGGTGAATAAAGTCTTTTGGGAACTGCTGCATTAGGTTGTACATTATAGTAAGCAATTGTATCATGAGAATTGTTAAATAGCTCACTGAAGCTGGTACTAGAAACTGAATGAATTCTGCAGGTCTCTATTGTAAGCTGATTGCATCAACTGTTTGGCATTTACACCTGTCAATAAACAACTTTTTATGACCACTGCAACATACCATTGTATTGATCTGCTTGACTCCTTGTAGAATTAAGGAAAATCCATATTTCAGGACTCCAGCCCTGTCTGGGGATTATTGAGGAGGTGGTGCTGTATACACAAACTTGAATTTCTCAAGCAAACTGAACACTTCTGTAAAAGAAATGCAGTTCATTACAGATTAAATTTAATTATTTGGAATAGTTATGGTCAGAAAAGTCTCTGGGGCTGGGGGAAATGGCCTAGACATTCAATCCTCTATCTGTTCAGAGTCATCCCTACTTCTCCTTTATATTAAGGTGGCTTTCTCTGCCACTAGTACTGTAGAGACAATACAGTATTGGGTGAGAGCTGGCTTCTGTTACGCCCCCAATGGGATCATCAAAACTCATGGAATTGAACTGCAGTATTTGTTACTGATGACCGCAAACAAAGCGGCCTAGACTAACTTAATGACGTAGAGTCAAGCAGTAACAATTGTTACAAAACAATCTCTTGTCCCTGAAACTTGATCAAACTCAGAATGAAAATAGGACCTAATCAAATCTTTCACTCTAGCCCTTGCACTAAAACCCCTGAGATTCTAGCTTAACACATACCACTTCCTGTAACACACATACAGCTATTGTATGCATGTAAAGGGGTGTGGTACTAAAGATATTTAGTGGTAATACTACTCATAAAACACAAACCAGCACCTGAGAGCCTCACCTAAACAGCAAGGGCATTGTCAATTACTATCCTATTAGCTGTATATAGCTTGTAACAGAGAAGCAGCCTTATCTAGTTCTGACCAAAAAACCCCAATGCAACCAGGCTATGCAGGGAGTAGGTTAGAAAAGCTATTGCTTGTTTGTAATAACTATGATCTGCAATGGCAGAATGGCACCGCTTCTGCCTATAAAATAGACAAGAGTCTAAAGAAAGCACTCTTTCCAAGGCTTGCTAAACTGATCAGGAACTAGCCTCCATAGTAGTAACTTCTAGGGTTGCCAACTTTCACATTTCTCAAAACCAGACACTACAGGCCCCTTCCCCCCCAACCCCTGTTGTTCACTTGCTCCTTCCTCCCCCAGGCATCACCTGCAGAGCTGGGTTGGGAGCTGATGCAGAGCCTGCCTGCCTAGAAGATCCTGGTAGGAGACAGCCCTAGCTGAGAGGGAGCTGAAGCAGGTTCAATACCTGGCAGCTTCTCCTTGCCCCCTGCTGTGGCCCCTCCTTGTCCCCATGCCCAGTGGAGTTATTCAGGCAGTGAATTCTGGAGCCTTTTCCCATGAATTATTTTCCCATTGTTTGGGATGGAAGTTCTAGATAGCTTTTGCACCTTTGACTTAAAGGTAGAGGAGTGTTGGAACTTTTTAAAATCCCTGAGCTCTTCAGTCCAGCTGACTTTATGATCTTAGTTGATGACAGGCCAATTTTCCAACTTGTCAAGGTAATTTTGAATTCTAATCATGTTCTCAAGAGCTTAAAACCTCTCATGGGTGTCATCTGCAAATTTTAACAGCATGTACTCTATTGCATTATCCAATTAATTAATGATAATATTGAATAGTGCAGAACCCCACTAGATATGGTCTCCCAGTTTGACAGCAAACAGAGTATGTGGTCTTTTGACCAGTTGTGTACTCATTTGTAGTAATTTTTATCTAAGTCAGTTGCCTACTTTGTTTGCATCAAAGTTTGTTCTAAAATTAAAATACATCTATAGCTCCCCACATTTCCCACCAATTGACTAAGCCAGTAACCCTGTCAAAGAAGGTTGGTGTGACATGATTTGTTCTTGACAAATCCATGCTGGTTATTCTTTATGCTATTATCCTCTAGGTGCTTACAAATAGTTTAATTTGTTCCAGTAGTAAATTTAGGCTGACTAGACTATCAGTTCCCAGGTACTTTGTTCCCCTCCTTAAAATAGGTTCTAGATTGGCCTTTCTCTGGTACTCCGGGATCTCACATATTCTCCAAAGTGAAAGCCTTTAGCAAATACCTTTGAAAACTCATGAATTGAAGCCTTAGCTGCCCCCTGAAAGTATCTGCAAAAGGAGAAAACTGCCAATTTCTTTCAAAAGACAGTGGGGTGTTTCCACCTACTCATCTCATAGGATCTTTCATCCAGACCTTTCTGGGATGGCCACTCCAAACCCAAATGGGAAAAGGGGTGAATCTCACCTCCCTTCATTTTTCCAGATGTTGTGGTATGCCATCATCCAGCCCCTTATTCCACCCAATTCTGGATGAATACAGTGAGAATGTATCAACATGCCATTCTATGGGCAACTTTTGATTACATCGTATATGGCAGTCAGAGTCTTTGCCCAGAATAAAGGATCTGTAAAAACAATACAATGACTTCATATCTACAGCTAAGTGTCTTCCTCTCCTCCTGCTACCCCTGCTAATGGCCAGTATATTTCCCCAGGGAGGCATGTGGGAATCGGGGCAGATGCAACTGTGATACACACAAACCAGAGTTCCCACCCCCACCCCACAGTGTGCATATGTACGTTGTTTGTGTTAACTCATCTTTGGATCAAGTGCTGCTTTTGCCTTCAGTCATTAATTGTTCTTTCTTTAGTGTAAGCATAAGTACTAGTTTAGACAAGCAAATCAGGGGCAGACTACTCTAGAAAAACTACACAAGGAGTTAAAGTAAAGACAGTGCCCCAACACGTGCATCTAGTCAAAGGAGATGAGGGGACAGTGCCTGAGTCATTTCCTGAAAAAATTCCTCTGCTCCGTTGGCAGCCAGGATGTTCTAGAACCAACATTGCATTACCAAGTGAACACATGAGATTACACACATTTTACCCCGGAGCTAACCCGAGAGTAGGAAAAATTATCCCCAGGGAGGTGTGCTGTCCTATATCAGGTACTGAAAGGGATTTTCTCTTCCAAGGTAGACCAAGTGATGGCAAAGGATAGTGGGTACCCTACTAGGAGCAATAGTGGTAGGTTTCAGATGTCCTATGTGTATGGGACATGCCAGACTCTGTGATGTAGAGGTACCTTTTGAATAATGGTAGGTATCAACATTGCCATGCTCATCAGTGGATATAGAGTTCAGTGTCTAAGGCAGTAGCAATGGGATGAAGCTCCCTCTCACGGGCACAAGTTCTCTGCTTCAGAAGTTCTAAGTGCTGGGCCCCATCAGCTTGAGAAGAGAGCCTCTATTCTCCTCTTCTCTTGTGGTTATGCCCCCTGCGGGCTCATATTTCAAGCAGAATGTGGGATGCTGGTATAATTTGCTGGTTTTAGCCCAGCAGAGACGTGCCTATCAGGTTTGCACAACCATTTCAATGATAGTAAAGAAGCCTAATTATGCTCTGTTATGAGCAGTGCAACTCTGCACACGTATACCACTTTATCTAAGGTTCCCTAAGAGTTTTTCTATTATTTATCTTATGGCGTGGCCTAGAAACGCCAATGGAGGTAGGGCCCGTTTGCTCTAGACACTGTAGAGACATAGTGAGAGGCAGTCCATGCCCTGAAGAGCTTCCCATATAAGTGGGAGATCTTCAGAAATGCATACAAAGATTTAGGAGCACAAGATTCACTAAAAGGTTCTGTTGAAAATGGCTCCCTAAACAAAAATAATACAGGAGATGGGAAACTGAGCCAACAGAGACTGCATGACTTGGTCACTGAGTGGGTCTGTTGCAGAATTGGGATTTGATCCCAGTTCTGATGAGTCTCAGTTCAGTATCTTAACTACACCACTAATTGTTTAAGCCTTACAGCCCCCTGGGAGGAGGGAAGTATTATCACCATTTAGAAATTGGGGGAGTGGAATCAAAGGCTTGCCCAAGATGTGACATGTTCTTGCACAACTAAGAAGGGAATCTAAATGTCCTGACTCCCAGGTCCCTGTAATAAACCCCCAGATAACACTTTCCCTGATATTTCCACCTCAGAGAGATTAGTAGTGACAGAAAATCCACAATGAGCAAAAGTACTTCTCAGAGAGATGGAACTAGCAATAAATCCTGACTGTCTGATCTCATGAGTGAGACAAATTTCATCTCCCATACCCACCCATTCAATTTATTATACTTCCAAATGCTTGGGTGTATTATGCTGTAGATCAGTTAAGTGCTGTCCTCTAGAACAGCGGTTCTCAAACTTTAGCAACCTGAGGACCCCCATTTTGATTTAAAATTTTTCATGGACCCCCAAACCCTCCACTGAGCCCCAAGCCCTGCCCCCACTCCATCCTTTCCCCCAAGAACCAACCCCCATCCCTCCTCTTCCCTGCCTCTTTCTGCCCCTTCCCCTAAGCACACCAGTCCTCGCTCCTCCCCACCCCCTCAGCCACTGAACAGCTGTTCCCCAGCATTCAGGAGGTGCTGGGAGGGAGTGGGAGGAGTTGATCAGTGGGGACCGTGGACCCCCTGGATTACCCTCGCTGACCCCAGTTTGCAAAATGTTGCTCTAGAAAAAAAGAGAGAATGTTCCCTGGAGAAATAGGCCTTCATTTCCCCCACAGAAGCACCTGGGTGTTATCAGCCCAAATTTACAGTGAAGGAAAAGGAGTTGATAAGGAAAATAGAAGCTGCAGATATGACTCTCACTTTGTATTTACCAGTTGTCTCAAGAAAATGTTCAAAAGTGCCCAAGACTCATTTTCAAAGGACTAAGGCTCCTCAGTTCCATTAACTTTCAAGAAGACTTAGGCACATAGGAGACTATAAGTAGCTTCTGAAAACAAGACTGCTGCTAGGTATCTATCTTTAAAAATCTAGCCCTTCAGAACCTAAGTCTCATTTTCAGAAGTGACTTAGGCACTTAACTCCCATTGACTTCACTGGGAGTTTGGTGCCCAAAAATCTTTACAAAATCTGGCTCCAAGTTACTTGGGGTCTTTTGGGCTCCATCTGTCTGTCTAGCACTGGACTGCACTCCATCTCTTCACCCCACCCTCATTGTTGGTATAAGAATCTTCTCCCCCTGTATCTGGCACATCTGCCTCAAAGCCAAGACTTTCAAAAGCAGTCTCTTAAATCCGTATGCAGATTCCTAAGTAAGTGGCTTGACTTTTTAAAAATCCTGCACACCCACATCCTTGAACAAGAGCTGCTGGATACTTTAGTACTTTTGAAAGTCATGCTGCTAAATAAGTCACCTAATTTGAAGCTCCTATTTTTTAAAAATCTTGGCCCAAATCTCCTTTCCCATTTTTTCTCTCTCCCTCTGATTCATTGTTCAATTCTCTAATAGTATTTAACTCTTTCAGTCATTGTGTGGATACAACTTGTGTTGTGTAACATATATGACATGAGAGCACCCACAAGTCCTCTTGACTTTTATACACTAGAATCAATGAGCTTATTTGTGTGAGTAACTGCTCCCCAATCTGAGTAAAGCAGGGTGAGCTTGTTTCCCCCAGCCCACTTCTACCCATGATACACCTGATTTAGAGCCTCATCCTGCATGGTGCTGAGTACTGCTTGCTGGGAGCTAAGGGGTCTCACATCCCACTGAAGTGGATGGGAATGAAAAAAGAAAAGGAGTACTTGTGGCACCTTAGAGACTAACCAATTTATTTGAGCATGAGCTTTCGTGAGCTACAGCTCACTACTTTGTGAGATCAGGGCCTTGCACTGAAGTAACCCTATGCCCCTTCATGACTCCCAGCTCTTGCTCCAGGAAGCTGAATGCAGGGTTTTCTACTATGGAGCATAGCCAAAGGTCACCCTTACTCTCCTGCCCTGATCTGCAAGGAACCATGGTCACACACAGCACACTAGTGGAGTTAGCCCACTCCTCCCATATGGATTGGCAGTTGTCTCATTCCAGCACGGATCCTATTTCAAATTGGCTGCCTATTTATTCATTCCTGCTGAGCACTCCTGTGAGAAGTACAGCACTCCCTGACTTAAAAGAGAGAAACGGTTACCATCTGCTAATTAGCAGCATGTTCGTCAAATTTCCTTCTTCCTTTTCCCCTTTCTGCTAATAAATATGGAAGAGACAACCAGGGATGTGCCATGCTGATACTGAGAGGTAAGGGCAGGTCCATTACTCTATTCAATATAGGCAATGCAAAAATAACAGGAAAATAACTATTTTTCCCCCTCATCAGTTTAAGTTTACTCTACTCCCCACAGGAGCCACCTTAATTAAGTGTGCTGTGCTTTTGAATTGGATTTGATCTTATCGATGCTTCACTACCTCAATAAGTGTTGAAAGGTAAGTCCTTCATCTCATTCTATTCCCACCCTCTCTCACTCTTTCTAGTTCTGTTTTAAAAATGATCTTTCATGTTCACTCAGAGCTGAGAAACATATTACGGAAAAGACCAAATCAATTTTTCTGTTGTGTTTTTGCAACTGTTTTCTTCCATCTTAAAAGGTTAATGTTTAAAATAAATAAGTGGGGGGTGGGGGAAGTGAAGACAGGGATAAAAAGTATTTTTTTCTTCTACTGTATGAATGCACTATCACCTCTCCCCTTTGTTACCACATTTTCAGCCTGAGAGTGGGAAAAGACCCATCCTGTCTAGGGGAAGCATGTTCCAAGCTAAGTTCAATCCTAGAGCATTGGGTTTGATTCCACTCTCTCTCTCACCTGCTGCCTCTGGATCACATGTGTCTGCTCTTGCTATCTCTAACACTTGCCATGCACTGCCAAATTAAGTCCCCAATGCAAACTAGAGCTGTGCAACCCACAGCAGTTTCACTCCCTAGGGATTCATGTAAATGTTTTATTTAGTTTTAATTCTTTTGTGTGATAAATAAATGTAACTAGAGCTGGTTGAAAAGAGCAGAAACTTCTGAAAAAAATTCATCCCTTTTTAAAAAAAGAAATTTAACATTTCAACCAATTTTGAAATTTTTTACTTGGCTTTAAATATAATACTTGAGCATTGAGAGGTGCATCTCAATCACTCAGAACTTCATGGCAGCAGCAGGAAAAGAACTCAGATGTTCCTGCTTCAAAAACTCAGTTCCTATCACTTGAGTTAAAGAAATTCTCAGCATTATAGGGGCTATGATACACAAATGAGCAGTTATTATTTCCTCCCAGTAGGGGGCAGTGATGACACACACATGTTAGTCAGTTAATTACAATGCAGAATGCATGCACTTCCAATATATCTGTGTTTGACAAAAATAATTCAGTTCTACTTCGAAAAAGCCAAGTGTATATAATAGAATGCATCCATATTGGAATATCCTATTGCTCCTCATTAAAATGAAACATGCTGGTTTGTAGAAAATACAGGTAGCAATTGTGAACTCCACTGGAGTCCTGAAAACAGTAAGAGACCTTGTGTTAGTGGAAAAAGTAGTAGAATACAATTCTTTGCAATATGGAAGAATGCAAAGAAATCTGCAAAATCGGTGGGGTGATATCACGGTTGATTTGGTCCAAGATTTCTCTGGACTTGAGATTTTGGGCCATACAATACACAATAATTAAGAGTGCATTGGGTTCTGACAGGACTGCTTAGGATGTGTCTCATTCTAACCAACTAATGAAAGAAGTGTCACAAAAGTAGAAGATTGTTAATACATCCTCTCTTAGAATGACCTAAAATCCAGTGAAGACGGCCAGAATTGATTTGATTTTAAGTGTATTTGTTCTTTGGGATGGTAGTCCATTAGAGAGTCCAGATGACTCGGACAAAAGAGGTTTATTGAGACCCTCTGTGATTAAAAGAAAATGATCCTTTTTCTCTGGAAAAGTAAGGGCTGTTCAACATAATTCATTTGTTTAATCTCCTTTGTAAGGTTGCAAAGTCTGAGTCACTCTTTTCATATTCATAGGGGTTCTTCTCTCTAAGTTTTACTTTGTCTTGGATTCAACACAAAAGCTTAAAATTAAGCTCATTCAGAACTACTGAGTTCCACTCTGGGAAGAACAAAAATCACAGGAGTATTTGAGGACTTCAGCTATTATGGGTTCTGTGTCCTATTAGTGAAACTCAAGGCAAAGATCTCTCAGAAATTCTTCTAGGAAGTGATGCTAAAGAGATTTAGGAGGTAGTGTGGTCTAGTGGATAGCAAACTGGACTGAGTGTCAGGAAATCTGGGTTCTACTTCACTATAACACTGAGCTACCATGTGATTTTTTTTTTTTAGCTTGGTTTCAGTTTATTAATAACTCAGCTCTGGGTTCATCTCATTGGTAGCTTTTTTGCTATGAAACAAGATTTAGGGGCTAGCGCAGGCCCCGAGGCCTGACCCAGAAAGGGGGGTCACACTGAAGGCACCATGGGTTAACAGTCCGATTGAGCCGCAGCTACATCTTGGAGTACACGATGTCCTTGGAGCTCTTCTTCTCCATGGCAGCCTGAGCAGATTTCACTAGGTCCTCGGTCTGCAGCATGCTCATGTTCCAGGTGGCCATCTACCACAGGCCCTCAGGCACATAGTGGTCCCTGGAGTACAGTAGGTTGACCTTGGTGCCCTGCATGGCCACGGGGCTCTTGCCAGAGATTATAGGCAGGTCACTTCACGTCTGTCGCTACTGACAAGCTTTGTCTCTCTAGTCTTGTCTATTTAGACTGTCAGCTCTTTGGGGCTGTCTCTCTCTGTTTGTCTATAGTGCTTGGCACAATGGAGGCCTGATACTAGTTGGGGGTTCTAGGCACTACTCTAATACCAACAATAAATCAAGCGAGGCTGTCAGACTACATCAGGTTTCAGAGTAGCAGCGGTGTTAGTCTGTATCCGCAAAAAGAACAAGAGTACTTGTGGCACCTTAGAGACTAACAAATTTATTAGAGCATAAGCTTTCGTGGGCTACAACCCACTTCATCGGATGCATAGAATGGAACATATAGTAAGAAGATATATACATACATACAGAGAAGGTGGACGTTATCTTAATTAATTAGCCTCTTACAGTTTCTATGGCAACTTCCACCTTCTCTGTATGTATATATATATATCTATCTTCTTACTATATGTTCCATTCTATGCATCCAATGAAGTGGGCTATAGCCCATGAAAGCTTATGCTCTAATAAATTTGTTAGTCTCTAAGGTGCCACAAGTACTCCTGTTCTTTTTTCTGAGACTACATCCGCTTATAAAAGCACCATCAATAGTTATTGTATGTCATTGTGGGAAAGTAAACAGTAGAAAAAATTTACCTTTGTGGAAAGCATAGTTACATTGTACTTAGTTAAACATAATGTCATCAGGTCAGCTGTGATAAACTATCCACATCACTGGATAGTGTTTGCAAGGAAAATGCTAAGAATGCATTAAACTCTGGCTCTATGTATATGTTATACATGTGCAAGTCAGCAAATCTGTATTAATGGTAACTTTCCAAGTAAAAAATCTGCTCATAACGTTACTGCACATGCTTGAGCAAATTACTGCCTAGGGTTGTTTTGTGTTTTTGTGGGGTTTTTTGTTTGTTTTTGCTTATTAGTACACAATTTGCTGCACTTCATGCTATTTTATGCCCTGGAGTATGGTCCAAGGAGCAAAGCAGAGGGGAGTTATAAGGAAGATTGATAGAGATGAGCATTGCCTCTACAAAAAACATGTTGGTGAAGAAAGCTGGAGATGAGAAGATGAAAGAAGGGGATTTAAAAAAATGAATGCCTTCTCCCACCCATCCTTACAGTAAATCTTAAGGGAAAATCCATTGCACAATCTATGCAATAATATACACAGACAGCATTAGCAATTAAGTGGGAGGTTGGACCTCTTCAGGCCTTAGTGCCAGAAGGTGTTTAGACACCTTGATGACAAGGAGTGTGGCATAAATACCTAGACAGACAGCAAGGAAATCATCACTGATACTCCAGCCGTTTTCTTCCATTGACCAGAAAGCTGGTTGCTTATATGCTTGAAAGTTGGAAGGGGGGCATGGTGTGAGGAACTTCATGTGACTGCACTCAGCATATCACTTAGATCAGGGGTAGGCAACCTTTGGCACGTGTGCCAAAGGCGGCACGCGAGCTGATTTTCAGTGGCACTCACACTGCCCGGGTCCTGGCCACCAGTGCGGGGGGGCTCTGCATTTTAATTTAATTTTAAATGAAGCTTCTTAAACATTTTAAAAACCTTATTTACTTTACATACGACAATAGTTTAGTTATATATTATAGACTTATAAAAAGAGACCTTCTAAAAATGTTAAAATGTATTACTGGCACGCAAAACCTTAAATTAGAGTGAATAAATGAAGACTTGGCGGCACACCACTTCTGACAGGTTGTCGACCCCGACTTAGATAATTAGCAACTAATACACGCAACAGGGAAAAGCAGAGGGAATAGCAACCTGACAGAGGTGGGGCAACACCACTCAAATACCGGAACAATTGGAGGGTATTTTTCTCAAATGCCCCCAAGTCTTGGCCCATCATGTGCTTTCCTCTTCCAGCTAACCAGTACCGTACTGGCTTCTATGTCAAACTAGGACCTAGAACCATGTCTGGTGCAACAATTGATGAAAAGGCAACATCTTTACCTCAGCCATCTGTTGAGAGTCCCTGTGCACCAAGAATCACCTTGTCTATGCTCCTAGGGAAAGAAATAAAAACTTTAAGAATTGCTGTGATTGTTTTCATTGCAAATAAAGTTGTGAATGAATTTTCCCCCAGCAGAATAATCATAGCATTAAGATATGGAAAAAGACCTGATGGGCACCAGGGCAGCAGCAACAGAGACCCTTGATGAAGCCTGATCTGAAAACATTATTTTTAAGCTTGAAAGGGTTTGGTTAACTTTGTTTGTTTTAAATGTTCATTTCTCTGCATTAAACATCGTAGCCTTCATGAGAGGAGCAGAATAGAACTACTGATGTACAACAAGAAAAGACAGTAACCTCTTGAGGTAGGGGCCCACCTTGCTCCATGTCTGGGGCTCCCAGGTGCTACCTCAGCATAAATAAATATTAATAATGGCACTGAAACCTTGAGACCATGGTATTTATTTGACTGTTTTAAGCACCGAGACTACTAATTCATGCAAACATACTCATCTTAATGTTAATGATCCCCATTTGTCTGTTCCCTCATGCATCTTGCTATAAACTTTGACTCAGAGTTCTCTGTGGCATTTATTGTTTTTGTTTTACTTTGTTAGTACAACACCTACGAAAGGGCCTTGCTCCCTGACTGGTGTCCTAGCTGCTTGTGTAAGATAAATAATAATCCCGTCTTAACAATAAAGTACCATGGTGCTGTGTAAGTAATTCCTAACAATCACTAACACTGATTTTACTTTGCAGAATATAAAATTGAAACTGTGAGCAACATGAAAATCATAAGGTATAAGCACTGGACTTGCATGTGCTTTATAGAGCTTTTTGACTGAAAGGAGCTTTTCTCAGTCTGTACAGTGTGCTGTTATTCCTGTAAACCGTATGCATGTCAGTTTTTTGTGGTTAGTGGAATGCACTCCCTATAACCCATAAGTTGAAGCAGGACTATTAGGGCTTCTTGCAGTGAGTGGATAATAAGATGTTCGTTGGTTAACTGAAAGAAAGATGTGGGACAGAAGAGATTATAAGTGTGAGAAAAGCAAATGAGAGAGAACTTCATGACCAGGGGGAACTTTTTATGGCTTTCCAGCATCCAGGGCTCAGTTATCAGAGCCACAAACGATATTTATCTCTGACAGGGGAAAGCAGCTCTATTATAGGCCTTGGAAGGAGCAGGTTTTGATTATGAAGTTAAAGGAAAAGCAGAGCCTCCCAATTTGAAAGTAGCCTTTTCTGATCATGATGGCAGCATTGTGGCAGGTCAGGAGCAAATCAATAACGCAGCCATCTGAAAGGCTTCATTTATGAAAGGTTCTGTGAATTGAGGCTGGAGTGTTCCTGGCAAAGAATAATATTTCCTTAAGGGACTTGGCTCTCCAGAGATAAAGAGAGGTTGGAAGGAAGTCAAGGTGTATTTATACATCCACTCTGTGCTGCTGCACTTGTCACATTTAAAATGTGAAAGGGAAAGAGAAGTTTGGAGAAGGCAATTTTACAGCAGCCCCTCAGACACATACACCAGGCTTCTCCTAGAGCCAGATTGTGACCTGCCTGTGTTCAAGCGTGCAGTAGGGAAGGGTTCACAAGAAACACGTCTCCTACCTTTTGTGTGGCTCAGACAAGGGCAGAGCATGAGAGGACTGCCCAGCCTTTACTTCCTCTAGGGAGCAAATTAGCCAGAAAGTGGCAAGAAGGAGCTTGTGCCTTCCCCTGCCCACCAAGTAGATTTGTACCTCCTGATACTCTCCCTGACCTGGTACCCCCTCTCCAAGGCCATGTGGATCCAAACCACCTCTGCACAGGGCCATGGGCAAACTGTATAATCCAGTTCTTTCTCTTTCAAGTCAATGGGAGTTAGTGAATGAGGTGTAACGCAAAGAAAATCTCTAAAAGACTTGGATCCTGGGCCAGCAAATGCATCAGCATGTGAGTAACTCTCAGCACATGAGCAGTCCCTCTGAAGTCACTAGGCTTATGCTTTATGCTTATGCTTTAAGTTAAATATGTTTTAAGTGTTTTGTGGATCTGGTTCTTAAAAAGCAAGACTTCTCATTATCTGGCATCTTCTGGAGTGGCCTGGAAATGAATAAGAGACATGCAGCAGAGACAGGCTCTCTCAATAGGCCAAATGGCCAGCCATCTTTAAGGATTCTCCTTTTCATTTTTGTCTCCTGGGCTGTAAATCTTAGATGAGGTAAATCAAGCCCAGTTAATGTGTAGCATATTATTAAACTATCACCTGAGGGACCACTATCTCCATCTCCATAACTGCCTGCCTTTCAGGGCATTAATGATGAATTACCTGCCTTTGCCTCTCCCCTTGTGAGGTTGACGAAATGGTGAAATAGAGGTACATTTCAAAAAGCTCGTTAAAGGAACTAGAAGATTTTCCCCAGATGCTGACTTAATACACCTTTTCAGTTCATGGGCTAAAGGGAGTTTTCAAAGGCACAAGTTGTGAGTTCAGCACCCAAATCCTACTGATGTTCAGTAAGAGTTGAGCACATAATTGCCCTATGCCTCTGAAAATTTTCCCCACGCATTGTCTCCCTATGACATACTGGGGGATTTCAGCACACATCTGTGATGGAGGATGAACCTCTTTAGCTAATACTGTGCGTGTATGTGTGCCTATTTCCTACTAGTACATACGTTCCCTTCCTGGATATCCCGGTTTGCTTCTAATATACCCCAGCCTAAGTCAGAAAAATAATGCTGAAGATATACATCTATCAATCACATCTATGTAGTGCCTTTCATCTGATCTTCTCAAAGCACTTTACCCCTCACCCCAATAAGAAAGAAATCTACACTCAAGCATACATATATGGAACTAACAACATATAGGCCCATCATTACCATGATCAAATACTTTCGTTCTGTGTTGTAAACCATTCATATGTTTTGTTTCTTTAGGCCTCAATTCTGCAAAGACTGAGACACTTGCAAAACTTTGAAGCCAACAAGTATGGCCTAAATCTTTGCAGGACTGTGGCCTTAGACTGTCAGCTCTTGGAGACATTGTGGCTTCCCATATACTTGCATAATGGTTTATATGGCACCCAGCACATTTACATAATAGCCTAAATAATAAGTGGTTAGAGATGGATGGATTTTTAAAATGATCTTTAAACTATTTTCCATAAAAATGTTTCCAAATCTTTCCTTTAAAATAAAAAAAACACAACTTTTCAACCTGTCACAGAGGCAGCTATTATTATCTCCATTTAACAAATGGACAAGCCAAATTACAGAGCTAGAATAATTGCATTACCCAAGGTCACAGAGGGAATAAGTAGCAGAGTTGGAAATGGAACCCAAGAATCCTGCCTTTCATTTCCCTGCTCTAATCATCAAAGCAAATGGGAGGGACAAAACCCTATCCCTCTGGAGTCTGGACAATCCACATAACTGGAAGTTTCTAATGTAAAAATGTCTCCACTTGCTAGTCCAGCAGGCAGGTTTAGAATTGCGATGAAATGGAAATGTTCTTGCCTTTGTTGAAACTAGTGTGGAAGATCCTGCCTTCTCCACATCAGATAAAGGATCCAGGAGCAAAGTGGCATAAAACTTGAATATGTTTCCTTGACAAGGGGTCAAGACTCAAGATTGCTTGTTTGAAGATGCAGCTTTACCGTGTGCATTGCCCTTAGTCTTATGGCCTTTCCTTGTCATGACAGGGTATTGTTGTGGCTTTGCTGCACAGTTAGAATTAGAACAGAAATGTTTATGTGCTGCAGAACTTGGGACTCAAGTAGTTGTTTAGATGTCTCAATGGCGGTTCAGATCACCATCCAGAAAGGACCCTGGTGCATTGAGTTTTTGTCTTGAGCATGTTATCTCTGTGATGTGCCAGCTTGGTTGCCTAGATTGATATTTCAGCACACTAGCTACTGTGAAAACAATGTCGCCTGCAGCAGAAGATGAAAAATTACAACAATGTGTGTGCTGTGTGTATGTTAGTGCACAGGCTTTCATGGCTATATCATTTTTGTGTTAAGTGTGAATGCATGTGGGATTAAGTTTGTATAGGCGTGTTCTCAGGGAGTGCATGAGTCTATGGTGCGCATGCAAGCGTTTGTGTGTATATTTGTGCTCCCCTGAATGTGTTGTATGCATTCATGTGTGTGTCTGCTGCATAATCATGATTGTGTAAGCTATATCTACCAAGCGGTCCAACTCTTTCAGTGACTTTTGAGTGGAGAAAGGAGCAAAATTATGATCAAAATAGAAATGAAACTTGTTTGAAAGTACTAAATCTCACAGACACTTGCTCTAGATATTTTTTTTTTTTTTTGCCGTATGGCTGTTGCTTGTAGGATTTTCTGATTGCGCCTTCACTGAATATTACAGCTGCTGGCTTGGCCGAGACCACACCATCACTCCCTTGGGTTCTCTCCTCCTCCTCCTTTCTTCACTGGGCTTGCACTTTCACTTTTCATTTTGTATTTCGTCATTCACAGCTGACTAGTGGTTCCACAGAGCTGGCAGCACTGTTAACCTCCTGAGGTGCTTTGTCCACTCAGTCTCTTCTCCTTAGCACACAGAATAGTAGTCCATATGGCTTGTGTGTTTTAGGAAAGTAGTTTTGTGGGTTTGGGAGCTATGCGTGAATCTGTATTTGGATGCAGAAGATCTGGACTCCACTCCTGTTCTGTTACAGACTCCCTTTGTGACCCCAGGCAAGTTACTTAGACCTGGATCCTCAAAGG
Source organism: Lepidochelys olivacea (assembly GCF_965140295.1). Lineage (NCBI taxonomy): Eukaryota > Metazoa > Chordata > Testudines > Cheloniidae > Lepidochelys > Lepidochelys olivacea. Next base: position 12,396,907 of record NC_140432.1, on the reverse strand, counting down.
TATTTACTGCCTAACACTCACTGAATTAGGTGCCTAGATACTTTTGAGGATCCAGGCCTTAATCTCTCTGTGTTTCAGCTCTCCATTTATAAAATTGAGTTAATGACATTTCCTTTCTCCTACAATAAGTTTGTTTAGTTGGCAAGCTCTTCAGGGCAAGGACTACCTCTTGTTTGTGTTTGTACAAGTGCCTGGTGCAAGGGGACCTACAGCATGGGTTCCAGCCTAATCTCGAACGTTTAAACAGCAATTAAAACACACAAGTCTGAGTCAGCTGATAGGGGCCAGCCACAGTTGTTTAACTGCAGTGTAGACGTACCTAATATGTTCCCATAACACAAATGATGATGATACATAGGAGCGTGTGCATGTTTATATGCACCCGTGCAGAAGTGTCCATATATATGTGAGTATATACATAAGAGTATGGGAGCACACGTAAGAGTATTTAGACCAAAGAGACTACTTTTCATGGTGAAATCATCGGCCATATTAATTGCCCAATTACATAACCTTAACCCAAAGTTAACCAGCATTTGTTTTAGTTTCCATGCTTGGGAGTTTGGATAAATGCAGTTTTGCTAGCTTTTATTTTTTCTTTATTTGTACTGTGCAATGGCACAATCCCTAATGTGATGCCAGCTGCTGAAAAGGAACAGGGTCTGGCAAGGAGGGTGGAGGACAATCTCATCAGGGTTCCAGTCTGATGTCTAGGCCACATCTGAATACATGGATCACACACCTGATTAATTTTGTACAACACTTTCACTTTCAACACCTTCCTGCCACGAGTACAGGGGACTGGACTAGATGACCTCTCGAGGTCCCTTCCAGTTCTATGATTCTATAAGATGTAGTATGCTACAGCACGTATGGGGAAGTGGTTGTTTGGTGGTCGTTGCTGCTATTACTGGCTTTAAGAGAGAATCCCTGCTCAGTGCTCTTAAGGAAAGCAAAAATCTTTCCACAAGTTCCCAGTTCTAGCCCCTGCCAATATGCACTGGGAGGAAATTCCTTCCTTAGTCCAGTGATCAATTTTACAATAAGTACCCGACCAATAATCACAGTCATTGAGCATCTAAATCCTATTTGTTAATTATTGTTACCCAAGTCATTGTCCTTGCTCAAGCAGCATTCTTATTGAAGCCAAAGGGAATTTTGCCAGAATAAGGACTTCAAGATTCAGCCCTTTATTTTTCAAAATAGAACAATGATCAGTGGTGCCATGTGAACAAAAATAAGGATGTAAAGAGTGAATGACACTTAGCGCCAGCCATTAAATTACATGGTAACCATAGAAACAGCCCATTATGAGTCTAGGTACCTGAAAACCCAGGTAATAGACTCTGCCTTCACATTTTTCTCCCTGAGAAGATGGGGGAGTTTAGCAATCAAAACAGCGTGACAGGTTCATTTACTGATACCTAGTGATTTGAGAATGGATGAATAATTAATGAGGCTTCCTGTGCCTTTAAAATGTCTCCGCTGGACTTGTTGCAGTCAGTGGGGTGGGGATGGAGGATGTATTGATCGATCATGCACTGGCCTGTCACCAAACTGTTCATTCCCATATTTGTTTGATATCAAGAAAGCAAGGCCCTGAAACTAACGGTCTAGCAAACTTATTTTATTTTATTTATTTTAACTTATTATTGGAAAAGAGAAAACTGAGAGGAGACGTGCTAACAGTTTTCAAGTACATAAAAGGTTGTTACAAGGAGGAAGGAGAAAAATTGTTCTTCTTAACCTCTGAGGATAGAACAAGAAGCAATGGGCTTAAATTGCAGCAAGGGAGGTTTAGATTGGACATTAGGAAAAACTTCCTAACTGTCAGGGTGGTTAAGCACTGGAATAAATTGCCCAGGGAGGTGGTGGAATCTCCATCATTGGAGATTTTTAAGAGCAGGTTACACAAACACCTGTCAGGGTTGTTCTAGATAATGCTTAGTCCTGCCATGAATGCAAAGGATTGTACTAGATGACCTCTCGAGGTCCCTTCCAGTCCTATGATTCTATGATTCCATAGAAAACGGGGCGAGGGAGAGCATGAGTCCAAGTACCCTTGTTTGGGTCTGGGAAGGCTGAGTTCTGGGGACCAGATTTTCTCCCCGGGTACCAGGCCTTTTGTGCTGCCTGAGCAGTACAAACGGACCAGAATATGGCTGCAGCCAGGTAATTCCCTCAGCAAGAAAGAACTCTTGGCTGGTATCCAGCTGGCAGAGCTAGTTCCTATGCCAGCCACTCCACTCCAGCATAGGTAACATGACAGCAATGTGGAGGGCAAGGGAGGAGCTGGGCACAGGGTCCCTTGGAGTACATTCACACAGCCTGCAGAAGCAAGCCCCCCAATCCAGGTCGACAGACTCGGGCTGGAATTTGGGCTGTAAAGCCAGAGCCACAACTTCAAAGCATGGTTGACAGGGCTATTTTTAGAGCGTTAGCGTGAGCCCTGCTGACCCAGGCCTGTCGACCTGGGCTGGAAGGCTTGCTTCCACCAGCTGTAGAGACATACAAAAGCTGTCTATGGTCCCTCAGGGTAAGTTAGAGTTGCCCTTAGGCTGTTCTAATTTAAGTTGAGACCAGAGCTGTTGCAGCTTAAGAATGAAGCTCTCCTCCTCATGTGCCAAATGGATCTTTGTGCAGAAAAGAAAGTGGCCTGATGTGCTCACCTTTCAGATAGTAAAGAATGGCAATTTCCCATAGATGCACAAAAAAACACTACGTGAGACATTTTCAAAAATAGCCTCTAAATTTGCACCTGCAGTTGTATGTGAGAGAAAACATATGGGTGCACAACAATCTAAGTATGGTGGTAGGTGTGCACACTATGCGTATTTAATTGCCCTGGATGATTGGGGAGATGGACTTATTAATAGAGTTGATTGGAAAACGTCAACTTTTCATCAAAAACCTGGAAAATGAGTATTTTTCACAGAATTCCATTTACAAATTACATTTTTTGGGTTTTCCAATGAGAAATTGAAAGATTTGAAAGGAAAGCAGGTTCTTTCTATGAACTTTTGTTTTATCTATTACCTCATTTTCCATCAAAAGAAAGTTTTGATGGAAATTTTTCTATGATCCCTACTTGCTAGGTCTATTCCATCTGCCTCGATCCCAGTTGGGAGGAGCCACTCCGCTGGCATTGTTGAGTGAGAAGAAACTTAGACCCTGGCAGTGAGGATAGTCATTCTAGTTCCAATGTCCGGGTTAAGAGTAGAGAGGAAGGATTGTCCACTAGTTAGGGTGCTAGACTAGGATTTGGGAGCTTTGGGATCAGTTCTGCTCTACCACAGACTTCCTGTGTGACCCTGGGCAAGTCACTTAATCTCTCTGTGCCTGAGTTCCCTTATCTCTATAATGGAGATAATAGCACTTCCTCACAGGGGTGCTGAGAGAATGAATATATTTTTTAAAGGTGTGAATCACTCACACACTATGATAGTAAGGGCCATTTAGGAACCCTAGATAGATAGGAAAGTGCAAAAACTAACCAGAAAGCATGTGAAAAGTAAATTACAGTTGGCCATATATTATTATAAAATAATTGTAATTACAATGTAGTTTCCCAACAACTATAATACAATAGCCTACAGCAAAAACATAGTGCAATCTGAAATTACCACTAATTTACATAACCAAAAAGTTTACTAAAAGATGGAGAATAATTACAAAATAAATACAATTCAGTTTAAATACCTGGATTCTAATAGTGCATCTATTAAGAGTAACTTCAAAGGTGTCATAAATATAAAGGGAAGGGTAAACCCCTTTGAAATCCCTCCTGGCCAGGGGAAAGCTCCTCTCACCTGTAAAGGGTTAAGAAGCTAAAGGGAACCTCGCTGGCACCTGACCAAAATGACCAATGAGGAGACAAGACACTTTCAAAAGCTGGGAGGAGGGAGAGAAACAAGGGGTCTGTGTCTGTCTGTAGTCGTCTTGGCCGGGGACAGAACAGGAATGGAGTCTTAGAACTTTTAGTAAGTAATCTAGCTAGGTATGTGTTAGATTATGATTTCTTTAAATGGCTGAGAAAAGAATTGTGCTGAATAGAATAACTATTTCTGTCTGTGTATCTTTTTTGTAACTTAAGGTTTTGCCTAGAGGGGTTCTCTATGTTTTTGAATCTAATTACCCTGTAAGATATCTACCATCCTGATTTTACAGGGGGGATTTCTTTCTTTCTATTTACTTATATTTTTTATTAAAAGTCTTCTTGTAAAACACTGAATGCTTTTTCATTGTTCTCAGATCCAAGGGTTTGGGTCTGTGGTCACCTATGCAAATTGGTGAGGCTTTTTATCCAACATTTCCCAGGAAAGGGGGGGTGCAAATGTTGGGAGGATTGTTCATTGTTCTTAAGATCCAAGGGTCTGGGTCTGTAGTCACCTAGGCAAATTGGTGAGGCTTTTTACCAAACCTTGTCCAGGAAGTGGGGTGCAAGGTTTTGGGAAGTATTTTGGGGGGAAGGACGCGTCCAAACAGCTCTTCCCCAGTAACCAGTATTAGTTTGGTGGTGGTAGCGGCCAGTCCAAGGATAATGGGGGTAATATATTGTACCTTGGGGAAGTTTTGACCTAAGCTGGTAAAGATAAGCTTAGGAGGTTTTTCATGCAGGTCCCCACATCTGTACCCTAGAGTTCAGAGTGGGGGAGGAACCTTGACAAAAGGCATCTATATAATCATGAAGTTAACACTGAATTAGCATTAATTATGTGTTCAAAAACAAAACTAGTGTATAATTACACTCTAATTGCAAGGTAACTATAGTGTAATTAGTAATAGTGTTATAAAGAGTGATTGTTGATTTTTAAACCTCTTTCAATTTTAATAATCTAAAGGTGAAATTTTTTTTAAATATATGGTAGAGCTTGTTGAAAAATGGGAATGTTTTTTGAGAAAATTGCCCTTTAAGAAATTTTGATTTTTTTTCTGACCAGCTCTAATATATGGGTTTCATCCTGACAGAGCCCCTTGAAAATAAAACCAGAATCTCAACACTTTTAGTTTACTATAACTTGAATTTGTGAAGACGTGGTTCTTTTTAACAACCTATTCTCTTTTGAATGGTTTCTAATGAACAGAGATTTCTCAGCACTGACATTTTCCAGAGACAAATATCCCAAAGAACTGCACCAGGCACAACATTGTAGAAATAGTGATGAACTAACCACTGCACCTGAGGTAAACTAGCATGAGGGACATTATTTAGAACAGCTGCTGTTTGCAAACATTTCGGACTCTCATAGAGAGTAATTTGTGTTTGTCTGTTAGGTCCATTCAGCAAATGACTCCACACCTTATACTGCATATTAGATATTCACAAGCCAACACAGCTGGTGAAAACATCCAGATTTTGGTTTAAAGCTTGTTCATAGTGTTGATAGCTTTCCAATATGTAGGAGATAGTCAAGATTAAAATACAAATAATAGGGCAGATTAGCAGTAATATTAAGGCCCCTTTACACTGCTTTGGCATCACGCTCTGCCAGAGTAGTAGTGTAAAGGGGCCTTAGTGTAAATGAGAATCAGAGCTATAAATATATAGCTGTTGTTATATAGCTATAAATATATAGATGTTATCAGTAACCTAGGGATATATATATATATATCTCCCTAGGTTACTGATAACATCTTAGGTTTTCAAAACTAAAAAAGGCATTGGGGTTCCAATGAAAATCCTAATTTAAAAGTTCACATCCATGCCCACAATTCAATTGTGGGTGCAAAATGTGTATTGTGCCTGCTAACTGAGCTTGAGCAAGGGAGGCCATACTTTTGCAAATTCACCCCGTTATATCCTGTTCCGTGACAAGTTTAGCATCAGTAGACTTATGCCAAGGATCCAGCCAACGTATTTTAATGAAGTCCATGGAAATATGTTAACTTACACCAGCTGAGGAACCAGCTCCAAATATCTTTACACTACATTTATATACAACATTGGCCAACAGCTACAACACCGTTATTTTCCATCCTAGATATAAGGAGACCCTCAAGTACCTCAGATACTTCTGTGTGATTATTGTTGGAAAAGAGTCTTTCCCCCAACAGCTTGCTCTCTGGAAAATGTCAACATACTAAGGGTTAATATCGAAGGCACATAACCCCTTGCTCAGTAATGTTTAAATCCACTAAAATAAGCTCATATAAGAAACTTGTGAATGATTCTAGTTCTGTGATATTAGACTGACAAGGAGCCACCAACTCCTCTGAAGATACTGAAGCAGTAAGGCCCTTTCCAAAGTCAGGGCAAGATCCCTGCACTCTGCCCCATCCCTGCTACATTTTGCCCCTTGCAGCCGACCACAAAACAGCCAAAAGCAGTGTCACTTTCCAAGATCCTGTGTGAAATCCTGGCCCCATTAAAGTTAATGAAAGTTTTGCCACTGACTTCAGTAGTATCAGGATTTCACACACAGTGCTTCCTTCTACTCCCCTCCCTCCAGCTCCAAAAAAAAAAAAAACTTGGTCAGCCAGAAGTTATCATTGTCTACGTGCTCAGGGGCAAATGAAGACAGCATACATGGTAGCCTATTAGCAAGGCACCTGTGTCTGATGGAACAGGAGATAACAAGCATCATTAGGGCAGCTGAGCTCAAACTGAAGAAGTAGCTGATGCAGGACCTTGTAATCACCGCCATGCTCTTCAACTCAATACAAAGGTGGTAATTCAATTTCAGAGTTCTGCCTCAGTGCATCTCTTATGATGTTAGCAGAAAATCTCTCAACTGAATTAAAGGATTATATCAATTGGGAGGCAGACGTTGTTTATATATATATAAACATTATATATATATTATATATATATAAAGAGAGAGACCGTTTGTGTGTGAATGCATGTGTCTGCACTATGTTCCAATCTAATTACTTATAATTGTAAGGTAGTGGGATGTGAAACGCTAATTGAAAATTTTTGGTGCTTACGTCTCAGTGTCTATGGAGAATTTGCGCGCCCATCTGGTTAATAGGAAAGGGATTGTATTTTCTAGATCATTGATTTATCATCATTAAGGGCCCAAATACAGACTTCTGTAAGTCAGCTTCAGGAATATGTTTTTTCCATTACGTTTACACTCTGTCTAAAATTGCCTCTAGCACTGTGAATGTTAAAATTGACTGGATTCAATTTAGTGTGATCACCTCCTTGCTCTGTCAGGGGTTATTCATCTCATTTAGCTTTTGTAATGGAAGATTTTTTTGAGAGAGAGACCCATGCAATTATTATTAAAAAACAAACCTGAAATGTATCGATTTGGAGTGATAAGAATGTCTTGATGGCAGCCCTTGTATAAAAATACTGAATCCCGCCAAGTGGAATCTCAGTAACAGGCAGAAAACAGTTTATTCCCTTACATATTGTATAGAGAAGGTTTCTTTATAGGTTCTTGAAAACTTTCTTTACCATCGTATGACAGGGTGCATGAGGTGCTACAGGGTACCCAGTGAAAAAGGGGTTAACTCCAGCACAGATTACCTTTCTCCATCCCCTTACCCAGGGGTTCATTGGAGGCCTGTACGAGTGACTGGTCATGAGACAAAACAGAGAGCATGCTTTGTGGAAAGTCAGGCTCCACAGATAGGGATTCTATGATCTGTGTGGACAACACAGATATCTGCTGGGAGAGCAATACAGCGGTGCACAGACAATCCAGGAAGTTTTTGGAAAGTGTAGGGGGTAATTTCCTGGTGCAAGTGCTAGAGGAACCAACTAGGGGCAGAGCTCTTCTTGACCTGCTGTTCACAGACCAGGAAGAATTAGTAGGGGGAAGCTAAAGTGGATGGGAACCTGGGAGGCAGTGACCATGAGATGGTCGAGTTCAAGATCCTGACTCAGGGAAGAAAGGAGAGCAGCAGAATACGGACCCTGGACATCAGAAAAGCAGACTTTGACTCCCTCCGGGAACTGATGGGCAGGATCCCCTGGGAGAATAACATGAGGGGGAAAGGAGTCCAGGAGAGCTGGCTGTATTTTAAAGAATTCTTATTGAGGTTACAGGGACAAACCATCTCGATGTGTAGAAAGAATAGTAAATATGACAGGCGACCAGCTTGGGTTCACAGTGAAATCCTTGTGGATCTTAAACACAAAAAAGAAGCTTACAAGAAGTGGAAGATTGGACAAATGACCAGGGAAGAGTATACAAATATTGCTCGGGCATGCAGGAGTGAAATCAGGAAGGCCAAATCACACCTGGAGTTGCAGCTAGCAAGAGATGTAAAGAGTAAAAAGAAGGGTTTCTTCAGGTATGTTAGCAACAAGAAGAAAGTCAAGGAAAGTGGGGGCCCCTTACTGAATGAGGGAGGCAACCTAGTGACAGGGGATGTGGAAAAAGCTAATGTACTCAATGCTTTTTTTACCTCTGTCTTCACAAACAAGGTCAGCTCCCAGACTACTGCACTGAGCAGCACAGCGTGGGGAGGAGGTGACCAGCCCTCTGTGGAGAAGGAAGTGGTTCGGGACTATTTAGACAAGCTGGACGAGTACAAGTTCTTGGGGCCGGATGCACTGCATCCGAGAGTGCTAAAGGAGTTGGCGGATGTGATTGCAGAGCCATTGGCCATTATCTTTGAAAACTCATGGCGATCGGGGGAAGTCCCGGACGACTGGAAAAAGGCTAGTGTAGTGCCAATCTTTAAAAAAGGGAAGAAGGAGGATCCTGGGAACTACGGGCCAGTCAGCCTCACCTCAGTCCCTGGAAAAATCATGGAGCAGGTCCTCAAGGAATCAATTCTGAAGCACTTAGAGGAGAGGAAAGTGATCAGGAACAGCCAGCATGGATTCACCAAGGGCAAGTCATGCCTGACTAATCTAATTGCTTTCTATGCCGAGATAACTGGCTCTTGGAGGAGGGGAAAGCAGTGGACGTGTTGTTCCTTGACGTTAGCAAAGCCTTTGACACGGTCTCCCACAGTATTCTTGCCAGCAAGTTAAAGAAGTATGGGCTGGATGAATGGACTATAAGGTGGATAGAAAGTTGGCTAGATTGTCGGGCTCAACAGGTAGTGATCAATGGCTCCATGTCTAGTTGGCAGCCGGTGTCAAGTGGAGTGCCCCAAGGGTCAGTCCTGGGGCCGGTTTTGTTCAATATCTTCATAAATGATCTGGAGGCTGGTGTGGATTGCACCCTCAGCAAGTCTGGAGATGACACTAAACTGGGAGGAGAGGTAGATATGCTGGAGGGTAGGGATAGGATACAGAGGGCCCTAGACAAATGAGAGGATTGGGCCAAAAGAAATCTGAAGAGGTGCAACAAGGACAAGTGCAGAGTCCTGCACTTAGGAAGGAAGAATCCCATGCATCGCTATAGACTAGGGACCGAATGGCTCGGCAGCAGTTCTGCGGAAAAGGATCTAGGGGTAACAGTGGACGAGAAGCTGGATATGAGTCAACAGTGTGCCTTTGTTGCCAAGAAGGCCAATGGCATTTTGGGATGTATACGTAGGGGCATTGCCAGCAGATCGAGGGATGTGATCGTTCCCCTCTATTCGACATTGGTGAGGCCTCATCTGGAGTACTGTGTCCAGTTTTGGGCCCCACACTACAAGAAGGATGTGGAAAAATTGGAAAGAGTCCAGTGGAGGGCAATAAAAATGATTAGGGGACTGGAACACATGACTTATGAGGAGAGGCTGAGGGAACTGGGATTGTTTAGTCTACAGAAGAGAAGAATGAGGGGGGATTTGATAGCGGCTTTCAATACCTGAAAGGGGGTTCCAAAGAGGATAGATCTAGACTGTTCTCAGTGGTAGTTGATGACAGAACAAGGAGTAATGGTCTGAAGTTGCAGTGGGGGAGATTTAGGTTGGATATTAGGAAAAACTTTTTCATTAGGAGGGTGGTGAAACACTGGAATGCATTGGCTAGGGAGGTGGTGGAATCTTCTTCCTTAGATATTTTTAAGGTCAGGCTTGACAAAGCCCTGGCTGGGATGATTTAGTTGGGGATTGGTCCTGCTTTGAGCAGGGGGTTGGACTAGATGACCTCCTGAGGTCCCTTCCAACCCTGATATTCTATGATTCTATGAACACTTCGGGGAGTGATTAACTTTTGGAGCCGGGAGAGGAGGGCTCATTTTCACTATTATACCCATTATTCCTTACAGGGGCAGCGAGTTATATGGGCCCAGGGTGCCAGGGCTCGAGCAATATTCAGGGCCCGGGGCCTGGCTCCACCAATGTTTGGGGTCGGGTCTCTCCCCCGACCCCGCCTGCCGCCCACGTGCGCCTCCCCTGAGTGTCTCCGAATCCCCACTTGTTGCTGCTTTGCGCCTCCCCAGGGCCCTGGAGCATCCCTGCCTCAAGCAGGTGGCTGCCCCTCTGATCTGGGGGCTCCCGGCATCAACTGCCGCCGCAGGGTCCTAGTCCCCCCCCCATCCGCTAGTGTCAGGCCAGGCTGACCCCGACCCTACCTTTCGCCTCGTACCCTTCCCTTTTCCAGCGAGACCCTCCCCCAGCACAGGGCCCCCACCCCACTCGCAGCCACCGCTCCTGCCCCATGCTGAGCAAGGGGCAGCCCCATCCCCCACTGCCAGTGAGGCTACAGTGAGGGGCAGCAGCAGGGGTGGAGGCGGACATGTGATGGCAGCCCCCCCACCCCCCGCCATCACCCACCACAAGGGAGGCGAGGGGGCTTCCTGGACCTGAGAGGGGCCCTAGGAGCACATGCAGTGACAGTGGGGCAAGGTCAGTGTGCGGCCGGGAGGGGAGAGGGGGGCCCAGGGGCAGCCTGCCTGCATCCCAAACTCCTCAGCCCCAGCCCTGCCCCACGCCAGAGCCCATACCCCCAGCCAGAGCCCTCACTCCCCTGCACCCCAACCCTCTGCCCTACCCCTGAGCCCCCCCAAACCCCTCATCCCCAGCCCCAGACAGAACCGTCATCCCCCCCACACCATAACCCTCTGCCCCAGCCCTGAGTCCCCTCCTGCATCGTGAACCCCTCATCACCAGCGCCACCTCAGAGCCCTCACATTTTTACATTATTTTACAAAACATATATCGGCTTACAAGGCTGGGAGAGGGGGGCTTGGACCTGGTCTGGGCACCACCACAAATTATACAAACCTGCTGCCCCTGATTCTTTAAGAAACAGACCTTTCTGACTGCTACTCCTTTTTTTTTTTCTGCTGAGTCATCCTGCCTGCTTTCTCACCCACATACAAATAAATATTACAGTAACTGGTTAAAGGACTCTGACACCCTTGTGTAGTGCAGTGGTGTGGATCCGTGTTGGCGGAGCACTGAAATGATTTCTTCTTAACAGGGCACCTTTTCATCATCAGTAATTGCTGTGAAGCAAGATTTCCAAATGACCCTAAACACATGGAAATGTACTAAGACCTCACTTAATGAGCCTAAAGGCATAGTGAAATCCAATGGTTGGGAGCCAAAACTAGATAAACTCAGGCTAGAAATAAGATGTAAATTTTTAGCTGTGAGGTGAATTAACTATTGGAGCTACTTACTTAGGGATATGGTGGATTCTTCATAATTTGAAGACTTTAAATCAAAATGGGAAATTTTTTTAAAAAAGAGACCTTAGTTCCACCATAAGATATGGCCTGATGCAGGAGTTACTGGGTGAAATTCCATGAGCTGTGTTATGTACTCAGAGAGTACTTATGAATGGTTTCCTGCCAAACTGGAAGGGTGTATCTAATGGGGTCCTACAGGTTTCAGCCCTGGGTCCAATACGAGTCAACATGTTCATTAATGACTTGAATAATGGAGTGGAGAGTATGCTTATAAAATTTGCAGATGACACAATGCTGGGAGGGACTGCAGGCGCTTTGGAGGACAGGATTAGCATTCAAAAAAAACATGACAATCTTTCTAGTCTTAAAATCTATGAATAGTGTGAACATTTTTTTTTTTCTTCAGTTGGCTTGTACAAATTCTGTGCAGTTTGAGAGTTAGCAGTAGTTGTCACCATCTGATGGCTGATCATTGGCATGTACATAATGAGTTTGATGGGTCTCAGTCTCATTCTAAGTGGAGAGCTGTCCTCATCATTAAAAATATCACCACACTTAGCACTACTTGCCACCCTTGTCAGTACTCTTAGCAGAGCAGATAAGGTCTGAATGGGACATGGATCCCAGGACGTCAACTTCTCTCATTCCTAAAAATGCTCCCTTTGTGTCAGGTGTGATGCAGGGGAGCTTGCATTGCTGTTTCCTATGTTCTATCTGATCAGGGGATATAGAGAGGGATTCCCTCTTCAGCACTACAAGCCTAATCCAGAGCTCACTGAAGTTAGCGGAAGTGCTCTCACTGACTTCCCTGTGCTTTGAATTAGGGAACACATGCCCATGCGTGCACACAAATCCTTAGACAATGGCATTGATCTTTATCACATACCCATCAATTTCACTGCACGGGGACTCAAGTGAGAACTCCCTGCTTTGTACTGACAGCATGAAAAAGACTTTCATGAATCGTGGTTTTATCATTTTCAGGGCAACAGAGCAGCAAACCCACCAGATATAGAAGGGTAAGTGACCTTTGGATTTCTCTGATATCTGCTGAGGATGCTGTTGACAAATATGTATGGAAAGTGAAGGGACATCATATAGTGGGGGAGCAGAAAAGGAAGAAAGTCTATGTAACTCACATTGTCCCCAAAGAAATAAATGAATAATGTAGCAAGTAGAATATTAGTGTCAGAGATGTAGCTGAGGAAGAGAGAAGGGTGGTCTTGTGGTGAAGGCACTGGAGTGAGACTCCAAATACCTGGTAAATTCCTAGTTCTACCATTTCCAATAAGAAAAGGAGGACTTGTGGCACCTTAGAGATTAACCAATTTATTTGAGCATAAGCTTTCGTGAGCTACAGCTCAGCCACAAGTACCACAGATAAGGTGCCACAAGTCCTCCTTTTCTTTTTGCGAATACAGACTAACACGGCTGTTACTCTGAAACCATTTCCAATGTAACTTTGGACAATTCATTTAGTCTCCTGCCTGAGTTCTGTTTGTACTGCAACTAGCTCAACTGAGCCCCAGACCAGATGCCCTCTAGGTGCTGTCACAAAATAAAAGTAATTATTAATAATAATAATCTGTACAGTGAGGATAATACTTGCCTCCCTGACACGGGTGGTATGAGGATATCTAGTGTGGTACTCACATACTTTGGTATGGGGGAGCCATAAAAGCACCTACCTAGGTAGGTATGAAGATTTGAACCAAGTCAAACCTACTTTCTCTGAGATCTGAGAGACTCACTCTCAACACTTGTACTGAATTTTTCCCCAGACACTTGCCTGCACCCTTTTTGAGCATTGTTGTCTGTTTTATTAGTCACCTTGTGTATAGTTCACCTAGCATCTTCCCCTTTACAGTCTTTAAAACAGCAGAGATTATCAGCTCTTTGAGGGCACTAAACAAAATCATACCCATCTGAGTGCTGTCTAGTGGCCTAGGTTAAATGACCTAAATCCAGCTCAGACCTGGACAGGTGTCTACATCACACCTCAACGGCTTTCACTGATTGTCTCTTTTTTTCTGAGTCTCAAGAGAGAAGCCAAAGATGTAACAGGCACAGAGAAAGAATTTACTTCTCATCTGTTGATGTGGTTCCCCAACATCACGAGTTCTTAAATTGTAAACTAACAGAGGCCATTTTTTGTTGTTGTTCTGTGTTTGTACATGACCTAGAACAATGGGATCCTGGTCCATTACTGGGGCTCTTAGGTGCTACCCACAATACAAATAATAAGATTGAGGCACCTTGGTAGAGCCCCTCTGAAAGAAGCTCATCTTGTTAGTGCCAATGTTGTACCTGAGCAATAAATCAATAAAGGACTTTAGTCTCCAGTAGAGCTGATCAGGAACTGATTTTTCCCCCCGCACAAAAAAATCAAGTTTCTTTGGTTGAAATATTTTGTCAACATTTCTGGGGGATTTGTTGAAAAAAATGAAGCTATTTTGGTTTTGACGTTTTCACTTTTCCAACAACAACAAAATCAATAAAAATAGAACTTTTGGGGGAACATTTGCATGCTGTCAAAAAAACAAACAAACCATTTTGACAGAACACTTTTGACCAGTTCTAGTCTCCTGTGCTGTTGCATCTTTCACTGGCATTAAATTCCTTTTTTTTTTTTTAACATAGAAGCATTCTAAGAGAGAATAAATAAACTCTCAGGTCACTGGGCATCTCCACCCTGCAGAAATGAAACCAGAATAAAAGGGATGAGTCTTAGTCCAAGGTAATGCATGCCTAGTGATAAGAGCACATCCCTCTGGTTTGGTATGAAAACTTCCATTTATTAATATTCCATCATCAGTTTGCAGGACTTGCAAAATTATTCTTAATTGAATAAATGCCTCTGGCCACATTCATGTTATGTTACTGGAAAATTCCCTACATCTATTAAACAAACCTCAAAAGAGTTTATGCATCATCCAGTCTTTGATAAGTGATCCCCTTGTATTGAGGACACTATCGGTCTTTGCACAGTCAAAGCTCCCACAGAAGTCAATGGAACTGTAGAAGCAGGTCTAACATGAGACAAGAAGTACAGGACTAGGTATGTGTGCTTTTGGTAAGATAGATTGTGGAATCCTCTCTGAGTAAGCACTTAAGCAATGCACCAGTATTGTGATGGGATTTCAGAAAGACAATGGAAAAGGTCCTGTTGATTTCTGTCGGGCCTTAGGGGGAGGCCACTGACCCCTATCTGTCAAATGAGGATAATGCTGCTGTGAGCTAGATGCACGTCCTTTTTTTTAAAATATAAAAAATGGCTTTTCAACCAAAACAAATATTTTCAGTTTTCATTTTTTGGAGGGTTTTTTTTTTTTTTTTTTTTGGTCTCTCCTTTTTTCCAGGTGGGGATAAGGGGAAGGGAGATAGGAGGAGAAAACTTCTATTGTAGTTGTTGTGTTTCATTGAAAAGCTGAAATTCAGTGAAAATTTTTAATTTTTGTGGTTAGAAATGATGTGCAGAAAATACCATTTTTTTAAATCAGCCCTACCCTTTCTCTCCTTCACTGGGTTGCTGAAAGGATATATCATTTAATGACTCCAAGGTCATACTTTGAGGTCAAGGGGAGTATTTCCAGTGACTTCAGTGGGCTAAAGGGCACCACCAGCCATCAAACAAAGGAAGCCCTGGCTTAGTCAAGATCAGTCAGAGGATAGGTCAGATTATTTTTCATGAGCTTTTACAGATGCACTGAGCCTCACAGCAATCCCTCCTGCTGACCCACACTCCCCAGTATCTCTTTCTCTTCTCACCTTCCCCTGGCACAATCAGCTACCTCCATACCTGCCCTTCCACCGCTGCAAACCTTGTATGAATTTCCCATGTGACTTCTTGCAGCAGGAGCCCTGTGGAGGAAGGAATGCCAGTATATAAACATTAGGCTGATAGGAATCAAATTTGCTGTTCAAGTTCTTGCAGAAAGCACCTTTTTCTGGAGCATTAGCTCTTGTACATCTTGGACTCCTCAACCGACCTGATAGTGCTGAATGCTGGTGATTGCTAAATACCTCTTGAAGAGTGCATGTTAGAAGTCAGACATTTACACTCATCCAAACAAATCTGTGGAAATCTAGTGACAAAACACTCTTACATTTACAGCAGAGCTATTAAATTTTCTCCCCCGTTGGCTGCAGCTAGCCTGCCCCAGGCGCATGTTCAGGCATTGACAGTGTTACAAGACAGAACAGAAGCTCAGAGAGGATGCTAAAATGTACTTGATTATTCCCACTCTGCAGCAGGCCCTCATGCTTTTGTGAGGCTTTTAAATTATTGTGTTTATTTAATTGGATTTATAACAGACTACCAATAAGAACCCATTCAAACTGTTCTAGGAGCCTTTACAATAACTAAAAACACAAGTATCAAAATAGCCCACATTTAATATCTATAATAACCCCCATCAGAACTCCATAAACAACGCCCAAGAATTACACAGAACCCCAAGACCATCCTTGGGGGTTGGTGGTTAAGGCAGTGGTCTGGGACTTGTCAGATCATAGTTCTTTTCCCAGCTCTGCTATAGACCTCTTTGTTGACCTTGGACAAGTCATTTCACCTCTCTGTGCCTCAATTCCCTCTTTCTAACATGAGGAAAACATCTACTTTAATGACGGGAAGCAGAGGGGGAAGAAAGTAAAGTTAAATCAACTGATGTTTGCGATGTACTCAAATGCTAAAGTAGCACATTGATAGGGAGATTACCTGCTCCATCCCCAAATGTCAGAAAAAACAATCGGCTATTACTAGTAATCCCCTATCATTTAAAATGGGAGGGCTTTACCCTGAGTGCTTCGGCTGATCTCTACTGTGGCAGTTATTGTAAGGAGACAGGCAGCTACTGTTTGGATTCTCTCCCAAATCCTTTAGGGCTTTCAAGATCCAAATGGATTTGATAGAGGCTTAATGCAAAGGCATACAGAATGTTTGCAGTTTTTATTGCTTTTCCCAGTGAGTTACAATTCTAATGGTCAATGCAGTTTGTATATTGACATGTGCTTAATCAATGCCTTACAAACTAAGAGCAAAAATTCCACTTCTCCTCCATAACTGCAAGGTTTTGTATGTATTTTGGCTGGCTCCAGCCTGGTGGCTCCAGCCTAGTGGCCGAACTGCCCGGCAAAAGACTTAGGGAAAGATTCTCTGCTATCTAGTTTCCAATGGGTGCAGCAGGAAGGAAGTGCTCCTAAGGAGCCAATTAAAGCTCACTGACTCTTTTTGGTCCCAGCCCCCGGCACAGCGCAGAGCAGCCTGGGGACTGATCTAAAATGTACCATGTGGGTGTGGCTCCATAGGGGCTATCTGCCTGCTGGGCGTTGCCGGAGTGCATTACTTTATGACAGGTACGCCTCTTGCCCAAACCGAAACACCTTCTGCACTTAGGGCTGCAGACAGGGAGGCCTTGGAGTTGGCTCCACATCCATTAGGGATTCCCCTACATCAGGGAATTTAGGGCAGGTTTCCATTCCCTTTGCGTGTCCTGAATGGCGCAAAGTGAGTGGAAGGAGGTTGTGAATCTGACCCTCTGGCTTGATGCTTGAACTCAGGCTCTTACTTCCCTGGCCGGCAGAGGCTCAGAGGGAGTGACTCATGTCAGCTGCGACCTATTCTCCATGGAGTTGAGTGGCCGGACATAATGTTCCCCATAACTGATGGCTGTTTCAGTGTCCATCCACAAATAGCACAGGCATGGAGGTGACTTGAAATAGAAGGGAAAGGGCAAGTTCACTGCTGGCAAAGACAGATGCAGCTCCAGTTAAGTCAGTGAACTGTAGCAAACACCTCTTCTGAGCTGAGCTGCCAAATGCTTGTATTGCGCTTGTCTCAGTTGGAGGCTGCTCTTTGCTTTTCATGTATGACCCTTCTGGGCCAATTATAATGCCCCTAGTTCCTGGGATATTTGAGAGACTGTCTTGTGGGGGAGGGCATGGAATACATAAAACGCACCAGAACATTTCCAGATGCCATTTGGGTGGGAGGATCCTGCAGCAGCAGCAGCCAGACAGCTACGATTTCTGCTGCCCACAGCTAGCAGTGGGAGGTGTGATAAATTGCACATATACATGACTTGTGGTAAAGGTGTCGCAGCAAATATAGCAACTGTAGTGGAGGAGTAGAAAATGCTACAGTGCAGCCTAATGAAGAGTGATGACAATGCGGACAGTTCTCTCTGTCCTGGAGGAAGCTAATTTCATGGTAATCAAACTATCATGAATTGAGGAGACAAAATACAAGTATTGTACAGCAGCAACAAACAGCACAGCCACTGCCCACCTTCCTGCAACCTGCAAACAACTTCCAGGCCAGTTCTCAGAGGCTGCCATAGTCCCGTTAGTTTCAGGAAAAGAGAGGGATGCTTCCCTTTTGTGTATGTGCATGTCTGTGTGAATGTATTTGAGTGCATGTCCATGTAAGTGTGTGAGGGTGTGCGCACATGCATGTCGATAGTCAGTGCATGGTTATATCAATGCATATGTTTATGCATAGGTGTGTATGTCTGCAGAATGTCAATGGGTGACGTCTGTCAGTTCATGTCTGGCAGGTATGTATGTTGGTCCATGGTATATCAGTGCTTCTCTGTATGGGCATGTGCGTGTGAATTTCTGTAGTATATCTTTGCTTATACTGTCTGTCAGTGTATGAGGGCATTGTGACACCCCATATTCTTCACAGAAATATTGTTATGATATGAATATGGCACAACTAAGATCTGTTTTATGCAAGATGGGTCATCTGAGGTATCATTGAAAAGGCTATGATCTACTCAATGTGTTTATCCAATTTCTATACATGTATCATTTCTGTATCTGAAGTTAGGAATATTGACTATGTAACAATTACAACTACATATATACATGTCTGTCAGTGTGAGAGGTGAGGTGCCAGGCTTTCTCCCTTTTGAGATGGATGGTGAAGGGCTGCTGATGTAAGATATCTTTGAATTTAAAGTAATAAAACAATGGGTCTTCTTGATGATAAGCAGGAATGAGAGTTCTAATACCATTGCACCTGCATCTGGCAACAAGTGTATATCATCTCACCAAGGTCTACTGTACAGAGATTCCTGGTTGTGGTAATATCTGTGTAAGTTATATATTTTTAATAGTGAGGGTAATGAAACATTGGAGCAATTTACCAAGGGTTGTGGTGGATTCTCTATCACTGGCAACTTTTAAATCAATACTGGACATTTTTCTAAAAGATCTGCTCTCGTGATTATTTGGGGGAAGTTCTGTTGTATGTTTCATACAGGGGGCCAGACTACATGATCCCAATGGTCTATGAATCTGTAAATCTGGTAACATGATGTTCCTGCCATACAGACATGGTTTAGGATATATAACTCCATACGTTTAATATCAGAGACTGAATGTTCACAGGCAACGGCTACACAATGCAAAGCCACCAACAGGGCATGATGCAGTAAGATAGTATGGTACCACCTTAATTCAGGGTTTTTTTCCTTTTAATGGAATACAGCTACATGGCAGGGTGTTTGCAACTGGGGTAATGCTCATAGCCTGATGCAGTGTTAGTGTGATGCATTCATATTACTGTCTGGATTCACAGGAGCTGACCTAGGCTGTAGCCCTTCTCAATGCTACCATAGTGCAATTTACATCCAAATCCAGAAGGGCAGTTGTATTTTCAGAGGTACATTTAAGAGATTCTGAGAAAAACCAAGCTCCTGACAGGAGTCAGGTAAATGGTGGATAATGCACAAACCCATTTGCTAAACACCACTTGAAAAATCACAGGCAGCATAATTGACTTTTGCAGCTCAGATAATGTAGGTCACTGATTTAGTGTACCAAGAAAATGAATGTACGTTGGAGTGAAAGACAGAAGGGAAGTAATTACGAAATATAGATTAAATAACCGTCAGATAACAAGCATAATAATAAGCATAAATACAGTGGAGATAGAGAAAAACAATTTGTTAAATAGATTGTAGCTGAGTTCTGAGAACCTGTCAGCCTCAGATAGTGTTTTTTCTCCATGAAGTTTGCAGTGAATAAAGTGTTCTCTGTCTTTTGGGGGATTTATATCCTATTTCTTGTGGTTTCAGCTTAGAGCTTGTTCAGGCTAGAGAGTTATTAAGTTAGCATCTGGTTTCATAAGCAGGGATCTCTTTACTCTTCCAGAAATAGGAAGAAGCCAGGAACTTCCAGACAAATAAGAACAGTAATGCTCCCAACCTTGCACAGGGCTGAGTTCCTGCAAAGACTTAATGGGGCTTGAGATCAGGCCCAAAGAAGATTTTAAAAATCAAGGGACTTGGGGAGTTGGTAATGACACACCAAACCATTCACCTCCAGGTCATTGGTATCAGTACAGCCCAGATCAATAGTGCTCAAAAGTCATCACAATCAGGTGGTTGTTCAGTGGCCTGTGTGAAATAAATATGGAGGGTTTTCTGTCCATTTCCTAGCAAACAGGAGTGGTCACATCACACAAAATCATTGTCACACCTAGCCACCTTGTTGGCAGTGAGTAGGGAGATCAAGTATCAAATGGGATGTGCAGACTGCCTTCAGTCCCCAATAGGAGGGTACCTTCAGGCCAGGGCTAGGTGACACCAGAGAGGATGGGTGGAGGAACTTTTGCAGCTGATGTCTGTGCTGAATCAGTTCTAGAGCTTTTATAACCCAGGGTTATCAAACCTGGTGTCTTTCACATAAAGCACTAAATCCCCTTTATTTATTTTTTTAAATGTGAAGTTAAAAAGAAAATATCACTACTAGTAATGAGATAGACAGAGCTGTGAATATGCATTGGAAGCCTTTTAAATGGAATCTCATGGAATTGCATTAATTGCGTCTCACATCTAGATTCACTGAGATTGCACCATAGTTTGTAGCACAGGGAAGAGCTGGACAAAATTTATCAGTGTCAATTTCTGATGGAATTTTTCATTGAAAAATCAAATTGCAACCAAAAAATTGTCATCAATGGTCTAAACACAGTTTTTGTACCAATAACTATGTCAAGGCTGAATCCCCACTCTGTCACTTTGAGTGCAGAAGGTGGGGGCCCTCAAGGATTCTAAAAATTAATACTTGCCACTTCAGGCTTGTATTAAACTCCCAAGGTTACAGCTTTTCTCTGACCTTGGCTTGGTAAACTCTGCCACCACCCAAATGCAAAATACCTTCTTGGCCCCAAGAAGGAGCACGTGGGAATTCCTTCCTGTGGGGTACCCTCAAGCCCTTTCACCCCCCATGTCATAAATATAAAGGGAAGGGTAAACCCCTTTGAAATCCCTCCTGGCCAGGGGAAAGCTCCTCTCACCTGTAAAGGGTTAAGAAGCTAAAGGGAACCTCGCTGGCACCTGACCAAAATGACCAATGAGGAGACAAGATACTTTCAAAAGCTGGGAGGAGGGAGAGAAACAAAGGGTCTGGGTCTGTCTGTAGTCGTCTTGGCCGGGGATAGACCAGGAATGGAGCCTTAGAACTTTTAGTAAGTAATCTAGCTAGGTATGTGTTAGATTATGATTTCTTTAAATGGCTGAGAAAAGAATTGTGCTGAATAGAATAACTATTTCTGTCTGTGTATCTTTTTTGTAACTTAAGGTTTTGCCTAGAGGGGTTCTCTATGTTTTTGAATCTAATTACCCTGTAAGATATCTACCATCCTGATTTTACAGGGGGGATTTCTTTCTTTCTATTTACTTCTATTTTTTATTAAAAGTCTTCTTGTAAAACACTGAATGCTTTTTCATTGTTCTCAGATCCAAGGGTTTGGGTCTGTGGTCACCTATGCAAATTGGTGAGGCTTTTTATCCAACATTTCCCAGGAAAGGGGGAGTGCAAGTGTTGGGAGGATTGTTCATTGTTCTTAAGATCCAAGGGTCTGGGTCTGTAGTCACCTAGGCAAATTGGTGAGGCTTTTTACCAAACCTTGTCCAGGAAGTGGGGTGCAAGGTTTTGGGAAGTATTTTGGGGGGAAGGACGCATCCAAACAGCTCTTCCCCAGTAACCAGTATTAGTTTGGTGGTGGTAGCGGCCAGTCCAAGGATAATGGGTGTAATATTTTGTACCTTGGGGAAGTTTTGACCTAAGCTGGTAAAGATAAGCTTAGGAGGTTTTTCATGCAGGTCCCCACATCTGTACCCTAGAGTTCAGAGTGGGGGAGGAACCTTGACACCCCCTCTGGGGAAGAGCTGAGAAAGAAAACAAAAGAAATTAGCTGTTGTCACCAGCTAATCAAACAGCATATGCACAAACCTCTTAGGACACTAAAAATCTGATCCTGTTCTTAAAAAAGGTAAATTTTATTAAAAACAAAAAGGAAGAAAATACATGTGGAACTTAGGCTTTTGCTAGATTTTAAAAGAGCAATTCCAAAAAATTAAGCACCCAAAATAGCTTTCTTGGGGGTTCAGCTTAAAGGTTATAAGCAAACAAAAGCATCTGGGATTAGCACAGAGAAGTCCACAAGCCTTAAAAAATAAACAGAAATAAACCTAATAGTGTCTTTCAAAACGTTCCTAATTTACTTACATATTTGGGTTGTTAAAAGTAGTTCTAGATATGATCTGATGATTTTCATATCTGGTTCAAACTTTACACAGCATTCCTGCTGCCCCGTCTCTTCAGCCCAGAGAAAACAACCACAGACAAACGGAAAGTTTCTTTCCCAATTTTAAAAATTCTAGCCTTCCCATTGGCTCTTTTGGTCAGGTGCCCACTTTCTTTTCTTTACCTGGGGGACTTTTTAACCCTTTACAGGTAAAGCAAGTAGAGAACAGCTACCAAGAGGGATTTTACAGCTAACTGGCTGGCTGAGTATCCATCAAAGGGAGCTACCCCCACACTCTTCATTTATCACAAACTATTTTTTATCCATATAATTATACCAGTAGAACGGCTATGGTAGACACAATATAACTTATTCACCTTCCCATACAGGAATAAACCAGCATAACTATATTAGTATAGTTAAAGCGGTACAACATTCTAATGTAGACAAAGTATAAGA
This sequence comes from Lepidochelys olivacea, assembly GCF_965140295.1. Classification (NCBI taxonomy): domain Eukaryota; kingdom Metazoa; phylum Chordata; order Testudines; family Cheloniidae; genus Lepidochelys; species Lepidochelys olivacea. The sequence goes on along the minus strand of NC_140432.1, from coordinate 12,374,437 downwards.
AAGTCATAGTGAGTTTAAGAAAATAGAGTGGAGTCTGAGTTACTGTAATTTACATGTTGAGGAGGTACAAATTCCATCAGTTTGCTCTCCCTTAGAGTCACCTCTGAATTTGGCTCTATGTGGTAAAATAGAATTTTACAAGGGGCATTCATTAAGAAGGAACCCCAGGAGAATCCTAGAAGTTGTGGGAATGCAGAATAAGGATATCACCAGCCTGCAATGCACTTACATGCCCCTTGAAAGCTCGTTACACACAATGATGTTGGAAGAGGCTGCCTACCCCGCTCTTTGGTTCACCACCAGGTGGGAATTGAGTGCAGCAATGGCACCTGGGGGTACACAGGATATTGGGTGAGGTGGTGCTGAGAGAATACGGAATCGGTCAACACTACGCTCGGCTGATGTAGCAACTCATGGTGTCGGATGCCATCAGATGGTTAAGGGACATCTACATAGAACACATCACTGGACATCGGCAATACCAGGAGTGATGAGCTGGAGTGCCAATGAGAAGCGCAATCAGGAAAGTGACTGAAATATTTTCCTCGTGGATTGTATTTTCTAAATGGACAACCTACCCTAATTCTCAATTACTGAGGGACAATCTCCACTCATTGATATATTTTGCTTTCCACAACCAAATCTCTGTCCAACTTTCCATGAATGGTGTACCTGAGTATTCGGACTCTAACATCTAAACTGTATTGTTAAATCTATACACCTAAATTTGGGGTATTGCTGATTATGTACTCTATGTATCATGACATTTCAAAACAAACTTTGTATTTGTGGATAATGTAAGCACTATACCTGGATGTACAGATACTCTTTTCTCAACCTATGGATCATATAATTTTTTTAACATTAGCTTTAATAAAATTTTTAAATCTATAAGCGGAGGCAAAGTTCAATCCATGCAGACACAACTTGTCCCACTGTTTAAAAGATGGCCAATATCATGCTTAAGCCATGATCACGTGAGGTGCTAAGCATCTTCAGTGCCCATAAGAATTAAGGATATCTGAACACCTCTCAAGAACATTCCCTTAAGGGGATGGGAACTGTACTGCCGCTGGATTGATATCTTCCATTTTATCAGACAGAGGCAGCTAATCCACATGCACAACCCCCGGAGAGTCCAACAAACAGACCTTTATTGCCATTCATTCACAGCACATGTGGATGGAGTGAGAATGAAGCAGAATCCTGTCCTGGAAGAGCTCATTCTACCATATTGCTTTAACAAGGAAGGGCACTGACTCACTCCATGGTGCAGAACATAAGCTCTGACAGATGTCCTTCTTGAGCATCCCTCTCTCCACATGCAGCTCCTGGTTTATGGCTGGGATGGGATCATCCTTGTCCTTTGCTACTGCCTTCATTAACGAAAGCCTCCTTTGAATGACAATGAATTCAGAAGGGGCTCGGGCGAAGGGAATAGCAATTTGCTCACAGCTTGATAATTATGCACTTTTCAAAATAAATTAAAGCTGGGACTAATGGCACCACAGTGTTTTCAGGAGCCCTGGTTAAAGAGCCTTTGGAATTCATTTGCACACTGTTTCAAAGCAAGACCCAGACTGCTTACCAGGCAGAATGTTTCACCTTAGCTCGAATATGGAGGGAGATGAAAGAAGAGATGAACAGTCTCTGCTAATTGGAAATGACATTTGGAAATGCCTGGTATATCCAGGCTTCCTTTCCTCAGAGAATAAAGATGTTTCAGAGGGAAATAGAAATCATTTTTGTTCGTTGTCCATTGCTTTGGGTTACCAAAAACAGGAAGTCTGCAAGACCAATTAAATGAACCAGGCATCTGCTGATCCATATACATGAATGGTTTCAGAAGAAGGATGGATATAAAAAAGAACCATCCAACTCGCTGTCTCGAAATTCTGGAGTTTAAATAAATAGGGGCCAGATCAGGACAATCCCCTAACCCCAGTCACTTTCCATAGTTCAAAGCACCCAATCATTTTAGAGAACTCAATGCCTCAGTCCCATCAGTCACCTGCAGTTGGAGAGGTGCCCAAACTTTAGAACATTGAAGTACATCTTAGCAACTTGCCGCTTGATATAAGGAAAAAAGAACAGGAGTACTTGTGGCACTTTAGAGACTAACAAATTTATTAGCGCATAAGCTTTCATGGGTTACAGCCCACTTCATCGGATGCATAGAATGGAACATATAGTAAGAAGATATATATACATACAGATAAGTTGGAAATTAGATGAAGTGGGCTGTAGCTCACGAAAGCTTATGCTCTAATAAATTTGTTAGTCTCGAAGGTGCCACAAGTATTTCTGTTCTTTTTTGCGGATACAGACTAACACCGCTGCTACTCTGAAACTTGATATAAGGAGGGGAGAAGAGGGCACTTCACATATTTATGCCACTGAGGTCAGATTCCAAAGACCCTATCTTCTAAGGTGCTAACTTGCAATCAGACACTCTGTGTTACAATGAGACTACTGCAGTCTTTGGAATTGTTACTGTAGAATACTAGGTTTCAGCTAAGTGGGCTGTAGCTGATGCTCTAATAAATTTGTTAGTCTCTAAGGTGCCACAAGTACTCCTCTTCTTTTTATAGAATACTATAGCTTTTTACTGGGATCGTTAATCTCCCCTCTAGGACAAACATGATATTTCTGTTATAATTCTACTGTTTTCACAGCTTGCATACATTTAAAAGGGCAGCTCTACATAATAAATTGCATTTGTGTAATCAAATATTTCAGTAGATCAGATTAGTTTTAATCTGTTTATTCCTGTGATTCCTTCCCCATCCTGCAAAAATCACATGAGAAGTAGTGTGAGTTTAAATAACTGGGGCTTTCCAGCTCTGCCGCTGACATGTGCAAGCAATTAATGCAGATAAGCGAAGATGGATTTCACAGGAAGATTGCAGCTCCCTGCATCCACTTTACAGTGTTTGCTTTTCCATGCACTGTGCAAAGAATGAGGTTGAAGGAGACAATTGCTGTTCTCTTCCTAACTGCTCAGAGTGGGGTACGGAGACTGCAGAGCAGAGCTAGAAATCCTGACTACTCAGATGCATTTAGATATATGATGCACTTAAACAGGGGGGAAATTGGCCACGCTGGTAAATCAGAAGCTCAGGTTTTATGTTGTAAATAATAAAGGATAGTCCAGCTCTACAGAGGGGGCTTCAGATCCTGATCTCATTTTGATGCTTCCCTGAGTTTGGGATGGTTCAGCTCTGGGGCTTTGTCTTGCCCCATTAGAGATGGGCAGGACCAGGGGCAATGTTCAGATATGTATTCCAATTCCCCCAAACTTCAAGTATGGTTCGATCTCGAGTTTGGTTCAGTCCCTGCTGTCTGTCTGTTTTATACTGCTGCCCATCACTGTAGTATGGGAGCACTTTCCATGTAAAAGCAATAGCAATAGCTAGGTCCCCTTCCCTTTATACAGCTTGGGGTTGAAATGAATGCAGCCTGCTCCAGTTGAAACAGTTTCCCTGGACAGGTTGAGAGGCATTTCTATGAATAATTCACGCAGGCCTCTGTGTTCCATGTTCAGAGGAGAGGGATAAGGATAGACTAGCTAGATAAACTGCCACTGCCTGGTCCATGCTTGTGGATTTCCAGGTGAGACATCATCATCATCATCATCAATTAAAAATAATAATAAATAATAAAAATCAAAGGCCAGGGGATCAACCAAAGAAAGAGCCAAACACTTAGAGTGAAAGTCAAGTGCACTGCCCCCACTGGCCTGCTTTCTCCTAAGGAGAGGAAGTAGAGAGTCGCTAAGGCAACATCTTGCAGTTGGCTGATGTAGGCATGGAGTTAGCTCATGCAGTTTCTAAGCAGGCTTCTGCACCAATCAGACGTGGCTACCTTGCCATTCTGCTCTGCTATGGGTGCTTTTACTGTATGTTCCATGCAAAAGAACTAGGGCCTCATCCAACAGGGATAGCAGAAGGTGAATTTCCAAGAGGTGCTCTCAAACTGTTAAGTCATTTGTAATTTTGCTAGTGCAAATTTTTAAACACACATTGCACAAACACAGCACTCACTATCAATATACTTTTCCATGTGCGGACCTTTACACACAGTGTTGCATACCACATACGAGAAATACATTTACACACACTCCCAGCCATACTGCATGGTGCACTCATGCTCACACACACACAACATACAAAGGCTCACGCACAAACAGTATGCACTTGTATCCAAACCACACGCATTACTCTGTGCAGAAGATCATTTTGCAGTTACACTCCCATCCAGGCATAATACACATATACACACACAAACCAGTGCATGTGTATACCGCTATGCACATATCAACCACATACCAGACACCATTAACATATTCTCTCACACATACTCTCTCTCACACACACACACACACACACACGCACACACACCACAACAGGTTAAATCCTGGCCCCACTGAAATGTATGAGAGTTTTGCCAGTGACTTCAGTGGAGCCATGATTTCTCTCTCACACACACTAGTGCGTACATATAACAGTACATGCACATGCAAATACCATGAATGTTTTCACACATGTATATAATGCACATCTATAGCAGTACATAATGCACACCAAACACTATGAATATATTCACTCACACGCGCATTAGTGCACATATACAGCAATATGCAAACACATTTGAATCACCTTTCATAAATTCATCTGGTAACGAGGAGGGCTTTCTCAAGAGTGTTAGATCTGGCACTGTGTCCAGAAGCAGGGGACAAATCTGAAGGATCACGAAACTAAGCAGCCAGGGCCATAACAGACCTTGAACCCTTTTTTCAAGAATAGAAAAACAAAAAAATTTTCAAGGTAAAACACAAGATGCCCAAGAAGTGCTGAGAAAATCCAGCCAAGGTTTGATCATATGTTAGCTCAACCATGTGCTTTGCTGCATCTTAAAATCCAAAGCTGCATGGAGTAAATTGTCCCTCGGAGGCCATGGATAGTTGGACATGTGGTCACATTCCAAGATTTTTTTTGGTAAAGTTTCTCCTTTAGCCAGTTATGTTTGTTTTGTTATCATTTTTCAGGGATCGGCTGAGGACGCACAAACCATTCCTGCTTCTCTATTTTTCTCCGCTTGATATAGACAGTCTGTTTGAATTGGTATTCAGGGTGAGAGACGGTCTGTAGGGCACTCTATTCATTCCCAAATGAACCGGTTACAGTTGCGCTGAGGTGAACTGTTCAAGGACTCAGGGGAAGTTTTACTAGCTCTGCTGCTGGCTTGATATAGCAAAACATTTTAAGGGGACCTTGGGTTTGCAGAAGACAAGGCAAAGACCTGATTTTCCAAATCTTCCCTGCTAGACAAAATACCTTCATGAAACTTCTTAGCTGTGCCTGCTTGAGACTATAAATCTCCCGCTGCAGGGCACAAGCTCATCACCAAAGGAGTCGGGAAGGAATTTCTATCCTCTTTCTCTCCATCTACAATCCTGCACTTTCCAGGTACATTCCTTTTTGGAGGTGGGTTGGCTTTCTCTCAAGAATCTGGTATTGGCAACTGCAGGAGTAGTGGTATGTTCCAGTGATGGCATACCCTATGTTCCTCTGTATGTTTGAGTGTCTGTATGACTGCTGTCAAGATCTCTCACCCTTACATTGTTTGCATCTCTCCTTTTAAAGAAAATTACCACAATCAGGTCTAATACCATAGAGCCTCGTCTTGAAGTACTTACTCACAAGACATATAATCCTTTATGCAGGAAAAAACAATAAAGAGTAGGGAACTTTCCAAGTCTCTCTCCAGCTCATTCCATGTCTGGAAGAGGGGACTAGGTTTTCAACCCATGGAATGGGAAGGGAGTAAGACCCACCAAACCTGAGGCTGTGCTAATATCTGCAGATCTCAGTTCATATCTCATCTCAGTACCTCCATACTATTCCTTGGGCACTAACCTCCCCATTCTACATGACAGCACGGCTCCTGGATTTCATCTTTCAGGGCTGTCTACCTGGCAATTTTTACCAGAATAGTCTCTGAGAATATTTCAGCCCTTTAGGTTTGGGCTCCAGATGGGACCAAGAAGTGCAAGCTAGTAAGTACAGCTGCAGTCCTTGGGAGTTTATTGTAGATGTGAACTACTGCCAGTGCAAGGAAATTTCCTGTAAATCTCTTTAACAGTCAGCCCTTCCTTATCTCAACTTTTTCTCCTATATGACTAGAGACGAGCCCAAGATGCAAAGTTCAGATCCCATCTCCCCCTCAGTGCAGGAGTGTCTGAATCAGGGCTATTGGTTCAGACCCGTCTATATTTGACCAAGTTCAAATAGCCTTTTCACAATCATACCTTCCGTTTTGATGACTAACTGACCTCAACAAGGACCCCTTTCGCAAGCATCTGTGTTCCAAAGACACTGATCTACCTTGTCCTGACCTTTATAAATAGCTAAGCTCCCTGCGTCCCTGCATCCTCATCTTTTTTACCCTCTTTTCCAACTCAATTCTATCCTTTTATAATAAGGTTACCAGACCTGCACATATTATTCCAAAGTTGCCCTCACTCCTAGTCCCTGGCATCGGGCTAGAATAATTTCCTCCTATTTATATTCAGTGTCTTTATTTATGCATCTCAGAATCTGGCTGCTTCTTTTACTGCTGTGCTGAAAGTTTCAAAATATTATAACAAGAAGACAAGGGAGCAGAAGGCAATTTTATTTTTATGGATCCAGGACAAAATCCAAGATCCAGACAGTCCTGACCTTTGGAGGAGTTTGGAATCTGATCCTGGATCAGAAGTTTTCACATGACACCTATCAAGTCACCCGAGGGAAGTAGAAGGAACCCCATGGCTTTGGACTCTTTAAATTAGGCGGGACAAAACCCTATTAAATGTTGGGTAAAATCCTGCACTGGCTTTAGGAAGTTGGTCTTAGTGCTCTCTAATAATAGGTCTTACATGGTGCCTTAGAATGGGCTGAACCAGAGTTCAAGCTCCAAACACCCCTGAACTTTGAGATGGTTCAGAATCTGGATCCCAGTGTTGCTGACTGGGCCCAGCTCTAATTTATGATTTTATAATGGACATTATAGCTCAAAAAGTCCTCTCTTTCTACACTAAAAGGATACAGGACAAGCAGGGAAAGCAAGCTTCTCCCAAATCTGAAAGCAATTTCCCTGCGCTGTAGAGAGCACATCTATTGGTAAAAGGGCAGTTCAGTTCAGTCCTATCTTCATTCAGTTCTGGGCAGTATTGTCACCTGTCCTCTAGCAACTGGACCATTTTGCACAGATCATCTGATGTTCTACAGATTGTGTCTTTTTGGTTCCTACTAACATGAGACACATTTTTGTAGAGGTGAAAGGCCTTGTGTCTTGTTACCAAGCCTTGCAAGACATACAGTGTCCGTTCCAGACAAGGAATATAGTATACTCCTATGGGCTTCATTAGCAGCAGTTTGGGGCTATCCTGCCCAGGCTGGAGTTCCAGGAGTAATGCAGCCCCTGCACTATTCTTGAAGGAGATGCAGCATGTACCCCCAGACTTGCATAGATCGACATATATTTGCTAATGTGAGATAGGAAAATCCATGGCCATGTGCCTCCTCCCGCAACACACACCTCTTTTGAAGAGGAAGGTACCACTGTTGGGACTAGATGGAGAATTCCCTAAGTGCCATCCTGTTTGTGGGAATCATAAGGGAATGCAGGGGAAGGGGAGGTTCATAACACCCTCTCTCTGCCATGTGCACCTACACAAGGACTGGCCACAATCAGACCCTTTGGTTTCTGCCATGGCCCACTGGTGAGTTCAGGAGGGAGTGCCAGGCCTGAATGCTGAACTTCATGAGTTTTACCTGGTCATTCCCCCCATCAGTATTATTATTAGCATTGCTGTGAAGAGGATGCACACTCCAGTGGAATAGACACTCACCCAGAGAATAGGATACCCAGGTTCTATTCCGGACTCTGCCCCTGATCTGTTGTGTGACTGTGGGCAAATCACTTCCCCTCCCTGTGCCACCATTTCCTCTCCTACTTTTTGCCCATCTTGTCTAGACTGTAAGCTTTTTGCTTACATTGCATTCTACTGTGCGTATGTACAGCACTTAGTACAATGGGGCCCTGATCTCAGTTATACAAATAATTAATAATGATGCATTATTATGCTGTAAATTTTAAGTTGCTTTTTTATTGTTAATACTAAAACCTATACCAACTCTAAAAAGCACCTTCCTACCCATAGGATCTCCAAACTCTTTTAGAGTGCACACTAGAGGGATCAGTTCTGCTCTACGGAAATGAAGCCACCTCAGGGGTGGAAGAACGTGACAGCTCTTTAGCAGAAAGCAGCAATGTTAGACAACAGCTTGGGACAGGAAGCGAAGAGGGATGCTGTATCCAAATTGCAAACGCCTCTGTATAGCTAAAGTACTAGAAGCCGTGGGGCACAGAGTACCTCTATTGCTGGCCAGATCCAAAGCTTGTTGAAAACAACAGAATGATTCCTGTTAAATTCAGTGAATATTGCACCAAGCCTCTAAGTACATCCCCATCAAAAACCATTGATCATGTGAATTAATGCAGCTGCAGAGCAGTCCAGGAGCAAAGGGGTCAATGCATTTGAGCTGCTTCTCTGCAAACGGAATAAGAACTGCCAACTGATGTTTGTCCCTCAGCAGCTGGGATGGCTGCCCAGTCCAGTGTCAGAGAAGCACCCCAGAGAAGCACCCCCAGAGGCTTGCAGCTTTCTGTAAGACCTCTATGGTCCTCGCTTCGTTAACTCCTTTGGGCTGCTGCACTGCAGAGATAGGAAAGCCATCAATTATTTTTTTCTTTTTAAATAAGGGATCTGGGTGGGGGTGGGGAGGCAGCAGACAATTAGGGGCCTCTGAACTTCTCTTAAAAAAACCCAAATGAATAAAACAGTTCCCAATGACTCCCCTGCCTGCTGCAGACATGGTAATTGTGTCTAATTTCTTAATTTTCATGCCGTTGTTGCCTTTGCCTCCTGTTAATGCGATGTAAATATGTGTTGCCAGTTTGTGGATTTGTTTAATTACAGGGTAGCTAAACTGTGATTGGCCAGAAGGTTAGTTTTTAATTTATTTATTTAATACAGAGCAGGCATTGCAAAGTTTTGTATTAACCAGGCAGGATGGCAGAAGCATCTTCTTTTTATCTGATAGTCTCAGGGTTTTGTTGCAGGGAACCATCTTGGTTTGCAACTTGCTCTCTACTGGCCTTAAAAAATTCCTGTCACATTCCAAATGCAAGAGACCGATTTGACTAACTCCTGTTTGATTAAAGTCCCTGAGCTCGACCACTGGAGCTTAAGTAAGGTGAGCAATGCACTTGCAGGGTAAACTAGCAGCTTCTTATTCAACAGCTCTCTCTGGGCCAGATTGGGATCTTTTACTCCTACTGAATACATGCCTTACACCATGAGTGAAACCAATGGAGATACTTGTGGAGCAGGGTAATATTCAGTGGGAGTAAGGCTATCACAGTCTGGCCCTCTCCATGTGTAGCAAGAATGAGGAATACAGACTTTAAGGAACCAAAAAGTATTTTGTTTGAGTACTGTTTACTCCTGCTTCCCCTGCAGAGCCAATCCAGTTACAAGAGAGTGAGCAGGAGTCTACTGGATCTTAAGCAGTGTTAGAGTTGTTTACTAAGGCTTTGTCTACACTGCCATTTTAGAGTGCTGAAACTTTCTCACCCCGAGTGATGCAAGTTTCATCACTCTAAAATGGCAGTGTAGGTAGTGCACCAGTGCTGGGAGCTACTCCTCTCATGGGGGTGGTTTTTTTACAGCGCTGGGAGAGACCAGCAAAGAGGTTACACAGGTTACTCTGAGGGTCTAATCTGAAGACAGTGGTGTTGCACAGGTGTAGCTAAAGGCCTCATTCATCCAGCAGAAACTTTATTATTGGGGATGAATGATGCACAATATGTAAAAGACCCCAGCTTGACTCTCAGATCCCAGGGTGATTTTTGCAGCACTGCCAGTTTATTTTTTTTCTTGTGAACATAAAACATGTGGTACAGAAGTAATTAACAAACACATTTCGGCTAAGAGTCAAAATTCAGAATAGAACCACACTTTAAAAGCAGAAGGACAAAGAGTTCAGCTTTGTTTCAGAAGTTGGAGGCCAACTCTTCTATTCAGCTTGTCCTCCACAGAGTTGAAACTTATCCCAATAAAAATCAAAGTACAGAAAGAGCCTTAAAAGTATAGCAGCCTAATAGTAGTGAAGTGTGAGAATGGCTAAATAAGTAAAAAGTATATGAATTTTCACAATTTTTTTTTTACATTTTGGCTTTAATCCATTTTATGGTACACAATGTAGATTTTACTAGTGTACATGTCTGTGTGCTTTTGAAGTGACTTAATGCAAAAAAAGGTGTATTAGCTTGAGGTACAGTCCTTAGCACCATGAATCCTGATTCACTGCAAGTAGAGGCCCCACAGTATCCTTTAAAACAATTGAACTGAAATTTGAAATCTCAAAAATCCCTCCCACCCCCCCGCTCTCCTGCTGGTAATAGCTCATCTTAAGTGATCACTCTCCTTGCAGTGTGTATGATAACACCCATTTTCATGTTCTTTGTGTATATTAACCTCCTCACTGTATTTTCCACTGAATGCATCCGATGAAGTGAGCTGTAGCTCACGAAAGCTTATGCTCAAATAAATTGGTTAGTCTCTAAGGTGCCACTAGTACTCCTTTTCTTTTTGAAAAATATAATAGTTTCCTCCTTTTTTTACACTGTGATTTCCTGTGGAAACATGTCCCAGCTACTTCACACTATCAGACTATTATTATTATAACGGTAGGATCTGGGAAGTCCCAGAGAGGATGAATGTGCAATAGAAGTATTTACATTTTAGGGGATTTGCATCTTATAGTCAACATTATGCATAGCCCTATGCTATATGTGAGACTTCCTTCAAACCATGAGGTGCTGATCACCAGAGAGAAATCTTACAGTTCATATATGATGAGTCTCTCTCTTGATGTGAATCATTTCTGCAAGTTTTGGAAGTAGGTGGTGGTGGGGAGGGTGATTTCGGCTCCATCCGCCTGTTATTTTGCCATAAACAGATAGATAAGAAAGTAATTGGTGTGTCCTAGGGCCAAGGGCAACACTTCTCTCGTCTGTTGTCACTAATGGCCAATAACACAACCCTACAAAGTAAAGGGAAGTGACAGCAGGGAAATAATTTAGCCTTTAACTGACAGATTATCCAGTTAAAAGCCATTTACCTTCTGCTGCTCGGTGTGTCATTGTTCATTTTAGTTTTGAAGTGACATCTCCCTGAGCGCCATTAACATGCCGTCACTGAAGGGGAATTTATAGAGAGTGCACCCTGGGAGAATTATAGCCTGGGTGACTATGGTAAAAGAAAGTGCTTTGTGGATTCTTTGTTCATCGTAACAGCCTCGGTCTTACCCAATTTTTGCATCTTGGCAGGGGGTTAGACGAGATGACTGTTCTTGTTCCTCCTAACGCTATACTTCTATGGTTCAGAGTTTCTAGGAGGAAAAGGATCAGCGACCTCTACCATAATCACCCTCTTCCTGTATAGCATGGTATGAATCAATAACGAATTACAGCAGTGATTTCATCCAGGGGAGCCCAAAGCCCTTTGCAAGAAACAGCCCTGGAGCTTTCAAATTCCACTTCCTGCAGGAAGGAAGGCTCTTTTCTAAATGCACCAGTAAAATGCAACCACCTCTGGGATAGGAGCATGGCAGCTGTTCAATAGCAAACACAGCAGTTCTGAGTAGGAAGTGAAGAACTGTAGTGTAAAACTCAGGGGAGTTTAATGCAATAGCGTGACCCAAAATTGAATTTGCCAGGACAAAAGCTCTGCTGTTGGGTATTCAATGACCATAAGCCTCTTGAGTGAAATCACCTGGCTTGCAGCTGCTTCTTCCCTTGGGCTACTTGAGATGGGAGAAGAGAAAGACGATACTACGGAACTGTCCACAGCAAAGGTAAAGCTTGTCTGTGCAGAAGGCAGAATTTTCTCGTTTGCTGACCCAGGACTATAGAACAAACTCCCATAGGAACTAAGGATCATCACAAACATAGTCTTTCCTTCCAGATAAAAGGCATGCTTCTTCATTCTGCCTTTGCTAATACATTAACAATGTCCATATAACTTATAAAACATACACACTGCACAGTTCTACCTTAGGGAGAGGATCAGAGAGAATGAACCCCATGTGACAGATGTTAGCTATATTGCTTAATAAACTACTGGAAGGTGCTCAGATGCTTTTGCGACAAGAGTGGTATAAGAACCTGAAGTGGAAGTGAAGTGACATGAAGCTTAAAAAGTGGTGGATCTGGCCAACACGAGTCTCAACTTATATCAATGGGTCTACAAAAATGTGTATGTGGCAGCAACTTAAGAGAAAACCCCTCCCTTTATCACTACTTAGAGATGGCCACAGGCCGTGAAATTCTAGCTGTAGGTTGGGAAAGAAGAGGATTTTTAACACCATCTGTGTTATGATATGGGTAGGGTGAGGCCTGAACAAGGATTTTGCTGCAAAGGTAGTCGTATCCCTGCCCCATCCCTCTTACTAGCCAGTCTGAATTTCAAGCCACTGAACAAATCGTAATTCCACAAAAATACAGAATTAGGGTAGAGAGAAGCTGCCACTTATCACACACACAGAGAAGCTGTAGCAAGAACCTGGGTTGCCTTAGGGCTGGTCCGCACTGGGAACTCACCTCAGCATATCTACATCTCTCAGGACTGTGCAAAATCCACACCCCTCAAAGAAGTAGCTATGCTGCCCTTACCCTGCCCTGGTGTAGACAGTGCTAGGTCAACAGAAGAATTCTTCTGTGCACCTTATACAGATGTGTTTTCAGTTGCAGTCACCACCTCATATTTGATATGAAGCAGCAAATGGATACAGGTCTCCTCTCACGCCTGCAATAAGGCCACATGCAGCACTCGACCACACCCTGCCAAGGGATTCCCATATGGAGCTGCCTTATAGTCCTCATAGCTGGGAGAGGGGCAGATAGTTGGTTCATTGAATTCATAGTTGCCCTTTACCCAGGTCCATTCAAATGACAGAGGAATGTGCATTAGTTTAATGTGAATCACTGCGGATAATGGAAAACAATACCTGTGCTAATGAGGAAACAGAGCAAAAGCTTTCAAATTAGCCATTATTTGTTAACCAGCCCGGGTGTGGCTGATTAGAAATGGCATTCAGATTGATAGCTCCATCTATCTCCTAGAGCTCTTCCAGACCTAACACCTCTGGTTTGTCATCTAAATGGGAGCCCCTGAAGCTTTATTATCACTGAGCACTTTCTGAGCACTGCAAATGTACAATGGTACTTCAGGTAAAATGGGATAGAAAATACTCCATGCCCCAAAGAGATTGCAGTGAGGACATCAAGGATAGTTCAGGGGCAGCAGTTCAGGGAAGGGGTGTGTAGAGACAGCATTGGTGGTGTGAAGGGGCTTAGATACCATGGTGATGAGATGATATGAGGCAGGGGGTCTCAACCTTTTTCTTTCTGAGCCCCCGCCCCAACATGCTATAAAAACTCCACAGCCCACCTGTGCCACAATAACTGGTTTTCTGCATATAAAAGCCAGGGCCGGTGTTAGGGGGTAGCAAGCAGGGCTATTGCCTGGGACATCATGCCACAAGGGCCCCCATGAAATGACGATGCTCAGGCTTTGGATGGGTGATGGGACACAGGGCCCCGGGCTTCAGCACCATGCAGTGGGGCTTTGGCTTTCCGCCCTGGGCCCCAGCGAGTCTAACGCTGGCCATGCTTGGTGGGCTCCCTGTAACCTGCTGGCTGCCCCCCATGAGGCCCGGGACCCCTGCTTGAGAACCACTTGTATGATGGATGGAAGGATAGATAAGTGGGTAGATAAGTAGGGAGACAATAGACTGATGGGTAAGTACATGACAGATAGAAACATACCTGCCAGCATTGGAAACAAACAAAAACAAAACAAAAACAAAAACCCAGTAGTTATAACCAACATAAACGTACATAACTGTATGTTGATTTGCATAAATTGGTTGCCCCACTTACATCCACCCCATGCAATCAATACTTAAATTTCAGACCCAGTCATTCTCCAGCGACTACATCCAGGTGCTGCCTCTTTTCCCCCTAGCGCGCTCTGTGCCTGGGCCGTGATGTCCGGGTCTGAGGCAAAGCTCCCGGAACCTTCCACCCTCCCTGAGACAGTTGGGTGCTGCCGCCTCTGTGCCACGGCCCCCCCAGTTGTGCCACCTTTGCTTCCCAATTCCCTCTTTTATACCCGCCTCCATTTACTGCCCCAGGTGCTATTGCCCCCTGATTCATCCCCTCATATATTGCCTCTGGCCCCCATTTGCTACCTCCATCTTATTTACCCCTGCCCCCATTTGCTACCTCGTGTCCCCAGTGCACTCTGCCCTCCATGTGCCCCCATCTGCTGCCCCATCTCATTTACCCCACCCTCCTTGTCTCCCCTGTGCCCCCAAAGCACCTCCGCCCCATTTGCTGTCTCCTGCCCCACATAAGTTGCCCTCTCCTCAGAATGCTGCTGGCTTTCTCACCTCCACACCTAACCCCGAGCCCCAGCTCCCCCCTTACCACAAGGGTCTTTGTGCTTCTCCTGCTGCCTTCAGGGGAGCCCCCCTCACTTCCAGGCTATGGGTGGCCCCCAAGAGCGGCCACTGCCCCCCGTTCCCACAGAGAGCGCTGGGGTCTTCAGGAGAGGGAGGGGGACGCGTGCACTCAGCCCACCCCACAGACAGACTGAGCTCCACTGGCTTGCTCCCCTCCCCCCCCACACACACCCCTGGGGAGGCTGTGGGGGGGTTGGGGGTTTCCTCCTTGAAGAACCCAGCACTCTCTGTGGGAATGGGAGGCAGTGACCTCTCTTGGGGGCACCCTGAAGACTGGCAGTGGGGGGCATTAAGGAGCACACAGACCCCTGTGGTAAGAGGAGAGCCTGCACCTGGGGTTAGGTATGGGGGTGAGAAAGAGCAGCGCTCTGAAGGTGGGGCATGGGGTAGCCGCACTACAGGGGAGGGGAGGGAGGCAGCACATGGATGGGCAGGAGCACATGAGGGGGGAAGAGAGGGGAGGCTAGGCAGCAGTAGGGTGACCAGATGTCCCAATTTTACAGGGACAGTCCCGATATTCAGGGCTTTGTCTTAAATAGGTGCCTATTACCCTGCCCCCCTTGTCCTGATTTTTCATACTTGCTATTTGGTCACCCAAGGCAGCAGCCACCTAAACAAGGGGAGACTGGGGATACCAGGGGTCTCCAGGCTCTCCCCTGGCCTGCGCCCCCTTGGCCAGAAGCAGAGCTGTGCAGAGTGGGAGAGACAGTGTCAGCATCTTCATAACCCCCCTTGGGAAAGGGGAAAGGAAGAGCCAGAGCAGGGGTGGGCAGGGCAGCTGTAGAGGGAGCGGAGGTATCGCAGGGCTTAAATTCAACCAGAGCGGAGCTCCAATAAACATTTTCAAACCTGCAGGACCCCCAGTGCCTCCTGTGGGGCTGAAAGCCCGAACCTCGGCATGCCCCACAGGGCTGAAGCCTTGAGCCCAGGTGTGCTCCACGGGGCTGAAGCCCCAAGCCCCGGTGCCCTCCCCCATTGGAGTAAAGCCCCAAGCCACAGTGGCCCCGCCCCAGGCCTAAAGCACCGAGACAGCCCCCCCACCATGCAGCTAGAGCCCAGTGTGGGGGAAGGGTCTGGGGGGCTCTGAGAAAAATCTCTGAGAATTTAAGCCTTTGGTTACATAACTGGAAGGCGAGGGGGGGGGGGGGAGGTGGTCTGCCAGCTCTCTGGGCTGAGGGGTCAGGCTGGCCCTTATCCCAGGGAGCAGCTCTGAATGGCTGCTCTTCCCCATTTCCCTGCCTCCTAGGGAACACCAGTCAAACAGATGGGAATTTATTTCCTCATAGACCCTAGAAGGTCCTTAGTGTGGGCTGGCAGCAGGCAAGCAAGCAAGCCAGTGTCATATGGATTCACTGGGGAAATGGGGTTTGAGGAGGGATTCTAAAGAACAAGATGGTGGACAAGAAGCTGGAGTCACTTCCAGCATGAAAGGTGAGGAGCAGGAGAGGAGAGATACATGCACAACAAAAGGACCTTACCCTTCTCTCTTTCCACACATGGAAATCCATCAGTGCTGATGGGGGAGCATGTTGCAGACTGAGGGTAATAGTCGGACATTTGAAATAGCTCCCGCCAAAAAAACCCTGTCTCTCAAACTCAGCTCAAACCTTGCTGCTTTTTGGAGACTTTTTCCCCCTCTCTCATTATTTTTCTTTTTCATAAGCCTCTAACATATCTGTGTGATCCCCACTCTGCATCTCACTGCTGCTCTTGGAAAATATTACCAGCATCTTGGAGAGAAGGGAAAGGAATCCACCAGGCCAATGTGGTTTATACTATTCCAGGAAGAAAGTACAGTGCTCAACACAATGGGGTACTGGTCCATGACTAGAGCTCCTGCTTGCTGTGTTAATACAGATAATAATAATAATAAATTCCATAATTAACAATGCAATAAAAATAATAAACAACAATAATTAATAACGATGCTCAATAAGTAATAGAATATGAGTACCTCACAGTGGGTTGTTCTTTTTTTCAGGGATAAAACTCTGGGGTCTGTAATATCCATGAAACAGTGAACTAGCTCTCAGAAGATCCAGGTAACATCTTTGAGTCTTTGGGGCAGTTTTAGTCAATGGGAATGTTTTGATAACGTAATGTTTCATCTTGTGTTTCTTTGGGCAAGTGTCTTGTCAGTCACTATCATGTGTGGGTGTTCTGGAAATATTATAATTAATTATATGATCACATATTACTATTGTTAACACATTCTTCTGGGCTCTGCCCAAATATATGGGAAGACACAGTCCCTGGCTTGAAGAACTTAACACAGAACACTTCTGCTTCAACTTGCTTATGCCATTTCCATTAAACATGTGGATTTAGCATTTAATAAAAATATTGTTATATTTCTCATTTGCTTACTAATTATGCTCTCAGTCCTACAGCCCTGGCTCATGTGAGAATTCCCATGGAATCCAAAGGGAGAGCTCATCTGAGCAAGGGCTTCTCAGGAGATTAACAAAAATTAGCCCTTGTTCAATGTAAACAAATGCAGTGATTGTCAAAACTGAGTGGGGTATTTTGATTATTAATTTTTAATTACCGGCAGCACATTAGGCGCATTGCAAGACAATAGAAACCCATAGTATCTGCACTGAAGAATCTAAATAGATAACACAAGAATATGCTGGGAGACTTGGGAATGGTGGGTGGGCATTCCAGGAATATGGGGAAGCATGGGAGAATCAGGAAGATAAGAGCGGCAGAGGGAAATAAAGGGTGTGGTGGGGTAGACTTAGTTACCAGGGTGTTTGGGGCATGATAAGAAACAAGAGCAGTGGTATAAGAGGAACTGTTCTAGTACTAAGGAGTGTGCTGCTCTGGCAGAGCCGTGAGAAGGCCTTGGAGCCAGCAGACCAATTACAGGAAAAAATTACAGTGTATGAACAAACCTTTGTTGGGTCCCAGGGCTGTAACAACCACATTGTTTCGGGACATGATTCAGAGACATGGGCATAGCTGTGTGGGGACTTGTAATATGTCATGCTTCTAATTTATCGTTGTACTGAATCAGGTGAAAGGACATTACCTCATTCCTGCCTGCACTAGCTTCAGAAACTTCTCTTAGTCCCTCATTTTCACCATCCCGAAAAAAGATTTCAGTTAATGATATTGTAAAGAGGGGGATATGGAAGAGAGGGTATGATTATTCCATCTGCTTGACTGATTGCACCCAGCACTCCATTTCCATCAGTATTAGCTCTGTTGTTATCACAAGTATTTACGTACTCTTGTATCAATATTCATCAAATTCAGCAGCACACAGACTCCAGAGCAGCACAACTCAGCATCTCCCAGAGGACCACTGCAGGCAGGATACCCCATTGTCTTAAGAACATAAAAACAGCCATCCTGGGTCAGACCAATGGTCCATCTAGCCCAGTAGCCTGTGTTCCAACAGTAACCAGTGCCAGGTGCTTCAGAGGGAGTGAACAGAAAAGGGCAGTTATCAAGTGATTCATTCCCATTCAGCCAGGTTCAGTATCTGGCATTCAGAGGTTTAGCGACACCCAGAGCCTAAGGTTGCATCCCTGACCATCTAGATTCATAGATATTTAGGTCAGAAGGGACCATTATGATCATCTAGTCTGACCTCCTGCACAATGCAGGCCACAGAATTTCACCCACCACTCCTAAAAAAGACCTCACACCTATATCTGTGCTATTGAAGTCCTCAAATTGTAGTTTGAAGACCTCAAGGAGCAGAGAATCCTCTGTGGAAGGCTACAGAGGAAGGCGAAAAACCTCCAGGGCCTTCCAATCTGCCCTGGAGGAAAATTCCCTCCCGACCCCAAATATGGCGATCAGCTAAACCCTGAGCATATGGGCAAGATTCATCAGCCAGATACTACAGAAAATTCTTGCCCGGGTAACTTGGATCTTACCCCATCTAAAAACCCATCACAGGCCATTAGGCCTATTTACCATGAATATTTAATTACCAAAACCATGTTATCCCATCATACCATCTCCTCCATAAACTTATCGAGTTTAATCTTAAAGCAAGATAGATCTTTTGCCCCCACTACTTCCCTCGGAAGGCTATTCCAAAACTTCACTCCTCTGATGGTTAGAAACCTTTGTCTAATTTCTAATCTAAATTTCCTAGTGGCCAGTTTATATCCATTTGTTCTTGTGTCCACATTGGTACTGAGTTTAAATAATTCCTCTCCCTCTCTGGTATTTATCCCTCTGATATATTTATAGAGAGCAATCATATCTCCCCTCAACCTTCTTTTAGTTAGGCTAAACAAACCAAGCTCCCTGAGTCTCCTTTCATAAGACAAGTTTTCCATTCCTCGGATCATCCTAGTAGCCCTTCTCTGTACCTGTTCCAGTTTGAATTCATCCTTCTTAAACATGGGAGACCAGAACTGCACACAGTATTCCAGGTGAGGTCTCACCAGTGCCTTATATAACAGTACTAAAACCTCCTTATCCCTACTGGAAATACCTCTCCTGATGCATCCCAAGATGACATTAGCTTTTTTCACAGCCATATCACATTGGCAGCTCATAGTCATCCTATGATCAACCAATACTCCAAGGTCCTTTTCCTCCTCCGTTACTTCTAGTTGATGCGTCCCTAGCTTATAACTAAAATTCTTGTTATTAATCTTGTCTAACAGTCATTGATGGACCCACCCCCAATGAACTTATCTAATTCTTTTTTGAACCCAGTTATACTTTTGGCCTTCACAATATCCCCGGGCAATGGGTTCCACAGATTGACTGTGCATTGTGTGAAGAAGTACTTGAGTTTATTTTAAACCTGCTGCCCATTAATTTCATTGGGTGACCCCTGGTTCTTGTGTTATGTGATGGGGTAAATAACACTTTCCTATTCACTTTCTCCACACCGTTCATGATTTTATAGACCTCTATCATATCCCTCCCACTTAGTTGTCTCTTTTTTAAGCTGAAAAGTGCTAGTCTTTTAAATTTCTCCTCATATGGAAGCTGTTCCATATCCCCAATCATTTTTGTTGCCCTTCTCTGTACCTTTTCCAATTCTAATATATCTTTTTTTTTTAGATCAGATGACCACATCTGCATGCAGTATTCCAGGTGTGGGCACACCATGGATTTATCTAGTGGAATTGTAATATTTTCTGTCTAATTATCTATCCCTTTCCTAATAATTCCTAATATTCTGTTCGCTTTTTTGACTGCCACCCATACAGAGGGGATGTTTTCAGAGAACTATCAACAATGACTCCAAGATCTCTTTCTTGAGGGGTTACAGTTAATTTAGACTCCATCATTTTTATATGTATATTTGGGATTCCAATGTGTATTATTTTGCACTTATCAATGTTAAAATTTATCTATCATTTTGTTGCCCAGTCACTCAGTTTTGCAAAATCCCTTTGTAACTCTTTGCAGTCAGCTTTGGAATTAACTATCTTGAGTAATTTTGTACCATCTGCAGACTTTAGCACCTCACTGTTTACCCCTGTTTTCCAGATCATTTTTGAACATGTTGAAATGCACTGGTCCCAGTACAGATCCCTGAGGGACCCAGCTATTTACCTCTCTCCACTGTGAGAACTGACTATTTATTCCTACCCTTTGTTTCCTATCTTTTAACCAGTTACTGGTCCATGAGAGGACCTTCCCTCGGATCTGATTTTGAACCTTTGGTGTGGGACCTTGTCAAAGGCTTTATCAAAGTCCAAGTACACAGTATCAACTGGAAGAACCTTGTCCATATGCTTGTTGACAACCTCAACCAAGTCTAATAGATTGGTGAGGCAAGATTTCCCTTTACAAAAGCCATGTTGACTCTTCCCCAACATATCATGTTCGTCTATGTGTCTGATAATTCTGTTCTTTACTATAGTTTCAACCAATTTGCCTGGTACTGAAGGTAGGCTTACTAGCCTGTAATTGCCAGTATCGCCTCTGGAGCCTTTTTTAAAACTCACTGTCTCATTATCTACACTCCAGCATCTGATACAAAGGCTAATTTATTTGATAGTTTACACATCAGTTACTAGTTCTGGAATTTCATATTTGAGTGCCTTCAGAACTCTTGGGTGAATATTATCTGGTTCTGGTGACTTATTACTGTTTAATTTATCAGTTTGTTCCAAAACCAACTCTTTTGACACCTCGGTCTGGGACAGTTCCTCAGATTTGTCTCTTAAAAAGAATGGCTCGGGTGTGGAAATCTCCCTCATATCCTCTGCAGTGAAGATCAATGGAAAGCTTCTCCACAAGTCTTGTCTTCCTTGAGTGCTCCCTTTAGCATCTCGATCATCCAGTGGCCACACTAATTATTTGACAAGCTTCCTGCTTCTGGTGTACTTGAAAAAAAATTTGCTGTTCGTTTTTGTGTCTTTTGCTAGTTGCTCTTCAAATTCCTTTCTGGCCTGCCTAATTATATGTTTACACTTGACTTGTCAGAGTTTATGCTCCTTTTTATTTTCCTAAGTAGAGTTTTACTTCCAATTTTAAAAGACAGCTTTTTGCCTCTAACCTCCTCTTTTACTTTGTTGTTTAGCCATGGTGGCATTTTTTGTCCCTCTTACTTTATTTGGGGAGGAGGGGTATACATTTAGTTTGAGCCTCTATTATTGTGTTTTTAAATAGTTTCCACGCAGCTTGCAGGCATTTCACTCTAGTGACTGTTCCTTTTAATTTTCATGTAACTAGCTTCCTCATTTTTCTGTGATTCCCCTTTTTGAAGTTAAATGGTACTGTTGTGGGTTTCTCTGGTATTTTTCCCCCTCCAGGGATGTTAAATTTAATGACAATGTAGGTGGTATTACTGAATGACTCAGCTACATTCACCTCTTGGACCTCTTCCTGTGCTCCACTTAAGACTAAAACAAGAATTGCCTTTTCCCTTGTGGGTTCCAGGACTAGCTTCTCCAAGAAGCCGTCACCAGTGGTGTCTAGAAATTTTATCTTTACATCCGAGCCTGAGGTGACATGTACCCAGTCAATATGGAAATAATTGAAATCCCCATTATTATTGGGTTTTCTGTGTTTGTAACCTCTCTAATCTCCCTGAGCATTTCACAATCACCGTCACCATCCTGATCAGGTGGTCAGTAGTGTATTCCAACTTCTATAATCTTATTATTCAAACATGGAATTTCTATCCATAGTGATTGCATGGTACAAACATTGATTCATTTAAGATTTTTACTAAATTTGACTCTATGTTTTCTTTCACATATAGCGTCATCCCCCTTGCCCAAGTGCAACCTACTCTTTCATTCCTATATATTTTGTACATAGGATATTTTGTTTTAGGAGTCTCCATTGCCATTTCCTTAGGTGTTTAAATATCATCCCTGAGCGCTCCAAAAGCATCTGACCAACCCGAGGCTCATGGTGTTAAAGCAGCAGTCTCTTCCACGGCTAATTTTCATTCTGACAGGACAAACACCCAAGTGATTGAGCAGTCGAGAGGCCACTGAACTAAAGAATCTTCCCCACCAAGAGAGCATGACCTTGTTTCCATTAAGTGAACTGGCTTCCTCTTACCCAGGGCAGAACAGATCACTGCTCAGCAGGGGCACATGCTGCTGCTGGAAAAGTTTTTCTCATTTTATCCCTTTTCCTTTCTTTCAATAACGTGTCCTCTTGTGATCCATTATGCAGGGTTAGGCAGACACTTCATCATTAACAGAAGCAACCAGAGCAATTTTTCTAGCTGCCCCTGGGCCCTCCATGAACTTCCTGCCAGAGTAATGGAGTTAAACCGACAGAATGATTTTGTCATTGGTTTGTCATTGGTCTGCCTTACCTGAAGTGTTTTGGCAGGGGCAGTAGTTTGTGGGTGAACTTAGAGACCATGAAACTTATTTAATAGCATCTGGTTTAGTCTAGACAGGGAATGTACAAGCTCTGCGTATAAAGCTCTGCCAATGCACTGCAATCCATATGTGAAATACCAGCTGCTGCTCCAAGCCTGGGCCCCTACACAGCTGTGAAAACATTCTGCATTCCACAACTACAGTGCTGTACACGTGCCAGCCCTGAATCTGCACAGAGCTCTGGCCAACGCAACACATTCCCAACTAGAAGTGGCAGCTGCATTTCTGAGCCCACTTGCCGCTCAGTTAATGCACCTCAGTCCTGACATGGTGCTCAACTCAGTGCAGCTGTGTCTGTGCATCTCAATCCTAACGTATAATACACCTAATATCCCAGTCCTGGGAGCCTGCATAGCCTTCCAGGTACACTTGAATTCTGATTTGCAGCATTTCTTGCTACTCTGCTAGGCCCACATCCTGCTCTGCCTACACACTGAAGTCAAAGGAAAGGGAATAACAGAGCAGTGGCAATGGGAAGATACAAAGCAGATGATGCAGGAGGGGTTACAAGAAGGGGGCCTTGGATATGGTGATGAGAAGACACAGAGTTTGAAAATGAAGCAGTTTACACTTGTGGCTTCCTTGCATTCAAATCCTGTTCCTGGCATTTTTTGTCAGAAGGATACAAGAAGTGCAGTTGGCTTTGCGGTATCTTTCTTGTCTCTGTAACATCCGCCACTTTTTTGCTCTTAGTGTATTAATGATTCACGAACATCCCTGGCAACTGTTGGTGTGTTTTGGACCCTGAAGTAGCAGAAAGGCCCACGGTGGTCAGAAGTGCAGTCTTACGTCACCTTTTGCAGCTTCAAGTCATTAAATCTAGAGACAGAGTAATGACAGGCTATGTGAGAATTAGCCTTGGCCTCCAAAGCCATCACACTGACAGAAACATGTTCCTTTAGAGCTTAATCAGACACTGCACATGACACAGAACCTTTCCCCCCAGTCCCGTAGGACACCCCTCACCCTTCTGTCTCCCAAGGATGAAGTTGTACTGCAGTGAAATTTGACACTAATGTGGATCTTCAAAGACTACAAAGGTCCCTTTGGGAAAACGTTAGGTGAGAGCTAGCTCTCTTGCATCTATCTCCATTTGCCTATCATGAAGACTAAAAGAAGTGCTATTGCTCTCTTTCCACATAGTCACCTATCTGGCTTTTTCTGTCTTACATTACTATTATTTTGAAAGCATGGAGGAGGCAATAGGCATACGCTAGTGGTTAGAGAGCACAGTACTGCGTGTCAAAAATCTGGGTTCTGTGACTGACTTGCTGTGGGACCTTAGGCACATCACTTAACTTCCCTGTGCCTTGGTAAAGCAAAACATTATTAGTGAGGGCTGGTGAAAGGCAAATTTCTCTCTCCTTTCTCCTCTGCTGAGCAATAATAGTCACTTTTGTGGAGCAGTTCCTATTCAAGGATCTGAAAACATTTTGCAACCATTTAATGAAACTTCCCAATCCTGCTATGAAACAGATAAATAATTATGGGGAAACTGAGCTACAAAGAGGTTAAATAACTTGCCCAAAGTCATGTAGTGGGGCATAGTTGGGAACTGAACCCAGAAGTCCTGATTCCCAGTCTTCCCTTGTTCAAGCCGCTCATCAACATTGCCTTTATTCAGCTCTCTTTTAAAATTTCACTGCAATGTTTAGCTGACCTCCTCTAATGGATCCTGAAATCCCCCATATCCCTCATGGAGAAGGCAATAGAAATCTGGGGAGTGGTGGAGTCATAGCACTGAAATCCATCTAGTTTTAAATAGCTGAAAGTCATCTCAGGAGGGAAGGACAACATTGGATTTCCGGAGACTTCATTCAATGAATTGTTGATTGGAAAAGTTCTTTCAGATCCCTGTGGAGGGGAGTCTGGAAGAAATGTGTTTTCCAAAAGGAGGACAGTGGGTAAGTTGTTAATGACTTCAACAAAGCAAGAGAAGGCACATTAGGAGGTTGGCCATAAGGGTAAAAATAGGAGACTGGTCTAGTGCTCATTAGTGGTTTGCTAAAATTAACTCCATTACCATGTTTGCTTTCATTACAAACCTTCCATTTAATTGCAATTATCACTGAACTGCAAAGAAGGGTTCCTGCTAGGTTCCACAGGTTGTAAGAATACCAAGAGAGTGCAATGCTGAGCTGTGTGAGTTGCTAGTTTTAAGGATTGCCTAAATAGTTTAGTCTGTCGGAGCCTAGTGCTGGCTGAGATTTTGCTGTATACTTATCTCGGGAGGAGAGCATACACTTCCTGTTGTTTGCCTTCAGGGAGCTCACATGTAGAGTTCCACACAAGCAAATGCCTCTATAGATGAGGCAAGATGGATTCTGTGAAAGATGAGGGAAACAGAGAGGGCCTGATTCAGAGTTCATTGAAGTCAGACAGAGCTTTAGCATAGACTTCAGTGGGATTTGGATCAATCTCAGGAAAAGCAAGATTTTTTTAAAAAATCAAACCCCCTTCCAAATCTCTCTTGCCTTCCTTTTTATATTATATATATATACATATATGTGTGTGTGTGTGTATACATATAGCATTCTCTCCCTCGCTTTCTCTCCCCTTTCTACTTCATCCTTCATGTCCTGTATTTCTTTTGCTCCCTGGATAGCTTTCCATGGTGTGTGTAGTTTGGTGACTGAAAGCAGTGGATACCATTCTATTTTCTACATTTTTGTGCACTTTTAAAGGTAGAGGAGTCCTGTCTGTTCATTGTGGCGGTGGCTGCCATTTTGTGTTTCAGTTCAGACTCAGAATGTTACAAAGGGAGTCAAAGGACATGAAGCATTTTTTATCAAAATGAATGGCAAAGCATTTTGTACTCGACAGACACACCAGTGAAATGCAGCCAGCTAGCACCTAGCGTGACTATGGAGACAGGGACAATTATGCCAAGGACAGAATTACACTTACAGAAAGTCCCATGAGATTTTTAACGTCCTAGACGTTGCAGCTCTAGGCCTGATTTTCTCTTGTCTCAGTGAAGTCAAGGGAGGTTTCATGGTGTAAAGCAGCAGAGAGTCAGGCCCTTTCTTGTTAAGATCTTACCTGAAACCTCCCAGAAAGTTGACTACATCAAACTCATTGTAGTCCCTTAAGAAGAATGAAAGGCTAAATTGCACATGGCTGGATTGGAATCTGTTTCTGGTATGGAGTCATTAGAAATCTGATGCTTATAGCAATAAGCCAGTTGCTGTCGCTTCTGACTTTTCTTCCGTGCTCAGTCACAGATGATTATGAGTCCGAATGGCAACTGGTTTTGGGAAAAGAAGCATTTTGGACAGTAAAGATGTAAAAAAGAACGAATAAAAGAAAAGGGAACAGAAAAGGAGGAGATAAAATTCTTTTATGAAAGTAGGTCAGACTTGAGCTCTATGGACTGGCTGCTTGGACTTCTTAAGAACAGAAAAAGCTGCAGGTTGAGATGGAGATTGCACTGAGAAGTGAAAGCAGATGTTCTCTGAATGCAGTTAGCTACCAGCAATAAACTGCTAAATGTTTGGAAAATGCAGTAATCCAGTCCTCTGATTGCTCCTTCTGTACCTCCAACACTGACCCTGCAACAGCGCTGAGAAATAAGAGCAGCTTGATTTTAAAGAAAAGAAAAGAAAAGAAAAGAAAAGAAAAGAAAAGAAAAGAAAAGAAAAGAAAAGGGTAAATGGCTGTAAAGTTTTAAAGTGGCTAAACTCATTTTTATTCAAACTGCTGGGGAAAGAGTTGTCTCATTCTTGTAAATGATTCCCAAGCATTGCTTCCTGCTAAATCAGAGGTGGGCAAACTATGGCCCGCGGGCCACATCTGGCCTGCAGGACTGTCCTGCCCGGCCCCATAGCTCCCAGCTGTGGAGGCTCGCCCCCAGCCCCTCCCCCGCAGCTAAGGCGCTGCGCGGGCAGCGCTCTGGCCCACCGCTCCTACCGGGCAGCACAGGGAATGCAGCTGGCTCTGGCCGGGCGGCGCGCTCCTGCTGCTCTGAGCAGCATGGTAAGGGGGCGGGGGGTTCTGGGGGGCAGTCAGGAAGCAGAGGGTGGTTGGATGGGGTGGAGGTTCTGGGGAGGCAGTCAGGGGACGGGGAACAGGGAGGGTTGGGAGTGGGAGACCCGGGGGGCCTGTCAGGAGGCGGGGGTATGGATAGGGGTCGGGGCAATCAGGGGACAGGGAGCGGGGGGTTTGGATAAGAGGGTGGGATCCTGGGGGGCAGTTAGGGGTTGGGGGGCCCGGAAGAGGGCAATCAGGGGACGAGGAGCAGAGGGCAGTTGGATAGAGGGTGGGAGTCCTGGGGGGACTGTAAGGGCACATGGGTGTGGCTAGGGGTTGGGTCAGTCCGGGGACAGGGAGCGGGGGGGGGTTGGATAGGGGGTGGGGTTCCAGGGGGCGGTTAGGGGCGGGGGTCCCAGGAGCGGACAGTCAGGGGACAAGGAGCAGGGGGGGTTGGATGGGTTGAGGATTTTGAGGGGGGCAATCATGGGGTGGGAAGTGGGAGGGGGCAGATAGGGGGCAGGGGCCAGGCTGTTTGGGGAGGCACAGCCTTCCCTACCCAGCCCTCCATACAGTTTTGCGATCCAGATGTGGCCCTCGGGCCAAAAGGTTTGCCCACCCCTGTGCTAAATGCTGGTGTTTTGCTTCTGTGGATTGCATGTGAACGTAGCTAAGATGGGAGTGACATGAAAGTGACATCATCTTCTCTGTGGTAGTTTATCAGCAGAGCTGGCTGCTGGGACCTATGCTATTTTTGTCTTGGAGTAGCCCAGCCAATCTGTGGGACAGTCCTAAATATAATATGGGATTGTCGGTCTGTGGCTATCTGAGATTGTAGATAGGTGTTCAGATCCCTTGATGATGGGCAAAAAAGACATGGGAGAGCATTAGAAGTGTCTATGTAGGTAGGTACCACAGATTATGGAGGAAGGTAGATAAAGTGGAATAGCTTAGTAGGTAGAAAAGAATGGGTGGCAAATAGGGCCTCTGCTGTCTGCTTAGTCTTAGGCGGAGCTATCAGAGTGAAAAGCAGCTGCTCCCTGCTTGCCTGCTCTCTGTGAAGGAACCAGCCCTGCCAAACCTTAAACACTAAGCTAACGAAATTCCTCCAGGGAAGCCATTCTGATGTGACATATTGTCCCAACCACAGAATTTCAGCTGAAGGCAGGATGCATGGTCACTAGTGAAAAAGAAATGTCAGTGTGCAGATACTTCCCCAGACCTCTCAGCTCTGCCAGTCTCACAGTAACACGTTCTTCCCCTTCCTGCCCCAGCCAGAGCCAGGGGGCACAAAAGCTACCTCTAAAAAGAAAAACAATGGGCAGGAAAATTTTAGGGCCAAGGGTTGGGTCCATGCCACAGATGATAATTCAGATATGTTCTTTGACCCAATTTGTAAGTGCACCAAACCATAATGTATACAGCAGCAAAGAGAAATCTCAGCCCACGTGCATTCTTCACCTGAAAATAACTCCGCTACTCTGAGCTGGATGGATGCAGCTTCCAGAGCCCACCTAGGCTATGCACGTTATGTGGGAGGCACAGTTTGAGCTGCCATGCATGTGGGTCAAGCAGAGATCACATCAAAGTCCATATTCAAAGTTCTGAGGGAAGGGAGGCCAGGCCACAAGACTGGCATCATTTTGTGCCATTGGAGCCAACAAAGGCCAAGTGTAGGAAAAGAGACTACAAGGAATCCCACAGCTGATTTGTGGGACATGCAACCTTTGCTGGAGTAAGGGAGGGTGGTTTATTGGTTCGTACAGAAGTCTGGGAACCAGAATGCCTGGGTTCTATTCCCAGCTGAGCTGATGACTCCTTGGGTGACCTTGAACAAGTCACTTGGTTTTGCTAAAAGAAAAGGAGTACTTGTGGCACCTTAGAGACTAACCAATTTATTTGAGCATAAGCATTAAGCATTGTTTTGCTGTACCTCATTTTTCCCAGCTATAAAATCGGAATTATAACATTTAACTCCCAGGGGCAGTGTGATGGTTAATTAATTAATGTGTGTGTGTATGGAAGTGATGATATTCTGTGATCTGTTGCCTCAGAGCACTGAGATAGGCTCTGGCCTAAAAAAAGGAAATAAACAATATCTATCCCAATGAAAGGTTTCAGAGTAACAGCTGTGTTAGTCTGTATTCGCAAAAAGAAAAGGAGTACTTGTGGCACCTTAGAGACTAACCAATTTATTTGAGCATGAGCTTTCGTGAGCTACAGCTCACTTCATCGGATGCATACCATGGAAGCTGCAGAAGACATTATATACACACAGAGACCATGAAACAATACCTCCTCCCACCCCACTGTCCTGCTGGTAATAGCTTATCTAAAGTGATCATCAGGTTGGGCCATTTCCAGCACAAATCCAGGTTTTCTCACCCTCCATCCCCCCACACAAATTCGCTCTCCTGCTGGTGATAGCCCATCCAAAGTGACAACTCTTTACACAATGTGCATGATAATCAAGTTGGGCCATTTCCTGCACAAATCCAGGTTCTCTCACCCCCTCACCCCCTCCCAAAAACCACACACACAAACTCACTATCCTGCTGGTAATAGCTCATCCAAAGTGACCATTCTCCCTACAATGTGCATGATAATCAAGGTGGGCCATTTCCAGCACAAATCCAGGTTTTCTCACACACACACCCCACCCCCATACACACACAAACTCATGCTCATGCTCAAATAAATTGGTTAGTCTCTAAGGTGCCACAAGTACTCCTTTTCTTTTTATCCCAATGAAGTTATCCCTGTGGTATCTCAGTGTGAGTATCATTATTAGTGCTGAAAGAAAGCTCCATTTTGTTGTGCTGTAGATTCAGATAACCTTTATTTTATTTTATTGTGCTTCCAGGGCAGCCTTTTGTAGCTCAGGAGAAGAAAGACTGGATCTGGTGACCTTTGCTAATTTCCCCTGTTGATCTCTGCACCTCCTCTGAGTGAATGGTGCATAATGGCAAGAAAAGCCCTGGGTAATTCTCTCAGCTGGCAAGGGATAAGTGAGGGGCACATGTATCAAGAGCATTATATTGCCTGAAAGATGCCATTGATTAGCTAAGACATTTGAGATCATTTTCAGCATCCGGGGGGAAAGTGGCAAGAAATCAGATGCTGAGTTTAAGCAGGGATCCAATGCAGCAAGCAAAACCTCAGGGCCCAGTGTGAAAAGCAAATAAATCAGTTAAGTCGTGTATTCAGTAAATAGAGGGGATGTTCAGTTTCCCCTGGAATAACTCGTGTGTGTGTGTGTGTGTGTGTGTGCGCACACGTGAGTGTGTGCACGCACACAAGTGCTTATTCACCTGGCTGAGGTATAAGTGAAAGGAGCTTGTGTGTGTATGTGGGGGAAGATTATAAACAGGAGTTAAGGGGCGTGTGTATGTGTGTTTGCAGGGATGGACAGGGAGGGAGGTGGGTGGATAGGATGTAGGTAGGAGATGTGTTCGTGACAGGGGGCTAACTGGAGCCATGCCAGGCACAGTAAGCTTGAAGACCAGCAAAAATACTGCACATCTGCAAGGCCCATCCTGTGAAAGGCAGTGAAGGAGGACTGTAGGGCTTTGTTTATCATAAGCCTTTCTGCTGAGTGAGGTTGGCTAATCATTGGCCAGCAAGCCTAGCTGGTGGAGACTGCAGGATTGTTAGGGAAGGCCAGTAGTTTCTGGCCTGTTAATGGGGGGGACTCTGAGAGAAGAGAGAGGAGACATGAAGAGTTAGGAGAAGAGGGTCAGTTTGGGAAAAAGCCAAGGCTCTTCCAGCACTTAATTTGGAGCTCCCCACCTTCCCTGATCCGAAGGGAGATGGTGACATGACCTGCTTTAGGAAACAGATGTCACCATTAATGTCTGTAGGTGAAAAGGGTAGCAAATGCTGATCTAATGTACCCTAGTTCTTGCAACCCACATGAAACACTTGTCCCTCTCACTGCCAATTACCTGGGGGCTTCAGTGATCACAGCATTATCATCAGGAATAAAAGACTATGAGCCTGCAGTCCAGAGCGTAGAACACAAGGTAATACACTTCCAAAAAAGACATTATGCAATGGAGAGAGTAGAGAAATGAAGAGGAGAGAATAAGCCCCTGGCAAAGGGAATTAATCAGCTACCGGAATCAGGCTGGGCACCAGTGAGCTCTGAGCACAGTTTTATGTTGAGATGCAGATCGGGGGGTGGGGTGCTTGCAGATATGAAGGGGACAAGGTAACGAGGATGGGAGGGTACTGTACAGAGGGGGTTGAAGTGATTATGTGGATGCAGAGGATGGAGTGATATGAGAAGGGATGAATATGTAGGGTGAGGCAGAGACTAGTGATGTATGAGTGAACATACACAGGCATAATTTGTTAAGAGCTTCAGGATTAAGTAGGGCAGATACACTCATCTATATAGGTAATCCCGAAAGGGCAAGGTTGAGATAGAGGTGAGGTGAAGTGAAAAGATTCCATTGCTTTTATACTCAGTCTTGGCTAAAAGGAGGCTCCAAGCAACCCGTCTGGCACTTGAGATCTTCTTTTGTGGGGAAAAGCCCCCTTATGGAGGGTCTCTGAGGCTTGTTTGGGTGAGCCACCAGCTAGCTAGAAGGAACATGGTTCAGAGGAGAGGGAGAGGTGAGCTGTGCTGAAAGACAGTTGTCTCAACAGCAACAGAGGAGCTAGTCTAGCCCCTTTGGTACCAAGCAGCTTTGATGTGGTTCTGAAATCATGCCTCGCTGGGTCTCTCAAGCAAGTCATGGCATCAGCAATGCAAATTGCTGC
Organism: Lepidochelys olivacea; assembly: GCF_965140295.1. Classification (NCBI taxonomy): domain Eukaryota; kingdom Metazoa; phylum Chordata; order Testudines; family Cheloniidae; genus Lepidochelys; species Lepidochelys olivacea. The sequence continues at coordinate 12,343,233 of NC_140432.1, read as the reverse complement.
TGCTCCCTGCAGAAAGATAATAAAGAGACTTTGGATTCCACCCTGTGTGTGACCTAACCAGCTAAATAGGTCACACTGAGTTTTGAAAAATGCTCCAGTTTTCATCTAATAGGCAATTTTTCTGCATAATTTGCAGAACAAGCAAAAAGCTATTATGTAAAATTTATCAGTCACAATTGGCTCTCATCGGAGATTGGGAGCAGACAGAATCCTCCTAGGAGAGGGGAAATTCTCTAAAATTTCATTCCCCAGCTTTGGTTGCCCAACGTTATACTGCATTCCTGTCCCAAGGGGATCCATAAACACTGCTCTCGTATCCCCCAAGTGCTGGTCTTGCAGTTAACATGGCAGTAGAAGTCCTTGCATGCCTAACAGTGAGTAACTGGTGGACCTGCCAACACATTGTCCAGGCTGAAGAAGATAGTTGCAAATTACATTATTATTACAGTTATTATGGAAAATGTGCAGTAAAGTTTGCTGCTTCTCTTAGGTAACAACCATAAAGCTCCAGTAGAGAGATATAGTTCAAGGGCATTGCAATGCGCCATGCAGAGCTTCTTCCATGGCCAGGAATCAGAACATTTGTATCTGTCTGTGCCTATACAGCATCTGCTAATTTCAGGGCCAGCAGTGCACTTTCCAGTTCCTAAATTGCCTGGCTAGGGGGACTGAGCCATGGGTTACCTCCCCTCTAAAGGTTTGAATATGTGCTGTGAGTTGTTTTACCCTTGAAGGAGAACATTTGGTAGCATAGTACCTGCCTGTCTAGTTTGAATGCCAGAAGGAAAGATCAAATTTGCCTGAGCTTTGATACTGTCTCACATGACCTTCTCATAAACAAATTAGGGAAATACAACCTAGATGGAGCTACTATAAGGTGGGTGCATAACTGGTTGGAAAATCGTTCCCAGAGAGTAGTTAACAGTGGTTCACAGTCATGCTGGAAGGGCACAACAAGTGGGGTCCCGCCGGGATCGGTACTGGGTCCGGTTCTGTTCAATATCTTCCTCAATGATTTAGATAATGGTATAGAGAGTACACTTATAAAGTTTGTGGACAATACCAAGCTGGGAGAGGTTGCAAGTGCTTTGGAAGATAGGATTAACATTCAAAATGATCTGGACAAACTGGAGAAATGGTCTGAAGTAAATAGGATGAAATTCAATAAGGACAAATGCAAAGTACTCCACTTAGGAAGGAACAATCAATTGCACACATATAAAATGGGAAATGACTGCCTAGCAAGGAGTACTGCGGAACGGGATCTGGGGGTCATAGTGGATCACAAGCTAAATATGAGTCAACAGTGTAACGCTGTTGCAAAAAAAGCAAACATCATTCTGGGATGTATTAGCAGGAGTGCTGTAAGCAAGACACGAGAAGTAATTCTTCCGCTCTACTCCGTGCTGATTAGGCCACAACTGGAGTATTGTGTTCAGTTCTGGGCACCACATTTCAGGAAAGATGTGGACAAACTGGAGAAAGTCCAGAGAAGAGCAAGAAAAATAATTAAAGGTCTAGAAAACATGACCTATGAGGGAAGATTGGGAAAAAATGGGTTTGTTTAGTCTGGAGAAGAGAAGATTGAGAGGGGACATGATAACAGTTTTCAAGTACATAAAAGGTTGTTACAAGGAGGAGGGGAAAAAATTGTTCTTCTTAACCTCTGAGGCTAGGACAAGAAGCAATGGGCTTAAATTGCAGCAAGAGCAGTTTAGGTTGGACATTAGGAAAAACTTCCTAACTGTCAGGGTGGTTACGCACTGGAATAAATTGCCTAGGGAGGTGGTGGAATCTCCATTATTGGGGATTTTTAAGAGCAGGTTAGACAAACACCTGTCAGGGATGGTCTAGATAATACTTAGTCCTGCCTTGAGTGCAGGGGACTAGACTAGACGACCTCTCAAAGTCCCTTCCAGTTCTATGATTCTATTAAAAGGCACAGGGCCCTTGGTTAGGGTTGGCCCTGACTGTGCCTGTAAGTTGCCTCCCGCACTGTATCAATTAATCATCAGGGACCTGTCCCATTCCCACTGAAACTCATGGCCATCTTTCCATTGGCTTTAATAGAAGCTGGGTGAGATTTCATCTGTTGGGCACATGAAGCCTTGAAGGAGCCCTGTCAGGATGAATCCTTCAAGTGCTTTTGTGTTGTCCATGCCAGAGAACAGATAGGACTCAACTGTGTTGAATATAATGGGGATTCTTCATTGAGGCTGCCAGATACAGGCAGACCCAACTGTCCTCCCTGGCTATCTAGCTCGGAGACTGACTGTGGCTATGCCTATACCATGAACTGTGGTAGCACGAGTGGCGGCAGCGGGTGGCATGGCTTAGCCATGCCAGGTACAAACCTGCCTGAAACTGGTGGCTAAGCCGTGCCTCCGCTGCCATGCTTCCGAGGCTACGCTGCTGTTTATGCTCACTGAGAGCTAGCTTGCGTACGTTGACATGAGAAGGGGGATCACACCCCGAGCTTGCAGTGCAGAGTACCATAATAAGTTGTGTTGCCTACTCTTACCACACAGGGTCTCCCTAAGTCCTGGCCTGGATGTAGCAGCCTTGGAAGAGACTGCTGACTACCTTACAGGTGCCGTATCCCAAAGAGACTAAAAACCACCCCATGATCTGAAATGATTCATGTTCTCTCTGGGCTACATAAGGGCCCAGGGCTGCAACTTAGGACAGCTGCAGCTAGTGGTGTGCAATAGGGAAGGTGTGCTGCAGTGTACTTTCCGATGGACAGTCAGTTCAAAAGGGTCTGTTGGGAAGCAGGAGTTATTACGGATGCTGAAATACTCCAGTGGGGATTTCTTTTTCCCTTTCTCTTCTCCTACAGCAAATGTTAATTATAGATGAAGGTTCACTACAGCAGAAGGGATTATAATTAATTTATATTTGAACTATAATAGATTTCACTACAGACTGCATTTCATTGCATCAAAGTGTATTATGACGGTTGTTTGCAGCCAATAATTTACATAAACAAGCCGCAAAGCATTGCACCCATTAATCCTGCAGTAAGGACAACAGACGGCAGATAAGAATATTAAAAAGGGTAAAAAAAAGAATAAAGGAAGTCTATTCAGCTGTAAACACTAAGGCCTCAGACGTGTGGTGGAGCAAGGTAACCGAACCTGAGAAATGCAGACTTGAAAGGGATGAGCTAAAATGGATTTGAGATCAGATGTAATGTCTAGATTGTGATCTATGTGTGAACTTTCCCAAGGTTCAAAAGTGTTTGATCTGGGTTTGCCCGCGGCTAACATTTAGGGAAAATATATAAGAACCAGCCTGAAAAATATCTGAATGATCTTTTGCTTTTTTCTTCAATCTGAAGTCTCCAAAGCACTGGAGTGGCAATAGGGTCTAATGAATAGGGTATTGATGCGAGAGCTAGGAAAACTGGGCTCTTTTCCTGATACTGGCCTGCTGTGTGGTCTCGGGCAAGTGATTAAACCTCTCTGTGCTTTCATTTCCCCTCCCACCCATAGTCTGTTTTGTTTATTTACATTGTAAGTTCTTCAATGCAAGGTCTGGTCTAGCACAATAGGGACCCAAATGCTTTGGGGGCAGTAGGAGTCATTGTAATACAAATAATATAGTCAAACAAAAATCTATGTTAAAGGATTAATCAGGTTGCAAAGTCAAGTACTCATAAATTAGAAAATGTTAGTATTAAGATTGCCCAGGCTTCCTTAACTCGGCCCTCTTGTGTGTATACATTATAATAGTCTTTAATCACATGATCACGAATTATTTTTTTCCAGAAGGCACCCTGCTTCACTCAGTGCATAGCACTCCTCGTCCCAGTGTACTACCTGCACGCCCCCAGACCTAGCTCTGCACCCCTCTGCATTTCAGTAAGGCTGCTTCCTCCTTCATGCTGCCTGAGCTCCTTCACAGGGAACATTGAAAGCACATGGGAGACCATCTCCGTGCTCTCAGCTCCTGTGTGTGGCACCACAGAGGCCCTGACTGCCAGGAACAACAGTTGCAGAGAAAGTCTAGCTCAGCCCTTGCCAGCCTGGGCTGGAGCATGCTCAGAGCAGTTGGAATCTTTAGCAAATTTAGTTGCCAAGTTCTAACAAATCTCTACTGAGTTTCTCCGTACTTTGATTTTTTTCAAAGGCCTATAACTTGGCCTTATTTGCATGAACTTTCATGGGGATGGTGAAAGGCCCTGACACCGGAGGGACCTGCCTGTCAAATTTCAAGCCCCTGCTCCAAAGCACATTTCAGATCAAATGGTTAAGGTTTGGCAAAGTTATAGGCAACTGAAAACAGGATCCTATAATGGGAAATGTTGGACAATCTAAAGTATAGGCATCACTACCACTCTGCCTATAATAATAATTAATAAACAACATCACAAACATTAATGAACTCAGCCACACGTCACCCTGGGTGGTGTATAATTCCTGCTACCTTTGTTTTACCAGTGGAAAAATTGAAGTGCAGAGAGATGAAGGTAAGTGACTTAGGTCCAGATTTTTACAAGTATTTCAATGGGAGTCAGGTCCCTAAATACCTTTAAAAATGTGTCCCTTAGGCTCATTAATCAATTTAAAAATATTATCCAAAGTGGCCATGTGCTCACTGTCACAAAAACTGTTTGTGGCAGCACTGGGAATAGAACACAGCAGTCCTGATTCCCAACCCTGCACAGGACAATTTTCCTCTTTCTCTGAAATCTCAAGCTAAACATTTTGTAGGTTTGGAAATGTTTTGTTTTCCTCTTCTAGTATCATTAACGTTCAGTGCAGCCTCTGAACTTTATTGCTTCACCAGGGATGAGGAGCAGAAGTGCCAAAAGAGCCACCAAAGAGGCAGGGGTTTTTTTAGCCTGACTAGAGATGCTGGGATTACTAGAAATCCCCCCCAAAAAAACTTTTCTGCTGAGATTTTCAGTTTATCCTACGTTCCCAAAATGCCCAGAGAAGTATAGGGACTTTGGGGTATTTATCTTGAACCAACTGAGTCTCCATCTATTTGAGGACTGTCAGATTCAGCTGTCTTCATGAGATTTTGATCAGAAGATTGGCCTCTAATTGATGTAACCCAGGACCAAAACTATAGGGGTGGTGTGGGTCTGGTGATTTGAACCCTAGCATATTCAACACCTGAAACTTGAAGGTACTTAGACACAGTTCCAGTTTTGTCTCCTCTCTGGCTTTGGGGCAGCTGTCACAAGCAGTAAGTCATTAATGTTCTACTCCCAGGTGAAGATGCAATGGGTGCTAACTCTCTTCTATCCCTTCTCTGTGATGTTGCCCCACAGAAAAAGCAAGAAAGCTGATGGTTTTGCTTTTCTTTAGTTCAAGGGACAGAGCCTTTTGTTTTTGGAACTAAAAGGACTCGGATTCTAGCTCCCTCTCTCCCCACCTCTGCTGTGGTGGGGGTGGATTTACCTGCTCATTGCTTGGATTCATCACCCAGGCAACGCCAGCAACTGATGAATCTTCACTGACGAACTTTCAGGAAAGTTCTGATGCTTCAGCTTCTGCCCTCCATTCCCACCCTGAACAAAGTACATCAGGCTTTTGGGCATAGCCAAGAACTCCATCCCCGCTGACCCCATCACAAATTGCGGAAAAGGGCAAAACCAGCTTGTCAAGGCCTTGAAAGAACAGCTCGACAACCGCTGTAAACAATGGAGACGAAAGGTCAGGCCCCACCCTCCTTTGCCAGTGATGACCATGCGTGTCCTGCATCGCAGAGCTTCTGCCAAGTAACATGATCTGGAGGAGATGGGACCGAGAGGAGAGAAGCGACAAGAATAGGCACCAGAAATAATCTGCTTTCCCAAAAGATGATTGTGAAACAGTGACCAAAGTTTCCAACAGGCTGAGGAAACTTCTTGAAAAAAAGAAAAAGCCTTTCCAAGCTAGTGATCAGTGGGCATTTAAATGGCTCATTAATTGTCCCTCTGCCATTTATCTTAAGATCTTTAATCATGATGAATCCATCAGGGATTTATTCCATTATCACAACCAGCCCCTCTGAGGGATTCACACTCCACTCCACGTGTGTTTGAGAGATGTTATGAAACAAGCATTGCTCAGAAAGCCCCCTGCCTAGGGAGCACTTTGCATGGAGTCTAGTTTCCTCCTACATCCTTGTGAGTGTGGCACTGGTTAGATAGCAAGCTGTCCCAAATATCCCTTGGTGAGAACTGCTGCCCCAGGCTGGGAGAGAGAAGAGGCAGCCCCAGAGATGCACGCTGGGAGGGAGAGCGGACATCTACCACTTAAGTCTGTTCTGACTCAGACTCAGAGCCAGGAGCCCATTCCAGAGTGAACCCAGGATAGAAATGTTTCAGCTTTGCAGTTTAGGTCTTGCTAATTTCCACTTGGCTGTCAGTAACAATGGCCCTATAAATAACACTTACAATGTTTGTACCACAAGCTGTGGCTAAGCTTGGGGCTGCCTCACTGGTTTGTGAGGGTCTTTATCCCTTTCAGTGACACTCTTCTTGCAGCTGAGGAGGTATTTCAAATGCAAAGCTGACAGCACAGCTGAGCTGGCTGGCCGCATGCAATGCTCCTCTCCCCTCAAAAAGTGGGGACTACAGCAAACTAAGCCATCCAGGGGGTTATTTTCGTTATTTACAATTTCGTTTAAAAAAGCAATAAGTCATGAGACCAAGCAAATCCGATAAAGAAGCCCCGGGGGGGAAGAACCAGGCTGCAAAGCCAGATGCAAATGCAGCCAACCAGAAACCAAAAAAAAAAAACCAACCCAAAACCCTGAGTAAAGCAGGCAATTAGTCTGTTATCACAGTCACAGGCTTTCAGTGCATACTGCTTCAGTACAGAGCAGCTTCCATTTTTGACCCTGTATGAGCTTGGGCTGGCTGTCTCAGGAGTCACTTATCTCCCTGCATGAAACCACACCAATTGCTATCCACTGAGTTTAAGTGATTAGACCCTGGTTTATACAGTAAAACTCTGGGACTTGGGCCGTGACTACATCAGCAATATTGCAAACCCCAAGCACGGCAAAATCATGAGTCATGCCCCCAAAATCATGAGATCAGCTTAAAAATAATGAGATTTATAAAAAAAAAAATTTGGGAAGTCTTTTGATTTGCCTCCTGGTTTCTGGGTCACATCTTTCAAGTTTTTCTCTGCAAATACAAAGGCTAGAAACTTGTGGGTTTTTTTTATTAAAGCTGAGATTCTCTCACAGTCACATGACTGCAGGAGCCGGGGCTTAAAGAAAAACACCAAATATTGTGAGAGACTTGCAGTAAAATTGTTAGAGTTGGCAACATTGCATTAGAGAAATTTGTTCTGGCACAGCTATGTTGATGTAGGGATACAAACCCGCAATGTAGACGTGCTGCTTTAATGTAAAGCTCGACGTAAACTAGCATTGCTTGGTTATGTACTTTATTAGATTAAGCCACCCCAGTGCAAATCCCACGTTATGCTGGTACAATATCTGCATTAGGGGTCTGCACCCCTCCAAGGATGTTGTTACATCCCTGCAACTTTCCCTAATGTAGATAGTACCTTACTGTACTCCTTGAGGCCTGGGCTTACTAGCCCATAGGGCATTCTGCAAGGCCAGTCTGCCATCTCTGGCTTCTCTTGATGGCATGGGATTGACTGAGGTGCTTTCTTGCTGTATGGGGCGGGGGGACCTGGGAGAGTTTTGTGGCTATTGATCTGATGTATTTTTAATGGGTGTGTTTCTTTCATTAATAGCGTGCAGGTGCTTTAGCACAGGGGGCAGGGTTTTTAAATTAAATCTAAATTGTAATTCATTCATTCATTCACTAAAATGCTCTGAACTTTTCATGCTGTATCATTCTGACAACATGGTAGGTCACTAAAAGCAATCTGGAGTATGAGATAAGGACCAGTCCTGTCTCCCTTGCACACTTATATCTCCCAGTGGGCTGATGGGGGCATTCTGGGCACCCCAGGAATGTAGGATTCAGACTGTATTGAGGGTGCCACCCTCCAGAGTGCCAGCAAGAAATGGAACTTTGTTTCCTGGCCCCAGTCATATGACCTGGGTCAGGATCACTAGCTAGTGGCATACATTGTATCACCCCTGCATGATCCCTGCACACCAGCCGCAGCCACTACAGCCAGCCAAATGGAAGAAGGTAGGGAAAGGAGAGCTGTTCCTACCTGCTCCCCAGCAACTAGCCTGATCTCATGCACTGTGGCAGCCATTCAAGCCCCTCTTCCAGGTCTCATTCTCACCACTATGAGATATTGCAGGGCAGGGACTTACTGGCCCTTAGGGCATTCTGCAAGTCCAGTCTGCAATCTCTGGCTTCTCTTGATGGCATGGGATTGACTGAGGTGAACAACAAGGGTGAGCAACAATTGTGAGCAACAAAGGGTGATGTTGTGGTGGGAGTCTGCTATAGACCACCAGACCAGGGGAAAGAGGTGGATGAGGCTTTCTTCCGGCAACTCATGGAAGTTACTAGATCGTAGGCCCTGGTTCTCATGGGAGACTTCAGTCACCCTGATATCTGCTGGGAAAGCAATACAGCAGTGCACAGACAATCCAGGAAGTTTTTGGAAAGTGTAGGGGACAATTTCCTGGTGCAAGTGCTGGAGGAACCAACTAGGGGCAGAGCTCTTCTTGACCTGCTGCTCACAAACCGGGAAGAACTAGGAGGGGAAGCTAATGGATGGGAACCTGGGAGGCAGTGACCATGAGATGGTCGAGTTCAGGATCCTGACACAGGGAAGAAAGGAGAGCAGCAGAATACGGACCCTGGACGTCAGAAAAGCAGACTTTGACTCCCTCCGGGAACTGATGGGCAGGATCCCCTGGGAGAATAACATGAGGGGGAAAGGAGTCCAGGAGAGCTGGCTGTATTTTAAAGAATCCTTATTGAGGTTACAGGGACAAACCATCTTGATGCGTAGAAAGAATAGTAAACATGGCAGGCAACCAGCTTGGCTTCATAGTGAAATCCTTGCTGATCTTAAACACAAAAAAGAAGCTTATGAGAAGTGGAAGATTGGACAAATGACCAGGGAAGAGTATACAAATATTGCTCGGGCATGCAGGAGTGAAATCAGGAAGGCCAAATCACACCGGGAGTTGTAGCTAGCAAGAGATGTTAAGAGTAACAAGAAGGGTTTATTCAGGTATGTTAGCAACAAGAAGAAAGTCAAGGAAAGTGGGGGCCCCTTACTGAATGAGGGAGGCAACCTAGTGACAGAGGATTTGGAAAAAGCTAATGTACTCAATGCTTTTTTTGCCTCTGTCTTCACGAACAAGGTCAGCTCCCAGACTACTGCACTGGGCAGCACAGCATGGGGAGGAGGTGACCAGCCCTCTGTGAAGAAAGAAGTGGTTCGGGACTATTTAGAAAAGCTGGACGAGCACAAGTCCATGGGGCCAGATGCGTGGCATCCGAGAGTGCTAAAGGAGTTGGCGGATGTGATTGCAGAGTCATTGGCCATTATCTTTGAAAACTCATGGAGATCGGGGGAAGTCCCGGTGACTGGAAAAAGGCTAATGTAGTGCCCATCTTTAAAAAAGGGAAGAAGGAGGATCCTGGGAACTACAGGCCTGTCAGCCTCACCTCAGTCCCTGGAAAAATCGTGGAGCAGGTCCTCAAGGAATCAATTCTGAAGCACTTAGAGGAGAGGAAAGTGGTCAGGAACAGTCAGCATAGATTCACCAAGGGAAAATCATGCCTGACTAATCTAATTGCCTTCTATGACGAGATAACTGGCTCTGTGGATGAGGGGAAAGGGTTGGACGTGTTGTTCCTTGACTTTAGCAAAGCTTATGACACAGTCTCCCACAGTATTCTTGCCAGTAAGTTAAAGAAGTATGGGCTGGATGAATGGACTATAAGGTGGATAGAAAGTTGGCTAGATTGTCGGGCTCAACGGGTAGTGATCAATGGCTCCATGACTAGTTGGCAGCCGGTATCAAGTGGAGTGCCCCAAGGGTCAGTCCTGGGGCTGGTTTTGTTCAATATCTTCATAAATGATCTGGAGGATGGTGTGGATTGCTCAGCAAGTTTGCAGATGACACTAAACTGGGAGGAGAGGTAGATACCCTGGAGGGTAGGGATAGGATACAGAGGGCCCTAGACAAATGAGAGGATTGGGCCAAAAGAAATCTGATGGGGTTCAACAAGGACAAGTGCAGAGTCCTGCACTTAGAATGGAAGAATCCCATGCACCGCTACAGACTAGGGACCGAATGGCTCAACAGCAGTTCTGCAGAAAAGGACCTAGGGGTTACAGCGGACGAGAAGCTGGATATGAGTCAACAGTGTGCCCTTGTTGCCAAGAAGGCCAATGGCATTTTGGGATGTGTACGTAGGGGCATTGCCAGCAGATCGAGGGACGTGATCGTTCCCCTCTATTCGACATTGGTGAGGCCTCATCTGGAGTACTGTGTCCAGTTTTGGGCCCCACACTACAAGAAGAATGTGGAAAAATTGGAAAGAGTCCAGTGGAGGGCAACAAAAATCATTAGGGGAGTGGAACACGTGACTTATGAGGAAAGGCTGAGGGAACTGGGATTGTTTAGTCTGCGGAAGAGAAGAATGAGGGGGGATTTGATAGCTGCTTTCAACTACCTGAAAGGGGGTTCCAAAGAGGATGGAGCTAGACTGTTCTCAGTGGTAGCTGATGACAGAACAAGCAGTAATGGTCTGAAGTTGCAGTGGGGAAGGTTTAGGTTGGATATTAGGAAAAGCTTTTTCACAAGGAGGGTGGTGAAACACTGGAATGCGTTGCCTAGGGAGGTGGTGGAATCTCCTTCCTTAGATATTTTTAAGGTCAGGTTTGACAAAGCCCTGGCTGGGATGGTTTAGTTGGGGATTGGTCCTGCTTTGAGCAAGGGGTTGGACTAGACGACCTCCTGAGGTCCCTTCCAACCCTGATATTCTATGATTCTAGGGAGAAACTTACATCAGACACCCCAATATTTCCATTGCCCCCACTCTCCTGCCTGGTTCCGCTGCCCCTGACTAGGAGTCATGCTGTTAGAACGAACTGTTCCCCTGTCTGGGAGTCTGGGAAGAGAGGCCAAAACTGAGTAGATTATGGAGACCACTCCCATCTTTTCTATGCTTCTCTTCTTGGGTCTGCAAGTCTTGGGTCATCCTCATCACTGTGGTGTCTGAGTGTCTTCAAACAAAGAGTTGTATGATGTGATTAACATCTGACACATGTGATTCATTCTCCTTCTCTCTAGAAGAGGTTCTTTCATAATCCCAGACCCAACCATCCCTCCAACTTTGGTGGAGTTTTGAAATCTGAACCCAGATCCAGATTTGAATTTTACAAACGGCCCTATATGGGACCAAGCAAAACCCCAGATCTGAGCACTTGCAACCATTTGGGTGTCCAAATTCTGGCCCGACATCCAAATGTTAGGACTTGAGCCCATTCCTAGTATGAAGTGTGTTCTGTGTTCAGGGCACAGGAGGAGGATTGGTGCAGCAAATACACATATGCATACATTGAGAGAATGAACTCCTGCATCTTGAAGGCATCTATTAACCACATGTCCTGGATTCAATCCCCAGAAGATATTTTTATAGTGAACTTGTGCACTGTTCCTTATGCATTTCACATTCTTTTGCAATATTTCAGCTTGTAAGGAGCCACTCAATGTATTAATGATCAGAATATAATAATGTTCTCAACCTAGGGCCAAGCATCCTCCATCTCGCTGCCATCTGTAACAGCTGAGTGTTTAATGGATGTGTCTGAGATGGTCTTGCAAGAACCCTTGGGGGTGGGGGGAGAGTTTGCAGCCACACAGAGAACAGTCATCCAGCCTTTGCTGGAGTGTCTACGGGAGATCATTGGTTTTGTTTTTGAAGAACCAGTTTGGTGAATGTGTTTAATTAAGTCATTCTCCAGTTACCTTGCAGCTGCTCCCTTGCCTTTTCCTCCTCCATCCTAAGGGCTGATTTCCCCATCTGCACAAAGACACACCTCACAGAGGTACCACTAACCTCACGATGCTGATCATAAGCAGCAGGGATCACAGATCACACAGTGCCATCCATGGTGTAGTGGAAGGCGGGAGAGCAGTATTAATCCTATTTTAAATCAAATACATATGGTGTTTACTCACTGCTGTAAATTGACACTGAGCTACAACTTTAAATGTGAATTTTGCTGGCTCACTCCCTGGTAGCCTTATCCTGCACTGCCTCTGTATCGCATTATCTGCGTTGCATATTGAAATACACACATAACATATGACATTGGAATACAGGCATCCCATCCCACCATGACAGAAATTCCACTCTGAGGAATACATCTCAGAATAGCCAGTCACCAAAAGTAGACCTGCAAACAACCTATTCCATCATCCAATTCATTCCTGGGTTTTTCAGATGTGCTTTAGTTCAAACACAAATTATTGGACTGGATGGAGACGTTACTGGATGAAATTCTCTGGCCTGTGTTATGCAGGAAATCAAGTTGAATGATCAGAATGGTCCCTGCTTGGCTCAACATCTATGCATGCAGGAGGCAGTGTCAGAGCTAAAAAGGACTTGGGTTCTTTTCCTAACTCTGCCACTGATGTGCTGTGTCCTTGGGCAAGTCACTTCACATTGCTCTGCCACAGCATCCCTCTCTATGTAATATTATTCACCTGCCTCTGAGGGCTGGTTAGTTGATGAATTAATGTGTGTCACTTTCTTTGAGATCCTTGGATGGAAGGTGCTATTTAAGTGCAAAGTATTATTGATTATCATCATGTGTTTGTAATATTCTTATTTATTATTTATTTCCTACTGCTTTAGATTTCTAGCATGTCCCTAATTAGGTATCTCAGGGGGAATGTTAATAAAACACTTTGTGTTTACGCAGTCAATAAAAGGAAATGATTTTCCTAATATATTCCCACCCACCCATTGCTCCAGAAAAAGCCATGAACCTGGCACCATACTCCAAGGAATTGATCCATGGGTCCCAATTCCTTATGGCACTCCAGGAGGTGCTTACCTTTCACTGCTGGAAGAAATAAGAATACCTGCTAATCTTGCCGTGGAGCTAACTACTTAGAGCCCCCCTTTTTTGTCTGGGCTTCCCCACAGTAGCATACTCATTCTCACAGATCCATTGAAACAAAGCCAATAAGCCTGCCTCTTGATGGCAGCTAAGAAATTTGGCGACATGTGACCTCCAGAAGAAGAAGGGGGAATGTTCATGTACCAGCAACGCAGATACAGGTAAGTAACCGTTTTCATGTTCTCTCCACAGGTACCATTGTGGGGAGTGGCCCAGATGATACGTCTGGGGGAAGGGAGCAGAAGGAGATGCACTGTCCTAAGGTTGGGGGTTTCACAACCACCACTCCCAAGAGAAGGAGGCGGGTGGTGGTGGTCGGGGACTCTCTCGTCAGAGGGACTGAGTCATCTATCTGCCGCCCTGACCGGGAAAACAGAGAAGTCTGCTGCTTGCCAGGGGCTAAGGTTCATGATGTGACGGAGAGACTGCCGAGACTCATCAAGCCCTCGGACCACTACCCCTTCCTGCTTTTCCACGTGGGCACCAATGATACTGCCAAGAATGACCTTGAGCGGATCACTGCAGACTACGTGGCTCTGGGAAGGAGGATAAAGGAGTATGAGGCGCAAGTGGAGTTCTCGTCCATCCTCCCCGTGGAAGGAAAAGGCCGGGGTAGGGATCGTCAAATCGTGGAAGTCAATGAATGTCTACGCAGGTGGTGTCAGAGAGAAGGCTTTGGATTCTTTGACCATGGGATGGTGTTCCAAGAAGGAGGAGTGCTAGGCAGAGATGGGCTCCACCTAACGAAGAGAGGGAAGAGCATCTTCACGAGCAGGCTGGCTAACCTAGTGAGGAGGGCTTTAAACTAGGTTCACCAGGGGAAGGAGACCAAAGCCCTGAGTAGGTGGGGAAGCAGGAGGAAGCACGAGCAGGAGCGTGTGAGAGGGGAGGGCTCCTGCCTCATACTGAGAATGAGGGGCGATCAGCGGGTTATCTCAAGTGCCTATATACAAATGCACAAAGCCTGGGAAACAAGCAGAGAGAACTGGAGGTCCTGGCAAAGTCAAGGAATTATGATGTGATTGGAATAACAGAGACTTGGTGGGATAACTCGCATGACTGGAGTACTGTCATGGATGGGTATAAACTGTTCAGGAAGGACAGGGAGGCCAGAAAAGGTGGGGGAGTAGCACTGTATGTAAGGGAGCAGTATGACTGCTCAGAGCTCAAGTATGGAACTGCAGAAAAACCTGAGAGTCTCTGGGTTAAGTTTAGAAGCGTGAGCAACAAGGGTGATGTTGTGGTGGGAGTCTTCTATAGACCACCAGACCAGGGGGACAAGGTGGACGAGGCTTTATTCCGGCAACTCGCAGAAGCTACTAGATTGCACGCCCTGGTTCTCCTGGGCGACTTCAATCATCCTGATATCTGCTGGGAGAGCAATACAGCGGTGCACAGACAATCCAGGAAGTTTTTAGAAAATGTAGGGGACAATTTCCTGGTGCAAGTGCTGGAGGAACCAACTAGGGGCGGAGCTCTTCTTGACCTGCTGCTCACAAATCGGGAAGAACTAGTAGGGGAAGCTAAAGTGGATGGGAACCTGGGAGGCAGTGACCATGAGATGGTCGAGTTCAGGATCCTGACACAGCGAAGAAAGGAAAGCAGCAGAATACGGACCCTGGACGTCAGAAAAGCAGACTTTGACTCCCTCCGGGAACTGATGGGCAGGATCCCCTGGGAGAATACATGAGGGGGAAAGGAGTCCAGGAGAGCTGGCTGTATTTTAAAGAACCCTTATCGAGGTTACAGGGACAAACCATCCCGATGCGTAGAAAGAATAGTAAATATGGCAGGTGACCAGCTTAGCTTAACGGTGAAATCCTTGCTGATCTTAAATACAAAAAAGAGGCTTACGAGAAGTGGAAGATTGGACAAATGACCAGGGAAGAGTATACAAATATTGCTCGGGCATGCAGGAGTGAAATCAGGAAGGCTAAATCACACCGGGAGTTGTAGCTAGCAAGAGATGTTAAGAGTAACAAGAAGGGTTTATTCAGGTATGTTAGCAACAAGAAGAAAGTCAAGGAAAGTGTGGGCCCCTTACTGAATGAGGGAGGCAACCTAGTGACAGAGGATGTGGAAAAATCTAATGTACTCAATGCTTTTTTGGCCTCTGTCTTCACGAACACGGTCAGCTCCCAGACTACTGCACTGGGCAGCACAGCATGGGGAGGAGGTAACCAGCCCTCTGTGAAGAAAGAAGTGGTTCAGGACTATTTAGAAAAGCTGGACGAGCACAAGTCCTTGGGGACAGATGCACTGCATCCGACTAGGGACCGAATGGCTAGGCAGCAGTTCTGCAGAGAAGGACCTAGGGTTTCCAGTGGACGAGAAGCTGGATATGAGTCAACAGTGTGCCCTTGTTGCCAAGAAGGCCAATGGCATTTTGGAATGTATAAGTAGGGGCATTGCCAGCGGATCGAGGGATGTGATCGTTCCCCTCTATTCGACACTGGTGAGGCCTCGTCTGGAGTACTGTGTCCAGTTTTGAGTCCCACACTACAAGAAGAATGTGGAAAAATTGGAGAGAGTCCAGCGAAGGGCAACAAAAATGATTAGGGGTCTGGAACACATGACTTATGAGGAGAGGCTGAGGGAACTGGGATTGTTTAGTCTACGGAAGAGAAGAATGAGGGGGATTTGATAGCTGCTTTCAACTACCTGAAAGGTGGATCTAAAGAGGATGGATCTAGACTATTGTCAGTGATAGCAGATGACAGGACAAGGAGTAATGGTCTGAAGTTGCAGCAGGGGAGATTTAGGTTGGATATTAGGAAAAACTTTTTCACTAGGAGCGTGGTGAAACACTGGAATGCGTTACCTAGGGAGGTGGTGGAATCCCCTTCCTTAGATATTTTTAAGGTCAGGCTTGACAAAGCCCTGGTTGGGATGATTTAGTTGGGGATTGGTCCTGCTCTGGGCAGGGGGTTGGACTAGATGACCTCCAGAGGTCCCTTCCAACTCTGATATTCTATGATTCTGTGGAAAGAGAGGGAGGACATCATTGTCATTTTTTAACTCAGTGGAGCAGCTTTAATACTACAGTGATGAGGGCCATATATGAACATAGGTAGATAGAAAATGGATGGTGGTGATAGCCCGATAAGATAGTGAGTAATATCAAGGGACTTAAATAGAGCTACTGGCTTGTTCAAAGTTAAGCATGTGCTTTAATTTTTTGCTGGATCAGCACAAAAGTGCCTTGTCAAGTCTGATATTAAATGACCAGTGAGATGAGCCTTCCACTCACCATATACATGGAAGACCGTTCCACAGCCCAGCAGTGCCTTCAGCACTGGGTCATGTCTCCTGCTATTTTGCCTGCTGATTCTTTTGCTCAGTTTGATCCCCCTGCCTCCCAGTTCCTACCCCCTCTGGGTGTGAAGTTACCTGAGCTGGCAGGTCTCCCCTTCCCTTCCTGCTCCAGTGAGTCTCTGCACCCAAAATCCAGAGTGAAGCAGCAACAGCTGCAGTTTTGCCCATCTGCACTTGGGCTGTAAATACTGATTGTGATATACAAAGGCCTCATTAGACAACTTTTCTACCTTTCTGTTCCTAGAGAAGGAGAAGCATTCTCATTCATTATTAATCTCCCCTCCATGGATGCAAGCTGCCTCCAATGCCATATCAATTATTTAAAACTTGTTTAATTTTTTTCCTGGATTTGTTCTTGATTTTGATAATTTCTCCAGCTTTTGCATCTCCAAGCCTGTGAGTACAACACATACGCTGAATGCCAATTTGCTTAAACTTCACCCTGTCCAGGGGCAATCCAGGAATTTTATTTCTCTTTATAATTGCCAGGCCCTATCCATACTTTGAAGAAGCTCCAGCAAACCAGATGTTGACAAAGCACTGTAGGAACCTTTAAAGTGACACTGTAAATCTAAGCATTGCTTACAGCAGTCGACCAGGAATGTTTAATATTTTTTCCCCATACAATCAGATACTTTCTGCTGGAACAACTTTATTTCAGATTACGAGAGCAGAGGAACAAGCAAGAACAAGAGTAAAGCCTGCATAAGAGTGAGCACAGTGTGCATGACTCCTCTGTATCAGTCTTCACTTCTGTGTTGCACAAAACACTGCTGCTTGTCAGAGGGCAGCAGTTTCAAGTAATTTAAAGATGCTGTTTTAGTGGAATAAAAGATGCTGTTTTAGTGGAATAAAATCATGTGACATGGCTGCATACACAAGAAAAGAGGAATAACAAAGAAACTGGTTTCGTTGCAATAAAAAATGAATTCCATGGAGATATTTCTATTGAACTCTAGTGGTTTGGGTGATTTTATAAAACTTAAGCATTGGGCTTAAAACAACCTAAGACTATTCCTTTAATCTTGAATTGCTAAAGGACATGACAATCCTGTCGCACATGGTCTTAGACCCCCTCTCTCTGCCATTGCAATTCCCCCAGGAAGCCTCTGGCAGAGGGTGATTCATAGCAAGGTTTGTTAAATAGCTTGAGTCCAAGAGGTGGTGGATGCAGTCACATGCAGAAATTTGGGGATGCCTGTAAGGATGGCATTTATGAGGATGATTCCTTCAGACAGTATGATTTTGTGATGGAGAAGCATCACTTTGGTGGTTAAGGAATACTTCTTCCATTGAGCGGCCTCCCTTTTGTGGGCACAGTTTATACCCACAAATTGGGTACTTGCCCCTGAGACTGCACAATTGTCAGCACTCCTGCTCGGTACAGGGGGAGAAGTGCAGACATGGTCCACTGCTCCCCCTCCTTCGTGGGGTTTGGGCCATGTGGATCTGTGTTCTGAGCAGTCCCGTTGTCTGTGCCCAGCTTGTGGACAGCTGCCTATTGCCTTACCCCCTTCTCCTACTTTGGGGTACAGCAGAGTCATGCATCATTGGTTTATCACTGCCTGGGTCCTCTGTACAATGGAAGTTCATCCTGTTCCTTCTTTAAGTTGTGCAAGACCCTAGAGCCACTGAAAGCATTTAAGGACTTGATGCAATGGGTCCTGTACAACCCCAGAGTAATGCCATTTTTATATCAGGGAATTTGCTTGGCCTAAGGTGCACAATCTCACATCTTACTGCTGCAGGTTTTAAGAACCTTGGAGAATATCTACAGTTCCCTGTGAATCTGAAGAAGCACGGTGCACCCTGGCCAGCCAAGGACAAACCACTCACCTGATCCACCCTGAGAGTTAAAAGCAGGACTGCACCTGGAACTTAGAAATCACTACAAAAAAAAAAGGGGGGGGGGAGTAATCAAAGAGCTTTAAGCATCAGAAAAGTAAACAGGACTATGAAATATACATGAAAACACACTAAAAACTCAGCCCCAGCATTATCTCTCTTCTGTGCAATCATTAATTCATGTTCTGTCTCTGCCATAGAAAGTAAATCACTGTAAACAAGTCCCTTCACCTGTCTTGTGATGCCTCCAACTGCTTCTTGCTTCTTTGCCACTGCTGGTGTACGGTCCTGCTTTTGGCAGATTTGTGGCATTGAGCGAACTCAGCACATGAGCTGTGGGAATCCCATGTGCCTGCTGTCAGTGCACGAGGTCACAGAGCGGGAGGTCATTATGTTCAATCTTCACCACACCAAGCCCAGTTTGATTCCTTTGGGTAGGGGATGAACAGATCTTGTCTTAGTGGTAGGAGAATTTCAGATGGTTCAGAGGTTCACTGACTAAACACCCATAAGGTCAGAAACCTAATTAGCTGCTCTGGATTTTTGGGAGGGTCTGTAAATCTTGTGGAAACATGCTTTTCAGACCCAAGAAGTTTGGATGAGCGTCTGAACTTTGCGGTGCTTATCTGAACTGAACCTCCAAACAAGAGATTTGGCCACTACTAAAGAATGTCCATCTATCCTCTCTAGGCAGTGAAAAAATAGACTTTGCAGGACTCGCTTTAAAAACAAAAGCTGCCAAGATAACAGCCCAGGAGAATGAAATCCTTGAAAGACCCATGGGATGCCACAGTGCAAACTTTCCCACCAGTATACGCATCTGCCCTGACCTGGAGACACTGTGTCAAGGCACGAGTGATAATCCTGGTGGAAGCTTTTGTGATGTGGACATTTGACCCACCAGGACCACTAAACTGATCAATTCCATAGTGTCCACTGAGGAGCCATCAGATATGAAGAACTTTAAGCCACTACGAACCTGCACTAGCCTCATACTGGTAACATGAAGGTGAAATACTCCATAGCTCATTATCAATCCTCTGAGCAATCCACTCAGCATTTGTTATTTGTTCTACTTTACCTGTCAAATGTATTTGTCTTTGTTATGATATCTGGATTTTGGCCATGTAAGAGATAGAAAGAAATTAGCCAGGGCAGGAGCTGCAAAATTCATACCTGAATCCAAATCCAAACTTGCTCAAGGATTAAGTGTTTGGAAATTGGGTTTTAGTTGACCCCATTATTTTGGCTATAGGAGCCAGCTGCAAAGCATGGAAGCAGCTCTGAATCCAGATCCAAAGTCTGCAAAGTTTTAGATCCTGGAAGTTTTAGATCCTGGATTTTGGTTGAGTTTCATCTCTAAAAGAAAATTACAGTAGATCAGAGCTGGAGCTTGGAATCTTTCTTTCTCAAGGCAGAATCAGATGGGAACTATACCTTATTCTGAGCTCCACTGAAAGTAATGCTGGGAGCAGCAAAGCAATCGGCAGGGTCAGAAGAGGGGAAAGAAGTGTCTCTCTTGTTATAAGAAAAGGAGTACTTGTGGCACCTTAGAGACTAACCAATTTATTTGAGCATGAGCTTTCGTGAGCTACAGCTCACTTCATCGGATACATGCCGTGGAAACTGCAGCAGACTTTATTTATACACAGAGAATATGAAAAAATACCTCCTCCCACCCCACTGTCCTGCTGGTAATAGCTTATCTAAAGTGATCATCAGGTGGGCCATTTCCAGCACAAATCCAGGTTTTCTCACCCTCCACCCCCGCCACACAAATTCACTCTCTTGCTGGTGATAGCCCATCCAAAGTGACAACTCTTTACACAATGTGCATGATAATCAAGTTGGGCCATTTCCTGCACAAATCCAGGTTCTCTCACCCCCTCACCCCCCTCCCAAAAACCACACACACAAACTCACTATCCTGCTGGTAATAGCTCATCCAAAGTGACCATTCTCCCTACAATGTGCATAATTAAGGTGGGCCATTTCCAGCACAAATCCAGGTTTTCTCACATCCCCCCCACCTCCATACACACACAAACTCACTCTCCTGCTGTGAATGAGCTATTACCAGCAGGAGAGTGAGTTTGTGTGTGTATGGGGGTGGGGGGGATGTGAGAAAACCTGGATTTGTGCTGGAAATGGCCCACCTTAATTATGCACATTGTAGGGAGAATGGTCACTTTGGATGAGCTATTACCAGCAGGATAGTGAGTTTGTGTGTGTGGTTTTTGGGAGGGGGGTGAGGGGGTGAGAGAACCTGGATTTGTGCAGGAAATGGCCCAACTTGATTATCATGCACATTGTGTAAAGAGTTGTCACTTTGGATGGGCTATCACCAGCAGGAGAGTGAATTTGTGTGTGGGGGGGTGGAGGGTGAGAAAACCTGGATTTGTGCTGGAAATGGCCCACCTGATGATCACTTTAGATAAGCTATTACCAGCAGGACAGTGGAGTGGGAGGAGGTATTTTTTCATATTCTCTGTGTATAAATAAAGTCTGCTGCAGTTTCCACGGCATGCATCCGATGAAGTGAGCTGTAGCTCACGAAAGCTCATGCTCAAATAAATTGGTTAGTCTCTAAGGTGCCACAAGTACTCCTTTTCTTTTTGCGAATACAGACTAACACGGCTGTTACTCTGAAACCTGTCTCTTGTTATAATCATCAGCTCTGAACCCAGCTCATCGCTCATCCCAAAATGAACATTCAGAAAGTCCACGCCAGCCCTAGGGGATTCCAGCAACTTACCTTCACCTCAGAGAACCAGTTCTGGAATCCTATTAAGCAAAGAGGCCCACACACTGGAGAAGTGAAGTGAACACACAGAGGTAGGTTTCTTTAATTACAAATTAAAGGAAAAAAATAAACAGTAAACTCATTCCCACCACAGATTCACTGCTAGGAGGAATCATACGGTCCATTATTTTTCTTTCCAACTGTTTCACGCTGCATGATAGACTTTATCAATCAGCCCCAGAAACCAATCTTCTCCCAGCCTCTAGCGCAGTCGTCATCAATCACATCTGTAAGCAATGGCACTGGAACCTCGTCGTAACCTTTTCCTTGCTAGTGAGCATCACAGCTGCGGGAGAGAGAAGGAAGGGGGTGCACATTCTGAATATCGATCATTCTCTCCTGCAGAGAAGAGAGAGGGAGAGAGACTGCAGTTAAATATGTTATTTTTCTTACCGATGTCTCAGGCTGGAAACAAGTAAGTTTCTGGAGCTGAGAGCAGGAAGAGGAAATGTCATGGCAGTGATGGGAGTAGTTCGAATAGAGGGAAACCCAAAAGGTCACATTGTCATTATTATTATTTATATTACAGTAATACCTAGAGGCTGTGTCTGAGATCAGGGCTTCATTGTGCAGGCCATTGAACAAGCACATAGTCAGAGGCTGTCCCTGCCCCAAAAGGCTTACAAACTAATTAGTCAAGAGAGACAAAACAGAGAAGAGGAAACTAAGACACAGAGTAGGAAAGTGATTTTCCCGAAGTCCCAAAGCAGGTCAACAGCCAGGAATAGAATCCAGGTCTCCTGAGCCCAAGTCCAGCACTCATCTCCTGGATCATACTGTCCATCTGTAGGTTGTGCTTGTATCAACTGTCATGTATATTTCCATATTTCCAGTTAGGGGACTTATGTTTTAGGCTTTCTCTGTGCATGAGAAAGGTGTACCAATTTAACTACTTCACTTTCTTTGATGGTTCAAATAAAACAGAAGCGAGATCTAATCCACTTCTGGGTTTTAGTTTTGCAAAACCCTGACACAGCCCATCTCTAGTTTTGTTATACCTTCTGGGTAAACTGAGTCACAAATAGGTTATATGATTTATCCAGAGTCAGCTGCTGAGTTGATAATCAAACCTGGCATTCCTCCTGACTCCTTAGCTCCCTGCTGTAAACACTAAATGTTGCTCTTTGGATTTCTGCCCTGTCATCAAAGCAGAAAAAATTTTCTCTGTAGCCAATGGAGAGCAGCAAGAAGAAAGCGGCCTGGAGGGGATGGATGGAGATGCAGCAGTAATTAAGTTGACAAAGAAAGTTATGTGAAATCAGATCACCTTAAGCCTCTGTGCTTTCCCAACCTCTTAACAAAAATGATTGCTCTGGGTGCCAGTCTGCACTATACCTCAGTCTAATTGGCTCTTCATTCTGGTGAACCAAGGAGAGATTGGACTCCATCCTCACTGCCTTTGTGTCCCTGCTTCCTGTTCTAACTTGGTTTAGTCTTCTGTGAAATTGTTTTCTCTGCAAAGGCAGAATTTTCCCATCTCTGGTAATTCCACTAGAATAATCCTTGGCGCTGTGGGAGAAAAGCTCTGAGTCTAGTCACCGGGGGGAACAGTGGTGAAGCTTAAGCATCCACACACACACACTCCTGTGACGGGGGAACTCAAACGAACTGGAAAACACAAAGGATTTGCAACTCTCCTTTTCTTTTCTTTCCTTTTCTTTTCTTAAGGATACACATGAGCCCTGCTGAAAAGACACAGAGGGGCTGGGAGTAGCCAGCACTTGGGGCATGCCTCCTAAGCAGCAACAATGGGGCACAGACACAGCATTCAGAGGGACAAATTTCCCTTACAGAACTTCACCACACATGGAATGGCAAGTGAACTCTAAGATCTGGAGCAACACACCATAGACACAGCCTGCTACTGAGAGGCGAAATTCCCTGCTAACATAACTCCATTGACTTAACTGGAGTTAAACCAGCAGAGACTTGGCCCAGAATGTCTAAAATCTAGGCCAGTACAGGCTACTGCCAACCCAAGCTATCGCCCTTGCTATCTGTGGTCACTCTCTCTGTCTGGCACACGGGCCAATGATCTACTTCAAATTAACTGATTACAATAATTGATGAGGCTCATTACATGAATGAGCCTCATCAAGTCCCCTGTTACTGAGGTGCTAACCTCATTTGATACAGAGAGAAACTGAGGCACGCACAGATTAAAACACGGTTAGAATAGAACCTAAAATTCCTAACTCAAAGTCTCAGACTCTAACCACTAGCAACAAACCAAAAGGTATTCTTGTTATTAAATTAATATAATTAAGGGCCAAAAGGGGCCACTATCATCTAGTCTGACATCGTGCATATCACAGGCCATAGAAATTCATACAGTAATTCCTACATTGGAGGCAACTCTTTTTTCCCCATTACATAAATACACATTATTGAGCCTAATAACTTCTGGTCAAACGAGAGAATATATCTTTTACAAAAACAACCATATTCAATCTACAGACTTCATACTGAGTACCTGGAGCTATATTCTAGCCATATCATACCATAATCTTAGGAAAGGGGTTGTTGCTGCTTGTAGATTGAATGGAATCCCCTTAAGAGACTAACGCCACCATATCATCATCATGTTTCTTGGCATCAGCCATTATCTAATTGACAGGAGTCAAGAAATTACTTATTTTGTGAACAAGTTATTCCATAATTCTCCCATTATGGGTTTTCTTGTAGCTTTCTTTGAACAATCTGATACTGGCCACTGTCAGCAGCAGGTTACTAAGCTAAATGGGACATGATCTGATCCTGTATGGCAATCCCTGTGTTCTGGATAAAGGGTTTCTGCTGGCACAACTGTGATGGACTTTAATGAAGCCTGGTAGATAAAGTTCGATCTAGTAAATAACTTAACAATTGTATAAGTCAGAATAGATCAGAAATCAATTTAAAGACATGGCTTTGATTTGGATTAGGACCGAAAGATACAGTGTAACAAACCAGAGGTAGATATGATTAGCAACTATCCTGCAATCATGCATTCTACCACTAGCTGTTTTACCATGCCCGGAGTCAGGCATCCTGTTCCAAACGGCGAGAGAATATAATTTGCATCACAAGTGTGATAATTTCTCAAAGACTGTAGAGTCGTCACCATATATAGGCAATATAACTAATAAGACATGTTAGGTGAAGAATTAAACTTTTAGCCTTTGAAAATGCTTAATTGGGTTTAATACCCAGGTCTAAATGACCTTATGAAGAATGCAAAGCTTCAGGAAGCAATACTTAGAATAATATCACTGTTACACAGCAACTTTCATCCCATAGAATCTCAAAGCATTTTATCAAACATGCAGACAGGAGTTACTTACCCACAGTTGAAATATTACCCACTCTGGATGTCAGCTCATTTGATCCATGCTTGTTCGCTGGTCCAGTGGATTCAGTGCATGGGATTGGCTGATGTAGTGATTAACTCAGACTTATTTGTTAAGTGGCATTTGAGATACCAAGATGATAGGCATCTTAGACATACCCCTGACAGCTGGAGAGATGGACACAGACTGCAGATAGATAAGATTAAAAACTCCAATGGAAATCAAAGGGGCAAGGTTATTGGGGGAATTATGGCTATCAAGAAAAACTATTGACATTTCATGTGTACAATTTTTATTTTGCAAATACAAGGTCCAGAATTAAGTTAGTGGGAACTATACTATTCTGGTCCAGAAATCCAAGATATAATTTATCTGTTGATTTATCTGGTCTGTCTGTATCACACTCATCACCATGACATCTGATTAGCACACCTTGGTTACAGTGATGTGCCAGTGATGTTAGGGAAAGCCTTATTTACAACCCCCACTTTTTGACTCTTCTTGCAAATAACTCTTTGTTTCCAAGCAACTGGAGTGTAGTGTATTTCATGTCCAGGAAAAAGGATCCAGTTGCTTGGAAGACTAAGCTCTCCAGATCCATTGAATAGAGTAATTCATTTTCTGTTCATCTTCTTCATAAAGATAGCTGTAAAGATCAGCCATAGTATATCATTTTATATGATCTCTTTTGCCTCAGAAATTGAGCCCTCCTTCCTCCTTTAGATAAAAGCCAATGATATTCAAATCCGAATTGCAGTCAACCAGGCCTGTGGGCATAAAGCTCCCTGACAATTTGCCTGTGCCCTGATCATGTATTTCTGCTACTTGAGTCAAGCAAGAGATGAGAAGGGGGTTGGGGATACAGTCTATAATTCCCTACAGCATGCAGCATCCTGGGGTTAACTCTATGCACATCATTGGAGTTATCCCAAGGAAAGG
Source organism: Lepidochelys olivacea (assembly GCF_965140295.1). Classification (NCBI taxonomy): domain Eukaryota; kingdom Metazoa; phylum Chordata; order Testudines; family Cheloniidae; genus Lepidochelys; species Lepidochelys olivacea. The sequence goes on along the minus strand of NC_140432.1, from coordinate 12,317,965 downwards.
ATCTGGCCCAGTGTATAGATCTTGGAGACACACCAACCCAGGAAATTCAATTCTGGATTTTTAACTAATCTCCATCCAGTGCTAGGGACGTTTTAGATTGTGGGGTGGATGTTAATCCCATGTTAAAATAGGGAGGCACTGTGAATTTGGGATTTGCATTTAGATCCCCCCAGTGTTCTGATTCTGAACTTACCTAAAATTCAGAGGGATTCAGAACTGGGTTTATAACTCAGGGCCAATTGAGCCTTACTTTAGTACCGAGAAAATGCATTGAAATAATAATAATAGAATGAAAATATATCTAGATAACCTTGATACGATTGGGACAAACCAGAACAGCTTCAGGAAAGATAAACCATGCCTCTCTAATCTATTAGCATTCCTTGAGCATATCAGCAAAATAGTGTGTAAAGGAGAACTCATTGAGATCAATTATTTGCACTTTCAAAAAGCCTTTGACAAATTCCCTCCCAAGAGGCAGTTAAGGACATGTGAAAATCATGAAGTCATGGATAAGAAACTAAGAGATAGAAAACAAAGAGTAGGAATAAGAGGTCAATTTTCAACCTGGTAAAAGGTTAACAGTAGCATGCAGCGAGATTTAGTACTAGGGCCCAAGTTTCTTAATCTATTTATCAATAATCTGGGCAAAGGAGTGCTCAAAACCAACAAAAAATTATTTAGGTGAGTCGAGACTAGAGACGACTGAGGACCTTCAGAGGAGCCTAACAAAATTAGATGTATGGACAGCACTGTGGCAGATTAACTTCGTTGTTGACAAATTCAAGGTAGCGCACACTAGAAGGAATAACTTGGACTATATATAAACTTTCATGGGTTCAAAATGAACTGTAACAACTCAGGGACAAGACCTGTCAACGGACAGCTCAGCAAAAACCTCTGTGCACACTGCAGGGGCAGTCAAAGAGCAAACAATGTTAAAGTGCGTAAGGAATGGGATAGAAACTGGTGCATAAGGAATAGGAACTGAGGAGAGGCTGAGGGAACTGGGATTATTTAGTCTGCAGAAGAGAAGAATGAGGGAGGATTTAATAGTTGCTTTCAACTACCTGAAAGGGGGTTCCAAAGAGGATGGATCTCGACTGTTCTCAGTGGTACCAGTTGACAGAACAAGGAGTAATGGTCTCAAGTTGCAGTGTGGGCGGGGCGTGGGGGGCGGGGGGCAGGGGGTGGGGGGTTCAGTTGGATATTAGGAAAAACTTTTTCACCAGGAGGGTGGTGAAGCATTGGAATGGGTTAACTAGGGAGGTGGTGGAATCTCCTTCCTTAGAGGTTTTTAAGATCAGGGTTGACAAAGCCCTGGCTGGGATGATTTAGTTGGGGATTAAGTCCTGCTTTGAGCAGGGGGTTGGACTAGATGACCTCCTGAGGTCCCTTCTAATCCGGATATTCTATGAAAATAATATTGACAATAATGTAATGACATTATATATATCAACTGAGTGCTCTCACATGAAATGCGCTGTTCAGTTCTGGACAAAAAGAAGATAGCAGAAATAGAGGGGGGTCTGAATCCAAATTTTCCGACCGGTCAGAGAAGTTCAAAACCAAGTATTTGATCTGGGATCATCTCTCTTTTTGAGGCATTTTCTAACTTCTTCAGCTCTATGCTTGTTTTCTTCATTTTATTTGCATTCTATTTGTTCATAAAAGTCTTATGTACATATAAAAGTCAAGAAAAATACTTGATGTGTGTGTGTGCATGTGCAGTGTGTGTGTTTCTGTATATCCCTTCATCCACACGGGGGCTGTGGAAAGGGTTCCTAGTGAAACCCCAAACAGCATGAAATTTACCTTATTTGGATTTCATTCCAAATAAAATTGGTCCGTGTTTGAATAATTGAAGTTCACAAATTTTTCAGTTGAACCTGTGGCTGTTTTATTTATTTTTTAAATCGAAATCACATCAAATTTTCAGTTTCTCATAGCTTGGTCATGGGAACACTCAAAAAGCAGCAGTTTAGAGCCATTTGCACTTGAGTCAGGGTTTGTCTGAAACCAAAATTCGAAGATGGAGTCTGATAGGAGGGTTGCATAGGACAAGAAGAGATAGGAGAGTGACAACAAACCTATCTGTCTATCTAGGTACTTCTATGGCTTCCATGACTGTAACATCTGAGTCCCCTCTCCTGCATCTCTAACTGATTTTATCCTCACAACCCTCCTGTGAAGTAAAGAAACATAATCTCCATTTTACAGAAAAGGATCTGAGGCACAGAGATATTAAGGGTAAAATTTTCAAAAGCACCTACTGACTTAAGAGCCTAAATCCATTTTTTAAAAAGTGCCTAAGTCACTTTTGAAAGTGGAACATTGACTCCTAAATCTCCGAGGTTCTTTTGAAGATGTTGCCCTATGTGACTTGTCCAAGGTCACACAGGAAGTCTATGGTTTAGCTAGAAATCAAACCCAGCTCTCCTGAGTACCACACAGGGCCCCCTCCCCCGGGTCAGGCTTCCCACACAGGGTTAAAGGGGAAAAGAAGGCTAAATAAATCAGACTCATTTGACAAAAGTGGGTGAAAATTGAAAAAGAGAGAAAAAGAGCGAGCGAGGAAAGTGGCAAGTGAAAAATGAAAAACTGCTATGATAAAAATGATACATTCTCCAGGCAGCACTGTCCCCAACCTTGAGAAACCTGTAAGTAGAACATTACTTGGCAAGGATGAAAACTGTTAGCTAAACTTGTTCACATCGATATATTTCCAGGTCAGAAAATTACTGTTCTCTCTTTTTTTTTGGCTCTCAAATGGGTTCCTGTGTAACTTCATATATCTGATTAGATTATATAAGATTAGATTAGATTAATTGGCAAAGAGATCCCTGAGTTTTATGTGTACAATACAATATCAGGTTTCAGAGTAACAGCCGAGTTAGTCTGTATTCCGAAAAAGAAAAGGAGTACTTGTGGCACCTTAGAGACTAACCAATTTATTTGAGCATAAGCTTTCATGAGCTACAGCTCACTTCATCGGATGCATACTGTGGAAAATACAGAAGATGTTTTTATACACACAGACCTTGAAAAAATGGGTTTTTATCACTACAAAAGGTTTTCTCTCCCTCCACCCCACTCTCCTGCTGGTAATAGCTTATCTAAAGTGATCACTCTCCTTACAATGTGTATGATAATCAAGGTGGGCCATTTCCAGCGCAAATCCAGGTTTTCTCCCCACCCCCCACCCCCACCCACGGTGAAAAAGCCCACAGAAATAATCAGAAAGACCTCAGTCTGTTAAATGCTATGGGCCACGTTGTAGTTTTAAGCCACTGGCCATGCTGGAGAAGACATATTGCAGTAGAAGTGCCTGGAAAACTTCAGAGTGGCTCGGGCAGAACACTGCAGGGAAGGGGTTGTAGGCATAGTGCACTCTGGAGTGGGAACTCCATTCCCTTATGAAAGGGTCCAGCCAGTTCCTCTGTCCCCGACCCTGCTCCGTTCTGCCACCAGCACTTGTATGGTGCCCTGTCTAACCCCACCATCCCACTCCGCTGCCACCATGCACAGGGGAAACCAACTGAGAGAGTATTCACCGCCTCTCCTCACTGTGCACTCATACACATGCATGTAAAGTGGCATGTTGAGATTCTCATTCAGGCAAAGCTCCTCAGTGAGAGGTTTTGGCCCATAGATACCACTCAGGAACACTTTGTGGGTTCAAGCCATTGAGACCACCAGCTGAGTTCCTAGAGGCCATTATTAGGCCATGAGATGGGAGCGACTTTCAGTCAATAACCCAACCTGGCTGAATTCAACCCAGTGACCTAGGTCTGGTCTGTACTAGGAGCCTTTGCAAGTATAGTATTATTGGTTAAGGATCTTCTTATTTTTTTACATTTTTATACCAACACAAGCCCTAGTGTAGACACAATTATACCATTATAAAAGTGCTTTTGCCAGTAAAGTTTATTTCATTCAGGGCTTGTCTACATTGCAAAGTTATCAACAAAACTTTTGTCTTTCATGGGTACTTAAAAAAGCCCCCCGCGAAAGATGAAAGTTTTGCCAATGCAAGTGGGAGTGTGAATGCGGCTTTGTCGGCAGGAGCACTCTCCTGCTGACAAAGCTAACGCTGCTTCAGGGCTGGAAGTATTTTGTCAGCAAAAGTGCTGACAAAGTACCGAAAAAGAGCGTTTACACACGCTGACTTTTAGCGACAAGTCTGTGTCAACACAGCCTTGTCGTTAAAAGCTGCATGGTGTAGACAAGCCCTCAGGGAACTGCTATAAACTATACCCTTTTGCCAGTATAAGCTACATTTACACTATGAGGATTTGCTGGTACAGTTAATCCGGTATAACTATACCAGGAAATCCTTTCTAGTGTAGACAAGTCTTACATGAAACAGGTTTTATGTCCTGACACCAATCCCCTGAGCCATCCTATCACCTCCCTGAAAAGTCGGTACGTTAGCCCCTAAGAGAACATTGTGCTGTCGGTTTCCACCATCCAACCCTTGCCCTGCCACAGTTCATGTCCCCAGGCCAAAGAGACATGGTAAATAATGGAGTGTCATGTTTGTCTAATGGATTTATCACTACTTACCAGTGCAGCTTCATCAACAAAAACAGGGGAAAATCAATGTAGAGACTGCTCAGTGAGCAGCACAACTCGGCATTTATTGATAGTCTTCATGTTTTTTATCTCCAGGAGAAGCTGGGAACTGAAATGTGCCTGGAGCACTGCTTTTGGACAGGTCTGCAGCCCGAGGTGAGGGGGTGAGGAAGCACAGACTCCCCTATTTCGGGCATTGTGTTCTTTCGTCATTGTTCATAGGCGTTATGAGCCTGAGCCATATTGAAATTATTGAAGACTCCCATTGATTTCAGCGGACTTGGGATCAGGCCCAAACAGGAAAAGCTTTCTTTGGGAGAGGAGAGTGTCTCTCTGCAATGGTGGGCCATTCTGGCCCCACAAGAACAAGAGAAGGGGCAGTTTGGGTCTGTTCCTGAGCACATTGCCACTGAAGTCAATGGGATCTGCATGTGCTCTAAGAATGAGACCCTATAAAAGGAGAGCATAGTGTTAGACTGTGAAATTGTCTACCTGAAGGATGTGATTGAAGCCCTCTTTCTTGAGTCATTTAAAACTAAACTGGGCAAAGAAATGGACAGTGTATGGAAGTGAAAAACTGTGCATTGCGAGAGGGACAAGAGGTGACCTAACAGATTTTTCTATTGCAAATAAGATTTCAACCTTGGGAAAAACTGACAAAACTGCCATCAAAGCAGCAATAGGAATCGCACCCACTTACACTAGGGCCAAATTTGGTCCTAGGATTGGTTATAAAATGTTTCCAAAAGTTCTTACAAATATCTTTTAAATAATTCATTTGACCCTTTGTTTATTTATTTATAGTTTTGATGACCTTATACAATAATAATCCTTCTATATCACCATCCATCCAAGGCTCTCAAAGGGCTTCTTTCAGCCTCACAACATGTCCCTGAGCTTTGATAGATATGGAAACTGAAGCACCATAGAGAAATGAAATAACTGTGTCCAAAGTTACACAGTGAGTCAGTGGCAGAACCAGAAATATACTGGTGATGGGCACATTAGAAATATGCTGAATGGACAGAACAGAACCCAGGAGTCCTGGCTTAAGCCACTGGATGAAGTTTCTTCTTATGAAGCTGTGACATATGCACACAGCAAAGCTGCACTGTGAATGTATGGCTGCACTTCCTAGATGATTTATAGGATTCCTTCCTAGATTCTTTCCCGGCTTTGACACTCTCTTCCTGGTCCATGTTGTGAATCTAACTTCTCAGCAGGAGAGGGGGTGCCCTCTAAGAAGCTTCTTCCCTGGCAGCACCAAAGTTCTAAGACTTTTCCAACCTCCCAGGATTCAAATGGTGGCAGTAGGAAGGGAGGATGTTTCAGATGATTGTTTGGCTTTGTTGTTCATGCAAAGATCTGTTCATGCAAAGAAGCATGCTGGCTAAAGGTTTATTTAGCAGGAGCCTCTGCATGATGAGATTTGTATCAGTTCATTAGGCACATGATAGGATTAACATCAACCCTTCCTAGGCAACCAGAGATCCTCTGCTTGTTATAGACACTTAGGAGCTCCTTCCTTATTTAGTTGGTATGTTCTCCACTCTGCTCCTCAGCCCTGATTTGCAGGGGAATAGCGAATCCATATTCTTCCAGGTGCTCCTCATACTCCTCCACCGATATACCTAGGCCAACCTTCTGCAGGGACTTGCCCATGGTGAGATTGAGAATTCAGATGGAGAGTTTCAAAACTGCTTAAGAGATGTGGATGCCCAAGGCAGCTTTGTATCGGGGGTAGCCGTGTTAGTCTGTATCCACAAAAACAACAAGGAGTCCGGTGGCACTTTAAAGACTAACAGATTATTTGGGCATAAGCTTTTGTGGGCTAGAACCCACTTCATCAGATCAAGGCAGCTTTGCAACTCTCAGCCTCCCTCCCTATATTCCTGTGCTCCTACAGTTCCCAAGACAATCCTCAACCCTGATCCTGGAGGAACTGCCCTCCTTCAGGGTGAGATGGGAATTAGTTTTAGGGCCAGATCATCAAATAGTGTCAATCATTCTAATTACACTGCAGTGAACATCCCTTCAGGTCAAGTGCTTCTTTTGTTTTCTCACACTGCTTGACCATTGGATCTTAATGCTGAGATAGTGATTACGGAGTCAGTCATGCCACCTGAATCTATGGGTCCATATCATCAGATTGGCACTGGAAGTGATGTAGTCCTGCTGTACCCTTACATGCCAAACAATCGTACACCTTGAAAGGTCCTTCTGTGCAACTGTGGCATCTAGATGGATTTGGGGCTGAGCATGGGCAGTGAATTCCCTGGCTGACCACCCTTCCCACCTCCTCCTGTCATGGGGGGTGTAGAATCTGCCAAAGCTAATGAAACTCTGCGGCTGCAGTAGCAGCTTCAGAAATGGACCTCAAGGGCTGGGGAGGAATTTGTACTGCCAACCAGCCTCACAGCCCGTTCACTCAAGCCATACATCTGGCCCAGTATCCAGTGGGAAATAATCATTCCCTAAGCCCAGGTTTGATGGTCAATGCAGCCCTGGCTCATGAGAATGAGAATCACCCTGATGCCTCCTGTAACCCCACGCATGCCCCCAGGATGCTCTCAGTGGCCAAGAAATCATCCATCAATGTCACATTTCCTCTTTGTCAGTCCTAGATCTTTCAGGCAACCAAGCTGAGAGTGGAAGGTCATTTTACCAGTCACCCCTATTTCTACCCCAGCAGGGCATGACAGCAGAATGGGGTCAACTGGAGCAGAGTAGGTCTGTTCAGGCTAATCCAAGAAGAAACAAGGCAGTTATATATTGTCGGCGCCATTGCCCAAAGACAGCTTGACAAAGCAACTGTGTTTTTTTCAGTCATTATCCCAGTAAAGATAGGAACAGACTTGTCCTCTTCTTGCATATTGAGAAATATTGTCTGTAGTTTGTCTTCATCACCATGCTTATCTTGAAGACCTCTTATAAAATGAATTACCAAGTAAACAAGCAGATGATGAATTAATGTAAATATGTATCTAGTTAATGTGAGATACAAGGAGGAAGCTATCAGGGAAATGGACGTATTGATTCGGAGAACACTGGGAACATCACAGAGGATGTGTAAAGTGGCTCTGGGAACCTCCCCCATCTCCTTAGCATCTGGAAAGGGTGGGAGGGTTGTATTTGTCATCTTGTACAGTGACTTCAAAGAGAGTTATGATGCTAGCCAGTTGTAAAGAAGCACATTGGACAGTTATAATGGCTAGGGATGGGTCTGTACCAGAGCCCCAGATCTGATCATTGATGGAGGATTCAGAATCCAAATAGCCCCAAGACTGCTTCTAAACACCCCTGAACTCTGGGATATTCAGAATCTGGACTCAGCTCCAAATTTGGCAGCATTGGCCCCTCTTTATTATTTGTCCTTGAAGGTGCCCCACTGACATATATGGGATGAGGTCGATGGTGATGGAAGCTCTACCCAAGCTTGACCCAGGGAGGGGGTTCAGAAACAGGAATGGTCCTAAACTTCAAAATTCAGGCCTGGAGGTTCAGGGGTATTTGGCTCTGGGGTTCTGGTTAGACTGATGACTGGGTAGAACTTCTGCAAATGCGTTTCACATCAGTTGACATTGGGACTTAATAAAGTAGTCTTCGGTCTCCTCTGCCTGTAATTCACCTTCTAATTAATTGCAAAACATGTGAATTCAATACCACCCTGACTTAGACACTGGTACAGTTTGGTGGTCCCACCTGTATTGAACTTGTGCTGCTAAGAAGGTTGTACCTCCAACAGCCATTAGACGCAGAAATCACCTAATCAAATTCTCTGGCCTGTGTTATCCAGGCGGTCAGACTGGATGGTCATAATGATCCTTCCTAGCCTGAAAAAATAGAAATCTAACAGGAACTTGCTTCTTCTTGCAGAGAGAACACTGTTTGTAACTGACAAAACTCTACCGAAATGAGAAAGTAAGTGATCTACACTCCTGCCATTTCATACCCAGATAATAATAATACTCTGATACAGTGTTTTTCATCAGTAGAGCTCAAAGTACTTTACAAAGGAATTTGCTATCAGTATCCCAGGTTTACTGATGGGGAAACTGAGGCATGTACAGATGAAGTGACTTGCCCAAGATCACCCAGCAGGCCAGTGTCACAGATCTAAGAACAGAACCCCGAAGTTCTCATTGCCAGTCCCATCAGTAAAATACAGAATCACTATTTTGTCACCATCTGATTTTCTTTATCTTGGTTGTGCATAGCTGAGGCTGGCTGGAATTGTCCCTGCCTGTACCAGTTCAAAACTGCAGCTTTGTGTCCTTGTCCTTCTGAGAGTTACTTGGCATCTCTTTGCCCAGTCTGGTATTATTATAGAGCAAACAAACAAAGAGACACAGGCACTGCTTACAATTCACTTTGGCTGCTTATTGAAGTCTGGCCATTCTCCATTATATCCCTCTTCATTATGGATACAGTTAACAGGCGATTGCAGGCCTAGTAGCTTTATCCTTAGGAGATAAAACTAATCTGTGTGCTTAGATCAGCAGCACTGTTTTTGCCTAATCAGACTTTGGAAGACACAGCTATTGCAGAATCAAAGAAATGAAGCAAAGAGGAGGGCGGGGGGGGGGACGGACACACACACTGAGCTGGGTTCCCTACTCCCAAGCTAGTACACCTGGTTCCCTGCAAGAGATTTCCAGACCACTGTTCATTCTATACCTTGCTTCAAAAGAAAGTGGTCTTTTTACAAGGTTGATTCAATTAAAATAAATAAATACATAAATAAATAAATAATGCATATTTTATAACTAAGCTATAATCAAGGTCCTGGATTCAGGATAGAAGAGCCCTTCATGCCCAAATCTTGTCTGGGACAAGGGGGTATTTTGTGTAAAGTGTATTTCTTTTACACTTCTTTTCTTCTGTTTTCCCCAGGTTGCTCCATCTTTCAGTTTTTCCTCCCAGTAAGATGCAAACCTATGTGTACAGCACCAGGTGCAACAGAGACTCAGTCTCATCTGCAGCTGTTTGGCACTACCCTAACACAGATAATAAATACACTAAGGACAACAGTGTTCAAATTGGAGTCAAACTTCTAAACCCACCCTGTTGGAATGGGTTGAGAAGCATGCAAAAAGAGTTTGTGCATCCCCTACTTTCAGCTAGAGATAGGCTCAGACGAAACCCTCAAACTCAAATACACCTAAACTTGGTTGTGTAAAGAGGAGGCTGAAGTCCAAATCCTGATCCAGATTTGAATTTCACAAACGTCTCCCTATTCTTAGAGTGGGATGACCTAAATCTAGTGATCCAGCCCCCTGCATTGATCTTTGTCTTGGTGTGGAATTGTCCCTAATATGAACCCTGCTCTAGATCCACATTTCGCCAATGGCTCCTATCTTTGTAACAGGGTAACCCAAACCCCCAGGGATCTGACCACCCCCAAATTCTAGGGTGAACAAAATCCAGATCTGACTGTCTTAGTAATCTTCCTCCGCTGCCTTTGGCTGAGGTTTATATCAATGCCTTTCCACACACAACCCGCCCCCCACCTCCTGCTCCTTCACCTCATGCCATTGCAGCCTCCTCTGAATCCAATCTGAGGCTGTAGAGTTATTTAAAAAAACAGCTTATAAATCTATGGCTTGACATTGATTTTGGACATCCAGTGAACTAAGATGAGCATTCTGCACTCAAGTCCCCAAAAGCTGCCATGTTCATCTCTCCTGTGGGCACTGCATAGTATTGATCCCCATGTTTGTGTCACATGAAGGATGAATTATCACATATCAAATCTTGCAGTATTCATTTAATGACCCTGAATAAAACATTACTCACAGATTAACTGAGCAGTTTTAAGTGAACAACCATTTTCATCTGTTTTAAATTTTCATGGGTACTTTTCTGGAGAACAAGTACATTGTTAATAATTGAAGGGAATAAGACCTTGCTAATCTCTTTGTATTTTAATAAGGTCCTACTGCACCCCAGTAATTTGTTTTTAAAATCTTGGCATTTACAAAAAATCACTAAATTTTCTTTCCCTCCCTTTGAAATTAATAATCCTGAGGTTATGTGAAAAGAAATAATTGTTTGTGAAACAGAAAACAGGGATTGCGTAGAATCCAAAGAGCTATAAATGTGGATCCATGATGCGCTGAAAGGGGTGGAGGAAGACGATCTTTCAGTGGGAGCAGACAGAGAAGTACTGGAATAGACTGTTTAGACACAGAGAAGGATGGAGAGATAAAAAAGGAGGCAAAGAGAGATGAGAATAGGGCAGCAATTTAGACAGAGGCAGATTGGGAGATAAAAACAGGACAGAAAGAGAAATAAATGGGAGAGAGAGATAGCCAGCTAGCTAGATGTGTGTGTGTATATATATATACACACACACAAACTCCTGTGTCTAAGCTAATCATATCCATCTTTTAATCTCATTCTGTCCTATTTTTATTCCTCCATTTTTTCTGTATCCCAGTATCCTATGCAATGGCTTCCCTAAAATATCTCTCTTTGTCTCCTGTTTCTCTCTCCATCCTTCTCTGTATCTCAATATGCTACTTAAGTCGTCTTCTCTCACTGTTGAGAGCGTCTCAAACTGTGACTCTACAAAATCCCAGTTCTCTGCTTCACAGACAATTATTTCTTTTCATACAACCTCAGGATTATTCATTTCAAAGGGAAAAACAATGTACATGATTTGTTTTATCAACATCAGCATATAAATGGCATAGGTGAAATACGACCTTAAAATACAAATACACAGATACATACATAACTGTACACACATACAGAGTCATACATACACTGACAAACACATTACACAAATATACACATACTTAGATACGCACATATACATGCTCATCCATACAGTGAGTTGGCAAATGTTGGCAAATGTTGACATTTTTAGGGTGAACTCTGTTTGCAAGTGTGTGCGTGTGCGCATGTGTATTTGCAGTGTGTGGTGTGTCACAGTGTCAGCATAACTGCACCTGTATTTCCCACTCAATGGTCCATTGAGGACACCCACTTCAAGGTTTCTGATCCACAGCTCACTCCCTTCTGCCCAGACGGTGTTTAGGCTGCATAGCTCCCTGCCTTACATTGTAATATCCCCAGCAAGCCAGTCTGCCAGTTAAGCCAGCCCCTCCGCTCTGTTTTTTTCTCCAAGGGCTCTGACAAGTGTAGTACCAGCAGTACTAGTTGCCACACAGCTCCTTCTAAACAAGCATATTTATTCTTAAGGTAAAACCATTACAGAGAAAGCATCTAATAACAATAAAAGAACCTACACACATGCTAAAAAGCTTTCCCGGGGTCACCCCCAGCTCCAGCATAGAGCTCTGGTAGGGGGTCAGTCCTTCAAAGCCCACAATGGGGGTTTTTCTGTGGTTACAGGTTCATATCAGTCTTAAAACTGGGAACCAGAATGAAGGCTGTGCAGATTAGTTGTTTCTTTATACAGCTTGGGCCTTTAATCTCCTGTCTCTGGGAACAGGTATTCACCAGTGAATGGCCTTCTTCTCTGGGTGTAGCTTCAAAAGGCTGGGTTGTTTTTTGTTTTGTTTTTTTTGCAAACCCAGAGTTGTAGCATTACCCACTCCCCAGAAATTCCCCAGGAAATCTATTTAACAAGTATTGTCCCAAAAATCCATGCTTGTCCAGCACATTTCTATATAGTCATTTGAAATCTTTCCCTGGGCTCACATCTATTACATAGTATCTAGTGGGCATGTTCGCTATTAACATTTGTATTTTTTTATTATTTATTTATAATAATAAATGCACCTGTTACTCTTCTCTCTCTCTTCTCTCACACACTCACACACACACACACAAAAGACCTGGGTGAAAACTTGGGCCTGGAAGGTTTGCCATTAACTTCAGTGGGGCCAGGATTTCATGCTTGTTGTCTCCCACAGTAAGCTTACAGACCAGTATGAACCAAATGAAAGCCAGCCCAACAGTTTGGAAGATCAAAGAGATGAGGAGAGATGAGTGGTGAACAGGAAATCTGCAATAGAAGATTTCTGGAAGACGTGGGCTTTAAAGAGAGATTTGAAAGAGGAGAGAGTGTCCAAGCACAGGCAGAAGCTGGGACAAGGAAGGGGACAGGGAAAACACAGGGCGCAAGAGCTGGAGAAGCAGGAATCTGAGCCAAGATGGAGAAGGGATGTCGTCACAGAGTCTGAAACAAAAATGATTAGAGGTCTGGAACACATGACTTATGAGGAGAGGCTGAGGGAACTGGGATTGTTTAGTCTACGGAAGAGAAGAATGAGGGGGGATTTGATAGCTGCTTTTAACTACCTGAAAGGTGGATCCAAAGAGGATGGATCTAGACTATTCTCAGTGATAGCAGATCAAAGGACAAGGAGTAATGGTCTGAAGTTGCAGTGGGGGAGATTTAGGTTGGATATTAGGAAAAACTTTTTCTCTAGGAGGTTGGTGAAACACTGGAATGCGTTACCTAGGGAGGTGGTGGAATCCTCTTTCTTAAAAGTTTTTAAGATCAGGCTTGACAAAGCCCTGGCTGGGATGATTTAGTTGGGATTGGTCCTGCTCTGGGCAGGGGGTTGGACTAGATGGCCTCCAGAGGTCCCTTCCAACTCTGTTATTCTGTGATTCTATGATTCTAAGTGTTCGAACAGACTCATGAGAGACAGAGAGATGCTCATGGACAGAGTGAGAGAGGGTTGGTTCCCTGGCCTCATTTTACAGCAGATTCTCCATTGAGTGACTGTTGCCACTTCTGGAGTCCCACTGTATTCGGCTACTCTCCTTTGTACTCCGGCTCTATCACTGTCAGTCCCATACTCACCAACTGCGACTTGGCTTGGATGGACTGTACTGAGTGGCTGGCAGCCAAACCCGAATGTCATAAACATGAATCTCTGCTCCTCCCAGGGACCCTCTTTGAAACAGGGTCTATTAAATGTTTGATGGTCATTGGACTGAGTGAGTGATTTCATGCAACAAGTTATGCAAACCTGCTGTGTGGGAGAGCTTAAAACAATTCCACACTAAAGTCTTACTCTAGTGGAAAAAATCAACTTTTTCTTATTTATAACCACAATGCTACTATTGACTGATTAGCTCACAACTGGGAGTAGGAAAAGGCAGAATGGGAACACAAACCAGATTTCTTACTTCTATATAGCTAAACTGAATTGCACTGGGTCAGTGTTTAGATTGGGCGCCTCGGAGAAAAACCCATTGTGTTGCTGGAAATGGTATTGGTGAGCCAGCACCTGAATGGGAGTGGAGTGTGCTTAACACCTCTTGTAATCAGGCACTCGGTAAGGGAGTACACCTGTTATGGGGCTCTATTGAAACAATACTTTGGCAGGGTGGTAAAAGGTGCTGTCTTTTGGATAAGATATCATATAGAGTACCTGACTATTTGTGGTCATTAGGGATCCCCAAAGTGCCAGGGTTGCCAAGTTCCAGTTTGGTTACTTACATTTTGCCAGCTATTGTCCCCCTGCATTTGAACCGGTTACAGCATCCTTCTTCACTTCCTGTCCCGAACTGTGGGTAGTGTTTCTGTTAAAGCACTGCCACATTCCATCCCAGAGGTGGCTGCATTTCAGTGGTGGGTGAAATGATGCCTGTTTTGATGTATAAAGAACACTGTGTATAAGCTGAGCCAGATTTTGGGCCCTGCTCCTGCAGCTTCATACTACTCCAGAGAGACACAGAAGCTGGAAAGCTAGATTAACCAGTTTGGAAAGCTAACCATCCTATTCATGGCTCCCAGGGACAAAAATTGTTCCTAGGGTGAAAGGAGCTGTGGCTGGGATGGCCCTGCATCTGTCCATCCCTGGCTGTCAGAATGGCCTTTAGGCTGCTCTAATTGATGCCCAGGACTGGTGCCCATTAGTGTTAATTATGACATTAAGTTTTGTGAAATGATCTGATTTTTATCTTGACTTGGGGCCAAATTCATCTCTGGTGTAAACTACACTGAAGTCAATGAAGTAACAGGGAAGAGTAATTCAATACTTGGTGAGTGGGATTTTCACAGGTGCTCATTGTTGGCCAACCTCTTCTCACATTGAAGTGAGCGCTAAAACTCCCATTGGCTGGAACAGTCAGGCATGTGCTGAGCACTTGTGAAAATCCTACCTGATATTTATATGCATTTATTCTTCTCATTATGTCTCCCCTTGAATGCCCTGGATCTGGCACCTATAGATAGCAGAGAACAAGGCTCTCCCACAAAGCGACGAGGAGCTGGCTTGTCCTCTTCCTGAAAGCAAGCTGGAGGCCTGCTTAGATCTCTCCATTATGCATTTGTTTAGAGTGGTTGCTTTTCTGCCAAATCACCAATCCCTCCCCACATACCTACTTGTCTCTAAAAGTTAGGGACTGCTGCTTTCCCAGAGTCCAGGCCCAGTTGACTGTGACTGATGGCTTTGCCTTGAGAACTTCAATCCAGTGGCACATCTCAGAGGAAATAAGGATTTAGCTTTTTTTTAGAAAACAAATGACTAGTCTGGAACTTCTCTGCCTCTCTGGAATATAATGCAATCAGGGCTAACACAACCGCTACTCTTACTCCCTGTGACCACAGGAATAATTCAAGCCAGGGCTCAGCTGCAAACCCTTTGTGACTGCGTTACACAAGCTCATTTGGTTTGAACTGTAAAGTTTCAGTTGCTCTTCCCATTTGGAACCTAGACTTCTTGAAAATGTTATTTTTGTAACAGGCTTGTCCCAAATTGATCTTATTGTGCTGCTGCTCAGCAAATGCATCTATTGCAAACGCACACACTTGCACATGAGATCATAAGCACTCAAAGCCCTAATCACATATGCAAACACACACTTCCACTGTCTCTCACACACAATTTTATAATCACTCAAACACAATCACACATGCAGTCACAAGCACTTCCTCTCATCCACACATTCTCTCTCATATTTCCACAGTCACTCACGCAATCCCTCATACTAAGACTTACATATGCTCTCTCTCTCTCTCTCTCACACACACAACAACAACAACAACAACAACACCAACACATAGGTTCCAATTCAGCCCTGGGCTAATCAGATGCAACTCCATTGGAATCAGTGGATTTGTATGCCCTTACAACATCCTCTATGCATACCGAGTGAGACACACAGTTACACACAGAAGCCCCCTCCCACCACACACACTCTCTCAGTATGGAGAGCACATAAATGGGTTTATTTTATTTTTATTTTATTTAAGCTGGACAAAAGTTATTAAGTGAACCTCACTCTGCGATCAATAAAGCAGCTCAGGGATGCTTAGAAACCATGTTACTTTCAGACCCTGTTAGTTTTTTAATATCCCCATTTCCCCAGGTGGATTTTCAGATATGATCTGTGGGTGAATGCCGCACCAGCTGTAACCCTGACAATAGTGACCCAGATGATAATCAACAAAATGAACTATTTGAATAACGTTGGGTTAGAAGCCAGCCCTTCGCAGAGCCCTGCTAGATCCTGCAGTAACTCAGCATTATTTAAAAACACCAAGTGAACATTGCATTCCCCATTCTGATCCCACGCCTGGGGATGCTAAGAGAGTCTTGGATGGGGACAGTGCAGACACTGTACTAGAGTGCTGGGGTCTAGGCTCAGAGGTGACAGGTGGGAAGGCTGAGCCATGTTGGAGTGCAGGCAGGGCTGGATCCAGCAGTGAGTGCAGGGGACTTGTTTTAGTGGAGAGTGGGGATAGCTGATCCCAGAGGCATATATAAGGAGGGCAGGTCCTAGTGGAGAGCGCAGAGAGCGGATCCCAGTGGTGAGTGTGGGGAGCAGCACCCAGCAGTGGGTGTGCGGAGGGGCTGGGCTCAGTGGGGAAAGTGAGATGCTGTGAAGCTGCTAGACTAGTGCTTGGGCCTGTGCTTTCTTGAGCATTGAACAGGGCCCTCTGCAGTGCCAGGGCATCAGGGGAAGCAGAAGGGAAGGTTACTGGGAAAGGAGGAGAAGGCACCCATACTTTATGTCATTAATCTCTGGGACCTTCCCTGGCAGCACCAGCAAGGAGAGATGAACTCAGAAAGGAATAGTGAGCAATGGCTGGTGTTGTCACCAGACAGGAAAAGCTCCAGCTGGCTGATTTATGGGACGAGTGAATAATTCAGCCTGCCCCTGCGTCACTGTATTAATTCTGCCTCTGACACTGGGCTGAGATGTGTCAGGGCGGAGTGGCTCAGGACAGCTGCCTGACAAGTTCCTTCCCCTCGCATGCCCCAAGGGGATGTGAGCTGAGACCAGAGAAGTGGGTAGGGAAGGAACAGGCAGCTAAAGCAGCTGCCAGTGCTGATGAAAGGATTCTCAGACACAGAGATTTTGGGAGATGCAACCACATGGTGCCCCAACTCCAGTCATCCAGGTTGCCCCCATTCCAACCTTCGGTGCTAGGGAAGTGTTCACCACCCACATTCCAGTTCCACCATGTGTGGGAAACCATCACCAGGGAGTAATAACCTGAGCCACTGAGGAATCACTTTATGGGGCACGACTAACATCTCCCTTCTTCCTCTCCCATCTGCTTCTTATTGAACTGGAAAACCTCCCTTCTGTCCTTCCCTACGAAGTGAATCTTCCCCACTGTCACCAACCAGGAAGGGAGAGCAGGCTGGGGGAAGGAGGTTGGGCACTCTGTGCCTCATTCTTCATTGTCCTGCACCTCGTGTAGTCATTTACACCAGTGCAAGGCAGGTGTAGAACACCACTGTTCTCTTCTAGTAGCGCTTTGCACTCACTGTGCACTGATGTAAATGACTGCACATGGTGCAGGGCAATGTAGAAACAGGCCCTGAATCCTGGGCTCTGTAACTGGGGTCTTCACAGGCATCTTCAGCTTTGCTTGAGCTGGTGAATCAGAGGAAGCATTAGGATCAGTGGCATTTCAGTCTTGGCTCAATCTCGGCTGGCAGGCTCATGTACTGGTGCTGTACAAGTTGAGCCTTTAAAGCACAACTGTAGTTGAAAAAATGAAGCTGGAAGAAGAGCCCCATGGCATCTGTACTGATCCCCTCCCAGGATTTTCTGGATTGGATGAGCTCTGTTTACAAGTCAAAAGATTATTTGGTTTGTTGGTTTTGGTTTTTTCCCCTCTATCCTTCTGCCATGAGAACTCAGCCCTTGGGACAAGAAAACCCAGCTACTCTACTCACAGAGATCCTGCATTTAGGTTTTAGGTAGCAGTTTAGCTGATGATGGTGTATGAGGCAGAGCAGAAGGCTGCTTACTCTACCACAGCTGTGCCAGCTCTATGGGAGAAATGAGAGCAAAAGCTTGTTTTTATCAGGGAAGAAGGAATCATTATTACACGGGCATTTCTCTGACTGCCAAAACACTCTGTGAAGGTGAGGCTTCCTGTCGGTTACAGCAGAGGACTGAGTCAGGTCTCTGAGGTTCGACTCTGACACTGATTTACCTTGTGACCTTGGCCAAATCAATTCCCATCCCCCCCCCCCCACCCACACACACACACACCCCTCAGATTTCCCCATCTGTACAGTGGGGACAATGTTCATTACCTATGGGATGGAAGGAGAAGAGTGTTATTATTCATTTACTTTCTTCTACAAGGTGATGCTGGCTTAAAATCAATTCTGACTTTTTTTTCCTATGCATTTTCTGCCTTCAGAAAATCCAGATGCTGTTCAGTGTGCCATAAAATTGGGGACCATTCCACATTTCATTACTCTATGCCCCTTGCTTGTCTCTTTATTTTTTTGACATCAGCTCACCACTAGTTGATTTTCAATTTGGGCAAAAGAAAATCCAAGCACCTTTTAGAGACGGAGCCGGTAGAGGTGTTGTAAGCTCTGGGTGGCTTTCACCATCCCATGCAAAGAATGGGTACTTGTCAGTATCTCACTTCACAGTTGCATCACTTCTGTCTGGCAGAGCAATAGGCCATTGGGCTATCCAGGATTTCAGGTTCTGCTGATCAGCGAGGAGGATCTAAAATTAGCTCAGCAGTATGAGTCAATTTGCAAACCAGGAAAATCCTTGCAGGGACTGATAATCATCCAGGAACCATAACTGAATAAACAAACAGCCCAGAGCAGTGCAAGGTAAATGCCAATGACAAGCCTAAGTCAGTTCAACCCTGAAGCATCCATCATTTCATCCATAATAATTCCCACAGATGCACAGCTTCAGCAGTGTCCCTTCCTGTTCAGTGACATAGACACTTGGAGTTTGGACCAAGGGACTGGTTAGCAGCTGAGACCTGAAGAGCTTGCAGTGTGGTTTGGGCCACAGGGCATGATTGTGAGCCACTGACAATGACAGGTTTCAGAGTAACAGCCGTGTTAGTCTGTATTTGCAAAAAGAAAAGGAGTACTTGTGGCACCTTAGAGAATAAATTGGTTAGTCTCTAAGGTGCCACAAGTCCTCCTTTTCTTTTCACTGAACAATGAGAGCACCCATCTTTCTAGTGCACTAGTTCTGTTAGCGCATTAGTCATAATTACCCCTTTTAGTGCACACACTTTGCTGGTGCAACAACAGTCCTTACCAGTCCTATTAGTGTGCAGGGATCTCACCAGTTTGAAAAGAAGTTTAGCTCAAAGCTGCATTCAAAGGTTCTTCTCCCAGTGTGTGTGTGTGTGTGTGTGTGTGTGTGTGTGTGTGTGTGTGTGTATAGAAATGGGAGGGAGGTAATCTGGGTGGCATCTGACATTTCAAAAAACTGTAAAAAGCCAGAAAGTAAACAAGCTTCATTAACTCCAGCAAAGGGCAACACACGTAGCTGGCAGCTTCTCCTCTTTTCTCTAACTTGCTGCCTTTCCCCCTTATTGTCTAAGGGATTCATTATCATTAATGGCTTCACAAATTGCATCACAAGCAGAGCTCTGAAATATTCCAAGAATGGGTAATTGGTAACGCCCTCCCATTGGATGGACTGAGTCTTCCCCTCTTTCTTTCTTGTCCCCGGCTCCCCCTTTTCTTTGATCTGTGTATTCTCTCCCATGGCTTTCTTGCTTACTCTCTTCTTCTGCCTTCCCTTCTTCCTCCCTCATGTTCTCCCTCAGCTGCTCGCTCCGCCAGATGCCTCATCACTTCTACTGCCCACAGCATTTTGCACAGCTCTCCTGGCTGTTGGGATGTCAGAGATTTGGGGTGGAAAATTTAAATGAGGTGAACCATAAACCAGCTGTTTCCCATTTGCATCTGTTTCCTGCTGGCATGAGACGAATTAAAGGGACAAAATATCAATGCCATGCAGAACCCTCGATGGCACACAAGGCCCCTCACATGCTTCCTCCATGCACAACAAAGGGCTGCAGAATCTTAGCCCTGGGGCCCAGTTCAACCCAAGCTAAGCCCGTGCCCAGGGCATGGTCAGGGCAGGGCTGTCAGGAAGAATTATACAAACAGGGTGCCTTTCAGATGGAGTCCATCTCAGAGCAAAGCAGCTCATGAAGGCATCTGACAATGAAGGATATGAACAGCAGTGAAAGACATTATTTGCAAAGGTGCCAAAGAATTTCTCAGGGTATTTCAGAGCAGTACCATTGTAATGGTACAACATCCTGTCCTAATAACTAAATATTCCAAGGAGGACCTAGCTGGTACTGCAATTCCATAGGTAGCACTCATCCTCTGTTCTCAAGGCTGAGCCAATGGCCCAACATGGTGCTAGCAGGTGCTGTGCTGCTTGGCATGAGAAAAGAGCTGCACGCTCATACTCAAGCTGTGAATTATTTTCCAAAGTGAGGATTTACAGTTTAATACTATCTATCGAATGGTCCTTTCTGTGTACTCTTGCCTACGAAGGTTCAGCCTCACCTGAAGAACTTGGAGACAATTCCTCAGACGGATCAGTTTCTGTCTCGCTACTAGATTCTGGGAAATTCAAAACTGATAAAGACAACACTTGTTCCTACAATGTGCAATTAAACTGTGGAACTCATTGCCACAAGAAACCACTGAAGCCAAGAACTTAATAGGTTTCCAAAAGGGATCAAATAATTATTGGGATATCAAGAATATTCAGTGTTATTGTAATTAGTGAGAACAGCAGTTTTGGAAGAGTTATTAAACCTTGTGCTTCAGGATTTAAGCCAATCTCTATTAGAGGCTAGGACGAGGCATAATGTGGGGGGCAGATTACCGCACATCAGCCTTTTGTGGAGTTCTTGCCTCTGTAGCATCTGGCACTGGCCACCGTCACAGATGGGAAACTCGACTAGATGGACCTTAGGTCTGATCCAGTCAAGAAATTCTTATGTTCCTGTTCTATGACTAATGGCGGCATAGAAACACCAAAACGGGGGCAAAGCATTGCCATTTTTATTTTATACCTACTTTGCGCAGATATAAGTAAGGTTCATGGCAGAGGGGACTCCTGCCCAAGAACTGAAGTTTTGTCATCTCCGCCTGCATAGACTTTCTGTTTCCCTCTACTCTATTCAGTGTCACTCTCGTGGTTGTGCCATCTATGGCCATGGTGCATGCGGCACCCACAATCATGTCACCATGGCGAGCCCTGAGATTATGGAGGCCTGAGAAATTCTCCCATTGACCTAAAAAGAAAAGGAGTACTTGTGGCACCTTAGAGACTAACCAATTTATTTATCATCGGATGAAGTGAGCTGTAGCTCACGAAAGCTTATGCTCAAATAAATTGGTTAGTCTCTAAGGTGCCACAAGTCCTCCTTTTCTTTTTGTGAATACAGACTAACACGGCTGCTACTCTGAAACCTCCCATTGATCTGAGACTCAGTCCTAAAGATTGAGGTAATCGGGCCTCAGAACCTTTTGTGGTTCACCTGTCACTGCTTGACAAGTTCCCTGCTTCACAAGCTTCAGATGCACTCCCTTCCCCAGCCTCTTCAGGCCACTCTTCATGGTTAATAGCTTTGCTAACTTTATTGCCACTGGGATATTTCCCTCTGTGCTTGAGAATCACCATGGAGACCCCGATGTGTCTGTGTCCCCAGCACACCTCTTGGCCTGGTATTAAACCTTTTGCAATGTACCACAAAATCATCTTTAGCTTGGAGGACTGATTAAATAAATATGAAAACTGCTCCCAGAGGAGATAAATATTTGCCAGACATGCAGAAAGAAAAGCAATAATATACCATGTAAGCTACTGGCTTTTATTAGCTCTGCTCCTCTTTCTTCCCTTGAAAAGTATTGCTGCATTGTTATATTAATCTTTACTCCAAAGCAAATTAAAGCAGGGACAGTTGTCAGAGTATTATGAAGAACATCTGTTTAATTAGGGCTTCCTTTACATCAATTTGAGAGAGCAATGTAAGGACCCTGTTCATCCACTTTGCTTTCTCACTCCCCACTCCTGCCCCTCCCTCCCTAAACTATGTTAAATATGAGAGGAGGAATGTGTTGTGACTGCAGGTGCACCTGAAGCCTCTATCACTGCTTATTCCATTACAGCATCTCCTTTCACATATGATGTCAGCTCTTCCCATCAGTGCTAGTCCGAGGCGGGGGGGAGGGTGGGTATAATGTGTATTGTGAGATTTTTTATGTTCTTCATCTCAAGAGCTCCTATCTCCTCCCTCCCTTCCCTCAGAAAAAAATCTTTAAAATTATAATGAACAACTATTAATTATCATTAGCAATTTGCCATTCCAGACGAGATTTACATCTGAGAATCTCTACTTGGTTTTACAAATGCTAATGAATCAAGTCTACCCTGTGAGGTAGAGTTAGACTCATTTTAAAGGGGTAAGTCCTTTAGCCATATGAGAAGGGCAGGGTGATTGCAGTCTTCTGACACCTGTTTGTGACCATCCATGGGGACGAAAAAGAAAAGCAAATTGAGAAATTAGGACCTCTCTCACACACACACACACATCTCTGCAGCATCTGAGTGCCTAGACACTATTCCCTCCGTATTTCTGTAGCCTCTTATCCAGGCAGACAGCAGTGAATTAATCATTATGTCTAGGATCTCCACTCCGAGAGATATTGACTCTGAGATTCCAAGCTTGTTTGTTACTTGATAAGACTAAACTTCATTGGGGCTGCCCAAGGTGTCACAACAAGCAGTTTAATGAACTAGCTTTCCAAGCTGTGAAGGCAGAGCTGAGATCTGCACCATCACAAGCAAAATGCAGCTTGTAGATTCGATTCAACCTAGTCAGTGGGCATCATGACCATCCTTAGGTCACACTACTCCCCAAAAGCACCGAGTGAGAAACAATTGTATGTTCTACTAGTGAGGTGTGAAACAATACTGAAAAAAGAAAAAGTCCTACTTCTTCTCAACTCTCCACCTGCCCCTGGACCGTCACCTGTCTTTGGAACCAAGCTTGAACCAAACCTTTCTGAGGGTCTGAAATGTTCAGATTACTCATTTTCCTCCTTGCACAGACTCTTCTAGGGTCAGATTTTTCAGTACACATCGGTGCTTTGTGCCTGTGCAGTCATGCAAAGCAGCTGCAAACCCAGGATATCTGGTCATTTAAGCAGGCTACACCAAGTCACCTGAGAGGTGCAAAGCAGTCAGAGCACACCAGTGAAGCTGGCCCTGTGAGTCCAGCCAGTGATTTCCAGACCAGTTTTGCAGACTCAGGTGGTTTTGATTATTTAGAAAACCTTCTGGATGTTTGGGATATTCTCATAAACTCAGACTCTGAGCCTTTGCCCTTTACCCATCATTAGAAGTATTTCCCTATAATTATATATTATCTATGTATTATTCATAAATGCCCAACCACATCATCACCATTTGCCATAGAAGGAACTCAAAGAATACCTTTGCCCTGAAAATTAAAGGGGCTAATTTCCAGTTACACAACAGCCCCTTTACATCACTTTACACCTTGAAGTTTAAGTAAATTACAGCTACACCAGTTCTCAAGTCCCTTCACACTGGTCTGGTCAGTGATCACTCGGAGTTCAAGGATGATTGTCTTCCATAAAACAATAGCCAGTTATTGCTGGTGGATCCGCAGATGGCTAATGAGACCGATCTGGGATCCACATATCTTGTCACAGTTGGGTCAGACATTTCCCAAGGAAAACAGTGGATCTAGATTGTTGAGTCAAGCTGCAGCACGTTCTTTCCTCCTTTCCCATTTCTCTGTTTCCTGTTGTCTCCATTGGATCTCAAAATACTGGGATCCTTGCCACAAAGTCCTTTTTGGTTGGTCAAACCCCTTCACACTGTCAGTGTGGTTAAAAGGGCACTTTAGTGTAAATGAGAATCAGGCCCAAAGTGGTGACAGGTGATCAGAAAACTCCATGGAAACTAGCACTCAGTGTCACGTTTGAAATCTAGTCATCTGCCAGTTTGAGGCCCTGAGGTGCTCTCTGACATTTAATTACAGAGGAGTTACCTGTTCTGATACATCAGTCCCTTTATGATGGAAAGCCTCCGAACTGTGCTCACCAGCTGGCTCTCAGGTCCAATGTGCTTGGTGCTGTTCAGGAGCTGATCCTCTTGGACAGTTCCCCAGTAGCTGGACAAAGCCATAGGCAGACAGAAACATCGTCCCACGGTGGTGGTTTGATCATGTTATAGAACCACAACAGCACAAGCCGCAGGGCCTACTCACACATGCAGCATCAGCAGTCATCTGCCTCTCCCCCAGCCTATCCCAGTTTTTCATTCTGATTGAATCCCAACTCTCTAAGCTCAGGTCAGCCTCAAAAATTCAGGGTCTTTCTTTTCTGCCCTTTCCCTGTCTCAGACTGCATGAAACAAAATGAAGCTCTGGGGGTGGATGTGATTTTTAAAGTGATAGGGCTACATTTTGCTTTGGTTCAACAGCTGTGTCAAGCTTTTCCTGGGGAGCTCAGTGGCATCTTGGTCATATCATCATAATCTGGGATTTTCAAAGAAATCCAAAGGAGCTAGGCACACACATCCCACTGAATTTCTTCTTTCCCTTGGTTTCCTTTGAAAATCCCAGGCATCAACACAATGGGGCCCCAATCAGGGTTAGGGCCTTGGAACACTTTGTTGATTATTATTGCTGTTGCTCCCAAAATGTGCTCAGGCCTGCACAGACAGTTAGGAAAAGATAGCTCCTGCTCCAAAGAGCTTCCAGTCAAAAAAGGACACACACACATATAAAACAGATAAAGGATAGGGGCATCCAAAGCAACACCCAAGAAGAACAATTGATGGGAAAATAGACCCATAGGTTGATGTTTCAAGTGATTTGGCTAAATATATACTATATGTATTAGATACAGGGCTGGTAGTGTTGCCTATTACTAACGTTCCCCAACACTTCCCATTGTAAGACCCTGTTTTCACTTGCTTATAACATCTCCTCACAGCTCCTACCTATGTCTGCAATGTGCATGTGCTGTCCCCACAGAGCGACTGAGTACGCTCCAGCTCAGGGCTACAGAGGCAAAGACAGACAGACTTTCCCTACAATTGCTGCTCTGGGCGGGGGTGGGGCCAGGCACGGAAACTGAGCGCAGGGAGCCTGGTTGAGCCAGGAGATTGGGACTGGGAGCCAGTGAGGGAAATGGTGTGGGGGACTGGGAACCAGTTTTTTTGCGGGGTACAGTGAGATTGGATTAGGAGCTGAAAGGTGCATTGAATGAGTCAGTGCCACTGTGGAAAATATAGCACTTGATCATGTAATAAAAGACTTTATCATAATGCTTACACACAAAGGGAGCTGAATTTAAGTTGCACAGGGAACCTTAATTCTGGCATCTTCTAACTTTTGAGTGCTTGATTTTGAAACCTTAATAATATTCCTTTAACCTAATTTTTGTGTGTGTAATATCTGTAATATGTATTATATCAACAAAATCTCCCAAGGAAATTAATGCATTTAAAAGCTAAAAGTTAGAGCTTTTCATTCTTTTCCTTCTCCTTCACACACACATTTCCAATCTTAGTCTCAGGGGATATTTTGTGGACAAAAAAGCCCATTTCTAAAGTGCAGTCTGAACCCCAGGGTTCACTGAAAGAGCATTGGGCCCCTGTAGCCAGCTGAATCATAGCTCTGCAAAGAACAAAAGCGGACAACTGCTAGCAACAGCTGGCACACTCATGCCCTTCAGAATTGGGAAAAGCTTGAGTGCTTCAGAATTGGGAAAAGCTTGTGCCCCCACAAGCATTCCTCCTCCAGCTCCATGCATGATACAGCTTGCAGATCCCCCTCCACAGCACGTTACATTTCCTCTCACCTGCTGCTGAGCCTCTGGAGGGATTGCGTGGCACATGGTGTGGGTGGATCAATGAAATTTGCTGTCTCTTGGTTACCTGTAGAGAAAGCCTGAAAGTGAGGAACAAGTATCGCAGTAGATTACAATAACCACCGGCATCAGCCATCCACCACAGCAGCAGGCACTTGACTCTGTTTGCCTTGAATATGTTTTCCTGGAACAGCAACATATTTCCCATTCCTTGGAAGCTTAACACATCTCTCTCTCTTTCTCTTCTCCCACACATTAACACACCAGTCTAGCCCCAAGCTTACATCACATTTATCCCCACAAGTCAAATCTAGAGTGAGATCTCAATGCACCAGCCTTCCTCTTGACCATTTGTTCCACATTTCTGAGCCATGCTTTCTATCAGGTCCCCGCGTGGGTGTTTGCTGGCTGCCAGAGAAGATTGCACTTACTGAGATGAGGTGCCTTCATACAATAATTTATTAATGGGGCTGTGCAGGTGGGGAAGAGCCAGGGAAATTCTCATCCTGCCCATTCTAAACTATCTCTTTTCTGTACTCCCACAGAAATTAGGTTGTATGTTTTATGACTGAAAAAACCTTTTGCACACACAACGATGTGGGAAATTGCGCCTATTGTGCCCATTTGTGTACATATAATACTTAGTCCTGCCACGAGTGCAGGGGACTGGACTAGATCACCTCTTGAGGTCCCTTCCAGTCCTCTGATTCTATGATGGTGATGATCCCATGGTGACTCACCCATTTGGTACGCCCAGTGAGTGTGTAATTGTGGGTATCTGTGAATGCATACATTTTTGCTGGCATACCCATTGTATGCATCTTCAAATGTTCAGTAACATTTGTTCAATGTTGCCGCATGTTCAATAACACCCTACCTAGGTAATGTATTTCCAACACCCCCCATCACTTCTCTGTCTTTTCATACACTCGCTATTCTTATTTGTTGATACTATTGTGATGTGCTATTTACCTCAGTCAGAAGGTTGAAGGCCTTCCCATACCTCCCCCCCCCCTTTAAGAATTTAACAAATAAATCACTGCTTTGTAATGCAGTTCACTAGAGTTCACTGCTCTGGTAAATGGTTTGCTATAGCTCTAAGCGGAATGTAGTGGTAGGTTAAATGCTACAGTGCAGTGGTCTGAGGACAAAGTCACTGCCATTATATTGCTGAAGGGATGCTAATTGAGTAGCAATGAACAGAAGTGAGAGGTGCAGGAAACAGGG
This sequence comes from Lepidochelys olivacea, assembly GCF_965140295.1. Classification (NCBI taxonomy): domain Eukaryota; kingdom Metazoa; phylum Chordata; order Testudines; family Cheloniidae; genus Lepidochelys; species Lepidochelys olivacea. The sequence continues at coordinate 12,291,062 of NC_140432.1, read as the reverse complement.
GCCCTGATTCATCAAAGTACTTAAGCATATTCCTGATGTTAAACATATGCGTAGCCTTGTTCAAATCAGATACTGCCTGCATGCTTAAAGTGATGTGCTTAAACACCTTGTTGAGCTAGAGCTTTGGCTGGAAGCAGGTGGGTGTTGTTGCTGAAGGGAGAATGTAAAATCTGAGCTGCTTAGTCAGAAATAATGACATGGTGAAGTATATTTTTCAGCACTGCTGCAGTCTTTGTTACACTGAGAGACACATTTTGCTGAAACAGTAGAATTCCACAGGCTCCTAAAACTAAATAGTTGACCCCTAGTTGCGCTTAATCCAGGATGCAGATTCCTCCTCAAAAGTTACGAATGAATGTTCTTGGGCCAGGAGAAGCCTGCCCTCTTTCCCATTAGGGAACAGTTTTATTTAGGTTGGAGGAACCTCCATTATTTTTAAAGGATTTTCCTTTATGTCCAGATAAACTCCAGTCATTCCTTCTGTGTGAGAAGTAGGGGCAGAGGAACTGGAGCGGATAAATTCCGAACCTGAGAGAACCTTTACCCAGAGCTCAAGCTGAACCAAACCTTCTTCAGAAAAATAATAATATGATCCTAAATCTAGTTAGATCCAGTTTTTCAGTTCAGCCTATTAGAAAAATAGGAGCAAGTTGCAAAATTCAGATTCAGATCTGAGTTCCCATTTTGAACACACTCTGAAAGTCTGGATCCGGAGTGTCAGTTCTGAACCAAGTTGTTTGCATTTTCTGGTGATCTCTGTGCATCCAGGTCATGGCTGGGACCAGAAGTGCCTAAATATCACCAGGGAGCTTGTTCTCATGAAGTCCAAAACCCAGGATCACCAATTTAAGATGATCATCTTGTTCTGATTCTTATCCAAAATGAACCTCCAGATCTTCTGAGTTTCCCCTGACCTCTAGCAAATAAATCACAGACAATGACCCAGGATGTATAGAGGAATCCCCCTAAACTGAGGGATCAGTAGGTGTTTCCTATCTCTTGAGTTGCCGCAAGGGGGCAGCTGCAAATCCACTTCAAGAGTCATACAAAGTATAAGGTGTTCCTGGCTGGTGGCAAGAAATAAAGTGTCTGTGAGTCCTGGCAAGTGGGTCTGTTATTATAATAATGCATTAAGTTGCTAGAGCTGCCTCTTTCCATTCAGTAATGAACAAGGAAAGATATGTTATGTGCTTACATAGCATTGAACCAACTGACAGGCTACGAGAACGGGAGATATGTGGCTTCTCATCCAATTTAGGAATATAATTTGGATAATGACTTTCTGTGGATGGGATCCAGATCTCATCTTGTTCCCCACTCATATGGCTTCATTCTCCTTATGGGAGAGACAACGGTTTCCAAGCAGGGGGGAAATGATGCAGCCACTGAATGGACACAGCATGAGCAAGCTCAGAGACTTGTCTGCTAGGATCAGGACTGAGAACTTTCAAACTCAATTCACACAAGCTATCTAACAGCTATCAGATGGTGGCACTTACCAGTGCTGTATTTGAACTGGTGACCTATGCACATGGACTGGAACAGTATGGGACTGATTCTTAATTTCTTCAAAGCGTTTTCCACCTTTTTTGCACAAGTGCAAATAACTACACAGGGCCTGATTCTCATTTAAATGAAGGCTTCTTTACACCTCTCTGGCAGTGTAAAGGGGCCTTAAAGTAGGGGTATGGTACACGTATGCCACATCAAGGCCCCTTTAAGATGCGGGAGTGGTGTAAAAGTGAAACTGAAAATTCAGGCTCCAGGCTGCAAGGCAGTGGTGAATCTGGGTTTGAGTCTAATCTCATTTACGCTGACTATAGCAGTGTAAATCCCATTGGCTCCTATAGAGCTAGGCTGGATTTACACAGATGTAAGAGAGATCAGAATCCGGCCATACTGCTTTTAGAAATAATGCAGACTAGGAGGGAGAATGGGATTTTCCAGCAATTTGTTTTAAAACATAAGTATAGGATATTGATTGTATTTAAATATGGGTGGAAGGTGCAGTATAAATATTAAGTATCATGAAATAGGCTATATCATTTGAGACCTCAAACAGTTTTTTAAATTGTTTCCATTAAAGCTTTGCAGTTCACCTTTCGGCCTTTTTATGGTAGGTTTTAAATTCTAATGTGCAGGGAGAGGAGTGGAGCAGGTAACTTAAAGCTGCTTCTGCATGGTGAAGTCTGGCTGCTGTTATGCAAAGAGTACTTTGTAGTAATTAGGTAGCCCTCTGGCGCATAAGGTTGTGAACCTGGTGTCATAAATGCAGCTGGGCTTCTGGTGTCAGGCTCATGAGGGATCTGTGCTGTGTTTACTTGTTCTATAGAGGTAAACTGTCTAAGGTTAGCATCACCCTGTTAACATAGTTACTAGCATAAAATGCTTGCTGATTTGGCCAGGGATGTTCTGATTACAGCTGCTGTGACCACTATGATCCAGAAAACCGAATCCCAGAGCATGGGACACAACACAGACATCCCAACTTGGGCTGTTCAGAACTCAAGCCTGATTGGTGCTTAGGTGGGAGACTACAAGTTAAAACACAGGTGTTGCAGGAAGCTGTTAGTGTCTCTTTCCCTGGAATGAATGACCCAGAATAGTGCTAGATGAAACAGTGCTGCTAATGGGACCTTTATGACCAGGATCACAATCTCAAAGTTTAGGTTCCATCCATTCTTCCAAGGTCCTGATTTCTTGGGGTCATTAAAGATTTCATGGTACTTTTGGCAAGAGTAGCATGTGTTCTGATTTTATTCCACCTTAAATAACTTCCCCCCTTCTAGTTTCAAGTGGATGCAGGATTCTTCCCTCTGGTCTAAACTGTTTTCTAATGGCACTTTGTGATGTCAAACAGCACCTATGTGCCACCCCAGAAGTGGCTGCAATTTAGTGATGGGTTAAATGATACCTAGTTTTTAAAGCTCTTTCAAAAGCAGCTAACTTCAGCAGGAGACTGTCTCCTTCAGTTCCCTTCTCCTCATCCTTTCACACACTCTGGTCACTCAGGGCTGCTCCAGCACTGGAAGCATAAACGCTGCAGAAGGATTGTCAATCTGCCCCACAAATATGATAGCGGCACTGCTACTCTTACCCCATACCCGCTGGCCGTGTCCCCGTAATCTTACGGGACAGGAGTAACCCTAACTCCGTGCGGGTTTATTCCCCCATGCAATGTAAATCCTATTAAGGTGCCCAGATAATGGCAGAATCTTCCCCCCATACTTCTATGTCTGCCAATATTTTGATCGGCCCAATTATGTGCTGCTTAGCCGGTTATAAGCTTCCCTGACAGCTTTCCCAGGACCTTTGCCACAGACCCATTTCTCTTTTCTCTTCTCCTAAACTACTGTGCTTTCTCTCTCCCCATCCCCTCCACTTCTTCTCCCTTTCTCCTTTCCGTCTTCTCCCTCGCTCCTCCTTCTCTGTCTCTATCCCACTCTTTCCCCATTCTCTCTCTTCTCCTGCTCCCATCTCCCACCTGCGCAGCATTGAAAGTCCAAGCTAAGTATAGTGTTTGCAATGCTCTAGCTATCTGGCATTTCTGCAAGGATCCCACCTCCCCACACTGAGCCAGCCCCTGGGCAGCATCCTTGGGAACTGTACCATTCATCACACCGCATCTCCTGACCATCGCAGCCCTGCGATGCAGGAGATTGCATTCTCCTGCTTAGCTCACAAATAGTGGATCACAGGCTGGGGAGTCAGGCAGTTCTGAGTCTCATATTGTTACAGAATGAGATCCTATGGGACAGCAGCAAGTACTCAGCACCATCTGCCAATGTGCAAAGCTTTCTAGGGCTTTCAGTAGCTGGAGGAGATTTCTCTCCATTGCCACCTGTATGCCTCTTAAATTATGCATGTACCCCATCCCTTGCATCTTGATTTCCAAATGCACAGACAGAGATGAGGGGGCAGGAGCAGCAGCTACAGGAACATTGCCAACTTGCCTTTCTAAGCTGCTGTAAAATGCCTTGTACCCTTTTGGGCCAGATTGGGCTTGATTCCTGCATGGGTGCTCAAGGGGGAGATAGTGCGTGCAGTCTTCCCTCCCACCCTCCCCATGCGCACCCCATTCCTAAACTCAGAGGCCAAGCACTATTGCAATCTCCCTGCCAACACCCATAACCCCTGCAGTGGCGTGCTGCAGCAGGTACATTCTCTGTGTGGTCAGGGAGCTCCTGGGGTTCGAGGCTTCCCTGAGACCAAAACCTCCTGGAGTGCCCTCTTAATGGGCCCTTTATCTAGGTGTGGAGAGGGCAAAGGAAGGGACATCTGCAGGCTCACCAAGGAACCCACAGGGCTCTAAGGGAGCACCTATCTCAGAGTTAGGATCCCTCAACACCATGCTTTGTGTCTTTGTTTAATCTGAGTGGTTTAGTCATGGAGACTGATCTCCTGTACAGCCTGGCCAGGAGCAGGGAGAGCTTCCCCCATCCAGCCTTACTCCTCTGTCTCCTCACTGATGTGCAAACAAAAGATCAGTTCATCCTCCATGGTCCTTGCCATCCTCTGCCAATTGTGAGATTCATCCACTAGGATCTGGGCTGAGGCCTCCAACCTCATCTCGTATAGTTATTATTGTGTGTTAAAGCAGTGCCTGGAGGTGCCATAGCGCCAGATGCTGTGCAAACACCTAATGAGAGACAGTCCCTGACCCAAAGAGCTCACAGTCTAAATCCACAAGACAGACAATGGGTATGTGGGAAAACAGAAGAAGGAAGTGACTCACCCAAGGTCACATAGCAGACAGTGGCAGAACAGGAAATAGAACGTGGATTTCTGGACTCCCAGCCCAGTGCCCTTTCCACTATAGAATGGTGCCTCTTAACCATATAAGCCAACACACCCAAATGAGGGGGATTTTCAGTTGCCATCAACATGGCCTAGATCAGAACCCATGAACGAGCCCATGGCTATACTGAACATGGCAATGAGCCTCACAGCATGGATAGACAGACTCACATTAGCATGGCTCAAGGTAGCACGCTAAAAATAGCACTGTAGATGTTGAAGCTCAGGCAGCTCATGCTCTCAAGCCCGTGGGTCCAAGCTCAGCTGGCTACTAGCCTGAGTCTCTGCCAGTACTGCAACATCCACACTGCTAATGTTAGCATGTTGGCTTGAGCCTGCTAACACAAGTCTGTCTACTCAGGTTGGGAGGCTCACCCTCAGCTGTAGTGTAGACATTCTCCAAGAGAGGAAGAGTCTCTGTGTCTCATTTTCAATCCCCAGAGCCATCCACTCCGCCAGCTCTTCTTCCCCACCCTTCCCTCCTGTTCTTTTTTCTTTTCTCAAAATCAGGGCATGGTACTGAGCACGGGAGCGCAAGTCCCAGGCAGATTATTAACACCAATAATAAAGAGCACAACTTTACAAGGACAAGGAGTTTGCTAAACTCATTAATTTTACTCATAATAGGGAATTAATGTGCAGAAAGGCAATACCGGGCCGGCAGTAATTGCTTTTTGGGTTTAGAACGCTAAGTGGGAAAGTTAAAAGTCATTTCCAGCCATTGCTTTCTTTCTCTTCTTTTGCTCTCTCTTGCTCGCTCTCTTATTTTTGCTTCACAAGAATTGATTTTTTGCCTATGCCTTTTTTTCATTACAAGTCATTATATTTCATCATTACAAGACTTTGGTCATATTTCACTGCTTTCTCATTATGTTTTTATAATTCTCTCTTCCCAATATTAACATACAAAGGCAGAGCCAGAGAGGAGAATTCAACAGGCTCGGGTCTATATTAATGATGTGACTCGTGCCAGAGTTAATTAGCAGCCATATTTCCAGCCACTTTTGACCTTTACGCAGACAGCAGCAATCTGTTTTCCCACTTCCTTCCCCGGATTGCACAGCCTCCTTCCAGTGTAACTCTTCAGGAGAACATCCCATGACTCAAGGTTAATGCCTTGTGAAAATGTAAGTCCCATTTCATGCCATCTTTGGACCGTGAATAGCTTTTTCTCCAATGGAATATCAGAACTGGGGAGCAGGCGGAATGGTTACTGAATAACAAGATGTGCTTTGATCTACACCAAAGCTGCATTAGCGTCAAGTGGCATAGTGGTGTTCTCCCCGTACTGGTTGGGAAATGGAGTCGATCGATGTAATGATGGGAAAGGATTTTCCAGTCAAGTTTGCTGCTGGTGTAACACTGCACTCCTGGGTGGGTCAGCTGGCACTAGGGATTGAATCTGTCAGCATTGGGCTAAACTCATGAGCCACTACTGCCCGAGTGAAGAGATTCCCCCTCTTTTAGTCAAGATTGTAACAGGCTCATCAGCTTCTGTGTATGGCTTTAGCCACCGCTAAAGAGGGACAGAGAGCCATGCTAAGTAGCAGTGGGTTACACTGGTACATTCAGTGGAGCAGCATGTCTAGGAGCACATTTTTCAAAAGTGATTAATTATTTTTCTGTGCCCCAGTTTTTTGGGGTGCCTAAACTGAGACTCTTAAAAGGGGCCTGATTTTGAGAAGGTGCCCAGTACACAACTTCTGAAAATCAGACTCTTCTAAGGAGTCTCAAGCCAGACATTGACAAAATAAAGCACCAAATATCACTAGTCACTTTGGAAACCTTGGGTTTATCTTTACAATAGGCTGAGTCAGAACACCATGGTTAAGCACGAGAATAAATTGCCTAAGGAGGTTGCGGAGCTCCATCACTGGAGATTTTTAAGAGCAGGTTAGACAAACACCTGTTGGGGATGGTCTAGACAATACTTATTCTTGCCATGAGTGCAGGGGACTGGACTAGATGACCTCTAGAGGTCCCTTCCAGACTTATGATTCTATGTGGGAACAAGCCCCGGGATCTAATTCCAAATGCAAACCTCACTACTCATCTCATCTCTATCAACAACTATAAGACAATGCAGCTGTCGTCCTTTACCCCTCTCTCCCTCTGCTTCTCTGTTACATTTCCACTGCGTGTCTGGCTTGGTTTTAACTTCAGTAAAAGCAAAGAGTGTTTTAATTTGTACAGCATGATTGATTGTCATTTAGGCTTTAATTTACAAAAAAAATTAATTGGAAAAATATAAAGATCTAGCCCAGAAAGAACGGACTGGCATTGCAGATTGCTGTACACCAGCATCTGGGAGGAAGCTGCCTCCATTTCTGGAATTTGGCACTCACTGTACAGACCTGCACAGGGCAGGATTGCAGAAGGCTCTGTGGTAGAGTGAAGGCTGTAAACAGCATTCTCTCTCTTTCTCTCTCACACACACAGTAATTACAGAAGGCTGAGTTTCATATCTAGCACCTCCGCAAGTTCATCTGTGGGTTCCCTGATTCCCCACCTCTCCTGAAATCCTCACCTATTCCTGCTTCTCCTCTCACCTAGACTATTGCAACAACCTTGTCTATGGCTTCCCTCTAGTCCCATATATCCTAGGCTCTAGCATGGTTTGAATGCTACTCCTCACCTTTTCAGATATCTGAAGAAGTGTGACTGCATCACCCCTACCTCCTCTGGTTCCCCCATTCAATTCAAAATTGCCCATCTTGCCCTTAAAGCACTCAGTGGACTTGCTTTCTCCTTCTTCATGAATTATGTCTCTCTTTATTTCCCCACCTCACTCCCTTGAGGCATCTAGCACTGGCCTTATCTCTGCTTCTCTGCACAATCTGGCCCCCGCTGGTGCAAGAGCCTTCCCCTCTGCGTTTATAGGAAGGAAAAAACTTCTCTGTATTCGTCTACTGCATCACTTGACCTTTCCTTTGCAGATTGTACTGTTTACAGCTGGTCAACATATGTCCACAAAATGTTTTTGGCAACAAATGGCCTTTGGCTAAACAAAACATTTTTTATAAAAAAAATTGTCAGTATTTTTCCATCTTCCACAAACTGTTTGCCAAAAAATTTATTGAAATCATTATCAAAATTTTTGCTTTCATGGAAAATTGAATTTTCTTACTGAGAACCAGGCAAGCAGAAAATATTTCAATATACATTTTGATAAAAAGTATCCCAGAAATTTTCACAAAAACGGGGTCCATTTTGAACTCTGCAAAACCAAAACAATTTCAAATACTGTGTGTTTAATCATTTTCCTGATTTTGATCAGCTCTTGTACTGCGTATTTGTCATAACTAAACCCACTCGCATCTCAATACTGAGGAAAGCAGAGTCAAGTTTGTAGGAGAGTGACATTGGCTGGCCCTGACGCATCATGGGCCCTCTGTCCAAGGCCCTCTGGTCCAGTCTCCTCCTTCGATAGTCACTTCCTAACTAGTGCTGTCTGTTGGGGGTCAATCAGGTACCAGGGTTTCTCCCTCCCAGTTTCAGCCTGTCATAGTGCTGAGCAGCTAGGATCAGATGAGGAGTGATGGCTTAGACAAATTGGCAGTAATATATGTACAGACAGGACCTTAATTAATGAAATAAGGAACTTTACAGTCCCGTCCCCCCGCACCTCCCCAGAGTGCACCTGTGGGCACCGCCAGTCTGATTTCTATCCCTACAACTAGACCAGGAACGTGTCTCATCTCCCTTGAGTTCCAACAGCTCTAGGCTACTGCTCAGACCTTTGCTAGGTAACCACACCCTGTAATTGTAGCTTCCTGGTAGCTGCAACTGATTGCCACCTGTGCTCCTTTCAGGTAGTTCCAGCTGGACTCGGTGTCTGTCTAATTGACCCAGCCAGCAGGAGGTGGCTGTCTGCTTTGTCACCTCTGCAGCCCTTGGAGTGGGAGGAAGTTGCTGTCTCTTCCTCAGGCAAACCAGCTGCAGTCTTTTTAACATGAGGGGGAAAGAAACGGAGAAGGCCCCCAAATTCCTCCTGACCGAGCAGCACAGAGAACCCAGCCACTCAGAGAGCCCAAAGGGACCAAAAGAAAAAGACCGGGGGTCAATGGAAAGCAAAAGGCCGGGGTAAGGAATGGGGTCAAATGTGAGACAAAATAGTGTCACTGGGGAATCGCAGAGTGAACCAACTTGGGTCTGTGCTTGGAGAAGCAGCCCCCACCCAGGGGAAACTCAAGTAGAGAGGTAAGATGAAAAGGAAAACAGTGTCAAATGAGGGGACAACAGAAAAGCAGTGGGACAGTGCAGGGTCAAAGATGGAGCCTATGTTTCACCACGTCCAGCTACCATCTTCAAAGGTGCTAAAACCTGTCCTCAGAAGGTGCAAGCATGTTTTAAACCCCACTTTTCTCCCTGGTGTAGACAAGGCCTTGGAGACAGGAGGAAACTCCCCAGGTGCAGGTCAGCCAGCTGGCATCCTCTGCCATGTTCTGAGTCCACTCCTGAGGCAAAAGGGAGGTAAACCATATAAACTCTAGTCTCCCCTCTGCACTGGACTAAAGTGGGGACACCAGGACACTGCAGCCACTTGAGAGAGAGAAATTAAAGGAGAAGTGAGTCTGAGTCACAGTCACACTTCATCCTCATCACACTCCTACCCACAGGTTCTCAGAGCAACTGAGATGACCGTTTAAGTTAACCTCCCACTGGGCCTAGAGAAGGCGAAAGGATGGAGGCTTCACCTTATCCTTGCAGGAATTCCCTAATAACAGTGGGTCCCTGTTCTCAAAGTCCCCTGAGAGCCCTCCATCCTTCCAGGTCCCTGCGGAGAAAACGTGGGGAAATATAGATACACTTCCTCCCATCCTGACTGCATTTAAAATGTCCTCACCCACCTCTTGAAGACTGACTCAGGTCCCCCTCCAGGTGCAGCCCTTTCCCATTCTCCTTTTGCTTTCAGTCAATGATTACAGAGAGTGTAAGTGCTGCTCCTCAAGCGGAGGGGAGGGGAGCTTGTTGGTCTCTGTACATTTATTTTGAAATGTTAAACTTGGCTCTTTGTCACAGAGGATTTATCCCCACTATATTTTATAGCTGCCTTCGGAGAGCTCCCACACTCCCTTCTGCTGCCACCCCCCACTTAGATTGAACCACCATCCTTGGCTGGTGGCTGGCGAGCACTCTGGGGAAGTTTAATCTCTAATTGGATGCAAAGATCAAAGTCTCATCCAGATCTTAGACAGACGGTGGCTGTTTATATCCCATCATTAGGAGCCGTCTGCGTCTTTGCAGCTTGGCATCCAGCACAGAGGGATTCCCAAGCCCCTTTCCCAAGGAAGGGTAGGACTAAGTATCTGATCCTGTGAGCTGCCGACTACCCCCATCTCCCACACAGGGTGCTCACTGAGTCACAGGAGCCATTCAGCACCTGGCAGCATCAGATCCTGTTCCAAAGGACTGAAGTACAGTGTAGACAGGCACAGGTGCACTTCAGCTTCTTTTTCTTTCTGAGGAAAAGTGTTGGGTCAGCCAGTCACAATCTAAGGCCCTGCGATCTGCTGAGTGCAGGGACAGATCCCTCGGGCCTCCCAGGGCAACAAGCTACCCCTAAAGGAGTAAGAATAAGTTAAGGCTGTGGCCCCATGCTCTTCTGCCCAGGCCTGCTATGCTGTCTGCCAGTGAAGGGAGCACACCCTGCACACTTCTAAAGGGGTAGCCTAGCAACCATGTTCCATCGGGGCTCCCAGGAGCTGCTGAGCACCACTGAAGCACAGTGCCGCTTGCACTGCCCACAACACGTGACTGTGTCTATTAGGTACAACCCACCTCTTAGAATTAAATTACCTCCTTGTTAATACTATGTAGCAACGAGGCTTGGTACTGAATGGGCATAATAACAAATAGGAGCATAAGAACTGCCTTAATGGATAAGATCAATGGGCCCCCATCTCATCTTTTACTCTATGTCTGCCAATGGCCAGTGCCAAGCACTCAGAGGAAGGTACAAGAATCCCCATAATGCACACTTATGGGATAGCCTGTCTTCTCACAGGAGAGATTCCTTTGTAACCAAGGTTGGCATGTGTCCTGATGCAGGAGGGTTTATTCCCCTAATGCATTTTTATCTTCTGAAATAACTGTATATGTTTTCATTATTCATGCCAGTCCTGTTTTGTAATTCTCTTGTTCTCAATTATATCTTGTGGCAGTGAGTTCCACAGGTTAATTATGCATTTAAAATCTATAATTTACTTATATTCATTTTAAATGTGTTTAATGTGTTGCCTTTCCAATTTCACCCAATGTCACCTTGTTTTAGTATTGTGATATAGACATACACACACATACTGAGGATTTATATTGTGCTTTATATATTTCAAGTGCTGTACAAAAGAGATTGAACTCCCCTTTCACCCAGTGAGAGCCCCTCTGGGTCAGAGTGACAGAGTGGTAGAGGATCCTGGCACTGCCACTGCTGTATGCATTCTGTAGATCAATAAGATTTTAGTCTCTGGGGCTCTCAGTCCAGATCGTTTCACCAGCTCTAAACTCACGTGAAGAAAAAATCGCTGAATTCATTGTCTAGCAAACTCCCCTGTTCTCTACAGGTTCCTATTCTTCGTCGTGTTCGACAACAATCTCCTTGGCACTTAAAACTTCCTCAGGTAAATGAGATAAACTAGTGGTGACAGGCTGAGCTGTCCCCCTCCTCCCTCCCTTTCTCTGCTGGGTCTATCTCCCAAGCCTGATGTGGGAGGAGATGAAGAATTTGGAATTCACTCTGCTCTCTGCCTGCCATCCAAGAAGGAGATTTTTCACCATTAAGTACAGTAGAGAGTCATAATGAACAGCCTTTGCTTAGCCAGGAAAAGTGTTATGTGAACACCAATGGGCAGCTGATGGATGCGTGCCAGAGTCCTAGGCAGGGTGCTGGAGGGAACCAGGGATTGCTTGGGAGAGGCAAGTTTGGAAAAACCTAACTGGCCCTGCAGTGACCTAATGAGAGATTTTCAGTACACTCGGCCTCCGACATGGTGATCACCTCGGAGAATCTGTGGTTGCCCTGACAAATATGCTGGTTATTGTATGCTGGTTTGCAGTTAAATGGTACCTGAAACAGCAGCAAAGAACTGAAAGGTGTAGTCTTATGGCACTTAGTCTAGGAGGGTAACTCTTTGCACCATTGCTGCAGTGAGTAATCATGCAATGCTCAGAAGCCAGTTCTATACAGGGTCTTATCCTACCCTCATCACTGTGGTATCTGACAGGGTATGTCTACACTGCAGAAAAAGACCCACTGCAGTGAGTCTCAGAGCCTAGGTCAACTGGCTCTGGCTCACAGTACTCACACTATGGCACTAAAAGTAAGTGTAGACATTCGATCTCAGGCTGGAGCCCAGGCTCTGAAAGTGGTGAGGCAGTGGGTCTCAGAGTCCGAGCACCAGCCTGAGCCTGAACATTTACGCTGTCATTTTAACCCCATAGCATGAGTTCTGCGAGCCCTAGTCAGTTGACCCAGCCTCTGAGACTCACAACCGTGGGTCTTTTTTTGCACTGTAAACATACCTGGAATGTCTTCCAGTCGTACATTAAATGACATGACTAACATTTGTCATGTGTGGTGTGCGCTTTCACCCTCTCCCAGGGGGAAAGTTGTGGGGGGAGGAATGAAGGGGGTTTGTTTTGGTAGGGCTTTGGTTTGAGGTTGATTTTGGGTGGGGAGGGTGAAAGGTACATGCTGCTTTGTGCGTATGTTAGAGATGGTAGGTCAAAGAACTGTGCCTTGCACTTGGAGCAGAGGTGGTGAGATTTGGGATGCTCCTGAATTCCTGTGGGAGTTCATTCCACAGTCTTGGACTAGACCCTGAAAAAGCTCTGTTTCCTGCACGGACAAATGTTACCTAAGGTGATATGTTCAGTATTCACACTCCCAGCCTTGGAGAACTTTAGGGCCCGCCAAATAGCGCTTTATGAGCTGATGTGTGAATATTGGCAGTGATGCATTTTCCCTGGTGTTTGATGCTCCAGTCTGAGAGTCCTACAGTATTCAGATCCTGGGAGTGGGAATCTTTCAGTGAGTGTTCTCCAGCACCTATCGTGCTTCTGCACTGGGAGTACTCATCTTAGTCCTAGTGCCCTGATGTGTCTCCTGTTGCATTTAAATGCTCGTATTTATTTGTGTATGGAAGGAAGGAAGTGAAATGATAACCTGTATAAAAGGGTTGTAAAGTCTGGCTCCAGCTCTGGAATGTAATATCCTAGCGAATGGTAAAACCACCGTGCATTACACATGCTAGGGATTAGGTGATAAAACAGACATTTGGGTGGGCCTAAACTACTCCTTGAAATTAATTTTACATTGTGAGATGTAGCCACTAAAAAGCAGCCTGAAACTGAGTATGTTAATCCAAATAACAGATGGTACAGTCCTGGGAGATATAAAGCAAGGGGACTGATATCTTGTCAGTCGAGTATGTTTTCTGAGGAGAGATTCTGCTTCATAAAGAGCAGGTTTCCCTAATTCTGATTCCTCTCGGCTGTTTCTCTGTGATCTTTGGGCCCAGAAAGCCCTTAAATGCCACAGAAAACACAGACATTTGCAACAACTTTTGACATGCCTGAAATTTTCACCTTGTGTTGCAAATTAGAGATGAGTCTCATTTTTGTGACATTTCTTCACTCTAAAATGGACTCATCGTCAAATTAAAGTGGACTCGTTTTCTAGCAATATTGGCTTCACAGTGCAACGTGTCATATTTTGCCTCCAAATTCTCATAAAATTTCACAAAAATGTGAAATATCAGAGGCATGAAAATGGCAAAATGAAAATATGGAATTTTTTTCTTCACAAAATTAATGAAACATTGCCACCTATTTAATAAACCCTGTAGAGGATATGGGTGATATCTGCCATGTGTGTATTGTGTGTGAGAGAGAGAGAAAGAGAGCAAGTAGGGGTTTGTATGTATCTGATACATTGTTTGTGTGGATAAACAGCTCACAATCACACAGCAGAGCACCTTTTAGGCTGTGGTCTTGTGCAGTAAGTGTGGTCATGCTGGCTCAAGAAAATCTAGGTGCTTTTGACTCAGCAAGCAGACTCTTCCCTGAGTTAGCCCTGAAATGGCCCCCCAGTGTGCTTTTAGAGGAAGCTGCGCTGCTGAAAATGTGCTTCGCACAGAGATCATAAAACCAAGGTCTTAACAGTTTGTGTCCATTAGAGAGTCCACAGCACTATTTGCAGGAATACGGCTGTTAACCTTTAGGCCTGGGCTAAATTCTGGTTGCATTCATTCTACCCACTTTAAAATACCCCTGCAGTTTCAGATGGATGTGGTATGTTTCAGTGTCTCTCTTGAACTGTTGTGTAGTCTGGCTGTGTACTGTTTAAGGTGTTTAAGGCCTTCCACCCAGAGATGAAAAAAGAAAAGGAGTACTTGTGGCACCTTAGAGACTAATCAATTTATTTGAGCATGAGCTTTCGTGAGCTACAGCTCACTTCATCGGATGCATACCGTGGAAACTTTTGCTGTAGTTTCCACGGTATGCATCCGATGAAGTGAGCTGTAGCTCACGAAAGCTCATGCTCAAATAAATTGGTTAGTCTCTAAGGTGCCACAAGTCCTCCTTTTCTTTTTGCGAATACAGACTAACACGGCTGTTACTCTGCACCCAGAGATGGCTGCATTTAAAGTGACAGGTAGCTCTTTCCTGGCATACATAGTTTGTAATCAGCCTTTTATTTTTATTATTTTTTTTTTAAGTTTGCTGAGTCTTTTGGGATCTTTGGATGAAAGGAAAGATATCTAAATTAGTGAGGAGGGGACAGGAAGATGGGCATAAATACACCTGTATGTGTGTGTACAGCCCTACACAGTGCACAGCACATACTATATCAAGTGTATGTGTACCTATATGTACACACCCACACCCCTGACAGAGTATGTGCCATGCACTGAGTATGACTGTTATTATTTATATACACATTTGGTGCATTTCTGGCTAATAGCTATGTAGTTTATTCTCCATATAGATTTCTGCCTTAACCAACCTTCCTTTCTTTCCACTGGATCGTTGTTTTAAGCTTTGCCTCTCTGTGTACCATGAAGGAGGGGTAAATAGGGAGCTGGGGAATGGAGAGAGGCAGCTGAGAGATTATTAATACTGAAAATATCAGCATGGATCAGCCCTTTCATCACAAGGCATGTTTACAAAAAGGCCTATCCACCGCATGAGGATACTCACACATCCCGCCAGACTAGTTGGCATTCAGTGCATGCCTCAGCATTTGGTTCTATCTCCCACTCTGTGTCTGTCCTGAGAGAGATTGTAAAAGGAGCCGACAGGTAGATAAATAGAGAGAGAAAACTGGGCTATCGTCAGAGACAAATGCGGGTTTATGTAGATCCAGCTCGACAGGGGGCTGGGGAGGGATAAGTCACGTTTTCAGCCTATGTTCTTGGAAAGAGTTCTCATGCTGGCAGCTGACAGAGGGGTTGGCTCTATTATCTGAGCTCCTGAAGGATAAAAGCCCAGAGAGGGGCACTGGTTTGTTCTTCTCATTGCCAGGTCACTGTGTGCAGGTGCTCGTCTGGCAGGAACTGTGCCTTCCTGTGTGTTTGTACTGCTCTCAGCTCATTGGAGCTGTGGTGGTCATTGGCATCTCTGGTCATTACTGTAAAAGAAATAGTCCATGACCCATCCCCATACGAGAGCCTATTCTGAACCTCCACTGAAATAATATCTTAAGGGGAGAATTTGAATGATAGGAATTAGAGATGGAAAAAAGACCTGGCAGATCACAGCACCCTGTTCATTCTCCCCCGAAAGGGTCCAAGTACAGAATTGTTCCCTATCCAGTGTATTCTCCAGAGGATTGCCCAGTCCAGCCATAAATGCTGCAAGCAATAGGGCTTCCACTGAAAGCTTTGGGAGACTAACATAATAAAGCTGATGGCTCATTAGTGGGTACTGGCAACTCCTTGCAGTGTAGGGGATCAGGAATATCATTCCACAGTCTCATCGCCAGGAGGTTTTCTCTTGTCTTTCATTCTGTTGGGGGATTGAAAGCTCTTTGGGGCAGAAATTCTCTTTGTTACATGGATAAAGCACCAAGTACAATGGGATCCCTGACTGGGTCCTCTAAGCGCTACTGCAACACAAATAATTATTAATTATTATTTTATTTTATTAAAAGAAATCCACCTGCCCAGTTCCATCGCACATTGGCAGGCATTTTTAAGAGATGGCTGAGTAATGGAAAAATAGCCTTTGTGAACCTTTGTCCACATACAATACATATGTTCAGTTCAACCCTGTTGGCACCCCTTTTTAATCACTAACACTCAGAGGGGGGCTAGGTGGCATGTGTGATGCTCTCCGAGAGTACTCAGGGTTGGGAGAAACCTCACTACCACCTGTCCTTGGTGTGAGGGAGCCTTGTCTGTGCCTGCCGGGGGGTTAGCTCCTTGACTGCACCACTCACAGGCAACACAACCACAACCCTTTCAGCCCATTCAGGCTCTGCTGTCCCTCTGTAGGTAAGCAACAGACACACTCCAGCCCCCAAGAATCCCTCTGGAGTGCCCAGCCCCTGTTCTACTGGCTATTCACAAAAGTCAAAGATCCACTCCTCCCAAAGGAACTATAAACCTCTGTTTACCAGCTACACCTCAGGATCACCCTGTGCTCAACTCTCAGCACTTAGATATGTTTAGAATGAAAACACATATTAGTTTATTTAACAAATAATAGTGACTTGAGAAGAAGCAAATAGAAGGAATGGAAACAAATGGTTAAATAAAATCAGAACACACTTTCTAGGGCCTAAACAACTACCAAGGCATTTTCCTGTCTAATGAAGCTTAGCTTTCCTAAAGTCTCACTCCCAGCTTGGCTGTCACTTTCCGTTCATAAGGCAAGCACACTGACAGCCTGTCCACTAGGTGAAGGATATCTAGGTGTACCTCTGTACTCCCCAGATATAGTTCCAACAAACCACTGTTTTCACTTGTAAACAGGGTACCCTCTGCTGCTTGTTTTTGCCAGTAGAGAATCTCCTCTGGAGATTTTGCAATCTCTTGATTAGCATTTTACTCAGACTGTAAATAGGCATTCATTAGTGAAGAATATAATACTCAATCCACATATAGCCAGAGAAAAGTCTCCTGAATGAAAAAACCTTTTGGTGACCAGCCCCAACTCACTGACTTTAACCGTATAATTTTCAGAATATACACATAACTCCTTACATGTTATCTGAGAACTCATTTCACAATGATTAAGATAGTCAGTGTGACACAGGCTTTCGGCAGAGACCTTACATGAATCCTTTGATGAACTATTATGTAGGGATCAGACCCAGCAGATCCCTGTCACCCTATGCACCTCCGCCAGTTAGCACCAAGAGATCTCTGGGTCACAGCATGACAGAGGAAATGCTGTTCTTTGTGAATGGAATTCCGTCTGTGCAGAGGGGCCAGCCTAATGCATAATTTAGGTCCCACTTAAGCACTGCCTTGAAGGTTAAATGGAGAATTGCATGGTTTTAGGCCTTGTACAAGCACCCTGCACAGGGCTGCAAGTGGTTCCATTTACTTCAAAGGATAAGTGTTTGCAGCATTGGACTCTAAATCGGACACTTGCTGTGTCCCTTTAAATTATTCTGCTAAAGGTAAGATATTACCTTCTGTTAATGCACCCACCCATCAGACTAAAATTAAACTGTAAATGGAAATGAGAAATGAATAATTCCTGATGCCCCATGAGAAAATATCCTAAGGAGGAAAAATACTTTAGATTTCTTTCAAGATTTTTTTACAGACTGAAAGGAAAGAGAAAAATGACTGATTCACCTATCTCTAGACAGAGTATGCCTTCAGACCTCTCTTATCATGCACAGGAATAGGTTTCTATGTCTTTAGCTCATCTCTCTCTCACACACACACACACACACACGCACACACACACACAACACAGTTTTTGATAGATTTAGCTCCTATATCTCTCTCCCACAAAGATGAGCAGGTTCCTATTGCTTTAATTCTTGTATATATACAATCTCACGCACACAGTCACATAAGAGCAGTTTTCTATAGCTTTATCTCCTGTATCACATAGAAGCAGGTTTAATCCTGTAATCACAGTAAAGGAGCATTTTTATAGCTCTCCATTATTAAAAAATAAAAGGGTTCTAGGGCGCTCTTCCTGTGGCACACAAGAGTTTAGTCTCCCAAGCACCGAAATGCTTTAGTCTAACACAAGTTATTGAGCTCATTATAGGGGACTCTGGGTAAAAATTTAATGACCTGTGATATCCAGCAAGTTAGAATGGTCCCTTCTGGCCTTAAACTGTATGAAACTATTAAACTATTCTGAACAAATGGCCCACAGACCTGTAGTATCAGTGTAGAGTAGAGCTGGTTGACATTTTTTTGTCAAAACTTATTGTCAGTGAGAAATGGTTTTTCAAAGGAAGGGCAATTCTTCATGGGAAAATTTTGCTTCCTTTGAAATTTTATATTTGTTAATGAAAAAAACTGAAAAATGTTCTGTAGAAAGGTATGGATTTCAGTTTTCTAAAACTGAAAACTGTTTTTACTGAAATTGATAAATGTTCAGTTTTTGAAAAACTATTTTGTTTTTGTTTCAGTTTTACATTTAAAAAAAACTTTTCATAGAATATTTTTTAAGATTCTTTTTTCAAAATCTTTTATCTTTTTTTCAATATTCACCACTGAAACAAATTGGCATTTTTTACCGGTTCTAATAGAGAGTTTTGAGGCATTACTGTCTATTTATATATTTTTACCCTATTTTAATAAGAATCTAGAATAATGTTTAAACAATAACCTTCCATTGAACCCAGGACCTTCTGCACAATAGCACTGACCCATGTTAGCAGTAGTAGGCTGTTACCCACTAGTGAACCAGCCATTTGAGGGAAATGTGACACACATTTTCCAGAATCAAGGAAGGTGAGGTAATATCTTTGATTGAACCGACTTCTGTTGGTGAAAGAGACAAGCTTTCAAGCATATGTAGAGCTCTTTTTCAGGTCACTGCTCTGTGTAAGCTCAAAAACTTGTCTCTTTCACCAACAGAAGTTGGTCCAATCAAAGATATTACCTAACCCACCGTGTCTCTCTAATATCCTGGGACCAACACAGCTACAACAACATATTTTCCAGCATTACACTAGCAGTGACTCCTGCTGAGAGTGGATAGGCCTAAAGCAGCTGTGAACTCTCCGAAGGTGCATGTTACTCTCGTACCATCTATCCTTTCTTGGCAGTTGACTGGGAGCTGAGTAAGTGGTAATATTCCTACGTCAGTTGACAAATTATTAGCCACACTGTATATATAGTATATCAGTTCAAGGTCTGGATTACACACGTTATCATTACCACAAGATAAGGTACCATGAAATGATGTCTGTAGCTGTAAAGGGTATTTCTGTGTATCAAATTCTTTCATGCTATGAGGTTTTCAGATGGACTCTAATTAAATTAAACAGCTTTTTTTTAAATAACTACAGGCAGATCAAGACTATGTTGCAATTATGGGGAAAGATCTATATTTATAGTGTGAAAGGAATTTGTACAGAAGTGGCAGTCATCTTTCTGGCAGGCACGGCATCGACATTGCTTCCGAATGTTGCATAAGATCCTGGTAAGTAAAACAAGTATGTGACAACTACCAGGGTTGTAAAACTAAATCTATAGATCTGCCCCTCTTGTACTGCACGTAACACAGAAGCTGGAGCTAAAGAAAGAGCTTTGTACTGTGTAAATATTGGAGCTAAAGAAATAGCCACTCTATATAGTCAGGAGTTCAAAAGTCTTTCTTAAAATCATGAGATTGGCTTAAAATTCATGAGATTTTTGTAAAGAAAATACATTTTGGGCTTGTTTTATTTGTCTTCTAGTTTCTGAGCCTTTAGCTCACTTAGGTCACGGTCAAAAGCTTTTCTCCACAACCAGGAGGGATAGAAACTGAACACTGAGGTTGCCCCAAAGAACTGGCAATCAAAGTAGACAAGACAGAACAAGGGTGCACTGGCCCATTTAATATCTCTGCCGTGCAGCCTTCTGAGAAACAGACTTCTTGTGTGAAATCCTGTCCCCACTGAAGTCAATAGGAGTTTTGCAATTGACTTCAATGGAGCTAAAATTTCACTTCTGATGTACCGACTCTGATCCGTTGCAGCTAATGACAGTTGGGTCAGAAATGTATTTATTTGCCTCTGCTAATAAACAGGCAACCTCTGATTCCTGGACTCTTCTTTGTGATCAAGCCATTTGCAGACATGCTACAGAATTATTTACTAAACACAGTTTAACAGGCTCTTGGAATAAAAAACACCTAAAATGTCCAAGGGCTCATACTGGTGAGATGGCTCGCATGATCTGTTGTTCAGTAATGGATTATAATTCCAAACATGGCATTAGTTGTTCCACTGCGTGGCATCTAATTAACTATCAAAAACGCATGGTTGAGGGGATGGCAGATTATGCAGAGGAAGACATTACTTAAAATTCATTCCTATCTACCCATATATTGACCAGAGCTGAGTGACACTGACTACATGAAGAGTCCATTTCCTATTGGTTTCCACAGCCATGAGTGAGGGGAATCTCAACTACCTATCAATCACCTCCCCCCACACACACACAAATTAAAAGCCCATTAAACATCACCTTTTCTTCACTTGCACTAGTGGGGTAATTCTGTTTTTGTACATTTATACATTAGCATCATACGCTGAGGTTGTGGCACGTGCAAGTCAACTGGAGACATGGGTATGTTAAGAAGACAAGCTTCTCAACTCAGTTCTATTTTGGTTGTCCCAGATCTAACATTGCCATGTACCATTGTGCTGAGTATAGGAAGACCTACACTGGAGAAAACACTAATGTCCTTTGCCTGTTGCCTATCAAGTGTTATAGGTTCAGTTTAAAAAGAGATGTCAAATAGTTAGGCTCAATCAACTCTATTAATCAAAGATTATTAGCCAAAGATTAATACAGCATAATACAGAAAAGCCATTACATTGCCAACCCATCTGAAGGCAGCAGTGCAGCTGGTCAGCTGTTTTACAATCTGAGCTTCACTTTACCTCTTGATATACTAGGGTTGTTTACAACCATTTCATTGCATTATTTTAAACTTAACATATCATTCCTATCTATCTTCTTTGACATGTTTTTGGAATTTTCTTGGGAGGCTTGCAGAGACCCTGCAGTAAACAAAACAGAGATTGTAACTAGCTTGTTATCTTATTTTGATCAAGGCATTTTGAAAATCAGCAAAATTTTAGAGACATCCTGCATCAGCTATAGCTTGGTACAGGTAAGCATCAACAAAATTATTTGTCTTATCTCTGGAATGTCTCTATACCTACCACTGAGACTATAATACTTCACACCTCTGCTTGGTTAAACAGCTGTACCTAAGTGAAAAGCAATTTGAAAGCACTTAACATGAATAAAATTTATAGTTATGTAAAAATATACATGCTATTATATATAATATTGTATATGATACTGGCTAACACTAAACTGTACAGACCTTACCTCACCTGGCTCCACACAGATCTGCAAGATAGAAAGATCTGTAGTAGCCAAGCATAGCAGAATACCTAAAGGCTGGCAGGTTGAGTTATTTCCCAAGCCTTGTATTTTCCTGCAGTATACAGAGCAAGAGTCATGCAAAGGTTACAGCACCTAACTATAGTACAGTTTTAGAGTAATACAAATCAGCATGCATATAAAGCATTCTAAATATAACGTATTATACTTATTCCCCATAAGCTACTTTCTTATTTGGGTTACATAATAGCTCATTTTTTAATCACATTTACAGCTATGACAACAAACAAATCCCATGATTTGATTAATACATTTTACTTGTGAGCTGAATGCCATATATTTCCTGGTAGTTAGCTTTGATGCAATTTACCTTCCTGGTTAATAATTCTGTTTGTGAGAGTTGTTTTCCCAAGATATTTTGTTTACAAGAATCAGCTTCACAAACCCTTGACAAAGGCCATTCCTTATCCGACAACTGCCCCTACAGTATTTAGAAATGTAAAATCTGTGCAAACAGTGTTTATTCCAGTTTGCCTCTGGCCAGGCGGCAGAGCACCATGGGCCTTTGGCTTAATTTGGCCAACACAAGGTTCTACAGCAATCCACTGGCTCTTAAAGATGATCTCCTGGAGAACCCCCTTTCATGTGTTTATGTCTGGGCCTCATTTAGGAGATCTGCTCTTTGAACAGTAGATAGTAGGTTAATCCTCACACTGCAAAATGTAGCTTCCCTCTTAAGATGCATTTAATAAACCACACAGCAAAATCTGACTCTGAAATTCAGACCTCTTTGGACCCCTGTGACTTCACTTCCGGTTTCTGTCTGTGACTTGAAGCCAGGTGCCCCCAGCCTGGAAACATGAGACTAAAAGATCTATTAGACTGCTGATCATCCTTCAAAGCCATTGGAGTGGGAGTCAGCCAGCTGCCCTCATAAACTAGATGAAGGAGGACTGGCTGCCTGAAGAAACCAGAGAGGATAAGAAGTCAGAAGGACTTCCCCTTACCCTGTTCTGTTCCCTTCTCCCACCCAGGAGACCTGGAGCTTATTGTGGGAGAAGACAGCCTTATAGTCTACTGGAAAAGGGGGTTTACTGGGACCTGATGAGGGAAAGTGTAGGGGCCTCCAATATATGGACAAGCCCCATTTAGAGACTCAGGGCTCAATCCTGCCAGTCCTTCATGTGCAAGAATCATCCATGTGCAGAGAGCTTCCAGGTTCAGGCTTCTGCTATTGTCCCCAGCATACAGGGAAGCCATGGCAGAGGCTCCGGTACTGTCACTCATTACTTCTCTGCAGGAGTGGGGAGGCTGCTTGATTTGGGTTATTTATTTTTTTAAACACCTTCCCTGTAGTGAGAGCTTCCGTTTCCCAGCCAGCCAGCAATGGAAGAGCCTCCAGAGGGGGGCTGCTGGAAATGGGGCAGAGGACATCCATTCAACTCACACTGCCACTTATCGCCTGCTGGCTGAGGCCATACCATCTGCTGATCAGAAAGGAGCGCTCCTCTACAGCCAGTCACTAGCCTTCAGGTGTCAGTTGAAAGACAGCAGCAGTGAGTGTAACAGCATGTAATTAAGTGGCAGTGGATGCTCATGTGAACCTCGCAGAGAGGGGTGAACACAAGAAGCTGGCAGGAATCTTATCACCTCCTCCTGAACAGATGGCACCAGATTTGTCCATTTTAACCTTTTAAATAATGAATTTGCAACCTAGTTAAAATGACCTCAGCTGGAGCCTATACTCCCACTTGTTCCTAGGGCTCAGTTCAAACCACCCCACCATGGGATGAGGTGAGAGCTTGGGCACTCGCACACAAACCACACAGCTGGAAATGGAAGTGACATGGTTTCATCCCCCAGTGAATCTGGGATGAGAAACACTCCCTCCGAGCTGGAGCAGTCTGGTCTATAACTTGGAGGACATTCCACTGCTGGTGTGTTTAATGACAGGAGGACGCCTTCCATCACTCGCCTAAGGGGTATCCCGAAAATGGCCTGGGGGAGCATAACCACGTTCAGCTGATCCTACAAGATTTCAGGAGTGCTGGTGAACACTGAGGTGGGAGGAAGAGGCATTCAGAGTGATACAATAAAGTGTAAATCAGACCGATGGAATTAAATAAAGAAGAGGAGGTTTACGTTGATAGTCAGGAACTATATTCTATTAGACTGTGGAATAATCCCAAGAGAGGTGCTGGGATGTGGTGGAAGACATTTAAAACCAAATTGGAGAAAGCACTGGAGAACAATTCTGCACGCAGACTAGCCAGCCTAATCAGTCTTTTCCATCTCTAAATTCCTATGATTCTGTGATAGCCCAAATCATCCCTTTGGATCTCCCCTATAGCAAGTTCATGTTTGCCTAGGGTATATTCTTGCTAACCCACTCACTGCTACTTACTAGTTCTAACTGCAGGATGTGCTGGATAACATACAAACACCTTATCATATAGTCTGACCAGACAGTGTTCCACAAAACAGACCTATTCTGCTATTCTTCTGTAGACATGGCGCATATGTCCCTACCCTAGAGTTTTTAATTAGAGTTGATTGACTGCCATTTAACTGGAGGTGGTTCACACATTAGTACATGGTAGCCTGACCACTCCACAAACATTTGTATTAGGACACACATTTGTGGTTTACCTTACGTCTCAGCAAACCAAAAATGTTTGTGTTCTGAAACAAACATTTATTGGTGTCCAAACCAATTAGTTAACCGGCAATCAGTTAACTATAGTTAAAAAAAACTGTGGTGAGATGTCACTTATTACCCCAAGAATCCATGGAGAGGGGGGACTATATGAAATGTACAGAGTTGCATGCAACCAAGGCTCTTAACCATCTGTTCCAGTGTCTGATTGAGTCAGCAGCAATTGGAGCCAAAGACTGTGCAATACAAAAAACATTTCAGCAAACAAAAGTCTTATCTGAACAGTTCATTTTTCACCTTTTTATGCCTGCATTTATCAAACAGTCTCTGAAATAAAGTTCACACTCACTTATATCCCATCATGAAAATGCAGTGTGTCACTGAAATGAAAGCAATTAATTGAGGTCTTTTACCGAGACCAGCATTAGTTTCTCTCATGCATCACTGAGTTAATTATTTAATGACATATAAATTCTAACGGTTCAAAAGGTCTGGGACTGTGTTGGAACCATCTAGCAAAGCTGCCTTTTGTTTATCTCTGCTCACAGAAAAGCAACTTTAACTTTCTTAAAAGAAGGAGCTTTTTCTTTGATATGATGTTGTGGCAGCCATCAAAAGAGGTGTGATATGAAATGTTTATTCACAACAGATCCTGGAAATTAAATGAATAAGAACATATGTGATTGTTTGTTTGTCTGTTAGTTCCCTGTTAAACCCTAAAGACATTTTCCTATCACTCTCTCTCTTATTAATATGTGTGTTTGATCCACTGTTCGTTAGCTTCATGAGAGACTATTTCTCAAACAGGAAATACAGCAAATTAATTAATTTGTATAAGGCACTGCATTTTGTTGTTAACAACACCACCACTTTGGATTTACTGTTATGTAAAAATTGCAAAGTGCTTTACAAAGATGAATTAATTAATGACTATTGCGGTGCCTTGTTCTCCCTCACCCCTGATTAGGGGCTTACAAATCTCTCATGGACCATGGCACTATTCCCTGCTCTGGGTGAGTCCTGTTTGGGCCCAGTCTTGCACTGTGCTGAGCACCCTCATCACTGAATTGAATGGGAGTTGAAGGCAGCTACCACCTCATGGGATTGGGTATCCAGTGTCTTGCTTCTTACCACAGCTGGGCTGACATTTGTTTTGCAGACTGTCTCATAGAACGTTTATGTCATGTCTTCCTGAGTTATTTCCAACGCCAGAAAATCTTTTTTGTGACTGGCCAGTCCACAGATAGGATAAGGGACCTATTCCCGCTGCCAGCTGAGGACCATCTCCTTTAGTTCAAGTGGTAGAAGACTGCTTCTGAAGTGGAAGGACGATCTAAATCCAGCTCCCTGTGGGTTTGGGTGTGTGATACACTGTAACACTAGGATGCATTGTATCACCCCTGCACTTTCGTTCCCAAAGCTGGTGGGCCAGTAATTCATTCCCCCATCCCAAGTACAAAAGGTTCTTCATCAACAGTTTGCTTCAGACCTGGAATGTACACATGACTGCTTTGTTACACTCAGCAGTGCTATAAAGACAAGAAGGCTACCAAGGGTAGGTCAGCTCAGGCACAGAAACTGATTTTCAGGATGACTTTCCTTCCAGTGACAAGGTGGACAAGGTAACATCTTTTATTGAACCAACTTCGGTTGGTGAGAGAGATAAGTTTTTGAGCCATTTTCCTTCCAGTAGCAGAAGAACATGATCCCATCTTGGGGCTGAATGTATCATATCATGTTGCCAAAAAAAAAAAAGGGGGGGGAGGGCTAAAAATCACCATTGGCTGATCCAAACTGAATTAATTGTCTTCCATATGATCCTGGCTGCTTCTTAATTTGTGTGACACCTTCTGCTTCACGAAGAGAAATGGCTATTTCTCAAAGCCCTTGTCCACTAGATAGAAACAATTGTTCTTTACCCTAGGCTGGCTTTTCCAGTGTATTGACTGCTTTGCGCATTCATTGGCAATCAGTTGACTCAAGGCAACAACAAAAAAGTGTAGCACAGACATTCCCAGTGTAGCTGGGGAAATTTGGACTTATCTGTCTGTGGCTGAAACAATGGGCTGAGCAAAGCTGCTTGGAAAATGCTTGGCCACCATCTTGCTCTACAACTCTTCCTATGCCTGCATCTTCCAATGATGGGGTCAGTCAGGTACTGTAGTTGGGCATTTCTTTCACCCAGAAAGGTTTTATATAAGAAGAATGCCCTTTTTGATATGCTTGTGTGCAGAACAAATTGGTGATGGACAAACAGCCAAAACTTCAGTACGGAAAGTCATCCAGAAGTTCAGATGCTGCATAATCAAGCTGGAAGACTCACCAGAACAGGATTTCTTCCATTGCTTCCTGTTGATCCAGAAATATCTCAAGAGAAGTCTCTCTCATCACATTAGAGTTTCTGGTGTCCAGCTCAACCAGAAAATATAGTGTTTGCTAGGAAAGTGAAAAATACAATAATGGAAAGTTATCGGCACTTCTTTAAACCTAAATTCTGTTTGGGCAGAAACATCAATGGACAAAGGGGGCTTACTTTGTCTGAACTTTATTTTCCATTGCATGGTCAGGAGGAATGGGAACAGTGTGGTTAGGAGTCAGACAGCTTGGAGTTCCAATTACAGCTCTCCCACTGACATGCTGTCTGACCTTGAGTAAATCACATCACGTCTCTCTGTACTTTGGTTTCCCCATCTGTACAATGGGTATAACAATGCTCATCCATTTTTGCATAGCACTGGAATATTTATTGATAAACAGCACAAAAACAAATAAACAAACCAAAATAGGATTCTCATATGCATTCTTAGTGCCTCTCAAAAGCTACTTTATTTCCAATCAACGTTTTAAACATGGGTCAGGAGAAATGAAGTAGACAGTGTTGGAAAACATAGATTTATCCCACTAGCTGAGGCATAGAAATTTCATAACATGTGTCAGTTCTGTTTTGTGCTCCTGTGTAACGGTTCTTGCCTGTTCTTGTAGGAATAATAATCCATTATCCTACTGCAGCTACTTTTGTCTAGGCTTACATTTAAAACTATATGTGTTTTCTTACTCTCTTTATCCCTGCCCCCACCTCGCTCCCATCTTTGGGTCAGTAACCTGAATGAACCACATCATCCGGCATCTTATCCACAGCTCATCTTGGGGAAGGGGTAGGATTTTTCCAGCAAGTCACATCTGTTACTCTAACATCTTAAACTATTGTCAAAATGATGTTCTTCCATCAGGGATAACACAGCTGAGACAAATGGGGCTTGAAAGAGGCTGGGCCTGATTCTCCTCTGACTCACACTGGTTTTTACGCTGGTGTAAGGCCATTGCTTTGAGCGGTGCTACTCCCGAGTGACACTTCTGCAACTAAGCAGGGAATCAAACCCACTGTTTCTATCGGAAGCGGTCTCCTCAGTTCACCAACATTAGTTCGGTGCCTTTTATTAAAGAACTGACACAGTCTAGGGGAAAACTTTGAAAAACATTCTATTTAGAGACCATTCTGTTTGTGTTTGTTGGCATTTCTGTTCTCTATTTCTTGCCATGCTGCTAACCTCTGCATGAGAATATGATCTCTATTCCTAGGGAGTTCATCCACTCCTGCTACTGCTGCCTCCCCGTCTGAAGATGGGGCTTCTGCAACTGCTGGTATCACAAGTGGCTTTTGTGGGAAGGCTCCATGGCAACAGAATGGGAGGGTCAGAGCTCACAGGTGGGCATGAGGCAGCAAGAGGCCAGAAAGAAATTTTAAGTTTGCTTCTATGTCAATTCTCCTGAGTAGGAAAGAGCCAAATCCTCTCCCACCCCATCCCAATACACACACACACACATATATGCACCAAGTCTTGAGTTGCAAGCATCCTCAGGCATTGCAGGATGAATACCCCTTCCCAAAATGCCACAGAATGGCTGAGCAGCCACTGTTGCTGGTGCAGCTCTTGTGGGCCATCAGAATCGTACAGTGCAGCTCCGCTAACTTGCCCCCTGACTTCTTCCATCTCATCCCTGTCCCCCAAATCCATTGCAAAAGGAGCTCCTACAGTGTGCACAGGCCCGGGACTGCCTCCATGCCCCCCCGCCAGATCTTACTCCCCACAACTCCATACAATGGGGCCACACTACAGATAGGGTCCTCCAGAGCCACAGAAGAAGGAATAGGCTTTCCCCAAGCAGAGTAAATAAAACAGGAGTGGGAAATATAGATACTAGACAGTCGTTTCATGATGGTTACAAGGCCTGTTAGAGCATTACGCCCAGCTCCCTTCAGATCAGGACTTAGTCCCACAAATAGAGGGTCTAACTTACTATAAACTGAACTCTGCTCCTATTAACACTGATAGCAAATCTCCCATTGACTTCAACAAAAGAGGCATCATGCCTTTGATCCTAGCCCAAAAGACCAAGACATGCTACATCAGCAAGACTGATTCTAGAATGGAATGTTTTCCACCGAGTGGCTTTTAATAAAAATAATTGTCGATGGTCAGTGATGCCTGGTGGATCAAAGTTGAGCTGATAAAAACTAGCAAGAGAAATACATGTCAAAAAGAATCGAGGCAGAAATTGGCAGGGAGAAAGAGAATTGTTCCTAAGATATTTCATACACATAACGTAACAAGTGCTGAATGTTTTTAGCGATTGATTCCAGAGCTGTTTTAAGAAAATGGACATTTTCATCTACTTTCTCTCTGATCCCTTGTTTTAACCATGATTAATAGATTCTCCTTAGTTTTCCTACCTGAGGGAAGTGGATGTAACTGAAAGAAAGAAGACAGTGAATTAACCAGATCCACTTTCAAGGTGGGTGTTAGCTTCTGTAGTTACCCAAAGTCACATGAGACACACACACAATAAATGAAAAGGAGGACTTGTGACACCTTAGAGACTAACACATTTATTTATTTAAGGTGCCACAAGTCCTCCTTTTCTTTTTGCGGACACAGATTAACACGGCTGCTACTCTGAAACCACACAATAAATGGGAGCCCTTCATGCTGGTAGATGAGAAATGACTGATGACCCAAGCTGTGAGAACCACTCCCCATACATTTCAGTCACACTTTTTTAATTAAGTGTCTCAAATAAAGATTCAGTTTAGATTCCGTCAGACAGCTACTGGGTGCTAACGAGATGCCTGCTGATTATGAAAAACATATTTATGGTGACTCTGATATTGCTGGTGCCTCTTTAGAAAACTTTGGAAAACATCTTACTTAGAAATAAATTCTGCCTCATTCATTTTTCCCCTTAATTTTGTTTCTCTGTTTCTAAGACGATCACTTGAAAAGGAGGATCTGTCCGTCTTCAGCGTTTTTTCTGTCCCAACTTCCAAATCCTCTCTTTGAAGTTGGGAAAAACACACAATGGTCACTGGAGCAAGTCACATGAAACAAATCATGATCTCGAGTGAGGAAGATTAAGACTGTGGAAAATGTGTCATCTTTGCTTTACAGGTCATTATATAAATATTTACTTCACTTTTGATCCGTGGAGAAAGGCCAGCGCTTCATTTAAAGTTTCAGCAAGGGAATAGTTAAAAGCTGACATTGAGGATTAGATTTTCATAGAGATCCAAGACATGAGTTCCTTTTCGAAGCCTGTTTGTAGCAACTCTGGTGTGGGGAAAGCAGGCACATAAATGCATAAGTATATGTGAAAGGGGGGCTCACAGTGTAAAAATCTGGGCCAGGGAAATGTCATTATAATGTTTCAGAGTCACCATACAGTCAAGATGGCTCGGGCATCTCCTAGAGCTGCTGTTTTGTTCCTGTCTCTCTGCAGACTCAGAGGGAGTCTTTTCATGATCACAGCACCTCTTGCAAGCATCTGCATGCTGTACAGAATTAAATGCTGTACATATTTGAGGTCAATTCCTGAGGTCCTTGGTCAACTTTTACTCAATCCTTGGACATTTGGCTAAGTAAGATGAGGTAAAACCCAAGTAAGGACTTCATGATTTGGGCCATACCTAAGGAATACTTCACATGGCACCAAAAATTTAAGTGGGACATGGCAACTGTTAAGCTGCAGATAACAACACTGTAAAACAGGTTTAGGACAGGAAGCGTAGAAAAATCCTGTTGAAGTTTAAGCAATTTTAAATAGACAAAATACAACTCACCCAAATTGGAATTGGGCAAGGAAAGCTGGGCTAACAACTCTACTTTTTTAAAAAGTAGAGGAGATATTTAGTGAGCAGGGCTCTGGTTTGACTTTGCATTCAAAAGAGAGACCTCTCCATCAGGACAGCATCCTCTAACATCATATTGCATGCATTGGTCCAGTACTGATTCGAACTGAAGTATACATCCAACTGAATCACTTTAACAAGTTGAAAAATACTTCCAGTGGCTTTTATTTAATACACAATAACAATAATACTAAACTTAAATTAATTGCGTAGTAATATATGAGTCACTTAATCTTAATTGTTATAAACTCAATTTCTAGAATTATAGCAGTAAAAAAACTTACTTCAGTTTCTAAGAAATGTGATTATAGAGTGTTTCTTTCTGCCTAGTAAATCTCTATCTGTAATAATAAAAGTAGCAAAGTATGTGTCCTCCACCTCAGAATACTCCAAAGCACTTTACATACGATGTTCAGGCAACCACAACTGAAATGCAGCCACATATGGGGTGGAACATAGCAACTGTTTAAAACACACAGCAACACTACCCCATAACTCAGGCTAGCAATTGAAGAACATGTCCAGTAGCTAACCCTATGTGGCTTGTTATCCCTCTCTAGTGGCTAACTCACATAAACTGTTTTATGAGTCTACTGCTGCTGACAAGCTAATAGCTTGATTGCATGTTGGTCCTAGTAGCTCATACTTTTAGATTCAAATGCCTTGAGTTCAATCACAGCAGTTAACTATGTCTACACTACGAAATTAGGTTGAATTTATAGAAGTCGGTTTTGTAGAAAGCATTTTTATATAGTCGATTGTGTGTGTCCCCACACAAATATTCTAAGTGCATGTAGTCAGCAGAGTGTGTCCACAGTACCGAGGCAACCGTTGACTTCTGGAGCGTTGCACTGTGGGTAGCTATCCCACAGTTCCCGCAGTCTCCGCCGCCCATTTGAATTCTGGGTAGAAATCCCAATGCGTGATGGGGCTAAAACATTGTTGCAGGTGGTTCTGGGTACATATCGTCAGGCCCCCCTTCCCTCCCTCCTTCCGTGAAAGCAAGGGCAGACAATCGTTTTGTACCTTTTTTCTTGAGTTACCTGTGCAGACGCCATACCACGGCAAGCATGGAGCCCACTCAGCTAACCACCACCGAATGTCTCCTGGGTGCTGGCAGATGCGGTACTGCATTGCTACACAGCAGCAGTTTATTGCCTTTTGGCATCAGACAGTGCAGTATGACTGGTAGCCGTCGTCAACGTAGTCCTGGGTGCTCTTTTAACTGACCTCGATGAGGTCGGGGCGCCTGGGCAAACATGGGAGTGACTCAGCCAGGTCATTTCCCTTTTAAGTGTCGTCTCAGGGCGATTGAGTCCTACCGGCAGTGCACTGTCTTTTAATCAGCAGCCAGCAGAAGATGATGGCCAGCAGTCATACTGCACCGTCTTCTGCCGAGCACCCAGGAGATGACGATGGCTAGCGGTCGTACTGCACAGTCTGCTGCCAGCAACATGTATAAAGATAGATGAAGTGGATCAAAACAAGAAATAGACCAGATTTGTTTTGTATTCATTTTCTCCTCCCTCCCTCCGTGAAATCAACGGCCTGCTAAACCCAGTTTTGAGTTCTATCCTTGAGGGGGCCATTCAGTTTCTCGCAAAGCCACCCCCTTTGTTGATTTTAATTCCCTGTAAGCCAACCCTGTAAGCCATGTCGTCAGTCGCCCCTCCCTCCGTCAGAGCAAAGGCAGACAATTGTTCCGCGCCTTTTTTCTGTGCAGACGCTATACCATGGCAAGAATGGAGCCCGCTCAGATCACTTTGGCAATTAGGAGCACATTAAACACCACACGCATTATCCAGCAGTATATGCAGCACCAGAACCTGGCAAAGCGAAACCAGGCAAATAGGCGATGTCAGCGCGGTGACGAGAGTGATGAGGACATGGACACAGACTTCTCTCAAAGCACGGATCCTGGCAATGTGGGCATCATGGTGCTAATGGGGCAGGTTCATGTGGTGGAATGCCAATTCTGGGCTCAGGAAACAAGCACAGACTGGTGGGACCGCATAGTGTTGCAGGTCTGGGACGATTCCCAGTGGCTGCAAAACTTTCACATGCGTAAGGGCACTTTCATGGAACTTTGTGACTTGCTTTCCCCTGCCCTGAGGCACAAGAATACCAAGATGAGAGCAGCCCTCACCGTTGAGAAGCGAGTGGCAATAGCCCTGTGGAAGCTTGCAACACCAGACAGCTACTGGTCAGTCGGGAATCAATTTGGAGGGGCAAATCTACTGTGGGGGCTGCTGTGATGCAAGTAGCCAACGCAATCAAAGATCTGCTGATATCAGGGGTAGTGACCCTGGGAAATGTGCAGGTCATAGTGGATGGCTTTGCTGCAATGGGATTCCCTAACTGTGGTGGGGCCATAGACAGAACCCATATCCCTATCTTGGCACCGGAGCACCAAGCCGCCGAGTACATAAACCGCAAGGGGTACTTTTCAATAGTGCTGCAAGCTCTGGTGGATCACAAGGGACGTTTCACCAACATCAACGTGGGATGGCCGGGAAAGGTCCATGATGCTCGCATCTTCAGGAACTCTGGTCTGTTTCAAAAGCTGCAGGAAGGGACTTTATTCCCAGACCAGAAAATAACCATTGGGGATGTTGAAATGCCTATATGTATCCTTGGGGTCCCAGCCTACCCCTTAATGCCATGGCTCATGAAGCCGTACACAGGCAGCCTGGACAGTAGTCAGGAGCTGTTCAACTACAGGCTGAGCAAGTGCAGAATGGTGGTAGAATGTGCATTTGGATGTTTAAAGGCGCGCTGGCGCAGTTTACTGACTCGGTTAGACCTCAGCGAAACCAATATTCCCACTGTTATTACTGTTTGCTGTGCGTGCCACAATATCTGTGAGAGTAAGGGGGAGACGTTTATGGCGGGGTGGGAGGTTGAGGCAAATCGCCTAGCTGCTGGTTACGCGCAGCCAGACACCAGGGCGGTTAGAAGAGCACAGGAGGGCGCGGTGCGCATCAGAGAAGCTTTGAAAACCAGTTTCATGACTGGCCAGGCTACGGTGTGAAAGTTCTGTTTGTTTCTCCTTGATGAAACCCCCCGCCCCTTGGTTCACTCTACTCCCCTGTAAGCTAACCACCCTCCCCTCCTCCCTTTGATCACCGCTTGCAGAGGCAATAAAGTCATTGTTGCTTCACATTCATGCATTCTTTATTCATTCATCACACAAATAGGGGGATAACTACCAAGGTAGCCCAGGAGGGGTGGTGGAGGAGAGAAGCACCAGGGGGGGTGGTGGAGGAGGGAAGGACAAGGCCACACAGCACTTTAAAAGTTTAAAACTTTAAAACTTATTGAATGCCAGCCTTCTGTTGCTTGGGCAATCCTCTGGAGTGGAGTGGCTGGGTGGCCGGAGGCCCCGCTACCACGTTCTTGGGCGTCTGGGTGAGGAGGCTATGGAACTTGGGGAGGAGGGCGGTTGGTTACACAGGGGCTGTAGCAGCGGTCTGTGCTCCTGCTGCCTTTCCTGCAGCTCAACCACACGCTGGAGCATATTAGTTTGATCCTCCAGCAGCCTCAGCATTGAATCCTGCCTCCTCTCATCACACTGCCGCCACCTTTCAGCTTCAGCCCTGTCTTCAGCCTGCCACCTCTCCTCCCGGTCATTTTGTGCTTTCCTGCACTCTGACATTGTCTGCCTCCACCCATTCATCTGTGCTCTGTCAGTGTGGGAGGACAGCATGAGCTCAGAGAACATTTCATCGCGAGTGCGTTTTTTTTGCCTTCTAATCTTCGCTAGCCTCTGGGAAGGAGAAGATCCTGTGATCCTTGAAAGACATGCAGCTGGTGGAGAAAAAAAAAGGGACAGTGGTATTTAAAAAGACACATTTTATAGAACAATGGGTCCACTCTTTCACGGTAAACCTTGCTGTTAACATTACATACATAGGACATGTGCTTTTGTTCCAAGGTCGCATTTTGCCTCTCCCTAGCGCGTGGAAAGCCCCTCCACCCTTAAGAAAAGCACCCTATTTCAACCAGGTGACCATGAATGATGTCATTCTCCTGAGGATAACACAGAGAGATAAAGAACGGATGTTGTTTGAACACCAGCAAACATACACTGCAATGCTTTGTTCTACAATGATTCCCGAGTACGTGCTACTGGCCTGGAGTGGTAAAGTGTCCTACCATGGTGGATGGAATAAGGCTGCCCTCCCCAGAAACTTTTTGCAAAGGCTTTGGGAGTACATCCAGGAGAGCCGCGAATGCCAGGGCAAATTAATCATTAAACATGCTTGCTTTTAAACCATGTATAGTATTTTAAAAGGTACACTCACCAGAGGTCCCTTCTCTGCCTGGCGGGTCTGGGAGGCAGCCTTGGGTGGGTTCGGGAGGTACTGGCTCCAGGTCCAGGGTGAGAAACGGTTCCTAGCTGTCGGGAAAACTGGTTTCTCCGCTTGCTTGCTGTGCGCTATCTACAACCTCATCATCATCATCTTCCTCGTCCCCAAAACCTGCTTCCGTGTTGCCTCCATCTCCACTGAAGAAGTCAAACAACATGGCTGGGGTAGTGGTGGCTGAACCCCTTAAAATGGCATGCAGCTCATCATAGAAGCAGCATGTTTTGGGCTCTGACACGGAGCGGCCATTCGCCTCTTTGGTTTTCTGGTAGGCTTGCCTCAGCTCCTTAAGTTTCACACAGCACTGCTTCGGGTCCCTGTTATGGCCTCTGTCCTTCATGCCCTGGGAGATTTTGACAAATGTTTTGGCATTTCAAAAACTGGAACGTAGTTCTGATAGCATGGATTCCTCTCCCCATGCAGCGATCAGATCCCGTACCTCCCATTCGGTCCATGCTGGAGCTCTTTTGCGATTCTGGGATTCCATCATGGTCACCTCTGCTGATGAGCTCTGCATGGTCACCTCTGCTGATGAGCTCTGCATGGTCACCTGCAGCTTGCCATGCTGGCCAAACAGGAAATTGAAATTCAAAAGTTCGCGGGCCTTTTCCTGTCTACCTGGCCAGTGCATCTGAGTTGAGAGTGCTATCCAGAGCGGTCACAATGTAGCACTCTGGGATAGCTCCTGGAGGCCAATATCGTTTAATTGTGTCCACAGTACCCCAACTTCGACCCAGCAAGGCCGATTTCAGCGCTAATCCTCTTGTCGGGGGTGGAGTAAGGAAATCGATTTTAAGAACCCTTTAAGTCGAAAAAAAGGGCTTCGTCGTGTGGACGGGTGCAGGATAAAATCGATTTAACGCTGCTAAATTCGACCTCAACTCCTAGTGTAGACCAAGCTAGTCTGGTTAGGTGTTTCGTTGGATCTGAATGAGATGTGACCTTTCCAGCAACAGAGCTTTGTAGATAGACTATGGCTACTCAGCACATGCAAATCCATAAGAGGGGAGTCCTGTGAGGCTATGACTTTAATTCTCGTATTCCCCATTTGTGTGGCAGTCTCTTTAATTACAAGTATGTAATGTTATTCAGCAGCTCTTACTTCTTGTTAAATAGTTTTGCTAATAGTGGATGTATTGATGGGCCCATCTACCAGAGCAGAGAAAGAACCAAAGCTCATAGATTAAAAATGAATGGAGTGTTTACCTGTACATCATTTTAATGGATGGTGAAATTCATTCTCATGATAGACCCATAAATGTCACTTTCTGTCTGCCACAGCAAAATACTTGTGTAATGGATGGCATGCTGCATTAATACCCAATGAGAGAACTTTCAGAGCAGCTTGGCTCACATCGCATATACTAATAATGACTCAATCTGGGATTTTTATTCATTTCATTGGTGGGGAGAGAAGTAGACACACAGCTGATATCCTTGTATGTCGGGGATGGAATGGGTGGAAGTATTGCAGCAGGATAGGTGGAGGATATGAAGACAAATAATGCAATGTGGCTTCCCGTCTGTAAGGAAATCCCCTTGTTGAGCTTGGGCATGTTCCATATGCTCTCCTGCAAACAGTAGAACTTCTGCTCCTCTAAATCTCCACAGTCTCCCCCTTACTTTTTCCACTTCCCACTGTCATTTGGCTCACCTGGCCAATGCTCAGAGAAGCCGATGGGCCTTGTAATTGTCTCATGTTCACCAGTGTAAATAG
The DNA here is from genome assembly GCF_965140295.1 of Lepidochelys olivacea. Lineage (NCBI taxonomy): Eukaryota > Metazoa > Chordata > Testudines > Cheloniidae > Lepidochelys > Lepidochelys olivacea. The sequence goes on along the minus strand of NC_140432.1, from coordinate 12,254,797 downwards.
GGAGTAATTCCATTGATGTCCCACGGAGCTTAGAGACAATGAAGTTGAAGCCAATGATTATTACACTTGTGTGAGTGCACGGAGAATCTGGCCCCTCATCTCTTCATGTCCTGAGCTGCTCCAGTCTCTAACTAACTGGGGGCAGGGGCTGTGTCTTTCTGCATGTCTTCAAAATGCTTTGCACACTCTAGGCACTATACACATGATAAATAACAAACCTCATTCCATCTCCCTGTCCAGTTTGTCCATTTCTGTCCACCCTGCTCATCTGACTCCATTGATTTGAGTACATGGAATTCTAGAACCAGGCAGACTAGAGAAACAGAAGCTCTAGAGCTTCAACCCCCACAATGCTCAGGGGCTGTATTTATTATTTATGTGGAGTGATATTTCTCTCTCTCTCACGTCCATCATTGTTGCATGTTACAGACAGGGACATAGTGATAATGCCAATGCCCTGATTAGACACTGTTACTCTCATGCTTTATCTAGGCCTTCAAAAATACTGCATCCCTCCCTAGTGAATAGCTTATTAACTAAGCCATCTATCCCTTCCTTATAGGTAAATCTTATAGACTTTATTAGAGAATAATATCTCTTGCACATGCAGTGTTGTTGTAGCTGTGTCGGTCCCAGGATGTTAGAGGGACAAGGCAGATAAGGCAATAGATGTCATTGGATCAGTTTCTGCTGGTGAGTGAGACAAGCTTTCGAGCTTACACAGAGCTGAAGAAGAGCCCCATGTAAGCTCGAAAGCTCGTCTCTCTCACCAGCAGAAGTTGGTCCAATAAAATATATTACCTCACCCTAATCTCTAGGGTCTCTCTAATCTCTAGTATGTAGAATTCTAGAGGTTGTCTTAAAATATATAGAGAAAGCTTCTCTATTCAATTTTACATGCACATCTGTTACCTTGGCATTTCTAATGCACCCATCATTGTGATTCTGTGTTACTAGTGATGGATATGTATCAGTGTCTCAAGATCATTAAACTGTTACTTTTAGCAAGGGAGTACCCTGTGCTCTGCATTAGGGGCTAGTCCTAGAGAAAGGAGCCATTTGGGACATTTCTTGAATCACCTCTTTATATCTGAAGTAAGTTTGGTTAAGGATGCCTGTGCAAAGTTGATAAACATACAGTTAACTTTCCATGCAGTCCTGTCTCCTCCGACAAGGCAGGTGGTAGGATGAAAATTTGGACGGAGTAAGAAAAGCCCCTAATTATAGGTGCTAAAACTAATCAAGGAGGAATGCTCATCGGTCACTCAATAAATAGCATTAGAGCCCTGAAGAGGTTTAACAAGACTGCAGTTATTAACCTGACTCATTTAACTAATTACAAAAAAAAATTTCCCTCCCCATCAGTTTTCACCTTTATGTCCTATTTTCCTCACCTTGGCTGCTAAGTTTCGGCTGCACTTCAGTGAAATATTGAAAGGACAGGCTTTCACTATTAAAAACTGCCATGGCTTAGATTCCAGGACCCCATCAACTCTGCTAACCGATCTAAATGGTTAACGGAGCCCAGACAGACAGGTTGCTAATCAGACATTTCTGTGTTAGAGACATGCTCTTTTATCTACACCTTCCAACGTAAATGTCTTCTGGCTGCCAATGCTCAGAGTCACAGACTCTTTCATATGATGAAGCTGCTGGGGAGAAAGAGTGTGTAATGCAGAACTGTTCTCCACTGCTTGCCAATTCCAATGAATCAATGGCCATTTTCCTTAGCCTTGGCTACCTCTCAAATGGCCCCAAAGAATGCTCAAATGGCTCCAGTGCTGCTCAGCATTTGGATTGGCTTATAGCTTGGGCTTTCCAGCTGAAAGCTGAGAACATCTGTTGCTCTCAGGAGCAATGCAATTGGGTCAGAGCATATGGCAACTGACAGAGCCTCAATGGAGATACTATCTGAAGGGCTCATCTGTTGCTGCTATTTTCTTTCACTGCACTGTTGTGAGAATGTGTTAAAGGCAAATACCTCTGCTCCACTCTGATGGCCTCTCTACTTTTGGTATGGGGAGAGAGATAAATCTGTAGCACTATTTCAAGAAAGCTTGTTCTGTGTATTTAAACGGTTTGAGTCATGAAGGGAAATAGAAAAAAAATAATCTTCTTACATTATCATTAAAAGCATCAACTAATCCTGCTGCAAAGGGGTGCAATTTACTAATCGTCAGGAAAAAAATTCTGCTGCATGGATATACATAGCACCAGCTAATGAACGCTTCTTCTCCACCTCCTACATTAGTTAGCTGCGTCTGATAAGCTCTGCACCCCTGCTTGGTTAATTCAGCAGCCTTTCTTGGCAAATACCATATTCCTCTCTGTATAATACTTTATTTTCTCTTTTAATTGCTGTGTGAATTTGGTACATGAGAAAACACTGGAGCTGAAATGTGGCATGGCACAGGCAAGTTGCAGAGTGACCCAGCGATAAGGACTCTGGCTCATATCCTCAGAGGTACTAAGACACCGAACTCCTAAATAGGCCCCTAAATATCTTGGAAGATCTGTGCCTCTGTTCCTGGCTCTGTCACTGATTTCCTTTGCTACCTTGGGCAAGTTACTTCACTTCTTTCTGCCTCTGTTTTTCCCCATCTGTAAAATGAGCATCACAATACCCAATCCCCTTTGAAAAACACTTTGAGATCAATGGGTAAGAAGTGCTTCAAGATTATGGTTATGTGAAGGAGAATTTTATCTATCCTCCTGCCCCAGGCATGGTGGGAAAGGGTTAAATCCCTATCCCTGTGTTCAGGCAGGATTGCAGAGACATTCCACAACAGGTAGCTAATGAGTCTGGTACCAGCTGGGGCCAATACCCTAATCAGGAAGGAGAAGCTGCATGAGAAGGTTCAGGCTCTGAGACAGTGGAGTGTTGGGTAAAGGCTTCCTGAGACAACAGAGCCTTGGCTAGCTTTGGCCACAGACAGCTTCACTGGGGTTAGTTTTTATTTTATGTACACTCTCTGATGGCAAGAAGCCTTTTGTTTTGCGTTGGGCTATAGGCACAAACAGGCTAGAGTCCTCCTGCAGCAGCATAGTAATTGCAGGGTAATCGGTTACAGCTGCAGACCCAGGGCAAACTGGACACTCTGTATTAACAAACTATATCCCCTCACATGTTTTTCGCTGCTGTTTCCACACAGAACTCAAACATTCTCTTCTAGTTCTGGGCCCCTCTTGAGCAGGGACTGCTAATCTTTGGGGTGTATCAAAATGTCCCCTGGGTTTAGGTAAATGGAGAGCCTTTGTCCCCTGAGTCTCTGCTGTCAAACATTGTGATTTTTAGGTTCAAAGTAGCTCAGTTAATTTTGATCACTGCTTTGCATTTTCACATTCCGGGGGGTTCTGCTCAAAAGCAGAAGAGTCAAAATACTGCAAAGAGGGTTGTTCTGGCTGGTTGGAAATACCAGAAAACTTATGAGGGATAGCTACATTCTTCTTCACTTCCCAGCCTGGTTTTACAGACTGAAAAGGCAGAGAGCCCTTTGAAGCGAACACCACAGGCTGCCTGGCTTTTGGTTTTATTCTCGGTGGGGGCTGGGCTGCTAGTAGTTGCAATGGTTCCACAACTGCTGCAATTCTTAGAGAATTGCCAGCCCTATCATTTCTCTACCAAGCCAAACCCTGTGGGAACAGAGGAGCTAAAGCTTGGACTAGATTCTGAGGGAAGAGGAATGGTGGAGCCACAGGACTACTGCAGTGTTGAGACTGGGAGTGGAGCTTCCATTTGGGAAGTCCATTTGGGGAGAGCTAGTGTCAAGAGCACAAACAACCAGGGGCCAGAGGATTTAACTACAGAAGAGGAAGTTCCAAGAACAAGCCACAGAGACAACGTTAGAAGCTAAAGGGGTAGGGGCAGTGGTCTCCCCTAGGAGGCTGGAGGGGAGTGTGGTAAGGTGGGGGGAAGTGTATGGCATTCAAGGGGCTGGGAAGGAGACTTAATTTTAGAGACCCCAAACAAAGAGAGATCTCCACTAGGGGATTGAACAGAATTTTCTCCCAACACAGGGCCTGCCCCCTTACCCTCAGTGTAGACATGACCAGTACCTATCATCACTGTTGGATGCATCCGGGTTTGGAGTCAGCTGGCAGCAAAGAGTAAGTATTTTCTTTTAACATTTATTTTGTGCTACTGTTTTCTAGTGCATTTAAGTAATTGCAACGCTGTTTTAAAAAATGACCAAAATGACGTTTGGGCTTCTCAGCTCTACTTATATATTTGTTTGATGAGATGCTTTTTGTTAATGAAATGCCCTGCTTCTTAAGAAAGAAAACAACACCCCCTGATTTGTCAATTGAATGTGAGAGGGTATAACGAATCCTAGGTTCTTGTGTAGCATATTGAAGTTCAGTGTAGGTGCAAGGATCCACCTCCTTGGATCTGATTGCAGGATTAGTACTGTAGGCTCTGATCTTGCCAATGCTTACTCATGAGTAACATTTCTTGAGTTCAGTGGGGCTACTTGTTTGTACATTAAGCACATGCATAAATGTTGGTGTGATGGCCTACGTCTTGGCTGATGCACCAAGGGACTGAACCAGGGAACTCCGCTGTTGAAACAATGAGCCTTGATAGCTTGAGCTAAATAACGACAAACTGTTACTAATATTGCAATAGCCCCAGATCCTCTGTGGATCAGTTCAGGGGGGAAATGTGTAATGCATACTGACAAGCGAGTTACATTTGCAAGGCTCACATTTTGGGGAAGGGAGATTGGAAAGATTGCATTTAAACAGAACTTTTGTTTCTTTAAAATATTTTAAAAATAAATTGTGGTCCCCGATCTGTTCCCTCCCCCCCCCCCCGAACATGAGTTACATGAAAAATATATAGCTATGGTGTTTTGTGAGGGGGGAACCTTTTAAATGCAAACGTTGCTTTCATGAAATGGATAAGTTGGTATATTTAAAAATCTTCTTTAAGGGTTAAAAAAAAGGGCACTGCCTTTTTGACAATTGCTGTGCTTTGCTTTGTGTTTGAATTGAGTTCTCCCTTTGGAAGGTGGAGCAGGTTCTTATCCTTGGATATTGTTGTTTGTTTGGAAAGATGAGGTGTTTTATCCGTCTCTTCCCGGCATGATAGGGTGAGTGGCAGGATGTACAGGAAAAGTGAGGCGCTCTTTTGGCTTTCGGATGAATGTTGACTTCATGAAAACCTGTGAAGAGCAGGGAGTCATTTGTGCATATTGTGATTGCTTCCTTCTATGTAGTGAGGGGAGAATGTTGCCTTTTATGGTGAACTTCGGGGTCGGGGAGGAGTGGTGTCTGAAATGCCAGATCTCCCCGAGAAAACTTCAGGGTGCTCCTCTCCACATGAACCATGCTGGGCTCCCCTGTCCTTAGAGAATAGACTGTGACTTGGGTTCTGGTCCTGCAATGACCTCTGCATAAGCAGAGTCCTCAGATTCATGGACTTCTATTTTCAATGGGGGTATCCCACCAGAGGGATTGGGACCTAATATATGCGAAATAGGCCCAAGCTGTGATGTTTAGCTCCTGAATTGGAGTTGGATCCTGATATTCCCAAAGCCTGTGTAGTGCTCTTATTTCATATTTCCCCTTATTTGTGCATCTCTGCTTTGCTCTGTCTCTCTCCAGTGCCAGGGTTAACAGCCGCCTCTAGTACCAGCCCCCCTCCCCCAATTCCTCCATCTGGGCAGACTGGTTTTCAGAGAAAATAACTCTTGAACATCCCCTGCACTCTATGTGCCCCTTAGTAGGTTGTAGAAGCAGTCTGGAAATGGACAACTGGTCAAGATCCATTGCTAGCTTTGTAGTACAGCCCCCTTGCATGCAGGTCTGCCACTGAAGTACAGCCAAAGGCCAACGTCCTCCGTGATGCCACAAATCCATGTGCGGTGAGTGGCAGAAAGTGGGTGAGAGGGGCTGGGCGGCGTATAATTCCCTTCCCCTCCAACCTCACAAGAAATGAGGCAGAAAAGGGGGAACTAGTGCAGCCTAAAGCAGGATTGTTGCTTCCATAGTCCTTCCATTGTGCCACGCAATCTCCTGTTGAGCAGAGAGGCAGGTTCTGTCACAGATGTCACAGCGCAGTTTCATTTGAGCCATGTTGCCCTGGAGTTGGGGAAGCAAAGTCCCTGAGAGCCAGGGTAGAGTCAGGGGCTCTGCATGGATGTCCCTGTCCATGACGATAGGCTCTCGTGGTAGATCCTTATCCATTTTCCATGGTGGAGTCTTCCCTTCCCACCTTAATTAATTGGTCTTGTTAATTGTTACAGTTGGTATGGCAACACCCATTTTTTCATGTTCTCTCTGTGTGTATATGTGTGTGTGTGTATATATATATATTCCTACTGTATTTTCCTCTGCATGCATCCAATGAAGTGGGTTTTAGCCCACAAAAGCTTATGCCCAAATAAATTTGTTAGTCTCTAAGGTGCCACAAGTACTCCTTGTTTTTTTGTTTTTTTTTGTTTGTTTGTTTTTACTCCTCATGGAGTTTTCCACCATCTTCCACCAGAAGACCTGGCCTGGATCCTTCTAATTTAGCCTTATTAATCCCTGCTTTGCTGATGGCACAGATTGGTGAAGAGATACAGCAGGCCCATGGCAGAGCTCTAAACAGAGCTCAAGAGTCCTGACTCCTGGTCTTGTGATTTAACCACAAATCCATCCTTCCAGGAAAAGACTCATCACTTCCAAGCAGAAGCAGCCGCAGCTTGGTACGCCTGCCGGTATGCTTCCGTGAGAGCACTGGGAAGATAAACACGGTGTAATTCAGTTAAGAGGGAAGGGAAGGCAAACTCATCATAATAGTTTTAAAAAAAACAACAAATAACAGCTGCTTTTGCAGAAACAGCAATGGCCAATTTTATCTCTCATAAAAGAGAGCGATGATGTGTGTCTCTGAAAGAGCAAACTGCAGCTGTCACTGAGTGCAGCTTTAACCAAGTTTCTGGAACAATATGATAGATTGTATCTGCATAATCAAAAGAATGCAGAATCATAACTGAGCCTAACTACTAATGGGCCATAAAGCCAGGGCACTAACACGCACACCCCATAAAGCACCTAATCAATTACCTTTATATTTATACAAGTGCACAGTGCCTATGGATAAATTTTGGTTGAATGCGATGAATTTCTGTGATCTTGTAAATGAGAGGCTATGGCTACATTAGCACATTTGAGGGCAGGCATTTAGAACACTCTCCTCCTATTCCACCTTTGAAGCTTTGCTAGAATATCCCTGACAACCTCTGGTGTTCCAAGTCACTACTGCCCCATGTCCTTACCCTGACATGGCAAACCTTAATCTCAGTCCTGACGCACAATTCTGTTGCTGGAGACTGCTAGTCCTCCAGATGCACAACCATCCTATTCCACTGCTGGATTCCTTATGTAGCATGCTAATAGTTATCCTATTCCTACATAAGTATGTTGGCAACTCTTGTGATATCCTGCGTTTTCTTCTTAAAGCCCCGGCTCCTGGAGTCATGTTATGTCCTGAGAATCTCAGCTTGCTGTGTATTTGTCTAAATGACAGTTTCCAGTCCTCATGGCAGAGGAAAAAAGCTTAAAATTGTCACTCCCCACGCCCAAAGGGTCAAAGAAGGCAAATAAATATTCAAAAATATTATTTTTAATATCTCATGATTGTTATGCTAATCCTGTGACCTTTTTTCAGGGGGTGCTGAGTCATGATTTGTGCCTACCCCAAACAGACAATGTGTTAATGGCTATCACAGTGGTATCTATGCACCAGTAGTTCCGATCTGTGTGGTGTGGTGTGGTTCCATGTTCAGTGAGGACTAGCTGAACACCAGCTCAGACTCCTGTGTGACTGAAGACACATTTAAATTTGGGCTTTCAGAGGCAAAAGACCACTCTGCTAGCGCGTTACCCAGACCCCCCTTCTCTGCATGATAATGGCTTAGTATGTATTATACAGAGACACTGCCCAAGAGGTAGCCCTATACAAGACAGGAGGGTGACCTCAGAGGATATTACTTTTGTTCTCTTATTCATAAAAAGAAACTCATTTGCTTTATTGAGCAAAGGATGTAATAATAAAAAATTACTGTCCTATCTTGATATAACAAAGCGAACGTGTATCTGAGCTGAACCAGCACACTCTTAATGTCCCAATGAATTTTACATCTTTTAGAAAGTCACTTTCTAGCAGCCAGCCAGCTGCAACCACCATGTGACTGGGGTACTGGGCCAACAGAATGGGCTATGTCCATGACTACCCCAGCACAATCTGTACTGGCAGCATGCACCCATCCCATCAATACTTTGCATATGGGGCTATAGCAGCACAATAATCTGTCTCTCATCCTTCCTAAAAAGTCACTCCTAACTGCTTGCCTACAAGGAGCTCGGGAGGCAAAGTTCACATATGGTCACAAAGAAATACAGCCCCTGAATGTGCACATGCTGTAATGACTAGAGCAAACTGTGTGATATGGTCTATGCTTCCTCGACCCTAGCAAGTGTCGCCAACTCTCACAACTTTATCGGGAGGGTCTTGTGATTTTTGATTTCATACCTCCCGCCTTAAAGCTGCAGTACCTGGAGTCATGTGATTATGTTAGGATCTCAGCTTTCACTTCAAATAAAAAAGAGGTTCTAGCCCCCATGGTTGCAGAGACAAATTTGAAGCCATCAAGCAGAAACCCAAGGCAAAGAGAGAGAAATCAAATGTATTATTTTTTTAAAAAAATCTAAGAACATAAGAATGTTCATACTGGGTCAGACCAGTTGTCCATCTAGCCCAGCATTGTGTCTCCCAACAGTGGCTGGTGCCAGATACTTCACAAGTAATGAACAGAACAGGGCAATTATCGAGTGATCCATTCCCTATCATCCAGTGTCAGCATCTGGCAGTCAGAGAGTTAAGGACACCCAGAGCACAGGGTTGCATCCCTGACCATCTTGGCTAATAGCCATTCATGGACCTATTCTCTATAAACTTATCTAATTCTTTTTTTGAACCCAGTTATACTTTTGGCCTTCACAACATCCCCTGGCAATGAGTTCCACAAGTTGAGTGTGTATTGTTTGAAGAAGTACTTCCTTATATTTCTTTCAAACTTGCTGCCTATTAATTTCATTGGGTGACCTCTGATTCTTGTGTTATTGAAAGAGGTAAATAACACTTCCTTATTAACTTTCTCCGCATCATTCATGATTTCATAAACTCTATCATATCCCCCTTTAGTCATCTCTTTTCCAAGATACAGTCCCAGTCTTTTTAATCTCGTCTCATACGGAATCTGTTCCATATCCCTAATAATTTTTGTTACCCTTCTCTGAACCATTTCCAATTCTAATATATCTTTTTTGAGATGGGGTGACCAAGATTGCACACAGTATTCAAGGTGTGGCTGTACCATTGCTTTATATAGTGGCATTATGATATTTACTGTTTTATTATCTACCCCTTTCCTATCATTCTGTTAGCTTTTTTTTTGGTTATTATTACCACTGCACATTGAGCGGATGATTTCAAAGAACTATCCACAATTACTCCAAATTTTTTTTTGAGTGGTAACAGTTAATTAAAACCCCATCATTTTCTATGTATGGTTGGGATTTTGTTTTCCAGTGTGCATCACTTTGCATTTATCAACATTGATTTTCAGCTGCCATTTTGTTCCCCGATCACCCAGTTTTGTGAGGTCTTTTGTAACTCTTCACAGTTGGTTTTGGACTTAACTATCTTGAGTAATTTTGTATAATCTGCAAACTTTGCCAACTCACTGTTTACCCCTTTTTCCAGATCATTTATGAATATCTCATGATTTAAGATCTCATGACTGCTTTTCAGGCCTGCCTCATGATTTTTGGCTGCTTGAGACTGGAAATATGGCTTTCCCTACTTCATCCCCCTATTTGTCTATGACCCTCCCCTGTTGTGTTGTGTCTAGTTTATATTGGGAGCGTTTTCTGGGCTGGGGCTGTATCCGAACATGTTCCTGTGGGGTGCTTGGAACACTTGGGCAATCAAAAATAATAAATATTCATAATGTTGACAGAATAGTCATAAGATTCATATTTAATCCTCAAAATTGACAAGTAATTTTGAATGCCTCAATGTGGGGAGGCTTAACTTTTGAGACCTCAAAGGGGGCTGATGCTCAGAAAGTGCTGAGTACTTACCTTCTGGAAGTCAGGACCCTTTGAGATGTCTTAACTTAGGCCCCTTCTAAAAATCTAGTTGGTTGCCAACAGGACAATGCAGCACACCCAGTCTCTGGGATTAGAGCAAATCAACCTCATGTCTTGAGACCTGGACTTGAAGACCAATGAATCCTGGGGCACCTTATAGCTTTGGTGACCCCAGGCCCCATTTATTCAGCTGTATTGTTTCTCCTACATTCCTTAGTGCCTTCCCACGTTCACTGGGAAGGACAGACAAGTTCTCCCACTGTTCACTGGGAAAGACTCATAGAGCAGCTCAATTTAGTTCATCAATACTCACCTTAATTGATCACTCTCATTATGCTCAAATAAATCTGTTAGTCTTTAAGGTGCCACAAGTACTCCTTTTCTTTTTATAAAGAACCATGCCTCCAGAATTCCTAGTGATGCACATGAGTGAGCGCACCAGAGAGGATCCAGTAACACAGGCCTGGCTTTGTAGTGTGACTGCGCACGCCCAGGGGAGGCTAACCCAGTTGCCAGTCACCCATGCTAATAGCTCAGTGAAGACGTACCCTCCCTGTAGAAGGCCACCAAATCACAGAAGGATATGCAGGCAGACAAAAGGAACCTTGTCTGGAGTATGAATCAGAGTGGACTCTGCTCCCCTCCCCCACTGGCCATGCAGCACATCGGGAATCATTGCTCTTCTCCACCAAGAGCTCTAATTTCTAATTTAGAAGGTAATTCTAGCTCAAATTAGTGCCTCTTGTGGATAGAATTAGAGTCTGTGTGATGATTTGGAAAATACAATCAATTTGCTCCAATTGTTCTTACATGTCAGATCTCTCCAATAATGAAGAATTTACTCCTCCAGTACAGATACAAACAATGAGCCATTAGTCATGGGAGACGAGACCGTCTGTCATAAGTAAACAGCCCAGGATGCTAAATGCTGCATTTAACGGCAATAAGAAAATGCCCTGGGGTGTTGGGTTGTGGTGTGCGGGGATCCTGCCATGTTTGGGCCCTGCTGTGTGGGCAATCCTGCTGTGTACTTGCAGTTTTGTTCAAAGCCCCAAGGATGGGGATCGTATGGTACTTGGAGGCTGGAAGTGAAAATCCTGCCACAAAGGCCCTTATACGCTTGAAGGCTGGGGGTTCGAATCCTTTCATGAATATTCTGTGGTGCGGAGCCTTTCTAATTTGCGGCTCAGGACCCTTCTTCTGGCCAATGCTGGGAATCTGAATCCTGCCACCAACCCAGAGGAAGGGCTGCTGTATTCTCTCTGCTCTTCAGCAGCGCTGCACCCACATGGGAAGCTGCCACCTTGCCCCCCCTGCGGGCAGAGGGAATAGCCCTGCAGAGCATCCCTCACGGAAGGGAAGGGACAAAGCGGGGTGCTTTGAACAATCCATGGATTCTTTATTGAGGATCCTGGATGCAGACAGACCTGGCGGTTCTCTCTGGCTGATCAGCACAGACTGTGCTGCCTAGCATCCTCACTCAAGGTCTTCCCAAATCCTGGCCTGAATTGTTCAGGTACAGAAGGGGCTGCTGATTACACCACAATGGTAACATCGTTAACACTGCGGCTATGATTTGTTTTCAGTAGTGCCCATTATGGACAAGGGGGTTTCCAAACATGAAAAGAGATATGGGGACAGATCCTCAGCTTGTGTGAAGTGTCATTGACTTCAACAGAGCTATGCTGATTTACACCACTTGGGAATAAGTCCACTGCTCCCCGAGAGCTCTAAGAAGTGCGGAGATCTCACTGGACCCATCCTCTTTTTCTGTACTCGTCTGGGACGCATTAGAAGGGAAATTGAGAGTGACTGTTGTTCTAAGCATTAATTTCTGGTCTTTTCATGGTCTGATTTAACCAGCTCTTTAGGAGGCAAACAATATACATATTTCATGAAATGCATTTCCATGTCTGTTTAATTGTGAGCGCACTCCGTGAGGCTCAGAGACGCTAACTGCTCCTTGTTAAGTCATTTGAGCTGACTTAACAGGGAGGCTGTGAGACTGATAATGAATTACCCAGCTTTAAGCCGCTGCCAGCCACCTCCCTGTCTTGCTCCCTGTCCCTTCGGGAGCTGGTTCTCACATCTGACACTGGAGAGGAACCCTGAACCCAAAGTGGCCCAGAGCACAGGCCAGGATGTGAAAGCTCCTCACTCCCCCATACCCAGAGTCGAGAAAGGGTGATCTTGTGGCTGAGGCCCAGGTCTGGGGAGTGAGGAGACCTGAATTCTGTTCCCAGCCCTACCACAGAATTGCTGTTTGACCTTGGATGAGTCACTAACCCTCTCTGTTCCATAGCTTCTCCACTACAGAATGAGGAGGAGGAGGATTACCCCCTTCCTGGCTTGATGTTGGATCCATCCATGTATGTAAAGCACGTTGATGTACGGTCCCTGCCACCAAAGGATAAAGGCTAAATATTGTAATGAATTGGCTAGTGTGTGTATATGCTGCTGGATGGAATCCAGATGATTCAGTTCTGGGTCATAGACCCTATATTTCACTAGTGGATGGAGATTCTCCATTAGCTCAAGTGGCAGGGACTTGTGTTTTTTGGAGTAGGAAGATCCCAAGTTCTAGCCCTGCTGTCTCCAGGGAGTTCCAAGTGGCCAGTGTGCGCAGCATAATAAAGGCTGTGAAGTCCTAGGTGTCCGTGGACTTTTTAACAGTGAAATTACTGTCGTTTTTGGGATGCACCTAGTTTTCTTTACCTTCAGAGAGCTTACCCATGCGGTAGAGAGGCTGCCCCACAGGAAGGAAATTGCATTGTGCTAACAATATCTGTTGTAGAGTGATGGAGAAGACCTCCCATCATTCACATGCTTGACCCTCCTGTCCCCATCCTAATGGAGATCGCCAGGGGAATACAGAAGAATTCTAACTTGAACCCAACAATCATGTATTAGTGGTTTGGCTCAGCTGATGGTATAATCCACTGGACAAGATGACCTGCTCTGAGAGAGGCCACTTCTGGCTTCTGAGGCAGGAGGCAAGGCTGTCAAGTTCACCTCTGTGCAAAATGCAGGTAATTGCTTCCTGCTGCCATAAATTACTTAGGCATTCAAATGTTTAAGCATATGTATCCTATCGCTGGGGCCAGCCTTAATGCTCTGGGATATATATGAGATGGTAAAACCTACATTATCTGGGATTTAGGATGTTTGCTTTGCAGAGCGAGGGATTAGAGAATAGAAAGCCTGAAAGGACCATCTGTCTGCAAAGAGGGATCCTGTGAACTAGTCATTTTTGTTTTCTAACCTCCTTGACTTTTTTTTATTTGGTATCTTCCATCATAGTTGATCCCCTCAGTGCCCCAGATGGTTCTATATCTTAATTGCCACAGCCTCTGGCTTTCTGCTTACTTAGCTGCCATTTACATTAAGATGTATCAGTAACTAAGAATTCACCTTTCTATCACTTGGAGTTTTCTATGACCATAATATCTAGACACTTTCAGCACCTTCCATCCCCTTTTGATCACAAACTTAGCCACTCTTAATATGCATCCTGCTGTATGTGGCTTCTTAGTCTGCCGTTGAAATACAGCTGACCCTGGGGTGGAACAATGGTGACTATTGAACAGTAATGCTACACACTAGGGTTTAGGACAATCAGTGAATAATCTTACTCTACACCTACACAGCAGTATTGCCAACTCTTGCAACTTGATTGTGGGTGTCTGTCTGACTTAGTCTCAGCTCCTGAAGTCATGGGACTCTCTGCTTTTTCGTTTTGTTTTTAATAAAAGTTTCTAACCTTCATGGCTGCAGAGAAAAGTTTGAAAATGTGGCTCGTGTAACCTAAAGGTTCCCAAACCATAAAGCAAGTAAAAAGAACTGAAAACATATTTATTTTTAAATCTCATGATTTTTATATGGTTGGCGTTAGCAATACTGGGTATCTTTCATCTTAAGGGGTCCCTAACTGCTTCACAATTATAGACACGCAGCACAAATGGAATGACCCCACATCCTGGATGGAAGGCTCAGCACTGGGCTGGGGAATTTTTACGTAGGGCATTGGGACAAACTGTGCTCCTTATAAATAAAATATCAAAAGAGCATGTGAGCACCACAATGTTCAGAAAAACAGGCCCTTGATTCTTAGGAGTGCATCTGGAAGACCCACATAAAGTGAAATGCATGGCCTCAGCTTGTCTAACTTTGGAAGAGTGAGAGGCTTGTGTTTAAAGTCTTAATATGCCACCTGAAATGAGGGAAGGTGTTCTCCTCCCATCCACCCACCCACCCTTTTCAAACAGGAGCTCAATACTTTTCAATGGAATTAATTCTGCAGGATACTGATGCACACACAGTCACTGGCATCCTCTGCAATGCAAAGAGGGTTCGATGAGTATTAATGGTACAGTACTGGCAAAATAGTTTGCATTTGCCCTAGTTAGCATCGGCTCTCAACAGACCTGTGCAAGCCCTAGAGAGCAGAAGTCCCTCGGCACATAAATAAGCAAACTAGATAAATATTCATAACCACACTGGAGATGGCTTTTGTTTTTAAACATCTCAGCACAAACAAACATTTCCATTTACCATTCCCTTGTTCACAGCAAGGTGAATTGTATTTACAGTGCTGGGGAATTTATCAGTGGCAGCATTCTGCTCATCAGCTGTCTCTCCTGTTTCAGAAAGCAATTAGCAAGCGGCAGGCAGAGCATGTGAATAAGAGAACACACTGGAAGGGGCTGCTCACCAAACTGTGCTGAGCGGCATCACTGCCTGTCAGGTGGTCCCCCATCTTCACTCGTCCCGATAACTCTGTTATACCATGGTACAGCCCAAGCCCTGTGCGCAGGGACGCTATACAACAGGTTAGGTCAGGAAGGGAGTCAAAAATAACAGATCTACCTGGAACTGCTGCTGGAATTTAGGGAGGCTGAATGGAACCACTTTATTTTTTTGAAGGAAGTGCAATGGGGCCTCTATCAAACGCAGGGGCTGGAGCTTGGTTCTGGCCTCTCTCTTTCCATATGCCCTGCAGATCCTGTATGTGGGCGGTGAACAAGTTCTTGTTGTGAAACTGTTCCAGGGTGATGACCCTCCTGAACTGCTCTAACACTACGAAGGGGAAAAGGAATCTTGGAGAGCTCTGTCAGGGCATCAGGCAGGCTTCCTAGACTGGCAGGAGAAAAAAGCTGCAGTCTTGTGTGCCTAAGGTTTAGGATCTGTATCCGCAAAAAGAAAAGGAGGACTTGTGGCACCTTAGAGACTAACAAATTTATTTGAGCATAAGCTTTCATTAGCTTCATCGGATGCAGTGAGCTGTAGCTCACGAAAGCTTATGCTCAAATAAATTTGTTAGTCTTTAAGGTGCCACAAGTCCTCCTTTTCTTTATTCATGATACAGCCATCCTGGCTACTGAGTGTGCATGGGGGGGCAGGGGGGTGTGAAGAATAGAGGGTCCGTGTGAATGCATGCACATACTATACATCTGTCCTGCGTATGTCAATACTCTAATCCCTACCCTGTGTATAATCCTGGGGAGTGTGTGTGTGTGTGGGATAAATAAACAACCTTGACCCAAAGCTAAGAGTCTGGTTTGTTACACCAACACAAGCCAGGGCAATCTGGGAGAGGTGAGGTGAGTGATCAGGGATTTGTGTGGTGTGGGGACCGGGGCTGCGGGTGGGAGCCCTTGTCTCTGCACCAGGATACTGGTGTACGATGGACTTCTGTGGCACTGCTGTCTCTGCTCCCCGGAGCACCCAGGCCTCGGAGTCAGGGAAACCTCCAAGTGCATGGGCAACGAGGCTCCTCCACTTGACCGCTACACATGTGCAGACTCCACCTGTATCCTGAGGGCTCTCGACACACCGCCTGCAAACTCATCTGTTTCCTGAAAGCCCCACTTGTGCTCCCCCATATCCCCTCCAACCCAGCCTGCTACCTTTGGCTCACAAGAGTCTTTGTGAGGAACACAGCTGTAGAGGTAGTGTTGGAAAATCAAAGTTGGGGAGGGTTCAGAGCAGTTCCGTCAGCTATGCTTGGTATTGATCAAATCCATTATGCAAAATGAGGGGAATGACTCCCTGTGAGCTTCTCTGACTACTCCAAAAGCTGTGTGTGTAGTATGCAGTTTATGGGGATTGTTCTGTGGACGTTTTTAGCTAGAGGAGAGCCCAAAAAGACGACAAAAAACAGGACAACGCTACAGAAAGGATCGTTTTGAAATGTTTCTTCTGCAAAAAGTTAGTAACTATTTTACTTGTTATGTGGAAAGTGCAATTGTCCTTTGAGTTACTGTGTCAAGTTTGGAAGCCCAGTTCAATCAGTGAAGTGTGAAAGAGAGGGATTTTTAGTCCTGCTTTAAGCGCAAATGTCAGTGCAAAATTAAACATGGAGTTGCCAATGATGACTCCATTATTTATATATTAGATGTGTCTTGCTCTAAATATAGACTTGCATTCTGAAAGTTCAGCCACTGCATGAGGCTGGGAATGTGTGTCTCTCTTTTTTTAAAACAGGAGCTTGTTGAAATTCACCCTACAGGACAAGGTGGCATTCTAAAGCTGCAGGACTTTGTGTGTGTGTGCGCGCATTTATATCTGTGTATATGCTGCCTGTACGACTGTAAATATTACTCTGGAGAGTAGCTCACGAAAGCTCATGCTCAGATAAATTGGTTAGTCTCTAAGGTGCCACAAGTCCTCCTTTTCTTTTTGCGAATACAGACTAACACGGCTGCTACTCTGAACTCTGGAGAGTGTTAGCTAATCGACAGTAGAGGACTGGAGACTTGGGTTCTATTACTAACTTGCTGTGAGAACTTGGGTAAATGATATATCCCCACTGTACCCAGTTTACAAATGCATCAAACATTGCTTTCCTGCTTTACACAGGGTGGTCTTGGGGCCTTAATTAATGTTTTGCAACTCATAACAGTTGCTTGGATGGGCTATTTTAAGGAATTATGAAACAAGCAACCTCCTCTTTTAGACTGTGGGCGCAGAAGAGAGAAAATGGGGTGGAGCCTGTTGCATTCCAACTCCCCAAGATCCTTCAAAATCATCTCCCTCCCTTTCTGGTTCATCATGGAGTCCTTCAAGAAGATACGCTGTCTGACAAGCAGCTTTGCAAGGTTCTGAATCGGGCCACCTTAATGTAAAATAATAAATCTACCATTTAGAAGAAACCCATCCTTACTGCCTGGGGGGAGATGCTCCCTTGAAAGCCAGCATTAAGCGTGTTTGCTCAGAGCAGAAACGTAGCTTGGAGAACAGAGCTGATTGCAAGT
The DNA here is from genome assembly GCF_965140295.1 of Lepidochelys olivacea. Taxonomy (NCBI): domain Eukaryota; kingdom Metazoa; phylum Chordata; order Testudines; family Cheloniidae; genus Lepidochelys; species Lepidochelys olivacea. The sequence continues at coordinate 12,237,401 of NC_140432.1, read as the reverse complement.
GACAGCTCTCATGCTAGATGAGTTCTGACAGACAACGGTTTCCCCATCAATAAGTGCCTGAGGGAATCCATCAGTCTTCCTAACTGAGGTTGTTGCTTGGAGGTGTGGGAAGGGTTAGTTGTCGGGATGGGTGAATATGGCTGAGTAATCTGGTAACAATCCATCTTGTGACCTGGAACTGTGTCGGGGGAGAGCCAGCTTCAGCATCGGAGGAGGGTGGGACCCACCACAGCACACTCAGCTATGCTGTAAAGTGGACTTTCTCCAAGGCTTACCCTGTGCGCAGCTAATCTGTGTAAATCTGTTTGTTCCATAAGATATTACAGCATATTGGCTCTAGTGATAACTCAGCTACAACATATGTATTAAAAATGACTTTCCAGAAGCCATGCTCCACTGATGTGATGCATTTGTTCCTCTCACCAGGATGAGAGCACCATGATTTCTTGAAGCTAGGAAAGAATTTCACTCCTGACCCCCCTCTCAGATGCAAGTAGAAAATATTCATTTGTGGAAGGGCTCATGAGGGCAGGTTCTAGTTTGCCTGAACAGACATGCCACTAACACGCCTCATAGAACTCATTCCCATCCTCGCATGACAGTTCCCTTCAATTCATGTGTTTGATTTGGGAAGCTCACTGTTTTATTGATTTGCATTTAGGGATAGAGCTAGAAGCCCCTTACTCGGGCATTAACTTTGAAGGGCGCTTAGGCAGCTTTAGGATTTGGATCATAGTAATTACCCAGATAATACTGACCAATAGGAGGGGTACATAAGGGAGCCCTTGTCATGGGCTATCTGTGTCTACTGATCTGGCTAACTTATATCCCTTGGACATTTTTAGTTTGTTAGTTACCAAAATCCACAACAAGAAACTAATTTAAGAACAATCAAAAAATTGCCATAGCTTATCAGACCACTAATCCCATCAAATCCTGCTTCCTGCCATTTTAGAGGAGGGTGTAAACTCTCCCAGCCAATATCTTTTTGGCAAACGTATGTCTGTAGTTCCTTCTTCGCTTAACGTCTCTGGGATGCAGTGACTTCGCTACTGGCGATGTGGGAGTGAAATTACATCAGAGCACAGGATGCCCAGATGCCACCATGCAGCTTTCAGATGTTGCCAAATGTCTCTCCCTTACATTATTAAATGAACAGAAACTAAGTACATTACTCTGTATCAATAGCAATGCAGGGGAAATGTGTTTAGACCAAGCTGTGAAGCAAATGGCTAGAGAACAATACCTTGTTCATCTGGAGTGGAAAGACTTGGTATTTTATTGTTAGAATGGGATTGACAATGTGTTCAAAACACAAAAATGAAGACAGTCCCTGCCCCGATGAGTTTACAATCTGAGAGAGAAGAGCTAGGAGATAGGAAGCCATGGGAAATATAGAACATGGAATATCTTCAAGGTGGTGGTATAAAACATGTATTTTACTAAACTCCCTTCTTGGAAGAACTGTAGAAGAAGTGAGTTTATTTGGAATCTGAACCTGTGACTTGGATGTGAAATGACTGTGAACTTAATTTGGTTCCTATACAGCCTGATCCCATTTCACTGGAAGTGAATGAGAAATTTTACAATTAATTTCAGTCAGAGCAGTACTGAGCCTAGGCTAGACTCTCTCTTTGTCACAGCACTTCTCCTATCCGGTAAATCCTGGTTCTGCTGAAGTCTGTAGGACTAGGATATGCTGATATATACATATACGTGAAGGGCAGCGTGGCTCTGAGGAATATGAATGGGACTGGGACCCAGAAGGCCTGGGTTATACTTCCAACTTTGCAACCAACAGTCTGTGTGACCTTGGGCAAGCCACATAACCCCAGTTGCCATGTCTGTGAAACGGGAGATGATAATCTATCCCAGGGGGCTCTAAACTTTTTAAATCGCGCACCCCCAGGGCCAACTCTGGGGAAGCAACCAAAAAAAAAAGAGAGAGAGAGCTGCCACCGGGGTCCCGCCCAAGGCGGAGCGGGGGAGGGCCGGGGTGCCGCCCAAGACGGCGCGGGGAGATGGTCTTGTGCACCCCACTTTGGAGACTACTGATCTATCCCACAGGGGCACGCAGCAAGGATTAATTAGCTACCGCATGTTAATGTAGTATATTAACGTGCGTGTGTGTATGTCCAGTTGCCAAGAAATCTGTGTCCACAGTGCAAAACAACCCCAACAGCTTCCACTAAATCATCCCCTTGCTGGCAGTCTGAGCAGAAGCCTAATGCTGACTGGGCCATGCAGTCTGAACGCCTCTCCCATCCTCGGGGTGCTCCCTCCAGCCCAGATCTGAGCCATGTTGGTGAGGCGAGCTTGCCCTGCCGCTTGGCCAGGCTGTACCTGCTCAGCAGAGAAGCAAGACTTCAGCCTTCAGGATCCTCAGTCCCCCAGCACCAAAGCCATTCTGTAAAAATGCTGATTTGCTGTCTGTGCTGGTTTTTCCCCCGCTCCACTCAGTCTGGAGGTCAGTGGGTTTTACTTTCTGGTTCTAGTCAGTTTTATGCCCTCTCTAATGTACACGCAGCAGGTGGCTGTGCTGGAGGTTCCCGCGCTGCACCGAGGACCAGACCTGTGCTCCATCTAGCTCAGCAGCCAGTGGAAGGTTCACTTACATATGCTTTCTCAGCTTACTCAACTCTGAGTTTTGACCCTTAAAACACTCGCAACTGTCTGCCTTTCGTTATGTGCCTGTGACTGTCAGTTCATGTTTTCTTCTCCCTGGGTCATTTCTGTGGGGTTGAGAAGCTTGGCCCTTAACAGCCCATTCCCGAATACCGCAATTGCCACCTATACTAGTGTCTGGCCGAGGACCCAGCTGAACGGTCAGTATGTGACAAATGCTGCCTTAGCTCCTGTTGAGTCCTAAGGGAGAATGACCCACTGAGAAAAGCAAAATAAATGTTCCTTTCTCATGTTTTCCCCGGGCTGAGCTGCTCTTCACCCTGCAAGATCTTCCCAGAGGAAGCAGCTCTTTGCCGCCAAAGAAATGCTGGGATGGCGTCAGTAGCAGGCAAATAATAACCTGTATGATTCCTGCTCCAACTTTGGGGGAGCTCACTACAGCTGGCTCTAGATGACAGCCCGTATGCAAACTCCTACCCACCGCAGGCAGGGAAGGGCAGAGGGAGAGAAGTCTGAGAGAATGCTACTTTTAGAACATTATCCCTGCACAGATCTAAAGGGCTTCACGAAGGTAGGTCAGTGTCATTATCTCTCCATTGTACTGATGAGGGAAACCGAGACACATGGGGATGAAGGCCTAAAGGGGAGGGTTTTCAAAGGCACGTTAAGAGCAGTTGGGTGCTTAACTGCCATTTGTGTCTTTGAACATCTTGCCCACAATGTTAAAGCCCGTTTTTGTTTTTTGTTTTTTTTAGCGGGTGGGGGGGGCTGTCTAAAGTTAAGCATAATTAGGCATCTGAACGTTGTTTGAGTTTTTTTTTGTCTGGAGTGTGGAGCAACTGCACCTCCTAATGCCATCAGAGCAGTGGTGTACCTTCTGCTGGTCTGCATGTCACATGCAAGCTTTGGATCAATGCATACTCCAAGTAAGGTAGCCTGAAGTCAACGCACTACTGTGCTGCATGCCTAGAAAGCATCATGCTCACTCAGCTTTAGATCCAGGGCTGTAGTTGTTCTCCTTCTGGAACTATTTAGGCAGCTTCCCCTCCCACCCCACCCCCCCAGGGCATGCACTTCAGCCACAGAGAGGTGCAGGGATTCCTCAAAGCTGACAAGGTCCAGAGGCTGGGAAGAGGAGGAGTCTTTGCCAAGACTCTGTGTTTGTGGGGTTTGAATCCAGACTGAGCCTGTGATCTTTGGCTTGACTGATAAGGTGAGGATGCTGGATGAGGAAAATCCCTAAAGTAGGCATAGGAGAGAGGAGGGGAAATAAATAAAACCCCAAGCAGGGCAGAACTGGATGGGGGCAGTTTATACAAGCTGCTCAGCCCAATAATTACAGCTTGATTTGTTTTGGTGGAGGTGTAGGGGATATGTTAGCTGATCCTGCCCGCCCGTTTAATGATTATACTTTGTCATATATTTGTCACACAACTCCTTCCAAAGGATTGCAAAGCAAACTTAAACAAGAACCACTTCGCTCATGCCACCCAGCCCTGGGATGTGCCAGCTGTGACGCTAGCCTTTGGAGGCAATGGGCACTGACCCCTGCATGCTCCCACAGGAGTATATAGCAGATTTCCGATGCCTCTGGGCCTCAGCAGCTACAGAACAGCGCACAGCCGTGTTGTGTGACAGGATGGGACAGGAAGCGAAGCAGCACCCTGAATCCAGTTGCAACGACACAGGGGAAATTTAGAAGAGGCAGAATAAGATTGCTCACCAGGATATTAGAGCTAATTTCCCTTCTGTCGCGGGATCTCTAATTGCCAGTTGTGGTCAGGCTTTGGTTTTATGACTCATCTAAATGACAGCATGGTGGCTTCCTGCCCTAACTCTTATGACTTGGCCATTATATAGTCTCCCAATAGAAATGAGTATTGTAAAGATACTTCTATGTGGACTTTCAACTATGGATTCGATTTGGATTGTTTTTGCCTTTTTAATGGAATTAGCTAAAATAGCAACGTATTCTGCTGTTCTAAGAACTGACACTTCCTGCTGGGCTTATCCTTGTGCACTGCAGCTTGAACTTCTCATTCAATATTTTGCTCCCGTTATTCAAGTGAATGACATTTGGCCTCCTTTTATCATAATTCTTCTATTTCCCACGGCTCGCTGAGAAGAGGAAAGAGGGAAAAAAAGGACTCGTTGACAAAGTAATAGGTCATTTACCAAGTTGTGAGGGTTCCAGAGTAAGGGCCCAGCCAGGTCACTTTTCCTCTGAGCGGGCGGCCCCACCGATGCCAACATGAGAGAAGCACGACAGGGCTTGTGGTCCCATCTGATGTGGGAAGCACGGAGTAATTGATTTTTTTAATCGTGCCTGTGATTCAGCAATAATGCTTTGGTGAGAAGTGCACAGAGAGAGAGAGAGAGAGAGTGGGAGGGATGTGATAGCAATTAAAGGAGAATAATAAAAGCAATTAAATGTGGAGGGATGAGATGCAGAATTGCTGGGCAGGGCAGCGGTGGTTGTGCTGCTGAGAGGACATGATTGTGGGGAAAGGTGATCGAGCCCACGATTGCTTTGTTTAAATTCCTTACCTAAATGCTTCTGTACCAGTCTGTTACACCAAAGCATCTCATTTAGAGCTGAGCCTCTAGAGAATTTAGTGCTAGGAGTCAGCTGGACTCCTACCGCATCTTCAAGAGAGCTCACAGACCCAGAACACGTGTCCAAATTCACCTCTTCTCTCCCTGGCATGTGGTTGGACTACACCCAGCAGTGTTCCGTGAACCGCAGCCCAAGCTTCCTCCTGGAACTTGTGATGCCCCTGCTAGGATCTCCTCTGTCCTAGCTCCCTGTAAGGACCTGCCCAGCCTCCCTTTTATATGAGGGCTGGAGTTAATGAGCTGCACCTGCCAAAATCATTGGTGGGTCTGTGGAAGCGTCTCCTTGTTATTTGGGAGACTGTAAGACTCCAGAAGCTGATTTCCTTTTCAGCTGCAGTAATCCAGGCTATATTAGTGTGCACACCTGCCCTGCCAATGGGACTCGGCTCTAGGACCGAGAGGTAACTTCGGTCTCCATGACTTGGTCACTCTTTGGCCATCCTGCTGAGGCTGCCCATTATGCAGCCTGTCCTGTCAATAGCAATAATAATTAGAGACTTCAAATGAGGTGCAAAGGTGAACAAAAGCCCAAACAAGCAGGATGCAACATTCAGACCTGAGGTTTGAGATCTATAGGGAATGGAGATAAGCCTGAGCAAAAACCTTGGATCCAGCACATGTACCCTGCAATGGTGCACTGTAATGGAGTATGGGTCTAGAATGGGTCAAACCGAAACCCAGAACCTGCCAAACTGAGATGGGAATCTCTATCCGGGGCTTTCTTGTGGTACGTCGGGCCTTTTGGGATGTCTGTAAACTGTAGTGTAATGGAGGAAGTTTTGAGCTTGTACGAAACTCAGTGGAGGCTTAGATCCCAGTCCTCATGCAGCCCAATTACAAACAGTCTCCCTAAGGCAGGGGTTTTCAAACTGGGGGTCGGGACCCCTCAGGGGGTTGTGAGGTTATGTGGGGGTCATGAGCTGTCAGCCTCCACCCCCAAACCCCGCTTCACCTCCCGCAGTTATAATAGTGTTAAATATCGTTTGAATTGATAAGGGGAGGGGGTCCCATAAAGAGGCTTGCTGTGTGAAAGGAATCACCAATTCAAAAGTTTGAGAACCACTGCTCTAAGGGTTCACGGTGTGTGAAGATGGGTGCACAGGGGAGATGTTTTTGTGCTTGTTTGCTGCAGTCTGGAGCCAGTAGCAAGAGACCAGGCCATCCCATGCGTTGTCAGGCAATAAAATGAGCAGCAAGGATGTAATTCCAGGCCTCTGTTTGAAACAGAAGTATCAGATGTTTTTTCTGAGGCTGGCAGACGAGAGGCTGCTGGAGTCTCAGGTGGTTCTGAGGGGAAGACTGTGTGTACAGAGTATTGTAACTGATGTGCAGCCGCATGCGCCAGACCCCTGCTGGGGAGCCTCTCTTCCAGGGGACAGCTAGCCATGGCTGCCTCAGATTGCCTTTCACAATCCTTAGTATGACCATACACGTCCCCTCTAAATTCCACGTCGAATTCTGCTGTTGCAATTCCTCCTTTCCTGGCTTAAATCCTGTGGGCTGGAAATATTCTTAACAGCGAAGGTTTTATCCGCCACTCTGCAGACGCACTCCTTCAGCTCTGCAAATGGAGTTGGTAGACAGTATTCTCAGCTGTGTGAAGGCTCTGTTACACTGCTAGAGCACAGCAGTGTGCCAGGTGCCTTAATGTTACTGAGAATTAGACCCCGTGCATGCAAAACCCTGAAGTGTTTGAACTGGAAGTGGGAATGCTTCCATCCAGGTATCCTCCATTTGTAAAGGGTTTTCTTTCTGCCTGGTTTGGGAGAGGACTTCTGGACCTTTAAAGGAAGTGGCATGTCTACATCTCTAGTAGTAACCCTGCTCTCATAATACCTTCATCAAAGGATCCCAAAGCACTGTACAAATACAGTGAATTTTGCCTCATTACTCTTCCTGAGGCAGGTAAATAGTATCCCTGTTCGACAGATGGGGAAAGTGAGGTACAGAGTAGTAAAGTGACTTGCCCAAGGTCATAGACATTCAGTGGCAGAGCTGGGAATAGAACCCAGGAATCCTGGTTCTCTCTTCTATGTGCTAATCACAAAACCAGACATGAACAGCTTTCTGATGGGCTACCACTAAGGCCCAGGCCTAGAAGGAAGTTCTGCCTCTCTGAACAGCTGGAGCGGAAGTGCAAAAGGGACTCTCCTAGCCCCACCCAAAGATGATAAAGCTCATCCAGCGGTACATCCAGGAATGCATCAGTTGCTCTGGCAGGTTTGGAGGGACTAGAGTTGAGCAATGCTCCCTAGCGTTAACCGCGAGTTGCTTTTGTTTATTCCTCCGATCCCATCAAATAGAGAGAGGCTCCTCTGTTTTGTTGAACAGTGACTTTGCCTTTGTTGTCAAAGCAGCAAGCCAGGCTGGTCTGAAGAGGAAAGTGTAATTAAAGTTTGCACAGACAAAGGCATTTGGTGGCGAGATACAGTGTTGCTGAATCCACAAGGGGCACAATTAACTGATAAGAGTAAACTAATTGTTATTCATATTAAATTAGGGCACGGGTGATTTGGAAAATCTATAGACACTCCCATATGCTTTGCAATTTTGAATTGCAGATTATGGTTTTATGGGGCCCTTCTGGGATTTGGATTATAGAACCAGAGTGTGGAGTTGTAGCTAAACTGAACGTTCCCTGCCCTGATTAACTACATGATAAAAACATAAATGTGCACATCAGAGGATTTATCTCCATGTTTGCATATTAATTTTTTCAGGTATTAGCACTGGAGGCTTTTATAGACCCGAATGACTCCAGTTAGCAGCAGTTGTGTGAATACAGTTGAGGCAACGTGATTCCAGCGTTTGCCATATATGATGGGGCCATGTACCTATGTGTATGCTTGGGAGGGAGATAAGGCCTTGCATACACTAGGGACCCGGACATTGCTTGAGTGACATGGGGCCGTGCACACAAAGGGGGGGGGCGGTGTGTGTGTGTGTGTGTGTGTGTGAGGTTGAGAGGTGTTTGCAGTCCTTTCTACTGTGCGCAAGGTGGATTGTGCTGTCTGTGGTTGTGGTGCAGTTGCGCCAAACTCAGCACTGGCTTCCAACCTGTGCAATCTCACTGCTGTCAACAGGATTGAGTAGGGACATAAATGAGAGTCAGGTTTGGCACCGTGGTGTGTGCTGTTTGCTGTGCAATAACAGAAGGCTGCTTGGGCTTTCACGGAGCTTCTCAATCACTAAGTTCCATTTCCACGTTATTGGTTTAAGATGGCCCTAAAACTTAGTATTTATAAATGAGACATGAAAGTCTTTCTCTAAATTGCACTTGGGACATGTGGAACATTATTTTGTGCCTGTGGTTTTTTTTGCTGTTCAACTTCACTGTTGCAGTCCCACAAGGTGGGAGGGATAATTGTCCTACCTTGTCACAAGCGTGTGCCTGCAGGAAGATTCTCCACTGGCCAAGCCCACAGGTGGCTGGGGAACAGCTGGAGAAGAGTGTGACCAACAATAGCACAGGGAGGGTATGTCAGCAAAGCAATTAAAGCACTTGTGCCGAGAGAGAAAAGTATGCAACTTTCTGGAACTTCCTCACAAGGTTTCTTGGCCGTGAAATCGGGGAGCGGGGGAGGTTATGAACTTCAGGGGTGAATTTGGCCTGGGATGTCTCCTGGAGAGGCTAAGACTCCCAGAGTTAGCTTCAGCAGCATGCATGCTCTTTCTGTCTCCCTCCCTTAGGTTCTCAAACTGCACTATCCAAAGCAAAGGCAAGAGCAGCTGACCTGCCTGCTGCCTGTTCAGTGAGCTGTTGGTTTGGAAACATGGAGCTTAATTACAGAGCAAAGCACAGAGAGCTGGAACGCTGACTCTGTTTGTTTTTAGGTGGGGAGCTTTCCACTGAATTAAAATCCCACTGAGAACAGTTTAAAGGCTTGTGATTTAGCACCAAGCAGGTTGCACTAGTCTCTGAACAATCTCTGCCTTGGACTCTGGCCAAAGTAATGATCAGAGAATGGCTGTAGCAGGACAAAGAGTCCAGGGGTTATTGAATCACTCCTTCCAGCTCCCAGCGACTCACTAAACCATTTGCTTTTAGACATTTTCCTGATTTAACTCTACCCACAATGGATCTTTAGCCCAGCAGGGATAGAGACTAATAGCAACTGGTTTCCTGCAATCCTTGAAGAAGCACTGCTGTGAGATGGGAGCTGTGTGTGACTTATTCCATTGCTTTCCTTGCTACTGTGTTAATATAGACTGAGTCCTTCTCCCGGGGAAAGGCGACTTTCTTGCTGGCTCAGTGTGGAGGTTCTACCACTGGAAGAGAGAATCCAGTAGTGAAATGCCAGGCTAGGGCTTGCTGGGATTTCTTCCTCCATCTTCCATTGTTCATGCAAGGCGTACGGGGCTTAACTTTGTTGCTGACTCAAAGAGGAGTCTGATGTCCCAACTCCACTTCTTGCAGCAGCACCCTGGGTTTCCCTCGAAGGCCTCACATCCGCACCGTAATCCACCTGCTTGGCTTATGAGAGCCCCTGGGATGGCAGCCACCTGCAGACTTCTAGCAATGTTCAAATGCAGGTGTCCTTGTTAGCTGGGCTAGTTAGATGGACTCGTGAGGATTCTCTGCCCTTCCATGCTGGGAGTCTTTCCCTTCCCTCCCCTCAACCACCATTGATTCTCTCTCTCTCTCTCTCTCTCTCTCTCTCCTTGCTGGAAATGTCAGTGTCATTGCCCATCTTCCTAGGCACAGTTAAGGAGGGCCACAGCTAGCATTGAAGGCAATGGCACGTTATGAAGTACTGGCTAGTTCATATGCCCTCTGACAGCTGGTAGCTGAAGAAGCTTGCCCATTAGCTCAAGTGGAAGAGGTATTTTTAAGTGGAAACCTGGACTTTCTGTCCCCTGCACTACAGGATTTGTCTTTGTCTCCTCTGTTCCAGTCAATGTTGCTTCCAGAGTCATGGCAGTGAAAGGCTGGGTATTATGTAGGCAAGCCTGATAAATGCCACAAAAACCTGAGAGTAGATGGTTACAATGATGGGGCTACCCAGGACCCAAACAGGAGGAATGGCTGCTAATGAGGATGGAGGTGCATTGGCAGAGCTGTGGCTGGCATAGCAGGTGAGGTCTGCAAGTCAGGGAAGAGATGCATTGTCCAGGAGAAATATACGCAACTCTAGCTCCTTGCAGTACTCCTGCTTCTTTATAATTGTGCATGTGCACACACACAGCTGAAACATATCCCATTGTTTTCTAAATATTTGCCATCATTATCTCCCCCATTGCACCTCTGCTAATGAGGTTATTGTTTAGCAATGGAGAGAAGCATCTTCTCCTGTTTTTTGTCTCTAGCCACAGCCAAATTTTGAACAGAGATTCTCCTGACAATGCCAGATGGCGAGCTGTGTGCAATGGGGAAAGGGAGGAAAAGGAGTCAAGCTTCAGCTTTGCCCCCTCCTGGGGAAAAGCCAGTCAAGATTCAGTCTACTCTAGCCCTGCCTCAAGTGGGTATTGGGGCTGGGAGGTGACTATAAAGAGCACTGCAAAGGAATTCGGCCACCTGACCACTCTTGTGAGTAGGCAGTTTGTCAGGCTGGGAGCCTGATTACTCCAGCGATTGTGTTTAGTTGCGGGTTTCTTGTGCCTCCAATCCTGTGGTAATAAACCTTATATAATCCTAGTCAGAAGTACAGCATTAATATTTTTAAAAATGACATTTAAGATATTGAATTTACATTGCATCCACCCAAAGTATATTTTTGGTGCATATTTTGTTGTGCGGCAATAAGAACAGGGTTTGGGAGGGGGGATGGAAATAATGCTGCTCAGTTTAAATACTCTGTTGTCAACTGCTACGCTGCCTGTTTTAGATTTGTGTCCAGTGTAGAATGCTCTCACTCCTCCTATAGGTAAACAATGTCTACTGCCCCTGCCACATTACACCATAGTCTCTTGGGAGGTTGTTTGAGTTCCTCTTCACGCCCATCTCCATCTTGCCCAGGCTTGCCCTGACCCTGGGAGGTGGCACCGGCGAATATATGGCATGCACAATACCATGCATGTGAACAAGTCAATGTGCAGCCAGCGCAAGGTTCACGGAGACACCCTTGCTGAATGGCTCAGCAGCAGCCCTGCGCCATTGTTGTGCTGCTTGATCATGGAACAAGCTCAAACTGTTTCTGAGTCTGTAATTTTCAGTTTTTCTTGTTCTCCCACACACACCCCACCTATTTTCTTTGCTGTTAGCAATAGGCTGGGGCTAGAATGCCATTTCCCAAGACCCTGCACTTTTATGGGGCTTCTGAGACTCCAGTTCAGAGCTGAGCCTGAATTTGCAGCTCCCTGCTATTTCTATTATGACCAGATCCAAGGAGCGTTGGAGTTTTGAGTGTTCAAAATATACAGCTGGATTTTGTGGCATGAGTCCATTTTTAATTTCCTTCCCCCATAGAAAGTCTAATCTCCCCCCCCACACACACACACACCCACCCACACACCTACCTAAAGCCTGCACCATGCATAGTGTGGAATTTCCCCCAGATCCCTGTCTTAATAAGGGTGACCCCCTCCCCCACCAATTGCTTTTTAAACATGCCCCTGGCTCCCAGGGCAGCATCCGCCCTTTCGATGTAATTGGACATCATGAATTTTTAATAGATGTAGAGCTCAGCAAAACCCTTATTACTAGCTGAATTGGCACAAAATTGCCAAACGAGTAGAGTATTTGGAGCTGAGCTCTCCCTAGGTACCTTGCTGAAAATGATAACGCCCAGTGACAAAAGGGCCATGTTCTCTTCACATACCGGAACTGGACCATTTGTAGGAAAACAGCAGGGCAAAGGCTGACCTGACTGGATTTTCTTTTGTGTGTAACACTTCAGAAGTCTCTCCAGCTCTGGTGAAAGATGCTGGATTGACAGCCCTGGAGACTGAAGTTGTCTTCTACTTACCCTTGGAGCAGGTACCGCATGTGGGGCAGCTACTGGGCAAAATTCCCTGACACACCACCCTCCTGCCATTATACTTCTACCAGATCTGGTGACATTGCCTCTACAGAGAAAGGACACATCACGCTTGGTGGTTTATTGAATCCAGGCTTCTTTGCTGAGACTGGCAACAAGGAGCCCTGATTTGTGACTGTGGTGGACACCAGTCCGCTGAAGACTGAATGGAGACCATCAATTCACCTCATGTAGCCCACAGAAGTGACTTTCAGCCACAACTGGGCTGGGTACAAGCTGAACCAGTGATCTAGATGTAGAATACTCTGTATTCCATTATCGAGTCCAGAACCATCTGGGTCCCCCATGTCTTGTCTGGAACGGAGTTTGCAATGCTCATGTCTGCCCTTCATTGGCACTTCAACATAGTCTCTGTTCTTCCCCAATACAAACACCCCAGAGGATTCAGGCAAGACTCACACTGACTTCCTTGAGAGTTTTGCCTCAGTAAGTGCCTCAGAATTTGGCCCACAGAGAGGAAGGTGAAAGCTAACATGTTTATTAATCTGCCTGAACTGTTAGCAGGCTGCTGAGTCCATGACACCTTCTTAGTTAGGGATCCAATTCATGGAGGTGTCAGAAACCTGCATCTGAACTCCAGAGAGATTAAAGGGGGGAAGAGAAGCAGAGGAAGGTGACTTGCCAAAAGTTCTAGTCTTGCTATAGTGCAGAGAGCTTGGAGATGTGTGCCTGTTACCTTTTCCTGTGCATGGGTCCTTGATATTTTGTAGAGAAGACCTAGAACTCTCTGAACTCCATTGGAAACAGGGTGGCTTACATATGAGTCTGAATACTGGGGCACTCATATTACTGCCTTAAAGGCAAAGTCCTGAGAATGCAGCTGTCAGTGGGGCTGTGCAAATGGCCTGGGTCTCAATTCTTCCATGGCTGATGCTTCTTACAGTAACTGGCAGGTAGCTATTGTTTTTCACTGGTCCTTTTTGTGAACCTGTAGCTAGATCTTTCTCACTTCGCTGGCAGCATTAGTGATGACATTGTGATCTGCCTTGAGGGTGGAGGGCATAGCTGCAGCTACAGGAGGGTGTATGTTGCAGGTGGGAGATAAGGGACATTTCTATCAGGACTAGAGGTGGCAAAAATGAGGTTGCTTACGCTGGCAGTGGGAGTGGGAGGTGGCAGGTAAAGCACAAATTAGCCCAAATTTGACTTGGAAGTCCACATTGATTGGCGTGTGAAAGGAATTCATTGCCCTGGGCATCCTTGTGCTACTTCAACTAATGGGCAACCAAGGCCGGGACCTAGGGAAGGCCCTTGGCTCCCAAGTAACGTGTTAGTGTCCCAGTTATTTAGGTGCAGGCTCCCCTGGTGTATATGACATCCAGGGTACCTAATCCTCCCCATTATTGAAAGACAGTGGGGTCAAGTGTGTAGGGCACTAGACTGGGCATCAGGTCCTGGGTTCTATTCGCAACTCTGCCACAATGACCTTTTTGACCGTTAGCAAATCATTCCTCTCTGACTGCCTTTTCCCCCAACGTTTGTCTTGACTATTTAGGCATAAGCTATAAAGGGCAGCAACTGTCTCTTTCCATGTGTTTGTGCAGCAGCCAGCACAATGCGGGCCTGTAGATGCTATTATTACAATCACAGGGATATTCTGAATTTTCCTTGCCAGATGGTTTTTACAGAGACCAGGGAGGGTGAGGTAATACATTTTATTGGACCAACATCTGTTGATGAAAGAGACAAGCTTCTGAGCCACACAGAGATCTTCTTCAGGTCTTGGAAAGGTATTACATGTTAGGGTTTTTTAATCTCTATTTATGATGGATGCCTTTTCCTTGCTGGCACTTTTCCCCTCTCCCAGTGGCTGGAACAGTGCCCTGGGATGTTGTCCTGTCCCTGAGGTGCTGGTTACCAAGTAGATCTTTTCACTGAGGCATGGCTAGCTGGTTAAGAAGGTGGAGGTGGGCTTTCCAGAAAGAGAGAGGCTAGGACCCTTCTGGTGGTGCTGCTAGGATGCTGCCCATTGAAGACTGGTCTCCTCCATGAAGCCTGGTGGCCCTGCTGGTTTATGGGTGAGGGGATAAGTTCCCAGCCTGCCCATTGGGTCTGGAGCTCCCCCAGCCTGCCCCTCCGAGCTGGCGTGGGTCAGTGTGTCTCTGTACAAAATGAGGGCAGTCTTGTATCCATGCAGTCACCTGGGGCAGCTCTCCGCTCTCCCAGGCAAAGCATGGTCCCTCCATTCCCTCTCCATGGTCCTGTGACTCCGGCTGCAGCAGAACATCCATTCCCGAACTTCTGTCCTGTGCTCCCCACTTGGAGAATTACGCTTCAGCTCCACCTTCTGGCTTCCTGGCCCATGTACGAGGGAGGGGGTGAGCGGCTGCTGGGGTCCGTGCAGAGGGGGGTTGTGGTGGTGCATCCCGAGAAGATCAGGGAGAGGGAGGAAATGGTGTGGAGAACGGGTACTAGATAGAAAGGGAGTCAGGGGACGAGGTTTGGCCAGAGTGACCCATCCCCTGCAAAACTTAGGGGCTGACCCTACTTAGGATCCAGCAACAGCAGGCGTGGGGAAGATGCGGGGGAGGGGTGCTGAAAAGTTGACATGTGGAGAGGCGCGCTGGACCCAGCCCAGGCCTTTGGATCCCAACATCCTGGAAGCAGGGATGCTAGAACAATTTGTATAGTGGGGGGTGCTGAGAGCCATTGAACCAAATTGCAAACCCGGTATGTGATGGAAACCACTTCAAGCCGGGCGGTTTCTGCTTCCCAGCCCCCCTGGTTGGATCTGAATTGTGCTCATGGTCCCCTGTGTCTCTGAATGGCTGAGCCCCCACCTGGGAATCCCAGGAGAGGGAGGGGGCCCAGATGCTGCTGCTGCAGCCCACCTGCAAGGGACAGCTGTCCCGGAGTGTCGTCCCTCCCTCATTCCCTCTGTATTTGGTTGCACGCTGAGCTGAAACTCTGTGGGAGAGGCTGAGCCAGGAGGGAGCTGAAACCAATTCCTCGAGGGAACATCTCCAAGCATTCCCAGGCTCTGTCCCCGCCTTGCAGGGAGAAGTGCCCCCTGCCTAAGTGGAATAAATTGGTACCGACCATTAGCAGTGCGGGCCCTCCTCTCTGAGGTGGAGGGGGGCTGTCAGTGCTGCTTTAGGCACAAACCCTTCCTCTCCCCACCCACCCACCTTCTCCCCCTCTCTCCCACCGCCGCGCTGCAGAGAGCCAGACCTGGGGAAGCGGCGCGCACAGCAGCCAGCAGCTGGAGGAGGAGGGTCGCTCTGCTGTCATCTGGCTTGGGTGAAGGGGGAGGCAGGGGGGCTCTCGGTTTGTGCTTGGATTAAAACACAACCCCAGACAAAGAAGGCAGAGGAGAGGAGTTGGGCGGGGGGAGGCATATGCCAGGGAGAGGCGTCGCTCTCAATCGTGCCTCTGTTCCCAAGGATTAAGGAATGAATGGGAGCCGCTTCCCAGCTCGCCATGGAGAGAGGAGGCAATTCAGGCTGCCAGGATAAGGTAACTCCCTCTGCTCGGGCTTGCATGGCTGAGCTGGACAGAGTTCCTTTGTGCGCCGCGGTCAGCGTCCGGGGAGGGGGCGAAGCCCGAGGTTCGCCAGCCGCCTTCGGATGGTGCAACATGGGCGTAGGGCTGCCCGCTTGTGCAGGGCTGCTGCGGGACTCGACCCCGGTGCGGGGAGCCAGTGCCTCGGAAGTAGCAAGGGGCATTGCTGGGAAGCAGAGAATCTGTCCCTGGCGTACCCAGGCTGCGTCTCCATTGGCACACCTGCTCCCGGGTCTCCTGAAGCGCTGTGCCTGGATGGTTGGGAAGGTGCGAGGGGAGAGCAGTGGGCTAAGCCTCTGCCCCCCACCGCCCCCGCCATGCACAGTGACTGTGTGCGCTAGATATAGCTGGGAGAAGGAAGCCAGGGCAGTGGCTGCATCCTTTGGCTCTTTTCTTAGTCGTCCTCCTCCTGTTAAATGTGGGGAGGGGGGGAATCTCTTTCATACTTACCGGCTCTGGTGCGAGCCAACTTCTGGACTGGCTTAAAGGAAAAGCTTTCAGAGCTCTCTTCCTTGGAGGAAGACATGGGGGAAAGGGATGAGCCCTCCTCTGTTGAGGAATCTGCAGGGCAAGTTATGTTTGGGGGCAAGGAAGAAGGGTGTTTGGGATGGTGCGTGGGGGGGGAAGCCTGGTAATGGATAACTAGATCTCTCTTTTTTTCCTTCGGGCCCCTCTCTCTGTGTGACTCATTTCCTGGGTCTGTGCTCCTGGAAGTCATATATCATCTCAGGCAGAGCAGAAAGTGCAAGTTGAAACAGCAGTGGGGGAGGAGGTCACTCAGTCCAGCCATTTCTAGGCGAAGCATTGAAATAATGTTTATGGGTATGAAATCCGACTGGACAAAAGCCCAGGAACTCCCCATTTTGTTGGGAGTCCCTAATTCGATTTTCCGTGCAGAGATTATTGCAGCAGCAAGGGGTATGTCATGTTGTATGCTACCCCCAAGGGCAGTTCAATAGGACTCCAGTTTGGGGGACGCTTGCAGTTAGTTTCTCGCACATGACTTGATACTAAGGGCCCAGCACAGTGGGTGTAATGTTTCACCAACTCGGAAGTGGTGTTGAGTGTGATAATTGCTTCAAGACAAATGTAGGGAGCTTAGTTCAACACTCTTTAGACTCAAAGGGGGGGAGGGATAGCTCAGTGGTTTGAGCATTGGCCTGCTAAACCCAGGGTTGTGAGTTCAATCCTTGAGGGGGCCATTTAGGGATCTGGGGCAAAAATTGGGGATTGGTCCTGCTTTGAGCAGGGGGTTGGACTAGATGACCTCCTGAGGTCCCTTCCAACCCTGATATTCTATGATTCTATGAAAGGGACCATACCAGTCTATTGTATAAATCCGTAATCACTTGTGTCTGTGCAGTGAGCATCACCAGCTTGTGTAAATGCAGGAGGAGTGCTGTCTAAATTCGAGGCTAGGATGGGATAAATGCACACTGACTAATCTTTGCTCACACAAGTAGGTTCTTTTAAGTCAGTGGGTCAAATCTTGTCTGCTTTGCTCATGCAAGTACTCCCATTTACTCACTGGCATGAGTGAGGTGGGTAAGATTTGGCTCAGGGGTTATATGAGTAAAGATTACTTATGTGAGTAAGCGTAGGCAGGATTGGGCCCAAAGTGAGAAAGGGGGTGGGGGAAATCCTCAGCGAAAAAAGTTCTTGAACTTTCCATAGCAACCAGTTTTCAAACATGGATGAGTTAAAACTACTTTGCCCAGTGGCTCTGCTTCATCCAGCATAATGCCCAGGTCAGGATCATCCTTCAAACAGATGCCAGTTAAACCCAATGGAAGCTCCATTTTCACTGAGCAGTGCTGAAGCATCAGGGAGGAGGGGGGTCTGGCAGTGAAGGGGTTAAATAATTGAGCTGTGCAAATGGGACAATTATATCACAAGGGTCCAGTCCTTGATATGGACTGAGGGCCCGGGAAGCAGTCTTTAGAGTGCCAAAGGGGGACTTGAGTTAGAGGGTAAAGGCAGTTGACCCGTCATTTTATTTTCCTCTTTTATACTTCTTGAACTCTGAGTATTGGTTGAACACACGTGTGTGAGGGGGTGTGTGTCTGTGCAGGCATACGTGTAAATTCATCCTGTGGCTGGTGGCTCAGAGCAGGTTTTCTTTTTTCCACCCAGTTGAGTTACAAATCCCTCTAAAAATAGGAGCTCCTAATGAAATGCTGTCAGACCTTCCAAGGTAGCGGTGTGAACTGGAGTCATTAGCAACCCAGCAGCCATCCTAATGAGAGCCAGCTTCCTCAATACCAGGATATGGGGGCAAGGCTGATGTGAGCTGGGCTGTGGGTGCACCGACTCCCACACTCACGTTTTGTCCGCGCATCCATTCCTTTCCGTGTGATGTTTCCAGGCAAGCACTTAACTGCCAGCAGGGGAACTGCAGGGTTTATTAGGATCTGAGAAGAGCTTTTCAAGGGCCTGATCCAAAGGTCTCAGAAGTCAATGGAAGGCTTGCCACTGATTTTTTGGATCAGGCCCCATGTGTAGGGAAGGACATGGGAAAGGAAGGTGCCTTCAATTCATAATTAAAACAAAGAGAAGCCCCCCACCAACATGAAGGAGGGAGCAAGGAAGCTAGTTCCCATGCAGGAACATTTGGGGTGGGGGCAGCATTTCTCAAAACCTCCCAAGGCGACAGTGAAGATCCCCTCCCTGGACCACCGACTGTTTGGGTTCTGCATGCTGGGGGGCTGGGAGGGTATGTTTGATATCGCTCTGTGCTTAAGCATTCCGAAGGCAAAAAAATTGCAGCTCCCTCTGTTAGAGTTGGTCTTGCACTGTTCCACGATCATGCAGGCGACCAATACCAGGATGGGAAGGGGCATTCCTGTCCCCAAAAGTGCAGGAGCATTCGTAACACTTGGAATAGCCTCCCACTTCTTGTGCGCCCCAGGTCTGATCCGGTGGTTCAGTTCTGTTCTTGTCCAGCCCTCATCACTGTAGTAGCAAGTAAGACTCCCATTGGCTACCATGAGTTCTGGGTCAGGTGTCAAACACTCTCTCCTTTAGCAAAAAATCCTCCGTATTCTCCTGTGTCCTCCTGTCTCCACACCCCGACTTTACCTCAGTGTTGTTCCCGTCTTGTCTTTGTCTTTTTTGTTTGATCCGAGGCAACAAGCTCTTTGGAGCAAAGAGCGTACCTCACGTGCTCTATGCAAAGGGCCGTTTATGGCGCAGTACAAGGAACGATTATTTGTGACAAATAGTAGCAATAACTGGGAAGAGCTGCAGTTACCATAATGATGGATGCAACTCCTCCTTTGTGGGGAGAGGAGAGAGAATGCCAATGTGACAGAGAGAGAGATCAACAGGGGGTTTCAGGCACATTTGCATTGTGGAGAGCTCACTGTTAAACAGAGAGGGGGATGGTTTTTAAGGGGAAAGTGGATTTTTCTCAGCTGTCCTTTGAATCGTCATTTTAAGTGCACTAAATAAGCAACAGCAGAAGCCTGGGGAAGTGGAAGGAGCTGGCATCAAAGGGACACTAGGGCAAATATTGCATTCTGAGGAGCTCTTGGTATTTTTTATTTGTGCTGGACCTTTTGCAAGGCCCTTGTGCTCTGTAACTCCTGTCCCTTCACTGCCAGCTCCAGAGAAGTTGGACAAAAGCCAATTTCTCTCCCAAAGCCTCCTTCAGTGAGTAGGTTAAAATCGGAGCGAAGAGAAGGTGCAATATAGTAGCTCGCACAGTGTCACTGCCCATTTGTCCTGTGGTGATGAATCAAGTCCCAGAGCCTGGCTGAGTTCCAGGGTTTCTTTTTCCTGTGGACTTGCCAGAGGTCTTTTTTTTTTCTTCCCCACCCCCCTTTTGGACACTTCATCCCTCTGTCTGCATCCCCTTCTTTCAGGGTAAAGACCTCTGAGGCATTCTTTCCCCACCCCTTCATCCAGAGTCCTCCTTCACAGAGAATCAGGCATTTGCTCTGGGAGCCAGGAGGGGCTAAAGCTATAGGAGCCTTGCGTTTGAAGGGGGTATTTAAAAGCATAGAAAAAGTCCATTATCCAGGGCAGGCAAATGGCTGGTGAGGTAGCCTGGTTATCTTGTAACTGCAGGATCTTCCTGTTAAACGTCTGGTGCTGGCTGCTGTTGGAGACAGGCTACTGGACTAGACGGGGCATTGGTCTGATCCCCAGAGATGCAGGAACATTTGGCAGGGTTTCCTTCTAGATCTGTTTCAGAGTAACAGCCGTGTTAGTCTGTATTTGCAAAAAGAAAAGGAGTACTTGTGGCACCTTAGAGACTAACCAATTTATTTGAGCATAAGCTTTCGTGAGCTACAGCTCACTTCATCGGATGCATACAAGGTGCCACAAGTACTCCTTTTCTAGATCTGTGTGTCTGCTGGGAGCAACGTTCTCTCAGCAGAAAGGTTACCAGCGTGGGAGCTTCCTTGGTCCCCTTTCTCTGTAATGTGCAATTTGTCTTTCTGCATAGACCCTGAACCAGTTAGTTGTCTTGGATCTCCATTCTCTCCCCACTCCCAGGGATCAGGCTTCCAGAATATACATCTGGGACAGAGAAGGGGGATGATCTTTGCCAAGGGAAGGCTGCAAATGAAACATCCCAAAGCATCTAGGTCAAATTCATCCTCTCAACCCAATAGGAATTTTGCTTGAGCTAAGATTGGTGGGTGGGATTTATAATATCTGCATCCCAGTCTAGTTACCCACTCTGTCTCCATCGCTGTAGCATCATAGCGCTTCGCCATAGCTAATGACTATATCTCCCCACATCCCTTAGTGGGAGCTACACACCCCAGGGGTATTGAGGCACAGAGAGATGGAGTGACTTGCACCAGGTCACGCAGGTAGTGACAGAGCTGGGAATTGAACCCAATTCTCCTGAGTCCTTGTCCTGTGCCATCCTTGCTCTCCCTGTTAATTCATAAGCAATAATGTCGTGCTTCACTCCCTCCTTTGACAGTTAATATTAATTCTGCATCCTGGCCAATGCAGGATTATTCCCTGTGCATTCTATCCAATCTAAGTTTGAAAAGTGCCAATCAAGGGAGATTTCACCTCTTCCCCATGGGTGACTCTTCCGCAGGCTCCTAGACCTCATTTGCGGGAAATATTTTTCCAACAGTCAGCCTAAATCAGATCCATTTCTTAAAAGCAAACACTGCTTTACACAGTGTATAGTCAGCTGTCTGTGGAATTTGCGAACTCAAACACAAGCAGCTGGGATTTTTAAAGGGGCTGCCTAATTTACAAGCAGTGATATAGTAGGATAGATTCTAATCTCATGCTTCAAAGCATCATCTGAATATGGGAAGTCATTTCCTTGCATTGTACAACCGGACAGGGGAAGGGGCATCCAAGAAGCATCAGATATTGGACACTGCTGGAGGCAGGATACCAGATGAGCTAGCCCAGTGGTCTGATTCAGAAGAGCAAATCCGGTGTCCTTAATAACTCTTGAGATTCTTGCTCTTCCCAGTAAGGTTCTAACTGGCTGTCCTCATGTCCTCTTCTTGACTGAGCCTATCCTGGCCATTTGGGCTCTCAATAAAAGGTTCTGTAATAAGGAATTCAGCAAAGATGACTTCCTGTGGGCACAATGAACCTGCTGCTCTGCGTTAGTCTGGTACAGAACTTGGGAGTGAGCTGCTCATTCTCTGCAATCCCTCCCCCGAGTTTCTCCACACTCCACCTCCAGAGCAGGATGTGATACCCAACATCCCAAGGCTCTGAGCCCCAGAACCTTTGCTGACCAGGACTCTGCGACATGTTGATGTGCTTCACTGTGTCCAACATCCTCTCTGGAGTGCCTCCGCGCTTTCCGCACAGCTTGCAGTGTCACTGCCTGGAGTGGGTAGGGGATAGACCTGTTCTTAGCCTAGAATGGCAGGCCAGGGCTCTAAACTGCAGCAGAGGGAGTGTGTGTGTACAGCAGTCTGCTTAGTGTCCAGTCTAGTGCCTCCTTAATGCTCTAATATGTTCACCAGGGTGTGAATCACATACACACAATAGATTTTCAATTAAACTTCCTTGGGGCCACAACAGCTCTCTGCTGCCACCCAGATGAGCCTCTGTGCCCACTAGTTAGGTGTCACTCCCCCAAATCCCTGGTCAGACAAGCTGCTTATTGCTCTGTTTTTCTCTAGTTTATATGCTGATGTTAAGTGGGGTTGTTTTTTTCCCTCCCACTGGTTCTAACTTGCTGCTAAACGGTTGCACAAAAGTCCTCAGGCACATCGCTGTGCCATCGCTGCACCCCTTCTAAAGATCCTCAGAAACCAGGGCCCCTGATAACCATAAGTGTGAGAGCTGCATTATCCACTCACTGCAGGCAAGGTTTTCAAATCCGTTTTGAAAGGGAGCGGAAGAAACGTGAGGTGGTGGAGGAAGCAATTATCTAGTGGCTAGAGAAACACACACACACGGCTCCTGGATTCTACTGCCAGCTGTGGCACTGATTTACTGTGTGATCTTGGGCAAGTAACTTTTCTCTCCCTGACTCAGTTTCCCTATATGTAAAACGACGATACTGTTTCCCTACCTCCAAAGGGCGGGGGGAGGGGGTGGAAGAATTAATTTAATGTCTGTAAATCATTTGAGAGCCTCAGATGAAAGATGCCATAGAAGGACAACGTATGTATGAATTGGTGTAGGAAAATCCCCCTTGTAAAGAAGTTTTATCTAATCTGGACGAAACCTACCATGGAGAGATCTGGAGTAAAACCCTGGCAGGGCTAAGACTGCTCCATCATCCTGTTGGTTCCTTAAGTATATGGACAGCGATTTCCAGAAGCCATTAATATAGTGTCTTCTGAGCAGTATGGTTAATTTAATAATTCATTCAGTATGTCTATGGAAGATCAGCAATTCTGACAGGTTGTCATTAGATAGCAGGCTTTTCTGTATCTCTGATGTCTTTGGCCCATAACCTCAGCAAATTTAGTTTTTCTTGGTTCTTCCTTCCCTCCATCAGGAGAAATTAAAGAATTGCACTAGATGCCGCTAGTCAGAGTTGTTCACCCAAAGGTTTATAGACAGACAAACATAAGCCCATGTGTGATCACAAGCACACATAGTGACAAGCACCTCCCACACACATCCACATACATATACACATTGACACATGCCCTTGCAACATGCATCCCCTCAGATACGTTTAGATGTGCACCCTGTGACATATATATGTATGTGTACTAGCGGTTCTACACGCATGCACACACTGCAGTGCACCCCATGCATGTGTTTGCACATACACTCGATATATAGACACACACATGCACATTGTAGCCTGCATGTCCAGTCTGTGATCTGCAGCTTTCTCACCGAGAAATGCAGACACAGAATCCACCCGCCTCCTCTCCAGATGCCTCATCCTGCCTCTCTGCTAATGGAGGCTTTTCTAGACTCTGAAAATTCCACCACTGGGTGTTGGGAACCATCATGTCTTTCAGCAATTTGCCAGCTGCTGTACCCGAGGCCCTTGTTCGCAGCCAGGCTAATGCAGAGATCGTGAACGCACATCAATGCAGTTTCAGCCTTCCCAAAGGGATGAACAGGAGGTATTTAAGGTCTCCAACTGCTATGGGGAAACAAGGCTTTATAGCTGTCTGGTCAGCGGTCCTTTTTAGTGAGCTGGTGATGAGAGAGTCTGCCCTGTGCTCTGGAGACCCTGATTACAAAGGCAGGGGGAAGCTCCCAGTCCCAAAACCCGCTCTGGGCATCTCTCCTGGGTGATGCGCCATGCTCTGCAGGCACAGACTGTGGGTGGCAGTTCATGGTAATGAGGGTGGAAGCAATGCTCAACCCAGGTGGGAAAGAACTGGAAATCCACCAGCACGTGCCAACTCAGCCAAAGGAGAAGAAACAATCCGATTCTAGGATGGAAGGGCAGTTGTGCTGTTCATGTAGAACACCCCAGCTAGCAGGAGCTATGCTCAGGGCAGACTAACCCTAGAAGAACTAGTTACCCTTTCCCCTCAGGTACCGATGCCCACCAAAGGCAGGATTCAGGGTTTTTGGTGGGGCAATCAAATCTGGTTTGGTGTTTGTTGGAAGGAAAATGAGTCCCCTTTTCTACAAATCTAGCTGGCTGAGGCAGCCTGGTCCACTCGCTCTGCCACCTTACAACTTTGGAAATCTTGGGGAATATACGTCTAGTGGGTCTTAGACTGGAATAAAGGGTGAAACTGCAGCTCAGGTGAAGTTGGACAAAGCTGTTTGAACCCTATGCTAGGGTGTTCGCGTTGGGTTTCATATTAAATCCTCTGCTCAGGCAGGCCTGCTACTTTGCTATGGACAGTTCCCCTGCAGGCAGGTGAGACCAAAGCTTTTGTAGGAAGAATCCTGAGCTGCTATGAGTATTTTAAGAACAGCTGATGTTTGTTCTCAACAGGAAAGGGTTAATTGGTCACTGCTGACCCACTGCAAGCTCTTACTCATGATAGTTATTGTTTGTTTTACAGCAGTGTATCAAGGCCCCAACAGAGATGTGGGTGCTAGGTGTTGTGCATACACACGGTTCCTGCATCAACGAGCTTAATGTTCATAGACAAGACAGACAAAGGAAGCATCATTGCGCCATTTTACAGATGGGTAACTGAGGCCTAGAGAGGAGGTGACTTGCTTGACGTCACACTGGGAGTCTATAACAGAGCCAGGAATTGACCCAGGCCTCCTCAATCCCAGCCAAGTGCTTTACTCACAAGACCATCCTTCGTCTCAACGTGCAGAGCAGGGTTTCTTATAGCTGAGTGGAGCCGCTGGTCCTCTGGCATGACTTGAGGATGAGATCAGAGAAAGGGAAGGTTCATTTCTAGGAATTTTCTCCTAGCTCCAGGCTGTAGTTTCTCAAAAGGCAACGAGAGCACAATTGCAGCTGGATTGACTGGAGCAGTGTTGATACATGTTTAAAAGTCTGTGCACTCGTCATCTTCCGCCACTGGAATGTACTGCTTCAAATTATAATTGGGAATAATCCCTATTTAACCCTGGGCTGTTACAGGGCAGTGAGCTACAGGGCCCAGGGAGGCAAAGTTCTCACTAAATCCCTTATTAAAAATCCTCTCCACTTATTACCCCTTAAGCTCTGTCATCCCCTCTGAAATACCAGCAACCAGTTCTCTATTTCATGGAATGCGGAAACTTGAGTTTAAAGTCCTGCTCCCAGTACCCGGCCCATGCAGTCTCATGTACAGAGCTGGGTTGCAATAATCCTTTGCTGTCGTAAAGCGCCCCTCACCAGCGGAACATGGATGGCTTTGCAATCATGTTAATTACTATTATTATCCCCATTTTAAAGATAGGAAACTGAGGCACAGAGAACAATGTGACGAGTCAGAAATAGAACCTAGGCATCCTGGCCCCTAACTCCCTGCTCCAACCATGTCATTACTGTACAATTGTATAATACGTTGCATTACCTCTACCTTTAGTTACAGGAGTTTGATACTCCTCTCCTTATCTCAGTTGTTCTGCAAGATGTTGGTTCTTAAGCATCTCTGCAAGCAACGCAGTCTTTTCCCCTCCTCCCTGGACTCACACCAGAAAGAGCTAAGGGTGCTAGTCCAGGGAAGGAAAAGGCTTGACTCAGCTGGTTTTCCTTACCTTCCGTCAACTTGGAAAGAGACCAATGATGAAAGGCTGGACTCTGGTCTGGATTTCATGAATGGATGGATGCAAAGAGCCAAGTGGGATTCTGGGGGGATTTGGATGCCTGCTCCAGGATTTGTCCCCCGCGCAAAGGGTTTATAACTTTTGCAGCATTATGGTAACCTAAAACCAGCACAATTCAGTGCTCAATCCAGCTCTCAGGAAAGTCAAAGGCAAAACTCCTATTGCCTTCAATGGGAACCATGATCCCATCTAATCAATGTAGTTCTTGATTTCCCACACTTTCTCTCTGACTGTACAAGTGCATCTGAGCTAGCCAGGGAAAAAGAATTTTTATGCACAACTGTGAGTGTGTAATCACGTGCGTGTGGATGTGGAGGGGCTGAGCAAGCCGTAATAGTTACTCTGGCTCTGAGCAGCCCTTTGCAGCCTATTGTATGGAAACACAAAGTGACAGTGGACTGAGTGCCTGGGGTATCTCGCCCTGGGCTTGTCTATAAATATCAGCATGGCTCTGAGATGGTCCAGCTAAACTCTTAGCTTTCTCATTTGCTCTCTCCTTCCCCATCCGCTTCTCTCTTAAGCCTCCAACGTGCAAAAGAAACACACGCATATATTTATCCGAACAACAGTGACCCTGTTAGAGACCAGGCTATAAATACCGGCGGTGACCCTGCACGTGCAGATACAGGGAGAATCCAGTTGCTGTGCGAATGGAAGGGGGAGAAATGGATGCAGAGCCCTGGAGAATAGACTGTGGGGAATGCTCCTGCTTTGGCCAGTGGGGGACAGACAAGGATTTTTTTATCTTAACGTCTGTCGAAGGTGGTGCATCAAGAAATAGGGAGCAAGACCAGCTATGCTGAACCACCGACATCCCCATTCCCCGGTGCTGCTATTGGCAGGAGGGATCCAGTGGATTTTCCCCCAACTTGAGCCTTGTCTCATGCAACAGCAGGAACTAGGCCCATCCTGTGCTGACTGCATTGCAGAACTGGCCTAGAGGAGAGGAGTTGACACTACTGGAGACACTGCTCTTCCAATGAGGACTTCAGCCAAAGTCCCTTTTGCCCATCTCTGCAGTCTGTGCAAGGGGAGGACATTACATATTGTCATGTGTAACATTCTGGGCCGGACTTTCCCTTGTGTCCCCCCGCCTCCACACACTAGTGCAAATCACTTCCCTGTGTCAGCCGGGGCTGCTGTGGCCCAAGGGGAAGGGGTCCACCCCCAGGGGCATGATAGACAGTGGTGCTTTCAGTGCTAGATAAGGGCTGCTTTAGATGCTGCCATTGCTGCAGCAGGGGGGATGCACTGAATCAGCATATTTCCACCTCCTCCGGGTTCCTTTGCCAAAACCTTCCCAGCCAGCATTGCTCACATTAACCCCAGGGAGGTTGAGCCTACTGGTAGATTTTCTGCAGGTGTAAACCGGAAGCAACTGTAACCCTCCCTCTCTCAATAAATCTGTTGATCTACCAGGAGGCATAGGAGGCATTGCCCAACATAGGACAGCTGCTACACTGCCCTGAACAGTCAGCTAGGGCACACTCAGACCTGGTGAAAGCAGGTGCAACTCCACTGATGGGGATTTGCAGCATACCTGAGCTTGTGACTCCGTATCAGATTCCTTCTTAGCCTGTGACTCTGTGCGTGCTTGGGGCAAAGGGCCGAGTAACACCCAGTTCTCTTCTTTTCTTTCCTCCTCATCATTCTCTCATTCTGCAGGGAGCTGCTTCGCTTCCCTCCTGTTTTCCCCAGTCCATGATCCCTCCACCACAGAGTGCAGGGAGCTGTAATTGAAAACCCACAGGAAGGGTTGGAGTTTGTGGAGTGTATGGGAAGTGAGTGATGCTGTACTGTAGCTGTTAGTGAGGTACATTAACCAGATGATAAGGAGGAGCTTTGCTAGATTATTAATGCTCATCCTTCACCTTAATGAAGCCATAAAACCCACTAGTGGGATTAAACCAGGAGAGAAATGCTGTAAAGTTCCCCTTCCAGACCAGGCAGAGGAAGAGGTGTCTGCACAACAGGAACTTTGTTACAGGCTGGATTTAAAGCCAGGAAACTATGTTGGCCCATCAAGAGAGATTTGAACATTCTTAGGGGTGGAAGTCCTGGAGGGCTGAGCTTCTGTGGATGGGAAAGGATTCCTTCACAGAATAACCCTGCAGTCCTGTTAAACTGAGCTTTGGTCTTGTCACATCTTGGAAGCTAAGCAAGGTTGGACTGGGTCAGTATGTGGAAGAAAACAGAACCGAAAACGAAGCAATGCAGGTAGGGTTGCCTGGTGGAAAAGGGACCCTAGTGGCACCAGTCAGGCTGCTAAAAGTTCGGTCAGCGGTACAGCGGGGCTAAGGTAGGCTCCCTGCCCGCTGTGGCTCCACACGGCTCCCAGAAGCGTCTGGCTCCTCGGCGCAGGGACACAGTGGGAACCACAGCCAATTGGAGCTGCTGGGCAGCGCCTGCAGGCGCGGGCAGTATGCAGAGCCCCCTGGCCCCTCTGCCTAGGAGCTGGACATGCCAGCCGCTTCTGGGAGTTGTGCGAGGTAAGCGCCGCGTAGCCGGAGCCCTGACCCCCTCCTGCACCCCAACTTCCTGCCCCAGGTCAGAACTCCCTCGCAGAGCCCTGCCCCAGCCCAGAGCCCCCTCTTGCACCCTGAACCCCTCGGCCCCAACTCCAGCCAGAGCTCTCACCCCCTCCTGCACCTCAACCCCCTGCCCCAGCCTGGTGAAAGTGAGTGAGGGTGGGGGGGAGATGGAATGAGTGGGAGGCGGGGCCTCAGAGAAGGGGCAGAGCCTTGGGGCAGCGGCTGGGGCAACGGTGTTCGGTTTTGTGTGACTAGAAAGTTGACTAGCTAAATACCAGGGGTGAACTGGTGATTTCAGATGGCCCTCTCCTCCTGAAGTCTGTATTGAGACTATACCCCAGCATGACGTCAGGGGTTGATGAAGGCACAGGTTTTTTTGGATGAGAGGTAAAATCAAAGTACTGACCACTTCTTTGTCTGAGACTTTGCACGAGTGTGTGGAGGTACTGGTAAGAACCCTAAGGCTAAATTCCAGGGAAATGTACTGCATTCTGTCTTTCTATATTCCTCCTGTGGTTTCAACGGAATACAGGATTCTTCTTCCCTGGTTGTCCTAAACTGGTGTATAGTGCTGTTGTGTCTCCCTACCCGGAAGTGGCTGTGCTTCAGTGATGTGATACCAATATCAAGAGGCTTCAATGTATACATGTTGGGTTCCATTTCCTAGCAGGGGGTTGTAGAAATCAGAGCTAAGGAAGTAAACTGCAAAGCTTAATTCTTTCAACTTTTTTCCTCTTCTGGTGGAATAGCCAGTCATGATTTTCTCTGAATTATTTGAGTTTATTGGACACTTCTCTGAATTTTTTATTCTTGTGGATTGGATGATTTTGTTTCTTTTCCCATGTTTAGCTGAGCATGCAGAATATTTCATTAGACTCATTAGATGAAGGCCAGAAGGGACCATCATGATCATCTAGTCTGACCTCCTGCACATCACAGGCCACAGCACATCAAACACCCACTCTTGCAATAGGCCTGTAACCCCGGGCTGAGTTACTGAAGTCCTCAAATCTTGACTGAAAGATTTTTCAAGTGACCGAGAATCCACCATTTTAGCAGATTCTTGCATGGAAAAATTGAGAGCTAAAGACCTAGGTTTTTGACATAGCACCACAAGACATTCTCAAAAGCAAATTAGGGAAATGCAGTTTAAATGAAATTAGTATAAGATGGGTGTGAGTGCAATTTGTTGAAAGTCTGTACTCAGAGTAGTTATCAATCGTTCGCTGTCAAACAGGGAGGATGTGTGTAGTGGGCTCCTGCAGGAGTCAGTCCTGGGTCCACTGCTATTCAATATGTTCATTAATGACTTGGATAATGGAGTGGAAAGTATGCTTATCAAATTTGCGGATGACACCAAGCTGGGAGGGGTTGCAAGTGCTTTGGAGGACAGGATTGGAATTCAAAATGATAGTCTTCAAATATGTTAAGGACTGTTATTAAGAAGAAGGTGATCAATTGTTCTTTATGTCCACTGAAGATAGGACAAAAAGTAATGCGCATAATCTGCCATGAGGGAGATTTAGCTTAGATATTAGGAAAAACCTTTTAACTCTCAGGGTAGTTAGGCTCTGGAATAGGCTTCCAGAAGCCCCATCATTGGAGGTTGTTAAGAACAGGTTGGACAAACATCTGTCAGGGATGGTCTAAGTTTACTTGGTCCTGCCTCAGTGTCGGGGGATGGACTGGATAACTTCTCCAGGTCCCCGCCAACCCTACATTTCTATGGTTCTGTGCTCGGTACTGGAGACCCACTCTTCAGTGCATCTCAGGGGTGATTCTGATGGGAATGCCAATTCCATTCCTTTCCAGTTACTTTTCTTGAGCAGCTTTGAGATGCAACTGATTCCTACATGACTAACCCTTGGGGTTCTCACTGCTGATCCAAGTCCTTCAAGCACAAGCAGCAAGTATCTAGCCGAGAAGGGGTGGGATGGGGATGGTTTTGTGGGGTGTCAGGCAGAAATATCTGAGTATAATGATACATCAGGGAAGAATGTTGGCTCCTCAGCACTGGGAAGGAGCTTTCTGGGGCCCAGTAGATGCAGCTCCTTCTTCTGCCACCAGCCTGGCAGGGAGAAGGAAAACCATAATAAAAGGTGCCTTTCTACAAATAAAATGAAAGCAAAAAGTCAGTGGGATGGGTGTCAGCAGGCTCAGTTCGTACCACTTGCTGCTCGAGCAGTTGCCTGTGGTGCCCATAAGTTGTTGTGGCTACTACCGCAAAAGAACCGTAACGAGCTGCTGTGTGCATGCCATTGCCCTCTGCCAGATGCAATAGGCTCTGCACTGTTAGCAGCTGATGGGGATTCTCATGGTGCTCAAATGTTTGGGGGTGCTGTAGCTCTGGCAGTAGGAGGATCAGGGTTTGCTGTTGCCCTGTTCACAGCATGCAGCATACTGACAGTTGTGAAGCTCTAGGTGACAACAGATTTGTTACAATAGTTTAATGCCTTCAGCTCCTCTTCCCCCTCCAATTTATCTTTTAATAACACTGCCAATATTATTTTTCATCTCTGCCTCACATGCCCCGCTCACTCCACGCTTCACCCAGCAGTCCTTTCTGTCTCACCCGGACCGCTCACACAGCAACGCTCTAATGGGAAGAGACACCGTCGGCTGCAGTTAATAACTAATGTTACAGACTGAGTCATTCCTGCTATGTGGGAGTTGCAAACTGTTCAGCAAGCCAGAGCTGGGACCCCATTTTGAGGGTTAAGAGGATTGGTTCTGATTTGGGTCTGGGTCATGGGCACTCCTCAGAATGCAGTATTTAATCTATAGTGCTTTCACCTGTGGATTTCAGAGCATTTCCTAAAGCTGCCAGTGTTGTTTAGAGGTGGAGAAACTGAGGCATAGAGAGGGGAAGCCACTTGCTCAAATAGGAGTCAGTGGTAGGGCTGTGATGAAACCCAGGCCTTCCAACTCCTATCCTGGTGCCCTCTCCACTGAAAAGGCAGCATGTCTAGAACAGGTGAAAGGAAATGCTTTTTTTATACAATACGTAAGTGACTTGAGAGAATTTGCTTTTGCAGAATATTGAAATAAATCTGTGGGCATGGAGGGATTTTATGGCTCTCTCTCTCTGTTGCACACGATGGTCACTGGGGGTCTTCATCACGGCAACAAGGCTCGCACTCGGATCCTCCTTTTCAAAAAACTCCTACCCCTACCCCTTGAGTTAAAAGAAAATCTCCATTTGCAGCCTGAGGCCGGCGAGCACTTCTGGATCCACCAGTAGAGGACAATGGTTCTCCCTCTATTCCCAGCTGCCTCCTGTGCACTGGCTTATTATAAATTGAGACAAATAGCTTAGTATGTTTCATTTTGCTTTTAAAGTTCAGTCACTTACAGGAATAATATCTGCAGTGTTGAAGGGTAAGTGCTTTCAACTCTCATGCTTTAGGACATTTGCTGAGGTAAAAAGAAATTGCCCACCCAGGGTTAGTATTGCACATGAAGGGGCATTATGCAGGAGTGTACGCTTTCCAGCATTAGCCACTCTGAGAGTCTACTGACTACTATAGGAGGCAATGTTGCTTAGTGAATAGAACACTAGACTGGGACTCAGGAGACCTGGGTTCTATTCCTGGCTCTGGCAATGGTTTGCTGGGTGACTTTGCAAGTCACTGCCCTTCCTTCTGCCTCAGTTTCCCCATCTGGGAAATGGGGATGAGGTGTCAGCAAAGCACTTTGATATCCATAGATAAAAAGCACTTTGCAATATATTTTATTATTATTGCCTAGCTGGTCTCTTCTGGTAATTGAACTTGCTATGTGAGGACCTGCACTTCTCCCTCTTCAAGCCATGCTGAGTGGGAACTCGTCTAGCCTGGTTCATCTACTCTAGAGCTTCCCAGCATTTCCTGTTTTGGGACTGTTACAAGAGAAAAAGATGTGGGACCCTCCCTACCACTGAGCCATAAAGAAAGGGAGAGCGGTTGTGACCCCCTGGAACCCGCACCGAGGGGGATCGCAACCTCTCAGCTGAGAGCCCATGCCCTATTCCATTTAACTTCTGGCTGGTGCAGTCAGAGAGGTCCGTATGGGGCTGCTCAGCCTGTCTCCTCTCTCCCCTTCAGCAGCTGCCTCCTATATTTATATCTGAGGCTGGTTCTGACCAAAGGTCTGGCTTCTCTCTGGTTTCTCTATTCAAGGAGGGTCAGGTCTGCATGTGGGGAAACCTGTGGTGGCTCCAACCTGTGAAGTGAGCAGTGCTGGGTTTGTTCTGTCTCCTACCCTGAAGTGATGGATGTGGCAGTGATGGAGAAACACCTTTAGTGGTGGGAGGAGAAGGGGAATCTTCCCTTTCCAGGTCATTGTCCTCTCCCAGCAGTGCCCGCCCTTGGGTGAGTAATGGCCTGTTGCCTGCTTGGCACAGCCGTGGTAGGATGGTGACAGCCATAATAATAGTGATGTAATTTGCCTGTTGATCTGAGATGTGCCATAATTACTGCACGATTACAATATTCTTACACCACACCTTGCAGTCCCTTACACTCCCCAAGGGCTCCTCTTGCTCCTACCTACCTCACACGACCCACAGAATTTGATCTGCTCAGTTAGCATTTGTCACGTGCTCTGCCTGTCTGTCTCTCACTGATGTGATTTAGTGATGCTCCTGCCTGGCATGTCCATGGCTCCTCAAATGTCCACCCAGAACTGTGCGACCATCTCCCATCATTCTATCTGCCTCTAAACTTAATCACAGGGTGGGCTCTGCACATGACTTGTAAAAAGGATGTTGTTGGAGGTGGGAGCTGTGGTTGGGTACAGTGAATGGGGTTGTATAGCCATGAGCAGGGATAGGCGAGTTGTCATGCTCCTGGTTAGAGCTCACGTTGCTTCTGGGTTGGGGTGCTGGATGGTGCATGTGCTCACTGGCTTTCGCAGCTCAGACAGTGGAAATGTTGGCTTAACTCTGTCTCCCGCCTTCTCTCGGGCTTACCTTTCCTTGTCCTCCTGGACAGAATCCTAGAGAGAACCCTGGACCCAAAGGACAGAGCTGCACTTTGTGCATCAGGGCTGAGGTTGGTTCTCAGTCAGTATCAGTTTGGGGTAAATTACCCTCATCGTGCGTCTTTGATGCAAAAACCAGCTTGGTACAAGTCTTATTGCTCTGTCACTGACATCCGTTTCAGGACCAGTTTGCATTAGTATCTGTACAACTGCTGAATCGGGCTCACTAACTATTTGAGCCTCACAATCCTGGTCCCCAAGGTAGCTAATTAGTCTCTTCATTTTGCAGATTCATAGATTTCAAGGTCAGAAGGGAACATCAGATTATTCTAGTCTGACCTCCTGTACATCACAGGCCATAGAATTTCATCCAGTTACCCCTGCATTGAACCCAATAATCTGTATTTGGCTAAAGCATACCTTCCAGAAGTATGTTCTTGTTCTGAAGATATCAATAGATGGAGAATCTCCCACTTCCCTTGGTAGTTTGTTCCAATAGTTAACCACCTTCACTGTTAAAAATGTGTGCCCTATTTCTAACCTGAATTCGTCTGGCTTTAACTTCCAGCCTTTGGTTCTTTGTTATGCCTTTTCCCTCTCAATTAAAAAGCCACTTAGGACCCAGTATTTTGTCCCTGAGAAGGTACTTGTATACCATAATCAAGATAAAAGAAGCCGAGGTACAGGGAATCAAAGTGATTTGTCCAGGGCCATGTAGGGACCTACCAAATTCACGGCCATGAAAAACATGTCATGGACTGTGAAATCTGGTCTTTTGTGTGCTTTTACCTGATACTATACAGATTTCACGGGGGAGACCAGAGTTTCTCAAATTGGGAGTCCTGACCCAAACGGGAGTTGCGGGGTGGGGGTGGGGGTCACATGGTTATTTTAGAGGGGTCGCGGTATTGCCACCCTTACTTCTGTGTTGCCTTCAGAGCTGGGCGGCCGGAGAGCGGCGACTGTTGGTCAGGCACCCAGCTTTGAAGGCAGCACCCTGCCAACAGCAGTGCAGAAGTCAGGGTGGCCAGGCCAGGCCATACCATACCAGGCCATCCTGACTTTTGTGCTGCTGCTGGCAGCAGATCTGCCTTCAGAGTTGGTTCCCGGCCAGCAGCCACCGCTCTCCAGGCGCCCAGCTCTGAAGGCAGAGCCGTCACCAGGGGCAGCGCAGAAGTAAGGGTAGCAGTACCACAACCCTGCCTACAATAACCTCTTGCAACCCCCCTCCAACCCCCCATCCAACTCCTTTTTGGGTCAGGACCCCTACAATTACAACACCGTGAAACTTCAGATTTAAATAGCTGAAACAATGAAATTTATGATTTTTAAATTCCTATGACTGTGAAATTGACCAAAATGGACCGTGAATTTGGTAGGGCCTAGGGCCGTGGAAGGAAGCAGTGTGACAGCCAGGTGTAGGACTGGGGTAGACGCTTCAGTTGAAAATGGTCAGTCTCTCTCTGAAAGCTGGTTGAGCTGCACAGCTAGTACATCCAGTGCCAGGCACTCCGACCTAGAGTTTGACTAGGACCCAGATTTTCTCTCCCTGAACCAAGCCTGAATAGCTGGGCACAAGGGGGTTCATGTGGGGTGGGGGAGAAGGAGTCCCCTTTTTTTCAGGCCCCAGAATGGCAAAGGAGCCACTCTGCTTGGGACTGTAATAATAGCTGCTGGTGTAGCCCTGTCAGGTGGGGTGGGGGAAACAGCCTGGCCTGGTCCCCCTTGCTGCCAAGGTTGAAGGGGGCCATTCTGTGGAGCATGGCTTCTTGGTGTGCAGGGGGCATGGATTTCCTGTGTATTGGAACCCCACTGGCTCCTAGGGAGGTGGGGTCCGTCACAACCACCATGGAGAAAGAGGGGTGAGGAGAGACAAGGCAGGCAATTTAAAATGACACCACGACCCCTTGTTTCCAAGCGGGTGGGTGGGTGGGTTTATGGCTGCACTAATGGATATGGGACTGTGAGCAGGGATTGATCGCACTGTAAGTTGCTGAGTTATTGTTGGATGTTGCGCTTCTTTTTAACCCCCTCCCTTCACTGTGCCGTTTAAAAAAATCAATGCTAATCCCTTGGTCCCATTAGTGACTTGTACAGAGGTCACCTCCTGGCTCCCTCTAGCCCTCCTCTACCCCCGGACTAAACTGGGCTTGGAAGCTGAGCCATACCTTTAAAGAAACCATCCAACAGGAGTATGAGCCAGGGATCTCCTCTGGCCATAAGCTCTGGTTGGCATTGCCTGGTGCCCACCTGCCAGCTGGGTATTCTGCTGTTCTCCTGACTTCAGCCTGTTCCTCAATCCCAGCCAGACTGCAGGAATTGGTGTTTGTGACTCAGGGGGCAGCGCTGGTTCCTCTGAAGTGGTGCTGATACTATATGCCCTCAGCATGGTATCAAGAGGCGCTTTGATGCGGGAACTGGTCTTGCTCAGACATGGGGGTGGGCATTCAAGTCCCTGTGGCTCTCTCTGCATGGTAGGATGCAGTAGTTTTAACCCAAGGGTTCTAGTTGTTAAGGATTGACAATATGCTCATTTTGGAGATATCCTGCCTCCCAGAATTCCAACGCATTTTCCGTTGGATATGGCCTTCCTCTTTGTTTCCCGCCTTGATCTGTTGAGTGTGGTGTTAACAACGCTCCCATTGTCCCCAGATGCAGCCACATTTCAGTGGTACCGGCATAAAAAGCCCAACACTTTCAGAAGTGACTTGATTTTGGGTGCCTCAGTTTTTCAGTGACCAACCTGACACCCCTCAAAAGGGTCTGAGTTTTCAGAGTGCTGAGTCACCTGCCTTTTGAAAATCAGGCCTATTCTAAGGGGTCCCAGGTTGGCCACCCACAATCACTAGTCTCTTTTGGAAAATGCTTGGCCAAGGTCTGTAACGCAGCTCTGGGATCCTTCAGGATGAAGGCACCAGATAAATGCAAAGTGCTGTTAACCTGCTCCTCTGCTCACAATAGGAGAGAAGCAGGTTTCTTACTATTCTCACGTGACAGCCAAAGAGCTGCAAGGTTTCATGCTTTTTCCTTTTAAATATTATATTAGAATCAGGTTATTAATGATTTTTAAAATAGAGGAGGACTCCTTTTCTGTCTGGTTTCAATAATTAAAAATAAGTACTGACCCCTCAGATGCAGGAGCTCGCACACGGAGTTAGCAGGATGTTTTCCAGCTGACGTGCACAGTAGGGAAAGGCGTGTGTGGGAGAGATGTTCAAATGGCTCTGATTGATTGCTGAGCAGGGAAACAGGCCCTGCAGAGGTCCCTCTGCCTCTCCCAGCCACTGAGTCAAATGGCAAGGCTGTGTGGGAAGTGAGGAATTTCATCTCCATGTCTATAACTGAGAACATAATGCAGATCCATCTGGGAGATAAAACTGAGGAATGTGGAGCTCTGGGTGCAGCTCCCATCTCCTGCTGATTGGCTCATAGTCCCCAGTGTCTTTAGGTGGGCAGTGGCTCCTGGGATTGTCTGCTATCCATGAAACTGCTGAGGAGTCTGGAACCCAACACCATGGAAGGAAGGATTCTCTGGTCTCGTTTGCCCACTGGTGGGGGAGGCAGAGAACTCAGTGCCGCTTCTTAACGTGGGGAGGTTGGGGAAAGGCTGTTGCCCCCCTGTTTCCTCCATGGATCTCTCCTGCTCCCCACTGGTGACTTGCAGAGGCCCTGGCATCGTGACAGAGTGCGAGGCCCAAGCACCACTGGCAGAGCCATGCCAGCAGCACACATTCAGCCAGCAGCGGGTTGTTGGCTCAGCAGGAACTATTTGGTTTAGTCTCTATACGTCTCCTGATCTCTTGGGTCTGTGCAAGACTTGTCTCACAAGGAAAGGCACAGCAAGTTTTCAGGGGCTGGATATTAGCTGGAGGTCAGTCTCAATAATTCAATGCAAGATATCAGCAGTGACCCTGGCATGGGTAAATCTGTATAATGACAATTGCACTTTTCATCCACAGATCTCAGTGCGCTCTACAAAGGAGGTCCCATTTTACAGATGGGAAAACTGAGGCACAGAGATGAAGAGGTCATCTTGCCCAAGGTCATCTGTGGGCTAGTGGCAAAGCTAGGAATAGAATCTAGGTCTCCTGAGTCCCAGTTCACTGCTCTATCCGCTTCCCCCACCCCAAAGTGAATAAAATGGTTGTGAGAACCAAAGGCTAATTAGGGGGAGCTAGTCAAGCTTTTAGCTTGTCTGGCTGGTATCCACCCAGGTCCTTAAAGACTCTTGACCCACTTGCTTATTGCAAGAAATGTTTTTTGGTATCAATTTATAAATTTAATTAAAACTCATTAAATTAAAATCAAGAAAACATTTCACCAGAGCTAAAATGTTGTTGTTAGTTACTTTGAACCAAGAATAAAGGCCAACAGCCATCAAATCAAGGTCAAATCAATGAGTTACTCTCATCAGGAAATAAGTTAAACCATCACATTAATACTCAAAATAACCAACCCTTATAGATTTTTAAAGAGGATTCGAAGAAAATGGCTGTCAGTTTGGTTATAAATCCCAGCAAAAGAATTTGATCAATGTCAATCAAATCCTATAACTTGGAGCTGATTAAATGTCTTAATACTGAAACCAAATTATTCTCTCATGTCTGAACCACCGTCTCAGAGCCAGTTATAGAGCTGCCTTCTTGGAGTTCTATTCCTGTGCTGTGGCTAACCCTTTCCTCCCACCAAGAGAGCTATTAGCAATACAGACCTGAACAGAATAGCATCACTTTGACAACTCTTGTTTACCAGAAATTCCAGGTGACAATATCAAATCCCTGAGGACTTTTAAACATAGAACACAGAACAGACTGAAACTAATAGTTCTTATATCTAGGGCCATTTTGGCCAGGGAACTTCTCCTGGGGCCTTCCCTGTGTGGACTTCAGGAGTGCTCACACACCCATGCATGTGCATTGCTACACTTCCACACCGTAACCTTAGAGAATCTAAACCAGAGGTTCTCAAACTGGGGGTCATGTCCCCTTAGCGGGTCGCAAGGTTTTATGTGGGGGGTTGCGAGCTGTCAGGCTCCACCCCTAAGCCCGCTTCACCTCCAGCATTTATAATAGTGTTAAATATCTATAAAAAAAAAAAGTGTTTTTTAATTTATAAGGGGGGGGGTGTCACACTTAGAGGCTTGCTATGTGAAAGGGGTCACCAATATAAAAGTTTGAGAACCACTGATCTAAACAGACTGGGGCGACTCCCAGCTAATAAAAACAAAGGACAGCAGTGGGAAAAAGGAAAGATACTGAAGATAAATGGGGATTTGCGAACTCTTCAGCTAGAAGTCTTCTGGACTCTCATGGGGTAGGAGTTGGAACTATAGGCAAGGAGCCAGACAGTACTATTGTGCTAGAACAGCAGTCCTTGCTAACAAACCTTCAGGAGCTGGGAGGTTGGTGAGAGGCTGGCAAAACCTGTTGGTTCCCGTCTTGACTCCTCTCCCCCAAGATGTCCAGGTCTTGGAGATTCAGAAGCACTGTCATCAGTTTCAGAAAGTCTGACATAAAAAAAATCTCATAAATATAGCTGATTGCTAAGGTTTTTACCAGCAACCAGTACTCAACATTCACCCATCAGCAACATTAAAAATAAGTTGAACTTATGATTAAAGTCATTGTTCTTTTTCCAAACAAGACAATTTACAGTAATCTTTCTATTTGGAAGTGGGCTATAAATCAAACAACGTATCTTCTGGAATTTTCATCTTGATAGAGAAAAGTTACTTTAAACCCCATCAAAATGAAACTCATTTAAAACACAAAATATTTTAACATTTATCTAAAGTCTGTATTCCTGTATATGTTATTTCTTACTCTCAGTAAAATTATAGGAACAGGTAGAGTGGTCCATCTCATGTCAAAATATACCAAGTAAATATCCTTAAATCAAACTCTGATAAGTTTGATTTAAGGATATGGGGGGGAGGGATAGCTCAGTGGTTTGAGCGTTGGCCTGCTATACCCAGGGTTGTGAGTTCAATCCTTGAGGGGGCCATTTAGGGGTCTGGGGCAAAAACTGGGGATTGGTCCTGCTTTGAGCAGGGGGTTGGACTAGATGACCTCCTGAGGTCCCTTCCAACCCTGATATTCTATGATTCTAAGTTCCCATGTAGACTTCTGACTTTGCCTATCTATATGTTTTGATTACTATTGATGGAAATCTTTTTTGTTGGTTTGCGTGTGTACAGTGAAATCAAAATTTATTGACATTTACAGAGAAAAATCGAGATCTTCCAAGCCTAAATATAAAGCATGGCCGGACTGGGTGAGAGGAGGGGTCTATATAGTCTAGCATCCTGTCTCCAACAGTGGCCAGTACCAGCTGCTTCTGAGATGGTGCAAGAAACCCTGCAGTGCCAATTTATGGGATAGCTGGCCCCTGGGAAAGTTCCTTCCTGATCCCTGTAAATTAGAGGTTGGCTTAAGCCCTGAAGCTTAAGGGTTGATATCCCTCCTAAAATTCTTCTTTTTAAAAAAATATTTTATAAATCTGGATAGTCGTCTTATCCATATACACAACTAATCCTTTTTGAATCCTGCTAAATTCTTGGTCTCAGTGGTGTCCTGTGGCAATGAGATTGCATTGTGCAATGTATGAACAGGTGTTTCCATAGATCAATTTTGAATTTGTCACCTTTACATTTAATTGAATATCCCCTTTTTCTTATAATAAAAGAATTGGGTGAATTGAAGTTGCCAATCCACCTTGTCTATGCTAGTCATCACAGCACAGGGCTGGGAGTTGGGGCCCCACATACCCAATGCATCGCGGTCGCTGCCTGCAGCACCCCTTAATATTTTACTTCTGGGCTCCCAATACAGCTCTGGGGCTGCTTCTCAACCCCCAGCCTCTCTGCTATTCGAGCCTGGGTCCCTCTCCCCAGTTCAGACATAGTATCTCAGTTCTGTCCTGCAATCCACCCTACTTCTCCAGTCCTGGTCTCCCAGCACAGATCTGATCCACTTCATCCCTGGCCAACAGCCTCTCCTGCTATTCCAGTCTTGGGCTCCTTTCCACAACTCAGCTGGTGTTTCTCAGTCTTGCCCTACAGAAAACTCTGCTAATCCAGCATGGGACCCCTCCTGAGCCACGTCTACACATTCATGGCCAGCTCTGTGTGTTTTGTGATGTGGACAATACGAGAGCAAGCAGGTAGAGATCCCCACAGCGGTTTTATTTGGGATGCGAGAGAGGTTGTGCACCTGGGTTTCCAATGGCAAAGGGCAAAGAATTACGACAACTCTTTATACAGTGCCCAGGCCACCTTTGGGCAAGATGGTAGACGTGATCCCTGCCCTGAGGAGCATCAAATCGAAATAGGCAGCATAGATAGTTGAGGGGCTATAACAGAAAGCCAAGGACAGAGTAGTGGTGATTAGCATCGTCACAGTATTATCCTGTTAGTTAAATGTGTCGGTGCCATGTCTTACCATTTTGCTCAGGGCCAGGGTTCCCTTCTTCATGCTGCGTGGTAAAATTACTCTGGAAGCAGTTTCAGTGAAATCAGTGGGCTTACGCGTGGCTTAAGGTACTACTTGCTAGGCCCCATATCAGCACAGCACTTACTTTAAACATTGGCTTAAGTGCTTTGGTGAATATGTGTAGACTCAAGCATGTGCTTCGCTGAATCAGGGCCATTATAAGTAAGTGTGTGTGCCTTGTTGTGCTACCAGTTGTCTGAGGTGAGTGTTCAGGTTTATAGAGATGATGATGGAAAACCTCACCATTGATCTTGGGCCGCTGGTTCAACATCATAGACTTCTGGCCCATTGGAATAAGTTGTAGCTGTTTAGCTATTGTGGTTGAATTTGTTTTTCTGCTGGACAGCAGAGCAGCAAGCTGTGAGTAATAGATCATTTGAATCGCTTGACCTGCTTCTAATTCTTGAGTTGATTTGAGCTTTGCTTCCTGCATTGTGGTACATTAGCTCAAGCCTGGGTGCTCCATTACACGCCCTCCTGGGATCATTGTAGTACTGAGTTCCCCATCCCCTATCCCACACTCAGGAGAGTCTGAGGTTAAAACTGGCAGCTCTGATTAACCCCCCCATGTGCTTATTTTTATGCACTGGCTCTGAGTCCTTTAAAAGAAAGCATGCCCATTCTGTTCTGCTTAATAACTGCACAGTAATTAGATTCACAATTCTGTTACTGTACTTATAATCACCACCATTAATGTTATGGGGGTTTAGGCAGTAATGGCTTACAGAGTAATTAATGAGCAAGAGGTTTTATTGCTACCTTTATTTTTAGATTGTGTTTTACGGGCCATCTCTGCCAAATGCAAAAATCTCAAATGAAACATCTTCCAGCGACGTTCCCTGCTCCCCTTTTCCCAGTTCTCCCCAATAACCAAACCTGGACTCATCAGGAACTACCTGTTTGATAGCCAATTATCTATATTTCCTGTGTGTTGTCCAGTAGTTAAAGCAATGAGCTGGGCATCGGAGCTGTTTGCAGCTCTGTTACTGACTTGCTGTGTGACCTTGGGCAAATCTCTTAACTGCTATGTGCCTTGGTTATTCCATTTATAAAATGGGAATAATAGTGCTTCTCTAGAGCAGCAGGTGTTGTGAAGCTTAGTTTGCTAATGTCTATGTAGCATTTTTGAGATCCTTGGATAAATTATACTATTGAAAGGGAAGAATTTATTCTCATGTCATCTTCTGGACTAAAGCTGGATCTTTGGGCTTAAAGTTTATATCTTTGGGCTCCGTCCAGTCCTGCTGAGTTGCAGCATTTTAGTGCCAAATGTGTGATGTAGTGTGATGTTCAACTCCATTGAAGTTTGTGGGTCAGTTCCTATTGTGCAGCTCCCATTGAAACCATGGGGAGTTTTATCAGTGAAACTGGTCCATTTGCAGTTACACCAATCAGTGAATGTGGTCCATGGAAATTAGAACTGGGAATTACCTTCTAATTTGCCTAATTCATCCCCCAAAGTCATTTTCCATACAAGACAGGAGAC
This sequence comes from Lepidochelys olivacea, assembly GCF_965140295.1. Taxonomy (NCBI): domain Eukaryota; kingdom Metazoa; phylum Chordata; order Testudines; family Cheloniidae; genus Lepidochelys; species Lepidochelys olivacea. The sequence continues at coordinate 12,195,568 of NC_140432.1, read as the reverse complement.
TCAAAAAACGTCAATGTAACTTAAAATGTTATTTGGTGGCAGGGAATTCAGCTCACCTTTGGCCCCAAATGCAAGTTTTGTAAGAAAAGTTATCTTTCAAACTATCCTGTGAATAGAAGTGGTTTGGGTGGAATATAGTGCCTAGCACTGTACAGTGCACCTTCTGGGCCAGCATCCTGTCTGTAACGGTGGCCAGAACCCTACAATGTCAGTTATGGGATAACCTGACCCCAGGGCAAGTTCCTTTCTGATTCCTAGTTGTTAGATGTTTTGGTTCATGCCCTGAAGGATGAGGGTTTGTATTACTTCCCAAGCTTTTTGTTTTTGTTTTTAAAAATATATATTATTGTAATTCTGGCTCATCATCTTATTCAGATAAATATCCAGTCAGTTTTTCAGTCCTGCCAACCTCTTGGCTTCAGTGATGTCTTGCAGCAATAAATGATTTGAATATTTACATAAATTCAATTAAAATGTTTTTATATTAATTTCCTATAAATGTTCCCCCATGCAAACCAGGAAACCCAAACACCACAGCATTAGGGCTGTGCATGAAAAACAGATGATGAAACTGACTATAAGCCAAATTGCAAATCAAAGCAGCCTTGTTTCAAAAGATAAATGACAAAGCTGATGTCAGGTAAACTCAATATTTAAAAAAAAAAATTCTTTCAGTGTTTGTTCATCCTTCAGTATTGTAATGTACTGACTGTGCACTGCTGCTCCCTACTGAATGGAATAAGAACTACTTCACTGTGTGTCATAGTCATGCTTGCAGTGAATCAAAATGCATTTCTGGGAAAGAAAGGCTTTTCAGCCTGAAAGAAACACTTGTGTTTTGTTTGAAATTTTTTGCCCCAAAAAGCTAATTTTTTGTTTTGTTCTGAGTTGAAAATTTGTTTCATTTTAGTTTTCAAAAACCCAAAGAGCAATATTTTATCTTCATTTTTCACAGTGAGGGTGGAAAACCCACTTTCTCTTCTCCCCTCCCCTCTTTAGTAGAAGGATGTAAAAGGGAAAGGGTGGGGGGGAACCCAAACCTAAAACTGAAAACCAAAAGGAAACAAATTTCTATTTTGAACTTTCATTGAAAAATAAAACTATTCCATGGAAAAATTTCAGCTGACATGAAAAATGGTCATTTCTTTTGAAAACTAATGTTGTGGTTTTGACGAGCCTGCTGCCAACTAATAATGGAGAGCATCCTTCAGCTCAAGTAGCCTGGGCCTCTTTGGGGGTGCCGAAGCCTCGTGCTTTAGGAGCAGCAGATTCTGAATCACTTCCAGCTGTTTCCATGAGGTGCCATGTGGCCCTAGCGTACAGCACGACAACCACTGCGCAGCATTGGAAGGCACTGGATTGGTTAAAACGTGTGGATCACAGTTGATACATGCAGCAGAGTGAATTTCACCTTGTGTTTTTCCAGAGTCCAGTGGGCAATATGGCAGTGTCACGTCCTGGTGGCCATGAGGAGCCTTGTTTAAATCCAATGCTCACGCCATTTCCAACTGTCCCAGATGAATTCATATAATGTCCTTCTCTCAGACTTCACAAGGTAGTCTATAAAATCAAATTACTTGAATAGTACTGAGCAAATGTCTTCCCTGTAGAATGAAAGACAGGGAGTGTTTTGAATGTTGGCAGGCAGCTGAGCCCACAGAAATGTGGCATAAAGGCTACAAGTTGGTAGCCCAAAGGGACCTGTCCAGAAGTGGGTACCCAGCCATCACTGCTCTTCAGTGGGGGAGTAGTGAATATTGTCTGACTGCGCCCCTCCAACTTGGTTTTCTGAATCTGAATGATAAACATTAGCTGGGGAATTCCTCCAGCAGGTGGATTCTTTCATTCCTGTGTCAACCCATTGGCTAAAGGGAAGGAAGCAGAAGCAGGCTGGCCCAGAGGCTCATCCTTCCCTAAACCTAGTGAGGCTTGGGGTACCCAACCAGAGCAGTGGTGCATTCTTCTTGCTCTGCTCTGCCCTGCACGTGGCTATCCCATTCTAGGATGACCATTTCTTCACTATCCTCTGGTCCTGTTATGCCCTTTCCAGCCTGCAGTCCTATTATTATTTTGGTGATGCCTAGGAATCTCAACCAAGGATCAGGGCCCCATTGTGGCAGGTACTGTCCTGACAAGAGACCTGCTCCCATGTGGATGCACCTTCTAAGGCTAGAGCACTGAATTCTGAGGCGCCTGCCTTTTGCCAACTGCTGTCCATTGGCTCTCAGAAGCTCCTTAGTGTGTCCGTTTCTCCTCCAGCTTTCCAGTGGTACCAGCTGTTGCTCAGTGCATTCACAACATAGGTACTCTACTAAGCAAGGAGTTCAGTCCCTTGAGAGCCGCACACCACAGGAGCTGTCCATTGGATATGTCCCGTGGAGAGACTTTAAGGTTGTATTCCGAAGAGCAGATGCTTTGGCTATGTAAGTGGGTGCAGGTCTTAGGGTTAATGACCCCGGAGCTCTCTTCCCTGTGTTCAGGAAACCACCAGGGCAAGAGGATGAGGCCAGTTGGGATAAGACTTGATCTCCCCAAGGTGCTGTCTGCGCGGGGAGACTGCCAGGACCCTGTCTGGCTTAGGAGCCAGCCTCTGCTTGTGTGAAAGGGAGATCCTTGCTGGCAAGAAGCCTCCCTTTGTCCCTGGTGTATGTTGTCTGGGCAAAGCTGCTCTCTCTGGTGCTGAGAAATCTAAGCTGAAGGAAGCACTCACTCTCTGAGCAACTAGGAACGTGTTTGGCCACAAAAGCGCCTCCTGGACTCCACCTTGGAACCGGTTGTGAAAGCCTTTTCCTGTTGGTTTATGATGATGGGGCAATGGGAAGCTTGATTCCAATAGATGAGATCCTCCACCACTGGCTGCAGCTTTCCTGATCCTTCACAGGCCCCCTGAGTGTTATTGGGCTCTGTCCTTTTCCTAATATATCTACTACCGGGCTAGGTGATGACTTTGATTATACAGAATGCGTCCTGTGATAAGATGCTTGAATGAGGCCTAGTGTGTGTGCCATAAGCCCTCAGAAGGGCATGGTACTTTGACAGAATGGACCTGCAGATCAGACCAAATTGTTCAGGACACTGCAACATCTTTGGAATGTACAATAGCACATGTCCCACCAATGAGAAATCTTTGGATGTGCAGTTTATAGCGTGTATACAAGCATCTGTAGATATCCTAATGTCCCAGCACAGTGTGTGTGTTTGCGGGGGGGACGGGACAGATGACTCCCCTTCAACCTAAGAAGTGAGCAAAGTGAGGGCTCCAGAGTACAACAATGAAGGAGAAAAAGACAAATCAGAGGTTTTGCTATGTAGGCAACTATTTTCCTGAACCCAGGGCAACTCACCCTGTATCAGATCCTCCCCCGCCTTTGGCTAGGATATTCCCTGGGTGCCCCCTTGTCACCTGCAATGCAGGGCTTTGTGTGGCTGGCTAAGCCATTCCCCCCAGGGAGCAAGTGCACTAAACCGCTTTCTGTGTTTGCAAACTGTCCACCCTGCATGTGCCGGCTAAGTGCTGTACACTGCTTGCCAAGATAACACCCAGATAAAATACAGTCTGCTTAAAACTTGTGTGTGCTTCTATTGAATCAGACTAAGCCAGTGTGGCAGCTTAATATACTTCAGTCCTGGCAGTTCAGAGAGGGAAGAAATGAATGCAGAGCAAGTCTGCAGGAGACCGGAGGCTGTGGGAATAGGTTCCTCCAGGTGGCCGAAATGGGAGTTGGAGGGGTTAGGCGATTTGCACTGGGGTTGTTCTAGGGACATGTGCAGAGTAACCCATGGCATTGCAGCAACCTCCCCAATAGCATTTGAATGAAGATCTCCCATCAGATGGGGGTAGCACTGGATTCTTTGCCAAGCCCTCCACCTGGCAGAGAGCAGTGCAGTTCAGTGGTCAGAGCACAGGACTGGGAACCAGCTCCTGCATTCTAAGCTTGCCTCTACCGCTGGTTTATATGTTGGGAAAGTCACTTAATCACTCTGGGTCTCTGCTTCCCTGCCTGTACAATGGGAGCAGCACCTCAGAGGCGGCTCCTGAGGCTTGCTTAGTGACAAGAGATGCTCTGAAGATGTAAAGGTCTAGTTATTGTCCCCTCCAAACTGGCTAGTGCCTCCCACTGGCTAGGGTACTCCCGTATTTCTCCTTTCTTCTGTGTAAAGCTGGGAACAGTTACCATACAGGGGAGCAGAATGTTGGCCTTTTTCTCACTGGCCAGGCCCTGCTGCTTGGGCCTTTTAGAGTTTGCTAGTAGCAAAGCAGATTGCAAATCTGCAGAGGTCAGAACGTGATGTGGCTGTTTACAGCTCATGGAGGCTGATGTATTGCTGCAGGGCTCCTGTGGGAGAGCAAGAGGCTAATGCAGGCCACAAAGGCAGGTGCCATATGCTGGATATGCTCTGGGATCCATACACACAGCTATTTGCCTAAAGCTCATGCCCAGGTGCCCATTTCTCACCTGGGGGAGGGCTCAGAGGCACTACACTTCTTGGAAACCGGAGCTTGCTTGGCTGTTCTGGGGCATGGGAAATGCAAAGCCCTGAACACCCAGACAACTCTTTTCCTGCCTCCCTGGCAGCTCCTCAGGCTCCTTCCTCCCAGGGAGGACTTGTTAGCACCAGGGTGGTGTCCCTGAAGGGCAGCTGTTCCCAGAGCTTCTCTCTGCCTATTCTCCTTTACTTTGTGTTTCAGGCTTCCTTCCTGATGGGTTCCTGAAGCTCCCACCAGTGGCTCAGGCTACGCCCCGTGAAAGCACTCCCTGCGTGGCCTCCAGCCCGTGCAGCCGTTGCGTCTCCGAACCTGCTTCTGCAATGGGTGGGTTGTGAGCACTGGTAAGACCTGCGAGCCGTGTTGCCTTTGCTGCTCTCTCTCTGTCCTTGTTCCTTCTTGCCCATTTATTTCTGTTCTCCATGTGCTCTGCTGTTCTGTCTCTGGGGTTTTCGCTGTCAGGTAATGAGGAGCTGTGGGTCCAGTCAGTCTTGGAGATGCCGAAGAGAAGAGACATCCTGGCTATCGTGCTGATAGTTCTGCCCTGGACGCTGTTAATCACCGTCTGGCACCAGAGCACCATTGCTCCGCTGCTTGCAGTGCACAAGGGTGAGAGAAACTGACCAGCCCATGCCACATCCCCATGTCTCATTCCATCCCTTTCATGACAGCCATGCTCATCTCCACCTGTGGCCCATGCTCAGGCAGCAGCCTCCCCTACTCTGTTACAGGGAAAGCCCAGAGCTTGGGGGGTTCTTGCTAAGCGTCAGATCCTGTGGCTTGGAAGCTGGGCAGTTTACTGTTGGGAACTGGAGAGCTCCCGTGGTCATAAATATACAGTTTGTAAGACAGAGCCTTAAAAGAAGATGTGGACCAATGCCCAATGGCTGTGTTTCCTACTCATCACTGTGTCTCCTGTTGGAGAGTGGAAAGAGGAAATCCCTTCTGATGGTCCCTGCAGAAGTTCATCCTGTAGAAGCTAATGACACATTTTGCAATAAAAACAGTAGCCGAAGCAATGCTGATAAATGCAACAGAAAATATCCTCCAGGGCGTCCAAACAAGCTGGGTAAAGAGCAGTGGACTAGAAGGGGGACGCTGGGTAGTGCATTCCTGAGTCAAGGGCCTTTGGCTGAGAGGCATAGGTCTGGGGAGAGGGAGCTCAGGACTTCCTGCTTGTCTCCCCATCTGGATTAGAACTTCAGGAGAGAGGCAGCCTCTAAATTACCGAGCACCCAAGCCATACAGTGGAATTCTGGTCTGGAGTAGCTGAGATCAGATGTGGGTGGATGGTTCTGAGGTGGTGAATTTTTGCTCTGTTGTCAGAGTGGCACCAATGTCCAAGGAGCACAAGCAGCGTCGGGAAGATGCCGCCTTGCCCAGCACATTTGCCAGTATCCCCTCTCTGCCTTTTCCTTGGGCCCTGCTGTCTCTTGGGTTCTATCTTGGAGAGGAGCACCGGTGTATTTGTAGGGAGGGAGCTAAGCTCTGTTTCCCCATCTCTTGCCGATGTTCTAAACTCTCTTCCCCTTACCTCTCACTGTCCACCAGGTCCCCTTCTCCCCTCTCAATTTGGTGTGGCTTTGCCTTACTCTCTACCTGTAGTCTGATGTGCTATTTAAATCTGGCAGCAGCTCTAAGACCTTTTGAGTGGCTTCACCTCCTCCCCTCTATGAACTGTAGGAGAAGGGCTCTTCTGTATTACTCTGCCACAGAACTGGCTCAGGACAGCTCTGAGAGAAGTTATAGTTCTGCCCCCATCTCGAGAGGTCCCCCTCACCCCGAGAGGTTCAGGTGGGTGAGAGCTCTCCCCACGAACCTGGAGGAGTGCATTGCAACAAAGAGGAGCATACTGGAATTGAAAGGCGAGTGTGTTGATGCTATTAAAGGAAAATGGAGTTCCGTCTCCTCATCCCTCCAGGCTCAGCTCAGTGCCCTGGAAGGTAGGAGACACTTCTATAAATGAACAGTGACCTGCAAGGTAGAAGGGCAGCCTTGAGTGTATGATACAAAACTGGGAATGGGTCCTGTTTCCCAGCCCAACTTCTGACTCACTGGCACACCCTGGGCAAAACGCTTCCATGCTCTGTACCTCAGTTTCCTCATCTGTACAATGGGGATGAAGACATTGGTGTGCCTGAGAAGGGTGTGCAGGATAAATCCATTCATATTTGTAAAGTAGCTTTGAGAGACTTGAGTGGGAGGTGCCAGAGATGAGAAGAGCAAATTAGTGTTGGCCAGCATGGTATGTGAGGAGTGGAAGTGCCAGAGGATTTAAAGCTAAGGTCTTGACCAACGAACCCATGCGTCCTGGCCAAGTTCCACTCTGTCTAATTATGTTCTGCCTCTGTGCTATCAAATACAGTTCACAGTTTATTCAGGGTGCGAATTGCTTCCCGTGTTTCAGATTTCTAGACTGCTAGGCTGTGCACAGTGGAGGCAATTTATCTTAGAAAGGGCCTGATCCTGGCAGGTACTGAACTGTCCGTCAGTTTTCAGTGGCGCTGGGGATGATCAGCTACTTGACATATTGGGTCTTAAGTCACTTGTGGTGTTTACCCCCAATATCCAGGTTGATGGGTGATGCAGAATAACATAGAAGAGTATGCCAAGAATGTAGGAATTGTTCTAGTGGGTCAGACTTATGGTCCATCTACTCCTGTATCCTTTTGTCCTCTGGTACTTGCCACTGTTGGGAAGTGTCAAAACCCCATATTACACTATTATCACATGCCCTGCAGACAATGCTTGGCTTATGTCCTGGACCATAAGTGTTGATATCTCTCATTAAGTTTGATCATCCCTAGTGTAATTATAGATTATGCTCTTAATGGTACTGATGAGAGGGCTGCAGTGCCCTGGAAATGGCAAACATGGGTAGGCTTGGAAGGATTTTATTTTTATTGGTAAACGTCAGTTTTGTTGTGTGCATGCAAGCAGACAAAAGGTTTCCATCCGTAATAATCAAAATGTACAGGGAGGCAAAGTAAGAAAAATGCTGCTTAAAAAATTGTTTGAGGTTGAGTTAAGGATATTTACTTTGTGTATTAAGACGTGATGCCAACAATATACCAACAAATCTGTCAAAATTTATAAAAAAAGTACAAATCGAAATCAGCAAAGCCTACATGTGAAGGTTTATCTCGTCTTAGCCAATATAGAGGGAAACTCTTGGCAAGGGATTCTGAAGTCCTGGTCGTTTGTACTCGTTGCAAGAGTTGTGGTGTTTGTATCTGTAACATCCTGCATATATCCCTGCAAGATTCCTGACCAGGACTTTGGAACAGCCAAATAAGAGATTGCCTCAAAAGACCCTAGGCCCCACCTGGAAGGTTAGTCAGAGCTGTGTGAACACTTGTGATGTGACTAGGTGACATATTTCAAGATCTCAGCTCAGTGCCTGGATTTAAGGAGCACCTCCTAAATGGGATACAATGTTACCCTGGCCAAATCCCAACGGAAGCCAATTCCATTGTGCTGACCCATATTGTCTCTGGAGCTCCCACTGGTTATGGTATTCTTCACTTGCTGTCCTGAGCTGTTGCTATGCATTTGTGCACAGCTGCAGAGTCCTGCCCCGGGGCATGGAATACAAAGTACTTTGGAATCCTTTGGGGTTGGAAGGTGCTGTATTAGTGTCAGAGTACCTGTTATTCTACACCCGTATGTCGCACTTGATTGTTGTATCTTTGGGCCTTCAAAGCTTGCTGTTCTGAGCAGTTCCCTCCTGCTAGCCTGGAGCTGTCAGAACTTTGCCCATGTGGCTAGTTCACCAGCTGCCATCTCTGTCTTATGGGTTCTTTGTTTCTTGCAAAAGGCCTCAGTTTTCCAGCTTGTCTCCTTTGCTCTCAGACCAAGAGGGTGACCTCCCCTACTACCAAGCTGCCTGCTGGCTTTGCCGAGGGAGTGGTGTAGAGGAAACTGTTAGAGGACTGACTGTATGTGTTTTCTTTCTCTCATGCCCTTGTGCAGATGAGGGTGGCGACGCCAGGCGTGATCTGGCCCAAGGCTCGGACTCCAAGGAGTACTGCCTGTCAGACCGCGACATTGTGGAGGTGGTGAGGACAGAGTACGTTTACACCCGCCCGCCCCCATGGTCGGACACCCTCCCTACCATCCACATCATCACCCCCACCTACAGTCGGCCGGTGCAAAAGGCGGAACTGACGCGTCTGGCCAACACCCTCTTGCATGTGCCCAACCTGCACTGGATCCTGGTGGAGGACTCTCAGAGGCGCACCCCCCTCGTCACCCGGCTGCTGCGGGACACGGGGCTGAACTACACCCACCTCAATGTGGAGACGCCCCGCAACTACAAGCTGCGGGGAGACATGAGGGACCCCAGGATCCCCCGCGGGACCATGCAGAGGAACCTGGCCCTGCGGTGGCTGAGAGAGACCTTTAACAAAAACAGCAGCCAACCTGGGATTGTTTACTTCGCTGACGACGATAACACCTACAGCCTGGAGCTCTTCGAGGAGGTAAGATGCAAGCAGGGCCTGCTCAGCTGGTTACGCTCCCCTCCATCCCCATTCCCTGAGCTTGCAGGCCTCCGCACAGGTCCCCGGAGGCCAAGCACAGGAGCATCCATAACAACATTACTGCTTGCAGCACAGAGTAACAAGGCACTTGGTGTCAGTGACGTACTCCAGCCAGCAGGTAACACGGTTACACACTCTCCTGAGCCCAAGGCCTGTCATCGCCACTTAGTTTAAGTAAAATACACCCCTAAAGCAATGTCATTTAAACCACCTCTCAGCATGCTCTGGCGCCCGGGCACCAGGCAGTGAAAATGGGGCACATTTCCTAATGTCAAAGGGACCACGGGAAAAGTAGTGCAGACCCCACATTAGGGTGAGGGGTCTATGGATGGGGGAGGGGGTATGGGCATTGCTGTTTGTGCCAGTTGCAGAGCCCATCATTTTGGATTCATTGTGACCCTCAGTTACCACTTCCTTCCAATGAGCCCCAGGTCTATGCTGCCCCCTTGTATGAACTCCCTGCTCCCATCATTCCCCTTTAGCCGGTCTGCTTCATTGATTTCTGTGGGAATGGTGGGCAGCACCACATGGCAGCATTGATCCTCTGGCAGGATCAGGCCCTTAATTGTCTTAAATGGAAAGCTCTCTGGCATCATCTAAGCTGTTCAGGGTAGAGCCATCTGGCTGGCTCCTCCAGTCCTCTCTTTCTCCACTTTGTAAAGCTGTAGAAGTATGAGTTATGGTTGCTTCTCGCTTAATTAGTACTGTCTGGAAATGCATCCACTGTGAAACCTTCATTGGGTCTCTCTGGGCCTAAGCATAGGTGAGTGTGCATGTGAGAGACAGGTCTGGATGGCGGTAATATACCCTCTAATGTCCTTAAAACAGTGACTGTGTTAGAGATGGCTCACAGGGCTGGAAGGTAGCTATTGCAAGTTAAGGGCAGCTGTGGAATGAATAGGTTCAGCAAAGGAATAAGGAGCAATGGGTTTACTGCAGTGTGATCCAAGGCGATAGGCTCAAGGGATGATGGTGACATCTTAAACTATGGCACAAGACAGGAGTTCCAAGAATGCACCTAGGGCTTGACCCTGCAACCTTTACTCATGCGAGTAATTGAGCTGAAGCTAACGGGACTATTCTCATGAGTAAGGGCTGGAGGATGGGCTTGTGGTTCAAGTCCAGGACTGGGACACGAGATATGTTGAAGCAGGTTTCAAATAACTGGGACTTGCATGACCCAGGTCTAGTTTGAATGGTCTCTACATTCCCATTCAGTTTGGGAACAGCTTTCACTGCCTGCGACCAGCCTATAAATATCCCTTCCTAGATAGCTGTGTAGGAGTCCTTGCACCTCACCCAGTCGGCATGTATTGGACAATGCTTTCACTTGTTGGGCTGCAGCATGCTCTCTTGGTCAGTGGGGGCGAAGTTCCCCCCTGTACAGAGCACCAGCACAACTGCCACTTGCATCCCACCAAAGTCCTGGCAATAGGACTTACATGGCTTTGTGCTTCCGTATGCTTTACGGGGGAATTTAGCCCTGACCCTGTACCTAGGGCATCTTCCCCAGATCACACTCCATTTGGCTTGTACCATCCTACTTCAGGCATCATTGGGCTTTCCCTTGTTTCCTCACTGTTTGCTTGCCCCCACCTCAGTGCCTTTATTACTTAAATTCTGTCTCTGGCAAGAGCCTGCTCTGCATAGATCCCTCTGGGTAAATAGAGCCCTTTCAACGTTCTCTGAACAAAGTCAGGCAGTACAATGGTTGCCCTTGCAGGACATCTTGTTCAGAGACGCACTGTGCGATTGTCTCCCCAGGCTGCCGCACATGCATGGAAAGCAGGCGTTTGTCAATACTTGTTTGTTCTGAAGAGCGTAACCCTTCAGATTCTGCCACTGAGTTGACTAAACCTAGGCTGTAAACATGCAAGCAGTGCTCGCCTCTGGGGCTGCTGATTTGCAGCATCCAGAGACAAATGGGCTCCCAGGTTTTTCTAATTCAGCTCAGGGAGACAGCTAAAATCTCATCCTTGATGTCTTCCACTGTTTCCTTCCAGAAGTGGCTTTGAGAGGGGACTGAATTTATCTGAGTCCTTTCGTAATTTCTCTTCCCATCATGTCTGTTCTGCGTGTTTGTGTGTGTACATGTGCAATCATGCTCATCTAGATGTTACAGAAGATAAGCATCAAACCTGGTCTGATCTGTAGTGCACCTCCCTCTGGGCCTTGCCTGTAGATGTGCGAACCTAATCTCAACTGGGAGGCATCACTCTCTTTTTCAAGAGATGCTGCTGAATTGAACCTCAAAAGGTTCTATTCACAGTGTATTATACCACCCAACAATGATGCTACTTTCATTGAAGTGAAGGCTCGTGAGAGTCCAGAGGAGAGCAACAAAAATGATAAAAGGTTTAGAAAACCAGACCTGTGAGGAAAGGTTTAAAAAAAAAACCAAAACCCTGGCCATGTTTAGTCTTGAGCAAAGAAGACTGAAGGGGGGACGTAAGTCTTCCAATACGTTAAGGGTTGTTATAAAGAGGACAGTGATTGCTGATCTTCATGTCCACTAAAAGTATGACAAGAAGTAATGGGGTTATTTTGCAGCCAGGGAGATTTAGGTTAGATATTAGGAAAAACTTGCTAACTATACCAGTAGTTAAGGGCTGGAATAGGTTTCCAAGGGAGGTTGTGGAATCCCCGTCATTGGAGGTTTCTGCTAAGAACAGGCTGGCCAAACACCTGTCGGGGTGGTCTAGGTTTACTTGGTCCTGCCTCAGTGTGGGGAGCTGGACCTGACTTCTCGAGGTCCCTTTGAGCCCTACATTTCTGTGAGTTTGGGGTGGGTGATAATGGCTGAAGATAGGGAGCTTAGTATGAAGTCTGCATGGAGTGTATTTGACGGTCCCTGCTCCAGCACAAACATGTTCCAAAGGGAAGGATTCTATTTGTTTGGAGGTTGTGTCTGTTGGTTCAGAACAGGTTTCCTGTCTCTACCTTGCATCTGGCCTACAGCTCGGGGTTTAGTGTCCCCATGAGACTGTCAGTGCTCTTTGGAGAGACAGGATTATGTTCCCAACAATGCAGCTTTTCATCAGCCCCAGAAAAGACAGATTCTTTAGGTTCCATCATTGACAAGGGCACAGGAATAACTTCACAGGGAACCAGAGACTTTAAGGGCAGGAAAGATCATGCCTCCATCCTTCTAAACAGCAAGGGCTTCTTCTCTGCACTATGTTTCAGTCCATTTTTAATATCCCCAGCAATGAGGCTCCCTCCACGTCCCTTGGAGGCTCTTAAATTCACTATTGTTTTAAATGTCCTTTGCGAGATAGTGTCTCAAGTGGTTAGAGCTGCAAGCCAGGACTCCTGGCATTTAGTTTTATCTATGCCACAGATCCTCTGGAAGAAGGCAAGTCACTGCTTTCTGCGCAGGTGCCTAGCTGTTCCCCATCACTGCAATCCCTGTGCACGTCTCGTACATTAACAAAATTATCCTCGTGGGGGTAGGGGGAAGGGTCATTATCCCTATTGTGTGTATATATAGGGAAACTGAGGCACAGATGAAGAGACTTGCCAATGGTCACATAGGGAGACTGTGGCACAAGCAAGAATTGAACCTGCATCTTGAGTCTCAAATCAGTGCTTTCCTCACAGGACCCTCCTTCCTTCCTTTACGCCTGTCTCCTCCACTATTAAATGGGTATCGTAACACCACCTTTACCGCCATGACATGAGGCCTGCTTAACATTTGCAAAGGGCTTTGGAAACCTGAGCAGAAGTGTTTTTTTAGTTTCACCCCTTCACTGCTAGTTCTACACCCCCTATGAACCTACCCCCCCCCCACCTCCTTGGAACTCACTTGCAGACATGTAGTTACTGTTCTGAGATGATTTGTTGCCTTGCGCTCCTGGAAGCTCTTGTGGTACAAGACATGATGATCCCCTTCCTCCTCATTCACTAGTTGCCGTGCCAGAGGGTCCCTTGTTCAGCCTCTCTTTTGAGGTACATATACTGCACCCATCACCATGGTATAGGGGCACCTATTCTCTCCCCCCACCTGTTTCGTAAGGTCTTCTGTTTTATCTTGCATTCATTTGCACAGACTGGTGTATTGAGGTCAAGGGGGCAGGTTGTCATCTTGGCCATTTGGCACAGACCTAAATCCCATAGCAAAGAACCCAGCAAATGAGGTTTGTACATAAGACTGCAGGCAGACCAGGCTGAATGCTGTTTCAATCCAGCTGCTTCATTACTTCCTTCTCTGTGGCAGGTTCTAGCTACAGCACCAAGCGCTACCCTGAAATGAACACTACCTTTTAAGAAGGCATGAGGGCCCGTTTGTTAACCGACATGATGTTGTCTCTGGATTCCTCTCCTCTAAGGCTGTCAATTTTGATTGGACGTATTCCTGGAGGTGTCATCACATGATGTAATCTTTAACTAAAGATTAATCTTTCATTCCTGGAGACTCCAGAACAATCCTGGAGGGTTGACAACTCTCTCCTCCTCCCCCTGAAACCTACCTGCATTAAGAGGCACCAAGCAGCCAGTGAAAGGGGCTGCACAATAAACATGGGGGACTAGTTCCTGTGGATAAGGGCTGCCATTAGCATGTGTGTAATGCAAAAGGACAAGTGCCTTCAGCTCTTCAGGTCTCTCACTGTAATTAGCATTCATGAGATTAGCACTGGGAAATCCCCAGTCTGAGGGTCTGGATGAAAAGCAGAAGGTGCAGCAGAGAGGGAGCATGCTCCTGCCAGCAGAGCGGAGACAAGACAAGGGATAAATTGCTGCAAAACCTCATCCTATTTGTTCGGAGTTTACTAGGTAGCCAGACTTCTAAACTGCCCCTCATCTGAGAACCACGTTTGTAGTACCTCATTCCAAATGTTATTCCATTTCCCATCAATGGTGACTCACAAAATGGAGGCTACCCTGAATATCACTGGATGCTAATTCTCCTCTACAGTTTAGTTTCCAGAAATCTAGTCTTCCTAGCTCTGTTGCTAACACACCATGTGACACTGCACAAGCTCTGCCCCCATGCCTCAGTTTTCCCATCTGTAAATGGGGATGATGATGCTGACCCATCTTTGTGAAGCGCTTTGAGACCTGTGGATGAAAAGCAGATTTTAAAACCTTGGCTGTAACCCTTATTTGCTACTTTGTTCCTTGCATGAAGCCTTTGCCACAATGAGGTCTCAGCAGGAATAATTAGTATAACTGCGCATATGCATATTTGCTAGCATCTTTACCTGAGACTCTCCAAAGCACTTTGCTAGCCACCCTGCAATGCAAGGCTTATCCCCTTGTACAGTTGGGCAAATGGAGGCATACAGAGGTTAAAGTATGTGGCCAAGGTCACAAAGGGAGCCTGAAGTGGAGCTGGGAACAGAACCCAGCCTTCCTGGCTTTCATTTATAGTGCCTTGCTTCTCTGTGTCCACTGGCCTTTACCTGCTTCAGAACACCCAGGTCTGGTGCTGCAGTGCACGCAGAGGTCTTGCTGGGGACTGTCCAGAGTCCCTGCACGTTGCATATGTGGTTTAAGTAGTTGGGACTGAACACTGTGTGTGAGTTAGCAACTGTCAGAGCGGGTGTCCTCTCCCCTCCCACACCACTCCACGCACTCACTGTGCCCTTCTCTCTCCTTGCCCCCAGATGCGCACCACCAGGAAGGTGTCGGTGTGGCCGGTGGCCTTTGTGGGTGGCTTGCGCTACGAGTCACCCAAAGTGAATGCAGCGGGGAAGGTGTATGGCTGGAAGACTGTTTTCGACCCCCACCGCCCGTTTGCCATCGACATGGCGGGCTTTGCTGTGAACCTCAGGCTGATACTCCAGCGATCTCAGGCTTACTTCAAACTGCGAGGAGTGAAGGGTGGCTACCAAGAGAGCAGCCTTCTCCGGGAATTAGTGACCTTGAATGACCTTGAGCCGAAAGCTGCCAATTGCACTAAGGTATGGACTCTTTCTGGTACATGGACCCACTCTTCTGCATCTATCACTAATCACAATTGCAAGGAAATGCAGAAACTTGAAAAGGGAGCATAGGAACTGCCATATAGGATTAGATCTGTTGTCTAACCAGGCCAGTATCCCATCTCCCATCCCTCAGGGTTAGCCCAATGCCCATCCAGTCCAATATCCTGTCTCATGCAGTTGCTGGTACCAGATGCTTCAAGGAAAGACACAACCTGCTCTCCCCCCACTTCCCCCCATAAATGGGTTATGAAGTAAAATACATAGTGGGGAAGTTTCATCTTAAGCTCAGGGCCTTAGTGCCTCGCTTCTGCCCTGAGTGTGAGGGTTTATCCCCTTTATAAATGTCTCTGCTAGTTATGGTTACTCTACATGACATCCTTACTGTTTACATGAATATCTAATTTTTTTTGGTCTCAATGTCCTGTGACAGTGAGTTCTACAGATGAATTATGCATTGTGTGGAAGAGCATTTCCTATATGAAATGTGCTGCCTTGCAGTTTCATTTTCATGTATAGTAGAGAACACCAAAGTGAATTTGCAGCTATGCTCCCGCTTCTCAAAAGATGTTGCAGGAAAGCATTGGTTTTAGAGAGGTGAGGAGGAAAAGAATAATGTCCTGCATTATGCTGGGAAGCAAACAGGCATCCATGTGGGGTGTAGTGGCACAGATGGGATCCAGGGCAGAGCTAAAGAGGCATGAAGCAGAGTTGACTGGGACGTTTGCATCAGACAGTCCATCTGCTCTGCTCACCCTCTCTGCTGCTCTGCCTAACAAGAACATGACAGTGACAATGTGTCCTAAGAGCGGAGGGAGGTCAGAAGTGAGATCTAATGCTAGGGTGAATGGGGGGAGAAGGCATGTTGTGTAGAACGCACTCCAGATTGATTCCCTCTTAGAACGGTAAACGGACAGGGTGTAGCAGGCAAGGGAATCCAATGTCAGGCCAAAGTTTCCTTGCAAATGCTTCGAGCCTGAAGCTGGCGCAGCAATGGCTATGCTGCCTCTAGAAATACACACAGAAGAGCAGCTTTTGATGTGACGGTAGCTGTCAGAGTAAGGCATCGTGCTGGAAAGCTGGGGCGAGAGCAAGGCCAGCTGCGGTGGGACATGCTGTCAGGACTTTGTTTCCAGACAAGGGGGAGATCGTGTTCCTTGAGTCAGACAGGAGACAACTTCTGTGCTATGGGCCAGGAACTGAAGAGGTTACAGCAGCTGAGATTAGGAGCGGGCTGTTTTCTCTGTGACAAGGCAGTGGAGATATCACAGGGACTCAGTTTTGAGCCGGACGCACTGTGATCCTGACCAACTCTTGGCACTTCGGGTGTCCTGCTTTGTGTCTCTGCTTCCAGCTGCCACCAGCCTCCCTTCAGCAATTATCACATAACTCATCGGCCCAGCATGAGGTAGACAGAGACCAAATTCAGCAGAGGCAGAGCTCAGAGAATTCTACACAACAAGCGAGGGCACGACAGCAGAGATGCCTCCCCTTCTAAACACAGGAGCTGAGCAGTCTGTATGCCTGGAGAGTGGTGATAGCAGGGTTTAGGGTAGCTAAGAAGGGGCAATGCATGCTTGGAAACTTGACCTTGTTAATGGGAACGGCTCTGCGGTGACCTCTTGCGGGGGTGGGTGGAAGGAGAGTAATTTAAGCTGTGCTGAGACCCTCAGCATCACCACTGGTGGGTGTAGGCTTGTTCAGAATCCAGCCCTGAGAGGAATGATGGTTCAGGGGTTAGGGCACCAGCCTGTGATCCCAGAGATCTGGGCTCCATTGCCTGCTCTGCCACAGACTTCCTGTCTGACCTTGGAAAGTGAAGGGGATAAAATGAGTGGCAGTTGGGCACCTAAAGGCCTTTGAGGATTGTGGCCTTAGCGTGTGTGCCTCAGTTTCTCATCTGTAAAATAGTACTTTTCTCAGCTTCACAGAGGTGTTGAGGATTAATACACTAAGGATTGTGAATCTCTCCGATATGATGGTTAATGAGGGCTAGACAGGCACACAGGTAGACAGCCCTTTACCTGATGCCTCCTTAGATGTCCCGTGTGCTGTGCTGGTATTCATTTTTAACGCTCTCAACTCAAATACACAAACTGAAGCGCCTGCAAAAAGCATATTTACTGGCCAATAAATAAGTCCTGTGTTGCTCTCCTTGGCTTAATACCTGCCTGAAAGAGTGGGAACGAAAAGATGATGATCTTAACTGTGGGCACTGCAGGAATTTCTAGACAAAAGGAGGCAGCCAGCCCTGAAATCCCTGCCAGGAGCTGCAAATGCGGAGAGGAAAAAATGAAAAGAGAGCTTTCTCCATGGAGATGGGGGGAGATGTGCTTCTCTGGGAGAGGCAGACTTTTGTTTTGAATGATTTGGGTAGCAATTTATCAGTCACATTTAATTAAACGCCCACGTTCTGCCCCTTCTCCTGTCTCTCAGCTGCATTATGCACCGGGCTCCAACCTCAGGCTAAATCTGTGTGTTTGAGACTGTGTTTGGGTGATGCGGGTGAAGGAAGCCAGCCAGCCAGCTGCCTAGTGTTGGACAGGGATGTTTTGCTGCTGCTGCTTCTGAGAGGATTAGAGAGAGGCCGAGTATTTCTGGACAGAGAGAGCTAGTATTAGATGCCACAGTAAGTGTGACCAGCTACCACCAAGGCTACAGACTAGGAAGGATGGGGTTGATGGGCAAGAGCGGAGCTTCCTCACCAGCATCTGTGGAAGAACAACACTGCAGCTGTTGCAGGATTTGTGCTGGCTCTTTGAAGAGAAATAAATCCCTTCCCTTCGTCAGATGGAGAATCTGGGTGAACCCTGGTTCTCGCCATGTATTTTCCAAGATGCAGAAAGGAACTGGCTCTTTTTGGTCACAGATCTGATGTAGCTCAAACTGGCCCTAGGACAGAGCGACTCCAGCAGGATTCCACTGATGAAAGCAGGAGGCGAGAGGGGCTCCTGGGGAATAACTTCCTTCCTTCCTTCCTTGTCAGATTTCCTGTGATAAAGTGTGTGCACTGAATGCAGTGCAGATGGAGGGGGAGATCAGATCGGCAAACTCCATTTGTATTTATTCTCTCTCTCTCTGTGAGCTGAGCAAGTATCTGCTAGGACAGGTTTACTCTCCCTTTCTGCTTGAGTTATTCCCCAGTGTTTGGGACGCCAGTCTTACAGGGCTGCACTTGTTTGGATTGATTGCAGATGTTCCTAGGGCAGGGGCTGTTCGATACTCTAGCTGCCATTGGTCACACAAGGTCACATGCTCTTGCTTCTGGTGCCAGACTGGCTAAGCCTGACTTAATAATCAGGAGGAAAAGGCCTGAGGAAGCCCCTGAGGCTGTGACTCTAAGGCAGTGGTTGCAGATAAGCAGAATTTAGAGGAATTTAGGCTTTGTATGGGGGACATGTTCAGATTTCAGCCATCAGCACCAGTGCAGTCTCCGAGTTCACATAGGGTTAAACTGCTGTCACCTGCACCAGGGCAGCTTATCCCAGTTATGAGCAGGGCAAAACTCTGGTGCAACTAGTGCCTTTGCTTAACTGCACTAGGGGGTTTGTGCTGGTGCAGTTACACCAGTGGCTGGGCTGGTATTAACGCCCTAGCATAGACAAAGCCTTATTTTAACCCTTTTTCTTTTCTGGGCCACACATGCTTTGTTTGAAGCTTCAACCCTTGGTCCCATTAGGGCTTCTCTGAGCCTTACTGGATGGGGAAGGGCATAAATCTTGATGGTAAAGTAACTATGGTCATAGCTATAGTAGCTACTGTTTGAGCTTTGCCTGGTTTATTTGCCTCTGGTCAGTGTTCAGAGAATCCCCCTGCTATGTCAAGCAACATCCCAACCACTAAACTATCCCCCTTTCAATGCAGCTAGATCCTCTGATTCTTAAACTCAGTTACTGCCTCGGTTTAAATGCTGCAGCCATGTGTAACAGGAGATATAGCTGCAAGTTATCATGAGTGAATCCCATGAGAGGTATTAAAGGGGGGACACCTGTGATTTGTAAAGTACTGTTCAAAGCGCTCATTGTGCCAAGGGCTGTTACAGACAAGTCTTTTTGCTGTTGCTGCGAGCACGGTAATAATACAAATGTGAAAATAAGTTTTGAGACATGAGGGCAGACTTTAAAAGGCCTGTAGAACTACTGTATTAATAACACAGGTTGTATTTTTATGTATGATCCAAACCTTGTATATAGCAATGGAAATGCATTGTCCTCAAAGTTACAGACAGTTGGCTGAGAAATGAAAAGCTGTTTCTGTATTTGATGGTTGCTCTGTACTAGGTGATAATTCCAGTGACCTTACTGAAGAGCATGGTGTAAAGACTTAAGTAAGAGTTGTACAAAGCACTGTATATTATTTTTAGAAGCCCCTTGCAATCAGAGACAGGGAGCTCAATTTCAGTATTTACCTTGATGAAAAAGTATTATAGAAATGACCCCAAGCTCTGTGCTGTTGCGATTGCAGGGGGCTGGCGTAAAAGGCAAAGTTTTACAAAAAGGTTCCATTCTCTGGGTGGGGAAAGCAGCCCAGTCCAGGTTCTTTCCAGTTGTTGGAGGCAAACAGCTCTATTAATGTTGCAGAGAGAGATTCATCTCTGCTGCAAGTGTTGTGCCTGCTTAAACCAGAACTGAATTTAGCCTGCAGGCTTAACTGGAAGGCTGTGAGTAACAGAGAGCTGAGTATTTAACCACAGGCAAGAGGAACGTGCTGAGTTCATCCTTGGGAAGCAATACCATGCTCTTGCAGGTCTAAGGAAAAGCAAGCCAGCACCTTTGAGTACAAAAGATGGATCATGGAAGCTTGGATTAAACATGCAGTGTATTGTCATAGCAACAAGAGGGGAGCCCTTTCAAGGTAAGAAATATCAATGCAAACTGGGTTAGAAAAGCGGGAAGCTGTAGCTCTGAAGGGACCCAACTGCTACCATAATGCAGGTGCTAGGAGCAGAGGGATAAGCAGTAACCTTTATTTTAGTGTGGGTACAGACTGTAAACCAGCTTCCAGCTCTGTCTGCTTAGACATTTTAATAGAGTGACTAGAAATCTTGTGTGAGACAAATTCCCCAAATTAAAAATGTTTCTTGAATACATTTCTCCTTTGTGAAAGTTTTGATTTAAAGATTTTTCCTTCCCCTGCCACTTTTACAGAGGAAAGCCCCAACAACTATCATTTTCATTAATACAGTCAGAATCTGACAATTTTGAAATTGTTCCCTTAACTATATTTTATCCAGTTCTACATTGTATACCACACTGAGATCAGTGCAGAACTGTTTCCCAGTACTGTTTAGCTGGCCACTATGAATTGGCTCAAATTGGGTTAGAGGCTTTAACAGCAGCAGACTAATATGCTTTGTCTGGCTAGTGTAAGTAGGGCTAAACAATATTAAACTGGATTAATAGGTCTTTAAACACCCCCCCCAAATGCAAGTAATGGCCCACTGCCTAAGACAGTGTAGAGAAGTGGAGGAACAGCATTCTCTGGCTTGGTCACTGCGCAGTAGCAACACCTCAGTGTCTGTCTACACTGCAGTCACATGGTATGACTGCAGCAGCGTGCACTAATGCCCCTTGAGCACTTAAGGTGGACTTGTACCTCACCCCACTGAAGCATGTGCAGCTGCAGCTTGACCTCTATGAGCTGTACCTGAATTAGCTCACTAAAAATAGTGAGTATGCACAGTGTGGGCTTCAACAGTGCCTATGTAGCTGGTGCTGAAGCCCATGCTGTGGCATACTCACTTCCAGAGCAGGCAGGTATACCCGAGCTGTGATTTTGATGGCCAAATGAACAGCGCAGAACATGAGGGGCTGATCGGTGTGAAATTTAACCCATTGGTCCCTAGTGTTTCCAGAGGATTTGATTTTCAGCAGGGTTACTCAGTGCATGCACCCCAAAATGTGCAAAGCAGACATCGGGCACTGAGGGCTGTCTCTCTCTGTGAGCCAGTGTGAGAATCAGAAAAGAAAGGGAAGAGATCCCTAAGCAACAGTCACCCAGTCTCTTGGGGATGCTTTAGAAGAATAAATGGATAGTAGACTCCAGCTGTTGCTGACAGAAAAGCTCCCACTAGGAAGTGAGAGCCCCTCCAGTTCTGCTTTTTCAAAGGTACAGATGGCTTCAGTCCATGTAGATGGTGGCCTGAACTGATGACTCAATGTTTCCTTCCTGTTATACCTAGTAGTTACAAGAAGTGTACAGAGCAACAAGGTGCCTTTCTATTTTCAGCCCAGCTATCTGTTGTACAGGGAGTGGATGATGCTGTTGCAGTGGCTTGATATGCAGCCACCACGGATATGCCTATGGTGCAGCAGGAGTATAATAATTACTAGCTCAGATAGATATACATGCAGTAGATTTGATTAAGTGACCATGATAAAAATGGGGCAGTAGCCACAGGCTGCGGCTTCAGCGAGCTGCCCAAATGCACACCTAGGGTCTTGAGACAGGATTAGGCCCTGGTGCTAGCCTCTGCATAGTGACTACACTTCTGTTTTTAGCCTGCTAGCTCAAAGTCACCACATACACACCTACCTGAGCTGGAAATTACATCTCTAGCTGCAGCCTTGACACTTTGAGTTGGGGTGGGGGAGCGTTTGTCTCTGTAAACACAAACAAGAATTTTGATTCCATAGTGATGAAACAGCCCAAAATCAGTGCAAAGGATGATAAGTCTTTAGTGGAGGTTGGTTGATAAATAGATAGAAGGAGCAGGTTAATGGCCTGAGACAGTATCCTGTCAAATGGGTAATTTTTGCACATGGTGCATTTCAGAGGCCACAGGCAAATCTGCCTAAGGCTGTGAATGCACCATTACACTCTAGGGTATGTGGTTAAATAGCACTATTGGTTTAATGTGCAAGAATATTTGTTAGCATAATGCAGAGATGCAGCTAATGACTTCTGTGGGCTTGGTTCAGATTCTAGTCTGGCACACAAGGACGGAAAAACCCGTGCTGGTGAATGAGGGAAAGAAAGGCTTCACAGATCCCAACGTGGAAATCTGATGCTGCATGGCTGAGCGGAGATCAAACAGGTACACCCTCCCGTAGCTACCCAGAGGGAGGAGAGGACTGAGAGAAAAGAATGAGCACTGGAGAAATTTTTCAAGGAACGTGCTCTCTGAAAGCCAAGTTTGAGAGAGTAGAAAGTATGGGGTGGTGAAAGTAAAAAAACCCTGAAGCTAGAAGGAAATGGAGAGTATAGTGCTGAAACAGGGAAAGGTTTAGAAGAAAACTTTACAATGAGGGTTTGTACACAAGGCAACTTACTGCATGGCAAGCCATGTTAATGTATAGCACACCACCTTGCCATGCAGTAAAAGATCCTGTGGCCCCTGCTACAGTACAGTGAAGTCCCACTAAGCTGCACTCTGGGCATTTCAAAGACTGCATGCTCCATTGGGACACCGTGGCAGCCTGCACTGTTACTGCAGTTGCTATATACAGCTGCTTTTTGTAGAGAGGACATCACTTTCTGGGCCTGTCACATACTCCTTTTGCCAACACCCAAAAAACCATGTTCTCAGACAGGCTTGGGTCAGCTCCAAAGGACAGCTGCAGGGAGGCCAAGGGCTAACCTACCCACTGGTTGTCTTTCCTTTGCAGAA
This sequence comes from Lepidochelys olivacea, assembly GCF_965140295.1. NCBI lineage: Eukaryota > Metazoa > Chordata > Testudines > Cheloniidae > Lepidochelys > Lepidochelys olivacea. The sequence goes on along the minus strand of NC_140432.1, from coordinate 12,173,008 downwards.
GATTCTCTCATCCTGCAGGCTCCTCTCTACAGCAGCCAGCCAGACACACAAGCAGCTGCCAGGACGGCTCCTGACTTCCAAGTGTAAGAAAAACAAGCAAGTTCGAACAACAAACCATACCTGCACTGCTCAGACTCTCCCTATCTTCCTCCTGGACTCTGAACAGAACCGGGCCCTCTGGAGACAGAGGAACAGCACAGACCTCACCTTCAGTACAAGGTGCAAAGCCTGCAGGATGCTTGAACTGGAAGGAGCATGTGCAGGGCACAATGCACTTGGGAAGAGGCCCACCTGGAGCTGGTTTCACAGGGTGTCATAGCAAGGATGAGAAGCACCACAAGGAGTGACACCTTCTTCTGGAGACACATATACCCTGTGTCTGTGTGCAACAGCCTCAGCAGCTCTCTGGCTGTGGAGAGGACACCTTTGCCCTTAATTTTGAACCTAGGTTATTCAGTATTTATTACACTGCACAAGACTGGGTTTTGGGGAGGGAGACAAGCAAGGCAGGTAAGAGCTAACCACCAAGTATCTCTGCTCTTTCCAACTTGTCCCCCTTTCATCAGCTCTATGGCTTGGAGGGTGGTCTGACATACCTCTGTGTATTGATTTGTTTACAGCACCTGTGACCATGTTCACTGTCCATGCTAAACTAATTGGAGATGGGTCCTAATCCTCCATCTCAGGCCTATCTCTAGTGCTAACCTGACTGAGCCAAGCTTTAGGTGTCGGGCTCCCTGAAGTGCGCACCTACCTCCAAGAAGCGTTTTTTTAACAATTTGGGAGGGAACCACTCAGCATTTCACTGAATGCTGCTGTTGTCTCCAACTCCTACCCTAGGTCTAATTTCCACTGATCAAACAGACCCACTTCCCACCTTCTTGAGTACATTTAGTGTCGATATATCCCATTTCAAGGCCACATCATGCTACCAATAAAAAGCCACTGGAGCAGTTCCATACCTGCTATTACTGGTGTGCTCTATAGCTCCCCTGACAGTGTCTCACTGTTACACCAACACCTGACTCCACAAAGGGTGGAGTGAAAAGAAATAATCTGAACAAAATAACCCAAACAACTTCAAATACCTGAAACCATTGTGGTGCAAAGCTTCTTCCTGCAGGAGAAAGGTACTTGGGTGGGGTTTTTTGACTCTTCTGTGTCTGAGATGCTGACACACAAAAGGAAGTTAAATCAGTTCCTGTCCACCCCCTTTTAAAAATGGTTTTCCTAGATTGCTGCTTAGGTCTGGTAAGACTAAAAAAATCTAATCAATCTCCCATTCTTTTGGAAAAGTCTGAAGCACAATTTTACATGTGAATTAAGGGAAAAATGTAATTCTGTAAAGAGACTCACTTATTTTTTTAACCCTTAACAGTATAAAAAAATACATGTAGAATATTTCTTGCAGAGTATTAGCTTCAGTGGGCAGAAATCACTCATTGGACTAATGCCAAATCTATATTTCCTAATATTTAAAAAAAAAAATTGTTTGTTGTATTTATCAAAACAATCACTGGGGAAAAAAGTTACCTTCTTTAGCTGATAAGGTTCTTTAGTTTCCAATCATGGAAGCCTTGCTACATAGCTTCTGTGAAAACCTTCCTTTGTATTCAATGGCTGAAATCCAAACTGGATAGCAATGATTTTATGCAACTGGTATCCACTTGCATTTTGGGAACAGCCATTGTTAGCTCATGTTAAACAGTGGTGCTCTGCATCAAAGCAGGTTTATTCCACTATTATTCAAGCCTCCCAAGTGCAGCCCTCAGGCTGTGAACAAAGAGGTATTTTCAAAAGGGATACAAAGTTTTCATGATATTCAAGTTGTTTTCAACTGATGTCCTAGCTGCATGTCTGTTTGTTTATTCTAATAACCCTGCTGGATTGCAGCCTTCCATTCTCTGTAGGGGAAAAACTCCTGGTGAAATGCAAAGGACTAAGTCCGACAGACAACCCTGCAAATGCAAATATGCTCCACTCTCCTCAAAAAGTCAGCTACAGGAGCCAGGCCTTTCCAGGTGGTGTGGCGGTTATTGCCAGGAAAGCTGAGCTACAGATGCTGCGGCGAGACAGGCACTGATTGGGACGGAGGATGGAGTGTATTACAGCTGCACTGTCTGTTCTCAGTTTTAATTGAACTGTATTTAATTTGTTAAATAAAATTAAATATGGTTTTTAATGGTTGAAATTGATTGTTACTGCCATTGCCAGGTGGTTATGGTAGTGAGGTCTTACTGCTCTATCTAAATGGGGTTAAACTGCTCCCATAAGTACTGACCTGACTCCTCTAGGTCAGAGGACATGTTGGTTGCAGGAGAGATGAGCAGCTCTTGGACACAGCCAATTCTACACTGACAGCTACAGCATGGGAGTTTGAGGGTATTTAAACCATCTTCCTGTACCTTAAGTGGGAAAAAGAAGGTGAGCAGGTTTTCAGAGTTAGCAATGGCTCTTTTCAATATCTGAAATATTGCATTGAACATTTCTGCAACATATGACCTATCAAACAGGGAACCCATCTGGAGATTGTCAGGGTGGGGAGTTATAACATAATCCCCACCCTGCTTCTTTCCCAGGATCCCTTATTCTGTTTATATCAGTTTTAAAACATCTGGGTCCTGTTCACACATAGGAGGACATTTTTCTCCTTTCAAGGCTAAATAATGCTAACCTTACTTATGCACCTTTCCCCCTGAGGTCAATGGGGAGCTGTGGGCATGTGGCTAAGTAATACACAGACTGTAAAGCAGTGGGCTCCTTATCCATTCCCCCTTCTGAACCTGCTCTTTGGAAGGTTCATAATTTGCCTGAACTGGAACCTTAGGTTGACACAACAGTCCTGCTCTGGCGGAGCTGACAGAGGAGAAACACAGGTAACATTAGAAATTGTTTGGGTCTTTTTTCCACAGAAGAGAACCTTAGAATATTAAAAATTAACTGTTAACATCCAATCAGGATTCCAAAAACTGAACAAACAAAGCCCCTTCTCTACACAAAAAGGCTGTTTCAATTGTGCCTGAAAGCTCAGCACAGCATTCCTATGTATCCCAGAAATTCTCTCCCCTTTTAATCAAACAAGAGATGCCCCCATAGAGTGCGTTAATCTCGGGCAGGGGCTGGGCTCAGCTCAGATAGTTCCCTCCCCCACAACACCCTGGATTGTCCATTACATCACAGCCACTGATCCAATTTGGAGAGCTCGATGTCCTGGGAGAAATTGATGGACTCACCTCTCAGGGTGCTCCAAGTCTATCTCCTAAACTTGTTGCCAGGGAGCAAATCCTTTACACTGGTCTAACAGAAATTAACAAACCAGTCTGTACTTGGACTGATGCGTCCCCACACATACACCAAGGAATATCCAAGATGAACCCAACGGGAGGCAGTTCTCCTGCTCAGTCCATATAGTGGGTCCTTCCTAGATAAGGCATATCTACAGACTGTATGATCCGGCCTGCAGTGCGCTCTTCAAAAACGATAATCTAGGGAATAAAGAGATTAGGGGTGGGAGGTGGGAAATCCCTTTAAAATGACAATCACTGCTCTTTCCAATGGGGAAATGTTTTGGGGGAGGATGCTCCCATTGAAGGGAATGTCATCAATATACCGTCCCAGTACGTACCCAAACTCCCATCACTTGACATCCTGGGCTGTATTAAGACTTCACAGCAGTGAAGAGTAAACACCAATCCCAAGTCAGGTGGTCTTGCTTTTTATTTAAGTTATGCTGCCCTTCAAATTCTATATACAATACTGATCCAAAGTCAGTGTTCACCACAGTGCCTTTCTTTTACTGATAGCCAAGGAATGGTGCTGCTCTAACTTGAACCTCAACCTCAGAAAGAGCTACCCCCACATGCTTTGCAGAGTCAGATTAAGGTGAGTTTTTAAGGCACTGAGCGTTCCTAGCTAGCCTTAGACAGACGTGAGTCAGATAAGCATGTTTAATAGAGAGCCTCTCACCTCATTGTTCCCAGGCTGCAGCCAAGTTGCAGGGAGGTAGAGTGTTTCCTGGGGTCCGATTTTCCAGTAGCGTCCTAGGTTCTCTCCATTGACAAACACAACTCCTTTTTCCCAACCCTACAAGAAAGATAGCAGAGCAGGGTTACTGAAGCAATTGCTCTCGGACACTAAGACCCTAGTGTTCTTTCAGGCCACCTGCTGCTAGACATCCCTCTTCTGCTCTTAAAGCAAGTTGTTCACACAGATTTTAAACCCCTCATATTCCACTCCAATCCTGCCACTAATGTACCTTCTTACCTGAGGAGGTCTGTCCCCAAGCCGGATCTGCCAAGGGCAGTGGCCAAAAACCAAATGGCTTGCTTTGCAGTAGTAGCTAGAGGCCCTCGTCAGGAATCGGGACCCCATGTGCTAGGTGGTGTTCGTAGCCTCCATTACTACAGTAACTCTCAATCTTTGGGATATTTATTCTCAAGACTCCTGGGAGTTCGTTCCCCGTCTACAAAACTGTGACGAGACACAGTGAGAGTAAATGATTTGCCCACAGTAATATAGGAATGCTGTGAGACAGCAGGGAAATGAACCTGCTCTTTCCAAATCCGAGGTTAGTGTAATAATTACCGGACCATTCTCCCTCTTACAATTTGAGCAGTTTTACGAATAAGTCAATACTGCTGCCCTCATCGGTGTCGCATCTGAGGGCCTTCCAAGAGAACATGAAAGCACTGAGACTAACCTCTATCATGTCTGGTTCACTCTCTCATCCTCCCCAGGGGTTTTGTACTCCTGTTGGTACTGCAGTGCCAACACCGCTGAGGGAGAGTAAGCTGGTGCATCAACAAGAGAATCGCTACTTGGGTCCATTGGCAGTGGAACTTTTGCCCTCAGTTACCCCTGAGCAACCACACGAATGATAATGTGGCTGGAGATGTACAACTTTGGTAATGAGGTGCTGGGGGCCACCATCTAAGTGCAAAGGGAGTTAGGGCAATTCCCCTGCCTCCGCTAGTCACCTGCTCTCTGGCTCCTGTCAAGTCATTTCTGCTGGAGATGAGTTAGCCCTGAGGCTCAAAGTAATACTTCTAAAGGCAAATGCTAAACTCTTCTAGCTTTGCTCTTCTGAATGGGCCAGATTACAACAACAAATAGCAGGTTTATTAAAAAAACCGAACAAACCAATCGCCCTTCCCAAGGAAAAATATCATCTCCTTCAGAGCCTCTTTGAGGTCTTCCCCTACCATTACACCTGCACCCTTTTCACGCAATGCCTGTTCATCATCATGCTATAACTATCTATATATTTTGTCTTGTAAACTACACTGAGACCTGAAGAACAGAGATTGCACTGGGGGACTGATATAAAATCCAAGAGGAAGGAGTTCAAGATTTTAATAATACACACAGCACTTCCTCTTCAGTGCTGTACACAGATAGCGCCACTCTCAGACCCCATGTCTGAAGGTTCCACAGCACTGTCCCTTTTACAGATAGCACAGAGAAGGGAAATGACTTGACTCAGGTACTCAGAGGTTTGTGCTCACAGCCACTAACCCTTTGCTACCTGAAGAGGAACAGCACCTAATTTATGTAAAGCTGGGCTCATTACTAGCTCTGCCAGGATGCCGTTAGAGGGGCAGGCCAGAATCACCCACGTTTGTCTCAGCAGGGCCTGTGATGGTGGAGGCTGTGTTTAACTGAACATGTCAGCTGGCAGTTTTAGGAGCAGACTTCTATGCGGCCTGCTTTACCACAGACCCAGGAAGAGTGCTATGTGGTGCTGCCACTGGAGTGGTTATGCCAGGGTCTCTCTTCAGCCATATGAAAAAAACCAGACAATAACTGAGCGACTCACCTCGAGTTTCAGGAAAGTGTCCTGAGGCAGATACTGCACTTGCAGGTTTCCTCGGAAGAATGCAGGACCCACGGCGTAATCCGGGATAGTGCTCCAAGCAGTTAGACCTCGCAAGCTGTGAGAGAAAGACAAACACAGTTAACAAAAGGAAAGCAACTTCCGGAGAGGAGCTATTCATGGGCCCAGGGCAGGCCTTAGGATCACTTCAAACAGGAGGCCACTCTAGGGGACCATTTGTTTTGTTACAGTGAAGTAGCTATTCACTTTCCTGCCTGAAATGCGCAGCAGTTGCTGCCCACTGGCACTGGTTTAGGGACAAATACTCAGCATGGGGACATGGTTGTTCATTCAAGGCAGGCACCTCCTTACTTCCAAGTTAATCCCCTGGTGAGAGAGATCTTGGCCTTCACCTTTCTCCGTCAGCAAGGTGAAGGTCTCCACTGTGAATGCAGTGAGACGTGCTGCTACTGCTCTCTCTCTGCTTTGCTAGAAGTGAAAATCCCTGCTTCAAACTCACTCATTTCTCATCTCACCAACCACACTGGCTACCAACCTGTCTCCTGGTGCATCCAAGGTGCTAATCTTAAACTACAGAGATCTATCTCGGGTATTGCTGGAGTGCCCGCCACACACCCAAGGTGTTGTCGTAGCAGCAGAAAACAGATGGGATACTGACAGACCCCTGATTTGTACTCTGCATAGGCAAGTAGTTAGGGACAGTGCATTCTTAGTGTATGTCTACACTGCCCCCCGCAAAAGTGTTTTGAACTCAGGTTACAATGGTAGTGAAGGCATGGCAACTCAGCTTTTAACCTGGTTCAAGAGCCTGGGGCAGAACTTGAGTGGCTAATGTGACTAAGAAGCTGTGTTAGCATGTCTTCAGTTCTCTTTGAATCCATTAGCTAATGATGGTTAGTTAACTCAAGGGAAGAACACACACTATGCTGATGGGCTCATGGCTCTAGAAACTCTTCCTCCATTGGTCTGACCAAGCTAGAGCCACTTTCAGGGTATGCTCAGAGGCTCGTACCTGCGCCCTGAGTAAGTGGCATGAGAGGCCATGAGTTTCTTCTGAGGCTTAGGAGTTTAAGTTGACTTTGATCTGGTTCTGCTCTCTATTTTGTAGCATGTTTTTAAAAAGACTATAAACATGCCCGGAGGCTAGTGATATGAAGCAAAACACGAGGCCCTGTGATCTAACAGACACTTCCCTGGGAAAAGCTGTTCAGGCTTCACTGCTTAAAAAAAAAAAGAAAAAAGAATATGCTGGAGGTGAGGCTGCACACTCAAGACTTGTCTATACCCAGAAAATACTGGTTTTACTAGACTGCTCCTCTTAGTGGCACCTGCCCCTAGTGCAGATGCACTCAAAGGTACTTTCTAGCAGTGTAACTTATTTCCCCTTCCTGTACAAGTAGAGATGCCAGTATAAAAAGCACCTTTTATACAGATATAAACTCCACACCTGGGGTTGTACCAGTATAACTACTGGTAAGAGAGTCATACCCTTAATCAAAATAGTTTACCAGTACAAAACCAGTGTATAGACCAGACCTCACTTCAGCCTTCACTCTGCTCCCTTGTGCACAGGCATCACGAGACTGGCTTTAATGTCTCCAGCACAATCTAGCCTGATGCTGAACACTTTACCAGCTAGCCTCAGGTACTGAGACAAAGTGTCGTATGGAAACTCTGCCCCCCCCCCCCCCCACAGTTTATTGAGTCTGCTGGAGTCCTTCCTCAATCCCTTCCCTTTTTGGGCAAACCTTCCCAGTTGTTTATCTAGACTTCTCTCAACAGAACTCCAGTTCAGAAAAGCACTTCAGCATGCTAGATTAGCCACATAATCTTGTGCTGCCCAGGTACGTGTTACAAGCCTAGGTTTTATAACACAACAAAGCAAAAACCACCACGCACCTACAGTACTGCACAATTTTCAAAGGCTCGTAACTCAGTGAAATCAAAAACAACTTCTGGACCAAGGAAGGGCACTTCAGAGAGGGCTAGCTGCAGGCTAAATTTCACCTTTTGGACCCCATTATTTGCATGACAGAGCTGTTTAAAAGTTTTCTCCAGGTTTCTTTTTAAGTGTACACATACTCAAAACTGCTAAACCATTTCAGTTCTTCCTGCTTCATACTTTACCTGACCTTGATTATTTTGGGGGGACACTCAAATACTGGGAAAATTCTGCCAAATCGATAGTTTCAAAAAAGAAATAAACTTATGAGCAACTGAAAACAGGGATTAGAGCAGCAGCTGTGTTAGTCTGTATTTGCAAAAAGAAAAGGAGTACTTGTGGCACCTTAGAGACTAACAAATTTATTTGAGCATAAGCTTTCGTGAGCTACAGCTCATTTCATCGGATGCATTTGAACGCATCCGATGAAGTGAGCTGTAGCTCACGAAAGCTTATGCTCAAATAAATTTGTTAGTCTCTAAGGTGCCACAAGTACTCCTTTTCTTTTTGAAAATGGAGTGAGCATAGACAGAGCCAGGCAACCTTAACTATAATGGTGGCTGCAATTCCTCTGACTAATATTTTATATCTGTACAGCACCCTTCAACTCAACAATTTCTGAAGTGCTTGACCAGTTGTTAATTTAAAAAACCCTGCATCACCTGTCACCATAATGAAGCCATCTCTGGGGAGAAACACAGCAAGTGTAACAATAATTTGCAGCACACAAGGTCCTTCCCTCCAGTTCTTGAACCAAAACTCATTTGCCTGGAGAGCACACTACAAACCTATTTGCTACAGTCTTCCTGTCATCACCATCATCACCACCACCACGGAACTACTCGTACACAGAAGGCAAGTCAAGGTTCCTAGACCTTAGAAGAGGTGGCATGAAAATTCCACCATGCCATATTCTGTGGAGAATGCTATGGAAACCTAGGTCACTCTATTTAGCACTTAGATGTTATAGCGATGGATGCTCTAGAAGTACCTTAAAAAGCCCCCAAGATGGACTGCAACGTTATGATGGCCAACTGTAATTACTTGGGGGGGAAACTCTGGTCAGGACACTCCGGTGAATGCTCTGCTCTCATGAGAAATATTGCAGGATCTTTATTGCCTTCAGGTAGATTGGGCCTCAATTTTAAAGACTTACCCCAAACAGCTCCTTCATAAGCCCAATGCCCCCTTAAACTACGCTGGAACATTGGGTCAGGTGTTAGCAAATGCCACCTACCAAATCAAACCCATCACTTCTATTGGCATTGGGTTTTTGGTGGATGTCTCCCATCCAAGTATTAACGAAGTCCAATTCTGTTTAGCTCATGGGATCGGATATCACTATCTGAGCCAATATAGATGCATCAAGTCTGTTTTGGAATATATAATGCAAGGGCACCCTTCATCACATCAGGGGGTATTAGCAAGGTATTGGGTATGCTCAAAGTCTGCATCATTTCTTGCCTTCTTGTACCACAGGTGTGATTGTGAGTGCTGATGAAGCAGAGAGAAAGTGAGGAGCTTAGAAATTCCACAAGAGACTCAAAACCTTATCAGAACATGTTCTCTCCAATGCTGATCAGCAGCATCCCCAGATTCAAGCAAATTATTGACCTAGTGCAATGTGAATTCCACTGTATTGCTGAGCTAAGCCTGGCACAATCCCATTTTCAGTACAGTGTACTCTGGCTTCCTGCTTAGAGATTTCTACCTTATGATGTTTCATTGCTAATGGCCAGTTGCTAGTAACTGGTCAGACTGCTGGCTAATCTTGCTTTTATGCCTGCATGGCAGCTCACTAGCTTTCATACCTTTGATTGGGAATATCCTTCTCTAATGATCCTACAGCACAAAGCTGACAGCTCACCCTGCCAAAGAGAATACCTTGCAAAACCTTCACTTAGAATATTTAACACTACCTGTTAGCACTGTCCTTAAAGGATCACTGTAATAAACTGACTAGAGAGAGTATACACATGGCTGACATCTACTGGACAGAATAAGAACACAACTGCGTGTGTCACAGGCCCTGCAGTGTCCAGAACTAACAGAGATTCTCTCTCCTTTGGCTCAAGCAGTAGGGGTTTGCAACTTTGTAGCAGAAGTATTGGAGTTCTAGACTTTCTACACTATTAAACTCCAGGTGACCACAGCAGGCAGCAGAATGACAGCTGTGAAGTCCTCAGGCCTCACAAATGTGTTACATTATTTGTACAACACTAGCACTGCAATAGCAAACCCTCTTGAGATTTTTGGCAGGAGTCCATAAAGTGACCTATGCTCTGTTGCTCTAATGACAGCAGCCTGGCTAGTTATCCCTCCGAGATTATTTTGCTTTAGCATTTAATACTGAAGAACACAATTTTAAAACATGAAATGGGCGAAGCCATCTGGACTAGTAAATACACTGTTAGGAGCTTCCTGAAATCACTTCCCCTCTCTATCCAGGGAGGAGGGAGTGTCCTTCACTGAAGTGTTTCCTAATCCCAAATTTCTGATCCCAGACAAGCCCCAAACTTTTACAAAATTCAAAAGGGTTTGGATTGGCCACATCTCTACAGGCCCGATCCAATGCCTATTAAAGTCAGTGGGAGTCTTTCCATCCCCTTCAATGGGGGGTTGTATTGGGTCCTAAATAAAGGTGCAAAAATAAGTGCTGAAACCTTCTGTACAATTTTAGTTGGCGTTATCAGGAAGAGATTCATAAGCGTGAAGATTCACCAGGTGCTGCCTTTCCGGGCACTGCTAAGTAGGTTTTGCACCTATGCCAAATTGTCTGTGCAAACGAAGGAGATATATATATGCCCTCCTCCTCTGCACAAACAATTTAGATATATGTACATATATCTCCCAAACCTTTCCATGAAGCCAGGTTTCATCTCCAGACTGTAAATCTTGAAGTTCCTCAAGGGGGTTTTATTCAGGAAGACGTCACCAATTAAGCCTGCAAGAGCAATAGAGGTAATAAAGAGCTGAGAAGCAACTAAGCTGATGGATCTTCCTATTTCAATAGGAGGAACAGCGGGATACGGAAAGTAGTCATGCTCTGCAATGGCATTAAAGCCCATATGGTCCCACTGCTCATCCAGATTGAGCAGGGAATGTTGCCACACTTTGCCCTCTCCTCTCCATCCTTTGCTTTAACTCACTAAGCTGAGAAACCCTCTCCTGGCAGTACGTACTGTTGGTGCACATAGCAGATTCACTTTTTATTTGGCTGTCCATACATGGATTTTTTTTTTTTTTTTAAAGCAGCAGATCAGTTACTTCCCCAATACTCAGAAGAAAATGTGGACATCCTGGTATCCCTTGTACTGATCCACTGCTTTTTTCCCCAAGGATTTCAAAGCACCCAACAAACAAATTTAGACTCACCAGCCTCCTGTGAGGCAGTTGAAATTATCCTCATTTGCGGGTGGAGGAAACTGGCACACAAGAAGTCCAGGGCAGAGCTGGGAACAGAACCCATCTCTCCTGGCTCTCAGTCCAGGTCATTAACTACAAGCCGATGGTTGAGATTGTCAAAGCAGTCCAGGGGCTTTAGGCACACCTCTTCCGTTAAAGCTAATGAAATATGTCTCTACATTCACTAGGCTGCTCTGAACATTTCAGCCTACATTCCCCCCTATAAAACAGAACACAAGGAATCTTGACTCCCAGTCCCCAGCTCTACCGGCATAAATATTTTACTGAGCTGGACATAGTCCGTAGTCCCAGGACCCTGTGTACACTGAGATTATCTTGCTCTCCAAATCACAGAGCAGAAACAGGGATCAGGAAGGAATTCCTTTCCCCCCCCTCCCCATGTATGATGTTACACAAGTAGATATGGACATCATGGAGTGAGAAGAGGGGCACCCCATCTATCTTGACAACCACTATAGGGAGGGACTTGGGAAGGTCTTTAAGATAGGTCCATCCCCCATGAAGTGGGCTATTTTCACCAACTATCACATGTCAGTTACCACCACCCTGGACATGTTTGAACTTATGGTCAAGAAGTGACCTATATTCTTTTATCAGTCTCCCGCCTTGGCTGCCTTCTACTGCCTGACTGCAAAGCTACACGGCATTATCCAGGCACAGTGAAATTCTTGCATGCCTTTATATGACTCAATCCAACACACAGGATTTTAACATTCGATCTGGAGTGTTTGTTTCTGGAGCGTGGGAGCCATTTTAAAAATGTCCTCCGTGTTGGAGGTCCTTGCTAAACACAGACTAAAAAAGAGGCATTTATCTGAGTTCTCAGCCCCATGCACCAGCTTGGAAGGGAAGAGACAACTTAACCTACCTTTCCGCTGCTCATTCAGCATAAGTCCGTAATTGACACGCCCGCAGTTCTCTACCAAAAGCCTGAGCTGCCTGAAGCCCTGTAAAGAATGGATCAGCCTCTGCTGAATTAGTGCACAGCCAAGTGCCAGGTCAGCCATGTTGAGCAAAGAGAGAAATCAATGGTATCGCTCCAGGGGGGAGTTTGCACCAGTAGCTTTGGCAGCTGTTTACAGGACTATAAATTACAGGCATATGCCACAGCTGCAAGTAACTGCAATCACTGAGGAAAACTCAACCTTCTCATGAAACCATAATATTTTGCTGTTACATTTTAAATGGTTGAAATGGTACGTAGAGCTAGAAACAACATGTGTCCAACACCACACAGGCTTCCATCACACAGCTCTACCCAGGAGTCACATTCCTGACCTCCAATGTTCCCTCCCACTCACCCAATTCTCATCTTTGGAGCCATGCACAGCTCTGCCAGTGCACATTTAGTAGACGTGCTACTCATACGGCCACTTTGTGCCGAACTGTTGGATGGTTTTGTAATGCGGGAGAGCGTGAGCTCAGAACACACGTGAGACCATCCAACTCACTTCACTTTGACCTAAGAGAAGTAAAAAGACTGAAGCATGTTTTGTGCCTATGAGCGAACAGCCTACATGTCCTCAGTCAGCACAGGCAGGGTCCCTAGAGCCCACTGTTCCATCTCATGGGTGTCTGCAGTGTGTGGGTGTGGCAGGAAGTGCACCAGCTGCTACTCTGGAGTGAACCTGCTGACTGGAGTTTTGTCCAAATATTTCCCCTTCTCTGAAGGGGACTCTTGGCATTTTAAGCCACTCTGCTCCAACTGTGGAGTCATTTCAGGTTTGCGTGTAACAACTGCTCTGTGTCTCAGCTGCTGCATCGCTGGTTTGCAGGAAGCTGGCATTAGACACACTTCTGGGCTCTGCATTCTTGGGGGTGAGCTGGGATTCTGTTACCCACATACTTCTCGTGAGTGGTCTCAGATTACTTACCTGTCCTTCAGGAATTGACAGCTCCACCGTGTTGTAATCAAGGAATCCAACGAACACAGTGTTAACAAACACCTGCAGGAGAGGGCAAAGGAGACCAGCAGAATTCGAAACAGGTGTACTAGACAAGAGATTAGAGCCATAACAGGGGAGGAAGCATCGTCTAATGCAGGGGTGGGCACGCTTTTTGGCCCGAGGGCCACATCGGGGTTGCAAAACTGTACGGAGGGCTGGGTCAGAAGGCCGTGCCTCCCCAAACAACCTGGCCCCTGCTCCCTATCCACCCACTCCCACTTCCTGCTCCCGATTGCCCCCCTCAGAACCTCCGACCCATCCAACCTCCCCCTGCTCCTTGTCCCCTAACTGCTCCCCCCAGGACTCCACCCCCTATCCAACCCCCCCCGTCCCCTGACTGCCCTGAACCCTATCCACACCCCCGCCCCCTGACAGACCCCCCAGGACTCCCACACCTATCCAACCCCCCCCGTTCCCCATCTCCTGATCGTTGTCCCCCCCCGAACCTCTGCCCCATCCAACAACTCCCTGTCCCCAGGGATCCTCTGCCCCTTATCCAACCCCCCTGCTCCCCGCCCCCTTACCATGCCACTCAGAGCAGCAGGAGCTCACAGCCCCACCACCCAGCTAGAGGCAGCCAAAATGCTGCACTGCCCAGCAGGAGCAGAGGGCCAGAGCGTTGGCAGCGTGGCGAGGCTGCAGGGGAGGAGGGACAGCGGGGGAGGGGTCGGGGGCTAGCCCCCCCCGGCCGGGAGCTCAGGGGCCGGCGAGGACAGTCCCGTGGGCTGGATGTGGCCTGCGGGCAGTACTTTGCCCACCTCTGGTCTAACAGGAGTCAAGACTCCTGGGGTTTATTCCCAGCTCTGCCATTGACTCATTCTGCAATGTTGGGCAAATCAAGGCATTTCTAAAAATGCACCATGATTTCCTACCATTACCTTCTGTGGATAGATTTGAGCTGATGTTATTGGAGTTTAAACAGACTTGGACCTTGAGCCTGGGATTTAGGGAGGATGTAGGCTGGGGCTTCGTTATGAATAGCACAAGGGAATCACAATTCTACTCAGGGAAAGCCTGCCACCTTGGTTCACGGCTGGCCTATTTCACGCCAACTACCGCAGCCAAGCTATTTGCCTTTCTGTAGAGTCAGAACAACAACTGCTCTGTGCTCTTTACCTGTGCTCGGTCCCGGACGTTGTCCCTGGAATGCAGCTGTCCTCCGCCGGATATGACCGTCTCGTAGAGCGTATACCCATAGGCCTGCCCGTTGCCATCATTCACTGGCAGGTTCTCCATGTTAACCGGGAACTCTGACTTAATGGGCTGCAAAGGAAGAACAAGTAACCTTTCTAAGGGGACAGGCTACACAGGGGCGGCATCATCAGCCAAGTAGCTGCTATGTCTCACAAACCGACATTTACTCAAATCCTATGCAAAAGCTGCCTCTCTTAAAGGGCTCCCGGGGTGCAAAGAACTGCAACTAAGTGATGAGTTTCAATCCTGCCAACACCATCTCTGCTAGCTGGATGTCTAAGCCTTCATCAGACACAGATGTTCAATTATGGCTATTTCATCACTTCCTTGACAACCTGCTCCACTGCCTATGGTTCTGAAAGCTTCTTCCATGCTGCAACTTAAACCCATTGCTTCTTGTTCAATTCTGGGTGAATAATTAGAGTAATTGATCCCTGCTTTCTTCACGTAGGAGGTAGTTTTGGCGTAATGGCTAGGGCCAGGGACTAGGAATCAGTACTCCTGCATGCTATTCCTGTCTCTCTTGCTGTGTGACCTCGTGCTAATCTATTGACCCGTCCTGTGAATAGGAAAGCATCATTAACCCATTTTACACCCTGGGGGACTAAGGCCCAGAGGGATGGCTGAGGGTTTTGTAAAGCTCTGAAGTTCCCAGATGGAAGGCGCTCCAATGAGCGTGAAGTATTAGTAAATGGAACAGGTGACAAAATGGGTGAAGCCTCATATTTGCAAAACCAAGCATCCCTGAAGCCAAATCCGAGCAGTCCCACATCTTCCTTCTCAGTAAATAAATGGGAGTTCCATACAACGTACTAGGCTCAGGTCTTTCTGATAAGACCTTAAAACACAGGTCCTCTCCCCGTGACATTAAAGATCATGTAGCACTTTAGAGACAAATGGCTCTAGTATCCTTGGCCAAAATGTGCCCTCTCTTCCCCATTCTTGTGGAGCATGTGGTATACAAATGGGTTGACTTCCTCCACCCCAGAGGTGGCTACCTTTCACTGCAGCTATAGATACAAAGTTTGTGAAGCACCTTGAGGTCCTTCAGAATAAGATTATATTATTTCATAGTGCAACGTGTTTCTTTGCATCATCCCATCCTCTTGGCACATTCTCCAGCTCAAAGGACTGTACCCACCTCTACAATAGATAGCAGCACCTCCCACAGAGAGACATACTGCGGCAGCAGGACTGCGCCATATGATGCTTTGTCTGTGATCATAGGAGGGAGGGGCAGAGGCTGCCCTGCAATGCAGAAACAAGACAGGTGTTATATTTCAGTTCTGCTAGATAGATGCTGCAGAAGGCGACAGGGGGGCTTATGGGCACTCCCTGGTTCTATCTCTAGACCACAGCTCTGCCTCTGGAAACGTCTTTGATCAATCTCCCTATGGGATCAAACAGAGCACTGTATCCACCTCAAAGAGAGCTCAAGCAAAACTGAAAGCTGGGCCAGGGCTGGTGTATTTATCCAGTGGTGAGAACCACCTGTCCAACTCCAGAGAGAACAGAATGCAAACGGGATCTGTACAACAAAAGCACTTCCCCAGATTTGCATTGATTTTAAGTTTGCTGGCATGACATTTCCCCTGCATGCGGAGACTGTTAAATGCATGCATCCTTCCCGTTGCTGGGAAGTCAGCTGAAAAACCATTTCTGTAACAACCTGCTCTACAACCCCACATTACAAGAAGGATGTGGAAAAATTGGAAAGAGTCCAGTGGAGGGCAACAAAAACGATTAGGGGCTGGAACACATGACTTATGAGGAGAGGCTGAGGGAACTGGGATTGTTTAGTCTACAGAAGAGAAGAATGAGGGGGGATTTGATAGCTGCTTTCAACTACCTGAAAGGGGGTTCCAAAGAGGATGGATCTAGACTGTTCTCAGTGGTAGCTGATGACAGAACAAGCAGTAATGGTCTCAAGTTGCAGTGGGGGAGGTTTAGGTTGGATATTAGGAAAAACTTTTTCACTAGGAGGGTGGTGAAGCACTGGAATGCGTTACCTAGGGAGGTGGTGGAATCTTCTTCCTTAGATATTTTTAAGGTCAGGCTTGACAAAGCCCTGGCTGGGATGATGTAGTTGGGGATTGGTCCTGCTTTGAGCAGGGGGTTGGACTAGATGACCTCCTGAGGCCCCTTCCAACCCTGATATTCTATGATCCCTGGGCCTCCTACTCTTCAGGAAATGCTTCCAACTAATCTGCGGGACATATCCGTGTGGGGAGTAGCAGGGATCCAGCAGAGACCCTTGGTGGTCCATTTTAAAGCTTCTCTGGTATAGCACAGGCCAGCATTTAAGGGGTAGAGAAGCTGCTCTGAGGTTTATCATCACCTATGATCTTGGTGAAGAGTTGACGGAGTCTGAAGAACTTGGATGTGTAGTCTCCAGCCTCTGTCAGCACAGCGTCATAGTCTGGAAAACAAGCATGCACCTGTCACAGAGCATCGTCAGCTTTAGGAAAGCAGTCATTCAAGAGGTCAGAGCCAAAGGGGTAATATGTTTATCTCAGGCCTTGTTGACATTAAGGAAGTCTGCACTGGTATAGCTACATTGATTAACTACACAAGCACAAAGTTCCCTAATGCAGACAGGGCCTGAGACATTGTCTCATTGTGTAGACAGACAGCTACTTAATAGCAAAGTAATTCTGAAGATGGGCGTAAAATAAAAGTAAAGAGAAACAGCTTGAACCCACACCTATTGCTGGTATAATAAAGTGTATGGTCAAATTCTGCCCCCCACGTTCACTTCTACAATGCCTGACTGAAGTCAAGGGTAACAGGGCATGAAAGTCTGAGGACACAACAGGGCTCTTAACCGATACCCTTCCTCTCCCATGTACACCAGTGCCATCCATTTTCCCATTATGCTTAATGGGTTTTCCCCTGCCTCATACAACTGACTGACAAATAAAATATTTTCTTAACTGTTATTGCAAGCCAAAGAGGAGGGGAAGAAATATGGATGCATGTTAAAGGCCTATGTTTCAGGTAAGAAATCTCTCCACTTCTTGCAATCAGAGGTTCAAATCACAGCAAGCTCAAGTCAGCCCTTCTTCCACGCAACACAAATACGTTGAGGATAGTGCCATGCAGTAAATGGATAGGGGTCCTATCTGCCTTGCATGGTCCCAGACACCTTTCCATAAGAACACAGATTTGCCTTAGCATTCTCTGCTAACATTTCCTCTTTTCCCTCACTGCTGCTCTCCTCCCCAGTGTTGGCTGCACATACTGTGAGGGTCCCAATCTGCATCTGCCCTTAACTCCATGTAGGATAAAGTCAATAGTTTTGGTGAGGACTTTTGGGATGAAAATTGCTACAATATACTCTTCAAATTGTTAAAAGTCAAAGCCAAACAACCAACTATTTTGGTGTCAGAAGTCTCAGATGGTCTTTCCTTAATCATTAATTGAAAGAGAGGAGAGACGCTATAGAGAAAACAGCACCACTTGATGATAACTATATGTCTTTATCTACCCAGTGGTTTCTGACTCAATTCATAGTAAAGGACTCCCCCAAATACTGGAATAGGGCAAGAAATCTGGAGTGTTAAAGGAAACCCTCTGTCACAGTCACACCATCTTCCCAGATGAGCCAAGATCAGGGTCTTTCTTCTCTCCTGTCTGGGTGATGGTGATGCAGAGACAGCACCTAGATCCTTCAAGAAAGTGATGGGCATAGAGCTTTCCATCAGCTGCAGCTGGCTCAAAGGCTGCAGGCTTGCAATGGGCACGCAAGCGAGGCAGTGAAAGAAAACTCACCATAACTTGTGACATCTGGCTTGTACTCATCAAAATCCAAAGCACCATTCATGAAGCCAAAGTTGGTGCCCCCATGGAACATGTAGAGGTTGATGGATGCTCCTGTTTTAAGGACTTCTGCTACAGAATTCACCATATCTGTAAAGGAAGGAAAACCCCCAACAATGGTTCCGAACATCACAAATCAAGAAGGTAGTATAACATAGTACGGACTGAACACGCCAACAATTCAAGAATTTCAAACTGAGCATTTTGTTTACAATCACCCCCCTCTCCCAATGCTTCATGAGCCCTATTCATGCCTGGGGTAACTCCAGTCACTTACAGCTACCTTATATAGTATCAGAGGGGTAGCCGTGTTAGTCTGGATCAGTAAAAGCGACAGAGAGTCCTGTGGCACCTTATAGACTAACAGACATATTGGAGCACAAGCTTTCATGCGTGAAAACCCACTTCTTCAGATGCAACTGAAGAAGTGGGTATTCACCCATGAAAGCTTATGCTCCAATATGTCTGTTAGTCTATAAGGAGCCACAGGACTCTTTGTCTCTTTTACTTTATATAGGGCAACCTTTCCACTTGAAATGTTCTGCAGGAATAATTCATACACAACCCATCCGAGAGAGCCTACATTCCCAAAGCAGGCAAAGTTTTCATTGACTTCAGTGGGAATTCTGCCTAGGCAAGGACCTTGATCTACTATACTGATGACATAGTTACACAGAGAATTGCACAGGTAGGAGACAGGTTATTTTAAGTGCATTATGTTATGACCAAATGATTTAAGTTTCCTTTATTTTTTTAAGATATATTTATTTACCTTGTTTCTTAAGATATGAACTGAAATGGGACACGACCCTTTTGGAAGTACTAAGTTTGAATGAGGTTTATGTTGACCATATCACCCACAAAAGGTAAAATAATCTTGTTGGAGTGAAAACAAATCTATTTACTATGCATATAATGTAATGACAGAGCTATCACAAAATTCTCATGTCATTTTTACTACTGCTGTAGCATACATATGCAGAATAGAGTCCCTTAGAAATTTGCACAAGATAGGGACGAAGTAGCTGAGGCAGTGGGCTAGGAGTCAGGAGATCTGGATTCTATTCCCAAATCTGCCACAGAGTCCCTCTGTGACATCAGCTAAGTCATTTCGTCTCTCTATGCCTCAGTTCCCCATCTGTAAAATGGGGCTAATACTATTTCCCTCTCCACATGGGTGTTGGAAAAATATATTCATTAATGATAGTGAGGTACTCAGATTCTGTGGTGATAGGAGCCACATAAAAATGTAGATCACTAGAACAAAGCTTTACGGGCCTGCTCCAATGCACACTGAAGTCATTGGAGAATCTGCCAGTGACTTCAGTGGGCAATGACGTGTCCCTACGATGACCCATACCCCTGAAGAGGTAGGGAGATAGGAAACAGTGGAGGAGGTGAAACAGTGGAGGAGGTGAAATAAAACCCAGAAGTCCTTTCTAAGCTCCTCACAGTGACTATCCTTATTTCCTTTCCCTTCCACCTTATCTCTAACCCCAATTACAAAAGTTTTCTACAATCCACATAACTATCAGTTCTTCACCAATTTCATTAGCTTGTATGTTGTATCCACATCGCCTACTCTTTGTTTCGTCTCTTCAGACTGTGAATTCTTTAGGGCAGAGATTGTCTCTTTTCTGTGTTTGTACAGCCTCTAGCACAATGGGGGTTCGTGACTCAGTTGAGGCCTTTTGGACACTGCCATAATATAAAGATTGACGGCTAATGTCAATGTTTAAATCCAGATTGATTGTTTTTCTGAAAGATCTGCTCTAGGAATTATTTTGGGGCAGTTCTCTGGCCTGTGATATACAGGAGGTCAGACTAGATGATCACAATGGTCCTTTCTGGCCTTGGAATCTACGCAACTACTCCTTGCACTAGCTTGTTGATATGCTTACTCCTAGAGCAGTGAAAACAAACTTATTTGAAAAATGCCACATAAAAATCATTACTTGACATTGACAGGGATAAAGACAGACAAAAAAAAAAAAAAACCCACAGCAGTGTGTGAATCCACTAAAGAGGTTATAAATTTACAGGCACTTGCTCAGAGCTAGGGGCATCGCTAGATAGGAAACTTGATGGAGACAGCATTACTGTACCACGTTTGTTGACAGCAGTTTATACCGCAATAAATCCTAAGTGTGCGATGATAATATATGGTGCTCACCATCTGCATCAAAGACATTATGAGGGCCGCCCCAGCTATCAAACCATCCAGTCCAATACTCCATCACCATCTTCGGCTTATTTTGCTGTTATAAAAACAAAAGACAGAATTACATAGATGGGGTGGTATGGTGATCCAGTGCTCACCCTTGTTTTCCAGAGGCCCATCGTCTGAGTGCTGTTGGAGGAAAAGGCCCTTAAAAGGGTTTCTTCTCAAGCAGACAGAAAAGATCTAGAGACAAAACCCTGGACAAGCAAGACATAGAAACACCTAGGACAGATGGGCAAAGCAGAGCCTGCAGCATATACAGTCTCCTACGATCACACCACCAGAAGGGAAACACAAAGCAACGCAAAAGAACAGGTGACACCAAATGGTTCCACATATCAAGGCTTTGAGCAACTGGAGCAAAAAAACAAGCCAACTGCGATGGTTTAGTTTCTGCTAGAAATTCACATTTATAAATGTCTACTTATCAGCCACACCACTGCAGTTTATGAGTTTGCAGGTGTGCTGTAGCCAATGCTTGCCAAGGTGGGAACAGCAGACCTTAGCGACTTAATGCCTTTTTAATGCTGCATATGGTGATGGCAGGAAAGCATTAGCCTTTGCAGGAATTAGGTCTTCATTAAAAAGCAATTTCTTCCCATTTGTCACGGCTTGCCAGCTCCTTTACCTCCTGTGGAATTCCGCTTGACCCCATCACACCAGACAGTACCATGTGCGATCAGACTTGTCAGCACTCCGCACTCAGGAGGTTTACTCCTAGTCAAGGCAATTTCACCTTGTGTTTGATGGGTGGGGGTTATCTGATGCTATGTGAAAGGGATAAGGTAAGCAGAATTAAAGAAAATCATGTTCTATTAGGAGAATACAACTGCTGGTGCCCGTAACGTTCTAATTGCTCCAGGTTCAAATCAGCTCTTGATAAAATACAGTATCAGTCAAATCAGTCTCAGACAAAACAGTCAAGCAGAGCATTTAATCAGCGCCTTGAATAGAGACCACATCAAGGACAAACAAACCTATGATTCAGACTCCCTAAGAACACGCACGGTCAGCCCTCCAACCCCTATAATTAACTAGTGTTGCAGAGGGAGTGCTGTTCTCCAAGGGTCACACTGTACCTGGTGATCAGCAATGACTATGAGGTTGGTGGAGAACATGCTACTTCTTGCTCCAGTGCCAGCTCAATATGGCAAGGCCAATTACAGCAGAACCTCTCTAGCCTGTGGGTCACAAAGTCAGGTTAAAATGGCTGGATTTGCACCGCAAACTTTCCAAGAATGTGAAATCCCAATTAGGTTCCAAGCTGGAAAATGGGGAGATGAGAGAACAGACAGGCCACAGCCCAGGGACACAAAGCATTTCTGCAAATCTTCCAGGCTGGCATTTAGGGGAGGAAAGGAAGGTGTTGGTGGTAGAGGAGGAGGAGGAGGAGGGAAGAGTGTGCAATCAAAGAGGAGATTGTTATCATTTAAAAAATAAAACCTGGTCCCATTTTGCTGCTGTGGCATCTCACAACCAGGCTGCAATCTGAGCGAAGTGCTCATTCACCAATTCCCCACCTCTATACATCTTACATCTCTGACAGTGCAAGGAATCTGGGGCACTCAGGTGAAACACTAGACTGGAGTGCTCCTCCACAAATGAACAGTGTTAAATAAAACACCATGCAGGCAGTGTTGAGGGGGTGCCCTGGGACAGGATCCTGCATGAAGCGCTGTCATGAAGCCAATATGTAGGCATATCTGCAACAAGACAGAATGCCATTGAGTCAAACTGCCTCCTGATCAGTTTTGGACCAGGATACCCAAGTCATTAGAGAGAAAAGACTGTTAGAGTGGTGAATCACCCCAGGTGAGGGTAGGAATGACGCTACTACTGTTTGCTTGACACAGACTCAAGACATCACCTCCACCGCCCCACTGTATCAGTTACAAAAGGACAAAGTACAGTACACAATGGGTTAATCCGGTGCTTGGTGTCCTTTGCTTAAATTTGATTTGGGTCTGAAATCTAATATAGTTCACCACCTTAGCTTATCCATACCATCTGGCATTACACACTTAGGAGAGGCTCAGGCTTGGAATGGAGGTGTGAGGGCTGTAGATCAGGATTGAGGTGCATTGGCAGAGTTGAGTGGGACCCTGGACTGGAACAGCACGCGGTGGGGGCATTGCAGGTGAAGACTGGAACTTGCTGGCAAAGCTGTAGAGCAGCTAAGATTGAGATAGCAGGGGAGGAGCGAGGTAGGATGGCAAAGCTAGAATAATAGAGGAGAGAGCAAACAGCGGCAACACATACCAGGCCCCGACAGTTCATGGAGTCTGTTCCATGAACTCTATAATCCAGACCGCCTTTTTCAATTGCCAGAACCTGCTGTTCAAAGGCACCAAAATAGAGAACCCCGTTTCCAAGCCTGAGTGGCTAAATTAGGGAGTCCAGTTCTCAGACTGATAAGCAGGAACATTTAGGGACGTGCCTAAATGGCTGGTGGAGCCCTTCAAATATGGAATCATACACCCAAACTTCCCACTGAAGCTGCTGTAATGAGCTGCCGTGTTGAATTTGCTTTATCAGGGGAGACTGAAACCTCTATTACTGTGCACTGGCCCCTCGCAAGGGCTGCAGCGCAGCCTGATTGGCAGCTCACTGGCCCCTCGATGATTAAAATGCTTCTGAAACCACGATGTTGCTCAGCCTGACCCTGACTTGGCTGGCTGTGTCATAGGCACGATACTTTTATTTTTATCCTGATCTCGACATGGCTGTGACTGTGCGTGAACCAAGCAGCTTGGCAAACAGAAGGAGCCTTCACTCTGCTTTGTGAGTTCACTTGATTTAAGAAACACTTAGTCCACCCCACAAAAAATTTTGATACACGGGGGATTTAAACTTTAAATTACCCTTAATCCCTCGGATAGTTAGTATGAGTCTAAAGAATCTTCCCATCACCTCCCCAGTAACAAACACTTCAGGAGATAAGATTTCTGGCTTTCGGAGATATCTGGCTACAATTAACCTTTATAGCACAGTAGGGAAAGTATTTCAAGCCAGGAACAGACCAATGCCCAGGCTCCTGTTGGTCAGGCAGAACAGCACAATCCTCTTTAAATGAAAGACACAAGCGTCAGGCTATCTCCACTTGTGTAGAGAGCCCTCAAGCTGCAGGAAAGGAGGTCTCCAGTTCCAAGATCCAGTGGTACCTGCAGATTAATACTCCAAAGCAAAGAGAACATGGAGAATCAGAATGCTGCCAAAGTGAAATTATTCTGGCCTCTCTTCAGTGGATCAATAGCTGCATATGTCATGGAACAATGGAAACCCAGGTGAGGGGAGTCAGATCAGGACCTGCAAATAGGAAATCTGCTCACAGATTCCCAAGGGCTCCACCAGCAGAACACTTCAGAATGCCATCCCCTCTCCCCACCAGCATGCACGAGGCACTCGGTTACGGCTATGAAGGACACACTTGCCAGAAAGGCTGCTGTGGAGTCCTGCCTTCTCCTGCCAAAACTTGTTCACTTTAATTGTTTAATTGATCACTCAATATTAGAAAAAGGAATTACCAGACATTCAAATCTGTTAAGCACTAAAAAGGACAGACAAACATAGACCTCATGCTGCAAATTCAATCTGGGCGAGGGGGATAATTTAATCACATGTTGCTGGTGGCTTTGTGACGTAGCAACAGCATCTTGCTTTTCCACCACACTCATTCCCACCATACCATTCCCTCGAGATGCAGCTGGACTAGTGCCCTGCTATCCAAACACGGGGGGGGGGGGGGGGGTAGGAGGAGGAGGCTGGCTGGCTGTTGAATACCCAACCCATATCTAAATCTGCATTTTGCAAACAGCCTGTAGCTTTATACAGTGCTACCCATGTTTTCCATATTCTCAGTAACCTGGAGGTTGGCTGTGTCCCCTCAGGGCTGCAATGACTGCAGCTGTGCTCTTGAAAAGCTGTAGGCTTCTGTCCTGAATATCTAATCCCTGTGAGGCTGAAACGAAGCTCTTAAGAGTTCTGAAGCTCCCAGATGCCCAAACCCCCAATTTCATGAGTATCCATGAATATTATGAAATTAGGATTCACCCATAATGGGCTGAACCAGAACCCTAGATCCAAACATCCCTCATCTTTGAAGCATTCAGAAATTCAGAGCTTGATCTACAGCCTCTCTCTCTCTCTCTCTGCTTTATACCAGAGCCGGGCCTCAGCTGTAGAAATTCTGATGCAATGGCACACACTCTATCCCCCCGCTTTCCAAAGAGAGATCCCAGATTGCGAACACTAGCCAAGCTCCACAACCATACGGGAAAACAAGCAGTAAGTGAGCATTGGGGTGCAGCCTCATTAAGGTCCCATCCAACTTCCACTGAAATCAATGGGAAACTTTCCATGGACTTCAAAGGGATTTGGCCCTAAGGGAAGAGGAGTCTGGAGCATCCACCACAAAAATAAGGTATCAGTGCTTGGATGCCACTGTTTCAACGATAAGAATAGGCTGAACAAAGACAAATCTTTTCATCTTACCTGTACTGTGTCAAGATAGACCAGGAAGCTGGAATCCACCTTCTGAAAGTTAACAGTGGCCAAAGCTGTTGAGAAACAAGAGTCTTCACTAGTGCTGATAAATCAATCCCCTCAACTGATGGAACGTTTCCATATACCAGGATGGGGCATCAACCTGTCACCAACTCAGAGGGAAAATAAGCCAATTACTGAATCATTAACACAACATCCTGCAGCACGCCTGGGTGCTCCTTGGAGGTCTCCGATCCAAATCCTGACCTACCATGAAGCTTCTCAGCTTGTGGACTTCGACAAACAGTGGAATAGCTGCAGGCCACATTCCTAGCTCTGAATGTTCACACAAAGATACAAGCAAGAAATAACAGCAGCCCACCTCATGGGGTATCCCAAGGCTTAATTAGCATCCGTAAAGCACTTGGAGATCCTTGGATGAAAGGCACCATAAAGGAGAACTGTTATTATTAGAAATCATATCTGGAGGCAATTCTGACCTCCAGGCTTTAGCTGCAGGATACTCTATCCCTGGCAGAGGCTTACAGCTTAACGGTTCTGTGGGGGTAGGTGAACAAGAGAGGGATTGAGAAACCACAATACAAATGAGCCAGATAGATCTCCCAATTAAAGTCTACATCTCAGCAGGGAGACACACAGTGTTTCACCGGAAACAAGCCAACAGCTAGATTATGCTCTTTGCGTGCTGGGTGAAAGGCACTGACTGCACAGTCCAGGAGAACTAGTGCACAAGGCACTTTGACAACATACATGGCTACCCAGTAACCAATATTCCTCAACCCAACAGGGGCTGTGGTGTGAAGAACCCTTAACTCTTCTCTTGCCCTTGCCTGACATTTAAGACACTCCAGTGCAAGAGCTCTGCGATGTAAGGTGCAGTGGTACAAGTATTGTTAATACAGAAGTACATTATTCCACAATAATCTAAAAGAGCTGGCATCAGCTCCAGCCCCTGTTTTGTCAAGCACAATGATTCAAACAGAATATTTACAAGAGCCAGAGCCAGCATTTCACCATTTTTACCTGGATTTTCACAGATTTCTGTGACCAATGTGCAAACCCTGAGACTTTGGTACAGACAAGCAAGTCATTTCTTTTGCAAGAACAAAACGTGAGTTTACTGCTGGTGGAAGGCACTGGTTGAAAGCCCTGGAGACAAGGTGCCCAGTATTGCTCTTAGTGCAAATCAAGAACTCCACTGAAACTGGTGGGAGAACAAAATCGAGCCCAAATACTCAGATCTGATAAAGGATGGGCAGCAGCAGGGTAAGCTTTACACACATCCCACCCCAGTGCACTTCAGTCCTGACCTGGAGGGACCAGGAGTTTGGATTCTGTGGCACATTTAGCCCTTACGTTCACTGTCAAGACTGCCAACGAGATTGCCAATTAGTGCAGAGTGTGATGGTAGTTTAATGGGATGAGGCCACCTGTCCACTCGGAATTAGCAATACATTGCTAAGCAGCTATCAAAGACACTGGGGAGCGACAGAGCAAACCCAGATATAATGGTGAACTAGCTAACTAGGTTCTCTGGAAGCTCTCCTTCCCTGTCTGAAGCACCTCCCATCTTCACGGAGTACAAGAGGCAGCTTTTGATAGGATGCCCCAATAACAGCCGCCCACAGCTCCACACCCACAGTGTCTACCCCCTTGGTTGAAATTGTAATCTGCACAGCGATGCAAGGCCTGCTCCCAGGGCCCTGCCTGATGAACTGGGTTGGACGCTGGGGATTGCTGTGCGGGAGATACTTTACCCTACTCCAGCCTGTGGAGAAGTATTGAAGCTTCTTGGCATTGCCACGCCAGCCTCAGGGTTCAAAAAGCCTCTGCAGCTCTTGCACCTCCTTCCTCAGCCCAGGTTGATGGCTGATGGATCCATACAGACTGCAAGCTACAGACTTCATACAGACTTCATCCATACAGACTTCAATGCTACCCCCAGAGAGCTGCACCATGTGGCATATGCTGTGTCCATGGGTGTGGAGGGGATGCACACCATCAGAAGTCTTGCTCCCGCCACTGCACTGATTCTGAGGCCAGTAGGGTCCTTTACAGCCACAGAGCAGGGGCTAGGAGAGAACTACCAGACTGGCTACGACACCCTGGAGCAGATGCCCTTCCATAATGGATATTCTTCTCTGCAAGGCACCTGTCAGCCACCAGCATCAATGGGAATCACGCACACTTTTAAAAGGAAACCAAGCCTCCACTGACGAGAAGAATGAACCAGGCCTCAGGATCATGGCTTTATATTCCTCTCCAGCCTCATGGCAGCAGTTTCTCCTCTCTCATCTTTCTGCCTATTTCTACAGCAGATTCTATTACCTTCCCTTTTGTGTTTTCAGCCACCTTGCTGCTGCTGCAGCATCACTGGAAGCCCTAGTTATTCCGCATTCCTGATTACTTGACATGTTGACTCTAATGAGCAGATTGTTATGACATCTAAAATGCGAATTGGTATCAAAGCCCTCTCATCATACAGCCCTCTGGAAAAGACAACTCCGCACGAGAGAGAGCTCCAAGGCGGTAAACATTCCCAGGAAAGGCAACGAGTGCTAAAAAAGGGGATTTCCACCCCCACCCCCTTCCAAATGCTGAGCTCACTGGCAGGGAGAGAGTGACCCTGTGTGGACAAGGCTGGAAACTGCTGTAGCTGAAAGAAAAACTGGAACAGGCTACACTAAGTCGGGGTGCAACTCCACAAGCTTCAGAGTTACACCAAGAATGCATTCCCCCCGCTTTATTTATTTCAAATGTAAGAGCAAAGAAGAGTGGGGAACATCTCTTATTTTGTGATCTCCATGCAGTTCTCTCTGGACCGAACATCAGCAGCACTTGTGACCAAGGCTACGATTTAGCCATGGGTATTTTTAATAAAAGTTATGGACAGGTCACGGGCAATAAACAAAAAGTCACAGCCCATGACCTGGCCATGACTTGTACAATAAATACCCCTGACTAAATCGTAGTTGCTGGGTGAGGGTGGGGGCGCTCTGGCAATGCTACTGCTGCTCTGGGAGTGGGTTGGGCAGGCTCCAGCATGCCACTGCTGCTGGGGGGGAGTGGTCTGGGACCCCGCCGCCGTGGCTCTGGAAGTGGGAGGGACGGCCCAGGGCCCTGCCACTGCTCCTAGCGCCAGGGCCAGCTGCCTGGGGCTGCCTAAGCAGCAGCCAGTGTGGCTGGCCCAGCTGCTAGGCCGGCCCTGGGGTCAGCCACTCCTGCCGCTGCAGAAGTCACAGAGGGAATCCGTGACCTCCGTGAAAGACTCGCTGCCTTACTTATGACTAACATAGCCCTGGGACCTGCAAACCGTTACACAGGAAAGTAATCATTACTCAGATGGGTAGCCCCACTGAAGTCAATGGGAATAGTGAAGTGATTAAGGGCTAGTTGCAGGATCAGGCACAGAAAAAGGAACATCTCAATATGGTGCTGTATACAACACCATCAAATGCAGAACACAGACACTGGAGCTCATGTACCTGGGTTTCTGTATGGCTAGGTGCTAAACTGGGTTTCTAGGAGTTATTTTCAGGGAGATCATAGCTCGTTAGGAGGATTGATTTTTTATGAGATTTATATCACAAAAGTCAACTTGTCTCTCCCGACTCCTCTTCGCACCCGAAAAGCTCCACGCTCTAGGGACAAGTGCGCAAATGCCACAGTAACCCACGGCAAGCCAGCCTGCCCCTCTACAAACTATTTTCAACCCTTTCAGAGCGGTAAATTTCAGTCTCCCATTTCGGCTTTTCATGAGGCCTTCTGACTTTTAATGTAAAATCCAAAATCCTAACAAAAGGTGATTGCACTTTTAATAATTGTTAGGGTACCAAGTGCTTACATGTAGGCATTTTTAATATGTTAAATTGAAATAAATAGCTAGGGCAGTATCTTTAGCATCAACAGCAATTTCAACCTCTTTGCTCAACACCTCTTGGTATCTGATCTCTTACATCTTCCAAAGAACGCTAATGGAAGTTGCAGGTGCTCATCACCAAACAGGACGAGGTAGCTATATATGGTTAAACCTTATTATATCCAAGCTGTTCATCCCTATCAGCCCTTGACTCCTCCACATGGTCTGAAAAGTGATATATAGCTCCTCGGTGCTCCAACATGCTGTATATCCATGGTGCAACTCTGCTGCCATCCATATCCCAGTCATTACATTGAAAAGGAGTGTGCACTAAGCTCTTTGGGACTCTTTTTTAGTTCTGTGCTTGTACAGCATCTAGCACTATGGGATCCCAGTCCTTGACTTGTGCTCCTATGTGCTAACACAACACAAAAAATAATAAATAATAAAGATGTACCTAAGGAAATGCACCTCCCGTCATTTAAGGCATCAGTCTTTTCCACCATTCCAGACTAGAAGAGTAGCTTTAACTTTTCCCCTTGAAAAGCACTGCAATGCCACATACCTCCTTCTACGTAGCCAGAGGAGAGTCCATCCTTGTTGTCAGAAGTCATTAACAGTTCCACAATCCCTCTGTCTAACAGGGCCTAAATGGGGGGAGGGGGGGAGAGGGAGAAAAAAAATCGTGTTGGGTGGGACCCGAATTTAACATTTCACCGGCACACGAAGGAGGTACAGTTCAGTACCATCTTTCTTTGCAGTGGAGGAAGGAGGATAGGGGACAGACCTTTTGTTCCAGATACTTCCAAACTATTTTTTGTCCATCCACTGAAAGAAATGGAAGAAGTTTCATCTGGGGCCACAGCTGTGGACTTCACAATAAACCACTGTGCTACTTTCTGGCCAAAATGGGCTATGTAAATATCAAACCACATCTTATTCCTGTTTTCATTGAAGTTAATGGCAAAATCCCCATTCATTTCAATGGAAGCTGGCTCCTTCCCTTTGACGTGCTGTCACACTTTACTATAAGAAGAGAAGTGGTTGAAGTATATATATTTTGAAGCTATCACAGCCTCCTATTCTGCCTCCCTTCATTTTTGTCCCAGTGAGATTCTTTATTTGACTGGATTGGCCCTCCCAAATTTCAGGATTATGTATCCCCGTGGGGCAATATTTTGAACATATCTGGTAATTCCGCTGCTTCCAACTGCAAGGGGAATATAGGGGAAGCAGGCAAAGAAGAACAGTCTGCCTTCCTACCACTTAATATAGAAGATCAGGGTAGGTTAACAGAATCACGAAGTAACGGACACATCTCTCATTCATTTCTGGGCAAAAGGTCATAGGTAACTATGCCAAGAGAATCCCTGAATGGTAAGTTCTGGATGGTGACTTCTCTTAGTTCTCCATTCTACTTTTACCACGTAGTAAACGGGGATAAATACATCTCAGTCTGAACCAGCTACCTGCAAGGATTCATTAGCTAATGTCTGTAAAGCACTTACATGACGAACATTTACATATTGCACAAAGGAAAGTTACATTAAATCAATATTATGACTGAGAACTTAAAGAGACATTTCAGAGATACATTGGCCTGGTTCCAGTTTCTCTGCCAATCTCTGTTCATCATTATATTGATTCGCGATCACGGTTATATCTTAACAGACACTTGTAGTGGGGCAGAATTCTACTGTGGGAATTTTGGAATTTCTCTCACTTGCACTTATTTAATATTCCTAGAGTGCTGCATTAATGTTAGCTTTGTATTTATTTATTTATTTTACTTGGAAGTCAGTAAAAAAACAGTTTTCAGAGTAACAGCTGTGTTAGTCTGTATTCACAAAAAGAAAAGGAGTACTTGTGGCACCTTAGAGACTAACCAATTTATTTGAGCATGAGCTTTCGTGAGCTACAGCTCACTTCATCCAATGAAGTGAGCTGTAGCTCACGAAAGCTCATGCTCAAATAAATTGGTTAGTCTCTAAGGTGCCACAAGTACTCCTTTTCTTTTTAAAAAAACAGTGAGTCGCTGCACATTGAAATGCATTACAGGATTTCAGGGTACAACAGGAAAACCAGAATTAGAAACAGAGTCAAAGGCAGGCACAGGTGTGTGTATTCAGATAATCACAGCAGCAGTATGCTCATGTACCTTGAGGAAGGTGGCGGCTGGTACAGGCAGTCATGACAAGGACACAGAAGGGTAAAGGCAGCACCTGACAGGGTGTGATGGGGAGTGGGACCTTAAGGGGCTTTTTTTGTTTTTGTTTTGTTTTTTAATTTAAATGTGAATTTTAAGATGATTGCACCATGTTAACAACAAACACAAGTCAGTCTACAGTCACAGATGGGCAAAGGGAGGTGAAATAACCAGCCCATCATACTCAAAACCCAGGGGCCAAGCCAGGAACAGAACCCAGGAGTCTCTCTGCACCAACACTATACCACACTCTCATCCAAAGCCAAGAGCAGAACCCGGGAGTCCTGATTTCCTAGTCCCTCCTTTCTAACCACTAGACAACACAACCTCAGACAGGAGGTATCACACACAATATCAGACCAGAACGAAATAGCCTTGCAAAATTCTATTCACCCGCTCATCTGGGGCATGTAATTTGTTCTGACAGGTGAGTAAAATATCACTAGCTCTTTCATCGTCATCACTGTCATCGTAAAAGTGAGCAAGCGGGCTGGTAAATTGTAAAGTCTGATCTCAGAGCAATGCAATTAGTGCCATCTCCATGCCAGAGTGGTACAGGACCCAAACAGCCATTTACTTACATGCTCATCACTTGATATAAGAAGTGGGAGTGTGAACTCGACAGACTTTTTTAAATGGCTCTCACAATCTTTGTTCAGGCTAGAAATCAACCTTCTAACCTGTTAACCGGGACATGTCACATTTAACCCTCCAAGGAGGTGAAGATTGAGTTAGCGCAGGAGGGGAATCATTCAAAAAGGATTAGGAACCTCGCCATGTGACTCCTTCAGTTGAATACTTGCAGGCTAGTTGTGAGGAATAAGATGACCTGAGCCAGAACTAATCCAGTTAACTCTCCAACTGGCTTCTAGCACAAGGGGGCTGAAATACCTGCAAGGTTAATGCAGGAGCTGTCAATGCCACGGCAGAAAAGCAGGGGACACACTGAGTTTATGGTGAAAACCTGGGCCTGTAAACACAATACTCTAGGGAGTGGAGTCTTAGGGGGCAAAAAGAGGACTGGGCCACCTGTTTGAAGCCAAGGAATGTGTGAGAGGAGGTCAGTCTTCATTCACCCAACCCAAGGTCTTAATAGTTACTCTGAATCTTAAATATTTGCAGCACAAGCATTTGAAAACAGAACACCTCCCCCATAACACACACACACAGCAGGATGCTGAGCAAATAACTTCCCTCTCATACATAACAGGATCTTTAGATTCTCACGGAAAGATGACCCTCTGAGCTATAAAGTGGCCCCAGTTAATTGTTTGCACTGGCATGGGTACTGTGCCAGCAGCAGGTAAGCAAGTCAGCATGGCTCATATCTGATTCACCAGGATAACACAGCCTCCTTGAGTCCACACCAGCTCTTTGTGCCCAGCTCAGAAGCGCAGACTGGGTCACGGTCTCTGCTTGATGAGGATGAGGGAGGCCTTAATCAAATTAGCCTGCCTGGCCAATATTGAACTCCAGATTACAGAGGTTTATGAGGAGGCTTGTTTCTAGCTCACAGAAACCTCCCTCCCAGGGAAGGCATTGGATCAGGCATGCCTCAGAATGACCACAAAACTGCTTCTGATCTGGAGAATAGGAATGAGCACAGCCAGGGGACAGCCTTGCCCAGGGCCAGGTGGGTATCCTTGTGTTTCTGGGAAGAGCTCATGGAGTGCAAACAGTCAGCATACACGGGCTCTTGTCTGCAGTGAAGGGGTTAAACAGGACCTCTTTCCCCACTCCCAACCCCCATCGAGATACAGGGTGGATCACTTCACCTGCTACAGGGGCATGGGTATTGGAGGTTAGCTGGATCAGACACTGACCCTGCTGATGTTCTCCAGGTGTGGTCAGGTGTCAGCAGAGGTCTGTAGGAGTGCAGGAAAGGAGGAAGCTAAAGAGCAGGCTCAAGAGTGGGAATGCCAACGTTACCGTTTTAATGTAGGTCAGGTACTGAGGGTCTTTGGCGTAGGAACCATATTCATTCTCCACCTGCACCGCGATGATGGGGCCCCCTTTCTTGTACTGTAGGGAGAGACGGGAGAAGCTGATCACCAGGTTCAGGGTTTCTAACCCAGCTGAACCTGGGGTTATACCGGCCCTGGGCTCAAGAAACGAATGCCTATGAGGAGGAGAGGGGAAATCACACTTCAACAGTTAAGGTGGAAAAGCCTGTGCCTTCCAAGCTAGGAAAAACCTGCACTGTCACTGCTGTGGGGAGAAGGAGGGTGGGGAGGAAGAGAGTAATCTAATGGAAGCTTCATCCTTCTGCACACCTTCTTCCTCCATAGAACTCAGTAAAAGATGAGCTAGGATTGCCCCCCAAGAGCCCTCTTAAAAGCAACTCACTAGATCTGTGAGACTACCATGGCCAGCTGCAGTCTAGGCTGGTTCATAAGGTGGAATAAGCACGTTTGCCAGTTTATCCTGTTGCCGCTGGATGAGTGGACTCTAATGCTTACAGCAGCCAAGTCCTGGAAAGAGACAGTGAGGCATCTTACTTGCCTGAAGAGGGACCACTCTGGCCATCAAGTGATCAAAATAAGCATCCACGGCCTCCGTGAAGCCCTTGTAGGTTGTTCTCAGTTGCATGTCAGGATCTTGGAGTAGCCAGCTAGGAGAGAATAGAAGGAGATTCCTAGAATAACCAGAAACTGTTCAGCAGAAGCAGCAGCAGAGAAAATAGACTGGGGACCCACTTCTGCTCCAGCCCGCATGCATTACTCCACTCGCTTACACATCACAGAGTTCAGGCAGAAAGAATTGCCAAATTGCAATTTGCTTTATTCTCTCTTTAACCTACTCCCAGATCAAAACACACACAGTTTCCAAGTCAAAAGGGCTTTTTCCTAGCAATAGTTCTGCAAAAGCATTTGGGACCTCAATGTCAAGCTGGATTATCTCTATTTCAAACATCAGTCCCAATAATAAAGATCCTGCACCAGAAGTTTAGACACTAGTGTGGATAATAAAAGAGGCAGAAGAGAAGCCAGTTTGCTCTCCCTGTGCTCTCTGCAGCGCTAACAGGAAAATGCTTGTTTGTGCCATCAGTTCAGCAGCAATGACTCAAAGACATAGAAGGAGCAGATGTACTGAATAATGACAGTCACTTTACATGTATATAGCATCTTTTATGACAGAAGGGGCATGTGAGTTAAAATCCCTTCACCCATGACTGCAGGGTGGAGGAGACACGGGAGGTGAACACAGCAGCTATTTAGCAGCAGAGAGCAACATTACACAGACATTTATGCCACGAATGGCAAAGGAATCCCATGGGGCATTTGAGCATGTTCCATGTAAGAAAGGAACACTATTACAGAATCACTTTCCTGAAAATAATCCCATTAAGTACATTTACAATGCAAACCTCCACTTACATTTGTTAACGAATCCAAATCAAGATTCTGGATTCTAACCACACGTCACCCCCTCTGTCATCCCAGTACTTTGGAATATGAACTTGGGAGACTCAGTCCCATTCCAATTCACATTCATGATACCTCATGGGCTAAGCCTTATATCTCAGAAGATAAAGAGGTCCTTTGTTTTGGAGCTGGATCATTCTTGAGCCATTAGTGGTGGAAAAAAATATGCTCTTGACAAAAGGAGGTGGCGGTGAATTGTGAGAGCAGCCTATGACCTCCATAGTCTATAGGGACAGGGAAGAAGAGGAGTATTCTTGAGTTTTCTGCATTCTTACAACCAATGCTCCTTCATAAAAATACATCCTAAACCAAGCTTCCAACACCTCCAAATCACCACCCCAACACACAGCATCCTTTCAGATGATCTGTCCCTTCACTTCTAGTGCAGGTTTACAGGATGTAATTGGTTTGTTTGGGATAACAAAGGAACAATCAACGTTTATCCAAGTGCAGTATACTGCAGAGCTATTACAATCTAATCTCAGTAACTCTGCTCATTGCCTGTCCCTACAGGAAAAAGCCTGGGCTAATGGTAAGAGCAAGGATCCGAGAGTCAGAACTTCTGGGTTCTACATCCCACTCTGCAACTGTGTGGCTCTGGCTTAGTCACAACCATGCTTTGCCTCAGTTTCCTGAACTGTAAAATGGGGATACTATTACTTTATCAGGCAAAAGGGGCTCTATGAGTGCAAAATATGTTACAACAGTGACCTGGGATCAGCTAATAATGCAGTCATTTTCGACTAATATTATTTCTAACCGACTGCTTCCTGTTATCACAAGCAGCGATGCCATCATGAGTGATGGTGATAGGATGAGACAAGAGAGAATCTCTAAGACCTTCACAATCTCAAAACTCTACTTTAATTTTGATTCCCAGGTGGCAGCACATCCTGCTACCACCTGGGCCCCCAGGCTTGCACAAAACAGTTTGTTGCATGTTGTGGCGAAGTGTCTATGCAAAAGCCTCACATCCCTGCAGGAGGATACCCCAGGGGCCTTAATCAAACTCAGTCTCCTGATAAGATTACTCTAATTGCATTAAATAGCCAAAACACTCTGAACTCATTTTGTCTGAGAGCAAGGAGAGCGTGAGTTGCAGCAAAAGTGAGACAGAGAGACAGTGGGGAGAGATCATCCCAAAATTTCATCTGAGCCAAGCTCCTCCACTGAGGTTAAAGCTCTGGTGAGCAAGACAAGGAAAGATAAACAAGTGGGACTGAATGTTGGCAGCTGTCCCATTGGGATCTGGTAACCAGGAGAGATTCTCAGTGCTTACGGGTTAGATTTGACTCTCACGGGCTCTTACCATTACCAGGCTGCTGTAAACATGAGACTCCATTTATGCAGTGGCAGTGGGATAACTGGTAAATGTGCTGACTCCAGCCTTATAAACCAGCCTGAGCTGCCGCTGGCTGTGACAGCCTCACAGATCTAGTGAGTTGCTTGTAAGTGGAGGTTTTGTGGGGGGTGAAAAGGTACTCAGGAGATCAGAGCTTTAAAAGAAGTTCTAATAGAGGGATGAGGGAATCATGGGACATTATTGCTCCCATCCACATCGTATATGTGTCCCTATAGGGCTATTAAAATGAGCCCTGGGGTGAATTAATCCTTATATCAAGTTGCAAATATCATTATCTGTATTTTGTAGATGGTGAAACTGAAGCATAAGGAAGGTAAATCTAAGTCACACAGTGAGTCAGTGATAGAACATGGATCTCCTAATGCCAATTTTCTGCTCTAACCATTACACACCACAGCCTTAAAAAAACACCAAAAAACTGTTCACAGCAGAACTCTAATCTCAGGTCTACGTTTGTAATGCTCTGAAAGGACCAATGACTGAGTGGGAATATTTCTGCTATGAGAAATGACCATCTCCTCGAAATACACAGGCTGTAACATTTAATCATTTCCTAACATTATTTCTGAATCTCTGCAGGAGGCCGGGCTGCATGACCCAGAGAGCTTGTGTGTTCCTATGGTCTTACAAACGCAAAACAGACACAGTCTGTCTCAAGTTAAGGGCTGAATGCCTGAGCATTTGAGTCAAACAAAGAACCCAAATCCATGTGACTACCATGCATACGCTTACCTGGGAAGACCACCAAGTTCCCATTCAGAGCAGATATAGGGTCCCGGACGCAGAATCACCCACAGTCCAACTTCAGCTGCCAAGGTAAGGAAGGCCCTAGGAGATCCAGACAACATTAATTATTGTCTCGCTAAAAAACCACCTGGTTTCTGTGCATTCCTAATGCACCCATGACAACGTTGTCTAGGCAGCAAAGTCAAAGAAAATAGTCTGATGTAGCAACAATAGGAGGTGAATCCAAATCAGTGGGTTTCAAAGGCCTCAAAAAATTAGAGGGGTAGTGGGCACAGAGGCTTAATGCAGTCACATGATCAATAGCAATACCATTATTCCATTTAACTGGCACTGCCCACCACCTGACTCCACAGAACAGAGTGGTTCTGACCTAACCATGAAGGCAGGCTGCCCAAAGAGCGAACTGAGCGGCCTCTACCCAGAGGAGAGAGACGATTCATCACTGGACAGATGGCACCAAGCACAATCACCACTCTCCCCCGACTTTCCACTCAAGGACAAGTCAGTGGGGGTGATGCCGAGAGTCAATGGATGACCCTCACTGTTGCTGAGGATGGAAGGGGAAGGGCAAGAGCATATGGGGGAGGGGCCTTTTGGAAGGAGAACAGAGATGTATAATGGGCCTGTTACATATTAACAAGCATGCAAATAAACCCCCAACACAAACGCAGACTAACTACAAACTTTTTGTGGATTTTTGCATACCTGCTCCAACCTAGAAGTGTCTAGTAAGATACTATTACTTGGCACTTCTCTTCCGTTCCTATTTTACAGATGAGAAAGATAAGGCACAAAACAGACTGAGTGCTTTACTTTGCTCAAGGTCACACAGAGTCAGTGGCAGAATCAAGCCAGTTCTCCCAACTCCCAGTCACCTGTTCTAAACCACTAGGCTACACTGATGGGGTTACCCAAGAGGATATCTGGGTAGGGAACAGCTCCATGCTCAACAAAACAGTCGCTGAACATGGTTGCTGTGAGCAGGGTCTCAATAGAGTTTGCCTCAATGATATGGTCAGGGAATGTGTCAGAACCCTGTTATAGATGTGATCTAGAGCAAACCTTAGAACCAACCCTGCATCTTTCTCCATGCTTGACAAGCAAACCAGCCTTGAAACTTGCTGAAATCAACTGTGAAAGGAGTTCCTGACCCTATCCTTGAAACCAAAACCAAGGAGTGTGTCAAACCACAGTCTTCTAGCATAGTCTTCATTGGAGGCCTAGGAAGGAGGCACTAAACAAACCAGGACTGCCTGATGTGGTGGTTATTTGGTGAGGAGAGGGAAGGGGATAACGATCTGAACATTTTTCTACATGTCCCTATAAGAGCATCTATGCAGCACACACTTACTATGGAAACACTTCTCTAGCAGTCAACTTTATCCTTTCTTAACAGGAATTGCATCCTAAAAAGTTATTACTCGGGGAGAGGCAGCGAACCTACAACTAGACAGGATCAGGGATGTATTTTTATTCTAAGTACAATCACATTCAAATCCAAAAAGCCACCTGGGGTGCAAACAAAAATGCAAACACACAAAGCTAATTGTCCTTACTCTTGTCTCCCACACCCCCCGCCCTGCCCCCTACACTCTAACCAGTGACAGCAGTAGAGGAAAAAAAACCAAAACATCTCCCCACAACTTATTGTACCACGTACTCTAGATCCAGGTTTCCGCTGAAATCAAACTTCCCACTCGCTGCTTCGTGAAGGTTCCACGGCACATACCTGAAAACACAGAGAGTCGGAGCGAGGGACTGGGAATTCACACACTGAACAGTGAGGCTAGGACTGTGGGCCCTTTTCCCCTTCCTCAATACACTGCCCTCTTGTGCACACCCACTTCTAGCCAGGCACAGAGTCAGGCAAGCTTACAACTATTTTTGCACCTGTGTAAAGGGGTATATGTTGATGTTACGTCACTCTGAGGAGCCAGCAGTTAGAGTAGGGTGGGGCTGTCTTTATACCCCACTTCTTACACTCTCCTGTTAGATGCTTTTCTTCCTACATTTCTTTCTTCCAGCCCTTTAGTATGTGACTTACACCAGCTCAGACGCCCTTAGGCTCGCTGGATCAAGTTCAGAGGATCAGTACGGAGGGAGGCCAGAGTGGGAGTCTAAGTAATGAAGTGAAAAGGAGTCTAAGTTGCTGTGACTTTCACACTGAAGGGACAGGTTTAGATTCACCTTGGAATTTAGTCTTTGGTGTCCAGATATCTCTTCACTGGCAAGGCTGAAGCATGTTTCCAAACCATTATCATGTTAACTAGCAACTGCAGAGCCTGGACCTGCCTTGCCACTGTGTCAGTGCTGAGTGACCAGACACATCAGACTCCCTCAGACATACCTGGAAAGCCAGAACTAATTGTGCAGGTTTTTGAGGTATATTGTAAATCTTAGATAAGAGATAAGGTCAGAGTCAGATTTACGGACTGGCAGAACTGAAGGTAGTTAACAGAGTAGAGGTCACAAGTCAAGCAGGGCCTTGTTTGCTCCTTGTGGACAGAACACAAAGGGCACACTGCACAATACCCCCCAGACTCCCAAAGACAACAGCTCAATCTGTCTGCTCCATGCAGGACTGAGGGTATCAGTTTAAGAGCAAGATTAAACAGGCCCAAATCCAGCATCGGCTCAAGACCCCACATGATATTGGTTGAGATCAGTAGTTCTCAAACATGTGCTTACTGGTTCTCCATGGACAGCTCTTGCATCATTTAAGTACTAGCTCTTCTGGTTTCCAGATATTCCTACAGACGTCCAAGCCTGGAGCCTGCAGAAGCAGCTAACAACAAGGAAGAGACATCTGGTTGGTAGGGGCTGCTGCTGCACAGCAGAAAGATTGGAACAAACAGGAGGTGCCCTTGGGACTCAGAGCCACCAGCAGGACTGGATCTGGTAGCCATCAGTTGGAGAACGTTCAGGGGAGCAAGGAATTAGCTATCTGGATAGCATATTCAGGGGAAGGCCGATAACCTGCTGGCAGGAAAACGTGTGCAGGGCATCAGGGAAAGAAACCAACCTTTTAGGACTTGCTCTAGTCAATGGCAAAATCCCCACTTATTTAAATAGCCACTCTGCAGGACCCAGTTAGTGAAGGTAGCACTTACGTGGTGAGGGTGTTCAAGCCACATGTCTTCATCTTAACCATGCGATCTCTCCAGTATTCCTTGGGGACTCGGAAATAGTGCATGGAGCCCCCGAAGATGCGGAAGGGCATGCCTTCAAGGCGGAACTCAGAATCCTCCGCCTGCAGGCCCAGTGTTCTGCCCCACAGCTGCAGGGGGACCAGACTGCTCCAGTTAAACCTAGAATAGGAAGGAAAGCACGTCAACGCCTGAACTCCAGCAGAGGATCTCCCAGGCGATGCAGCTCATTTCACCCCACCTAGCAGGGTCGACTCAGTCCTTAATCCTTCCAAAGTAAATTGTGCACCATGCAGTTGTTTGCATGTGCGTGTTTCATATGAGCCCTTAAAAACCTCTTTGTCCTCTGTGGACATACAAAGAGCCCAGGACCTCTTTGTGTAAGAGTCTGGGATTTCCCCTGGAGTCCTGGGTTAAGATTTCCCTTCTTGTATTAGCATTTTATGTGCAGGTTGATTTATTGTGCTCCATTCCACAGGTGGCTGCATTTCAACCATGCTCTGTGTGTGTATAATGTGCAGAGTGCTTTGAGGTCATTTGGGATAGAAGCCATGATGCAAACCTAAGTTATTATTAGCTCTGAAGAAGAACTGAGCTGTCTAAGCATACTTAGAAGAATTAGCATCCCCTGATGCTGTGTATTTCAAGTCATGGAAGAGTGGCTGGGTCCCTTTCCTACTCACTTTGGTCAGAAAAGACGGGAGAGGAAAGATGGGAGCATTTCCGAGGTTTTTTTAAAAAAGTCAATACATCACTAGCATAATTCCACTAAAGGGATAAATTGAGCCCATAATCCCTATAAACTCACTCCAACATGATCACTGCTCTCATTTCCCCCTCATCCCAATCCTCTCATTGTCTACCACAATGCTGTCTATCAAGCCACCTCCAATGCCTGGGAGTCTCCCACTAGCAGTCCTTCAAGTTCTTCTTGTTCCAGGAAACCTTCTTTGCTCCCTGTAAATTATTTTAATAGGTCCAATCACTTTACAAAAATAAATCTGTCACTTTACACTAGTTCTTCTCTGATATTATCCTAGGTGCAGAAATACCTCTGAATCGAATGCTTAAGAGTTAAAGGCAGTTTCCACCTGGCTAACATGATGCAAGAACAGGTCATCACAGCATATAGGGCAGCACTGAAGCAGGGAACCTTTCCTTTTCAAATCGTGATTTTCCAACAATGTATCAGTGGGAAATTGGACTTTGTGAGCTCCATTTTCCTCAGATATGGGTACTTTAATAGGTTATCCACATTTGGACGCATACTGACATCTAGATGCCAAAAAGAAGCATTTATTTGCCTAGACACTTGCTTAATCTTCCAAAGATAAGGAGATACTGAGACAGATGAGCTTGTGCCCTGTTCTTCTACCTCAGGCAGCTTCAAGTCAGGAAAATCTCGCTCATTTTTCTGCATTAATATCTAAAAAACCTGACATTTCAGCAGGTGGCCAAGAAGACTCAGACAATGATGTTCTTCTCTGTTCTAATCCTGCCATACATCATCAGAAACACCCAATGCAGAAAACAGAAGACATCACATTCACAAGCCTTTTAAATAAATTATCTGCTTAGATGGTCACAATTATATCTGACTTCCCTTCAAGTTGATTCGTTCATAGAAGCAGCCATATTGTACTCATTAGCACGGCTTTCTAATCTACCAGGCCTCAATCCAGTAACCCTCAAGCAAGACCAGACACCACCCAGAAGTGCTTCTCCAACCTCAGCCACTTCTTCTAGGAGTTCCAGTGCAATTGCCTACTGCAGGATTCAAATGAGTAGTTCTCAAAGGTCACTATAAAGAATTTATATCCATTGACTTTCTAATGAGAGGTGGGCATGTTGCCTTTTTCAGCCCACTCGAATTCCATAACTTCAAACCCAGCCCAGAAGCACAATGGCAGTTTGTTCCTGTGAAACAAGGTCACAGTCAGATGCAAGACATAGCTCCCATTCTGAGCTGAGTAAGAACCCACGCGTTAGAAAGAAAGGTCACATTTAGAGGTCATACTAGCTAAGCCTCTAGTAGTCTTCTACAGTAAGAGTCAAGTTTTAACTAGAGGATGCTGGCAGAAGTTAAAGAGGACATTTCAGAACACATGGCTTACATGGGATTGCACATAGGGGATTTGCAGTGATTAGTTCTCCTGGAACACAAGACAAGGCCACTACAAGGGAGCTAAATCTAAGACTTCCAATGCATTGCAAGGGTTGGCTGGCAAACACAGACAGTACCTCTGTAGCACAGCATTCTCACAGGCCTCTGGAACGAACAGCAAGCCTGCGTAATACCTGGAAAAGGAAGCCTGAATTAGACACTGCTGTCTTTAGCTATTGAACACCAAGTGGATTTATTGTTGAATCATTAAAAAAAAAAAAGTAATAAAACTGAACAACAGAGAATGTGACAGGCCACGGGTCAGAAACCACTGTTATCCATAGAATCCGTACGTTTGTGAACAATAATGGATCTACACTCTAGTAAAGGAACAATAGCCCATATAACAGTAAAAGAGGAGCAAGCATGAAGTATCTGAGATGGTCACATCAAAAGACAGCCCACATGCAGGCAAACAGGATCAGAGATACAGATCCAATCCATATATGCAAGTGAACAGAGCCAGAGACCAAAGTGTGAAGAATTAATCACCTTCACATCTACTGTTCACTGAAGATCTAAAGCTGGACCAGTATGCCAAAAGGATCAGACAGCTCAGTAGTCATACCCAGCATTCCCCAGATTTGCTTCTGTTCCACAATGCAACTGTATATGAAAGAAATCATTTTCAAAGGGAGGTAGACTGGGTTCATCCTCAAGGCTGATAAACTGGCAGCTTGAGAAAGGATTTCACTAGCATTGGCTGCACTCAGGACTTAGGCTCATGTTTCTCAGAGTAGCCATTGACTTGCGGGTGCCTAACATGAGACATCTTTGGTCTGAATTTCAGAAACAATGGCCACCCATCACTCCATTTTAAAAGCCATGGAGGCTGTAGGCACTCAGCGCCTCTGAAAGTCAGGGCCTAAAGTGCCACAAGCTTGGCATTCAAAATCAGTGACCTCTCTTGAAAATGTAGATCTAGATAACTACAATACTGCTCTTGTGGCTTTCCTATAACCCTTGTTACTGCAGTATCTATGTATCTTCCTACAGTGCCGGCCATCCAAATGCTTTGTAATCATACAAAGCCACTGTGTTTGGCAGACTTGCCTACATAAATAAATAAATAAATAAATAGAGCCATTCAAAATGATCTGTAAAACAAAACACGTTTCCAGGGTTCAGCTCACTGGGAAGCGATTCTAGGTAGAATCATTTCTCTCCACACAGCTACATTAATTTGGGCTCTCCTTTCCCATGCAGAAAAGTGACCACTCCCCTCCCTAAAAATGTGAATTGTCAAAGAACTTATTTCCATATTCAAAGAAAACTAACAAAGATGATCAGGGGAATAGAAAACCGATCTTATGAGAGGAGATTAAAAGAGCTTGGCTTGTTTAGCCAAACCAAAAGAAGGCTGACACGTGATATGATTGCTCTTCACAAATATATCCGGTGTGTAAACACTGGGGATGGAGAAGAGCTATTTAAGTTAAAGGAGAAAGTTGACACTAGAAGAAATGAGTAAAATCTGCCTGTGAATACATGGAAAAGAATGTGAACCAGTCACTCCCTGATCTGCACAAGCCAGCAACTGACAAGAATGACCCTCATTTGTGTGACTTCATTGAAACCCACTACCTGGATGAGCAGGCAAAGGCCATCAAAGAACTGGGTGAGCATGTGACCAACCTGCGCAAGATGGGGGCACCCAAATATGGGATGGCAGAGTACCTCTTTGACAAACACACCCGGGGGGACAGTGACAGTGAGAACTAAAGCCTCAGCATAGGCCACAGATGGGTTTCAGTAGGTCTCCTAGCTTGCTGCCCAGCAGTGCATGCATCTACTGTTGGATAATGTCATTCTGTACCAAAAAATTACACCTTTGTTTCTTTGTGTTTGTAACACCTTACATCCAATAAAGTGACTTGTTTAAAAAAAAAACAAAAAAAAAACATGTAGGTTGGAAATTAGAAGAAGTTTTCTAACCACCAGAGGAATAAGGTTCTAGAACAGCCTCCCAAAAGTAGTGCCTGCAAAAAACCTACTTAGTTTTAAGATAGAAGTAAGTTTATGAGTGGTATGGTATGATGTGGTTTACTGTGACAGCAGGAATTTGGGTTCAGTGGCCCAAGGGCTCTCTTCCGGTCCTCTCTTATGTCCTGCATCTCATGCTTTTTAGTTCTTCAGCTGGACACCTGCAAGGGTCAGAAACAGTGCTTGATTTGTGCCAGGGCTTGCCAGCGCTGAGCCACAGCACCTCTTGGCTTGACAGTTCATAGCGCCGGCACTTCTGGGCTTGCCATGTCAGTTATGAAAGTAAAAAAAATTGCTTGATCCCTGACACCTCTTTCTTTACAAATTAAGCACTGGTCACGAAGGAAATTTTTCCTCACTGACATATTCTGGGTCTTTTTTTTTTTTAAATCCTTCTTCTGAAGCATCAGACATGGCTACAGGTGGAGATTGGACACCAGG
The DNA here is from genome assembly GCF_965140295.1 of Lepidochelys olivacea. Classification (NCBI taxonomy): domain Eukaryota; kingdom Metazoa; phylum Chordata; order Testudines; family Cheloniidae; genus Lepidochelys; species Lepidochelys olivacea. The sequence continues at coordinate 12,128,790 of NC_140432.1, read as the reverse complement.
AAGGGTGGCCTGTACACTGAGGAAGTACAGGGAATTCTCTCTCTTATGCTTGGCTGGTGGGTTTTGCTCACATGCTCAGGGCCAAAAAATAATTTTCCCCCAGATTGGCAGAGGCGATGGGAGGGGTTTTGTTTTGTGCCTCCCCCACTCCCCCCCCACACACACCCATTTTCCTCTGCAGCATGGGGTGTGGGTTGCTTGCCAGGTTCATCTGGGTCTCTCAGAATCAATCCCTGCCATTGCAGGTGCTTTGGACACTTGTGAACCCCAGTCCCTCGTATTCTCTACCTGTGGCACAGAACAGTTTAGTTTCCAGAGTGCTGTAATACTTTGGTCTAATCGAGGTTACTGGGCTCAATGCAGGGGTAGCTGGGTCGTGATGTGCAGAGGTCAGACCAGATGATCTGGTAGTTCCTTCTGGCCTTAATGTCTATAATTAACTTATCTGTATGTGGCCAATTGGATGGTGGTGTTCCCAAAAAATCAAAATAGATGCATAATAAAAGGCTCCAGATCTGTCTGCAGAACAGGACACTGGCTGATTGAATGACAGTTTTGTTAGGAATTAAAGCAACCTCTTGTAGCTTTCAATTTTTTTAAAAAAAAAGTGAACACTGAAATAGCAACATCCAATTCTACAGCTTGGTGGTAGTGGTTGGGGAGAAGCTTAGAAGGGGCCTGGGGCACAAAGTTCTGATCCTCAGCTAGTATTCTGATACATTAGGATAAGGAATTTGGGTTTGGACTCCATTTCTGGGCTAGAGTTGCTCCTGGCTTACACCTGCATACATCAGCATGCAGGACCCTCCCATGGCGATGGGAAGCACAAAGTAGACCAGAATACAGGAAGCCAGCCTGGCCAGAGCAGCCAGATGGAAAGAAATGAGTCAGATAAGCTCATCCACTGGCCATACTCTGCCAACTAGGTTTCTGTTGAGCACCTATCCTGACTTAAAGCTATCCCCTCCAGTGCATCTCCCCAGGAAGGGTTGGTGGAAACCCCCTCTGCCCCACAGGAGGCCTCACATGCAGAAGTAGGTGCAATGATTTCCTATGGGACAGATACACCTGGAGATAGCAGCCTTTGAAATCCACACCCAACCCTAAGCACGCAGGGTGTATTTCAGTCCTACGGAACAAGCGTCTATCTATCTGATTCTGTGGAGCCTGCCACATCCTGTTACCTTCAGCTGAAATTCCATAGCTTTCCTTTGGCGGTTGATGAGAGATCTCTCTGGTTTTAAAGGTTGGTTTCTTTCCTCTACTGAGCTGAAAGCTCTGGCTTCTCTTTGGAAACTTTCTTTTCCTTCTCCCCTCAGATCACTCTCCTGCTCCTGTCTCCCTTTAACCACTTCCTCTCTGCTGTGTTGGGATCAGCTTCTTGGCTAGGCTTCACCCCACACCCCCTCTCCAAAGCAGTTAAGTGGCTTATGAATATTGCAGCAGACTGCACTGGAAGTTAAGACAAATTAATCTGTAGCTAGTCTCTCCTTAGTCAAGTTTACAAGCATTGAAGCTACGATTTTCACCTTTCTGCACCTTTGGATGGAAGTATTCATAGCCTTTCCTTTCTGGGATCACTTGCAGGCCATGTAGGAGAATTCCAGTAGCTTGAAAAGTGTCAAGTGAATTCACTGGTCACAGCTCTTTTAGCAACCAGAACAAAAAATAAACAGTTGTTTTAAAGCAAGGGCAACAATCAGAGATAAGCCTGCACTCTGAAGACTGGGAAACCAGATCCAGGTTCCTCAGAATTTAGATCTGAGGATGAGAGACTGGCTTGGGCAAATTGGTCTTTATTGCTCTTGCTTTATAAGGTTTAAGGTGAAATTCAAACAACTACAGGGGACAGGGAGGTGATTGTACAACAGAACCTCGGAGTTACAAACACCAAAATTACAAACTCACCAGTCAACCACACACCTCAGTTGGAACCAGAAGTACACAATCAGGCAGCAGCAGAGACAACAACAACAAAAGCAAATACAGTACAAAACTGTGTTAAATGTAAACTACTCAAAAAATAAAGGAAAAGCAGCATTTTTCAAAGCTGTATTGAGTCAATGTTCAGTTGTACACTTTCGAAAGAACACCCATCACCAATTCTGTGGCCTTGAAAAAAATGCAGGAAAATAGCTGTTTTATTCAAATTCATTCAAAATTTTATACCAAATTCATTCCAAATTGAGAAATCGTTTGGGACCTGAAAAAGCAGGAAAGCTTGTTTTTCTTTTCCACGTTATGAACAAACAGGAAAATGAAGGTGAAGACAACTGAGTTAGCTGCAGAAGCCAGTATTTTAAGTTGACCTGGCTGACATTGTCGATTTAATTTTTGTTTTGTTTTTTAAAAATATTTCATTTAACTATTTTAGTTAAAAACAATTTTAACAAAAACAAACCTGATTTTAAAAAACTTGAATGTTTAACTAAATTAAAAAATTCATATGCTTGTTTTGTTAAAATATTATAGGTTTGCTGTTGAAGAAAAAAACCCAGAATACACACCATTGTTGTTTTAGTTAAATAAAACAATTTAAATGTCTGTCTGGTGATGTTATCCTCCAAATACAGAATGACAAGAAAATCCTCCAAATATTAATGATTAACCTATTGAATTGGAGATCGTTCACCTCCCAATGACTTCATAAATATCTGCTTCAATTGCCTTTGGTAAATGAAATAACCAAACAATCATTCATTTTCTGCTACAGCTGTAAAACTAATCTGAAAAGTTTTCAAAATAAATCACTTAAAAAATGTATAGTGTGTACCTTCTTAAAATGAAACCGACATCTATTGCTGTGTTGTGAAGAATACGTATTAAGGTTATAACAACCAACAAGAATGCACTTTTATGTAGAAATCCATGATTAAATAGAGTCTTCCTGACTAGAGATTTAAATCATGATTTAAATCAAATCCACCCTGCCCATAACGTTTGTTATGAGTTACGAACGTTTCAGAATTATGAACAACCTCCATTCCCAAGTTGTTCATAACTCTGAGGCTCTACTGTAGTTGGTTTATGTTAAGAATTGTCAAAAACAAATCCAGAACAGCGAAAAACTGGCTAAATGTCCCCATTGTGCCTCAATTAAGGGCATGAAATATAGCTCAGGTTTCAGTCTACTGCATTATTGTGATCCCTGTCCAGCTCTCTACCTCCCGGCAAGAACAGGGAAATCAAGATCTGATATTTCTAATATGAAAAAAACAAAGTAGTGTGGGGGGCTGTAGTTGAGGCTATTTGCACAAGGCAGCACTGAAGGGCACACTTGGGGGGGAGGGGAGGGGGGATTTTTTGGAACAACTTTAAATCCTGCTCATTCCTGCTACAGAGGACTCCACAAAATCCAAGTTCTATTCATTCTGGGCTTCCCCCCATAGAGGATGGCCAAAGCTAGCAACCGCAACTTCAACATGCTGCTTATCATCTCTCGTTGTGACAGAGATCTTGCCCCACTGGGAAGAGTTCTATTTTCTGATCCAGCATCTCAAGTTTTATAACAGCTTATTTTCAACTGAATAGTGGAGGGACAATCATGAAACACACTGGACTCCTAAGACACGTTCAAAAAAAAAAAAACAAAACACAACACTGCTCAAGGAAGAGACCTGGATGCTTTCACCAGGTATTACAGTTCATGAGGTTTCTGCTCAGAATACAAACCACGGCATAAAAACAGGAGTGGCTATGGAACAATCCTGCTCCCAATGAAGTGAATGGAAGATAAAGGTTCTCACCAGCTTTGAAAATCAGGCCACATTCAATTTAACTCCTAATATGGATTTAGGAGCACAAAACAGCCCTTGAAAAATCTGGCCATTAAAAACCTGAAATGTTTATATGTTCTAAGAGCATCCTCCTAAGCCTGAGTATATTCACCAGTGCTTTGTACAGCCTACGTTCTAATAACCTCAGTAAAGAGCCTCCCATGAATTTCCCTTGGGACACTATTTCACAGTTATGTTGTAGCTCTCAATGAAATACAAAATCCACTCACCCAGTACAGGGCTTTAATATCAGAAAGGACATGATCTGAAAAACACAGTGTCGAATTAATCTGTAGTGTAACTTCTTTGGCTTTAGTGGGAGTGACATAAGGGATAAAGTTTGGCCCATGACAGACGAGTGCGGGGAAGAAAGGGCCTAATACTTGGCTAAATGGAAAGTTAGATAAAGCCCAACTCTTATTCATGCTGAGCAGTATGTTACTCCACCTGTAATTCCATTGGTCTCAAGGTACTACTCAAAGCAGGGTTGGTATAATCAATCCCAGAATAAGCAGGATATGCCCAAAATCACAAATAACAAGACAGAGCCCTGATATGAAAAAGCAAGAGATACCCCTGGCAGTTTCAAAGATGTGTTAGGTCCAGGACAGAGAGTGATTGATTCGTAAATGCATGTCATCCATCAAAGAGCTTCAGCGATTTTAGTAAACCCTCCAAGAGCCAAGGTCGATGGGGATAACGTAAGCTTAACACAGAAACTGATTTATAGTGCTGGCAACTGGTCTTTCCTTATCCATTACTTTTTATGATAGACAAGGAATTGCTATATATTACGTGTAACATTTATTTAAAGCTTTTAAATCATTTCTATCTGGTTGGGGCATTACTCTCTCATGCTTCCCGCACCAGATGAATGCTCAGTGTCAGTGATGGATTCCGAGTGGTGCCATTTCTCTCTATGCATTCTGATAAAAGAAGATGTTGCTTCAGTTTTATCAGGTCTGAGCTCTTATGAATCAGGAGAAGATTTTTTTTTTTTTAAAGCAGTCAGGAGGGAGCATGAAGTTTGGAAATGTTTCCACATTAAAGGAATCCTATTCTTCATCTGAATGCAATCGTTCACTAAGGTTAATGGGAGTCATGTTAACACAGAGGAGAGGTAGACCTTTAAGCAGAAACATTACTCAACTATGATAACAGAAGATGATTGCCTTTTAAGTGCGGTGCTGCATTACACCTGCAAGCTTACCCAGTGGCAAGCAGCAGCTGGCATACCTGGAGTATTAGTGCTAATTAGAGGAGGCTGGAATGACAGTCCTAGAATCATCTATTCATTCAACAGACAGGTAAAAAACCAGCACTGATAGGGCAAGCTGCCCCACTAACATAAATACACTCTGAATGAACAGACCACTTGTAGGGGGAAAGAGGAGTTCTGCCCAAATGGTCCCATTCAGTCCTTGGTCGCTCTGTTGAGATTGGAGGGCAAGGAATTGTCGGGTAATTAGTATCAACTGCAACAATATTCTGAGATAGGGACATTTGTGCAGTGAAAAATTAACTGAGACCAGTCAAACTCACTGCACACAGGTAGACGGTGGTAACTTTCAGGCTCTGCTAACCCAAACCAGGTGAAAAGGTCCAAGAGTTCCAGTCCCTCCCAACTGCACAGCACCCTATAGCCTCCCATCTTGAAATATTCAGATGTGTCTTTTTGTAACTTAATTATCAGTACTTCACTTGAATTCATTGCTACATCTAATGTACAGCTTTGTGCCTCCGTTCACACGCATATGAATTGTTTAAAACTGAATGCTGCTGCTGAGCTATAGTAATCATGAATGGGTTAAGGATTAAATGGACATGTGAAGTCAGTTTTGGCTCCAAATTGAGAATATTTAAACAGCTACACAGTGCAATATATTTGTTATTAAACTTTCCATTGAAAGTTTACTTTTGGAGGAATAGCATCCCCCCTACAGTGTTTGAGACCTAAGGACACTGCCCAAGCTTAGAGAAATGCAGTAAATGAACAGGTTCAAAGCTGACATACCTACAGATTTAATGATTTCCAGTGCTATTAGTAACCCAGCTAAAGAAGCCTATTACATGAATTTAACCTGACAGCATTCCTTTCAGTATTCCTTAAAGGTATCCCTTAGGGACAAACCAGTACAGATCAATTTCACTTAAAGTGCAATGAATCTTGACCCAATACAGTAAGCGAAAAGGAGTCATAAAACAAACGACCTCAGTGACCTCAGGGCCCTATTGCTCAGCAGAGAAGGACTATCCTGATAAGGCTAAGAACAGCTGTTTAAATCCTTCCCAGAAGAGAATAAATCCAGCAGCAAGCGAACCTGAAGGAGCAGAAACAGCATAGTTGACAAAGAGTAGCAGGAAGAAAAGAAGTGGACCAACAGTGATGAGACGCACGCAAAATAACAATCCTGATTCTCTTCACTGGCAAACTCACATTAGACCAATGCATCAGCATGCTTGGTTATCAAGCAGAGGGGCATGTTTAAAGGCTGCACAGAAACATAGTGGGAATCCCAAGAAGATACTTGAAAAACAATCTCTCTCTTCTGGCTGAAAACTTTTTTTAGGAGCAACAATTCCAGGCAGGGAGCAGGGGGAGTGCATTTTTGTCTGTTGCATCTGTTCTGTAGATCCCCCAGCACTTTGTATAGTCAGTTTCGCTCTCCCCATGTAGTCAGCCAGACAGTTCCCCATATTGTTCCAGGGGTCTTTCAGGGGGAAGAGAACAACTTAGACGTTGAAGAAAGCGTTGGGGGAAAAGGGGGCGGGTGCAGGCCCTAGAGCCACTTCCAACACAAGCGCAAGTAGATTGTGACTTGACTGGGAACCCCTGTGGGTCTGCACAGGGGGAGGGTCCCAGGGGATAGGGCCCTGCAGATGGGCAAGGCACTAGAGGTGGGGTGGGCTGAGGGCAGGCAGGTGCCCTGGGGCATGGATCCCAGGGGCAGGACAGGCTGAGAGGAACAGGGGAGTCAGGACCCTGCAGGGAGAGAGTCGTGGGGGTGCCCCAAGGGAAAATCCTGGGGGACAGGGCTCTGGGGTGGGAGAAATGGTCTGGGGGCAGGCTCGGGCCTGGGCCCTCGGGGGACGGGGAGCGCGCGTGTGTCCAGAAGGGATGTCCCCGGCTGGGCAGGCTCGGAGGGGATGAGGCCCGGGAGGAGTGTCCCCGGGGAGAAAGGGGCAGGCCGGAGGGGGCGTGTGCCCCGGGAGAGAGGGTGTCCCCTGGGGGCCGGGCCGGAGGTGGGGCCGGGCCGACGGCCCCCAGAAGAGCAGGCTGGAGAAAAAGGAGTCTGGGGGGGGGGGCAGGGTCAGAGGGGCTTGTCCCCCGGGGGGGGGGACCAGGCCAAGGGAGAGGAGCCCCCGGGGGGGGACCAGGCCAAGGGGGAGAGGCCCCCAGGGAGCAGACTGGAGAAAAAGGAGTCCCGGGGGGGTGTGGGGGGGAGTGCAGGGTCGTAGGGGGCGTGTCCCCCGGGGGGGGGACCAGGCCGAGGGGGAGGGGCCCCCGGGGGAGCATGCTGGAGAAAAAGGAGTCCCGGGGGGGTGTGGGGGGGAGAGCAGGGTCGTAGGGGGCGTGTCCCCCGGGGGGGGGACCAGGCCGAGGGGGAGGGGCCCCCGGGGGAGCAGGCTGGAGAAAAAGGAGTCCCGGGGGGGTGTGGGGGGGAGAGCAGGGTCGTAGGGGGCGTGTCCCCCGGGGGGGGGGACCAGGCCGAGGAGGAGGAGCCCCAGAGAAGGAGAAGGGGCCCCCGGGGGAGCAGGCTGGAGAAAAAGGAGTCCGGGGGGGCCGGGTCGGAGGAGGCGTGTCCCCCGGGGGCCCCTCCCCCTCGGCCTGGTCCTCCCCCGGGGTGGCCGGGCTGGAGGAGAAGTCCCGGGGGGAGAGGGTCGGAAGGGGCGTGTCCCGTGGGGGGGGGCGGAGGGAGGGAGGGGCCCCGGCCGGTCTCACCTGCGGAGCAGCAGCCCCCCGAGCAGCAGCAGCAGGAGCAGTAACGCGCCCAGCCGGCGCCGCCTCCGCCCGCAGCAGCCCCCCATGGCGGCCGCAGGGTCTCCTCAGCCAGCCCCGGGCCCGCGCGCCGCCGCCGCCGCCGCCGCTCCGAGGGTCTCTGGGGCGCGCGGCGCCTCGGCCCCCAGCCCGGCTCCGCCCACTCGGGCCCCGTCGCCTCAGCCCCCGCCCTCGCGGCGCCCCCATTGGCCGCGGCCTGCCGCCCAGCGGGCGGGCTCACCTCTGGATTGGGTAGGAGGGGCCGAGGCCAAGCCCGCTCCTGATTGGCCACAGCTGTGCCGCTGCCCGGCTCCCCTCCCGCCGCAGGTGCTCGCGGGGCACGTGCCTGCTGCACGGGGGGGGGAGCAAAGGTTCGAGCCAGCCCCTTCCCCTCGGCCGCTGGGGGACGCAGAGCCCCCGTCCCACGCCCGGGGGAGGCAGCGGGACAGCAGCCCTGGAGCCTCGGGGGGCAAAGACCCACTTATTAAGCAACCATGAGTCAGGCCCCAGGAAAGCCCTTGGCCCCCTGGGTGCTTGAGTGGGGACAAGCTCCTCTCCTCGCCCCACCTGCGGGGGTGCAGCAAAAGCTACAAGTTTCTGCTAAAAACCTCACGCCCAACCCCTGCATCCAGGGAGATCCTTAGATTATAGGGGGCCCTACGCAGTAGAATTAAACTGGTGCCCTTATGCCCGACTTGGGGCACAGCCGGCACCCCCCACCACCCACAGAACCCCAGAAGAACTCACCCCCCCTCTTGCTGACATACACAGAGCTTTGTATGCAGACAAAGTGGCGGCTGGGGGGGCAGGGAAGAGGCAGCAAAGGATACCAGGGCCCCCAGCCCGCATCATGGCAGTGGAGAGTTACAGTTCCACGGAGACCAGCCCCCCATGCCCTCTCCCTCAGGCAGAATGGACCGTGCTGGGACGTTCGGCTCTGTGAATAGGGCCCTTGCATAACGCGACTACAGCATATACTGGGTGTGCAGGAGCCGACCTGCTCTTACCTGCTGTCCCCATGGTGCCCAAATTTTCGGGTGCCCTACCCCGCCGTGTGTGCTGCATATGCCTAAAGACAGCCTTGCTTTCATATTTGCAAACACACCTACTCTGCAGCTGTAGGGATTCACAGCATTGTAAAGAGCCCCCAGCAATAGGCCCATTCCTCCACCTTAACACACCCAGGTGTATAGGCATCTCCTTTAAATTTCCCCCTGTATGCAGTTAAATTAGGCACTGGTCAGCAGCTCTGCAAACCAAAGCTCTTGGTTTCTCTCCCAGCACAGACAACCACGGTATAGTCTTTTTTCACACTGGTGGGGGTGGGCAGTGTCTCCCACCTGGCCCTCGAGAGCACTTCCAGGAGGAAAAGTAGAGTTCACACTAATGGCTCATTCCATCCTCATTCTGCCTTTTTTACCAACATTATCAATTGTGATGGTAGATTTGCAGATAAATACACCTGCCTCCACACCTAGACCGAGACCAATTCAGTTCACAGCGTATGAAGCCTGCGCAGATATCAACATTCTGTCTCTATCCAGCTAAGCTAGATTCAAGCCATTTATGCCTGAACCATTCACAGCACCATTTTTAGGCAATTACATAAACCTGAGTTTACAGAGCATCTTGGCCCAAGCAACCCAGCGAATGGGAGATAGATAAGGCTTCACTGGCTCTCTGGTTGGACTCTACAATACTAGTCAAATATTTAGAGAAGCCCAAACAAGGGTTACTTACAGGGCAGTAGCCTTCTGTTTACCCAAGTATTAAATACAGTCAGTTTGGATTTTAGCTTTTACCAAGCCAGTCTGTACTACAGAGATCTGTAGCATCTGGGGAGCTGGTTACAACGAAGTTGAAATATATAGCGGTTACCCACTTAAGTCCCATCTACGCTGTTAAGCAACACTGTCAAAACAATCACATCTTGACAATCATGTTGTAAGTAAGCACAGACAAGTTCTGAACAGTTAAGAGTTTCTATGGAGCCACAGTGTGTCTCACAATGTCAAAAATACTTTGGTATGACAATCCATTCCCTTCCCATCCTCTACCTGGAAGGGTCAGATACACGTGTGTTCATCCTGAAGAAGGAAAGGTCAAGTTACTTCAGTTCCTTGATATTATGGCTGGGGGGGGAAATCTCCCTGTGTCATTTTTTGTGGCAGATTCTGAAAAAGGAATGTTGCCCAATAATTAAAGCTGGGAATAGGAAGTCAGCTATCTCTGCCCTTGACTGCTTACCTTGTCACTTCCCCTCTCTCCACCTCAATTTCCCCATCTGTCAAATGAGTATGTCAACACTTACCCACCGGAAAGGGATGTTAGTTGGTAAAGCACTTTAAGGCACTAAAGATATGCAAGTTATTAGTAATTAGGATTTTCCATTAAACAAGCTGATTTAAAAAAAAATGCTATCAACTAAAGGGAATATGTTCAAATTAAAGAACTAGAATGTTGCAGAAAGAGTGAATTACCAGAACTGATGAAACCCCCTAGTGATTTTATTGTCATAGCTTTATTGATTCCGACATTGAGGGGGCAGGAAAAGTAAACCTGATCAAAGCTCTGACTCCGCTCGTATTGTACGTTTCTGGGTAGAGTTAATTTGAGAATAAGGAGCCCAGGTTTTCTCGTGCAAGATTCTCTCATCTATCCCCCTGATCCCATTACCCAGGATTCATAATGTTAATGAAAGCATTAACTGGGATGGGGTAGATCAAGAGCCAGTTGCACTAGGTAAGAGAACTCTAGGAAATGAGAAGCAGTGATGCTTCCCGATTAGCACCAGGCACGCCCCATTCCTTTCAATGGGTTTAAAATGCTCACTGCACTGTGTAACAACTCACGGAGACACACTCTTTATGGATGACTTGCCCCAATGCTGCAGCGCAGCACCTTGGAAAGACAAGGGTTTAAACAAGGCAACAGATTCTCCCTGCGATTCAAAGGAGTTGCCTTATCCGTAAGAGAGCACACGTGCACAATCCTGCCTGAAATTAATCAGTAGGCTATGCCTCCACATCTGCCTTAGAAATGCCCCAGGGAAGGAGAGGGGCTGACTGGATTCCCTCTGTTTTGATCCTGTCCTGGCACAAAAGTGGACTGGATGACCCCAAAGGGCTAATGTTTCTGTCCGAGGAGGGGCAGGGCAGCAGCAATGGCCCATGGTCAGGACACAGGGACAAAGGCTTTCATTCATGTCTGATTTTTATCTTTGGCGTCCTTGATACCAGACTAGTACCAGCAGCTCTGCCAGGCACCGCATACAGCTGGGACCCCACATGGGCTGCATACAGCTGTGCTTGGGATCAGAAAAAGTCAAGAGAGTTTCCACTGGTACATTCCCACTCCCAGGGAAGGAGTCTATGGAAACAGGAGCAATAGACAATGTTCTAACTAGCAAGTGGAGTGCATTAACACTAGTTTATACACTCCTGGTTTCACTCCTGTAACAGATTCTTGGCCACAATCATCCTCATCACCTCGTTGGTACCTGCAGCAGGACAAAGAACACAGAGATAGAGACAGTCATCAGTTAAGTGAAGGTCCAATCCTGCTTCCATTGAAGTCAAATGCAAAAAACCTGCTCTGTTAAACCCATAACAGAGCAGTATGCAATCTGCAGAGCAGTTATTCCATGTCTCCATCCAGCCTGTGATCAGGGCAAAACCTGGTGGGATCTGTAGCCTACTCTACAGAAGAGATTCCTTTCAAGCATGAAAGGGGTTCTGGGTATTAGTGGGTGTAGAGGAGAAAGTAAGACATAGATGCCTGGAAAAAAAAGAGCTCATTAAGGGGGCACTGAGCGCTCCTTGCTCCCATTGATATTAAAAGGATTTTAGGGCACGGAGCACCTAGCAGAACTTGGCCCCTATTGAAGGCCAGTCTCTCTGCTTTACCTACTGCTACATATGCATCATATCAGAGAGTAGAAAGGAGCATAGCAGGGGATGGCCAGGACCACACCCCTTCCCGATAGTCTAATTCTAGGTGAATGGAGTTCGAAAAATAGCAGTAATAACGATTAAGAGGGTAGATTAAAAATAAAAATCTTGGCTCTGCTAAGGGGGATATTACCACAATTCTCTCTACAAGGATCCGAAGGTGGAACAGCACGCAGAGCGAGAGGAATTGTTCAGGGTTCAACAATGGGTGTTAATAGGAGTAACAGGATTAAATTAAACAAAGACACCTTTAGTGTGAACATCAGGAGACCTTTTCCTCTGGTGAGACCCATTAAACTATCAATAATTTTCCCAGGGAGGTGGTGAGAGCTCCTTCAACTGAGTCATGTGGAGCAAGAGTGGGCAAGACACTAAAAAATAGACTGTAGGGAGCAATCCTGCACATGGAGTCTCTTCTGTCTTCTACTGGGTTGGAAATGCTTACAGGGCTACACAAATCTGCTATAGCCCAATGAACTCAGATCCCCATATGGGTTTTGCTGTCAGATGAGAGACCTAAAGCACAAAATGAAAGAAGTGGAATTTGCAACTATAATCCAAGTCCCTGTTCTCCACTGGAACATACGTATGGCCAAGGCCACAGCCAGTTGTCAGTTTTGTTAGCAATACCCCAGGTTACCTTCCAAGATCTGGTGGACTCTGATGTCTCTCATGAACTGCTGCACAGCATAGTCCTTCAGGTAGCCATAGCCCCCATGCATCTGTAGGGCCTGGTTGCAGATCTGAGGAGAAGAGAACGTTGGTGGGTCAGGCACAGAGTGATGAAGTGATTTGCCCAGGGTCACACAGCAAGTCAGTGGCAGAGCTAGGACTAGAGCCCAGGAATCTGGACTAAGTCTGTGCTCTAACCACCAAACCACACTCCCAAGCAGAAACGGAACCCAGGAGTCCTAAATTCCAGTCTCTTCTGCTCTAACCACTATATGCCATGGTGCTTGTTGCCATATTTCCCAGACGGTGCCATTTAAAACCAATGGTATCATCTTAAAAGGAATGCTGCAGTGCACAAGCATTTTAATTCCCCTCAACCAAGGCAGTTTCTGCTGCATTTCTAACTGAGTCTAGGTCCAAAATTAAAATGCAAGACCACCATCTAGTGACCAGCTAGGATAATTCCAGGATAAAAGCCCTCTATTTAAAGATGGTACCAAGCCTAACCATAATTAATCCTGTGTGTGAGATACACCACACTAGCAGTATACATCCAGGGAGCTAATGACAGGATGTAGCGGTAATTCCAAAATATAACTAATCCAAGACAATTCATAGCTCAGAAGTTCTTCTTTTAATTAAATGGTATTCTGTAATTGCACTAGAGTACCCCCCTCGCTCCCAATGACACATGCTAACCAGGAATTAAGACCAAGTAATGGACACCCTGGTAATGCTCTACTCACAAGTCTGCCTGAGCCCCTGGGCTCCTAGAAGTAGCAGAAGGCATTATAGCATATGAAGAACACCCAGGGAGAAGGATCGTGCCCTGCAGAGGGGCTGAGATCCCTGCCTACACACAGGCCAGGATTCTAGACCACGAAAGGGGCCCCAAGACTAGGTTTATGGCCCACCAAACGTGTTCAGGGCTGGAACCCTGCAGACGGAAGAGACTTCCTGAAATCCCAAACTGTACAGTCTCTACGTAAAAGAATAAATGGACACAAATCAGATGTCAAGAATTATAACATTCATAAACCAGTCGGAGAACACTTCAATCTCTCTGGTCACGCGATCACAGACATGAAGGTCGCTATCTTAAAACAAAAAAACTTCAAATCCAGACTCCAGCGAGAAACTGCTGAATTGGAATTCATTTGCAAATTGGATACTATTAATTTAGGCTTAAATAGAGACTTGGAGTGGCTAAGTCATTATGCAAGGTAGCCTGTTTCCTCTTGTTTTTTCCTACCCCCCCCCACCCCAGATGTTCTGGTTTAACTTGGATTTTAACTTGAAGAGTGGTCAGTTTGGATGAGCTATTACCAGCAGGAGAGTGAGTTTGTGTGTGTATGGGGGTGGGGGGGATATGAGAACCTGGATTTGTGCAGGAAATAGCCCAGCTTGATTGTCATGCACATTGTGTAAAGAGTTGTCACTTTGGATGGGCTATCACCAGCAGGAGAGTGAATTTGTGTGGGGGGGGTGGAGGGTGAGAAAACCTGGATTTGTGCTGGAAATCACTTTAGATAAGCTATTACCAGCAGGACAGTGGGGTGGGAATAGGTATTGTTTTATATTCTCTGTGTATATATAAAGCCTGCTGCAGTTTCCACGATATGCATCTGAGGAAGTGAGCTGTAGCTCACGAAAGCTTATGCTCTAATAAATTGGTTAGTCTCTAAGGTGCCACAAGTCCTCCTTTTCTTTTTGAAATCCCAAGCAGCATCAGCCACCACAAGGAGACTCTGAACGTCTCTGATTACGACACCCCCTGGCAGAGACTTGGAAAACCTACTGTGAAGCACTCATCAGTGGCAAAGAGTTTGGCCATGGCGCACAGGGCGATGGCGTCCTCCCGCTCCTCCTGCAGCGCCTGCGCTGCATTCCGTACCATGAGCCTTGCCGCCACCAGGCGCGTTGCCATCTCAGCCAGTCTGAACCGGAGGTACTGCCGGGAAGGAAATAGACAGTGCATGAGGGGCCAGGTTAAGCCAGAGGCTCAGTGGGTCCTTGCCCTGAAACACCTCCCCCTACCCATCCTCCTCAGGTGCGGCCCTGCCCTAGTACCACCCCCCTGCCCCCTCAACTGGGGCCCTGTTCTGAATCCCACACCGCACCCTTTTCCCCCCCTCAGGCACTGTCCCCCAAACATCCCTCAGTCCCCTCAGGTGCTCCCCCATGCTGCCCCCACCACCCCCATCCCGCTCAGGCAGGGCCCCCATCTTTGTATTTCCTCTTTAGGGAAACTTTCTAGAAAGGACTTCCCTTCACATGAAGCTCAGGCCTCTCTGATTCTCTGTGCCAGGGCCCCTGGCTCCCCCAACTCCCCAGTTTCTCTCTCTCAGCCTCTATATTTTTCTCCAGCTCCTTCCAAGCGTCTGTCTCTCTTCTATCATAAGGCCAACAAATAATTATCATGAACTATTTCCTGCATGAGGAGAGAAAACCCCCATCACCTACTGCCACCCAAACCTCTCCCAGTGGGAGATGCTATAAAAGAGGGTGCAAGTACATTAGCACTGGGACAAGCTACTGCAGTCCCAGCAGAACGCGTGTAAGGCAGGATGTGTGAGCTCTGGCTGCTTGTTTATGCAATAGCCAGAAGGGTGCAGTGGAGGAAGAGCAGAGCTTGTCAACAGAAAAGTCACCTGGTTACTGGCCAAGGGTTCCCCAAACTGCTTGCGGATGGAGAGATGGTCCTGGGTCAGGAGGACAGAGGCATGGGCAGCTCCTAGAGAACAAGAAGCTGGCGGGGGAAGCCAAGGGCACAGAGTGAATATTACATGACAGCCACCGCACTAGACTAACAGTGAGGAGACCACAGCCCCTTCCCTTCCCCTTGCTCTTCGCTGCCAGGCTTACCAATATTGATCCTCCCTCCATTCAGGCCCTTCATGGCGATGCCGAAGCCCTGCCCCTCTGCGCCAAGCCGGTTGGCCACAGGAACAGCACAGTCCTCGAAGATCACGGCCCGAGTCGGCTGGGAGTTCCAGCCCACCTGGGAAAGACAGGAGTATCTCACAGACTGTCTGGAGGGCTGGGCACATCCAGCTCTCCGCTGGAGAAATAATGGGTCTATCACTTCTCTCCCCCTCCATTGCCAGGCTTGTGAAGGAGAGCACCTCTGTAATGCACACTCTGTGACACAGAGTGTGGTTTCCCTCAGATTCTGCAGTGAAGAGGAGTCTATTCAGATACTCCTCCAGCCTTTCTGAACTAAAGGTTTACACATGCACTGCCCCTTTCAGCTGGATTTTGACAGTAACTTTCAGGACAGTTTAGGTGGCTCAGTTTTAGTTCACTGGATTTGTACCTCCTGACACCTGGATCATGAGTTTAGTGATCTCCAAAGCTCTGTAGTCCACAAGCAAAGCACCATGCAGTCTGGGAGTCTCTGCTCAGGAGAGACCCCATTACTAGCTTAGCCAAGGGGTCAGGAGTGAGCTTCAGCAAAGTTGATGGTGAGGGTTGAGGGTCAGGTGAATGTGAAGCTTACACAGGGGCTGTCTGCACCATACATAACCCCGATTGGTTTGAGGAGCCCTTAAACTTCACAAGCAATTCCATCCACTAGAAATTGAAATGCAAATGCCTACAGGAAAAGTGCAGATCCAGTGAATCTGCATCTGATGCTGGCTTGACAGACCTGGAGATTAAAGCCCTTCACCTATCCACACAGCAGATACAGCATGAGCAGTGGCAGGGCAAGGTTTCCCCACACTGTGCACCTCAATACTGCCCCGAGTCAGGACACTGGATTATCTGGGGCTATGGTGCAGTGAGGAAGCAGGATAGCAGACTAGAATGGTCCAGCTGTCTCACCCAGTACAGGGCTGGATAGGCCTGCTATCTGATCAGACATGGGATCGCCTGTGGTCTACTCCAGTTTGGCCTGCCTCTGCCGTGTTCCACCCACCCACAACAACCTTGATGATGTGTGGGTCTCTCACCTTCCTCTCTTTTTTGCCAAAGCTGAGCCCTGGAGTTCCTTTCTCCAGCACCAGGCAGGAGATGCCCTTGGGGCCAGACCCTCCTGTGCGACACATGACCACGTACACATCAGTGTCGCCACCGCCACTGATGAAGGCCTGGCAAGGGGCACAGGAAATGAGACAGAATTAGCACGCAGGGAGCCCACACCCAGAGCCTGGGAAGCAGGAAAGAATTTCCACTGGACATCATGTGCTGAAAGGGAGTTAGGTGTCTTGTGTGGTGATCCAAGGGCAAAGAGAAGCCGAGAGGCGGGCGAAGGGATCGGAGAGCTGGGGGAGGGCAGAGGGGAGGAGAGACAAGGAGACAGAGAAGCAAGGGAGGACTGGAGGGATTGGTTTATGGGGTGAAATCACAAGCTGAACAGGTGTAGCCTGGCAAATTGGGGTTGGAAGGACAGAAGGAGGCAGGATAACCACCCCCAATTACTGGTTGTTAGGGTGCAGAAATTCCAGGGAGAGGAGTCATTCAGGATGCTCTGAGGGGGTAGAGCTAGGAGTAGCGGGAAGAAGTTCAGCATCAGGCAGGGCTTCCCAACAGTGTGTTTTACTGGGCTGGAAACAGCGTCTCCAAGGGAAGAGGCAGATGCCCCAGCACCAAGGGACATGTAAGAACAGAACTGAACAAAGCCCGAGAGAATACACTGTGGGGAACGATCCTGCCCTGGGAGAAGCAACTGGAGATGTGACATAATGGGATATTTCCAGTTCCACAAGCCAAGAGGAAGAGGCGGAGATGAGAGGGTGAGTGGGGGAGACAGAGAGATATGGCAACGACCCTCTCACACATGCAGGGTGCTCAGCGGGTTTTAAGGCGAGAAAAGCTGGTACCTTGGAACCATTAAGGACGTAGGTGTCGCCTTTCCTCTTGGCTGAGGTTATCAGGGAAGCTGCATCACTACCACTTCCTGTTAGTGGGGAAGGAAAGGAGCCAATGAGATGGCAAGGCTTCCTCTCTCCTCCAGAGATTGTGTGTTTACTCGGTTTGATGAGGAGTCAGACTCAGGGCCAAATGCATCCCTGGAACCAGAGAGTATAACTCCTACTAACCTCAATGGGGGCTGTACCCCTTTGCCCCCAAGCTATATTTATCCTCTAGAGCAAAGCAATCCAGAGCAGGACGGTCAACCACATCATCATGGGCTGAGGAACAGGTCTCTTCCAATTCATGTGGGATCCTGACTGCCCATGGCTTTAAACTAGAGATATCAGATCTGCATGTATTTATTAAAGTGCCCTGGACAGAGATTCACCCTCTTACCACAGTATTTATCCATTTTGATTAACCAGCCTTGAAAACAAGAGCTGCAGGTCAGTCAAAGTGGGTCTAGTTTTGTTGCATATTCTGCAAATCCGTGTGTATCCCGCCACACCTGACCAAGGCACCCCTTTGTACCTTCAGCTCCTCACATCTCTCAGTGAATCACAGCACTTCTCCCAGTCCTTCCCACCACTGCTGTATGCTAAAGGGAGAAGACTGTCAGCATCACGAGATGTGCCCCATTGAGGTACCTGCCCTTGCTTCACTGATACCCTAAAGCACAAGCCACATGGAGGTCTGCATAGCTCAGAGCAACAGGAGATGGAGTTTCACTTCCAGTTCCTTGGAACATTTGAGAATGAGAGTGACTGTTACAACATTGCTGGGACTCAGGACCGGAAGGGGATGGAATTATTTGTACATGAAGCTCACCCGGCTCGGTCAGGCAGTAAGAGGCTAACTTCTCCATGCTACAGAGGGATGGGCAAAACTTGTGTCTCTGTTCCTCATTTCCAAAGGTGTCAATCATCCAAGCACACATGCTGCACCAGGAGAGAAGGGATGGGGTTATAATGCATGCATACAAGCACAAGCCTAGGAAGAAAGATGATCACAGAATGCTCATGCCACTGGTTTGGAGGTTTTCAGCCTCTTCCAGAGCTAATCTAACCTACCCTAGGAGACAGATGCTGTCCCCCCCTGAAACTGAACAAAGCAACTGCATGCCACAGGGACTGGCTCAGGGTCTTAAACTTCATAAAGCTTCTTGGAATCAGCGTACAGGGCTGAGAGTCAGGAGAGCTGCATTCTATTCTCAACTCTGCCACTGACTCAGTGTGAGACCCTGGACAAGTCACTGCCTCTTTGTGTGCCTTAGCATCTGTAAAAAGGGTCTGGAGATAATTATATTACTATTAATATTGCAGTAGTGCCTAGGAGTCCCAATCATGGACCAGAACTCCACTGTGCTAGGCACTATACATATGGAACAAAAAATGGTCTTTGCTCCGAAGAGTTTACAATTCATTTTCCTTTCTAAAGCATTTAGAGTTCTTCAAAATTGTTAAAATAATACTACCAAGAGGGAGGTGTAAATATTATTTCCGTGCCCTACAAGGAAAAGGCTGACTCTTACTATGTATCAGTACATCGTCTAGTGCAATGGGACCCTGATCTTGACTGGGATATTGCCATACTAAATAAATCAGATTAGAGCTGGGGTAACCGAGGCACGGAGCATTTAAGGGATTTGACCATGGCTATATAGTAAGTCAATGACAGAGCTAGGAACAGAACCCAAAAGTTCCCAGCTCCAGCCCTCTGCTCAAATCACTAGGCTAAAATTATTTCCTTGTGAATAGGAATGATTCCTTCCAGTGTCCGAGGGACTGCAGCCTGATTGCTAAGAGTAACCAGCCATGACCCATATGCCCACTAATGGTCCCTACATTACATCCTTACACGATGAAATTCAATACAGACAAGTGAAAAGTACTACACGTAGGAAGGAAAAATCAAATTCACAATTACAAAATGAGGACTAACTGCCTCGTTGGTAGTTCTGCTGAAAAGGATCTGGGGGTTACAGTGTATCACAAATCGAATATGAGTAACCATGTGATACAGTTTGCAAAAAAGGGCTAATAATATCATTCTGGGCTATATTAACAGGAATACTGTATGTAGGACATGGGAAGTAACTGTCCAACACTGGTGAGGCTGGAGCTGGAGTACTGTGTCCAGTTCTGGTGCCACACTTTAGGAAAGATGTGGACAAACTGGAAAGAATCCAGAGGAGAGCAACAAAAATGATAAAAGGTTTAGAAAATCTGATCTATGAGTAAAGGCTAAAAAATCTGAGCAAGTTTAGTCTTGAGAAAAGAAGGCTGAGGGGGAAGCTGATAGGAGTTTTCAAATATGTTAAGGGCTGTTACAAAGAGGACTGTGATTAATTGTTCTCCATATCCATTGAAGGTAGGTCAAGAAGTCTGGGCCTATTCTGTAGCAAGGGAGACTTAGGTTAGATATAAGGGAAAAAGTTCCAACCGTAAGGGTAGTTAAGCTTTGGAATAGGTTTCCAAAGGAGGTCATGGAATCCCCATCATTGGAGGTTTTTAAGAACAGGTTAAATGAACACCTGTCAGGGATGGACTAGGTTTCCTTGATCCTGCCCCAGCACAGGGAGCTGGACTTGATGACCTCTTGAGGTCCATTCTAGCCCTATGTTTCAATGATTCTGTAATGAATGGCACCCCCGAAAGCTGAAAGATGACAGGATTCAGAGTCCCAGTGTTCATAGTAAGAGTGTTATTCAGCCAGACTGACCACAGATGCTTAGCCAGTTGCTCCCACTCACTTATGGATGCTCAAGTAGGCAGTGGTGCTGGTACATCCTGTCGACAAAGCCTCAAAGATGATGGAGGTATCAAGCCGTGACAGTCCCGAGCCACCTACATCTGGTTTCACATAGATCCCGCCGAACCCCAGCTGGGCTGCCTTCCGCATTGTCTCCACGGGGAATGTTTCCTATCGGAGGCACACAAGGAAAAAAGACATTGCAAGAGATCAAGATCAAGACTAGCTTCAGGTGAAGATGAGCCATGAAGTCCAGTTCTGAACTTCCACAAAGTTTAAGTGGGCAGGTAGGCAGCTAGATAGATCAGGGAGCAAGTGCAGGTTTTCTGACTTCTCCCTCCTGCCTGCTGGGGTCACTGATGGCAGCAGGGTGCCATTGCATCAGCATCCCTAAAGGAAATCTTTCCACTGTCACAATCACAGCACTGAACAAGCGGGGAGGAGCTACTGAGGACACCACTACCTGCAGGGCTGGGGCAAGGGGGATGCTGCGGGGGGAAAAAAAAGAGAAGAAAAGAAATGACTAGCCCTTTAATGCAGACAAGAGGAGCTCCTGAGGGAGGAGAGGGCGTTGGGTGAAGTATCCCTTTTGTGGGCTGGCAGCTGGCCTGTGCTCTCACCTTTTCATCCCATTCTGCCATATGAGGGGCCATCTCCTTGGCAGCAAAGTCAAAGGCGACCTTTTGGAACTCCTTCTGCTCCTCAGTCAGGCCTGTGGATGCTGGAAGAAGAGTGGATACTTTCAGAGGATGGGGAAGGAGGCTGCAAACCTCCTCACTTCTTTAATACCCAAGATCAATTTGAAACGTTGTAGTAATTATTGTTCACAGTCCAATATCGCTTAGCCCTATTATCTACACTGACCCACTGTGGCATTACAAGCATCGGCCGTGCCTCCCAATGAATCAGTGCAGAATGAATGCCGCTGCATGCTGCTACGAGGCAGTGGTCTAGCAGAGGGGCTGCCTTCTGGTGAAACAAAACCAAGGTCCTGATCTCTTGTGGTCACTGAACATGAACTGCAATACACAACTAAAATGTGGGGGGGGGGGCTTTATTGGTGTTTTTTTATGCATAAAGGTACCCTTGATATTCTACAGGGTTGTTTTTGTTGTTGTTGTTGTTTGCCTGGATATTTCCTCTCCCTCTCCATTAGAATGATCACTTTTTGATTTCTTTGCTTTTCTGGAGAACTCACTGGAGAGCTGGATTGAGGCTTCACAACAGGGCAAAACTTACTGCAACCAACTCCAGCTTCCATGTAAAAACCTTGTCTGCAAAGGAGAGGTGGGGGGATGAACCCATGTAGTTACACTAGTATGAGCCCTAAGCATAAATGTGTTTCATCATTGCAATTTACACCAGTAATTTACTAGGGAAAGTCACACATATGCAAGCCTGTGACCTTAGATCCTGTACTGGTGTAACTGTGACATAAGTACACCCCTGGGGAGAAGGCAATATGGAGTCACACGCAGGTTAGAGCTCTTTGTTTTTGTCAGAGTTAAACAAAACCCAATCACGCAAAGCAAACCCAAAAAATTTCAAATACAGTCAGACCCATTCCCCCTTCCCACTCAGTTACAACTAGGAAAGCTACAGCCCAGGTTTCAAAATCCTGCAATGGAACTATTAACTCCCCAGGTCCTTCAGAGGATCCTCTAGCAAAAATTGGGAAGACAGGAACTGATATTCCTCATTTTAAAATATTCTATTGTAACCACATTCAGAGACACACACACCCCCCCGCTGTGCTAGGTGCTGTACAAACACGCAGAAAGAGTCTGTGCCCTGAAGAGCTTACACTCTAAGATAAAATAAACTTTAGACCATCCTCACACATCATAAAGAATCAGTAAAGGCTATAGGCAAAATATATTCCCCCTTTTATAGTCCACATTTAGAGATCCTATAGCACTTCTTGTAAAAGTAGAGACAGGAATCCTCATGCCTTGGCTAAAGGCTAACGTGCATAATTATGTTCTGCTTCATGAAATTCCCACTTCTTAGAATCATAGGGTTAGAAGGGACTGCCAAGATCTAGTCTAACCCCCACCTACAATTAGATTTGAGATTCTTTTTTGATGCAGGCCCTACAATGTGTCAAGGCGCTGTGCAAGTTGTTTGAACAGCACCAACACATGGGACTTTCACCACTTCCCCAGTAAAACCATTCTCCAGCTGGAAAGATCTCACTGCTCAGAAGCTTTTCCTGACGTACAGCCTAAGTGTGCCCTTTCTTAAATGCATTACCCGCTTTGGACCACACTCAGCAACGCCTGCTGTTCCCGAATGGACAGAGGAAGGCGGCTCAGACGCAGCGCTGGTTTTCTGGGCCCCAGCCCCTTCACCACCTCCCTTCTATGTCAGATGCGCCCATCCTCATCGCCTCTGGGCGCCCCTGCTCCCACATCCTGCCCCCGCCCCGCCTGGCCCCGCGCACTGGGGAGAGCTCGGCCCCTCTGCCCTGAACCTTACGGTCAATGCAGGAGACGATCCTCCTGCGCCCCAACCCCTGAAGCCAGCCGGGGCTCCTCCGCAGCTGGGCCCCTAACCTGCTGCAGCCTCTCCAAGCCATGCCCGCAGCCGTCCTGTGCCGGGGCGCCTGCCCTGCGCCGCACCGCGGGAGTCGTAGTCCGCCGCGGAGGGCAGCCCGCAAAGCATCCCCGGCTCAGGACGGGGCGCGGGACTACAGCACCCAGAAAGCACCGCGCGGGGAGGCTGAGGAATTGTGGGAGCTGTAGTCCCCCCCACCATTGCGGGATCGAGGCTCTCGCATTGGCGGCTGAGCAGGGGGCAGGTCTTAAAGGCATTGCACGTTTGCATAACTTTTATTGCCCGCCGACCTTCAGTAGGCGGAGAGGCAGGCGGGGTCCACCCCCTCACCCCCACCCGCTGTGCAGCCAGGAGGAGTATCCTTCCCTCCGCAGAGAGAGTGGCTGCTGCCCCCGCAGCTGGTGAGGGGAGCCCTGGGAGGGAGGGGGCAAGCCCAGGACATGGGGTGGGGTGGGGTGGGGAGGGGAGGGAGCGAGGCATGGGCTGGGGGGGGGGGGGGAGAGGAGAAACAAGCGCTGGGCATGGGGGCAGGGTAGAGGGGGGGAGGGGAGGGAGCAAACCCTGGGCATAGGGGAAGAGGGGGTGGGGTGAGCCCTGGGCATGGGGATTTGGTGGGGGTAGTGGGAGGAAGCCTGGGGAGCAATGACTGTTCTGCTGTGGTTACCAGCAAAGTTGCCCATTAGCTCACTAAGCAGACATCAGGTTGGTCCAACACCTACCACTGGAGGATTCAAACTTGCCACCTAAAGCTGCAAGGCTCTGTCCCAAGAACCATCCAGTGCTCCCAGGATAGGACACCGGGGCTTGCACCTAGAAGGGGGAATGTTTATACCCTTTCTGCAGCAGCATAGCTGGCGCCCCCTCCACTGCAGGGGTGGGAGGGAGGAGAAGGTGGATGGGAACAAAGGGGACATTTGTCCATCCCCCCCCAAAAAAAAAATCCTCAAAAGGGTCCCAGATTATTGTCAGAAAGGCCAAAATATGTACAAATTTCCCCTGTTTAGCAGTGGAAGAGCAGCTGATTGGAGAGTCTTCATCCCTGATATATATATATATTATAAATCACAACAAAATACTAACACAATAGCCAATTTTTACTTCTTTAAACTCTTTAAATGAATTGAATGGTTTCTTTCTCTTTTTGCTTGAATAAGTGGTAACAGCAAGTGCCCCCCCACAGGTGCTTCTACTTGCAGAAAAACTAGTTCACGGAAGCCAGAGATGTCTCCGCAAGGCAAAAAGAGAAGCAGAGCAACATTGGCAGGTCTGTGCAGAAGTCTTACCGCGCTCAACAGCTGTAGCTTTTTGGCTGTTGGGTTCTCATATTTGGGTGTGGGTTCCAGTTTATAGTGAAAACATGGACAGATACTCCCTGTACTTGCCTGTAAGCTGCCCACCTTCTCATAGGCAAGGATTTTGCAGATTGTATGTCTCTCTTCTACAGATGGTCTGGGGGACCCATATGGACCTGACAGGAGTTTTCTCCTCTCTATAATAAGGGATAGTGATGTTTCCTTACAGTGCAAGGCTGTTGGGAGATTTAATTTGTTAATATTTGTAAAGCATTCTTAGATTGTCCACTGTAAAGGTACTCTAAGTCAAAATACTGTGTAGCATTGTTGTTATACTACTTACTAGAACAGAGGAGTATTATCAAATAACTAACCAACTGTGTTAGAGGCAATGTGACTTAGTGGTTAGGGCACTGGACATTGTATTCCCACCTCTGCTACTGATCTGCTGTGCGAACTTGGGCAAGTCACTTTTTTTCTCTGTGCCTCTGTTAGCCGCTCTCTTGGCTGTATGCTATTTACGATTTTAACCATTTTCAGGCAGGGACTGTCTCTTAGCATCAAGCACAGTGAGGCCTGTACCTCTGAGGCTTTTAGGTGCAGGAGATTATAAATAAAAGTACAGGAGATTATAAATAAAGTACACTGATGTACAATTTTTGTATGTTCACTTATGGGCTAATTCACAGAGTTTGGCTCCCTGCACCTAGTTTCTCATCTGTTAGTACAAAGTAGTCTGGTTGTTGCACGTCATTAGGGCCAGTTTTTTGAATCAAGCTAATAGACTGTGGCTTGCCTATATTTAAATGACAGTACGAGCAAAACCTTGGCAATAGCTAGACCACAGCTGTCCAACCAACAGTAAAAACTCCTGTTTTTTTTATCTTGGAACACATTTCAGATGTGCTGGAAATCTTTGTAAGTGATGTCAACTGCCTAAGCTAGAGGCAGGGATCCACCAAAACTTCTTTTCTAGCCAAATGTTGTCCCGTATCAAGCCCGCTGGGATATAAATCAGGTGTTTACAGCAATTGTCAAATTAGGAAACAATGCGTTCTGATTTCTCCACTCATGTTGTGTTTTTTTAAAGGTAAAGAGAGGCCTGCTGCTAAATTTGCCAAAAGTAAGATTCAGGAGGAGGAAGAACTCATGATGCCTGCTCCTAAGGAGAGGAGTTCAAAGCCCGTGGGGAGCAGTACAGGAAAGGCTACCAAGAAGGCGGCCTGCCCTAGTGCACAGGGAAGCAAGCAAGTGTACAGCCACTGGCTGATGAAATCAGAGCCGGAGAGCAGGTTTGAGAAGGGAGTGGATGTGAAAGTAAGCACTGGATCTTCCTTACTGTCACCAGCCCAGCATGTGCGCTCAGGAATGAAGAGGAATGGAAGCTGTTTTATTTCTAGCTAGAGGGCTAGTGTCTAAACTTTATGGATTGTGGGGTCATAGGATTCAGGTTTAATATCAAAATTACCTTATTTCTTTCTTTCACAATAAAGAGTCACCTTCTTCTCAAATACCCTTCTCTTTCTGGGTGTGCGCACACACAGATTTCATTCTCTTCCAGGCCCAGAGAGATCCTGTAAAAAAGCCACACCAGGCAGTGTGTGTGGAACTCAATGTATGTACCTTGTGACCACGAATGGTTGAAGGCCCTGCTAGGATTTTTAATCCGGGTCAGCAGGAAGTCTTTCTGTTTCAGATCTGGTCCTTAGACTGCCAAAACATTGCCTCTGCAGCTTAACTTTCTTTACTTTAAACCAAGCAGGGACCAAAAGCTTTGTAACCCAGACAGTATGAGGAGAGATGCCCTAGAAACACATCAATGTACATAGACAATAAGAAAGGCTTCTGTGCACTAAATCCAAATGACAATCCAAGTCTAACCTCCTGTTTTTACTTTGATTGGGCAGTTCGGCATTGAAGACTTAAAGGCTCAACCCAATCAGACAGCATGCTGGGATGGAGTCAGGAATTACCAAGTAAGGAGCAGTGATTGAAGGCCTGGATTGCAAATACAGCATCATTGAAATATCACTATTGCAAACAAGAAAACAAAAATTAGCTCTTTATAAATGCTAGACTGCAGGCAAAATAGATGACTTGTTCACCCTGTGTCCAAATTCTTCCCCTGCGTACACTAAACCAATTGTTCCTACTTTCTGCAGTTTGGCTAATTATCTATGGCTTAAAAAAAAAATCTCCCCAGACATGTTCAGGCAGGCCAGTCCTCTGAAAAGTAGTCTGATTTTTCTGTCTGGTTTCAGAAAGAAATATGCAGGTTCAAAGCAAACATCAACCCTCATTTCTTTCCTCTTCAGTTTTTTCCTGCAAAGCCCCAGCTAACAGGACTCCAGCTTCTTGTCTATATAGTTTTCTGTTTCGGCACACTAGTACAGTGGGAAATTTAAGCACAATTTTGTCTCTTTATAAACAAAACCAGCTTTGCTGCTTGTTCTGTAACCAGGAACTTTAGACTCCTGCAGTTGCTGAATGAGGATGGCAGAGCTGCTGAATTCCAATAGACATTATAGCTACTACGACCCTAGGTCTTACTTCTTTTTCTTACTTGAACTTAGAGAATAAAATATCTTGACATTTTGTAGGAATGTTTGTATGAGCGGGTCTGAAGCACCAGTGTTCTCCACACTTCCATTCTTCCTTCTTGTTTCATTAAGCAGCTAATGGGCACAGCCTTTTGAAACTTTCCTATAGGGGACACTGCTTAGGCCCTCCTCATGGCTTAATTACAAAGTTCAGTGGTCTCTTATCTAATCATCTGACAGGCACGGAATTTCATGAGAGACATGAAAGTTGGGCAAGAAGCATTTTTCTATCACAGTAACTGCAAAGAGCCTGGGATTGCTGGAATTATCAAGGTGAGAGCCTTTTTCTAATCCTTGCAACAGTGAAATATTTCACTGCTGGTCTATTGGAAATAGCAGCACATTAGCCCTGCTCCTACCTCAACCCCAGAGAAATGCAAGAGTAGCCTAATCATTAGTTGTGAAGAGCCTACAATCACTGGTTCACAGACCAGCAGAGCTGACTCCCACTTCACCCTTTCCCAATTGAAACAGAGCCAATTTATGCGATCTCACTGGTTTCATGCTGGAGTGTTTCCAGACAAGGCAATGGAGTTATGCCAGATTTACACCAGTGTCCAAATAGAATCTGCCCCACTGGGTTCCACACAGTTGTGTATGAAGATGGTCTTTCGGATTAGACTTTAAGCATCTGACCTCTGTGGGTCTACAAGATTAAGAGTACATGGGTATCCCAGTGACATGGCCCTGGCCCACCCTCTCTCCTCCACTGTGGCGCACTGGTGCGTTGTTGGTCTCAGTGTTGTTTAAAATGCTTTGGGCAGAGAACGTAAAGAAGAATGTCATCCCCTTAGAATGGAGCTCCTATGGTCAGATCCAGGGAGAAACTGGCAACTCTGCAGCAGTATTGCCCCATTACTCCTCATCAGGATCTTTTGATGGACACCTCATATCTTATGCTGCTAGGAATACTTAGCTGGCTGATCATGAGAGGTATAGGCAGAGTGCAGGAACCCCAGTCCCTGATCGTTCCATCAGATGCCCTGCTTCAACACTCAGTGACTTGATCCCCTGAGATGTGTACTTTTGACTGCTATTAGTAAGGTCCTTGAATTCTATGCCCAGTTCTGACTGCAACCTTAGGCAAGTCCCTTAAACCCCTGACTCAGTGTACCCATATGGAAACTGCATATACCTCACCAAACTCAGAGGGTGCCTAGATAGTATTTGTAAAGCATAGTAGTGAAGGGTGTGCTAAAGGTGTTGCTTTTGATATGCCCTTCCTCTCATTTATGGTGGGTCAGGAGGTGTCAACAACTCAAGTCTTACTCATGAGTCTCTACTCTGCTTCCCTTTTAATTTTAGATTGTGAAGGAGGCTTACCCAGACCACACTCAATTTGACAAGATGGACCCTCACTACGATTCCTCCAGTACCAAGGAGAACCCTAAGTGGTCCATGGTAATGTATTAAGTTACACACACAGCCAGTTCTGAACACTACTGATGTGGGCAGAGGAAGGGAGAGAATCGGATGGCCTCCCTGGTCTATCAAAGCCCCTGTTTGAACCTACACCACCTCTGTCATGAGAGGGAATTCATTCCAGTTGTTTCCCTGCTCCTTTGCTCTACCTTGGGCCCCCCATCCTGGAGGATGCGGAGATCCATATACCCTAAAATTCTTACCACCTCACTTGGAAACCCTGCTGCCAGAAAACAGAACCTCTAGCCTCTCTCTAGTGCAGAGCTCAGTGGCTGGGGATGGAAGATTACTCTGCACACCTTTAAGTCCCAAGCTGAGTCTACACTAGGCAGCGTTTATTCTTAAAGCACAAGAACACAACTGTAGGGCAGTATTAGACATCAGCCCTACGTCCCTAATAAACGTCTTGTCCCCCAACAAGATATGGACTCCTTCCTCTGATGCAGCGGCTCTCAACCTTTCCAGAATACTGTACCCCTTTTGGGAGTCTAATTTGTCTTTCTTACCCTCAAGTTTCACCTAACTTAACTACTTGCTTACAAAAATCAGACCTAAAAAGCGTCACAGCACATCGACTGAAATTGCTGACTCTCATTTTCACCATAGTAAAAAATAAATCAACTGGAATATAAATATTGTACTTACAGTTCAGTGTATAGCATAGAGAGCAGTATAAGCAAGTCAGTGTATGACATTTTAGTTTGTACTGACTTCACTAGTGCATTTTATGTTGCCTGTTGTAAAACTAGGCAAATATCTAGATGAGTTGCTGTACCCCCTGGAAGACCTCTGCCTATCCCTGGTGGAGAACCACTGCTCTAACATCAATAGTTCTTGTCCATTTCTAGCAACTGCGTTCCCTCATTGCCCATGTCTCCCCACTCACCAGGTGGACGTCCAATTTGTGCGGATGACTGAGCGCTTCATCCCCCTGTCCGAGCTGAAGGCTCATTACCAGGTGCACAGAGCTTCGGGAGGCCCGCTGAAGGACATGACACTGTTCACCAGGCAGAGGCTCTCTGTCCAACCCCTGACAGATGGTAAGAACCTTTCCCCTACTAGGGGTGTCTTGACAAGATTCCTGCTAAGGAGAAACCCTTGCTTAGGACACTAGTGTGTTCCTCTTCTTACTCCCTTTTCCTGCCCCTTCACCCAGAGGAATTTGAATTCGTCTTGAGCCTTGAAGAGAAACCAAGTTAGACAGACTGCAGCAACCGGGCCCATCGAGGCTGAAAATGCCCCCCGGTCCAGCCAGAACCCTCCCTTCCAAATTTATACTCTTCAACCCAACCCCAGGGAAGACTCTGCGAGCGGACCAAAAGGAGGTGTATATATTCACTGTTATTTTGGTGCACCGTGCTTATGTTTAAATAAAGCTTTTTTAAAGTCAGTGAGACAGACTTGATTTTTCAGGGATGGAGAAGGGTTTGCAGCTCCCCTTTACCTCAGAGAGGACCAAAAAAAAGAGCTTGCCTTCCTGATTCCCTTTACGACAAGCGGTGCCGAGACGCATAAGGCTCCTTCCACTCCTCGGTGCAAACCCTGCCATGGAGCAGAAAGACAGATCTCTCAAGAGCAAGGATACCACATTCAAAGCAGGCTGCAGGGAGAGCGCAAGACCTGATGTCAGGTTTTTAATACTGTCGCCTGTGGGACCGAATGACGTGGGCTGTGGTTGAATCCTTGTGCTGGGCTAGTGTTCACAGCCAAGTTCGCTTCCTGAGCTTGCTCTAGGTCCTGGTAAAAGGAGAAAAAAACCCACCCACTGGAATGGAGTAGCCATAGAAGTCACCCATCAGCACGACTCCGGGTGCACGTTACATGGCTTAAAGGGGAGCTAGTTAGCTTTCCCCAGTCAGAAGCACGGCTGCGCCACGCCCTTGGAGGCAGCACAGTGAGGAAAAAGGCTGCATTCTCCCTTCCTCAGGTGCCTGCTGAGCGCCCAGCCGGGCAGGACAGTTTGGACCTGCAACGTAAAACAAGCCAGACAAACGAACGCATGGCATCTGAAAGCCTAGAATGGCCCCTTTTAATCCAAGAGGCAAACAAACAGATTTTAAAATACAGCCACTGAAAAGACGAATTAAGAAACATGTAAACACTGCAGGGGCTAAATTACAAGTCGCACTGCTTGGTTCAGTGCCGATGCACCCCTCCACCCGGTGAGAAGCTGCTTGGAGGGGAGGGGACACCCACAGCACAAGATAAAACAACCCAGCAGGGGGTGCACTGCAAAAGCCACAATAGCTCCCCGCTCCTCTTAGTAAACAGTTGGCTTTTTCTTTTCTGTCAGGGCTTGGCATTGAAGGTTCATGTCTCTCCTCTCAAGAGCCAATCAGTATAGATGGGGCAGGTATCATCACCCCCAAACACAGGGCATAATGGAAAGCAGGTTGAATCATCTAATCAGAGAAGGTAAAAAGGTGGGGAGGGGTGACTTTCAAGCCTAGTCCTATGATGGGGGACACAGAGGTGCAGAAAAGTTAACAAAAGGAAACATTTTGGCTCATGCACCATTTCTGACTAATCCCTCTCAGAGTGACAAGCAAATGCTGTCTGAGAATCTTGGGGAGAGGGGGATTTCCATCTTTTGGCAATCTCCTCAGGTCCATCACTGATCCTGTTTCACCCCTCACCTAATGCAGAGATGTGTTCACCCCCTGGGCTTCTTAACACCAACATACTACAACCAAGAGAAGTATTCAAGCACAAAGGGATTTCAGGATGGCTGTTTTGAGATGAGGCGAAGGAGAGAGTGGGTCAGGGTGCAGCTGGGCTAGGATCAGCCCCGCAGATACCATCTGTTACCTGGACTGTCTCCTAAAGGGAGCCTCACCTGCAGAACATGGTGTGACACTAGTGTTCACAGCAGAGAAGAGGCAATTAACATCCCCTGGGATGAAGCAGGACTCTCCATCTAGGTTAAGAACCATAGCCCTACATGTGACTGAGTGAAAATAAAACTTAGTTTGGCAAGCAGAAAACACATTTATCACTGAACTACAGCAGCTTTCTTACTACGCAAACACCACCCTCCTCCCACCCAGACCCCACCGTCACTACAGGCACCAGGGCACTGTCTCTCACAGAGACAAACGTTGCAGAAGATGCTTTAACTTCCCAGCAGCCAGAGAACAGCCCTACATCCAACCAGAGGAAATTCCAGAATCAGAAGCAAGCCTGGCCGAACATCAGGAAAACCATCAGTACCACTCCCGTTAGAGGGAGTGATGTCTTGGTTTAGTTCAGGTTTCTGTCTCCATATGCTGGTTGGAGGTTTTATTACCTGCTTCCTAGAAAGGGATCTAAAAAGGATGAAGAACATCCAAATCCCATCCATCAGTTAAGTCTAAAAGACCATCTCTGAACTTTAAAGGAAGACTGAATCCCTTCCGGGTACATTCTCATGATCCAACTTAACTCAAAAGATTAAATGGAGTTTATTTTGAGTGAAAGACATCCCACGCTCAGGTCCTGATAGCTTCATGCCCAAAGACACCACCACTACTGTTCTCATCAGGCCCAACTGACCAAGAGCTGACTGTATGGAAGCAGAAAGTTTTGCCAGCCACCCTGCCATTTTGCTTCACTTCACTTAGCAGCACATACAGGCCAGTAGCTCCTTAAACAAAGGTGTCCCATTTGCCAGGACTATTAATTGCTTATCCCAGGTGCCCAGGGGGTAACCTTCAAGCCTTTTACATACAGGTGCTTTTAAAGAACACCCCCATGTCCCCTCCTGTCCCACCCTGCTGCTCTTTCAGATAATTTTCAGCCAATCAGGGAAGTCCCCATGAAGTTTAACCACAGCACCATTGGGGTGAATCCTAGGGCCAGATGAAGCAGAGTTTCATTCAGATAAATTGGAAACAAGGAGAAAGCCAGAAGGGAAACAGTCCATCACTTACAGCAGCACTTCAGAGGCTGCACAGGCCACCGCAAGGCTTTTCCTTGTACAACTCCTAGAAAGACCTGACTGCAACTGCTTCCCACCACAGCATGTGGAGTCTGTACAACTGCTGTGCTATTACACTCTCTTCTATCTCCAGCATACACAAGCTTCCCAGGGCCCAGCGTGGCGATGTCTTACAGCATGGATTACAAACTACAGCCTGACCTCCCGGAGGCGAGACTATCAAGGCTCTGTGTGCTCTCTTTCACTGGACGGTTTCCTCCCAGACTCTCTGCCTAGCAGCTCCGCTAGCTCACCCATACCTCATCTGCCCTATACAGTATCCATATGCCTGTCAATTCCACAGACAGCTGCATCCATGAGCTCCCAAGGCAAGGACACGAAGGCAGCATCATCTGCTACGCTGCACAACCTGGCTCTGCTATTCACAGGGCTGATTCAACTAGTTATATAACGATTTGCAGCAGAGACTCCAGGAACAGCATGGGGGGGTGGGGGGGAGAACCCATCAGGCAGGCTACACTTCAAGCCTAAACTCCGCACATGCGCACTCCCGCCTTCCAGCTGAAATGCTTCATCGGGCTCCCTCCTCCCACTCACCTCACAAGGGCTTCTTGATGGCAGCAAAATGCCTTCCTACATGCCCAAAGGGACATACCTACTGCCGAGGAGGAGCATCAAAATTTCCCCTCCCGCCTCCCCACTGCCATGCTGAAGGGGTCTCATGGCAACGGGAAAGCCAGGCAGCCCAATGGCCCCTGCATGTATAAAAGCAGCCGACCCCAGAGGAACGTAGGAGGTTGGGGAGCACTGAGGTACGTTCAACTTTGTGCCGTGGTTGCTGTAGCTTACATTGCCCCCACCCCACCCGACTGGTCCTTCGAAGATCAGAATTAAGTCAAAAAACTGGTACTGATTTTCATAAGTCTCTGGTGAAATGTTTTCTTTTCCCCTCGTTGCTGCTGCCGGCCCTGGACACGTGGGTTCTGCAGCAGCCTCGCTCCACAGGGCCCTTCACTGCCGGCTGTTGTTTTCTGCAGGCTGGGTGGGGGTCGTGGCCTCAGCATGGGAGGATGTCCCCTCAAACCGCTGAGAGGCAATGGCTGCCTGGTGGGACATGCTCTTCCTCACAATGTCTCCTTTCCGCCATAGCACCACTTCCTGTCAGAACGCAGACAGCAGGACCTGTTAGGACATGCAGCAGCTACGCTGGCCCCACCCAGGATGTACTCATAGGTCTGAACGTCTGCCTAAGCTGCCGGAGCAGTAACTTGCATCCATCCCCATATGCTGACCTATTCCACTCTCCATCCTTCAGCTGGGAAAGGCCATTCCAGCTTCAAGAGAGGGGCCCAGGCAGTGCAGACCTCTCGAAGGCTGGATGGTAGCACTCCTCAGAGGATGGGCCAGAGGCAGCCACTAGCTGCCAGGTCTGTCCCAATATGTGGGGCGACATTTGCCATGGTTAATGCAGCGCAGAGAATTGATAGGGGGATTACGGTAGATAAGCCCTCTCCGAGGAGCATCCCTAACAGACCCAGATAGACAGGTGCATCCTCTATCCACCCCCCAAATGATTTGGCTCCAGTGGGTACCCAGGGAGGAGCATCTTCCCCCACATCACCAGCCAGGCTGCCCCACATTCTTCTCTTGCGAGTTATAATGGAGTGCCTGAAGCAGCACTCCACCGCGCGGCGAAGTCCCACCCTTTCTCACCTGCTGTTTGAAATAGCGCCTTTCTTCTTCATCGATCAGCACCAGGTTGAGGTAATAACGCACCGAGAACTTCTTATTGATGTCCCTCATAGTGGGCGTCAGCTCATAGCCCGCCAGGAAGAGTCGGATAGGAATGGACTCCCCTGCAAAAGGCATGAGCGTAGGCACAACATACTGATTCAAATCTTACAAGGACAGCACCGGCTCAATAAGGTAAAACCAGAGCAAGCTAACGCCTGCAACTCTGCGCCTGAGTCTGGCGTACCTTACCACTGCTGGATGGGGTTTGGGCCGAATGCCCTCAGCTCCTACAGAATAGCAGTGAGCATGCTTACTCCTTAGCAGGGTCGTGCCCTTTGTGGCAAGCGTCCTTCCTCCACTTCAATACCACAGGGTTCCCTTCATTGCCCACAGCATTGGAGGAGAAAGAGAATGGAACGACATTCCTTCTAGCGACTGACATGGGAGCTCTAGAACAGAACTGCAGGTCCCCACTGCTGAACACTATCATCCAGAGAGACCAGATATCTCGGGGGATTGGCAATGAGATAAGATACCACCTTTCAGTGCTATGTTCTGAGACCAGGCCCAGGTCAGCAGTGGAAGTCTATTCCTAACTGTACCACTGACTTGCTAGGAGACTTAAAGACACCAGCAACGTGCCTCAATTTCCCCCACGTTTGTAAGCTGACATGAGATTCACCAGTGAAGAGGGATGCACGAGCCAGCTATTACCACACAAGAAAACAGGCACTCAGTTGAAGATAGACGACAACTTTATGGGACTCACAGTAGGTCCCACATTCCAGCAAAAATTAATGGTGCAAAACAAGCTCTGGACCTCCAAAGATTATAGGAGAGGAATGTAAATGGTTCCCCACCCCTTCTCACCTCTAACAGGTGCCCCATCCATGATCTCATATTTAGCTATTGTGTCATTCTCGTGGTAAACATTGGGGCCGGTCCCTGTTGTCTCTCTCTTGATGATATCTATCTCCATGTGTTTGATCTTGATCCGCACCAACAGGAAGTAGATTTTTCCAACAATCACATCTTTTAAGTGGTACCTTGAGAGGATAGGTAAGACAGCCAAGATCAGTTTTGGTCTCTGCACAACAGAGCAGGAAACAAGTTGACAAGCTGGAATGTGCCTGTCAGACACTTCCCCATTCTCCTCAGGGCACACTTCAGAGTCCATGGGCACCCCAGCCATGCGTTCTGGGCTGCTCCAAGCAGTAACTTTGCATTCATGCTCAATTCTCTGGGCATCAGCAAGTCTGAGTGGGATTATTGGATGAAATGACATCTTAGGCTGGACATTCATAAGAACTTCCCAGCAACAAGATCCAAGTCTCCCAGTGGCAACTGCTTAGGTAATTTAAAACAACACCCTGCTGGAGGATGCTCCAAGACTGGGTGGGAAGGATGGACTAGATCAGGGGTGGCCCACCTGTGGCTCTGGAGCTGCATGCGGCTTCTTGCAGAGATGCTGACTCTGGGGCTGGAGTTACAGGTGCCGACTTTCCAATGTTCAACCTCAGGCCCCGCCCTCACTCCACCCCTTACCCCAAGGCTCCGGCTCTTTCCCGCCCCCCCCATCCCCCCAAGCCTGCTGCACCCTTGCTCCTCCCCCCTCCCTCCCAGAGCCTCCTGTACACTGCGAAACAGCTGATTGCGGTGAGCAGGAGGCACGGGGAGGGAGAGGGAGGTGCTGATCGGCAGGGCTGCCGGCGGACAGGAAGTACTGGGGGAGGTGCTGATGGATTACTGTGGCTCTTTGGCAATGTATATTGGTAAATTCTGGCTCCTTCTCAGGCTCAGATTGGCCACCCCTGGACTAGATGTAGCCTAAACTGGTAATTTCCAACTTCTGTGCCTGAGTTAACAGCCACATAGTCCCACATTTAATCACACCATTCTGGCAAACAGCAGAAGCTGTGCCATTGGGCCACCTGGGACTCAGAACAATGGGAGTTCTCAATCTGAGTAAAATAAACCCACTTTCATCCTAATTCTATGCACCTCCCTCAGTATGTGGGTGCAGATGCCTCCGTCTGGATAAAGCACATTCCAGGGTGGTGGTGAGAGGGGAAAGATCTAAAGCAGGAACAGTCCCAGCACGTCAATCAACAGCCTGCCATCCACAGTAGGGAACAGGGAAAGCTAAGATAAATTACAGGGCCCCACCTAAAGTTTACAACAGGAGCTGCCTCTGCATATCTAGTCAAGTTAAGGGTCCCAGAGCTGCAGCCTGAGCCCGGAAGTCTGCACTGCAATGAGACAGCCCCACGACCTTGAGTCAGCTGGCATGAGCCAGCTGTGGGGTATTTTTTTTTTTTGGTGCAGTGGAGACATGCCCTAAGAGTCCCACCCAGCCGGCTGCATCCTCTCATGCAGGGAGTTCTACTCAGCAGCCGTTCTCAGGATACTTACTTGGATTTGTTATACTCAAACTCGATGTGCAGGCAATCCTCGATTCCCACCTCCATCTTGATAGAGGAATTGAGCTCCGGGTAGGTGCTGAGTGTGTGCACGACAATGTCCATCTCCTTCACCACATCATTTAATCTGCGGCTGACGGTCGCTCGGAGGAAATACCTGCAAGGGGAACACCTCATCCATTAGAACCCTTGCAGACTACCTCAAAGGGCGCAAAAGCCATGGAGGGAGGTGTTAGAGTGGAGGAGAGAGGAACATGGGCTTTGATGGAGCCACTCAGACCACCTGGTCCATCTAGTCCAGTAATCTGCCTCCTGTAGTGGACAATACCTGATGGTTTAGCAGAAGGGTGAAAGTCCTTTGTAGTGCACCTGAGCAATTGTACGCTGCTGTACACAGGGGAGACGTTCCAGCCTGAACCCTATGGCTTATTGCCCGAAAGCATGAGACGTGAGTACACTAATCACCACCTAGGTAACTAAACATTGATCTTAAAATTATCCAGCCCTCTTAAATGCAGCCCCAGCATTTGACTCGTTGACTAGATTTCAAGGTGACAGCATATCTTGACAGCCCAAATCTGAAATAGGATTTACAATTTGTGAAACACAGCAAGTCAACAAGGCATTTCTTTGCATCTAAGCCACGATTAAAATAAGCAGGCCCGATTACAGGACTATTGAAACACATTTAACTGACTCTGCTGGAGACTGAAGCAAATGACCAGACATTACTGTTTGATTGCCAAATAAATTGGAAGCATCTGGGAATCAGAAGAGACTTTGCTTTCCCTTATTTTTTAACAAGAAGAAAAAAAAAAAAAAAAAAAGGAGCAATTCAAGCATGATCCACATGCACAAGAGAAGCCACGACAGGCTGCATTTTACTACTGAGCTCGCTGCACAGCTGCTGGAACTGCACTCAGCGCTTGACGTGCTGTCCCAAGACAGCGCTGCTTTCCATCGTCACAGGCGCTGAGAACCGAACATTCAATTTCAGCCAGGGATCAGAGGCGCAGAGCCTTTGGCCGGCGGGCGCAACTGCAGTTGCAACACAGACGAGAGCTACCAAGAAGTAGCTGCAGACTGGAGGAACAGAGCGGAAGCCAGGGAGAGAAGCGTGGATTTCTGAAGAGGGGGGAGAAAGAGGAACGACAAAAAGGGTCGAGACCTCCCTTTTCAAACATGTGGCGTTCACAGGAGTTGGTAGATTTTCCACAGATTTTCTAGGCATCCCACACACAGTATCTGAACTGTCAATCCACCCCCATGGCCTAATATTTAAACATGAAATGGGACTATACTGTGACCCCCACACAAACAGCAGCTTGAGGGGCTCAAGACACATGCACACACATGAAGGGCCACAATTCAGTTTAAAAGGGAGAGTCCAGTGACACAGGCATAAGATAACTGTATTTACTAGCACGATACAGATTAGAAATTAATTTCTTCAACAATCTTTAGAAATTATCATCATTGCTCTGTTCCCTCTGCACGGTTAACTGTGAGTGTGGTGCCCCTCTCAGCTGGGAATAGCATTTTATCAGTACTTCCTCCCTGCTGGGGGGAAACAGCTCAGGCTGGATTGCCTGGGAAATCAGATTTTGGAAGTTACTGTCAGCTTGTTTTGAAATGATAGAAAATGGTTAGTTTAACAGCAGTTCAATCACTTTTCAATGACATGCCCCTTTTAAACAATTAACACGCCTCAGCTCTGATTTCCCACGGATTTCAAAGGCAAGACCCATATCCCATGGCCCTAGTCTATGGGCTTATCTACACTGGCCCTTTACAACGCTGCAACTTGCTCGCTCAGGGGTGTGGGAAAAAAAAAAAACCCTGAGGGCAGCAAGTTTCGGCGCTGTAAAGCACCAGTGTAGACAGCACACCAGCGCTGGGAGCTACGCCCCTCATGGAGGTGGGTTTTTGTTTTTGTTTGTTTTTTTTAAGAGCACTGGGAGATCTCTGCCGAGACTACACACGCCACGTTAAAGCTTTAAGGCTGCCAGTGTAGACTAGCCCTATGTTATCATACTGTCAAAGTTGACAGTTCCCTACTGGATTTTCAGTTGTTCCTTATTATATTTAAGATAGATTGTAGTTCTATCTATTCTTCCCAATTCGACTCTTAGACACAGGCATTAGACCCTTGTGTTGCTGTACTATCTGTTGGTGTGTGTTCATTTGGGGTACCTGGTACTGTCTCTCTTACTAGAAAGACACTGCATGAAAATTAATGCACAGGGAGAAGGCTGAATCTTGGGACCGGGAGAAACCCGACAGCGGGAGGAGACTCACCGTAACTTCACATTCTGCCCCGTGTAGGACTCGTACGGTTTTTCCACATGCGTGAATTCAAAGTCGAATGTCTGTGACTGGGTGAACTCACCAGGACGGGCCAGGTCCTTCACTAGAGAGACAAATTCATGGTGGTTTCCCCGGTCATAGTAGAGCTCTAGGAAGAGAATACTCGGTTAAGCAGTGCTGCTCGCTCTTCTGTGAGTAGGTCAGCTTTGGGAGAAGAACTGCAAGAAATGGGCATGGCAGAAAGGAACCAGTCCCCTACAAAGCCTCTTCCCTATTCTATCCCTTCTCCTCCACTTCCCAGAGAGAGAAGGCCTCCCTGGAAATCCTGAGGTTCAAACACAAAGGGCCATGCTTCATCCAGCCCCAACTGGGCCAGATACACAATGAGAGGAGTGAGCCAGGGTCTAAAGAGTAGAGCTGCACAGTTAGGTCCTTGACCCATAACGGGCCCAAGCTCATTTTGAAGTGCCAGTAAAAACAAGAACCCGATTTTGCAGATTGGTTTGTTCACCCTAGAAATCAGCAGTGCTGTTCCCCTCACTGGACAGCCCATGTTCGCACAGTGGCTTACATTCTCCTCTGTCAAGCGCATGACAGAGTCCAATACAACGAAAGGAGTGCTCTCTTAATGGTTCGATTTAGCAAACCTAGACTCCTGGGTTCCATTCTTGGTTTTGCCACTAATTTATTGTGACACCCTCAATACTTCCCTCTTCCGTATGCTGCTTCCCCCCCACCCCCATCAGTAAAATGGGGTCAGCTATGCATCCCCTGGAGGGTTGCTTTGCTACATTAGTATCTGTAAATTGCTTGAGGATCCTCCTAAATTACTTGAGTCATCCTACATTGTACAAGTAGAGAAGAAATAAGATATCCCATGAGCTCATACAAAATATCCAACCCACGGGTAAGGGAACAGGATAGACTGGTGTCAAAAATAGCTGAGTAGGTCAGTAAATATTCCACTCCCATGAAAGCAGGTAAAGAGAGAGGAGACAAAGAAAGCAGGAGCGGAGATTCTCATGATGTCTCTTCAGCTTTACTCACTTACTCCTACCTATAAAAACAAACCAGAACATCTACGTGGGTCAGTGTAATCAAGGTTAATATATCCAGATTACCTGCAAAGACAAGGAACCATCACAGAGCAAATCAGCAGCTACTGCCATCCCTTCTTTCATCACTTCCTGCAGATCCGCACCTTCAAGGTCGAGGCACTGGACTTGTAACCAGTAAAAAAACAAAGCCCCAAAACTTCCCCAAAATGGGGAAGCAGAGACAAAGCAGAAGTGTGGGGCTAGGAGGCTTCAATCTATCATTGCTCATGTCTCTCAAAGAAAGTTTAAGCAGCAGTGAGCGCAGAGGTAGCCCCGTTAGCTCCAGGGAACAAAAAAAGGTTAAGAAGTCCATTGAGTTCCACACTATGCCAGCACACAGCATATGACCACACAGAGAACACATCTTCAAGGGGTAAAGCTGAGCTGGTGATTCTATGATGGCTACATGGCTGGCCAGGGAAATGTTAGGGAACAAGGGTCTGTGTGGAAGAGTTGCTCAAACCAGCTGCAGATGAAAAGGCAGACATTTTCCTGTGCCCTCCCAATTGTTCCAGCAGTTCTCCAAGCATAGCTGTGACCAAGTGACCATCTTTAATATAAAGTGGCCCATAGGAACTACAGCCCCTCAAACATAATTTTCCATCTTGATCCAAGATAACAGAAAGTGACACACCAGGGGACCTGTATTCAGTTTGCTATTATACATAAGGGTAAAGGCACTCTACTCCAGTTTCCTGTATGGTGTGCTCCCAGAAAGTTGCCAATACAGCCCTTTGGTTAGGAAAAATTTGGGCAACCCTAATTCTTACAATCTGGAGCTGAGGTCACAGCTAAGACAAGGTCAAACATTATCACATGTCCACTGAACCCTGCTGCAGAGGCTTTCTGAAGGGCGGTCTTGTCATTAGAACACTAGCCTGGGACTCAGGAGATCTGGGTTCAGCTCCCATCTCTGTCACAGATTCAACGCGTGACCTTGGACAAGTCACTTACTTGTGCCTAATCTCCCCAGCTGTAAAATATGCAATAACGCTTTGTCTTGTCCACCCTTTTGTCCACCTTACCTCTTTAGACTGGAAGCTCTTTAGGGCTGGAATGATCTTTACTGTGTTTGTATAACACCTAGCATAACAAAGCCCTGATCTTGGTTGGATCCTCTGCGCACTAATGTAATACAATCATATAATAAACCATCCCTCCATTCAATACACCTCCACAAAGAGAGAGAAGGGATGCTCCTTTATGTGATGGGGAAGGAATGCAGGAGTGACATACAAAGAGACACGGACTCATCTCACAGCACAAGGCCAAAAGCAATGACTGAGTTTAAACTGGGAAAAAACAGACTGCCAGCGTACTAGGCTCCCAGCAACTACTGCCCAGGGGCTGAGATTAGCACTTTGACCTTCAGAGGAGGAATTGAGGATTCTTCATATTTAAAAAGACATCAGCATGTCGAACGTTAGAAAAAAGCCCCAGTTTGAGTTCAACAAAGCCATAGTTTTCCATTCTGACTTTTTTTTGAATCTACCATTTTTAGGATGATCTCAGAGAACAGTCACTGCAGACAGACTGATGTCCTGAAAGGAATCTGCACTATCCATCCATCCAGAGGGGAAACTGTCCTGGACGTTAACCAGAGAATCAGACACAGGACTCCTGGATTCTATTCCCAGCTCCATCACAGACCCTATGATCTTAAACAAATCACACCACTTCTCGGTGCTTCAGTATCCCCATCTGTAAAATGGGGGTAATGCCTATCTCCTCACCTCTGAGAGTCTAAATCCCTAATATGAGGCATTTGGAGATGGAAGGTGCTATAAAAGCACAATCAGTTATACCATCTTTCAGACCACTGGGGCTGTTTTTTGTTTTGTTTAAGGTAGTATAACCAAGTACAAGTCTGACCTCAAGTCTGGTTATGAAAACTCTCTTTGTAGCTGTAATAGACACATACTACTTATGTAGTGCTTCATGAAGTCAAAGCACTGAGCAAATCAATCAGTCTTCAAAACTCCTCGGTAAATATTATTTTTGGAGTATCATAACATCTAGAAGCCCTAGTTATGGACCGAGATTCTAGTGCGCTAGATGCTATACAAACACAGAGCAAAAAAACAGTCCACCTTCCCCCAAGAGCTTACAACCTAAGCACCCATTTTACAAATAGGGAAATGAGACTGGTGGAGTGCCTGTCCAAGGATGCACAGCGAGTCAGTGGCGGAGCAGAGAGTAAAGCTCATGCTGAGTTTACTCTGGAGATTTTAAACCCAGAGGCAGGTTATAATCCAGTTTTCTGATAATGGGGCCTGTTTATATATAATTAGCTATGTGCTTTCTCTGACCCCAGAAGTGTAACATGTGGTGCAAGTGGAGAAAATCAGAAGAGAAATGAAGTGAAGGTGGTGGGGCTGGGTGAGGAAAAACATCAATTTAATCTTCTGTGCCAAGGGATTTGCAAGGAAATGTTATCCATCTCAAGTTGAAAATGTTGATCACATTGATGTGCAGATGAACAGCTTCTACCGAGATTTTTAGAGCAGACAGGGCCCTGGATTTAAGGTTTTGTCTGAAAAGTCCCACACATGCATGGTACAGAGTTAATAAACGAATAAAAACTGTGCAAGTTACTCTAGGGTTTATCACTTCTTTTCACTCAAACTCAGATGAGTCCACAAAACGTTTAGTTCTTTATACCAATGGCATAGTGGGTAAGACAAGCACCTTCCCTCCTATTATGGGGGGAGGGAATCACTTATCTAAATTTGGTTTGCACAGTATAAAATTGCCAAATTCAAACTGCAATCACAGGAATAACAGCTCAGATATCAGATGACTTCAAGTGGATAAGGGGGTTAGGCCACCCCAACAGGGTGAGCAGAATCAATGGAGCTGGGGA
Organism: Lepidochelys olivacea; assembly: GCF_965140295.1. Lineage (NCBI taxonomy): Eukaryota > Metazoa > Chordata > Testudines > Cheloniidae > Lepidochelys > Lepidochelys olivacea. Next base: position 12,086,598 of record NC_140432.1, on the reverse strand, counting down.
CAGCAAGCTTTGAAAGGAAAGGAAGCTGACCCACAAGGGTAGTTCACTTCTGGGGCATAGCTCATTAACTGAAATGTGCACATACACCAGCTGGTCTGTTGCCTCATGCCCTCAATATAACCATTACCTCCCACAGCAGCCCTTCCCATCACACACAATGTACTCAATAGCACAGTAAATGCAGCTAGAGACGTAGCAACATGTTAATAAAAAGGATGGAGCATGATAAAGAACCCATCTTATACACTATAAGGGATGCTGCTGCCAAGATATTAAAACTTAACAACAACCCTGAAGGTTTGAATCTGAATTAAAAAACTCTCTCTATATATTTCAGAGCTCAGGTCACTGAATGAGCAGAAACAGGAAAACAGGATGAGAAAGAACAATGACCTGAAAAAGGAGTGGAACTACCTCCCTTCTGCACAGATTCAAGGGTACAGAACACATGGCTTGTCCAAACCTAAGAGGGGATTTAAAATAATTTCTGATAATCAAGGGACTTTTCAGCGTAATTACAAGACGCTGGGGATCATAACCCAATTTCCAAGAACAGGATGCACTGTAACTACCCATTTCCTAGGCAAATGGGAGACCGAACCTTGCCAGTGTTATCATTTAAGTATATTCCACCTGGAGGATTCAGAGTAACAGACTAATAAATTGGTTAGTCTCTAAGGTGCCACCAGTACTCCTTTTCTTTTTGCAACCTGGAGGAATTAGCCATGCAAAACAAATAAATAAAACTCCATTCAGTACACTGCTATGTATTGCTGCCCTCACTGAAAGGGTTTCATTTTTAATTTCAGAAGGGAAAGAGCAATCAGACTCCAATCAGAGGAATCACTACAGGATGGCAGGCGGATGAATGTGTTGCAAGCAAGCTTTAGGAAGCTGTGAGCCCAACCCACTCCGCCATGCTGGTACAAAGTACCACTCCCCTCACCCCTCCCAATTAAAGTCCTTGGCAATACACCATGCAATACTCTCACCCCCACATTCCCCGCTCACCAATTTGTCCAATGAACTCCACCTTGATGCCTTGGTGCTCCAGCCGCTTGTTTGGGTGCTTGAGGGTGAGGGTGACCCGACCTGATACTGTCTCCCCATCGTAGAAAAGGAAATATTTCTCCTTCTTGCCCTCTTCAGTCTTGTGCTCAGCCCTACGCCTACTCTCTGCATCGCTCAGCACCAGCTCCAACTCTGCACTCTGCCCAAACCCAAAGAAGCTCATCTCGCTGCTGGGGAGGAAGGCACAATCCCAGAGGGGGCTAATGGGGTTGCTGTGGGGAATGGCGTGTACTACTCCAGGGAGCACTGGAAGAGTGGCAATGTTTGAGAATTTTGTTTTCTTCAAGGGGCTCAAATACGATGGCAATGGATGCAGTACAGAAACCCAGATAAGGAAAGTGGATGTAATCCAATTTTAGGGATGAAGACTGTAATGCTAAAGGATCTTGGTGAGGTTCAATCCTAGCAAGCTGAGTGACTTCAGGATGGAAGAGAGTTCAATACAGCTCAAAAGCACTAGAAAGATCTATATTTCTGGAGGACGGGGATAGAGTAACCTCAGAGTGCTAGAGGGCTCCTGTTGCTTAGGAAGGGGAGTTAGAGAAGGGTGGTCCAATGCAACCAAGAGAGGGCCTAGAAAGCTGCTTAAAAGGGCGATGTAACAGCCTAAGGAACTGCTGCTGTTTTGGAAAGGGCTGCAGCATAAAGGTCGCCCATGGAGTCTGCAGCCGCTGCTCGGAGATGAATTACAAGGAAGGGCCCTTGGCAGCTGGAGACCGAGGGATTCAGTGCACCCCGTGGGGGGGTCTTCTGCCTCTTACCTTCACTACTCAGGAAGGGGTGTGGGGTGCTGGGTAACGAAAAGGGAGCACTTACCGCTTGGGGTGTGTGTGTGGGGGGGGGTGCAATGCAGCAGGGGGCACCACTGCTAGGGGAAGGAGGTGCAACTGGGAGGGTCCCCCCCAGCGAGAAGATATCGAGAGTACTCCGGCTGTGGGGGCAAGGGGGTGCAAATGGGGAGGGGCCCCGGCTGTGGGGGCAAGGGGGTGCAAATGGGGAGGGGCCCCGGCTGTGGGGGCAAGGGGGTGCAAATGGGGAGGGGCCCCGGCTGTGGGGGCAAGGGGGTGCTCTGGGAGGCCCTGCTGGCAAGCGCTCAGCCCCCGTGGTCTCCGCAGGGCGAACGGAGCGCAGCGGTCACCCCGCGGCGCAGGAGCCGGGCTCGGAGCTCGCACGATGCGGACCCCGCTCCGGGCTGGGTGCGAGGGGCTCCGCAGCCCAGATGCGCTCGCGCTCTGCCCCGGCTGGCTGGCACTAGCTGCGCTCGAGCTGTCCTCCAGGGCCGGGCCTCGCACTGCGCAAGCGCCGCCCGGCCCGGCCTCGCTTCCTCCCATTGCGCAGGCGCCATCTCCCCGTTCCGGGGCTCACTCCGCGCGCCGCCGCATTGGCTCCGCTGTGGGCGCCCCGCGCAGGCGCAGCCGGCCAGCCAGGCCTTGGCCCCCGCCGACAGCGGACGGTGATTGGTCGCTGCCAGGCCGGAGCGCGGATTGGCGGGTTCGAAGGCACCGGCGGCGCCGAAGCGAGGAAGGCAGGATGGTGGCGGCCGAGGGGCCGCTGCGGGGCTTGGCGAGCTGGGGGCTGCGGGCGGTCAGTGCGGGTAAGCGGCGGGAGCCCTGAGCCCGGCCACGGGGCTGCCGGGGAGACCTTCAGGGGAGGGGGACTGAAGGAAGAGGGGAGCCTACGGGGAGGGGTTGGGGGAGGAGAACTGGACGAGGCGGGGGGCTGGGAGAGGTGGGGGAGGAGGAGAAATGGGGGAGGAGGGCTAGGAGAGGCGGGGGGCTGGGAGAGGCGGGGTGGGGAGGAGAACTGGACGAGGCGGGGGGGCTGGGAGAGGCGGGGGGGAGGAGAAATGGACGAGGCGGGGGGGGCTGGGAGAGGCGGGGGGGGGAGGAGAAATGGACGAGGCGGGGGGCTGGGAGAGGTGGGTGGGGAGGAGGGCTGGACGAGGCGGGGGGCTGGGAGAGGTGGGTGGGGCGGAGGGCTGGACGAGGCGGGGGGCTGGGAGAGGTGGGTGGGGAGGAGGGCTGGGAGAGGCGGGGGGGAGAACTGGACGGGGAGGAGGGCTGGGAGAGGCGGGGGGGAGAACTGGACGAGGCGGGGGGCTGGGAGAGGCGGGGGGGAGAACTGGACGAGGCGGGGGGCTAGGAGAGGCGGGGGGGAGGAGAACTGGACGAGGCGGGGGGGCTGGGAGAGGCGGGGGGGAGGAGAAATGGACGAGGCGGGGGGGCTGGGAGAGGCGGGGGGGAGGAGAAATGGACGAGGCGGGGGGGCTGGGAGAGGCGGGGGGGGAGGAGAAATGGACGAGGCGGGGGGGAGGAGGGCTAGGAGAGGCGGGGGGGGGGGCGTTCTGAGGTTCCAGGGGCTGAAGGATGAAGGGGCTTTTGGGGGCTCGGGTAGTCACTGCTTCCTCCGTCCGCAATGCCTGGGGCTTAGGGTGAGGGAGGGTTCCTGAGTTGTCCTCTGTATCTACCTCCTACCCAACAAGAGCTCCACCTCCAAAGAGAGTGGACTGAGGGGCTGGCCTGGGAAGTTGTGTGGTGTTCGGGCCTGGGGAGTGTCTGTGGGATCCTGGAACAGGTTGGTGTGGGAGCCAGGACTCCTGGATTCTACTCCCCAAGCTGCCCTGAACATCGCTGCTCGTCTCCGTGCCCCTCTGTGGAATAGCTCCAGTGCTATTGGCCTGCTTCATGGGGAGCTCAGGGTTTAAAACCAGAGCCGCCCCCACCTGGATTATCTGTCACTGCCTGTTTCCCGAATCTGGGATCTCTCCCTTTGTCAGTTGCACTGAGCATTTTCTCCATTGTTGGAAATCACTGTATTCAGCAGCCCCCTGTTGTCCAGTTTGCCACCGTTCTGCTGTAGTTTGCTAGTTATTAATAATGCCGTGGATATTAAAACTGGGCTGCATCTCTTCTGTGGATAATAAAAAGCTGCTCTGATTCATAGATCAGTTGAGCTGTCTGATTTAACTTTTCTTTGTTTCCGGTTTCATTGTTTTCTATTTCAGAAGCTTGCAGAATGTGTAGTTTTCAAAAACAGTAGGGGGATGTTTATTTCTTTTAGCAGCTGCTTCTATTTATAGGTTTCAGAGTAGCAGCCCTGTTATTCTGTATTTGCAAAAAGAAAAGGAGGACTTGTGGCACCTTAGAGACTAACAGATTTATTGGAGCATAAGCTTTCGTGAGCTTCAGCTCACTTCATCCGATGCATTCAGTGGAAAATAGAGTGGGGAGATTTATATACCTAGAGAACATGAAACAATGGGTGTTACCATACAGACTGTAAGGAGAGGGATCACTTAAGATGAGCTATTACCAGCAGGAGGAGGGGGGGACCTTTTGTAGTGATAATCAAGGTGGGCCATTTCCAGCAGTTAACAAGAGCGTCTGAGGAACAGTGGGGGAGGGGGAATAAACATGGGGAAATAGTTTTACTTTGTGTAATGACCTATCCACTCCCAGTCTCTCTTCAAGCCAAAGTTAATTGTATCCAGTTTGCAAATTAATTCCAATTCAGCAGTCTCTCCTTGGAGTCTGGTTTTGAAGTTTTTTTGTTGAATAATTGCCACTTTTAGGTCTGTAATTGCATGACCAGAGATTGAAGGGTTCTCCGACTGGTTTATGAATGTTATAATTCTTGATGTCTGATTTGTGTCCGTTTACTCTTTTACGTAGAGACTGTCCAGTTTGACCAATGTACATGGCAGAGGGGCATTGCTGGCACATGATGGCATATATCACATTGGTAGATGTGCATGTGAACGAGCCTCTGATAGTGTGGCTGATGTGATTAGGCCCTATGATGGTGTCCCCTGAATAGATATGTGGACACAGTTGGCAACGGGCTTTGTTGCAAGGATAGGTTCCTGGGTTAGTGGTTCTGTTGTGTGGTTGCTGGTGAGTATTTGCTTCAGGTTGGGGGGCTGTCTGTAAGCAAGGACTGGCCTGTCTCCCAAGATCTGTGAGAGTGATGGGTCGTCCTTCAGGTTGTAGATCCTTGATGATGCGCTGGAGAGGTTTTAGTTGGGGGCTGAAGGTGACGGCTAGTGGCATTCTGATATTTTCTTTGTTAGGCCTGTCCTGTAGTAGGTGACTTCTGGGTAGTCTCCTGGCTCTGTCAATCTGTTTCTTCACTTCAGCAGGTGGGTATTGTAGTTGTAAGAATGCTTGATAGAGATCTTGTAGGTGTTTGTCTCTGTCTGAGGGGTTGGAGCAAATGCGGTTGTATCGCAGAGCTTGGCTGTAGACAATGGATCGTGTGGTGTGGTCTGGATGAAAGCTGGAGGCATGTAGGTAGGAATAGCGGTCAGTAGGTTTCCGGTATAGGGTGGTGTTTATGTGACAATCGCTTATTAGCACCCTAGTGTCCAGGAAGTGGATCTCTTGTGTGGACTGGTCCAGGCTGAGGTTGATGGTGGGATGGAAATTGTTGAAATGATGGTGGAATTCCTCAAGGGCTTCTCTTCCATGGGTCCAGATGATGAAGATGTCATCAGTGTAGCACAAGTACAGTAGGGGCATTGAGGGACGAGAGCTGAGGAAGCGTTGTTCTAAGTCAGCCATAAAAATGTTGGCATACTGTGGGGACATAGAATCATAGAATATCAGGGTTGGAAGGGACCTCAGGAGGTCATCTAGTCCAACCCCCTGCTCAAAGCAGGGCCAATCCCCAATTAAATCATCCCAGCCAGGGCTTTCTCAAGCCTGACCTTAAAAACCTCTAAGGAAGGAGATTCTACCACCTCCCTAGGTAACGCATTCCAGTGCTTCACCACCCTCCTAGTGAAAAAGTTTTTCCTAATATCCAACCTAAACCTCCCCCACTGCAACTTGAGACCATTACTGCTTGTTCTGTCATCAGCTACCATTGAGAACAGTCTAGCTCCATCCTCTTTGGAACCCCCTTTCAAGGTAGTTGACAGCAGCTATCAAATCCCCCCTCATTCTTCTCTTCTGCAGACTAAACAATCCCAGTTCCCTCAGCCTCTCCTCATAAGTCATGTGTTCCAGACCCCTAATCATTTTTGTTGCCCTTCGCTGGACTCTCTCCAATTTATCCACATCCTTCTTGTAGTGTGGGGCCCAAAACTGGACACAGTACTCCAGATGAGGCCTCACCAATGTCGAATAGGGGGGACGATCACATCCCTCGATCTGCTCGCTATGCCCCTACTTATACATCCCAAAATGCCATTGGCCTTCTTGGCAACAAGGGCACACTGCTGGCTCATATCCAGCTTCTCGTCCACTGTCACCCCTAGGTCCTTTTCCGCAGAACTGCTGCCTAGCCATTCGGTCCCTAGTCTGTAGCTGTGCATTGGGTTCTTCCGTCCTAAGTGCAGGACCCTGCACTTATCCTTATTGAACCTCATCAGATTTCTTTTGGCCCAATCCTCCAATTTGTCTAGGTCCCTCTGTATCCTATCCCTGCCCTCCAGCGTATCTACCACTCCTCCTAGTTTAGTATCATCCGCAAATTTGCTGAGACTGCAATCCACACCATCCTCCAGATCATTTATGAAGATATTGAACATGTGGGTACCCATAGCAGTGCCGCTGATTTGAAGGTATACGTTGTCCCCAGATGTGAAATAGTTATGGGTGAGGACAAAGTCACAAAGTTCAGCCACCAGGTTTGCTGTGACATTAACGGGGATACTGTTCCTGACGGCTTGTAGTCCATCTTTGTGTGGAATGTTGGTGTAGAGGGCTTCCTACATCCATAGTGGCCAGGATGGTGTTTTCAGGAAGATCACCGATGGATTGTAGTTTCCTCAGGAAGTCAGTGGTATCTCGAAGATAGCTCAGACGTTCTTGTCAACTGCTGGAAATGGCCCACCTTGATTATCACTGCAAAAGGTTTCCCCCTGCCCCCTGCTGGTAATAGCTCACCTTAAGTGATCACTCTTGTTACAGTGTGTATGGTAACACCCATTGTTTCATGTTCTCTAGGTATATAAATCTCCCCACTGTATTTTCCACTGAATGCATCGGATGAAGTGAGCTGTAGATCCCGAAAGCTTACGCTCAAATAAATTTGTTAGTCTCTAAGGTGCCACAAGTACTCCTTTTCTATTTATAGACATTTTTGTTTGGAAAACTCTGTTAGAGTTTAGAAGATGCTACTTGAGAATAGGTTTCAGAGTAACAGCTGTGTTAGTCTGTATTCACAAAAAGAAAAGGAGGACTTGTGGCACCTTAGAGACTAACAAATGTATTTGAGCATAAACTTTCGGGAGCTGCAGCTCACTTCATTGGATGCAACTTGAGAATAGTTTCTTTTTGACATAATTGTCAGTAGTAGATAGCAGAAGAAGTTGCATATCTGTCCAATACGCTATGTCAGGGATAGGCAAACTTTTTGGCCTGAGGGCCACATCTGGGTATGGAAATTGTATGGAAGGCCATGAATGCTGACAAAATTGGGGTTGGGGTGCAGGAGGGGGTGTGGGCTCTGGGGTGGGGCTGGGGATGAGGGCGGGAGGGGGCTCTGGGCTGGGGCAGGAGGGGCTCAGGGGTGCAGGCTGTGGGCGCTACGTACCTCAAGCAGCTCCAGGAAGCAGCAGCATGTCTCCACTCCAGCTCCTACGTGGAGGCCCGGCCAAGGGGTTCTGCACGCTGCCCCTGGAGCTCCCATTGGCCACAGTTCCCAGCCAATGGGAGTTGTGGGGGCGGTGCTTGGGGTGGTGGCAGCACACACAGCCCCCTGGCTGCCCTTAAACATAGGAGCCATAGGGAGAACTTGTCACTGCTTCTAGGAGCTGCCCAGATCTGTGGCATGCTCACGCAGAGCGGCCCCCGAGCCCACTTCCTGGCTGGAGCGTGGGAGCTGGGCAAGTCCCAGACCCTGCTCCCCAGCAGGAGATCGAGGGCTGGATGTGGCTTGTGGGCCGTAGTTTGCCCACCCCTGGGCTGTGTGATTCTAATTTGCATTTGCTGAAAATTTCCATAAGAATGCTAGAGCAAAACTGAGGGGTGGGGGTGGGAGTGTAAAAATAATTTTGTTGATTTTGGGCTTTGTGTTTAAATAAATAAGACAAATGCAAAAATTGAGCCAAATTTTGAACTGACATTCTTGCTGAAATGTTCAGCAACAGTAATTCAGATATATGTGTGTATATATATATACACATATATCTATCTCAGAGTTGTATGTAACTTCCACACGCTATTGCTATTAATTCTTTGTCAATAAGAAACTAATATGAAATGTAATTCTCAAATTTATGGTTTGAAATGTACAATAATCTCAATTTCTGCATTCAATTTTAATAAATAATTATTAACGTCTGTGGTTTTTCTCTTGGTTTCTTGCTAGTACAATAATTTAAGTAAATAAAAATGTCAAATGGTACTTGGGGATAAGCAGCATTTTTATCTGTCAAAAATCATATAAATAGCAACATCTAAGTTTGTATTTTGACATGTATACAGGTATTACTTTTCCCAGCATTGAAACACAGCCAGCTACAGCCTGTGGTATGGCAGCTGTTTAACAGTGCTCGGTGACACTGCACAATAATTTAGTGCAGGAAATGCATAATACTGCACCTAATTGAGAGTACTCTGGCATTCTTATTTTTTAAAGAGAAAAAAATAAATTAGCCTTTGCAAACTATTGTAAAGGCGGAGGAGAGATCAGATTTTCATCCTGCCAGTCTGAATTATATTGTCTTTATTTTACTGTCTTTAAAAGTCTATTTGGACTGTCACTTGTAGTTGGAAAAGCCACACTCCCAAGAATGTCAGGAACATGGAGAACATTTTGAGTGTGAAGATGATACCTAGGTGAAATAATTACCCAGTAACTGAAAAGCACAACTACAAACTATCTGAATGCGAAACAAAGATAGGAGGAATAATAAGAGAACAATATGGCTCTCTCAGGAACTCTTTAATGACCTGGAAATCAAAAGGGAATCCCTACAAAAAGTGGAAACATGGCATAATTGCTAAAGAGGAGTACCAAAAAATAGCACAAGCATGTAGGGACAAAATCAGAAAGCCTAAAGCATAAAATGAGTTACATCTAGCAAGGGAGATAAAAGGCAATACAAAGAGGTTCTTTCAATACATTAGGAGCAAGAGAAAGACGAACCACCCAGAGAAGAGCAACAAAATGATTAAAAACGTTTAGGAAACCTGGGATATGAGGAAAGGTTAAAAAATTGGACATGTTTAGGCTTGAAAAAAGAAGACCAAGGAGAACTCGATAACAGTCTTCAAGTATGTTAAGGCCTGTTATGAAGAGGACTGTGATCAGTTTTCCTCCATGTCCACTGAAGATAGGACAAGAAATAATGGGTTTAATCTGCAGCAAGGACGATTTAGATTAGATATTAGGAAAAACTTTCTAACTGACTAAAGGGTAGTTAAACTCTAGAATAGGCTTCCAAAGGAGGTTGTGGAACCCCCATCTTTGGAGGTTTTAAAGAACAATTTGGACAGGCACCTGTCAGGTGTGGTCTGTGTATACTTGGTCCTTCCTCTGTGCTGGGAAATGGACTTGATGACTTCTTAGGGTCCCTTCCAGCCCTACATTTCAGTGATCTAAGGCATTGTCCTTTTTTTACCCCTACTATCTGATTTCTTTCCTGATGAATAGTTAACGGAAGATTACTGTTACTTCCTATTGTGGTAATTATAAATGGTTTGTTTTCATGTTTGTCCAGGTGCCAGAAATATGGGTACCCTTAATAAGCTATTATAAAGGAATAACATGTACATCCTTATGTCCTCTTGTAATTACTGTGAGCCTCTAAAAAGAAAAACAGGGAATGGAATCTCATAGCAGAAAGAACCTTCACAAGCACCGGCCTGGGACAAATTCCACCTCTTTCTGAGTTCCCCACAGTTTATGATCTTTGATGGTGAATTGTGTTTCCTTTCACCTCGGTAATGGAGAATACCACAGCATTTTACCTTTTTATAACCTGCATAGGGACAAGAAAAAATAGCTTCTAAGTTTTAGACCTATAGAGCTCCAAATGGTTTAAGATACAGAATCACATATTGAAAGAGACTGACACATCTACGGTCATCGGAGGCTCCTGAGTTAACAGACCCTCAAGGAGAGGCCTGTGGCAGGATGTTTTGGGGAAAGGGTCCTTTGCTCTGAAAGTGTCCTTTGCCAGTTCGCTAACAAAACATTGAATTGTTGAACTTCATTGCACAGTGCAAGGCTTGTACAATTTCTGAGGTTTTCCTGAAGGGATTGGGCGTGGGGAAGACTTTATTCTTGATTAGCTGAAGGGAGTCACCTTGTGAATATTGACCTAACTCATAAAAAATCACATTAAAAAAAAAAGTTGTATTTGTGATTGAAGTTTAAATAGGTACATTTAATAAGTCAAAGTGAGAGATTTATCTTTAAAGGATTGTTGTTCTAAAGGTTTTGTTAATGCCAGCCCAAATGCAGGTATTAGTACTCCTATCCTAAACTGTTTTATACTCATAAAAAACTGTCACATTCCTTCTCAGAAGTGGCCACACTTCAGTGGTAAGTGAAGTGATCCCTGTTTATATTTTTAGATCAAACTTATAAAGTGCTTTGGAATAAAAAGTTCTATATAAGTCTCTTATATTTTTTGAATAAGTGTGTGTGTGTTGCATCTTTTTCCCCCAGCCTGGGTTGACACAGTCTGGGAACTAGATTTCACTGAGACAGAGCCTCTGGATTCCAGAATAGAAGAGGGGATCACAGAGGATGGACTTGATGCCTTCAGCGAACTTTACAAGACTCTCTACTCTTTTGTTGACGAGGACCATGGGACCACTGAAGTAAGTTGGAAATTATCCATCTCTCTACTTGGTAGCAAAGATGTACCCACTGAATTTTCCTACTATGCATGCTCTCCCCATCTTTCTGTAGTAGTTTAGTAATTAAATATTTTGACCTCCGAATGAGTAACTGATATTTTATACAGTTGTATTCAAAGAATACATATCTGAGATGCAGGCTGTTCCACAGAAAGGATATTAAAATAAAAAACCTACGTATGTGGGGAGTGGACAGAAGGACAATTTTTCAAAGTGTTAATGGTAGCTGACAGGGAACTGTATTGCCCTGGTGTGGTTCACAAAAGAGTTCTATGGTTAAGTCGTGGCTAGGCGTCTTCTGAATGTAAGTGTTGTTCTAACCATCTCTTCTCCATCCATTTACTTAAAATCATGAAAGAAAATCTCTAATTTAAACAAGTTTGGTTATCCCAAATGGTGTGGTTCAGTGAATTAAAAAAAAAAAAAAAATCTAGCTTGTGAATGACCTGTTTTTCCTTCAAACTGGCATCATAGCCCTTTGTGTTCTTTTTGATCTGAGTGGCCATGGTAGCAAGTGGGGGGAAATTGATGTGAGATTTACCATAGTTCTTACGATCAGTTTTCTGCTTTGTCTCAGAGTATCTGGACCCTCTTTGCTGAGAACAATCTCTCCCCCAGTGCTCTTGTGGCTGTGTTGTATCACTTTGTCCAAGTGGCCCAGAATAAAAAGGCTATTGTACAGCAGCGGTTATGTGCTCTCCATGCTGCTGGGCTGTACTTCTTACTGCTTGAAATACCAGGTAAGTAGATAGACCTTCCTTTCTAGTGCTAGTGTGGCTAATTTGGCTCAAGCTGTCTGGACAGCGCTTTTACATGTCCCTTGTTCATAAGAACATGAAGTTGGATAGGTAATGGCTGTTGAGCCATTCTCCTCTAGAGTTGTGTGGATGTGCAGTGCTGGAAAGTTGCTATAGTCTTAGTGCTTTGGTGTTGTATGTGAAATAGTTTGATGATCTCAGTCCAGGTCCTAATTGCCAGACATCTTAATCAGTCTCTCCCCCTGACTGGCAGTTTTAGCAGAGGGGCCTGAATGTGACATGGAGATTGAACTTCACCGGGGAAAGATTGTACTGCCAATGCTTGTGCTGTACTTGCTTTGCAGATAGAGAGGATTCAGCTCACTATTGCTATCAGGCTGATCATGAAAGCAAAATTCTCTGATTAAAATAAAAGGTAATCAGAGTTTTCTAGCAGGCTGAATCTGTGGCTGCATCTTTTTGTGTTTTAAGGCTGATGTACGTTCTAGTTAAAAGTTTTGTGTTAAATAATACAGCAAATTCCAGTTTGGCTCGTTGTCCTGTTCTATCAGCACCAACTGAGAACGTTTTTGCTGATTTTACTCCTTCCTGCAATTTAATTTTGTTAACTTAAATACTGATTTTTCACTTTCTGAACCTCAAGTCACCAGAATGGCACTCGTGTTCTAGCCATCTGATTGTGCAAACAAGTGGAGCAGATGGCTGAATAATTTTATGCTTTTCATGTATTTGTAGTTTTGTTCTGAAAATGGCTGTTTTGTTTCTGGGCAGGCAGCGTGGCTCATCAGGTGTTCCATCAAGTGATGTTTGACAAATGTCTTCACACCCTGAGAAAGAGCTGGCCTCAAGGGTGTGAATTGACGAGGAAAAGGAAAAAGGATCATGCTAAAAGCTCTCAGGCTGAAGCAAGAAGAAATAAAAAGAAAGGAAGGCCAACCAGGAAAGAGAACTTTGATGTAAGATAATGTTCATACAGTATCTTCAAATACAGTATCCTTATGCTCTCTATTAATTCATAACTCAATAGGAAACTTATTTAATTTCCAAGTCAAAATGAGACTTCTCTTATCTTCCAGCACTTTACTCTCTCAACCTTGCATTCTGAAATCAAACTGTGTTCTTTTTACTTTGCACATCATTACAAACTTCTGAAAAGCCAGGCATGCAAAGTTAGCTGGCAGTTTCTTTGATGATGAGTGAGTTGCGACAGAAGAAAGCGTACTGTTCTTCAGCATATTGTTAACATGTTCAGCAGCGTATAGACATGTTGATGTTAATCATGAGTGCAGCCTGTAGCTGTTTTGTATATTTAAGAGATCTGCATGTTAGCAGAACTAGAGGACTAAGGGTAATCAGATCTCCATACTAATCTAATGATGGTAGACTAAGGACTAAATACTTGCAGCCTCCTATGAAGTGCACATGACTGCACCTCTTGAAAAGTTCTAACTTTTCTAAAACCTTCTTTGTTATATTTGTTAACATTAATTGAGTCCTGAACTGGATATCAGAAATCTGAACATGAGGGCAGGGTCATGATGAAAGAGGGTGGAAGAGAGTAGGCAGAGCTAGGAATTTGGCTTTGTGTACATCAATATCAGAATTCAGATGCCCAACCCTAGTTCTGCAGGCGTTTTTGTTTGTAAAATCTCAGATGGGAACAAGCTGTGTGAGATTTTTCTGGGAGCCCCCTTCTCTCTTTTCCCAGCTAATACTAAATGCCTTTAAATAGTTTGAAATAAAATATTTGGTACGTTGCATGCAAATTCCATCCTGCTTTACTATTAATTAAATAAATTCCAGCCTCAGTTTCTGCATAGTACAAATAAGAGTTCCTGCTTTCTAAGAAAAAAAGCGGTTGTATCAATGATAAATGATACTTCTGCCTTCTACCAATCTAGATGGATGAGATTTTTGAAGAGGATGAGGATCAAGAAGAAGAGATTTATTTTTCAGGACATGATCTGCTTCAAATTCGGGAAGCCATCCTCCTCCTCCTGAAAAACTTCTTAAGACTTCTGCCCAAGTTCTCTCTGAAAGAGAAACCTCATTGTGTGCAGAACTGCATGCAGGTAACTAAGACTACTAAGGACTCAGGCACACAGACAGATCCTGATCACTGCCCCTCACATAACATCACCCCTTTGCTTTCTTGCAGACCTTTGTTGAGTTGACAAGTTTTGAGCCTGCAGTGCATGAATTCGAGTTTTCAGGAACAATGTGAGCTATTATTTCTTAATGTTAATGCATTGTTTTGAAGAGGTAAATATGGTGAATATGTTAAGTATTATTATTCTGTGGATGTTAAAATGAAAACAGTGATTTTTCTCTAGATAATATTGAATTAGTTCTTCCTAATTTACATAGAAATGATATTCAGTGAATTTTAAACATGTCTTTCCAGTTAATACAGAGTATGTTTGGTCACTTTAATAAAGTAAATAAATATCCGGCAGTAGGTGAAGCCATCTCAACGTATTCTTTTGTTCAGGAACATAAACCAAGCAAAATATGTCCCAGAGTTGGCCTATCACGGGCTGCGATTGCTGTGCTCCCCGCTTCATGGTGTAGAAAATAAGGTAAAAGTCTTGACAAAATCTTTCAGGTCTTTCTTTATACATCAAAAAGAAACTATCATTCCCCCCTTTAACAAGCCACTTTCATTATATACGTTGTTTCCCAGTTGGAGATAGGCTTAGGTACCTCTTTTTCCTCATCCCTATATCCTGTGACTTCTGTGATGATTGGTTGTGTATCTATATAGCATAGTTTAATGAAAACATTTTAGGGATTGTGTTTCAAAAGCTAAGTAAAGTTGCATCTCTTTAATATCTTAGAGCAGAGAATCTGAACAGTTACTGTCTTGAACTGCCAGTTCTCTTGCTTCCTGCTAGGTGGTGCTCTAATTCTGTCTGTTAGTATTCTCTGTTGTGGCACAGTTTGGTGATAGGGGCAGTGGGGATTGTGGGAATATTACGCACAGTGGTAAACAGGATTAATGCAAATGGGCAGAAAATTCTTTCTCATAGGAACATCTCATTATACCAAAGTCTGCAGCTTGACCTTTTTTATTATTTTGTTAAATCAAGCACCCTGCATAAATGCTTAATTATTTACATATTGTATCTGTTTCCATAGGGCATGTGAATTTAGAAAGTATCCATGTTTTTCTGGATTGTAATCTAATGTCAAGAGGGCACTAGTCTCATTTTTTCAGAGTTTGAACCCTCCTTTCTATCTCTTTGTTGCTCAGGCCCCTCAGTCAAACGATATGAAGAATAGGAACAGTGTGACAGCTAAAGTGTGGCAAGCAATGGAATGCCAAAAATGTACCTTCTGAACCATCAGTGCATAAGGAAGCATAGGCGTTTAATTTAAGGTGTTTTCTGTGAGGAAAATAATGAATTTCCCCAAGTTCTGTGGATTTCTGTTGTAACTGATTCATAGAGATTAAGGCCAGAAGTCTGACGGCCTGTACACCACAGGCTGTTAAATTTCAATTAGTTGCTCTTATATTGTGTTCCACTTGAAATTATGCACCCTTTTAACTTGATTGTCCTGCTGGAAAGTAACTTTTTAGGTCTTTTCAGGTTTGTATGACATCAGTTAGGGTAAGTATAACCCCAGTATAAGAAAGATGCTCTCTGTGTATGTAGCTTCCCTTTTAAAGTATTCTGTTTGGATTTTGTAAGGGAAAAATAGTTTCGTATGAACCTGCTTGAATTATTTTATTAACCAAGACACAGTGGTATTCTAGCTCCTGTACTTGTTGCTGAAGATCAGCTGATTCTGGGTGTCTTTTTCTTCCAGACTCTGCACCGTATCTTCCATCGTCTCCTCAATGTCATCCTCATGCTGGAAGGGGAAGAAGGATCCAGGCATACAGCCCTTTCTGTCACATCACAAGTTATTGGTGCTAGGAATCAGGGAATAAAATTCATCAGGTGAAGTACAAAGTTGTTTGGTTAGCATAATCTTACTCCCCATTGCTAGTTAATAGAGGGATTAGAAGAACTAAGGCTTATTCTGAAGCTGTTGTGTATAGGTGAGGATTAATTTCAATTTCTGTCAGAGGAGCTAACATAGGACTTGTCTTCTGAGGGGAAAAAACACTGAATGTTGAAAACTGGGATGGGAGGGCAAAGATCTCCTGTTTTAGACTTGCAGCAAATTGTGAGGATTTTAGTTCATAACTGAGTGTGATGAAGGAGACCTTTAGTTAGGAATTTATCCCTTAATTCTCTTAATTCTCAATTCTCGTCTTTCTATTTCTTAGCTTTTTGCTTTCATTTATGCTGTCCCTTATACTTGGAACAATATTCTACTTTCATCTGCCAAGGGCCTGTTATTTCCTCCAACCCTATTCATAAAACCTGCTCCTTCCAGGAATCTTTCTTGTATAGGCGCTCCATCTTTCTGTGACATCCCCTACCTTTACTGCTGTCCTTTGTCTTGTCTACTGGAGAACACAGGTGTTTGGGACAGACGGGACACATCTAATTCTGTTTTGCCAAGTGCTGCTCAAGTTTTTGGCTCTAGCTAAATGATTGAAGTCCTCACCAGTTAGATGCAATTAAACAAACACTTGGGTACTGGTGGGCTTAGTAACAGAACTGACCCAGGTATGGAGCTTTACAACGTTATGCTATGCAGCAGTCACAAGAGGGTGGGGGTTGGCTAACTGTTGCACGGAGTTTGTTTTTAGTACCCTACTTCTAATGTGTTGCTTTTGGGAGCAGCTGCTATTTCTGACTTCCTCTTCCTGCATTTAGAAACAAGAATATTTTAAAAGCACAGTTTATACAGAGACCAGTGAACAATATTTAACTGTCAGAGTAGGAATAAGGAAGCTCTGTGTACAGCTGCCTGTCTGAATGTAGGAGATGACCTTGTGCTAATTTTTTGCTCCCTATTACAATAGCAACCTGTTATAAGTTGCTTGTTTCTGTTTTGTACAGCTCTATAGTAGATGAACTAAAGGAAGTCGCCTTTCCTGTGCTCCGAATCTTACTGCAGCATATCTGTGCCAAGGTATGTTAGCTCCTTTTTATGTCTCGGATCTAAAGACAGTGGCACTATTCTTGGATAAAATGTGATGCCTATGAATGAACGTGGAGAATCTATTTCCTTAACTTTCACCACTTAAACTTTATCACCATGGGTCTTCTGTTGGGTATTTTAGTATGTCTGAGATTCTTGTGACAAAGTGACTCTCTTTAGATCCATGTAAGTGTTTTCAAACCGTCAAAGTATGGCACGCATCTTAGCAGAGAGATTCTCATGGACATTTCTCCACTGTTCACAATTGCTTGTACCTTCTACTGACATCTTAAACGAAAAAATTCAATCTTGTGACAAACCAATTACTTATGTGGCCAAGTAAAAATAGAGAAACATTTAACATATGTGTAGTTACTGTCAGGGTGACTTTAGTACCTGAAAACGAAGATTACAAGAGCCCTGTGACCAGCCAGCTGTCCATGGATCACCCTTTAAATCAAGATCACGTTTTTCCAGTCTTCACAGTTGCCTTGGGAAGCTAGCATTATCCCCATTTTATAAAGGGGGAATCTTTGCTTTTGAGGGTTTGTGCGTTGCCCAAGGCCATATGTTGACCCATTGGCAAAGACAAGCTTAGAATGCTGGAATTCCTGGTTAACAGTCCTGTGCTTGCACTGCTAGGCCGTATTACCCTCTTGAATAAACTGATATTTATTCTGAGGACTGAAATGTGTTTTAGCTATCATAACAGACCATCCGAATATTGGTCTTGGCAAATTCCCTTGTCCTTGTATTTCAGGTCCCAGATAAAGCTGACTATCGTACCTATGCCGCACAAGCCCTGATGCAATTGCTGAATAAGCTCCCTTGTGCAGAGTATGCTGATTTTATAGCTTGGCTTTATAGATACTCACATAATACCAAGGTAAGTGTATATCCTATTTAATACACCAGACCTTTGGACATAGGTGTATTCTGAGCAGGTAAAACGCCGTATAAGTACTAAATAGTATTTTTCTTATAGCTGACGGCTGGTAGCAACTAGATTACAGCTGTGATAGATGTCTCAGTGCTTTAACACTGCCGTAGTAGAGAATCTGGTGTTCTTCACTTCCATAGATTCCCTACAGGGTGTTTGCCCTTGATGTAGCCTTAGCTTTGTTGGATATGCCGGAGAGGAAACTGGACAGCTCCTTGTCTGTGGATCATCAGAAGCTTCTAAAGCACAAGTTTCTGGTGCAGGATATGGTGTTCGGCCGCTGCTCAGACAAGGCACCTACGGTCCGCAGCAAAGCACTATCCAGTTTTGCTTACTGTCTGGAAATGAAAGCTGCCACTACGTTGGAGAGTATACAGGAGCTATTACAAGGCAGTAAGTATGGCAGCTGAATTCAGTATTGCTAAATGTCTCTTGAATTTTTGGGGGAACAGTTATTGGGAGATCAAAGATCTAATTGTCAAGGAATTAGAAATCTGGGCAGAGGTCCCTTAGGTGTTATGACAAAGTGAAAAGGTAGTCGTCTTGTTACTCATTACAACTTATATTTAGAAAGGCTTTATTGACAGTATGACTGGTTTAAATAGACTCTGCTGTGTGATGACTTTGAAAGACATTTACAAACTACTTAATGACTCATTTAAAAAATAAATTCCTCATTCCTGACACACAGTTATATCTTCAGAAACCTTTAGTGTCTGGGAAGTTTAAATCTGTCATGTTTAGCATGCTAAACTTCCCATAGTGTGATTAAAAAGCCAGATGGCATGCTCCAGTAATGCATATGCAGTCTCCTATTCTTAGATTACCTGCCTGATTATTTTTGGAAAGAAGAAGAATCCTGAATGGAATTATCTTGTTTGATTTTTTTTTTCTTCTTCTTCTTTCTGCAGCTTCTGGTCATATACTTTTAGACACAAACAACTACCCTGAGAGTTTGGTAACCCACACAGAAGGTAAAGTCTTCTCTTAAAAATGTTTGTTTTTCCTCCACATGCCTTATGTTTTCTACAGAGAAATAATTTTGATATATGAAATCTCGGGGTGGGTACATCACATTCTCCATTTAGTGATGCGCCACACTGTGCAGAGAACATATCCTTTTTGTCGTCTTAATCCTTTGATTTACTTTTTTTTCTCTTAGCTCACTCCGACCATCCACTGAAGACTCTTCCGACTTTCAAGACCATTGAATTGACCAGGGATGGTGATACCACTGTGTTCGATGGTACGTCAAAATCACATTTGTCTTTTCAGCTGATATTAGGTTTTGGCAGTGTCTAACAGCAATCAGAGCCTCTTATGTGTATTCAGCATTTAGTTTTCTATATAAGTAAACAGATCTTTCCGTAGCGATTTTAGGTTCCGCTTATATGTAATGAGGGGAGGGTTAGAATTTTCAGTTTTAAAGAAATTCCATTTCCATTTAAGTCTGGAAGAACCACTCTGGAAAGTGTATTTAATCTTGACCTATTGATGTTCATTTCTACTGATGTGGCAGAAGCACTTGTCAAAAAGCACATTAATTACCATCTCTTTTGGAAGGAGTAAATTATGTGGATGATAACACTTGTAGCTCCATTGCTTGTAATAATATTAATAAAATCTCTTGCTTCAGAGCACAAGGAACAAATATATTTTCCCCACATAAATATTGCACCACTTACTAGGTGCATTATGTGGGATTAGAATTCACTTTTCTGCAGCATCAGGTATTGGCATCTTGTCCTGAGCTTTTGGGAACTGCACAGCTGTACCTACATCTTTGCTCTTCTATTTACTACTACCACCACTCCCTTTGTACTGCTGCTAATCCCACTTCACTATTCCCCTTGTGTCCCTCATGTATGTCTTCGTTACTTGTCGCATGCTGCTCCCTACACAGGAACTCCCTCCGTATCTCAGTGTGACAGGCTCCTATCTTCTGTATTAAAATCCTTCCTTAAAACCAATAAGAATCCACTCAGTAAGACATATGATATTCTTATAAGATCTACTCTCTCAGATAGAAATGCCTTCTAGGCCACTCAGTGTATGATGTGTTCTCTATTTAGGTTGTAGGCTCCATGGAGTAAGGAGTGTGGCACTTAATAAAACAAATTAATAACAATAACTCAGTGCAATGGGCTGGCTGTGCTTGATAGGATAGCTGGAACACCAGGGACATGTGAGCCAGAGTTGAGGTGCATTAGCAGAGTTGTCTGGCTGCATTATACTTGACTCAAGCCTATGCTAATTTCTTACTTACATGAGGACCAAACAGTTTAAATATTTTAGAAAGAAAAGAAATGGTAAACAATGTATTCAAAATGTGATCAACCCCATGTTTAGAAGAGACAAAAGAATGGCAGTGTTGGCCCAATGGGGCTACTCCTGGGGGAATTCTGCATCACTACATGTGTGCAAAATTCATGTCCCCTGCAAATTTCTTGGCTTCTCTGCAGAAAAATGACTTCTGAAGGGGAAGCAAAGGGAAGCCGCAAGAGTGGTCACGCGCCCCTCCCCAGCAGCGCAGGCAGGTTGATTCGGGCGCCTGGAGCAGCTGGTTGAGACGTAAATCACCGCCAGGGGTTAGGAAGGGTTGGGCAGTCATGCGTGAGAGAGAGAGAAACTGTCCCTTTCGCTCGCTATTACAGCACACTTGGCATGGAGGGGCAGAGCTTTGGGGTGTTTCTGAGGAGCTAGGCGTGGGGCAGGCTCTGTTCTCTCAGGCAGAGCAGAATGTAGCATCCTGCCTGCTTAGTGAATTGTTTCCATTGTTCTAGTAAACTCCCCCAGGAGTATAAAACAGGTGTAAAAGTCTTAAGGCTCCTTTACATTGCCAGAGTGGTGTAAAGGACAGTATGGCCTCATAAATGCTTATGGTGCTTTAGTAATTAAAACTGGTCTAAATTTTTGGACTGAAAAAATTTCCTATCGGAATGTGCTCCATGAACTGTTTGCTACTGACCTTTCTGGAGATGGTCAGTAGCCAATACAAATTGTGTGTTTGATTCCCCAGCGCCTACTTGTTCTTCAGTTGTCTATGATGTAACCTTGAGCATATGGCTACATATATTTGTTGACTAATAACTAGAAATAAAGGGTCAAACCTTGCTACATTACTATTAGGAAAGGGAGTTTGGCAATTTCCTCCAATGCTCCCCACTCCAAATCTTCATCCATTGTATTGTAGTTTAACTAAATTACCAAAATAATTGAAACCATATGACCAACAAAATATGCAGAATTTTGCAGAATTTTAAAATACTGTGCACAGATTTTTTTAATTTTTTGGTGCAGAATTTTCCGGTGCAGAATTCCCCCAGGAATACAATAGGGTTAATGCACATTACAGAGCCTGTCGTACCTATTGTGTACTACATTATGTTCATTCCCTTTATAGTCCTTCTCCGCCTGCTGAAGGTCACCTTGGTATTGTTCCTGTCCATTATGCTGAAATGCTCAGTCAGTGCCAGTTGGCAAGAGCATGATTATCTTAGCCAGTTGGTTCCCCCTGCAATAGTTTAGTTTGTCATGGACTGACCTCCCCAGAAAACTTGTTGCTACTAATTAAGGCAGTATATCTCTGTTCCTGTAAAAGGATCTGACACTATCAAGCCATCTAGCAGCTGAAGTCAAGTGGAGAGAATAGCTGCCCATTAAAAAGGCATTTAGGTCCCAAGCCAAAGTCCATTAAAGACAGTGTAATGATTCCCATTGACTTCAGAGGTCTTTGGATCAGGGTTTTACTGACCAGAACACAGAAGCGCAGTGCTCCAAGCTGGACATGTATTATAGAAACAGTGTTTTATTGGGGAATCGTTTTACGCTGAGACTTTGCAAAGTATACTTGGAAGAAGATGAACATGTAGGAAATTCCACTATAGGAGCTCTGAAAGATAACAGCAGGATTGAAACTAGTTCACCAGAACAACCAGTTTTAGTGCTAGAATGCTGATTATTCTGGGTGTCAAGGGTGATAACTGACAATATAAGAGCCTAGTTACATCTACCGGTTAATAAACTCGCTGGTAGACTATATAATTTCCCCTAATCATGTATAAAAGTTTGTTTCAGTATTTGCAAGGAAAATAAAGCTTTAGGCCTAATTTCCATGTATAGGGAACGGAAGTGGTGTTCTGCTTCCATCAGGACTCTCGGATTCTATTTTTGCTCTGCCACTGACTTTGTGACTTCATGCAAGTCACTTGACCCCTCTGTGCCATAAGTTCCCCATCTGCAAAATAGATGTATTAATACTTCCTTCATCACAAGGGGTTGTGAGGTTTAATTCACTCATGTTTGTAAAGCATACTGAAATTCTAGTGTGTGAGGCTTGTAACCCATCTTAGATTATTTCCGAGTAGTTTTCTCATGTGCCACTACCCAAATCTCTATCCCACAAACAGCAGAGTTACCATCATACAGACTTTCTTGAGAGTTTTGCACAGTGTTAATTTGATAAGACTTTTAAGGTTAAAAATGATCCGAGGCCCCTTTATAAAGAAAAACAATTGGTCAAAAATTACACATTCCCTTTATTTTTATTTTATTTTCTAAAACATTTAGTACGTTTTAGAGACGCTACAGAAGCAGAAAAGGCAATAATAATGCGGGATTTCAACGACGCCCATCTTGCCTGGGGATGTGTTGCCTCAGGGAAGGATGCAGAGATAAAATTTCTAGACCTATTAAATGACTGCTTCTTGGCTCAACTTGTCCTGGAACCCACAAGGAAAAGACCATTCTTGCTTTAGTCCTAAGTGGAATGCAGGATCTGGTCCAAGAGATGACTATAGCTGAACCACTTGGTAATAGAAATGTAGTATACTTGTACAGGGGGAAAATACCAAGGAAATCCACCACAGTAGCATTTAGCTTAAAAAAGGGGAACTATGCAGACATGAGAGAGCTAGTTAAAAGGAACAGTCACCAGGGTAAAATGCCTGCCAGCTGCAAGGAGGCTATTTAAAAACACCATAATAGAGGCTCAAACTAACTGTGCGCCCCAAATAAGAAAAAGAACAATAGGACTAAAAAAATGCCAGCATGGCTAATTAGCAGAGTGAAAGAGGTGGTTAGAGGCAAAAAGGTTCCTTTAAAAATTGTTGGTGTAGCCATGTTGGTCCCAGGATATTAGAGGGGATGGAGGGGAGATTCCCCACATCTGAGTCATTCTTTTTAGGTGACAGATCTGAGGAACTGTCCCAGACCGAGGTGTCAATAAAAGAGGTTTTGGAACAAATTGATAAATTAAACAGCAGTAAGTCACTAGGACCAGATGGTATCCCCCAAATGTTCTAAAGGAACTCAAATATGAAATTGCAGAACTACCAATTGTGGTATGTAACCTGTCGCTTAAGTCAGCCTTTGTACTGGTTGATTGTAGGATAGCTTATGTAACACCTATTTTTTAAAAAGGTTTCAGAGGTGATGCTGGCAATTACAGTCCAGTAAGCCTAACTTCAGTTCCAGGAAAATCGGTTGAAACTAATAATGAAGAACAGAATTGTCAGGCACGCAGATTAACATGATATGTTGGGGAAGAGTCAAGACAGCTTTTTAAAAAGGAAATCATGCCTCACCAATCTATTAGACTTCTTTAAGGGAGTCAACAAGTGTGTGGACAAGAGGTGATCCAGTCAATATAGTATACTTGCATTTTCAGAAAGCCTTTGACAAGGTCTCTCACCAAAGGCTCTTAAGTAAAGTGAGTAATCAAGGGATATGAGGGAAAGTCCTCTCATGGATTAGTAACTGGTTGAAAGATAGGAAACAACGATAAGAATATGTGGTCAATTTTCACAATGGAGAGAGGTAAATAGCAGCATGCCCAAGGGATCTGTCCTGGGACCAGTGCTGTTCAAAGTGTTCATAAATACTGTAATCTGGGGAAAGTGGTAAAGAGTGAGATGGCAAAGTTTGTAAATGGTGCGATAGTTAAGTTCAAAGCTGACTGCGAAGAGTTACGAAGGGATCTCACAAAATTGGGTGGCTGGGTAACAAAATGGCAGATGAAATTCAGTGTTTGGTAAGTGCAAAGTAATGGACGTTGGAAAAAATAATCCCAACTATACAGACAAAATGATAGTTTCTAAATTAGCCTTTAGCACACAAGAAAGAGACCTTGGAGTAATCATGGATAAGTATAACTTGGTTCAAAAAAGAATTAGATAAGTTCATGGAGGATAGGCCCGTCAATGGCAATTAGCCAAGATGGTCATGGATGCAACCCATGCGCCGGATGTCCCTAAACTTCCAACTGCCAGAAGCTGGGACTGGACGTGGCAGGGGATGGATCTCTTGAAATTGTCCTGCTCTATTCATTGGCACTATTCATCTGGCATTGACCACTGTCAGACACAGAATATTGGGCTAGATGGACCATTGATCTGACCCAGTATAGCCATTCTTATGTACATAACTCTCCTTTCAGGATTTTACCTAAAATATAAAAGCAATACAAATATACTTAAAATTACAAATAAAATATTTGAAAATCAGGTGTTTTTTTTTTCGTTTACCTGCCAGATACTGTGTGGTTTTTCTTTTCCTGTCAACAATTGATGATCAACAGAGTGCGGAGCTGTGCTCTACCTTGTCATGATGTGCTGCTTGCCCTATCAGTATCTCCTGGTGGTGCTGCAGTCTCTACCTGTGTTGGATCTCATGATTCTTTTTCCATGCTTTCCCTGGACAGGGAAGGAGATTATGGGTATGCTGAGACTGAGAGCAGGGGATGAGAAGACAAATGTCAGGAAGTCTGCACTCCAGGTATATTCTCTACTGAGCACTGTGTGCTATTAATATAAACATGTAGGCTAACATTCTGCAATGAATTCATGGAGTGATCTGCCCACATGGAGCTCACTGAAGAATCATGGCCTCATTTTGCTGCTCCTGCAGCATATAGGCAGGTCTTTCAAAATGCCTTCTCCACTTGTTCCTGTTAATTGATGAGTGAATAATGCAAGCACAACGAATTCTACCAGTACTCTCGTTGAAGTTCACTTTAGAAATAGGGCTTCTTTTCAAATGTCAGTAAGCAACTTCCGTATATAAATTGAGGCATGTTCGTTGGGTAGTTACTCAAGAATTCAGGAACTCATTTACAAAGGAACTGGATTTTATCCAGCCTCGATTTTGGAGTGTGCTGCTTTAGTTTTAAAAAAAAAAAAATCATAGAATAAGAGGCAGTTGGTCTTGGAAAAAAGAGACTGTCCTCTTGAAATCTAGTCAGTTTAAAAAAAAAAAAAAAAAAAGTTAAAATAGGCATATAATCCTTGCCCTACAGTTCTCCTCCTGGTTGATTTATGTTTGTACAAATATACTGTTTTGGGTCTATAGAATGTTTGTTTTCCTTTTCCTTGTTACTGTGTGATGACCCACACAAATGCAAAGGGAAACTGACTGTAACTGTACAGAGGGAAAGGTGAAGCTAACTTTACCTAAGTGCTGTTACAAAGCCTGTTCACTTTCAGTTTTTGTGTCCCCCAGTGTATCTCTTAAGTCTTGAGATTTACCGTCGTTGGGACCAGTTCTTCTCCCATTGAAATCAATAGGAAGTGGATTGGATTTTTCATTGGCAGCCAAATGTGCACCCATTGTATTCCTATCAGTGTTGTCACGGTGTTTGATTTCTAGGTCTTCACGAGTATCTTGAAGCACAACGTGATCCCATGTACCCCAGAAGACTTGTCCACTCTTCAAGATCGCTGCCGGGACCCTGCCGTCTCCGTACGGAAGCAGGCACTACAGTCTATTACAGAGCTCCTTATGGTGAGGGGAAAGAGCGCACAATATTTACCGAGACTGGCAGAGTATAATTTTATTTAAAGGGGGGGAAAAAAGAGGGAAAAGACCACATAAATTACTATCCACTTATTTCTCCACTGAATTTCTTTAGATTGATTTAACTTTGTTGCCTTTGACATGAAAGACCTATCTTACTCTTACACATAGTTGTGAATAACATTGACATTTCCTATTGTTATACACATCTCTTTCTGGCTCTCATACAGCTCTCCGGTAGCAAATTGGTACATTTGTTGTTCACCTGGTCAGAAAAAAAAAACTCTGAATCATTGTACTGAGATTGCAGTATGCAGATTGTGTCATTGAAAGATTTTTCCTGCTTTGATGTTTATTTACAAAAGGTTAGCAAAGGAGGATAAGAGCACAAGTGTTTTTAGGCACAGCTCACTACCGTTCGTTTTAAGTGACCTGTTGTAGTGCTTTCCTGGGACACTGTGTGAGACTGATTTTAGTTTTAGAAAATAAATATTACAAACCTCAGATCAGTAGGAATAACTGATATCTTGAGCATGAATATAATATTCAGCAATTGCATGGTGATTTAGAAATTTAAGGCTACTGGTCCCAAACACTGTAAGACTTCAATACTGCTTCATCAGTACCTTGGAAACTAAAATTGTCCAGGCTCTCATTAATCCCACCATAGCATCTGAATGCGTAGAATCTGAATTACTGGCTTCAAAGTATTTCTAATATGGAATTTTTTTCTCTTTAGACTCAACACAATAATGTTATGATACAGAAGGCCTGGTTAACAGGTGTGGTCCCTGTTGTGATGGACAGTGAGAACTCTGTGCAGGAAAAGGCCTTGGATTGCCTGGATCTGCTTTTGTTGCAGCACATTAAACACTATAATAAGTTCATGCATGAAGACCGAAACCAGACACTGGCCTGGGATCTCCTTGCCCTCATCACTGCAGAAAATCAGGAGTTGAGGTAGGTCAGTTGTACTGCCAATTCCAGTCAATAAAGAGGAGTTTGGACTCGTATGTTGGCCCCTTCCAACTCAGTGTTTCTCTAGGCATGTATTGCTGTTATAATGCTTGTACTCCTATAAAAATACGTGAAATGTGTCCAGCTAATCCTGTGTCAGGAGATTGACTACACTGTAGAACAATAGCAGCGTGTCTGTCGGTTAGAGTAGAGGACTGGGACACAAGTTCAGTGTTCTGTTCCCGTCTCTGCCACTCACTTTCTGTATGACTCCAACCTTTGTGTATCTCTGTTTACTTACAGTTAAAATGTATTTAATGCCTACTGCACAGGGATGTTGTGAGGCTTAATTAATTTTTGATACATCTTTCACCTGGGGGATCTCAAAGTGATTTAAACAAGGACATGTTACTATTAAGTGATCCCGTCCGTGCTAATGTGGGTATTGTTATCTCCTGAGCTGCTTGTGTCGCTCTACCAGTTTAATGGGCAGGGTGCGGCAGGCCTGAGAATCAGCAGCCAATTATTTCCATGCTGGCAATTGGTGAGCACAGCACAGTTCTCCTGTGTATTGGATGTTTTAACTTTTTGATTCCTTTTCTCCGAACTCCAGTGTCCGAATGGGAGAATGACACATGTGGTGTGTCTTTTGGTGTATTGCTAGGAACTTGGGCTGTTAAAGTTAATTGAGGGTGTGGTGATGAGAAAAATAACCATCTATATATTTATAGAGATCACTGTACATGGGATTTTTTTTTCCCCTCTCTTCATTCTGGTGTACAATATGTTACTTGTCTTATGACTAATAGTATCTTACTGCCTTTTGCAGAACGCTGTGGGAAGTAGCAAAAGAGATGAGGTGACACACAAAATGACAGGGACAAAACACTGATTAAAAGCAGCCTTATGTTTATTAGTCAACAGCATGTAATAGATCTTAAATAGAAAACTGATCTGTTGGTCGTGCTGCCTTTCTGGCTTGTAAAATCATTTTACCAGTCTAATTTTGGCTCTTGTATATCATACTTTGCACATCCATAACACTTTCCAACTGAGAATTTCAAAGCACTTGATGAACATTGAGTTTCAGAATTCCCCCAGCATGAGGAAGGCAAGTATCATGGTCCTTGTTTGACAAAAGAGGAAACTTTGACCCAGAGAGGTAAAGTGAATTGCCTAATGACACAGAGGGAGCTTCCTCAGAGATGGGGGTAAATCCAGACCCATAAATCCCAGTCCTGTGCCTTAATAACAAATTTATCTTCTTCTGGCTTGTGGATGTTGGCGAGAAACTGCCAACAAAAAATCTTCCCCTGCTGGATTCTTCTAGTTAAGTTTTCTTGGCTATAAGCATACCAGACATTGGGCCCAATTTAGCAGTGACCTGATATCTATAGTGATACATCCATATCTACGTGGCAGAAGCTTTGTGTGCACCTGAATTATGAACTGGAATATGGAAGAGAGGATGTAAATATTTGGGGATTAAATGTAGAATGGAAATCCTGATTTGTTCAGAACAATGAGAAGTAAAAGTTTTTTACATAAATAGCCACCAGACGGCAATGTCACCAGCTTCATTGTGTTGCCTGCTGCATGAAGGGTGGCCTGGCTAAAACTGCTGGCCCTTAGTATAGATTCAGAGATGAGCTGTTTTGTCTGTGGCATGCTTAGCTCTTTTCTCCTTTCTGTCTTCCTTGCAGCCGTTACTTAAACAAAGCTTTTTACGTATGGTCCCAGAAGGAGAAATTCTCCTCCACTTTCATAAATAATGTAATGTCATATGTGGAAACAGAGCATGCTGCATCAGCCTGGATGCTGCTCGCAAAGGTAGCAGGTTCCTCACCCAAGCTGGATTACTCCAAGATAATCGAATCCTGGGACAGTGTCAGCAGGTGTGTGCCTTTATCTTAATCATTCGGCAATTAAAAGACATGCAGGGCAGGCCAAGAAAACGATCTCCTCTTCCTGTCTCTCCACAGGTAGAGTGTTGTTTGGTGACTGCTTAGATCAAAGTGCTTAATTTAAACTAACAGTGCTTCTGTCTAGGAGAGAAGCAGTGGCCTGCAGCCTTGAGCTAGAGCCCGATCATCCAGTACCTTAAAGTTGCCTTCAAGCTCTATTATGTTTTCATTCACCCTGACAGTTCTGCCTTCAGCATGCATAATCCAAATGAAAGGATTTTCTGACTCTAGTCAGTTTTTCTTCTTGGATTAATGTTTCTATTTGTCCCTTTTATGGCCTTTCAGACAGCAAAATACCAGCACTAATACCGCAGGTCACATCCTGTGTGTAATTGGACACGTTGCGAAGCATCTCCCCAGAAACACCCAGAGCAGGCTGATTGGTGAGTGCCTTGGTGTGGGTCAGTGTTCAGCTTTGCCTCCCAGCTCCACTGTATTTTTGTCTTTCTATTCATAGTCAGCTAGCATGAGCACTCACCTCAGCTAGGTGTTTGACCTTCTTTTCAGATGATATCAAGTGCTGGCTGAAGGAGTTTAAGTGTCCCCTGGAGGTGATCAGCCCAGCTGTTGAAGCTCTGCAGAAGCTCTGCCATGCATACACAGATGCCCCTGGGGAGGCACAGGTGGGGCTTCGAATAGACTGTTTTAAAAGTGTATTTCGCACATCTCAAGAAGGTCGTCTCTCGAAGACGGAGACATTTTCCTCTCCTGAAAATGCTGGTTTCTTCAGCGCACAAAGGAAAGAGACTTCTGACTCTAGAAAATTGCACCTCTCTTCTGTTGAGCCATCTTGATTGGTATATCATGCTAGCACTGGCATGCACCTAGTGTTAGGGATGGGTTTGAGAGAGCTGCTTCTTTTTTTTTTCCCTAAGAGAATGTTTTGCAGTTGAAATCCGCTGAATTCACTTCCTTAAGGGACCTACAGTAGTGCCTATTTTGATACAGGGTTTTGTGTTTTGGATGCTTTTCCACTAGTTTATATTGAGGCTACAGACACGTTCTATGTATGCCACCATAGATTAAGTTGGTCACTACCAACCTGCTATGGACTCAAACAAGTGCAAGTAGGTGACCGTGTTTCTCAGGCTATGTTAATGGAAGAGCTTGTGACAAAGCCAAGGCAAACTGGGAAGGGGAGCAGGTTTGTGTGAAGATCTTTCCCCATTCTGCAGACCTCATTATAAAAGAAAGCTAGGGAGATTCTAACTTACTGGTGGAGAATTCTGCATCCCTTTTAATTTTGCCACCTGGTTTCCCTTCCTTTTATGCCCCATCTGTCTGCTCTGTCTCAGTAGCTGGGAAGTTGGCTATCTTCAGTAGCTAAGCTCTGGAGCTCACCCTAAGCAGTGTTGTTTTTTTAAAAAAAAAAAAAAAAAAAGGGGGGGGGGGGCTAAATTGGCATGAGTTTTTCCCTCAATATTAGACTCTTCCTACATATGGATTAATTTTCTTTCCCAACATTAATCGCATCTACCTCATAATGGTGTCTTAGATACCTACCATGGGTAGCTATGTAAATAGCTTAAAAAAATGCAGTAACCACACTAGCTGCTGTAGGAACCACTGTGCTTTGCTGAGATGCTGTTTAGTAAATTCCTATACCAATGTGCTAAAGCGGGTTCTTCTGTTTCTAGCATTGGGAGAGTGTAAGGTTCATAAAGCAGTGCCAAATGAAGACAATTGGCCCTTTCTACTTAGATACCAACAACTCCTGCATTTAAAGTTAAAACCTAAAGAGGAAAATAACTGTTCAGATCAGATGTTCTTTTGTAGATTTTACCCATATTTTGTTTGCAGCTGATTCCTGCAGCTAGATTGCTAAACAAAGACTGGGACAAGTTTTTAGCCGTAGAGAAACTGCTTAGTGTGAGGGCGCTGAGAGAGAGTATTCATTTCAGATTCGAGAAAAAGGTTTTCATTTACCACTTCAGGACTAATGCATGGAGGATGCTTTACCCATGATGCATTTCTTTAACGAGCACTGCATTGACTTGCCTTCATCTTGAAACAGAAGCTGCTCAACCAGGTATGTGGAGATCTAGTATCTGTCTGTGAGTGCTACATCTCCAGTATAGTCCTCAAAGAGGATGGAGCAGAGCAGCTGCAAGAAGACCTCTTGGTAAGCTTGGTATCCTTTCTGTACTGATTGATCAAAGAATTCATTTGTTCCCTCTTTAAAATGATGATTCCATGATTGTCCAGCTGAGCAGTATTCTCTGGAGTACTCTGCCTTGTACATTGATACAGGATTTTTTTGTTGGGGGGGTTGTTTTTTGGCCTTTAGCTTGCTTTTCTGATATTTATTATGGACATAAACATAAATTAGAATTATATATTTGTTTTTAAAATATTCACTGGAATAGTTCATGAGATGCAATACTTTGTTCTCCTGTGAGTCCTAGAGAACAACAGGCCCAGGCCAGTCACCACAAATTTGACACGGTGTTACACACAATAAGAAGTAGGGCTTGGAAAGTAGACTGCAAGTGGAAAGCTTTCCTTGATGAGTGGGACAACCCAGGCTATCAACTTCTACAGAATCTAGCCTTTCCTTAAACTACAAAAATAAATAAATAAATAAACCTCTTTCCAGCCCTTATGGTAATGAAGACAACACTCCAAATGTGATCAGTGCGATGACCTTTTCTTTAATCTCAGTGGCTCTACATCAGATGTGCTGCTTTTATGGGAATTTGTCAGCAAATTTCAAGTCCATGGATTGAACGTAAAAATAGGTTCCTTCTGATTCACATATTGCCACCACAGTAAAGCATTCTGTAGACAAAAGGTTGCCCTCGTTTAGACCCTGTGCAACCCCATTCTCTTAAAATTATAACGTCGGTTAGATCTGTGCAGCTTTATTACTTTCACTTGGGATACAGAAATGTAGCTGAGCTCTTAATTTGAAGGCAAAGTGGGGTCGCACGGATGATCCTTTCAACTGGAATATGATTGAGTATCCTGTTGATGCACAATCCAGAACAGAATCCACTTCATTCTCCCAGTGTTGTGCTGGTTTGGCAGGAGTGGCAGTAGTTAGAAGTAGTAAAAGCTCTTTCAACTCAAGTCAGCAGATCTGACTTTAATACACAGAGAGCTGCTTTGAGTAAAAAATTCTCATTTTCACATATTCTCTTGTAGAGCAGCCCATTCTGAAAGGGATCTAGTCATTATTTGCATCCATTGGAGGCTGAAGAAGCATAGCTCCTTGCCACTCTTACTTTCTCAAATCTTGAGGTTTCTAGAGAGGGGAAAACATCATTAGTTTACAGTTGTAGGGGAAAATACTAAATCCCTGTGATATTTCTCCGAGTACATGTCTATAGACTTTTGTGTGTGAGTGACTGGATATCATTCCTAATGGAAATTTTGAGTGATGTGCCAGAAAGCTACAGAATAGACTTGATTTCAAGAGTTCTGGGGGAGCTGCAGTGATTGTACTAATGCAAAATGCATCATGTTATTGCCTTCATTTTTGTTTTTTTGGGAAAAATAGTAATTTAATTTCCCGTTTGCAACTTGTCAATAGTACATGTCACCACTGAAATTCACCATGTAGTAAGGACAGATCTAAAGGAACTTGGCTCTCTGTAGTTAGACAGGTTTCAGAGTAGCAGCCGTGTTAGTCTGTATTCGCAAAAAGAAAAGGAGTACTTGTGGCACCTTAGAAACTAGCAAATTTATTTGAGCATAAGCTTTTGTGAGCTACAGCATCAGATGCAGTGAACTGTAGCTCACGAAAGCTTATGCTCAAATAAATTTGTTAGTTTCTAAGGTGCCACAAGTACTCCTTTTCTTTTTGCAGTTAGACAATAACGAATTAGATCTAACTGAGCCTCATACACAGGTGATGCCTTCCCTTTTAAAGGGCAGAGGGAATTTTAAGCTCTTTTGGAAGCTGTAGCACCGTTGAAACGCTGGCTGACTTGGGTAACGTGGAAGCTTGTTGATTTAATTGTCAGCCCTGCTGTTCTCTTTTGACAGTGTTGCTTTTCTCTTTAGGTGAGACATCTCTTCACCTTGGGTGAGACTGCACAGTTATGTCCAGCCAAAGTGGAGAAACGCATCTTTCTTTTGATTCAGTCTATTCTGGCTTGTCCTGTCAATGTAGATCAATGTGAGGCCCTCCCTTTACTCTTAAATTTGCATTTAGGAACTAAAACTCTCTGGTTTTGAGGGTATTTTAATTTTTGGTCTGTTGTTTCCCAGTGTCTAGTCCTCCAGATGGTGAGGAACTCCCAGTTTCTCAGCCACTGTCCCAAATCAGAGGATCTGCTATGCCCTCAGTGGTCAGAGCCCATGCGTTCATTACACTAGGTAAGAGCTGCCCTGTCATGGGAATAGATGCTATGTACCACTGATTCCTACCCTTTTCTCTCTTCCCTGGTTACAATTGCTACAGCTGTTCTGCATGAGCTTAGACACAGAGATGAACTGTATTCAGTGTTTGTAGTGATACAGCTCCAAGCTTTCAGATAACTCCCTGCAGTGACTATGTGCACACACCAATAAAAATATGTAGCTTTACCATATCTAACCAGTGAATAGCACAGTTAGCGGGACCTGAAGAACCCTGCAGACTTGCACCAGCTTGGTGGCATCTGATTATGGAACTATGTGATGCACAAGAGGCTCAACAGGGGGATGGAGGGAATTCAATGCTTTCCAGAGCAGGCTGTGTTAGAAAAGCTGTCTGACAACAGTTTATATGTTTGACTTATACGAATGATGAGCCAGAGCCTTTGTGTTAAAGGCCGGGTAGAATATTTGTCTCCTATATGAGGAATATTTGTCTCCTATATAAGCTCTGCTTTATACTTCCTGTGTGATTGTGGACATATCACTTCTCTAGTGTGGGAGTACTATTGCTTCCTCACTTATGTGCCTCATGACGCTTAATCCTTTGTTCTTAAAGAGCTTAGAAACATTTAGAGGTGCAAAATATTAGTGTTATTTTTAAAGGCTTCCTAGTAATGTTATTGGGGTGGCTCTTTTCTTGTTATGCATAGGACATTAGGCTGCACTCTGAGCTCCCTATGGCCCTTTGGAAAAGAGGAAATGGGGTTACTAGATCCATGATATAGGCCTCATGTTTTCGCAGGAGAGGGATGTGACAATCCTCCTCCTTGATTACATTTCCCTTGAGGTGGGTTGTGGGTTTCTTATACAGTCTCCGCTAAGACTTCCTTGCTTTTATTCCCTTGTTTACTTCTTGCTCTCGCTATTTTCTGCTTTCATTTCTCCTTGGTCTTATTTTTCTGTCCATGTGTTTTGACTTGTATGCCACCAAGAGGAGGTGGAAAGATAGCCCTGAGGAGGTGAGGAACTGTAACATTCATAGCCCCAATTCTTTCCTCTCTATGTGACAGGTAAGCTGTGTCTGCAGCATGAGGATCTAGCAAAGAAATGTGTCGCAGCCCTAGCTCGTGAGCTAGAGGTATCTGAGGATGTGGCCATTCGCAATAACGTTGTCATAGTTATGTGTGACCTGTGTATCCGCTACACCACCATGGTGGACAGGTACATTCCCAACATCTCCATGTGCCTGAAGGACCCGAAGCCCTTCATCCGCAAGCAGACACTGATCTTGCTTACCAACCTTCTTCAGGTGACTAGCGGGCTTAGGCTAGTTCTCACTACTCCATTCCAACAGCCTCCATCATACAGAATGTTAGCAACCTGCACAATGGATACGCTGCTTTCAGATTGACCCTAAAATACCCTTTCAATCTCCTCACACTTTAAGATGCCCTTAACAGTAAACTGTTACTGCCATACTTTGTTAACTAGGGTGAATAAATAGACTTCCAGCATGGTAGTTCAGCAGGCTATCCAAATGATTTTAGTTCAAGGTTTGTCTATCATGTTTTTTCTTGAATCTGCAATTTCACCCCCAGTAGATGGGTGTAACAGGTGTCCACCAAGCGGAAGCAGGGCACTAACCTTCTCTGGTGATCTATCCGTTATGGTGTGGACATCAATATGTGAGAGGCAGAAGATATTGATACCCCCGGTTTAATAATGTATCATAGGTAGGCAGACTACCAATGTGTTAATTCATGAGAACAATGTAAAGGAATGCCTTTTTGGCACCTCAGCATTGGAGTTCAGATTTTCTCTCTCTTCCCTTGTTCTGCGAACATTTAATGGTAAATCAGGACACTTGCTGCTATGGCATTTAAATAAATGTACTATTTTCAGAATTAAGGAATCTTGAGCTTTATTTTGTGTGCCTTATGATATGACCCAGAGGGTGTATCTGGGTGCAAGCTGAAAAATCAAATAGGGTCATTCATTCCTGGTTCATGCTGATGGTTCACTGTCTACTTCTTTCCTGTAGGAGGAGTTTGTGAAGTGGAAGGAGTCCCTGTTCTTCAGATTTGTCAGTTCTCTGGTGGATCCCAACCCAGATATTGCAAGGTAGGATACCAGTTCCATAAACTATCCGGATAGCAAAGCAAACTGAATCTCACATCCCAGCTGTTAATTCTGAATGTAACAGAGAAATCTCCATGAGAA
Organism: Lepidochelys olivacea; assembly: GCF_965140295.1. NCBI lineage: Eukaryota > Metazoa > Chordata > Testudines > Cheloniidae > Lepidochelys > Lepidochelys olivacea. Next base: position 12,051,740 of record NC_140432.1, on the reverse strand, counting down.
AGATCATGTGCTCTCTAATCCCTGCCCACTTTCTCCCTAGTTATGCCCTAATAAAATTTTGAAAGTGGGAATGGAGGAGTGGGAAACTTCACTCCGAGCCTGACCTGATCTGAAAGTACAAGAGTGGCAGGAGGGAGAACAGTGAGCGATACAATCTGTTCCCTATTTCATGTGTGCATGGAACTGGGTACTGGCCTCTAGGTCAGAGGGCATGACTGGAGAGGCCAGTTACTCTTTCCATGTGTCCAGGGAAAGCAGATGCGGGCCATGAAAATAATGGAAGTAGTCATTGGGAGCAAGGAAGAGGGTTTAGGGAAGCAGTTAGTGTCTAGGAGAGGGAGGATGTAGGGCCTTTCCAGATCATTGTTCATTTAAAGCCCCAAGTCTGCTTTATAGAATAGGCAGGGCAAGACTCCCCTCTTTCCCAAGTCAGTGTTGCCTGGTGTTTGGAGTTATTAGGCCCACTTGGGGTGGATCAATAGACTGAGTTGACTGAGTGGGTGACTCAAAAGTAGGTTCCAGGCCCGGTCAAGGAGGAGCTGCTGGAAGGAGCTGCTGAGGAAGAATTCAGCCAGCACACAGGCCCCAAGAAGGAGGGCTGTGCAACCCCTGAACTTGAGGGGAGAAGAGTTTGCAGGCCATAGAGGCCAGGATTTAAAACACAGTCCCCCTGGGTGTAGAGCTGTGAAACCTGGAAACTAAGGGGAGGCCAAAAGGGCTCTTTAGGGAACCAGATGATATTTAATATTCCTTCTCTCCTGGACTTGAATTTATTAAAGATTCTGGGTGTAAACTGGAAGGAAACTGAGGTAGGGTGCCAGAAAGGACACATCAGGCCACAAGGGAGTACCCTAGGGTGGCACTGACTACAGGGCAGCTCTGCCCTTTCTATCTTGCCTTGATTTACATACATGTGGGAATGGGAACTTTGAAACAGGTGTTCTAAAAACTGCCCTCCCACTTTACATAGTAGACTTAGGTTACAGTTCAATACTCTAACTTGTTTTTGCATGTTGTTATTCATTTTCCTTTTAAACATCATACCATGGCTTGAAGATCTCCTGCGATACAGATACCAGGGATCCTGCAGAATTAGTCTGAAATCTGAATTGCTTGGGTTCTGTGGGCTTAAAGATCTTGATTTTACCCAAATGTAGTTCAAAAGATACCATAAGTTATTACTGTCTGACACCCGTTTTGGCCTTGGTGCAGTAATTTGGTGGTTCTGGTCTAGTTCTTACTGTATAGGTGTTAATATAGAGCTCCACCGTATTTGGTACTGACAAGGACCCTTGTCTGTCTCAATAGGAAGGGCAGTGACTGAGTGGGACATGGAGAGATGAACTCCCTTGCAGGTTACTCCTCTAGGGAATGGATGGGTAGATGATGCGTGCAGCGGAAGCTTGCCCAACCGCTGCCAGTGTTCCTGCTTACTCCAAATAAATTGAGGATTACAGTCAGGGCCATCAGTCTGGGCCTGTTCATGAGCACTTTTATAATCAATCCTGGCTCTTCCCAGTAGATGGCGGCATTGCTGCATCATATTCACAGTGCTTTAGGTATGGAACAATAACAGTTTCTGTTGGGAGCCTGTTTCTGGGCATTTATATTCAGCAGGTGCACACAGACAAAAACCCTTTATTCCAGGCTGGGATTGACATACAGCTCTTGGTCTTGCAACGACTAACATTGCAAAATATATAAAATTGGATTTTTGTTTAGTTTTCTTCCCTTTCTGAGTTCTGGGAAGTAGAACATTATACGTGCTTTGATTTTCAGCTGCTGCTTTGTACTCTCTTGGCAATTAAGCTAATTTGTCAGGTGCTTATTCTGTTGCACATAACTGGTGACTTTTGATATGGGGAGAAGCGACAGGGATGACTTTAGACACACCCCAGTCATAGGCATGTCAGAAGGTAACTACTGCTTCTCTACATTAACTGCTTTTCCTGTTGTTCTATTGTACAGTAGATTGAATTCAATTTGAATCCTTGAAACAAAATACCACTTGAATCAGCACAGTTACCGATTCTCTCAGATCAATACTAATTATTAACTTTCTGGGAGGGAAAACAACCCTACTGACCTGATAATTGCTCCTTTTTAAGGCAGTTAACATTTTCTTTTCCAATGACCCATTTAAAGTACTTGAATGAAAAGGTTTTGCTTGGGCAATGATCGGCGTTGTTTCAGTGCCCACACAGCTATTTACATCTGGAATAGCGAACTTCAGCCCAGGTTCAAGTAGGGTTAATGGCCTGACTTCCAGTAGTCTCCCAAAGCACAGTGATTCATAGCAAAGCGTCAAGCTTTCTTCTTACCTCACCATAACGTGCTTGGGTTTCGCCTGCGTGGTGTCAGTGCAGGGTCTCACTGACTACATAAGCTGCAATTGCTAGGCACGGCCTGCTGAGCTGCTGACTGAATGATTCGGCCTTCATTTTAGCTCTCGAATTCTTACCTTAAATCACATCTGTAACAATTGCACATCAAACTTATTAATATGGGCAGCCTGCTCAAACGGGGATGAACTGTATGAGGCCCTTAGGACTTGCTTAGGGAATGTATTTAAAGGTGAGCTGCCAGGGAATTTTTTTTTTTTTTTAATGGCTTCTGCCCTTTTTCCCATTTCTGATTTAATAAGGCATGGGAAAATGTGGCGGGGGGAGTTGAGAAGTTTCTCCTTGCTTTCTAACTGAGAAACAGCAAGCCTGGTCTACCCTGGTAGTGCAGGTGTATCTCCTGGATGTCAGAGAGCATGTCTGTGAGTTCTCCCTCTTTCATATGTGGAATGGGGGTAGCTGAATCTTTAACAAATGTCTAAAATGTTAATAACTAGAGTTAGAGAGCTGATGATAAAAATCCCTCCCCTTAAATAGCTCAGGTTTCACTCTCTAACTCTTGCAATGCTAGAGACAAGGTAGGTGAGATAATATATATTATTGCATTTTTTAATTGGTAATATCTTTTCTTCCAGTCCTGGCATTTTGCTAGTTCTCAAGACAACACTGTTCTAAGGCAGACAAAACCTGAAATTCATATATAAAAAAGCAAGGAGAAACCCTCTCCGTTTTCCCCTTCCGAAAAAGACAGGCCTTATGGCTGTATCATAAATAAAGCCAAAGTGCCCCATGGCCCTTTTTAAAAATCCTTTGTAGATCCCTTTTTAAACATAGGTCGAGACAAAATGAGTGTCTAACAATTTTTGTTGTTAGGATCCCCCCCCCATCCCACCCCACACACACTCTTATGAACCATGTTTAAAAATCATGTTCCACCTAGATGCTTTTTAGCTTTATTTCTGTCCCTCCCCTATCTCCTCCCTGGGCTTACCTTCATGCAAGCGTTTTTCACTAAAGCAACCTGTAGTTCAGACCACTGGATTGGTGTAGGGATAGATCTCAAACCCTTTGCATTTCACACTACACACATACATAGCAAATACCATCTTCCTTTCCGCAGAATTCAGAGAACTCAGGTGATACCTAAAGCCAGGTATATATGGGTAAAGGACTTTAAACTTTCTGCAGTGAATGTGTTTCTGATCTCCCAGAATAGCAAAGGGCAGAATGTAAACTACTATAAAATGCCAGATTATATGGTGAAGGCATGACGTCGGAGAGTAAGTGATGCGTAAGAGCTCCCTGCACCAAAACCTTTTCCAGGCCAGAGGTTTTTTTCCAATCTATTCCCCTTGTGAATGCTTTACTACTGTGCAAACATGCCTAGCCTCCACCTGTTGGTGTCCCTTGTGCCTCAGGCCAGGCCTCAGCTGCTGTCCATTGGTCAGATCACTGATGATAACTCAGTCCAGGAAACTCCCTGAATATTTTCCCAGTACACAGGTGTTTCCTGAGTGAGCATCATCCTTTGTATTTCTTGATAGGAAGTAAAAGCAGTTAAGTGTTGTTTATGACTTTTCCATGCACAACCCATTCAGCAGCTCCTGAAAATTCTGCCCAGACCTCTAGTGTAAAAACCAAAAAGTGGACCTGCAAAGTTAATTGAATTCATAAGTTAAAGTCTGTTTCAAGGACATGGGACAGCTTGTTGCAAAAGTCTAATGTCTCATGGAATGTACTGTTTTGCCCCTCAACTTGGCTTGCTGTGGACAGCCAGCAGCATTGGCAAGAGCCAGATCTAATGTGAGTAAGAACTATGCAAGCTTTCATATACAGCTGTGCCTGTGCGTTTTGCTGTAGCCGAGACCCTCCAGTTCAGTACTTTAGCTTTCCTGGTCCTCTGATCTTGTGTCCCCACAATGCTCTGCTAAAATACCTTTATCTGAGCAGGCTTTCATATCTTTTCCAGCATTTGAGTCCTGTTGTTCCAATTTAGCATCCTGTCCCTAGCAGCAGCTGCCATTTGGGTGGTAGCTTTGAAATGAGATTGTAGTTACACATTCTCATAGTGCTCATCACAGTCATGTCTGAGCATGACACAGACATGACTGTGTTTGTCCTCACAATCCCCTTGTGAAGTAGGAGAAACTTCTCTTTCCATTTTATAGATGGGAAACCTAAGCGCAGAGCAACTAAGTGATTTGCACAAAGTCACACAGGAAGTTTATGGCAAAACCGGGTATTAAATCTAGTTGTTCTGAGTTCTAGTTGAGTGCCTTAACCACAAGGCAATTTTCTTCCTCCTTTTGTGTGTGGCCAAACTCCCACTCCCACTCCCAGTCAAACCTGAATCTCATCAGTCAACATAATCCAAGGTCACTGAGCTTGCAAAACCTTTGTCATTGTTTGTTTAAACTACTGTCTTGATCCACAACAGCGTGTACCAGGCTGAGAGGGATGAAAAAGCCTTCTGTTTGTAACAGAATCTTGTATTATCAACTCAACTGACCATTGTCCAGGCTAAAGCTGTAATTACTCTAAGTGCCTAAATCCCTTTTGAAAATATGTAGGCTCCTAAATCAGCTAGGTGTGATGCTGGGTGCAGCAGTGCCTTGATACCTTTAAAAATCTGGGCCTTAGTCTCCTAAGTGTCTGTCACTTTTTAAAACAGGACTTAGGCTTGGAAGTCACTATAGGGCTTGTCTACACTTACCGGGGATCAACGCACGGCGATCGATGTCAAACGCAGCTTGCTCTCCCGTTGACTCCTGTAGTCCACCTGAACAAGAAGTGCAAGGGGAGTTGACGGGAGAGCGTCTGCAGTCGACATCACGTAGTGTGGACCCCGCGGTAAGTAAATCTAAGTATGTCGACTTCAGCTCCGTTATTCACGTAGCTGAAGTTGCGTAACTTAGATCCATCTCCTCCCATAGTGTAGACAAGGCCAAGAGTTATTGAAAATGTTATGCCTGGTTTATTGTTCATCAAAGTTACTTCTCTCTCTCTCTCTCTCTTAACTGTGTTGAATTATAAAGAGAAATAAATGTGCACCATAGATGCTGAAAGCTTTTCAGCCCAATTCTGGATGGGGGAAAACGGGGCTTAAAGTAAATAGTTCAGCATCTTTCTCAAAGCCCTGATGTGGGAGAGAAAGTTACTACAGAGAATTCTTTCCTGGGTATCTGGCTGGTGAATCTTGCCCACATGCTCAGGGTTCAGCTGATCGCCATATTTGGGTCCGGGAAGGAATTTTCCTCCAGGGCAGATTGGAAGAGGCCCTGGGGGTTTTTCGCCTTCCTCTGCAGCATGGGGCATGGGTCACTTGCTGGAGGATTCTCTGCACCTTGAAGTCTTTAAACCATGATTTGAGGACTTCAATAGCTCAGACATAGGTGAGAAGTTTATCGCAGGAGTGGGTGGGTGAGATTCTGTGGCCTGCATTGTGCAGGAGGTCAGACTAGATGATCATAATGGTCTCTTCTGACCTTAATGTCTATGAAAGGGTTAAATGTTGTATTGAGGAAGATTTAATTCTCCAGAGTCTGTTTCTGTCATGCCCTTTGAGTACAACCTGTGGGGTTGCTGGATTAGCAGGACACCTCGCTATAATTCAGGAGGTGGCCCCCAGAATGAAAGAGGTTTTCTAGTGGTTCTAATTTTTCAACTCTGTATCCAGGTTTGGGGAGTTCTGCCTGGTGCACTTGTTACTGAAGAGGAATCCAGTCATGTTCTCCCAACACTTCATCGAGTGCATTTTCCACTTCAACAGCTATGAGAAACACGAGAAGTACAACAAATTCCCCCAGAGTGAGCGGTCAGTGAATATTTGGCCACCTCTCTTTTAATGTTAATGGGAGTTGCATGTGAATATCAGTGTGGTGCTGGGCATGCAGTCTTTGGGCCTGGAGCAAAGCTTTCTTGGTCACTTTTTATAGTGCGCAGCAATGAAAGATAAAATCCTAAGAATAATTCATATTAAGGTAACAACGCTCTGCCTTCCCCCGGCACCTTCCATGAGAGACTTCTGAATAGTATGTGTGGGTATGTGTTATGGAGTAGGTTTCTAGACCTTTAAGGTGGCATTCAAATGTTTCTTGCTAGATTTAGTCTAGTTACTTCTGTAATTCCATGTACATGTGTTAGCCCGAGGTAAAATGTCTTTATCTATACAGGGAGAAGAATCTCTTTTCTCTGAAGGGGAAAGATAACAAAGGAAAAAGAATGCAGATCTACAGGTTCCTGCTAGAGCATTTTACAGATGAGCAAAGGTTCAACATCACTTCTAAAATCAGCCTGAACATCCTGGGTAGGGGCATCATTTTTGGCACAGAATGAGTACTGTAAAAATAAATCCTATGATGAGCCAGTTGCATCGGTTTAGCCTCTGGGTGCAGCACAGGGACCGTTCTGCCCTGGCTTATGTTTAGCAGCATGGTTCTGGGAATAAAAATCTTCCTCCTCCTGATCTCTTACAGCATGCTTTGTGGATGGCATCCTCCCACTGGACATGGAAGCCAATGAGTTGCTCTCAGATACATTTGAAGTCCTTAGCTGCAAAGAGATCAAACTGTCTGCTATGAGATCTAAACCAGATGAAGATATCCAGCCAGTTGAGGATGAAATGGCCATGGCCAATGCTGTCATGCAGGCAGCACAAAAGAAACTCATCTCACAAGTGAGTACCACTTGGCATGCAGTGGGAAGAGTGGGCACAGCACTGAATGAAATCTAAACCTGCAGGTAGGGACAATCTTGAGTAAAGTCATTGATCTATAGTAGGGACTGCCACCCATCTCCCCAGATTATATGCCCATACATTCCTTGTGATCTGGGGACAGCTAGTGAATCTGTGCAAGCAGCATGTGTTGCAAAATGAAAATGTCCTATAAAGGAGTGATGATTTCTGGAGGTTACCTACACTTGAACAGACAATTTGAATTAGAATGTGCTAGCAGTTTGGCGACTAACATGTGTAAAATGATTTCTCCCTAGTTCAAGAGCCCAATTCAGACTTGGTGTAAACAGACAGGACTCCACTAAAATCAGTGGAATTACACTGTGGCTCAGTTTGGCTCTAAGAGACACTGACGGGTGAAGCGTTGGAAGTTAATGATAGGTTTTGATGCAGCTGTCAGCAGCTTGCCATTAGAATGACTGACGTGGACCATCGTAAAAGGCAGATCATGGATTGGGATAAAGTGAAACCATCACTACACGTGTGTTTATATTAAGCTGTTACTCATTTATTGTTCAGGGGCCATTTATCTACATAAGAATGAAATGAACCATCCCTTGTTCTGTCATGTTAAGTGTTTGTGTGTTATTTAAACTACAGGTTCAGAAGAAGATCTTCATAGAAAACATCATCCCAATAATCACTTCTTTGAAGTCTTTGTTGGAACAGACTAGGATTCCAGCTCTGAGAGACCTCATGAACTATCTCCGGGTAAGGAAAGACTTGTGATTTTCTCTCAGGTTGCGAATTTGGAAGTGTGGCCAGAAGTAGAACCCAAGGTAGAGCCCTGCGTAGGCTGTTTTTTAATCCCGCTCCTGTCCTGCCCCACAGTATCCACTCCCACCCGCTCCTGCATTGTTTCTTGCATTTTTATTCTGTTCCCCCGGCAAAAACCTTAGATCTTACAAATGCCACAAGAGAGACAGATTGCCATGTGCTACTAAAAAAATAAACAAAAAATTGTCAGTTTCTAAAATATTTTTATACACGCACACGGAATTCAGATACAATTTTTACCACTAAAAAAATAAAACAAATCTTGCTTAAACCATGTGTAAAATACTTTAACTCCTGTTATAATAGACATCGAGTCTCTCTTTTTATCCCTTGCTTAAATTTAAGTATTAAAACCTTTATTTTTAAAAAAACCAAACTTACTTCACAGTGCTGAAATTCTGTTTATGACAAACTGGTGATTGATTTAGTGCAAGTTACCACCCACCCAATCCTGCCCACAACAGAGTATATTTTTCCTGTTCCCGCTGTTATTTCCAGTCCCACTGCATGGCTTTAACACCATATGAGGAGGTTTTGAAACCCAGTAAAACGTATTGTACAGCTTTGTAGGGTAAACCATTCCTTTCCGATAGCCAGGTTGCTCTGGTGGTGATGGGAGTACAGAAGAGGGCTGCGTACATTAAGTAAAAGGCTTCCCTCTGTGGAGTGGGCAGAAACCTTCAATGTTCATAACAATGAGTAGCATTATAAAGTCATGAATCAGCGGTAGACCTCTTTGAGAGACTCTCTCTCTTTCATTTAAACAGAAACAGTTCTGCTGTCCCAACTAGCGTTTTCTTTTGGACTTTCAGAGCTATGATGTGAACATGGGCAGTAAGTGCTGGTCAGCTGAGATTTTAAGATGGGGAAGTAAAATAAATTGACTGTTGTGTCTTCCAGGAAGTGATGCAAGATTATCGAAATGAAATCAAAGACTTCTTTGCGGTAGACAAGCAGCTGGCAGCTGAGCTGGAGTATGACATGAAGAAATATGAAGAGCAACTGGCCAGGGAGAGAGAGATGGGAGAAGGTCAGACAGAGGTCATCAATGTCATGAACACAATACAGGTATTGGCTTCCACCAGAGTAAGGTGTATGCTGCAATAGCACCCAGTGGTCATACAGCTTGTAGCTATAGATCATGCTACAGAACCAGTGGATACCACCTGCCTGGTTTTCCTCTATCTTTCTTACCACAATAGTTCCTGCTGACCAGGGCTTTATTTTTTTAGAGGCATTGATAACAGTTTTAAAAACCCCATCCAGACAAAAACCCGTACCTCTCACACATCCATAAATTCAAACAGATCTTCCAATCTAATATACTATGTGCATTGCTCTGTACTTCCACAGTCAAAATATCACTCGTCAGTTTCAACTTCACTTTCTAGGCAATTTCAGTTCCTGGTTCTCTTTGTACTAGAACAATCCTGCAATGTTTGTTTGCAAGATATTCTCAGAAACCTTTGTCTACACAGCCTGAAAAGTTAGGGAGAACAAAACCCAAAACTGCAGGTCTAACTTGAGAGGATCCATTTGAACTTGCTGGCTGTGGCCAGTCCTTTGCTAACTGGCAAAGTTCTTTCTCTCAATGGGTGTTGAGGAACTGGCAGCTGTATTTCTCACAGCTCCTTCTGTGATAGGGACCTCTCTCCCTGCATTACACCTTGTGAAGGAAACTGTGTCACTACTGAAGTAACTCACCCTTGACTAGAAATAGCTAAATTATATGTCTCGTCAGATTTTGTAGGACAAGACTTTCAAAAGTGATGAGTGATCCTTAGCGCCTCAATTTTTGACTACATAACATGACATTTTAAAGGCACTTGACTTTCAACTCCTGCCATTGAAATTGAGACCTCTTCTAAGATGTGTCAGGTTGAGCATCCAGATTCACAAGTGATTTTTTGAAAATCTTGGCCAGTAGATACTGCTCCTTGGCACGTCTTAACCAGACACATCGTATACATAACATGATATGGTATGTGTGTGTGACAGTCATGTAAATTACATGCATTAAACAATGGAATTATGGCAAACCCATTTCCCCTTCTCTTCCCTAGCAGTCCCCAAGTTCAGACACAGCGGTACCTCCTAGCTGCCACAACAACAAAGCCCAGTCACCTGTTGCTGAGAGACGGTCTTCATCGTCTGGATCTCCTGCTTCCCCTTCTCCATTTGGGTTTACTACACCCAGAGCTGGCATTTTGAAACAGCAGCCATTTAGACCCAGGTATGGATTGCAAATTTACAGTAGGTTAGAATGATGCTGTGCAGACGGGCATTAGGTAGTGTGTCAAGGCTCCAGAGCCATTGCATTGCCTGTCATCTTCTCTTTGCTCAGCTCAACAATGTGAATACCAGCAGTAGTTAGACCCTGCTGTTTCACCATAGCCTTATCTTTTGTGTTCTCTGTGAGTGTGTGTATGTGAGAGAGAGAGAGAGGTTGCTGGGGATTTGAAAGTGAGTTGGGAGTGAGCAAGATCTTCCCTACATCTTCTCTTCTGGAGTGACTTGTAGAAGGAAACTCCTTAGAGCATTTGTGGCTTCTTTTGCCCAATAGGCAGATGTCCCTGAGCACGCTTGCCATCCTGAACTCTGCCAAGAAAGCCATGGAAGCCAGTAACAAGCAGCGCAGCAAAAGTGTAGGAGGAAGGCGGCCTTCTTCTCCAGCAAGCACAAGCGACAGCAAGCAAGGTAAGCAGCCAGCAGCAGGCTTTTGCCCATTATAGAGCACGTTTAATGTGGAAGCCACTTGGTCGTTTAGACCTCTGAGCAGGTGGTGTGGTTGTAGAACTGTCTTGGGGAGCAGCTTTCTGTCCTTAACTTTTTTTTTTTTTCTTGTTACTTTTAGTATCTTTGTGTAGCCTAAACCAACAGTCTACTGGAGCGAACGTTTCCCTGGTGGGCCGAGCAATCAGTACTCCTGACCGTAAGTAACCCAACTGCATATGTTCCACGCTGCCCAAGAACTCCCTTGTTTGTACAGATGCACCAACGTAGCCCCCACTGTAGTGCAGTGGTAGTCAACCTTTCATTACTGGAGAGCCACTTATCTCTGGATTATTATATAGCTATATTGCCGTGGTGGCCAAATGAAAGTCTTCGAGAGCCAAAGCATGACGTCCTAGTGTGGAGTCAGAGTATAATAGGGTCTGTGCTCCTGGCTGATGAATGGAGGGAATGGTGGCTCCTTTTTTCTCCCAACTTCTGGGCTGCTGAGGAGGGGAGTTTGCCCTAGTTTTTCCTGGCTCATCATCTGATTGGAGTGTTCCCTAGACTGACCTACATCTCCCAGGCTGCCTGTGCTGTGCTGTTGCTCAGTGCTGCTTCCTGTGATCATCTGAAGCATGAACCGAGTACCACCACACTAGAAAGGATACCTGTTTGGCATTTGCCTTCGGTTCGATGAAGAGTCCAGTTCAGGGCCCAGCCGAGACCTATTCTATCACCGAAGGTGCTGACGAGCTGCAATAGCAGAAAGATCTTTGTACAATTGGCTTGGATCTGATAAAGTGGTATTAATAACCTATGAAGTGTTCTCAGAGAGTGAGCTCTTCTCTAAATAAGAGCTGAAGTGAGTGTTGAGGAAGCAGTAATCGTTTTGTTCTCAGCTGTGGAAACAAGCTATGTAAACTGCAGCAGTAATGAATTGGGAGAACTCTGATACACGGGTCACTCATAAGTATCTCTCTGCCCATTATGTCTGTGGCAGCTAAATTACAGCCTCACAAAACCTGACCTTGAAAAATTTCCATTTATGGGAGCCATCTCTGATCTAGTTCCTGTGGGTTACACAATATCCCTTTTGTGATAATAAAAGACAGTTGATTATTCATTTCTTAGGACTTTAGAGTATCCGAATGACATATGGCAATACAAACGCTCCCCGGGTTACGCAAGACCCAACTTACACAAATTCGCACTTACGGAAAAAGTTCCATAAGCCAGAAATAGGATTTTCGAATTGTGGAAATTTTTGCATAACGTACGGGTATACGTTTCTGACTTACGCAAAATTCGAGTTACACAAGGCTTTCTGGAACGGAATGATTGCATAAATCAGGGGGGCGTCTGTAATCCAGATCCCTCTGATCATCTAAATGAGGCAAGCATGTGCAGAGATAGTGGGAAATGTGGCAGTCCACTTCCTGTTATCCTTTTGGAGGAGACCGCTGGGGTAGTTCCTGGGTGGGCAGTACAGTGCCAGAGCCCCACTTTTGTACAGTTCATATGTACTGGAGCATGGATGCAGAAGGGACTATGAAATGTTACTGTGCTGAGCTGCCTTATCAATCCATTTAGTCTGCTCTCCTTTTCCTTTCCCACTTCTGAATTTCTTTAGGGCCACATACTATACCAGTCGCTCTGCGTGTGGGATCAACTTCCTCACCCTCCCCCACAAAAATAAAGGAAACTCCATCTTAACTGTAGCAATGAGAGGTCGGCTGTCATTAAACAGTTTTGGCTTGATATTTGAAGTTAGGTGTGAACAATTGCCTGTACCTCAGTTGTGTAGAAATACCTCGTGTGCACACAAAGTGGGTATTCACATATCTGCATGGCCATTTAGGCAGCAGACTGGCTGCTTACATGTGCAAATATCTGATCTCCATGTGCAAAGAGAAGCCAAGCACAGACAACTGGTTACATTTAATGGACAATCTGACCCTTACCCATTGTGTATGCTCCACTCTTGTATGCTTGTTCCGTCTGTCTAGTTATCTACATCACACCAGTCCACTGGGCTACCTGACCACTTAATGCTTTTTGCAGATAAGATGTTGTCTACTGGGATGCTATACAGAGCCAAAATCTTTCCTTCATCGACTGCATGTCTGTCTCGGGGGCTTGCGCTGCTGTTCCACTTAAGAGCCGTATGCTGTAAAATGGGGAGAATGTTAATCCCCAGTGGCACCAGGCCTAAAATCCTTCTTTGTTTCCTGGCAGCCTGTGTTCTCAGCAGTGACAAGCTGTACAGTGCATTATCGCTGCTTCAGTTAATCTGTACTGAGGTGTCTGCACGATGGCACCAGGCCTTGTTGGTTGTTAGAGGATCAGAGGAGAACATATTTCTTTCTCTGGTCTGTCATTTGTAAAACTCTGCAGATGCAGTTCTTTATAAATCACTTCTGACTTCACATGTTGAGAGGCTGGCTAGCAGATCAGTCTCTGCCACCCTTGGGTCTTTTTCTCATCTATTGCTTGCTCTCGACAGTGAAAATGGGTAAGAGGGCCTGGGAGAGAATAGACTACTTCACTATGGAATGTAAATGCAAACACTGGCGGTAACACTACATAATCTATGGAGGGCTTCAATAAAAACAGGGGGTGTGGAAAGAGTAGTTGTTAATTCTGTTTGCCATTTCGCTCTCTCCCTCTTACGCTAAAAAGCTGTAGCATCCAGTAAAATGAGGCAGGTGTAGTCGTTTGCCATATGTGAAAACCACATTACCTTAAGGTAAGGCTTTCACTGCATAAAGTCAGGAAATTCAGAGGCCAGTTTCATGAGTCAAAAACCAATCCAGGCAAGACAGATAAAGCTGGACAGCAATGGCATGCCTTGGTGATTCCCTGATTATGGCCAAAGGCAGCTGGATTGTGGAGTCCTAAGGGTACCAGACAGCAAGTCAGTACCCTGAGAATGAGCCTGAGAGGCCAGAGACAGTGTCTGTATGCTCGATGCAGTAGGATTAGGAAGTATACAGGATCCTGTCTTTGGATTCAAACGCAGCAGTCTGGTGAGTGTCCCGCAGGGGGAGCTCGATCAGGTGTGAATGAGATGGTGTGGACAAGCAGTTGTAGATTTAAGGAAAAGAGAACTCTCTGGTAGCCCCCAAAGCATGTAGGTTCCTTCAAGTCTAATAGTGAAAAACAGATTATCATGAACACGTGTATTTATGTTACCTTGAAGACTGAGGCACAGGCTTGCGCTCTATGCTTCCAAAACAAGAGGGCAGCTGGTGCTTTTAGAATGGCCTTGAATGACCAGTTCTTTGGCTTCCGGCTATATAGACTTCTAAGGATTAGTGTAGAGATCTACTGTAGGAAATGGAGGTATTTTGCTAATGCTGCTAGCTTCCTCTAGTAACCACTATTCACACCGACTTGAACTTCAGGTTTTTTTTCCTAAATATTAAAGAACAAGTTGTACGGGGTAGTTAGGCTTTTAGCTAAACATCTACAGAGTTTTATTAATTCACTTGGCAATATGTGCCTCTATCTTCCTCCTGAAGCACATGCAAACCTAAAAATACTAACACAGGCTATGACTTTACTACCCGGAAGGGATAGGGATTTGCCTTGTTTAGGGTCATTGATGCAGTTCCTACTCCTAGGCACACAGTGTGAAGGAAATTTTTGCAGAAGTTCTATCAGTATTTGGTATAAACTTGACTGTGGGCAGTGAGGATGATCAATCTCATTGCATTGCCTTTATTCTATGCAAAAGATGAGCTGATACCTGGTTCAGTGGGCCAGAAAGAAGCATGCATGCTTGTTTGAGTTGGGTATGAAGGGATTGTCTTGCCCTATGGCTGCATTACAAGCTGACTGCTGATCTCTGTGTTTTTTTCAGAGACTGTTGATAACTTGACCTTTGGGGCTGGGGTCAGTTTCATCAGCCTGACGCGCACACCTGCTTCAGCTCAAGGCAAGTTATTTTCATGCTCCTAACTTTTAAAAGAAAACCAAACCAAAAAAAAAAAGAGAGAGGATAAAATGTGCATGTTTAACTTGTAAATGTCGCTTGCAGAAAAAAAAGGATCCCAAGATCAACAAAAAGATGTTCTCTGTCTGACATCACCTGATAAGCCGTAAGTTCAACCCAGGTCTTGGCGACCAGTGGCTATAGTTAATACCAGTGTCTTTTTTTTAAAAATAAACCAACAGTCATTGTTTCCTTTCTGTAGAGGGCCCTTGCCTCGTCAGTGGAAAGTAGAATCTCCGTCCAGGAGAAAAAGCAGCTCAACTGCAAGTCTAAGGAGATCCCTTCGGAAAGCTCCCCTGAAACCAGCCAACTGATCCTTCCCCATCCACGCAGTGTGTAGTTCCGAAACGCTCTTGTATAGAACCTTCATCACGTTGACCATGAACTACTCCTCTTCCCTTTACAGTTATAATTATGGATCATTGTGTGTACAAGTGTCCCTCCTTATCCCCCTCTATTTTATTTGTTTATATTCACACACGCATACAAAAGTTTGCTTTGATTTATAAACTGGAGCAGTTAATGACATGCTTTGCTGTAGGACAACTGGGAGTGCCAGGAAGCTGCAGTATCTAGTGATGGCTGACTATTCACTGCACAAGACTTATGACTTGTCCATTTTGAAACGTAAATCTGTCTTGGCCATAAGCTCTCGCCCATTGTAAGTGCAGCCATTAGGAATGCTGGCTTGGTTGAACCTGGTATGTTTATCACAGCTTGTTACCTTACATGACTGGAATGGCTATTGGCTTAAATCATTCCCTTGGTGTCATGCTGTCCCCTGTTCATAATATTACTAGTTTCTATATTTTCTACAAATCTAGAATAGCTTGACACTGTCATACCTGCAAATCTGATATAAATGCAAGTGATTAAGGATTTATGTGTAGTGAAAGGTCCATTCTATGTATATATAGCCTTCCTTTTCTTTCCTAAATGGAATATTTCCACTCTTGGACAAAGTTCTTATTTCCAGCTGTTACAATTTTACGAAAAATAAATGTTTAGAGAACAAATTCCACCCACCTCTCCGCTTTTCTTGCTTTGATAAAACCAAATTATTTTCTTCTGTTAATCTCTAGCCTTACTGCATTCACCTTATTTCTTGCCCACTGCTTTTGTCTCTCCCATGCCTACCTTGAAGCTCTACTGGTCTGACAGTCACCCCAACAGCCGTTGTACTCATCCATATAAATACCTGAATTCCTGTGGGATCCCCACCCATTAGAGCAGCTGCTTGCAGTGTCCCAATCCTTATGATCACCCATTCTCGGGGCTGGTGTATATGACAGCCAAATAAAGCCTCTACCGCCAGCCGGCTGGCGTGACTTACACAAACATTCAATGCAGCTGTTGGAACAGCAGATTTTGAACATGATCTTGATTCATTTCACCGAAAGCAGGTTCTGAGTATTTTACTGAGGATGGTAAGTAGTGTTGAATTTTAATGCTCAGTACAAAAACCCTATTTTGCTCGATGCAAAACACAAGTGTGAATGCTGGAACTGCATTTAAGGTTGAAAGCCCAGCCTTCTTGTTGCCCAGGCATATGTGACTGAGATCTTCCAATGCTCAGCTTCAAAACTACTGCACTACCCTTGCATTACATAATTTGTTCTGTAGATCTCAAACTCTAAAACTTACATGACCATGCATTTCACTACAACCCTCTGTAAGCATTTATTTCTGTGCTAATAAGGCAAGGGCTGCTCCAGCACAAAAGGAAATAGAAAGACTGAAAAGGGAGAGGGGCAAAATTCAACTTCCATTTTTAACCTTACTAATACAGTGTTCAGAGTAACAGCCGTGTTAGTCTGTATTCGCAAAAAGAAAAGGAGTACTTGTGGCACCTTAGAGACTAACCAATTTATTTGAGCATAAGCTTTCGTGAGCTACAGCTCACTTTGTCGGATGCATACTGTAGAAACTGCAGAAGACATTATATACACAGAGACCATGAAACAATACCTCCTCCCACCCCACCCTCCTGCTGGTAATAGCTTATCTAAAGTGATCACTCTCCTTACAATGTGCATGATAATCAAGGTGGGCCATTTCCAGCACAAATCCAGGTTTTCTCACCCCACCCCCATACACACACAAACTCACTCTCCTGCTGGTAACAGCCCATCCAAAGCGACCACTCTCCCCACAATGTGCACGATAATCAAGGTGGGCCATTTCCAGCACAAATGGCCCACCTTGATTATCGTGCACATTGTGGGGAGAGTGGTCGCTTTGGATGGGCTGTTACCAGCAGGAGAGTGAGTTTGGGGGGGGAGGGGGCGGAGGGTGAGAAAACCTGGATTTGTGCTGGAAATGGCCCAACTTGATTATCATACACATTGTAAGGAGAGTGATCACTTTAGATAAGCTATTACCAGCAGGAGAGTGAGTTTGTGTGTGTGTGTTTTGGGGGGGGGTGTGAGAGAACCTGGATTTGTGTTGGAAATGGTCCACCTTGATTTTCATACACATTGTAAGGATAATGGTCACTTTGGATAAGCTATTACCAGCAGGAGAGTGAGTTTGTGTGTGTGTTTTTTGGAAAAAGGGGGGGGGGGGGTGAGAAAACCTGGATTTGTGCTGGAAATGGTCCACCTTGATTTTCATACACATTGTAAGGATAATGGTCACTTTGGATAAGCTATTACCAGCAGGAGAGTGAGTTTGTGTGTGTTTTTTTTGGAAAAAAGGGGGGGGGGGTGAGAGAACCTGGATTTGTGCTGGAAATGGCCCAACTTGATTATCATACACATTGTAAGGAGAGTGATCACTATAGATAAGCTATTACCAGCAGGAGAGTGGGGTGGGAGGAGGTATTGTTTCATGGTCTCTGTGTATATAATGTCTTCTGCAGTTTCCACAGTATGCATCCGATGAAGTGAGCTGTAGCTCATGAAAGCTTATGCTCAAATAAATTGGTTAGTCTCTAAGGTGCCACAAGTCCTCCTTTTCTTTTTACTAATACCGTAGTCACTCCTAGGATTCTTCTTAAAGAACTTCAAGTGGGGTCAAATCTTAATCTCAGAATTAATGTAGCAAGATGTACAGGGTTAGTTCAAGTGGTTTTGAATGGAGGAATGGCTAACTATGACCACCTCCTTTTTCATTCCATCCTACTTACATCCCTCCACCCCAATTAACTAGGCATATTAAACAGAAAGACATCAGTGAATTGGTCATTATACTAAGTCTAGTTCAAATATAAAGCTATTGAGAGGTTTTCTTGAATTGTCTTGTCCATGAACAGAAACAGGTATAGCCCATCAGGCAAGGATCCATCTCTTCTCGAGAAGAAATGGGGGTTGAAGAACTGCCCACAATAAACCAATTTGATGTAAGTATTTACATGTGTTTTGTAACACCAGTTTAGTTCTTTGTAAGTCACCAACTGAAGTAAACAAACAATCTGTCAGAAAACTGAAGAAATCTTTCACCCATTACATTGAATTCAAAGCAAACACAGATTAGGAATAAATATGAATTTTAAAAAAAACAACACAAGGATGCTTTAATACCTTGATATGTATGTAAAACATTCTTGGCAAAGTTAAATGTAATACATTAGTACAAACCTATAGATTAAACTATTTACAGCAAGCTCTGTAAATCAAATCTGACGAGTTAAGTCTTGGGGGTGGGGGAAAGGGGGCCCTTCATCCCGGTAGAGATGCCACTGTCACATTTTTAGATCTGAAAAATAAATCTCTATTCTTCACCATGCAAAAATATGCAAGCTGAGAAATCCTGACTTCAGCAGAAGGTCAAGTGTCAGACAGTGCTCCCCACAGTGCCAGAAGCTAGCTTGACTCTGTAAGCTTTTTCCTTTCTCCCCATCTTAATGTTCTATAAGCAGCATAGAAAAGGAGTAGTGGATAAAACTGGAGGGTAAAGGAGCGTCTTAAAGTATGCTATTGTCATGCTGACTACAGGACAACATGCAACCAGTGTACAGGAATACCTAGTTGTGGGTGAAGAGCACATCTTAAAGGTAACCATAAATCAATTGCAAGGTGTCAGTACCCTCTGGATAGCACACCCCATCTTTACCTCCATCTATGATAGCAAAAGGAGAAAGTGGACTATGTTTAAATAAATGAAGCAATGGCATGTCCAACAAGGCCCCAAAATCACTTAATAGGTGGTGAAAAGTCCAAGGCAGATTAATACAGAACATGGAAAAAAATAACACTGACAGTCCAAATTGTCAAGTATTCAAAATACTGTATGCATCAAAAGTTAAGACAACTCAATTTGTTTGAAATACAAGAACACTAAATTATGCTACATTAAAAACCATTCTTCAACCACAGCACAGAACTGCTCTACTGTTGCATTTAAGTATTTCATATTTAACATTTGCCCAATGCCGCAAGTGTACATTTCTGAAGAACAGGGAACCCTAAATGATCCCTTAAAGCCAAGAAAGTGGTAGCATCTACCAGCTGAAGAAAGGTAGCAGCTTGAAAGCACTTTTGTGTCCAGCTCGTTGCTTTCACAGAGCTGGTTTCCCCGCTTCCGATGCAATCTCAAAATTCTGAAGAGACGGTGTAGCTGCCACAGAGTTAGAATGAATTTAGAGAACTAGCAGAGAGATTTATCATCTTCAGCAACCATTAGTCACTCTGTCACCTGGTCAGAACTTAGTTCAAAAACCGTCACAGGATATTTCTTGCAAATAAGCATTGGACTTTTGCAAGAAAATAGTCGTTTGAAATATAAAATTGAATAGCTCCTGCCTTGAACTTACAAAAAGGATCCCTGAGTGACTATGTTCCATGTCCTATTAGACCTCTCTTGGGAAGGAAAATGTTGAAGCTAGCTTGGGAGAAAGAGGCTGCTTCTCTGTCCGCAGTTCATAAAGTTGTTTGTGCTGCACTCTGCAATAATACTGATATGCTCTGACAGTGCTATGCTGTAGCAGCATTTGAGCTCCTGGCTGCAGTTTAAAAAGGACTTGTTTTTTTAAAAAAATAGCTACGTTAAAATAACACTGTTGGCATAACATATTTACACTTTTTAAATAGAAATGTTACCTTCGCTGAAGTAATCAAAATACATCTTTGCAAAAATTTAGAATGCAGAATTCTACAAAATCAATGGGGTCTGTAGAAAAGCTTGAATTCATCTCAGTACCATTGTGGCAATCAGCCCCCGAGAGTGGTTTTGGCTTTAAATTTCATAAAAGGGATATCTTAATGCTAAGGGTCTCGGCCTCCGGTTTTAGAATCTTAAAAATAACTCCAGAACAGGTAAGCCTGCTTTGTGCAAATTAGAGTTGAAAGCTGCCTGCATACAGTGAGTATTTTATGTAAAACTGAACAAAAGCAATCCTTTTGGAGTGAAGCTGTACATGTGGAGAAAAGAAAATTCACCACTGCTGGCAGAAGGGCTGCGACATTTAAACCACTTAGTTGCTTGTACTATATCTCCACCCACCACTGTGGGTTTGACTCAGATTCTGGCTCTGCACCTGCAGAACCAAATCCTGATGGGGGTTCCTAAAGTCCACAGAAATGAAACATTTGAGGCCAATGCGACATGCTCAACAGGGGCCAGCTAGTGAGATCAGTAGCCTGCATGGCTCATGCTCAGGTGGGGCTCTGCAGGATTGACATGATAGCAGTTCTGGCAGCTCAGCCTAGCAGGCCATTAAAAATAAAATGATACAAAGAAGGGCACGAAACCCTCACTTGCAAAGTTGGCAAGAGCCCAGTACAGTTACAACTATAAAGGTTGCTAGCCAGGCTCAGGCATTGTGAAGCTAAGCAGAAGGTTCTCCCCTTTTGTGGATAAATCTTATTTAGAATCTATTGCCACATCAGCACCATTTCTCTATCAGGTCAAGATGCCCATTTACCTAAAGCTTCTCCCCTGTTTGGCTTGGACATTCTGGCTGTGTATCTGCACCACAGGGAGAAGGCAGTTCCATGAGCATCTGCAGCTCAGAAGGCTATGGCTGTGGAGGGGAATGCTCAGTCTTGGAAAGGGTAACAGCTCTTCCTTAGTATGAGGAGAGATGTAAGTGGTCCAGGTGATATCTCTGGGGGAGGAAAAACACTGGTTTGGAGTGAGCGTTGTTAACTTTGGCAAAAGAAAGTCAAGTTTGTGTGTTTCTAAACTCTTCCGAGTGCACTTTGTTCATCTTTTTGCTCTTGCTTTGAGTTCCTGGAGGAGGTATTTCCATACTTGGTCTGGCTGCTTTGCAATATCCTTTTGGCATTTCAGATAACAAATGACGATTTGTGTCTGAAGTCACCCTGCAATGAAAGAGTGATGTGTGTCGCCACGTTCCCCGATGGTGTCCAGGCACGTCGTCTTGCCCACTCTCCCCAACCCAAATATACCCTTGCAAAACAGGTGCTATTTGTGTAATCTTTTTTTTCCCCACAGTCCTGCCTGGGCCCCACTATCTCATTCCATCCCCTAGAAGCTGGTAAGGACAAGCGTCCACCAGTAATACCTAGCTCTTAACATCTCATAGATGATCCCCATACAACGGAATGAAGAAGATTTCCCCCACTGCTTCTTCACAGTCTCTCTGCGGATAAGTTTAGGAGACGCCTCTCCCTGATGGGTGAGCAGTTCAAATCCTGAGATGTAAATACGCTAGTCTTGTACATCATCAGTATAGACTGTCTACTTAATCCAGGAAAGCCAATCCCAAAGGAGCAGCCAATCAGCTGCTTAAGGTAGAGCAGAGCTTTATTTGATACACTGGGGGTCAGTGCCCAAAGACAGGCAGTTGCCTAGTAAGGGTGTCCTCTTGGACAGACTTGACTAATAGAATATAAGTGATTAATAAAGCCATAACCCATTCTCAGGAGGGGGCCTAACTCTCTAGAGAGTGTAAAAGAACAAAGCCTTTCTCAAGGACCTGACTCAGCTGTTGTCCTTCCTCTTAGTCCTAGGTCCTCACTTCGTGAGTTGTGTCCAACCCATGCTTGAAGAAATTCTGCTCTGGAGAGTCATTATGGGCCCTAGGTAGTGTGTGATTCCTGAGCTTGGCGGCCCTGCACCAGCCCCTTCAGAGACCTAAAAGGAAAGATGTAATGTGCTAATTGTTTCCCTTCCCTTAGCTTACCTCGTCCTCTGTCTGGATATAGTTAACACCATCTGGTTTTGCTGGAGTCTTGTAGCTACGAAATAAGGGGAAACACATCGGATTCCTGTGATAATGGGACTTCAGGTGGCAAAGCAGAACTGTTCATTATTATTTTATGTTTATTTTATTTTATTATATTAATTATGTATTAATATTTGGGGAGGAGGACAACTAAAGGTATTTTTTGTCAAAATGAGAGCTGAACTGGGAGCAGCTAGCTCTGCTTAAAGCCAGGCCTGGACCTTTCCCCCACTCAAAGCAGCTGGGCTTTCCCCATCAACTACTAACCCGTACAGGAGCCCTTCTTCCGGGAGGGGAAGGTCCCAAATGTATCCACCCACGCTACGCTTCTGACCACAGTAACTGTGAAAAGAGTTAAATAGTTTTCCAGCCTCCCTCCCTCCTTCTGGTCACTGTAACATCATTTCCTTTTATAATTATTATGCAGTTAATTTTAAACCCTTCATTGCCTGCTGGCAGGTTTACTGATAATCCTTTATGATTGCACAGGGTTATAAGAAAGCTCCACTTGTTTTGTCCAGCAGAGGAATCTAAACATTCATATTTAAAGTCCTGCTTCCCCAGCATGCATCCACTTAGAATCATATTTAAATGAAGGGATTGGGGCCTCCAGCAGACGGGGAGGAGGGTCTTGCTGAAATGTGGCACTGAACTAGGCCAATCCAGCTTCCATCCGAGGTTACACAATCCCCAAAAGAAGCTCAATATTTAACTAAAATGTCATTCTGTTTCTGATCATGGAAGCTATTTATAGTTTGACCCTTTGGCTCCCATAATGCTGCAGTCTTAAATGTGCCGCACTATTCAGGAACACAAGCCCTCATTGATGGGATCAATTCAGAAATGGCAGTTTTAATCCAAAGTGTAAGTGCTGGGATGTACCCATTAAGACGTGCTTTCCAGCCTGGGACTGTTCTCCCTCACACATTTTCTGAATATGTCCTGATGCTTGTACTGATTACACAATGAGCTGTGCTCAGTAAATCCCTGACTTCTAAATGCCAGCAGCATGTGACCACAGGAAGCATCTGCTAAGCTACTACATAAATACAACTGTGGGATGGTTGGGAATTAGCAGGGCTAAGCCCCTGTCTCTGTGCAAAGCACCAGAATGTTAGAGCAAGGCTTCTTCCTCTAGCCGTTCTTGTCACAGGAGACCCCTGTGTTGCAAATATGAGTGGAGACTTGCCACGGTTAGCCCGTGAGCACACCAACTTCTTTGTGCCAATTGGCGTTCAAAATGCCCCTGTGGAGCTGGGTGGAATTGGGCAGGTCTAGAGAGTTAATTGGGGAAATAGGAAGTAGTATTTAAAAGTCAGGCAAGTGACCCACGCTCTAGCCAGCAGGTGCCAAGCCCTGTTATGAGAGCTGCATGCCAGGAAAGGCAGAGGACTGTGGGAAAGAAGGTTGCAAACCTAGCCTTACCTTTTCCCAGTCTGTTTGGTGTTCACAAAGTAACCCCTTCTGTAGGCACAACAGATACCAAGCGTTATCAGCACCAGAACCACCACGACCACTAGGACTCCACCAACAATCCCACCAATATTAAGATCATCTGGAGAGGAGAGCAGGCATCAGTCACTGATCCCCACAGATATCCCAGCCTTCCACCTACACACAGACTAGCTGGCATGAAACCTTCACCCCTGAGATTCCACCCACCCAGTAGCATGATCCCTAGGTATGTACCTACTCGAGCAACTCACCCTGCAGCTGCACTTCTATTTTTAGCACGCTAGCTCAGCCAGAGCTAATATGGGTATGTCTCCTCAAGCTGGAAATGACACCTTCCAGCTCCCACATCAACATATCCAAAGACTCTTCATCTCAGCTTCACACCACCTTGGCCCCTCTTCTGCCCTGCCCTGTCCATCTCATCACTGTTCTCTTCCCTCTTCTTTCCATTTAGCTTGTCCTGTCCTAACTAAACCCACCCCCCTCAATAAAACCATGGCACTAACATGCCTTTTGCTGCCATCACTCTACTTGTTATCTCTCTTCCCCCAGCACCGTGTCTGATGTGTCTATTTACACAGCATGCTCTTCAGAGCAGGGACTGCCTGCCATTCTGGGTCTGGGCAGTGCCTAGCACCAGGTGGCCCTTAGGCACTACTGTAGGAAAATTAATTATAATTAATATAATCAAATATATAAATCAGCTAAGTAACCTCAGGAATCATGAAGCTAATTGACCCAAACAGTTCTACCCTGTTTTCATTTAGCTATTCTTTTTTCCTTGCCCACATTTTGTTATTGTGTTTTTCTATGTTGTAATTTAGACTTTCACATGCCAGGAGCCAAGGCTCTGACTCATCCGCCTGTACAGCACCGTGCTACATCTCCAGAAATTATCAGGGATTTTGGAAGAGCCAAGAACATACTTGACGCTGTATGAGACACCAAGAAAAAACAGCCCCCAACACTGCAGACCTTCTGATATATAAACCACCACTTTCAAGAGGTAGGCAGAGCCACTCACAGATTTCCATCTCCTGCTCCTCACACTTGGCGGAGCCAGCGTCGTTTGTTGCTATGCAGTAGTAACGGCCAGTGTCACCCTTGTGCACGGCAGCGAAGACCTGTTTCGGAGGAAGCATAACGTGTCAGACACAGGAGTCAGAATCACAACCTTTCCACAAACAGCAAACAAACAAGTTAGACGCTACATCCAGAGATCTAGGCCTTATGGACCTGCAGGAGGATGAAATAAATATACACAGGCATTTCTTTGTTTGCCTTTTGATCACACCAAAGACCTGCAGGGAGTCCCCACACCTGCAGCCTGGAGATATTCTCATTGCACAGACTCCAGAGAGGCCCAGAAATTAACTAGAGGTTCACTGCTTTTAGATCATAGCGCAGGAGCTCACTACAAAAGACTTCCCTCAGTAACACAGGCTGCAAACTGGACCCATGACATTTCCCCCAGGGAAATACAGCAATCAAGAGAGAGACCTTTCAGGGCCAGAAAGGTTGCTTCTCTTCCTTTTCTACAGCACTGAGTTTTTATGGTGATACGTTGATTAGAAACAGAGAGAGAGAAGTGTGCGGGGGAGCTATGCCATTCCTCCCCCCTCACAACAGCTTGCTCTGCCCACTCTCTTCCAAAGGCAAAGACTGCAACATGGGGGTCATCTCTTCTGGTCCCATGGAGTTCTTCTTCCCCCACATCCTCCTGTTGGACTCTGCAGGCCCTCAGGGGGCTAGAACCCCAACCTGTTCCAATTGTTCCCTCCTCTTCAGTCCACTCATAATCTGGGTGCAGGCAAAAAGCAACCCTAACAGAGCCCAGCAACAGCATTCTCAGTCATTTCCATAAAAGCATTACCAAAGTGCCCGTTCCAGGGTTCAAGACGAAGGAGGAATTACGGAATTTGGGGTTAGATTTGGAGTCGGTCGGTAAGGGTTCACTGTTGTGGTACCAGCTGTAGGTGGACTCTGGGTAGCCTTCGTTCTCGTGGCAGTGAAGGGTCGCTGTTTTGCCCACCGGAACAGCTTTAGGGACTCTGCACTTGGGAGTGACTGGCTTCACTGGGAGAAGAGACACAAAACATGTGAATCGCCTGGCCCAGCACCCTGCTGCACCCCAGCTATTCCAGTGCTATTCCCCTTGGAGCACAGAACAGCGATTCAGCTGGACCCTAGCCCAGCATAACCAGGGCTGCTTCCCCCTCCAGAGGTGATGGCCACCACCAAAATCAGATTGTCTTGGGAAACCAACAAGGCACGCTGTGGGGCCCCGAGCTGAAGCAATACCTTGCACTGTAAGCCGGATGTTTATCTCATCTACTATGTTCGCATCGTCGGGTGCTGCCACTTCACAGCGGTAGGTGGCAGTATCCATGCGGGTGGTGTTTTTGATCACCAGCGATGTCCGGCTAAGAATCTCTGCACGAGTTACGAAGTCTCCTGGAGAAGGGAGGAGAGAGAAGGAACTCATGAAGAACAGGCGAGACCATATTTCCAGCTGTGTCCTCCACCAATGCATGTTGAAGGCTACAGCTCTGTAGTTCTGAGGGAGGGGAAGAATCTGACTTGGAAAGTGTAACACCTGCTGCAAATCATAAAGCCCGAAAATGAATTTCCAAAATCCCAGAGCTGGCAGTGCTGGAGTGGGCAGCCTGCTCCACCTTAACCCCCTCCAAATAAGTGGGAAGTGGCACAGCAGTGACTACCCCGGAGAGCAGCTCTTATCTAGAAAGATGGTAGATCTTCAAAGTTTCCTATGGAACCGTCAGAGACTGCATGCAAGGACCATGGGTCCAGGCTTACGGGGCCTGCACCAATTGCATCTCTGCTTCACCCAATAAATGGTCCCACATAAAGGATGCAAAGTTCCCCTTCTGTTCTCACTACAGCTCTTTGTGACACCTCATTGCTGACCATTCAGTTGAGGTCTGACAGCAGGGAAAGAGGATCCAGGCCTCACTCAGTTCTGAACCTTGGCTGACCAACATAGGTTTCGAAAGTAATTAGTAGGAGAACCAAAATTCCTGAATTTCACAGACACATTTGTTCCCTGCCTTTATTGTTTCTGTGGTTATAAAGAGGAGAGGGGCAAAAGGGCAACAGATCTTCATACCTTGCATTTTATTGTCAAAAAACACATAGGAGGTGTCACCGTTTCTGATTTTCTTCCACTCAATCCTGGGATTGGATGTTGTGGTGGATTTAATGATGCAGGACAGCTCCACACCTAACAGCAGAAATAAAACAAATACAGATTAACAGGGAGCATCCGTGTTTTCGCTCTGCTCCGAGCTGCCTCGCACACTGTTATCCTGGGAGATGTCGCCCATAAAGCAAAGGCCCCGTCTTTCATCTGCCTCACAAACATGAATGCCGCTGGGTTCCAGGAACCTTTGGGGAAGATGGACCTTGGCCAGCGAAAATAATAGCAATGCAGATAGTGACCTCTGAGAGAAAGGAATACAGTCGGCATGACGGTGTCTGATTTATAGCAAACAATCCCTCACGGTGCAGGCAGCCGACATCGGCTTCGTTGCTAACAAGCATGCAAGATGGAGCAAGAGTCATTATTGTCTCCCAGAGCAATGACTGAATTATAGCTGTCACTCTGGCATTTACGAGAGAATGCTTCAATCTCATCCACCATCTCCCACCTCAGTGAATTCAGTAGCCCAGTCCCCTCTGCAGGAGGCATTTTCATCTCCATCTTATAAAAGAGCAACCTGACGCTCAGAGAGGGGGCAACTCCGCAGTGTTACCCTGGGCGTCTGCACCAGGGCCAGAAAGAAGATTTACATCTCCCAAATCCCAGTCCTCTGCCTTACTCACAACACAACTCTCTCCTGCATGCTTAAGTCCAGTGCTTCGGTCCTGCCGGTGTGCTCCTAGACACTGTCCCAGCACTCTTTAGGTAACCAGAACAACCTCTTACGGCATTATCGGTACTTGTGTTCCGGCACATCTCAAATGCAGCACTCACCTGCTGGTTAGGCCCCACTTCAGTTAATAACTTA
This sequence comes from Lepidochelys olivacea, assembly GCF_965140295.1. Lineage (NCBI taxonomy): Eukaryota > Metazoa > Chordata > Testudines > Cheloniidae > Lepidochelys > Lepidochelys olivacea. The sequence continues at coordinate 12,024,565 of NC_140432.1, read as the reverse complement.
GGTCTGATCCACACCTAAAACTTAGGTCCATCTAGTTATGGTGCTCAGGAGTGCGAAAAATTCACACCCCTGAGAGACTTAATTAAGCCCATCTAAGCCCCAATACAGACACCGCTAGATTGCCAGAAGAATTCTTCCAACGACCTAGCTGCTGCCTGGCCAGGGGGTGGATTTACTACAGGGATGGAAAATCCCCTTCTGCGGCCGTAGCAAGTGTCAGCACTGTCACTGTAGCGCTTGTAGGGTAAACTTATCCTTGGGCACACGCTTAAGCGCCAATGAGTTCACTTAGCGAGACTTCAGTAAAACATTTTAAGCACGTGCTTAAGTGCCAATGGCACTTCAGCAGAGCCCTTCAGTTTAACTACTTTGCTAAACAGGGAGAGATATAAGAACACGCGTAAGCACTTTGCTGAAACTCAGGGCCTTAGTTCTGCCTTGCCCTACACAGCATAAAACCTGAGACGTGCCAAGTCTTCCCGACTGATGCAAATCTACAGCTGCAAGGAAGCGTCATGATCACATTACAGAACCGGCAAGCACTTACGCTGGAATTCCTGCACCACGGGCTTGGTGTTGCTAGATGTCAGCTCCACAGCTAAGATTCGATAGCCTATAAAAACAAACAAAAGGGAATAAGAACAGCCCAGCTCATCAATCCTACAGTTACAAACTTACTCCCTGGTGAGAAATCCTCCAAGCCAGCTTTAATAAGGACCAGCTTCCCTACAACAAAAGCTCTCCCTGGCCTCAACTGCTGGGCCAGCCAGCCATTAGCCTCGTGTTTATTTAGAAATCAATCTCAGTGCAAATACCAAAGGTTAAAAGCAACAATTAAAGAGGCATTGACAAACTGGCACAATACCAGCAAAAGACTCTTCCTCCAGCCATGCGCTCCTGTTTAGAGGGTGGACAAACACTCACTCAAAAAACGGCCAAAATGTTGCAAAATAAGGACTCTGGCATTCAAATTAATTTGACAGATGAGATAAAGGGAAGGAAACACATCTCAAGAATTTCATTCACTTTCTAAACTCTGGAATTTGTTAGCTATACTTTGGGGATCCCTCAGATTAAGAGGCGCGATAGAAATGTACAATGTGTGGTTAATACGCCATAGAAGGCTGTTCCAAGAGAAAGCTGGACAAAAAGGGAAAGGGCAGCTTTAGGGCTCAAACTGGGCAAAGTTAGGGGATTGGAATTAAGCAGGTTCGGTGAATTCCTGGCCTGACCGAGGTCAATGACAAATTTCCTAATCGTTTCAGTTTGGCCAGGATTTCACAGTTTTGAGTGGAATGTTCAAAAGTTCTCAGCAGCAGCTTGATTCTGCTCCCATCATCAAAAGCCACCTTTTCCACTGGCTTCTCGGGGAGCAGGGATAAGCCAATGCAGAGTGCTCTAGAAAATACCACCCACCATAGGCAGCAAGCCCTCCGTCCGCCATGGGCTGTTTTCATTCTCAGTTGGCCCTGGTTTCCCCTTCTTGCCGCTGCTATTCCAGCCTCTTGAATGTTCCCAATTAGTGCTGCAAGCTTTACCTCTTTACAGTGTTCTCCTGCTTGAGACCCAGCCAGCCTTTTACGGCTTTCCAAGCATAATAACGCCTTTCATCAGGGCAGGGCTCAAAGGGGTGCACAAACCATGTACATGCACCACCACGCAACTCTCCAGAGAGTTCTTCTGGGGCAGAGGGAGGCATCCAGATAGCATCCGCACTGCCCATCAGGAAAACGTGAACACCTGAGCAAACCTTCTCTCTCACATGGAGAAATTTTTACAGCTGAGTAGTCTAGTACCGGCGGGGTCCAGCACCTCCCATTTAAACATACCCTCCCACAGAGTATATTCCATAGTCCTGTCTCTCAGTGATGGGGTAAGGCACACAAAATAGTTTACAGCAATAGTGCACCAGGGCCCAGCATGGAGACTCATTATTAAAGACCTGATCTAAAGCCCACTGAAGTCAATAGAAAGATGACCCCCACCCCCATGGACGACAGTGGCCTTTGGATTAGGTCCAAAGTCAGGAAGATGAAAATTAAACCATCAGTGATCTGATATGGACAGAAATCAGGACCCTGCTTTATCCAGGATGAAACGGACAAGACAAACCAGGAAAGGGACTCGAAATGAGACATGAAGAGGAGGAAAAGGGCCTACATCATTAAGACAAACCCCTGGAAATTCCCACGTGCTTGGTATTTTGGGTGGAAACATTTCAGATCAACAACCAGCTATAAAAGGAAGTTAAAATTCCTACAGTTGGGTGGATCAGGAGGATACAGTGAAGAAACTTTGCCCTTTGCTGCAGGACTGGGGGGTTTTTAAAAACCACGTAAGAGAGATGAGACCAACTGAAAGTTGATGGGCCTGATGCTCCTACACCCTTTAGCCACTTTTGGAATTCTCCCCGCTAGTTATCACGACTCGTTATTTGTTAAGTGTTGACAGTTTGCTCAATGCCATGTTGGGCATAGTTCCTGCCCCAAGCAGCTTTCTCAAAAAAGACCAAGATGCTCTGGGAGGCTGGGGAAGTTTAAAGACCATGACTCCAGGAGAATCATTGCACAGATGAGGGCCACAAGACATTGCAAACTAGCAAAGGCCCCAGCCAAACTACTGTCTTACGAAGGCAAATTACTCCTTGCCTCTGCACTCCTCTCCCTCTCAGCATTTGGAGACATGTGTAGAGCACTTTGGAGAAGCCTACTATTGACTCAAGAAGGTGACCATTCTGATCCTGTAAGGTGGTCAGTCAGGGTTAGAATGAATCACAGTGCAGTATGGTGGGCACTTAGCCCTCGGGGGCCTGGATTTGAGTCTGAAAACACTTCTCCTTTGGGAGCACAGAAGAATGCCACCTTCCTTGCTAGATCTCGGCAGGTAGAAGAGGAGGCTCCAGTCTTGGTTTAGTATCATCGGAAGGCAATGGAGTAGTTATGCAAAGCCCAGGTACAGGCCAGCAGTGAGGGAGAGCGGAGCATATTTATACCAGTTCTGCGATTTCCAGGCTTAGCTCTGCTGAATGGTAACCAGGCCACACAGAAGCTGTAACATGTTCCTTTCCCTTCACTCTCGCGTTGATCCTTCTTGTTCCATCTAAGATCCCACACGGCGAATCTAGTTTTGATCCTTACTTTCCTTCCTGGGGAGCATAAGCAGATCCCAGTAATCCCAACAAAAGCCCAGAGCATTAAAGTAACCAGCCATATGAAGACAAGCAACAAGCTCAGGAAAATCCCTCTGAAGTCCCCTGACACACTTTTAAGCAGGCTCCCTGCTGACGGTGGGCCCATTTTGTTTTGGAATTGAGGTTTCCTACCCGCAGGCTGCAAAGCACACATTCCCTCAACTCCATCCCCCACTGCTCAGGAGCTTGGATGTACATGCCCTTTCCTCACGGTCACCACTTTGCCGATGCTTCTGCTGCAGAAAGGCATTTGCCTTTCAAAAACACACACTGACTAATGACTCATATTCTCCTACAAGAGAAAAGTCTTTTCTGGACAGCACTAATTAGCCAAAACGCCCAAGGAACAGAACACACTGATGAGGATGCAACTGGTGAAGATGCTTTTTCCACTCGTGAGCCTACACCAGGAGTCGGCAACCTTTCAGAAGCGGTGTGCTGACTCTTCATTTATTCACTCTAATTTAAGGTTTCGCATGCCAGTGATACATTTTAACGGGTTTAGAAGGTCTCTTTTTATAAGTCTATAATATATAACTAAACTATTGTCGTATGTAAAGTAAATAAGGTTTTTAAAATGTTTAAGAAGCTTCATTTAAAATTAAATGAAAATGCAGAGCCCCCCCCGGACCGGTGGCCAGGACCCGGGCAGCGTGAGTGCCATTGAAAATCTGTTTGCGTGCCGCCTTTGGCACACAGGCCCTAGGTTGAATACCCCTGGCCTACACAACGGGGCGATAACATTCTGAGAGGCAGGAGGAGCCAAAGCTTGGAGAGGAAGAGTAATGTTTGTCCCAGCTCCTGATCTCTTCCCTTGTGAAGAACACCCTCCTCCAGGGCTCTGTTGTGTACCAGGACTCCATTTGTCTTATCTTTGGAGACTTGGATTGATCTTGCATAGTAGAGAGGGTTTGGTGAACAAAGCCCCGAGCCTGATTTGCAGAAGGGCTGGGATGAAGCGAATGGGAGCAGCGGGTGCTCATCACATCTGAGACAGGCCCCTACTCCCTAAAGGAGTAATGCACAACAACAACCACAAGTAGCAGCATCTCCTGGGGCCAGGAATAGTAGGAGGGCTCTGGGCGAGAGCTAGGATGTGTTGGAGTGCTAGAGAAGACAGTCTGCCCAGCAACTGTGCTCCAGTCTGTCCTAGTCTATCTCATCAGCTTTGCTTTCCTGACTGCACAGATGCACCCAAATGATATCAAAAGGGGGTGCAAACATTGCCTTCATTAGTTAAGAGAAAACATCCACGGCTGCAGAAAAAATGAACCTTTCATCTTTTGTACTATGTGCCCTTTTTTAAAAGAAGGAAGTTTTCCCAGAGCCAGAACGTCCCATCAAACAGATAATGGTGACAACTGCTATAGAAATACATCTAATATAATACCTGTTACCGTATGCTCCCGATTATCCCAATAGCATAGGGGACATAGATGTTATTCAGACAATCGAGAGGGCAGGAGTCATTCAGCACCAGGGTAGCTTCCCCTGCTGCCTTTGGCTTGTCCTCTTCCTCCTCCTCATCAGGGTCCTGGCCTGGGGTCTCTGCTCTATTATTCAAACCTCTGCATAACCTGAATTCCTTCCTTGTCGCCCAGTGTGAGATACATAGGGGACAAGGAAGGGATTCAGGTAATGCAGAGGTTCAGATAATCGGGTTTGGGACAAAATATACTGTATATCGTTTCATACGAAGGTGGAGGTAATACCCCACTAACTAAGGGTGGTATGCTCTTCAAAGTGAGCGGAGATCCTACTGGCATTACTTCCCAGGCAATAGGATTACATCATGACGCTGACCCTTTCTCAGCTCTTGGAAACATTACTCACCCTTTCCTACTGATTAAAAACAAGAGATTTATGTTGCCCCATCAGGCACAAAGCAGGCCAACAACAGGTTTAAAATACAGAAGCTGGCTGCAGTTCCCAGATTATGATGTTTATGGATTGTAGGCACGGTGTAGCTGTGCCGCCTTAAATCAACCCAAGGGCAGATTTATTGTTCACAGTGCAGCAGAAGAGGGCTGCAGCCAGGGAGCTCTAACCCACAGCATGGAAGGGAAAGCCAGGCAGGGAGCAACAAACTGAGCAGAGAGGCTGCAAATGAGCCCCACCAGCATCAGTCTTACTGGGACAGGAGAAGCCATTAAAAATCAAAGATCTGAGCTGTTCGCACACGCTGCTGTTTAAGTAGTGGGGAACGCTGTGGTATGTCAGATACCACGGCTGCTGGAAAATGCTGACTATTTTAATGGCAACCACGGAATGTGCATTGTTTGGTGTATTCCATGATCATGCGTTACAACCCTCTCTTTAGAGGAGCCTGTGTATGCTCAGAAACTCCCCCCAGCACAGTGAGGGTGCGTTATTGAAATCTCTCCGGAGCCTTCAATCCACGAGGTGAGTGGCGTAACAAGGCTTGTGCCCCCAGGACTCTTATCTGCACTGGCATGCATCCCGCCCCCAGAGCCCTCTGCACGCCTCATGCGGACAAGCTGCAACAATGCCAGCAGGTGCAGCGCTGGCTGGGCACATCGTGAACTGGGGGGGGCCCAGAGAGACCCACGGTTGAAGCCCAGATGCCACCAGAACTCTATACAGGTCAGCGCCTGCAGCGTATTTCTGCTCTTATTTTGGCTAAGGAGATCCAGCCCGTATAAACACAGCCCTGCGCGAATACAAAATTTGTATCCCACAACCGCTCTGTGAGTTTTCATTTGAGATCTCACATGACATTTTTTGATGAACCAGAACGTACCTACCAGACTCAGGAGATACCTGGACTCCCTTCTCAGCTGGCATTAAGAGGTTCTTGGGTCACAGGCATTGTAAGCTAACTTCTCTCGGAATTAAACAACAGGGCTGGTAAAGATTCCCAATCAAGTTGTTGCCTCAAACCGAGCTTTGATGTGTGATGGCTGAAGCCGGGGGGAGGGAGGAGCGGGGTGTCCAACAGAGTGATTGATTGTTACCAAATTTATAGTTAGTTGATACATTCATTTATCTTTTTTATAAAATACACTGTGATGGAATATGTACCCCATGCCGGCAACAAAAGGGTTAATGAGGGCCTGAGAGGCGAATTAGCACACCTGGAGGGCCAGGCCAGGCCTCATTAAAGATGAGTCCCAGCTGGGGAAGGAGTTCTATAAAGAGAGGAAGCCCAGAGCAGCAGGTGTAGGTAGGGAGAAGCAGTCTCTCTCTGAGTAGCAGGGAGTTGATACCCTTGTCCCAAATGGGAGAAGGTAGCAGGGGTGAAGGAGACTCCTACAGTGTGCCTGAGAGAAGGCAACCCAGAGGCTGACAGACCTGGGGGCACACGGGAGATGAGGGTCTAGACTAGGGACACAACTCTGCGGTGATAGCCCCTGAGAGTCAGCGTACTGCAGCAGCATAGACCTGGGGAGGCCCCAGCATGGATAAAAAGTTTAAGCCCAAGGTAGGGGACAGAAGCTGCTTTTGTTGTGGTTTGTGTTTCACTTTGGTGTCTGGCTGAAAGACAGCAGAGAGAAGCCCTGAGTCCAGAACAGTGGGACAGGGGAGGAGCCTTGGAGGGGTGCAAGATGGCAGACTGATGACCAGTGTTGCATGCAACACTGTCCATTTGGGACACGGACACCCTGGCAGGGGAGAAACTTTAGAGAGACCTGGCTGGTGGGCCAAGTCATGAGAGGAGGGGCCAAGTCATGAGAGGAAAGACCACTAAAGGCAACACAGCGGTCAGGAGGGGCATTAGACAAGGAAAGAGCTCCTACACCATGCCCAGCCATTTGGGGACACACCAGCGGTGAGTTAACTCTTTCTTATACATACGCCCCCGCCCCCCAAAAAGCAAGAGGGAGGTCCATTGTCCATTACCCTGGGCTCTCCCCATCACCACAAAGTCTTTGGTTGTGCAATTCAGCATGCATCTAAGGCGTGTGAGAATCCTATTACAAACCACACACTTATTATGCATTGTTACTCTCCTGGCTATTACTTCATGTAGCAAGAGTGCTGCTGAGTGAGAGTGAATGGTATGCTTTTAGGCCCTAGATGCATGGCAGCTGAATGCTGTGTGTGTCAACATGCTGGACTGCCAATTTTGAGAAGCACCCTACAGTAAAGATGGCGCACTGGAGAAAGCAAACACCTATGTCAACCTACTGCAAAGGGCAACAGCTAGGGCAGCCCAGCTGAACCCCGTGCTGATCCCTGTCGCACCAAAAACATGCTAACTGTGTGCCTGCAAGAAGTGTAACAGTTCCCATTTTTGTCGGTCAACTTGTCTGGTGGGGGAGAGCTAGCAGAGTAGGGAAAGCAGCAATGACTAGTGGACAGGGGAAGGGAACAAGACTTTGGAGAGCTGCTTTCTGTTCCTAACTGATCCTGAGTGAATTGAGGGCCTAATTTTCAAAGGAATTTGACTTTCTGCACCTCAAAAAATCAGGTGCTTACTTACTCTGTGCTTCAGTTTTTCCATCTGAAAAACAGGGATAATGATACTCAGTCACCTTTGTAAAAGGCTTGGGGATCCATAGATAGGAAGTGCTAAATAAGTACAAAGTAATCAAAAGGCCAGGACATAATTAGATGGATCCAAAGATCTTTGATACTTTTGCCTTTCCCAGAAGTTCAAAGGAACTCAAGCATGGATAGAGCTGGGTTTATTAAAGGAAGTCAAAGCATCCCATTGCAATCTTATCCTTGCGCTACACCCAGAATACCCATTAGCCAATTCTCCCACATGGTGTCAGTTGTGCAGTTCTCAAGAGCCCTGCTTTTCACAACCTGATTGTGGCTTTCAGTTACACCTGCATCATCACCAATGCACTAGGAAAGTGGGGTGCTCTGTCTCCCTCTCCCGGCTGGTCCACATCAGAGGTTTGTGAGCCGGCTACTGCTTCCAACTAATGGCCTTTGGCTGGAATTCTGAATGAGCCCAAGAGAGTTAAGTGCTAGCTCCCATTCAGAGTTAGAGACAGGGACCAAATTTACAAAGGTGCAGACTGGTGCCTACTGGGTTTACAAGGGACTTAGGCACCTAGCACCTAATGTCTTTAATTGGATTTATGTGCCTAACTCACTTAGGCACCAATGGGATTTTTTTTTTTTAAAGCTCCTATCAGCATCTTTAGGTGCTTACAGGCCTTCATCAATTAGGCCTTTGGTGCCTAACTCCTGTAGGCTCATCTGAAAATCCCATCCTCGATCCATTAGCTCTTTTGTGCTTTTAGCACTGAAGGTCTAAGGGCCAAATCCTGCTCCAGGCCCAAGTAGGTCAGTGATACATTCACTGTGGCATCCACGTGGCAGGCGCACAGCTGATCCGAGGGTTAGCTGGAAAAGGAGGTTGTCAAAGGGCCAAGCAGAGCCACATGTGTACTGCCAGGTCCAGGGATCTGTGTCGGCTCTTGGCCGAGGACACAGTCAAGACTGGCTCCGGGGCAGGCTGGGGAACAATGAAGATGCGTAGCCAAAGACTGACAAACAAAAGCCTCTCAGCATTCATGTCCAAATTAAGCAACAGTCTGGACCCGGGGCCTGGTCTGTGTGGGAGCCGATAACAGTTATAAAAGGCTCTCCTCCCACGGGCATCCAAGTGGCACTGGAAAACACTCCAACCAGCCATAAATCCTCTGTGCTGTCATAGATGCCTACGCTGGGAGGCTTTTATTTTTACCAGCTACATAAAACACCACCACTTATTTTAGATACACATTTGTGCTGCTACTTTAAAAAGGAAACCAAGTCCCCGACAGACTCCTACGAACAAAAGAGACATGTTGGCACAGGCAGGAAACATGAAGAGTAATTAACAAGAGGGATTGCAAATGGAATGATGCAGGGAGGTCTAACGGGCTTTCCCCACATGCGTTGATGTTTTTTTTTCCCCCTTCCTTCTCCCTACCCTTCTGCTGCCTTTCTTCTCATTCTCCACGTGATTTGTGCTATTCTACAAGCATTGTCTCTTTATTGGCTTATGATTCGTGCTCTCCTTCTGTATCCAGTGATCAGATGTCACCAGTTTATTATTACTGACCATTTGTATTACAGTAGCGCATAGACACGGGGCCCATTGTGTGACACTGTACAAACATAATGTAAATGGTGGTACCTGTCCCAAAAAGTTTACACTCCAGAATTGTCACAGGATTGCCTACTAAAAACAGGGAAAGACTGCCTGGTCCAAGAGGGTTCTACCCTGAGCTCAGCTGCAGAGCTTGGGGCAAGTCACTTCACCTACTTGTACCTCCACTTACCCATCTGTAAAATGGTGATGATGATACTGGTCCACCTTTGGGATCCTTAAACGACAAGTGCTATACGAGCACTAAAGATAATTACTAGTAACGAGCAAATGATCAAAGCGAGGAGCCAGCACTCCTATGACAGTGCTCTATTCCAATTACCTACATTTCATTATCTCGAAAATAGTACAAATTTTAATACAGTAGCTGGAGTTTCCTGTAGCATGAAAGTGTTCTGCAGCAGTCCGACAGCCTTAAAGAGCAGAATGAATGCATTCACCAATCAATAAGAAACCGGATACACTTTTTTAAAGAAGCCAATTTCTGGCAGGCTACTTTATTTATTTAAATTTAGATCACCTGATAAGCTTGCCAGCAATCCAAGTGGCCAGCACAAACTATTTGGTACACATATAAAGCAATGAAGTTAACCAGTGCAGAGGACACCAAAAGCACCCCTGTTCCATGGGCACAAAACCTCCTTACTATGACAAGTCCATAGCATCCTCTGACTTCCTGGATGCCTCTAACCTATATGCCACAGCCAGGAAGAATTTCACGCAGACAGCTGGGAAAGAACGCAGATCCGCCTCCTTCAGAAGGGCAGGCCCCTGCCGCTGAGCTAGCTGTTTGGGGCCTATAACACCAAGGGGCGCAGCAATTACTCCATCTAGTAGAGAGCAGTGGTGCATATATACAGTAGTCATGTCACAACATTATTCTAAGAGGTGTTATGGAGACAACAATCAGGGCAGCCTGTTACACCAGAATCTCAGAAAGAAAGGAAGTGTTTGGGGGCAGGGGTTAAATTAACACCCTCAACCCCCATCACAAATACTTGTCCCTGTAAGTCGCATATACTTGCCTGATCAGGGCTTCTCCCCTGCCTGTCTTTTTCTGGTATTATGAAGTGGTCTCCCTTACTCCCTAAGCCAGGCTGGTGCTTGGGCTTGTCCAAATGCAGTGTGACTGAAAACAGCCACTGTTCTCAGCTCTGCACAGTGCGCAGCAGGGCCTGAGAGAGCTTTACGAGACCAGGAACAGACAGACATCAAACAAGGGAAAATTCCTTGATTCTTTTTTTTAAAAAGAGCAGCCCCCCGCCCCCCACTCCCCAGCCAATACAATGCCCTCCCATGTTAATGGAACATTAGATTGATAGGTTGTTCAGAGATGGACCCACTTCATCTTTATTACATGTACAGCAACAGGCTTGTTGTCAGGGTTAAACGAATAAGGACCTTGCTCATGCAACCAACTCTGGGCAGTGGCCCCATGTGGCGCTCACTGCAGAATCGGGGCCTTACATTTGCAATTAAAAAAACAAAAACAAATCAACAAATACAAGAGTTCAGGTTCTCATTCATCAATAATGCAACAAGTGCTCGTTGCTTAAGCAGGCCCCAGAAATGAACGTTAATCTATAAAGTATGTGAAACCTAACCGTGCTACAAACACCTTAAACCTGTGAGTTTCCTGGTTTAAATCTGCACCTTGAAGACCTTTCATGTACTTTGCAGAGAGAAAGCCCATTAACAAACAATCCACGCACCCAGCCTGCTGACAGGGAGATTTACTGTTCTACCTCCATCAGACAGCAAAGCTGTTCGTATATAGGCAGCCTACACACCCGCACAACAGAGAAACAGCTCACTGGAGGGGTGTAGCGGGTCACGTACCCATCTGCCGCAGGCTCCTGTCTGAGCACCTCGCCAACTTTTAACATGTTTATGCTCACAACAGAGCACTGCCATTATCCCCATTTTACAGATGGGGATTTGAGACACAGAGACTTGCCCAAGGTCTCCCCGGGAGTCTGTGGGAGAGCAGGGAATTGAATGTGGACCTGCTGAGTCCTACCACAGGCAGGACAAGCACCCAGAGGAATCAGGCCTTTCCTCAATGGATTGCAAGCTCTGCAGGGTAGGCACCGGCTTCTCGTTGTGCGTGCGCACAGCCCTCGGCACCATAGGGCTCAGAGTGGGACTGCTAGGTGCTGCCGCAGTACCTACGATAAACCACCACCATCTCCGAGGAAAGACTGAGTGAGTCAGTTGCCCATGGACATGAGGGATGACGTGTGGCTGGGGAGAACGTTCAAGCCACGCAGGAGGTACCCTAGGACCAACTTTTAGGGAACTTTTGGGTTCCAAAATTCCTGTTCTCTTCCTGCAAAGGGCACATCGCTCAGGATGTGTTTACTTCCCAAGCGACTGGCGGGGACGAGGGAGCACAGAATACGTTGAATGGTGGATGTGTCTCATTGGGTGACTGCCCGGATGAGTTAGGGGTTCTCTCTCATCATTGACCTCAAGGATCAACCCCCCCTCCCCTCTGCAACAGGTCTAGGTTTGAAACATCACAGCAGCTCCTGGGAAGTCAGACACTGGGCCTGTTGCACCACTGCGTGACTCAGAAGAGAGGCAGACAGATGAGCAAGCTTCCATTTATGTGCACACTGAGTCTTTGGCAATGACCAGAAAGGAAAGAAGGAAACGAACACAGGTCACTTGTCTGGGAATTTGATAAGACAGTCCTATTCTGTTGACAGCTGTTCTTAATGCTCTAATTAGCAAACAAACAGACACAGAGCTATCAGATCTTAGAAATGATCTGGCTCCCAACCAATACTGTTTGAGATTTTTAAAGCTATCTAAAGGATTTCAACAACTATCTTCCGTTATTAAAATTAGTAGCGGGAGGTGTTCAAGTCCCCTAGACCACTCTGCGACTCTCAACTACCGTGTTCTTCTACAGCAATGTTCCCTGGACAGTCACAGCACTTTGCAATCACTAGTTAAGCCTCAAATACACATGATGCAGTACGTAGGTACGACACCCATTTTACCAATGAGGAAACCGAGGCACAGAGAACTACAGGGACTCAATGAAGGTGACAGAACAATTCAGTGGCAGAGCTGGAAATCTATGTTTGAGAGTCCTGTGCTCTAATTACTTGGCAAGCTGCCTCGAGCAGCACGGGAAGAGGAAGGGTGAAAGGGGACAGAAATGGGAATATTGAAAAGTGAGGATTTGAAGCAAGTGCCTCAGAATGAGGAGTCAATACACGTTTTTGCTTCCGCTGGCGTTCCACTTTCCAGCCCTGGGGAAGCTGCCATCATCACATTGGGCTCTGTCTGTAACTTGCATAAATAAAGCCGCTGCCCTTCTCCTCCCAACAGCGATGTGATATCAGTACCGGGTTAGTGGAAGGGAACAGGCAGATAGCAGTGATAAGAGGCCGGCAGGATGCCCTGATATCATTTCTGACAATGGCCTTTCCCCAGTCCAAGCCCTTCCTCCCAGACCGCCCCTCGGCAGCGGCCCTGTTGCATTCTCCCTCTGGACGTGCCAAGCAGCTGCACACATGGCAGAGAAAGCTGCAGATTACAGCCAGAGGACAGCCCCGCAGTTCAGTGACACCTGGCAGGGATTCAGGGTGAGGAGGGGAAGGGGACAATGAACCTTATTTTGGTTTATGTTGGTGGGAGTTTTGCTTTGAGTTTGGGGAGAACCCAACACGCCAGGGCAAACGAAGTCCTCACCACCCCGTCGTCCAGTATAGGTCAAGTTTCAGGTTAGGATCAGATCCTAAATCAAGGCAAAGATATTACCCAAGGAGGGCCATGCTGCTCTGGGCCACACTTCGCACCCATAGCAGGATCCTGCGAGTTGGGCGTTTTTCTGCACAAGGTGTGGCGAAAAAACACTTAAACCCCCAAACTCGATCTTGCGAGGTGCTCATCTCCCACCGGAGTCAGGATGCTCAGTGCCTCCCTGAACCAGGCCCTGGACGAGGAAGAATATCACCAGCTGCCTGTAATTCCAAGAATAGAAAGAAGTGGATACGCTCCCACCGCTGGCCTTTGCAATATTCATGGATGTTGGGCTGAGAGCCAAGCTACAATACAGTGACTGTGGGACCTTTAGCCTATAATCTCCTACTCCTTTCTCTGTCTCTCATCTCTTGAGTTCTTAGTTCTTCTCCATCATGTAGCTTGACCAACACAATGTAAGCAGCGCTTCAGAACGGGCCTATGAGTGAGTCAGTACATCATCTTCAGGTGGGAAAAACAGGAGTTGGGAAAAGACCAACAGTCAGCAAAGCCAAGAGCCCAAAGCGGGTGGGGGAGAGAGGGCTGGAAACGGCTTCCCTTTTAGGACCGCCTCTCCAGACTTTACAGTATCATTTCTTTATCTTTCTGTATGCTTTTAGCCGAAGGTATCCGAGGCAAGTGCACAGGAACATTTACAAATGAACTTTGCAAGTGACAGATTGCAGGTATTGAGGGAGTGTTAACATCTGCCTACAAGCTCACCGCTAAGAGCCTGCGAAGTGTTACTGGGATCGTTTCACACCGGCGAGCTCCAGCTGCCTTCCCTACTGCAACTTTGAGGCTGCGCTGTGTGTCTGCCAGAGGAAAGGGGGCAGATCCAAGAAAAGGGTAGGAAGCTGCATGGAAAAATGCAAGTTAGCAGAAATTCTCCTGGAGGGAGTCCTAATTCACCGTAACAATCTGACCAAATTTACCCGACTAAAACCAGCCCTGGCGCAAGCCTCAGACCCAGGAGCTACCTCCCTCTATGCCAGGGCTGAATTTAGCCTCTTGACTCAGGAACAGAATCAGGAACGAGGGAGGTAGAAGGAGCCTGTGAGTAAGACATGAAGGATGCAAAGAACAACACTGGGGCGAGGCTGGTTTAATTATCCTTGGGGAAGGAAAGTATTTTGAACTTTCCTGCATTTATACCTAAGACAGTGCCTAGCCCTGCGGAGTTCCAACCTGTGCCTAGAGCCCCATAGCGCTCTGGTAAGACAAAAAATAATTCTGGTCCTTCCCAGCCTGGATTTCTGCACACTGTCATCAAACAGAATATATACATCACATGTGACTCTTGGCATGAAAAAGTTACAAGATTCTATGCCATGGAGGAGTCAAACTTGCCATGTGGCTGGAAATTAAACTTCTCCTAAGTGCCTGGTTTTGTTTTGTTTTTTAATTTCTCTTATTGCTATTTTTAGCCAAATATTTTCTTAGCCATTTGCTACCATGTGTGTCCTGGTCAGAGTCACTTTTCCCACGGAGACTCCAGCTGCAGCAGTAAGAGGCTTGCTGTGTGCGTGGAGGAATTTTATCAGACGTGCAGCTCTTGTGTATCTCAGTACAGTTTTATTCTATTGCCCTGCCAGATTCATGGGTCTAAATATCAAGGCACCAGCATGTCTATGCAGGGAGGGTATTTGGGATCATCCATGCCAGCACTCAGCAGTTACACCTGGGCCCCCACGTCTAATTGATGTTGACAAGCCCCCAAAAGCCAAGGGAGAAAATAAAACCAAAACAAGAAAGTCTGCAATTTCAAGGCTAAGGGGGCTGGCCGCATGGGACTCAATAACCATCTACAAGAGTTTAAAGGGTGTGAACGCTAAAGGAGGGGAGACGGTGATGAAAGGGACCATCCTCACCAAGTTGCCTGCCCCCGATCCTGATGGCAGTTATCTCTGATGGTTTTCCACTGAACCCTTGCAGGTCGAGAGGGCCGGCACCTCCCTTCCCCACCCCCATGACATGCAGCACAACTCCACAGGGACTTCCTGTACCTCACTGGGAAGGGAGACCGGCCATTGCACAGCTGCATGACACTAGAGTGTTCAGCAGAACCACTCAGGCTAGGGTGACCAGATCGCAAGAGTGAAATATCAGGACACATTGGGCAAGCGGGGGGGAGCCACAGGTGCACAGCCCCGATTGGAGCCATGAGAGGAGGCGCACAGCCCAAGGAAGCTTCAAGAGGGGTGTACGGCCCCTGCTGCAGCTCGCACCACAAGCCATGGAGCAAGGACTCATGGCCACAGCTCCAGCCCCCAGCAGAAGCCAAGGGGCCAGGGGCACAGGTTTCTCCTCCCTCCCAGTGCCCTTCCCCACAGCCCCACCACCACCACTAAACAATGCCCCACACAGACCCCCAGTGCCCTGACACACAAACCTCCCGCACTGCCCAGCGCCCTCCACACCCTCACAGCCCAGCACCCCACCCACACCTCCCAGACACTCACTCCATCACACCCTGCCCCCTTCCCTGGCCGCACTCACCAGCCCTGCTGGGAAGTCTCTGGCTCCTAGGGTCAGAGCGGCGAGGGGGTAGGGGGGTCTCCAGACTGTCCGCGTGCTGTGCCCGCCGCAAGCGCGAGCTCCGTGGCTCCCGTTGGCCGGGACAAGCACCAATGGGAGCTGCCGGAGCCGCGGAGCGGGGCTTGCAGGTGCCAGCAGAGCGCAGAGAGCCCCCTGCCCCCCTGCCACGACCCTAAGAGCCAGAGGACCTGCCGGGGGCGAGGTGGGGAGTCCTGGCGGTGCTTACCTGGGGTGCCTCCCAGGAAGCATCCGGCAGGTCCCCCTGGCTCCTAGGGCTGGGTCAGTTGGGGGGGGGGGGAGGGCTCTCTGCCCGCTGCCGGTGCCTGCAAGCCCCGCCCCCGCAGCTCTGATTGGGCAGGAGGGAGCCGGTGCAGCACGCGGAGACCCCCTCCGCCTCTGTGCCCAGGGGCCGCCCGCACTGCCGGCTCGTGGGCGCCGGGAACTGCCCCAGGAAGCATCGCCACACCAGCCCCGGGACTTCGGCGGCGGTGGTGAGCGGTCCGTCCCCGATACTGGGACAAAGGGCGTCCCCACCGATGTGCTGTCGGGACGCAGGACAAATGGGTTAAAATCGGGACTGTCCCGATAACATCAGGACGTCTGGTCAGCCTAACTCAGGCAGGGCCCTGGGGACGGAGCTTAGCTGGACTGTAATAGAGCAAAGCCCAGAGCATGACCCATGCTGCAATTCCAACTTACAGCAAAACTCCACTAAAAGCAAAGTTGTTCCATCAGGCAGGCAGGCAGGCAGGGCCCAGAGAGGCGCCGTTGCCCCAGCAAGCAGCTTCCGGAACCCCAGGACGCAGGGAGAGCTTCCTGGGACAGTCCTCACTCAATGTGAGAACCCACCGCCCTTCTTTCTAAAAATAACTCAACCCCTCACGTCTCAGAACTGCCCGTCCCACATGGCAGGGCTTCTGTAACCGAGACAGCAGAGAGAGCCGCGGCTGAACTCAGCCTACCTTGGGCAGAATCCCACGTCCACATTAAAGCGTTGCTTCAGCCATCACTGCAGACTAGCCGAGGAATAATTCATGACCCCGCCTGTCCCCACTGGTCAGTGGCAGTCAGGCCCACCCTGCCTCGCTTCCGAGCTCTCCTCTGATCAGAGCTCCCTCAAGAAGAGGAGGAGATTTGAGACGAGAAATCTCATTACAGGGATATCAAGCGAAACAACCCAGCCTCAAAATACATGGCACGGTGCACTGAGTTCGCCGCCGGCAAAGCATCCACGAGTGCTGAGATACAGCCAAGGCACTGGATTTTCAATTGCAGGATGCTCATGTCCAGGTGCAACTGAGAGTTTCTGAAATGCAACCGAACAACAGGATTTGGTCTTGCTCTCATCAGAGATGTAAACTCCTCAGCTCCCCTACTCGGGCATGAGCATCTCTTCTTGGGCTGCACAAACGCTCTTTTCTCAGTACTGCAAGTCACATGGCACATGCCTTGCCAGCATCCAGAATCCACCTGAAATCTGCCAGTGCAGAGTGTGCCACTGCAGAAACCCCACTAAAGGACAATCCAATTACACAGTCACAGAGCGACCAGGGCATGGTTCCGATGCAGTTCTGTGGTGAAAAAGGACTGCAAAATGAGACAGCAGGATTTATTATTTACTGTTTGCATTGTGGTAGCGTCTAGAAGCCACAATCAGGACACAGGGTCCCACTGGGTTCGGCGCTGTATGTGCCCTTCTTGAAAAGACGGTCCCTGCCCCAAAGCTTGGCTCCATGGATAGTGTTGCCAGCTCCAGGCAGCTCAGCTCACAAGGTGTGAGACGAATGTTTGCAAGCTGGATCCTTTCTACTTCAGGCAGCGACAGCAGGAAGACCAGTTCTGCAACCCGAAAGCAGCTGACATTGTCAGCAAGGTGCAAGGCACTTGCAATCCCTTAGCTTGTTTAGCCTGACCCAAAGCCTGCTGACTTCAATGGGGTTCTGGATCAAACCCTGGGTACGTAAGTCAGCAATTATAAAGATTCTGAACAACTTTTCCTTTCCAAAGCAACATACACAACACCCTGGTTGAAAGGCAATATTCTCCCATGATTGATGGGAAACTGAGGCAACAAAGAGGCAAAGGGACTTGCCCAAGATCACACAGCAAGTCAGTGGCTGGGCAGGAGGGCAGGTCCCAGAAGTTCCTAGCTCCCAGCTGCAACACAACATTAGGCCACATAGAAACAGGGAGAGCAGAAATGTAGAATAAAAAGAAGCCATTTTTCCATCTAGCTGGTACAACTCAATTGGAGTCCCTGGCATTCATGCACCCGCCTCAGTTGAGTCAGTCCGCTGCTGAGCCCAGAATCCAGCATTCGCCCTATGCAGTCACTGCAGCAGCAACATCTAACTCCTTACTTTTAATAAAGCCTCTTTAAATTCCTTAAGCAGGGGAGGCAGCAAGTGAAACCCAATTCTGCTTTATTCTCTCGAGGGCAGAAGCTCCCTTTATTTAGCGGACCACTGCTAATAGCTCTGTCTCATCAGCCAGTATTGAGGGAGCAAGGCTGCAATGGTTTGGAAGTCTGACACTGCAGAATGAGCTGGGATAATAAGGTCTAAAGGAGAAGATTCCTCCTGACAGGCCCACAATAATCTAGTAATCCTAGTTAAGTCCCTGACAATGAGAAGTGCTGAACAACAGTAAGGCAATGAGGCACCAGGGTCCCATTCGACATGGAGGCTCCTGCTGCAGTTCATGCTTCAGGCAGTGATGGGGGAGCCCTGGCTAACCGAGCTGGCTCTGCTCAGCCACAGAACAGCTCCCTAGATAACGCAAATGGGGAACCTGCTGGGCAGGTAAAGCGGGAATTTATATTGGAATATTGATGGCCTAATTTTTCCATGACTCACTACCGCATAGACAGCCTGCGTTACTCACTAGGCTCAGTATGGAACTATTAGCAGGCTCGGGCCTTAGAGAGCAACCCAGTAGGTATCCCTTTCTCATGCACCCATCAATGTGGCATCTGGACATGGCTCTCCACGTTAAGGTGGGATTGCCTGCTTGGGATCCCCACCGCTCACAAACTGAGTCTTCGAGGCTGCAGGGCACTCGGGGCCTGTTCCCCGCAGGTAGCCCCATGAGCGCACGGCTTTATGTGATGGCCTCCTCCTTGTCCAATGCTCCAGGGACTGACTGAGGGGCCTCCAGAGCTGCTACAGCTTGAGCTAAAGGTCTCTAGCTGGGGCTGTACCAGACTCCTGTCCCCCATGGATCCGGCACGGACGGCACTACGTAACACACTGGCCAGATACACGGATTCTCCAGCCGCAGCGCTGTTTAAAGTCCAGCTCAAAACCAAGGACCTTGTGCTGCTCTCCATCAGCCCTGGGCAGCCTAAACGCCGCTCATTCTTTGTTCACGTCACACACCCAAATAGCATGGCAGCACATACATCACAGTCACTAATGGAAAGAGAGCCTAGGCCAAGATTGGTTAAAGTGACTGGTGATTTTGGGAGCCTCCGTTCTCGGGGGGGGGGGGGGGGCAGCTAGAGACACCTGAAAGGGGCCTGTCAGAAAGCGCTGAGCCCCACCCTCTGAAAAGGCCCTTTGAGGTGTCTCAAACTGGGCATCCAACATTACGACTCGCTTCTGAAAACCATGGCCCCAGTTTCTCTCTGCAGATTCCCGATCAATTTGCTCCGTTTACGCTTGAAAAGATTATTTTCCAACTGCCGACGCCACACTACAGCCCAGGACCTGACAACCCAGGGGGGTCCTTCCACCTCCGGCATCAGCACCTGCAATAAAAACTCTGCAACCTCATTGTTGCTGCTGAGCCACAAGGAAAACAAGCACTCAGCTTGCTCTTCCGTCACCGCACTGGCTCTATGCTGGTAAAGACAGTAGATCTGATGCAGAAACACAAAGGACACAGGCATTTTGAGTCAGAAAAGGCCTTTTCTGAACAAGTTTAATTTCACACCACAGCTGCATTTTAAAGATTGGTTTACATACTAAGTGGCAATGAAATCTTGATGTACCTTTGGCCCCCTGCTGCCACCATCCTCCGTCCTTTATCTCCTTTGAGCCAGTACCACGCCAGGAGATGAAGGGACCATTGCATCACTTAGCATCCCAGTTAAGAGCATGCTGAACAGCTAGCTGTTAAAGGAGATTCAAGCGCAGAGCAGCAGCTGTGAATTCTGCCACAGGTACTCTGGCTTTTATTTTTATTATTGATGTGTATTGTGGAAGTTCCAAAGAGCCCTAGTCACGGGCCAGCTCCCCGTCATGTGAGGTGCTGCACAAACAGAACAAAAAGATGGTCCCTGCCCCAATGCT
Source organism: Lepidochelys olivacea (assembly GCF_965140295.1). Classification (NCBI taxonomy): domain Eukaryota; kingdom Metazoa; phylum Chordata; order Testudines; family Cheloniidae; genus Lepidochelys; species Lepidochelys olivacea. Next base: position 12,004,716 of record NC_140432.1, on the reverse strand, counting down.
ATTGCGGGATATACAGGGGACCTGAACTCCGGACTGAGAGGAAGAAAACAGGGGAGGGAAGAGGGAAAGGCGAAGGGGTATTGCAATAGGAGGATTAAGCAACAAAAGATATTGCATCGCATCAGGAGCACAAGGCTGATTGACAGACGTGAGAAGCAGGAAACCTCTCTCTCCGAAGTGACTGAGGATGAGCCAGGAATTGAAAAGCTCTTGGTAGACTTTCAAGCAGCCGCAGTCATTACATTTTTGTCACTCGATTGCAAGGAAGAACTCCAAGCAATTTCCCAGCATGACAGCCAGATAGCCCTTCAATTGCATTAGCATAGCCCTTTACAGAGATACGTGATGCAGGCGGAGCCATCGCGCTGAGTGGGACTCAATCCAGCTTGTAACATTTTGGTACAACGCATTGCGTACGTGCTCCAAAGAGCCATCCACGTGGATCAATTCGCCTCACCAGGATTCCCCAGCTGGTTTCAGAGGGGAGGTACAAGTGGGCATAAAGGAGACAAAGTCTTTGGCCGCATCTGCACTAGAGGTCTGAACCACTGGTAACTCGCCAAGCTGGTGCAATCAGCAATGGAATGGTCATTCTGCCCCTGGTGCAAATACTGCCCCCATTCATTCCAGTCAACCTTCAACCCACACACTCCAATCTATACCTGTTCCAGGTATGTATGTTATGTCCAGTTAATATCGTGCCACTCACAACACCATCATCCACATCACTTCTGGCGTTGGCTCTATGTCATCTGTACCTAGTAGAGTTATTTATCATCACGGTAAACCCTAATTAACTGAATTGGTGCAAATGCCCTTGTCTGAACTTAGCCATCAGCCCCAGCTCGCTATCCTGGCCACTAGCTGCAAAAATGAGGCTATTCCTGAGCACAAACAAGGCCTGAGAGAAAAAAGGAGTGTTGAAAAGGAAACCTGGGCCACCAGCTGGATTGCTGGGAACCGCCGTAATTCATATGAACAATAACTCCCGCTGATGAGTGGGCAGGACCTCCCGTTCACTGCTGGCTAACAGTCAGTAATAGCCGCATGGTATTTCCAGGAGCGGGCCACAGGGCCATGCCATGTACGCAACCCCATAAATGCACACTGGAACGTGAAGGGAGCTCCCTGTGCCCAGTAAAATGCCCACGTCCTCCCACGCCCCGGAGATGCCAGCTCAAATCCCAGAACAGCTGTCAGGGCTGGGCCACAGAGCACAGTCAGTTCTGCACTGGAGGCCGGGGCGGTGGAGTGGTTTAGAAGCCATTCCCAGTGAAAAGAAACAAGACTTCAAAGGACGTATCCTCCCCAGAGCGGGAGGGAAGTTTATTAAATCATGCAGTGCAGCGGGGCAAGGACAGCTGTCCCCTGGCCAGGCTGAGCAGAGATTCGCTATGGAGAAACTCAGTAGCTGATTTCACTCCGACGCAGGCCCACACACTGCTACCTCAGTGGGCAGAGCTACAACACCCCCTTATTCCTGGGCTCCTCGCAGTCGGTCAATGGGAAGTGGAAGCTCCTTCCCGGACACAAGCAACAGACAGTGCTGAGCTCTGATTGCCATGGAGGGGGCTGGCATGGTAAGGAGACACACTGGCCCTCACCTCCAGACCAGGAGTTCAAAGGCAACTCAGGCCAGCAGTGACTGATTTGTAGCCATCTAGTGGCCGTTTTGCTGGCCTGTGTGATGTAAGCCGTGGGTTCCTTCCTGGTTCCTTCCTTTAGCGCCTTCCTTTGCAGCAGACAAGCAAAGGAACGAAGGAGGCAGAGACCGTAACCTTCTCCCTTTTAGCAGGTCCCAGTTCAGAAAGACACTTAAGCACATGCTTTACTTTAAGCACATTTAGCCCCACTGACTTCAGTGGGACCATCATGTGCTTTGAAGGAGGCATATGCCCTCGCACCCTGCTGAACCGGGCACATTGTGGCAGCATGTGGGAGAAGTATTTTCTGGCACACTTGGCCTGTGCTGTCCTTGTTCTGTGGCTAAACAGAGCAACCAGCATTCAGGGCTGTCAAGAAAAGACCTTTCACCAGCAACAAGGGGCAGGCTTGCAAAAACTCAGAGGACAGTTACGCACCCAGCCCCCATCCAGATTGGGGGCTCATTACCATCTAGGGCTTGGGAAGTCTCCCCTCTAAAATAATCTGATTGCTGGTTCAGATGACATGCTCACCCCTGGCCGTTTGACCTGTGGGTACCCTGGGCAGGCATGCTACTTCGCTTTTAGAAAGCTGCGGGTTCATTTTGGCTTCCCTAGGACAACAAGTCGAGTTGGAGCAGCCTTCTCCAGGTCTGCGTGGACTACCTTTTTGAGCTGTGCTTGTGAAGAACTGTCAGCCTTCGGGTCTTGATTCAAACTCTGGCCTCTGTCCAGATTTTTTTTTTTATTTGGTCAATTGGGTTCGGAGAAAGTTGGACCGATTTCATTAAACAATATGGGTGCAATTTCCTTTGACAATGACACCATCCCAGCTGCCATCCTTTATTGGCTGGCCCATAGAAGAGTGTGAAGTTGCAATGTTTGCTCTGCAGCAACCACAAACAACAGGATGAACCCTGCTCTCTGTTTACACTACTCTAAATCCGGAGTGACTCCACTACCTTCAACGGAGTTACTCCAGATTTAGGCCAGTGTCACCTGAGAATAGAGCCTAGCCTACTATTCCTCGGCACAGGCTGTGATTCATACCAAGAGGTCTCAAGCCCAGGGTCGCCAACAGGTGTCAGAGGGTCACAGAAGCCCTCCTGTTCTACTTCTCAGCAGAAAGGATGTCCCATCTATGTCCAAGTTAGATGGGGTAGGGGGCAGGCAAGGGTCCTGATATGGGAAAAATTGAGAACTCCTGATTGATATTGATGGTGCATTAGGGACAGGCGGGGTTGTTTAGTGGTTAGCAAAGGGAGATTGGAGAATCCGGATCCATAGCTCCCATCCCCTCTTGCTTTGGCTAAGTCACTTGTACTTTCCTAGAGCTGTGTATTACACCCTTCCTTCACTGTGGTTGTGAGTGCTTAATGTTAGGCACCTCAAAAAACATGACCTGATTTTGAGAAGTGCTGGGTACCCAGAAGACCCAGTGAAGTCAATGAGAGCTGCAGGTGCTCGGTGTAATGCACTGGTGTGTATGTGTCACAGGTCCCCCTCTGTGCCAATCTGCAGACTGACAGCACCCTGCTACATAGCATTGGCTCCTTAGCTCAAGCACTTGCAACTTACGCTTTTAGCTCTGGAGGTCAATTCCGGGTGGCTCCGCCGTCACTCAGCGCCTCTGAAAAATCAGCCCACTCATTGAGATGCCCAAACACAGATGTAGGGGCCCAACTTTAGGCAGCCAAGTTTGAATATTCTGACCTTCACCTCTCTCCCTTTGTGCAAGTGGGAATACTACCCACCCCACTGGGATTCAGTCATTTATTTACGTTTGCAGTGTTTTGATTTCCTCACCTACAGGGATGCTATCAAGGCAAAGTGTGGCTATTGTTACAACAAAAAGGGAGCAAACCCAAGAACTGTGTGTTTGGCACAAAATAAACAATATCACAGGGCTGCTGCAAACAGAGACCCGCTGAAAAAAAATAAACAACAACAATAAAGGAATACCACTGGGAGGAAGAAATGTTTATCTTAGAGCTTTTGCAGGGCTTAGTGTGAAAAAAGAAATGGAGGTTAACACAACGATTGGAAACTTTACAAAAAAGAGCAACTGACAAGCTCCTTCGAAGGGATAAAATAAATCTCAGAGGAGCGGCGTGTGCTATGGGGCTTCGCAGCCTCACTCGAGGCGTCAACTGTGTAAACTCTGAAACGGTTCCTCTGCCGTAAGCAGCCAAAGCCCCTCTGGAAAAGGCCATTCGCTGTATGCCACACAAGCAGGGTGCAGTGTCGTTAACGGATGCCAGGGGCATGAGGGCAAAGACTTGGCAGTTGGCTCATGGAGACCTCCCCTTCCACTACCGTTACTTGGCTGCTGCAAAGGCTACCATATTGACCTACCTTAAGGATCCCTCTGAGTCTCTGTGGCAGCCCATTTTGCAGCCCAATCCTGCAAAAATTTAGACGCAGGTGTAGCTTTCATTACATGATGTGTTCCAATGGGGTTTGGACTGTAAGATCCTCAGGACAGGGACTGGCTCTGTGTTTGTACAGCCTCAAGCGTCCTGAGGTCCTGCTCCACGACTAAGGCCTCTATATACTACTGTAATACAACAACAGGGTTAGGGCCTTTATTTTCCAGGGATTGATAACTTGGCTATGATATTCTCCACTCCACCCCACCCTCCCACCAATGCTAATCTTGGTCTAAAAGAACAGAGCCTTGTACAGTTTAGCTGTCTGTTTGCCCAAGGGATCTGTTTGCATTTCTGTTGCAGACAAGTAAAAATTTATCATCATTGTGCTAAAGATGGATGAGCAAACTGTGTGCATCGGTTTTAACCATGCCTTTGAAAAACTGGTCTAGTATTTTAAAACCTGCTCAGCCAATTCTAAATTACAGGTTTGCAGAAAGGAAAAAAAAGTGCAAAGAATGCACTATATTATATACACGCATGTATGACTATACGTTGTTTGGAAGAGCAGTACGTGGTGTGTGTATACATGTGTGCAAACGTCACTTGGAATTGGCTGAATAGTTGGACATTATATCTTTTTAAAAGTTAGCATTATGTTATTCCAAAATACAGACTAGACTACCGTTGCCCTGGAAAGTGGAGGGGTTTGTTTCTTTATTTTTAAATGCACACACACACAAATGATTATGGCCCCGATTCTGCAACTGGCTATGCTTGAGAGCACCCCAGAGACGGCACAGAGTCTCACTGAAGTCAAATCCGCGTGGCTGAGGGGATCTGCCCACATGGAGCAGGTAGCAGGATCGGGGCCGAAATACAAAAGTGTAGCCACTTTTGTAAAACATTTTTAAATATGCATGGCTGTAGTAATGTCACAATTGGAACAGGACGGCTGGAACAGGGGAAAGAGGGTTAGGTTTCAGGAGGGACCTAATTCAGTCTGACCCCTGGAGCTCAGCAACGCAAGCTGGTGCCCACGTTGCTAGCAGACATGCAAAGGCCTCTTGGCATGTAACCCTGGCCTCTCTACAAATCTCTTTCCTACAACTCTGCCTGCCTCTCTGCCCCATCACTTATTACTAATGAAACAACAATCGTGTCATATTTTGGAGATCTAGCATACAATGTGCTATCTATTTAGCAAACTCTGAGTATTTTCAGATCAAACTCCTCTAGTTTACTTCATTAGACCCCTGTAGACACACTGGCCAAGACTGGCAAAAGTGACTGGTGGTTTTGAGTGCCTCCATTTTTGAAGGCCCAAACTAAGACACTTTTAAGGGAGCTGATTTTCACAGAGTGCTGAAATTCGGCCCTCTGAAAACCAGGTCTCTTTCACAGTGTATAAAAGTGGGCATCTAAGAACTGAAGCCCACAAAATCACTAGCCACTTTTAAACACTGGCTGTTTATGCAATGGCTTTGAATTGTTCCAAACATTTATTAGGGCTAGGATTTTCCAAGGAGGCTATGGGAATTAGGAACAAAAGTCCCATTAGATTTCAATGGGAGTTAGGTGCCCAACTTTCTCAGGCTCCTTTGAAAATCTCACCCTAGGTGAATAATAGACATTTTAAAATGTGTCATTGCAGATCTACTTGAAATAAGGCTGAATCAACTGTTCTGAACAGTTACCCTTTCACATATACACACCTGAGAGACAACAAATCCCTGAAGGAGCACAGAACTCAGCTTTAAAGCTGGAAGTGTCTTTAAATGGGCCAGCTGTACCTAAATAATTTATGAAGTCTCTCTGTGCCTGGTGATCTTACATTTGTGTTCTAATAATCAGGCATACTGATAGGATAAGGCTAGAGAAAGAGAATTCCCTTCACTCTGCAATCCCTGGGATTTATGAGTTTAAAAAAAAAACAACCCACGGTGCGACCCTGAACATTATCTGAATGCAATTTAATTTTATCTACCACATCCATTATTGCTTCAAAACCTTTATTTTCTCTTCAACTTGTAACCTGCTGTCTAAAGCACTTTGTAATATCCTGCAGGAAGGAAACTACACAACACAATCATTCTATTTTCGTCACCTATGAAGCAACTTACGCGTCACAAGGTAATTCAGATTAATATTTCAAATTTACGCTGAGGACCTGTAAGTCAAGTCTGACAGTTAGATTTCAGCTGTAGGGAACTGTGTAGACCCTGGTTTGCTCTTATAAAACCTGCACCTATATCTGTTGCTGGCAAAATTCAGGAGATTTTGTTCCAGTCAGTTGTCAAGTTTGGATCTGGACTCCTCCTGTTTCAATCCTAATGAAATTTACCTTGAAGGCCCAACAGCTGTGGGAAAGCAACTTAGACCAGGTGCTTTAGAAGCTGGAAGAGCAACCTCTCCAGAGCTCGCACTCACCACACTGCCAGGCTGTTTCTAAAGATTTCAGGCTCTATTATGCAGCTGTCTTAATGTTTTTGCACTACCAAGCTATGTGCTAGACAGCTGTACTTTATCAGTAGAGCTATACAAAGCTTCCTTACAGCATGAAAATCAAAGGAAGAGACTGCAAAAGAAGAGGATAACAGAACTTCAGCAGACGATTCTCTTGCAGGAAACATCTTTAATACTACCTCCCCCATAGTTTATCTCTGGAGGACGCCTGCTTGACCTCCATTTATCTAAAATGAGAAAGAGAACTTTGTCAGGATCCGACTATCCTAAAGGCCAACACAGCAACAGCTCAGAGAGCTACTAGCTGCCCCATGCCAAATGGACACAGACAAACAATAATCTTTCATTGTTAAGTCACTGGAAAAGAATGCATTGTTCAATAATTGAACTCCAAGACAGCCCTTCTCACTCCAACTAACTGGAGGGGGGAAGCATCATGTGCATATGGGGGTTTAACTAGGTCAAAGGGTGTGAAGGAAACAAAGACCTTGCAGGTTTGCAAAGCCAGACGCCCAATATCCAGTCAGAGAGTCTGGATCGTGTAGTCCAACAGGCATTTCTTGTCCTGTAGAGCGATAGTTAGAACTACAACTAGAGGGCAGGCAAAACACTGCGGGTGAAATTCAGCCATGCATACTGCTTAAATACAATTTAAACCATCAAATGGTGCGTAGGTCCTGGGCAGACTCTGCAAAGGAGTGCCCTTCACCAGATGAAGTGTGCCCATATTGACACGTTACTGATGTTTACGCGTTTGCTTTTGTCTTTGAGCAAAACCCAATACCCACAACAAAGTGCACATGGGGCAGCAAACAGCCTTTATCAACAGGGAAGTAGATGGCAGCGTTTATCTGCCTGTTGACAGAGGAAACAGACTGGAAACGTAATTACACTCATTAATTTTATATCTTTAATTCATCTGTTTTTATATGCTGCAATTTCAAAACAAGCCTCCAGGCACTAGTAAAACGATGATGCAAAGAAAGCAGTTATTTTATCCTGTCGAGAGGAGGGTTTGCACTAAATGCTCATGTTTTGCACACAGGGAATTAGGCCTCCTGGGATCCTGAACACAGCACATAGTGCTCTCTGGAAATTCTCCCCCTGCCTCGACTCTGCTTTATAAAAAGTTCGCACACTTTCCTGGAATCATCAGGGTTTGATGCAATCAGCTGTGAAGCATTAGCTCTAAATATACAACGGGGAGGCCAGTTCTGTCTCAGTGCACACACCAATCCCGCCACCCCCATTCTAACTGTCAAGAATGCTGAAGCAGAGAACACAACGTGCAAGAGTAAAACTCTCCCCCGCCAACCACCACCATCCCCCCCAAAATAAACCACCTCTCTACCAATCCAAATGAGTTTCAGGGGGAAAAAAGAGCTAGCTATCAGGGCGGACCATTCTACCTTTTGGCGCAAGCAAAGAGAAAGGGCACATTGGCAGGAAATTAAGGAATCCTAGCTACCCACCGACATCTTGTAAAGCAGCTACTGTTCTTGTTTGCTAAACTGGGGCTGCAAAAGAACATTCTGCTCTGTAAACTTGCTTAAGCGATTGCTGCCCATTCAAGCCATATACATGGTTCAAATCCCAAGCACACCAAGGGATAACTAAAAAAAAAAAAGTGATGTTCGGTCCAAGAGACACAAAATTCAACCTCCACAAGGGAAGTAAACTGGTCTGTAAAGACAGCCCAAGTTCACAGCTAGGTCATTATCGCTTAGCAGCTTTCTCTCTTTGCACAAAACACATTTTCCTCCTTCAGCCCACTTGTGCTTAAGGAACAAAATAATCATCAGAAGCATTTAGCGCAAGAGGGAATTTGCTGGTATCACATTCTCTGTCAACAGCTGTAAAGTGGATGTGCATGAAACTTGCAGCCCCTTCTGTTACACTTTGGTGGCGATGCCAACATATTCCTTGCTCAACTGGAAGCACCAAACCCTTCCTAAGATTTTTTTTTTCTAACCTGTCATCAAGCATCCACTTTTGGTCCAGCTCAATGAGCTGTTTCTCCTGTTTTTTAATTGCCTGTTGAAAATAGAGCAACACTGCGACTACTTGCAGTCAGAAAATCCATACATGCAACTCACACCCCAGTTTAGCACTAGAGCTAAAAACACTGCCTTGAAGAAGCCATTTTTGGCACCAACAGTTGACTCTGAGCACTTGTTTGCTTCTGGGACAGGTGGACTGTATATTAAACAAACATCAGGAGACTTTTACCACACAGTTTAAAAATATAAATGATTGTAGAATCAAACATATCAGTGAACCAACAAACTTAACCCAAGTCAAAATAAGTCGAGTCAAATACCAATGGATTACAATAAAGCATCCAGACAGATATTTTCATGCAAGATGGGTCCAAATCCAACCTCTGGGTCCAAATGCCTCAGAATTTTCAGAGAGTTGAGGGGGGTCATTCAAAATCCAAACTTGGATCTGAATTCCAGAAAGCGTTGCTATAAACCATGGAATGTTCAAACTCCAGCGAGAGGCCTGTCTATATTAGCTGTTTGCAGCGTTGTAGTCCCAGGATATGAGCGAGCAGATCTGACGAAGAACACTGTGCAGCTCGAAAGCTTGTCTCTTCCACTAACAGCAGTTGGTCCATTAAGTTATGACCTTACCCACCTTGTCTCTATATTAGAGAAGTTTATACCAGTGTAGCAAATCTGATGTAGCTGTATTGCACTGATGTAAAATGGGGCTTGCATCAACACAACTTACTCCACTGGTGTAGCTGCATTAGTGCACATTTCGCTAATGTAGACAGGCTCTTCAGATTTTCTACAGTGCCCATAACTGTATTGTTACTGTTTAATCAGATTATGGTAGCACTTCAAGGCCACAATTGAAATCAAGGCCCCTCTGTGCTAAGTGCTACATGTATACAGAGTAAGAGGCAGTCACTGCCCCAAAAAGCTTACAGAGTAAGGCCGAGTCTACACTTAAAAATTAGATCGACCGACCTATGTTGCTCAGAGCTGTGACAAATTTCATGCCCTGAGCACCAAAGTTAAGTCGACCTAGCCTCCAGTGTAGATGCGGCTAGGTCTACAAAGGAATTCTTCTGGCAACCTAGCTACTGCCTCTCGGAAAGGTGGATTAACTACATCCAAGGAAAAACCCTTTCCGTTGACGTACGAAACGGCTACACTACGGCACTCCAGGGCACAGCTGCCATTGCGTAGCTGTGCCACTGTGGTGTGGCCATCATCTAAACCTGGCTGCGAGTACCCAAATGCTCCAAACCTGAGTTTTGCAGCCTGAGGCCTCGGCATGTTTGTAGAAGGGCATTTTAGCAACCAGCTAGGTGTCCAAGCCACTGCCAATTACTGGGGTGGACTATCAATTATTCTGGTTGTTGCATTTACCAGGCCTTTGCAGAAGCTTAGCAAGCAGGGGCAGCGCTTTAGTACCACCAGAAATGGGCTTGACATGACAGCTGCCCTGATATGCTGGGGTAAGCATCTGTGAAAAACAGGAAGTCTGGATATATTTCTGAACTGCTGTTCTAGGGAAATATAACTCCCAGACTGACTGCTTGCTTGCTTAACAATTATTTTTTTTAATAATATATTTTTGTAACACCTGCTTTTTGCTGACTGACTGATTCTGTTTGGTCAGCCATGTAACATTTTCTTGATTGACATGTCTCATAACTGTTCAGGTATCAGAGGGGAACTGTGGGTTGGGTCAAGCAGATCGCCTCGTGGACTCATCAAGACCTCCAGCCACAGACAAAAGGTTTGCGACCAGAAACCGCAGGTTGAGTCCCCTGAATACTGCTCCCAAACTCCTGAGGGGTAAGTATCTGCTTAGGGTGCTCTATAACCTATGTGTTTGTATGCGCTTGAGACTAAACGAAGCAGTGACTTTGAGTTAAGGTATTCCAATGGGAATACTGGAGACCAAAAAGCGTCTGGCTTTAAAGTGAAAACACATGGTTTAGGTTTGTCTGTGTCAGCCATACAGCCGACGGAAGCGCTGCATCTCCCTTGGTTTGTCCTGATACCACCTCGCACAGATTAAAGTTACCAAGAGCTTTGGGCTCAGGGGAACCTTGGGTAACATATTGACAAGTTTTAAGAGTAGAATTAGATGGGGTGAGATCAGAGTTACCCAGGAAAGAATTTTCTGTAGTATCTGGATGATGAATCTTGCCCATATGCTCAGGGTTTAGCTGATCACCATATTTGGGGTCGGGAAGGAATTTTCCTCCAGTGCAGATTAGAAGAGGCCCTGGAGGTTTTTCGCCTTCCTCTGTAGCATGGGGCACGGGTCACTTGCTGGAGGATTCTCTGCTCCTTGAAGTCTTTAAACTACGATTTGAGGACTTCAATAGCACAGATATAGGTGTGAGGTTTTTTTTGTAGGAGTGGTGGGTGACATTCTGTGGCCTGCATTGTGCAGGAGATCAGACTAGATGGTCCCTTCTGACCTAAATATCTATGAATCTATGAATTTTCCATCTAAATCTCCTCTTCTGTTACGTTTTCAAATACTCAACTGGCATCAAACATGTCCTGAAAGTCTCAGAATCAGCTGCCCCCCTTTCTCTGGGGGCATCAAGGCCACAGCCATGCCACGACTTACGCGCTTCCTTAACTTTATGCCTCGTGAGGAAGTCCGTTGACTTTGACAGGGCTGCAGGCAGCACATAAAGTTAAGCGTGTGTATGCGTACGTCTGTTCGGGCTCAGGGCCGATGTGATAGTACCATAGTAAGCATTCCGCACCCACCCACGTCCACAAATACTGATTTCTCCTTCAGTGTGCTGTCTGCAGAGAGCAGCGGGGCAGTGGGGTGGGGTGTGGGGAAGGGCAAGGCACACTGGCTGCCACCCCACCCTGTCCTGCCTTTATTCATAGCCAGACAAGTGAGCCCAAACTCATTCCTGAACTGCATTAGCAAATGTTTCTGAAATCAAAGCTGCCAACATTCATGTGGGGCCCCTTAAACAATAGGGGCCTGTGCCCTGGATTGAATAGGCTCTACTGTCCTGCCTGCCTGCCTGCCTGCCGAGGCTGTGCATTCCTGACACCCTCTGGGGTGAGGGCCAACTGAGATATCAATATTCTTAAAACCATCTTGATTCCAAGGCCACAGACACCGACACTCCCCATTGCCCTGCCCCAGTCCCGGCAGGCCGGGGCATCTCTCAACCCAGCCCTCCTGAACAGCAAACCCTGAGGGTGCCTGCAAGCCACGCCCTGGCCCCCAAGCCGGAGTGGCATATACTGTGGTGGGGAGTCCCTGGCCCCTCTGAGCCTAGAAAGGGGGTGCACAGGGAGCGCTACACACAGGCAGCCCCTGGAGAGAGCGCTCTGCCCCAGGGGGCTGCTCAATTGGTTCCCAGCCCAGCCAGGAACCTGAGCCCAGAGTAGCCGGGATGTTCCTCCCGCTCTCCAGGCTGGACCCGCAGCCCGAGGACCCCTCCCCTGCTACCCCATGCTCTGGGGGGCAGCTGGTCCCCCCCCCTCCTCTGCTACCCAGTGCACATGGGCACAGCAAACCCCACCCCGCTTCCCTGCCCTCCTTGTGCACCGGGGCGCAGCAGGTCCCCCCTTCTCTGCAGCCTGTGCGGCAAGTCCCCCTTCCCTGTTAGCCTGTGCACCTGGGCATGGTAAGTCTCCCCCTTCCCTGCCCTCCGCATGCACCGGGGCGCAGCGGGTCCCCCCTCCTCTGCTACCCCGTGCAGCGGGGGGCAGCCAATCCCCCCTTCCCTGCCCTCCGCACGCACCGGGGCGCAGGGGGTCCCCCCTCCTCTGCTACCCCGTGCAGCGGGGGGCAGCCAATCCCCCCTTCCCTGCCCTCCGCACGCACCGGGGCGCAGGGGGTCCCCCCTTCTCTGCTACCCCGTGCAGCGGGGGGCAGCCAATCCCCCCTTCCCTGCCCTCTGCACGCACCGGGGCGCAGGGGGTCCCCCCTTCTCTGCTCCCCCATGCAGCGGGGGGCAGCCAATCCCCCCTTCCCTGCCCTCCGCATGCACCGGGGCACGGGGGGTCCCCCCTTCTCTGCTCCCCCATGCAGCGGGGGGCAGCCAATCCCCCCTTCCCTGCCCTCCGCATGCACCGGGGCACGGGGGGTCCCCCCTCCTCTGCTCCCCCGTGCAGCGGGGGGCAGCCAATCCCCCCTTCCCTGCCCTCCGCATGCACCGGGGCACGGGGGGTCCCCCCTCCTCTGCTCCCCTGTGCAGCGGGGGGCAGCCAATCCCCCCTTCCCTGCCCTCCGCATGCACCGGGGCACGGGGGGTCCCCCCTCCTCTGCTCCCCCGTGCAGCGGGGGGCAGCCAATCCCCCCTTCCCTGCCCTCCGCATGCACCGGGGCACGGGGGGTCCCCCCTCCTCTGCTCCCCCGTGCAGCGGGGGGCAGCCAATCCCCCCTTCCCTGCCCTCCGCACGCACCGGGGCACGGGGGGTCCCCCCTCCTCTGCTCCCCCGTGCAGCGGGGGGCAGCCAATCCCCCCTTCCCTGCCCTCCGCACGCACCGGGGCACGGGGGGTCCCCCCTTCTCTGCTCCCCCGTGCAGCGGGGGGCAGCCAATCCCCCCTTCCCTGCCCTCCGCATGCACCGGGGCACGGCGGGTCCCCCCTCCTCTGCTCCCCCCTCCAGCGGCGCGCGGCCGCTCCCCCAGCCCGGGGCATGAGCATCTCCCAGACTCGGCGCCTCTCTGCCTCGCCCCGGCCGGGACTCACCGAGCACCGGCAGCAGCAGCAACAGCAGCCGCGCCCGCCGCCCGAGCGCCATGATGGGATGTGCCGAGCCCCTGCTGGCTGCCGGGGCCGGAGGCTGCGCACTCCCGGTCTGGACGGGTCCCAGCGCAGGAGGCGGGGAGGAGGGGAGGATGCTGCTCAGGCCTCGGCTGCCAGGGCAACAGTATCTAGGAGACACGGGATGCCGGAGCTTCGTTGTCAGGGCAACAGTATCCATGACACGAGTGGGTTGGAGCCTGGGTAGCCGGGGAACTCCATCTAGCTTACAAGAGAGGCTGTAACTTGCTTACCATGGTAAGAAAATAATAGAACATGAGACCGTAACAGCCATACTGGTCAGACCAAAGGTCTGTCTAGTCCCGTGTCCGTCTAGTCCAGTGCCCTGTCCTCCGACAGTGGCCACGGCAAGGTGCCCTAGAGGGAATGAACGGACCAGGTCATCAGCAAGTGAGCCCTCCCCTGTAGCCAGGGGTGAAAGTAACTTACCGGACTTACTGGTACAGGGGAGTCCTGAGCAGGGGACGTGGCCTCAACGGGGAGAGGCGGGGCCTTTAAATACCCAGGCCCTTAAAATCAAGATTTAAAGGCCCCGGGGGCTCTGGCTGCGGTACCAGTGGCTGGGAGCCCCGGGCCCTTTAAATCACCCCCGGAGCTACCAGTTGCAGAGGCGGCTGGGAGCCCCAGGGCTCAGGGGCGATTTAAAGGGCCCAGGGCTCCGGCCGCCGCTACCACGCTGATGGAGCCCCAGGGGCTCCCAGCTGCCGTGGCTATCCCGGGGCTCGGGCAGAAATTTAAAGGGCCTGGGGCTCCACTGGGGCGCAGGGCCATCGGTGATGGAGTGGTGGAGTGAACAGTGGCACAATGAACAACAGCGGCCAGAGCGAGTGGCCGGAGTAAGAGGCAAACAGCTGGAGGAACCAGTAAAGTGCCTTTTCCCCTGCCCCTCAATCTCCCAGCATGGCCAGTTAAATCACACCAAAGCACCTCTGAACTGGTGACCAAGGACAAGAACTGTGAGTTGGGTGTGGTGGAGGGAGAAGGGAGGGGCATGTTAAAGGAACATTTGTTTGTTGGATTATTTTAGTGACTTTGCTCCAGAATGTTAGATTTGTGACTGGGAAAGGCATATAAATATGTTTCCTAGTAGGCCAAGAGGTTTAAAATGCATCTTTTGCCAAGGATATTATCTCACATCCTATCTCGAGAGGTCGTTACCTTGGGGAGTTCCTGTACTAAACATTTTTATTATTATAATTAATTTTTACATAAGAACGACCATACACTCAGACAAGTGGTCCATCTAGTCCAGTGTCCTGTCTTCTGACAGTGGCCACTGCCAGGTGCCCCAGAGGGAATGAACAGAACAAGTAATAATCAAGTGATCCATCCCCTGTGGTCCACTCCCAGCTTCTGGTAAACAGAGGCTAGGAACACTCAGAGCATGGTGTTGCATCCCTGCCCATCCTGGCTAATAGCCATTGATGGAGCTCTCCTCCATGAACTTATCTAGTTCTTTTTTGAACCCTGCTATAGTCTTGGCCTCACAGCATCCCCTGGGAAAAAGTTCCGCAGGTTGACTGTGCACTATGTGAAGTACTTCCTTTTGTTTGTTTTAAACTTGCTTCCTATTAATTTCATAGGGTGATCCCTGGTTCTTGTGTTAAGGGAAGGGGTAAATAACATTTCCTTATTAATTTTCGCCACATCAGTCAAGACTTAATCGACTGCTGTCATATCCCCTCTTAGTCATCTCTTTTCCAAGCTGAAAAGTCCCAGTCTTCTTCATCTCTCCTCAGATGGAATCTGTTCCGTACCCTTAATCATTTTAGTTTCCCTTCTCTGTACCTTTTCCAATTTTACTATATCTTTTTTGAGATTGTGCCACCAGAACTGCATGCAGTATTCAAGATGTGGCCATATCATGGATTTGTATAGTAAAAGAGGAGGAGCTTGGTTTGCCATACCAAACAGCAAAACCTATACCAACAACCTACATGAAAAGGCTGCAAAGCACCTTGCCTCTAGATTGCATGGACATGCAGAAAGTCTTACAAGCCAGTGACTGTCAAAGCCAATTTTAGAAGTACATAATGAGGCTGTTAAGAATGCTGGAAACACAACACAGTATATGCAAACAAACATGTCTGTCTCATCATACTTTCTATTTAAGCAAGAGATACCATACTCTACAAACTGGAGGCCAGTGTTAAGGGCATTTTCTCTTGTAAATCCTGAAGTTGGACACTGGTTCCAAACAAAACAGGCAAAGAAATGCTCCCTATCTTTCTGCAAAGTATCAGAGGGGTAGCCATGTTAGTGTGTATCCACAAAAACAACGAGAAGTCTGGTGGCACCTTAAAGACTAACAGATGCATTTGGGCATAAGCTTTCATGGGTAAAAAAGCCCACTTCTTCAGGTGCATGGAGTGAAAATTACAGATACAGGCATAAATATACTGTCACATGAAGAGAAGGGAGTTACCTTACAAGTGGAGAACCAGTGTTGATGGCCAATTTAGTCAGGGTGGATGTGGGCCACTCCCAATAATTGATGAGGAGCTGTCAATACCAAGTGAGGGAAAATTGCTTTTGTAGTGAGCCAGCCACTCCCAGTCCCTATTCAAGCCCAAATTAATGGTGTGAAGTTTGCAAATGAATTGTAGCTCTGCAGTTTCTCTTTGAAGTCTGTTTTTGAAGTTTTTTCGTTGAAGGCTGGCCACTTTTAAATCTGTTATAGAGTGTCCAGGGAGATTGAAGTGTTCTCCTACTGGTTTTTGTATGTTACCATTCCTGATGCCTGATTTGTGTCCATTTATCCTTTTACGTAGAGACTGTCCGATTTGGCCAATGTACCTGGCAAAAGGGCATTGCTGGCACATGACGACATATTAGATGATGTGCATTAGTAGATGTGCAGGTGAATGAGTCCCTGTGGCGGATGTGGCTGGGTCCTCTGATGTTGTCACTAGAGTAGATATGGGGACAGAGTAGGCAACGGGGTTTGTTACAGGGATTGGTTCCTGGGTTCGTGTTTCTGTGGTGTGGTGTGTAGTTGCTGGTGAGTATTTTCTTCAGGTTGGGGGGCTGTCTGTAAGCGAGGACCGGCCTGCCTCCCAAGGTCTGTGAGAGTGAGGGATCGTTTTTCAGGATAGGTTGTAGATCGTTGATGATGTGCTGGAGAGGTTTCAGCCGAGGCTGTACGTGATGGCTAGTGGTGTCCTGTTATTTTCCTTGTTGGGCCTGTCCTGTAGTAGGTGACTTCTGGGTACCCGTCTCGCTCTGTCAATCTGTTTCCTCACTTCCGCAGGTGGATATTGTAGTTTTAAGAATGCTTGATAAAGATCTTGTAGGTGTTTGTCTCTGTTTGAGGGGTTGGAGCAAATGCGGTTGTATCTTAGGGCTTGGCTGTAGACAATGGATCGTGTGATTTGTCTTGGATGGAAACTGGAGGCATGTAGGTATGTATAGTGGTCAGTAGGTTTCCACTATAGGGTGGTGTTTATCTGACCATCACTTATTTGCGCTGTAGTGTCCAGGAAGTGGATCTCTAGTGTGGACTGGTCCAGGCTGAGGTTGATGGTGGGATGGAAATTGTTGAAATCCAGGTGGAATTCTTCAAGGGCCTCCTTCCTATGTGTCCATATGATGAAGATCTCATCAATGTCTTTGAAAGTCTGGTCTCTACTTCCCGTGATGTAAAGTCTTGTTCCAGGTCCCCTGCATAGTCAACCCTGAGTAGAGGATGAAGGCACTCTGGATGCTGTGTGTCGTTCTGAGCTACATGGTCAAACACTCCCTTGAAGTACAATAGTCGTCTCTCGGACGGGATTGCACAGTAGGGTGAGGACTGGTGAGGTTGTGTGTCATAGCCTTCAGGTGATTTGAACGGTGGGTTCCCCCTCCCATGCTCCCCTGTGCAGCAGGGCATGGCCGCTCCCCCGCACCAGGGCATTATAGTCTCCCAGACTCAGCATCTCTCTGCCTCTCCCTGGCTGGAACTCACCAAGCATCGGCAGCAGCAGTGCCCACCGCCTGAGTGCCATGATGGGATGTGCAGAGACCCTGGCTCCCAGGGCCGGAGATTTCACATTCCCGGTATGGACGGGTCCCAGCATGGGGGGCGGGAAGAGGCTTCAGGAGAAAGGAGGGAAGGATGCTGCTCAGGCCTTGACTACCAGGGCAACAGTATCTAGGAGACACGGGATGCCGGAGCTTTGTTGTCAGGGCAACAGTATCCATGACACAAGTGGGTTGGAGCCTAGGTGTCTGGGGAACTCCATCTAGGTTATAAGAGATACTGTAACTTGCTTACCATGGTAACAAAATAATAGAACATAAGACCATAACAGCCATACTGGTCAGACCGAAGGTCTGTCTAGTCCAGTGTCCTGTCCTCTGACAATGGCCAATGCCAGGTGATTCAGAGGGAATGAACAGAACAGGTAGTTCCAGGTGCTTCAGAGGGATTGACCACACCAGGTAATCATCAAGTTATGCGTCCTCTGTTGGCCACTCCCAGCTTCTGGCAAACAGAGGCTAGGGACACCATCCCTGCCCATCCTGGCTAATAGCCATTGATGGACCTACCTTCCTTAAATTTACTTCTTTTTTTAAACCTGTTAGAGTCTTGGCCTTCAAAGCATCCTCTGGCAAGGAAAGATAGGCTTCCAAAAGGTTCCCCAAGTCTTAATAAATCTAAACCCCTCCTCTGTACACCATTGTCTCATCCACGCTTTGAGACCCTGCAGTTCTGCCTGTCTAATTGGCCCTGCATGTGGAACTGGGAGCATTTCAGAGAATGCTACCATGGAGGTCGTGGACTTCAGTCTCTTACCTAGTAGCCTAAATTTGGCCTCCAGGACCTCTCTCCTACCCTTCCCTAGGTCATTGGTACCTACATGTACTACGGCCACTGGCTCCTCCCCCTCACTACACATACGTCTGTCTAGATGACTCGAGAGATCCTCAACTTTTGCAGTGCTGAGACCTGCTGTGGGACAGTGTTTCTGTGGAAGAGACTGCCCAGCCTTGCACGAGTAGTGAGGCTTCCCCACGGAGAGCTGAAATCACTGAGAGCTGGGTGGAACCTCAAGAAGGGCCAGCCTTCGGGAAAATGGCACCCTGGGCAAACTTGTATTTTGGCACCCCTGGACCCGTGGGCACAGTGCTCTTGCTCCTGTGGGTGCCCCCCATTCTCCCTGGCCCCTGTGGGCTCCCCACTCTCCCACTGCCCCTAACCCCTACACTGTTCCCCTTTATCCCGACCCCTGCACTCTCCTCCTGTGCTCCTAACCCCTGCATCTCCCTCCTGAACCCCAAAGTCCTGTTCCCCTCTTGCACCCCAAGTCCCTGCACTGTACCCCCTTCACCCCGAACCCTTGAACCCCCCTCCTGCACCCACATATGGAAACTCACCTGGATGCATGGAGCAGCTGGCATTAATGCTCACTCCATCCCTCAAATGCTGCTCCTCCACAGACCCTTAGGGGAGGGCAGGTACAGAGATAAATCTGGGCACACACACCCCACACACACAGCGCTCCCCTGCCAGCCGGGAGCAGTTTCTGACTCTACACTGGAGGAGCTTGGTTTACCAGACCATTCAGCAAAACCTATACCGACAACCTACATGAAAGAATTGCAAAACACCGTCCCTCTGGATTGCATGGACATGCAGAAAGCCTTATAAGCCAGTGACTGTCAACGCCAATTTTAGAAGTACTTAATGAGGCTGTTAAGAATACTGGAGACACACAGAATATGCAAATAAACATGGCTGTCGCATCATACATTCTATTTAAGCAAGAGATACCGCACCTACAAACTGGAGGCCAGTGTTAAGTGCATTGTCACTTGTAAGTCCTAAAGTTGGACACTGGTTCCGAACGAGACAGGCAAATGCTCACTATCTTTCTGCAAGAAACTCAACTGACTGGTTAGAAGCATGTGATACAACAGTGAAAGACTCAGGAGTTGAAAAAACAAATAACTATCTCACCCCACATTCAAAAAATGAGCACACGTGGCTGAGGAATACACCGATGCAGATGGGCATGCAGTATTAAGTCGTTGTGAAAGTTATCTTGATGTCAGGGGTAGGCCAATAGATTCATTTCTAGATGGTCATTTCTAGATGGTCTAGAAGACACATCGGCTGCATCAGTGACAACACACATCTCAGAAGAGTTAAATGCCTGTAAATTGAACCCCAAAGAAAGGGCTGCTTGTGACTCGGCTCTGTCCCCCAGACCGCACCACTCTGCGAGGGATGGCGGCTGTAGTGACTTGACTGTTTCCCCCAATCAGTGCCACTCTGCGAGGGAGGGCTGCTGCTGTGACTGGACTCTGTGACCTGGGACGCGCCACCCTACGAGAGAGGCTGGCCACAGTGACTGGACTCTGTGACGTGGGCCATGCCAGCCTTTGAAGGAGGGCAGCCGCAGTGACTTGAGTATGTACCCCAGACCACACCACCCTGTGAGGGAGGGTGGCCACAGTGACTTGACTGTTTACCCCGGACCATGCCATCCTGCAACGGATTTCGGCCGCAGTGACTGGACTTTGTGACCCAGGACATGCCACCCTGGTAGGGAGGGCGGCCGCAGTGACTTGACCGTGCCACCCTGAGAGGGAGGGCGGTCGCAGTGACTTGACAATGTGACACCAGAGCACGCCACTCTGCGAGGGAGTGTGGCTGCAGTGAGTTGACTGTGTACACTGGACCACACCACCATGCGAAGTAGGATGGCCTCAGTGATTTGACTCTGTCACTCGGACCAGACTGCCCTGTGAGGGAGGGTGACTGTAGTGACTTGACTGTGGCCCCTGGGCTGCACCACCCTGCAAGGGAGGGTGGTCACAGTGACTTGTCTGTGTCCCCCGGACTACGCTGCACTGCGAGAGTGGATGGCCTCAATGACTTGACTGTGTACCCCGGAGCACGCCACACTGCAAGGGAGTGCAGCCGCAGTGACTTGACTGTGTACCCCTGGCTTGCGGCTCTGTGAGAGAGGCTGGCCACAGTGTCTGGACCCAGTTCCCTGGGCCATGCTGCCCTGAGAGGGTGGGTGGCTGCAGTGAGTTGACTGTGTCCCCCGTGCCACGCTGCCCTGAGAGGGAGGGTTGCCTCAGTGAGTTGACTGTTTTCCCTGGGCTGCTCCGCCCCGGGAGTGAGGGCAGCTGCAGTGACTTAAATGTGTCCCCTGGACTGCGCTACTCTGCAATGGAGGGTGGCTGCAGTGACTTGACTCTGTCTCCCGGGCTACTCCTCCCTAAGGTTAAGGGTTGTCAGGTAAACCCAGCCATGGGGCTATAACGCCCCTTCCCCGCCCCAGAGGAGAACAGGTTGTACTTGCGACACTGTCCAATAGACAGGTTTCAAGAAAGGTGTAAGGGGTTAGGGTCTTAGCTGGAGTCTTTGTTTCAATTCCCTGCTCTGAAACATGCTTTCTGTGTGACCATGGGCAAATCACTTCACCTCTCTGGACCCCGTGTGCCAATGATTAAAATGGTGATTGTAGCCGCTGCTTACCTCAGAGGGCTTGTTGTCAGGATCAATACATGAAAGACTGTGAGGTGTTCAGATACTATCATTTTGAGTACCTGTATATAAAGATAAATAGGCTTTTAAAGATCCACATGAGAGTTGGTTGGGTTTTTTCTGCATGAAAAATGTCAATGAAAACATTTATTTTTCATTTTCCTGAAAATTCTTCTTTTAACATGTTCAGGATTTGATCAAATCAAAATCTTGAGAAACAAAAAAAAATATTTTTCAGCAAACAAAACTGACAATTTTCATCTGTAGCTGAATTTTTCAGTTTTCAGTTGCAACAATTTTTTTCTGTTTTCAGTCTTTTGACAAAAACCCAAACTTTTCAATGAAAATTCTTTGTTGTGGAAATTCCCATTTGATTTAAGAGCTGTTTTCTCTTGAAGAAATGTTTTGACGTAAAATTTTCAACCTAGTCAAAACTAACTCCTTAAATTCTATCCGTAAAGCAACAGGCAGCCACTAAAGATCCCAGAGCACTGTTGGAATGTCTTCGGGTTAGAGGGTCTGTTCCACAGACATGCTGCATCAGCTTGTTTCTGCGAGGACACAAAGCTCAGTTTATTAATTTTAAAAAAAAAAGTTCCTTGAAAAGTGATTCTGTGCAAGAGCATCACAAGCTTCCATGTCGATCCTCTTTCAGTGACCCCAGAACCAATCTCCTCAGTTCACAAGTCGAAAGATCTTTATTTTTCCTGACTGCCAGCCCTGCAAACTCACTGTGGGTTCTGAGAGTCAAGCTGGGTTGATTTTAGCTCTTGCATCACCACCCTTTCAATCTTCTGTGATTGGAACTTAGTTAATGATCCGTTGGCAATGCACCGGCTGAACTAAACTCCAGCTCCCTCTCCTTTCATTCGATTGGTTCTGCAGAGCTACCAGGAGTGAAAAGTAGTAACAACTTGTTTTAATTGGTAAAGTGAGTAGTTCTGCCCAAAGGGTTAGGGACATGAATGGATGGAAAAATTCCCATTGACTTCAATGGACTTTGGATCAGGCCCAAGTTGAGTAAGGAGCCATTTGGACATCGTCACTTTTCATGTATCACTGCAACTTTGATAAAAGAGCTAATAGTGTTTCATTGTGCGCTGGCTCAGGTGCTCTCCAAAGGACCCTACTCCTGTTTCTAGTAGCAGTGAGAGAAGAGAGGAGAAGAGAAGGAAGGAAAGAAGAGAGTAGGAGAGACAGGACGAAAGAAGAATAAGAGGGCAAAGGGATCATCACTTATGCCTATGAACAGCCTGGTGCCTGTTAGAGGAGAACATCAATGCCTGACACCTTAAACATGCCCTTTAATGTTGCATCCTTGCACTAGAAATGAGGCACATGAGATAATTGCAGATCTCTAGAATTCTCACTAATCCTGGCCTCCTGTTTTACCTTGCCTCCACTGTGTTTCCATTTGAGCAATGTTCTGCCTTTTAATCTGCCATTGCCACTACGGAGTCATTTGAAATGTGAAACCAGACAAGCAAACTTAGTCACCATAAATATTATACAAGGGCCACAGTTCCCATCAAGCCGGGATGGCAAAGCGCTGCGGTGTAAAACATTGATTTTTCACACACAAATGGAGCTCACATTTTATTATTTAATGCTGAAACAAGTGAGGAGAATAAAATATGGGCTAAGAATTGGTCTTTGCAGGATAGAGCTGCATTCCGCTGTGATGGGGGGCAGCATAAACCTGTCTCTGTGATTTCATTGCTCTCTGAAGAGCTCGCCGACCATGATTGGAATGAAAAGAGAGGTATCTGCAGGAGGTGTCAGAAGAGAAAGGGTATGTGATGGGGAGGAGCTAGGCTGAGTCTGCAGCTAACATCTGCAATGAGGAGTGATGGAGGTGAAGCAAGTGAATGAACAATTTGCTCTAATACAAACAGCCTTATTGTCAGGGGTGCTGGGAAAAGAAACGCAGAATAAGACAGTATGGCCTAAATCCTGACTCGAGTGCCTGTTGCCTGGGTCAGAACTGAGTAAAGATGACAAGAGAATGAAGGAGAGGAGAAACCTGTGGGGCTTTATGGAGGTTTGTGGGGAAAGGCGTGTGGCAGGGTTGGGATTTGAATGCTGCCTAAGGAAACAGGAAGACAATTAGGATTATATTGTTATTTGCGGTGCCTAGTGGCCTAGTGGATACCACCCTATGTGAACAACAATCTGTATTTAGACAAGGGAGATCGTTCACAAACGCTATTTTCACCCTGAAATGGATTATTGAGAACACCATTGAATTCCAAGGAAGTCTTGCCATCAATTTCATGGACTTTCAAAAGGCATTCGATAGAGTAAACAGAGAAACAACATGGAAAATTGTGGAACGATATGGAATGCCAATAAAATTAATTAACATTATGAAGGCATTCTACACCAACTCAAAATGCTGCATTAGAGTGGAAAATGGATTGAGTAAGCCCTTCAGCATCAAGACAGGTGTAAGACAGGGATGCCTCCTGTCTCCTTTTTTCTTTATGCTAGTCATTGACTATGGATTAAAACAATGCAACGGTGATACATATGGCCTAAAATGGAACAATTCAAGGCTATTTGATCTAGACTTTGCTGATGACATCGCTCTTATCAGTGAAGATGCCAACAGACTACAAAAATGCCCAAACTAAGTAAAAGAAGTAATGGAGAAGATAGGTTTGAGATACAATGCAAAGAAATGTAAACTCATGTTAATGGGGACTATAGGAACAGAAATCAAAACTGAAGAACAGAAACTGGAGAAGGTGGACAATTTTACATATCTGGGAAGTACCATCAGTCAGGATGGTACTAGTTCCGAGGAAATAAGAAGAATCAGGAAGGCAAACACTGCATTTGGAAGACTTAAAACCATCTGACAACTCAAAAACATCTCCCGCAAGACAAAACTGAATGTGCACAAAGCAATTGTTATCGCCATCACAACATATAGCAGTGAGACATGGCAACTTACCAAGAAAGAGAGGCAAAAGCTGGATGCATTTCATCACAAATATATTCAGAAGAATATTGGGAATAACATATAGAGGTAGGAAGATGAATGAAGAAGTCATAAAAATTGCTGGACAAGGTACCCTCTCACAAATAATCTACAAAAGAAGACATCAGTGGCTGGGACATGTGCTGAGAATGGAAAAAGAATGCTTATCAAATACCGCCCTTGAATGGAAGCCAGAAAACGCAAGAAGAAAGAGAGGAAGACTATGAATAACATGGAAATGAACAGTTCTGAATGACATCAAGCACCTCAACATGAAATGGGAAGATTTGGAGAGAAGGGCAGTTGTCAGGCAAGGATGGCAAATGTGGGTAGCCCAATGTGCAGCAATGCACAGGATGGACTAAGGTCTAAGTGGCCCAAAAGGAGATCAAAGCCCCATTGTGCAGACACACAGTGGGAGACAGTCCCTGCCCTGAGGCCGGAGCTTGCGCTTCAAGACAGGCACAGTAAGTGTTATGATCCCCCTTTTGCAGGTGGGAAACCAAGACACAGACGGGTGAAGTGACTTGTCCAAAGTGACATAGGAAGCCTGTGCCAGATCTGGGAACTGAACCTAGATTTACTGAGCACCAGTCTAATGTGGCCACAAGACCAATCTTCCTCTCAACTTGTGTTTTAAAAAAGACCCAGCCCCTTTGAGCTGTCTCTTCTTAGGGCGGTGAATGGCTCAGGGGATCGAACAGTTCCTTAGCTTTTCTCCCCTAGCTTCCCAGTTCAGTTCTAGCCCAGGGGATCAGTTCTACAACCCTGCACAGAGAATCTCCCTTTGAAATCAGTGTCCCACAGGCAGAGAGCTTGCAGGAAGTGGTCCGAGGTTGGTAGCACCTGGAAGGTGTGACCACGCAGTGGGTAATGAATTGGAGTCCTAGGCCAGTTCTGAATGGACACGAATGTTAACAGCCCAAATGGCCCCTCGTTGGAAGCCCCTCAAAGAAGCCAGGGAGTGAATGGGCTATGGGATTAATTAGAGACGGAGATGGGGCAAGTGGGCACTGCCATGGCCCATACGCAGCTGCAAGGGGGATGTACAAAACTCCAGTCTGGCCAGGGGTAAAGGGGAGAGCCTGTGGGCTCAATTAGCACTGCCCTCTATACATGCTGTAGGTCTTAGGCCTGGAGGGAGGAACTAAAAGGGAAGAACCCAGTCTGGTCGTGGGGCTGGCTGGCAAAAGGAGTAGGTCTCTCTAGCGCTTACTTGGTGAAAGAAATCTGGCTCGACCTAGGAAGCAGTGTTGGCTTGCTGCCTGTCAGAACCTCCCTGAGGGAAGATAGGGCTGAATCAGGGAGTTCAGAGAAGTGTTAACTAGAAAAGACAGATGGAGAGGAAGGGCTGGGCTCAGTCAGGGATACCACAATGGATGTCCCTCCTGTTTGATTTTGTTATATTTTGGAACCCTTGAGGGCTGAGGACCCTGTTGGAGGTGACTGCTAACCATTGACGACCCGCAGGGAAGTTGAGGCAGGGTGAGCAGTGCCATGGTGCGCTGCCATGGGGTGCAGTGGAAGACTGCCACATCAGGGTCCCTCATTCTGCAGTCAGGCAAGCTGCACTTTGCTGTGGAAGTGTGCCACAAGAATTTGTTAACTATTTCACTACTGATTGTTTAGGAGAAACACCCAGCAGATGTGTTTATCCCACAATCCCAAACTGCCTTTCAGACCTTTTCAGGTGCCAACGACTTTAGATACCCAAACCACCAGCCGCCTCCTCCCACAACTGTGTCTGTGATGCAGTTATGTGTAATCAATAGAGAAACCCAAAACTTCTGCCACGTTTGCTTAGACTGTGAGCTCTTGGGACCTGGGATCATCCATTTGTTCTGTGCTTCCACAATGGGGCCCTGGTGCTGTTGCTATTCAAATAATAGCCATGGTGCAGTGCTAGCTGCCCTACGCATTTCCATATTTATCTCCTCTTGAAAAGAAAACAAAAACCTTTTATAAAAAAATGAAATGAAGATACTGCCAGATGTCCAGCCTGACACGCCAGGGACCCAGCCCCAGAGCCATGCTGCACCTGTTGTGTGTGTCACCAAACATCTCCATCTCCAGGGCTGTCCACTTGGCACCTTTTGCCGGCATTAGAGTCATTACAGATTGTTTTTAAAGATCTTCTAGTTGTGACAAGTTTCTATTCTGCAGCCCATTTCTAGGGCTGAGGTCCTGTCAGGAGATCACTCAGAAGCTGGGAGGCTCTGTGTAGGCTGATCACATTGCCCTGTGGCTAGAACACCAGCCCTGAGGTTAGACCATTTCATTTGAGACCATGGGAAATTCCTCTTAAAACAACAGGAGGCTTGTGGCAATGCTGTTCAGTCAAGGGACAAATTCCAACAGCCAGAGTGGTGTTGGAAGGTCTGGATCCTTTCCCGGGCTCATCCACTCTTGCGTGCCTAATTGGTGACACAGTCAAATCATCAGGGAGTGATGGTATCTCGCTCAGCTGTATTAGGAATAGACCATGAGCAGCACTCTGCACTGCCAAGTGAGAGGGAACCCACTGCACTTGGGCACGGCTTTTACCCACATTGGGCCAAACCACATGGCTCTTCCTACTCGATTCTTCATCACTGAAACCGATGGCAGATTTGCCTGAGTAAGGACTGTACCTGAACTTCTGGATTGCACCCACTAAGAGGCTATTTGAAAGCAAAATCCTGCCTTACATTGGTGAGCTTCCCAGACAACTTTTGGCCTCTGCACCTTTTATAGCACCTTTCACCTGAGCATCTCAGAGAACTTCACTGTTGTTGGTTGGTCATCCATCGCTGACGACGATGATGATAATATCGCGGTTCCCACCTATGGCTACGCATATGTCTCTGAAGTCCGAACCCTGATGCACGGAGTCAGCAGCGCTGAGCACATGGGAAGTCCATATCTATGATGTTTGATGATGCCTGGAGATGATATTGTTGATCCTGCTCAAACCTGTTACATGCTGATCTTGTCAGAGACCACCAGTGAGTCCTGTTCTGAGCCATTTGCTCACGTTCTTTGAGATTGATATCAGCCCGCTGGAGACTGCTCTTCAGGTTATCTTTGAAGCTCTTATGTGGATGACCCTTCTTCCTTTTGCCTTGCCTCAGCAGCCCAGACAAGATCTGTTTTGGGAGACAGTGGTCTGCCATTCTGATGACATGTCCGCTCCACGTAAGTTGTACTCTCAGTAGTGTTTCCTCAAAGCTGGTTGCATTTGCCCTCTCAAGGACCTTCATGTCAGTCACTCTGTCCTGCCAGCTGATGCTCGTGACTGACCGAAGGGAGGGCATGTGAAATTGCTCAAGCTGTGTAACGTGACGTCTGTAAAGAGTCCATGTCTCAGATCCATACAGGAGAGATGTTAGAACCACTGCACTCTAGATCTTCAGTTTGGTGGGGAGACAAATTGGTTAAGGACTTTTGTTTGGAGTTGGCCAAGGGCTTGGCTGGCTTTACTAATTTTGGAGGAAATTTCCTTATCAAGGGAACCATCACTCGAGACAGTGCTGTCCAAACACTAGAACGGATCCACATTTTTCAGCTGTGTGCCTTGGATGAAGATGTCTGGCTTGGGGCATTGGAATGAGGTGCTGCTTGGAACAAGACCTCTGTCTTCCTGAAACTGATGGTGAGGCCAAGGAGCTGGGATGCAGTCATTAATTAAGCCTTGCACCCCTGTATGAGTCAACCAACGGAGGGAAAACTGAGGCACACCAGTACAAATGATTTTGCCTAAGGTCACACAGCAAGTCATTAGCAGAGCCAGGAATAGATCCAGGAGGGCTTCTCCCTCCCCTCTCTGTATCTGTCTCTGCTATACCCCCTCCCTCTTGCACAGCTTCATACAGATGCAGTTGAATTTACAAATGTATCCCACATATGTCAGGAAAATAAGGGTTAAAGGAACACAGTAAGTTTCTCTGAGGTAAAACAGCCTCAGAAATCAATGTTAAGGTTATACCTAAAATACCCAATGGCCGCAGGCATTAAGAAGGATGAGAAATCCCAGTTAGTTAAGGGTTTCAGAGTGGTAGCCGTGTTAGTCTGTCTCAGCAAAAACAATGAGGAGTCCTTGTGGCACCATAGAGTCTAACAAATTTATTTGGGCATAAGCTTTTGTAGGCTAGAACCCACTTCATCAGATGCATGGAGTGGAAAATACAGGAGCAGGTATAAATACATGAAAAGATGTGAATTGCCTTACCAAGTATGAGGGTAGTTAAGGCCACTCCTTGTATCCCATGTGCTTTCTGGATCAGACTGTCTGAATGTCTTGCTGTCTGGTAAACTACCCACAGCCGTTAGCATAATTCCTGGCCCTTTCTCTTTGACTCTCCATAGCTCTGAAATTCCTGCTATCCCTGAGTACCCCACCTCTGCTATCCCAGAGTCAACTTGGGTCTCCACTCCCGCCCCAATCCAGCACAACTTACTTCTCAGGAATATTCAGATCGTTTAAAATATATCTGTACCTGCCAAGCTGCTCTGTTCCTAAGCCTGGCTACCCGCCTTTGTTTATGGATGTTGGGTATTTTTAACCCAGCCCTCCAATTCGAAATTGTTTCTCTGTTCATACTGCTCCCTACCCATCTCCTGTCCGAGATCAGCGGGAGTGGCAGAGGGCCGCAATCCTTGCCCAGTCGGGGTTCATTGGGCATTGAAACCTAACCTCAGGATAAACGCCATTCCATTCTCTCCACTGGTGCAGTCCCTGGAAGCCTGGATGTGGTAAGCCACCCCAGAGGTGAGTCCACACTCCCTGAGTGTCCAGACACACCAGCTTGCAGCAGCGTGGCTGGTGGAATCGCGACTACCTGGGGTCACCAGCTAACTCCCCCATGGAGAAGGGACACAGCTGCTTTAGAGCTCCAATAGCCCAGTGGCCATTGCAGCCCAGAGGAGGAAGCAGCTGTCACTCCTAGCATGCCACAGCCTGAAGGGGTCTGACCCCCGTGGGGCATCCCTGAGTGAAAACTCATTAACGCAGGCTTGGTGCTGTGGGGGAGGATTCAGCCCTTGGGGGTCACACTTAGAGATGGCCTCAGAACAGGTGATCTGAACTGGACTCCCTGAACTTTGGATTCCCTTCTGGCAACAGCATAAGCGAGCTGATACAGTTTGCAAAAGCACAACCAGCATCATCCTTTGGTTTGCCTGCTTGGCCCATAATGACCCTACTGAGTCTCTCGCCAGCCCCAGAAAAGCCCAGATGAGGTGAGGAAGCTGCAGCTTGCACATGGTGTATGCAATGGATGCTCCCCCCACCCCCGAATAAACAGCATCTGTTTTGAGAGAGCATGCCCCACAGGCTGGCAGCATAGTTCTGCAGCTTTCCTTTGGCTTAGTTCACAGCCAGCTCCTCTCTCACCCACCCCTTTCCCTAGCAAACTACAGAGTTGCAAATTACAAGGCCAGCTGGTCATTATCACATTAGGCTTCTCAGTTCCCAGGGCCATGAAGTGCCTGGGAGAGGGCACTGATTCTCTAAAGCCATATCCTGAGTACCAGGCTTCCAGGCTAGCCAGCAAGCAGTGGCTCACAGTCCATCTGGGTTCCAGAGGCCCCCAAGGTTCCTTTTCCTCTCTCAGGGGTGTGGAATCAGGCAAGAAAGGGTTAAGTGTTTGGGGAGCAGCTGCACCTGGGGCTCCTTGCCCTGCTGGGTAAACAGGTACAAAAGGAGGAGGAAACTAACCTGAGGGAGAAGGTGTGTGTGGGGAAGGGTATTGGCTATTCTGGTAGTATGGCAAAATAACAATCAATGCCAAAATATGAATAAAATTGGGGCTGTTTGTTCTAAGGCCCCAAACCTGCCGTTTTTTTTCCAGGCAAATTAAACTCTGCTTCCTGACTCTGAGTCCTGTGCTTGGAGTGCACATGCTACATCAGTGAGCTGGCAACCCTGATTCTACAGCATAACTTCGAGCAGGACCCTGTGTCTTGGCTTCTTCTGTGGGTAAGTCAATAGCTGCTGTGTTGTCTGCTCATTGACCCCCATTGTATCAGTGCCTGATTCTCTCCTTGTCTCCCACGCCCCACTGTTTTCACTCCTTCCCTGGGTAGGTGCTGTTTATTCTGGTACAAGATGAGGCAGAGTCGTTTTGGTTTTCCAAAAATAACTATGTAACTTTCCAAGCTGTCTGTTGCAATTGTTTAAATATGCTTGAATAGTAATATACCATGTCAGCCAAGGGCCTTTCTCCCACCCCACCCCCCACAATGCTTCAATAGCCAGCTAACACACACCCTGGTATGGTTTATCGCTTAACCACCCTTCCCTGCCCAAGGGTGGTGATTTACCGCTCAACCACCATCTTGCGGTTTACGCACTGTAGCTCTCCTTTGAGTTCCCTGCTAGTGAACAAGTCCATGCCCTGTCCCACAGCGAGCTGCCCTGTAAGCTCTCCGTGTGCCAAACTTCCCATAGGTGTCAATGGGAGCAACACCCAGGCATAGTCAATCCCAGGCTGGTTGCTGCTCTAATAAGCAGTAGGCTGGAGTCCCCTTCCTTAGACATGGGCATGCAGGCTGTGAAGAACAGCCTCTCTGGGGGCAGTGTGTTCTAGTGGGTAAGGCACTCCGCTGGGAGGCAGGAGTCCTGGGTTCTGTTCCTGGCTCTGCCAGTGACATCTCTTTCCTCACCTGCATGAGGATCCATACCTAGCTGTATAAAGTGCCTTGAGAGCTAGATATGGAGTGCTCTGTGTGTGCATTGTTACATTAAGGGAAATACCCATCCCATACCTGGAGCCCCTGGAAGGGCCAAGCTCCCATGTGGGCTAGTGGGACTGAGTATGGACTTTGCTATCAGTCCCTGGATGAACATGGGAACTGTAGTTCCTTTGTGCCCTGTATGAGTGGGGCAGGTGCATTCACCATAGGTAGCTCTAGAAGGATTTGAACTTCAAGCCATTGTGCCGGTTGGGGGTGTTAAACTAATGGGGGTATATTTGCCCCTTGCTTTTGCGCAGTGTTTTCAGACTAGTTTGGAGGAGAAATCCCTCTGAAAAAAACAGCTGCATCTGGGTCTGAGGCCCTGTCCCACAGGCATACATTTGTAACAGTGGGAGCAATTAGCCATTGGAACAATTTACCAAGTGTCCTGGTGGGTTCTCCATCACTGACCAGTTTGCCATCAGGATGGGATCCTTTTCTAAAAGCTCTGTCCTAGGAATGGTTTCTGGGGCAGGTCACTGGCCTGTGTGATACAGGAGAGCAGACCAGATGCTCACAGTGGTCCCTTCTGGCTTTGGAATCTATGAAACTTAAAGGTATCTAGGCTCCTAAATCCCATTGATTTCAGTGAAAGTAAAGATCCCCAATACCTTTTGAGGCTCTGGGCCTTGATGCCTTAATCTCAGCCAGTCCAGTCACTGTTGCAAAGGCTATTAGACATATACTGCCTAATTCACGGTAATTGGGAAGGAGAGGGAATTTGCCACTTATAAATGGTAGATGAGCAACCACATTGATCCTGTCATGCTCGGCTAATGTGCAAAGACACAAACCTGGTTTAGCTGCAAATTTCTCATTGCTAATCCCACCTGTCAGTAGCTCTCCTTTCCTCCATATTCTTCCCTTTTTTTTTCTCCTCCTTTCTCTTTCCTTTTCTCCTTCATTCTTTCTCCTGGTACTTGCAACCCTGTGGCCTCTTCCAGCATTAAAGTCCCACAGCACCCCTGTCTCCTTCACAGTCACTACTGTTATCCTGGTTTTCCACGTTGTCAGTGACTAGGAAAGTGAAGACTCCCGGGTCTCCTGTGTATCTCTGTCGAAGACAAAGGATGCTTTGGAAATCTCGGCAGCACCTTGTGATGCAGGAATATTACACCCCCTCTCTGTTATGCTGTGGGTCTCAGTACTAAATGATCAGGGTCTCTGTTACACTATCTGCCCTTCCAGCTGCTGCTAGAGTGCACCCTCTTTCAGAATGTACATTGCTATATCCTGAAAATTCTCTCGCTCCACGGGACATCCTTCTAGAGGGGCAAGCAGAACTGTCAGTATTAACAGCTCTGGCCTTTGAAACATCCTCTAAGCTTCCAAGGGATTTCCTGCTGTCTGGGGTGAAGTTTACTGAACAATGCGGAGTTCCTGTAAAATAGGCCATGCATATCCTTGCAAGAAAGGTGGGATTTTAAGGGGTCAGGACCAAAGCATCTTAACCCTTGCAGCTCTCCGGTGGGGTGCATAAGTGACCTTATCTCTAGTTTACGTAGGGGGGAAATAGAGGTACATAGGCGAATTGACTTGAATTGGCTACACTGGAAATCTCTGTCAGCGCTGGGATTAGCGCTCAACAACTCCTGGCTCTTTGCTCTGTGCTCACACCATTAGGCCAGGCTGCCTCCCTATGAGTGGATCAGTAATTGTTTTGTGGCTTTGGATGTATGTTAGTAGGAGAGATGGGAAGGAACAACAGCTTGGTCTAGGGGCATTTATCCTTTGCAATTCCCAGATTTCCCCTCCCCCTCCCCCAGGTTGGAGGGGGGGGTGGCCATGGAGGGGTCTCTAGCTTCCTTTGTGCTACCACCCACCCCAACAACACCCCCTGTGCACTGCCTCTGCTCTCAGCATGTGTGTGCTGCCTTGGTGACTCTGCTAAAGAGTTGTCCAGAGATTAGCTCTGTGAGGGATTAAACAAGCCAACAGGGAACGCTGAGCTCTTTGCAGCAGGCCCTGCTCTGCATTTCCTTATGTCCATGCAACTCCACTTGCACCTGGATCATATTGAGGGTAGGTGCTGGTAGAATTTGGCCCAGTGGTTTTGTGGTAATCTGTTCCCAGCAGCAAATCTGGGACCTCTTGCACTGCTCTGCTAGTCAGGAAGCAGCCCTGCTAGATCGTCCCTTACTTGGGGGACAGAGGTGTACTCTAACTCTGCTGTCAGCAGAGTTAAAGAGCAAAATCCCCCCTGTGGGCCTGGGAAGAGGGGTGGGTGTGGGACTGCGGTGTAGAAGGATGCAGAGATGTGCTCTAAAGCCAGATCCCAATGTCAGGTAGTTACAGGGCAAAATTCCAGACCACCTGGCCTGGGTAACCTGCATCCAGCACGGACCAATGCCTGACACTGTTGCTGAGCATGGAAAATGTTCCAAGATGCTTGGCCAATGGCAAAGCTGCCCCTCACCGGGTGGGAGTCCTTCCTGGGTACTCCCAGCCCAACCTCCAGCTCCACATGTGAACAAGCCCTTGTCAGCAGAGCACAGCAGACAGCATTGTCCAGTGATCAGAGTAAGGAGCCCTGGGGTCTATGCCCCACTCCCTCTGGGCTGCAGCAAGGTACCATTTCTCCAAAACCATGTCGGACACCCAGAGCTTGGCAGAGCCTGGATTCTTCCATTCCCCAGGATATTCCGTTATTTAAAAAAAAAAAAAAAATCCGAAATGGAACAAAAACCAGTTGAAACTTCCTGCAAAACAAAACTCAGAAGAAAGTTTTGTTTCGGGTCAAACAAAACATTTGTCTTTTGACAATCAAAATATTTTGTTCCAATGTCAACCTTCCTTAACCTGTCTTTAAAAAAAGAGGTAGAGACCAATGAATTTCACTTAGAAATGAAAAATCAACACTTTTCATTCAAAAAATGTTGAAATTGGAGGTCTCTATATAATTGGAACACTTCATTTGGGGCTTTTTATATGACATGTTTTCAAGATGGACGCATCTTTGCAACGTTTCAATGCAGACATCAATTGCATTTTTTGTTTTTCAAAGAAATACTTGTTTTAGGTACCAAGTGGGTGAGGAAACCTCTTTTATTGGCTCAACTTCTGTGGGTGAAAGACAAGTGTTTGAGCTACACAGAGCTCTTCTTCAGCTCTGAGAAAGGTACTGCATGTCCTTTTCTAGTCTCTTTTTGACAAGTTTCCAACTAGGTCTACTTTCACATCCTCAGGTGAAAGGCAAAGTATTAGTTTCATGAACATCTAGGGAGCTGGGCAATCAGTTGCCCTTTGAAACAGGTCTGTGCCTGACATAAGCCAGGGTATATACAGAGGAGAATGCAGCCAAAGCTCCTTCTGGTTTTGACTTTCCAGAAGGACGTGGGAGCCATGAGGACTTTGTGTTTAGAGAGAGAAATTCTGACCCTGACTGCGTCCAGCCTGCAAACTCCCAGCTATCCCCTTTCAAAGGTCTGGCACGGTATGTTGTGTATCAGCATTCCCCAAAATGAAGGGAGAGCTCTAAAGGTGAGGGCTGAAATGGAAAAATAAAACACACAGCAAGGTGTTTTGGTTGGCCGTGCTGCTCCCCAAACAACGTGAGGCTAAGCTAAGACTCTCCATAGCTTTGTTAATAAACAGGCACTCCTTAATTCCTCTGATCCAAAGGCGTTCCACACATGGGAACATGTACTGAATCGTAAATAGCCCCCTCAGGGTCATGAGCAAGCCCAGGACTGTGTTTTAATAGCCTCTGTGCCCATCAATTAGGGGAGGTGAAGGGGCCAGGGTGAGACTCGACCCCCTTCTGCAGCAATAGCCAAATGTAGCTGGGGACCCCTGCAGCCAGCATCATGTGTCCACGTGGCGCTGGCCATGCCTGTACGGACCAGCCCAGCACCCTCATTGCCTGATGATGAAAGGGACTTGCAGGATAAGTGCAAGAGGCACCCAGTGCCCTGCAGGATCAGCCCCTGAAATAGGAACCATCCCATCTTCAACAGGATCCTAGTAGATGGAGACTGTCCCCCTGCAAGAGCAGGATCTTCTCGTCCCTCTAATAAAGAGTGCATTGGATATGGGACACGGGGCTTTGGCTTGAGGCATTGTGTCCGGCTGGTGAGGAGCTAGGCTGGCTTTGCTGCAGGGGCTTTAGCACCGGGCTGTCTAGTTGCCTCAGGAAGAATTTCTTCCAGCTCAGGGGCTCCCTCTTGTGTCAATAACAAGTTGTTATAATTGGCTCCCCCAGCTGGCATTTCCCAGTAAAACCGAACTGTTGCATGTATTTCCAATGATGTAGGGGGGCGGAAGGGGATTCCAGGATAGCCAACGCCAGCCGGTTAGGGGTGGAAATAGTGTTGCCTTCTAAATGAGCCCAGAGGGCTGTTTAAGATGCCAGCATCTCCAACTCTGCTGCACTGGAAATGCATGCATAGCAGTACTGCAGCAAAAAGAACAGGAGGGCTTGTGGCACCTTAGAGACTAACCAATTTGTCTGAGCATAAAAGCTTTCGGGAGCTACAGCTCCCTGCATCGGGTGCATGAAACCGGTATTGGAGTAGTGTCCAGAGGCCCCAGCTGAGATCTGAGCCCTGCTGTGTTAGTAGGTGCTGTGTACACACGTGGTAAGGGCCAGTCTCTTCTCTGAAGAACTTACAAGACCCTCGGTAGGAAGGGAAACCAGCACCGAGGGGAGGTGACTTGCTCAAGACAGCAGTTGAGCAGGGAACAGAATGCAGGTGTCCTGATGCCCTGATCATGGGATGACATTTCCTCTGCACAGTGCTGTACAGTAATGTCCCCTGCCTTGTCGTTTCCACCCCCATGCCCCGGTTTGCAATACACTATGCAGGGTACTGTGGGCCATTTCTCCAGAACACCATGCTAGTGGTCTGAAGGTCACCTGCCTTAGGCATATATGTTATAGGGTTAGTGTGTAAAGAGCATTGAATGTCTACAGGCTAGATAGTGGTCAAGTACTGATGATTGATTATCTGAATGGCAACACCTGCTTCCAAGGGGAGGTCACAGAGTTCAGTAGGGTGCTTGGCTAAAATCACCCCCGTTGCTCCCTGGGTTTGGCGTAGTCGGGGAGAGTGCTAGGTCAGACCGGGCTCCAGGCAGTGGCTAACTCCAAGCCAGGGTCTGTGATTCTGTGCCACTGGCACCTGGCCCACAGCGGGTCTTCCGCTTTCCCTGCGGCAGCAGGGAACTCGAGTGCAGCTGAGGGCCAGGAGACACAGTGGTGAGGAGAGCCTGTGTCCTGCCTGTAGAGGGGCTGGGCCCTTTCGTGCCCCTCTTGGGCAGGGGCACCCTAAGAGATCTGCTCCACCGGGGCTGTGAGCCTCTCCCTACTCGGGTCCATCTGCTGAGACTCTGGCTTTGCTCACCTACAGCTCTCTCTGCTTCTGGATTTCTCTAGCCTCTTGTCTGTGCTGGGTGCCTCCGCCCCACACTTGGCGTGGGATGTTGGGGCAGGATGTGGGCTCTCCCTGGGGGACCCCAGGATGGGTGGGGCCGAGCATGCTATCCTTGGGGAGGGCAGTGATTTCTCAGGCAGAGTGCCCAGGAAGCCGGCCCTGGGCTGGCTCCCCTGATTAGCACTGCTCTGGCAGGCGTGGCCCCTGTGTGCCCACTCTTGGCCTCTCAGAACCTCCACTCCTCCACTCTTCTCAGGTGGTGGTGGTGGCGGGGGGCAGTGCCATAAACAGGAAAGTACAAGTTCCCTGCACCCTTTGATGTGTCAGCAGATTTCCCCCATAATCATGAATACCATCTCCAAGCTGCAGGTGGGCAAGTCATGGCCCCTCGTCCTGGGATCAGGGTTTATTAATGACTACGTGGGGGATGATGTTAGTCACTGCTCCCACGGAGCCTAAACAGCAGCCTCTTCTCTTGCCATGGGGACAGAAGGATCCTTCGAGCTTGTGAAGTGTCCTCAAAATACTTCAGAGACGTTGAGGCAGCAGCTCCCTGTTAGTCACACTTGGCATGAGGGCTGTTTTCCAGAGCCCACTGCAGCACCTGATGTTCCACAGAGCCGTGTGACAGGAGCTGCAAGGGCTGCCAGAGCACAGTGCCCACTGCTGGGCGAGGACTGTGGGATTGAAACTCCTCCAGCTGGCTCTACTCCTTTAGCTGTCTGCCTTGCCTAAAACTAAACAAACTTACAGCCTGTGGAGGTGGTAGATTAGCATCATTATCCGCAGGTGGAGGAAACTGAGGCAGAGGGAGACTGGGTTTGTGGTAGGACAGGGAACACAACCCCTCTCTGCTGACATCTAGGTGTTAAGGCAGCGCAGTGCATATGTCTACACAGCCCATGGCAGCGAGCCCCCAAGTCTAGGTCGACAGACTAGGGCTCGTGCTTGCGTACCGGGAAAATAGCCATGCAGACTTTGTGGCTTGGGTGCTGGTGCCCCTACCTTGGCTTCAAACTGTCAGCCCCAGCCTACACGGCCACCATGAGCCTGAGTCTGCCAATCTGGGCTTGGAGGCTCTGCCTGCCATGTAGATGTACCCTTCCAAAGTAGGTTGTTCCCAGAGCTGCACGTCATGGGGCTGGAAGAACTCTTTAGTAAGACGAGGCTGGGCAGCATTAGATTTTTATCAGGGAAGGTAAATTTCACCATACACAGACAAACTGCTGGACAACAAACATACAGCAAGGCTAAGTAAGAAAAATGCAACTTGACAACTTAGGGTTGGCTTGAGGGATATTTACTTTGTCTGCTTTGATGTGATGTTGACAGCTTGTGCTTTAATGGTTATGAAGCTTTACCTTTTTGAATCTCTTTCCTCCACCCATAACTTCCCACAGCTGTGGAAAATTTAAATAAAAATGGGGGGTGTGGGGAAAAGCTTAATACAGTGATTATTATTTGTAAAAATTATTTAAAAAAAAAAAATCAAAGCTGCTCCAGTCTATATATGATCACGCTGGAGATTAAACTAGGATGAATGGGATGCAGTTGAATTTCATCTGGGCAGCAGGGAAGGCTCCCCTACCGTGCGATCTACTAGGCAAGGGGAGGGAATGCCACCCCCCCACCCCATCCTTTGATAATATGTAAACTGGACCAGACAAAGCATTGCAGAGCCTGCTGTAGGCAACAGCCCTGACTCTTTTGAGAGCGTGAGAGGGAGCTGGTCTGAGGATTGTGGATGGATTGTGCATAGGGGTCAGGGGCTGTCCTGCCTGACAACGGGCCACCTGTGCACTGGAGATTATATTTACGCACCTTCAAGGTGCAAAGGCCCATTTCAGTGCCAAATGCTAATGGCAGTCCCTCTAATGGGACTTCTCCAGGTCCA
The DNA here is from genome assembly GCF_965140295.1 of Lepidochelys olivacea. Lineage (NCBI taxonomy): Eukaryota > Metazoa > Chordata > Testudines > Cheloniidae > Lepidochelys > Lepidochelys olivacea. The sequence continues at coordinate 11,967,011 of NC_140432.1, read as the reverse complement.
ACATCTGCAAATCCATGAGATTTAAGATTAGATGTTTTTAAGGACTTTTTTTAGCATCAAATTTTAAACAATACAGAAAACCTGACAGTCTGTGTCTGAAGGGGGCTGCCAAGCTGCAGCAGCACTGGGGCCAAACAAGTGGGGTGCCGGTGCCCCCTTCAGGTTTGACCGCTGAAGGGTTCATCAGGTTTGGGGGGTACCATGCAGCTTAGAGTCTGTGAGCCTGAGTTCCTCCCCCAATGGCCTAGTTTCAGGGACAACTGAGGGCCCCCGGGGGAGTCAATAGGAACTGTATTTACTCATCACCCCTGAAAACCTGCACTACATGGACCCTCTGGTCCTTGTTTGAAGGAACACGGGGAATGATTGATCACATTTTTGTCCCCAGTTTCCGATCCCTGCCCTTGTCCTGAACCCCACTTGGTTGCCATGCTCCAGCCCATTTTTTTGGGGTGCTGTGTGAGTTTGTCTAAGGGTATGGAAGAGTCATCACCGCCTACGGCTTTGTAGCTGTCACTGTGCTGTGTACCCTGGCTATGCTGTACTTCATGATGACCGCAGCTCTGCTCCTCTTACTCCAAAAGCTCAGGCTGCTGCAGAGGGAACTCCCCATTCAGTGTTAACATTATAGGGCATGTGACACACACACAAGCAAGGTTACTGCAATATTGAGTCCTATTTATAGTCTCTCTGGGAGAGAACATCCTATCTTCTCTACCTGCTGGCATTTCCCAAGGGTGCTTTGTATCTCTTCACCCCTTTTCCTGGCCCTGGATTTGGTGCCGGTAGCACTACCTGTGAGCAGCATTTCAGATGCCTTGGAGCAGGACCCCACCAAGACTGTGCAGTGGAAGCTGGCTATCTAGTAGGATGCGGGAGGGCTTAACAGGAATGGAGAAGAGAGGAATGAGGTGGTGCGGTCTCTGCCTATTTAAACACATGGGGCTTTCTCTGGGTCCACTGGTGATGTTCCTGAGCATTTCACCAGGGGCCGAAAATCCCACTTGCGGGACTTGCCTTCTAAGTTTGGAAGCTGCAATATGCAAAACTAGAATTCAGCATCTCTTTGGTGCTTTGAAATGGGATTTTCCTGGGAGGGGGAAGGGGACTGATCTTTTCCTGAAACAAAAAGATGTTGCAAAGTCTCCTGCCGTGCGGAGAGCCCCCTGCCCCCCGTGGATAAAGCGCTGCCAAGGCCCCAGTGGGGGCAGTGGAAGGGGCTCGCCCCAGTGTCCTGGCCCCCCATTCAGAGCCAGTGGAGCAGCAGGAGGCAAATGCTACAATGGCAGGTACTCTGCAATCCAAGTATGCTCGGCTCCAGAATATCCGGCTTCCTAGCTGTCGTGAGGGCTTGAGCCCTTTCCTTGCCCCATAGGGTCAGTAGGGCTATAGGAACTAGGGAACAGATCCAAACCCTGTCCCAGCCCTGCTGGGGAATGTGCCTCCACCAGATCTGTAGCCAAGTGATGGGAGGTAACTAGCCCTGGCCCAACCTAAGCCCCCCAAGCCAGCGCCCATTGCCTCCTATTCACACGTCACCCCCGTGTCCCTGGCTGCTTGGGCCACTCTGGCTCCTCTGCCTTCTCCAGCTCACCTGGTGCGTGAGCTGCTGGAGCCAGCATAAGCCGGTGGAGGCTGAGCTGGACAGCCCCGATTTCTACGCAGGCGGAGTGTTGCCAGCTCCAAAGGTGTGGTGGGTGCTTGGTGCCACAGAACAGGCCCTGGGGGCGTTGGCGTGAGTGGCGCTGGGGAGGGTTGCGGGGGAGCAACATCCTGGCCTCAGTGCAGGGGCAGAGATGGGGAAGCCTAGGGTAATAAGCACCCCCCCGTGGGAGCCCAGTTAGCCGGTGTAGGCAGCCCCTGTCCAGCAGGGTGGGGTCTGGGGCGAGCCCCAGTTTCACTCCCTGCTTTGTTTGTTTCTGAAGGGGGTGTGTGCATTCTCCCCCTGAAAACCAGCCCCTTGGCGGGCTCAGGGGCACAGCAGTGGCCCTTCCAGCTCCTCTGCCTGGCTCTGGGTTCATTGGAGCCTGGTTCTGAGAAGTGCTGTCGGAAAAGGTTCCCTATTTTCGCTCTGTAGAACCAGGGGCCCACCGCAGCAACTGCCGAGGGGGAGTACGGTGCTCTCCCCGCAGCATGCCTCCTTTCCCCTGGAATCCGTTTTCTGGCCTCACCCCCCTTCTGCATAGGGTTGCCAACCTGCCAGGATTGACCTGGAGTCTCCAATCAAAATTGGCAACCCTACTTCCATAGCTTCCCCCTGCCTGACTCACGGCACAGAGTGACGGCCACTCAACCGGCCTCCCTTTCTGGTGCCTGGCAGAGTGGGCCTGTCCATGGGTTAACTCTCAGTCTGCCTGGGTGGGGCTGGCCTGCACGGGCCCTCAGCTGGGGAAAGCAGAGCTGCCTTCGTGGATGGCTTGGAAACCGCTTGCACTTGAAAACGTGACCTGAAACTCCCCCCGCGATGTGCGGCTGCCACCGGTCACAAGTGAGACCCCCCTGCAAGGGAAAGTCCTCCCGTTCCAGGTGTCCCCTGCAGGGCTTGCTGCCGCTAAACCACAATCCCAGCATCGCCACCTATGTGTGTGCTGCAGGCTCAGCCCCACTGCAGAATAGGCCCCTTCTTTCCTGCAGGGGCAGCTGGGCGTATCGGGAACGGTCTGTGGGAGCAGGGCATTGCTTCTGGGGAGGCCATATCCGAGCAGGGGGCTGGAAGAGGGGGCCCAAAGGGCTGTGTTAGCAGCTTGCTGGGAGGCAGAGGCTACCAAATAATGCACACTCCATAAGCCATAATGAATGACTGCCTGCAGCCCTGTCTCCCATTGGCCCTATCTGCTGTGAGCTTGGGCATCTTGCTGTACCTCAGTTTCCCTGTCTGTGAAAAGGGAGGGTAATGATACTTATCCTCTTTTGCAAAGCGCTTTGGGATCTACGGAGGAGAAGGGCTAGTGAAGAGCCAAGTGGAGTTATTAACTGACCTTAAAGCTGTGGCTTGCACCTTCCCAGCTAGTAACACCCCACGTGCAAGGGAGAATAGCATCTATCCTCTCTGCCCAAAGCTCTTCGCAGACTGCCGTAGCTACACATGGTGCAGCCACCTTTGGGGTGATGGGAAGCAGCCAGCCAACAAATGGCAAGGGACCATTCTCGGCAAAGACACCTGATCGAATCCCTGCTCTGGGTGGATCTTTAATGTCCATGCTTAGCGGACAGGAGGTTGGTATGCAAGGCCTCATCTGAATAAACCTCATAGTAAACTGCTTGGTACTCGGTTTATCTGATCTACCTTGGAGGGCTCCTTGTACCCTGCTGGGGTTTGAACCTCTGACTCTGAGGCACAGAGGAGATAATCAGTGAGAGGTCAGACTGGCCCAGTTCCATGGGCTTCTCAGGAGTTAGGGCTGAAGCTGGCCCCTTGGTGTATCATACCTGCTGCTGAGCCCAGGCTATCCGCTCCTTCCCAGCAGCGCTCCCAATGGCCCTGCTACAGCACACCACCGCTGAGAAAGGGCCATCTCCTCTCTGGTTCCCATAGCAATCGGGCAGCCGCTGCCTCTGCTCTTTAATTAGATTTTTCTGTCCGAGGCGCTTGTCAGGGAAGGCGCTGAAATCTTGAATCGGCCTGAGCCACAAGAGGGAGCCCTGGCTCATTGCGTAGAAATGCGGCTAAGGAGACGGGCGCCCCAGAGTAAGGGTTAGCTAGTAATAATCGCTCAGCAGCAGGGGCGTTGGAACAATGTGTATAGCAGGGGTGCTGAGGGCCATTGAACCAAACTGTAAACCCTGTATGTGATGGAAACCACTTCAAGCCAGCAGCACCCCTAGTTCCAGCACCCCAATCAGCAGGGTAGAGGATTGGCCAGGGATGGGAGCCAGTAGAGGCTGGGTGGGCCCGGGGAGGTGGGGCACAGGTGTCAAGGTGAAATTTCCTCCCCGGGGAACATGGGGGCAAGTCACAATATCTCGATTTGCACATGGGGTTGGATAAGACAGAGCTGGGGGTGAGGACGTGGGTCTGGTGTTCGGGATTAGCCATTTGTAGCCCCGGGGTGGGGGCCACAGATGTGATGCTCAGCTGCAGGTTGGAGATGAGATCCTGATAGCCACCTGCCTGGCTGCCTCCTGGATTGTAGGTATAGCACATGTCAATGACAACCCATTAAGTTAATGGGGGAGTGGGAGCAGGGGCTGAGTGCCAGTCCAGTCTCTTCACCTGCTGCACTTGTCTCGCTTCAGGAGTGCTCATTAGGGAAGATGAAGTGGCCTCAAATGCCTAAGTTCTCTCCCCGGGTCTGCCATTGCCTTGCTATGTGACCTTGGGCAAGTCACTGGTCTGTCTCTGTTTCTCCCTTGATTTCAATGGAAATGAGGAGCCTAAATACCTTTGGAGTATTCCTTGCCTGAAAGATGCTGTCAAAGAACCAGGCGCTACCAGGCGGGGACAAGTTCTCCTGCCCTGGCATTTCTGGATGTTTCTCTCCAGTAATGATGAGATTACTGGTTCTGTGGATGAAGGGAAAGCAGTGGATGTATTGTATCTTGACTTTAGCAAAGCTTTTGACACGGTCTCCCACAGTATTCTTGTCAGCAAGTTAAGGAAGTATGGGCTGGATGAATGCACTACAAGGTGGGTAGAAAGCTGGCTAGATTGTTGGGCTCAACGGGTAGTGATCAATGGCTCCATATCTAGTTGGCAGCCGGTATCAAGTGGAGTACCCCAAGGGTTGGTCCTGGGGCCGGTTTTGTTCAATATCTTCATAAATGATCTGGAGGATGGTGTGGATTGCACTCTCAGCAAATTTGCGGATGATACTAAACTGGGAGGAGTGGTAGATACGCTGGAGGGGAGGGGAGGGATAGGATACAGAGGGATCTAGACAAATTGGAGGATTGGGCCAAAAGAAATCTGATGAGGTTCAATAAGGATAAGTGCAGGGTCCTGCACTTAGGACGGAAGAACTCAATGCACAGCTACAGACTAGGGACCGAATGGCTAGGCAGCAGTTCTGCGGAAAAGGACCTAGGGGTGACAGTGGACGAGAAGCTGGATATGAGTCAGCAGTGTGCCCTTGTTGCCAAGAAGGCCAATGGCATTTTGGGATGTGTAAGTAGGGGCATAGCGAGCAGATCGAGGGACGTGATCGTTCCCCTCTATTCGACATTGGTGAGGCCTCATCTGGAGTACTGTGTCCAGTTTTGGGCCCCACACTACAAGAAGGATGTGGATAAATTGGAGAGAGTCCAGCGAAAGGCAACAAAAATGATTAGGGGACTGGAACACATGAGTTATGAGGAGAGGCTGAGGGAGCTGGGATTGTTTAGCCTGCAGAAGAGAAGAATGAGGGGGGATTTGATAGCTGCTTTCAACTACCTGAAAGGGGGTTCCAAAGAGGATGGCTCTAGACTGTTCTCAATGGTAGCAGATGACAGAACGAGGAGTAATGGTCTCAAGTTGCAGTGGGGGAGGTTTAGATTGGATATTAGGAAAAACATTTTCACTAAGAGGGTGGTGAAACACTGGAATGCGTTACCTAGGGAGGTGGTAGAATCTCCTTCCTTAGAGGTTTTTAAGGTCAGGCTTGACAAAGCCCTGGCTGGGATGATTTAACTGGGAATTGGTCCTGCTTTGAGCAGTGGGTTGGACTAGATGACCTTCTGGGGTCCCTTCCAACCCTGAGATTCTATGATTCTCTCTCTTCGTTGTCTCTGCAGTGGCTGGACTGACCCACCCCAACCGGTCCCTTTGGCAATCGGAAAGGCAGTCGCCTGGGGCCGTCCCCGGGACCCCTGTAGCGTTGCAGTGGGAGTGCCTGCCAGACAGGTGCAGCAGGGCCTGCTCTGCTTTTGGCAGTGTTGGAAGATTTGATTGCAGAGACTGCTCTGCAGGCCTGGGTCCCGGCAGCTACCGTTGCCTGAGCCTGGAGACCCCCTTACCCCCTCTGCCTCTGACTCATCCCTTCGCCAGCTGGAACCACAGCCAGACATCGCCCTATAGAGAGAGGGCTGAACACTGTGCAGGACTGTGTCTTTGGGCGGTAACTGATCACAAGGAAAGTATCTGGGCAAGGATCTGCTTTCATTTGAAGTCCCTTCCCTCCCGACTTTGTCTCTCTTTTGATCAGGGCCCAAATCTCCAGTGGGTGAAGGGGAACATGTTGGCTTCACACCTGGCAGTTGGCCTGATCTCTCCCTCCTTGCCAGCTGACTCTGTGCAAGAGTCCAGATCAGCCAGCGAGGTGAGAGGCTGCTCCTTCCCTGAGCCATTCGGTAAGGCTGCCCCTGGATGCCAGGTGAGATGAGAGTAGACCCTCTTTTTCCCTTGAGGTTTCTTATAGCGATGTGGCCCAGATCATTATCCCATGCCCAAATCAGAGAAGCAGGAATCTGGTTCAGCTGTAGAGCTGAGTTCCACCCACCCTACTGCCCTGGCTGATATAGCTATGGGACAGGGAGCAAGATTCAGTTCTGTCTCATGCCTTGCCAGCCTGGTTCCCTTGGCACGATCCTCATGCCTGGCGATGCTGTCGGAAGCACTGAAAGCCCAACTGGGTTCTCATTCCTGAATTTGAATCTCTAACACCCATGTTAGAGCAACTGACCGACTGCGTCTGGAACCGCCCAGAGAAGGATGGGCTAGTGAATTAAGCTGAGGTCTGGGAGTCAGGACTCCTGGGTTCTATTCCCAGCTTTTCCCTTGACTTGCTATGTGACTTTGGGCAAGTTTCCGTACCTCAGTTTCCCCACATGTGACATAGGGATAATGTTCCTGACCTACTTCACAGGGGAGTTGAGAGTTGGTTCAGGTTTCCAAACTGCTTACCGATCCTCCCAAAGAGTTGGTTAAAGATGTGCAGGGAATTATCCCGGGTGTAACTGAGCTCCCACCATGCCGTATCACTCGGTTTTCTGACCAGACCTGCCCTGGGCTCTGCTCAGCCCCTTTCTGAAGGACACAGCAAGGTTTAGACTCTGTTAAATAGCTTGAGCTCTCTGCCTTTTCTTTTCTCCTACGTGAAAAAAGCTCACAATCCCCTGAGGGGCTGTGGTAACTTTGCTGCAGATGGGAGGCTGCTGAGGAGTTTGCACTGCTAAGGTCTAACCTGATGGGAGCAGAAGAGGAGAGAGCAGTGTGTGAGTGAACGAGTGAGCGTGCAGCGAGGTGTCCCTGTGTGTGCATGTACATGGCCCTCTGTAGGGGTGCAGGTCTCTGTGCATTTGCCGGCTTGCCTGCCTGCGTGCGTGTAGGTATGCACGCCTGTGTATGTGGCTCTGTGTACCCGTGTGTGCGAAGGCGTGTGCATGCGTGCTACGTACCTGTCTGCGTGAGCACAGTCGTGCGCTGGGAGGTTGCAGGGCATGTCATTTCTCTCTCGGGTCCTCTCCTGGGGGAGGGAATAGCAGGGTGGCCATCCCTCCGCATCCAGGCGGGTGGGGACACTTTCCCAGCCTGATCTGCAGGCAGCCACGGCTGCGTGTCTCCCACCCACCCTTGTACCGGAGAGAAGTGAAGGAACACGACTGCGGGAGCGCCTGCCCCCTCTTCTCTCTCTCAGCTGGTGCTCTGCAGGCAGGCAAACAGCCTGTCCACAACCCCCTCTCATCAGCCTCACATTCCTTGCGGGAGGCTGGGCTACAGGCCAGCATTGCCGCAGTTCACGGCAGGAGCAGGACCTCGGCGACCTACAGCACTCTACTGCCACCGCTGCTGGTACGGAGCCCCCCCAAGCACTTTCTCCCCAAGGCCAGGCTGCGCAGAGGAGGGGTCATTTGTCTCATGGTCTGAGTGCCCTTTATGAACAGGAATAATAGTAATAACACCACCTGGCTCTTCTATAGAGCTGTTCCACCATAGCTCTCAAAGCACTTCACAAAGGTCAATAGCATTATCCCCATTTTACAGAGGGGGAACTGAGGCACAGCGTGGTGCAGGGACTTGCCCAAGGAAACTCAGCAAATCAGCTGTGGAACAGTAGTCCTGACTCCCAGTTCATCCCACTCTAATCACTACCCTGCGCCCCTTCCCTGTACTGAGATTAGAGCCCAGTACTCTAACCAGTACCCTGTACAACCTCAGTGCTAGGACCAGAACCCAGGACTCCTAACACCTGGTGTGCTGCGCTAACCACTAGACCACATGGAGCACAAGAAAAGCTCTACATATATAGTATGTCTGACAGGACGTCCCAGAAAACTTGAGAGATTTCCAGGCCAAAGAGTTCTGAAAGCATCGGAGCGTTGGAACTTAACCTTCTGCCATGGGCACATCTCTGCTGTTCACTTTCTCTCCCATTACTTCAGCATGTGGATAGGTTTTTTTTGTAGTCCAAGTTTCTTTTTCCTTTTTAAATCCTTTTTAAAGCTCAGCTCCCATCCCAAGTGAGTGCTGCATGCCATCCTAATCCCTTAGCGGCGTTTATAACAAGGCACGTTACAAATCAGCATCTGAAATACAGCCAGGTCTGGGGTGTATGGTGATAACGAGCAGGCCCATCGTACACCAGTGCTGGCAGGAGAGTAATTTTGGTCAAGGGTGCTGGAGCAAATCCCTGCACTTGTGGTCCTGTTCATTCTGTAATGCCCACAATCCCCCCCTCCCCTTTATAAAAATTGTTTTATCTGCTGAGGAGTTGGTTCACTGCTTTCCATGGATGAAGGGCTCATCTAATACTACTAGGAATAATAACATTCAGCGCTTACCAGCAGCCATGGCTTGCATGGGCTCTACAAAGGAGGATAAGTATAATTTTACAGCTGGGGAAACTGAGGCACGGTGAGATCAAGTGACTTGCCTCAGGGCACACAGGAGGTCAGTGGCAGAGCCAGGATTAGAACACAGCTCTCCCATGTCCTAGGGGACTGCCCTACTCACCCTCCCCCCTCACACTAGGTATTTGAACCCCCATGCTTAGCCTGCCAAGCTGCTGCCTCCGCTCAACGTCTGTGTTTTTGCCGGAGAGGAGCATGTTGGCAGCTCTCCTCATGTGGTCCGTGCATCCATGTCGCTCCCTCTCTGCCTCCTTTGGCCCCTCTGTCAGCTGCAATCCCACGGCGAGGAACAGTGCTGAAAGGGTGCCTTCAGGGCCATGGGGTCGGTCTGACACCGGCAAGGCGATTGCTGGCAGTGGCTGACTCTTGGGTGCCTGAAGCCTTGCGAGCAGCTGTCTGGGGGCCCGTTATTCACTGCCGAGTGGCTGAGGGAAGCCCAGGCTGGGGGATGGAGGGGAGAGAGCGTGGGAGCAGAGGAACAGGGGCATACAGCTATTCCAGGAGAGGCAGGCCCAGGGACTGGCATGTGGCCAGCTCCCTGTCATTTGCTGAGTCCTCAGGCTCAGACCTCATTGCATCACCCACAAATTACCTGCCTGCGCCGGGCCCCGCTCCCAAAGCCACAGCTGCTCCCACTCACTTGAGACGAGCCAGCCCAGATGAACTTCAAAGCACACCTTTACTTTCTCCAGCTTGGTTCCTCTGAGTCCTCTGCCCCTGCTGCTTTGCCGGGGGGCTTTGCCTTCTGGCCAGCCAGTGTAAACAGGGAGCCAGGCTTAGCACCGAGAGCAATGCACTGGCATCCTGAATGCCTGGATTCTGTTCCCAGCTCTAGCCAGGAGGTGTGGGTCTAAGCGGTTAAAATACGCCACTGGGTCTCAGGACCCTGGGATTCTGTAGCCAGCCCTGGGAAGATGGGTTGGGGTTAGAGCACAGCACTGGGCCTCAGCCCTCCCCGCTTCTAGGAAGGAGAAGGGTGGGCTAGTGTTTCGAACTCGGCAGTGGAGCTCTGGGGTTTGTAGTGAGCAGCTGTCAGGCAGGCAAATGACTGATAGGGAAGGTGGTTTAGAGCAAGGGGGAAATTAGGACTCATGTTCCCCCACTCCGCCACTGACGTATGGTGTCACTTTGGGCAAATCTCTTAACTCTTGCATGCTACAATAATCTACCCTGCGTTCAAAGCAGCCCCTCCCTGCCAGGGCTGCCTTTTGCCCATGGGTTCTTCTGGCTAGATATAGACTCACAGAAAGGACTGGGAGGGACCTCGAGAAGTCATTAAGTCCCCCTGCTGTGTTGAGGCAGGACCAAGTAAATCTAGCCCATCCCTGACAGCTGTTTGGCCACCCTGTTCTTATAAGAAACCTCCAATGATGGGGTTTCCATAGCCTCCCTTGGAAGCCTATTCCAGAGCCTAACTACATCTCCCTTAGTGCAGATTGAGCCCTTTGCTTTTTGCTTTACCTTCAGTGGACATGGAGAATCTGAATGTCGGCAATTCCCCCTCCCCACACGTGCTATGCCGAGGTCTGAGAGTCATCTCATCAGCACATTAAAAACTCATCTCACACCGGCCTTAACTCGGGTCGCCGAATTCTTGTCAGACACTGGAATTATTCCACTCCCCCCGTTGAGGAGGGAAGTGGATAAAGGCGCTCACAGAAATCGCCTCCTTGCAGAGATGATAAGGCCAAGGAGACCGAGAGGAGGGAATCTGGCAGCCATTCAGGGAATTTATTAACAAAAGTCACAGCCCCGGGAAAGAAGGCACGGATTCAATTAACTCAGCAGCGCGGTTCGGATCCCGCTGTCAGTGCCACGGCTGTGAGTCGTGCGTGTGTCTGATGTACGAGGAGTTTGACTGCAGAATCTGGCCCAGAGATTTCACCGCACACAGGGGCAGGGTCTTCAAGCACAGGCCATCACCATGCTTTGCTTCTTGTCCCTTGGATCCCCAGTCCACCGGCCTGTACCACTCAGGGTTTGACGCTGAGGAAGCTGTCCCCAAGTGGCCAGTGTTGAGGACCAGGATGACCTGCTGGGATGAGAGTGGGTATGAAATGTCACCCGGTGGTTTTAAAACACAACAGTGATGAATGTGAAATAGGAACCAGCCCCATGTCCTACAGATGGAGCAGAAAGGACTCCAGGGAGCCGTTGTAGTGGCAGGGTGAATTCTTGGCTTGTGCAGATCTGATAACCCTCCATAGGAATCTGTCTCCCTCTCATGGTGACCCCAGTAGCTGTGATTCTCTGGCAGCAGGGCTGATCCCCACTGATGACCTCCTGTACGTATGGGGCCATGGTTCATTAGCACCATGGAAACACGCGACGGGCTGGGGGATGAAAACTACCCCTTGCTCTGCAGTTCCTGGGCTTGAATAGTCCATGCTCATCCCCTGAGCTGGAGTTTGTGGCTAGTGGATCAGTGAAAACACAGCCCGGAAGTGCCCTATGCTGAGGGTCCGCTGCACCTTCCCCGAGTGAATGTCACCTCCTGTGAACCTGGCCACACCAAAACTCATTACGCTGCAGCAGCATGAAAGCCCCTACTCATCTCGTGGCATTTCTGGGTGCAAGGTGCAACCTCCACTCCACAGCTGTCCCGGGGGGGGGGGGGGGGATGGAGACCACTCTGCAGGTCTGCAGTATGTTTCCATTCTTCCTTTGCCTTTTTTACCTTTCCCCACTGAACTGTCTGGGCCCCAGATGTGGCCTCATTCAGGGAGGAGAAGCCCCAGGGTGGGGTCTTGCTCAACAGCTTTCAGATTTGGAGGAAGAGGAGTTGTGATGGGGCACGGCCCTGCCCCAATCAGGAAGAGGCTAATGAGCTCTAGGCCCAGCCAAGACAGAATAGACACTGTGGTGCCTGCCCCACTTAGGGGAAGTAAGCTGAAAAGGGGATTTGTCAGCACAAGCAGGTGATAACCAGGAGAGGGACTGCTGTGCTTCAGAGTTAGTGACCCTCTCAAAAGAGCTGCAGGGAGCAACACAGCTTGTGAGTCTCCACCAGCCAGCAGGACCTATCAGGCCAGCTACAAGCCAATTGCAGCAGAGCAGGGTTGAAGATGAGCCCTGACCTGGTATCTAGCTGTACTTATCTTTCATAAACAAGCCAGCTCTCAATATACCTTTGAGCCCCTTGGTGACTGAGTGTGCCCATAATTGGAAGGGATTTTGAGGGGGAAAGGTCTCTGAAAATAGCCAAATGTAACCTTAAAAAGTCTAGCCAATTCCTGGGGTGGAAACTTAAGTATCTACCTGTCTTTGGGTTTTGCTTTGCTGCCCTCCCCTGTAGTAGCTGGGTCAATTCTATGTGAATTAGATTGCCAATAGCCCAATCCCTAAGGGAGTTCATGGAGCCTCTGGCTCTTCCCTTGCAGCATGGTGCAGAGAGGTCTGCTGGTGTCTCCTTTTTGGGGGAAGGAGAGCAATAGAGGTGATGAATCTCATTCTTGGGGGGAGGGAGGGACCTTTAGCAGAGAGTGAATGGGAGGCCACTTCCCTTCCTATCTAAACCTCATCCACATCCCTCTGAACACTTGCAGGGATAATAAATAGTAGCAGGCCTGGTGCCTTTTGTTTTGAGCAAATCCCATTTGATTCTTGTAAACAATTTCTTTTCTTTGCCAAGTCTCCGCTCAAAGTGATGTTTTAGAGCTGGTGCCAAAAATCTCTCCCCAGAAGCTTCAGTGATTAGTCCTGAGTGGGGATCTCTCACCAGCGGTGCAGAAGATGCCTCTCCCCAACCCCGCCTCTCTTAGGAATTGTCTGGCATTTGCATATTTGCCCCCTTTGCACTTGGTGGTGTGCATGCACACACTCTAACTTGTTTTGCAGTCACCCCCAGAGGTCCCAGCCCCATTGTGCTAGGTGCTGTACATACATATAGTGAGGGACAGAACGTGCCACCAAGTGCAAACTATTAAATTAGTCAAGACACACGAAGGATTATTCCATTTTACAGATTAAGTGATTTACCCCAGGGCATCCAGAATGTCAATGGCAGAGCTGGGAATTGAATGCAGGTCTCCTGGTTTTTTAATCACAAGGTCATCCTTCCTCTTGTGCTCAGATGTGTACACATGGTCATGGGCCCAGCAGGGATTAATGCAATGAAACCGCAGTCTCCTGCTCTGCTGCCTGCCCACAGTTATGCCAGGTACACATGGAAAAACCTCATTTAAAAAAATTAGCCTATAGTAGGGAGGTTAGCATCGGAGAGTGGGTACCAGGACTCCTGGGTTCTATTTCTAGCTCTCTGGTCACTCGATTTCTGATCTCAGAGTGACTATCCTTCAACGAAAAAACTTCGAAAACAAACTCCAACGAGAGACTGCTGAACTGGAATGAATTTGCAAATTGGGTACAATTAACTTAGGCTTGAATAGAGACTGGGAATGGTTGATTCATTATAAAAAGTAACCTATTGCCCCTTGCTTATTCCTTCCCCCCCCCCCCACTGTTTCTCAGATGTTCTTGTTAAACCCTGGATTTGTGCTGGAAATGGCCCACCTTGATTATCATACACATTGTAAGGAGAGGTTTCAGAGTAGCAGCCGTGTTAGTCTGTATTCGCAAAAAGAAAAGGAGTACTTGTGGCACCTTAGAGACTAACCAATTTATTTGAGCATAAGCTTTCGTGAGCTACAGCTCACTTCATCGGATGCATACTGTGGAAAATACAGAAGATGTTTTTATACACACAAACCATGAAAAAATGGGTGTTTATCACTACAAAAGGTTTTCTCTCCCCCCACCCCACTCTCCTGCTGGTAATAGCTTATCTAAAGTGATCACTCTCCTTACAATGTGTATGATAATCAAGGTGGGCCATTTCCAGCACAAATCCAGGTTTTCTCCCCAAACCCACTCTCTTGTCGGTAATAGCTTATCCAAAGCTATTGTGTATGGTTTGTGTGTATAAAAACATCTTCTGCAGTTTCCACGGTATGCATCCGATGAAGTGAGCTGTAGCTCACGAAAGCTTATGCTCAAATAAATTGGTTAGTCTCTAAGGTGCCACAAGTCCTCCTTTTCTTTTTGCGAATACAGACTAACACGGCTGTTACTCTGAAACCATTTCTAGCTCTGTCACTTATGGCCTTAGGCAAGTCAGTTCTCTCTGTGCCTCAATTTCCCCCATGGGTAACATGAGGACAATGAGAGTTTGCTGAGCTCCTTGGGTGAAAAGCACTGTTAAAAAGAGGGAAGTAAAATTGGCCTCAAAGCGGGTGGAATCACTGAGCTGACAGGGGCTGGAACACAGCAGGGGAGCATGGGGGCGAGGGATGGAGGAGGGTGAGTTATCTATGGAGGTGACTTAAGCACAAGCAAAGGGAACGGAGGCCAATCCAGCAGTGCTGGAATCCTCGGCGAGGGAGCCAAGCAGCTGTGCGTCTGAGAGAGCATGCCTGGCTTTCCGATCATGGCGCCAGACCAAGAGCCTGTGCTCAGCACCCGCCGTGTCTTTCTCCAAACCAAAACCCACCAGCCAAAATAGAAAGAGAAGCGAATGCACAGCAGCAGTAGAGGGGATAAAAATATCCCAGCTCCGCCTCTCTGCATCGACTGGGTTCCTGGTGAGTCAGTGCTTTTGTGGGCGCGTTCACACACACGCACCCCAGCAGCTGGGCCGTGAGTAATGGGGGAGCCAGCAAGGCGGCGTGTAGGCCCGAAGGACGTGCAGCTGCCTTGCCCTCCACCTTCCGCGCTCTCCTTTTCCCTCAGATCTGCCTCATTATCTCCTGACACATCGCCTTCCACCTCTGCTCGGGTGCGGGCAGCTGCAGCCGTGGAGTGTTCCTGCCCTGCGGGGGGCAATTACCTGGCATTGTTGCACAAGGCCAGCCCCCCTGTGAGGATGGGGAGCAGGGTATGGCCCTAGCAAGTGCCTGTGAGTGTTGGTGGGCTGAGCCCTGCACAGGGTTGTGCCCATCCCCACCCTGCCCTCACCCTGCTGTCAGGCAGAGCCCAGGCATGCTGAGCCCGGCAGGTGGCCCGTGGAACCCTCTGTGGGGCAGGGCCCTGAGCCCAGTGCACAGAGCAAAAGCCCAGCCTCTGGGGAAGCCCATGCAAGATTTGGGAGTGTGCTCTGTTACTAGCATTAGGCTAGGGCAGAGGTGAGCAAACTACGGCTCGCGGGCCACATCCGGCCCGGGGGTCCGTCCTGCCCGGCCCCTGAGCTCCTGGCCGAGAAGGCTAGCCCCCAGCCCCTCCCCGGCTGTCCCCCCTTCCCCCGCTGCCATGCCGGGCCACCAGCGCTCTGGCCCACCGCTCCTGCTGGGCAGTGCGGGTGGCATAGCTGGCTCCAGCGGGGCTGCGAGCTCCTGCTGCTCTGAGCAACATGGTGAGGGGGCAGGGAGTGGCGGGGGAGGGGTTGGATAAGGGGGCAGGGGGTCCCGGGGGGAAGTCAGGGGACAGGGAGCAGGGGGCGGTTGGATGGGTTGGAGGTTCTGGAGGATGGGGAGCAGGGGGCGGTTGGATAGGCATTGGCGTCCCGGAGGGGGGGGGGCTGTCAGGGGGTGGGGTTGTGGACACGTATTGGGGGCAGTCGGGACAGGGAGCAGGGGGAGTTGGATGTGGAGGGTCCCAGGGGGCCTGTCAGGGGGCAGGGGTGTGGATAGGGGTTGGGGCAGTCAGGGGACAGGGAGCAGGGGGAGTTGGATAGGGGGTGGGGTCCTGGGAGGTGGTTAGGGGCAGGGGTCCCAGGAGGGGGCAGTCAGGGGACAAGGATCAGGGGGTCTTGGATGGGTTGGGGGTTCTGGAGGGGAGGGGGCAGTCAAGGGATGGGGAGTAGGGGGCAGTTGGATAGGCATGGGAGTCCTGGGGGGGCTGTCAGGGGGTGGGGGTGTGGACAGGTATTGGGGTAGTCAGGTTACAGGGAGCAGGGGGAGTTAGATAGGGGTGGGGTCCTGGGAAATGGTTAGGGGCGGGGGTCCCAGGAGTGGGCAGTCGGGAGACAAGGAGCAGGAGGGGTTGGATGGGTCGGGGGTTCTGAGGGGGGCAGTCAGGGGGCGTGAAGTGGGAGGGGGTGGGTAGGGGGCAGGGGCTAGTCTGTTTGGGGAGGCACAGCCTTCCCTACCTGGCCCTCCAAACAGGTTCACTACCCTGATGTGGCCCTCGGGCCAAAAAGTTTGCCCACCCTTGGGCTAGGGGCTTCGCAGAGGCGTGAGCTAGGCATGGGCTTGAAACCAGCCCTGGCTGAGGAGTGGGGAGGTGGCTGCACTGTGCTCTGGCATCTGCCTCAGCTCGCTCCCTCCTTTTCGCTCTCCCTGTTCATCTCCATCTCTCGCTGAGCTCCTTCTTTCTCTCGCTTTTCTTCTCTTGCCTTTCCCCTCTGTCCCTGCAGACAGTCCTTCCCTTCCTCCCAGTTCCCCACTCTGCTGGCTCTCTCTCAGGCCAGGGTCTAGGTTCGGCATGCTTTGCTGGTGTAGCGATCCCAGCACACTATACTGTCCAAGTGCTCCAAGGATGGATGTAGCTTGTACCCCTATAACTTAGTTCAGCCCCAACCAGCCCAACCAAACAAGCTTAGCTGGTATAATTGCATCTGCCCTGCGGGCTATTACTGGCATAGCTACGGTGGTCAAGGATCACACCCCTTCCCAGCCCTGAATGAGAGAGCTGGGCTGACAGATATCTGTAGACCTGGCTCCAGGTCTTTCCGCCCTAGATCCACCTATAGAAGGTTTTACTTTGTTTTACCGAGAGCTGGGAGAAGCCAAACAGATCCGGCTGTGTTCACCTGCTGGCTTTTTTTTTTCCACCACAGATGAATCTGAAGTCTCTCGACTGATGAAGTGACAAAAAGAGTATGTGAAAACAGCCAGCAGACTGGGGCTGGACTTGCCAGGGAGCTTAGCAGACTGGGAACCGAGTTCTCTGCAAAAACTGGCCCTGTTTGCAGCATTGCTGACTCGTACCATGTTAGCCTGAGTCTCGTGATATTTGGTATCTGTGTTTTTAAAGCCCCAGCTCCTGGAGTCAGGTGATTAAGTATGTGAAAATCTTGGCTTGCATTAAAAGAAAAGATCATTGTTAGCTTGGTGGCTGCAGAGAGAGGCTGGGAAATGTGACCCTTAAAGACTCAGACCCCCAGAAGGCAAAGAAACAAAACCCAGCCTTGATATGTACTTTTTAAAATCTCATCATAATTTTGGGGGGGGGGAGGGCTGGCTCATGATGTCTGAGAGTTGGGCTGGCAATGCTGCATTTGTGAATGCTAGGAACTTTGAAAATCTGCCAAATATCTTGCAGCAGGGAGGCGATTGTTCCAGGGTGCTCTGGGCAGTGGGCATAATACAGGTAAGGGTGGAGAAAATGAAGGAATGGGACATCTAGGCTGAGTGTCAGGGAGAGCTTCCTACCAGACAGAGTTACTGAGTTGTGGTACAGTGTCCCCAAGGGAAGGGATGGGGGCTGCGTTGCTTGGACTCGGAGCATCAGAAACCCAACTGGACAAAATGCTAGAAAACATATGATGGGGAGGTGCTGTGAACTGGCTGTAAGGGCTGGGCTAGAGGGGCCCTAATTCACAGATCTGAAGGCCAGAAAGGACCATTAGATCATCTAGTCTGACCTTCTATAGAACACAGGCTGGAGAACATTATCCAGTTACCCCTGCACTGAGCCCAGTAACTTGTGTTGGTCTAAAGCCTGTCTTCCAGAAAGGTGTCTGATCTTGATTTGAGTTTCTGACCTACTACCTGTCGGTTCTTTTCCCACACTCTTCAGCCTAGAGACTCCTCCAGTTCCCTGGGGAGTCTGTTTCAATGGCTAATCACCCTCACTGATAACCAATTTGTGGCTCATTTAATTCTAATTTGCATTTGTCTGGCTTCAGCTTCCGACCTTTGCTTCTTGTTCTGCCTTTCTCTGCTCGATTCAAGAATCCTTTAGTGCCTGGGGATCTTCTCCTCAGGAAGATCCTTATCCACTGTAATCAAGCCACCTTGATCGTTTTGATAACACTGATTGGGGTCCTTAACTCTCTCACTGTAAAGGGGGTTCTCCAGCCCTCGGATCATTTGTGTGGCTCTTCTCTGCACCATCTCCAATTTTTCAATATCCTAATGGGTCTCTCTTTGAAATAGCTCTGGCTTCAGGTTGTATGAGGAGCCTCTCCCCCGGTGTCTAAGCACCAGGTTTCCCCTTCTGGGAACCTGTGATCTTTCTGAGGTTAAAAAAGGTTGAGTAAACTTACCCTCCCCCTCCCGCTGCACATTATTCTGGATCTTGACACTTCTCCCTATGCCTGCTTTGTACCCACCCTTCTTTGGCTTTTTAAACAGTCCAGCTCATGAGTGCTGGGTAAGGAGCCCAGGCAGTGCCTGCCCTGTCACCTGGAATGGAGTCTTCTCCCGCCTGCTCTGTCTCAGTTTCTCTTCCTTTCTGTAGGGCTCTCAGATCAGAGCACAGAGACCCAACTGGGTCCACTAGGGTTCTTGAAATCTCCCTGCCTCATTCTCTCTCTCTCAGGGGTGTGGGGAAAACTTGTGCTGACGAAGCAATGAAATCCCACCATGTAGTGGTCTTATGTCATGGCCTGTATGCTCAATCTCTCCTCTGCCCATCTCCTCCCCTCCCATCCCTGCTGCTGCCCCATCCCCAGCTCCAGAGCCTCTGACTTGAGCTGCTCCTGGCAGATGTAAGGGCTGTGATGGATGCTCAGTGTGAGAAGTGATAAAAGGGTGAAACCCTGGCACTAACCAATCAGATTAGTGTGACAAACAATTTGTCAGAATCATTTGGAGGAGCAGTGGTGGCTGATAGCACCTGTCCAGTTCATCTTGCTGTGCGTCTATTTCTTTTATGCCAAGCTGATGCTGAAATGGAGGCGCTGCTAGCAGTTCAAACCACGCATTTCTACGTGCGCACACGTCATCTGCCACAGCTGCTGCGTCCTCGTAATCTCTCATGGCCAAATGGCAATTTACAGTATGATCGGTGCTAAATGGGTGCTTCATCCATTGGCTTATTTTCATCCAGTAACTAGAGGGTTTACCCTGCCCCTGTCCTCGGTTCATTACATATGGATTAGCTAGAGAAACAGATGCCCTCTCTGTTCCTATTGGCTCCAGGGGCTTCTGGGCGACAGTGTTGCAAGGGATGTTCTGGCTTGCACCTGTGACAAAATAATTGGTTTTTGTCTTAGCTGGTATAGAAAGTGCTCTGCTTTGGATCTTGAGCTGAGATCCTCAGTTATTTAGGAGCCTAACTGACGTTGAAATCAAGGGGAGTTAGATGCCTACATACTTCTGAGGATATGGGAGACCCTTTGGAACGTCTTTGAGGGCCAAAATGGAAGAGGTGTTGATCGCCTGCTGCTCAGTGCTTCTCACAGCTTGGCCCTCGGTCTGTAATCTGATTATTATCATTTATTATTTGTATTATAGTATGTGACGTTGCACTCCGTATGATTTTATAGAAATATGCTAATGTGTGAATATAATGTAACTGGAATATGCTTCAACGAAAAGGTCTCTTGAAAGCTATCATTACAAAGCTTATAATCTACTGAGTGTGTTCATACATTAATACAAATAGGATCATTCTTGTATCTGAAACTAGGAATATGAAACATCTCTGAGGTCCTATTGTAATTATGCAAAGTTTGGGCCATTAATGGTGGTTTAGAATCTTGATGGCTCCCATTGACTAGGACAATTGACTGTAGATGGCTCTGTTTACCTGCAAGCCTCTGCTGCATACATGCAGGCCAGTCCTGGAAAAATGGAGCGGGGCTCACAGGACATGTGAACAAGTCACATGATACTGGAATCCATCTTTAACCTGGTACTTTTCCATTTAGAAGGAGGGGTGGGAACCCAGAGAGAGACAAAAGATTCCCGCCTTGTGCCAAAGCTATAAAAGGGGGTGGAACTGAACAAAGGAGGACGGCAAGTTATGAGAGATCCCCTAGTTACCATCTGAGCTGGAACTGACAAGAACTGTACTGGGGAAAGGATTGGGCCCAGACTAGGAAGGAGTCTAGTCTGTGAAAGAAGGATATTGGAACATCTCGAAGGCGGAGATTTACCTGTATTCAGTTTCTTAATGTATTAGGCTTAGACTTGTGTGTTTTGTTTTATTTTGCTTGGTAACTTACTTTGTTCAGTCTGTTATTACTTGGAACCATTTAAATTCTACTTTTTCTACTTAATAAAATCATTTTTGTTTATTAATTAACCCAGAGTAAGTGATTAATATCTGGGGGAGCAAACAGCTGTGCATATCTCTTTATTAGTGTTATAGGGGGTGGACAATTCATGAGTTTATCCTGTATAAGCTTTATACAGAGTAAAACGGATTTATTTGGGGTTTGGATCCCATTGGGAGCTGGGTGTCTGGGCACTGGAGATAGGTGACCTGCTGTGCAGTTTTTGGTTAAAGTCTGCAGCTTTGGCGATGTGGACCAGACCTGGGTCTGTGTTGCAGCAGGCTGGCGTGTCTGGGTCAACAAGGCAGGGTTCTGGAGTCCCAAGCTGGCAGGGAGAATGGGCTTAAAGGTAAATTCAGCATGTCAGGTGACAGTCCCAAGGAGGTCTCTGTGACCAAACCCATCACACAGTAGATTTAGCAGCTGAGATCAGAGCCCCACTGCAGTCGAGACTGTACATACACATAGCAAGAGACAATCCTTGCCCTGAAGAAGGTAGTCAAAACAGATGGGGCCAAGGGCAAGAGGAGACACAGGCAGAGAGAGGGGAAGTGACTTGCACAAGGTCACCCATTTTTTAAGGAAATCCAGGTGGGTGCCATGTGATTCCTCAGTGCACCAAGAAACATGGTTACAGCAGTTGCAGTTACTGAGATCTAGCAGGTTGTTAATGAAAGCCCCCCTGAATAGAAATGGATCACTCCCACCCCCGGGGCATAGCTTGTGCCTTAATGTTAACTTAGCTCCTCCAATGGGAGAAAGGGTCCTTGAGTTCTCCTCCCAACTCTGCTATTAACTCCTTGCATGACCTTGGGCCAGTCACATCCCCACACGGTGCCTCAGTTTCCCCATCTGGAGATTGGAATAATGGGATGCTCACCAGCTGCCCAAGGTAGGTTTTGAAGCTTAACATATGTAAAGTGCTTTGAGATCCCCAGATGGGAGGCACTGTGCAACTACTTGATTAGTGTGAAATGGGGCAGGGCTATAATTCAGATTTGTGGTTTATAATTAATGTCACCCATGCAGGAGCAGCACAGCTCTTGGAATGATTATAATATGTGAGGAAGCCTTCCAAGGGGGTAACGAGCAATTTGAAATGTGTATGGGCACCAGCTGTGCCATAGCCCTCTACAATATCCCCATAATCTCCCAGAGCAGACATACTATTGCGCACAACCTGATCGCAAACCCAGCGGGGGCCCCGAGAAAGAGAGATCTAGCCGTGTGTGTTAATCAAAGCGCGAGCAAGAAAAACAAGAAGCTGCCGGTTGCCATAAGAAATGCTGCCTCCAGGAAATGAAGAAGCAGATGCTGGGAAGTGATGTGTCCCTCTGCGTAAGGCTCCTAGAATATTGTGTTCAGTTCTCCGGCCTCCCTCCCCAAAAGATATTAACACATGGGAAGGAGCTCAGAATAAAAGCATGGAAATGACAAGAGGGGAAAATTAAATGAGAGAGAGAGAGTTTGGCTGAGTGACAGCTTCCTGAAGGCATGAGGGTAATCTACACATATGTGAAGGGTTCAAAAAGCAAAGGGAGGGAGGAATATTAGATGACTTATGGTACTGAGAGGAAGGCCTTGTGGTCAAGACACTAGACTGGGACTCAGGAAATCTGTCTTCAGTTCCCATCTCTGACGCAGACTTTCCTGTGTGACTTTGGGCAAGCCACGTGCCCCCCAGCCTCAGTTTCCCCATCTGTAAAATGGGGATGATAATGCTTCATTTCCTCCCCCCTTCCCCCGCAGTTTGTACATTTAAATTTCAAGCTCTCCAGGGAAGTGGCTGTCTTACGAAATGTGTGTACAGCGCCTAGCGCAGTGGCGCCCCAAACTCAGCTGAGGCATGTAGGTGCTAATGGAGACCAATAATTAGTAATAGTCATAGTGCCAGGGAGCAGAACTACAAGTAATGGGATGGAATTAGGAAAGAGAACAATGCAGGCTGCACTTCAGGAAGAAAGTCCTGACAGACATTTTTAGGGCTGATAACACTTGGCATGTGTGAAGAGCCATCTATCTGAGACTCTCAACGTATTAGTCATAACCATATGGCTAAAGGTAGCCTAGAATTCCTCCTTACCTGTAAGGGGTTAAGAAGCTCAAATAACCTGGTTGGCATCTGACCAAAAGGACCAATGGGGAAAGAAGATACTTTCAAATCTAGGGGGGAGGGTGGAGGGAAGTCTTTGTGTGTTCTCTGGGGAAGCAGAGAAGCATCAGGTCGGAAAACTCCTTCTCCTAAAATCATCCTAAAACGAGTCTCAATATTGCAAAAACAGTAAGTAAATAAGGCAAGACGTGTTAGATGCTTTTGTTTTTAGCTTGTGAATTTTCCCTGTGCTAAGAGGGAGGTTTATCCCTGTTTTTTGTAACTTTAAGTTTTGCCTACAGGGGAATCCTCTGTGTTTTGAATCTGATTACCCTGTAAAGTTATCTTCCATCCTGATTTTACAGAGATGCTTCCTTTACTTTTTTTTCTTTCTTAAAAACAGAACTTTATTATAATCTGGTTTACCTATTTGGTTGGTATGTTATTCTCAAGCCTTCCCAGGAAGGGGGTGTAGGGCTTGGGGGGATATTTTGGGGAAACAGGAATTCCAAGTGGTCCTTTCCCTGATTCTTTGTCTAAATCACTTGGTGGTGGCAGCATACCATCCAAGGACAAAGGATTTGTGCCTTGGGGAAGTTTTTAACCTAAGATGGTAGAAATAAGCTGAGGGGGCTTTCATGTGGGTCCCCACATCTGTGCCCTAGAGTTCAGAGTGGGGAGGGATCCCTGAGAGTATTCATGAGACTATTGTATCTATTTTTCAGATGGGGAAACTGAGGCATCAAGCGGGGAAGGGACTTGCCGGAGATCACAGACTTTCAAAAGAGCCCAGCTGCCCTTTAGGTACCAAAATAAGTGGTTGGTATTTCAGAAGTGGGTGTGAGCTGCTGCGGGCTGGGCACTTGAAAACCTCCCCTTATACAGGTGCCTAAAAGGGAGCTGAGCTCTTGAAAATCTGACTCTGCATGACCAGGAACAGATCTATGCCCTATCCGTGACCTGTAGATCGTGCTTTCAATCAGGCAGTGCAACAATCTCCCAGGGAATTGGTGCAAGCCCCCCTCATCTTGTGGCAGGGTTTTAGAGCCCGGGCTCTGGCCTGAGCAAAACATCCACACAGCTATTATTAGCCCCACAGCGTAAGCCCGAATCTGTTGAGCTGGGCTCTGAAACTCGCTGTTGTGGGTTGTGTTTTTTGCTGGGTAGACGTGCCCATTGATGCCTCGGATCCACGAAACAGGCAGGACTGATCCTGCTCCAACCCATGGGAGGGATCATTGCACAGGATCTTAGAGGTTTGGGATGGAAATCATAGAATATCAGAGTTGGAAGGGACCTCTGGAGGTCATCCAGTCCAATCCCCTGCCCAGAGCAGGACCAATCCCCAACTAAATCATCCCAGCCAGGGCTTTATCAAGCCTGACCTTAAAAATATCTAAGGAAGGGGATTCCACCACCTCCCTAGGTAACACATTCCAGTGTTTCACCACCCTCCTAGTGAAAAAGTTTTTCCTCATATCCAACCTAAATCTTCCCCGCTGCAACTTCAGACCATTACTCCTTGTCCTGTCATCTGCTATCACTGAGAACAGTCTAGATCCATCCTCTTTGGATCCACCTTTCAGGTAGTTAAAAGCAGCTATCAAATCCCCCCTCATTCTTCTCTTCTGTAGACTAAACAATTCCAGTTCCCTCAGCCTCTCCTCATAAGTCATGTGTTCCAGACCCCTAATCATTTTTGTTGCCCTTCGCAGGACTCTCTCCAATTTTTCCACATTCTTCTTGTAGTGTGGGGCTCAAAACTGGACACAGTACTCCAGACGAGGCCTCACCAGTGTCGAATAGAGGGGAATGATCACGTCCCTCAATCTGCTGGGGGCAATGCCCCTACTTATACATCCCAAAATGCCATTGGCCTTCTTGGCAACAAGGGCACACTGCTGACTCATATCCAGCTTCTCGTCCACTGTCACCCCGGGTCCTTTTCCGCAGAACTGCTGCCTAGCCATTCGGTCCCTAGTCTGTAGCGGTGCATTGGATTCTTCCATCCTAAATGAAGGACTCTGCACTTGTCCTTGTTGAACCTCATCAGATTTCTTTTGGCCCAATCCTCCAATTTGTCTAGGTCCCTCTGTATCCTGTCCCTACCTTCCAGTGTATCTACCACTCCTCTCAGTTTAGTGTCATCTGCAAACTTGCTGAGGGTGCAATCCACACCATCCTCCAGATCATTAATGAAGATATTGAACAAAACCGGCCCCAGGACCGACCCTTGGAGCACTCCGCTAGATACCGGCTGCCAACTAGACATGGAGCCATTGATCACTACCCTTTGAGCCCGACAATCTAGCCAACTTTCTATCCACCTTGTAGTGCATCCATCCAGCCCATACTTCTTTAACTTGCTGACAAGAATACTGTGGGAGACCATGTCAAAAGCTTTGCTAAAGTCAAGGAATATCACGTCCACTGCTTTCCCTTCATCCACAGAACCAGTTACCTCATCATAGAAGGCAATCAGATTAGTCAGGCATGACTTTCCCTTGGTGAATCCATGCTGACTCTTCCTGATCACTTTCCTCTAGTCTAAGTGCTTCAGAATTGATTCCTTGAGGACCTGCTCCATGATTTTTCTGGGGAGTAAGGTGAGGCTGACTGGCCTGTAGTTCCCAGGATCCTCCTTCTTCCCTTTTTTAAAGATTGGCACTACATTAGCCTTTTTCCAGTCTTCTGGGACTTTCCCTGATCGCCATGAGTTTTCAAAGATAATGGCCAATGGCTCTGCAATTACATCCGCCAACTCCTTTAGCACTCTCGGATGCAACGCATCTGGCCCCATGGATTTGTGCTCGTCCAGCTTTTCTAAATAGTCCCGAACCACCTCTTTCTCCACAGAGGGCTGGCCACCTCCTCCCCATGCTGTCCTGCCCAGTGCAGCAGTCTGGGAGCTGACCTTGTTCGTGAAGACAGAGGCCAAAAAAGCACTGAGTACATTAGCTTTTTCCACATCCTCTGTCACTAGTTTGCCTCCCTCATTCAGTAAGGGGCCCACACATTCCTTGGCTTTCTTCTTGTTGCCAACATACCTGAAGAAACCCTTCTTGTTACTCTTAACATCTCTCGCTAGCTGCAACTCCAGGTGCGATTTAGCCCTCCTGATTTCACTCCTACATGCCCGAGCAATATTTTTATACTCATCCCTGGTCATTTGTCCAAGCTTCCACTTCTTGTAAGCCTCTTTTTTGTGTTTAAGATCAGCAAGGATTTCACTGTTAAGCCAAGCTGGTCGCCTGCCATATTTACAATTCTTTCTACACATCGGGATGGTTTGTCCCTGTTACCACAATAAGGATTCTTTAAAATGGTCGATCCCAAACCTGTAGGATTTCATGCAATGGTGCACCCAGTGCTGCATATGCCCACCTGTGTCCATGCAGCCTGGCAGCGTGCGGGGTGTTTATTTTTAGAAAGACACGTCCTGCTGTTCACCTCTCTCTCCGCCCCAGGGAACAGCACTGTGTAACTCATGGTTTCCATAACAGGGAACCAAAGGAACAGAAAATGCTGCGGTGGGTCTACGCTGCAAATGGAGATGTGATCGTAGCGTGGGCAGACATGCCTGTGCTGGCTTTCATCTAGCTAGCACTGGTAACAACAGTAGCAAAGATGTGGAAGCACCGACTTTGCCCGGGTTAGGTGCCCAGTGGAAACCTGACCAGAATCCTGGGTACATACGTGGGGTTGCCAGCCCTGCCAGTGTCCAGGCTGACCTGTCTTTGCTAGCATTAAAGCTATGCCTACTTTGCTATAGTCCCACCTTCATTTGCTGTGTAGACGCACCCTCAATAACCTTCTTTTTCCCGTGGCCCCCAAATGCTGCATCAGCTCTGTGCTGCCAACACCGTGACAGAAAGCTGGATGGCACCAATGCCTCCTCCGAGACCCTCCCTTGTCCCAGCGTCACTTTTAAGGTGATGGTGGTGGGGAGAGTCAGCCTGTGCTCCCTGTGGGGCTGTGAACAGGAAGATGAAGCGCTGCTGGCTCTGATGGCTAATGATCACACAGCTCTGCCAGCGCTTTTCACGCCTGACCCACACTGCCTGTGCAGGGACCACACTCATCACTGGCTCGACCAGTGCACCTTAGTCCAGACTTGGGCTGCGCCCCGTCACCCTGCTCTTTGCCAGAGCCTCTTGCAAATATGCCATGCCTGTTTCTGGGGGGAGGCGACTAGCCTGAGTGTATTTCTGGCTGTGCTGTAGCAGCCTTGCTTCCCTAGCCTTTATTAATCTCCAGGGTGCACTCACACTCTCCTGGACAAGCTGCACAGCATGGAAAATGGACTCTTTACACACAGAAACAAATCACTCTCTGCAGACAGCTGTTCTCTGAGGAGCAGAGCCTGGCTGGTTTAGGAAGTCTTTTCTGGAGCCCTCAAAGTCTGTGACAACTTCAGGCTCTGGGTGGCTTTGGCAGAGGGGAAGCAGCTCTCTGGGGGGCAGCTGGACCACCTTGATTCAGGTGGAGCTGGAAGGAGTACGCTTCTGAAAGTCAATCCCAGGAGAAAGCAACTGAGCGCAATACCCCCTCCGTCCTGATATTAGCACGTTTTTTCTTGGGGTTTCCCTTTCGTCTGTGTTCTGAGGGTCTCCAAGCATTTTACACACATGAGGCTTCACACCATGCTTGGCAGGTAAGCGAGTATTCTCTCCATCTTACGGCTGGGGAAAAGGGATAAGAGGTTCAGTTGTTGTATTATTTATTGGTATTGTCATAGGGCTTAGGAGCCCCCGCCATGGACTGGGACCCCACTGTGTGCGGTGCTGAACAGACAGAACAAAAAGATGGTCCCCGCCCCGAAGAGCTTATGAGTTGTCAGACGACAGGTGGCTTCAGGCAGCTGAGGCAGCACAAGGAAACAAGTGGGTGACTGGTTAAGGAGAGATAGTGTGGTGCAGTAGTCAGGGACCCAGAAGACTTGGTTTCTCTCACTGACTCACTATGTGGCCTCCTGTGCCTCAGTTTCCCCATCTGAATAATGATATATACCTGCATGTGGAGCTCTGTGTTTGACTTAACGTCACAGGGTGAGTCAGTGGCAGAGCTGGCAATAGAACCCGGCAGTCCCTGATCCTCAGCATTGCCCCTTGTTGGGCCAAACTTTGCTTGCAGCTGTGGCCCTCTTCATGTCAACGGGGCTGCGGTCAGGTGAGTGAAAGCCTAATGATATTCTGCCCCTTTCAGAAGGGAAAAAGGAAGTGTTGGCAGATTTGATGGGCATCAGTAACACCTATAGCTAGCTGGCAGACTGAGGTGAGTGATCAGAGGCCATGTATCCATGTTTTAGCTGATCAGCTGCTATAGGCATCAGGAAGGATTCTTGCACCCCATATCCTACCTCCCGCCACTCCTAGAAAAGCCTTGCACTATGGGCTTGGTGCATTACTGGCTATTTCCTTTAAAACCTCAGGTATTGATGGCTCTGGAAAGCAGGATACAGGGCTTGATGGACCAACAGTCTGATCCGATCTGACAAATCCTGCATTCCTCCATCCGTGGCCACATCTCAGGGTAATGGAAACGGTCGGGGGCGGGGGAGATGACAAACAACCCAACCTCCAGCCCTAATCCGTTTATCAGCTTCCTGAGGAACCAAGAGAGAGACAACAACCTGCTGGCAGAGAGAGGGGAAGCTGTCAAAGTGGAGAGGCTGCCAGGGTGGGGATCCATTAAACAGTGAGCTGCTCTCTTCCTAAGAATAACTTGCTGCCCTGGCTTCCTCTTGCTCACTGGACCGTCTCCTTGGCTGTGCTTTCGCCCTGTAACCAAGTCATTAAGTGTCATGTTTCTGGCCTGCCTCAGCCACCACGGCAACCCAACAGGCCACTCTGGGGCTTTGGGGCAAACCCGTCCCGTTTCTGTGCCCGGGGTAGCTGAGCAGGAGCCAGTGCTCCAGGGATCTGATAAAGCACTGGGGAGGAGGGGCCCTAAATAAACATAGGCTCCCAAGCCATATGCCAGGGGCCACACGCCTCCTCGGGGGCCCCATGCCAAGGGGGATCTGCTGGGCTCTGAGCCCATGGGAGTTCTCCTAGCCGTGTGCCAGGGGGGTTGATCTGAGGAGAATCTCTTAGTCTCTGTGTGAAGGGGGCTCTCCTGGGCTGTTTGCCGAGCTGAGTCCCTTGGAATGTGTGCTCAGCGGGGTCTCAAGGTAACGGGGGCCAGTCTCAGCCATATCACCATAGCCCCATGAGCGGGAGGGGATCTCTCTCAGGCTATTTGCCTACCCGCGTTCTCCTGGGTTGTGTGCCAGGAGGAATCTCATGAGCGGTGTGCAAAGGGCTGGGAGCAGAGGTTGGGTCGCTCAGGCTAGAAGCTAAGGCTGCCCTGGTTTGGGTGGGAATGGGGGGAATGCTCTGCCTGTCTGTCCCAACCTCTGTGTTCCTCACTCATGTCAGTCATTGGCCATCCACAGTCCACACACTCTACCCTCATGGACACAGGATCCACCCCACGGTCCTCTCCAGCCTTCCCAGCCAGAACACGCTTCCTCCTGCCTGCCTTCGCCCTGGGTAAGTGCTGCTCCAAACCTCAGACAGGCCTTGGAATTAGAGACCAGCTGACCTGCTTGGAGCCGACAGAAGCCCCAGCCCCACCAGAACTGTGAGTGAACCCTTGCCCTGAGCCCCACGCCTCCCACTGGGGCTGGAAAACGCCTTGAGGAAATCTGGCTGCTAGTTTTGGTGCTTAAAGGGGGGCTGATCCCTTTTGAAAACTTGGCCCATTATACTTCGCTTCCAGCCTGGGGATGCGGGGGAGGGGGGAGTTGTGATGCTAAATTCATTCATGGCTTTAAAGAGCTGTGAGAGCATCTGATGGAAGGTTCAATAGACATACAAAGTGTTTTGTGTGCGCTGTGCCAGACTCTTATGCAGTAGAAGGCAAAAACATGAATACACTGGCTTTTATGAATAATAATCGCCAGAAGAAGTGTGTCGGGGAGGAAAGTAGGGCATGAAATGCAGGGGAGTGAGACCAATGCCTGCAGTGACACCATTGAGGATACACACTATGGTGGCTTTCCGTCCTCAGGCTTCAGGGCATGAACTGAATCCCAGCTGGGGTCAGGAAAAAACTCTCCCGTCGCCTGGATTGAACTGCACAGTGAGCTGCATTATTAGGTGGTTAATGCCTTCTTTCGATGCATCCTGCACTGGCCGCTCTGAGATGGGGTCTGGGTCTAGACCCACCAGGGGATTCCTACGTCCGTAGACACTTGGGCCAGGCTGAGTTCTGTATACAGCAATACCTCCTGCAGGAGGAAAGGAAGCAAGGCTGGTGCTTGGATGTAGAGGAGAGAGACGCTCTCTGCTGTCCTAGCTGGGGTCCCGTTAAGAATTAGTTGGGTTAATTTAGTTTGCTAGCAGAGCATTGGATGGCCTTGGCCCTAGAGAAGGGGAGCTCTCTCAGCTCTGCACAGAACTGGGCCAGGGAGCTGATGGAAGTGCTAGGTGCTTGGCCTTTTCTCCAGCCCGGGGGCTTCCTGACAGCCTTTCCCCAGATTTACCACCCTTTGGGATGAGTTAATCTGAAGTCGTCGTCATTCGTTACATATGTTATAGCTGCATAAACCAGGCTAGCCTCTGCGGATGCACGCATGGCTCTCTGGTGGGCGAAGCTCTGGAGCGCTAACCGCAGGGACAAAATGGGGAGCTCTGGGTACGTGCATGCTGTGTGTGCATTCAGGTTGGTGTATGTACACTTCCATAGGGAGGCTTGACACTCTACTCCCAAGACCGACTCTTCTTCCTGACCCCCTCACCTCCCAGGATGGGCTCCTGTCCTGAGTCCTTCAAGGTCCTCCCTGCCCTCTCTTCCTCCTTGCTTGTTGCTTTGTCTCGTTGCTAAGGACCCGGCCGCCGCTCACGCTTCACATGTGCGGTGTCTGGCATGTAGGCGTGATCAGGCCGGGAGGTGTGGGGACCACGTGCCAGGATCACTGGCCCCGCACGCATGTAGCTGGATAGGGGATACCAGCATGGGTGTGTCAGAGGACAAGGCTCTGGTGGTGCCTTTATACCCCACCCCGATTCTTCGCAATCCGCTCCACTTTTTCCATCCTCTTTCTCCCCAGCGCTGCCAGTCCCCCGGATATTAATGTTGTTAGCTGTAATTGATCATCTCCTATGCTATAGCTACATGTGGACTGGCAATGCTGTGGTCCCACTCTGCCAGCTGCAGAATGGGGCGCAAAGGGCAGCGTGAGACCTGGCTTTTCAGACGGTTGTTTCTGTGTCTGTGCTGGCAGGTAGCGTCCTTGCATCGCTGTTCCTGGAAAGGCAAGCACAGTCTCCCCTTTGAGGGGCAGCTGGTATTTGAGGCAGGGGGCAGCTACCATGCTAAGTTACTCCTTGATTAAAGATCCTAATCTCCAGGTCTCCCAACATAAAGGCAACCTGGCCCTGCCCAACCCCAGCTCCCAACCAGCTTTTCCCTTTCCTATCCCTTGGGTGCCACCAGCTCACAGACCCATGACGGTGGAATGAGCAGCGGGTTAATGAGCTGCTGCTTCTTGAGAACTAGGTTGAAACCCTGATAGGTCACACATGACATGAGTCTGGCCCAGTCTCAGCCTTGCTCGTGTTTTTGCACATCTCAAGAAGCACCCATGACTGGCAGTTTCTGCTCAGGAGCGGCCCAGGAATGGAGGCAGGAGGGGAGGCTGCAGGGCAGGAGCGTGATGCATTCATCGAGCTGGGGGGGTGCAGATCGGAACTGGGCTATGCCGACAGGGCTGCAGGTGGGAGCCCAGAACTGCAATCTCTGGGGGCGCTGCAGGCTAGCATTGAAATGCATTGGCAGAGCTGTGTGCGGGTGCCCTGGAAGGGGATAGCAGGAGGCGCTGTGGGTCAGGGGGATTAAGCAGCCTTGGCACAACCATGTACGCCAAGTGGCTGTAAGCCTCTGCAATGCTCTGCTGAGGAGCTGGTAGCATCTCAATAGGTGTCAATAGACACACACCCGCTCTATTTATAACTCTGACAACAGGCCAGAGCTACTTGGCTGGGGGAGCTAATCCCTTACACTGCTCCTCTTTGTCTCCTGCTCCCCGGCTGCTTCCTCCTGGCGGATGCACACGCTTCCCATTCTAGTGCAGCAACTGGAGGCAGTACCCCAGCACAGAGGGCACTTGCGGGGCAATAGCTGGGTTTGTCAGCCGAATGGTTACTACTGGGCCATGCACAGTGCAAGCTCTCCCCTTTCCCTAGACTCCTACCCCGGACATCGTGATCTGTGGGGCTGCCTAGACAGTAAAACCCTTTGGCACTAAAGGGGCAGGAGAAGGATGGCCTGGTGGTTGGAGTGCACGCTGGGGATGTGGGAGACCAGGGCTCTACCACAGCCGCCTTGTGTGACTTGGGGCAAATTACTTAACCTCTCTCTGCCCCTGTTCCTTATCTGTACGATGGGGATAATAGCACTACCCGGCTTCTTAGGGGTGTTGTGAGGCTACAGACATTAGACTGGAAGGGGCTCAGATACTGCAACGATGGAGGCTAGATAAGTACCATAGATGGACGTGTTGCACGTACATACAAGGAGGTATGTGGACAGGCGTTTGCGTGGCTAGTCTAGGGTTCAAGAGCCAGCATGCCCCCCCTCCCCTCAGTGGGTCTGAGAGCCAACCCGCTCCCCTCTGCTTCAGTGCTTAATTTGTAATGAAAGAGGTGCCGGGGCTCAAGCAAGTGTTTTACATTCATAACTGGTGCAGCAAGCCCAGAGAGACTGGGGCTATGAACTGCCAAGCTAAGAACTGCCAGGGCTCAGCCCTGGCACAAAGTAAGCACTGCTGTGCTCCCTGGAGACTGTGGATAAATCTGAACCCTGACACGAGGCTGGTGATTTGGAAGGAGTGAATGGAAGCCCATGGGAAGTGTCCATGCTCTGCTCCCCGGGACAGGATTGGGCCTGCGTCTGTCTGTCTCCCCCCGGGAGCCGTCCCGCCTGTGCAGAAACACAGGTTGTTCCTGGCAACTGTTAGGAATGTGTTCGCATCTGGCCGGAGAGAGATGCTGCCATTGAAGAGGCATGTACTTGTGAAATGGGGCAGCTGCCTGCCCTGCCCAGAGCTGGGGAACAAGGAGAGGAGTGTGAGGTCCCCGCTGCCTCTGGAAGGCATCCAGGGATCAGGAATACATGCTTCTGGGGCAGGGTGGGTCTTCCAGGGGTGCGCTAGGTGACTTTGCTGATTTAACAGCCTCCGGGAAATTAATCTGGGTCATGACATTCGGCGAGCAAATGGGAGAGCCGGGGTCTCGTTAGAACCAGGGCTAACGCCGCCAGGGAAATTCACAGTGCAGCTCCCTGCTTCCCGCCTACTTATTATTCCGGGCAAGTAGAGCACAGAGCACAAGTTATGAACACTGCGGCACTGGAAAGTTCCCCTTTGAACACAGCCCTCTCAACGGCCCCACGACCAGCAGCTCTGCCGACTTGGGGCGCATTCGTGGGTGTGGGGGCTGGGAGGGTGTGTGGGGAGACACCAGAAGGCTTGTGGGATGGATATAAGGGTGGCCAGGCAAGCTAAGGTTAGGTACGCAGGTGGGAGTGCAGTTGAACTATGGTGGGCTCGCAGCCTAGCTGGTTGGTATTGGGGGTGTGGGGTGGGGGGAGACCCTGTGGGCTCCATGCCCAGCTGGTGGGGAGTTTAGGGCTGATGTGTGGGGGGGGCGGGGGATGAGAGGACCTGGAGGTAGGGGAGGGGACCTGGTGGCCTCAGAACCCTTGGCTAAGGTTCAAGGTAGCTGGTGGCCAAGTGCCCAGCTGGCAGAGCAGTGAGTGGCTGCTCGTGTCCCACCCCACTGGAGCAGAATAGCTCTGATTTAAACACCATATTCAAAAGAGTTTCCCTCCCCCCCTCCCTCCCCTCCACACAACGCACACCCTGGCGTGATTTGGAAACAGTACCCAGTTCCTGTGCTCTTATTTGGTTCCAAGCCCGCGTCAGAGGCACCAGCTGGCTGGGGAACAGGCCTGGAGAGGCAAGGCAGGTGTGAAATCAAGAAAGGATGGTGTCAGCACTTGCATCCCATCCACCAGCTAATCTCTGTCCCCCCCGTCCCCCCCGTCCCCCCCGCATCAGCCAGTCTTAGGGATGACATCACAACTAAAAGGGGCTTGGAACTGGATTTTTCTAATTAGCAGGGAAGCGCTGCATTGCATGATTCAAGGACTTTTGAGGGTCTCAGCCACTCTTGATTTTTTTTCTCTCTTCCCTTTTGCATCAGCTGCCTGAGTCCTGGGTGATGACCTATATCTGTAGCCAGCCCTGTCACACAAGGCACCTGGGTAATAACTTTTCCCTTCTATTCAAGGATTTACAAACACTCTTAACACATGCTAATTACTAAGCCTTGAATCTCCAGGCAATAACTAACTGAGGCACAGGGAGGTGAAGTGACTTGCCCAAGGTAGCACAGTGAGCCAGCGGCAGAACTGAACATTAAGCCTAGGACTCCTGATTGCCGTTCCCTTGCTCTAACCACTAAAGAACGCTCCCTCCTTGAGCTGAGAATCCATCCCAGCAATCCTGGCTCTCCTCTCCTCTGTTCTAAGCACTAGAAGTCACTCACTCCAAGAGCCACGAACCCTGGTTTCCTAACACCCAGGCCCCTACTCTAACCACAATCACGTCCTCCCCTCTTGGAGATGAGAACAGAACCTTGGTCTGGATTTCCAGTCCCTGGCTCTTTCTGCTTCACCACACTTCACTTCCTCCCTCCCTGCATGCCGCTGAGGAACATGGAGGATAGAACTGAGTGGCTTTGCGCTGCAGGGTTTCCAAGCCACCGTCTAGATCCAAGCTGGGGTAATTTTGCACCCCCAGAGTTTTGGACTGGAACAAGGTTCATTTAAACCCAGTGGGATCCACATGGTTTCACAGCGAAGCTCCAAGCTGAGTCAGCTTTGCCCAAGGAGCCAAGGCCGTGACTCAGCCATGGGGTGAAGGTGGAGTCTGGGACAAAACCCTCAACCAGGCAAATAGCTGGTGCTTTATACCCCACTTTCTTTGGGATCCCTCCCCCCGCCCTGAGTGAAGTTGACACTGCCAAAGTGGGCTCTGCAGGCCAGGCTTGGCCCAGGTTCCAGGAACCATGGGAGGGACCCACTGGCTCCTGTCCATTTTAAAAGCAGACTGTGGGCTTCCTCCCAGCTCAGTGGGTCTGGGTTCCCCTCCGCAGTGGAGGGAGACATGGTGATGGAGCAGCCAGCAGTGGGGAACCTCCTTGTGCTTGGCTTTATGTACAGGAGCATATGTGCGCCTATCTGCTCCATGCCTGCTGTTTACCCGCTTCCTTCCAGTTAACGTATGTTTCCATTGCTGTCCATCTGTCTCGCGCACTCTCTCCATCTCTTACTTTCTCTTTGCTTTGCTCTCTTCCATGCACCAGCAGGAATCTCTGGGCCTGATTCCGCAGCTGCCGCTGCAGCCAGTAGCAGTCACTAGCCCCCCGAGGCAGCAGAATTGGGCTCCCCTGGCTTGCTGTAATTGGATCAAGCTGCTCAGCTGGTGATGGCCTTGAATCGCTCTGGGAAGGATGTTGCTGGCCTTCCCCATGCAGACTCTAGCTGGCAAAGGGCAGGTGCTGAGAGCCCACAGCCCAGAGAGGAAGGGAACTCAGATGAATGGGGATGTCAGACATGTGGGTTTGGGCGGGGAGAGCGGTGGAGCTTAAAAGCTATTTTTTCTTCTGCTGAATGTTGATGGGTTTCTCATGTTACTCTGAGGTGCCCTGGTCCCCTGCCCCCTGGTGCAGCTGGTGCCCCATCACTGCCCTCCTGCTTTTGTGGTGCCTGCCCCCCTTGGCCTGCAGTGTCCCACCCACAATTCTGGAGCATAGATTCCGAGCTCACAAGCCAAGATCCCAGTCTCTGGCTGAGATCGGGGTGAAGACCTGGGAGCAGAGATCCAAGTTTGGGACGCGGGGTCTGCGTCTGGGGTGAGTGGTTTGGATTAGAGCTGAAAGGCTTCATTTTGGGGGTCTGGGATTGACTTCATTTTTGGGGAGTGGAGTGGGGGAAGGTTTGATTTTTGGCCTTCAGCTTTGAGGCAAGGCTCTTGGATGCGGGGTTTGCTTTTGGGCCCCGGTGAAAGGACGAGGGCCTGAGTTTTTGGGGTGGGGCTTTGGCTCTGAATTTGGGGTGACGGGTTGGGTTGCCGTTATCTCAACCAGCTCAACCCTCCTTGAGAACTAACTCCAAAACACGGTTCCCTCTCTGCTTGCTCTGGGCACAGCTGCTGTCTGCCCTCTCCTGGCCAGGCTGCAGCGAGGAGGCATCTCCGGGCCCTTCCCCACTCCAGACCTGTGGGCTTGGCTTTCCTTTCGCCAATCAGACTTCTAGGCTGCATGGAGGGTTTTGCCGTCCCCTCTCAAATGCAGATGCTGCCTTAGTGGTGTTCTCTGCTGCTAGCAGCTTTAGACTGGCGAGAGTTATAGCCTGAGCCCGGAGGAGCAAGACATCCGTGAGGAAGCCGCTGACACAGATGGGGTAACGCTTTCCTGACCAGGATCCTGCTTTTTTTCTTCTTTCTCTTCACCCTTGACAGAGACTCATCAACTCAGGCTAATAATGAGAAAATATTGTCGCATTTGTACTGCTTGGGAGCAGGGATTGTCTGGGAGGGAGCCGGCTGGAGTGGGGAAGCGAATGATTTAAGAGGCCAGGCGTGAGAAGCACAGATTACAGTGGCAGAGACCCAGAGCCAGGGGCTGTGAGGGAAAAGCCAACCCTGAGTTGTTCTATTCTGGTTCTCGGGCCACGTCCATCACCGTGGAGTCTGGACACCCGTTACAGAAACAGCATGGGCTACCGTCATGAGCACCCAGCACCGGTGGGGTCTATTCTCAGCTCTGCCCTGACGTGTAGCATGGCTCCGCTTCTCCATGCCCTAGCCTTGCCCTCTGTAAAACGGGGATCATTGAAACCTCCCGACCAAGGAGGGGCCTTGCGGGGAGCAGGTAGTTAATGTTTGTGTGAGACTAAGTGAACCGTTGTTGCTTTGCATATTGCAGGTGGTGGGAGCGGAGAGAAGCCAGGCAAACCTTGACTGTGCATTCCTCCTGGGTCCATTCACGTCCCAAGGTTCTTCAGGACGATCGTAACATGGTGTGCATGGATGTCGTGCCTTCCATCCCATGGGATTCCAAAGGCAGGCTGCATAAGTCACAACGGCATTTAGCTTTCTCGGTGTACATCAATATATAGGTATAAACAGTCTGACAGATATATCAGCTTTTTGCCCATTATTGAAATGCAGCTACTTCTGGGCTGGAAGGGAGCAGCCATTTCCCAGCGCAGAGCAATGCCGCACAGGAGTTTAGGACAGCAAAGTCAAGACAAATTCGGTACTCAGTTGAAACTTCCAAGTTTTTAGCTTATCCAAATGCTGTTACCCAGGCAGGAATTTGCCTCCTGTTGAAAGTGCCATGGGGCCATTAATGATCTCAGGTGGTCAAGACATCATTTTTATGTCTCTTCTGCAAGGCCCGGTACAGCAGTGCCTCCTAGCATCATGCTGGGGAATTGCCTCTCTCCTAACTCAGTGGGAAGTTTTCCACTTCCGGAGTCCATGTCACCACACCCAAGAATGCCACAGCAAGGTGGCTGCTCCTGGCCTGCCACACAAATATGGCCCATATGTTTATGAATGGCATGCCTGGGCATCCCAGGGTGAAGATGGAGAGTGGGCAGCTGCCAGTCATTCCTGTGTCCAGATAGGTGGCTCACAGGGCCTCAGCAAGAATGACTGATGGGTGTGGGGGGGGGGGGGAAGAGTGCTGGTTCCCACTAACACAGATGGGCAAACTTTTTGGCCTGAGGGCCACATCTGGGCATGGAAATTGGCGGTCCATGAATGCTCATGAAATTGGGGGTTGGGGTGCTGGAGGGGGGTGAGGGCTCCAGCTGGGGATGCGGGCTCTGGGGTGGGGCTGAGGATGATGGGTTTGGGGTGCAGGAGGGTGCTACGTGCTGGGACCGAGGGGTTCAGAGGGCGGGAGGGGGCTCAGGGCTGGGGCAGGGGTTGAGGTGCGAGAGGAGGTCAGGGATGCAGACTCCGGGTGGTGCTTACCTCAAGCAGTTCCCAGAAGCAGCGGCATGTCCCCCGTCTGGCTCTTACACGGAGGTGGGGCGCTGGCCAGGCAGCTCTGTCCTGTCTGCTGGTGCCACCCCTGCAGCTCCCATTGGCCATGGTTCCAGGCCAATGGGAACTTCAAAGCAGGCGCTTGGGGCGGGGGCAGCGTGTGGAGCCCCCTGGCTGCCCCTACGCATAGGAGCCGGACGGGGGACATGCCGCTACTTCTGGGAGCTGCAGCGCGCGTGGAGCAGGGCAAGTCCGGGACCTTGCTCCCTGGCAGGAGCTTGAGGGCCAGATTAAAAGGTCCCCTGCAAGATACATCAGGATGGAAACCACCCAGCTGACAGGTGGGTTATTCCCTGTTTGGATCTCTAGAGTCTGGTGTTCGGCTCTTCAACAAACAGGGCTCTGTGCTCCTGCTTCCATCAGCTGAGAATCCTGTGCAGGCATCTGCTCCGCAAACACAACTTCCCCGCACCCACACAGCTAGCACGGCCCCAAAGTGTGAGTGACTCTTCGCACGCCTGTCCCTTCATCTGTCCGTCTCCTGGCCTTTCTCTGCTCTTCCTCCATTGCTCTATTTTCTCCATTCTCGTTCACCCTCCCCCCACCCATGTGGAGCTCTCTTTCTCATCCATATTCAGAGACACGGTGAGACCTGCCTTGATTTTATCTGCTGTAGGAATACATTGATCCGAGGGCTATCAACCACGGTGTGCAGCCAGCAAACACAAATGCCTGTAGTACTGCATGCAGCAAAAGGGCTTCCGGAGGGACGTCTCTTCTCCATCCCTGCCAGCAGCTTTGGAGCAGAACCGACTCCCAGCTTGGAGCTCCTGAGAGCTAAGGCCTCAGTGGCCCATGCTTTGGGAGTAAGTTTTCCCCCCTCCCCCATGTACTGCGCTCTTCCCTTGAGCTGCAGTGCATGGTGGGAATGATGGCGATCATGTGGGTGAAATTCTGGCCTGGTTCATGTCAATGGGCCCAGGATTCCACCACATGAGTCATTGCATGGATGGGGGCTGGCTCCCCTCCAGGTCCCCGCCCCAGCTCTGTCACCCTCCTACCTGTCTCACCCAGGGGAGGGGGCATGGGGAGACCCCACCTCTTCCAAAGCTGGAAAAAAGGGAGAGTGGAAGGATTCAGGCAACCAGCTCCATTGAGCAGGATGTGATTCCTGGGTGCAGCATACACTGGCTCTCCCCTGGCTAACGTGGGGATGGGATGAGTTCCAATGGTGGAAGGAGATGGTCAGAAGCCCACGTGCCCTAGAGATCTGTGCACATCCCTGCTTGACTCTAAAATGCTTCTTGCTCACTGAACCCTTCGGGCTGCCGTGAGCCCAACCACAGGCCCACCCTGCCTCTGTGTAGAGAGCATGCCTTGCCGCCTTCCTCATCCTGTAGGGCTCAGATACTCCACGGCTGTCACTGGGGTGCCTTAGAGAAGGATGCCCTGCATCTATCCACGGGAACAACAGGGCAAGTCTCCCCTCACCACAGTCCCTCCAGCGGGCATCAGCTCAGAGCAGGACGGTCCGCCTGCAGTGACAGCGACGGAGGTCAGGCTCCAGGATCCACTCTGCCCGTGGCATCTCTGCTGAGCCTGCCCACAGGGTGGCTTATCGTTGCCAGCCGAACTGGTGGGGTTTTTGTGATGCGAATGCCTGTCCACAGGGAATGCGACCGGGACCCTGTGAGTAATTGCACAGAAGTGTCTGGAGAGGCAGTGGGCATGGGGGGGGGGGAGTTAGAAGATGGCGTGAGCGAGATGTAAGGAGGAGCTAGGAGCATGGTTTGAGAGGAACGATCCACAGGATGGGGAGCAGTAGGTGTGAGTGAGTGCAGCAGAACAGAGGGAGGTGTGATTGGAGGCGCCGGGAGAGGGGTAGGCCTGGGGCAGCTGGTATGTATCTGGAAAGATGGTTACATCGGTTAACATGATCATGGAGGAGGAGAGGTGGGTATGGGGCATGTATGACATGATCAGGGCTAGCCACAGCCTTGCAGAGCATGAGATGTGGTCAGGACGCTGACAGTGGGGCACCCCATCTCTAGCCC
Organism: Lepidochelys olivacea; assembly: GCF_965140295.1. Classification (NCBI taxonomy): domain Eukaryota; kingdom Metazoa; phylum Chordata; order Testudines; family Cheloniidae; genus Lepidochelys; species Lepidochelys olivacea. The sequence goes on along the minus strand of NC_140432.1, from coordinate 11,927,835 downwards.
CCTTGCAAAGCAAATACCACCTCTGTGAGCTCTGGCCGTGACACAATAGCCCAGTCCCTGAGCCCTGAAGCAGGACCTAGGGGAGGAAGAAGCTGCCTTTGGCAGGCCATGGAGAGACAGCAGCCAGGCTGTGGGCCCATTCTGCGCTGGTGTGCCTGCGATACGGGTGGCGGGGAGAGGTGGATTCAAATGCAAGGCTGTTTCTGGCTGGCTGGTGGTTGGGTACCGGACTGGGCCAGTGTGGGTGATGCTAGGTTGATGGTTCCACTGGCCCAGGAGCTAGGCTGCTTCTGCATGACAGAGACTGCTGTAAGTCTCTTGGCATGTGTCAGACCAGCTTCCCCGCACCCCCATCAATTACACTGCAGCACTTCAGCAAGCGGCTTCATTGCCAGGGGAGAGGAGTTCCCCAGCAGCCTCGCTTAAGTGGAGCGATTACTGCCACTCTTCACGCTGTCCCCTCCTCCATCTTCTTTTGCTCCCCCCTCTCTGCCTCTCCTCCATCCCTCCATCTAATTTGTCATCTTCTGCTTCCCTTTGTGTCTCCTCCACTTTCTCCTCTCCATTTCTCTCTCTCTCGCTCTTCCATTCTGTCCCCTTCCTTGCTGAGATAGGAGGCTGCAGCCCACTCTTGGATCAGACCAAGGTTGCTGGTCTAATTCCCTCCTGGCGTGGGGCTGGCTGCTTGTTTCAGAGGCAAGTGCCCAGTTCCTCTGACTCTCTGCTCTAATTGTGCTGACTGGAAAGGGCTGTGTCTGTCAGTGCTGCAGGGACGGGGTCACCCGGCTCTTGGCTACAGGGCAGAGCTGGCCCCTTGCTATCGACAGCACTGACAGCGTCCCATTCCTTAGACCCAGCTCCTCACTCAGCCTGGCCCTTGAGTCTGCTCCCTGAACTTTAATCCAGCCAATTAACTCATTTGCTTCTGGTCCTTCAGTGCACCTGCTGTACTGCCAGCACCCATTAGCCAAGCAGCAAGGACCCGGGGAAATCAGAACACGCTCAGCTGCGCAGCGGGGTCATTCTCCTGGCTGATTCCAGTACTTAGAGTATAAGCTCCTTCGGGCAGGGACCATGGTTTTTTTCTGTTTGTGCAGCACCTGGCACGCTGGAGTTCTAGATGCTTTTGTAATACTACTCACGATAATGCAGCCAGCCGCACAGTATGGGCCTTTCCTCTGCCGCACCTTGGATGATCAGCAGCAGCCCAGGGGAGAAGGAAAACCTGCCACAGGGAAGAGGACCTCAGGTCTATCCCCTGCTCTCCTGTCAGATGTCTGGGGCTTTGTTCATCTGCTTGGCTAGCAAAAAACCCAGAAAAGCCTCCTTGAGAGAGTGATGCCAGTGTCTAGCTCTCTTGGAACCCACCAGGGTGACTGCCTGGACCAAACACCCCCACCTGGGTTGGCTGGAATGTCTCACGTTATACACCGAGGTGCTGAATTCACTCACTGAGCCCTCCTCATTCTCTTTGGCTCCCTGTCCCCAGGTCCTGCTGCTGCACCGAGTTAATATTGATATTTTCCAGTCCTTACGTTTGCTCCAGCCTGACGGGTTTGTTAAATGTCTCAGGAGCCCCTGAGCCGTCTCTCTCCCTCCTCCCTTGGTTCTCTTGATGTTGTCACTCTCCTGTCTCTTCCACCCAGTATTTGCTTTCAGGATTTATTTGAACTGTAACAATCAAAATGGGGAAAAAATACCCGGTCCCCCCGCAGCTCCTCCACCACTCCGCCCTGAGCGCAGCACTGAGGGATGCCCTGACGTCTCTGTGAGGTACAAAGGCTCCAAATGCCTAATCCAAAAGGCACCTGCTTTTCTTGCAGGCTCACAATGCCCTTTGTGGCTGCCGCCTCCTTCTTCTCAAGGTTTTATTTATAGTCTGTCTTGCTCTCGCTTTCTCTCCGGCACAGCTGAGCTGCTGAACTCTTAATATCTTGGAAATGCTTCTTTGTCAGCTCAGCTATGCTCAGGCATTGGAAAGGTAGCAGCTAAAAGGGAGGAAAAAAATCACCTCAGGAACTGCCAAGGGTCCTCACTAGCACCGCTGATTGCTTCAGCTGACTGCCCAGTGCTTGTGGGAGCTGGCACGGGGGAGTCTCAGCCCTGCTACTTTCTCATCGCTGGTCACCTCCCGGATCCAGGGCAAGACTGAGCTGACTCCGCTAGAGCTGCGTGCATCTAGGCTGAGCTCAGGAGTGGCGTCACTGGTGTCACAGGGATGGGAACAGATTCTCCTCAGGAGCCTGGCCCAGATCCTCCACACTATCTAGGTGCCTAATTCCCATTGATGTCAGTGGGAGTTAGGTGCCTCGGTACCTCTGAGGATTGGGCCAGTGTGGGCGATGCTGGGTTGATGGTTTTACTGGCCCAGAGTTGGATGGTGCAGGAGAGCGAGTCCACTTCTCACCTGGGAGAAGTTGAGCCCTTATGGGTGGGGGGGAGGGGGGGGAATAGAGTCTGAATCTCCTTCCCAGACATCACTGTGAGTTTTCCAGGCAAAGGACAGGAGCTAGGCTGCATTGCAGAAGAGGCTCCATCTCTCCCTCAGCACTGGGTGCTTCTGCCTCCTTATTACCCTCCTGTAGGTTTATAGGGTGCCCCTAAAGCCCCCTGTGCAGTCAGCAGTCCCAGCCGTGAGGGCAGAGGGCAGAGTCCAGCCCAAGCCTCCCGCAGCGGAGACGCGAGGCAGCACGGGCTGTGTTGTCTGGCTGGCCACTCAGAGAGAACCTCTGGGTCTGGCTGTGTCCAGCAGCCTCATTAAGAAATGTATTAGCTGATCCCCCTCTTCTCTAGCCCAAGCGTGAGTGCAGGGTCTGGATGGCCTCCCCTGAGGCTGGTATGTAACTCCCCACGCTTCCTCCCATGAAATTGATTCCCCAGAGGTACTCCTCATTCCTCCTGCCTGGAGAGGACTGAATGCTCCTTCCCCAAGAAATCTGGGCTAGTCCATCCCTCGCTGGTGGAAGGGAGGAGCCACTGGAGGGAAACAGCAATGGGTGCGCAAGGCTTGCCCTCGCCAAACCAGAAGGGGGTGAGGCTGGGGCAGGGGAGAAAGGGAAAGTGGGGGCCAGTGAATCTGGCAGGGACGGTGTGGAAGGAGCAAATCAGAGCTATAGGAGCAGAAGGGGTGAAATATGCAAGTGGGGGAGTGGGATAAACTGAATGGCAGAAGGGGATGGGATACAATAGCACCTGGAGAAATGACCCCCCCCAGGCAGTGTGGTGAGTAAATCAGTTTGAATTGAATAACACCACCTAGTTCTTATCCATAGATCTCAAAGCACTTCACAAAGAAGGCCAGTATCATTATCCCCATGTTACAGATGGGAAAGCTGAGACACAGACAGGGGAAAGACTTTCCCAAGGTCACCTAGCGAACCAATGGCAGAGCCAGGCATTGAATCCAATGCTCCAGGGTCCCAGTCCAGTGATCTATCCAGTAGGGCACACTGCCTCCTTTTGGTACAAATGCTTTGTGGTCCTGAGCACTAATGGCTCATGGGAATACGTATGTTGAGCATTAATTCCCCCTTTTCCCGAAGACGTGATAGCTAGCAGCTGCAGGAGCACCTCTTTGGGATCGACATAGACACTCAGCCACTGTGTCTCAGAAAACATGGAAGGCTTGGACACTGCAGCTCAGCCGACTTTCCTTGGCTTCCTTTCAAGCATATTAATGACTTCTTTAGGCTCTGTCATAGAAATTCCTGTGTGCCTATTGCCCACCTAGTATTTAAGAAGCCTCCGTATTCACTGTTGCCTAGGTCCCTTGGTATTTCTCTCCTTGCTGGTCGGTTTCCTTGTGCTGCAGTGAAGTCAAAGCTGAACAAAACTATATCTGGGCTGGCCCTAATCTTCAAACACAGCAGGCGGCCACAGGCTGAAGCTGGGATCTCAGTTTGTTTGTAATCTTTAAAGGTGTAAGTCAGCCGTATGGAAAGAGCCAGCACAAAGGCCAGGCCCTACTCAAGTCCTATTTCAACCCGATTGTCAGGATTGAAGTAAGCATAGGCTTACACGGCTTATAGGCCATGTTCTGGTCCCACTGCAGGGGGGCCCTTCACCCCACAAGGGAATGGCACAGTGGGAGAGGATGAGGGCTTGACAGCCCTGCAGGCTGAAGCCCTCTGTTTGCCCACAGAAGAAGGACAGCATGGGCAGTGGCCATACAGGCACCCCACTGCCCTCTCTGCCCCATCTAGTCTACTAGTGCACCCCACCCTTGACCTACAAGGACCACCGTTAAGGTGGAGGGGGCGATCAGCCTGTGCTTCAATGCTATGATGACTGGTGCTACAATACAGAAATACAGTTATGCCTGAGAGAGAAGGATGGGTAGCTAGGTGGACAGCTGGCATGCATGCTGGTTGGCAGGTAGGTAGGTAGGTGGCATGCATGGTGAAAGGTAGGTAGGTAGGTGGCATGCATGGAGATTGGTTGGTTGATAGGCAGACAGCTGGCATGCAGGGTGAGAGGTCATCAGTCATTCCTTGGTCTCCAACTGTCACTCACCCCGGTGAAGCCAATCAATGCCAGTTGGTTGTGTGATGTCATCTGTCCACAGGGAATTTGACTGAGCCCCCCTGCCCCTCCCCCCCGGCCCTTTGGAGCCCCATTAACCAATGTGGAGGTGCTGCAGCTCCTCTGTGATTTTTCCCCCCACCTATTGCACCCAGAGCAGGAAAACTGCCTGAACCTACAGCTGCTTGGCTTGCTCGCCCCAGGGCTCCAGTGCTGAGAGAGGTCACTGGAGGAGGCATTGAACTGTCCCCCCTATCGGCGTCTCCAGCCTGCCAGCAGATCTGCCTGTGAATTTAGGCTGGAGACAGGAGACCTGAGCCAAGGAGACAAATGTCCCAGGATTGAGTAGCAGAGCATAGGGCTATTGGCAGAGCAATGTGCGGGGAGCCCAGGGATCAGTGTGGGGACTATGGCGCCTTTCAGCTCGCAGTCCTCTTGGAGCAGGCGTCCCTCCATGGCAGGGTTGGTGGAGCGTGCATGCAGAGCGAACAACGAGGTATGGCCAGTATTTCCCAAAGGGGACCACTGATGGTGGTGTGTGTGGGGGGGAAGAGGGATGCAGTTTTGAAAGCCCAAATTGAAACACCTCAAAGGATTTCCAGAAACAGCTGAGCTCCTGTTGGCTTTCATTAGTGTTGTGGGCGCTGGCAATCAGGCCCTGCGGAGCTGTCCTAAGTTGCCCCCCCCTCCCCAAGTGAAGATGCCCAAATCAATGAAAAATTGAGGATAAGGACTAAGAGGGGAGCACCCTGCCTGTTCCTCTCGCCGGGGCCTGGGGGAGGGAAATTAATAAAAATAACCACCAAAAAATAAACACGCTCACCCAGCGAGAGGCTGCCATCTGCTGTGTGGGCGTGGGAGCACGAGATCCATTGCTGGCACCCGGCGAGGCAGCTTGGCTAGTGGCGATGCCAAGTGATTTAGTGTAAGGGCAGGGATACACCGTGTTCCCCTGGGATTCCTCAGCAGTTGGCTCCCTTCAGTTCCTGTTCTTCGCCGTCCCCACCGCAGCGTGATGGGGCCGAAATATGGCACTGCACCCTTCCCTCTTCTCTCCCCATAGGACTCTGGGGATGGTGGTTGCTGGGCAGCAGGGGGCCGCGTTGCAGACTGCTGAGGGGTCAACAGGTAGGACTGTAGGTATGGACAGGCAGCCCAGACGGGGTGAGCTCTGACTGTGCCAAGGGAGAAATGAAGAAGTGAGCACACGCAGCTCCAAGTGGAGTCAAGAGGAGCTTCAGGAGTTTCAGATCTGTGCCTGTCTCAGTACCCTGCCTGTGGCTCCCTGTCCCTGGCCATCCCCTGCCATGTATTTCATTTACTCTCCCTCTCTCTCTCTGTCACTTGCACACACTTCGATCCAGCAAAGATCTTCCTTTTCCTCCTCAAAACACAAAGCAAACCCCAGGATGTCCCTGTCCAGACAGCTCTGGTGCCCGTCGCAATTACCCAGCCTCCCCTGCTTCTCCGCTAGCTGGCTCACAGGGAATACATTCTGGCTGGTGTCAACCCCTTCACTCCTCAATTAGTTGCCTTAAAAAAAAAGTGTTATTGAATATTTTCGAAGGAATGGTGTTTCCATGGTACCCAGTCAGGAGGTGTGTTTCCGTAGGTTTGCTGCTTCACAGGGACCAGTGAGTACCAGAGATTGGCCTGAATTGACTCTCTCCCTGCTCTACCACTCATTGACACACACACGAATGCACACAGGTGTTCACATGCACACCCACAGAGACACTCGCAAGCAATCACACACACGGGTGCATGCATGCTCATATACACATATGTACTAATACACAGACATGTGCATACTTGCACACTCATGGCCATTCATGCTCTGTCCCCCACCTCTTGACAAAAAAAGTTCCCTTTAATAATTCAGTGGTGGTGGTGGTGATGGGGTAATTGATCCTCATTTAATTTAGAACCAAGGAGAAGGGGAATTTGACACAGTCTTGCTCTTGCCCAAGGAGGAATAAAGCAATGGGTACGGAGCAGCAAATGAGTGCATCCCAGTGATTATGGCACAGAGCCACAGGGTGCTGATGAAAGGTGCCCACCCAGCACTCAGGAAGGACCAGGAGTTCGCCAGCCCAGTGGCTCAGTGGCAATCATGCTGGATGCCCAGTCTGGGGAGCAGCCAAGGTCTGTTATAACTGGACACAGCTCCATGAGAGTCAAGGAAGTTGCACCTGCTTTTGCCCCTAGTGACTTTGGCCTACAATGATTGCAATTTGAGAACCTCTAGCCTAGTGATTAGAGCCGGGTGGCAGGACTCCTAGGATCTGTTCCTGACTCTGCCACTGGCTCACTGAGTGCCCTTGAGCAAGTCACTTCCCCTAGTGCTTAGAGCACTGGATTAGGACTCAGGAGATCTGGATTCAGTTCCTGACTCTTCTGCGGGGTGAACATGGGCAAGTCCCTTCCCTGCCTACTGCCTCAGTTTCCCCATCTGTAAAATGGAGGTGATTCTAAACTCCTTTGCAAAATGCGCTGAGATCTATGGATGAAAATTTATGTACAATCTTGGGGTTATTACAATGGGCTGGGAATATTAGGCTGACCTACGCTTGGGGTCCTATTGTGCTCTGGTCCCCTCTCCCATCTTAATGCTTCCACTGCTCAGGGCAGGATTTTGTCCTCAGTCTCGAAAGCTGCTGCTGCTTCTTGGCTCCTCCCAGTGGAAATTCTCTGTTCGTTCTGTGAGCAGAGCAGAGGGGCTGCTACTGGAGTTCAAGGGCCAGATTTGCAGGGGACAGGACCCTCCCCTCACGCACACGCCATCTGCCCCCCACAGCAGTGTTCTCCAAAGGGAGTCTCATCTGTGGCCTACTCAGCTGGGCCGTAGAGTTGGCAGCACCTCGCAAAGCCCCAAGGAGGGGACAGGTAAAGCAGTTTATTCCCCTTGGCCAGGAGCAGAAGGGGCAGCTACTCCAGGGACACCTTGCTTGCTGTGCAGAAGTGCTGCCACAGAGCGAGCGATGCATCATCTGGAATCTCGCCCTCCATGACCATTGTCCTTCTTAACCCCGAGAGCCAGAGCCAGCGTGAGCCTGACCTCAAAGGCACCGCGTTCTCCTGCAGAAGGCAGTGCCAGCAACCCCTCTCCACTGAGGGAAACAAAAGCTCTGCTACTCACCGCTGGAGGGGAGCAGAACAGCAGCACATCACTCAATGGCCTCAGCAAGAGGCGTCTGTTCTTCTCTGCGCATCAACATGGGGGAATGAGATTTTTTGATTGCTGGCAGCCCACCTACCCCATCCTTCTTCTCCCCTCCCCTCCCCGAGCCCCGGTACATGTGACAAAGAGCTCTGCTGCTCTGAGCAGATGGGGGGAAAGGAGGCTGAGCCGAGTGATGAGCGTTCCCGAGCCCACGGGCAAGGTAAGGTGGCCCTGAGTCACAGCGCTGTGACGGTGCAAACACCTTGCTCACGGGAAGAGGGGCAGGGCTGGGGGCGGGGTGGGGGGGCGAGTGCGTCAGAAAGAGAGCTGCAGATGGGGGGGGGGAGCGAGGGATGGACAATAGGAGAGGGGGTTTGTACACACTCATTAGAGGCACTAATTGGAGGTGATTAAGCTGAGGAGGAGATTCTGTAGTCAGCACGGACACACATGTAAGGCAGTGCCAGGTCCTTGCAATGTGGCTCTGGCTCATTCCCACGTCACCCTGCTCTGCTCCTCTGCAAAATTGTCTCTGCTGTGAGCTGAGCTCTAGGGAGAAATGATGCATACGGGTTGGGGGGAGCAGAAGAAGGCGGGACACGGCACTAGGCACTGCGATGCACGGCACAGGCCTCCTGCACTTCAGCACGTGTTAAACTTTAAGCCCTATTGACTTCAGTGGGATGGGAGGACCTGCTTAACTTTCAGCCTGCACAGAAGTGCTTTGCTGGGTAGGGATGGACTTAAACATGCGTTTCAGTGCTTTGCTGAATCAGGGCTTCTGAGGAAAGGGAGAGGGCGGGTAGGGTAACCAGATGTCCTGATTTTATAGGGACAGTCCTGATTTTTGGATCTTTTTCTTATTTAGGCGCCTATTACCCCCCACCCTCTGTCCCGATTTTTCACATTTGCTGTCTGATCACCCTAAGGGTGGGGTCCACAGGGCCTGCCTGGGACATGAATTTGTCTCAGACCCTCACACAGCAAGCTGACTGGGGATCCCGGTTTACTGACTCCAGGAGGATGCAGGGCTCTGGGGCTGGAATTTGGCAGTGCGGGGAGGGAAGAGAGCAACTTGTGGCCTGATGCTTAGGCCACCAAGCCATCCCCTCTTGGGAATGGGCCGCCCCCCGAAGCTCTGCAGGTTTGGATGCACTTCTCTGCCTCTCTCCTCTTCTGTGGGCTTCCTCTCTTCCTCACTTGCTTTCCCAGCTCAATTTGGCTGCACGTGTGGCTGCAGTCTTGATTGTTCCAAGCACCTTTCTCTCCAGTCCCTGCACCCGCCTCCCGGGGCCCCTCGGAGGCCAGAGACACGTTGGAGGTGGCTCTAATGCAGCAGCAGCTCCAGGAGCATCTGAATCCCCCTGGCTCTGCTCAGTCGTCAGCTCGACAAGCTTCAGGGGCTGGGAGCTGTCAGATGGAACTAATGCGGGTGCTCCGAGGCCAAGGCCAGGGACGCGGGGAGGAGATCCCCATCAAAGCCAACGTGGAATGGGCCTGTCAGCGGGAGCCCAGAGAGCTGGAACGTGGGCCTGATGGCTGACTCTGCAGTCCAGGAGGCTGTACCAGAGCACGCATGATTGGAGACAGGGCTCCGGAGCATGGGAGGAGGTGGTGTGAACAATGACACTGCACCTGTCTGAGCACCCGGGGTTAAACCAGCAGTAACACTGGGGTTAGCCACTCAGATTAAGCGCTAAACAGTGAACTGAAACCAATGCAGTTAATCCAGTGCAACCCCCCGCCCCCCGTGTGGACGCTCTGGTTTCAGTTTAAGAGGGGTTTATCTCAGTTAAGCTTGAATCAGTTGGGAACCAGAAACAGAGTGTCCACACAGGGCTTTGCGTTGGATTAACCTTACTGTTGGTGAAGCAGATTCAAGTTAAGCGAGTGCAACGTTCCCACGTTCTCCTGCTTCCCGAGACCATTGTGCCGGGAGTCAGCCGCGGCTCCCTTCTGCTGAGCACTGGGCCCGACCTGAGCCCTGGGTGGGGACCTAGACGCCTCCCTGTCAGGACTCCATCCTGTGATCAGAAGAGGCATTAGGCTGCTTATCAGAGAGTAATTGGCAGTTTTCCTTTTTTAATCACTTGGGGCAGGGAGACCACTGGACATGCACTAAAACAGAAGCACTTAGGTGACATCATACTACTTAAGGATTATTTTAAGGAGGAAGAATGTAGGACACCTCCATAGTCCCTCAGGTTTTTAAAGCCCAACTCTGCTGGCCTGCTGGGATTCTCTGAGTCAACAGTTCCCCTCCCCTGCTCTGGGTTTAAAGGTTTCTTCAACAAGCTCCTTGTGAGCCTAATACATGGAGGTGAATCAGCACATAGACTGAAGAGCGAATAGAACAGAGCTAGAGATGATGGGAACAGCTTCCAGAGTGAAACCTGCTTATGAATGGAGTGAAATGATGAGCAGACAGTCAAACTGGGGAAGGGAAGCTGGACTTTGAAAGGGGAAGTCCCTCCTTTGTTACTAAGGAGGACCTACAGGGAGATGGTGCTTAGTGTGTAGAGTATGAATGGCGAAGGCATTTCCAGGGTTACCACTGTCCTGGCTGGAGGGAGCTGTGGTAGGAGGGGGAACATGGCAGAGGGATCCAGGAGGGGCCAAAACTCATTTATTCTTCTAAGTATTTGCTCTTTTACCAGTTTGTCACACTATGTCTTTTATCAGCTGGGGGGTGTTGGTGAAAAATGAGGTGGACCCATGCGCTGCTGTTTATCCACAGAGCAGGATTAAACTCTCCCCCCACCCCGCAACCAACACACTCCACCCCCTGACCCAAAGGGCCATTGTTCCTCACGGTGGCCTGGCCAGGCCTTGGCCTCAGCTGAGTCTGAAACCAAGGAGGCTGTTTGGGATGGTGGTTTCCATGCTGGGGATACTCATCCACCAGGAACAGGACAGAGATCCCACAGCTCATTTCACATAGGCCACTGGCCAGCTGTCAGGTGGCTGGAACTGGTTTAGACTCAAGCTGGTGGCCTAGAGGCCAGGCTCTGTCCCTTATTCCCAGTTATTCTTCTAAGGAGGCCTCTCTGTACAAACAGCTGCTGCTCAAAGGGGATGCAGAGATTACTGTCAGGGATGTATTCTGATGACGTAGGGGCTGCTTGTGAGTCAACTCTGTTGCTCAGACTTGCCATCCATGTGAACCTTGTTACTAAGTAACAAGGTAATGGGACATCAGACTATGAAGTTGCAACACCATCTCATTATAACACTGTAAGGTTTTGCTCCAAATAAACACAGACTTCCTCAATTGTTCCAGGGCCCATGGGGCACAAGAGATACCTCAACACAGAGGGACCTGTAAGGTGGTGGCACCAAATAAGTGCCAGGAGTAGTTGATATCATCCCAACAACACAGGGCCAAACTCCCTGCTGCAGTGACTCCATGAGCTTCAGGGGTGTTGTCTCGCAAGAGGATTTTGCCCCAGATTTTTATTGTGGAAACAAGACATCAAAGGGGACAATGTGATGGGGTGTCTATAACATACTGGCCCTGAAGGGTTTAATGGAGGCCAGCTGGCCCAATTATCCTAATAGGCTGAAGGCTGAGAGGAAAGCCCTAATTAGGGGAAGCTCACCTGTGTGGGAACAGCAGGGCTTCTATAAAGCCAGGAAGTGGCCCACAGCCAAGGGGCTGTAGGGAGGTAATCTACAGCTGTTTCCTGGGGAGAAGAGAAGAGAAGAGAAGGGGTGGGGTGTTTGGGGGCTGTAGTGCTAAGTAGCCCTAGCTCCTCACTGGGAGGAGGACATAGAGTGGTTGGCAAACCTTAGAGAGGACGAAGTGCTGGGGAGTAGGCAACAAGCTTGGGGACTGACTAGACAACTGCATGTTGTAGGGTCCCTGGGTTAGAACCTGGCATGGAGAGCAGGCCTGGGTTTCTCTCCCTGCCACTGGAGAAGTGGTACCGGTGGGGCAGTGAACTGGAAGCCTGTCTGGATTGCTGTGGGAGTAACTGAGACTGTGAAGGACTATACCTGGGCTGGGAGGGGGGACCCTGAGTGACCTGGCCAGAGGACTGAGCTCTGAAGAGGCTGCTGTGGTTCCTGGAGTGAGAGAGAGGCAGACAACCAGTGACCGAAGGATGGCGTGACACTGTGCCAACTGCGGAAGAGGGTGTTGACCTCAAAAGCTAATCGCCAGAGAGATCATGAGGCAGCATCAGACAAGCGGTAAGTGGATCACTGTGTCACAGAAACGGAGGCAGACTTGCCTCCTAAAGCAAGCCCTGTATCAGTGGTGTTCAACCAGAGTACCCTGGGGATACACAGAGGTCTTCCGGCGGTGTGTTAACTCCTCTAGATATTTGCCTAGTTTTACAACCGGCTACATAGACAGCAGTAACCAAGTTGTAACAAACTAAAAAGTCATACAGACCATGACTTGTTGATACGGCTCCATGTCATTCACATGGAAATGCAAGTATTTACTTTCCAATTGATTTATTTTCTTTTTATATGGTAAAAATGAGGAAAATCAGCAATTGTTCAGTAACAGTGTGCTGGGACACTTCTGTATTATGTCTGATTTTTGTAAGCAAGTACTTTTTAAGTGATGTCAAATCTAGAGGTATGCAAGACAAATCAGACTCCTGAAAGGGGTACAGTTGTCTGGGAAGGTTGAGAGCCACTACCTGGGGGACACTTCCTATGCAGAGCACTGGCCTTCACACCGGTAGGAACTCAATCCCCCAGCTGTTTCCTCTTTGCCTGCCTGCCCCATCCTCCGCTCTGACCTCACTTTCTTGTAGGAGCCCCACCCAATATGCTCTTGTGCTAGTTGGCCCTTTGAATGGGAGAAGGCTAGCAGCAGCCACCTTGAGTGTCTTGCATCTGATGGTTGTGGGTTGCATCTTCCCTGTCCTTTTAGCTTATGAGTATTTTTTGACTCCATATAGTTCTCTCCGTCTAGGGATTATATGCCTGGGCTGTGATCTTGCTGAATCTCATGTGCTAAGTAAGGTTGTATCTAGCCAGTCCTTGCAGCAGAGACAGGCAATAAATGTGCAGGAGGTGGTTTAGGCAGGCTCTCTCAGAACTGACTGTCTGTATGGTGCTCTCTAAATGTATTGTAACAGGATAGTGCATTGTCTAGGAAATGGACCTGTTGACAGTGGATGCCAGCAACAGGGGGTAGCTGGGTTGTTTTACTGCAGAGTAACAGGACCAACCGAGGTTTAGTGTCTCCTAATATTGTATCAAGTGGTTGATTTGGAAAGCATCACTTTAAGCCAGGGTGCCCAATCTAGGGCCCATGGGCCATAAATAGCCCACCAGAGCATTTCATAAGGCCTGGGGCCTGCTTCACCACAATATATTAATGGCCAATTTATTAGTGTTTTCTCATGTTTACCTTTTAGTTTAGACAAGTGTGTAAATAGACAATACATAGGCTGTTTCTAGCTAAATATAAAGCAACCTGAACTTAAAATATAAATCAATACAGGTGACTCTAAATCTTATTAAAATATGTAGAATCTGTGTGGCCCACCCAAGGTTGTGCTTAAGTTTGTGATTCTCCTGTGTAATAAGGTTGGGCCCTACTGACTGTAAGCTGTGAGTAATTCAGCCCTGGTAAAGGCTCCCTGAGCTCTCATTTACTTCAGAGCTCCTTTCTGTTCCAGCCACTTAACTTGGGTCTGGATTGGGGTAGCTAGCATCCCAAAGTTTGGCAGCATTTGGCTCAATCTATAACTCTGGCTCCACAGTAAAATTACCTAAGGGGAAATTTACCATGCTGCTAATAGAGTGAACAGCTGGTTCTCCATGGGCTTTGCATTGGCTCTTCACAGGGGTTATGGCCAATGGACTCTGCCTCAGCCTTTCAGGGTGCCAGAGATAGTTCCTAAGCAATGGTGCTGAGTCACACTATGGTATTCGGATGTGGTTCTAGATTGGAGCTTTCACAAAGGCTGAGGAATTCTGGGCTGACATTCCAGTTCTGGCTAATCTTTGACATTTATATATTCATGCCCCATGATCTGCAGCTCTCTAATGCTTTACAAACATTCATGAAAGAAGCCATGCCACCCTCCTCTGAGAAGATAGGGAAGTCTGATCCCCCCCATTTTACAGACAGGATAACTGAGGCAATGGACAGGAAAAGTGAATGGCCTAAAGCCGATGTGACTTGTGGGGGTTCATCCAGACCAGTGGGGCTCTCACTGCCTGCCCTGTAAGCCTGGGTGCCTCTCTGCTGTGCAGCTTTGGCTCAGAGCCCTGACCCAGCGGCCTGCTCCCAGCAGTGGTCTCACCCTGGCTTCCATCAGTCCAGTTACTCCTTGCAAGGTGCCCCCAGCAACCCTTCCGGTCCAGAATCTCTCCAAAACTCTCTCCCTGGCACTGTGCAGTCCATCTTACTGCATATTCAGTCTGCTGCCTCCAAAGAGCCAGTGACCCCAACAGCTTATTAGCTCAGCTGGGGTTAAACACCTCACCTTAATACATGGCACTAAGATGGTTGGTAGGAAAAATAGGAATAAGGTTATTAACAAAGACTGTAGATGAAAGTAGTTTCAAGCAAGAGTGAAAGATAGGAAAGGGTTACCAGCAAAACACAAAACAGGGTTTTTAGTGTCTAAAAGTAAAATCTAGCAAGATACACCTTTGCTGACAGTGTAAGAAAGTGTAGTAGGCATTCTCCAGCCTGTTTAGCAAGATGACCCACCTTTCACGGATATAAAGGGCTGATAAATCCCCCAACATTTACCTTTGTCTTCAAATTCAGCAAGCCCTCCTGGAGAGGGGTGGGGGGGTGTCAGCTTTCCCTGTCCGCCAGGGAGCCAATGCCATGTTAATTTTGCAGTCTCCTGTGATTCACAATACATATGATTTTCCTGCAACTTTGGATGCAAATGAATAGCTCACTGTCCCTGTTCTTGGTGGCAATTGAGCCTGAGGTGTTGGCCTCTGTCTGGAAGAAAAAACTTTGTTTTGCCTCCTTTGTCTGTTTACAGGCTCCAAAACCTAACACCAGAGCAGTCCATAATTTCACCATACAGCATCCTGAGGCATTTCACAGTGATATTAATGGCTTGCAATAGATCACTTGGAAACCACTACCAGGCTAGTCTCCATTCCATAGCATATATTACAAGACATCTTTCAAATGAATATCATGACAACAGTGCATGAGGGGTATTGAGCTGGCCAGCTGAGCTTCACTGTTACGTAGCAGGGAGCCTTTTGCCACCTGGCATTGGGGAGCTGGCAGGATCACAGCCAAACAGTGAGCTATTGGCAGGGCCAGGAATAAAACCCAGAAGTCCTGACTACAGTTCTGGTGGTGATCACTAGGCAGCCTTCCCTCTTAGCATTAGGAGTGAATTCAGGAGGCCTGACTTCTCACCTAGTCTCATCACTAGACTATAGTCCCTCCTGCAACCAGCTGTAGAACCCAGGAATTTTGACTCTGAATTCCTTGTTTGCTGGTAACACTTAACAGTCCCCTCCCACACAACCCCCTCCCCTGTCACCAGAGCAATTAAAAGCCAAATTAACCATAAAAATACAATGGACCATGTAATGCTGAACTTTTACCAATAAGCATGTTGCGGACTGGCACAAGCAGGTGACCCTCATCCACTATCTAAGCCAATCCGATTGGAGGGTGATGTATCTTTTTAAACAGTTGCCTAAGCAACTGTCACTCTCGAGGCAGCATCCATCACGCTGAGCATCTCTGAGCCATAGTGCATATATGAGCCATTATCATTCCTTCAGTATAGCCAAGCTGCAGTAGGCAGCATTCATTTAAGTCCCTTAAGGGATAAATGTGACTCATATCACCTTGCAATTTATCTAGCAGTGGGCATAAATACCCCATGGCATAAGTATAATCGCACTGACATAATCTCCTCACCTAGCAGCGCTAGCCGTGAAACGGACGATCCATCCAGAGACCCACGTCCAAGGAAGATTTCAGTGGAAAACAAATAGTTTTAGAAACCAATGAGTTCTGCTAATTGAGTTTATCCTTCTAAATGAATAAAGTGTACTCTAGTTTTACTGTGAATGCATGTGTGAATTTAGTTTGGGTCTATTTAAATTCTAGGGTGGTAGGCAGACCAAAGCAATGGAAGACCCCAGCCCCTCAGATGAGGGAGGGAACCACAGAAGGTAGAGCTTAGCTGATTATAGGGGATGAAGAATGTAAAAAGGCAGATTGCAGGCAGACACCAAGCACAGAACCCCAGACAGCATCCACCCCCCTAGGAAGGAGTTCAGGGAATCAGTGAAAGCCCCCCAGAGGAATTCTGCAGGGATGAGGGACCAGAAAAAAACTGTCCAGTCAGAACTTGCTGCTTCCATCCCCCTGTCCAGCTTCTTCCTCCTGTACTTATGGTCTATTTGAAATCCTGGAAGGGTTGGCAGAGACCCACCAGGTTAAAAAGTCCACCACCTCAAATAGGGGAGGGGCCACAGAGCCAGGAATCAACTATGCCTAGAGGATAAGAAGTGCTCAGATGCATGGGAGTGTGGTTGAAGGTGTAAAACAAGGGAGCTGAATGCGGGCACCGAGCAGAGACTCCAGACAATGCCCATAACTCTGTGAAGGTGTCCCAAGAATCAATGGATGCTGCTCAGAGATGGGGCAATGTCTAGGGAATGGAAATAGGTCTCACAGTCATACAGCTCGTCCCTGCTAAGTTTTGTCTTCCTGGGCTGATGGATGGACTGCTATGGAGACTGAAGTCCTCTGTCTATCCACAGAGCATAGCTGCAATGCAGGCATCAGCTGGATGAGCTTCCCTCCCCACAGCTGTCCCCTGCCAATGTGCTTCCTCCTTTCCTGGAGGGGACTGTTCCCAAGTATCCTGCACCACAGCTTGTTCAGACCATGGCTTCTGATGTGCCACAAGGTCACCAGTGACTGAATAGTACAGTGACTCCTGATCATGACACATGCCAGGAAGAGCTGGGCTTTAAGCACTGAACTCATTCCCACAGTCCACTTGAAGAAAACACCCAGTTGTGCCAATTTTTGGTTACTACTCATGTGCTCAGCAGCCTGGTAGTGAAAGGTTCTACTGCCTGCTACATCACCCTTTGGGCTAAGCAACCCCACTGGGTTATTCTCTCAAGTGCGACTTCAGAGTGCCCATGAGGCTGTACCCTTCCGGAACAAAACATAGGGCTTGTCTACATGGGGACACTTGGGAAAGCTAATCCAGATTAACCGAGACTGAATTTAAAGCAAGTTAGTTAAGCTTCATTAAACCCCTGCATGGGCACCCATTCAGAATTCATGGGGCTTTAGTTTAGTTTATCTTAATTCACTTCCAAAGTGACTAAAGCCAATGGGACTGTGGCAATTTAGACTAGCAGAGAGTTCAATCCCCAATGTGACCTTCAGAGCCTCATAGTCCAGCAGGAGTTCATGGCCTGTGAGGGTAAATTCAGAATACCTAGGTGGTCCCGATTGTTTGCTCCCCTGCACTTTCTACACCAGTGCAAAACACTCTCCAATCCAACTGGGGTGCATTGCCTCCATTTGGCACTCTGCTCTCGATGCGGATAGGGTGCTCAGCACTGTACAGACTGACATGGTGAACAATAGTTCTGTCATTAATACAACAGCAATGGTTCCCTGGATGCTGCACAAGGGAATAACACCTAATACAATATCCTTGTCAAATACCCACCTCTAGTGTGTGTGTGTAAAAACACACACAGTGCAACAGAGGGGCTGGCAGGGAAGGTGATAAATATAGGGCCATGTGGTGCTGTTCCAAAAGCAGGCTGGAGAGGGGTGTGAGGTGGTGGTTTTAAGGGGGAGGGACAGATTGGAGGAGGGAGGGAGTTCCATGCTGCAGGATACCATAACAAAAGGGCATTTGCTGGTTGACATCAGAGGTGGTGGGTGGAGTGAGTGCATAGGCTAGTGCAGGGTAAGACTAAAGGAGTGGAACTTGGCCTGCCTCAAGCAGCTTGCAGACTAGATATGGGCTCAAACCAAGAATACAGAGCCACACCCCTTCTCTGAAATTTGGGAAAACTCCACGCTGCATTCATGGCTGGGCAGCATCTCTGGAATCCAGTGAACCCAAACTTCCATGTATTTATATTATGGTAGCACCCAGAGGTCCCAAATTCAATGGGAGGTCCCACTGTACTAGATGCTGTACAAACAAAAGTACCCTGCCCCAAAGCATGGGAGGGGAATTGAGGCACAGAGGTGAAGTGACCTTCCCAGGGTTAGTGGCAGAGCCAGGAAAAGATGCCAGGTCTCCTTACCCGAGGCTAGTCCCTGAACCACTCTGCTGTGTTTCTCCCTGACCATGTGGGCAGGTTGGCTCTGGGCTTGTCTTGCCCTTCTCTTATCTCAATGTAAGCGGGGGAATAGTCCCGCTATTATGGCAAACTTTTCTGGCTTCTGCACTACCCCGGTGAAGTGGGCTAGCGAAAGGATCCAAGCCCTAGCTCCCACTTCCTTTACCCAGTGGCCTCCCTGCCCTTGAGGACTCCCCTTCCACTCTCCTGTCTGGCAGAGTCCTCGTAACCCCAACAAGGCTGGGCCCAGGATTCCCGGGGGGCTCAACCCCCAACCCTGCTGTAGTCACCTAGGACAGGGGCTAGGGTGTCCCCACTCCAGGGTACTCTCTCTGCGCTAGGCACTTCTCTGACCCACTGACCATTACGTACAAGTTAAAGCAAATGCAAGTTATTTAATCCACAATTAATTTTAAAAAGAAGGGAAAATGGGAAAAGTTAAAGGAAACACATCACCCCGCTCTGTGGCAGGGAACATCACAAACAGTGTCTCTGGAATGTCAGGGCCGTTCAGTCTGTTCCTTGTAAGTCCCAGGCCTTCTTCTCAGGCCCTGGCTGTGCTGCAGGGATGCTGTGGGTTGGACACTTGCTCTGGTGGTGGCAGGACCCTTCTTCCCAGTGTTGCCCCCAGCCTGTCAGGGTTATGATCCAAGCCTGGCCTGCAAAGCCTCTTGGCTGAGATGTCTCCCGGTGCTGGGCCCGCTGCCCAGGGTCCCCCTCGGTCTCCCCAGCTACTCACCACACCGGGCTCCAGACTGCTTCAGCCCCAGCTCCACCACTCAGTCTCTGCACGGCTGCTGCTCTGCCTCCAGCTCCCTTGGCTGCTTCTTTGGCCCCTCTGGCTCTGGTTGCTACAGCTCTGCTCCCAGGACAGGTCTGCTCTGCCGGCTGCTTCTGTGACTCTGCTCCCAGCACTGACCTGCTTCCTGGGCTGCTTTTCTGGCCCCTCTGGATCTGGCACAGCTCTGCTCCCCAGCTTAGCTTGGGGCCCCTGCTTTCTCCTTAGCTCGGCCCCACTCTGTCTGACCCAGGCAAATCCCGTTCACATGGAGGACGGGACCCCTGATTAGCCTGCCCACCCTGTCATTCAGGCTGACCTGGAGCATTAGCCTCACCCCATTGTTCCTGGGGACTATCAGTCTCAGGGTCCTGGTTTCCCATAGACCCTTCCCCTTTTAGGACTGGGAGCTAGCCAACCAAAACACCCCCACTGAATGTTAGTAAGGGGGCAACAGTCCCCTTATGTCAAGTTCCTTTGAGCACCTACTGTTGTCCCCTGCTCTAAGTTGGTCTTGCATTTACCGCCCCCCGAGGAACTGTTGTAAGGAGAGTCTGACTCTGACAGGTCCAGGCTGAATGAGCAGCTCCCTTCTCTGCGACCACTCGCAGGGAGTCAGTCCAGGGCCCTACCCCTACATCCGGCTCCCGGGCCGGGCCCTGCACTACAGCTGTGCTCCTTTCTCCTAGTGGCTCAAACCCTCAGGCCCAAAGCTGCCAGTGTCGCAGCTTCGCCGGTTCATCTGGCCCCGTCCCACAATATTGCGTCTTGCCCTGGCAATTCACCTGCCTCTTCCGTTGCTGCTGAGCACTGTGGGATAGGTGCTGTGGGGTCCCAGAATGCCCTGGGGCAGATGTGGCGACAAGGCACCTAAGAATCCAGGGCCCTGCAAAAACTTCCTCCTGGTTCTCTACCTGATGCATTATCTACCGCTTCCAGTGGCGCCCATGGCAGCTGCAGGAGCTCAGCCCCTCTTAGGATCAGACCCTTGTGGAAGACAAGGGGGGAATCCTGGTCTCCTTGAAGTCCATGGGGAATCTTTGTATCTCATGCAAGAGAGATGCTCTCTGGGACTGGATTCCTCCATCCTACCCCTTCCTCCTCTACGGCTGGGTTCTCTGAAGATGTCATTTCAAAGACTGCCAGGGAGGTCTCTGCAGATGGCTGGCAGGACCACAGTGAGAGACTCATTGTCACCGGTTGGCTGGCCCTTTAAGGGGAGCTGGGCCCCACCTCACCTGTGACTGATCAGCAAGAGGACACTGTTGGGATGGGGAGCTATAGGAAGTAGGCTGGCTCCAGGGGTAGGCCTGGCACTCATGTGAGTGGCTGGTAGAGAGGGCCTTCTAGGGAATAGATAGGCCCAAGCAGAAGGCCCAGGCTTGGGCAATGAATGGGTTTATAACTAGAATGGATGCTGAATTGTTATATTGTGAAGTCATAAAGGTGAAGCCCTGAGAAAGAGGAGGGACTGGTGTCGGTCCTTTCTGGGCTGGGAAGCCAGGCCAGTAGCTTATGCTCACTTGGTGCATCTAGCAGGAAGTGGGGTCACCCTGGGCAAGAATAGGACATATTGTGCCAATGGGATCAATGCACAAAGCAATTGCTCCTGCATTGCCCGGGGCACCAGCAGGTTCTTCTCCAGTGCCTATAAGGTAGGGACACCCTATCTCCCACCCCCGAGCTTTGGCTGCCACAAGAACAAGGGCGTTTCATAAGGGGGCAGAGATGAATCACCAACCCAAGGTGGAAAAGAAGCCCTTGAGGAATTCCACCATGATTTCAACAATTTCCATCCCACCACCAACCTCAGCCTGGTCCAGTCCACACAAGAGATCCACTTCCTGGACACTACAGTGCTAATAAACAATGGTCACATAAACACCACCCTATACCGGAAACCTACTGACCGCTATTCCTACCTGCATGCCTCCAGCTTTCACCCTGACCACACCACACGATCCATCGTCTACAGCCAAGCTCTGCGATACAACCGCATTTGCTCCAACCCCTCAGACAGAGACAAACACCTACAAGATCTCTGTCAAGCTTTCTTACAACTACAGTACCCACCTGCAGAAGTAAAGAAACAGATTGATAGAGCCAGAAGAGTTCCCAGAAGTTACCTACTACAGGACAGGCCTAACAAAGAAAATAACAGAACGCCACTAGCCGTCACCTTCAGCCCCCAACTAAAACCCCTCCAACGCATTATTAAGGATCTACAACCTATCCTAAAGGATGACCCAACACTCTCACAAATCTTGGGAGACAGGCCAGTCCTTGCCTACAGACAGCCCCGCAACCTGAAGCAAATACTCACCAACAACCACATACCACACAACAGAACCACTAACCCAGGAACTTATCCTTGCAACAAAGCCCGTTGCCAACTGTGCCCACATATCTATTCAGGGGACACCATCACAGGGCCTAATAACATCAGCCACACTATCAGAGGCTCGTTCACCTGCACATCCACCAATGTGATATATGCCATCATGTGCCAGCAATGCCCCTCTGCCATGTACATTGGTCAAACTGGACAGTCTCTACGTAAAAGAATAAATAGACACAAATCAGATGTCAAGAATTATAACATTCATAAACCAGTCGGAGAACACTTCAATCTCTCTGGTCACGCGATCACAGACATGAAGGTCGCTATCTTAAAACAAAAAAACTTCAAATCCAGACTCCAGCGAGAAACTGCTGAATTGGAATTCATTTGCAAATTGGATACTATTAATTTAGGCTTAAATAGAGACTTGGAGTGGCTAAGTCATTATGCAAGGTAGCCTGTTTCCTCTTGTTTTTTCCTACCCCGCCCCCCCCAGATGTTCTGGTTTAACTTGGATTTTAACTTGAAGAGTGGTCAGTTTGGATGAGCTATTACCAGCAGGAGAGTGAGTTTGTGTGTGTATGGGGGTGGGGGGGATGTGAGAACCTGGATTTGTGCAGGAAATAGCCCAGCTTGATTGTCATGCACATTGTGTAAAGAGTTGTCACTTTGGATGGGCTATCACCAGCAGGAGAGTGAATTTGTGTGGGGGGGTGGAGGGTGAGAACCTGGATTTGTGCTGGAAATCACTTTAGATAAGCTATTACCAGCAGGACAGTGGGGTGGGAATAGGTATTGTTTCATATTCTCTGTATATATAAAGCCTGCTGCAGTTTCCACGATATGCATCTGATGAAGTGAGCTGTAGCTCACGAAAGCTTATGCTCTAATAAATTGGTTAGTCTCTAAGGTGCCACAAGTCCTCCTTTTCTTTTTGCGAATACAGACTAACACGGCTGTTACTCTGCAACCCAAGGTGGTGTAATTCTCCTAGTGCAGCAGGAAAAGGCTCATCCCTGCTGGCATTCAGGAGCTAATTGTCATGCAGCCACCAGTGCTTGGAGCAGAGAGACCGCAGGCCAGTTGGGGGCGGAGGGAGGGAGGGAGGGGGATGAAATGTCAGCAGCGTGCGGGGCTCGTGGGGTCAGCTCTGGAAGTGCCATGGCGAATGTTTAAAAAGCACTTAAGAGGAGCCTCCTTAACCCTCTCAATGTTCTGGTGAGTAGCACGATGCTGCAGAGCCAATAGCTTAACTCCCCAGCCTCAGATGAGTGGGAGGCAGCATGAGGAGGCAGGAGCAGGGGCTGATGCTGTTGATCGGGGCTTTTTTTCATACTATCTTAAGTTGGTTGGTTTGAAGTTTTTTTTTTTTATGGCTTTAAAAATAACCAGGCATGTCTCCCTGAGGTCTGCCAAGGCACTAACTGCACAGCTGTATTGTAGAGTGCCTGTTGCGTCTGCCTTTCGACCCGGCGGTCCCCATGGATGGGTAGCCTTAGGGTGCCTGGCTGTCTGGTCCTGGAGACAGGATAGTCCTGGGCTAGCTGGGATCCTTTCGCTGCCTTGGCTTAGAAAAGGACCATCCTCCTGGCTTGCAGTGCCCTGGATTAGAATGCTCTTCTTTGCTGCTATAACCACCGTGCAGGGTGGAACCTTGATTTGACACCTCAGCCCAAAGACCTCGCCATGCTGAGACGCTGGTTCAGTACTGATGCAGACAAAAGGGGACACCTCCAGCATCTTCTTTGCAAGGTCTCCCATCACACCACCTTGCTTCCCTTATGAACTGCCGCAAGGTCATATCTTACCAAGGTCGACAACATAATGATACTGGGTCAATTCTTTATTCCAGCATATCTCCCATGGGCTTCAGTGGGAGGTTTGGCTGAGTAAGAACTGCAGGACGGTTCCCCTGTTGGTTTTAGAAGTCATTGGCCAAACCCATACTGCTGCTCTAAAGGATGTGAGTGAGGTCCCATGTGTCTTTTACCAAGTGATTTTTTGCTTTGTAAGCTGTTATCTTCTGCATTCATTGGATGGAAGGATGCAGCAGTGTGTGGGTAGCTGGGCTGTTTGCATAATAGGTGTTTTGCAGTAACCATTTCATTTCTTAAAAAAAAAAAATCATCTTGCACATTGTGGCTGGTTGGAATATACCAAGGATCTGCTGTGAACAACTCCTAGTCAAGCAGGAGTCCAAGGTCACACTGTCCTCTGAAAGGTGATATTTTCTTCCCTCCTCCCCCAGATTTGCAGTAAGATCTTGGATCTCTCCTATCGCCTTGTGAGCAGCTAAGATACTGTGGAGATGAGTGAGGACTAATGTCAGGATGGTGGATGCATGGAAGGAAAGGGAGAGAGTTGTGGGGCATTGATTGTTTCCATACTGTTGATTTCTCTACACTTTTTTTAGTTTCCGTGGATGTGCCCAATTCATAGTTACTCTGCAGCCTGTTTGTGCAAGGAAAGGGGCCTTAAATTTGCCTTAAGTCCCCTGTAAGGAACACCTTTGGCACAGGGATCCCTGCACTACTGCCCTGGCAATCATTCCAGGGCTGAGGTAGGGCATTGGCAGACTGGCGGAAAGATGGGTGGGAGGGGGCAGGGTCAAGGCAGATCTATGTCCTGGTGATTCTGCATCCCGGCAAAGCCCCATAGAGATCACTGAAGCTGGGGCACAAATAGGGGCAGCTCTGGCCTATGCTTACAGTGAACAGAGTCCTGCAGTCTGTGCAGGGATGACTCTGTCCCACAGCCATTACAATGGGCCAGCTCTGAAGCTGTTACCCTGTGCGTACCCAAGTAAAAGTCTCATGGAAATGGGTGGGAGCTGGGATTCAAATGCATGTGAGGACCTGCAGATTGGGCCCATTGCTATTCCTTTACCGAATGGACTTGGCAGAAGTCACTAATTCCTAGTCTCTCTCTCAGCCACAGGTGTGAGATAGACGCAAGGGTCATCAGTACTGTGCATTTCCAGCTGATGGTACCTCTGATGTAAAGATCCCGGGATGCCCCAAAACAAGAGGGCGAGAGTAAGGAGTTCAACTTGGCTGTTTGAGGATTTCATCCACCTGGTTTGGCATCAGGCAGAGTCGCCAGGGGACTGTTTGACCCCTGCCTGTCCTGCACTGTGAGGCTGCAACAGTAGCAATAGGCCACATGACCCTTGTTGAGCAGGGGGAACCCTCCAACACAGCTGAAGCAGATGGGCTACGCCCAGAGGGCTGGGGAGAGAAAGCAGCTGGTGCTGGGGCAGTGCTTGGGCTGGGAGAAGACTGGCCAGCTGGCGTTATGGCCTGGTAACATTGAAGGCCGGGTCTGAGAGTGTATGGGGACCCTGAAATGAGCAGCAAAGCATGGCTGTATTGGGACACTGATGTCCCAGAGCCATGAGCCCGAAGCCCGGTGACACAATAGTGTACCCTCGCACTGCAGTACGGCATGGCTGTGGAAGGGCATTGCACCTTAGCGGCACTGGCGTGGGCTTGCAGTGCTGTGTAACCATTTTGCCTGATATGCATTGGGGACATTACGGCTCAATATTAAGTCCTGCTATCAGAAGGCTGCTGTCCCCTAAGCTCTCACCTCCATCTACCTTGCAATTACCTCCGCCTGGCTTCATTGTAAATATGGCTGTTTCTCTTTATATCCGATCGAACGGTGCTGCTCGGCTCTGGCAGTTCAACGTGCCCAGGTGATCCTGTAGGACTGGGTTGGTTTTTGCAGCAGCAACCTCTCGAGCCCTTTCTGAAATCAGGCTTGTACTTGAATAAGGTAGTGAGAGAACTGCTTCCACCTGCTTTCAGGAGCACAAATCTGGGCCTGGTTTGTTTGTTTGTTTTTTGCACCGCATTAATGGGCTTCGTTTACAAGGTGCTCTACAAGCCCTTTCCTCCTTCCCATGAAATATTTGCATATTCAAATACCCTTTTCTGCCAGGGCTCAAAGGCACCGCTTGGTTGGTTGGTTTTCAATTTCAAACATTCCCATGAGCCTCATGCTAATGAGGAGCGGAGCCCACCTGGCAAAAGCAAATGGAAATGTGTTTGGAGAACAGGCAGGGCTGACAGCCCTGGAGACAGAAACCCAGCAGGGTCACTGCTGTGTCTCAACCCTTCCTTGGAAAATGGACCCTTCTATCGGTAAGAAAGGAGCCCACTGGCCTGTTCAGTCCTTGGCCTGTCTACTGAGGTGGCCAGCAATGGGGCCCATGAGTCTCAGTTGTGGTAGTGTTGAGTTTGTGATGCTGGCATCTGTGTCAGTGGGGAGGTGGAGATGCTGGCTTTAGGACAGCTGCTACAGCCTTCAGCTCGGGTCCGGGCCCCATTGTGCTCAGTGCTGTACATCTGTGTAGTAAAAGACAAGCCTTGCCCTGATGAGCTTGCTGCCTGACAACTCCAAGAGTTGGAGAAAATAAATACCATTGTCCCCATTTTAAAGATGAACTGAGGCCTGGAGATGTGACTTGCGTGTGATCGCACAAGGAGTCTGTGGCAGAGCTGGGAATGAACCCAGAATCCCAGTGCCATATGCACCAAAACATCCTTCCTCCAATTCCTTCCCTATCCTGGCCACGATCACTGAACTGTCCTGCACCTGCACTAGCATTCTCGAGGTGAGGCCCCTTGCTAAAACTCCCCACTCTCCAGTGTTTTCAGGCTGTCCTGGAAACTGTTCCCAGAGCGTGTGCCTTTGCAGTAGTCATTCAGCACTGAGCAATGCACCTTCTGTAAGTGTTGGGCAGGAAGAGAGATGGTAGAGAGGGAATCATGGCTCAAGTCTGATGAAGCTGCAGCAGCCGTAAAACAATATTTGTTTTTTGCTTCAACAGCTTTCTAACAGATTCTTTTGGCAGAGCTGACTGCAAACTGCAATCTTAAACTGTAGGACAGCTCCTGTTTCCAGCCCTTGGAATGTGAGAGACAAATTGTTTGGGTTACAAAAACATGAAAAGCAACACATTTTGTTTTTGCAATATACATTGCTCTTCATGCCAAATTTTTTTAGGGATGAATTTCTAATCCACTTTGCAGATGCTTTTTAATAATGCCTTGTATAGCTAATTGCTAGGGTACATTTCACAGTGCTGAGCGTGGGGCTCCAGCTTACATGACCCCTCTCCCCCACTGACTTTCACATGTCTCTCACCTAACAATTGTATCTGAGAACTTAAATATGAAGCAGTTATGCCAACTGAACAACATCAGGCCAATAAAGGTTGCTGGGAAAGTCCCTGAATGAGAAAAATAGAAAAGAGTACTTGTTTAAGTTGCAGGGAGTAAGAGAAAAGGGGAGGCCAGCATTCCTGCATTTTCGTACCAGATGTTCTGAACAGTGTTTAGAGGAGACACTGTGTCCACTCCCTGTTTCTGTTTCATGTATGTTAACTCCTCGTCTCCTGTTTGATAACTGGATTGATAAAGTTGGGGAAGCATAATGACTTGCTAAAAGTTGTATACAATAGGGGATAGGTATGCATGCATATAGAGAACTTTTAACTAACAAAGGGGGGGAGGGGTTTGGGCTACTTCATGAATCTGATGCAAAGGACCTGTCTATAAAAACCTGTTAGTTTTGCTTAGGAGGCAGCTGGTTCTCTTCAGAGACAGGCTGCTCTCTATTGTTCTGTGCACTCTCCAATAAAGAGCTTACACTTGGACTTTGCTGGTGTTGCCTGTCTCTCTGCGGTCAGACAACGAACAGTGCCGTCTGGGGTTCAAGTCCAACACAATCAAATGCAATGATCGGAAATCTAGGATGGATGTGTCCCAATATAGGAACAGAGGGGTTGCCACATTGATCCAACCAGTCCAGTATTCTGTCTGATAGTAGCTAATACCAGTTACTTTTACAATGAGAATGATCTCTTCCTGCAACCTCAGATACAAATGAATAGCCCTGAATTTGGCCACACCTGGTTTAAGGTGTTGGCCTCTTTCCTTTGTCTGGAGAAAACCTGTTGCTCTACCCCTCACATGCCTGGTGAAAACCTATTTTAGTCACGCATTTCCAGCACTTCTGCACAGTTCTGTGGGTTAACATGTCAAGCTGTATCCTCCTCAGGGCAGACTGAAGCAGCAGGGCACAAACTCCAAACTGGTTGTGAGCTCTAGACTTAGATTTCATCAACTGAGTGTAAACTCCTCAAGCACTGAGACAGCCTTGGCATGGAGTCAGTCACCTTGGGTTCTCGGATCTATCTTGCCACCCAAAGCTTGCCTTCATGGTAGATGGTCCTGTACACCAAAAGTTGCAACAATATTCAGGTTAGTCCCAGTCCCAAAGGATCAGTCACTTACCCCAAGTCCATTGCGCCTGCAATCCTATACCAAAGACAATGCTTGTAGCCAATCCTATAATAAATTAACAGAAGACTTATCAACTTCAAAAAAAGTTATTTATAAGGTTAAAGCAAGTAAACATGCGCACACAAACAAGGTTTCAAAAGGTGATGGAAGCTTCTGCAATACAAAAGCTCTGTGTCCTTAAGGGCTAACGCAGGTTAAGCAGCTGGACATCCTTGTTTATGCTTAGAAATCTTTGCCCTTGAGCATGCAATGGTGACAGAACAAGCTCACCTGCATGTCTGCTCTTCATGGGTGTGGGGATGTGCTACTTAGAAGCATAACTTAAAAAAGATCCCATGTGCTTCTTATAAGCATAACCAGGAGAGCAATTAAGTCTATTGTCTTCTGATTTCCACAATGGTTTGTCTAGTGTCTATGGGCTTACTTTTGCTGGGCAGGAGATGACACCTCTTGTGGGAAACTAGTATTTTACACTTGGTAATACTTCTCTCCTGAGTTGGGGGGAGCATGGGGAGGAAGGTTTAACTGTTTCAGAGCAAACAATAAATACTACCTTAACATGGGATACAGATATTACAGCTGAGATAACGCATGCAGTAACTCACAAGAATTTCATAAAGATAAACACAAATAAATTTAATACCTTTTATACAATACTAACACATAGGTGGGCCAGACTGATTTCTAGTTCTGCATTTGTCAGTGTTCAGTGAGGCCAAGGGCCCTGGCATGAGCTGGCACCTGGTCTGCCAGCATCACAATTCATATATAGGTAATGCAAGAATATCAATGATCAGTGAGTTATTTTTCCATTGATATATTACATGCCAACCTTTGGGTAAATATCATGCCAATAGTTTGCTGGCTGGCAGTCGGTGGGGTGCTCTTAACATGACAATATCTTCAATTTTATTGACTCCTGCTGTATTCTTTGTCTAAATGCTATCTTGTGGCAGAGTTCCACGGGACTCATGGTTACAGGGTTAGCTGCACCTCTGTCCATTCTCTAATCTCGCCAAAAGTTTCAGGCCTCATGCCTGGGGTGGAATCTTACAACTCTCCCGCTCTTAGCCTGGGACCTAGACTACTGCACTCTGTATGCCAACTGGGCTTTCCTAGAATGTCTGACTGGGTTCAGGTATCTTCCCTTTGTGAATCTGTAGCCAGCAGCAAATCATACAGTGACCTGAAAGAGCCTTGTTAAACCAAATATCGTTTAATCTCAAGAGTAGGAACAAAGTTTGAGAAAACGACCTTTTAAAATAACAAAAGGTCTACACACAACTGTCTCTCCCAGAGTCCTAGGCAGGTCTATCTTACCCCAAACTCAACCTGTGGGATTCTGGGACTCGGTCTGTCCTTCAACGCCCTCTCTGCCTCTGCCCTCGAGGCTTGTCTTTAAATCCACCTGCAAAGTTTGGTTCTCTCAGCTCTCACGCTTGAACCTGCTGTCCGAAACCAGCTTGTGGAGCTCTGCTGGGAGTCCAAACCAGAGCTGCCAAAGCAAATGGCTCTTGAGCTGTGTGTCGGCATTTGCTGGGAAGCGTGTATCTGTTTCTAGCTCCCACTACCCTTCCTGGGTGCATTTCCCGACCATCCTGCTCTGCACAATAACCATGTAGAAGTCATAAATTATTATGGGCAACTTTGAATCTGTTCCAACAGACTAAGTATGTGCTGTGTTTCAAATCCAGAGGTTTTCTTTGATCCATTTAAAATCTCTTGTCTTCCTCTTCCATGGAAGGTCTCTTTGCTCTCTTGAGGGAGTGTCTGGTTTCCCATCTCTGTTCTGTTGGTTATTCTGTATACCTTTCTTGCATCTCTTTTCATCTCCTTGCTCAATGGTCCTTGGGTTCGCTGTCTCCCCCAGGCTTTGGAGCTCCTTCTCGAGCACATCTCAGAGCCCTTTCTATTTCTGCTCTTGGTTTTTCAGAAATGAGGTGATCCGAATGGAACTCGGCATGTTTTGGGCCACACGTTTGTCCAAGCTGGTATCAGCTGTGCTTTACATAAAGAAAAATGCCCACAGACTAATTTAAAAAAACCTGGTTTGTAATTAAAGTTCTCCTGTTAGAAGTACCAAAGAACCTGAGAAAGTTGACTATTGTATATTTGCTTCCATTGCTTGTTTTCTCCTCAGCGACTGGAGTTCCAATTAAAACCACCTCCTTATTAAACAGTCAGCTCTCAAATAAAACAGGAGCTAAAAATACAGCACCCAAATTTCCCCCCCTTCTCCATCTATGGCTCTATATCCATCTGAGTCCTGAGCGGCAGGATAACTGTCTGCTTTTCTGCCTCCTTTGCTCTAGCTCAGCCTCCCATGTGTAACTTCAGTTGAGCGGCATCAATATTTGCCAGTCTTGCAATTGCTGCTTGGGGTCCCTATGTAAGCCTGGCAGTCAGGACTCCCGAGATCTATCCTCACCACTGTGCATGATGTAGGGCAAGTCACTTCCTCAGCACTTTGCATCCAGATGTGTCCTAAAGCACATTGCAGATTGCAGGTGAAATCCTGGCTCTGTTGAAGCCAATGGCAAAACTCCCCTTGACCACCATAGGACCAGGATTTCTCCCTGTATACACAGGGAACACTTCACTTCCTGATGTGCAACTGCTTCTGGGGTGGAACTGCAGCGGCTGTTGTACATCACGCAGCAGTTGGGGATGAGAAGTGAAGAACTGGAATAATTTTGCCCACTGAAGTTGCTAGGAGTTGGGAGTGGAATTAATGGAGGAAGAATGTAGTTATCCAGACTAGGAGGAGTCCAGGACACTGGACTAAACACTCTATTCTTACAAGTGCTATGATATAATAGCCACAGATGGTCAGGATCTGCATTTTACATCTCCTCTGTCAGGCAGATCAAATCTCCCTAAAGATCAAGCCAGTGCATGTGCAAGCAGCTGTCTGTAAATTACGTGACATGTTCTTTGGTGATTTTTCAAAACTCCCTCCCCCCTTGTTACACTGAAACAAACACAGTCATACCTAATGAAGGACCCCCCACCTCCAGTGTGTTATGTAACATATGGACTGCCCCAATGGCAAAATAAGACATGGAATCCTTTAGCGAGAGAGATGAGGAATGACTTGCTTTGATTACTGCACAACACACTCAGTGATTCCTCCTATCTTGCCATTAATCTGCCTGTAACATTAAAATGCAGCAGTTCTCAGCTGATCCTGGGAGCTGTTGTTGAACTTCCCCCTCTAACCATAGGTCTAGAGACACTGCAGGTAAATAGCCATTAACTAATAATCAGAATCAAGCCCACATGGCAAAACAAAAAATGTGAATGCAGTTGAAGAATAGGCAATTGAAAGACAATGAAAACAGCTTAAATTTACAGCCAGAGAAATTCACAGTCAGACCCTTCAGCCCTGTTTGGCATTACCCAACTCTTGCAAATAAAATAAAGCCCAAGGAATTATATACAGAGAACCAGCTTTGCCTCTGTAATTGAGGCACAGGGTGGCCTGCCCAGAAAAGTGGCTCAGAGCAGCTTAATAACAATGATTGTATACTTGTGCCTAGTGCCTGTATCCTGCAGGATCCCAAAGAGGCTGTATGTCTCAGCTTGCCATGGCTCAAATGAGAGACTGCAGACAGAAACGGGGAAATCACCGGGAGGGTGTGATTCCTGTGGGGCCCTGCAGGGATAGGTTCCTGGCCCGACAATATTTAACGTTTTTCTCAATGACTGGAAAGAAAACATAACATAATCTCTGATAGTTTGCAGGTGACACAAATTGGGAGAGTGGTAAATAATGAAGAGGACAGGTCACTGATACCAAACAATGCAGATTGCTCTGTAACCTGAGTGCAGTCAAACTATGCATTTTAATATGGCAAAATGTAAATGTATACATCTAGGAGCAAAGAACATAAGCTGTTCTTCCGGGGGGGGTGCGGGGGAGATCCCTGTCCTGGGAAGCAGGAACTGAAAGATTTGGGGGCTGTGGTTGATGACCAGCTGAACACAAACTCCCAGTGCAATGCTGGAGCCAAAAAGGGCTAATGGGATCTTGGTTGCATAAACAGGGGAATCTCGAGCTGGAGTAGAGAAGTTTTATTTTATTTCTGTTTGGCACTGGTCTGACCAATGCTGGAATCCTGTGTCCAGTTCTGGTGCCCACAGTTCAAGAGGGCTGCTGATAAATTTGGGTTCAGAGAAGAGCCACGAGAATGATTAAAGGATTAGAAAATATGCCTTGGTGGTCAACTCAGAGCTCCATCTATTTAGCTTAACAAACAGAAGACTACGGGGTGACTTGATTAGTGTGTAGGTGTCTACATGGGGAACAAATATTTGATGGGATTTTCAGTCAAGCAGAGAAAAGTATAATACGTCCAACGGCTAGAAACTGAAGCTAGACAAATTCAGACTGGCCCAATGTTACTTTTTAACAGGCAGAGTAATTAACCATTGGAACAATTTACCAAGGGTTGTGGTGGATTCTCCATCACCAGCAATTTTAAGACCCAGACTGGATGCTTTTCTAAAAGATGGGTTTTTTAAATTATTTTGGGGACAGTCTCTGGCCTGCGTTACACAGGAGGTCAGACTAGATGATCGCAGTGGTCCCTTCTGGCCTTGGAATCTATAAATCTGTGACCCTTCTAGGTGCTACTGTGATGCTAAAAATAGCATGCTCACCTTCAAGGTATCGGGTATTATTATTACAAATGGTCTAGCTCTCACAATATTCTTCAACAGCAGATCTCAAAGCACTTTTTACAAAGGAAGTCAGTATCCTTAGCCCCATTTTACAGATGGGGAAATTGAGGCACAGAGCAGTGACGTGACTAGCCCAAGCTCACCCACTGGCAGAGGTGGGAATAGAACTCAGGGTGCCCCCAGTGCACTGTCCTCTGGGTACTCTTATTGCCAAGAGGTGGGACATGGAATGTCTCAGAGCAGAGACACTATTATAAGCAATGAGGTAAGAGCACAGCTTCATGGGACTGAATCTTACCGATGTAAATGAGCTGCAAGGGAGAGAAGTTGTAGCACAAAATCATGTTTCTCCTCGATGGCTGGTTTCTGAGCAGGGCCAGCTTCGTAGGGTAACTGTCTATTCTCGGCCCTTCTGGTTTACTCGAGTTGCAGATCCATAATCTCTTCCTTAACGGTGCTGCCGTTGGCGCAAGAATCCGTTCGGGACTGATAGTGCCCTTTCAGATCCAGCCCTTTTCTTATGGTCACTAAATGCTCTTTGCCTTTTTTAAATTGCGAGATCATTGTTTCACATCTCATACACTCTACATCGGGTAAGTCTAACAACCATGCCTAAGACATTTAAAAAACCCTCCTGAGCTAACTTAATACAGCTAGCCATGCTCTTAGCATGATGTAGGAGGGAACCATTCCCAGCAGTAAGCGACTGAAGAGAATCTGAGTGTAGGGCTGTTTCTTGTAACTAGCCCCAAGCTTGATACCTCTTGCATGGGGGTCAAAGTATGCTCAGTGTTAAAAGTCAGAGAGCCACCCACCAATCAGGTTGTGTTTGGGGTGTGTCAAGTGGAGCTGGGACTGTAAGGGTTTGTCTACATGGCATTGTAATCCCAGGTCTGTGGGGCCTGGGCTTGTGGACTTTGTGTATATATATCTACATTGCGAAGAAAAGCAAACAGAATGGAGTCTCAGATCTTAAACCCTGGATTAATTGACTCAGGCTTGCAGGGCCTTGGCTGCAGGTGCTACAAAGAGCAGTGTAGGTGTGCCCACTTGGGCTGGAGCCCAGGCTCTGAGACTGTCTCCCTCTCTGGGGAGATTTCAGAGTAACAGCCATGTTAGTCTGTATTTGCAAAAAGCAAAGGAGTACTTGTGGCACCTTAGAGACTAACCAATTTATTTGAGCATGAGCTTTCGTGAGCTACAGCTCACTTCATCGGATGCATACCGTGGAAACTGCAGAAGACATTATATACACAGAGACCATGAAAGAGGTATTGTTTCATGGTCTCTGTGTATATAATGTCTTCTGCAGTTTCCACGGTATGCATCCGATGAAGTGAGCTGTAGCTCATGAAAGCTCATGCTCAAATAAATTGGTTAGTCTCTAAGGTGCCACAAGTACTCCTTTTCTCTGGGGAGAGCCTCCAGCCCAAGCAGGCAGGTCCACAAATGCTATTTTTAGCCTCGCAACCCAAGCTCTGTGAACCCGAGTTAATTGGCACTGGCTGTGAAATTTGGTACCGTGGGTTTGTCTTTGCAGTGTAGACATACCCAGTGCTTCCAAGTCTGCACTTGATCATCTACACTGCATTATAAACCTGGGCTTACAATCAACAGACTTGGGTCTTTCAGCCATGCTAACACCTCCATACTGCACTGTGCAGGGACCCAATTCAGAGTGGGACTTGGGCTCTGAGCCATTCCACAGCAGGGTACTGATCCCAGGCCCTGAGCACTTGTTGACCTGAGTCAGACTGATTTGAGAGTTGCCCGAAGGGGGGCTTGGGTTCAAACCTGATTCAGAGCCTGGGCTTATTCTGCAGCATAGACATACCTGTCTGTACCTTGGGATTTGGGGTGAGGGCTGGCCTAGTAGTCAGCACTGCTGAGCACCTACAATGCCAACTCAAGTGTATAGAGAAGAGCAGGTACTTGCCACCTGAGAGTCCAGCCCTAGAGGACAGCTGTCTTCATTGGAGAGGGGGTGCCCGCTTATTACGGCTTATATTACCGTAGCAGTTAGTGGCTGGCTGTATTAACTTAGATGGAAAGAATGGTCCCAAAAGAGCTAAAGGTGTTAACATGACTCTCACACTGTCCCACATTAAACAGTTTTAAACAAGGTTTGGAGCTTGGTATGCAGAGACCTCAGCCTGCTTGGTCCCCTGGCAAGCATGTTATTACAAATCTCCAGCTCTTTATTCAAGTGACCAGGGAAAAAAGGGCAAACAGTTTAAAGCATTTAACATGTTAAGTGTTAAATAAGGCTGTATTTTAAACAACATTCTTTGTTCCCTTTCTCGTTAGATAGGGAGAGTCTTTAGAAGGACCCCCTCCCCGCCCCAAATCTGGCAGTCTTTTAGATGGCGGTAACTGTCCTTTTTTGGGAGAAAAGTTAGTTCAGATGATGTTGTTTTTATTGTCAAAGTCCAATCCTGTTTCCTAGCAGACTGAACCAGACATGCACACGCCACAAGGAGAGAGAAAAGAACTGCAATGATAAAAAGAAAACACGGCTGCTGCCTCTGGTGTGGACTCTCACTTCCAACCTCCCAGTTGGAGAAACACAGGCCCAGCCCACAGTCTGATCCACCACTCCTAGACCTGGCTAACTTGTACCGGCATCGGGCTGGTTGGGGCATTGTCTTTCTGGTCCGAGGCTTCCAGCAGCGTTCAAAGCTGATAGCGGTGGCCGGCTAAGCCAGACTCTTCTGAGACAGAAGGAAAAAGAGGGTTATAAAGAGGAAATAAGATGGAAAAGGACGCACAAAGAGTGGTGTGTGACACAGCCTCCCGTCCCAGGGGGTGGTTAGGATTTAGCTGGAGGTGGCAGCGTCGTTTGGATCCCTCTCTCTGGTGCACTTTGGCCAGGACATCTTTCTGAATCGGGATGAGGAAAGTCCAGGGTCCCAGGAGACCGTGGGACTGGCGGGTGTGATGGTGAAGCTAGCTCCTTCCACTTCTTAGTCGGTCAGTTAGTCTGTTGCAATAGCCAGCTTTTCCCCAAATCCTTTAATTTAAGGACTCCAAAGGGGTGTGATGGGCAGAACAGCCCATCATCCCCTTGTTACATTATCAATCAATTAGGCCTACTTTTCGACACGTCAGGTTTGGTTCATTGATTTCTGGTCTCTCTGTTTACCAAGCGTGATCTTAACGCAGTTCTTGAGTTACATCCGTCAGCCTTTTTGCTTTGACTAATTCAGTGTTTTGTCTTGCTTTTGAACCTTCTCCCGTCGGCATTTGTTCCTAGGTCATTGTGGTACTTTATGAACTTTCACTCTTTTTTTTTTCCACAGTTGAACTCACAATTAAGGTCAATTTATAGGCCCAATTATGACAAGTGTCCGGGTCTAGGCTCAGGGACCCATTGTGCTAGGTGCTGTACAAATACATAGTATAAGACCAGCCTGGCTCTGAAGAACTCTCAAGAGAAACTGAGGCACAGACCAGGGACTTGACTTGCCTGCAGTTACCCAGAGATGAGTGGCAAAGCTGTGATTAGAACTCAGGACTCTGGAGGCCTAGCTGCAGCCACTCCGCTACCTTTCTCGATCACTAAGGTACCTCTGGAAGAGTGATGCACGGGACGTTTGATTGCTGTTGCTGTGAGCTGGATTGGGAGCGATGACTTGGCTGCATCTCTCCCGTCCACTCCTTCTGAGCCATCTTGTGCTGCTTTTGTGGTTTCATTTGTAGGCTCACTGCAGAGCTCGTGCTGGATGGGTGCCCGGCTCATACCGAGGAGAAGCAGCTTACTACCTCAGCAGCCTATGCCCGCCCATGAAGGTTGCCACCGCAGAGGTATAAAAATGGGGACACCCAAGACATTCCTGAGCCTGTCAAACCAGACAGCTGGCAATGCGCAATGAGCACTTACAGCTTTTCTGGGACCGTTTCCTTAAAAAGGGATGATCCTGGGCAAACCAGAGCAGGTGGCAATCCTAGCGTATGCGTGCGCACCCGCTGCGGTCTTTGTCCAAATGTGCTGTTAGCCTCTGAGAAGAAGTGAAGTGCGATGATCCCAGTCGTGAGGGAAAGTGACAGGCCTTGGGAGAGGGGAATCCATCACTGTCATGTCCAGAGCTACTGGGAGATGCTTCTTCATGTCGCCCAGGCCCAACTCTGCAGCTGCTGGGGCTGGTGAAAAACAAGGTAATGGGGAAAGAAACAGGGAAAGTCACTATTGCCCGTGTGTTCTTCCTTGTTGCTCAAGATTTGAATGCTAATGTTCTAATGATGCAGCGGGTCATTTTCACTTAGGTGGAGAATTCCCCCCCCCCCCACACACACACATGTACACGCCGCTCCTCTCCCTGATGAGCCATTTGCTCCTCTGCCATTCTTTCGTGATATCTTTCTCCCCTCCCCCGTTTCTCATCAGTGGATTTGATCTTGCCTTCTGTCTCCAGGGTTATACAAGCTGCCAAATCTGGGGGAGAGCCTCTTCTTACTGAATCTGAAGCAGGGGAGACACCATTGGTTTCATAGATGCTCACGCTTGCTGAGCTGGGTGGGTGGGAGGGGAGGCGGGTCTGCAGATCAGGCCAAGGGTGTGTTGGCAGGGCTGGATGGGGCAGGAATTGGCTGCAGGTTGGGATTGTGGTGCATCATCAGGACGGGACAGGGGGAGGGAACCAGGGTGCTGCAGGGGTAGGGTTGAAGCCCCACACAAGAGCACAAGCCTCAATCTCATTGACAGGCACTGCAAGCCCAGCCTGGGACAGCTTTCCTGGGGGAGCTTAAATCCACAAATGGATGCCCCCTGTTACGTTCTTGTCCAGGGGGACAAGAGAATGCCAAGAGTGGCACCGGCTCTGGGGTGACCTATTTGTAAAGGAAGCAAAAAGTCGTTGTCTAACTTGGCTGAGCCACTCCCTGCTTCCGTCGCGTGGGCCAATGATTTGTAGGTCTCAGAGCAAATGTGGGAGCTAGGAATGCCCGAATGCTAATCCCAGCTGTGTGACTGACCTGCTGGATGACATCTGCCCTCTCTGGGCCTCAACTTGCCCAGCTGTACAACGGGAATATCTGCTTCCCTATCTTCTAGGGGGAGTGGGGCAATTAATTGCTTGGAAGATGAAAAGTACTAGGTCATGTCAGTGGTGTAGGTGATTTCACTTGGAGTATTTCTCCTTAACTCCTCCCCATCCCTGTGCTGAGCAGACCTTGGAGCTTTAACCCACTCAGCTGTGACACAAGTTCTGCAGGCCAGGTTTTTGAAGGTACTTAGGCATCTAAAGATGCACCAAGGCCTCGCAGGATTTCCAAAAGCACTGACTGGGAGTTAGGCACCTAATGGGGTTAACAAAGTGCCTATCTGCATCTTGAGGCCCTTCATTCACATGCCCATGCACTAAATCCAGATGACCAGCTAAGTGTATGCCAAGTTTGGGGAAGTGAAGAGCCTCTCTCCGCTTCCAGACAAGCGAGCAAAAGCTAAAAACAAAACCTCCCGCCCTGGGCCTGACAGCTCTAATCTCAATGTGTCCCTTTCTCATGCTTCGCACATCTCCTCCCCAACCTGTGCAGCCTTTTGTAGAAATTGAGTCACTCCAAAGGCCTCTGCAGAGCAACTAGGATTCCAGTCCCCCCCCTTCTCCACACCTGGCTGTTGCTTAGTGTCGGTTTGGCTTATTTGTACGGAAGGCTCTAGATCACGGAGTTACTCTGCCTCATGAACACCCAGCGAGGTAGGCCTGATCCCCTTCCATCTAAAGCCAGTGGGAATTTTGCCAGGCACTTTGCTGAAGGCAGGACTGGGCCCATTCGCGCTCCTGTGTTTCACATCTTGCTTGTAGTTCAGGCCCAACTCCCAGGCAGGGCCCGTTGAGATCAGATTGCCTCTGCCTGCCCTGGGTTTAGTTCAAACACAAGCTTAATTGTGTTGGTTTTCTAAACCGCTCACGTGGCTGATAATTCCGCCCCCCCCCCACCCTTTCCTTTCTCTGTGATGGAGAGCAGCAATTTTGGGGGGGTGTATGCGCCCGTAGCGAGTCTGGTGGGTGCACCGAGTCATATTCATGAGGAGAGGGGCTCTGCTCTTCCGTTGCTCACAGAGCACTCTGTGAGGCAATTCAGCCAGCCAGCACCAAGACCCGAGAAGGTGCTACTGTTACAGTGTGGTGGTGACACATGGGGGGGTGTGTGTGTGTGTGTGTGTGGTGGTTGTATCATAGGGACAAGAATAGGATGGTGCCATATGCATTGTGCTAAGTCTGGGTAGTGAAATACCACTGTCGCTTGTACAAAGGGGGGTGACGCGTGGCTAATCTGTTATGATTCTTTGCATTCATATAGTGAGGACCTCAGTTCTTTGCCAATGTGCATTAATCCGCATCACAGCTCCCACCAAGGGATCTCCATCTTACAGATGAGGAAACAGGGGAAATAAGTGGCTTTGCCCAAGCTGACACAGTGGAACAGGGCAGGACCAGGAATAGAACCCAGGAGTCCTGACCTCTAATCTTTGCCCTACCCAGTAGCTTGCACCTGTCTTCCTATCGTTGCTTTCCCCCATGATGCTAGCCTGGCGAAGGTGCCGGATGTACTGGTTAGATTGCTGTGATTACGGCACATGCTGAAGTCTGAGGTCTCGCTAAAATCCAGCGATTTCCAATTAACTTTTGCTTAATTAACTTTGTGAATATTCAGAAGCCTCTCGCCTTCTCACCTGCTCCTCGTGTGGCTGTGCTCTCCCCTGGACTCTCTCCATTAGATTCCATTAGCCAGGCCCTGCCTGATCGGGAGGGATTGTAAGAGACTCGCATTGTCCCGCTGCCAAAGACCCAGTCGAAGATGGCTGCAATTTGCTGCCTCGGTGAGCATGGCCTCCTGCTGGGATGCTAGGGGCTTGTGGGTGTTTGGAGGAAGTGGTGTAACCGCATGTGGGAGACGAAAGGCTTTTCTACCTGGAATGCTAGTGCACAGGAGCACCGCGGAGCACGCTACTGGTCTTCCAGTGTGCTGTAGTCAGGGCCGCATGGGACCCTACTGTGTGGCCTGCTAGTGCACTCTAGATTCACACCCTGGCTTGCTGCACAGAACTGTCCAGTGTAGACGAGCCATAAGGAATCCAGGGGCATTCACTTGGCATCTGAGTGATGGTTAGAACAGGCAGAGCTGCCTGATGCCGTGTGTAACAGGTGCTTTTAGTTGTATGTTTTCTGTGTGTAAATCAGTGCTGCTGAGGTGCCAGATTCAGCCCAAGAGAAAGGTACTTGGGAGCTTGTGGCCTCTATCGGTCCTCAGAGCAGGTACAAGACAGACAACTGCACCACAGGCCTGGTCTCCATCTTGTCTCTGCCAGAGTGGCCCTGTCCTGCCAGACCTGCTAGCACTTAGAGGAGAGTGAAAGCTTCATTCGGCCTTTGGCCTCACCATCGAGGCTGCCAAGTTTTCCAGCCAGTGCCAGCAGTTTGTTGTGCTCTGGATTCCTCTAGGAGCTTGGCTGAAACTCACACAACCTCATTTCACATGGGTCACTGAATACAAACCACTTTCTCTCACCGCCAGCCTGATGTGCATTTCAGCCTCATGACTTTGGCATTGTTTGTAGCTGGTGTTCCGCTCTCAAGGGCATTGAATTAGCTCTGGTGTGGCTAATTGTAGACAAGGTGGAGGTGATTTTTGTACCAGCTGGGTTTAGTGCTGATTGAAAATGGAGTCAGCTCAACCAGCACAAATCATGGCTTACCTTGTCCGGACACACTGTGCCATGCCTAGAGACTCCATCTGAGACCAGTGTCCCCTTGTGACAGGTGCTCTGCAAACATACATTGAGAAACAGTGCTTTGCGGGAGGACTCACCAAAAGTGAACCTGTATCAGAGGGGTAGTCATGCTAGTCTGTATCCACAAAAACGAGTCTGGTGGCACCTTAAAAATGAACAGATTTATTTGGGTATAAGTCTTCGTGGGTAAAAAACCCACTTCAGATGAATGGAAGAATTGAACTTGGGTCTCTTGCGTTGCAGTCCAGCCTCTTACCCACAACACCTTCCTGTAGACAAGCCCCCAGGCAAATGGCTGAGGACCCCCTTCCCAGTCCCCTAAGCCATCCTGCCACACTCCTTCCACGGTATGCATCCGATGAAGTGAGCTGTAGCTCATGAAAGCTCATGCTCAAATAAATTGGTTAGTCTCTAAGGTGCCACGAGTACTCCTTTTCTTTTTGCGAATACAGACTAACACGGCTGTTACTCTGAAATCTGACTCCTAGCACTGTGGCATTGAGCCTGAATTCCCAGATCCCACTCTCTGTGTATCGAAATGCAGGCTCCCAATTCTGCCCCGAGGGCCTCCCAGTTCTGCCCCAGCACGGCGTCCCTACCCTTGAAGAAGGTG
Source organism: Lepidochelys olivacea (assembly GCF_965140295.1). Lineage (NCBI taxonomy): Eukaryota > Metazoa > Chordata > Testudines > Cheloniidae > Lepidochelys > Lepidochelys olivacea. The sequence continues at coordinate 11,887,403 of NC_140432.1, read as the reverse complement.
ACAGACTTAGACAGACTGTCTCTTGCCTCCAAGGCATTACATTTGCTGAGATCTGTTTTAACTGGGAGGTAATTTCCCAGAGGTGCCAGCAGTTGCCTTAATGTGAACTGTCAAAATGATGTAAAATTGCACCGTGCAGGCTGCACTGCTCCCTTTTATTCTGATACATCTAATGTGACAATTTTGTCAAAGCTTGTTTTAAAAAGCTGTTTTGACTGGGTGCTAATGGCTTCTTCCTAATCAGCCAATTGCTGGCGTTGATTTCCTCCAGCTCAGCAGTTGGGAAGTGACTTTTACAAGCGAGTAAGCGCTCCCGCCCTGGGGACAGCGCTGGGCTGAGTGCGGGTATTCCGATGGCCCCGCTCATGCCTTGTGAGCCTTCCTGATGCCTGAAAATGTGTTGTGAAGGCAGGGCACTTCTACCGGCGCGCTGAGTGTGCTGGATGCTGTGAACTCTTTCACCGGGGTGTGTGTCTGCATCCTGCAGCTCGGGTCCCGAGGAATGTGGGGAAAAGCCAGGGAGGGTCAAGCAGTGAGTTAATGCACCAGCCTCTCCTCTCCGGAGGCCAGAATGTAAATAAATGGCTTGCAGATAATCGACCTCCTCCATGCAGGATAGAACTGATTACATGACCTAGCACTGGAATTGAGCAGGGGCCTCAGACCAGGCGTGCAGAAGGTGCTGCAGGTCAGGACGCAGGTTCACTGCCAAAGGCTTGGATGGGGGTATTGGGGGTGCGCTTGGGACTAAAATGGCAGCAGGTGCCGTAGGACAGGATGAAGGTGCATCGGCGGAGCTGCATGGGTGCATCTGGGGGTGAAATCCCAGGCATTGCGGTGGGTCAGGACTGAGGTGCATTGAGGGCGCAGTGGAAGGCTGGGATGCAGGGCATACTGCAGGTTTGGGACTGAGGTGTGTTGGGAGAGGGCAGGCAAGAGTGGCCCAGGATTGGAACAGCAGGGGGTGCTGCAGGTTAGGCTCAGGATGCATTGACTGGGAAAGCTTTGGAGAGAATAGCAAGGGCACAGAAAAGCCCAGGCTGAGATGTGGGGAGGGATAGCTCAGTGGTTTGAACGTTGGCCTGCTAAACCCAGGGTTGTGAGTTCAATCCTTAAGGGGGCCATTTAGGGATCTGGGGCAAAAAAAATTGGTGATTGGTCCTGCTTGGAGCAGGGGGTTGGACTAGATGATCTCCTGAGGTCCCTTCCAACCCTGATATTCTATGTATTGGCAGGGCCCCGTGTCAGCTTGTACAGTCCCTGGTTGCATTAAGTCGTAGTCTGTCACGCTCTCTGCTTATTTAGAGAACAGGCAGTGATGTGAGCCCAGCTGGGGTGGCAGAGTCTCCTCCTTTCACCAGTGATGGAATGGTCTCTACCTGCTGTGCAGAGGGCCTGAGGGAGAGCTCAGCAAGGGTGGATTCATCCCATGGGTGGATTGATGGAACTCTCCTAGAGAGAGCCTGCCACCCTGGCATGTCGTGTGCAACAGGCACGTCCTTCCCTGCGCCCTTGGGCGTGAGTGTGGGGTTAAAGGGAGGGATGCAGGGAAGGTCTCCAGGGGACCAATCCAGGGTGGAGCTCGGACACATTCTTCCAGGAGGGAGCGAAGGGCAAGAGAACAAGTTTGGGGCAGCTGTAGAGATGGGTGCTTGGGAAATGAATCTGGAGCAAAGTAGGGGCTGGGCAGGGCAGGGCGTGTGCAAAGGAAGCTGGGTGGGGAAGGGGATAGGGCCTGACCTGCCTTTCCAATGGCAGCACTTTTTTTGTCATGCAGTTGTGTGTAAGAACTGGGAGAATGCTACTTTCGGGAAGTGCTTGGTTGGGAGAGACGGGCACATACAGAGGCAGGAATAAAGCCTGAATGTGCCATGGTCTCAACTCTCTTATGCTTGAACATTGCACAGTCCTGACCTTGGCAGCTCCCAGTGAAGCTGGTGCTTGGCATTTCTCAAGATCTGACCCAAAGGGCAGGCTATGTCACAGGCCTGTGTGACAGCTGCTGTCTCGGCCAACGCCAGGGCCCTCCAGTGTTAAAAGCTGGAGTTTCTACCGTCTGATCGAAAGAGCCAGGCTGAGAGCTGTAACATACCCACATCGACTGGGCCGCAGCACTCACACGGACCAGTGGGCTCTATTCTGTCAGCTCCCATTCAGGCCAGTGAGGGCCATAGAGGCTCAGCATGACTGAGTGTGGGTGGGTCCCCGGCCACCTGAGCCCAACCTACCCGAACCACTGGGAGACTAGAAGGGCCACCAGGTGGCCCGTGGGCCTCAAGAATGGGGCTGCAGTCTGTGCTCTCCTTAACAGGAGTTAAAAATAAAAATCAATAAATGTCAGATTACCAAGATGGGATTAATAATATAACATTTTAAAAAAAATCCAGCTAATGGGATTTGGAGGCTACATAATCAAGGCAGAGGATTAGAGATGTTCCAAATAAATCCCAAATGATGGACGTCTCCAGTGTATTTCTGTAAAAAGCCTCGCAGCCGAGCTGAACTTGGCTGTCAAGGTGGGTTTGCGAGCGCCACATGGTGTCCTCTGCAAATGTCAGGTTGCCTGGGCTGGAGGGGGTGGATGATGTGGTAACTGTGGGTGGGAATTCTCCCCTGTATAGCAGCTGCATCGTTCGCGCTAGGCGCTGTACAAGAGCACATAGGGTGTGGCTGTAATCACACAAGCAAGCGGCTGCCGTTCTGCAAGTGTGAGAGCTGTATGGTGTAGTCAGCTGAAAGATCCGACAATCGCTTCCGTGGCATGGCGGTAATTGACATGAAGGGCTGCTTGGGGGCCGTGGTTTCCGATGGACACCGAACAGGAATGCCATTTGATGCTGAACTGGCCTGTTCCTACTGAGTGGCTGCTTGAGAGGCTGGGTGCCGGGGGGGATCTGTTCACACTGATCAGGATGCTCCATTGTGTGAGAGAGATGAATGGCTGTCTACGTGCCTTTCTATTTATGAACTGGCAGCAGTTGGTGGGGATAGGACACTCCCATTTCTGCAAGGTGAAGGAAAATCTGCATTGAATGGAGCATCCTCTCTTGGCTTCAGACCCAGCTGGGCATTTCCTTCTTGTAAGCTGTTTCCACTCCCACAACTGCATTTTCCCATAATCTCCTTGTTCCCCACCTCCGTGCACACTGGCAGACAGATTTTCTGCCTCCACCCCACCCCTCCCCCCCGCCCCAGAAGTGGCCACTATCTGCATGTACCCTAACAGTCTCCTGGGAATTGTCCATGCAGCACCCCCTGTACAGATGACCGCAGACAACATCGCTGCTAGACCCATCCCAGACCCACTTAGGAAATTGGGATTAGAACTCTCATCCTTGTCCAGAAATGCAGGCCTTGGCCATGTGAGCCAAAGAACAGCAGCACCAGGTGGTGATAGTAGGTCTTATGCTCTCTGCCTTTAGAAGGAGACATCCCCTAGATGCACACGCCTCCTCGTTCTCCTCTTGCATTGCAGCCCTTGGCTACCTGTAGCCACATTCTCCATGTCATACCTCTTGGCTCCTAGTACATCTCTTCCTTTCCAGTTTCTGGCTTAATACCTTTGTGCATATTTTAATGGCTCTGCATCACTCTAAGACCTTCTGTACCCAGAAGCCAAATGCTCCTTGTGGAATTGGAATGTCTCCTCTTTGGATTAGACATGATGGCCGCAAAAGTGGCGGGTGAGTCTCCTGGAGATTTATCAGGAGCAGGTTGGGTGTGGGGGGGAGGAGCTTGGGGCATGGGTCACTTGCTGGAGGATTCTCTGCTCCTTGAAGTCTTTAAACCACGATTTGAGGACTTCAGTAGCTCAGACATAGGGTGAGAGGTTTTTCGCGGGAGTGGGTGGGTGAGATTCTGTGGCCTGCGTTGTGCAGGAGGTCAGACTAGATGATCATCATGGTCCCTTCTGACCTTAATATCTATGAAATCTGTGCACATTTCCCATCTGCAATAATCGGTTGGGAATGAGGTTTAGCGAACAATCCCTCATAGTTACTGATTCAATTATTCCCTACTGCAGATTCGTTTGTGGTTACCCAGGAAAATAACCCCGGGACCTGATTCAATTTCCCACCTGCCACATCATCGGTTCCCTGGGGAATGGGAAGACAACAGATGTAAGGCTGGGCTCTGCAAAGGCAGGCCTTGGATCCCAGCGAGGGTTCCCTCACTGCACAGCAAAAGAAACCTGAGCAAGGTCTGCCCTGGGCTGGGGGAGACAGGCTCAGGACCCCCCCATTGTGCCATTGCCAGGGTCCCAGGGAGAACATTCTGGCTAGGGGATGCTGAGGGCATCTGGCCGGTTTGGGGTTTTGTGTGCTTTCTCCTCTGCATCTCCTGCTGGAGGTGGTGTTTGATGGCAGCAGAGCCCTGACGCAGCAGGGGCATTGGGACCCCCCCAGGCTTTGCGGGTGCAGACTGAGTGAATTTGCAACCTAGATTCTAGGGGACTGTTGTGCCTCGTGGTGGACCCCAGAGTGGTTTTCCTCTCTTCCTCTCAGCAGTTGAGACCTCTCTGTGCTCTCAAGTAGCTCAACCTGCATTTGGCCCATGACATGGGGATGCTCTGTGTAGTGGCCCTTGGCCAAGAGCCTCCCCGGGAGCTAGACAGAGAATCCCATGGTCGGTCTGTGTCCAGCAGCCTGGGTCAAGAATCCCCTTTGTGTTAGCCACAGCCGGGTCTTGGCTTTTCACTACCCCGAGGGATGTAGCAAAGCCCATTCCTCAAAGCTCAGAGGTGGATCCAACTTTCCCACAGCTCACTGGTGTTTGGATCTGGGGTCTGGCTTGGACCATCCTTACTCGCTGCACAGACCTGAAGGCTGATGCTGCTTCTGCTTTAAATCCCACTTCCCCCACCAAGCAGTAACTACCAGTGTCCCTGTTCCTCTGGCAGCTGTTCTCCCTCAGGCCTCACTCCAATGTCCTCCTCGGGAGCAGCAGGGCCTATGGAGGGCAGAGAGGAAAGCTCTCTGGAGAATGGCATTTCTCCCCTCAAGGCTGGGCTCTCATTCTAATCCCTTGCCATGGGGAAATAGTCAATGCGTGTTCTCAGGTCAGTCATCTCCAGTATTGATTCCAGCAGGAGATTCCCTTGGGCATTGGTGTGTGAAATTAATTACTTGAGGAGAGGAGCTGGCTGTGTCCTTGGCAGGCTGAAGATCTAGGGAAAGCTCATCCTTTCTCCGGGTGGGAGCTGAAAGGCTCCTGGATGCTCTGACCCTGGAAAGGGGTTTTACACTTCCAGCAGGTCTTGTTCCTCCATGGAAGGCTAGGGGATGCAGCATAATCAGACTGCCTGGTGGGGTGGGTGACCCTCCAACCTGATGCACTAGGATTCCTCGGGAAGATACTGGACACTTGTTGATGGAGAACGGGCCCTGGGCTAAGGCAGAGGGATTGTTGGGCAGGCTGAGGTGCCATGCTTCTCTGAAAGGGGACTTGGGATAAGCCTTCCCTATCTAGTCTCTTGCCCATTCCAGAGCTATCTGGCCTGCTTTACCACTTAGGAGCTTTCTTTTTTTCCCTATCTGCCTCTGCACTGTGCAAACAGAGTGCAGCTGGGCTCTTTCTGGCTGATGCAGCTTCACCAGTAATAAAGATTCAGCTGGACAAATGCCCCGTGACATGGGCAGACCCTTACACCCGGGACAATGGGTACAAAACATGATCATGTCGGAACGTTGGGGATAAATGACTATGCAGGGTGCAGGGCAATGGGGAATCAGGCTCCCAGCATTTGCTGAAAGGTGGGGGAGGTGCAAGTGAGAGGAAGGATGGCTCAGTGGTTAGGGTGCTAGCTTGAGACACTTGGGTTCAATATCTTGCTCTGCCACAGACTCTGTGTAACCCTGAGGATGTGTCCTAGTCTCTCTGTGCTTGAAAAAGGTTGTTTAGTAGAGGGTGAAGCTCAGAAAAGACCATTAGGTTCACAGAGCCTATTCTCCTGCCTAACCCAGGTTATGAGAATGCACCAAGTCACTTTGACACCAAGCCCTTATTTTGTGTCAGTGGGCAAGAGACCCCTTATTAGGAAGTACCCATTTCCTTCTTCTGGTGCAATAAAGTGTCCGTGTCTTTGCCGGGGGGGGCCCTGGCTGAAACGAAATGCTTACATTTTGGTTATTGGGGAAAAAAATGAAAACTTCTAACGAAATGAAAAAACCATTTCTTCTGGCTTCTCTTCATGCAATACATGCATCTGTATTGGAGCTGGTCAAAAAGAGAATTCACTTTCAACACCATCTCCTTGGTCTGGGCTGCAGTTTGAAGACTTTTAGCACATTGTCTGGCTCTTACCATCCTGGTGGCTGTCTTCACCCTCTCTGGGTCTGTCTTAATTCCCACCTTGCTCCCCTGTCTAGCAGAACTGTCATCCTGGTTAATCAGTTGCCCTCACTATTAAGTATCATTAAGGCTTAATTCAGTTCCCTTGGAAGTGTCTTGATTATTAAGTGGAATCGCTGATTAAGCGGGTTTGGAGTAAGGGCAAAATCTTTCCTTCACAGATGGGAGCAGAGGCACTAAGAAGTGGGCCAGGGGCAGGCATGGAAGCATTGAGCTCCATGGGTGCTGGGGGTTTCAGCGGGCCGTTGTGAGGAATCCTGGCCCCAGTCATGTCATGGAGAGTTTGCCCATTGACTTTAATTGGGGCAGGACCCCAACCCAGGGTGCAGAGTGTGTACGTGCAGCACGCCACGTCTGGGTGATCATCTAATGCCCCCCTTCTCTTCCACTTACCCTGCCCCGGCCTCCCTGGGACCTGCAGTTCCGTGCCTGGCTGGCGAGCCGCCTCCTTGCCCTGCCCAGCTCTCGGTCTCCCAGGCCGGCAGCAGGAGAGCGAATGAGCTAAGCAGTGCCACAGACCATGCTGAAGCTTTACGATGTGTTTCCTCACCTTGTAGATTTACTCGACATTTGCCCTATAAATAAAAGCCAATTCGGTTGTTTGCTTGTACAGTCAATAATGGGCCGGTGACCTAGGAATCACCCATCCATCTTGGCCAGCGACAGCCGGCAGGCGCTGTCATGGGACAGTACGTGGCCAGAGGACAGGCCAGCCAGCTAACAGAGAGCTGGATTCATGTCACGCCTCTGCGGCACCTGAGGGGGGCTGCTTTCTGCCTCCCTGCAATGGCAGCAGCTGTCACTCTTCTGGCGAGGGTCACCTCTCCTTTGGGGGCCCATTGAATGAGGAGTGGCCAGTCTGCTTCCTCAACCCCATTCACAGCCAAGAGCAGCATGTGCCCATGACTAGGTACTGGGTTGGGACCCAGGAGACCTGATTCTGTTCCGGCTGTGTGATTTTTTTGGGTGAGCCTGTCTTTGCTTTCCCTCCCATACCTGCCATCATAATGGTCCCTTTGCTACCCAGTTCAGGATTCTAACTCAGTCAGTGCCGGGAGAACGGAGCAGCTAGACCAGGTCTTGAGAGTGTCTCCGGCTGCTGGGGCACTTGGGAACCTTTGTTCCATTTAGAAATACCTATGGCTGGGTCTAAGCTGGACCTGCCTCCCATCTCTGCTTTGTCTTTGTCCAGGGCACGACATGAACCACTGGAAGAACCTCAAAGCTTAGTGTGTTTGTGTGGTGGTGGCATGTATCTGGGTGTTTGAAGGAGGGGTTGAAGTATGGAGGGCTGAGATTTTGAAGTGGGCGGGGCTGGATATGTCCACAGGTGGTCTTGCGTGCCTGTCCCCATATGTGTTGAGCTTATGTGTTCGCAGTGGGGTGAGGCTCTCTTCTGGGGAGGACAAGTGAGTCTCTTGTTCGTTACGTTGTGTTAGGCTGAGGTCGGTGCAGCTGGGGTGAAGGGAGCCTCCTTTATAACAATTCACTTTGGAAGCCCCCTCCCTGCAAAGGAAGTGTGTTCCCTGCTGCCAGGGCCAGGCAGAGGGTTGCAGTGGGGCAGGCTGTGTTTAGGGGAGGGCTAGGATTTCATTGGGAGGATGCTGTGGGGGTCAGAAGGGTGTTGCTGCTGACAGCACAATGGGGGCGAGTTTTGTTTTGCCCAGGTTGCTGTGGGAAGGCAGTGGCAGTGTTTTGAGGAGGTTACATTGGACAGAACAGGTGTTGTATTTGGGGAGGTGGCACTGGGTAAGGGGGAAGATCTCTTGCTGGGAGGTGGCATGGGAGTGGGGCACCCTGTTGCCAGGAGATGGCACAAGAGGAGAGTGAGTCCCCTTTCCATCTAGCTGGGTAAGGGCTGGAGCTGGAAGTTTAGATCTGGATCCAGAGTCCCAAAAGGTTTTGATATGAGCCTGGGGCACAACACCCCCACCTCCTCCCATCACACCACTGCAGGCCCAGCTCCCTGCTCTGAGCTTCTCTCTACCTGTGATGAGGCCCTGACCTCCAGGCAGGGCTGACACCCACAGCATCCTGTGCCAGCCAGCAGTCCCTTGCGATTGCTTTGCTGTCCTGCTGCAAGAGCCCTGATCAGCAGCCCCAGGGCTGTCCCCACATCCCTACCCAACACAGGGAAAGGCACCGATCTCCGCTGACACAGGCGGATTTGCTACCCCAGGAGTAGGTTGTTGGCAAGCAGCAGCTGTTTCTGAACACCAAGGCAGAAATGTCTTCACACCTCCAGCTGCTGGGGGCTGTGACCCAGCACTCCCTAGTCTGCAGCACTTCCAATGCATGGGAGGGGACTGGGTGTGCTCAACTGGGGGGGGGGAAAGGGAGGTCTTCATTTGTTGGGGGATTGCCCGGGGGGGTCCTGATTACAAGCAAGGGGAGCTGCCCCGGGGGAGGCGGCCATGTGGCCCTTGTTTGTTTGAGGGGTGGGGAAGGTCTGTTGGTTTCCACCGTGCCCTCGGTGTCGCATCCCCCCTGCAAGAGCTGATAGCAGATCTGACACCTAAGGCAGCGTAAGGGTTGCTGGAACTCTGCTGTGCGGTCTGTTGTGGGTAGAGAAACAACAGAGGGAAAGACAAGGGGGTTAGGAGGAAGAGATGGAGGCTGAGGGAAGGGACTCAAGGTGTGTCTTTGCAGTTAAAGCACTGAGGAGGCTGTGTTGCTTAGGGGTTAGTGGACACAACTGAGAGGCAGGACTCCTGGGTTCTGTTCCTGTTCTGCCCATGTGGCTTTGGCAGAGTCACTTTTCCTATCTGTAAAATGGGGCTAATAAAACTTGCCTTCTCTGTGAGTTAATTAATGACATCACAACGAGGCTTTGATGTCTGCCTAGTGCTCTGAGCAGCTCCGATGAAAGGGGCTGGAGGAAGGCAAAGTATAAATTCAACATGCTTTTAAAAATATATCCAGAGAGGGCCAGATTCTCAAGGGCTCAGCACCCACAAATGGGTCTGGATTCTTAGAAAAGCCTAGCTACATAAAAGCCCCATTTTCAATGCACTCAGCACCCAACTGGCCAAGTTCTTGTGACCAAAAGTGACTATATCGAACAAATGCAGCCTCAAGATTTGTGTTCTTGAGCATTGGTGGAGTGTGCTTGGTGCCTTTCACCTATAATCACTTGTCCTCTGGAGGAATTGTCATGTGCCTTATCCCGCTGGCTAGAAGTAGGCAGGCTAGATTGGGATGGGCAGCCCCGGTTTTGGATCCCCGCTCACCCGGAACATCAGTGTCCTCACCACACAGTTGGGCTCCAGCATGCAGGCCTGGGAGGAGACTGTTGTCCTTGAAGAGCGTTGGTGCAGAAAATCCAGCTTGTGGCACTGGTGGGCCACGAACCCAGCGTGCTGCCAGATGGGAGGAGGGGTGGTGAGAGCAGCATGACAAGTAACCTCGCACTGCTTTGGTTCACATGCTGCTTAGCTGCTCCTTGGCACCCGTTAGTCAGTTCAGAGTGGCCCCTCTGGGGCTAGTGACTAGGGTCTTGACCCAACTCCTGTCGATGTCCACCCAACATCTTCTCTTAACTTCAGTGGTGCGGGCTCAGCTCCTGGCTGTTACTTGGCCCATTAGCTGCTTGCATGCCACTGCCCTGAACAGATCTGGACTCCCGCTTCACTACCACAGCTGTGTGAAACACACAGGGCGGGCTGGGGAAGCTGCTTGGGTGGGCAGCTGCTGCACCGGGTGTCCTGAAGGAGCCAAGGCTGCCGGCTCTTAAAGAGGCGTGGGCTCGGATTTGTCTTTCTGATGTGCTGGTCAATGCCATCGATCGGCTAGGAGTGAGGAATCAATTGTAATTTGGTTGAAGCTCCCACAGCAGGAGCATGAGGAGTAATTAGAACACCAGAGACCGTGTGTGCTGAGGCCTCCATGAGACATGGGCATCAGGGGCTGCTTAATGAAGTCTGCAGCCAACTGGATAGTTAAGGTGAGGATGGGGTGTTGCCTGGGTGGGTGTCAGGGGCAGGACAAATCCCAGCCTCTTCCCTTCCCCTTTCCAATCTGCACGTGCGCACACGTACTCAGATTCCCTGCTTTGCAGGCTGGCTAGCCACAATGCAGGCTGGCTAGCCACAATGCAGGCTCCTGGGGGGGGGGCGGGGGGCAGTAGGATTGATGGGCTGTGCAGAGGGATTAAGAAAAGATGGAAAGGGGGAGGAGGATCAAGGGCCAAATTCTTACTTGGAGTAAAGGGGGCTGATTGACACCAGGGGAGACCCTGGGAAATGCAACAACTAAATGTATTTTTTTAAAATGTTTTTCCCTGTTGTAGCATGTGCAATGAGCAGGTCTCAAAGCACTTCAGAAACATCTGTGACCTACATCTCCCCCACCTCCCTCCCTCTCCATGTAGAGAACTGGCATTTGCAAGAGATGGGGAAACCGAGGCAGTGAGCTGGGACGTTATTTGCCCAAAGTCACCCAGTGATTCAGCAGCAGGGCTGAGAATAGAACCCTGGAATCCTACTGCCCAGTTCTGCACCTTGATCACATCCTTCCTCCCCCAACCAATGCCATCTTTCTACCCCCTCCTTACACCCTAAACCCCCCCCCCCCCCAAGAAGTGTACATATTGCCAAATAAAACCACTATTGAAATGACAGCAAAATCCCAGAATTCCAGTGGCACTTAACTCTTGGCAGCATGGGGGGGGGGGAGAACTTTCATTGAAGCACTAAAATAAAGTGAAAGAAACCAACCTGTGTGTTTAAAATCCCATTTCCCCTGCCCTCCCCACAACTGCCTGACAAGTTCCTCCCACGCAGCGAAAGGCAGCTGATTTCCAGAGCTCTGACTTGATAGGTGCTCCGATGAAAAGGCCTTTCTAATGCTCCCCAGCAAGAATTACAGACCATCTGGAATTTGAAAGAGCAGGGAGGCAGACCAGTTAATTGTAAGCTCCTTCTTCTCAATATAAGGAACCCTTCTACCCAAGGGAGAGCTCCTCTTGGGGGGTTGGGGAGGGACACTAGTGAGTGTGGTGGTTGGGCTTGGGGGGTTGGTGGAGAGGGGGGCTCTGGAGCTGTGTGTGTGTAGGGGAGGAAGAGGGAGTACGTGAGCTCGGCGAAAGGTCATGGAGGCTATAAATGGGATTCAGGGAAGGAAATGTCATTGTGAAGCATGAGTAACATAATGCCTGGGATAGGGAGGGAGAGGAGGCGGCCCACTGGGATGTGCGGGGAGAATCGAGGGGGGTTATGGGCCAAAACCGGTGTTGATGCACACCAAGGTCGGGGGAGGCACATCTCTTGCTTTAGGGCATAGGCTGATAGCCACAGCCCCCAGGCAGGTGTCTTCACTCCCCCCCAGCCAGCCCGGGATGGACAGAGCTGCAGAACCAGCCCTGGCTGCCTTCCCTCAGAGCATCTGCATCTGGCCAGGCCGGGAGGCTGGATACCAGAGCCAAAAGCCCAGTGGTCTGATCCACTGTGTTGCATGAAACCAGGGACGGAGGGTCCAGGGGGGATCCAGGCTGTAGCCCCTTGTCAGGACCGATGACTCCTCTCAGTGACCTTCCTCAGCAAAGGAAGGTGAGGGAAGGGGAACAAAGATAGAGAGGTGGGAGGGGAGAGAAGTCGGGGGATGACTGTCTTTCTAGGAGAGCTAATAAAGACAGATGAGTACCATTCTTGATTAAAGACAAGTATTCAGTCTGCTGTTGCATGATGAGTGCGGTGGACAAGCTGGTCGGGTAATGAATTAATTGACTGGGCATGTGGCTGTCCTATTGCTTGTGGTGTGAAAGGTACCCATAAAGCCAAGTGGGGCAGAAATCTGGTGGCTCTGCCATTGTCCATCACAACCCACCCCAGGCTTCCTTTCCAGAAGGGTGAGAGGGGAGCCTGCTGAGATCTGAAGGGGAAGGACCAGCTAGAACACAGGTTTCTGCCCAAGGATTTTGCACCCCAGCTAGCAGGGATCTAGCCAGTGTAGCAAGGTGGGAAGTGCTGAGTGTCACCTGCTTGTGATCCCAGAGTTGAGAGCCTGGGATTAGAGCCATGTGCAGGCTGGAGACAAATGGAGCAGCAGACAGGACATTTTTGAACTTTTGCCAAGCACTGGGCTGGACTTACTGCTCTGGTCACAGTATTGCAGTTCTGGGGTACACCCACTCTCCCACCTTGTTCAGTCAGACCGGTGGCAACTTTCCCAAGCAGGAATGTCAGCACGGGACTTGTCCTGGACCTAGGGCTTCAGAATATTGAAGCTAGAATCAGGTCTACAGCAGTTTCCCTGCAGCAGGCTTTCCAAGTCTGGCTCTCCAAGACAAGGGAGTGAGCAGAGGAAATGCTGACAAAATGCTACTGGCTTCAAATTGACATTAAAGGATGGGGTGTGCTGCTTATTTGGTTTGGGCTAGCTCCTAAGGACACCAGCCAAGGCTAAGGGGCCCCATTGTGCAGCCGAAGTAAAAACAGACACATTCTTGTCTTGGTTAGATCAGGAGGTGGGGACCATGCCCTTTGACATGGTCCTATTTCAGTCTGTGCTGAGCGGCATTACTGAAGGGGTGTTGGGTGGCTTCGGGCCAGTCACTTCGGCTTTCTATGCCTCAGGTGTTCAGCTGCAAATGGGGTGATACTCTCTTCCTCCCACGCTTTGGCTGTCTTGTTGATTTAGATGGTTATTGCTTCGGGACAGGGCCTGTCCCTCACTCTGTAGCTACAGCACTGAATATAACAAGGCCTTGATCTTGGCTGGGGCTTGTGTGTGCTATCAAAATACAGAATAGTGAACGGTGCTTGAGAGCAGAACCTGGTGCTCTCGGACGCTGGTGCACACCTGGGGCTTTAGTGGGATGATTCTGGATTGGCACTTCTGTGAGTGAGAGGAGACCGATGGGCTAGAGTTCCCAACCATGTGGGATGTCACAGAAACCTGGGCTTCCTGAACTCAAAGGCTTAGGGCTTGGCCAGCCCTGCTCCATGTAAGGAGAAGGCATATAGGAGGGGGTATGGTGCAGTTGTCACTCATGTTGGCAGCGTCAGCAGAGACCAAGGGCTGTGCGGGGGACAATAGAGATGGATCTACCCTCTCTGCCCTAGGGGGTCCCTCTAGCTCAGGGGTTGGTTACGTTGGCAGGGCAACATATCTCCTTTATGGCTAGAGGGCTTCAGACTCCAGGATTCTCAGTACAGCACTAAAATGTACAATGGGGAGGATGGTGGCCTATGATGGGGTGTCTACCCCACTGGACTGGAAGGGGTTAAGGTGGCCAGGTAGGCAGATTAACTCCATAGGCTGCACCTGGAGGTAGAGCCAGGGAGTTGATTGCAAGCAGGCTCAGCTATGCAAGAACAGGTGGGGCCTATAAAGCCAGGAAGATGGCAACAGACAGGGCTTCTAGGAAAGGGCAGTCCCTTTCTGGGAGGAGGGTTGGAGCTGGTACACCTGTGGGGTGGGACAGAGTGGTGAGAAGCAGTCCAGGGAAGGAACAGTGAGGGCTGGGAGAGGAAAGCCCAGAACTAGGGTCCCTGGACTGGAACCCAGAGTAGAGAGTGGGCCCAGATACCCCTACTGGCCACTGAGGGAGTGGAACCATGGGGCAAAGAGTGGGAAGACTGCCTCGGGCTGCTGAAGGAAAGACTTTGATGTGCCCCAGAAGGGGGGGAATGCTGAGTGACCTGGCCAAAGGGCTGGGTCATGAAGAGGATGCTGCTGTTCCTGGAGTGAGAGGGGGCTGCAGACCAAGGGGGGAGAGGATGTGACCATTGGAAGGGGAGTCGACCTCACGAGCTAATCCCCGGAGCGGCCAGGAGGAGACATCAGACTAGCGGTGAGTGGTCACAGCTGCCCTGGGGCGGTGGGGGAGGGCTTCTCCTGGGGGCTGAGGGAGGATAAATAACCCTGTGGGGGGAGGATGGTGCTTTGGAGGAGCTGCCCTTTGGACGGCAGGGCCCCTTCATTTCCCCACTGTACAGACCCTCAAAGTGTTCAGTGGTGGTTCTGTCCGGGGAGTTTCCTGATGCGTTGTCACCCCAGATGGAAGGCCCCTCGCTCTCCTGTACAGCACCTCAGGCTGACTGCACATGGGTGCAATCGCTCCCTGTTTCAGTCCCAGAACCGGCAGGCTGGCTGCCTAAAACCGCCTGCCAGATACCTGAATCCGAGGTTGATTAATGCCGGGCGGGGGAACTGTATGCTGGGCCGAATCCAGCTATGGTGTAAGCAAGTGAAGTCAGTGCCATTGCCTTTCCATTTACACAGGGCACCCGATTGGTCACTGGGTTATTCCAGTGTGATCCTGCTGTAACTTGAGTGGTTTCCATGGCCTCACTTGGGAAGAATGCACTGGTCACATGGGGCTGGGTTTGGGCCGATATCTCCCGAAAGGGAGGGATCACCCATAGGATGTGTGTGGCAGGAGATGGTCTTGGATAGATGAAAACACTGCCAAGCAGTAGTCTTCTCCCCCTGCCACACCTCTGCAGGCTGGCAGCCCCGTTTCCCAGGCTGTTAAAAACCAGCCCGTGGAGAACAGTCCTGGGCTGCTGGAAGGACCAACAGGTGTCTGCCATGGCTCATTCCGACGGTCCAGACTTGGGGGGTCAGGTGCAGTAACACGGGTGAAACCCCGGCTTGGTGTCTCAGTGCTGCGTCGTGACTCGGCCTCACCGTCATGCATTCGCGTCGCAGTCCCGCCCGGCGCACAAACCTGCAGGGGGAACAAACCCCTTGCTTCATCCTAGCAACCCAAGGAATAGGCCGGGTGGGCTAGTAGGCCTGCGTGTGACTGGGCCACGGCGGGTCACCCCGTGAGAGGAGGGTGCCAGGAGCCGTGCAGCAGGCGCTGGTGATGTGTGCCCAGGGACTGCTGGCTCCATGGTTTGGTGAGGGGTTTGCAGGTCGAGAGCTACCTAGAGCCCTCCTCTCTGGTTAGGGGCTGGAGCCATGCTCCTGGAAACTCAGGCGGCGGGTGTCACGCTTTATGTAATGTCACTCCCTAGGTGTTCTCTCTCTCATGGCTGACGCAGGAGCGACCCGTGCTGCCCCTCAAGGTGACCCTGTTACTTTGGGAGAAGCAGGTCGTGGAGTCTTTTTCCCCTGTGCTGTTTGGGGTCTAACTGCCAGCCACTACCTGTGTACATACAGCTTGTGGGTTTGGCCCCTGGCTGACTTAAACAGCTCTTGGAAGCTTAAACTAATACATTCTCAGCAGCTTCTTGATCTGTCACAGCGTCTCCCAGTGCCAAGTGAATGGTCCCACGGCAGTGTTGCTGGCTGACCTGGGGGGGAAAGGATGAGACCGTGAAGGGCCAAGCTGCGCTCTGAGTTGGCCAGGCTCTGCAGCTTGCTTGCTTGTATTTCTGTGGCACTTGGTTTCTGGGTCACACAAGCCTGTGGGGGGGAAGATGGAAAGAGGCAAATGACAGAGCTGCTCCTAGGGCACGTCGGAGAATTTCTCTGGCGCTCAGCAGCTAGGTGGCAAATCGGGCAGGCCAAAGCCTGAGCACCAGGTCCTGAGCACTCTTCTGGGGCTGTGGTGTGGGTGCAACAGCTCCATGCACAGGAACAGAAGGAAGACTGCAACCTGCAGCCTGCCTGAGAAACGGCGCGGCCCATGGCAATGAGCTGGGAAAGGCTGGCAGGCGTTCTCTGGACCAGTGGACAGGCTGCTAGAATGGGGAGCCCTGCGTCTATTCCTGGCTCAGCCACTGGCCTGCTGTGATCTCGTGCACCTCACATTACCCCTCTGTTTCTCCCCTTCCCCCACACACTTCGTCTCCTTAGATTGAAAGGTCTTGGAGATAGAGACCGCTTCTCACTGTGGGTGTGTACAACACCCAGCACAACAGGGAGCTGTGCAAACACACAGCTCTTGGTGCCACTGACAAACACAACAATTTGTCCATGCAGGATTGGCCGTTATATTATATGAATATTTATTATGCTCTCCTACAACACCATTTACCCGAGGGTCTCAAAGCACTTTGAAAACAATAATTCTTTCAGCTTTGCAGTCCCATGAAGGGGGTGTCATTAGCCTCCATTTACAGATAGTGAAATTGAGGCATAAAGAGAGAGCTTGCCCTTGATTGCACAGCGGGCCAGTGGCAGATCCTGGACCAGAACCCTTCTCTAACTACTAATGTATGCTGCCTTCCCAGCACTTTGGGCTGGACATGCTTTGGGATTGAAGGACCAATCCAACAGGATGCTGAGTGCCCTCGGTTCCTGGTGAACTCAGTGGGAATGGGGGCACTCAGAAATGCTAAGGAGGTGCTCAGCACTTGGCAGGATTGAAAGCTGCTGTATTTGTTAAGCGATAGCTAGGATCTGGAGTGGGTTCAGCCCTCGGCTGGGCCGTGCTTACAAGGAGGCTGGACTCTGGGCCGGCATGTGTCCTGTACGCGGTGGCAGATGAGAACAGAACCGCTGCAGAGCCCGGAATGGATAGATCCAAAACCCGGGGGTACCATTCTCCTTAGGAGAGGGGCAGGCAGCAGTTCCAGGTGGCAAGGAAGAAGGAACCCACCTCCTGGCTCAGCAGCTTGCATGGCTGAGTGGGCAGGAGCTGGCCTAACCTGGCCTCCTGTGGAAGTGGCTCTGGGCAGATCTCTTTTGGGGGATTATATGCTGTAGAGGCGGGGCCCTAGTTGATGCACTGTGAACTGTCCGTGGTCCTGCTGCTCCCAGGGCAAGGAGTGGAGCGGGTGGCTTGGGCTGGCCAGGATCAGGTAGTGGAAAAGGTATAAATAATCCACTTGGGCATGGCTGTGTGGTGAGGAGGGGTGGATCAACTACTTTTTCCTAAATCCCTCCTCCACCTGCCTTGTAAAGGGTCCTTTCCCCAGGCTCTCCAGAGAAGGGTCTGGACCTCAGTGTCTGTCTGAAGAGGATTAGAGGCATGCAGAGAGTCCTGATTGCTCACTGGGGTAGAGCGTCACCAGGTTCAGGTTTGAGAAGGAGATTTTTTTTTCCCCCATGTGGGCAGGGACTGGGGGGCTTAAGGCACCTTCTGGAGCACTGAATGGGGATTGGCCAGGTGGGGATATCCCACAGGCTCAATACTAATCCATCCCATTTTCCACTTGTCTGACGCGCACAATTCCAGCTCTGCAAGGAAAAAACTGCAGCTATTGCAATGTTCTTCCTCCTTCCCCCATGCCAAAATGTACAACCACCCTCCCTTCCTGGTATCTTTCCTTTTGTGGGCTGGAGGGGAACCACAGAACGGATGAGTAGGGTGTCTCCCTCCAGGTTCTGGCCGCCTTCTGCAGCCGCTGCCCTGAGCTAGAGATGCAGCCACAGCCTGGAGTGCCTCAGCACAACAGCCCACTCAGTCCTTGGCCTCTTCTGTCCTAGTGAATGTCTGGGATCTGGCCACCTGTGCTGAGATCTACCCAACTCCTCTAACACCCCCCCCCCCCGAGCCAGGTCCTTTTCCTGGTGAATGTCGCCCGAACGGTCTGTTGCTTGGCGGCATTTGCAGGGTGACTTTGCCAACCTTTATTTCTCTTTATATTAAGAGCATCAGATCCCACCAGCTGAACAAGCCCAAGGAGGGTGTGTGTGTGTGTGTGTGTGTGGGGGGGGGGGTTAGGGCACGGCACAGAGTGGGGGACGGCCAGGAAAAGCTAGAGACTGGAAAGTGAAAGAAAACGAATCTTTGGGCAGTGAGACAGCTGGCTCTACCTTCATTTCCTGCCCTCCCCCATTCATGTGTCTTGCAGCATCTGGCAGGCGATGGATAAGCAAAGGCTCGTTCAGCTGTGCACATCTAGATCCGGGGAACGGTGCTCTGAGAGTGGCTATTTCCCTCTTGAAAGGGGCAGCCCCCCGGGTCATCCTTTCTCTGTTTGTTTTTCATTTGACTTTCTTCCTGAGTCACTGAGACCTTTGGCTCTGAAGTCAAGGCCACGCCCCATACGGGGGGGGGGGGAGGAGGGGACGGGACTCTCCTGCGGGCCAGACAAAACCACCCCCATCCCTGACATGGACTAGCTGGGCCAGCAGGAGTGTCAAGACCGAACAGCTCCCCGCAGCCCTCCCTGCAATATAGAACAGTGGCGCTCAACCTTTCCAGACAACGGTACCCCTTTCAGGAGTCTGATTTGTCTTGTGTACCCCCAAGTTTCACCTTACTTAAAAACCACTTGCTTATGAAATCAGACCTAAGAATACAAAAGTGTGTCAACACGCTATTACTGAACAATTGCTGACTGTCATCTTTACCCCATAATTACAAAATAAATCAATTTGAATATCAATATGGTACTTACGTTTCAGTGTATAGTATACTGTGCAGTATAAAAGTCATTCATTCAGTATGCAATTTCAGTTTGTACTAACTTTGCTAGAGCTTTTTATGTAGCCTGTTGTAAAATTAGGCCAATATCTAGAGGAGTTGATGTACCCCCTGGAAGACGTCTGCATACCCCAGGGTACACATACCCAGTGGTGCTGGAGCAGTTTTCAGATTGGGGGTGCTGAGCTGTGCCCCCCTTACCCTTGTCTGTGCCCCTCACTGACCCCTAGAGCTGGGTCCAGGAGCAGGGCCGTGGCTCCGGAAGGGAGGAACACGGACAGGTGGCTGAGCCCGGGTGCGGAGCCCCTAGGCACGGGGGCTGGCAGCCGGGATTAGGGCTGGCAGTGGAGTCCCTGGGCATGGCGCTGGTAGCCAGAACCCTGCACAAAACCTGGCGGTGCTGCAACACCCCACACACCCGTAGTTTCTGTACCTATGCACATACCCCTGGCTGAGAACCACTGACACAGAAGAGTGAATGTCTGTGCCAGGGGCCAGGTCCTGCCTGGTTTCCCATCCAGAGGGAAAGGCGAGATGCGCACTCCCAGACAGAAGCAGTCTGGCTCTGTGCTCTTTGTCGCAGTATCACCTTCCTTTTGTCCAAGCTGGGATGTCTCTGTGCAGACACTAAGCTGAGGGAGATCTACAGGGGTCACGTCTCTCTGTCTGCCCTGCAGAGCCATCTCTGTCCTTGGACTCCAGGGCTTTTCATCTCCCCACGCAAACACAGGCTTGTCCTGCTGTGGAGACCTGCAGAGGGAACAAACCCCTTGTTTAGTCCTACCAACCCAAGGGCCTAGAGTAGGCCTGCCCCATCCCTTTCCCGGTCACTCCATCTGCAGAAGCCAGCCTGGCTGAATCTATCCAGAACCTCTTGCTTCAGTCCCCTTCCCCACTAGCTGCATTGCTTCTGGCATGAGGGGTTTCTGCTTCAGTTCACTCCCTCCTGGATCCTCTTTGCCAAGGGTCCCAGCCTGCCCGTAGTCCTTGTGTCTCAGAAATGCATCCTGGCTGAGTGATGGTGGGTGCACGGCCCGGCTGCTTGAGAAATGCGACCACGGGACGATCCTGAAGTGGGAGGGGTGGATAAAAGCCAGCGCCACAGAATCCCTGTGCATGATTTATGGATTTGTTTTTCTCATTATTGCAGCTATTAGCTAGATATGATTCCCGCTGGCGCCACCTGCTGGCCACTGACCTTTGGTGCTGGCAAAGTGCAACAGGAGTCCCTGGTGAAAACAAGTGGAAGTCATAGACTACACAGCCAGGGTGACTTTGGGCCAAGATGCTGGGTAAAAATTTGGCATTAAGAAAACCAAGATCTTGAAAGAACATTGAGCACCTGTTGAGTCCCTTACCAGTATACCAATCCTGGAAGATTAGGCTGTGTCTAATCTTCCATCTAGACCCCCTACACACACCCACACCCACACACACACAGAGTCTACACTTTCTATCTGCACATTTTGATGTAGACTATAATTTTTAAAAAAAATTGTTTGTCTGAAGAAAATGACTCAGCTAATTAGAGATGCGGCATCTTCTGGAGATGCCGCATGGCAGGTACATTTGGGGGTTGGAAGATAAACATGTAGCCAATGACACTTTAAAACATGGATTTTAGAGAGACTAACGTGATTTCAGTGGCTGGTGCATATAACTGCTGCTGGGAGTTCTATTTCCCACTCTGCCACAGGTTCGCTGGGGAATACCTCACTCTGTGTGCCTCAGTGTCCCCATCTGTGAAATGGGGATAAGCATATGGTTAGGATTCAGTGTTTGCAAAGAACTTTGAAGATGATCAGGGCTGAGCATTATTTCATTTGTAGGGGGCAAGGTGAATATTGTCTAAAGGCTCCCCATTTTGAGAAGATTAGGAAAAACTGTTTTTCTTTCTTCCATGAGCAGATTTTTTCTCTCTTGGGAGCTCTGTTAGCTGTTGCAATTCAATTTTAGGTCTTGTACTGCCCCACATGTTGTGGCATCTGAGCATCTATGATCAAGAATAGACTGTCACTTGAGGTTTCCTCTCCATTCACCACCACCACCCCCAAAGAGGGAGATGTTTGTGTGTCTGGTTTTCCCCCGCTCTTTTTGGTGTAAGTCTATCTTATCTCTCTCTCATGGCTAATAGGCTGAGGCTCGGGTAGTGCAGACAGCTTGGGCATGCTGTGTACTCAGAATAATCCTGTTACAGGTGGATTTCCCGATAGTCAGACAATCATTTAAAAGGGGGAAGATATTGTAATGGAACGTTGCAGTGGGGAGCTGGTTGGCATGTCTCGGTATTGCATCTCTGAGGACGGGGTGGGGTGGAGCAGAAAAGGGACAGTGGGCAAGTGAGGGTCTTTGAAGAGCCCTTTTCTTTAAAAGAAAGAAATGGTGAGGTTGGGTGCATGATGCTGGTGAAAGGCCCTTAGAGACTGATGTACTGTTTGCCTACAGCCTAGGTTCAGTGCGGGGACGGGGCGCATGGCAAGCTGTCGCACCATGGGGCCTCAGCCCTGTCCTAGGTGATCAGTTCCAGCAGTAACAAGGGAGATCAGGCACGACTTGGCTTCTCTACCACAGCGGCCACAGAGTTAGTGCCCATCGCACTGGAGATTTGTGAAACTTCATATCATGAGACTGAGACCCAGCAAACTCAGCCCACCCAGCCTCTCAGCAGCCGTGCTGGGGACCAGGATGAGATCCAGCAAACTCAGCCCATACAGCAGCCACATTGGGCTGTTTTCCCATGCTGACCTGAGTGCAATCTGCAGGCACCGCCCAGAGGAGGAGGGCTATTCTACCATCCAGTGTGGATGGGGAGGGGCATGAATAGTGCCCCTGGGCCCTCATCAGTGGCTGTCCCTGAACACCTTAACAAAGGCTCCTCTGAGCTTCCCGAAGTCTCTTGGCCAGTTTCCAGAAGGCCCTTCTGTGCAGCAGCATGAGCCAGCACAGCCTCCCCGCTCAAGCAGAGCAAAGAACTGGTTTGTTGGTTTGGTAGCTGACCCCAACATCCCCCAGTAAAATCTGGGTCCCTTGGAACCAAAACACAGCTTTTGGGGAGTTGCTTACCAAAACGACACAAACCCAACCATGGTGTTTGGGTTGAAACGAACATCGATCCCAGCCCCTCCCTGGGGAATGTGTCTTGAACCATCCCTGTCCCCTGAGTAACCTTGGGTGCGGGCCAGGAAAGGGGGGGTGGGGGGGCTGTTCCCAGCCAGACCATCTCCCGCTCTGCTGGCTCCCTCCCCTCCTTCTGCTGCTACAGGCCGGCCTTCCTGCACCTCAGTGTCTTGCTCTCTGAAGTTCCCAGTCTGGGACCCCAGAAATCGCTTCATCATGGGCAGTGCCTGGCCCAGGCCTTGCGTGGCCATCTCTGGCCCAGGCCAAACGGGACACCTCGTTTGAGGGGCATTGGTACCAGCAGCCCTGAACAGCTTGTCCCTGCTTGCCTGCCCTGACTCTTCCTCTTGTCGGGGGAGGAAACTCTTTTCTCTCAGCTCCCCCATGAGCAGAGGGCACCTCGGGTTCCTAAACACCCTGGAATTTGCAGGGATGCTCAGTGCAAAGGCTTCGGGATGCAGCAGAGAGACTGTGGCACCCATTGCATAGCAGGGTGGGTGCAGGCTGGGCTGCCCAGTTGGCTAACTGTCAGGAGGGAACCAATGGGGAACATCTCCCCCCCCCTTCCAGCAGATTTATCATTAGCCCCATTTAACGGAGAGGGAGAGTGACCTGCAGGTTGGGAAGTTACTTGCCCAAGGTTCCAGAGCCAGGAGTAGGACCCAGGAGTCCTGGATCCCAGCCCCGTCCCCTGCACTAACCACTAGGCTGCACTTCCTTTGTATGTGCTTTATAGTCCCTGGAAAGGCCTAACGGCGGCCAAAGGAAGGAAAGATGAAGGAAGAGTGAGGCAAAAATGTGGCTGCATTGATCCAGAGCCTGCTGTTTATCCCATTTCCCCCTCCATCCCTCAAACCAGGGTGATCCCATCTGTCTGTCTGGCATCCGTCCCCCTGGACTCGTCATCTGCCCCATTTCCTGCCCCCAGGGAGGTGCTCTGAGAGGCTGGGGAGCCCCTTGAATAACTATCAGCTTGGCTGCCTACTTGTCATTCAGGGACACCCTTGTGCTCCTTGTCTGCAGCATGGAGCTGGAGATGCCAAGCGGCGGGTGAACTGGAGGCCAAGCACGGGCCATAAATAACCCCTTCTGCAGCCAGCCCATCTCCAATAGCGGAGCCCTGGGCTTGTGCGTGGGCTCCTCCCAGCTCCATCACACTGTGAGGGGTCTGGATGGAAATGTATGCACGCTCTCCCTGCTTGCTTGTTTCCATTCCCTCACCTCGCTTCCCTTCCCTTCTCCTTGTCTCTCTTCCTCTGTTTCCCCATATCTTCTGCTGCTTCACACTTCCCCTGGGCTTCTCCTTCTCAGTCTTTCTCCCTTGTCTTTTTAGCTTTCCCTCCCCACCCCTTTCTCTTCACTCCATTCACCTGCTCCAACTCATGTGTCTTGTTCCTTTAAACCTTTAGATGGCTTCCTCCTGATGTCATTGGGAATGCAAGAGACAGAGGGTAGGGAGGGTTAGATACACCAGCTCTCACTTCCCCACGGGAATGCCTGGGACACCAGCCCCACTGGAAGGGCTCTTTGAGCAATGCTCTGCTTCTCTCCTCCCTGCAGCTGGGGCATGTGGGCATCAGCTGGAGAGCACATGAGGTCCTCAGGCTGTTTCCCTGCAGTCAGTCTGTCGGCCTCAGAGTGACACAGCAGTGGGAGCTGTGCCTCCTTCCTCTGAGCTGAACTCTCTCTTTAATGAAGCTGCCTGGCCCTGCGGAAGTGGCGTTGGATCTGGGAGAGACAGCTGTCAAGGGGATCTGCTTCAGGTGCCGTCCGTTCCTCCAGCCCATGCGTCATGAAGGCCAGGGAGGGAAGCAGCTGTGTTTAAAGCTCAGCTGGGCTGCTTTGGTCAGCAAAGGAGAGAGATGATTGCAGAGTGAATCCTAGCTTGTCTTCCCTGAGTCTGATGTGGAGGGGAGAAGAGAACCAGCCAAGGAGATATCAAGGAGCCAGCCTCCAGGAAAATGGGCATGAATGAAAGGAAGAGAAGTTGGCTCGTGGCCTTTCGCTCCCCTGGATTTATCAGCTCAAGATGCAGGTGAAAGCTCCATCCTGCATTTGAGTGCCCATGAGTGGGATTATGGCTCAGTCTATTTGACTCCAGTTCACGGGGCTCGGGCTGCTGGGTTAAAAATTGCCATGCAGACCTTTGGGTTTGGGCTGGGGCTTGGTCTCTGAGACCTACCTCCCACACAGGGTGTCAGAGCCCGAATGTCTACACTGAAATATTTAGCCCCACAGCCGGAGCCCAGGTCAGCCAACCTGGGCCAGCTTTAGCTGTGATGCAGGTCTTTCATTGCAGTGTAGATGTTCCCTAAAGGCCCCACTCACGCTTGGGATGATGCTTGCCGCTCCGTAGGCTTGATATGCCTGCTTTCTCTTGAGAAGCATGGTGACTTGCAAAGAGTCAGAATTCTGCGTCTGGGCCCACTTGTCTCACGCTGCCATGCCTGGGCTGCCCTTACACGGGGATGGGGGAGAATTGCCTGCGGGCGTGGAGCGGGTTAATTGAGTCCCTCCCCTGTCTCTTGTTAGATGGAATAAATGGGCTCAGAGTCAAAGGTGTTACAGGATCCACCTGACCCAGCATTAAATAGTTTTAAACAAGGTTCTGGATAGTATACAGAGACCTGAGCTTGCTCTGTCCCATGGCAAACACACCACTAACAATCCTTTTAACCTTTTATTAAAGATACCAGAAAGAAAAGTAGTTAAAGCATCTGAAATGTAAAGCATTAAAGAAGCCTTTCTTTTTAACCATTTCCCTTTAGCTGGAGAGAGTTTTTTAGAAGGGAAACCCCCCTTGTTTCTTAGATGGTGGTAACTGTCTGTTTTGGGGACGGTGAAATTGTGACTTGAAATGGGCTGGAGCTGCTATTGCCACTGTTCAAGTCTGATCTCGTTTCCTAGCCGGCAAAGCCAGACAAACGCATGCAAAAGCGGGAGAGAAACAAACCGAGAAAATGAAGGTTCTGTCTTCGAGGTTGCCTTTGACTTGTAACCTCACCGCTGGAAAACACAGGCCCAGCACGTGGTCTTGTCAGCCGCGCTTGAGACCTGGCACACTTGTACTAGCATCGGGCTGTTTGGGGCACTGCGTTTAGCTGCCTTTTTCTGGTCACAGGCTTACAGCAGCGTTGAGAAATATACGCTCTTGGCCAGCTAAGCTAGACTCATTAGACAGAAGGCAAAAGGAGAGAGGTAAGAAATAGAAGGAAAAGGACACAGGGCAGGTGTGTGTGGGGAAGTCTCGCATCCCCGCTGATGGTTGGGATGAGCTGGAGCCAGAAGAGGTGGCGAGGTCATCTGGCTCCCTCCCTCTGGTCTGGTCAAGACCTCTCTGGATTAGGATGAAGGAGGTTTAGGGTCCCAGGAGGCAGTGGGAGTGGCAGCTGTGATGTTGAAGCTAGTTCTTTCCACTTCCTCTCGTCAGCCAGTGTAGCAGTAGCCGCTGTCTGGTGATCCATATTTTCCTCCCAAATCTTATTTTTAACAAACCCAAAAGGGAGTGATGGGAAGAAGAGGCCCCTCCTCTTGTTGTTTTTGTCTACCAATTAGGCCTAATTTCCAAGGCAGCAATTTTGGTTCATTGATTTTCAGTCTCGCTGTTTACCAGGCATGATCTTAGCACAGTCCTTGAATCAGTTGGCCTTTTTGTTTGGACTAATTCAGTCTTTGTCTCTCTCTTGCTCATTTTCCCACCAACAGGTTATTGTGATGTCTTACCTTGATTGTGAGCACGAGTGTAAGTTGCTATATCTGTAGGTCCAATTATCATAAGACTCCTCAGCTGGACCTCACTGCTCCCAGCTTTGTCCACAGTGACCATAGAGTTCACACCCACAGAGATCAGCTCTGCTCAGCCCATGGCTTTCATTTTCTGCCAAAGGGGAGGGGAGGTGCACTTGCAACCTCACTGGGTGCTCATGTCTTCAGCTGGCTTTCTCCTTGTTCAGATGCCAGAGAAGAGCTAGCTAGGTAATCAGTCAGAACTAATCGATATAGGAGCAGGTCTCGCTCACTTTTCTCTGCATTGGGGATTGAACCCAGACTCCCTGGTTACTGTCCGGGTCTTCTGCTAACGGGGACTGAACCCACGGCCCTAGTTATTCTCCAGATGTTCTGCCAGCTGGAGATTGAACCTTCAGGAGCTGTTGGCCATGGTGCAGGAATGTGTTGTTTTCCAGGTGTTTCTTGGTCTCTCCCACTCTAGCAGCTGGAATTACAGAGCCCACATGAGTTGGGGAGCAAGACTCCCCATTTGTGTATCCTGCACATCACTGTAGCTCAGGCCCAGAGCCCAGCAGCTCCAAAAGGCAACAGGGGTCCCTCCCTCTGGGTTCATCTGTTAGAAGCATGTCTCAGCTGGAAGCCTGCCACTCACAGTGGGGCTGGTCTCTTCACCTGCGGGGTTTGTGCATGCCTGTGAGGATGGGCTGTGCAGGGAGCAGTCAAAGGGCGGAGGACTCTTGGTGCTAGAGATCCAGGTCTCGTGATTCAGGAACAGCAGTAGTTTGTGTTGTGGTTGATATTTTCTGTGTTAAGGGATCAGGAAAGGAAGCAGGGTCTAGAGATGAGAATGGGGAACTGGGCATCTGGCTCTGAGGCCTACTCCCCGTTCAGCCACTGACTCCCTGGATGACTTGGACAAGTCACTTGCTCTCTCTGGACAAGATTTTCTAAAATACGCAGGGCCAGGTTTTCAAGTGCTCAGCACCCAAAATTGGGGCCAGATTCTCCCAACAGCTCAGCTCCCACTATGCTCAGCACTATGGGAAATGTGGCCATTTTATTTTGGTGCCTAAATGGGATCTGAGGACTTTTGAAAATCTGGACCTTTGTGCCTCAGTTCCCCCAGGTGAGAAAAAAACGGGAATAATGCTACTTACCTGACAGCCAGGGCTGTTGTGAGGCATGATTCGTATGTCTTTTAAAATGTCTTTGAGATCCTCCAATGAGAAGTGCTGGAGATGCGCGAAGTATTATTGTCATCGTCCCAATGAATGAAGTCAACCCAGTCTCAGGGCGGTCTCTAAGCTGTCTAAGAGCACTGTACTCACCCTGTGGCTCCCGTGTCTGATTACATACCGTCCCAGCGAGTAATTACGTAGGTGGCAAATGTAGCTGTGCTGGGGTTGCTGTATGAGCCCATGATCTAGATGATATTACACCACAGTTATGTCTGAGATGAAAGCAGCTACAGTGCAATTAATGTCAGCGAACAGAACACACTTCAGCTCCACCCCTCTGGTTTCAATGGAGCCCCTGGGTTTACTCATCCAATCAGAGATGCTGTACGCGTGGGTTAGCAACTTTCCCGGTACGAGAGTGCTGTGCTGTTGCAAGCTGTAGAGGAAAGGGAGTAGCTGTGCGACCAGATCCTCAGCTGCTGTAGGTGTAACCACATTGTGCCCGATTCTCCACGGCCCTCATCCTTGTGTAGTCCCTCTACACCAGTGCGAGTTGGCATGGTAGAGCATGGCACTGGTGCGGACAGCCACCCAAGTTGGAGGGTAATGGAGAAAGTGGCCCACCGACTTCAGCAGAGCGATGCCAATTTACACCCACAGGCTGTGCCAAGAATGTAGGACCCACGTGCGCTCCAGGATCTCTCACCTCTCCATTCCTTCTGCTCCGAGGTTGAGCTCTGTGCTGCTTTTACGAAAGGGACATAGGGTGGAGACAAATCAGGGCACCTGATTCTCCACGCTGTGAGCCCAGGGCCAATGAGTCACTTCCGTGAAGAAAGGTGAGCTAGAGCAGTGCAAACCGCTCTAAGTGACAGGAGAGTCAGGCTCTGTATGGGATATCTTGTTCAGCATGTTGCTGCTGATACCCCCACGGGGCAAATTCTGGTTGCCCCGAATGTATACGCTGTGTGGGCCAGGGGGAGAGCCATACAAAGGCACTCACGTCCTAGTGTATTTGTGCATAATGCAGCTGATGGCATGGGCTGAACGCAAGTGCGGCGGCTGCTGCATGGATCAGTGGTGCACCCCCGAAGAGTGTCCGGAGGGCATCCGCTAGTGGTGGGATTGTACAGCTGTGGGAAGGGCATGTTCCCTCTTGGCTACTAGTTCAGCACGTGTCAGCACTTTGTGTGCTGTCCCTGGTGCCCTGTGCAGACATGCTCCCCCTCTGCCACTGCTGCCGTGCTCCCCCGGCTCAGTCTGCCCCTGATGTCTGAGAGTTGTGACTCAGCCCTAAGTTATTAACATGGCAAAGATATTAAAGCTGAATTCCCTTTCCCCGGAGACGCTGTTTGTGGTCTTTCCAGCCCTTCTCTTAGCTCAGTTAGGGAGCAGTTCATTCCTGGCCTGCACAGGGGTGAATCTCAGCCCAGTGATGCTAAACCAGTCTGCTTCACTTCCTGGCAAGGCTGTTGGGTTTGAGCTTCCTTCCCAGAGGAAGGAAGGTTAATGACTCTTTTTTTTGATTTTTAAGTTTATTTTTGTGTTTTTTTTACAGATTGAGGGGGAAAAAACCAGCAAAAAGGAACCGAGATTACAAGTTTTTTTTTTTAAAAAAACCCTTTGAGTAAAGGACCCGAGGCTGTATTCTAACTGTGGCTGAAACCAAACGAAGCGCTTAAGCGTGGTTACCTGCGTCAAGGAATGTTAAGCATGTGTGTCAAGTCAAACACATGCTCAAGTGCTTTGCTCGATCAGGGCCAGTCTCCTAGGCCCCAATCCTGCATTTGGGCCCATGTCGCAGCGTTAACCCCACAGATGTCAATGGGTCTCTGGGTGGGTCCTGCAGTCCACTTGCGTGGGGGCAGTGAAGGCAAGTCCGGGATTAGACCTGGGGAAGGATCTGAGCTACAGTGATTTACTTATTTTCTGTAATGTTCTGATATTTTCTCTGACGATGAGACGTTTGGATGACCTCTAAAGAAATAAAACTGTAAGGTCTGACCCTCCCAGTTGTCTCCATTGGTAATGCAGCCTGTGACCCAAGTGCCGGCAGAGTTGGAAAATTTATGGCCTGATCTTGCGTCTTCAGTTTCTTTTGAAGTCGGTGGACCTGAGCATACTCAGCACCCCATAATCAGAGCTCAGCACCCAGCAGGAACAAACCCATTTTTGTCTGACTTCAATGGGCTTTGGATCAGGCCTGTGATATTTTATGTACAATGGGCCAGATCCTGCACCCACTGCAGTTAATGGACGTTTTGCTATTGACTTCAGCGCAGCAAGATCAGGTTAAATGAGTCCAAGCTTACACCCTTTACTCACCCGAGGAGAAGTCCCACTGAAGTGAATGTGAGAAGGGCAGTAAGGATTTATCCTAATGGGACTTTTTGCATCAGTGTATATTACACACGTGAACAAAGCTTGCAGGATCGGGCCCAATGACTGCTTGAATCTTGCTTTTCCTTCTTCCTGAAGTGTTAGGAATTTGCTTCCACTGGAACGCATTCTCTCCACTTCTCTTGGGCCAGGTGGAAATGCAGAGGAGAGGGGAGACTAAGAGAGAGTTTTGTTACAAAATTGACAAGAGAAGACTGCGGGTTTATATTACCAAAGCTGAATCCTTAGATAAGGTTAAGACATGACACACGATTCCTACAGCCTGATACGGTGACTGTTGTACAAGTCAGTCTGCTGGTGGGATTGATGACTAACACCATACGCTGGAAACTGGCTGATGAGAGGGAGAGTTGCAAATCTGATTCAATTGACCCTCCCTGCATGAATTACCATGTCTCTCTTTAAATACCACAGGTGGATTGTTCTGAGACTTGGTGCCAGAGGAGGAGCGGAATGTCAGAAGAGTTGCTTATGTGAGCCAGCTGCTACTATGAGCCAGGAACGAACAGCTGATCACCCAGGGAAAGCGAAAGGAGAAATGCACTTAATAGAAAAGACCCAGCGGAAGCCACATGCAAAGTTGAGCCTGTTTGACCATTTGTCCTTCAAAAGCTCAGTCAAGGGGCTGTTTTGTTTTTCAGATCGCAGCTTTGCTATATTCACAGCGACACTTAGGGCTGGCTCAGCATCTCCATTTTAAGTTCTCATTTTCAGGGGGTTTGTGTGTGCTGGGGAAAAGAAAACGCACTCTGCCCTGACCCAATCACTCTCAAGGTTGCAGCATGGACAAGGAGGCTCCCTGCTCCGAGAACTGGGTGTGGGGGGACAGCTGTGAGATAATCAGATCTGATGCATGGGATAGGGAACCCCCTGAAATATGGGATGCTATGGGACCTCCCCCAAACATGGGACACAGATTCCTGACATGTGGGATGCAGATTTCCCTGTGGATCAAGCCTTAAGAGATTCACGTCCTGATCTTGCATACACTTACACGTGTGAGTAATTTTATGCAAGTACAGTGAAATCTCCCCGTTGGCATAGGGCCAGCACATTAAGCCCCCGTTGAAGGCTTAAGTGACACTGACCTCACGCAGGCCCTCCGTGTGGGAGTGGATTTCACCCACTGAGCTGTCCCACTATTTCTGTGCCTAAGTGTTTGCAGGATCAGGGCCTCAGCTTGTTCTTTTGTGATGGAGGCCTGGGGTCCTGCCAGTCCACCATTACCGGGGGATTGGCCCTTTGGCACATGCAAGGCTCAGCGTGCCTCTTCCAGAGTCCCATGAAAGCAGGTGATTTGGGGGACTCCAGATGGAACACATGAATGAATGGGATCACATGACTGCCTCTGCGGATTGCATGAGGCAGAGTTCTGAGCGCCCTCTGGAAGAAGTCCAGTGTGGTGGGGGTTTTAGATAGACAGGCCCCAGGAGCAGGCTTGTGTTGAGTGGAACTTTGTCTGTTAATAAAAACAAACCCCAGAAGGGAAAATATAATTTGGAAGCCCAACGTAGGTACTGTTTGACTTACAGAAAGGAAACAGAGGCCTGGCCAGACCAATGATGGGGAAGGGAGTAAGCTGACTCTGTGGCATCTCTCTCAGCATGTGAGAGGTCGGAATCTGTGCCCAGGTGTTGTCCAAGGATCCTGGCCAGTCATCCTCTACTCTGTAATGCAGAGGAGCATCTCATGAGCTAGCGTCATCAGTGCAGCTCGATTGGTGCACATCCAGCTACGTGTGCTTGCACCAGCTGAGTTGGCTGCTGAATCTATTCTAAGGGTTTTGGTTGTAATCTTTATATTAAAAAAAAAAGTGAGGATTTTTTTCTCATTTAAAGATGGTTTAAATTTAACAGTGGCCAGTTGTCAACTGAGTCATCCATAATTAGCATGACATGGTTGTGGTGTATTTTTGGCTGTGGGATAGAAGCAGCAGAGAGAGGCCAAGTTATTGAAGTTTCAATCCTGGTGTTTAGTAACTTTTTCTTTTCTCCCAATGATTTGGAAAATATGGGTTTTACGGCTCCTCAGAGGCAGCTGTCACAACAGATGAGCGGGTAGCAGTTCCAGAGGAGATGGGCTCCACAGGTCAGCGAGGGGAAAAGGAGAGGGATATATATGAGGGCTGGGGATGTCCTCATTTTGCTGCTGAAAGTTCAGTTCTTTAAAAATGGCCTCGATGGAGATTTACACCTGAGTTGCCCCAGCTCGCTGGGCAGGGACATCTCTAGCTTCAGGAATGAGTGCATCTCCCCCCCCCCATCAAAGCCATGATACCTTTGTCTGTTCCAACTGGTCATCTGTCCCCAGAGGGGATGGGGGTCGAAGGTTCTATCTTGTGGGACCAGCTGATGGGGCTACCTTGTGGGGGTGGAGTGAAAGCACGTGGCAGGCGTGGGGTTTGGCAGTCTTGGCACGGTGGCTGCTGTGGCGTGAGGTTTGTGGGGGTGGCTGGGTCACAGGGCTAGCATCCTAGACTACTTGCTCCTGTGATGGGAGGGAGACAGACACACACAGTGCCATATGTCAGCTTTGATCAAAGTTAAGGGCTTAGCTAAGCACCAAAGCCCCTCAGCTGGCTCTAGTGATGCTATCACAGGCTTCAGTAGTAATGGCGTCGGGTCTGTGACCCAACCTGCCATGTGCCTGGAAATTCAGAGTTAAGCCTGAAACTCCATTTGCAATGGGTGGGTTTCAACCCTATGCTGAGGATCCGCACAAGGCACCATTGTATGGTCTTTGGCAAAAGAGCATTTTGGTGTGTGTTTGTACAATGCCTAGCATGATGGGGGGCCTGGTCCGTGGGCTACGGTAATATAAATAATGTATGCACCACTGAAGCCCTAGGTAATAGAAAAAGGGTCTCTTAATTCCTAGTTTGAGCACCATGGGATGTAATGAGTGCGAAAGCTACATGTTGGCCTTCAGGACAGGCGAGAACGCCCCTAGCCCCAGTGAAGTAGGTTTGTGCCATCCTGGGGTGGTGAACACTTGCGTCTCCCATTGACTTCAGTGACAGCTGCAAGCGCTCCTCAGCTGGTCTCTGGAATGTGCGTGTGAATTACTTCCAGTCCAGTTAAGCATTGGACTGGCTCTTCGACCTAGACCTGGGGCTCATGGCAGTCATGCCCTTCTCGTATGGCTAAATGGGAGGGATCTCCTGGCTCGATCCCAGCAGGTTGTGCAGGAGCTCTGAGGTGTCCTGGTATAGTCCAGATTGAGAACCACTTGCCTAAAACAACTTTCCCTATTGTCCTCATTTGATCCTAGCTTGGTCCCAAAATGAGACGCACAGTGAAGGGACTCTCCCCTCTCTATTGAAATAAATACAGCTACAAATAGAAATGAAGTGTGAAAACAGCAGGGAAAGAATCTCATATAATTAACAAATTAGACTGGAAAAACAAGGGTGTGAACCGACCCCCGTTCTCCAAACTGACGAACATATTTTCCGTCTCTCGATGAATGATGATGGCTCCTTCTTTCTGCTGTTCGGCTCTGAAAGCCACGTACCAGGAGCAAGGTTGATCTGGCTCCATCTATCACAGGCTAATGATACTTCTGATGCCTCCCAGGGCTAGCTTCATTAGTATATGTGTAATTGGGGTGTGTGTGTGTGTGTGTGTTTCTTAGAAGGGGGGCAAAAACCCAGCTGAAAACACCAGGAGTAGGTGTGTCTGGGCAGGAAGAATATTTTCATTGCTTAAATCTGGAACCTACTATATTGACTCTTAAAAACATAAGAACGGCCATACTGGGTCAGACCAAAGGTCCATCCAGCCCAGTATCCTGTCTTCCGACAGTGGCCAATGCCAGGTGCCCCAGAGGGAGTGAACCTAACACAGGTAATGATCAAGTGATCTCTCTCCTGCCATCCATCTCCACCCTCTGATAAACAGCGGCTAGGGACACCATTCCTTACCCATCCTGGCTAACCGCCATTAATGGACATAACCTCCATGAATTTATCTAGTTCTCTTTTAAACCCTGTTATAGTCCTAACCTTCACAACCTCCTCAGGCAAGGAGTTCCACAGGTTGACTGTGCGCTGTGTGAAGAACAATGTGTGTAAGTACAAATAAAGCACCTAAACTCCTTTTCTCCCTTCCTGCTCTTTGCTGTTGGTTTTCCATTTTGGAAGTGTATCTTTTAACTCTGTAGCAGGACTGGCTACAAGTTGGTACGAAAGATGCTTGATAAGATAGTTATGTCCAATTTGCTGTTGTAATGTGTGATCCTGTCCAGTGTTCTGTGTGCGTAACTGAAAACCTATGTGCATTCTGGACTCTGCTATGGTGTCTAGAGGGATCACGGGGTCTGTAGGTCTTCTGCCTTAGGAAAAGGAGGCTCTTGGCTTACAAAGTGCAGAGCATTCATGTTGCTGAGTGACCATCACTTGCACTTCTTGAAAATCAGGCCCATGGTTACTGGGTGCACTGTGCGCACCAAGGGCAGTTACCGCTCCTGTAAAGCAGCGGTTCCAGCCAGTCCTGCCCCCACAGCCGCTGAGCTGACATTAACAGAGGTGGGAGTTAGAAAAAGACAAGAAATCTGGTTGAGGGACAGTCATGTGAGGCCTGATCCGAGGCCTGATCCAAAGCCTGTTGAAGTCCATGCGAAGAGTTCTATTTCTCACTAGGTTTTGGATCAGTCCCTTGATACCAGAGGCGTGTGTATTGCAAGCTTTCACTTCCTACCTCAGGATGAAGAGCTGAGTCAGACTTTTATAAGGGCTCGGGTTTTGCTGGCAAAGCAAACTGCTTCCAACTTGGGCTACGGTTGGTGGGAACCTCTGCAAGGTCTCTGCTGGCCTCGGTGTCCCTCTCCATCAGGCCCTCTAAAAGCCTGATGCTTAATGAGCATAATTAAGGAAGCTACTGAAATGGTGTGGTGTGGTGTTTTTTTTTTTTTAATATTCCCCAGTCTTGCACTATCCCCCGTGGCTCTCAAACTGCAGTAACAATCTGCTTCAAGGAACTTTTCTGTCTATTTCCAGGGACCACAAGAGGGAGGAAAATTTAAGCTGAAAGGAAGAACATAAGTAATGCAAAACCACATGTCCTGTAACACACAACCAGCATGGCTATTAAAAACACAGCTTGGGTGGGAAGCCAGGTCTCTGGTTCAGTTCGTAGATGTATTCACAAAGTCACATGCTTCTCCCAATTCATGCCTGGGCTCTCCACTCCCAGCCATGGCCCAGATCCTCTGTCTCCTTACAGCACTCTACTTCCAGGACCCCCAAAGTGCCTCCTAGCTGGGGTTGTCTTCTCGCCAGGAAGCTGGGTGGCCTGTTTAACCCTGTGATGTGTTTTGGGACAGGTGAGTGAAACTCTTCAGGAGAGTGCAGGGGACAAGTGTATCTCCCCTGTGGGGCATCTTCAGGGACAAAGGGGGAGGGGGGGGAGTGTCTTTCCTCACTGTCTCAAAAAGTCCCTCCCATCTACCCATTAAGATCCCCTCCTCCACCCACGACCTCCTCTGCTGCTCCCTTTACGTCCAGTGAGTGATTTCCTGGTGTTATGGTAGTGCTTGGAGGGCCTCCCGTGCTAGGTGCTGTGCATGTCAATAGTGAGAGACAGTTGCTGCCTGGCAGATCCTACAATCTTTCTCCTTCCCTTCATCTGCCCTCTCTATTTAGAAAGGATGGCTGTCTCCCTTTTCTAGGTAGGTTTGTGGGGGGGGAGACGGGTCAGATTTTCCAAAGGTCTCAGCTCCCTTCTATGACTCAAAGTGAGTGGCCAGCTGTTCCCAAGAGCTCAGCACCCTGGGAGCTGCTGTGGGGTAAGCACTCTTTTAAACCTGGCTGTGATGCACCCAAGGTCAAGCAGGAAGTCTGTGGCAGAGACAGAAACTGAAGCCCTGGGTCTCAGTCCAGTACCTTAGGTACAAGAACTTCCTCCCTCTTGAATCGGACTGCCCTCTCCTCCCGTAGCCCGGCCTTAGTCCTCTTCTCCAGAGGTATTTCCGCCTCCTCTTTAGCTACCCCTGAAGTGGCAGAAATACCCCCATCGTGTCCCTACTGCACAGGCTCACCTCAGTTACTACAGCCCACATATTAAGAGCAGGGAGGTCTTTAATAGCAGATAGCTCTCTCTAGACCTGGCTGCTCTAGAAGGCCCACTATAACTGGAACCTGCCAGCAAGGGAGGAGTTCCCTCAATATTTCCCTATGGATCTGAGAGGGCTGGGGGTGGGACGGGCCTCCCTTTCCTGCTCCCAAGAGAGCAGATGGGATGCAGGCTCCATGGTTACACCATAGGGGGTGTGTGTGTATCTGATTGTTAAGTCAACCATGCCCCCCTCTTATCTGTAAGAGCACAGGAGAGGGGACCATCTCCGGATGACATGGAGGAAGCTGTGGGCTGATGAAGGGGGAGAGGGGGAACAGGGGGCTGAGGTACCGGGGGGGGGGGGGGGAGAAACAGGGCTGGGGTACCACAGTAGCACAGGGGGAGGGGGGTGACTCTGTGGTCAGGTTGTCTTCTCTGTTCTCCAGGCCTGGGCCTGATGTGGGGTGGGCAGCCAAGCTGAGATCCAACTGTCCCCTTGGTTGCTTGGGCAGGGCGGGTTTGTTATGGGGAGAAGCTTCCCTTGGGGAGTGATTGGGTCCCTGGGAAAAGGTTTTTAGTGAGAGCACAGATTCCCGGAGGAAGAGATTAACTCAAGGGTGGGGGTGTGGACTGGGGGACAGAGGGGTTTCCCCTTGGTGGGAAGAGCAAGGAGAGGGGGTGGCCACATGCCCCTCTTTGGAGGCAGATAAGGAGAGGGAGTGGCAAAGGAGGGGACACCAAGTGGTGATGCACAAAACAAAGAGTGCAGAGGACAGGGCACCACCTCTTCACGCAGAGTGGGGGAGGCAGATGGTGAGGGGTGCAGAGAGAGGAGTGTAGGGCTGGGGGTGGCACAGGGGATGGGGCTGGAGGGCAGCAGGTGGCATGCAGGATCCAGGGGAAAGAGTGGCACAGGGGGACAGGCTACTGGGGTGGGGGTGGCACAGGGTAATGAGGTACTGGGGATGGAGAGTGGGAACAGGGGGTGACTGGGGGTGCAGGGGAGGGGGGAAATGGGGCTGGGGTACCGGGGTGGGGGTGACAGTGGGGGTGCAGGGGAGAGGGGGAAACGGGGGGCTGGGGTGACAGTGTGGGGTGACAGTGGGGGTGCAGGGGGAAACGGGGGGCTGGGGTACCGGGGTGGGGGTGCAGGGGAGAGGGGGAAACGGGGGGCTGGGGTGACAGTGTGGGGTGACAGTGGGGGTGCAGGGGGGAAACGGGGGGCTGGGGTACCAGGGTGGCACAGGGGGAGGGGGGTGACAGTGGGGCTGCAGAGGAGAGGGTGGCACAGGGGGACAGGCTACTGGGGTGGGGGGTGCAGGGGGATGAGGTACCGGAGATGGAGGGTGGGAACAGCGGCTGACAGTGGGGGTGCAGGGGAGAGGGGGGGAACGGGGCTGGGGTACTGGGGTGACAGTGGGGGTGCAGGGGAGAGGGGGGAACGGGGGGCTGGGGTGACAGTGGGGGGTGACAGTGGGGGTGCAGGGGGGAAACGGGGGGCTGGGGTACCAGGGTGGCACAGGGGGAGGGGGGTGACAGTGGGGCTGCAGAGGAGAGGGTGGCACAGGGGGACAGGCTACTGGGGTGGGGGGTGCAGGGGAGAGGGTGGTACAGGGGGATGAGGTACCAGGGATGGGAACAGGGGCTGACAGTGGGGGTGCAGGGGAGAGGGGGGAAACGGGGGGCTGGGGTACCAGGGTGGCACAGGGGGAGGGGGGTGACAGTGGGGCTGCAGAGGAGAGGGTGGCATAGGGGGACAGGCTACTGGGGTGGGGGGTGCAGGGGAGAGGGTGGTACAGGGGGATGAGGTACCAGGGATGGGAACAGGGGCTGACAGTGGGGGTGCAGGGGAGAGGGGGGAAACGGGGGGCTGGGTGACTGGGGGTGCAGGGGAGAGGGGGGAAACGGGGGGCTGGGGTGGCACGGGGGGGTGCAGGGGAGAGGGTGGCCCCAGGAGGAGCGGTGCAGGCTGGGGGTGGCCCTTCCCCGCCCAGGAGCACCAGCAGGCGAGGGAGAAGCGGGCGAAGTTGCCGGGTCAGTGAGAGGCCCTGCCCGCCCCTCTGCGGGTCTGCGCGGGTGGCAGCCCGGGAGCCCCCCCTGCCCTGCCGGCCCCGGCCATGCAGTGTGAGCAGGCGGGGGGGGGGATCCCGACGCCTTCTCCCTGGCAATGCGCATGATTCTGCGGCTCTGTGCACTGCGCGCTCCAACCCACCTTGAAACGGGGCCTGCCTCCCTCCCTCTGCCCACCGCCCCGGCACTGGCAGCGCCCCAAGCCAATCAACGCCCACTCGCTTTCCCTCCGGCCAATAGACGCCAGGCGGGGGCGGACCAGAGCAGCTAAAGAGCCCAGGCTAGGCTACGCCCTGAGACTTCGGCTGAGCTGCGCCCTAGCGCCTAGCGCCGGTGCCTGGTGCGTGTCAGGAGCGAGGGAGCCGGGGGCTGCGCCAGGGAAGGAGGGATGGGGCGCGTGGAGGGGAGGCAGCCGGGTCCAGGGACGAGGGCATGAAAAGGGGCAGCTGGAGGATCCTTTGCACCGGCCAGGGGCTCTGCAATGAATGGGCTCCAGCAAGAAGGGCACTTTTGAGATAGGATGATGCTCCTTATTGATGGTCGGTAGTACTATGATTTGGTATGTGGCCACTTTGATAGCAAGTGTAATCACCACCAGAGGACTTGCAGCTCAAGGTGAGTTGAAGTGCAGCATCTCGCTGCTGTTTCTCCGCCCCCCCCCCTTCATCCCCGTCTCCCAGTCCTCGAGCAAATAGCTTCTCAATCTGCCTTTTCCCCAGCCTCTTTATTTTATTTTTATTTTTTGCCCCCCCCCCCCCCACCCCCCGAGTTGCGAGCATCTGAGCCTTTTTGTTGTTGTTGCAAGTTTCACTCCGGGAAGGAGGAACTGCCAGGGGGATTGTGTAAACTTGCAAATCTAAAGCAGCTGATTTGGGTGCCGGGAAGGTAGTTGTGTGAGTATTTCAAGAGGCTGCCTGCAGGGAACCCTTTTGCTCTGACTAGTAGAAGATGCTTAGAAGAGAGAGCAGGCGAGAGAGAAATTTTTCTTTCTCAGACTTTTTTCTGAAGCATCAGAAGAAGCATGAGTTGGTATTTTATTTGTAGCTTGTCGTACCCTTTGCTACAAGAGCATCTTTGAGCTTTTCAGAGCCGTGGTTTCTTTCTTTCTTTTTCTTTTCTTTCTCGTTTTTAAGGTGTGGGGAAAGCTTTCAGAGACCGGAGAGAAATTCCAGGTGGACAAATGTAGAGTTGGCCAATAAATTTTCTTTTATTAAAACGTTATTGTATTAGCCAACAATTTTTTTTAAAGTGAACACTCAATGTTGCTATTTTAATAATGCTACTAGGGAGCCCTTGAGGAGCTTTTAACTTTTTTTAACTTTTTTTTATCCTGACGAAAAATATCAAAAAAGGGGGGGGACCCAGTTTAGCAGAGAAGGAATTTTTCTGCTAGTTAGCCGTTAACAGCTCACCTTTCGTCTTGGGCAAGAGGTGACTTGAGAGACCTCTTTTGAAGCCCTAAAATTAATAGGGGAAAAAATCCGAAGTCCTTTTTCATGTATTTTTTTTAACTAAAAGCTGAGCAAACTTAATTACATGGCAAATGCCAGGTAGGAAACATTTTTTCCAATCTGTTGTGAACTTGTAGGTGCTTGTGATCAGGTGCAATGACAGGTGCAAACTTCTAATAGGAGGTGTTGAAATCGATTCAGTGGGCTTGTTTGGGAGGTGGTGAAGAGGTGTGGGGAATGTGAAATCTTCTTCAGAGATGTGACTTCAGAGCAAATGTCCTTGCCTTTAGCAACACGCTTGTAAAATGGGCTGGCTGTTCTGCTATATGGCTACCAGTTACAGCATGAGATGCGACTCGTTTAATGTGCATTGCTTATGTATGATGGTTAAGTACTTGAAATGATTCCTAATAGTGCCTGGCAAAACAGGGTTTTTTATTCCTTTTAAGGAAATTTGCAGAAAAAGAGCTAGAAGCGCCCCGAGCATCTTATGAAAATGCTAATCATTTTAAAATGACCTCCCTGAGGGCAGTCAACCAAAACGCATGAAGTTTATGAAACATTAGCTTGCACACAGCACTGTGCATTGTGTTCTCAGGATTGGAGTCATTTGAATGCTGCAAAAATACTCTTGGGGGGGGGGGGTTTGGAATTTTCTCTTTCAAGAAGTGAACCACATGAGCCGTGTCTGGGAAGGCAAGGAGGCTATGAGTGACTGATCCCTGTGTGAGGGAAGGAGGGGAAACCAGGATATCTCTTGCCCACTCCAACAGGAGGCACGCTTCCTATAGGTTTTTCTTCAGCTGCTTTTCACTGGGCCAGAGTGGTCCTCACCAGACCTGCCACTCAAGATGGATGGAGCAGAATGAAGTTTCTCCCGATTAAAAGCCCTGCCCTGCTTTAGTGAAGGTGCAAAAGGATGTGGTCAATGCAAAGTGTGTCCTGTATGTATGTAAGCATATCTCATCCCCTCTTTTTCTCCAGGCATAGGGGCTTTGGATCAATGTCAGCCCTGCCCTGTTGGTCGTTAATGGCATTTCTCCAGTGGCTTTCATGCTTGGATCTCCAGGAGCATTATACTTACTAAATAAGCCTCACATGCTGCCTTTGTGAGGTGGGTGGTATCCTCTCCATTTTACAGATCAGTAAACTGAGATGGAGATTTGATCAAGGTCACTAAGGCAGAGCTGAGAATAGAATCCAGGAGTCCTGATTTCCCATCTCCAGCTTCAGCCACTCCTTCCCATCAGCTGCATTGCCTCATTCATTTGGCTGTCACCTGCAAACCCCTTCAGGTTCAGTGTGAGTTACACTCTCTTAGCTCCAACAGCTGTGGATCCCGAGGTGTCTTTAGCCAGCTGACCCTATTACGCCTTCTAGCCAGTGGCGACCAATAGGTCTCAAAGGTCACATAGAGCTGAAGGGTCAGATGACTAATTTGATTCCTGCAAATGCCTTAATCCAGGGAGCCCAATGGAAAACTAAATTCTTGACTTCTTGGTGAGCACTTCATGCTTGGAAGTGAGATTGGCATCTCCATGAACGAAGCATAGCAGACCAGTGGGCTACCCCAAGGACATCTATAGTAGCCCTTTGTCACCAGCCCTCCATATAATTTTCCAATTGCCAGTATGCTTACTGGATAGAAAGGGCATTTATCAAGAGTAGTAGCTGACCAGGTTTCCCCTCTCCACTGCCTGATCCCAAAGCTGTAGCCCTGCAGGTACACGGTGGTTACCATTACAAGTGACCCTTTCCGAACAGCCACCACTTTTATTTTCTCCCCTAAGTTTAGGGGAAAGCTAGCCTCTCAGTCCAGTGTTACTGTTTATTGTGGGTAGTGCCTAGGAGTCCCAGTCACAGACCATGGTGCTATGTGCTGCAGAAACACTGAACAAAAAGACCGGATCGTACCTGCCCCAAGGAGCTTACAATCTAAGACAAAACCAGGTGGAGACAGGCAGACAGAGGGGTGCACAAGGAAGAATGATAGCCTCTGTTAGGCCAATGTAGTCTGAGGCCAAATACTGTAATGGACCTCAGATACAACCGGTTGCTTGTCAGGGGGACTCTACTCTCCAAGTTCTCCATCGTTGTGGGGTCTGTTGCGCCCTAGCCTGACGGCAGGTGTTTGCTGAGTAGTGTGATGTCCTCTTCCATGGTTGCTCCCTGTACATTGGTGCTTATCCCTTGCTGGTGGTGGGCTGCGCTTGGCATCTGTAGCTGGTTCTAAGAGTTGGCCAAGCCCTTTCCACCAGCTGAAATGCTGGGGTCTGCTGAGCAGGAGGATAATTTGCAGGGGTGAGTCCAGAATGGCCCTCTGTCTCATGAAGAGGGGAAGTTCTTGTTGCTTAGAAATACCATGAATAGAATCTCTTCTTTGCTGGAGGGTCAGGGTTGGGGGCGGGGCACTCTGCCCTCTTCCTGAGCGGAAAGGGATGCTTAACTCTGAGTGCCATAGGGAGACGGAGAGCTGGGGCAGCTCCTGCATGTTAGACATGGGGAAACAGGAATTCTGGGGCAGAGCATGTGCATTGATGGGGGGTCAAGGGAATTGGTGTCGTGTGTGTGGGTATGCGCACACGTGTGCTTTGGGGGTGCACGCATGTGTGTGTGATCAGTGAGTAGAGTAGACGTGCTGAGTGAGTGTACTATGAATAATGCGTGGGAGCAGACTGTGAGTAGACTGCGTGGGGCGGGCGAGCTGTGTATAGTGAGTCTGCATGTCGATGAGGCTGGAGTGCCGTAATGTGTAGCATCAAGAAGTCTGTTGTGGATGGTAGGGGAGTGTGTGCATGTGCTTTATGTAGTGAGCCTGTGTGATATGAGTGTGTGTCCTGTGTGGTCAGTCGGCTTGTGTGCGTTCATTCCGTCTACTGTCCCAGCTTTGCTCAGGTAGCTGACCCGTTAGACCTTGATATTACCACAAAGAGTTAAGGCAAGATACCTCGGCATTATAAACTAAACCAAAACTGGAATAAACAATTTACGTCCCACCTTACATGTTTTATAACATTTGTTTTGTCTTTTTTGTTTCTACTGGTTTGAACAACACATCCCTATTTATTTCCTTAAACCATCTTCTCTTGTATTAAATTAAAATGCATTTGTACCAGCTGAAATATATTTACATAAATATTTAGGGCCTAGTATGCTAGCAAGGGCTTTGCCAAGTTTGTGTACTGAACAGTGAACTTGTCAGCATTTGCTTTAATTCCAGGCCTAACTTTGGTTCTCGGCCCTCTGCTTCAGGCCTCAGATCTTGCATCAGTCCCAGTGCTCCAGGCTTTCTCTCTGCATCATGTACAGTGACGGCTATGGGGGTGTGCCCCCTGTCCACAATTGTCCTGTGTGCAAAGGGGGGCTGTAAGCGTGTGTATATGTGTCGTGCGTCATGAGTGAGCATGTGTCAGTGCATTGTGCTGAGTGTTGCCTATGCACAGCAAGGGCCCTGAGTATATGTGTACTATGCTGTGTGTGGAGGAGTAATGCGAGCACAGGAGGTCTGTAAGGATTTTCCCCTTGGGCTCTCGGGCAGGGCAGGCTAACGGGGAGGGCTGCTCTGTGTGATTCCTTAGAGCAGTGGTTTTCAACCTGTGATCCGCAGACCTCTGGGGGTCCAGAGACTATGTCTAAGATTTCTAAACAGGTCTAGGGGTCTGCAAATGAAAAATGGTTGAAAACCACTGTCTTAGAGGAATGACTAGCCTGGCCTCAGAGTCCTGGCTCTGGAGAGCTGTTCTGTATCCCCTTGGGATTCCTCCATATGCATCATCTCTGCTCGTGCAGCTCAGCAAGGTCTTACCCTTAACCTGTGGGTCTGAGGCAGGACAGAGCTGGGCAGCTTTCTGCATGAGCCTGACACGCAATCTTGCGTTTCTGCAGCTCTTCAGCAAATAAATGAATGGCGAGGAGTCTTCTAGTGCCATAGAATTTGGAAACCAGAAGTTGTCCCCACCAGGCTGGTGATGGGTGGGAGGAGACGGCCCAAGGTTCTCCTCTGTCCTTTCGCTGCAGCCACACGCACCCAAAAAACCTT
Source organism: Lepidochelys olivacea (assembly GCF_965140295.1). Taxonomy (NCBI): domain Eukaryota; kingdom Metazoa; phylum Chordata; order Testudines; family Cheloniidae; genus Lepidochelys; species Lepidochelys olivacea. The sequence goes on along the minus strand of NC_140432.1, from coordinate 11,844,750 downwards.
CAGCGCACGAGACGAGCTGGCCAAAGCCAAGGCATTCGGAGCCAAGGCTCCAACTCCGCATGGCCTGTGAGTGACCATGGCAGTGGCAGCCTTGGCTCCCAATGACTTGGCTTTGCTAAGTTCGTGCTGAAATCTGCAGTGTTGGTTCTAGCCTCTGAATGCTCTGGGGGTGGCACTGCACCAGCGTGGGTGATCTGTCAGAATCCCCCCCCCCCCGGGTGTTCTGCCACCGTGCTCTACAGCGCCCCTGCTGGGAGACGTGGGCGCGACAGCTGTGCGTGCTGGAAGAGTTCTTTCGCTGGTCCCTGTCGCAGTTCCAGCGTGGAGAGGCTGGTACTGCAGCGGCTGCGGGTCTGCTCGCAGCTAGCACCCCGTTCCCTGCAGCCCCTCCTGGCAGGGGAAGCTGGGATGGGAATAATGGTGAGCTGTTCCATCGCCACAACCTTGCCTCGCCCCCTGCCGTGCTGCTGGAACCATGGGCACGTGGGCGCGCTCCTTGTTGCTAAAGCTGCTGACGTCTCGTCACGGCATGCACCGGATACTGCTCTGGAGTCCCCTTCGCATCCCCTTTGATAAGTGTCCATCCTAAGTCGCTGATTGGAGTTCTTAAGGGCAGCCCTGCGTCGCCTCGGCTGCTGTCTTTGCCTCTTCTCCGCCTGCTTCTGGCCGCCGCAGCCCTCCCCAGGGTCTTGAGGGGTGGCCAGCTGTCAATGAACTGATCCAGCGCAGTCTCAGCCTTCTGCTCACGCCTCCATACCCCGGCTGAGGAAATGGGCGCCGAGGAGTCACGTGGTGACAGCAGGATGCTGTGCTGTGACTACCTTGGCTCTGTGGTCCTGCCCTTGGCCCGGGCTCTGGTGAGTGCTAGCCAGGAGTCTTCACTTTGACTACTTGGGGCATCTGCCCTTCTCTGTCCATCTGTCTCGCTGCAGGGCGGAGGTGGGCGTGTGTGGAGTCTCCCTTGTGTTCTCTGTCGTCTCCTGCGCACAGGAAGAGGAGAGAATCGGCTACAGGAGACAGGGATGTTGGGCTGGGCTCTCCGAAGCCTAACGGCTAATAGCACTTTTGCCTGTTACAGTGCCCTCTGTCTGAGGCTCTCAAAGACCAGACTAGCATGCACGAGGGGAGAAAGCATTATCCCCTTGTTTCAGCTGGGGAAACTGAGGCATGGAGTGGGGACGTGCCTTTCATGAAGTCATGTCGTGAGCCAGTCGCAGAGCTGGGATCAGCACTGACTGACCCTGACTCCTGATCCTGTGCCTTAGTTAATTACAAGATTTGGTGATTATCCCTGTTCTGTAAGGTGACCCTCCCCTGCCTTCCCAGGGAATCCCATCCCTTATCCCCAGCTCAACAAGGAGTAGCGGAGGACCTGTGGCAGTGATGGCATGGCCCTGAGGCAGACTGTCACTTCATCCCTGTGGGACGCACTCAGGAGCTCCCTCTGGCTGGAGAAGTGGCCCCTTGCAGTGCAATCACTCAAGACCTGGGCTGGTAACATTGGGTGATAAGACTTTGAGCTGCTCCCCTCCCAGTGCGGAGCCCCATGATGTGGCATAGCAGATCTCCACCCGAGAGCTCTCCATCCCTTGTCCTGGATCAGAAGCTCTGATTGCAGGGCTTAGCCAGCAGGGACTGGAAGGATCATTTAAGGCCTTCGCTAAAAGCTGTTGGTTCCTGCCTCCTTCCCTACTGAAAGTGGCTCCTAGTGTCACGCTGCTCCTTCCTTCCTACAACTTGGGGACTCCAGGGAAAGTGAGGGCAGCAAGGACCTCTCTGGCCTGGTGACCCCACCAACCCAGCCCAGCTTTTGGTGTGGGCCTCCTAGCCATTTCTGTTGCTTTAGTAACAGGGTGGACTCCCCAGAATAGGAGAAGGAATAATACAAGGAGTGGGGAGCTCTGTAGGCCTCTGATCTCTCACCAGTTTCACAGAGGTGAGATTCTACTGGGTTCAGTGGTGTTCCTGAAGCTGTCATTGGAATAAGGCCGTATATGTCAGGGACAGGCAAGCGGAGGGCATCTATAAGGATAATGTTGGGGTGGTTTCTCCATCCTTGAGGATTTGGAGTGAAACACCGATGTTTCTCTAAACAGTCTGCGGGAGCTACTCTGGCTTTGTCCCTAGGTTGCTCCTCTTATGCTCCAGGGATCATCGCCGGTGGGACTGCTTAACTCAGCCGAAAGAGGCTGCAGAAGGTGATGCTGAACTCTGAGCCCAGGAGTCTCTGAAGGTCCTGGCTGCCCCTGCTGCAGCAGCGTCTCTTGCTTTGTCTTCAGTGAGTTAAAGTCCAGGGGGCTGGGAAATGGCATGCCAAGGACTCTGTGTTGTTCCATGCCTTGGATATCAACACCCTGCTGAGTGTTCATGGGAGCGTTGGGACTGGGACCCGTCTGCCGGGATTGGGCATCTGGGCCCATGCACCTGGCAGCGTGTTGAGTGGGAGGGCTTGGCAGTGGGATTTGCACGGAGTATAAATGGGGGAGTATGCTTTATGGATATGGCTTTCTCCCTTCCCCTAGTGTGTCCCCAGGATCTGAAGGCTCTGAAAGAGAGGGAGGCATGTGGGTGGCTGTCAGACTGGGAATAGGGCAGATTTGTGGTGGTGGTGATTTGGCTTAGATGCCTGTTGTAGGAAAAACCCATCCTGTGAGGTCTGGGTCCTGGGAAACCCCTGTTCCTCTTCTGTGCTGCAGCCATGAAGAGGAAACCTCTGGATGGAACGTGGGGTTTGGGGGAGCTGGAGCAGGTTAGGCTGTTTTCCCACCTATCTCTTAATCTTTGCTCAGTGGCTGAGACTTGGGGGATCTTTTCCTCCCTCCACCCTTCTGATGTCTAGCACAGGGACAGTGGGAACCAGTAATTCCCCAACCTTGAGGGGTGCGGGGGAGGGGAGCAAAGACTAATCTGATTTATCTTGATTACTTCTCAGCCTCTAATCAAAGAGCAAGTAATCGCCCAACCCCTGTGTCTCTGCTGGAGTCCCAGCCTGGTAGTATCTCCCTGATTGGGGAGGGGCAGCTTGTGCCTCTTGCTGGCTCTGTCATGCCCCTTGTGATCCTCTGTGAAAGAGCTATCACGGAAAGGAAGGCCCCATCTCCCTCCATGGCCCCAGCGCTCGCTTCTGCGCCTGGGGGAGTCCCTCCGGGGAGAGACCAGAGGAGGCAGGGCTCTGACAACTCCAGGGATTGAGGAGGCGGGTGCGTGACTGGGTACGCTGCTCGGCCTGGAGCACCCGTGCTGGCAGAGGTTGGGAGCTGAAGCGGGGGCCGCCAGCAGGTGTCTAAGCTGGCAGAATAGAAAGTGTTTGTGTCAGAGTTATTAGTTTTGGGGTTGTAAAATCGCCGTGTCTGGAATGGCTGTAAACATGAGCTGGTTTCATATGTACTAGCAATGGAAGCCACCAGCATCTGGTTACCAGCGTTTGCAGGAGGCGGATGGGCTCTGGCTTGGCAATAGGTTTCATCACACCCCACTTGCACCTGCTATGCTGGGCCTGCTCGTGCCCGCTCCTCTGTTTCCTCAGGTACTGGGGGTTCATTTTCCTAGGATCCTTCTGTGCTGGACGCTAGGGCGACCCCCCTCTCCCTGTGGAGCTGTGGGATGGGGCCTGCTCCGAGTGGGGAGAAGGGTTTGTGTGAGTGCAGCATGCAGACAGCTGGATTCGCTGGGGATGGCTGGGTCTGAAGCAGTCTCTGACCTCGGGGGTTGTTTCCACTCGACTTTCCTGCCGCAGCTGATCAGTGCTGAGTTTAAGGGTGGGGGCAGCTGGTGAATGAGCACGTGCGAGCGACTCTAGGGGCAGCCACCTCGGCAAACATGCGCGTGCTTCCTTTGTGTCCCACCGCTCTGGAGGCGAATCCCAAGGGATGCTTTTTCTGTACCTGCTTCTCTCTCGTGGGGGTCTCCTGCTCTGTGTGCATGCCAGGTTTGGTTGCCGGACTCCAGCAATCCCCTGGCACTCCTGATTGTAGGGCCGACCTGCGTGCACCCAACTAACTGCTTGGCAGTTGGCACCGTCTCACCAGCAGGGTGGAGCGCTGCCTCCCTTAAAGGCACCGTGCCCATATTCAGAGGGAAGAATGATCATCGCGTGCGTGCTGGAATGTCAGCGCTGCGAGAAGACTGGGACTGATGCTTCAGAGCAGGCAGCTTTGTGCCGTTGTGTTGTGTTGCGCTGTTGTAGCGGGTGGGAGTGTGCTGTGACTTGCGTCAGACAGGAGAGGTCCAGGGTGTGGGTAGCCTGTGGCAGAATAAGAATGCGCTTGTCTGCTGCCCTGGTGAGAGGCACCGGTATGTGGGGATGGACCTTTGCCATCTTGTGCATCTTGAACTAGGAGAGCGGCTGCCACGGGTTGTGGCTGGTGCCAAGTTAGGTCCTAAGGGGAGAGTTGCGTCTGGGACTAATGTATGAGATGGGGGCTGGTGTTCTGGGTTCTACTTCGGCTCTGCCGCTGATCTGCTTTGTGGCCTAGGGCAAGTCACCTCCCTTCTCTGTGCCTCAGTTTCCCCATCTGTGACGTGTGGATAATGCCAACCTCACCAGGTTGCTGTGGCTTAATTCCCAGCTGCAAAGCACTTGAGGACCCTAGCACAAACCAACCCTCAAAGCTAATCCATCTATATTAGCGCAGTGTCTTTGTGAGCATGCTCCCTTTCTGTGTGTTTGAAGGGGAAAGGAAGTCCCCCCTCACCCCCCCATGGAATAAGCAGAGCAGCCCCACAGTAAGCAGTGGGTCTCTGACCACATTCTCTGGGCCAGAAGGTGTGGGGCATGAATCCTGCAGCTGGGCTTGCTGAGGATGTGGAGTCTGTGTTTTGGAGGTATGATGGAGTGCCCACCCCTCACAGGACTGACAGGTGTTAAGGTGGTCAGGTAGGCCAATTAACTCTGCAGGCTGCACCTGGAGGAGGAGCCAGGGAGCTGATTGAAACCAGGCTTAGCTGTGCAGGAGAAGGTGGGGGACCATGAAGCCAGGTGACAGACAAGGGCTGCTGCTGGGAAAGGGCAGTTGCCCTCTGGGAGGAGGGTTTGGAGCTGGTTCACCCAGAGAGAGAGAAGGGGAACCAGAGTGGAGGGAAGGCGCTGTGAGGGCTGGGAGAGGAAAGCACGGAAATGCTGGGTTGAGAGTCCCTGGATTGGAACCCAGAGCAGAGGGAGTGAATGGGAAGACTGCCTAGGACTGCGGATGGAAAGACTTTGATATACCCCAGAAGGGGAGAACGCTGAGTGACCTGGCCGGAGGGCTGAGTCACAAAGATGATGCTGCTGTTCCTGGAGAGAGAGAGAGAGGCTGCAGACCAGGGAGAGAGATTTGGAGCAATGGCATGCAAACCACGGAAGGGGGCGTTGGCCTCGAGAGGTAATCCTCAAAGTGACCAGGAGGAGGTGCCAGCTCAGTGGTGAGTGGAGCATCCCATGGCAGGAGGGAAGCGGTTGGAGGCTTTGTCCTTCAGGTGCTAGGTAACCATGGTCTGTTCTTTGGAGGCTGCTCCAGGAAGAACCAAGGTACCATGGCTGCTGCTTGAAATGAGGAAAGGAGATGAACCCCGGTGTCCTGGTGGGCACTGTGTCCAGTGGCTTCTGATCTCAAGGCTGTGTGTGTGAGCTATAGGTGAACACCTAAAAACTCCAGCATTTGGCCACGTGGTTTCTGGGGGAATTTTATTTTTAACAACTTCTACATTTAACTCAGCAGAGGCAGCATAGTCTAGTGGGCAGGGCACTACTGGGAGTCAGGAAACCTGGGGTCTGGCCCTGGCTCTGCCACTGACCAGCTGTGTAGCCTTGGTTAAGTCTCCTCTCGTTCCACCCTTTGTCTTGCCTACCTAGATTGCAAGTTTTTGCGGGCAGGGGCTCTTAGTTTGTGTATAATACACACCGCACCTAGTGCAAAGGCTTCCTGATTTCAACTGGCACTTCTGTCCTACTGCAATGATTCCCACTTCCCCAGAATTGATGGTTACAATCTCAACTACAGCTTACCCGAAGTTATTTCTCTAGGAATTGTCTTGATTTTATAGTCCCCTTCTCTCATTCATGTGGCCTGGAGGATGGTGGTGGAGACTCGTAAAACAGCATTTTGGAAAGAGGTGGTGGGTGGAGGATGAATGCTGTCTAGCGCACTGGATGGGAAGACCTAAGGACACTTCCATGATCTTGTAGTCTCTGATGGTGCTGGGGGAACTTAGATCATGTCTCCTCTATGGTTGCATGTATTTTACAGGACCACCAGTGAAAGCCAGGTCCCCTCTGCTGTATGGTTCTCTGCTTCTGAAGGAGGAAAGGGGGGTTGGAACCTGAAGCTTCAGGGAGCCTGGTTACTCTGAACCTGATGCATAGACCATTAACCTGTCACCTCTGGTTACTCCAGGTCTTCCCCTCCTTCCTTCTCCCTTTTCTGCTGTGTGACCTTGAGGCAAGTCACTTGACCTGTGTGTGTCTCAGCCAATCCATCTGGAAAATTGGGTTTAAAAAGCAGGAATCTTGCTGCAAACCCAGATGCTGCTGCTGAGCTGAGGTGGAGAAGTGAGGAGGGAGGGGGAAGGCCTTTGATTATGGGACTAGTGGGGCTGTTATCCAGCCAGAGGGGTGGGTCAGGGAGGCAGGTCCCCTCAGAGCGACACAGATACCCCACCAGCAGTGCAGACAGCCAGCGTTCTGCAGAGTCAGACCGGCTTCCTCAGTAGTTCTTTAGATGACTGAACAGCTAATTGCAGCTTTCTGTCATGTGCAGTTTCCAACGGGCTGAGCAAACCCCCACAGCTCAAGCCGAGCCACTTGCTCCTGTCATGTTCCGCTAGTGATGTGATCTGGGAGGAAGGCGGATGGACTCCAGCTCTCTGCCACCCTCCTAGTTAGCAAGGGTGGGGTCCTTGCCATCTTAGTTTCTCCCTAGAGCAGATCCTCCTGCTTCCCTCCCTGCATTCTCGTGCCTCCCCCTGATGAAATGCCAGTGGCTTGTGTTCCCTGATCCCTGCAATATTCCGCCTTCGATGCTGTGAATGGGATCTGTCAAAGCAGATTTCATCTCTGCACTGCAGATTCTCACACCGCTCTGCGGGGTGAGAAAAGGCCTCTTTGTTACTGGTCTCTGAAAGCTTTGGGTTGGGCTGATCCTGCCACCCCGGGGTGTGTCTCTGGTGGATACATCATCACTGCCTTGGGGATGGGTAGCGGGGCGCAGCTGTGGCTTGTGCATCTTTCCTCTCTACTCTCCAGAAACTGGGCTATGATTGGTTGTGGGTGGAGGGGAGGGTCGGGTCCAAATGGGACAGCGGTACCTCTATGCTGATTGGTGGAGGTGCATGCAGGGTCAAGGCTTCCAGGCCTCTGATTGGTGGTGGAATGTGGTGGGGGGGGGGATGACACATCTGTCACTGGTGTCTTGGCCCCTGATTGGCAGGGAGGCACATCTCTCAGGCTTGTTGTCCAAGTCCCAGCTGGCCCTGTGGAGTGGCAGAGTTGGTCATTGAGCTCGTTAATTACTTGTTGATGTCAGGGGGCCCTGAGCACATCACTCTCCGGCGGGATGGTGCTTTCGCGTCCTCTGAGCTTTCCCGTGACCTAAAGTGAACCTTGCGATTGTGCTGGCTGAGTGCGGAGAGATGGCTCCAGCGCACGGGGCGCCCCGGGAGCCTCCTGCTGCACGGCGTCCCGGGGCATTAAGGGCGCAGGCAGCTCTGCGGGCACTGGTCCCGGGGGATGGAGGGAAGGCTCACGTCGCCGTTCAGGCAGAACTGACTAGGGTCGGGTGTTTGTCTGCTGCCCCTCTCTGGCTTCCCTGGACTGGTGTCTCATCCATTATCTGCCATAGGGCGCTTTCAGGGAGAAAGCTTGGCTGCCCTGGGGCAGGGCCAGGGTTCATTTTACCTGATTGTGTGTCTGTGCCATGCTGGTCCGTAGGCAGCGTGCGTGATGAGTGTACCAGTTTCCTGGTATGGATGTGAAGAGTCCCCCAGCCAAGCCCCTCCAGCCGCTTGAGAATCCCTCAGCTTCGCCTTCTCCCTGGGAGGTTGGGGTTATCTGCATTTTCCTGAGGGACATTGAGCACAAAGAGGGGGCAGGTCAGGGATCTCTGCACTCAGAACCAGGAATGAGACTTGGGGATCTAGACTGTGACCCTGCCCTGCCCTGCTGGAGTCAGGCACAGAACCCAGGTGCCCTGACTCCCAGCCCGCCTGCACTAAATGCCGGACCCCGCTCTCCTGCCAACCTTGCACTCTTGAAGAGGCTCAGAAGGTGCATTCGTATGGGATTAGTAGTGAGAGGATGGCAGGGTTGAAAACAGCACCATGCCCAATGAGCTGCCCTTCCTTTTCTTTCCCCCCACAAGCGGGAGTCCCATGTGCTGCAGTCAGAATCTGGCACCCTAGAAAGATCTGGGGGTTGGAGAATCTGTTGGAAATGTCCATTGAACTCCTGCTGTTGCCCCTTGGTGAAGGGGGAGGGCGCCACGATGGCTCTGACCCATTGGGATAGCCCTGGGAGCGAGATGGCCAAGTGAAGCAGTGAAACCCAGCTCTGAATATCTGAAGCCTTCAGGCATCCAGATGAGCTGACCAGGCTATCTTCTACTTGTCATGAGCTGGGTGGCTCTGCTCGGAAAGGCGCAGCAGCTTGGAGTGCACATGCCTTGCCTTCTGTCAGCTGAAGGGAGTTTACGGGGAGGTGGAGGGACTGCAGGAGATTCCAATGCTCAACATGTCTCTACTGGATCAGGGTGATGGGAGATGTGCCCATATGCTAGGGAGCGTATGGAAATATGGCAGTGGGGCGTCTCCTCTCTGATCTCGCTGGTGAAGCCTTACTCACTGACTCCTATTTGTGAGGCAGGTGTTCTCTCCACTTTAGAGATCGGGGAAACTGAGGCACAGAAGTTGGGTGTGTTGGCCAAAGGAGCAGAATGAGCCTGTGGCAGAGCTAGAAATGGAAATAGTCCTGACTCCCAGTTCCCTCTAACCCATAACCACAAAACAATGTTTCCCCTCAGAGCTTGAAGTAGCCCCCAAGAATCCTGATGCCCAGGTTCTCCTGGAAGGAGCTTGCAGTAGAATCCAAGGGACTGACTACTTGGGCTGCTGTATGCTGCACGTGTTCTCTCTGGACTCAGACACTGCCACAACTGCGTGTGCATGGTTATATTGTGTTCTAAAGCTTGTTAGAAGGACTCGACGGAGCATGGGAGGGGCACTCCTCACACATGGACTGAAATAACCCCATGAAATGTTCAGAGACCCTAGTTCTGCCTTTCCCTGTCATCGCTGATTGATGGACCCAGCCACAAATGCAGTACCTGTCACCTTACATTTGCTCTGCTCCACTATTCCATCTGTCGTGTCCCAGCTCAGGGTTTGACACGCTGCAGTCCACAGCTATGGTTCTGTGTTGATCCAGACTGTTGGACATCCCCGCTGGCCACTCTGTGTCCTGGGGATGATCATGGGGGGGTGTTTGGAGGGCTCATGACGGGACAGCAGAGCCATGAAGATGTGTCCACCAGGATGGTGGGGTCCAAGCTGTCAGAGCTGTAACAAACAAGAGGCCCTTTCTCGCCCTGCCATGCCCCACAGAAGTGAGAGAATCCACAATGCAGGGGTGAAATCAGCTAACCGAGCTATCAGAACGCCTCTGACACCTGAATGGATCCTACAACAGACAGTGTCCGCTTAGAAAGATCCTGCCTCATACGTGATGTGCTTGTCTCCTGCTGCTGGCTTCTATTTCAACCCAATGGGCTGATAGGCTTGCAGAATGGAAGCGAGATGCAGTGAAAGAGGTGGGGGGGAGGAGGGAGAATGGAATATGTCGGGGGCGGGGGGAGAGAGAGAGGAGTAGAGTTACTTCTATTGCATATACACTGCCCTGCCCAGGAGCAGCCGGGCCTGTTTGTGCGTGGACGTTCCATCAGGGCCACGTTTTGAAATGTGATTACCCATGCCCTGCATACGTGCCAGCCCTTCATTTCTCTGCCCCCCCCCCCCCTTGCAAAGTGGCACTTGCAGAGTGGTACTTGTGCGTGCGATTCGTTGAGTTGCATGGGGCTTTTTTGTACTGAGATCTCTTCTGTATCTCTCCATATGGCCAATCGTAAGCATTCAAAAATCACGTGTCAGACCACAGAAATTATGAAATGTTTTAAATAATACCTTTGGGATTCTTTTCATTTGCCCTCCTGCTTTTAAATCTTTAGGTCCCACATGGGTCATGCGCTCAAGCTTTTCTTCACAAACGCAAGGGCCGGAAACCTACTTTGTAAATGAAAGCTGAAATTCTCACCTGATCGCATGCCTTCAGGAGCTGGGGCTTTTAAGAAGAACACGCAATATTGCGAAACTTGTAAAACTCTGGGAGCTGGTGACGCTGATCTCTCCAGCACCAGTCACACTCGTATCTATAGTGCTGTGGTGTAAATGGTAAGTTTTTGGAGTGCACCATGGGTGTGCGTGCATATTTTGTAGACTCAACAGGTACCTATAAAATGTGACCCCACCCTGATCTGTCAGAGTTACTGAAGAACCCTCTGCGTTTGAGGATGTTGTCCCATTTCCATGATCTCTTTTGCCAGATCACAGATGCAGTTAAATGCCTGAAGGTATCCTAAATGTGTGTAACTGAATGGGACTGTCACCAAATATACCCCTTGGTTGGAGGTGCAGTTAGCTTTCCCCTTGTCCCTCTTCCCTGCTGCATGGGTATGGGATGCAGGCATCTTTTGCGAGATTTTGAGCCCTGTGCTCCTCACCCTCCGTCGGGGAGGGGAAGTTACTAGACTGGAAGGGTAATTCTGGGCCAAGGCCACTAGTGTGCAGGCAGAATGAAACTTGCTAGAGAGACAAGGGCATCTAGCCAGGTATGTGAACTGAGCAGGAGAGGGAATCCAGAGTGAAGAGCAGGGCTGGGGGGTGAGAGCAGGGATCCCCACAAGAACTGGGTGCTTGTAATTATAATGGATGGCAGACAGCTTTCCTCAGGTGGAGGTGAAGCCGAGCCATGCATGTAGTTACCCCACTGGCTTTTCGATTAGATATTGGCACTGCAAGCTGCCAGAAACTGACCTATTTTCCTTCACTTACATCTCAGCACTTCCATTCCAGAGGCTACTGCAAGGCATATGCATGCTGCCCACTTCCTCTGTGCCAAGCCTCTTTAGGTGGTAGTGGGCATGAAGCACGTGGCAACCCGTGAGGGTAAAGTTGCAGGTGTGTGTAGTGGATCCTGCTGATCCATGGGCCCTGGAGGTGGGAGAGGACCCGGCCCATCAGGGTGTGCAGGCGGCTCTGACCTGCCTGGACTTTCCTCTCCAGTCTTGGAAAGAGGGAGAGGGATTTCAAACCGAGCTCGCGATTCATTCGGTTCCAATGCATCCCTGTTTGTTGCAGTCTTTAAGGGATGCATTCAGTTCCTTATCCAGGAAACGGCTTAGAGCTGGGCCCCTTGTCACTTGGTCCTTGGAGATGTTTTTGAAACACCCGTGTGCACCCATGCACGTCTTTCTCTTGCTCAGGCTCCCTTGTGCATTCCTTTTCTTGTTCATTTGTTCTCTCTCCCCACACTCATCTGTTCCTTCCTTCTCTCTCTCTCCATTTGCCCTGTTGGTTCTCCCGTTCCTGTGTGTTCACTCATCCATTCTCAGCTTCGCACTTTGTTGCAGTTTCTCCGTTCACATACACACTCCCATTCCCCTCTTGTTAATGAGCTGCTTCTGGGAGCTGAAGTTAACCCCCCCTGCTGCCAGCGGGTGGGCTGTGAATCTTTGTCCAGCTGACATTGGCTTCTCCCTAGCGCTCTCCTGATTGGTCCCTCGCTTTGGCCATGCTGCCGAGAAAGGGCTTATTGCCAGGCCAGTTAGAAGGGAGGGAGGAAAATGGAGCATTTACCTCTGCATGGGACAGTTCTTGTCTGTTCTGCTCATCTTTCCACACAGAAAAGGAGATGATGCAGTCTGTCCCCTCCAACTTAGCTGCTACCACCTCATGGAAGAATTGCAGGTCCCAGAGTCTTCTGCAGGGATTTGTTCCATCACTTCTTAGCTGTCCACCTGCCTTGTTATGTGGATGACTTTGATTATACCCCTTGGTCTTAGCCCCCTCATGGCCTCATTTCCTGAAAGCCTGAGCACCTGCAGCTCCTGGTGAAGCAGTGTTGCTTCTAGAACTTGGGAAATCAGGCTGAGTCTTTGCCTGGGGCTGAAGGAGGGGACGGTGATCTTCAGAGATGGATTGCCGCCGTGTGGAGGTGGCCGGCAGGGACTTCTGTCGAAGAGAACTCTTCAATCGCCTTAGCTTCTGGGCACAGGTCAATGGCTGATGCTCATGAATCGCCTTTCCCCCCAGTGATCCCCCGAACACTTTCCAAATCCCATCGCTGATCAATACAGTGCCCTGGCTCTGCCTAGCCTGTCAGAGAGACCAAGACACATGTCCTGCCTCTGAGTTCGCAGGCTAAGGCAGTTTGAGATGATGAAGATGGGCCAAGCAAGGGGGTTCAAGCAGTGCAGCGTAACATACGGCGCCTTACAGAGAGAGTGAAGCTGATTGAATGCTGGTGGTTTTGAGAAGGGACTGAGGCAAGAGGGGGAATCCAAGGGGTGGGATGGAGTGCTGGGGGAGGGCTTCGGAGGAGTTGTGTGAAGAAGACAGACCCTTCCAGGCGCAGGGAGGTGAGAATGGGAGGGAGGGAGTGAAGTGAGGAGCATTGGGGGCTGGTCTCAAACCCCTCAACTTCACTTGGGTCTCAGTGACAGGGAGCCAGTGGAGAGACTTGAGGAGCAAGGGTTGGGCGGGGACATGGTCAGAGCAGTAGAGGAGGAAGCCTACATTACCTGCTGGGTAGATGGGAGAGGGGAGGGTCCAGAGAGAAAGCTTGGAGATGCCATGCCATCTAGCCCCTGGCATCGGGCCATGAGACACTTGTTGGCTCTGGGGGGGTGGTGAGCTAGGAAGGAAGGGGAGGATCCTGCCTGTGAGGGGTGAGGAAAGGGAGGGGTCCCAGACAGCCGTGAACCCAGGAGGATGGTGGCGGTGGCAGGGGAAGGGGTGAGGTGGGCAGAGGGGATCTGCGTTTGCTGTGCATGTTTTGAGGAAGCAGCGGGGCACCCCTGAGGAGACATTGGGGAGACGGCCGCAGGCTGGAGAGGGAACTGCAGAACTGCGAGCGTTGCCACCAACAGCCAGAGCATGGGAGGTCACTGGCACAAGTGTAGAGAGAAGGGGGGCGATGAGGGAAGCGTGCAAACAGCTGGGTCGCCAGTACCCTGGGTCTTCCCCAGAGGGCCAGGAGTCCCTTCCTGAGATGTGTACTATGTTCCCTTGCTTCCTTCTCCTCCCCTCCCCGCATGTGCTCAGAGGCCTCCATGCTGCGATGTGCTAGAGAGGATGGTGTTAAAGTGGTGAGGGCTATACATTAAATGGCTCGTTATTCTCCTGGCCATCCTCGGTGCAAAGAAGGGATGCCTGCAGGGCCGGGGGCTCAATGGCTTCCTTCCAGACGTCATTGGACCCTTTGTATCGGGCCTCAAAGATAACGCGCCCTGTACTATTTTTGTGTCTCTTCTGTAAAAGCCTCTTTGAAGCTGCCTCGGAGAATGGGCTGTCCTGTCCCAGCGATTCAGCAGGCCCTGAACGCAAAGATTTGACGCTTCAGGGCTGGCGTTATCCTGAACGCGAGGCTGTGCGTGCCAGTGCAGAGAGCTTCCTGCTCCTGCAGCCCCAAACTCACTCAGCAGGAGGCACTGTAAGGAATAGCGTTAAGGATCACCCAGCCCGTGGCCCCCGTCCTCTCTCGACCAATCCCCTAGGCAGGGCAGTGGGGAAAAGGTGGTACCGTGCTGTTGGAGATCCATCCTGTGGGTAGCTTTTGCCTGTTCTTTCCTCTCCCCCAGGCCGGGCAGGAGCTGCTGCTGCTGCTATTTTTTTCCCCTTTTGTGCTGAGAAGCTTGAAGATTGAATTACCGACTTCCTGGGAGGAAGGGCCGTGAAATACAATCCAGTCGAGAGCAAATTAAAGTTGGTAATCGTGCCCAGAAACCCGGAGGCTGGCTGTGAATGGCCACGGTGGGGATCAATCCGCTGTCTGGCCTGACATGGCACTGGGGATCTGCTTCCAGTCGAGACTCGCTCATTCCCAGCTGGAGCCAGGTGGTGGGCTGGGAGCTCCTCTGCCTTTGGTCCCTTGCCATCAGAGCAGCGTGGGCTGTGCTCTCATCAGATCTCGGCTAAGCAGCATCAGGCCTGGATGGTAGTCAGATGGGAGCCCGCTGGCTGTGGCAGGAAGTAGCACAGGTCATCCTTTACGTGGTGGTCTTCCCTCGAGTCAGCACCGAACCCAGGATCCCAGCGTTAGGTGGGTGGCGGTGGGAGGGGGTTGTGCGCTGTGCTCTTGCTGGGGTGTAAATGGCTGACACAACGTGCTATGCTCTGCACTGACCACAAAGTGGGCTTTGTTGGCTAGCTCAGTTCTTCACAGCCACATTCAAATGTGATTGGCCTTTGAGAGAGTCCCTCCGGGTCTGGATGGGTGGAGCAGAGTGCCTCAGTGTGGATGAAGCTTGAGCTGCTGCTGCCTGAAGGACGAGGACTTCAGCCGGCGGAGGGCCGTATCGGAAGGGGTCCGAGGGCATGTCAGCCGAGCAAAAGCTGCCCGTGGGCTTGCCTGTTTGAGCGAGCTTGAATCCAGCGAGAGCAGGTAACAATAGGGGTGAAGACAGTGCGGCGTGGGTCTCGGAGGGGGCTAGTGTGCCAAGCACCTTCTCAGGGTCCATGCTGGGCTTGTATTCCCCATGCTGAAGCCTGCGCACGGTTGGCTGTGCGTACGTACCCTCGGCTGGGGAGGATGGGAGCGTGGGTCCTGCTGTAGCTTATGACTGAGGTTGCGGCTGTTCTTGGGATCCGCTAACGCTGTGGCAGTCCATGTGAGCTCTGTAGCTGGTGCCTTCCTTTCGCTCCCCTTGAGCGCTGTAGCCCTGTGGGGACCGCATCTGCTGGCGTGGGGTAAGGTACAGTTTGCAGCTGGCTGGTGTTGGTCCCTTCCCCCTGCAGCTGGCCAAAGGTGTGTGAGCTGGTTGGAATCTGGCTCTGAAACAGGTTCAGCAGCCACGGGGAGAGACTCGTTGTGAATGGGACCTGCGCACACACGCCCCGATCCCAAAAAGTGGGAGCAGAATCTTCAGACCTGGAGTGGAGCAGGCGACGCTGTGCTGGGCTACCAAGGGGCTTGCTCTACAGCCAAGCTGGGAGCATTGGCTCAGCAGGGCTCTCCTGGCCCGCACCCAGTGCCAGGCAGTCCTCTGGCCTGGTGATGCCAATGACCAAGCTCCCTAGGATGGGCACCGTCATTGGGTCTGCTTGGCCTTTGCTGAGGAAGGACTGGGCCCTGTGCTACTCTGCAAGGCTGCCTCTCTAACTGCATTGCTCTTCCTCCCCCACCACCATGCCTTTCCTGGTGTCCCTTCCAGGCCAGGCTGGGCCAGCCCAGCTCCTGCCTCTTGCTGGTGGGGTTCAAGGCACTTCCTAGTCTCGCAGCCTTCCCCCCATTGCTCTGTTTCCTCTTGCCATGGGAGCAGCCCTCCAGCATCCCCACGCTGGGTTGGGAGCAGGGGTCTGCTGTCGGCGGAGCCCCGCGAGCCGGGTTTCGCTTCCCCAGGCGTGAGCTACTGGAGGCAGGTGCTGAGAACCGTCACTGCTCCCAGCACACGGCGTCCCTGGCTGAGGGGGCTGTTTGCTTGGCAGCGTGTGTGGGGGCAGAAAACGAGCGTTATTGGACCAGACGGAGATGAAAATTCAGGGCGAGAAGCTGGAGCTGGCGGAGGGAACTGCTGGAATGGGGGGAGAAGGGAGCTGGTGCTGCGTCAGTACCAAGAGCCGCTACTGCTGGGTTTCTGGGGCCCTTGCTGTGCTTTCTCCCTCCAGTGAGGCAGCCTCTGGGTCTCCTGGCCCGATCCTGTGAGGTGCTGAGCACCATCCACTCCCACGGACTGCAGGGGGCTCTTGCACTGAGGCCATGTCTGAGGCGTGTAAGGCAAATATCGAAGCCCTCTTCGGTTGATCTTTCACTCACGCTGCCCAGACCCTTTGGGATGGTATGGCTGAGACCTGGCACGCTCATCCCACCAGTGCTCCTGGGTTGGAGGGCACAGGTGGCAGTACGGGACCAACTGGCGCTGCCAGTGCATATGGTGGTGTGTCGTTCCATGTTCGCCAGCCAGCCCCTCCCCTTGCCCTTCCACTGCTCTTGCCGGCCGCGTGGAAATCTGAATGCTGCTCAGGTGAATGGAGGGCCTGGTGCTGACTGGAGAGAAGAGAGCTGGGGACTGTGCCAAGGTGCATTAAGTCCTACATGCGCTGGCAGGGCTCCAGCTGTGTGTTAGGGAGACAATGCAGCTGCTGAGTACCAGCGAAGGCTTGGATGGGCTCCGAGCTTCTGCACTGCACAAGCTGCTAGTCGGGGAGCACTGGGCTGGCGAGGGCGTGGGAACCTGCTCGCTCCCTGTTGGGCGGGGGGCTGGATGGATGCAAGTCCTCGGTACCCTGAGACTTGGGGGCATGGTAAAGAGGTCTTGCAGATCTTCCTGTGGGGCAGAAGGGCTAACACCCTCTGTCCCCAGACTGGGGTGGCTGTGAAGTCACCCAAATGCTGCAGGCCTTGCTCAGCCAGTCATGCGCCCTCTTCCCTGACTCCCCCCCCCCCCATCCCCCCAGGAGTTAAAGGAGATTAGCAGGAGTGCGAGATTGGACCCTCATCCAGGAACGCTGCTGTGACTAGCAGGGGAGCCTGCCCCTCCTTCCTTTGTCCCAACTCAGGCTCCCACAAGGCACCCTCACCAGCATCGGTTTGAATCTGGTGGCTGCGGTCACATTTTGATGGGGGGGGGAGATGGTCCTACTGGGGAGCTAGGCAGGTGGTTGGGGGATCTCCAGGCAAACCCCATGATTTCTCCTGCTGGCTTGGACCAGGCTCCTGGGCAGTTTGATCTCAGATGCCGGCTGAGGCCTGAGGAACGGTTTGGCCTTCAAATGCCCTGTGCAGACCCCAGCCCCTCCCTCTCGCTGCTGCGGCGGCTGTGCTGTATCTCCGCTACTCTGTGCGGAGCCTGCTGCGGCATCTGAAAGCAGGAGTCACTCCAGAGCTACGGGGGTGCATCTGGAGCTGGCCTGTGGCTAGCAAGCCATGGCTTTGGTCCCCGTAGCATGGGGTGGTTGCATTGTGGGAGGAGAGGATAGTAGCACACAAGGAAATGGCCCCAGGGCACTGGAGTGGGAGAGGATGGATGCCAGTCCCTCAAAGCATTGCAGATTTCAGGGGTGGGGTGGCAGCTGAAGTCACCCCATCAGCTGATGAGGTGCGAAAGCCTTGGCCTCATTGGAAATGCAGCGATAACGAGGCCCAGCAAGGTGCAAACAAATCCTGTACAGGTGGTGTGAAGGCCGGGGGTGGGATGATGGTGGTGAAGGCTGCAGCTCCTTGCTGCGTGGCTCCCCTCTGCTTTTAGACGTGCCCCTGCTTCCTGGTGGGGTGTGCCTGCGTGCATGACCCGAGTGATCAGTTACACTCCCAGGCGAGAGAGAGAGAGCGCCCCTCCATGCCCACATGCCAGGTGCCCTGTCTACTCCTCTGCACGTGCGACCACACCCAGCGTAAACCCTTCTATTGTCCCCAGGTCCCTCCTAATACACCTGCACCCCAACCACCCCTCTGCCACCCTTCTCCCTGTTACACGTCACCCCGGGCACACTCCTCCTCCGGCGACAGACACCATAGCCTTCGCCCATTCCGGTGCCTGGGCCGGGGTGCTCCGCTCCTGGCTGGTGGCCCTGCGCTATCAGGCTGGTGCATGTTTTTTCCCTGCACTGGCGCAGCTGGCAGAGGAGCAAGTCTCTGGCTGCTGCCTACGCGATCCCAGCAGGTGCCAGAGCCACCTGGCTCCTGCGTCCCCAAAGGGACTTTGGTTATCGGCCTGCCCGTGGGGGCCGTTTGCTGGCTTACGTTTGTGTCCGAGCCAAAAATAACCAGGGATCTTACTCTCCTGTTGTGGAAAAACAGTGATGTCACTATTGGCCAATCAAAGCTGGCCCTGAAGAGCAGAGCGAAGGATCTGGGAACATGCCTCCCTGAAGAACGAAGATTCTTCGCTGGTGGAGGTAGCGGCAGCCTGAGCAGCTTCCCGGCTGCGTGCGGAAAGGAGCATTTTCACGCTATAAAAGCTCCGATACCCGAAGCCGCAGGCCCACGGAGCCGCTTCCCTGATTCCCCAGGCTCTGCCTTCTGCAGGATCCAGGCAGGAGCTGACTGAAAGGAGCTTTTAAAAACCGCTGCTCCCCTGCCCCTGGGAGAATGACGTGGGCTAAGGGGAGTGCACAGCACCTCCAGCCCCCAGCCTCTTCCAGCAGGCGTCTGTGCAGGGAGTGGGGCAGGACGCGGGTGGTGATGTGGCTGACGGCTTTTTAAGCCCCAGCCTTGCTTTGCCAACATCTTTTATAGGAGCGCTAGTTTTGGGGGAGCTCGCAGCATTTCCCTGTAACGGATGCTTTGGCTGCCGCAAGGCGCTCAGAGGAACAGCAAAGCTAGCCGCTCCCGGCAGGGGGTGCTGTGGGGCATGGTGTAGGAGCGGCAGGGGGCTGCTAACAGCTGCTCTGGCCCTGACTTGGTAAGATTGTGCAGAGGCTGGTGGGGTGAAGCTTGTGGGATTTCTGGTTTGCCAAGGGTTTTAACTCTCTCCTTGCCGTTGTCACGCTGAGCTGGGCTGGCTGGCAGCAGAGGCTGGCCCTGTGTGCCATGAGTATGGTACCCACAGGCCTTACGGCACAGCTCCTGCTGTGGAGAGACCCCTTGAATGGGCCTGTGCAGGGTGGGACTGCGTGGGCTCCCACCCACCTCCCAGCCCTTGTAGGAGAACAGCTGGTTCGCCTCTTCTCTGAAGCTGGCTCAAAGGATGGAGAAGGGGAGGAGTGGGTATGCCACAGCAAGCTGCTGTGAGCCCTGCACTTTTCTCGCAAATCCTGTACCGACTAATAGCTTGCCATATATACTCCAAGGGGAACCACAAACCACTGCATTACCCCTGAGATTGTGCAAAGCCCGGCGGAGCCATGTAGGGGAGGCAGTGTGGCCTAGTGGATAAAGCACTGGCCTTGGACTCTGGAGATGTGGCTTCTGTTTCGGGCTCTGCCACTGCCTGCTGGGTGACTGCGAGGAAGTCCCGGTGTCGTTCTGTACCTCAGTTTCCCCATCTGGGAATTGGGGCGAAGGATGCTGATCTTTGTAACACACTGAGCTGTATGAATGAAGAGTGCCAGGGCTTGCTTTTACCTGGCCTTGAAACATAAGCTGCCCTGGGGTGAACATAGCTGTTCAACATTGAAATTGCAGAACCTCCGTGGCACAACGGGCCTTTGGTTGTAGGACTGATCTGAAAGGGTGCGTCGTCAGCAAACTAGCCCCCCCTAGGCTTTGGGGTCAGGGCTGACTCAAAGGAAAGAGCGCCACAGCACCGTTCTCTGCAGCACGTGGGTCTTTTCTCTCCTGCAGTGACCTGACCTGACGCAACCCTGCTAAGCCTGGGGAGAGTCCTGTGTTCGCAAGGGGAAATGGGCTAGCCGCAGGCTCCCGGTAGCGTGTGGGGAAGGGGCTGGCAGCATGCTTGGGGGGAGATGGAAGATGCCCGTTTGGACGGTGGGGGCTAGCTCTGGTCTTCGGGAGGGGGTGATACGGCTGGTGCAGGTTAGTGGGGTATGGACATGGGAGGGGGATGTGGAGCTATGGGACAGGTGTCCTGTTCTGGGGAGATGCCTGTGGCAGGCTGGGTGGCCAGAGGCTCGGGGTGAAGGGCAGGGCTGGCCCAGGGTCTGGGGCTGGATGTGTCAGGCATCCAGCTAATTGAGCAGCTGTTTTAATGACGCTGTCACCGCCTGCTGGGCTGAGCCTGGGTGGCGTCGGCTCTTTCCCCTTTCGAAAGGCCCGTTCCAGGGGTTCGTAGCGCCTTGCGATAACTGGCTGGCGGGGCGACTGGATGTCTCCCCTGCCGAAGGGAGGAGAGGCGTCCCTGAAGAGATTATTCAGCAATGCAGAGCGGATCGAAGAGCTGTGCATTTCCTGCCCGCACCTCCCCCTCCTCTTCCTCCAGAAAGGGGAGGCAGGGGCACCCGCATGTGGGAGCTTGAGAGGAACCTCACCTTGGAGGGAGTCTCCACGTGCTGAGGGGACCAGAGTTGTGTGTTGGTTGTGGTAGCTGCTGTTTCCTAGCAGGGTGGAGGAGCTAACTGGGAACATGTTGCCCTTTGGATGCTGTGACTCTCTAGGTTTGTATAGTGTTTCCCGTTCTCAAACTGCTGACGGAGAGGCCAGCACGATCCATCCCCGGCGCCATGGCGAGCCGCAACAGAGGCCTGTGGAGTGGGATATCCTCCTTAGTCTGCTGGCTTTCCTCCACGTGGCCCTGCTGTCCTGGTCTGCTCCTAGTCTTTGGCTAACATCAGGGGGCACTGTGCTGCCGGCTTGCTGCCCTTCAGAGCCTGGCCGTGCGCCCTTCGTTAGCATGGCGCTGTGGGCGACTTGCTGCACGGTCGGGGCATGCTCCTTTGCTCAACACCCCAGCGTGGCGGTAGGGAGCTCAGCTGCTAGAGGGAGTGTCTCCGTTTCCTAACCAGGCCCAACTGCTGGTACCCAAGCTCTAGTGTGCCCTGTGAAAGAGTCGGCATGTGTACCTGCAGGAGTGAGGAGAGGGGCTGCTTGCAATAAAAGCTACTGACTTTGCCCAGCTCGTTTTTTGTTTTGTTTTCTCCCAGCTGCCCACGGCTCAAGGGAGGAACCCGAGTTTGTGACCGCTCGTGCTGGCGAGAGCGTGATCCTGGGATGCGACGTGATCCATCCGCTGACCGGGCAGCCCCCTCCCTATGTGGTGGAGTGGTTCAAATTCGGAGTCCCCATTCCCATCTTCATCAAGTTTGGGTTTTACCCTCCCCATGTGGACCCAGAGTATGCAGGTGAGTCTCCGAGCCATGGGCTCCTGTGCTGAGAGGGGATGGGGCTTCCGTGGCCCTTCCGCTGGGCTTGGTGCTTCAGCATCTTCACCCGGAGCGACCGACCTGCCGTAGGCTGAGGCAGGTGCATGCTGTGTCTTCCGGCCCTGAAGCACATCCTCCACCCCCCCGCCATCCGGGGAGGGCGGCATTCCTCTGCTCTGTTCCCCAGCATGCTGACTGTGTGTGAGGAGCGCAGTGAGAGCTGGCTGCTCAGCATAGGACTGTCTCCTGTCTGCCCCCTTCCAGGAAAGACACTCTCCCCCTCTCCCTTTCATTCCATTCTTTCCATGCGGCTGGCTTTAATTAAGCAGCAGCATCGGGAAGCCAGCTGGGCTGTGTGGGATGAAAGGAGCCAAGGCAGCAAAACTAAGGGCAGGCGTTGCTGCTCCCTGGGAACAGCGGAGAGCCTGGGCTGCTGCTTTTGGGGACAGGGGCCTTGCTTGGTGTCCTCACTGGAGGAAGCTGCTGCCACCCATTTCCTCTCTGCAGCAAGGGGAACTAGTCCTTCCACTGCGTCTTGCCCTGTCCCACTGGTGGTTTGGTTCCAGGGGACACCCCTCGGGGGGGTGGGGGGGGAGAATGAGAATGAATTGGGTGAGTGGGGCGGGACTGAGTCAGGAGGTACTGGATCCAGAGGTCCCCAACGTGTAAGGCCAGCGTCCAAGCTGTTGAGAGAGCCGGAGGTTCTCAGACACCAGGCCCCTGCTGCTGGTGTATCTGGGGGCTGGGGGAGCTCAGCACTTCTGTAAAGTGGGTGGGCGGGGGAGAACTGAGTAAGCAGGTTTCAGAGTAGCAGCCGTGTTAGTCTGTATTCGCAAAAAGAAAAGGAGGATTTGTAGCACCTTAGAGACTAACAAATTTAAGCAAGGAGACTGGCCTGACCCTGTGGAGCGACTTCATAGAATATCAGGGTTGGAAGGGACCTCAGGAGATCATCTAGTCCAACCCCCTGCTCCAAGCAGGACCAGTCCCCAATTTTTTTTTGCCCCAGATCCCTAAATGGTCCCCTCAAGGATTAAACTCACAACCCTGGGTTTAGCAGGCCCATGCTGAAACCACTGAGCTATCTCCCCCCCGCCCCCCCACGCCCAGACTTGCCTGAGGGGAAGGGGAAAGGGAGAGCAGGCAGTGGGGGGTCCCCGTGGGTGGTTCCATAGGCCTGCTTCCCATGGGGACCTCTGCCCTGTGCAGCCCCGTTTGCCCATCACTGGCTTCCTAGGGGCTTGTGCTGCATCCCTTCACCATCTCATAGTCCCCTGTAGCCTCCTATGGCTTCTGGGACCTAAGGAGGGTTGGGATCTCACAAGGCAGATCAGGACGGGGAAACGTGTTGGAGATGCAGCAGCAGCTGACTATCCTGGTGGGGGGAGGGGATGAGGCACAGAAGGGGTCGTCCCTGTGCTCTGGTGACTGTGGCAGGTGTGCAAAGCCCTGGGGTGAGAAGCTATTGCATCTCCTTAAATGCCCTACCAATCCCCTCTGGCCGCTGCCAATTGGCCCCTTGAAGCAGCAGGGAGCTGGCGGTGCAGTGTCTGTTTCTTGCATGTGGTGCACGGAGCTGCACGGTGGTGGTAGGGGAGGAGGGATCACTGGGGATGGA
Source organism: Lepidochelys olivacea (assembly GCF_965140295.1). Lineage (NCBI taxonomy): Eukaryota > Metazoa > Chordata > Testudines > Cheloniidae > Lepidochelys > Lepidochelys olivacea. The sequence goes on along the minus strand of NC_140432.1, from coordinate 11,822,132 downwards.
GAATAAATGCCGCGCAATCCATGTCCTGAAGTGTTGGATGGGGAGTGGGAGGAGGCAGGGAGCCTATTACCATGTGGGCTTTGATCCCAGGCCTGGGTGGACCCTAAACTAAAACCATGGAGATGCACAGCTGCCCCTGAATGATCCCCCAGTGAGATGGGGAGAGTAACAGGACGCGGGAGAGCAGTCCCTTGGCCAGGAGGCAGGGAGGCACCCTACAGCTGTATGGTTGGCTTGTGCGTGGGACTTGGCAGACAATAGAGGGGTTACTGCCAAGGAGGTATTGACCGGGGATGGGGGGAGGGAAGGGGGTGGCTTCCTCCTGCAGGTAGGTACATCAGTTCCCTGTGGTGCTCTCCAGGAAGGGGAGGAGGGATAAGGGGTGGGTGGGTGTGTGCGCACCCTAGGAGCAAGGGAGAGTCTCAAATACTCCAGCCCTGCCTCCGCTTCCAGCCAGTGCCATCACTCCCAGGTGGGAGTTGGCCAGGAGCCCTGATTCCCAGCAGGCAGTGTGGCTGGGGAGCTGGCAGTCCCTGGAGGGTGTCCAGCAGGGAAACGAGCTGGTGGCTTGCTGTATGCTTCTCTGGCCAGGAAGAAAATGATTCTCTCATGAGGGGCTGGGGTTTTCGTCCTCTCGCTCTGGCCTGCGATTGTGCCCTGGCCTGCCCTATTCCACCTCCCCACCAACCCTGCGCATCAGCCGCAGGTCGCCCCTGGTTTGCCCTTGGCTCTGCTGCGAGTCACTTCAACTTCGAGCCTCCTCGGCTCATGCCTCAAGGCTGCTTTGGATCGTTACCTTGAGTGGAGTTGGCTCTCTGTGCTCTAGCCCGTCCTTGGTCAGCAGGGGGGTGGGTTAGAGCCAGTGGGGCTGGTGGTTTCTGTGGTGGGAGCACTTAAGCACTGGAAGCTGGGTTGTGAGGCTCCCCTGGCATGCCGGCTGCCCCACAGCTGCATGGGGTAGCTCTGAGTCACTGCGAACATGGAAAAGACTGACCTAGAGGTGAAGGGTGCCTGTCTCGTGGTCTGTCCCCTGGATGCAGTGATGTGTGCTAGCCCAGAATGGGGGCATGTTGGAGCGTCCTCCTGCGGGAGGGCTGGGCTGCCTTTCAGAGGGAGCAATTCTGTGGCAGCAGTGGCCGGTGAAAGGGCTACAGGACACATATTGGCTTCAACACGGTGCTGGAGCCAATCTGACGTGTGTCCATGCAGGGCCCCTCTGCTGGCAGCAGAGCAGGTGCTCTTAATCCTAGGCACACTTCCTCGTTGCAGCAGGTCGTCTTCCTTTCTGAGACATGAGATGAAGCCCTGTGTCCCAGATGAGCTCCGAATCCACGAGGCCCTGACCTCCTGCTCTCTCATGGTCTGTTGGCCCTTCCTATGTCCCTGTGGCATAGATCTCAGATTTGCAGTGTGCGTCGCCTCCATCTTCTTTAGCATGGGGCTGATTGTCAGCAGGGATATCCTGGCTGACTGTATGGGCAAGTGAGAACTTTCTAAAGCAGCTTCTAATTCCGGGGGCCTCAGTTCTTGGGTGCCCAACCTGAGACCCCTGTGGGAGGTGAGCGTCCGCAGCTGTCTTTGAAGTCAGCAGGCCTTGCGCTGCCTGGAAAACTGGGCCTGCGATGCATTGTGTAGTGTTGGGCCCCCAAAAAGAGAGAAATCAGTGGCCCCTTTTGAAAAAGCCTAGCCTCAATGTCCAGTGGCGGAGAGCCAGCCTCGGCTGGGAGCAGGGTGGACTCTCCGCAGCCTCTGTAAGTGCCATTTGAGAGGCTGGGTGTCAAGTGGTGGGTTGAGGGGTGAGGCTGATGCTGCATTGCGGCTTCAGGGCCCCCTTTCCCTGCTGAGAGCTGAGTCCCTCTGACCCTGTGTCTCTTCCAGGCCGCGCCAGCCTTCATGACAAGGCGTCCCTGCGCATCGAGCAGATTCGCTCCGAGGACCAGGGCTGGTACGAGTGCAAAGTGCTTATGCTGGATCAGCAGTACGACACCTTCCACAACGGCAGCTGGGTGCACCTCACGGTCAATGGTGAGTCGGAGGTGGGGGGGCTTCCCTTCCGCATGCGTGTCTCTGGGCAAACCTGCTGCTAGTATGTGACTGACCAGAACCCCAAGAGACCAAGTCCCAGAGCTCAGCTGCCCTCTTGTCTGGTCTGCGCTGTCCAGTAATGAAGCCCTGTCCCTTCACCCAGGCATCTCCCTTCTCCTTTGTATCTCTGTTGAAACTGCCAGCGAGGGCCTTCCATCATCTCTGGTTTCCCACATCCTGTGTTACGGGGAAAGCAGCCATCTGTCAGGAACGGGCCTCGAGGCCCCATCTGCTGCCATTTCTCAGACCGTGCTCGCAGCAGCCAATACGGTAGCGCCAGGGATCCGGGGATATCCTAGATGGAGATTTCAGGTTGGGGAGAGGAGTGGATGAGAGGGAGGAGGGGAGATAGTGGGAGAGAAGGGATGGAGGAGTAATACCAGGAGGGTCTCTAATCAATCAGCAAAGGGCTTGAAGCCTCACAAAGACACCTGTGGAATAGATGAAAGCTATAAAGTGAAAGAATCCCTATATGCAGCAATGAAATGCAGCCCCCTCTGGAGTGGAACATGGCAGCTGTTTAACAGTAATACTTATACAACTATTTGGGAAGCGAGGCAGTTTTATACCCCCCTCAAAACTGCAGTGGGTGTTGAGGTAATAGGATATAATTCTGTTGGGACACACATGCTAACATCCCTTCAGTTCCCCAAATTTACCAGAGCTCTTTAATGACCACAGCCGGTCAGGACCTAACTTCTATGTGGCCAGCAGTGCTGGCATCAATACGAGGGAATAGCCCCACTTAGTGTCAGCAGTTCCACTTCCCATGTGTCCTTCCATGTAGCTATTCCTTGGAGGGCTCCCATCCAAGTTGTGGCCTAGCCCATCTCTGATCTGCTCGATACAGGTTGTTACCAGTCTGTCTTGCTGCCCCTCCTCTAGTTTCTGTGTCAGGGCTGTTCCTCCAGGTTTCCTTCGCAGCACTTTTCAGAGTGTCCCGTGCTCGTTGTGTGATGCCTGGGAATCTCTCTGGGAGGGAGAAGGGCCCAGAGCTGCCCTCCTTCTCCTCATGAGAGGCGACGGGGAGAGAGATGGACACGTAGTACTGTCTATTTATCGTGCTTACCTAGCCCCCACCACTGTGGTATCTGAGAACCAGTCTTCAATATCTTCACAACCCCCCTGTGAGGTAAGGGAGCACTACACTCCCACTTGACAGCTGGGGAATGGAGGCCCAGAGAGACTAAGTGACTTGACTATGATTACCTAGGATGTGTGTGATGCTGCAGGAATTGAACCCAGGCCTCCAACAACCCAGGCTTGTGCTCCATTCACTGGACCATCTCTCATGGGTTATTGTGAGGTAGAAGGCCGGTGAGGTGCACTGGGACAGAGGTAGGCAGCTGCTCAGACAGCAGCTAGAATAGGGTAAATCCAGGGAAATTTTAGATAGTGAGCAGTCAGGGACCAATCAGCCAAGTCTGGGAATAACCCAGCTGGGGGCAGGTCTAGCCTTCTGAGCAGGACCCCATGGGGCAGGACCCAGGATTCCGCATTAGCCTAAGGAATGTGGTTCAGGGCTCACTGTGCATTTGGTACACCTGAAAGGTGCAGAGCAGACTGGGATTGCAGGAGGCTCTGTGGGTGTGGGTGGGATGGGAGAGCGGGAGTGTAGCATATATATGCTCTGTATGAGCAAGAGGAAAACCAATGAAGGTAAGAAACACTGGCACATGGCAGCTCCCCTCTCTTCCTTTGTCACCTTTCTTTATAGCGTTCCCTTGGCTGAAACTGCCTGAAATGTGTCTTGGGTGGGTTTGCTTTGTCCTCACAGAGCAGCTGGGGGACCAGTGAGCTGGTCATCTGCGTTCTGCTAGCGAGTTATTTTTTTGTCACTGCTTTTTAACAAGTTGATCAGATGAGCAGGTGGCCATGTCTCGACGAGCCTGAATCCCATCCTGGATGCCTGGCTCCTGACCCTGCAAGCACTCCGCCGGCAGTATGCCTGTCAGGTTCTGTGGGAATATTGCTCGTGGAATATTGCAAGATTGAGCCCCAGGAGTCGGTCCAGGTGAAGGAGAGAGGAACTGCCTGCTGGGAGATTGCACTTGGACCTTGCCAACATGCAAGTGGTACCACTTGTGTTAAAATCAGTTGAGTTGCACCTGTGCCAACCTGTGTGTGGGTGCACGTAAAGCTGTTCACATTGGTTGATATTGGCATAGCTTACTTTGATCTGTTGCAAAGAGAGTTAAGTGTGTCCGCGCAGGAGTTGCACCCATGTAACTGAATTTAACTTAACTGATGATTTTTTTGTTTGTTTAACTGGACCCATTTTTGTAAAGTTGCTCCGAACCTGACAATGGACTACACTTAAATTTAGAGTTTGAAAAGCTTTCTCTTTGGGGTGCGTATGGGTGCTTGGTTTGTTTGCAGAGAACAGCATTGGCAGCCTACAAGTTTGAGCGCACGATACATATTCCATAGGTCCTCCCTTGGGCTTCACGCTTTCAACTGGAATAATAAGCCAACCATTGAGCCTGAGAATCTGACTGAAAAGAAAAGAATTTGATAAGGAATGCGCTTCCATTCATTATTGTATTTAATCAGAGCCAGAAGGGTGCCTGGGGAAAGAGGTAAGGAGAAGTGGGAGGATGCGGGGTGACAGATTTTGATCCTTGTACTTATGCTGGATAGCACTTACACTGTGAGTAGTCTCATTGGCTTTCATGTTACTTGGGAAGGAGTAAAATTCAGCATGTGTCAGAGGATCAGAATCTGGCCCTTTTTTGCCCTGGCTTGTTATGTATTCATTCTTATAGTTCCTATTTAAAGATCTCGGTCTCTTTGTGGTCTCTGAACTCGGGTAATGCTGTGAGCAGGATTTTTGAGAACAAAATGTGCTTCCTGATGATGCAAGTGGAGATGGCTCCACCAGACTGTACTCTAGCCTGATGCACGAGCACAGACTGCTGCTGTGCCCCTTTGCGTGTGGATTTCAGGTTGCGTTAGGTAACAAATATAAATGAAACCCATCTCAAGCCGGCAGCTTTTGCCCACAGGCTGCTGCAGGTCAGGTCTAGCAGAGCTGTGCGTGGAGGAGCCCCATCCTGGAATAGTGGGGACAGGATCAAGGTCTATTCCAAGCCGGGTGTGGGAGGCCTGGGACTGAAATAACAGGGAATTGTGTAGGTCAGGATTTACAGGAACGAGCCGATCCGGTGATAGGAGAGGGATAATGGCTAGGGATGCTGCCGATCAGGATAGCTGCATACCAGCAGGTGCAAATGACAAGCTTACGTATCATCTGCCAATTCAGTGACTCTTCGCCCTTCTGTAGCGCTTCCCATCGGAGACTTGCAAATGCTTTATACACGTTAACTAGTTAAGCTTTGCAACACCTTTTGTGAGCTGGCCAGCGGCTGTGTGAGGATTGCTTTTCCTTCCTCTGGAGTGGAGCAGGGCAGCAGTTTAAGAGTGCACAGTGGCACTGTGCAACTATATGAAGGGCAGGAAATAGATGCCTCAGATCAGTGGAAACTGCAGGTTGCCAAGGTACTATTAGGTAGCAAGGACTGGCGTTAACCCCTCCCGTCACACACAACGTCCCCAAGGATCTGAAAGGGACACATGTGGTGGGGATTTCAGTTCTACATTTCATCTAGAAGCTGGCATCTCCAGCAGCAATGGGTAGGGAAAAATGCTTGCCTGTGTCTTGCAAAGTTCTTGGCTTTGGTTAAAAGTCCCAGGTGTGAACACCTATGGCAAGTGAGTTCTTCCCATTCAATATCTGGGTGTGCGCTTCCTTGAATGGGAAGAAATGTGCTCTATTCCAGCCGAAGGGCCCCTGAGCAAGGCCCAGTGGAACCCTTCTCTTTACTCACTGCGATTCAGGAAGAATAAATAGCTTCTAGCCGGGGACTACTGTAGCCAATGCTTGAGGTGCATTGGCCAAGCTACATGGAGGGGAGCCCAGGGCTGGAATAGCCTGTCATCGTTGTGTTTTTTTTTTTTTCCCCAATGGAAGTAAACTTTTCTAGACAAAGACCCAAGGGAAGGAGAGCAGATGTATTCAGCAACTTGCTGCAATAAGTGTAGTATAACTTCTCTTTAATTTCAGACAACGCACAGTCAACTTGTGGCACTTGTTGGCAGGGCATATTGTGAAGGCCAAAACTAAGACGGGATTCCAAAAAATTCGATAAGTTCATCAATGGCTAATACCAAGATGTCAGGGATGCAACCTCGTGCCCTGGGTGTCCCTAGCTGCTGACTGCCAGACGCTGGGAGTGGACGACACGGAGTGGATCACTCAATGATTGTTGTTTTGATTCCCTCTGAAGCACCTGGCACTGGCCACTAGGATGCTGGGCGAGATGGACCATTGGTCTGACCCAGTATGGCCGATCTTCTGAACTTTTTGATGGACACTGTGCCTCAATTATGCCTTCATCACTTGAAGGAAAACTAAGTCCAGACCTATTTTGAGTAAGAACATTACTTACAAAAGGGACAAACTTGTATTTGTAATTATGTGGAGCTTTTAAGATAAATTACATTTTGAAATAAATTTGGGAAAAGAATCAAATTTTTTTGTAAATTAATTGGAAAATCAAATCTTTCTTTTTTTGAAACTCAGATTTTCTGAAATGACCTTTCTTTTTTTATTAGTGCTAAATAACGTAGTAACTAGTAATTTGTCACATTAGGATATGTTGTTAGCTTAGAATAAGTAACATTGGGATTGTTTCTGTCTATGTGAAAGCAGGACATCATGACTTAATGATTAGCGCAAAGGACTGGGAGTCAGGACTGCTGGATTCTGTTCTCATCTCTGCAACTGACTTGCCCCATAACACTGCGCAAATGACTCAACCTCCCCAGCTGTAAAATGGGGCTAATAATATTTCCTTACCTCCCAAGGTGAGGCTGAATTTCTTGGTAGGTTGTAAAGAGCTTTCAGACCTTAGAATGGACGGTTCTGGAGAAAGGCAAAGCAGTAGCTTCAATCAACTAAAAGACGCACAGGAAAGTCAGTGGCCTCTTTAACTAGCTCTTGTCTCCCAAGTTAGACATAGGGAGAAAGCATGAGGAGAGTTGTAAGAGAGAGTGCAACTTGCCCTAGTTTGTTAATAAGCCCTTTGCACTTAGATAACACCTTTCATCCAAATGCCTTAAAGAAGTCCATGGGGCTGCATGGGCATAATAGAGGGTTGCATTTGGCTGTAATTAATTAAGCTTCTCAAGATCCCTGGGGAAAAGGGCACCATTCTTCTTTCCATTTTACAGACCAGGAGACTGAGGCAAGGAGAAGTTAAAGTTAGCATTTCCCAACATGGTCTCGGATTTTCTGACGGCTCAAGTTTTGGGTGCACAACTTGAGAAGACTAGGACTTGCACTTGATTTTTCGGAGCCAGGGTGAGACCGCTGCAGCTGAAGTCAATGAGAACTGTGGGTGCTCAGGTATTCCCTAAAAATGGAGACAGCCAAAGTCAGACGTCACTCTTAGAAAATTCTGGGCAGTGTGACTTGTCCAGGATCATACAAGTAAATCAATGGCAGAATCAGGAATAGATCCCTTGGGCCTGGACTCCCTCTGCTGCACCTTAATCACATCATCATTTGTGTCCATTCATTTGAAAGCTAATATTTTTACCTAATTGCCTTTATTCTCTTCCATTCCCGGTGTATTGGAACTTGAGAGTTGCCGGTAGGAAGTGGCAATCTGATTACAGGGATGTTGGCAGCTTTGTGGAGATCCCAGTCTGAAGTTTGTGGGGTTTTAAATAACTGCACGCATGTTTTCCTACCTTTCAGTGAGAAGAGAATTTGTTTCATTGAACACATCCCTACATTGTTCACAGCTTAAACGCTGCAGCATTGTGGCTGGTGCACTGCAGCATTGTGGTCGGAGAACCAGGAAGTGAAACCGATCAGTCTAGTTTAATTGGCTGAATTTAATGAAATGCAAAAAGTAAACTAACTTGTGGGCTGGCTCTCTTGCCCCAGGGGGTTGGGATTCTGTCTTGTCGTATTCAAGAACTAATGAGATAAGGCATTAGCTTGGCTGAGTGCAGATCCAAGAGCACGGATGTAAGGTCCTTTTGCTCAACCCAGAATGTTCAGACTATGGCTGGAGTTTTCCTGTCTCTCTTAAGCCCCCAGTCTAATTTAATTGTACCTTGGCAAAGAGTAATGCCTCCCTCCAGAACAGGGTTACGTGCCCTGTGTGTGTGTAAGTGCCCACGACTGAGCATCGAGAATGGTTCCCCCCCTTTCGTCAGGAGGGATGGGAGGTCCCTTTGGATCTCGGCTAGTCACTGGCACGCTGCATAGATGAGATTATCCTGTCCCGGGCTGATGCAGGATCGCTCCCACCAATCTATTCTCTAGTGCTTTGTCCAATCTGCTTCCCTTGAGGAGTTTGTTCCACAGCCCGATAAATCAGGAAGATCCGATGATACTTAAGCTTACATTTTCCTTCGAGTTATTCCTCCCTTCCCACCCCTGTGTCTTGTGGAGCAGCTCTCCTCCCTCTGCACATCTGCAGGTCGACTGCTTGGGTCGGGTCAGGACGCGGGGTGAGTTTTGGAGATAGGCAGGGATGTGTCCTGGGCCAAATTAGGGAGCAACCCAGGATCCTAGCTGGTTTGAGATTGACTCTGTTATTAATTCAAGCAAGTCAGAGTGAGTCACCGGGAAGCAGATGATCCAAACAGGATGGAGCTTTAATTAAAACAACAGTCTCCTCCCTCCCCTGCCCGCAATACTTAATAATCGGGGGAGTCTTTGGAAGGGCCCATGAGGAGCAGAGGTTGAAAAGTGTGTGTGTCAATGGTAGGGTAGTGGAGCCTGGTGCCCTTTCCCCTGTGTGTAGGGGGCCCTGCAGTGGTTGTGGTTGTAGCCTTGGCGGAGGGAAGGGGGTTTACTTTCTGCACCCCCATGCTTTAGAGACTCTTCCCCTCCCTGCCCCCATGCCCCCCTGGAGGGCTAGGTCGGGGAGTGGAACACAGGTGGTATGTATTGGGGCGGGAGTATGTCTTTGGATGCTGGTGTACCTGCCTGTGGAGACCTGTGTGGGGCAGGGCAGGTGGTATGTGCTTCCCTGAAGGCTTTTGTGTGTACCCATATGTGCTGGGACAGGCGGGGGATGCACCTGAGTGGGGCCCGTACTTCGCCTCAGCTGCGAGTAGCTCATAGACGGTACCTTCCCAAAGCACCTGCCACAGGGTCAGCACAGCAGCTGCTTCCTCTTCCTCGTGACAGGTGCCGATGGTGGCCCGGCATGGAGTGGAGGCTGGTTGCCAGGAATACCTGCCCCTTTCTCATGGCACGGGCTAATTCTTCTTTTCCCCTGGTATGGCTAGTTCCCATGGCACCTTCTCCCTCCCCATTCAGGGGTGAAGTGTGGTGAGCCCTGGAAGGGGACCCATTCCTCTCCTTTGCCGTCTGTTTCCGAGAGATCCTTTGGCCATTATTCCCTCAAGCTTTCCTCAAAGATAGCCCGTCTGAGTGCCCCATGCCCTTATGTTGGCTGCATGCACCCTGTCCCACAGAACGTGTGTTACTCTGTATTTTATACAGTGCTGAGCATGCAGGGTTTAATAACTGAAATTATCATCTTAATCCTCTAGGCCCAGCTGTACAGTATAAGCAGAATTGCTTTTAGAGGGAGGGCTTTAGTGCTTCTGGAGCTCATTAGCTCACTTAGTTTTCTTAGGAAAAAATAATCATTTGGGGGAAACCACATATACTTCTTTTCAGCATAGATTAAATTGCCAACATGTCTCCCTAGAAAGTGGAATTTAACTGTGCCTGATAATTAGGGGTGTGCTGTAATTCTGCCAGCCTCTTGAATCGGAAGGAGACTCTCTCTCTGCAGTGCAGTGTTTTCATGTGTTGTGACAATAACAAGTTAAAGCATAATTGCGGGGGAAAGGAACTTGGAACTGTAAATGGGGAAGCGCCTGGAGTGGGAGGAGGGAGCTGGGGCTCTGGCAATAGCCACGGCTGTGGGACCTGGAGCTGGTCGCGTTACCTCGCTGTGCCTCAGTTGTCTACTTCACAGGAGGGGTTGTGAGGGTTAATCGGTTAGGCCAGCGCTTTCAAGGGTGTCCTCAGTTTCTGGGTGTTCAGTGTCCCACCCCTGGGGTGATGCCCAGAAGGGTTGTTCTCCCTCCCTCCCTCCCCCCACCCCCACCCCCCGTCCATCCAGCAGGAGGGAGCTGCAGGTCTTCAGCACCTTCGAACACCAGCCCTAACTAAAAATAGAGGCCCCTGAAATTGGTGGCCATTTTTAAAATTAAGTGTTGGCCTTGCTGTTTGCGACTTGTGCTGATCTCCTGTGATGGAGGGAGCTAGGGACCTGCTAAGGGTGGCTGTTGTTTAATGAGGTCAGGCGACTCACGGTTGGCTTTTGGCTTTTGTTCTGAATTTACTTCACCTGGGGTAAATGACTAAAGACGGCGCACGCAACTGTATCGCTGACTGTTCTCTTCCGCTTCAGTCGAATGACTCGTTCCAAGTGTTTGGTAGGTACATGGCTGTTGGCCGCTGCAGGAAGGGTGCATGCAGGTAGAATGTCCCCTGCGGCCCTGCGTGTAGCACGCAGCCAGGATGGATTGATGGTTTTTTTTCTGCTGAATGTAGCATTGACTCTCCGTGTCTCCCCTGCAGCTCCCCCCACCTTCACGGAAACGCCCCCCCAGTATGTAGAAGCAAAGGAGGGCAGCAGTATCACCCTGACCTGCATGGCTTTCGGGAACCCCAAACCAATTGTCACCTGGCTGAGAGAAGGGGACCTCTTAGGTGCCAGTGGGAAATACCAGGTAAGTGTTTAGCCTGGTCAGCTGCTGTAAATGCTTAACCCTGACCCCTGTGGCGGGCAAGTCTGGCGTGTCACCACTGTAGTGAGTTGCAGGGTCTCAGTCTTGATGCAGAGGAAGCTCCTTCACACACACACTCAGATTTCTGGCTAGTATCAAACAATAGCCCCTGGGGTCGAGGGAGCAGCTGCCCCTGCTCTCAGGAGAGGTGCTCTCAAGGTCGGATTGGGCTCTAGGTGTACAGAAGACCACAAAAGGTGGCACAATCAAGGTTTCTTAAGGAAGGGTATGGATGTCGTTGAAGCAGCTGGTCTCTCTGGAACTATTCCTGCTGCCTCAGCACTCCCCCTCCCTCCTCAGCCTGTTTCCTGGCTGCCTTTAGAGATTCAGTTTCTCCTGTTTCTGAACTGCAGGGAGCATCAACAAGCAAGATTGCCCCCTTGCTGTGATCATCCGCCCTCTGGCCTGCCACGGCCATGAAGGTTGGGGAGCAGCGGTTGTGCCTGGAGCCCACTATGCCTGGTTGCCCTACTGGCAACTGCTTTTCCAATCTTCTTTTCCTACCCTCCTCCCCTATCTCTGTTCTATTCCATCTTCCTTCCGGCTGCACTTAACCCATGCGAAGGTACCAGGCCCCCAGAAAGCTTCCTGTGCCTCTCGGAGAAGAAGGTTTTCTCTGCTGATGAGGTGCCTTCCTGAATGCAGCCTGTGGGAGCTGCTCGGGTTTCCTTCCCCCAGGATGGGATCACAGGAGGTTCTGAGAAGCGGCTTTGAAAGCCCTCAGTCACTAGAAACTCCTGATTCTTCACTTGCTTTCCTCTGGTGTGAATCAGGAGTAACTCCCTGGAATTACAGCCTGGTATGGGAGGGAGGGGAGCCAAGCCCTTCACCCTTACTTTATCTGGACTGGAGGAGCTGGCTGGGACCAGGCAAATGCTTGATCTAGCCATCTATTTGTGCATCTCCACATGTCCATCTGTTCAGTCTCCTCCCCGCCCCTTTTTGTCTTCCAGTTCTCTGTAAAATGTGGGTTTGAAATCCAGAGTGTTTGGAAACGTAGAGTAACAGTCAATGAGTCCTCAGCTTGCCTCCCCCTGCTCATCTGCCCCATGCTGGGGGCACTATTCCTGCCCTGTGGCCTTGACTACATTGCTTCATCCCGTCCCCTCTCTGTACCCATTGGTCCTGCTTGGTGACTTGTCCTTCCTGGGCTTGGAGTGGTCCCTACCTACATGTAGGGATGCACAGGCCTTGCTGGCAGGAGCTGCAGGTCCCATCCGAACCTGCCCCAAGCTGTCCTGAACTGCAGCTGTGGACACCACAACCCCTGCCTGAAACCCAGGCTGTGAGGCGTTGCTCGGCCTGTCCCAGCCCTGGACACTGTTGCTGTGTTACGGTCACGGAGAGAGGCACGGGCCAAGCCCATTGGGTTCAGAGGGAGCAGATCTGGCTCATATAGTCTGTGGACTCTGCATGAGTTTTCTTACTCTCATTGCCAGTGCTGGAAATGGTTCCATTAGGGAGGGATGGGTGTGTGTGTGTGGGGGGGGGGGTGTTGTGGGGAGGGGAGTGCTGGCGGGTGCATTCACTTGAGGATTGCTGCACTGGGGTTCCCCTGACTGAACAGGGTCAACAGTGTCAGTCCCAGCCCCTAAGAGATCCTCTGGGTGTCCTTGGAAGCCTCTGATCCTCAGCTCAGCCAGGGATTCCATACAGCTGTAATTGGCAAATCAAGCATTGGAATCAGCGCAGGCACTAATGAGAGTCATTAGGAATAATTTGTTACTAATTGAAATAGAAGGATGAGGCAGAGTGAGTGTTGGGGGGGTGGAGGGGCAGATGGCAGTGGGGTGAGGCTCTTGCTGTGCGGCAGGGGGTGTGATCCCTTGGGGTTGCTTCCCACCCATCCTTCTGCATAGCAGAAGCTATATCCTTCATCTGCTGCTTGCCCAGTACCTGGAGTGAGGAGCTGTGCCCTTCCCCCCCCCCTCCAGCCCTTGCTGCCATCAGAGGCAGGAGCCCAGCCATGCTAAGCAGATGATGGGGAAATTGAGCAGGTTTGATAATGGCTCTGTACAACACTGTCAGTTGCAGCACAGCCCCTGTGGGACAGGTTTCTGCTAATCTGCCTGTCTAGAGGAAGAAGGGAGGGGGGAAGGTGAAATGGGGATGGTAGGGGATGACCATTACACATCTCCTCCCCTGCTGAGTGCAGGCAGTTCCTCGCTAGGCAATCTCTCACCTGCCAGTGGTAATGGACGTGGGTCGCTGCAGGGGTTGAGCAGCCCCCACTTCTGACAGGGAGGTGAGGAGGAGGAGGAAGAAATGCAGGGAAAGAAGCTGCTGCATAAACCGGGGAGAACGTAGTTGGTGGTGGTGAGCGCCAAGCAGCAGCCGCGAATGACGATGTCTCGGTCTTTTGTCTCAGCCCTGCCAGGGAAGGAGTCTGTGACTCTTCTACACAGGGACTCGAGTTGCTGTAAGCTAAAGTAATGGACTTGTTGGTCCAAATTCTCTGCAATGGAGTCAGTGGAGTTACACCTGCGGAGAGCTTGGCCCCTTAAGGACTAGTGAAAGGTACCTCGTTGATGGCCCTGGAGACAGATGTCCTGTTAATCCATGGGGGCAGGACTAGGCAGGCTTTTCCTCAGTTCCGCCCTGCCAATGCAATCCTGCCAATCCTTAAGCCTTGCCTTAAGGAGATCACTTCTGGGAATGAGTGAGAGGCCAGCCTTCCTGGGAGACAGTATGGCCCCCTGGTTAGGGAAGGGGGCTGGGAGTCAGGCTGTGTTCCCAGTTCGGTCTGCATCACTGTGTGACCTTGAGTAAGTCACTGGGCCTCAGTTTCCCTAGCAGTGCCACAGGGGTAATGAGTAGGCCCCCTTTGTGAAGTGCTTTCCGGGTATCCGGATGGAAAGGCCGATGGAAGCGTTCGAGCTGACGATGTCCTCAGCCAGGGGCACCACTTCAGCGCAGGCCTCTAACTCATCGCTGCGACAGCATGACGTTGGCTTGGCAGATGGGAAGGACTCAGTGCCATGGGGTCAGAAAACCTGCTCTGAACATGTGCAAGGCAATGGTGAGATCAGCTCTTCTAATGGCCTAGGGAGAGGGGAGCCTGCCATGCAGATAGCTTTGGTCCCTCCATACTGATCTATCAATGGACCTTAGCCCAGACCTTACTCAGTTCTGGCCTCCTGCAACCTCTCCTCACCTGTGCATTGCTGAAGGCAGGGAAATTCAAAAGAGAGAATTCTGAACAGCCAACAGTGAGTGTGTGCAGGGGCGTGGGTGAACATGTGGATTAGCGCACCGTTGTGAGGCTCTAGGATGGGGGTATGAGGTGGATGCTGTGAGTGGGCTTTAGCATGAGTGCTCATGTGTGCTGACGTGTCTCCCTTGTTCTTGGTCCAGGTGAGCGATGGGAGTTTGACTGTCGTGTCTGTCAGTCGGGAAGACAGAGGCGCGTACACCTGCCGGGCTTACAGCATCCAAGGGGAGGCTGTGCACACCACTCGCCTGCTCGTACAAGGTAATTCCTCTCATGGGAAGCTCCTTGTGGGATTCCCAGCACCGTGCTACAACCATGCTTAGCTTTGCAATGAGGGCATCTCCAGACAGCTGGGGAGAGAATGGAGAGCCCTTAGAATTGGCACTGGAGAGCCTTGTCGGTTACTGACTGGCTGCAGGAATAATGGGAGTTTAAACCAGCCAGTCATATGCTGCCAGGGAAAGCCCATCCATCAGCATTGCTCGTATATGCGGTGGGGGGAAATGATCACGTTCAGCTGCTTATTGCTGATACAGAGAGAGATTCTGGTGGCAGCACGCGACCTTTTTTTTTTTTTTTTTTTCTTCCCCCCTCGAGGCTGAAGAGGACTATAGCAGCCAGCAGGAAAGCAGGGCTTTGTTCTTGGCTTTGCATCAGTCTTTTAGGGGTATTCCACGTGATCCAATGTACAGCAGCATGAGCTAGTGGTTAGAGCAGGGGATTGGGAGTCAGGACTTCTGGGTTTTAGTCCAGGTTCTGTTGCTGACTCACTCACAAGTGCGAGTCGTGCTCTCTCTCAGCTTCGCTATCTATGAAACGGGGAGTTTTTACCTCACTGGGGTTGTGAAGCTTAATGTTGGTAAAGCGCTTAGAGATCCGAAGCTTAAAACTCCATGGAAATGCCAAATGTTTTGAGCTCTACTGGGGAAAAGAGCTATATAAGAGCTTAGGTGGTATTATTATTGATCATCCATCATCCTATGCAATCCACTATATTATTAAGCACTTGTATTCCTCAGACAGCTTGGGCCTCGTTGCACTAGGTGTGGTACATACACCTGATAAATGATAGCCCCTTCTCTGTTGTCTCGGCCTGTATAAAACAAGGCATGTGTCATCCAGCCTGGTGTACTCAGGGAGTAGTGTATGTAGCATCTTCCGCTCAAGGGCTGTGAGGGGAGTATGCAGCTCTGGTGTAGGGACTGACTTGGCCCGTTGTCCGACCCATGCAGCCTCTTGCAAGAGAGACGTGGCCTCCTCCCAACTGTCCATTAAAAATGCCATCAATAAATAAACGAGGAAATTAAGCCCAAACCCCAGATGTTTAAATAACATTACAGGCTGCCAGCTCGACTGACCAAAGCAAGGAATGCGACCTGAGGGCTGTCGCACCATCCTACAATATACACAGGAGAATAGCGGCAGCAGGACCTGTCCTGGGCCTCGAGAGACATGTCTCATGCTGATTGTCTGAGGTTGCATATACCCATGTCTTCCCTCCCTTTGCTCAGCAGACGTCCTCTGAACTATGATGTGCTTAGAGAGGGCGGTTCTGTGGCAGAGCACGATACTGCATCTGCCCCAAACCCTTTTGGGAGGTGGTGTGTTGAAGTGGATAAGGTGCCAGGCTGAGCACCAGGAGACTGTGCTTCTGGTTCTTTCACTGACACCCTGTGTGATCACCCCCTCCCTGTGCCTCAGTTTCCCTGCTTAGAAATGGGGATAACGATACTTGCCTGATTTTCTAAACTGCTTTCAGGCCTATGGCTGAGAAATGTAATGTGGTGGAGGAGGAGATGAGGAAAGAAATGTCCTAAGAAGCGTAGTCAGCATGATCCAAAACTGATTCTACCAGGTTTGATGGTGTCCAAGTCAGGACTCTCCCACAAATATTCGTTTTGGTGGCAACTTGTCCAGACATTGCATGACACACCTGCAGCTCTTCATCTGTGATTTGGCTTTATTTAAAGGGGGGAGTTATTTTTTTTGATGGGGAATGTGAAATAGCTCTAATTGTACCATAAAGCATCTAAAACCCCATAGTTTATGGGGGAGCAAGCAGTGCCCACCACTCTCCCTTTAAACCTTTGTGTAACATGCAGAGCCTTATGTTAGGTCAGTCAGGCTTCCAAGCGTGACAGTGGATTCATGCTGCTGTCTGGATTAGCTCTGCTGATAGTGTGGTCTATGGAGCATTTGCTGGGGGTCTGTGATGAGCCAGCTGGTCACGTGGTGCTGGCTTCTCATTCGCAGCTGTTAAAATTGCATTAGAAGAAGCTAAAGATACGTAAATATTTGGTTTCCAGAAGCAATTGCCACAGGGATGCCACGTGATCGCCAGGGAGCGAGATGAGCCACTCCCACATAGAGGCATGGCTCAGACATCCACTAGACAATCTCCCTTAAGCTGTGATCCACAAGATGAAAATGTTTGCGAGCCCCCCGTTTCAGTCTGCGAATCCCTGTCTGTGGGGATGTGGCATTGTGGGACTCCACAGTCATCCCTTCTCTGATGGGTCTACACCCCTTTTTATTAATAAACAGGGTCGGGCTGTCACCCCAGAGGAGCCCAGAGCCCCTTTCAGACTGTACGCATGTGTGAGAATTCAGGACATACATCTGCTGTGTTAGCACCTAATGGTTCTGCATCCCATGTATACTAAAGCAAAATCCGCTTAATTGGGGCACCCCAGGGAATGGCCTGTATCTTGGATTAAGCGGCTGTTCCGATTAACAGAGAGGCTCTGATGATTTTTTAAGAAGTGTGGGAAGACTTGCAAAACACCAGAAAATGCTGTTCAGAATAAAGATGACGCTTGCTGGGTCTCGTCTTCCTTGCAGCCCTGCTTCCTCTCCCTCTATAAATCTTTTACTTGGTCAATTTCTGCCGCAAGATAAGGGAGCTTAGCATTTCACACCTATTGAAGCACTTAATAGTGCTCTGCACTTTTACGCTCTTTCCCATCCTCAAAGCACTTTGCAGACATTAACTAACTAATCCGCATAGGTTTCAGAGTAACAGCCCTGTTAGTCTGTATTCGCAAAAAGAAAAGGAGGACTTGTGGCACCTTGGAGACTAACCAATTTACTTGAGCATAAGCTTTCGTGAGCTACAGCTCACTTCATCGGATGCATCCGATGAAGTGAGCTGTAGCTCACGAAAGCTTATGCTCAAGTAAATTGGTTAGTCTCCAAGGTGCCACAAGTCCTCCTTTGCTTCTTTCTTCTTAATCCACATAGCATTCCTGGCAGGTTGCTCCTGCCCTCCTGTTGTTTTACCCATGGGCCATGTCTACGCTGGGCAAATGCCTCCTGTTAGGAAATGTTAGCTGCCATAGACAGGGACAAGTTTGTGTATCTGGTTGTTTTGTTTCCTTCCAGCGTAGACGGAGTGGAGGAAGGAATCTGAGATGAAGTGACTTGCCCAAGGTCAACTAGGAAGCCAGTGGCAAAGCTGGAAATGAACCTAGGAAACTTGACTCCCAGTCTTCCTTGCTTTAACCTCTAAAGAGCACATGCTACCATAGCTGCAAATAAAACCCAGGAGCCCTGATTCCTGGACCTCACTACTGAGTAACCGTCTCTCACCACAGATGGTGTTAAAAACCACTGTGCTGATTCCTGGAAAGAGGGTGAAGGAGAGGAGACAGCTCCGGGGTGAGCTCAGTGAATGGAGAGGTTAACGGAGGGTGCCGTGCGTGTTGTGTTAGTGTGGTTGGCCTGGTGACAGCAGCAGGATGGGTGCCAGCCTGGATGACATTGGCAGAGGGTGCTTTGTTCAGCAGTCCGTATTCCCTGCTGCCCTCCCCCATCCCCTCTCCTTTCTTCCATTCCTTCCCCTCTCCCCTGCCGAGGGGGATCTTAGAGACTGAATATTGAGCGTCTGTTTCATGCACTGAGCTCTCCCTGTGGGACTGATTAAAACTGCCCTTTGTGGGGGGAGTTTGAGGGAAGGACGCTGGAGACTAGCTAGCTGGAAGCTCTGTCTTCCCATCTAGACCAAGGTCGGCGCTTATGCTGCTCTGGAGTCTAACCCTGTTCTGGTCCCCACTACTCCCCTTTTTGCTGCGCCTGCATGATCCTCTTACAGCACTCCCTGTGTGCCTTAAACGGACAGAGCCCTCTGCTAGGGTAGTGCTGGGCACCCATTAATCCCTCTCTCCCAGAGGGCCTTGGCTTATCAGAATTGCCCCAGTGCGAAGAGCTAGTTGTGTTTTGGTAGAGGCTCTGGGTTGAAGGCCAGTCTTGTGGGAGCCAGGCCAACTGAATGCATGGAGATGCTTACAGCACACAAGACCTTGTGTGCTAGGGGGAAGAGATGCTCCCTCTTCCCTGAGAGGCTGTTTCTGGCCGGAGCTTTTCGGCGGCTGAGGTAACTGGTTTTCTCGTGCTCTTCCTCAGGACCCCCGTTCATCGTTTCCCCTCCAGAGAACGTCACCGTCAACATCTCCCAGGATGCCCTGTTCACCTGCCAGGCCGAGGCATATCCAGGGAACATGACCTACACCTGGTACTGGGAGGAGGAGAACGTCTACTTCAAGAAGTAAGCTCGGCTCTCGGCCCCATGGTCCATGCTGGGAGGAGCACCTCTCGTCGCAGAGCCGTTCTCTCTGTCTCTCAGTAAAGGAAGGGGTCTGCTGTTCCAGAGATCCCCTCAGTCCCACAGGGAATCGGGATACTCTCCCAGCACTGCGCCTCTGGCCCCCACCCTGGGTTAGTGCACCCATCCAGGCAGCTCTGCTGCCCTTGGGGTTGCCCTGACAGCTCCCTGCGGCCAGCTCGGAGAGCCGCTCCCTTCCCTGGAAGAGGGGAAACTCTGTGCTGACTCCTCATTCCAGTTCTCTCCCCGCCCTTTTACCCATCTTTTCCCTTCTGTTCTCTCACCCCCTGCAGTGACCTGAAACTGAGGGTCCGGATCCTGATTGATGGGACGCTGATCATTTTCCGTGTCAAACCAGACGATGCTGGGAAATACACTTGCATTCCTAGCAACAGCCTTGGCCGCTCACCATCGGCCTCCGCCTACCTGACAGTGCAGTGTGAGTGGAGATGGTGGGGCAGGGAGGCCTGCAGGATCTAAGGACCATACCTGCCATGGGAAGAAGATGGCTTCGATCATGTCATTGTCCCAATCCTGCCTAGAGGCCCAGTGTAACCTTTAGGGTTACTGTGACGTGACAGCAACATATGGAGTGAGGTGGAAGGGAATAAAATCTCACTAGATTATTGGGTCTGATGAGACTAGGCTGGCTGGTGTAGTGTGTGGGTTCATTACTTTGTTTAATGCAATGGTACCTGGCATTTGCCATAATGAATCAGACAGTTGATGCATCAAGTACAGTATGCTGTCAGTAGCTGATATTTCAGAGGAAGATGAATACCCTGCTCCCAGCTAACAGCTTGATGCCATGCAGGGTGGGTAGGATTCTTTCCTTGCCTAGGTGCCCATCGCCTGTTAGCATCCACAATGTGGAAGACGTTTTCAAAACACCCTGTCCCTGCCCGCCCTGAAGCATAACATTTTACCCGTCTTTATTCCAAAGTTTTCGCACCCTAACCAAAGGTAAGGAAATGCTAGCATACGCTCACATAAAAAATACCCCAAACCTTCCATGCAGGGTCCTCGGACCCGGATTCACCACAGCCCTGCCTCTTGTCCCGGCACGTACCGCACTGCAAAGTGCGGGTAAAATAGTATTCGATCAGGAAGTTAGAGATTGCACCCACTCTGTGCTGGCATAAATGATTGCACCTTGTACAGGCTAGCTGTGGTCTGGGATGTTGCTATCTGTGGGCGGGGAGAGAGAGTGTGTAGAACCACTGCGAATGTCTGTCCTGGGCAATGCTGTGTAGATCTAATTCACTGGGGTCAGATATGATGGTGATGGGCCTTACTGAAATGCCTAAGACTGATAGATGGGATTGTGCTCCTTTTTAATGTGTCTGGGTGCAAAGATTACTATTGGTTCCAAACTCTCCAGCCTTTTGAAATGCCAGCCAGAATATCGGACTAGGCGGCTGATGGCTGTCAACGCTAATAATAGTGTGTCTTGATTATCAGTTGTATTCCGTCTTGTTCTGTGTGGGAAGTAGGGCCGTGACTCTGTGTGTGTGTGTGTGTGTGTGTGTGTGTGCACACTTATATTTTTATGCATAATTATAAAAACCTGTTAATGCTGCCTTGTCTTCCGGGTGTGTTGGCATCCTGAAAACATTAAATACAAAGCAGTAACTGATCTAAATAAATTGAAGAGAGATGGACTCTGAAAGGAATGTTATTCCCAATTTAGCATGCCTCCCCTCCTACAGCTTTCTGTGGTAAGGGTCCAAATGACTGTTGCTTACAAGAGTGATGCTAGAGGCAGTGTGGCCTAGTGGATGAAGCACTGGCCTGGTACTCAGGAGACCTGCATGCTATTCCCAGTTTGGCCCTGGCATGCTCGGTGATCTTGGGCAAGTCAGTTCTCCACTCTGTACCTCGGTTTCCCCGTTAGTAAAATGGGGCGAGTGATACTGACCTCTTGTGTGAACTGTTTCCAGATGCACTGATGAAAAGTGCTGTAGAAGAGCTAGGTTCTTTTGAGTTGATTTGGCCTATTTCTATAAAAGACTATAGCATTTGATTTTATAAGGGGAGGCAAAAGTCTGAACAAACCAATGGGCCTTAAGTTTTCTCTTGAAGGCCAATAGACTCAGGCTATGGATTGATAATTAGTAAACATGCATTAAGGAGCTGAGAGACCTAAGAAGCCAGTTCCTTCTCTTGTATGAAATCACAGAGAAGCAAAGTCCAGAGCCAGGGAACTGTCCCCAGGAAGTGCCCTGTTCAAAAGGATGCAAGTTTAGGGACTGCTTACAGAGGCATCTGGGTGGACCTCAGCTTTTGGGAAGGTATACTGCTTCACACCATCAAATCTGTCCTGCCACTGATCCAAACCTCACTGCAAGACTCATAACCATCAGAAGCCGCCCTGGAGAGCAGGCATACAAAGGTGGGGTTTGCACACCTTTTTTCTTTCACCTGGGTCCTGGAGATGCGGAGAGAGCTTTTTATACCTTGTCACTTAAAGCTCCAAGGCCTGCTTGGCGTCCCTTCACAATAATCCAGTTCCTTGGTTGGAATAAACACCTGTGCTTTTATCCTTGTTCTGGGATCTTTGCTAATGCTCTGTGAGCTAGAGCGCCTCATTTTCACACGGGTCAACTTTCTTCCACTGAAAGAGAACTATTTTTTGGAAGTAAATTTAGCGCTGGTGAAAGGTGCCAGATCGGTGGCCTTGGAGAATGCAATCCTTTCTCCCTCCTTACCTAGCAGTTCTGGAGCAGTGTCAGCACAAACTTCCCATACGCTGTTCAGTCAGGGAGCTTCATCTCTCATCTGGAAGGATCAACTTTAAGATTGGTGGGGAGAGTAGGTGGGGAATTTGGTCTCCAGGGCCCATTAAGTCCTTAGCCTCTCTGCCAAGATTCCTTAACAAAAGGCGTGGGTGGGCAATTATCCTGGTGGTCACTTCTCTGTTAGACTCTGGACTGAAACCACCGACTTGTTTCACACAAGCCACCGTTGCAGCTGTTCGATGGGAACAGCTTTTGGTTGTTACTGAACCTGGCTGGATTTCAGCCAGTGACCTGGAAGTGAAAGGCTCTGTAGGCCGCTACTGATCCCTGGAGCTGTCCAGTCTTGTTGATTACATTTCCTAAGACATGGTGTTAAACTAGGTGGGAATAAAGCAAGTTGCATATGATGAACTACTTTCTAATCTGGGTTACCATGCTGCTACCACAGTCACGTGACCTTGGTAACTCCTGGCTGGATATTAGCAGTTTGGAGGGAGTGATTGAATTTAAAAATGTCAGATAGTGAGCCTGTGGAATAAAAATCACCTTCAGCAGCCCCATGTTCCCCTGCTTCACATATGTGGACCCAGATTCCTGCAAATATCAGTACCGAATGGCCCCAGGACACAGCCAAAAAGCAATAATGTAAGATTCTTGTATGGATTTTAATAATTCAGTTTCCAGCCTTTAATATCTCTGCAGTTCTCTCATTTTTTGTTTTTCCCCTCTAGCCGGCCATCAAATCTGGAGATGGGGAAGGAAGGAAACTAACAAACCCCGCCCCAAAACCCAACTAGCAAGGATTCATTCTTTCCCATTGACTTGTTCATGTTCCCATCAATCTTAGAATGAAGCTTTCCTGCCTTCCCCCAGTCCCTGACAATGGCAGGGTAGTCCCACCACTTTGTGCTTGTCTTGGGAAATTACTGACACCCTCTCAGACTTTTTTCCTCTCTATGTAATGTTTGGGGGGCAGGGGAGGAACTGGAAATTAAGCAAGTGATTGGATTGCTAGACCAGCAAAAGGAGAAGGGGGGGGGGAGAGGGGAAATGATATTTCCTCTTTTCATATGCATATACTGTGGGTGGGAGTTGCATGTAGCTAAGTAGCACCTGGGGATTGTAATTTGATGTTGGGAAACTGTGTTTGTTCCCTTGGCTATATCACCTTTTCAAGGGGAACGCCTTTTCCTTCCAGGTGCTTTCAATTGAGGAGCTCTCCGATCTTGCCCCTCTCTTTACCCCCTCAAATAGGGGCCTCCTGGCTTTTGCCCTTTTTTCTCTTCCTTCCCCAGTGGTTCACGCTCTTTCAACCCTTGTGTATTTTCTTCACGAGCTATTTCCAAGTTGCATGGGTTTTGTGGATCTGTGAAATGAATGGTGTAAATACCTATCCCTTCAATATGGTGGGCAGAAACGGGGGTTTGACAACCTGTGGCTCCCAGCTTGCCTCACCACCTCTGTTAAAATATTGGAGTCACTAGCTAGCCGTTGGCTTTGAATTAATTGTTGCTGTGATTTGACATGCAGAAGCAAAACAGGGCATAACCCAGGATTGTCTTTGTTTTGTGGTGTTTCCTTTGCATGCCACCTCTAGCTGGATTACCCATGCTGCTACTGTGCTCTGTGTGTGTTTACCTCCCTGTGTTCTCTGGGGACTACCCTTGACGCTAGGGCTTGCTCCGCTTCCTCGATCCAACAGTGTACTGAGTTGCAGAGCCTGAGGGGTTGAGGTTGAGTGAGAAGGAGCTTAGGTTTTGCAGGAGACGGAGTGTTGTAATGGTGCCGTGAGGACACTTGTAATTATGTTGCACGTATATTTTTTTCTTTTAACGATAATTGTACATGGGCCCGCAGCTTCAGGTAGGGAGGTCGAAGTGAAATGCTTTGAGTAGGTAAAGCTTAATAGAAATTCTAAATATTTTTAATGGATTCGGAGAGGATAATGGAACTATAAGGATAATGGTCTTCCAGGGCCAGAGGGTAATGGATGCTGCAGAGTTAGCATTTAGGCTTGGAACTCATAACAATGACCTTGACCCTTCCAAACCAAGGTACAGTGACGAGCATATAGTGGGGTGCCCAAAATTACTGATCCTCTGAGCCGCATACGACAGTCTTCAATAGTTCGAGAACTGGGGTGTGCCTGCTGAGGCTTGGGGTTGCAGCCCTGCGGGAGGTGCACCCTGTGCACCTCCCTCTCTGCTGGGCAGAAGCCAGAGATGATGTGCGGGGGAAGGAAGGAATGCCGCTACAGATTTTTGCTGCGGTTTGCTGGCCCTGCTTGGTTACATGGTGCCGCTGGGTCCCCTCCCTGCATGTCAGCTGCTGGGAGCTGCGGCCATGGGGAGAAGCAGTGGCCGACAGCTGGGAGCTGCAGGGAGAGCTGCTCCGTCTCCCTGCAGAGCTAAAGCAGCAGCCTCTCCTAGCTGTTTGCTGCTGCCTCTCCATGGGGAGTGAACACCAGGGAGTTGCAAGGAGGGGCTGCTAAGGGTAAGAAGGAGGGGGGGGGGGCGTGACTCAAGCCATTGGGGTGGGCCGAACCTTTACATTGTGTGCCCCACCTCCCAGCAGGCACTAGTCCTCTCTGGCAGAAGCCCCTAGGCCCACCACCCTGTTGGAGGGCAGAAGCCCCGTGCTCCTTCCCACCCCCAAGTCTGGTAGGCGGAGAATGGGGGGCTCCGCGAGCTTCACTTGAACTGTAAAAGAGCTGCATGCGGCTCGTGAGCAGCGGTTAGGCGGGAAACGAAGGGCAAGAGTATTCAAAATAACTTCCTACTCCTCCACCCAGATCCCGCCCGTGTGGTGAACATGCCACCCATCCTGTATGTTCCCATTGGGATACATGGCTACATCCGCTGTCCGGTGGAGGCAGAACCGCCGGTCACCTTCGTCAAGTGGAACAAAGACGGACGCCCCCTGCGAGTCGAAAAGGTAAAGTTGTGTCTGGGCAAAGACAAACGGGGCTATTGTGGAAGGAGAAATGGGGGACGCATCAAATGGTGACGCCATAGGGCGTGACGGGGAAGGGTCTGGCTGCATGCCGCCATTGGTCTGGAGTCGATGGGGCAGGCAGGTATGTCACTGGGAGCTGTGCGGGAAGGCTCAGCCATCGTAGCAGGGGAGAGAAGTCCCCAGTTCGGTCTCTGCTTACCAACTTGACCGGTCCGCTTGAGGACAGGCAAAATTATAACAGCCTGTCAGCCCATGAAATACTCCCTCGTACCCTTCACTACCCCCGCACCTCACGCATACGTGGGGTCAGCCGTTCTCTCTCCCCCTCTCCTTTCCCTTCCTCCTCCCCCAAGCTGCTGCCACGGTTGCCTCTGCTGTGCTGCAGGGGCAGGAGACCAGAGACGGCTTCTTCCACCTGCCTCTGTAGGGGGCTTTGAGGGCTGCCCGTGGCAGCAGCAGGCTCCCCATGCTGAGAGAGCACTGGAAGGAGGAAAGCGCCAGGGGAACTAGAGAGGACTGAGGGGGACACAACCTGGACTGGCCTTCAACCTTGTTCCCCTTCTCCAAGCTCTGTGCGGTGGTTGGTTGGCCGACAGGGAGCTGGTCAGGCCAGGGCACCACAGGGACCCAGTGGGAGAGGTTGTGGCACCTGGTTCAGAGTGGGCCAGTCAGGTGGGGATGTTGTTGGGATCAGGGGCCAAGGTGCCAAAAGCATGTGGCAGTGGAAGTCTGCTTGTGGGAGGAGCTGCCTGTTCTTTTGTGGCCCGGAGATAGGGATCGTCATACAAACGTGCTTAGAGTACGACTGTGTTGCAAAAAAACCCCCCAACCAAAACCCATGGCAGCGAGTCTCGGGGCCTGGGTCAGCTGGCTCAGGTTTGCAGGGCTGTGCTATGGAGCTAAAAATAGCAGTGTTGACATTTTCCCTTGGCCTGCAGCTCTGTAAGGTGTGGAGGTGGGTGGGGTCTTGGAGCCTGAGTTCCAGGCTGAGCGGGAGCATCTACACGGCTATTTTTAGCCCTGTAGGTGAGCCCAACTGATTGAACCCAGGCTCTGGGATTTGCTGCCTTTGCAGGTATTTTTTTTGCGGTGTAGAGCGACCCTTTGTGAGTCCTTAACGTTATGGATTCCTGCGGTGGAAAACTTTCTGTTGAGTTGGAAATGCCCAGATTGCCTATTCCCCTTGTTCGTGGTTATTTTAAAAATCAAGCTGGGTATGAAGGGCTCAATCCAGAAAAGCTCTTAAGAACCTGCTTCACTGGGCTGCTCCATGGGGCTTAAAGGTAAGCAGGTGCTCAAGTGCTTTGCTGGATTGGGGCCACAATGCTCAGCACCTTTCAGGATTGAGCCCTGAGCTGCTGGTATTTAGCACCTCCCAGAGCCCACTTCTTTGTAGATGTCCCAACCTCCTCCCACTGTTGTATTCCCTTCTCCGTTAAACAGAAGGTGCCAGCATCCTGCCCCAGAACAAATCTCAGTGCTATGCACTGCAAAAGGCAGACACATGATATTTTTAACAGAGGACCTGAAGGAGAACTCTGCCATTTGTGCTGAGTGCCAGGGCTCTCAACTCTCTGACACGTACAGGGTGATGCCCACAGAGTCATTCTGCCACTTGGCCTTCTTCACCTGGAGGATGATCAGGGCCCATATTTCCTAGAGCCTCCATCCCTAGAAGACTGGGTGTAGTGTAGTGTAGGAGGGAGAAGTGAGGGTGGGAATAAACTTGGCCAGAGAGAGGGAAGAAATGCTGAGTTGAGACGGGGAGGGAAGAGGTGTGGTCTGTCTCAAAGGCTGCAGAGGAAAACTCTTTTTAACCATTACAAAGTGTTTTTTACTTGAAGAAACCCCAGCAAGCTGGAGAAAAAGAAGCAGAATGAAGGAAAGAAGTAGGGGAAAGGAACTTATGTCTGGCTTTCTAGAAGGCATGTGAATTTGACTTAATCGTTTGGTTCTTTTTCGCAGTAACCCCTCTTCCACTGAAAAAGTATGCCCTCCTGTGGATGCGGGGATGGGTAATCTTCCTCCGTCTCACTCACCCCCTGTGGGTGTTTATAGCCACCCCCTGCTTTCTTTTGCCAATATTGACAGGCTTGGGGCAGCTCTTTGTAAATCCACCTTTCCCACCAGGAGGGAGGCGGGAAGGGGGAACCCTGGACTTCATGTGCCAGTTAAACTTGTCATAACATGGAGTCTTCGGCCTAGGTTCTCATATGGCTCCTGTTGGTGCAGTATCTAAACCTCACGAACCTAATGCCAGCATTGCTGTTAAAGTGACCACTTTGGCGACTCAGGGTTTTATGGGAGGCTGATGTTAAAAGCCCGTTTAAAGAGTCTCCATCCTGCTATGCTCCTGGTATAATGATCTGAGCAAGGACTTCAGGCCTTTAATATTTTAAACTAAACATTCAATATTTAAAGTTTTGTTTAAATATTAAAGGGTTTAAAGTTTTTGTTCTGACTGTTCAAACCAGGGATCGTAGCGGATCTAGAACATGGCCTGTCATCTCCGGTATCAGCCACCCATGGCATGGGTATCTCAGATGTGATTTTGATAAGATGGCTGCTGTCAGCTGGAGGAAATTCAGAAGTTCCGGTTGTGAATATAAACTTTTGCCCCATTTATTCTTTGGGGAAAGGTCTCCTTTCAATTTCTTTGTCTGAGTTATCTAGACCATATCTAGCTCATACTTTGTCCTGCCATGAGTGCAGGGGACTGGACTAGATGACCTCTTGAGGTCCCTTCCAGTCCTATGATAACTTTTCACCCTCCTTGTCCCCTTTAACCTGGGCACTGCATGCATTTCAAGACCAGAAAAAAGGGGTGGTGGGAGGTGCTGGATCAGTAGCCCTGGAGACAGGCATCCATTGTCCACAGCACAGGAGCTGCCCGTGCCAATACCCACCCCCCATATTGCCTCAACCCTGCCCTGTTGGGTCCACTGCTAGGTTTCAGAGAGGAGTTCAGTTTCTCTGGCGCATTGAGTCCTTGACCTCTCCAAGGAGAATAAAAAAGGCCAAGTTGTGCTGATGACTTTTTTCTAATGGGGATACAAAAGAGAATGGACTGGGACCCCCACCGATTCATCTGCTGATAGTAATGACTTCTGAACACTATTGATCTGGGTAGTGTATTTGAATTAGTGCCCCCGGCTAAGTATTCCATACCCCATTACCAGGGCCCTGTGCCAACGACTTTCCCTATAGCAATAGATTTATACCATTCAGATAGATCCATTATAACTAGCCATCACAGCTGGTAGTCTCAAAATGATTACAAACATTTTTAAAGCTGTATTTAAAACCCACTATGTTCAGAAGAGACTCTTCCCTGTGGATGAAATCACAACAAAAGTAACCCTTGTTCTGTGTGTGATTCTAAGTGTCTCTTTAGGTTGTAAATTCCTGGAGGTAGGGACATTGCCACTTTGTTTTCCTTTTAAAACCGTTGTTTCAGATATCTCATGTTTGTAAAACACTTGAGATGCTATGTTACTTCAGGAGATTTTTTTCAAAGTATTTTGGGGGGATTTAGATACTTTACCTTAAACATAATGGAAGGTGTGTATCAAAATCTCAGCCATAGCCTGTACACAGCAAATAGGCAAAAGCAAAATGATGGGATTAACCATTTCAATGCCACTTGACACCAAGCACCTGGCGTAAACCTGGTTATATTCCAGAGAAATGTTAGTTTAGTAAAAAACACATCTGCTTTTGGCTGCAGCATGGTTGACGAAATTGGTTTCAGCAGCTGTCACGTTAAGTTCAAACTCTGTGTCTCTCGCCACTGCTGAGGAGCTGAATCAGCATTTTGTGGAGTGTTGGAAGAATTTCAGAGCAGCAGCAGCAGCAACATGAAGAATGAAAAGAATTTGTTCAAATGACGTCTTGAGTGGGCTTCGTGATGCGGTACAAATCTTGAAATGGCAGCAATGTTGTTTAGGGTGGTGGAGGAGGAAGGACCGGGAGTAACGGCATGAAATTGAGCAAAAGAAAACTCAAGCTGAACATCAGGAGGAAGTAACTTCCTGAGATCAAGATTGGGTAGGGTTTGGAGTACTCTTCCCGGAAGAAGTGCTGACACTTTTATTGCTTGGAACAATAGAAACTAGATTGGATAAAATCTATTCACCAGCGAATTAGACAGCAATCCCGCCTTGGTGCCTGGGATGATGGCCTTGGTGGGCCTGATACAGTACAGGTGTTCTCCATCTCTGAAGAGAGGATGTCACACTGCAAATAAAATTGAACCTCTTTAT
This sequence comes from Lepidochelys olivacea, assembly GCF_965140295.1. NCBI lineage: Eukaryota > Metazoa > Chordata > Testudines > Cheloniidae > Lepidochelys > Lepidochelys olivacea. The sequence goes on along the minus strand of NC_140432.1, from coordinate 11,793,452 downwards.
GAGACCATTTTTGCCTCTGCTTTGTGGAGGTAGGAAGCTATAGAGGGTAAGGAGCTCTGGAATGCTTTGAAGAACAGTGTGCACCATCTGGACGTTCCATTGCTCCTAAAGGTGTGTTTTATGCTCGGAGTAGCCTTGCTTTGTGGCTGACTCGAGAAGGAATGTGTTGATTCATAGATTTTTTTTTATTTTTTTTTTGAAGCCCAGAAGGGAGACCATTATACTAATCTAGTCCGAGTGGGCCAGAAGAAACTATTCTAATTATCTGGTTGACATCTTCTTGGGTTTTTCATAATCTAGAGAGATTCAAGGAGTTGAAAAGTTTTGGAGTTTATGGAGTTAGAAACTCTGCAACCAAGGAACGGAGGTTCTAACTCCTGACCATGAAAGTCCCATTTGTCTGGCCTGCAGAGGGGATCCCATCTGTGATATGGAGCTGTCATTAGCAGCTGTGCTGTATTTGAAGGTGTTGCAAGGTGAGAGCAGAAAAGGGAATAAAGGGTCTCAGACAATACACAGGATCTCCAGCCCAGAAATTACAGTGACTCGTTACTACAAATAAACTTGAGAATGGATTAAGATTTGGACATCTCACAGAAGCATTGAAGACCATGTTCAGGGGATATTTTGGGACCATGGATAAGCGATAACTACTCTTGGTCTTGTGGTAACTCCCATCTCTCTTGGCCTTCCAGTATTCTGGCTGGAACCTGCTGGAAGACGGGTCAATCCGAATAGAGGAGGTAACAGAGGAAGCTCTCGGCACTTATACCTGTGTGCCTTATAACGCCCTGGGTACGATGGGCCAGTCCCCTGCTGCCCGACTGGTACTGAAGGTAACATACCCATTTGATTCCTTGCTATCAGAAAACTTTCAGTAGTTTCTTTAATGATGGCATTATCATGCCAAAGAAAAGTTCTCTGGGGCGGTGCTGGGGATTGGAGCACATGCATGTATTTGATAAAAATCAGGATGGATAAAAATTATGATTTAAAAAAAATGAATTTTTTATATTGAAATGATTTTTTTTAAAAAGTACACGTCACTAGTTCTTTCCATTGTACAGTCTTTAATTGCTGCAATGGATGGCTTGTACTTGTTTCTTTAGCTAGCTTTCGAATAGTTAGGAGAAGTTTCAGATTTTTACATAGCCTTTTTTCTACGAGGAAGTTTCATACTTCACGTGCTCATGTGTGCTGAAAGAAGTAAGTGCGGGCCCTCAGTAATGGTCACACTGTGTGGAAAAACACAAGCTCAAAAGCAAAATTGATTAGCAAATAGCCTGTGTTAGATTTGTGACCAACACTACCTTCCTATATATTGAACTTTTGCAAGTTAAGAAAGCTGGAGTGTTTTGAAGTGGGTTATACATCTTCATCAGGGTTTATAGTTTAAAGCCAATGGGACTTGGGCTTCCAAATCACTTAGATGCTTTTGAAAATCCCACATTTAGGTGCATAAATATCGGCGTAGGCTCCTATTTTTGAAAAAAAATTGGTTTGTGGTTTTTTTTTTTAAATCACAAGAACTTTGTTAATGTATTGAGTCAAAATACGTTACCACTGAAGCAAAGATTTTTGCCGCTAAAAGATTTTATAAAAAAAAATAAACAATTTTAGCCCTCGACGCTGCAAACACTTAAGCGCATGCTTAACTTGAAGTCCATTAGTACTCCCAATGAAGTCCACAAGACTGTTCTTGTGAGGAAAGTTCCTGCATCATCTTTTTTTTTTTTTTTTTTAACAAAAAGACAAGCTGAGTGTTGTAATGGTTAATGTTTTATTTTGATGTTTACATGGCAATGATTTGTAAACCTGTTACAGCTTTCAACATAAAGAAAAAGTTACTTACATAGCTGCTGAAGTGTTTGCAAATTCAGGGCCTTAATTTCCAATATTTTTGGTCCTCCCCTCTCTCCCCCACATTTAGTTATGTACAATTCAGAGATGACACCCGGGCAGAGTGGTCCTCTAGAAATTTTCCCAGCATTTATAACGTGCTATAAGCTTAAATTGCTGCAGCCCACCTTTTCAATTCATTTTACAAAGCCCCAACCTGATTTAAAATCAATGAATTAAAAAAATAAACAAACAAACCAGGTGATTTAAATCCTTCTGCCCTGATGAGAACCCATTAGTTCTTAACTTGATTTGTGAGTAGATCTTCAAGGAGTGAGTGTGTGTGTGTGTGTGTGTGTACACGTGCCAATTGTCTGGTGACAGTTACTTGAGTTTTCCCTTGGCTGCAGGACCCACCCTATTTCACGGTGCTACCAGGCTGGGAGTACAGACAAGAGGCAGGGAGGGAGCTGTTGATCCCTTGTGCTGCTGCGGGAGACCCCTTTCCTGTCATCGCCTGGAGAAAGGTACCCGGCCTGCCAGACAAATCTGCAGTGCCTTTGGCTTTTGATGAATATTGCAGACAGAGAAGCCACACTCTCTGTCCCGGTAAGAACAAACTGCAGGTACAGCTGCTTCGCTTCGGGCTGCACCACTGCCGTCCTGTCCCGCAGGTGGGTGGGGGAAACCCAGCTCCTGACAACCAAGTGTTTAATACCATGAAACCTTCACAGCAGCATCTACAAAGCTGAGCAGGGCCCCCGCCCCCTCGTCCTCTGGCTGCTCCACACTGCTATCAACTTCAGGAACACCCACTGATGCTTCCCCACCCTTTCTGCCGGGGTCGCCACCTGCAGGACAGAATAACCCTCCTGGGGTGCTAGATTGGGATGATGCAGAGTTGACTGCATCAGCAGGTGAAGCGTTGGCAATGGTAGGGCAGGGGTTCCCCGTGACGGTCCGCGGCTGCACTTTTGGAAGTATCCCCCTCTTGGTGGAAGCTACCAGGCTTTTTTAGTGCAGTCCCGCAGCTGCTTTGGTCTCCTCTTGGAATGTATATTCTGCAACCTGGGGCATTTGCCCACACATGGGTTCTTCATGGTAAAGAACCAGCCTTTTACTTTAACACCTCCGGAGGGCACATAGAATTGGAATGGAAAGAAATATTTTTACTTTTGTCTCAGTTGTGTCCCCAAGTGCCCCTGTGATGCAGCCTGCATTGGCGTGATAATGGCGTCCTGAGATCCTGCTCTAATTCCAGGCCCTTGAACTGGCATGTCATAGGGTAGTTCTATGACAACGGCTATTATAGCCCGGTGGATTTTGGCCTGAGGGGGAGCTTTTTCCCACTTTCTTCTGTACAGTCTGGCAGCTAGGGATGGAGAATTCCCTCCTTTGGACTGGGTCTTCTGCCCAGATACACAAGCTTCTTGTTTTCCAGGAGCACCAATAGTCCTTCCTCAGCGACCAATGTAGTCACTCGCTGTGGGCTTCCCAGGTCTCTGCATGTTAGCCAGCGTGCCCCTCCTCTCAAGTCTCCATTCTCCATATAGAAAAGCAGTCAAACCAGTGGGACCTGCTTAGCCCTTTGTCCCTACTGCAGGACCTTCTTCCCGGGCCTTCCATTCTTTTACTGCTCTTTCTTCTTTATTTGCTGCTGTTTTGTGGCGCTCTCCAGCCTTGCATACACGATGCACAGGGCCGGGATTTCCCAAGTACGCCATATCTAGCTTAGGGGAGAGAGCGGGAGATGGAAAGGCTCCCAACAGGACAAACAAGTAGTTATGTTGGGGCAGTCAGTGCAAGGGTACGCTAGCTCACTGTGGAAGACCATGCACAGCTGGCGTTGCCCTTGATTTTTCTGGGTTCGAGGCAGAAGATAATAAAGTAGCCCAAGGGCAAACCTCCGTGGATGCGGGTAAGAGAATGAGCAATTGAAGTGATTTGCTCACTCCTCTAGAACACTTGCATCTTTCTGTCCATCTTATTTCCTTTCTCCTTCATTTCTTTTAATCCTTTCCTTTATTTTTCCTGCTTTTCAACATCTTCCCTTCTGCCCCATGGTGTTTTCTGTTTCTTCTGCCTTGATTATCCCTGGGCATGTCATCCTCCAGTGTTTTCAGTTAGGACTAGTCTGGACTTACCTGGGTTCCATCAGAAAACATAAAACCAAAGGCCCTCACACACTCTACAGGCTCATGAAAGCTACGGCCACTTCAAACCTGGCTTCTGTGGTGAGGCCACTGAAGGCCTTGGATTCAGCACTGGGAGCCACTTAGGGCGGTTGATCGCGCTGCTCCCCCACCAAAAAAAAAAATCTAGCCATATACAGGTGTTGAAAGATAACATTGCATAGAAGGCCAGTAAATCCTAACAAAGCTATGCACAAGAAATCCACAGAAAAGCTATGCACACGTTGTGGGGAATGAGGGCTTTGAAGCGATTTAGGATTTGTACAACTTCAGTTTATGGGTGTGAATGTCACTGGTTATGGAACCCAGCATCTCAGCCATCAAAAGAGACGGTCACCTTCCCCTCTTCCCCCCCGCCCCCCCCAATTAAAACAAAACGGAGCACCTAGGCTTTTCTTCCTGAATGTTTCCAGCCTTGGTAGCCCTGTTTGTGAAATGTGTCCTTTTGAACCTTTACTGAGGAACACTATGGTGTGGATACAGTTTACTTCCTAAGAGTAAATCGGAGTATTATTTAAGGCATTCGTATACAGGCATATTCTCTACTCACTTGTACCATTGCCACTGAGACAAATTTGACCTCTGGTGTGCAAACTTAGAACCAGGTAAAAGGTAGAGATCACATTTTTAAAATGGGGCAGGTTTGTTCTTAATGGTGCATTTGCAGGCTCCAGTGGACACTAAGTGGTTACTCATTTTAGGTTTTGAAAGTGTGAACTGGAGCAATCAAAGATCCATATCACTCACCCTAACTGACATAAAACTCTGGCTTAGTGCGTGTGATCATATCTCCTTCTAGTGGCTGGCACCAGAGACTACAATAGCCTGCTACTTGCAGCTAAAGGAGTTCTCTTTTATCTCAAGTGCTAGAGAGACTTGTGCTTTGGATGCTGAACGTCCCAGGTTGAATCTCCTCAGAGGTCCGTGGTGTCCGTATGTCTGTGTGTTTATGCTTACGTAGCCAAGTTGTATACACGGCTCTGTTCTGCATGCCTTATGTCTAATTATCCTGCCATTTTTAATTGGCATGGTTAACTGAAAATCCGTAAACGTGCTGCCATCTGCCGATCTTTGTAGCCAGCTCCAAGTGCTGGAGAGCCTGGAGCCTCTTGACCCCCGGCTGGTATTCTGTGGGTCTCGCACGTAGAGCCTCGCTACCAGAGTGTGACCTCATGCTGCTGCTGTGCAATGTGCTTCTGAGTTGTTGTTGTTTTTCTTCCCCTTTGCTCTCTCTTCTTTGCTCAAGGTAGGGAAGCCCAGTAGAAGCAAGCACAACACCCTTCCAGGTGGCACCCTGCAGTTCCGATCCCTCAGCAAGGACGACCATGGGGAGTGGGAGTGCGTCGCTACCAACGTGGTCGCAAGCATTACTGCCAGCACTCACCTTACAGTCATAGGTATGAGAAGGCCAAGGGCTGGTCGGGGGGGGGGGGGGCTTGGGAGAGCACGGCAAGAGGGGATAACTGAAGGGGAATAGGGAAGGGTGGAGGAGGGGGAAATAGAAGGGAAGGAGCGGGTGTCGTCAAGAAGGTGGGAGAGCAAAGGCCGTGCAAGGGGATAAGCAGACCAAGAGATCGCTGGGAGGAAAGGACTGAGCTGGAATAAAGGAGGTTGGTGATGGAGGGGGGAAACAGAGGAGCAGCTGAGGGGTGGGAAAAGGTGCTGAGTGGGAGGGATGAGGTTAGAGAGAGAGACCACACTAGTCTCTTCAGGTGCCCTCCTCACAGGACATTAGCCCGTAAGTCTGTGTGGGGATGGAGGGTGGGGAAAACGTCTTTGGATTCCCCTCCCAACCTTCCCTACCCTCCTTTGTATTCTGAATTGATCTGAGCCCTGCATCTCCAGCGGCTGGGTACATAGACACTGCAATTGAAGGTGTAATTGTAGTGTGGGTAGGCATACCGGCGCTAGCTTTAATCTAGCTACTGCAGGTAACAATGTGACTGAGGCTGCAGCAGCCTGGACTTGAGGGCTGATGGGCTACCGTCACACCTTAATATGTGGTGTTGATGTACCCTTTGTTTGCTCCTGGAGTCGATTACCTGGGCTTTCAGCTTGTAAATGGATTGGCTGTTGGATAATTTGGAGGCGGGGGTGCGCTTCTCTGTGTCAGGAGAGGTTCATGTTTCCTGTCTGATTGTGCCAAGCTGTGTGTCTGAAAGGTATTACTCAGGGGCGCTTCTCATGAAAAGAAGAGCAACATTTTCCTTTAATTTCACACTCCAGTGGTGCTGTCTTTAAATCTCTGTCCTTTTTATTATGGCCACGTCCTGAGGCAGATTGAAGGGCTCCCCTCCTCGCTGGCCAAGTGTGTCCTCCCCTGCCGCAGCACAGTTAGAAGACAATTTGGTTAAATCTCGAGGGTTTCTTAATGCTGTGAACTCCCAGATACTAAAGTATGTTCCTCTGTGGTTCCTCTAATTAATGGACTTGCTTGCTGAGAAGGCTAGGTGTGCAGTAGTTCTGTGTGCCCAGCACACCTGCATGTTTCCCAGTAATGCTTTCTGCTGGGAGAAGCGGGTGCTTAAAATGGGCCCCTTCTCTGAATTGTCAGACCACCAGTACAGATAGAGGTGGTCGGCACCACTGACCTATCTGGATGCATTCTCCAATGGGACAGATCTTGCTTCCCGAAAGTAAAGTTTTAAGTCCTCTCTGAGTGCACAGAGGCAGGGGAAAATGTCCTTCCACTCCTAAGAAGAAGCTCCCATTCCTCTAGGCTCCTGTTGTCTTTAAACAACCATAAATTCCACAGTCCAAGGGCTGCCATTCTTCTGGGTGCTCTGGTGACTGGCCCGATGTGTGTGTATGTATATTTCTCTCTGTTTTGTCTCTTACACTGAGTTTCTCTCTACTTTCAGGCACAAGCCCTCATGCCCCGTGTAGTGTGCATGTCGTGGTCTCCATGACCTCTGCCAACGTCTCCTGGGAGCCTGGCTATGACGGTGGATACGAGCAGACATTCTCAGTTTGGTATGGCCCTCTGTGAGTCATCCCAGCATGCTTTGCTCTCTGCTTCGTTACCTTTCTCCTCAGCCACAACTTGGAGCCAAGCATAGGCACTGCCATTTCTAAGCTGGGGTGGGTGAGGTGGTGAGGGGAGCTTCCCATGGGCAGGACGGCTGTGAAAAGCATGGGTCAGATTCCAAGCCAGTGTAAATCAGTATAGCTCCATTGACTTGAATGGGGCTACACCCACTTACATCCTCTGATATTTTCTGCTCTGTTGAGCCTTGGTGCCCCAGAAGAGTTGAAGTGTGGGGACCTGCGAGGGGTTCTGATAATTTTTTGCTGAATACTCTGCTGCTGCTTCGTTGAGGGTTTGTTCTGGTGGACTGTCTCTCTTTCTCTCTTTTCCCCCTCTTCCTATCCCTGCTGCCAGTGGATCTGAGAGACAGATGTATAAGTCTACATGTACAGTTGTCAACCCCTTGCCCTTGCATGTGTTTCTGTTGTAGAAGGCTCTAGGTCCGCCATGCTTTCATTGGTCCTTTTGTCAGCCCTGAAAACTTACTCTGCTTATGTTAGAGTGGAAATACATTTTTTTTCATTAATTCCCACCTGCATGTTTTATGTTGTTCCCACCTATACCTAGTTAAAGATGAACTGAAAATCCTGTTTTGAATGCTTAACAGCCAAATCACTGACAGAAAATATAGAGACTGTAAAGTATACTCTCAAGAAACGTGACTACGTCAAAAGGCCACTGCTTTACTCCACAACTGCCTGTGGGTATTCAGAGTCCTAGAACAAAAGAACGACCACACTGGGTCAGACCAAAGGTCCATCTAGCTCAGTATCCTGTCTTCTGACTGTGGCCAGTGCCAGGTGCTTCATAGGGAGTGAACAGAACAGGTAATCATCAAGCGATCCATCCCCTATTGCCCATTCCAAGCTTTCTAATAATACCACTCGGGACTTACACAGAATACGTCTCCGATTTGCTGACTTCAATGAGACAAGTGAGCGTTTGTTACATTTTTAGTCCTCTTAGCCCTGCTGAGCCACCACAGCTGTAAGAAAGCAGGCTGCATCTTACTTCCACTGGCACATCTGCCACATAGGATCCTGCTCCCACTGATGTCAAAGGTGGAATTCCAGCTGACCTCAATGGAGAGGATCAGACCCTACATTCTGAGACGGAACGCACTTCTGCCTGTTGAGATGCCCTAAGGGCGAAGGCCATTTCCTGCTCCCACTGGCTCTGCGAAGAATTGAAGACCTCTAAGGAAGACGACAGTTGCTTAATGGAAACAAATGATACGGCAAAAAGGACTCATTTTCTACCTATATTGTCGGTGTTCTTCGGTTTTACAGTAATGATTGGCCAAAACCATTGACAGTTGCTAGATTTAAAAAGCTGTTTAACACCTGTCCAGAGTAAACACCAAATTCTGATAGCTTTTGAGGGTTTCTGGATCCACACATTAAACAGTCGTGCCAAGATTCACACATCCAGCATCCCAGCGCAACGAGGCCCACAGCACGGGGATAAGTGCCAGCATTCAATCTACAGCTTCCCAGCGTGAAAGGACCTGCATGATCGCACCAGGATTCGTGCACCTGGCTGCCAGAGGTGTTGTGACTCACACATAAGTGCCAGAGATTCACATTCCCAACCTGTGACTGAAGTCGCCCCTTCCTCCCCCCAGTAGCGCTGCTCTTTAAGCCAGCTTTCCTTTTTCCCCACGGGTAGTGGACTGTGGAAATGCTTCTGCAGTTAACCCTTGTCGTGAGAATCGTGGTGGGCTGCAGCACAGACCAGTGTCTCATTTGGATGCTGAGCTTATTTGCATTCTGTTCCTTCTCAGGATCTCTGTCAACTGAAATATGAAACGTAAAGGTGATGACGACCTTCTGTGTTTCAGCTGTGGTTTTCTTCTTCCCCTACCCTCCTCCCCCACACCAGTTGGTTCGTTCGTTCGTTCTTTTCTTAATGTGGCCAGATGGAGTCTTCAGATAGAGAGGAGATTGGATACATGCTTCCCCTGATAAATTCTGCTCTGCTTGAGACAGAGCACCCTACCAGAGCTCGGAAAATGGGGGCTGGGCAGTAGCATGGGGAGACAAAAGAAAGGGACTAAAAAGAGGGAGAAAATGAGAGCGCGAGAGAGAGCGAAAGGAGGGAGGAAAAGAGCTATGAACAAGCAAGAGAATGAGCTTAGAGTGCAGAATTCACACAACTGCCTCTGATTAAAATGTCCTTGAGAAGGAATAATTAAACCTCCTTCCTTTTGAAATGCATCTCACCTTGGAGGAGGATGTCAGCTGCTGCTATTTGCTGCCAGCTTCCTTTAATGATTCTTTGTCTACTTCCTGAGAAGCCAGGATCTCCCATCTACTTTGAGATACCAAACAAAATGAGACTAAAGTAAAAAACGGTGGAAGAGGAATGGGTAGATGGGGGAATATTAGCTCACACCTTGAGTAGGGGCTGTACAGTGGTGTTGGACGACAGGTCCAGTGTGGTGTGGGAACCACTTCTGGGTAGAGGAGGAGGAGAGCCCACTTTGCTGTTTCCACGATATGCATCTGAGGAAGTGAGCTGTAGCTCACGAAAGCTTATGCTCTAATAAATTGGTTAGTCTCTAAGGTGCCACAAGTCCTCCTTTTCTTTTTGCGAATACAGACTAACACGGCTGCTACTCTGATCCCTCTGAGTATTAGCTGCTCATGGGAAGTGTCAGCCAGGGAGACCCTGTGGGATATGGTGCCGGAGGGATGGGAGAGAGAAAGCCAAAGCAGGCTTGTCTGCTGCAGAGCTACTGCTCATTATTCATGTCCACTTATCAATGCCAGCCCTCCTCTCCTTCACAGATTGGAAATCCAGGCAAAGGTTATGCATTCTTCTCCCTGCTGTATTTATATGACCCTCCTCAAAGAGACCTTTCCTGCAGGTCAAGTACTTTGGACTCTGCTCTTTCTCGCCTTTGTCCTTATTGGCAGCTGCTGCCATCCTTCTAACTTAACGTTTTCTCCTGCTTTGCTGAGCATCCCATGTTGACAGTGTTGTTCCGTATCTCACCCTTTTGGCTGTGCTGGGACGCTTTGATTATAAATTTCACCCACTCTGTCAAAAATGGCACTTTCTCTTCCAATGAACAAACCAGAATAAAGCTCCGGGGAGCTGAAAAGTTAATTCCGTCCTGCTAAGTGTGCAGTGTTCGGGACTACGTTTAGTGAGACTTTGTGGTCTGTTGTGCCGCTTTAGGGTAGTTTTATGTGGGTCTGAACAGCACCTTCCATGGGAGCGAGACCTGGCCTGGGGCTTTTGGCTTTTGTAGGCTAATGCAGAGGCCAAGAGTTCACATGTAGTCGTGGATGTTACGATCTACGTGGGTCAGAGGAGAATGGGCCATGACTCTGAGGCTGCTGTTCTTTATAAAAAGATCTAAGCGGCGTTTACTTCTGCCTTTATTCGCTGTCCAGGTGGTTTTGAGAAAGGAGAATGGCATTTATAAAAAAGCACTGTTTATCAATGACTTTCCTTCTGTCTTATAGTGTGCATTTCATCTAAGGACCTTAAAGTGCTTGTAAATATATCTGCCCCTTCAGAATATATCTCTAGTAGGGGGATCACATGCTGGTGGGGACCAACAAGTCCCATGTGTAGCCCAGACTCTGTTTCAGCTCTTTCCCCTTTCTTCTCTAGTTGTTAGGGCGTGCTGTGAATACAAGTCCAGCTCCACAGAGACATTTGGAGAGAGTCCATGCGACAGCAGCTGGGTAGCTCAAGCATGCTGCTTGTGTCTGTGCAGCATCTTTAGGGAAGAGCTTTCCCCATGCTTTGATGGTGATCAGTGCTGGATTTATAACCAACGCCCCTCCTGTGTCATGCTGTTCCAGTTACTTAGCTGCCTTACCGAGATTGACAGCTTAGATGCCTGGGCCAGGCATCAATAACGAGCCAGTGGGAGGGAACGCTTGAAGGCAGCAGCGTTAAATACTGCAGGGAGACCTGAATCAGACAAACATTTTTGAGCGCAGCTTCTTTTCTGACCTCAAACCAACTGCTGGTGTGACAGAGGATTCTGGGAGCTGTAGTTTTTAAGGTAGTTTTGTTAAACAGGAAAGACTTCCTATCCACTCTGTTTCTCTGCAGGACTCTTTGCTTCTGGTAAAGGAGGACTTGTGGCACCTTAGAGACTAACCAATTTATTTGAGCATAAGCTTTCATCATCTACAGCTCACTTCATCGGATGCATAAAGCTGTAGCTCACGAAAGCTTATGCTCAGATAAATTGGTAAGTCTCTAAGGTGCCACAAGTCCTCCTTTTTTTTTTTTTTTTTTTGCGAATACAGACTAACACGGCTGCTACTCTGAAACCTTTGCTTATGGTGTATGCAGAGTTCCTCTGTGCATATGGCTTTGTTCCCCCCTTGGCCACTTCCATAGCTTCATGCTTTCTTTCTCCCTCCATTGTGGCAGTATCTGTCTTCTCCCCATCCCTTATCTCCTGCTTTGTAAGCTTGCCCAGATGAATAGCTAGTGGCTTTACATGTGTTGTGTACGCCATAATTCTTTCTCTAAATATATATATATATATATATATATATATATATATATATATATATATATATATATATATATATATACACTACAGCAATCCCTTGTAAATACTCTACTGACACTATGATAAACTGCAGCTTGTGGAGATTATTACTGCAGTATATATTTCTAATAGGGGCTTAGAGTTCATAGCTGTTGTTTTCCACCCCACTGCAAGTCAGGGATGCCACTTTGAGGCATTTAAGTGACATTATTTGCCATGACTTCACATTGCCGTGACTTGGAGATGTAATCTCACAAGGTCATGAATCTTGGAGTACACCTGGGAACCTTTGGTCCCCCTGTTCACACTGGGTTTGTGGAATGGATTAGTAAAAAGACCTGAGGCTATCCTGTCTGAAAGGTTCCCTTCCCTTCCTATTCTGGTCCTGAATTCTCTGCCAATAGTTTTGGTAGGTGATGTTTTCCTTTGTGTGATTGTCTATGTATACGTTCCACTGTAGGTGTGCACCTAATGCACTCGAGCAAGAGACCTCCCATACCCATTGGTGGCGCACGCATCCCGCTGTCTTCATGTGCCAAGTGATGGCATGAAAGGGGCTTGGGCACTGCCTCCCTCAGTTCCTTCTCACCACCCCGGCAAGAGTTGGAGAACCCTGTCGTTCTCTGAGCTTCAGTTAGCCAGCCATAAAGCAAAAAAAAATTATTCGTGTGTGTGTGGTTGTAGCTTACTGTTAGTTTTAGTGTAGTTACAATTTAGTGGATTTAATATACTGAAATCCCCAGGTTTTGAACAATTTGTCACATTCAGGGCTGTGACTTCTATTAATGACAGACAAAAGCATTGCTGAAACTGCTTAGGTGAGGTGCATGTGGGGACAAATGTCCTATCTGTACCTCCTTCCGAATGAGAATAAAAAAGCAGAGTGATTTCCGCCTCAAAGTACATCTTCTTGAGAAGGTCACAGGTTACCATTCAGTGCCCAACCCCAAGGCAATGGAGTGTTTGTCCACGAGGAGTGGCATTCCAGCTGCCCCAGTTTCTAAGCTCAAGACAGGTGAGAAACATCATTCATCTTTGTCTCCAGAGGACTCCTCGAAGTGCTCAAAACCCTTCTCAGTCTCGGAGATGGATAAATGTTAAGTCTCATTCTTCCCCTCACAAAAAGGCTCTGAAAAGTCCTCCAGGGCCAAGTCAAGAGCTGGCTGGAAGCATCGACACTCAGTTACCATCAGAGGTGACACCATTATCCCCAGCACCAGAGGGGCTGTTGAGACTGGTGCCTTCACCCCTACCTGCAAGACAGCTGTCTCAGACCTTACCAGCTTTAGCAGCCGAGCACTTAGTTCTGCTGTTGGTGTCTTCGCTGCCCCAGGCATTCTTCACAGTAAAAGACCTTTGGTGTGTCCCTCTCCTGGGCTCTCCTCTGTTGCATCGTCCAGTCCCCATCTCAGTGGCCTCCATTTCAGTGGCACTACTGACACCATTGTCTACAGTCGCCGTGGTCCTGCCAATTCCGTCCGCTTCATGGGTGTGTGTACTGCATCAGCGCTGCGGGAGCTGTCAATGTTCGCTCTTTTATCTGCATTCCGACCACCTCCGTCCACCAGCACGGTCAGATACGTCGTCAACATCAGTTCCTCTGGGATAACACCAGGTGCCAAGACTTGCTCCAACGCCTCCTGAGACTGCTGTTCCTTTTACTGAAGAGGGGTGCATCTCCCCTTCTTTAGACTTTGAACATGATAGACAGTCACCTGGACCCATATTTCTGTCATGATGGTCTCCAGACTGTCAGTGTTCTAAAGATTTCCCAAACTCTAGAGCAAGATCTTTATTATAAGGCTGCTCCAGTTTGGTGTTCCTCCATGGTGGTCTGTTAAAAGACTGGACTGTCCACCCTGGCTTTCTTGGGGCCCCTTGGCCTGCTCCTAAAATATCTAGAAACCTTGTCGGCTACTCAATCCAGAAGAATGTCACCTTCTCCTGTTCCTCTAGTGCCTAGGGTTGACACTTCTCTAAGCCTACAAATTCTCTCTAATGGAACCCACAGAAGAAGAGGAGACTGGAAAGGAGCTTTTAGCTGTCCCCTATCTATATCTCTTCCTCTTCTCCAGATGAGGCCACCACACCAAAGTCAACATCACCTTCTCCTGAGGACTTCAAAGTTTTTCAAGATCTAGTTAGGAGCGTGGCTGTCTCTCTTTGGGAACACAAGCAGAGCTTGTGCAAGACAATCCTCACACGCTATTAGACGTTTTGCAAACTCCCACTCCTGAAAGGGTTAACCTTTCCAATAATGAAGCTTTACTGGAACCTACGAAGACCCTTTGGCAGATACCTGTCTCTGTCCTATCCCCTGAGAAATGGGCGGACAGATACGCCTAGGTTCCTCAGCAAGAATTTGATTATATCTTTACCCATTCCATTTTAGACTCATTAGTGCTCACGGTGGTTAATGAGCATTCCAGGCAGCCTCATGCTAAGGCTACCTCGAAGATTATAAAAGGCTGGATCTGTGTGGTAGAAAGGCATATACCATTGAGAACCTTCAGATAAGGGTCTCAAATTATCTGGCATTGTTGTCCAAATATACTTTTAGTAACTGGCCAGCGATTTCCAAATTCATGGACAAACTGCCTGAGGAATACAGGGATCGGTTCTTGGCCATTTGTTTTTGAAGAGCCTGTCGCTGCTCATACTTCCCTCTAAGCACCAATCGACATGTCGGATGCTGCCTTAAGCTTGATGGCTGCAGCAGGCTTCTGGCATTCCAAGAGAGATGCAAAATGCAGCAGAAGTTCTGCCGTTTGAAGGTGCTCAACTGTTCTCTCAGAAGACCGGTGACGTAATGTGCATGTTAAGACACTCTTGTGTGAGCCTTAGTTTGTTGTGTGTCCACCCTCAGTTACAAAAGAGGAAGCAAGTTAAGCCCCAAACAAAGTACAGGCCCTAACAGCAGCAGAGACCTGTAGAAGGAGGTCTAAGACTTCTAGGTATCACCCACCACATCGTCTGTAACAGGCGCTTCTCACCAGATTTAAGTGACTTTGAAACAAGCGTTTTGATACACCCGTCTAGGATAACGTACCAACTGTGTGTCATCTCATGCATTCAGACCCCCGTTTGGGAAGAACCCATCTCTCTCTTGGTTTTTTTTTTGTTTGTTTTACAGTGAAGAGACCAAGATCATATTGGACAAGTGGGTGCTCGGCCTTGTAAAGTAGGGATGTGTTACCCAATTTACCACCCTCCCCTTCCCCAACTCATCCTCTGTGCTCTTGTTCAGGGATCAATCTCATGAGATTGTTTTTTAGACCGAGAAGTACATTGATTAACACGGGAAACAATAGAGGAAGTTCCTTATCATGGAGGGAAAGGTTTCTATTCCTGCTACTTCCTAATTCCCTAGGAAAAGAGGCAGTCTTTGGCCATTATGGACTTAAGAAAGCCAAACAGATGTATCAAGAAAATCAAGTTCTTCCCAAAGCTTCATTATTCCAAAACTAAAGAGAAGCTCCATTTCTTGTGTATTGTGGCATTTTACCTGGACCACGCATTCTTTCAGCTCCTCTCGCAGACTATTTGTAGTCTATGCTGTGATGATGAAAGAGCAATCTGTTACAGCCCAGCGTATTTCACGCTGGATTTCACACTGTCAAGCGTTGCTATGATCTGGCAAAAGTCTCTCCTCAAATTTGAGGGATAACAGCCCACTCCACTAGGGCTCATTCCACTTTGTCAGCCTTCTTGAGCTACATCCCTATAGCGGGCATTTGTAAAGCTGGAACGTGGTCATCTGTGTGTGCATTCTCCAGGCACTTGGCTATTACTCAAGCTTCTCCGGATGGCGCCAGATTCGACAGGTGGATGTTGCAGGTTCTCTTCAAGTAGTCTGAAGTTCTTCCACCTGTGTTGGAATTGTTGGTGGGTCTCCTACCGTGAAATGTATGTTCACAATCACTCGAAGGACAAAAAATGGTTACTTACCTGTACAGTAACTGTTGCTTTTCAAAATGTGTTGCGCACAAATACTCTACAACCCTCCCCTATTCCCCGCTACTTTGGTTTTTCAACTTACTGGTGGTATGAAGAAACAGAAAGGGAGGCAGAAACCGCACTCCTTTTATGCCCTTGGCTTGGTGCAAGGGGTGAACGGGGTGCATATGCCACCTATGATTATGGCTGGCAAAAGTCTGAGTCAAACACATTGGTTGTGTACATACACCTACACTGGAACGTATATGTGGACAGTACATCTCAAGGAACAATAGTTACTGTACAAGTAAGTTCCCATTTTTTCTGGATGGTACCATCCACTAGCAGAAGCTTTCCTTTGTGGAGACATGCTAGGATGCCTGCTACCAGTTAGCTGTGAGGAAAGAGGAGATGGAGTAGTGGTGGTTGGAAGAGGCAGGTGCAGACTGAGAAACAAGAGGCACCTATCTTCCCAGGCTGAATGAGCTTTGTCATTCTTGCCGTCTCCCTAGATACATTAAAATCACCCCTTTTCTTTGCTCTTCTTGCTGGATTCCTGGATCCTATATTGCGTGGGTATGGCAGTCGGGTGTTCACAGTTTGAAAAGCCATGTGTTTGGAGTCAGAGGAAGTCTCTGTGAGGATTGCAACTGCAATCTCTGCCTGCTGGCTGGCCAGGGTAGCCACCATCAGAAGGCAAAAAAGGAGATCAAGGGAAAGAAATATGGGACACAGACCTTTGCCCAAATCCTCTGCTGATGCAACTCCATTTACTTTGGAGAATTTGCCCTCTATGGTCTTAAAGTGCAGCTAGTCTTATTAAATGACATGTCACCGAAAGCGTGCTGTTCTGTCTGAAAAATGACTTAAAAATTGCATCCAGGAATTCCTTATTTGTCTCAAACACGTTTACTCAGTTTCAAAGTGAAAAGATGTAGGGTTTTGTTTTTATTTTTGCAGGGGAGAGTGAAGGGTTCCCCCTAACTACTATTGCTAGCCCTGTAATCCTGGGATCAGATCTCAACTTGACTGATTTCCCCACCCCAATCTGACACGTGCTTAATCACCAGTTATGAAGATTATCGAGGACTGTGTCTGTCCTCGTAATGCCTGCGTAAACTCATTAGGATGGATTCTAATTTGTGATAAGGCTCCTTTACACTGCTCAGAAATGTAAATAAAATTCACTCTCGCTTTTAAACCCTTTTACGTTGCCCCGGGCCTTGGTTTAAGTGAGAATCTGGCCAATTGTCTTTAAAATTCTCCTCTTCTTTGCCCCAGCATAAACACCATTGGTTTCATTGGAGTGACTTCTGGTTTGCTCATATGTACTGGTTATTACAATTTGGCTCCATGTCTCCCGTGGGGTTGCATTGGGGCGGGGGGTGTGTGTGGGAGGAATTGCTCTGTATTGGGAACTTAGTTAATTTTGCTGATGAAGTGTGAGGCCGAATAGACTCTGCCTCTCTCTGCCATAGCTGCGGCAGTGACACCAGGAATAAAAAGTAACAATGACCTTTTGTCAGGATCAGTAATCAGGATCTGCCTCTGGATACCCACTGAGAGCAGGGAGAGAAGTTTGTGGCCATCGTCAGACTGAAAGGGCTTTTTGTTAAGGGCCTGGTGTAATGAGGGAGGGCTGGCAGGAGTGTCCCTGTAAATCAAGGTGTGTTTCTGACTGGGCGTACCGTGGGAAGGAGTAGAGAGCCCTTTGGCCCAGCAAACATTTTTCGTCTCAATCTCTTTCCTCTGACCCAGTTTCAAGGCAACTCACTTCTGAAGGTGGCAGAATCTCAGCACCTTGTCCTCACATATTGCTGGTGTATGAAACCCAGTCACTCAGGGTAGTTCCATTATTGCTTAAGGGATTGGCTCTCTGTCTGTCCTCTTTCATTCATTCATGCTTTCTCTCAAAAGCACCTCCTCTTGAGTTGTTTGTCTCCTCTCTTGCCAGGACGAAGAGAGCACAGTTTGGACCCCATGACTGGCTGTCTCTTCCGGTACCAATTGGTCCTAGTTGGCTGCTGGTGGACACTCTGGAACCAGAGACCGCCTACCAGTTCAGTGTCTTGGCTCAAAACAAACTGGGTACGAGCGCCTTCAGTGAGGTGGTCACTGTGAACACGCTCGGTGAGTTGGGACATCATGGAGCTAGTAAAGGAAATCAGAGAGTCCCTGGATATGAAGAGAATAGAGATGGGTGGTGAGATGAGGCAGGGTACTTTGGTCACGTTCCGTAGACCCGCTCTCATGTTAATGGTGCCAGTGACATTGCCCATGCAAGAACCAATATGCCCAATGGCTTAGTCATCAAGCACCACAGGATTCACCAGATCACAGAGATAAATGTTGAAATCTTGTCTTGTCTTGAGTGGAGACTTGTTGGCTCAGGAGTTCCATACCCCAATACCATTCACCTTCAGGTCTCTGTTTCACAGGCAGCCCAGGCTGATAGTAACCAAAACTCATTGGCCCTAACTGGTTGTAATGTACACCCTATCTCAGTCCAGGTCACAGCACGGCCATTCCTGATGGTTCTCTTGTGGGTGGTCTCAAAAAGATCCAGGAATGAGTGGACTTTCTGAGACCGTATCCCTCTTTCTTCTTCACCTCCTTGTATCTGTGGCTGTTCCTTTTTCTCATAAAGACTTGTTGATGCTACCTGTGTGGCTGCATGTCTTAAACCTACAGTTGCAGAGCAGTAGGAACTGCCGTAGTGGATCAGACCAGAGTCCCTCTAGTCCGTTATCCAGTCTCAGATAGCAGCCAATGGCCAGTGCTTATGAGAAAGTAATATGCTACCTTTAGAGCTCCTCCACTGTGTCGTCCTTTCCTGTGAAACTTGCAGCTGGTTGGTGTATGCCTTGAGACCTGTGGAGTCACAGCTCTGGAGGCTTAAATCCTAACCAGCACAGCTGCAGGTGGTGTTGGATCTGCAGAGGAAGGATGACCGAAGAGAAGGGCGCATGTGCACATTGAAAGGAAGTGGAGAAAGTCGCCAGTTGTAGAGCATACGGCTCTTTTTTTCTTGACTCCACTAAAAGCATTCTCTGCCCCATCCCCTCCCTGTCCTGTGTGTCTTCAGCATTCCCTGTAACAACTCCAGAACCCCTGGTGCTGGTTACCCCACCGAGGTGCCTAACAGCCAATCGGACGCAGCAAGGAGTCCTGTTGTCGTGGCTTCCTCCAGCCAATCACAGCTTTCCAATTGACCATTACATCATGGAGTTCCGCGTAGGGGAGAGGTGGGAGATCTTGGACGATGCTATCTTGGGGAGTGACAGTGACTTTTTTGCCAAGGATTTGTCTCAGGTAAGAGGCGGTCTGAGTGCCCTTTGGTTTTTATAATGGGTTGGCCCTTTGCCTGGGTTACTGATTGTGCACCATCTGTATTGCAGCACTGGGAGAGCATTCGGGGAATACTTTCAGGATGTCGGTTGCTTATTTCCACAGTAGGGGCTAATTTGGTGTCCCGAAGCATAGACCCAGTGAAGAACCAATTCCCTTATCATCCCAGGGGAAAAAGGGCAGTCCCTCTAGAACAATGTTGAGGATTCGTTCTCTAGTCTGGAGAAGGCATTTTGGTGTGCTAAATTGTTGAAGGAAGCTTCTGACTAGTGGCTTTTATTGTTGTTTGGTGCTGTAGGACACCTGGTATGAGTTCCGAGTTCTGGCTGTCATGCAGGACCTCATCAGTGAGCCTAGTAACATTGCAGGTGTCTCCAGTACAGGTAAGTGTCCTTCCATCCTTCCAGCCCCAAACAACTTAAGCACAGAGCTCAACGTGGAAAGGCAGTATTGCAGTGTGGTGAGATGCAGGGTCTGATCCTGAATTGAGAGCCCTCTGACTTCACTAGAAACTGAGTATTCTGCAACTCCCATGATTACGTTCACAAAAAACTGCTGGGCTATGCAGAATGGAACAGCTTGCGATCGGAAAGAACAAATCGGCGCAACACAGTAGCACAATAGGCCAGCAGCAAAACACGGTGTTCTATACTGTAACAGAGTACAATATGGAACCGAATAACGGAGCATAGCCCGAAGCAGGGAGTCGCAGTGCATCACAGTTCTGCCACGTGCACTGAGAACAGTGCCCCAACCCAGGGAATACGCCGCGTTGACATGAAAATGAAAGCTGCATGAAGGGCAGTGCGATACTGCACCATGGAATAAAAACAAAAACATTGTAGCTCCACGAAAGGGACTGTAACACACAGCAGCAGAAGAAAGCACAATGCAGCCCTGCATATACACAGGAATATTTCTCAGTCTTCAGGAGAACCCACCATATCAAAAATAGCAAGTTGTGGTGGAAGGCAATATAATCCAGGGAAGGAGAGCTGGAAATAAGAACTATGGGAACCTAAATTATACCAGCTCACAATATGAGACCAATGATTCTTCAATTATGCTGTGTATAGGACAGATCCAGTCTAGCACTGCCCTCAAGTGGTGTTATGCAGAAGCACTTGGCTGGATGCAAGTTGCACACTTGACTTTTGTTTTTTTAAGATTAGATTCTTCTATTGTAGTTTGTCTGCCTGAATTTGCTAGCTCTTGGGTGTGTAGCTGACCTCAGTTTATGGCCAGGTGTAATTACACAAAGTCAGTTACTACTGTCTCAGCCCAAAAAGTTCTGCAAGCTGGTGCTAGTGACAGGTTTCCAGGGACAACTAAGTGGATAGATTAAGTAGTTAGCATAAACCATGTAAAATCACTTCCCAGTAATTGTGTACACACACTTGAATAAGCTACTGTCAAATTTGCTGATTCAAATCCTGCC
Source organism: Lepidochelys olivacea (assembly GCF_965140295.1). NCBI lineage: Eukaryota > Metazoa > Chordata > Testudines > Cheloniidae > Lepidochelys > Lepidochelys olivacea. The sequence goes on along the minus strand of NC_140432.1, from coordinate 11,773,146 downwards.
AGATCAGCCAACACTGAGAGTTGTTGGATAACTGTTCAGTGGCCTGTGAGTACTAATAGTGTGCGTCTCAGTGAATGTCCAGTCGGCAGGTGTCCACGTTAACTCTGGGTCGCTTGCATACCGCAGTGATATGCACGATGTAAGAACACAGGAAAAAAACCAAAACTACCAGCACATTTGGCCTCCCTGTTGGTAGTCTCCTCAGAAAGACAAAAGACTGAACGGGGCCACAGTGGCTGAATTCCCCTTTCACTCCTAGAGGTGACCCCTGCAGAGCTTCCACTGCTACTTCCAGTGCTGACTGCTCTCCAGTTAAGTGGATTGCCAATAGCGATGACGCTTCTTTGTCATGTGGACAGGTCTTTGTTCGGCTCTGGGCGGAGACCCAAAAGTATCTCATAGACCACTTCCCAGGCATCTGAGAGTAACAACATTGACTCACTACCGCTCTGGGCTGGATTTAAACCAGTAACCTAGTTGGGAAAGGCTCTGAACCTGAGCACTAATCTCCTGAACCGTCCAATGCTGCTACTCATTTACACACCCTGTGTAAGCCTCACTTTCCAGGCAATGATCAGGACCCTGGTTGTGGAGAACAGTTTCTTTTAGAACTCAGAGGGTTCTCCTTTTTCTGCAGACATCTTCCCCCCGCCCGACCTGACGGACGATGGTTTGGCCCGACCCGTGCTGGCAGGCATTGTTGCCACCATCTGCTTTCTGGCTGCTGCCATCCTCTTCAGCACACTAACTGCCTGCTTTGTCAACAAACAACGCAAACGCAAGCTCAAGCGCAAGAAAGGTGAGGCCTGCTACTTTGTATTTTTTCTCCTGTGGCATTTTGTGGTCATCTTCCCTGTCTGTCTCTCCCGAGCGTATTCCGGTGAAGCTTGCCCTAACTTTATCCATCAGCTGTGACTGTTTGGATCCTGGCCCTTCCTCCCCCACATTCCTCGGCTCTAATCTGAACAGATGGGTAAAAAAATTAACAACTGATAAAAATGTGTCCTGAGGTCTGGAGGCTTGCTTTGAGGATCCCCCGACATCTCACTGTTGCGAGAGGAGAAGAGTGGTTATGCGCTAGAGCAGTGTAAGGGAAGAGATGCATTCTGGCTATACTGGAACCTCTGCTGCTGTCTGAAACATCTTGTGATCAGAAATGGTAGAGGCAAGGTGGGGATGAAGATGAAATTGAGAGAGGTATCTAGGCTGACATGGCAGGGGAACCTTCCTAATGGTGATATCGGTTAGGCCAGTGGGTTTTAGGTTTGGGGATTTTTCATTCTTGGGGAGAGAACCTCCTTGCAGAGTCTTTCCCTTCCCATAGCTCTCCAGTGGTTGGTTCTTAAGTCACTTCCTTCTGAGGGCCACCAAGACCAGCTGCTCGTATCACTGGTGTTTCATGGATCATATAGTGTGAGAACTGTTGCATTTTAGAGCAGGCGTGGCCAAGTTATGGCTCTTTTACATGCAGCTCGCAGAGCTCCCTGTGCTCCTCCCCGGGCATTCTCCACTGACCAGACTGGGGAAGAGAGCTCAGGGCTTCCACCCTTGTGCAGGGTGGTGGGGCCAAGGGCTTCTGCCTTGCAGGGAGGGGTGGTCTCATGGCTTGAGCCCCCAATGGGGGGAGGTGTCAGGGCTTCAGCCAGGTGTGCCTCCCCAGCAGTTGCCACTCCACGGGGCAGGTTGAGAGTGTTTTGTGGCTCTCAAACTTCTGAAGATTTATTGTATGTGCTCCAAGGGTCAGTAAATTTGGCCACCCCGGCTGTAGAGAATCACCCAGAGAAAGCGGTGGAAGCCCCATCACTTAAGTTATATAAACTGGGATAGGAATGCCCTGCAGGGAAATTCACATGAGCTGGGGATGCGGGGGGTGGACTCTTTTTTTTTTTTTTTTTTTTATTTAAATCTCTAGTGTGTGTGATTTGGTGACAATAGGATTGATGGGAAACTGTGTGGAGTTGTTTGTTTGTGTGCGACTATTAAAGCACAAATCAACCAAAATTTGGCCTCTTTTTGTCAAGTCTTTTTTTTTTCTTTCTTTCTTGCTGTTGATTGTAAGATTTTTGATGCCTTTTTCTGCCTAGTTGTGCCTCTTTAGAGTTCTCTCTTTACTCCCCCTTTTCTTTTCCAGACCCTCCTCTCTCAATAACCCACTGCAGGAAGAGTCTGGAGTCTCCGTAAGTATTTCTGCCTTAGAGGTCCCACTCAGGCTGTGTTCTATCTGGTAGTTTTGGAGACCCCTCTTTGTAGGGATGCTGCTCACAGGAAATGGAAATATCTAATGTTGTTGAGTATCTCAAATCTGCTGATCGTGGGGTCTGATGCTTTTGGTATTCCCTAAGTCTGTGGAAAAAAATAGCCTGCAAGAGACTGCCTGGCTTTAGAGCAGAAGCAGAGGAGGTAGTTACCAATGAAGCCTGTTGTAGGAGATTTCCCAAGGGAGTAGTGCTGGACTTTTTATTTTGAGGTGGAATTCATAAAAGATTAGAGTGGGAAGAGACCTCAGGAGGTCATCTAGTCTAATCCCCTGCTCAAAGGAGGACCATTCCCCAACTAAATCATCCCAGCCAGGGCTTCGTCAAGCCTGACCTTAAAAACCTCTAAGGATGGAGATTCCACCACCACCTTAGGTAACCCATTCCAGTGCTTCACCACCCTCCTAGTGAAATAGTGTTTCCTAATACCCAACCTAGACCTCCCCCACTGCAACTTGAGACCACTGCTCCTTGTTCTGTCATCTGCCACCACTGAGCACAGCTGTGCTCCATCCTCTTTGGAACTCCCCTTCAGGTAGATGAAGGCTGCTATCCAATCCTGCCTCGCTCTTCTCTTCTGCAGACTAAATAAGCCCAGTTCCCTCAGCCTCTCCTCGTAAATCATGTGCCCCAGCCCCTTGATCATTTTCATTGCCCTCTGCTGGCCTCTTTTTCCAATTTGTCCACATCCCTTCTGTAGTAGGAAGCCCAAAACTGGACACAATACTCCAGGTATGGCCTCACCAATGCCAAATAGAGGGGAATAATCACTTCCCTCAGTCTGCAGGCAATGCTCCTGCTAACGCAGCCCAATATGCCGTTAGCCTTATACTGGCAATTTTTAAGTGGCTGCTTTAAAAGAAGTTGTGGATCCTTAATGCAAGTTTCACTGTATCTAAGAATATTTCACCTTTGTTTTTTCTTCAACTGGGAAATTTAGAGTTCTACGAGCAACTCTTTTTGCCTTGAAGATTCCCCCATTTTATCTTTCTCCCCACACTCTATTAAAGACCCTGGATCGTTGTGTCCCACTAGTCTCAACTCCTTCCAGAGCCCATCAGCAGTACTCAGTGCGTCCACCAGCAAGGGTAGATAGAGACAGGGGGTGTCTTTGGTGAGAGTGTAGTAGTCTGGCCTCTGATCACCTCATGTGGTAGCTTCAGGAGCATCATGCAAGAGACCTGTGCTGACCCTGAGACTTGGTATTTTTTATCTTGTTCTACTGTTGTCGTCATTTTTTTTCCTCCTGTGGGCTCTCCCATTTCACTGAGAAGACCACACTTTTAAATTTCCTTGCCCCCATTGTCTCAATTGGATTTGCTGAGTCTGTGTCTCTAATCCTGTTTGTCCCAAGACTTGTGTGTGGTCGGGGGGGGACGGGGGGGACTCTTCAGAACAGCTGCCCCCTTCTTCGCTTTTCAAGCCTTAATCCTTACCCTCCTGGCTTGGAGGAAAATCATAAGTATTTTTTCTTCTCATTGTGTGAGCTGGGATCGGAAGTTGCCAAATACTGCAAGAGGGGATGTTCTTGTGCTGTTCTTCCCCAACTGCAATCTGAAGCACGAGAAATGAAATCACATGAGGGAGAAGATCTTATGGAGAGGTTTCCCAGCCTAGTTTTGCAAGAGGCTCAGATAATTCAAATGAACATACAAACCTTTGGGTACTTAGCCAAACTGAAGCCAAGCCCTGGACGTGTTTTCATTCAATCTTATGGGTCTGTGGAGCTAATTTCAAGAAATTGCAGTGGATTGTCTGCTTGAGGGAGGGATGAGAGAATATGGAACATTTCTCTGTTTGGCAGTCAAGGGGGGAGAAGTAGTGGCTACCTGTTTTGTCTTCTGTCTTACACATGCCCCTGCCCAGCACACTGCTGGGGCCTATGTTAGAACCACATGAGCTTCTGCCATCTTAATAATGCCCACACTAAATTCTTCCAGGCCTCCCTCTTCTGGGACCAATTAAGGCTTTTTCATTTTGTGCCCGACTGGCCTGTGATCCCACTGCACAAGCCCCAGATTTGTCTCCTTTCCCCATGACCGTCCCCCACCCTTTTTTCTTTTCTTTTTTTTTTTTTGGTTTCTCTCCTCTTTGGTCCAGGTTGTCTTCCGGTAAAGTGAGTCCCGAGAGCATCCGCACGCTCCGCCCCCCCTCGGAGTCCTCTGATGACCAAGGCCAACAAGGCAAGCGTATGCTGAGCCCCAGCAAGGAGAAGGAGTTGTCCCTTTACAAGAAGACCAAGAGGGCCATTAGCAGCAAGAAGTACAGTGTCTCCAAGGCTGAGGCTGAAGCCGAGGCTACTACCCCCATTGAGCTCATCAGCCGTGGGCCTGATGGCCGCTTTGTCATGGACCCCTCAGAGATGGAGCCCTCACTCAAGACCCGCCGGATAGAGGGCTTCCCCTTTGTGGAGGAGACAGACATGTACCCTGAGTTTCGCCAGTCAGATGAAGAGAATGACGACCCCATTGTGCCCTCCTCTGTGACAGCCCTCAAATCTCAGCTGACCCCTCTCTCTTCCAGCCAGGAATCCTACCTTCAGCCACCAGCATACAGCCCCAGATTCCACAGGGGCTTAGAGGGCACAGGTGCTCTGGAGAGCCGCCTGCAGGCCACTGGTCAGGCCAGACCTCCAGCTCCAAGGCCTTTCCACCACAGCCAATTTTATGGTTACCTCAGCAGCAGCAGTCCTGGAGAGATGGACCCTCCGCCCTTCTACATGCCAGAGGTCAGCCCTCTCAGCTCTGTCATGTCCTCCCCTCCTCTGCACCCTGAGGGGCCCTTTGGACACCCTACCATCCCAGAGGAGAATGGAGAAAATGCTTCCAACAGCACGTTGCCCCTGACCCAGACGCCAACAGGGGGCCGGTCTCCTGAGCCATGGGGCAGGGCTGAGTTCCCTTTCAGCAGCCTGGAGGCTTCTCCCATGATATTTCCTCAACAGCTCCACCAGTGCGAGGTGACAGAGTGTGTGCAGCTGACGGCCTGTCTTCCTAGGGGCCCGCCCCCTTCCTCCCTCCAGGTCCCTGCATCCTACCCTGGCATTCTGCCCCTGGAGGCACCAAAGAGTTGGACTGGCAAGCCACCTGGCAGAAGCCAACCCTCTGTGCCCACCACCACCACCAAATGGCAGGACAAACCTATGCAACCTATGGCGAGTCAAGGGCAGCTAAGACATACCAGTCAAGGTATGGGCATACCCGTGTTGCCTTACCATGAACCGTCCGAGTCAGTCAGCCACAGTGGCACAAGCACATTTGGCCTGGACACCAGGTGGTATGAGCCCCAACCCAGACCTCGGCCTAGCCCTCGGCAAGTCAGGAGGGCTGAGCCCAGTTTACATCAGGTGGTGCTACAACCTTCGAGGCTTTCCCCTCTGACCCAAAGCCCCCTCAGCTCCCGCAACAGCTCCCCGGAGCTGACTGCACGTGCCAGACCGCGACCGGGTCTCATCCAGCAAGCGGAGATGTCGGAGATCACCCTGCAGCCCCCCGCAGCAGTCAGCTTCTCTTGCAAGTCCACCCCGTCGACCGGCTCCCCGGCTCAAAGCAGCAGGGGGGAAAGCCCCAGCTACCGACCTGCCGTGGCCTTCACCTCTTTGGCCACTGGCTACCCCTCCTCTCAGTGCCCCTCCCTTCCCGGGGACAGTATGGATGTCTTTGGACAAATTCCCTCTCCAAGGAGGGCTGGAGAGGAGATTCTCAGACCTGAGCCAACACCAACAACATTATCCACTTCGGGGTAAGTGTGTATGAATCCTTTTAGCTGCCCTTTATCTGCCTTTCCTTCCCCACCCCACCTCACCCACTGCCCCCAACTCCCTCCTCCTCCCCCCATCATCATCATCATCATCATCATCATCATCATCTGAAATCATAGAGGTTGTTTGGACACGCTGCAGCATCCCTTTTGGAGGTGACGTCCAGTTGGCATTGGTAGGACCCTGCTCTGAAGAGGCTCTTGCTACTGGCACGGTTAGGACACGGCTCACGATAGTGGGTTAAATAGGCAGAGGAACAGTCGGTCATTCAACAGCTGCTCTTCTCCTCGCAAGTCTCTTGGGGATTGGGAATCTGTGTCTTCGGATGTGCGGAGAAGGGCCTTTCCATGTAAGGAACTAGATTAGGGGTCTTGTTACCTGTGCTTGTTGGGTAAGTGACCAAGGGTCACCGGCAGTTTCCTTTCTTGTTTCCTGGCTCTTGACTTTCCTGGAACATTAGTGTGTGCCTGGCTCCCTGGCTTCTTTCTGCCCTTTCCCACAAAGTCTAGTGACTATAACGAACGACAGAGATGGCCGCAAAGGTCACCTTGCCTCTCCATCTCCAAAAGCGATGCTGCAGCCCCAAGACTCGGGCGGGGAGAGGGTGCAAGGATTTAGTCCTATGAACAGCATGTCAGGAGAAGAAATTCACCCGAGCGGAAATCAGGAAGCTGCTGGTATTCAGAGATCCTGCCCCAAAGAGCGAGGCTGCTGCGCTAAACTCCAGTGGCTGGTTTTCCAGGTACCAGGGTTGCGCCAGGCAAAGCGTCTTTCTGTTTTTCTTCTCTTTTCTCTGCCTCTTCTTTCCCTCGTCTTTTTCACAGCACCTTAGATCCTGTAGATGTTCTTTCCTTCCATCCTCTGTCTTTTGTTTTAAATTCTATTTTTCAAGTAATGGGGTTTAATCTCTTGATCCCTCAACTCGTGGAGCTCAGGGAATTAATGGCTTGAAGTAAACTATAAGCTCAGTGCAGTTAAACTCAGTGGAGAGAGGACCTTGGGGCAGGCAAAGAGGAAGGGCGATGTTCAAGCTTGCATAGCCAGCATTGGCTAAGGTGTAGGAGGTTAGTGTCATGTCAGGAAAACCGCATGGTTTGCAGGTGGGAGCCTGGCTTTTCACCCTGTGGTGCCCCTTGCATTTCATTTACTCTCTCTGGTACCTGGAAGCTTTAAATCCTTAGAAACCCAATTAGCCCATTCAGCACTGTTGTTGGTTGCTGACTTCTGGAGACTGGATGAATGGGTCAGAGAGGGGTGCTTATATTGGAGGGGCGTCTGTAGTAACAAAATCAACCCCAAATCAATTCTGTTGTGGCTTTTAAAAATATATATGTATATATCATCTCGTGTGAGTGTGTGTGTGTGTGTGTGTGTGTGTATATATATATATATATGTATATTTGTATATGTCTCCAACCAATCTAATATAGCCAGGATACCTTGATGAGCTATAGGGAAGTCACAGGACAATTCTGTGTTAGAGCACTGTTGTCTGCGCTTTTATGCAGTGTTTTCATCCGCTTTGTTTTTTTCTTTTGTTTCTTCCCCCTTTCGTTTCCAGCCACGTTTGGTTTTGGGTTTTTTGTTTGTTTGTTTGTTTCCCCACTTCTTCTCCTTTGGCATTTTTGACGTGCTGATGTGTTGCGGAGCTCGGCTCCTTGCGGGTGTTGTTAACTGCTTTGTTTTTGATTAATCTCAGCTATCTGGGCAGTGTTGTCGAGACAAGCTTCTCCTCAGCTCAATAGGTAAGGGTGATCCATGTCCGAAAGGATGGCGTGGGGGCTGTCGGAGGGTGGTGGGGAGCGGGGCGTGGAAGGGGCTTTTCCAATCCCATCTCGTCCTTTAAAGGGGAATAAGGAATTGTAAAATACTAGGACAAAACCTTTGCACACATGGTCTCTGTGGCTTTTGGATTTCCCCACTCACCAGTGCCTCAGGGCTATCATGGGTTCAGAGAGGCCTACCTATGGTCGGGATACAGGTAGAAAGACTTGGTATGGCTGTGACTTTTGTGGGGGCAAGCCTAGTGAGGAGGGGAGACCGCTCCTCATTCTGTATTGTGTAGGGAGGTGCATGGTCTAGTGGATTGAATGGGGTTGGGAGCCAGGAACATGTAGGTTCTAATCGCAGCTCTGCCACTGACTCGCATGACCTTGGGCAAGTCGCTTCACCTGTCTATGCCTCCAGTTTCCTCCTCTGGCAGTGGGGATAGTAATATGAGTGGCAAGAAATGGTCTGTGAAAGTGTTATATAAATGTTCAGTGCTATTTGAAAATGAAATCTTAAAATACTGGATTTATCATACGGATACAAATAAGGGACTAAGAATACAAAACGGGCACATGCTCAGCAGCACCTAATAGTAGCTCTCTGTTTGACATCAGCTAGCAAACAGTTAGTTATTTGGGACCATGATCTCATTCCATGAATTCAGTGAAGGGAATCCAATTTCAAAATACTTCTCCAATTTTATTTGAATAGCCGAGGGTTCCCCCCTCGCCTTCATTCCCAAAATTCCTAAATTGTATTAAACTGGAGGAGTTCTGGGGTTTTTCCTTTTGCAGATTGCAGCAGTACGCCGCGTAGCTTCAGCTCATCGGTGTTAAAGCTTTGTTTTGAACTGTAATAATTCAATTACAATAGAAGTCTCATCTCTCTGAAATTTTCCTCAATGAAACCTTGCAAGTTGGCTTCAAACCTAACCAGGATTACAGTGACTTAAGCAAATCTTGCAAGATTTTTCCAGGAAAATACCTCTTGGAGACTTTCTGGGGGCAGTTTCACAGATGTAGCAAGGTCCTGGAACTGAAACTGAAGACAGAAATAGGAACTTGTTTCCAGACTCCTTTGTAGTGGTTGAGCTTCCTCCTCGTCTTCTGTCCACTGAGTTCTTCAGTGCACTAAGCTTGATTTTACCCCTTACTAACTCTGAAGACCAGAAGAGAAGGTCAACTGAAGTGACATGCTGGGCCAATACCAACTGTGATGGCTACCAGGGATGCAGTGTCCCAGGTCTGCTTTTATTTCCACGATCGGAGAGCCTGCATGCACCCACGGAGCAGCAGATTCACAGACACTCTCAGCCGCTGATCAAAGGGTGAGATATCCAGCTCCTAGCCCCAGCGTGGGCCTGCGTGGCGGGATAAGAGACCCACCGAGTGTTGCGTCACAGCTTAGTGAAAGCAGCAAGTGACACTCGAAGGGATACAACCCTCCTAGCTCTCGCCGAGAAGTGTGATGAGGGAGACAGATGGGGATGTCAGGAGGGTGTGTTGCGGGGGGGTGGGAGGGCAATACAGAGTTGGACGTTCAACCAGGGGAGAGAATTAGGTGTCGGAATGGTGGGTCTATCGCACTGAGGCCCATCTGGCTGGCGGGGAGTGCAGAGGGCGACTGACAGAGGGAGCAGGGACTTCTTTACCACTGTGTCCTTTTGGAGCATTGCCCTCATAGCTGCCAACCAAACCGCTTCAGTCCTTTCTGCAGAGCTTCAGAAGCCACTGAGAGAGAGGCCCGCCTTTCGGGGTGTTCTGTTTAGCCCTGGCAGCCTTGGAAACTTTCTGCCCCACACCCCACTCCAGGTACCCATGGCAGCCCTGAAGCCTTTTCAATCCTCTTCTTGCACCGATTCCAGGCCGAGATATTCATGCGTGCCTATAAAAGTTTTCCGCAGCAGCCAAGCCACAAAAATGTCCACCGGCAAAGGCCAGGGACTGAAATGCATCTTACTCTGGGACTTGGGTGCAGAACCCATTGTAATCGAACCTGGGTTCACTGACAGTCTCTCCCTCAGCTAGAGGAGGGAGAGAGCCATTATCTCGAATGGGGAAGGCAGAGGGATAATAAATCCTGCACGCTAATAAGAAAGGAATCCCATAAACAGCACAGCCAAGTAATTTCTTTCTGATTTAGGGTTGTAAAATTGTCAGTGGATCAGAGCACTGGAGCTATATACCAGACTAGCCAGGTTTTATGCCGCAGTAATGAAAGCGGGGAGGGGAGACGTGGTTTACCAGCTCTGTGGTGGCTTACCCATCAGCAGCGGGGCACTGCTAGCAGGTGAATGGGATCTCCTCTGTGGGGATGCATGCAGATCAGGCAGATGGGGGCAAATAGAGGGATACAAGTGACTCTCTGCATGCGGTGTTCATTTATAATCCCCTGACATGGCTGGAGTGGGAAGGCTTTTGCAATATCTCTTGCTGTGCGAAGGGCAGGCAGGTTTTATTTAAGGGTGTGGGTAATTTTATGCCATGATCCAATTAACTTCCCCTTTCTTTTAATTGAACCCAACGTGGCCTGAACGTCTCCTAACGGGGAAGAGTTGGTTCTGTCCTCTCGCTGCGGTAGGAAACCCAAAACCCACAGGGAAGGCAGGCGAGCACCTGTGTTACCTCGGCATCCCAGGCTGTCCAGTGCTGGCAACCCCAGCTCCGCTCCTCCCGTGGGACAGCACAGTCAGCAGCTGGTGTGCAAAGCTTCTGGTGCCTCCTAGGAGCAAGTGGCAAAGCCATGTCCATCCCATGGGGGAGGGAGCTGCCCCACCCCCAGCGTGGGGGGGACGACGACTCCTCACGTTGAGTCGGAAACGAGTAGGTTCCCCTTTAAAGACCGTCCGTGTGCTGATCCTCTGCATGTGTTTCATAGCCACTCTCGCTTGGAGAAGTTGAGTCCTCTTGTCTGAGTGGTTTTGTTTTTTTGTTTGTTCGTTGGTTTTATTTTCTCACTCCTGATTTCATTTATCTTTTTTCCCCCGCTGTGATCTTTTTTTCTTCCTGTCCTCTCCTCTCCTCTCCCACCCCTCTTTTCCGCTCCTTTCTCCCTTGTTCCTCTCCTGTCAGCATGGTGAAGTCCGTTGTGTAGATGAGTTGTGCTGTCTGCAGACCTGTAGACGGGATGCCCGCTGTTATCCGCTCCTTTTTATCTCATTGCGGTGGGGGTGGCTTGGTAGCAGCTCTGTGGAAAGGGAGTGACTTCTGTGTTTTTCTAGCATCTTTGATTTTGAAGGATCCTAAGCCGATCCCAAGTGATATACCCACAGCAGCCTCTGGGTTGGAGGCAGCAATCAATTCCGCACAAGACTGGAGGGGAAGAGGAAACTCCTACTCCTAAGAAAAGTCTCATGGGATCTTTAGTGTCCATGCAGCACACAACGGATCTTAGCTTGTAATATTTCCTTGCATGAAAGAACCCATGTATATCAATGGAGTTTATAATCTTGGAAGGGTGAAGGATGGAGTAAACCTAGCCAGGATTTGAACCTGTGGGATATAGGCTGTCTAGATGGTTTCTCAGACTGGACCTTTACATGCCAAGCAGTTGCCTAAATTCTCTGCCTGTTTGCTCAAGGGAAGAGAGGCAGGGAAGATGTGTGGGGAGGGAAAACTTTTTTTAAATTGCACCCTGGGGTCTTCCTGCCTCTTCTTATGACTTGGCTTCCCATTCTGGTGGAGGTGGGTTGCAGTTCTGTCCTGGGCTTTGTCTGCTACTCTTCTAACCTCCGACACGTAAAGGCATTTGAAGAAGAGCAACAGAGATTCTTTGCTGGGTTGGACTAGTGGAGCTGCTCTCTTAGCCTAGGGATAAAGCCCTTCTTGCTATGGATACTGGAGACTCTTCTTTCAGCTCCACTGAGGAGGAGTGGTGAGGCGTGCAAGCTTTGTTAACTCGCTCTTCTAGATATTGCCCTTTGCACACTCAGGAGCTGGCTGCTTTGTGCACTCCCTCAATAACGGTGAGGCACCTTCAGTAACTTTCTGTCCATATGGTTCTGACTCATGCTCATCGGGAAGTGTGGTAAATTGAAGACCAGGAGAATGTCTCCATTAGTTCTTCTGACCCAAACCTGATGCTTTGCAGAGTCTGGGATCTGAGTTCACTTCGGAACCTTGTAGAAAGTACCTGCTGCATTTTTAAAGCTACCTTCAGTGCTTCAGAGTGAATAAGTACAGGGACAGGTTCCTTTGCATCACACATGGTGTATTCTGGATGGTCTTTTTGCATAGGCTGCTGCCCAAAACACTACAGAAGGGGCAGGAGGCATGAGAGGTCTTTTGCCAGTCTTGGAAACAACCACAACAGGAGAGTTGGAGTTGACTGCAGAAATAAAGGGTGGCAGAGAGGCTCTAAATCTGTTGGCGAGTAGCTGTCCTTTCCTCTGCTATTGTCCACTCTTTACATCTACGACGCCTGAGGTCAAACTCTATTTATGGTGAAATATGGGTTTAGTGTGCTCGTGATGTGTGGCTGGAAATGGAGGAGTGGGGAGTCCTATTTTAGAGAACAAATGGAAATGAGTTTGATGGCGTTTCATGCTAATGTCTAGTGGGCATTTTTCTAGCATCGTAAATGTCACAGTTGCTGATATCTTCTTTGAAGAGGCACATGGAGAAATGGCAGGGGCTGCTACAGGTCAAGGCCGAGCGATATCGCTATAATTGTGTGGCAGTGGGGACCAGCAGCAGATTAGGTGCTGCAGGTTAGAACTGTTTCTCGGTTCAGGACTGAAAGCGCAGGAGCTGTTGGGCTGGAGTAACAGGGGTCAGTCTTGGTCAGGACTGAGTTCCATTGTCAGAACCATTTGGAGAAGTTCACTCCGTACCTGCCTGCATATAGCAGCCACACACTTGCTTGTATCCCGTTGATCTAAAACTGAAAACTCTCTCAGTAAAATAAGGCATGGAGTAATGTGTGCGCAAGCTGGGTGCAGAGGAGGGCAACCGCTAGCCTTGTCGGTACCAGTTGTTGTTCAGCAGCACAACATAATGTGCGGCTCATCAGAGAACACCAAATAGAGAAATGTTACGGGAGCGCGAGCTTCTAAAATGAAGCTATAACCCTGCGTTCACCATTGGAGGCAAACGTTGGCTTACTGAAAGGAATTGAACTGTCGTCCCTTCGCTCTTACGCATCCTAATTCTAGTCCATCCGAGGAGGGTGAAATTCTCACTTGGCTCCAACAGGAGGGAATTGTGGCTTGTCTAAAAAGGGGTTTTGTCCTCTGCTGAAGTTAATGCCGCCTGCTTTGTGGGGAGTTCCAGCTATTCCATCAGAGATGGTCCTGGGGATCTGTCTCTTGGCACATTAGTCAAATCTTGATGTCTATGCTTGAGCGGTGAACATGAAAGGGGCTGTTCTATACCCTAAATCTTATGGCTTTAGTTGCATCTGCTGGTGCCCAGCTGCTCAGTCAAATTGCTCATTATGTTCCATATGCTTCTCAGTGCTGTTAGCAAAATCAAGAAACTTTGCCAGTCATATCAGTGTCTTTAAACACGTTGGAAGTCACCAGCCTGCAGTATTCGAGCAAAGCACCAACTGCTACAAAAGTCCGTTCCCATGTCAGCTCGTCTTGTCCCAGCGTAAAGTCTCACCATGCCACTGTGGCCTTAACACCAAAATGCAATGAGGGACGTAGCATTGAGTTATGGGAAGCCCGGTTCTGTATATATTAAATACTCAGGGAGTTCCCTCCTAGAACAAATCTCAACTACAGTGAGATGCTACCAGCTGAACAGGATGAAAATAAAGAATAATCTCCACATCCAGATTTTTCATAGCTAAATGGATGGAATACCCTGAATTCGGCCCACAGATACCTAACTCCTCTGTGATGTCTTTTTTCATGGAATATTGCAATACTTTAAGCCTCACAAACCCCATGTGCGGTGGGTATTCTCTTTATTTTGCAGATGGGGAAATGGAGACACATTGAGGGATAAGTTACTTGGCCAAGCTCTTGCAGTGACTGAGCAGAGAACAGAATCCAAGTATCTACTCCAACACCCCCCCCCCTTCTTTCAGTGCTCCCCAGACCCATTCAGCACCAGACTGATGTGATTGCAACCAGGGATTGGGTTTCATGTGTCTTGCAAGTTCTTGTGTTTTGCAAGGACCCATGCAATTTCCGGCGTCTTAAATTCAGGGTTAAAGCCTAAGCCTTAACCTAACTGAGAGTGTGTGTGTGTTTTTTGTAGTTTGCTTTTCTCTTTGAGCATTGAAAGGAAGGACAAATCCTCCTCTTCCTGACCTGCTGTTGGGTCAGAGGCTGGCTTCTTGATTAATACTCCACATTGTACAGAAAGAGCCTTCTACGTATTGGATTTATCTCTGGGAAGGCTCCAAATGACCGGATGGCCGCTAGAGTATCTGACAGTGGCATCTAACAGTGAAAGAGAGCTGCTTTGGTTTATGGCCATTTACAGTGCGGATTCCCCACAGACAATCAGGCAAACCTTTCATATTTTCTCCATAGATGGCACTTTTATCTGTGGGAAAAGCACTGGCTAATGTAATCGTTGTCTTTGTCCAAATCTTCTGCTGCTCCAGCCTGCCCTATTGGCTCTCTCCATCTCTTTGTATGGGAAAACTAGAATTCTTCCACTTCTTTACCGTAGGCTGCCCTGCAGCAGGCATGTAAATGTGAGTTTTGCCTCTGAACGTGTCGTCTTCCATCAACCCCACACTTATCGGTTCCATCTTGGTTTCTTCTGCTGCCTTGAAGATGAGCACAGGAGAGTCAATGGGAGCGAATGAGAATCCCAGTGTGCTGGACTGCTCTTGGTTAATCTCAAATGCAGTGAACTGTGAACAGAAGACCAGCTCCGATTTGGGTTCAGATTAACCCATGCAGGGGAGTGTTACTGAAATGTACATGAGCTGACACATAGACACCCCATTCTTGCTCCCATTGCCCAGTTTCTCTTTCTTTGAACCCTCAAGTTGATGGGTGAAAGGTGTAAGTGCAGTATTCCTTGCTGGTGCTAACTCTTTGAAACTGCCACCCGGCAAAGAATTGTTGCCTTTATTTTCCTCTTTCTCTCAGGAAATGTTACGAGCTACCCCTCTCTTAGCAGGTGTTTTGAGACGATTTGATCAGTGGTCTCCAGTGAGTGAGTAATGATACCAAAAGAACATCTCCTCTGACTTGGAAAGGTGTGACAGAGGGAGGGGGAATGTACTGGAGGCTCGGTGGATTAAATCTGTCCTTTCATCTCAGGAGAGCTGGGTTTGAGTATTGGCTTGATCTCACAGCGAAAACTACTTTGTGGACCTGGCCTACTCACTTTTATGTGAAAACTTGAGAATATATAGTAGGACAGACTTCATCCTGAGGGAATGCTTTTCCTATACTCACCTGGCCCCAGTGTCCTGTCTTCCAATAGCTAGTCAGGGAAGGACTGGCAGCCTGGAAAGAAATGCACAAAAAAACCTTTATGCAAAGAGCCCATTTCCCATGCACCAAACTCTAGAGAAAACATTGACCTTGTAACAGGCTTTGGTGGAAGAATAAACCAGACGGAGAATAAATCCGTGAAATGAGCTGGGGAAACTTGCACTACTGAACCCCTGAATGAAAATCCCGTTGTAGGAAATAGAGATCTGCCCCTGCCGCCCCTCCCCCCCCAGTGATAAAATCTTGTAACTACTTTAATTTCAAAGTCATGGTATGTCTTATTCTACTGGGGAAGAAAATCAGAACCCTGGCATCTATCCTCAGTTCTTACTTTATGGTGTGTGGTGTGGCCCAGAGCTGTGATCCTGGAAGGGGGTACCAACTTGCCAGCCCCAGAAATGCTGGCTTGTAAACTCTGTGTGTTTCTGTTTGCCATTTGGTCCCTGTTTTTGCTGTGGGGCTGGGGAAGGGAAGGGTCACTGCTTGTAGTCTGTCTGGGCCACTGTTGCCGTAGCCGGCGGCGCGCACAGCGGTAACATGAGTGCCGCTGTCCTGTTACCATACGCCTTTTGCTTTCTCTTTCTTCAAAGGGGTTTGACGCGGGTTCCCAGAAGTGCCTTGCCGGACATAGGATCTGCCCATCGCTACCTACTTTAATGGTTTTGAAATTACAGAAACAAATGCATTTTTAAGACGTGAGCCTCGGTACCGGTTGTCTTACAGCATGGCTCTTCCAATTCCTCCACAGCGTAGCCATCAGCAGGCATTTGATTCTGTCCACAGGAACAGCCAGGGCTGGAGCCTAACACTTCTCTCTAAACTTTGCCAGTTTCTGCCTGACCTACGCTCATCCATGGTATGAGAGGGAGGGAAACAGTGGACAGGGAAGTGTGTGTGTGTGGTGGGATGGGGAACTACAGCTGTCCCAAAGGCAGTGAGTAGATGGTGTCATGTTTCCACCAGCATCGTATTTAGCTCCAGTGCAGCCGGCTGACCTTATTCCATCGGCCCAGGGTTTCTCACATTTTCCTTTCCATGGCAGAGGATGACCGGTCCCTCCCCACCCGAGATCTCTTCTGGCTGGAGTGTGACAGGGGGCCACTGATGGCACGTGTCTGCTTTTCCTTTCTAGAGAACGTCCATCTCCATCCCGGAACGCTGCTGCACCTGAGAGGCTCGAAGCTCTGAAATACCAGCGGATAAAGAAGCCCAAAAAGTCATCCAAGGGCTCCTCAAAATCCAGAAAACAATCCAGTGAGTGTGAGGATCACAAGACTCCCCACTAGTCTCCCTGTCCATCCTCCGTTTGAGGCCTGGTGCAACGCTCATTAAAGTCTCTGACTCTAATGGGAGTTGACTCAGGCCGGTGGACTGTAGGTCTCTATTTGAGCTACTATAAAACCTGTGTTTTATTCTCTTGCTCAACTATTCCTTATAAAGGAAGCCGGCTCTTTTTCCACGAGGCCACCAGGGCTTCCTAGTTCCTTTCAGCTGTAAAACGGAAGGCCCCATCTCCTGGTTTTTGTTTGTTTTTTTTTATTTTCCTTGGGATGTTACTCCAGATCTTAGTCCAGAAGAGGAAGGGGATAACTTCCCTTTGTAGTCCTGAAACTAGCTGGAGAGCCCTGGAATGACCCTTCTTCCAATGCCTTTAGTGGCTCTCTATCCATTTAAATTCAAGATCCTCCTACATCTCTCCACCTACATCTCTGCTGTCATTTCCTCCTGCTCCTTCTCCAGCCCCCATCTTCTCCTCAGGTCCTCTTCCCTTTGTCTCCTCCTCCCCCGCCAAGCTATGTGCCTTCCCTCGCACTGTCCCCTACACTTAGAACAACCTTCCTCTTCCTATCCTATATCAAATCCCTCCAAAAATCCTCCTCACTCAGCTGAGCATCCTGTGTTAACCTTCTCCCCAGCCAAACCACCGAGGCTGGTACGTTGTCCTGACTTAGACTGTGAGCTTCCCAGGGCCGGGCCCAGGCATTTGTTTCACACGCGCTGTAAAGCACCACATCAGCTCGTGGCATTGTTATAGGTAACTAATCCTCTTTATCTCTTGTCCTCCTCCTTCTCTCTCCCTCTTCAGATGGTTCTGCCTCCCAGGTTCAGCACCTTCCCAACTCTCAGGTACTGTCGCCTGACGAAGCGGTCTCCCTCCGCAAAAAGAAGAGACACTCTCGTCAGGATCCCTTCGCTCGCCTCTCCGCATTGAAGGATGACCTTTGCCACCGGCAGCTCCCTGAGGACCAGACAGCTATTCTCAACAGCGTGGACCACGATGATTCTGGCGGGCATGCCACCTTACTTTAGCATAGCACCAGCCAGCGAAGGTTCAAAGGTGGGGGGGAGGAGGGAGAGGAGATCTCATGAGCTACAGACGCGTGTGGGGAGAGATGGGGTGTGAGCGTCAGCCTGGGTTCTCATACCAACAAGCTGAATGTGCAAAAGCGATCGTATTTCACTGGGTGCACACAGTCTGTTTGGTATCACATCCAGGAAACCCAGCATCCAGTCTTTGCCCACTGGGAGAGGCTCTCCCTTTCATAGGACACCTTCCATTTAGTGCGGATCGTGGGGTGGGGTGGGAGGGAGGAATATCCTAAATTAGAGGGATGGAGGGAAAAATACCCTAGCCTCACCCACCCCCTGCCATTTGGAACAGGAAAAGGTGAGATTGGGGCTTGCAGGGCTCAGAGTGAGAGGGATTCAAACTTAGTGTTGTTCCTCGAATCCCCCTCTCTCTGCTACGGCTTCAATTTTATGAGTGCTGGAAGAAGGATGAGATTTTACATCTTGGTTTCCAAAAGTTATGTATAGATTTAAAAAAAAAATCATAGATGCAGTTTGCAGTGTATATTTATACAGTGTGTATTTAGGTAGGAACATGGAAGTAAGCAAATGGCCTGAACTCACAGGAATCATTTGGATTCCACAGAAAACAATGAAATGACACACAACAATCCAGATTGGAACCGATGACCCAGTTAATCTGATTATTTTAGAATAATGCATTACAAAATTATCCCAGAAAAATTTACCCGTGCAAAATCTCATTGCCTCTCCAACTTTTGGCCCAAGGATGATGGATAACAAAAACACAAATTATATTTTACTTCCGTCCAAAACCCTCCCCCAAAACTCCAGGATAAGTAGATGTGTGAAATCTTGCAAGGTCACACACAAGCGCACTCTCAAAACTTGTTAATTTTAAGGTAACATCTCTTTGCAAACCTGCAAGGATGGGGGTGGAGGGCGGAATTTAAATCCGAGGATCTTCAGTCTCAAACGAGGCTTTTGTCAATGTTGAGGAGGGGGTTTAGATTGTCAATTTATTGTTGTTCTTAGTGATGTTCCGTAGTTCACTTTGTAAGATTAATGAAGTCTTCGAATACAAGAGCTCACGACAGGAGTGTTTACAGTCTTTAAGCTTTGCTGCCGAGTGAGGAGAGAGCTCGGACTTTTTTTCTGCGTGGAATGTGAATGGAAATGGTTCTGCTGGTGCACCCCACCAAAAAGCCCTGGCTGGGATGATTTAGTTGGGGATTGGTCCTGCTTTGAGCAGGGGATTGGACTAGATGACCTCCTGAGGTCCCTTCCAACCCTGATATTCTATGATTCTATGAACTTCAGTCTGCATCTTCCAATCTGTTGCCCCACTGATGGATGTGAACCAGGCAAACACCACAACGCCTGAGAAAAGGCTTTTGGAAGGTAACTTTTGGTCCCCGGAGCTGAATAATTGCTTCTAGCTGCAAGCAGTAGAAACAAATTCCGTCACCTTGCATCAATTCTAAATATGTTGCTGATATGTCCCCTCCCCTGTTCCACCTCCGCCCCAGTTTTAGAATGAATGTGATGCATTGGGTTTTAACACTCCCAGGATTCAGTCTGAGGAGTTACGTTGTCATCCTTTTACCAATGCCATTCCAGCTCTTCGCCAGAGTGTATTTTTGATTCAGATTAGTTGAAGACCGATTCACATGTCCATCAGTTTCTCTCTGGATCGCATAGGTCTATATACGAGCGGCAGCTCTGGTGTAGTGAATGGAATGGGAGGCTAGGAGTCAGGATCCCTGGGGTGTCTTCCTGGTTCTGCCACTGACTCATTGTGTGGCCTTGGGCAAGTCACTTAACCACTCTGTGCCTCAGGTTCCTCATCTGTAAAATGGAGATAATGATACTTAAGCTCCTTTGTAAAGCACCTAGAACTCTACAGATGGAAAGTGCTATATAAATGCTAGGTATTATTATATTCCAATATTGAAAAATATTTAGATACTTTCTAAGTGGCAAGATCAAACAGTGCATCCAGGTCTTTGTGTATTTCATCCCTTGTGCTGGAGTGTGAAGATGGTAGCCTGCCTGGGAATAAAACAGTTACGCTTTTTAAAGTATTTCATGTGGGTGTTTTTTTGCTTTAAGTGAATTCAGGATGTAGAAACAGTCTCAGGTGAATCCTGGGAGGACCTAGGTACTTCTTTGCACAGAATCTCCACAGCCCAGGCCTTTCACTTGCGTACTTCCCAAGGTGGGTGGGGGTGTGTGTGTGTGTCTGTGTTTGGTTTTTTAAGTGGGATGGCCACAACACTTTCACCAGTCTTGCTGTGGTGAACACGTGCTTTGACTATTATACTTGCTAATGGTTGAACCTCAAAGGGCTCAGTGGCTGGACGAGGCATCCAAGAGTTTCAGATGCTTTGTAAAAATGAACAGTTTAGATCAAGCAATATCAGTGAGTCAAGTGGCTGGGTGAAATTTAAAAATTTCACCAAGTAGTATCCCAGGAAGACTTTTATGAAGGTTTTTGTTTCCAGTCGCATCAGATATTCAGAAACCACAATAATAATAAAAATGGGTAAAATTTTTCAAACATCAAAATCCTGATTAGGCTCCAACCACATCAGAGAGAGCTCTGTGATAAACAGTGGTATTTTTTTCCAACTTAAAGAATTCCATCCAACAGGAGACAGATTTGCTCACAAGGGAGAGGAGGATACTCTGCGTAAAATCTGAATCTCGAGCAGGGATTGGGGCATTTTGGCAAGCATACCGTTCATGGCCCTGGCTAGGTGAGAAACCAACTTTGCCTGTGGCCCGAATGAGTATTTCTTTCTGTACTTTTAAGGATTGCCCTAGGCTCTACTAGGACCTGGATTGGATTTCATGTCACTTGCACACTAGGTGTAAAAACTGAGCCCATATGACATCAGCTCACTGACGTTAGTGCCAGATTGAAAAACAGAAACTGATTTCTAGCCCTGGTCCAACAGGCCAGCTGTTTTTTTTAAAAAAGACGTTTTCTCAACGGGGAAGGAAGCAGTTAGCAGTAGGTACCGTCTCAAAATTTTCCAGGAACTTCTGCCTTCAGGGTTCCCAATCTGTGGGTGTGTCCTCACGTATGCTAATGTCACAAGACTCTGGACCCCCTCCCGTCTGTGGCACAGAGGTAGGCTGTTTTACTACTGCTTCCAATCTCTAGGTGAAATTGGTCCCTGTGCAGAGGGGGTAGCACAATGTCTATGCACTACTTAAGTCTCTCTGAAGCTCTATTTTGATGAGGTGCATAGGCCTTCTGCTGACTCTCTGTACAGGGCAAACTTCACTTCACTTTCAAAGACCCTTCTTTCTTCTGCTCTTGCTTTGTAACCGTCCATGCAGGATGTTTACTTTTTGAGCATTTTCTGGGCTATTCGTGATAGCTCTTCATATTAACAGGGCAGTATCTTGGGTCTCTTGGGATGACGGTCTCCTCAAGGCCCTCTCACTGTCCTGATGTACGTAGCCCTAGAGGACTTAGATGCAGGGCCGACTGGCAGAATATGTCAGCTCACTTGGTCCGTCTTCTACAGGTTTGTTTCTTTTGCAGACACTTTGAGCAGAGAGCCCCCTGCTTTCCAGGGCCTTCAACCGTTAGCGACTGGAGCTGCCGCCCTCTGTCTCTTTCAGCTGTGTGAGCCATATAGAACCCAGGAAAGGGAAATCCAGCCAGTGAGCCTCTGAGAAGCATCTTTCCTTTTTCAAACTATTCTTCAGCCTTTACAGCTGCCTCCTCCCCATCTCCTTTACCTTAGTTACTGTTGTGGTTCATGTTTGGGGAAGAGGGAGATGCCGGGCACGACGGGAGAAAATATTGGCTCCCTTCAACCATAGCAAATGTGGCCTGTGCTCCGGCAAACGGCCTCTCCCCTCATTGTGGAAACTGCTTTCACAACCGTCTGGCTTTGATGGCCTTCACAAGCGGGTTTTCTTTTCACCTTGGCAACCTGGGACATTTGAGCTGTGCCAAAGGATGCCAAGCCTTCTCCCGTTTCCGCCCTGTTGAAAACCTTTTGCCTTTTTCTTGGTCAGCTGCAAACACAGCTTTTTATTTAACCTGGCAGAAAAATTCCTGGGTCGAATCCCCTTTTTGTAAAGCTGTCCTGGCTGGAAATTTTTGCTGTTTCATTAGCAAAATTATGGCCACTCCCCATGGAAATACAGCCCTTTTTATTGGTTTCCCTGGAAATCCCAGGCAACACCAAAAAACCCACTTTCACGGGACCTGTGGGACACCACCAACAGCAGGAATGTTTTTCATCTGGCTCCACCGAGCGCTCCTGCTTTGTCAAGCATGTAAATACCACAAGATCATAACATCAAATCCATCGATGCTTGCACCTTTTTGGGAAGTTGGTTTTCCTGCTGTGTAGAATATTTCTGTGTAAGAATTCTCCCCATCGCAATCCTTCAGCTCCTTTTCCACATAATCTCAGTTGCCAGATGTTTTTACAAGACAACTTTTCCTGTTGCAGCTAGGTGTGGTGGTTTGAGGACATGGGCAGCAATGTGTGGGGGGTGGGAGTGCAGGTGCATTGCTATAATTTCTGCAGCTCAACAGTGAAGCGGTACCTCAGATGTATACTGTATCAGCCGTGTAAGTACAAAATCAACTGACTGAAGCAGAAAAAGTTTGATTGACTTGAATAGTAGTATTTAAATCTGACTATACCCTAGACTTCCTTTTAAAACTGAGGGAGGGAGGAGCCAAGCAGAACTTCCTCTCTCACTATATTTTGTTAAGCAAATGTATATTGTCTCCCAGGATTGCCCCTGGATGCCCTGATGTAAAAGTTTTCTCTGCAAAGGGCTAGTTGTTGCACTCTGAGAAAAGAGGAGAACTGACTAAACTGCACTGTCAAAGTTTGGAGGGTTCCCCTGACCTCATCAGAGCGCAGGCTTTGTATGGCATTCCAGCTAGCCCTGCAGATTTGTTTTGAAAAAATTAGGCCCAACTCTTTGAAACTCAGATTTGCCTTGCAAATCTATTCTTTGTTCAGAACGTCTTATGTTTATAAGCAACGTGTACTGGTGTGAGGAGGGAGACTTAGTAAGTGGATTTGGGTGTTAATACCTGCATGTAAAGTAGGCACTTGAAGAAAAATGATTTTGCAGTTAAGGTACCGGACTGGAATTCGAGAGACCTGGCTTCTGTTCCCAGCTCTGCCATCGACTGTGAGAGCTTGAGTGAGTGACTTAATGTCTTTGTGCCTCAGTTTCCCTGCCTGTAAAATAAAGTAGGATTGTTTATCCCAATCTCAAGGAGGAGCAATGAGGCTTAGTTATTAATGTTTGTTTTATGATTTGAGACCTTCAGATGGAAAAGGCTATGACCTGTGTGGTCATGTTATGTATAGATACCATGGTATCTGGAGGCTATTATAAATTCACAGGATAGAAGTGCAGTGTATTTCTTCTCAGATGTCTAAATATGCTTTGTGAGTGCTGACCTATACCAGTCAGATGCTGCCCCCAGATGCAGAATTGAGCACCTTGTCTTTAACTCCCAGATTTCTTGGCTCTTCTTTTCACTAATCCAGGAAGTCCTGGTGGTGGGAATCCATGATAACTTTTCCAGTGTATGGAGTTTGCTACCTGAACAGCAACTGGAATACCTCCTTGGTCACTTACTTCCATTCTCCTGTTGTGAGTTTTGAAGGCTGTTCTCAGTATGTTGAAGGTGCTATGTCTGCTTGTGGTGTCTCAGTTTATCTCCACGGCACTGGACTGTGATTCAGCCGTACTTTCAGGGAGAATTGGAGACGACGATCCTGTTTCTCGTTTGGTGTGGAGGAAAAGCTGAGTCAGACATGCATGCAAATCGCAGGGAGTTGTGTGGTGATAGCTACTGAACTGCATATGTAATGTAGGCTTGGTAAGTGAAGTTATCCCCTTATTAAATGGAACTGAAAGGCCTGGTTTGAGCATGCGACTGGGTGCCAAGAGTTCTATTCCCATCTCTGCCACTGGCTCAGTCCGTGGCCTTGGGCAGGTCACTTCACTTCTCTGCTTCAGTTTCTCCATCTGTAAAGTGGGGACAATAATATTAATTTACCTACCTCACAGGAGTGTCGTGAGGATTCATTAGTTACTATTAGTAAATCCCTTTGAGGATAAGATGCACTAAAAATGCATATTTGATGGGGCTGGCCAGGGAGGGCTGAAGGACAGTCCACCAGTGCCACTCCTAAGTCTGCCAGAGGGTCATTCTCTCCTCCTCCTCCTGTTCCAGCTGCTATCAGCTTGGCAGAGAGGCCAAACTGTAGTCCCAAATGCAAACTTCCTCCAAACACTTGGTCCAAACCTGCTTCTTAGTGGTTAATATCATTTGTGATGGGGACAGCATTTCTGATATCTTACTGCTTTAATCCTTTTTTTTTTTTTTAAACGAGAAGTTTCACTCATGGGTTTTAGGTGAAAAGCTAGACGTTTGGATGGACACTGAAATATTCCAGGTTTGTTGGATTTATTGTTTTGGAACAATTAGCTAGGCCTTGTCCACATGAGAGAGTTGGCACAGCTATAACTTGAGTCGGATTTTAAAATGATGTAGTTGAAATAGTGCAAAAGTTGGACACTCATATTTTGGGTTAAGAGTGGCTTATTTTCATTTAGTTAAACCTGCTTCTAATGGTTTTAAACAAAACTAAAATAAGTCTCCGGTTTAACTAGATCACTTTGAATTCTCACCTAAAATTATACCAATGTAACTTTCTCATGTAGACAAAGCTTTAAGGCGCTCTTAAACTGAAATAAGTGTGTTCACACAAGGGGAGTTGCATCCATTTAACTGAATAGGTTGGTACAAGTTTCTTGTGTAAATTTGGCCCTAGATTTATTTATGTGCATTTTTATCTCTCCTGTTCATTTGTATTACAGACGTGGAGCAGGATTTTTCCAACTTAGTACAACATATTAAGAAGGTGCAGGATTCTCTGGGCAATAAGCAAAAATCATGGCATTTGTTCAGGGACACTCGTGTGGATGCAAAATTCTTAAAGAAATCGGATTTCAGAGGCCGTAAAGGGTGAGATTCTGGTCCCTGATGCACTGGTGTAAATTTGGAGACCCTCCATTAACTTCAGTAAACAATCTAACTAAAAACAAACTTATCCTAAAAAAGGTACATTTGGGAAACGATCCCTGTTGGTTGAGGTCTAATGACAGTCTCATAAAAGCAGAAGCTGGATTTTAATAAATAGTGCCAAAGAGTTAATTGATGGATATCTAATGAATATGTAGTGCACAGCTTAATGTCTTGTCTGAGCTGTCCTGAGCCGCACCACTGTAGCGGCTGTGGTGTTAGTGTGAGGGATTAGTGAATACGCCTACGCGGGGACGTGGCATCTCCTAAAGAGGTTCACATTAGTCCCCGCAGTAAATATATGTGGGGACATCCATCTCTTCTGTAAATCCGCTGCAGTCAGTGCTGTTACCCCAGGGGTAAATATGGCCTGTTCTCCAGACTTGGGTGAATTTTATGCCCGGTGACTTTGCTTTCATTCTGAACTCTCTCTTTATTTGAGAGACAAACCATTTTTAGAATTGCTGCTTATTGTTGAGGAAGGAGGAGAGAGAGAAGTCCCTCTTGGGCTTTAAGGGGTCAAAAAGGCTAAGGAGGGGCTTGGATGGAGAGAGCATGGACGTGGTTAGTTTTCTCCAGCACAGGTTTGTCCTTGTCCAATGGCTTCTGGACAAGATGACTTCATTTGAGTCCGATGCTGCTGCTGTTTTAAAATCCCTCCTTGGACAGCAGCCGCCTGAGTGGATTGTTTGGGGTTTTAGAAAACTAATTTTTGTTACAATTGCTAGAATTTGTATTTCTTCAACTTTTTTGTCCTATGTCCCCACGAGGTAGCTGAGATCCCCCCCCGGATCGCTGGCTGTCCCAGCATTCAGGGACAGGACCTCCAGTGGCCCAGCTTAGTATTCCCTCCTCATGAATGGTTATTGGAGTCCCTCCATAATGAGTTTTCAGGCATTACTATATTAGCTGGGTCAGTTTTTTGGTGATCGTTTCATTTGTTTTTCCATTTGCCCTTCCGTTTGGGTGGTGGAAGCTTTCACTGAGCAATGTAGGGCCGGGAGCCAGGCCGATTATCCCAATTTAGGATGATTAATTTTGGAGTTAATTTTTCCTGGTGATCACTAGTGCAGAAATCCAACGCTTCTGGCCTGACAGTCCAGATAGGAGAGGCAAAAACTAGTAAAACTTTCTGGCTCATATTTAGCAGATGCTCTCTGTAGCAGGTTGAGTGGCTCCCTCTATCTGCCCTTTTATCAAAATGCTGAAGGCTCGTAAGCACTACAGTGATGTAAATAATAATAAGCTCTTTGATTTGGCAGCTGCTGTTGGTGCAGTGGATTTTAATGGTCAATGTTAGCTGCTGGGAAACGTAACTAACCCCAGCCCAGATCGATGGCTGTCCATTGCTTTTGGATAGGAGTCCTCAGCAAAATGAGGCAGTATCACCCTCTTTGCAATACAAAGTCTGTCAGTATACAGTGCACAGGCTAAGGATGAAGATGCACATAGGTGACTTTTCCCTTTTTGTTTTAGTGGTAGGCTAGAACCAAATCCATGGATCTAAACACGTCTGAACTTCGAGAAGTTTGGATCCAAGTCCAAACTCGATGGCTCAGGCCCGTCTCTACTTGGATTTGGAGGCTGCAGAAATAGTTTTCCAGTGAGGATGGACCATCAACTCCAACTTCCTCTATCTCCTCACTTTCTGTGAACCTCTTGGGGTTCACCAGTCACTCCAGCCTGGAGCTGGCAGTTGATCCTTCTATAGAAAGGAACATTTCTGAAGAACTGAAAGAGATGTACATAAGCGCTATATAAATAGGTAGAGAAACATAGGAGAAGAGGTAGATGTAGACGCACAGAATTCTGATATATTTGCATGTAAAGGGGATGTTGAGGGTGATGGGTATGAGGTGGGGTTGGGGGGAAAGTGAGGGAGGGAGAGAAGGGGATAGAAGCAATCAGACTCTAGGCAGGATATAGGAACAGAGACAGGCATGGAGCACCCCTCCCAGCTACTCCCCATTACGAGGGCCTGACCTTCATTTTGTTCCTCTGTCCCCACATCAGGACCTGCTTCTTTTTTCCTCTCTAACCATTGCAAATAATTTAAATCACCGAATCATGGAACCAAGATGGCAGCAATGGGATGCATTCAAGCTAGCCGGCCCAAGGAGAGGGGAGCTGCGTGAAAAAGGTGTTTAGCCCAGGCCCTGTCTGGACTGGGAAGGAACTGAGGCTTAGCAGAGAGGAGCAGCCTCTTGTACTGGAGCTAAAAGTCAGTGGGCCCTGGGCCCCATGAGGCACCAGTTTCTATGTGGTCCACAGAGACCTACATCTTCACTTGCTGTTTTGGGTCTTGGCCTTGTGTATGGACTCAGGCGGGGGAGAGGGCCACTGAACGGTGAGCTGGGGAGTGAGCGGGACAAGTCTGTGGCTGCTCAGGCAGTGTCGGTTTCCTCACAGACACATGATAGTTTTGAGGCCCATGAAGTGATCCCAGCAGGACAGAGTCCCAGGGACATTGGGCTGAGATGTGGGCTGAAAGGGTTCTCGCTTGTTTGCTACCTAGCATCTGAACTGAGAGCGATTTTGAAGCACAGAACACCCACAGCATTTACTGTGCAATCCTCAGAGACCTCATAACTACATCTCAGCGTGACCAGGAACAATATGTGCAAGAAACTGATTACTTGTGCCACCAGTCTCTCCGTGTGGCTGCTGGACAGTCGACTGTCAGCGCGGTTTCTCACTTGGCAATACAAAATGGCAGCTTATTTCAG
Organism: Lepidochelys olivacea; assembly: GCF_965140295.1. Lineage (NCBI taxonomy): Eukaryota > Metazoa > Chordata > Testudines > Cheloniidae > Lepidochelys > Lepidochelys olivacea. The sequence goes on along the minus strand of NC_140432.1, from coordinate 11,745,830 downwards.
TATCGGCTCTTAGCAGAGGAGTTGGGTTGGCTTTGCTTCCTGTAGGCTGGCAAGGGCTACACTCTTCCAGCAGGGCTGTGAACTGCCACTGGTGGCCAAGCCAATGCCCCAGGAGGCCTCAGGATATCTTTGAAAGCAGCCTGTCCTGCTTTGTGGTGCATGCATGCATGTATGCAGATGAACATGGTGCGCATGGTCAGGATCCGTGTGCTTGCGTGAAAATGGATGCATGTCTGTATGACTAACCCCAGTGTGTGCATGTGTGGGGGTGATGTTTGCAGTGTTAGATATACTTACACAGTACAAGGAGAATTGAGACTATCTTGCTGCCAGCCACACACTAAGATCTGAGTTTGCTCCCTGTGATGTGCATTGGAGTCATTTGTCAGGAAGTGTGTTGTGGTGGGGGAGGGGTAATGAATAATAGTGCTGTTGTCACTGTTTTGATGTCCATTTAATGGAGAACAAGAGCCGAATTCTGATCTTGGTCTGCGTTTACACTAGTGTAACTCCATTGACTTGACTGAAGTTACTCCAGTCTGTGTGAGAGCAGGTTTCCAGGGGTTCAGTAACCAGGTGCAACTCCCATTGACTTCAGTGAACTTACACTTGCTTATACCACATTTCCACATCTCTGCTTATGTGGTCTACTGACTATCTTACATCCTTGGGTGGAGGGCCTGCATCTGAGCAGCTCTCAAACTGGACTGCCAAAATTGCCTGGCACAGGGAGTGCTGTAGACGGGAAGCATGTAGATGCCTGGGGAGGATTAGGAAAGGCATGTATATAAAAATCCTCTCTACAAAAAAAGCTTTGCTATGTAGTATTTAATGGCACCTCATTTGTTCTCTGACTTTGTTTTTAAAAACAAACACACAAAAGCCCTCTAATATAAAATCCATATTGATTTTACTCTCTGGTCACTTATGAGGTGAAGTGGAACCTGCTCTTTTCAGAAACACTTGCTTCTGAGGAGACCGATGAAAACCTATTGCTTTTATTCCTCAATTTGAGAAATGTAGCATTTTCCATGCCAGATTGTACCACTGGTCAATTGAAACTAGTTCCCTCCCATAGTCATTTATGCCAGAAACTTCAGGGAAAGATGAAAACCCCTATAAAATGGCCTGTTGTCAAGGGTTTTTATTTGGGGTGGTGGGGAGGGCGGGGAGTTTGTGTGGCTTTAGATTAAAAGGCTCGTTACAGCTGAGAAAGCAGCGATGGCATTGGTGTGTAAGGCTATGTGCCCTCAAACTAAACTGGTTTGGCAAGATTGACACACGCGAGAGATTTGTGTAAATTGGAGAGTTAAATTTAATTTGCACTAGTTTATATGTACACACTATTTCACTTTTGTGGTAGGAAAACAGATCGCTGTATGGAATTACGAGTGTCCACCAGGGAATGCTCATAAAGCTTTATTCTGCTCTCCGAGAAAGGGGCTTGAGGCAGTTAAATTTGGATGAGAGCTGGGGAAGCTCGGAAGTGAGTTCAGTTCTTCCCTGCCCTCTCCACAGGATACACTCCATGCGGAGAATGTTCTTAGTCAGTTTGTTGTTCTGTCCCTATCAGCTATTCTTTGAGATGGGGTCCCCCCCGCCCTCTTGTGTGTTAACCTAATAGACTCCTCAATGCCTGAGTGACTGTTCCTTGTCTTTTGTATGGCAATATGTATCTCACCCAGTTTTGCTGGGTAACCTCAGGACATGTGCAATCGAGAGGTCGTGCCCAACCCAAATGCTAATGGCTCTGGGAGTTTGATAAATTCATGGCTTAGGACTTTAAATAGGGAGAGGGAGGTGGGTTGGCCTGGGTCTTGGGGATTCAGATGTTGCAAGCATGCTTTTTGGTGATATGTAAGGATTTTTACATTTAAAAAAAAAAAAAAAAAGGGTGGAGTATTCTTGTAATTCCCAAGTAATGAGGGGTGGTTCTTCCAGCTTCTTTGCTTCAGGACAGAGTGTAAGAGCTGATGAACCACTGGCAACCTCTTCTGAGATCAGGTGGCCTTCAGCTCTCAGGGTCTGGTCCATTAGCTGCCAGTGCATTGCACAATGCATTGAAATACCTCCTGAATGGCTGGAAGCTCTGGGGAGGTATGGAATGAGGGACAGGATGTCACATAGCTACCACTGTGTATAGGCAAGCCTGTTTGTGTGAAGGAGCTGGGAAGCCAGGCCCCTTCCGCTTGCTGGTGGGGACCAGGAATCTCCTTGATCCTCCTTTCATTGCAGGCAGAGCGAGATTTGGAGCTAAAATCTGCCTTCCCAATGCCCCCGTGCGACCCAATTTACCTCTGGATGTAACCAAGGGGAGGAGAGTTTGGCCCAAGGTTTTGAGTGACCAAAACCAAGGTCTCTCTCAACAAAGCAGGAGGGCTTCTTTTCCGTTCCTCTTGAGGGTACAGGATAAAGCTCCCTTGAGAAGCCAACAGACCTATAGGGGCTATACATCTCCCTTGGAAAAGTTGATCCTGGGGCTTGAAACTGCAAGTATATGTCCCCTGTTGTTTCTGAAACACCAGGCAACAATGAAACCGACTTGACGGGTCACAGTGTCTGTATGACCCCATAAATACGTGATCTTTGTGCATTGAAAATGGCATTGTATATACAACGATATAAATAAATATTTACTTTCTATTTTAAAGGGGAAGGGAAATAAATAAGAAGTATTTAAAAGAAAGTACTTTATTAATATGCATCCAAAATGTCCAGGAGGCTAGAGAGAGAGGCTGTCAGAAGTGGAGAGACTCTAACAGCTGGAGCAAAGGTAGTATTTTTGAATTGTGTTGCATTTAGAGTCCTCTACTTCTTCATCCATATATAAATATAGACGTGTGTGTGTGTGTGTGTGTATATATATATATATTTATATATAGTAAATCACATAGTTTGCTTTATTTTTTGTACCCATGCTTAGCTCCGTTTTGAGCAACACAGTGTCTTAAGGTGATCGTGGGCTTTGTGATACAACAGATCTTCTGCGTGGCCCAAACAAAATGTCCCAGCTGAAGGTGTCCTCTGGATCAGGTGGGTCCATTAGGAATTCATGTGATCTTTTACCCTGGCTGGAAGCACAGGGGGTGTTTGGGCAACACAGTCGGTTTGGGTGGCTTCCTATATGAGCTTCAAATCGTTCTGTTCCACATTAGTTCTTGCCATTCATGCCTGTGGTGCAGCATATCTGTTCTGTGAAGTGCATTTAAGTTGTCGCTGTAGTATACTATCACTTCGGAATAAAAGGAAAAATAACGGGGGAGGGGGGGCATGTTTAAAAACCATAAACCAGAGGAGGTGGAATGGCTGATGCACAGACGCACCGGGCCACTATAAACTGGATGCACAGACCTTGTGGAGTATTACAGCATTCGTTTTTGCCATGTGCGCCTTTTGAATGGATATGCAGGCTTATGGAGGCCTATTCTAGGAGGTGTCTTGTGAGAGGAAAGGGAATCTGCTGCTAATGTGAATTAGGACCGACTGCAATGAGGAGAAGGTGCTTGTAGCTGTATTTCTGCTTTAGGCAGCGTTTGACGTTTGTTTTTCAGAGAAGTGAATTTGTACTTTATTTTTAAAGCTGTTTATTGGAAAACAAATGAGCCTTTTTGATGTAGATTAAGAAATCCAAGTCCTTAACACCTCCTGCAATTACCATCAGAGTGGGATGACTGTGTTTTCACCACCCAGCCGGGCAGCCTCTGCATTGGATGAGCTGGCTCTGGAATGACCTGAGAGGGAAGGTTGGATTTGGCAATGTTGAAGATGATACTGTTCCATAGATCTGTTGTGGGCCCCTTCTGAGCTTCTCCAGATGTAGTAGGTCTTAGAAAGGGTGTGCCATTACCTCGTTATGGTTTCCATTGGTTACCAAGCCTTGTAGGCCCTCTGTCTTCTAAGAATGTTTGTTTGCCTTTCCAAAACCTGCAGAGAACTCAGCATCTAATAACAGCAGATTGGGGCTGGGGGCAGCTGTAGCTGACATTTAAAGAGCTATTTTGTTCAGCACATTGGACTGGAACAGCTCTCAGCAGCTACAGACTTTGTCCACTGGAGGCCTCCAGCTTTCAGGGGATCCTCAGTGGAAGCAAGGCTTTAAGTGGATTTAATTTTTGTAAGCTTGGGAATGCCATGGAGACTTTTGATGTTTGCAGGGAGTCCCTCGTGTGACCTCTAGACAGACTCAGTTGGGGGCATATTGTCTGTAGGTTTCACCCGTATCGTGGAATTCAGTTGCCCACTGTAGCAGGGCATCATCTCTCTAGGTACTTTATATACCTGTTCTAAAAGGATCGTAGACTTTGAAGCCTCATTAGGTATCCTCTGGGACTGCCGTTTCCTGTCCCTCTCACCAGGCTGTCCAAAGCCAAGGTGTCCTGTCTATGGCACAAGCAGAGATCATTTCAGAGGTGTAGTTTTTAGCTCACCACAATTCCTCTTGGCCAGCAGGGTGAATTCCATGAAATAACACGCAGTTCCTGAATGAAAACAAAACCCCACTCCCTTCCTACTGGAGTTTTAAAGGGGCAGGACTGATAAGTGCGCTGCAGGTACAATAGAGTCGACTACTGAAGTTTTTTCAATTTTTCTTCAAAGCAATATTGAACCAAACAAAAAAAACATGACTCAGAATTTGGGTGAGAGAGAAGGCATGTCAAGGCTGAAGGTAATTTCTGAATGATGTGAAAGACTGTTTTTTAAACTTAAGGCAAGGATCCTTACTCTGGGTTTCCATTGCATGTTCCCACTGCTGCCTCATCCCAGTCGCATGCACATAGATTCCACAGGCAGAAAAGAGTAGAAGATGGAACTGAGATCTACAGTGCAGTTCAGAAAGACGAGTTTTCACAATGCTGAAAGAGGGATTATCTGTTTGCCAGGTGAGCCAAACAAACTGTGGCTCCATTGAGGCTAGCAGCAACAGTCCTGTGGTCTTCTCTAAGACCAAGGATTGGCACCAGACCTTCAGAAATGTGTGGCCAGGAATGAGCAGTAGGAAGTCCTGAGTTCTAATCCTGACTCTGACACTAGTTTCCCAGAGTGCCTTTGGGCTTGTACAGTGGGAACCAACCTTACCTGCTTACCTTGTAAGGTTGAGGATTAATGAGCTAATGTTTGTGCAGAGCTTTGGAGCTGGAATCTTGGCTTTGAGTAAGTTCTAAGTATTATTATTGTGGACTTGAGGCTTCTAGCGTTTGGCTCATTCTACCTCTTATTCTCTTCCTGTCTTTGGGCATCTGACTCTGTGGGAGTCAGTGGGAGTTTTGCCTTTGACTTCAGTGGGAACAGGCCCTAAATGAATAATGGGGAGACATTTGTTCCCATTAAGCTCTGAGGTCGGAGGCTTGGTCAGAACCCGCAACAGGTCCAGTCTGCGTTTTCTTGGGAATTGTCTGACTTTGATAAAGAGAGGCTGAGCAGGTGGCCAGATATGGGGCAAAGGGCCTTGCCCTTCACTTGGAACCAGCAGAAATGTGGCTCCGAGAAGTGGAAGCATGGACAAGAATTCTGGGCCTACCTAGCCTGGGCTCTGGCTGTGCTCCTCCCATCGTTGGCCCCGTAGCCTGACTCACTCACTGAGAGCTGTTCCGACTCCCTTTGATGTGGCCATGTAATTCCCACAGCTGAGTCCACGTAGAACTTTAAATGTTTGGTCTCTTCCTATTGGATTTTGGTCCAAGTGTGTGTTCTTTGTGGGTGACTTTCTCCCCACTCTGCAGAGAAACCAGGCCGGCCATGAGTTCACGAGCATGATCTAAAACCTGAAAGAGGCCATGTAAATGCCCATCCTCTCTCAGGCTGGGTCACTTCACGGAAACGGCTCTGCCAGGGCCACCAGTGGGACAGGCGAGTTGCCTAGGGCAGTGGAATTTGTATGTATTCTTTGTGATGTTGACCCTGTGGCTATGAGAGGCATGCAAGCTCCAGATGTCACACTGATCCGTGCTCACGCAGGTTAGGGAGCCTGTTCTGCCCACATTCCTTCAGTTACTTGTCATGGGGCATTCTGGCCTCCAGCTTTGAGAGCCCAGCCAGCAATAGTCTGGCTGACCTGAAAAGCAATGGATTGTGGTCAGAGAAGCCCTTTGTGTCCTCCCCGACCCCAGATCATGCCTGGCTTCAGAGGAGCTGCCACTGTTGATGGGGCAGGGAGGGATGCGTACTTGAGGGAAACATAATCACCCTTCTCCTCCATACTAAAAACTGCTTGCAGTCTTCTCTTTTATGTATGGCTTCCCAGCTAGGGGAAGGGAACAATCAGGAGGAAAAAGCAATGGTGTAAACTGCAAAATAGACCTCAAAACTTTTCCATCCCCTTCCTTACCCCAAAGGGGCTGTACGTCAAGCAAGTAGGTAACCGAGCAAACAGTAAGAAACCCACTGGAGGTGGCCTAAGGGCAATCTCCATATAGAGCAGGCTCCAGTCCCTTTCTCAATATCTTACCTTGGGAAATTTCTTTAGTCCCCAAGAAGGCACTGCGGCATGGTGGGGCGGTATTGTGAACCAGCCCAGTAAGCTATACTGCGCTGCTATCACCGACTTGTCCAAAATGCGCCCAGCACACCAAGCTCTGTGCCAGGGCGACCCCAACCGGCGAAAGCATGAATGTAACCCGTTCAGGAAGGATAGGGACACTAGGAATTCAAGCCCTTCGAAACGGTGCAATTTCTTTCTTCAGTGTCACCTGTTAGGTTTCTTGGTCTTCTATTCTTTTTTTTATAAGGGAGTGTTTCCAGTTACAAGTCAAGATTTGTTCAGCACCAATTGCTAAGAGAGCAAAGAAATACATGTTAGATGGCACTGATAGATTGCATTGATTAGCAGAAAATATGTGAAACACTAACCAGTAAGGACAAGGACTTCCCCAGTCACCTTGTTCTCGGGCTGGGTGGTTTACCATGCACTTTGAGTGTGGGACACTCAAATTGCAGTGTTTTTTGTTGGGGGCAGGGGTGTTAGCAGCTTTCTTGTTCCCCCCCCCCCATTCCCCTCTATCCCAGAAATCACTTACAGAAAAAATAATGGCAAAAAGACATTTACAAAGCACACTTTCTACAGTAATATTATTAACCCTCTTGATGCCAAATGCAAACCAACGGCGCCTCGTTTCCAACCTGATGCGCTAGGGTTCAGGGAATAATCTCGGAGACGAGTGCCTGTCCGCTTTCTTTTTTACACCCAAGCCCCGGTGCCCATCTGTTGTACCCACTTCAGACGTCGTGCACGTTTTTGTCGCGCTTCTTGCAGCATGAAGCGTTTGGGGGATTTGCTTTAAATGGATGTTCTGGGAACTTGAGGATTTTTTAAAACCTTAAAAGGACAAATAAGAGGGAGGGGGAGCGAACACAGTCGAAAAGGTGTTTCAGTAAGGGCCCCGCTTCTGGTGCCCACAGTGAGCCTACATCTAAGCCCCCTATAGGATCAGAAGTAAGGGAGGGTGAGTTTACAGCTTTTCCTGAGCTCTCCTTTGGCTTCCATCTACCATGTGGCTGCTTGTTTGGAGTGCTCCATCCATCCTCCTGCCCAGAAGCACTTAAAGGGCCAATCTTACTTTTCAGGTCCCAGTCCCACTCCTGCTTCTGCCCAGTGTTGTTCACAAAGGCCAGTGCAAGGCATGAGGGCTGCCGACTGCAGAATGGATCTGGACGGGCTAATGATCTTGGGGATGCCTTTTTCCCCTTCAGTTTGTTCCCTCTATGGGCTTCACATACACGTCCTCCCTTCTCCCCCATGGTCAATAACTACGTAGGCTTCTTTTTAGAATGATCCTGCTCTGGGGCAAGGAAGGAGTGCCTAGCATTCTTAGTCTCAAAATTTAAGAATAGCCAACTTAGGACTTTCTGTGTAACTGTGGACTTTCTGTTTGGATTTCTCTTGTGGGAAAGCCCTACAGAATTTTAATAACAAATGATCACCTTTCTATTGGTCTCTTGAGTCATCATATGGAGTTTAATAGAAAATTATATCCTTATAGAATTCTGTAGGATAGTTTTGAAACTCCTATATAAAGCTTATCATTTTTCTATTCAATGTGATAAGTTTTTAGAGTCTGTGGAACCCTGTTAAATTTCCATAGGCCCCTATTGGTTTAATTCCCTGTTAAACCGGTGGGATTTTCTTTAGAACGCCAAGTGATCTTCTGTTGTGTAGGGTCTTTTTTTATTTCCTTTTTTTTTAAACTTGCCTATATTTACAAATGACTTTAACCCTTGAAGAGACCATTCAACCTAGTTTCCATTTCTTGAATGTCGAGTATTACAATGTATAACACACATTAGGGTGCTCTTTGGTGCTGTTTTAAATGGTAGCCAGTGGGACTGGCTTTTTTAATAACAATAGTAATAAAAGAAACATTAGTCCCACTGGTTCCTTAATGTTTGTTGTTGTGGTTTTCTTTCTTTTTTAATAACCGTTAGTGATCTGAACTGAACTTCTGTGCTATTGGTTACTGACATGTGCACGTCAAACGCTTAGCCGCTCTGTCGGTGTGGTGACCGTGCTGGTGGCGATTGCGAGTTGGGGTGGCTGTGTAATAATTTAACAATCGTTGGACTTTGTTTTCCTTGTGTTTTTAAATTGCACAGATGCACACAGCAAAAATATTCGACCTGAGCCCGAATGGCAACTAGAGGGTTAATTTTTAACTTCAGGTATGATTTTCAAGAGAATAAAATTAAAAAAAAACAAAACAAAAAAAAAAACCAGAACACTATTTTTTCAGTAAGCTTTTTTTTTCCTGTAAACAATTTAGAAATAAATCCAAGACATGATGGTGCTGTACCAAAGCCTTATACAAAACTTATTCTGCGCTCTATATAATCTCTCTATAGCTGTATAGTTGCTCTCGGCCTCTGTTTTTGTGAAGGTCTGTAAAATACCAGCAGGGAGCAGTAAAGACTGGGACTTGGCCCTGGAAGTTTAGCCAGCAATGGTGTTTTGTCACTTGGGAGCCAAGGGCAGGGGGCCTCATTTCTGCTGTGGGAAGAGATTGGTCAAATTTTATTCAGTCCCTGACTTTGTAACGAGGGGAGGAAATGGGGATGCTCTCCCCAACTGGGTGCTAATCTGTTCTTGGCAGGTAAATGTAATCTCCTGGGGGATCCGGACGACAACTCTCTTTTTTTTTTTCCCCTCTCCCAGGAAACTGACTATGCAGAGAACCCCCAGGAAGCTGAGTGTTTCCCTTTTAAGAGTCTTGAGGGCCCAATTCATTTCTCTCACATTGATGCATCCTGCTTTTGATGTCAGTGGATGTGCCCAGGTGTTACAGAGAAGGGAATTTGGCACTAGTGGGAATACAACCAGCTGGTACTGAGAAATCTTCCAACTCAGCCATTCTGGCACTATACCTCATTTGGCTAAAGCAAACACAGACCTTCCATGGTTCTCTGTCAAACAATGTCTAGCCCCCCAACACTTCCTTTCTTGCCCTATCCCAAATGAAGAGCTAACCTGTTTGGCATTCACTGGAGGCAACTCCTAGTTGCTTCTAGTTTGGTGGCTCTAAGCAATAAACCCGCTCTGTTTGCCAAGGATGTTGGCCCCTTAGGTACCTGGACTACTGCCACTTTAAAAACATAGTCTAATAAACATTGGAGGAAAATTAATTTGAAGCCCTACCTTAATGTGACTGGCTTGTCCCTAGACCTTCACTTGCTGGTATTTTAAGGCCTGCTGAATACTAAACAACTCATCACCAGTAACATTGCATGTCCATAGATGGATTTTTTTAAAATATACCCAGTTAAGAAATTATGGCAGTGTTGCAATGTTAAATAAAACTAGCCATTCTGTAGGAGAATGATGGATTTTGGAATTGATAAAGTTTAACATTTAATTGCTCCTCATGTAACATTACTTTGCTTCAGAAATGTTTTGTATTTTGATATAAATAAATATTTGCTTAAAAAATGCTGGCATGTGGGGTCATGTGCTCTTGTGAAATCCCTTCCATCCTCTAGTGACCTCTCCCCAGTCCATGTTCCCGCTGATGAGACTTCGGGAATATTCCATCAGTGTCCTGTAGGTCATGTTGAGTGAATCTTCCCTGGTTCATGTGTTGTTGCTACCATTGGGGTAAGTGACTGGAGAATTCTGTTTTGGCAGCATCTTATAGTCACGTTACCCTCGTGCGGCAAAAGTGTAAATGATGAGACCGGGCTCAAGAGAAGAAACTGAACTGAAGTTCTGTGCCTGCTGTCCCCTCCCTCTCCTTTGCTCCCGCTGCCTCTCCACAGCCTTAAACAAAGAGAGAAGGTTCTTGGTGTCCCAGGTGTTGACATAGCTGGGACACCGCTGGCTATTACCCAGTGCTGCCAGATCAGTCATGGCAGCAGTCTGACCTTTCAGAGGAGCCCTGGGAAGTGTATGGGAATGGACACCTGGAACTGAACTAAACTATTGGTTCCAACCTTCCTTTTCTTGGAATCCCCCTTCCGATAGACTGGTGGGCGTACCCGCCTTCTGCGTCTCCTCAGGTAATGCCCTGGCACAGTTACCGTGTCCCCATGTCTTTTTTTTTTTTTTTTTATTGCCATCAACCACGCAATCGTTCGCTCGAATGAGTTAATGGCAGCTTGATCACCTACCTTCCAACCATGCCGTTAAAAGCAGAGCTTCATTTTTGTTCTTGCTCCAAATATGAAAGCCCAACCTTTTGAAGAGAGTTGAGCAGTTTTTCCTGTACAAGTATCTCTCCATCAAGGCATGTCAAAAGAAAACACAAGCCCTTTTCTATTGCGCCCAGAGCTTAGGGAGCAAGGCCCTGTACTAACAGCAATTATTTAGCAACTTTCAACCTGAGCGATCCCTACATTCTCTCCAAAACCTTTACTGGAACCACTTTGCCCACTGCTGAAATGCAGACTCCTCTATTGTGGGATAAGACCGCTGTTTCCACAGCGTCATGACACAACTGTTTGGGGGCAGGAAGTGAAGAATCCTGGAGAAACTGCTGCAAGGATTTATGGGGGTAGACTGCAATCCTGAACAATACCTAGCTAGCTAGACCCTGGAATGCCCTCAGGGGAATGGGGTTCATGCCTCATCTTTTATGAAAAGTGCCAGGGGATCTTTAATGGCCAGTGCCTCAGTTTTATGTATCTTGTGGAAAAGATGGCACCTCCAGTAGCACAGTGCCTCTGAGCACTATGCTGGGGCATTGGCTCAACGATGAGTCCGTGGAAAGTGGATCACCACCCCTTCCTGCAGCACCTGGGGGTTCCTTCGTACCTTCCACGAGGAGTAAAACATCTTCCAGTAAACACACTTGCCACAGAAAGCGTTGGAGGGCCCCAGGGCTCTGGCCTGGGATTTGTAAGACCTGAGTTCAGTTCCCAGCTCAGCAGCGAACACCATGTGTGACCCCGGGCAATCACCTTGTGCCTCAGTTGCCTCATCTGTAAAATGGAGAGAGCACGTCCCTCCCTGACAAGGGGCTGGGAGGATAGAGCCTGGGGGCTGAAAGGACTTAAGTGACCAAATGCCACTGAAATTCAGTTAGGCACCTAATGCCTCCCTTAGGTGCTTTTGGAAACCGGTGCAGTCCTTCAGCACCCCTGGTGAGGGGAGCCTACATCCCACAGAGGGGAGGAGCCCAGTAACTTCCAAGGAAGGGCTTAGGGGCTTCAGAAGGGAGAATCCCTGCTTAGAAAACACAGGAGCCTCCTCCTGGCTTCTTTTATGAGTGGCGTGGGGGGCTGCACAGGGAGGCAGTTGGCTGCTGCCACCTACCATTGTCACAGCACCGGCGGTTGCTGTGTCACGGAGCCTGGTGATGTAACAATGCTGCCCCCTCAACCCGGAGTCTGACTGCAGAGGCCAGTTCCTGCGGAAGAGGGGAACTGAGGCGGAGGGAGGGCTCGCCTCCCAGGGGAGACGGTCCCCTAGGATGATTATTTCCTCTTGGGCTGTGTATATCTTGATGTGTAAATCGGTTGGCCGTCGGTTCCCACCCAGCAGCGTGCAGGTAAGGGGGCGATGGGGTTATTCTCTGGCTTAGCTGTGAGCTCCCCATTAGGCTGGGGCGGGGGAGGGGGGATGCACAGGGTTCATGCCAGCCTCACCCTGTCTGATTCCTTGCAGGACATTAAAGTTGTGGAGACCGAGATGCTGTCCGTGCTAGAGCACTGGCTGAGGAAGGTGAGGATGTGAGCCAGAGAGTAGCAGCATGCCCGAGTTAGTGAAATCCTAGCCAATAAGACACCAGCAAGGACGGTAACCAGGGAGCGGGTTACTTTGTTAGCACCCAGATGGTAAAGGGGGGCACTAAGCCCCAATGAAATCAGTTCAGTGCCTGGACACTGAATTGGGGAGGATTTTAATACCTACCTACCTTGCTAAGCCTAGAGGTGGGGTCGGGGGCAGGATCAGTTCCTGGATCTGATGCAGAAATACACTACTGCTAAGTGGGGGCATCCTGGATTTTAATGCCTGGTTACCTGGATGCTAACTAGGAGGTAACCACATTGAATGCCCGGTTGTCTGGATGGGTACAGACCAACGGGCCTGGTTTTGGTGCCTTGGTACTTGGATGATAACCAGGACGGAGGGAAGAAATATGGTTTTCATGCCCATCTGGCTCAACATCGGGGCTGTAACCACCCTTGTTATGAAAAAGAAAATCTTGGTGAGGAGACTGTCCCACAACACAGTGGAAGAGCTTGCATTTTTGATCCTCAGCTGTTAAATGTCCCTGATGGTATTCTGGGGACTTTGGTTCAACTCTGCTTGGAGAGTACTTTAAGCCAAAGGCTCTGAGGTAATTACTTTGCCTCAACAGACATTAACAGTGGATCTTCTTATTTGATACACACCCAACTAGGAGACTACATTCTAGCCTTCTAAGAGGACTGGTGTGGCAGGTTCCACTCTTCCACCCCTCTGTGTTCCGAAGAGGGGATGGTACCTGCTGGGAAGCAAGGGGCCCAAGTGTTTTTCCCTAAATGGATAGTTGCTTTGTTATTAGCTCTCAGTTATAAAGAAGTATAAAGTAAAACCCCAAGTGCCTAAGAGCCACTGAGGTCTGATACCTGCACAGTTCATTCTAGTCACTGCTCTCCCTCAGGAGTTGCAGGCAAAGCTGCCTAGGAAAGATATTACTATTTTGCTTCTCTTTCAGATTGAAGAAGAAGCTTCCAAGATCTTTAAGCAGAAACTGGAAAACAAGGCAGAAACCAAAGCAGAAACCAAAGTGACCCTTTCTGCTGGCCAAGATTCAGGAATGATAAAGTCACAGGTATCTCCTTGGGACAGTGTCCAGGGGGCGGTGTGTGGAGTGAGAGGTGGATGCGTCCTATGACGCTGTACAGGAGAAGGTGGAAGAAGCAGAGTCCGTGTGGCATATCCCTAGTTTTAACACACTTCTCTCATGGTGCTATGGGTAGGATGGGCCAGCATGTCCAGTGGGGTTACACCAGGGAGGCATTAGGTGCTCCAATACCTGAACAGTGGGTGAGGTCTGAGAACTTCAACAGAATAGGAAACAATACTCTGTTTTCCCTCTGCTGTTGATACCAAGCATGGCTTTGCCAGTGAAACCATAGCAGCTACAGATGGCTGGACTGTCTGTCATCCCCTGGAACTTGGTTTAAAACATTCCTTGTATACACCAAACCCCTTAGGCAGCTGGGCCAGGTTCCCAAGGGCTCATTGCTCCCATTCAGGGCCAGGTTTTCAAGAGTTTTTTTCCTCCCTCTTTGGCATCCTCCAAACAAGGGCCACATTTTCAAAAGTGCTCAGTAGCCAGCTCCTCCCGGCCTGCCACTTATGTGCCGAACTCTTTTGAAAATCTGGCCCTTGCTGCTTAGAATGGAGTCCTTCTCCACAGAGGACAAACTTCCCAAGCAGTAATTCCCGTCTTCATTTTGGTTTGGCTCACTGTTTCCTCCTTCTGCAGTTTAAGGGGCTAATCAAATATCAGCTACAAAAGTACAAGGTGATCCGATAATTTGAGGAAGGCTTATCCTCTTGTGTAGGCAGCATTATATACAGATAGGTAATTGTGTTATGGTTTTCCTCATCTTCCTCTGAAGCATCAATTGCCAGAAGCAAGATTTAGTGACTGGTCCAATGTGCATTGAAATCAACTGAAAGACTCCCATTTGACGTCCACGGACTTTAGATTAGACTCTTAGAGCGTATAAGGCAAGGGACTGTGTGTGTGGTTGGGTTTTTTCACCATGCACATCAATGGTTCCCTATGATGCATAATGATGTCAGGATACAGACTTGCTTCAGCAGTGGTTTGATCCGGTATGGCAAATCCTGCTCTCCCCCTATGTTCCACGTGAACTTGAAAAGCAACCTTTCCACACAACTGAAATGTCACCCCTGAATGCAATGCAGTAATAGGCACTGCTCAGCTGCATTTGGCATTCACCATTATGATCTCATTAATGCTGATACAAAGTAGATAGTAAAGGGCTTTTTGTTTCTTCCTGGTGAAGACTCTGAGCTGCATTTCATCCTATTTCCCTTCATGCCAAGATTTTGCTGCTGTGAATAATAAGATCTGCTCTCCCCCGTTTTTCCTAGACTGTTCAAGTCTCTAGCACGAAACTGCCAGTGTCCTCATCTAGCCACGGTCTTCTGGAGGAGAGGACAAAGATCCAGTTCATAAGATGGAGGTAGAGTCCCTTGTACCTATCCCCTGGGAAGAGGCAAAGGGTCTGATTCTGCAAGGTACTGAGCTGGCGTAAGAAAGCAGAAGCCCCGTTGAAGTGAGAGGTGGGAAAAAGAGAAGGCAATGAGCATCAGTGGGAGCCAGGATGCTCCGGCCTGGACCAAAATACCAGATCTTCAGCTGGTGTACATCGCTGCGGTGAACGAAGTAGAGCTGTGCTGATTTACGCCAGCTGAGGATCTGGCCCAAAGTGGGCAGTGTTTGGTCATGGAGCTGTGGAGTTTATATGCAACTATATTGCAATGTATTAAAAAAAAAATCGCAACCTTTTACAGCATCATGCTTACATGTCAGCAATTTTGATCTCTTAGGTTCTACTAGAACTAACGAGGAGCACTTTTATCTTGGAGGATACAGTCCTCCCATTGGGTACACTGGGATAACACAAAGATTGGGGACCTCCGCAGAGCTGGGCTTGGGCGGCATGCTGGATGGTTTTTATTGGTGACCACGCCAGCGTCATAAAACCACCTGAATGGACTTGTGTGGTTCTTGCAGTCACACCCGGGTCTATCGAGTATCGAGTGACATCAGGAATGAAGCCATGCGGGAGAGGCTGGAACAAGTGCGAAACAGGTGAGATCCTCTTGGCAGGTCCTTTAAACACCTGCCAGCCCATACTCAGGTCACGCCCAAAAGGCACCAGGTGCTGCCCCCATCCACTGTAAGACACAGTCCCTTCCTCAAAGAGCTCACACTCTCGGTGCTGAGCACTCTGGATTGTGTGCCGTGGGACTAGGCACGTGCTGGAGTGGGGCCAGTGTGGTGGAGCCCTAGGGTAATATTGTCAGGATCCTGGGAGAAGGTCAGCAGGACTAGGGGTAGGCGCTTGGAATCCCAGAGCCAGTATCGGGGTCAAGAGTCAAGCTGAGGTTCGAGTCAAGATAAGGATCCGAGCTGGACGCAGAGTCAAGAATCCAGCTGAGGGGCAATACCAGGTAATGGGGTCGGGATCCCAGGGGTCGTTCGGGAATCGGAGGCGAGATCAGTACCGGGAGCTCAGAAACAGAGAAGCAGGCCGGTGGTGGAAGCTAGCTCTGTTGCCTGGACACATCCTGGTATGCCTTGCTGGCTCTTCTGACAAAGAGGCGTACCAGGACTGCTAAGACCATGCTTTCAGATCACTCGAGGTGGAACTTCCTGTCGTGTTGAGCCTCTGCAGATTGTGGGTTGCCGGGAGTGGCCAGGTTACAGTTGCTGCTGCATGGCACTGTGGGGATGTTGGTTGCCGAGTAGCCCTGCAGGTCTGGGTTCAAGTTCTGCTGATCCTTAAAAATATGGATGTGTAGCCAGATACTCAGAGTGGGCCCCTAGTGAAAACTTTGCCAGGCCTCCATAATAGGGAGAGAATTCAGACATGTTTGCTGCTGTTCAGATTTGTCACCCCTTGGAAATCCAACAAAAGTCCTCGAAACTAGGTGTTCTTCCAGAAGAAGAGTCCAAGTTCCCTGGCTATCCAGAGTCTTCATTGGCTAGAGAGATCAAGCCAATGGTCACCATGCTACTACAGCTGTTCTTCTAGCTGGAAATTAACCCCTTGTCTCCTTTCGCACAACAGAAGAACAAGGGGACTTTCAATTAAATTGCAAGGTGGAAAATTCAACTCTGATAAATACTATTTTCTCTCAACATGTGATTAGATTGTGGAACACATTGCCACAGGATGCCATTGAGACTAAAGAATTAAAGAGGGCCAAACATTTCTCTGGATAAGAAAAATATTCAGTGTTCTAGTTAATGCAAAAAGAAAAGAATTTCGCAAGGGATAACAACTCCCTGCTTTAGGGTTTAAGCCAGGCTCCAGTGATTTGAGGATGGGGTGAGGCCTTTGTGGGGGCTGGAGGGCTCTTGCACCTTCCTCTGAGGCATCTGGTTCTGGCTACTTTTAGAGACAGGATTCTGGATTAGATGGACCGTTGGCCTGCACTCAGATCTTGCAGTGATGGGCACCTGTGCAAAACCGTGAAATGGATGGATAGAAGTTCTCCCCAGTGCATTGCTGGGTCTGACACCTCCCTATAACTTGTTTCTTCAGCGTGTCCCAGGTCATGCTTCAAGCAATGCAGAACAACAGGTCGAACACTGATATCCGAGCCACCCTTTCGAGCTAAATACAGCAGGTAAGGCATGTAGGCCAGGTAGGACATTGGAGAGGAGTCTCAACTCATTCCTTGATTCAGTGCTCCGAGCTTCCTCAAACCTGCCACCTCCATAGACCTGACCCTACAGAGTGAACCCTCTGTTCCTGAGGTTAGAAAGGAGCTTGCTCTCCAGTTTAGTCCAGCCCTGAGTTTCTTCTGATCACTGCTTCACCAGCTGGCTTCCCCCAGCTAGTTCCTGGGCTGAAAGTAAACTTAGGTCCATGATGAAGGGTTAACATTTGTACTGAGACATGTAGGTCCAAAAAAGCGAGTGTCAGGATAACAAATAAAAGCGATTTTTCCCCAGAGTGAATCATGCCAAGATTCCCTCCTGGCCTCTGTTGCTGGTGCTGCAGACCTGGGGCAAGACAAGTTGTGACCTCATGTCACACCTGGCCTAGGCATCCTGGGGCATCTGAAAGTTGAACCCTCCTGGTGGCTCAGTGGAACCTCGCTGGCTTTCTCTCTCCTATGGGGAACCTCAGGGCACGTGGTCCCATGCCATCCTGGCTGGCTAGTTTGGGATCGTGTCCCCTGGCATTCTAAGCCACCCAGGGGGCTGAGAGTCAGCCCACCTAAATCAAGTTCTACCTGGAGCTGCTTCCTGTCAAAACCTGACTGTGGCCAGGGAAGCCATCCCAGCCAGCAGCTCGTGGCCATGTCAATCTGTGAGGGCAGGGCCAGAGGGAAGGCACCAAGGTTCTCTTCTGTTGTCTGGGGCATGCTTGACTGGGCCTTGCACACTACTTTGCCCTGGCTGATAAGTGGTGATTCTGTCCTGCTTTGCTTTCTGTTCTCAATGGGCCCCGATGGCTGTTCACCAAGAATTCAGCGGGGGTGGGGGGAAATGCCGATGGTTCTGGGGTCTCTTTGTATCTTGACCCCCAAAGTCAAATGCCGGGTTCTGGCCTTGGCTCTGGTGGTACATAGGGGACGGAAAGGAGCTGCCATGACCCCAGGGCAAATCCCCACCTGCAGAGAAACGCAATAGATTCTGGCATACGCTCCAGGGCTGGTCTAGCTTATGCTGGGGGTTGTACTGCCCTCTGGAGCAGGGAGTGTCCAGGAGACACAGAGGTGGTTCAAAGCCACCTTTCTCATCCTCCTCCTCAGCTGCCACTCCTGCATGATATCTCCCAAGAGGCTCAGCGCAGAATCTAGCCCAAAGCCTGATCCCTTCAGTAAGATATTGGGCCCTGCCATGGCCTGAGCCAAGCTGACTAGCTAAGCAGCTCTGAAACTCAGGACCCTTTAAGGTGAGCCGAGCTGGGCAGCCACATGCTGAGGCCCCTCGGTGGCCATGTTTGAAGACGTTGGCTTTGACATTCCCGTGCCAGTGCGACACAAGACAAGAATCCTTGTCTTCCCTATGGGGCAAGGAGGCTTAGAATAATAGCATATCAGGGTTGGAAGGGACCTCAGGAGATCATCTAGTCCAACGCCTGCTCAAAGCAGGACCAATCCCCAATTTTTGCCCCAGATCTCTAAATGGCCCCCTCAAGGATTGAACTCACAACCCTGGGTTTAGCAGGCCATTGCTCAAACCACTGAGTATTCTTCCCCCTACTATGTGAGACATAGGTGCTGGAACTGGCTCGAAGTGGATTCCATCATAGACCGGGTTTATTTACAGTTTGGTTCAATGGCTCTCAGCACCTCCCACTACACAAATTATTCCAGCACCCTTGTTATGAGAAATCATTAGTGAGTGGGATGCTGAGGTCAGCCAGGCTCCACTCTTGGGGAGGGTCCCTGGATGTGGAACACGCTTTCCCTGGACATCCAGCAGAGACTGATTCCTCTGACCTGTAAGGTACGGTGCCAGGTCTCACCTCCCAATGAAGCATTCGTTGGCCTGTCGATCATTGCAGACCCATGTACTAAGGCTGGCGAGGACTGTTTGCAATGCCTGGCCTGGAGCGATGCTGTTGAATTTTTTCATGGGCCCCCAGGCCATGGTAATCAGGGCATAAAACCCATTAAATAACGGAAGTGCTTTGTCATCCCTGGTGCAAGGCGCTAATCCCATTTACCTCCTTAAGGTCCTGTCCCATTGGCCCATCTGATGCTGTAACTCTTACTCACCACTCCTGCATTTTCTTTTGCAGCGTTTTGTCCAGCCTGGGGCTCCTGCTGCAGAGACAGGCTGCATTTGAAGTTTTTCCTCCAACCATTTCAGAGCAAATCTGGCGAACCTAGTGTTAACTCCCGTTTCGTAAACCTGAGCTGGTCATAAAGATACTTGTTATGTAGAATGTACCCTGGTCTGCTGCTGTGCTTCTGTCTACCCTGCTCTAAGGTGAAGCGGTATTCGAGTGGGGAGTCTGTGAGGCTCTCTGGCCTGCTTAGCAATGACTGCCCACAAGATGGGGATGTTTACTTGCAAGATGGCAGTGTAGAGAGAAAGAAGAGGGCTGATGGGTATAGGGGAAGGCGAGGGAGGACGTGAGAGAAGTTGAAAGACGAATAAGGGAATATGCACGTCTGTAAAAGACCAGAGGTTTCCCTCCTCTGCCATGTTCTGCCTGCCTGCCCCCTCTCTTCTGTTTGCCTGGTAGTAAGTGCCCTAGGTGCTTTCCACCTATGTAAGAAGGGACAGACCCTGCCCCAGATGCTGACAGTTTAAGGCTGGACCGAAGTTAGGGAAAGAGGAAATCCTGGTTCTTTATCAGTGTCAGTGGGAAATGTTTTTAAGGGACTGAAGTGGGAAGGGGCCTGGGAAATGAACTCCTGGATCAAATGGATGGTGTCTAGCCTGAAATGGCCAGGTGGGGGTGCTCTCATCCCTGCAAGTGCAGCAGATGCAAACCAATCCTTGAGGTTTCCCTGCCGTCCTCCTTGCTCTGCACACCATGTAGCTAGAGCAGTGCTGGCAGGACTGTACAAAAGCCTTGCTGTAGAAAAGTCCCCTGATGCTCTTCATAGTAATTATTATTCTTTTATTATTTGTGTCATTGTGTCACCTAGGACTCCCTGGGTCCAGGACCCCATGGTGCTAGGTGGTGTACAATCACAGAACAAAAAGGCCGATTGCAAAGTCTTTGAAGTAGGGATTATGTACAAGACAAAAGGCACCAGCTGATATGGACAGACGGGCATGGAGACCATGAGGCCATATAGGTCAGCGTGATTAGCAAACCAGCAGTCTAATGTCACTCATCAGCTGCCTTGTCCAGTAATTGCCTTCCCCACCCCTATAACCACCATCTTCCCCTCCGCCCCCCTACTTCCTTCTCTGGGACCCTGAACCTGTTGATGAGTCCCTCTGCTTTCATCCCTCCCATCAGACCCCACATGGAGCATTGCACAATGCCCGGACTCACCTGCCGCCCATCCTTGCTCCCTCACGAGCTGCTCCTCTTGTTTGGCAACAACAATAAGCCCTGCGACAGGGAGAGGAAGAGGGCAAAGCCATTATTATTGCTATTACAAGCCCAGCTTCTCTGGGCCTCTGGCAGGAGTGAACTCATTAAGTGGCTCCAATGGAGCTTTGTTCCACGCATGATTGAGCCCCGGGGGGGAGCCAGTGCCCTGCTGCACCTGTGTTACAGGGAGCGCTGATTCATGCTGGATTAAAGGGAAACGAATGGCAAATGAGGTCATTCAGCCATGACCAAGCCATTAGTGTAGCTAAATGGTGCTGATGAAGCTAATCAAGGTGTTTGTTGGGTCATGGATTTCGCAGGCACAGGGGGCTGTGTGTGGCTGTGGCAGGAATGCTGAAGGGCCCATGGTCTGAAAACTCATGCTCGGCATGGTCTAAGTGCTGGGCCGATGCGGAAGTCCTAAAGCAGGCCCGGGTCATTCCGCAGATGGGTCCAGGTTGCCGGCCTGGGGCTAGAAGTGGAATCAGGGAGGGAGGCTGGAATGCCTCCTCCGAGTGAGCGCTTTCTCGGGCATTGCTTGGAAAGACCAGTTGGTCATCACTCGGGCACAGTGGGAGGCCTGGGAGTTCCTCAGGACAACTGACCTCTCTGTAGAGACCTTGACTGACAGGCAGGTATTTTAGACTTCCTTACATCAGGGCTCAGAATCCGCTCACCCAGTGCCTGTCTCGGCACCTCTCCGTGCTCACGTGCCTCTCCCTGGACGGAAGAGACCGAATGGTGAATGGCTCCGGGAGGGGGAGCGAGGCTTTGGGCAGCAGGCTGAGCAGGCAGTTAGAAAACATGCTTTTGTGGTAGATTCAAGGAGCCAAAAAAATCAAGGTTAAGAGGTGACTTGATTGCAGTCTGTAGGTACCTACCTGGGGAACAAATATGTGATGATGGGTTCGTGTAGCAGAGAATGGTCAAACACAATACCATGGCCTAAAGTTAGAAATTCAGACTGGAAATAAGGCCTACGTTTTTAACTGTGTGGGTAATTAACTATTGGTAGTTAATTGTGGTCGGTTGTGATTGGTTCTCCGTCACGGGCAACTTTTAAATCAAGATTGAATTGTTTTTCTAAAAGCTCTAGGAATTATTTCAGGCAGGTCTCTAGCCTGTGTTTCATGGAAGGACAGTTACGATGATCACAAAGGTCCCTTCGGGCTTGGGATCTATGGATCTGTGAATTCGGAAGGGCCCCCTGTGACAGTAGTGGTAATTTCCTGCAGTATTGTTGGGAAACCTTATTGAATTACCTTTAAATATGAGGTGCATTGTATTCAATGAGCAGTTTGTCATAGGATGGGCCAGGACTCTATGGAA
This sequence comes from Lepidochelys olivacea, assembly GCF_965140295.1. Lineage (NCBI taxonomy): Eukaryota > Metazoa > Chordata > Testudines > Cheloniidae > Lepidochelys > Lepidochelys olivacea. The sequence continues at coordinate 11,724,311 of NC_140432.1, read as the reverse complement.
TCCCTCGAGAGACGGATGTGACAAATGTGAGACTTGGGAGTTCAGAAGACTCTCCTGAACAAGGGGCCGGACAAGAATGGCCTTTTGGAACAAAAAGTGTGAAGCAGTTTTCCTGGGGAATATCTAGGGGGAGGTGAATCCAAATTCCCACTCTGGTTATGCAAAACTCCACCCCTTTGAAGCCACACCCTGAAAAGTGGGCCATTGTCTGTCTGCTTATTGCCTGTTACATGAGGCCAAGGTAAAAGGCCCACGCTCTATAAAGAAAATGTGAACTATTCGTGGTGGTTCTGGTTCTGAATCTGAGACAGTTCTGAACTTGTAACCATGGGGAAAACCCAGTTTAGGATTTTGACTCCTACTGGAGCTCATAGCTGGAGTCAGGAGGAATGATATCTGGAAAACTTTTTAGCATGTTCTTAAGTTCGGTTTTCTTTTTTAATAAGTTTTCTCTGTGATGCTTTCACCTTACGAACACATGTGCCTGCTTGGAAAGAGCTGTGTGATGACTAGTAACTGTGGGCCATTATGCTGTTGGTAACCTCTGGAGAGAAAGCAGAGCGCAGCTGCTGGCTGTTTAGGCAGTGTGGGTTGCTGGGAATGTCACAGTGTAGGCAGGGAACTGTGCAGCCTGGAAAAACCCTGGCCAGACGGGAGAATCTTGGGTCATTACCCACGAGAGGTGATGGCTGAGGAGCCAGGATCCTAGAGCGGGGACGCAGGTGCAGTTGCCTTGAACTGTGACACCCCCATTATGGTTATTTGCAGGGGTACCCTCTTCAATCTCTTCCTTCCCCTCATCACCCTTCTGCTCTGCCTAAAATAGCACGGCCAGGTAAAGCCTTGCTCAAGTTACTTAGCAACAAACCTCACCGTCGTCCTCCAGTCGGGGCTCCGCTTACCTTTGACAGGGTTCAGGTACTCAAGCGTCTTTGAGCCAAGCCACAGTAAGGGCTGAATGTTGAGTCCCAAGGGCTTGTAGGAAGGTGTTTATCGGCTCCGTTGCTTCCTCCCAGGCGAAGCCGTCATGCGGATGAGAGGCCGCAGTGGGTAGCTCAGCTGCGGTTTGCATTGCTGTGCCTGGCACCCAAGGCTGGGGGCAGGGGGGAGTGTTTCTAAGGGAAGCCCCAGTTGCCTGCCACAGGCAGACACCATGGCTTGAGGCACAGTTGCAGCACGTCAGTGAATTATTGATCGGTGTTAATGTTACAGCTCTGACAACACCATTACTAGCTTCGACTTCATGTTTAAATCATCACTCCAGCAGCTCTGAAATACGCCATCTTTTATTGAATACGTGCTCAACAGCTCTTTCTGAGCCTGTCCCCTTCTTTATTCTCCATGCTATTGCTCGGGCCTGTGGGGAAGGTGGGCAACAAAACCAAGTGCTACTGGGATGAGGCAGATGGAGGGGTCGGGGCTATGGGCGAGCAGATGGAGAATGCATGCAGTAATGGGGCTGGCTAGGGGTTTAAGTTGGATGATGCAGTCAGGTGGAAGGTGGGCACCAGGTTCTTAGCGGGGCAGACAATAATTTTGGTTGTGGATTTTGTTCTCATTTGAATGACCTTGGGCAGCAGGTTTGGGATGTGGATAACAGTTGGTGTTGAGGGTCACCGGCCAGCGAAGGGGTCTTGGGGCTGGTAGGTGAGCCAAGGTGGTGCTGGCAGGTGGAGAGGGTTGGGGTACCAGATTTGGGGATATGCAGAGCAGCACAGGGTTCATGCTACTGGTGAAAAGAGATGCCGTCTTCACCGAGTGAGAGGGAGCTGTTTGCATCTGCGGGAAAGAGCAGCAACCGGTGCCGGGGCTGGAGAGAGACTTTGCAAAGGTAGAGCTGCCGTGGTGCATTCTTATTTGTCAAGGCAAAGTTGTGGCTGCGTGAAACTGGAGCCCAACATGAGAGTGTGTGGCACTGAGCTGATTAACCAGCAGGTGGGAGTAGGCCAGGCAGAACTGATCTGTCACAGACAGGAAAGGAGCTAAGAGAGAGTGGCAAAATTGTTCAGCCCTGTTTTCCATTATGTGGCAGGCCCCCAGTGTCAACCCCCCAATCCCTCAAAAGCAATCCAGCCAGAAGCTGTTCTTTCAAAGTTTTGGTAACTTCCTTCAGGGGCAGACAGAAGTGAGCAGGCACAGGGCGAGATGGCAGAAAGCAGCTTTGAATTCATGATGGGGCGCTCTCTCCCTCACCTCCACCCCTCCACCTTCATCGACTGGGGGAACAGGGGGAGGCTGCGAATAGATGGGGTTGCAGATGTATATTTAACCCCTTTGCTGCTGACTGATAACAGACATGTCTCGGACTTGCCGTCCCATGGAACAGCAGGGTGGGGGCTCTACATCCAGCCAGCTTCGTCCTGCCAAGGAACTGGATGGACCCACCATGCTTTTGTATCCCCTCCTCCATGCCCACCCCAAAGCAGCTGGAAAAGGTCTGGCGTGTCTGTGAGCTGGCCCTTGTGGAGCACCAGAAAGGGCCTCCGGAAGGAGTCTCCTGGAGCAGGAGCAGCTCCATGGGATCTGAATGTTTCCCTGCTCCTGGGCAGCCAGAGAACCACGGAGATGGAAGAGGTATGGGTGCTCCAAAATGGGGCCTTCAGGGGCACCAATAGTGCAAGCTCCTACAATGCTGCCCTGGGATGAACCTCTCCCAGTGAGCTGGAGAGAGACACGCCCCCCAGGGCGGCAGGGGGAGCTGTCTCCATCCCCCATTCAGTGAGATGGACGCCTGTCCACTAGGCAATGAACAGAGACCACCAGTGTAAGTCCCTGAGCAGCTTCACCTTGGCCACCACAGGCCAGGCCGGGCCTGAAGCCTGTCACTTGGTGGGGAAAGGTTCAGTATCTCATGCATACGCCCATGGAGCCATCCAGTGCCCATCAACCCTCCCCCTCCTTTGTTGCTAGTGACTGGGCAGTACCCAGTACGCTCTGGTCAGCCTGCCATAGGACAGGAGAGCAAAGAGAAACTTGCTCCCGCATCTACTAGCACCGACTGTGAGGCGCTCGGAGACCCAGCAGATTGGTTACGTACCTTGGAAGAAAGCCACTAGCGTATTTTCCTTCCTGGATATTGGCCGGTAGCATGGTGTAGTGGATAGGTGCCCTGGATGATGAATGAGGATAGCTGGGTTCTATTCCTGGCTGTGCAACTCACCTGCTGCTTGCTAGATGTCCTTGGGCAAGTCCCTGTGCCTCAGTTCCCCTAGCTGTACAATGGGGATAATGATCCCAGCTCTCTTCAGTAAACCCCGTAAGAGCTCTGGCTGTAAAGCACTACAGAGCAGCACTAGTATACAGCTTGCACTTCCAGGTGCTTGGCATGGGAAGCCAGGGAAGGCATTCTAGACAGCTTCTTACCCACCCATCAGTATCTGGGCGCCCACCCGTCTCCTGTCCTCCCTCACACCCTCTCCAGGGTGTGCGCGTGCCGTGGAGTGTGTGTTTGTGTTTTCAGTACGTCAGCGCTGCTCTGGGTCTGGGTGAGTGCAGGCTGGTCGGAGTGCGCCTGGCCCTGGCCCTGGGAGAGGAAGGTTTGCAATGGACGGAGTTCAGCTTGAACCTTGTGCTGGACAGCTCTGTGGTGCTGAGGCACGGAGCTGTCCACTGCAGCGGCACCCTGGAGCATTCGCCTCCGCAGCGAGGCTGGGCCAGGCCCTGGAGCACTGTGAAGATAAGGGCCAAGCCCTTGAACCTGGCACTCTACGTTGCCTTCTCGGAGAAGAGAGTGGAATGGCCCCGGCAGCCCGGGTTGCTGTGTTCTGTACTAGTCGGAGTTTCCGAAGGGTGGATGCCTGACTTCCCTTCTGCGGCCAGATGGCGCTGCTGGCCCAGTTCTGAAGGCTGCATGCTCTGACTGAGCTGTGGGCTGTCAGTACCAATCCTCAGGATTGCCACGCTGCCAGCACTGTCCCACTAGCATCTCCACAGGCAATCCTGGAACAGCTCTGTGGCACTGGGTGAGGTGCACTCCTGCCTGGGCCCTGAACCAAAGGAGCAGGAAGGGGAGGGTTTGCCAGGTCGGGGGGTGTGGGGCAGGTACCCATGAATCCATGTATAGATGGGATGGGTGGGAGCTCATGCACTATTGCACTTTCCAGCTAGCTGCTCTGTGTGTAAGTTCTCCCGCCCCTGCCAGCGGACACTGACCCTTGAGCTGCGTGGTCAGGGAAAGTAACCACAACCTCAAATCTGGGCTGCGTTTCAGCCCCTTGCCGGACCTGGTGCACAGGGGCTGTAAAGCAGCAGATCTTACCTGTGGGGGCGGTGTTTCCCCAGCACGACGGCCCTGCGTGGCCTTCCCCTGTGCATGGACATGCCCAGAGTCGGAGGGGCTGTGACCAGGGCACTTTGTGCTCTGGCCTTGCTCAGCTGCTGGATGGCTTCTTGGGGCCTGTTGTAGCCCGAGGTGCCAGTCAGAGCAGCCCCGGGACTGCTTGTGCTCACGCTAGGAGCTGAACTGTCTCCTAGTGGCTCCAGCACCCTGGAGGCCCATGGGCAGCATTTTACACTCTTGGCCTCCGGAGAGGGGCAGCTTAGAACTGGGGCAGGTGGGTTCTGTCCTCCTCCAACATGTACAGGTGCTGGTCAACCCCTGTGCTTTGTGTGACCTTACAGGTCCTTTTGCCCCCTCCACTCCTAATTCGTACATGGCTGCAGCAGCTGAGAGATGGAGTTGGAGGAGGCAGAGGCCTTAGACCCCTCTTGAAGGCAGCACTACCCAGTGGACAGGATCCAGGAGCCCCATGTTCGATCCCCAGCTCTGTCACTGGCTCTGTGCCATGCTTTCCTTTGCTGGGATATGGGGATAACTGTGCCCGCCTCCCAGGAGCAATGCAAGGCTTGTGCATCCAGTACCCTAGAGCTGCAGAGGGTTCTGCTTCTCCCAGGCACATCCACGTGCTACCCCTCCTTGCTGTTAGGTCCCTCGCAGCCCGCAGAGAGCCGTGTTGTCTCCTTGCATCTGGAGTGGGCTTTGCCTCGCCCCTCCTCTGCTAGCACAAAAGGGATCTTTCCCCACTTGCATCGCTGAAGGCAACAGACACGAATCTCAGAATATGCCAAGTGTAATTACAGTCCCTGCAACAGAGTGCCCTCTGCCTCCATCCCCAGCCAGGACGGTGGAGCCAGGTAACCCCTCCCTTAAGGCATGCAGCCCCCAGGGAGCAAACTGTCAGCACTATTGCTCTGTGCTCCCACTCCCAGAGAGAGGGAGAGAATAAACTTTCATCTTTCACGCTCAGGATCAGATGTAAGATGAAAGGCGAGGGGGGAAGGCAAACGCGCGCTCACCTGGTAAAACAGCAGCTGCAGAGGTTATGGTGACCTCACTGTCTCGCTTACTCCACTGAACTCCCCCTGGAGTCCAGGCCCACCAAGGGCCTTCCTGCCGCATATGGCGCTTACCCCATCTCCCTGCCATCCCTCACCCTACATCTGGCACTCTCCCATCTCCACCTTGCATAGGATGATCCCCCTTTCTCCCCACACCTATCCCGGCACTGAGCCTTTGCCACTAACCCTAGTTGTGCCCCTCCTGCCTCCATCACAGAGTCAGTCTAGTGCAGTGTCTCTTTGGAAGCAAGGCCCAGGCTGCCCCTCCCCCCCAGCTGGATTACCCCCTGCCTGTTCCTACAGTGATTGCCAGCTCTGGGGTCATTCCTCAGGGATTGCTGTTGATCCTTAATACCCAGCACAAAAGGCCTTTTCTAGAGAGTGGGGGGAAAGGTGAGAACACACAGCCGCTCCCCACTGGCTCCTCTGGGCCAGCCTCTCTTCTCCCCGTCATGCGCTGTGTCTTCACCAGTCGTGTTACCAAAGCTGCAACCTGTTACCACTGGGCAGCTGTTCCTCTGACCTCCCCTTTCTGGGGCTGGAAGCAAACACTGGCAATCAGACCAGCTGCCGAAACGCCCGTGGGTGAGCGTTGTCGGCCAGGAGAGGCTCTCTGCCGGAGCTCTGGCCCTCGCCATCAGCCTGCCTGGCCCGCTGTGCTGCTCGGAGCTGCCCTCGAGGGAGCAGGCTGTACGCCTTACACCCCCAGAGCAGTAAGGGCAAGGGGTTTAGCCTCGCTCCCTGCACAGAGCGTGCATCCCACCAAGTGTGCCTGGGGGCTGCTGTTCAGAAGCAGCTCAGGGGGGTAGAGCTGGGTGGGAGGGGTGAAACTGGATGAGCAGTGAGTGCTGAAATCTGGAGCGAGGGGCAGGGGCAGAGCTGAGTGAGAGGCCCCGGCAGCAGCGCAAGGGTTGTTTGACTTCAGGCCTGAGGGGTGTCTGCAGAAGTGGACTGAACTAGCAGGGGTTGCTGCACCTCAGCCTTGAAGCATATCAACAGAGCTGGATGGGGGCAGAGGCCAGGACAAGTGCAAGGTGCTGCAGATAAGATGGGACTGCTAGGGTGGGGCTTCCCTGTTCAGGAGCAACCCTACTCCTCTCCTAACAGTTTCCGCCCTAGAAACAGGACTGCACTTGCCTAGGCATAGGAGAGCAGGGCCAGGGAAGGGAGACCGATAGCAAACTAGGAACCTCCTGCTGGGGATTCTGGAGCCACCCACACATCTATGGGCATGCTGGTAGCATGCCCAGGCTAGTTCAAGACTGTTGGGGGGATGGAATAGGCCCTTCTGTGCCACGTCCCTCTGAACTGCAGCCAGCTGTGCGCGGCTGTGCGGGGGTTTCTCTGCCCTATTAAGAGATTTCAAGGTCATTTTCAGGCCTTCGCAACATACCCCTGTTAGGACGGGCCTGGAGCGGTCTGTGCCCTCCCGCCCTTTCGGAGGGGACTGGAATAGCAGCATGCGCTGTCAAGATGCATCTGTCGGGAACACACACCCAGGTGCATGGCAGAGCGTAGCCGGGGGCAGGGCCGTGCATTCCTGCATTGGCTGCTGTTGATACAGTCTCGATTGCATTTTTATCAGTGTCACCATCCAATATCCCCGGGCTGCTTTGTCTTTGCTTTGCTTTTTATCAATATTACTGTCTGATCCTCTGGTCCCCTTGCTTTGGTTTATTAATCTTGCCCTCTGATCTGTGGGTAGCAGCCATTCGTTATATTCCAGCCCCATCCCTTGCTCCTCCAAGCCCAGATGCCATGTTTAATTAGATTTTTCTCCTTCATTCCGCCAAATGCAAACTGAACACCCGGTATCTCTCTCGTGCTAGAGTTAGGGCCTGCATTCCCTGGTATTAATATTCCAGTACCATCGTGGGCCTGTGTTCATCTCGGGGCTAAAAAGTCCAGAGAGATCTCTCATCATGAGCTTCTCTTTGGATGAAGAGTGGGGAACTGGCTTTTAACCCCTCCTCTGCTTTTATACAGTATTACGACACCTGGAGTGATGCGAAAACACAGGGAAATACAATGTCCACCATGGGGAGTCAGGACGCCTGGGTTCAGGATGTGCATACATTCAAATGATCAGAGATGGAGCACGTGACGCAAGATTCCTGGTTCTGTTCCTGGCTCAGGGGGCTAATGTGTCTGGGGATTAGTGCAGGGGATCTGGAAGTCAGGACTCCTAGGTGAAGTGATTCAAATAATATTCGCCACATGCTCTGTTCAGCTAAGGTTGCTGTTGTGTTGTTTATATAATTTATTGAATGAATCATTTGTTTTGCTCGTAATTGAGCAGCTCTGCTCTTAGAACCCATCCTTGGCTGTGGGAGGGAGCATGTCTACAACACAAGACTGAGAGTCAGACCCCCTGGGCCCTATTACTGGCTTGTTTGACCCTGAACAAGCCATTTAAGGACCTGCTCCTGACCCATTTTCATGCAAGTAGCACGGTTGTCTGCAAAGGGAGTGTTTGTGGGAGGTGGGCTTGTGGGGCAAGCCCTGTAAACTCTGTCTCGCTTTGCTCTGCAGCTCTCCCGGAGGAAGCGAGAGGAATGGATTTTGGTGAAGTCACTGGGTGAAACATGCTGTACAACTGGCAAGCGTCATTAACGAAGCAGGGGCCAGGTGTGGAGCTGGAAGTCTGCGCTGGGAGCCTCCTGCTGCTCGTCGGGAGCTTTTCCAGATCAGAGGGAAGGAAGATTGTTTATGCAAAGTTGGTCAGCTCCTTTGGGCATGAAGGAAGCTCATGATTGTTTTCGTGTATCTCAAATCTTTTGCCAGTTTTGAAGATGAAAACTCTTCCCGCATGGTGTGGAAATGTCTGGTGCCCTTTTCACCAGTGAGACATGTTTATTTCCATCTCCGCCTCCTGCCTGTTTCAGCAGGCTCTTGGGTTTTCCTGGGTCTCTCTTCCTTTGCCTTTCCCTTTTCCCTGTGGTCTTGGGCTACTCTTGTTTCTCTAGGTCCTAGGGAATCGGGTCATGGTTTGCAAAAGGGACTCATGATTCCCCAGAATCAAGGCACCCAAATCAGAGGCTGCTTCTGGAAATGTGCCTTGCCTGCCATCCGCGTCACCACACTCTCAGGCCTCTCCAGACAAGGATGCTCCTCTGTGGAGGGCCCATGCTCTGAGGACAAAAACACTCCTCGGTTACTGGCCCCTCAACTGTCTCCACCCCCACCAGGACACCCCCTTGTGCCCTGTCCCAGCCTCGCTGCCTTCCTCTCCCTCTCACCCCTGCCTACAGCACCCCACTGAGACCGCCTCCTTCCCCTCCTGGCATTCTCTTCCCCCTCCTGCAGCACCAGGTACAGCGCTGGCCATGGCTGGAGGCAGGATAATGGGCCCCAAGGACCGATCATGCCATAGGATCTGGGCTGTTCCTGGGCCTGGGAGAACGGTCCTTGCCAGGACTCAGTCCCTCTGGTTTTGTGTCTTGCTGGCTGTCCCGCCAGGGTGGGGTCACTCAAGTAGGTTTTGTGGCCAGCTGCTGCGTGGCCCTGTGGGGACTGGGCTGGAAGACCTGTTGCTGATTTGAGAATGGCAGGCTCACCTTTTCAATGGAGATGGAGCGATCTGGCATCATGCAACTTCCTCCAGCCCCTGCCCAGTTCCTCTCCTCTGCTTGTACCCCTCACAGTGGCCTGTGCAGAAGCACTGGGCTGCTGGTTGCAGTCCTTCCTGACCTACTCTCCTTCCCTTCCACTCCCGCAAGGTGCTCCCTGTCTGCAGGAGCAGCTGTTGGCACCCAGAGGGCACAGATAGACGCTGCCTCCCTGGGGCTCTCTGCATCTCCCCTCTCTCCCCCTCGTCATCACAAAGCAGTTGCCAGAGGAGCATATTTCCCTGAGTCAATAGAAATCTAATTAAGCTATTTATCTGGGAGAAGCAGCCACTCTGGGTCAGCGTTAGGATCAGCAGGAAGAGGCAGAACTGGTGGAATGGAGCAAAGGCAGGGCCTGTGTTTGCACGCATTGAAGACAGAAAGCAGCTCTTGGGGGAGAAATCCTCACCCCATAGGGAAGAAAGGGAGAGAGCCCCTGGTGCTCCCTTGGCAATGGGGTAGGGTAAAAGGCAGACCAGCCAGCTTGTGATCCAATTCAGCATCCCCAGCGGTGCTGAACATTACTTCAGAATAAGAGAGAAGCCAGCACTCTGACTGAGAGGCCAGATCTTGCTCCTGTTGATTTCAAAAGGAACAGGAGCGGAGGTTGACCAATCAGCAAAGACCGCTGGTGTGCAAGGGAGTTCCTCTCTCCCCTTGATTTTCAGTGGACTCTGGGCCCCTCGCTGCTTTAAGCCCCTTTTAAAAATGCCAGGCTGCATTCCTCGAGGCCCAGCTGGTCCAGAGGGCCATCAACCCCGCACTGAAACACAGGGAGCTGGGGCACTTTAGCAGTCTGCTGGATCAGACCCAAGGCAAGTGTGGAGAGAGGTCATGTTTAGCACTGTCACCACCCCCATTTTACAGAGGGGAAACTGAGGCAGACAGGAAGAGCGTGGCAGAGCCAGGAGCAGAACCTAGTTCTCTGTTCTGTCCCAGCCCTGCATGCTAGATCATGCTGCTGCCCAGTAGCACTTAAAGGAGTTGGGGAGGAGGAAGGGGACGTGTGTGTGTGTGGGTGATGGGTGCAGCCAGATGACAGCAGTAATAACACAGCACAGGGTTTTCCTCATGCACATGCTGGAAGCAGCCTTCTAACCTGCAGTCTCTGCTTCCTGCAGCATAACCTGCCTCTCTCAAGTCTCAGCAAGACCTGAAGAGCTTGTTTCAGGCCATTTTGCACAGCTGGTCCTGCTAGCTGCTGATTGTCACACTTAACAGCCTTTAAATGAGCCCCAGCTGGGCTGGCAGGAGCCTAAGGGCCTTGCTCTCAGGGAGTAGCTCAGTGCCCCACAGGGCCAGCAGTTCTCTGCATCAGAAGGAGCTCTCTCTGCTACCCATAACAAGCCAAGCGGAGGGACTGGCTGCTTTGTTCCTGCTTAAAGAATTGCCCCCTCGGTAGGACGAAGTGGGAGAGCAGTCTGTGCTGCATTGGGAAGAGCAGAAGGCAGCTGATTTGGGGATGAGAGAAGCAGGGGAGGTAAGTCTAATTCACCCATTGCTCCCTATACACATGCTCCAGGAGTCAGGAAAAGTTTCTGTCATGGGACAGTCTGGTATTAGCAGCGTCCTCTGTATCATGGTGTGGGGGTGCTGACTAGAGCCCTTGACCCAAACTGTAAATCCTGTGTCTGATGGAAACCAAGCCAGGGGGTGTGGGAGCACCCTGAGTTCCAGCACCCATGCCACGGTAGCATCTAGAGCCCACCATCAAGATGGGCATCATTGGGCTAGGCCCTGTAAGACCCATTTCCAGGCCCAAGAGAGGGTAGAATCTCAGACCAAGAGTAGGTTGACACTGAAAAACACACATCTATTCTTAGCTTGGGTTTTAAACAGCAGTGAAGACGCACACATTGGGTGTGCAACTGAACTTAGTCATTCAGGGTCAACCCCAGGCTCCTAGACAGGCTTTCAGGTGAGCTGCTGACCTGAACTGCCCTGCCTTGGCTGCTGTTTCTATTGGAGTTAAGCAATGCACCTTTTTTGTTACAGAGCAGCCCTCCTCAAAGGGGGGAGGGCTGTTAGCCCTGTCGAATGGATGAGGGACCGAGGCCCACAGCGACGAAGTGGCTTGCCCAGGTCACCCGGGCATTCTGCCAGAGCTGGGACTTCAGCTCAGACCTCCTGGGTCCTAGTCCGGTGCGTACGCTACACAAACCGTCGGGCTTGTCTACACTTAAAAGGCTGCAGCGACGCCGCTGTGGCCTTTCACTGTCGGCGCTAGCTCGGGCGGTGGAAGAATTCTTTCAAGCGCTGTCTACACGGGGGCTTAGGTCAGCGTAACTGTGTTGCTCGAGGGGTGGGGGTGGATTTTTCACACCCCTAAGTGACTCAGCTTGGTTGATCTTAGTGAAGAGAAGCCCTTCCTTGCTAAATTGGCTGGGGTTATCCTTGGGAGGGAGCAGGATGGGAGGGTAATCTTCCAGTTTGAAGCACTATTCCAGGAGACCCCAAATAGATCAAGCAAGGAAATAGCAAGAAACCACACAATTCTACCTTACAAAATTCCCTGGGAGCCCCTATTCCTCCCTCCCCTGCTTTCCAAACAGCCAGGGCAGAAGAAAACGTTGTCATTCTCCTGACAAGCTTGTCCCAGCTCCCGTGACTCACTTCGGTTTGGTTTCCTACCTCCTGTGTGTTAAAATCCAACCTTGCTGCTGAGCCTCCCACCGGGAACAGCCTCAGCCTTCCAGCCAGAAAATGATACAGCTCCTTCGCTGGGATCCCTAAGGTTGCATCTGGCTTTGGGTCCGGGCTGGGAGAAGATAGCTCATGCCTCAGAGCTCATGACTGTCAACATGGCACCTTCTTACTCATGATGTTCACATTCCTCCATGTGAGTCATTCTCTGCCCCAAATAAGTTGCTGCACAATAATAAAATACTTTCCTGAGTGAAAAAAAGTTTGTATTAATATTAGTCACACTAGGGACTGAAACTACGATCTGGGGCCTTTTGTGCGAGGAGCAGTACAAACATAGGGGAAGTCTCTGCCCCAGATTGCTTGCCTTCTAAATAGAGAAGGGGTAGGTGAAAGGAAAGAGTACTATCCTCCTTTTACATGTGGGAAACTGAGGCACAGAGAGACTAAGTGACTTGCCCAAGGTCATACAGGAAGTCTGCGGCAGAGATGGGCATAGAACAAAGCTCTCTGGAATCCTGGTTCAGAAGACCATTCTTTTTGCTATGGTTAGCACTGGAGAGCCAATACAGCTATAGTAAAGCAAGCTGCATTTCAGTCTGGCTTGTGCATTGCCAACAGAAATGTGAGCTAACCTTTGGTGTGGAATCTTTTATAAGATGCCGATGCGTGAGAGAGAGAGAACCCAGCTTGACTTTTAGATCCTAGGCTGAGCTGGCACGCATGGCAGTGAGAAGAGCCCCTTCTCTCTCTCTCTCTCTTTCTCTGATCCAATGAGGTCTTTTTACTTGAGGCAGTAAGTGTAGAACCCCAAAGGGTCTTGGTGGTCAAGTCCCTTGAAAGGGTAGAGAGATGTCTGCTAAGAAAGGGTGTGAAGGGGGGATTTTGAAATAAGCCTTGATTGAGTCTCTCTTGTGTATTCCATGGATATGATACTCATGGACCAGTAAGAAATTTCTTCCATTTAACCCATCTTCCTAAAAACTGAGTTGGGGGCTCAGAATAATACAGGAAGCAGCAGCCAGATATAATGGCAATGACTGGCCTTGCTTTTTTCTTTGTTCTCCCAGGACTTCACATCTCCAACAAGTGCAGTCTGCTTTGGTGGCTTCTGTATACACTGGAGTCTGTGATAGGGTGGCCTGTCCTCTTAAGGGTAGTAGGGTCTGGGCACCGTGACCCCTTTCAGGTGTACCTAGGTCTGGGGAAATGACACAGTCAGATATGGGGAGAGAGGAAGGGGTCATGGGTTCTATTCCTTTAAAGGCCTGGGACTGAGGGCTTTGTAGAGCGGTTGGGGGCAAAGGTGGGTGGCAGTTGGTTGTCTCTTAACTAACTGGAATTAGCTCTGGGCTGTAAATATGCTGCCTCTTGCCTCCAAACAGGGAGACGCCATGGGTGGAAGGTGGCTGGTTAGCAGCCTTGCATGAACTGTATTATTAAAACGATTATCGGTGTTCATGCTTCGGGGCGTATGGCTGGTCACCTGCTGGGGTCCGCAAGATCTTGTGGAAGTTACAGAATTGCCCAGCTGGCCCAGTGCAATGTTTTCCCTGTGAAATGTCCAGCATGGGCCAATGCCAGGTCAAACAAACCATTGGCCTGTTTCTGTAGCATTAGCTAAAAGTTAATGGCTATACGCACCAGTTAGTACGCTCTCCCAGAGAAGCTTCCAGACCTTGGCTTTTAGGCCCTAAACCTGCAGAGACTTAGGCAAGTGCTTAACTTTCAGCATAACTGGTCCCGTTGTCAGCCCCTCAGAGCAGGGGCGGTGTTGTTCATGTGTGAGTTCAGCACCAATGTTTGGCACGGGACATTTATTATACGTCATGCACCCTATTTTCCACTAGGGGGCAGCTTTCAGCATGCCAACCATCCCCGCGAAGGGCTTGTCTCCATTAGAAAACTGTACCACTTAACTATACAGGTATAGTTCAAGAGAGCCAATTACTCGCACTCTGGGGGCGGGGGTTTCGATCAATAGAAAGGTGTTTCCCTGTCTCGCAAGGGGAATAAGCTATACTATATAAAGCACCTTTACACCAGTGTAACGGTGTCCACACTAGGGGTTGCACTGGTATAAAATTACACCCCGACCTGCGGCGGTACAAAGCTGAGCGCACACCAGGCCTAGGAGCCGTGTTTCTGCATCTTCCGCGGCTACGAACTCCGCTCTGCTTGAGGTATGTTGTGCTTTCCTAAAAGGCCCCCTGCTCTCCACTCCCCGGGTGGTTTTTCTGTACAGTTGGAAAGACGCTGCCTCTTTAACTAAGCAGCCTGCTCTCTTACTTTTAAATTGACTTTTCTTCTCTAAGCCCTGGGAGGCTTTTCCAAGGTGCACAGTCTATTCTTGGGGGCTTTAATAAGCCTTGAGTGGCTTAAGACAAAACTAAGTTTGCCCTAATCTCTCATAAAAACACACCGCTTTTTGCCCTTCTATTCCCGCAAGGACTTAGCCTGAGGTTTTCCCTTCTCTGTAGTGTTTGTCTCTCAGATTGAAAGGAAATGCCTTGAAAATCCTCCTTTTAAAAATCCCCCAAATCCTCAGCTAAAAACTGAGTGGGTGGGGCCGGCGGGAGAGGCTTCTCTCGCTGAGACACCCGCCTGCCCTGGCCCACGCATGTAGCGAGCAAAAAAGCCTGAGTACAACGTACTTACCTGCATCCCATCTCTCAGGGCCGTTGGCATCTGGTTTGTCATTGTTTATACTGAAGCAGAGTCTAGAAGCCATAATCAGAAGGAGAGCCCCATTGTGTTAGGCGCTGTACAAGGCTATGGCAGACCGTCCCTACTCAAAACATCTTACAGGCTAAACACGGGGGGAAGGGGAGCAAAACAAACAAAGTGATCAGATGATGGGGACAGGCGGGGGGTGTCTTGGAAAGGAAAAGAGAGGCTAAGGGGAATATTGGGGGGTGGGGGGAGGTTGGGACATGGAGGGTGGGGGAATGAGGCTGAAGTAGGATTGGGAGGAAGCTGGAGTGAACAACCAAGCACAGTCCATGCAGGGCTGGCTGACCCCATGGCCTGGAATCCCCACTTCATGTTCCAGCAGAGGTCTCCGAAGCCCAGGGCTTTATGGGCAGGGCGCTCAGTGGACACCTGCTGCAGAAGCACTTAGGAAGTCTCTCAGTTAGCAACGGCGCAGCTAAAGCATCTCTGTGCCCCAGTGACAGCATTGCCTGAGGGCTGCCGGTAGCCGTATGGGGCCATCCCACCTAAAGGAAGGAGATTGGTGGCCATCTTAAAGCAATGAAGAATGTCACTTGGGCTCCAGTTCAGCAGAGCTCTGAAGCATGTCAAATCCCATTGGCTTTGCTTAAAAGTTAAGCACCTGCATAGTTGGTTGGATCAGGCCCCGTGTTTTTATCACTGATTGATCTCAAGTGATTGCACAGCTTCCTTTAATAGATCTGTCTTGTATGGGGGAATAGCATCTCACTAACTAGCTCTTTAGGAGCTATGTGGGAGGATCCACTTTGGCCAGGTCTGAAATGTAGCCTCCTCTGGGGTGGAACAGATCAGTGGCAACGTTGCGCAACTGTTTAAAATAGCATGTGCAGTTCTGCTGTAGCATCCCGGTTCAGAAGAAGTTAATGGTGCAGGTAACTAACCAGTCCTGCAGCCCTCACGCTTGCCGGTAACTGAGTCCAGGCTAGGAAAGGTGGAAGGTGCCCAGAAACTGAAGCAAGTTTTAGCAATGAGGGATAGGGCTGCAGGTGAGATTCTAATGGCAGTAGATCATGACTGTTCCGATGACGCTAATCGTCTGTAGTGCTTTGTAAGTGGCAACCATGGATGCTGCTGATGGGTGCAGTGGGGATAGTGTGGATCTGAGGAGGTCCCTACCGGTTGTCTAGAACTGAAAGCAGTTGTTATAATTATCAGTTATTCATGTAGCTGCTGTGAAGGTACCCGTGTGCTTTGTAGACTATGACACAGTCCCAGCCCCCAAGAGCTTGCTGCCGAATCCATCTGTACGTTACAGATGATGGGCACTTTTATGGGTCTCATCGCTGCAGTACCGGAGCTCCTTGCTAAGCTTCAATGCCATAAAATCCCCAGCCCCCCTCTGAAAAGGGGAGCATCCCACATCCCCCTGACGGGGACACGGAAGCACACCGAGGGGAAGTGACTGTTCTGGGGTCAAACCAGCCGCTTTCAGCAGAGCCTAGGATTAGAATCTGGCACTACTGTTCTCCCAGGCCTGTGAGTTGACTACATGACCATCCTCTGACCTTTCTTCTGTGTAAGGTGCTCAGCTGCTATCCTGAACCTGCTCCTCTCTGAGGGCACATGGCCTCCACCAGCCATAAGGGAACAGTATTGAAAAAACACCCCACCACCAAGCCTGGCCAGGTTGTATTGAAGATACCTGCCCTTCCCCTGTGTGCCATGGTTCAGCAGTTTGAACTGTGCCCTGAAGGCTGGCTGGTTTGGTTTTCGTTCTTTCCAGCGGGCAGCCTCTTTGCTCCACTTGGCTAGAGCCACTGACCTTAATGAAATATAAACCCCCAACGGGATGTAATCCAAACTACTGCTTGTGTGTTAAGTGCCAGTGAAATGCACGTTGTGGTCTCCTTACTTTAACGCGTGCCACAGTGAACAGGCTAGTGGGTTAGCTGAGGCAACAGAGGGGATGTGAGACCCAGGGCTGTATCTATATGGAAGCAGATTGCAAACGAAGACTCTGATCATGCAGTGAGCTTTGTGCAAGTAGATGCCTGAGCCTGTGCAAAGCCTCTGATTAACTGGGGCTCTGCTCGCCAGGGTCTGCTCGTGTGAAGTCATTTGCAGGACTGGGTCCTATGTCCATAAGCTCTTTAAGGGACTGTCTCTGGTGGTGTATTTGTGTAGCACCTAGTCCCATGGGGCCCTGATCCTGACCAAGGTTTTTAGATGCTACCCCTATAAAATAAGGAATGAAGTAGGCAAACGTGCTGAGCTGGGTGCTTTAGAGCCCTTAGATGTGTAGGTAGCTGTTAATTCTGATGGTCTGTGACCTGAGAGTGGAGTTGGAGAGACAAGGTTACACAGCCTTAAGCCCCATATGCTGGTGTTGGCCAGTAGCTTTACAAATGCTCTTCTAACTGTGGACAAAGACCCCTAAGACTGGAAGGGACCCCGAGAGGTCATCTAGTCCAGTTCCCTGCACTCAAGGCAGGACTAAGTATTATCTGGACCATCCCTGATGGGCGTTTGTCCAACCTGCTCTTAAAAACCTCCAGTGACGGAGATTTGTGGGCAATTTGTGATTATTTTAAAACACCAGTGAAAATAGCTTTTGCGGGCAGGGGAGCTCTGAAGATCTCTGAAGGGGTCAATAGGTCTGTGTGATCAGGCCATCACCATAGTATTGGGGCACCAAATACAAAACTGAAGAGCCAGCCCTGAAGGACGGTGCTCTTCATTGCTGGAAGGTTTAGCCATTTTGACATGGGTTTCATCCATTCCTCACGGTTGCTCTGGGTTGGAGCTTTTGTGATGCCCCGGGATCTGTCTGGCTTGTGATCTGTTAGGACTGCCCAAGGGACCAAGTTCTGCAGTTGGGGGAACACATCATGGGCAATCACCAGCTCCTCAGAGCATGAGCCTCGGCTCTGCCACACCTACCATTCCTGACAGGTCATGGAGAGAGGGAAGCCTTTTGTAAACTGGTCAGGCCCAATCCACTAGGGGCTTTAGAGAGTATAACCAGGGCACTGAATAGTAGCAGGAAGACAGAAGAGCGGGCAGAGCCCTGGTATGAGGGACTCTAAGCAGGTTTTCTTGCTGAAGAAGCCAGGACTGCTTCGTGTTGCACAATCTTGGCCTGGCTGCGTATGCTTCCCCTTCAGCCCCAGGTAGAGTGACTTACAGTTGTCCAGATTGCAGGTAAGGAAGCATGTGAGAGGGCTGGAAACAGCTATGAAATTAACCATCACAAGTGCCATCCAGCGCAGAGCAGAGTCCTGGGTTCTGCTACAGACGTTCGTGGGACCTCAGGCAAGTCACTTAACCTGCCTCTCTGTGCCTCGGTTTCCCTGTGTTTGAAAAGTACCTTGAAATCACCATAGTAAAAAAGTACCAAGTATTTGTTCTGTTTGCTTAAGACCATTCAAATGAAACAGACATGGTGAAAAATAAATGAAATTTAAAATAAATTATGTGGATGGGCAAGTCATGGTGGTGCTAGTGATGGAAGAATTCAGCGTTAGGTTGACAACAGTATGGCTTCTATCCGTAGCTTGGGCAGTCGGTGCACCGGTTGCCATAAAGCACAGGTTTCCTGTTGTTTCTAGACTCGCAGGAGACTAAGATTTGCGTGTGTGTGTGTATATGTTGGAGGAGGGTAAGGTTGAAAGTGGTGCAGGGAGGTTGAATCTAATATTGGAGGGTGGGGGCATGCAGCGAGGTTGAATCTAATATTGGAGGGTGGGGGCATGCAGCTAAGCAGGAAGCTATGGTTCAAAGCTACCAGAGCAGAACATATAAACAAGTTCATTGCCCACACATCATGCCTCCTGTGTAATTCATGAGGGGGGGGGCTTTGCGTAATTCACAATTAAGGCTCAGCCAACTAGTTTCTTGTTTCCTGTTGTGAGCTCTCAACTTCGTGGGTTCCTAGTGAGGAGAGACAGGCCTGCCTAGGACAGCCTGTTGGGAACTGCAGTATTTGCATATTACTAGAGAGCTGATGAATTATGTAGCCGCCATGGCAGGGCCAGAGGAATTGGCTGCAGCCAAGCAGCTCTTAAAAGCATATTTATCTTTGTGTTTGCATTGACTTTTTCTCTTCCCTCACCCCCTTAAAACACACACAGGCAAGGGGGAAAACAACCCTCAGACTTTACAGACTTCTTGAGTCTGATGTCCCCCCCCACAAGCCCAAAACAGCTAATCCCTTTAGATTTCTCATCCTTCTCGTGTGTCATCTCAAGCAGCTGGAAGTCACTTTAAAAGGACCAGTGAATATTTGACACTTGTATTGACAGAATGTGATCAGAGAGGGCTTTACCGGGAAGACCAGGGATTCAAGCTTCTACATGGCAGGAAGAGGTTTATAATGCAGGACACGATGGTGGGGAAAATATGGTGTATGGGGGTGAGGCTGATCAGTGTCAGATCTGTCCCAGGCCGATGCACTTGAAGGAGCATCAAGCTAACTTTTCTTTCATCTGCCTCGCCATTCGTTGCCGTTAATTGATATTGTGGTCACAGACCAGGATCCTACTGGCGCTGGACACAAACAGAAAACAGAGGGGCCCTGCCCCAGAGAGCTTGAACTCAATGTTATCTGTCTAGTCAGATATATCCTTCTATTTATATACCTGCCCCATCACTTCTGTCTGTAGTCGGTATTTCTGGGGTCTATGGACCTATTCGGCTAGGCCTGATCCAAAGCCCATTAAAATCAATGGGAGCCTTTCCACTGGCTTGAGCAGGCATCTTGTTCCCAGGCTCTGCCAGTAGCTCCCTGAATTAGGCCTGAGGCAAGCCCCCTGTGCTGCATCTGCTCCTGGAAGATACTGTGAACTGGTGGGCTGCCTTCTGGGAGGTGGGGTCATCCTGTTTCACAGCCCCGTGCAATGGGTCCTTGTGCTTCAGACAAAAGTTACAATTCTTTTCAGATTCTTTGCAGAGCCAGGGCTGGAACCCTTGTCTCTTGGCTCCAAAACACAGGCCTCTAGCACTTGAACTGAAGGAGATCTCTCTTAGTTGGCTGCAAGAGCCAGGTTCAGGGGGCACGGGTGGGCAGTAACCTTGGTGCCGACTTCCAGGGGTGCTGGACTGCTCTGCTACTTGGGGGTTATTTTGGTTTGGTTTTGTGCTGATTGGCTCGGGGGTGTGTGTGTGTGTGTCCTCATCCTTCATGTCTTTTGGTCCATCCATCTCTCCTTTTCATTCATTAATTTCAACCATCTGCTTTTTCATGTATCCACTCTTTCAGTCACTAAATTATCCCTCGTCTCTGTGAACGGTCTTCCTCCTCACCCATCCCCTCAACGGTCCCTTGCAAACTTCTGTCTTGCACATTGAGATGCAGACTGGCTGCCATGTTCTCAACCTGTCAGGTTGTCAAGTTCATGGCAAACACGCAGAGAAGTTAGTTGAAAAAAACCCTAGAATTATCTTGCTGGAAGGTTGCAATGTAACCCTACATTATTTGTTAAAATCCAGAAACTTAACAACACAGGAGCCAAAAACACAGAGAGAAAGCAGGCTGCTCCCTAAAGCAGAGAGGCACAACTTACCCTATCTTACTGTAAGCAGGCTGTCAGCAAACTGACCGCTGCTAGGCCCCCAGATCACATGCGTACGCCCCTCTCCTGCAAGCAGGATCAGGAACCCCACTCAAACATTTAAAGTGCCAGATTACTATTTCAATAGCTTTCAATACACCACAAAGATGTGCTCCTACCTTGGGCTGCTTGATTAAACCTTCCCATTTGTGGTCCACCCCTGCCCCACACTCAATGTCATTTACATGTGATGACCCAACAGAACGGAGGCTTCCTGCTATGTGAAAGGGAGACTCCCATGCAAAACGTCGTATTAAATAGCCCAGTGCTCCTCCCCCAGTGTACAGCCTGTCTAGCTGAACTGTGTGCTGGGAGAGCTGCCTGGTACTCACCAGCGGCAATGATCCTTCCCATGCCAGCCAGCCCTTCTGCAGCTGCCGCAGACACCTGGAGGCACACCGAGCCTCTTGTGCATAACCCATTCTTCTGGGTATGTTTCGCCTCCCTCTCTGTGCTGACCCACAGAAAAGGCAGATCTGCTCTGGTTCACAGCTTGAGGACTTGGTCCTTTCACCCGTGCTGCAGCTCTGGATCTCCCAGACTTAGTATCTGATGATGGCCAAGCTGCCGATTCGTGAGACTTGCTGAGCAGCGTGTAGTGACCCCATGCCCATGTGGGTTCCTATTCTGTTGTCTCTCCTTCCCGTCCACCAGTGCTTTCCAAGTGCACAGGAGATGGGGATGGGGAAGTGCGAGCAGCGTCGGGCCCCGAAGCGCAAATGTGGTTTGAAAATTGTCTCACTCTAAACATTGACCTTGAAAGGTTTATCTCTTCTTTTCGTCCCTCCAAAGCACCCAGAACAAACCTGCTCAGCTGACAAAGCAACAGATACGTTTCCGAGACGCCAGCCCTAAAAATTGGGCTTGGGATCTGGAAATTCAGCTGTGTTCCTTCCATCTCTCTCATCCTACATTATGATGATGGGCCTGGATGGGATCTCCTGGCTCTCTCTCCCATGGTTCTGTGCAACTGATGGGCATCAAGGCAAGGGCTGTGACATGCAGGCATCCCATGGCTTGCAGAGGGAGAGCTTTAAAATTCAGTCACATACCTGTGATGTGTGTACAAACTTCCACCCTGGAGGTGCTATTCTCTGTGGCCAGAATAGTAACACATACAAACACACTGGGTCGCTCATGTGGATGCCTGGGCCCCTGGCTGCAACCACGGGTCTTATTCTAGTTTTCTCTTTGTCCCCAGATGTTTCTTTGGGTTCTTTTTCAAGGGGTTTGGTGCTTGCTGCACAGCTCAGCAGCAAGCGTGTTGACTGTGGGCTGCAGTGTCTAAAGCGGAGTTTGCTTAGAAGCCGGGGGAGTTTGCACTATGGGCCAACTGTTTTCTGTTTAGATCCAGGCCATCCCCTGGGAAGCTCATGAGTGAGCTGTGGCTAATTTCTATGTAGCTATAAAAACTCCCTATGCTCTTTTAAAAGGGATGATGCCCAGGGTAACGGAACAGGCCCTATAAGTAAGAAAATCCCTCTTGGCCTCTCTCTGGGTTGCTGGTCTTGCTCGAGCCATGCATGCAAAATTCATACTGCACTCGGTCAGTCCTGCAGGACCACCACAGGGACTTAAAACAACTGTTGCTCTGTAGACCCTCCATTCCCTGAGGATTGCACCACCACCAACAGTGACGGGGGTGCCTTTGGTAAAAAGGAGAGACAAAAACAAAAGCATGATCCAAGACACCCACTGCGTGGACACGTTCCACCACCCAGGAGGCTGAAGTCCAGGAAGAGCTTTGCTCTGAAAATCGCTTTCCTCCAGATACCCTGACAGCCACAGAGTAACAAAGTGGGGGGGAAATGCCAATGATCTTGAAGAATGTGGCTGCTTCGGAACAGCTTGCTCCCCCACTCCCTGCGCTGACCAAGAACGGTCACACTGGTGCACCCCAAATTGAGTGAGAGCAGGAGTGGCAAAGGCTGGAGACCCCAGATGTGAATGTGCAGAGCCTAGGGAAGCCCTTGACCTCTGTGTGATGCAGTGCCGCCATCCACAGCCTGGCCTCCCAAGGAACTATTCGAAAAGTGCCAACACCAGGGCGTGGCGACAGTTTCAGGGGGACAAGCTGTGGGGATGGTCTGGACTGGACCAAGCTGGGAGGCGTAAGTTTCTGAGCCGAGAGGGAACAAGTCATTCTTTTCCTCTTTAGTGCTTGAGCGACTGTGGTGCTTGTCAAGGCTTCAGTCACCAGGGTTATCACGTGTGTTCTGGAGCCACACTGCCTCCATCCTGCCCTTTAGTGGTGGTGAGGTCCCATTCAGACCTGGGTCTCCGCTGAGGTATACCCCGCTTGTCGCATGGCTGGGGGTCTGCCAGGAACCGCGCTAAAGCCACTGGGTTTTCTTCACGTGGGCCACCAAACAGTGACTTTCAGCCGCTACCGAGCCCAGGCTAGATCTGAGTCCATGACTCAGAGGTAAGAGGCTCTGTTGCTTGTCATCAATGCCCAGTGCTTGGAAGCCAATGGTGGTGATAGACCTGCTGGACGAGCTATGGGCAGCCTCTATTTCACGTCTGGAAGGAACCTGCAAAGCCCCGCATCCTCTGCCCCTCCCTGGCTTTGCTACCAGCATCCTCTTGACCCAACCTTTGTCCAGGAAGACGTGCTCCCAGAATTCACCCTGCACTGTCCCACGTTCCACACCTTGTCCTCTCCCTTCATCTCCCCATGCTGTGTGCCTTCCCCTCCCACGTCTGCACTCTCTCGCCCATTCCCATGTTTCCCCTCCCAATGGGAAGGCTGAGGTGGGGGATGGCGCGTCCATCCCACCCAATGTCTTCCTATCCCCTGGTGGTCTCGCTGCAGCTGGGGGCTCAGGTGTTCTCGTGCCCCATGGCTGCCCTTTGGCTACATGGTTGCCGAGTTCTCCCAGCTGTAGAGGATAGCTTTGCTTTCCCATTACTGTCCCACTTCCTAGCTGCTGAGAGGGAACTGGGATCATCTGGAAAAAGCCGCAGGAGTAGTGACTACCTGCCTGCCTGCCTTCAGCTTGAACTCCAGGAGCATTTCAGCTGGGGGGGGGTCTAACTCTCCAGCTGTCTACTTCACTGCCTGCCCCCTGCCATCTCCCATCCTTTGTCTGCCCTACATTGAGTGGAGCTGGGCACAGCATGGTATGCTAATGCCGCTTCTTGTTCCTCCCCTCATGCTACGGCACACCAAGCCTGGCATCTCTCTCCTGCCTGCACCTGCTCCTTCCTCCATGTGGTGTCTGTGTTGCTAATGAAAGTGACAAACCCAGCTAGGAACAGCAGCTGGACAATTGCACCCACAATGCCTGTGCAGTGTCTGGGAACTGTCTGGCTCGTTACTATATCTTCAAAATAACAAGCGTGTATAATGACGATCCTGTGCTCACCTCGCACTTCAAAGGCTGTCACACCTTCACAGTGACAGCAGGGGTAGCATCCAGATCTTCCTCCTCCTCCTCGTGTGGCCCCTGTGACCTGAGCTAAAGGAGAGTCTCCCTCAGCTGTTAGCAGTAGAGGGCCTGTAGCACACAGCTGAGCAGTTTCGATTCCATCCAGCAGAAGGCAGTGGTGCACACATCACAGAATGGTGGAGCATCTTTGCCTCTCTTGTAGCCCTGAAATGTGCTTTTTTTTTTTTTTTTTTTTTTTTTTTTTTTTTTTTTTAAGAAACAACCCATCCTGTATCAGCTCCGAGGGGCTGCTGTCTGGCAGGGAGCTCTACCCTTCTTGCTTATCCAGCTTGTATTTTGCTCTATACAAGATTTTTCCAAGGATCTGCAATCAGACTGAGCAGACCCCAGGCTGGGTTCTTGGGAAGGGGCTCTCCCACCCTTGCATTCCCACACACAGTGGCTTCCCAACGTTCTTGCTTCTCTTTCTTCCCTTGCCCCCTCTTCCTTTCTCCAAAGATCCCTTCTCAAAAATACCCCTCCACCCCCCAAAGCTTAAAATTCAGCTCCAGCTCTTTGGAAAGGCTGACGCGTCTCAGATGCTCATGATCTTCCCTGCGGATGGCTCGAGGAGCCAGGGAAGGAAATGAGAACCTGTTTGTTCCTAGATTTCAGAATGGGGAACTCTAGGTGCAGCAAACATCTGAACTTCACCTGCCTTCCAGTTCTCCACGGGCCTGGCTCTTAGCACCCTCCTCCCCTCCGGTCTTAACTTTCTCCCAGTAGAAGAAAAGGTTAGCTGAGATCACACAGCCAACCGGATGCTCAGATTCGAACTCCCTGGGGCTAATTATGAAACAACCATTAGATAAAAGTCAACATATGTTGTAAAAGGCACTATGTATCACCTCCTGACAGTTCTTAACAATGTGCTCATGTAACAGCTGTCAAACTGCAATGCTCGAAAATGAGTAATATGTTGATTTATGTATATCAGATCTGCCCTTGCATTCAGCCACAGCAATGCAAGATGCTCATGCCGCAGCAGCCTTGCAGGGCGGTGGGGGGAACCGAGGAATTTGGTGCTTCAGGAGACAGAATGGAGAATCTGAGTCCAGCTTGGGGGAGGTTTTCAGTAGGTCCTCGAGAGCTGAAACCAGCCTGACATGAGCGCAAATCTAGAGTGGCTGCACTGAAGTAAATGGACTTACCCTGAGCTTGTCTGGGACTAGCGGAGGTCTGAGTTGGGAGCAGAAGTGGCGAAGGCATGGATGCTGTTCTCGTATCTGTGCACTGCTTTCCTGGTTACTCCTGATCACTGAGCTGAGTACGAGCCGAGGGACCTGCTCTCACCCCCGTTAAAGTGAATAGCAAAACACCCCTCGGCGTCAATGAGAGCAGGCTGGGCCCTAACTGAAATGCCTGTGGCTGATCGTACCTTGGGGACTGGATTCTTTCTACCAGCCTCTGTAAGTTGACGTTACCTTCATGCTGCAGAATTCACACTGCCGAATGACAGCTCAGTGGCTAATACCCTCATCACCAGCCCTGTTGTCCTCCCGGAGGAGGCCCCCAACTTTGTCCTCCCGGAGGATGTTGCAAGGCTGTTATAACCTCAGCTGTCTCCTGCCAGGGGCCCTATGTGTCAGCAGAGAGTGGGCAGAGAAGCTGGTGTGTCCTCGCCAGGCGGATGAAGGTCAGTACCGCCCCTGGTGGTTTCTGTTTCAGTGCATGGAGCTTGGCTGCATGCTGGGACTCGGACAGCCTGGTTGTGAGCATCACCCTTGCCATGGCCAGACAATTACCCCCTCCTGCCAAAAGCTAAGGACTCGCCTGGACCCTTGTTGGGGAGCTATGTTCCTGGCTGCCCCATGTGGTTAATGGATCTGATTGGGCTTTGGGGGGCTTGGAGGAAGAATCCTCTTCAGTCAGAGGCCCTGCTTGGGCATTATGAACATTTTTAAATCTCTGCTCCAGATGATAAATTCTCCCTCCCTTCACGCATTTTGATGGCGCCATCTTGGAATTCAGATGCGCTGCAGCAGAAACAGTGGGAAGGAAGGGGATGGGGTGTCATGGTAGAGCTGAGAGAGGAAATCCGGCTTCAGTATGATAGAGGGGGAGAGCCTTATTGTCAGCAGGTCTCTCTCTCTGAACTGGAGCTGGATGGGAACTGAATCTTCGCTGCTGCGGGATTTCCCCAATGTTCCAAAAAAAAACCCCTTCCGTTCCACAATGGAATGAAAAATTTTGAAATTCCCCATGAAACAAAATTCCACCCCCTCTCCCCGACCTCCTGAACATGATGCATGATCGACATGTTCGGTGTGGATAAAATTGACCGGTACCATTCTAATTTTGACCTTATTTTATATTATAGAATATTAAAAAAAAAAACAAACACTGAAACCCAAGTTGTTTAGAAACCAAAAATCAAAATATTCCATTCATACTCTCCCCTCCTCAGAATGCTCTATTCTGATTTTTTTTCTTTTTGTTTTTCTAAATGAAATTTCCTTGAAATTGACACCTTCCTGCAAAATGTTTTGCTTGTGGCCAACTGGTACTTTCTGATGGGAGATTGATCCATTGGAAAACTTCCTACCAGAGCTACTCTGTGCCCAAGAGGGGTTCAAAGCAGTTAGGAGACGGATCTGCTGCAGCAGCCATTCAGGCTGGAATTATGAAAGGAATCTAAGGGAGTT
Source organism: Lepidochelys olivacea (assembly GCF_965140295.1). NCBI lineage: Eukaryota > Metazoa > Chordata > Testudines > Cheloniidae > Lepidochelys > Lepidochelys olivacea. The sequence continues at coordinate 11,698,365 of NC_140432.1, read as the reverse complement.
AGGAGCCAAAATTCCGTTAGGAGCTTAACTCCCCAATGCCGGTCTGTCTCAGCAGATGTCCAGCAAACTGCCTGTAACTGGCTGTTGGGACTTCTCAGCCCTGATTACAGTAGCAGCCAAACCCGTGTGAACCCCAGCTGGGAATGGAGCAGCAGGGGATTTCTTGACACTAGTTAGCAGCAGTGGTTTGATGTTCCTTACCTGAGCATCCCTTTGCATTGCTACCTGCTTGTCTCTGTTCCTTCCAGCTCGGTCGTCAGGACTGTTTAAGTAAGCCATGCTGTATTCCTGCCCTGATGTTCCTGAGTTCCATTCACTCTCTCTGCTGGAGCTTGACAGGTCTTTCAAAATATTTGGAGCCGAGATTGCACCAGGCTGGATTATGGGTGACAGCACTTCCACTTCTTTAGCTCCTGTTGAATCAATTATCTTTGTGTCTCTTGTTATTAAGCTGTTTAACAGACGGCACAGGCCTTGCTCCTCTAGCTTGGCTAGGCTGGGCAGAGATCAGAGAATCATAGAATATCAGGCTTGGAAGGGACCTCAGGAGGTCATTTAGTTCAACCCCCTGCTCAAAGCAGGATCAATCCCCTACTAAATCATCCCAGCCAGGGCTTTGTCAAACCTGACCTTAAAAACCTCTCAGGAAGGAGATTCCACCACCTCCCTAGGTAACGCATTCCAGTGCTTCACCACCCTCCTAGTGAAAAAGTTTTTCCTAATATCCAACCTAAACCTCCCCCACTGCAACTTGAGACCATTACTCCTTGTTCTGTCACCTGGTACTGCTGAGAACAGTCTAGATCCATCCTCTTTGGAACCCTCTTTCAGGTAGTTGAAGGCTGCTATCAAATCCCCCCCCCCCACTCTTCTGCAGATTAGATAATCCCAGTTCTCTCAGCCTCTCCTCATAAATCATGTGTTCCAGCTCCTATCGTGCTCCAGCTTCAGATCATACATGCAGCCAGACAACACCCTATTTCAGAAGCTTGGGAAAACCTCAACAGTGTTGCAGCTTCTTGGAAATTGCCTTTGGTTTAGGAGCATAGGCTGGGGGGGGGGGCATTCCTAGCCCTGTCTCTGACTGTGGCCAGCACCAAATTCTTCAGAGTAAGGTTCAAGAAACCCAGTAGGTGGCAGTTGTGGCACAACTGGCCCACAGGGAAAGTTTCCTCCTGACCCTCATTAGTCAGAGGTTGGCTTATGCCCTGAATCATCAGGATTTTTTGTACATATAATCCTTGCCATTGGAACTCTGAGTGCTTTCATTTTCTGTACTAAGCAATGAGAGTCTTTTGGCAGGCAGATAACCCTTTTTCTGCACTCCTTGTACCTGATGGCAAACTGATGTGTTTGGACCAAGCATTTCTTCCTTCCTTTCACAATATTGCCAACCCCAACTGTTTAAAAAAATTCACGAGTCAGGTCTCAAAAAATGACAAGATGGGTTTAAAATCATGGGGTTTTTTTTGGTAAAGGTGGGTGTTTTTTTTACATTCTTATTTTTGAGCCTTTTAAGGTTCTCTTGAGTCTCATTTTCTACCATTTCTCCTCCACTACAAGGGTAGAAACTTACTTTAAAAAAAAAAGACTATTGACTTTCTGAGAGACAAGTCAGGTGAGGTGATATCTTTTATTGGACCAACTTCTGTTAGTGGAAGACACAAGTTTTCAAGCTACACACAGCTCTTTTTCAGGTCTGGGAAAGGAAGCAGTGTGTCTGAGCTTAAAAAAAACCTCTCCTGATTTTTTTGGTTGACTTTTAATCGTTTATGCTGCTTTTTCAACTTTTTTGATACTTCATTGGCATTCGGAAAACCAAAATAGGCTGCTTTAGTTTCACTTCCTGTTTCCTTTCTTGGGCCATAGTTTGGGCTTCGTGTGCTGAAGGGGAATGCAGAAATCCAGATGGAAGTGTTTCTCTCACTGCGATTCAAAATGTAACCAAATTATTTGTTGCACTTAATAAAATAAACAAATTAAAAAATCCTTGTGTACCTAGCCTGCTAGTCAGTCCCCTTCGTCTACTGAACAATTGTGACAGCCACTGAGCTGAACTGATGAGTGGTTTTGAGCGGGTGTATTCAGAAAGCCTCCCGTAAAACTAAATAAACCAAGGCTCCACTGCAATTTGCTCTTTATAGACTGGTTTCAGAGTAACAGCCGTGTTAGTCTGTATTTGCAAAAAGAAAAGGAGTACTTGTAGCACCTTAGAGACTAACCAATTTATTTGAGCATGAGCTTTCGTGAGCTACAGCTCACGTCATCGGCATGATTTGTGTGTATAAAAACAAACATCTTCTGTATTTTGCACAGTATGCATCCGATGAAGTGAGCTGTAGCTCACGAAAGCTCATGCTCAGATAAATTGGTTAGTCTCTAAGGTGCCACAAGTCCTCCTTTTCTTTTTGCGAATACAGACTAACACGGCTGTTACTCTGAAACCAGTCTATAAAGAGCAAATTGCAGTGGAGCCTTGGTTTATTTAGTTTTACGGGAGGCTTTCTGATATTTACCAGCCCTGGTTTGTATTCTACTTTCAGAGTTAATATATTTTATTTTTCTAATTCATAGCCATTATTTACGAACTTCTCTCCACACTGAGTTTTCAGCTTCTTTTTCTGATTTCTGTTGGGGATTCCTCTCATGTGTAGAGAGAGTGTGTGTGTTTGCTAGGTGATTTGCTCTTGGGGGAGGTTGTATTAGCTGGGATCATTACCATTTGGGCACAGTCATGCATTGGGTATTCTCCTCCCAGTCACTCTTGCTATGTCCGCTCCAGCCGGGCAGAGGAATCTAGTTCGGATTTTTCTCTTCCCAAGGGCTGTCGCTTGAAGTCTGTTGGTTAGCCGCCAGCATGCAGCGTTCTGGTTCTTTATGTCCCGTGGAATAATTGAGCCAGGAACCTTTTCCTTGTCTCTCAAACTCCATTATTTAGCAATGAGAGTCTTAGGTAAATCCTTCACTTGATTTCCAGCACAAATACTGTGACGATAAGAGACCGGGGGGAATGGAAGGTCTGAAAATAAGCAGAAGAAACGACTGCTTGTGTACAATATTACTGTGTATAAGAAATATGCCAAGTGCAGCCTTTTAGGAAAGCTTACAATGTTCTAAACCTGTGGTCATGGATTGATATATATATATATATGACTGCCGTTATGATTTTATATATTCATGTATATAGAAACCTGTGCCCTGAAGGGAGGGACTGCCTCTCCAACCACCTAGCATTGTATAGCCCAGGGGAAAACCAGTGATGGGCCATGAGAATTATTGGAGAGACACTGAGACATCTCGGCTGCAATTTTCCCACCCTGAAGAACCGCTCATCACTGTGCCAGGAGAGAAAAGTGGGGGAAGGGGAAGGAAGGGGAAAAAGCCCATTTATAAACCACGGTTTGAAACGGAGGTCTTCATCTGGAGACTGAGGGCCCATGACTGGCGGGTGCTGCCTGGGAAACACTGGCTCCCCTCTGTGGTGGGGGGCACGCTGGGAAACTGTTCAGAGGCAATAGGTAACTTGTATTAGAAAAGGGAGAGGATCTAATTTGAAAGTGTAATTTGAGGTTGCGACGTTGTTTATTTTCCATGTAACTGGTCTGTGTTTGCTCCTGCTCGCTGTGCCATCTTTGGATTGGTGGTGGTCTCATGAACTAAGCCTTTCATTTGTTTTTACTCCAAGCAGGTGTCTGTTGTACAGCCTCTGTGGAGTGTGTGCACCAAAGAAAGCTGGTGGCTGGAAGTGGGGGTGGGATGGGGGGTGGGGAGGCTGGAGTGGCAAACCAGCAGGGAAAAGTCTGAGTGTCTGGGAGATAAGAACTCAGGGAGGGTGGATTTGGGCTGACTCGGGTGTGACTTTGCAAGGGGTAAGTAGGCTGGTGGAAGCCAGAGTGAGACTGTGAGCTTGTGGGCAGGCGACTGGTGTCAGGGGTCTGACACAGCAGCTCAGCATTTAGGCACACCCAGGTTACAGGGCAGGTGGTGACGGCACCCTTTACTGCTCTGGGTTATCCCCAGAATGTCTGTCTGCCCTCCCTCCCTCGGCAAAGCTAAGCTGTGTCTCTCAGAGCAGACATTCAGCTAGAAATTAAGATGCAAATGCATCTAGTTACAGCTCACGTGGTCCCAGTCTGTTCACAAGGGGGCAGATGGTGTCAAGGGGCAGGAGATGGTGGTGTTTGGGATGTGAACAGCTGGCAACTGGGGGGCTGAACCCACCAGCTCCTTTCACACAGGCGGCTGCACAGCCTGAACCCTGGTGGCCTCAAGAAGCCAGGTTCCCTATCCCGTGCTTAGCCTCCCATCCTGTCCTTCCTCCTGCCCTCTGCTCTCCCTGCGGAGAGTATTGTGGGGTGGAGCGAGTCTCCATCCCATAACACTTACTCCCCTCCCTGACTTCCTGTTAATGGGAGCCCCGCCCCCCCCCCCCGACCTCTGCTGTGGTGCAGTTAAATAAAGCAGCAAGTTCCCAGCCTGCAGTCCTGTCAGCAGACTGATTTTTATTGCCCTGAGTGGTCCCCTTACAAAACTCCCAGGGCTGTGTTATGAGCTGCTTATAAAGAGCTGGGCAGATGAGCCATTTACAATGTGCTATCACAGGTTTTATTGGTTCTACGGAACCTGGCTGTATATTCTTGAGCACCGTCCTGGCTGCTTCTCTATTAATCACTTAGATTTGTATTGACGTAATCACACTTTCATCACAGCTGGGAATACCCTGTTGTGAAAGGGAAGTGCATGCATATCACAAAGCCTGGTCTGTACACGGAAAACCACTGAGTCAGAAGGTGTGCGGTGATGGAGTTAGAGGACGTGGACCGATTTAAAAGCCCAGTAACTGGTCACGGTTACCCCTCTCTGTTGCCCTCAGGTTCTGGTTTAGCTACTTGGCGTCCCCACTGGGGTTAACCATGGTCAGCTAACTTATCTTTAAACACGACTGTCTTCGTTTGTGTTTAAGGGCAAAATTGAGTTGAACAAGGAGCTGGATGACACATTTTCTAACACAGTGCTTGATCCCTGTGTACACAGGATTCGAAGGAGTAGGAGCAAATCCACCTGCTCATGCCCCTCAAAATAAAAAGCTGAGAATCTCGGCTTGTCCCAGCTGCACGTTGGCTTGATGCTTTCACTGCCAAGGTCAGGAGTGCGGTTACTGACATGGCCAGGAGAATATTAGTGGGTGGCCATTGAAGTAGCAAAATATTTTTTGAGCTAGGGGTTTATAAAACATGGAGATGAAGGGAAAGATAAAGGGCCCTAGACCCAGCTCATCAGGGCTATTCGAAAAGCCCCAGGGCGGTTCTAATGCAAATCTCCCAGTCATGCTTTAATCATTACCACGGGGAGACAATTAGGGTTAAAATATTGATTCCTAGATAACAAGGAAACGGTGAAGAAATAAACAGAGCGAAGAGCTAATAGGATTCATTTATAGCATCCCTTTGTTGAGAGGCTTGGCAGGGATTTTCTCAAGCCGTGATCGGGGGTGGGCTCCTTCAGCTTGGAGATCAGAGTGGGGAGCCAGGGGACCTGGAGGTCACATAGAGCTCTGCCCCTGAGCTGCTGGGTGACTGTAGGCAGGTCACTTCACCTCTTGGTTTCCTTCTCTGCAAAGTGGGGATGTCTCTGGGCCTTGGGGGCGGGGCCACAGGTTGGATGTGAATAAATAAGGAAGTGGGGGAGGGAGCGCAGCCATTGCCCCAGCAGGAACCTGTGGAGGAGGCCGGAGAGAGGCTGCAACCTGGCCGTCCGCAAATGTGTGTGCCAGGATCTCCCTCTCGCCTGGCAAGAGGCTGGTCCTTGTGGGGGAACTCAGTGAACCACGCCGACAACACTCCCATGCTCACGGCTTCCCTGAAGGGACCCACTGACCATGTCCTGGGCAGGCCGTGGAATCAAGGTGGAGTAACGGCTGGCCTCCTGGGGACTCTCGCCTCTGATGGAGGTAGGCGATCCTGCCTCCTCTCTAGCTATTATTTATAGTGCAGGGACAGCACAAGCTGCTGCTGTGCAGGCTTCCCTCACCCTCTTGCTGTGCCCCAGCCCTGATCTGCAGGGACCACCACTTAAGGGCAACAAGGGGGGCTGGGGGTCAAGATCTATGATCCGCCCAATCTTTGGCTGCTTTGCTCAGGCCTCCATCAGTGTTGCTGAGTGTTGTAGTTGGAGGTTATTAAGTGGCTGTGTGTGTGTGTGGGGGGGGGGGCGGTGGACTAGAGCTGGGTAATGTCTGGAAAATGCAGTTTCATGGTGGCCAAAGCGATTCATATATTTGGGTTGAATTTAGCAAAAGAAAAAAAAAAAAAAAAAGGGAACATCATTTTGAAAAAGTCAGTCGTTTGTTTCAACGTTTTGTTTCTAAACAGACTGCCTTGTTTTGAAACGCCCTTTGAAATGTTTTGTTGGATCATAGCGAAGTGTCCCCTCCCCCCCCACCCATTTTGGTGAGAAAAGAATTCAAAGGAGCAATTTTTTTTTCCTTCAGATTTTTTTGGTTCAGCCACTGAACTGAAAAATGAATTACTCACTCAACTCCAGCGTAGATGCCGAGTGCTGAGAAACAAATTGAAATTCTCACCTACTTCACAGTTCAGGGCCTGCAAATTCTGCTGGGAGCTTTAACTGTAGCAACATCATATGAGCGCAAAGAGCCTGAAAGTGAAATGGATTATAAACAAAGTGAAATTGACTGGCCTAATTTCAATGTCTTAAAACAAATAAAGGAATACACTAATTTGATCAAAGTAAACACTATCAAGGGTTGAAGAATAAACTGTATTTTAAAAATCCTTTGGGTTTTAAATTTGAGCTAACATTCGTAATATGGTTAGGATTTTCATTAACTCGATAGCATGCTTTTAAATTGCCCACGATTCAGGGGAGAGTGGGGGAAAGTTAGACTGCTTCTCTCTCTCTCGGACAGACATTGGTCCAAAAAAGGTACCTCGCCCACCTTGTCTTTCTAATATCCTGGGACCACCACGCCTACAATGACACTGCAGACCGAGAAAAGTTTTGTTCTAAGCTACAAGTGGTGGTTTGGATGCTGCTTGCTCAGCAAAATGGGAATGGGTGCCTCGGCTGGCCAAAGAACCATAAATAGTGAATGGATGCTCGGAAAGATAGCTGGAGATGATCCATGCACTTAATCTGCCAAATCGTCTTCTGCACGTAGTTCATCTGCTCAGCTCTTAGCCTTTTATGAGATTTCACAGCTGCTGTTTTACCTTTGCACAGACCCAGAAAAACTTTCCCGTCCAGGAAAAGTAACCCAGGCTTCTTAGGCTTTGTCTACACTGGAACCTGAATGACAAAAGTTTTGCCGACTAAAAGCACCGGTGTGAACAGTGTTTTGTTGGCAGGAGAGCTCTCCTGCCAACAAAGCTACCGCCGCTTGTTGGGGGTGGAAGAGGTCTTTCCTGCCAATAAAAAGTGGTTACACGGCATGCCTTGTAGTAGCATGATGCACAGTGTAGACATAGCTTAAAACTGAGTAAATGTTGAGGTACCCCTACATGCTTTTATCGTCCCCCTTATTAACAGGAGGAGGGGGAACATGCTATTTTAGAGGAAGGATAAAATTTAAGTGTTTGTAGCCCTTGGCATCCAAGGTCAGAAACTGTGTTGACATGAAATTAAATTATACATGGATGGGAAACAAGATTGGGAGCCAGATTTTCAACAGTGACGAGTGATTTGGGGAGCCCATCTCGAGACTTCTTAAAAGGACCTGATTTTCAGAGGGGTGGATGTTCTGAGAATCAGACCCCTTTAAGTCATTTCAGGTTGGGCCCCCAAAATCACAAGTCATGTTTAAAAGTGGTAGCTTATTTCTTTTTCAGCATTTCCTTTAGACAGTGTGCTCTGCCCAAGTCCTATGCCTTGTTACTAACACTATAACAAATGCATTTGTTTACTTTTTGCTGGGAGAGTAAAACCAAACTGAGATCGATCAATTTCACATTGTGTTTCTAATCATTTGCGCTGTCTGGTTTATATTCAGTCACACAAATGCCTGGAATTCCGAGGCTGCAAATGCAGCAGAAAATCCTCTTCTGCCAGCTCCAAAATTGTTTGCTGAAACTTATCCCCACCCCCAATAAATATCAGAATAAGTACAGCATAGTCAATGGCTCTGCAAATTCCCCCTATGCTTTCTACTCGTATTAGGCATTATAATACCCATTCAAAATCTAAATGTAGGGCCTTGATCCACTGATGAGAATTTATGTAGCACTTCCCACTGTTATAGCTAAGTACTAAACATTATTCCTTTGGAAAAAAATACCTATAATCTTGAATTATACAAGCACTTAGCTTTGCTGGCTAAGTACCATGTATTATATGGTGTATTGTACAGATAGTGAAGGGTGCATTGTAGGTGTAGCGGAAGACCGGGATGGTTTCTGCTAATGCTATGCTTTCTTCTCTCTCTTTCTTCCCCCAAACATAGGCTCTGATTTTGCAAACCTTTCCTTATGTGCTTAATTCTATGTACACGAATAGTCACACTGACTTCAGTGAGTACTGTGCTTAGGCAGTAGACTGCAGCAGAAATATTCATGTTCTAAAGTAAGTATGTGTGTGAGCGAAGGCAGGATCAGGGCTGTTGATGCATCCAACGTTCTGGTAAGAATTATGAGTTCCCATAGTCCGTGAGCATTTCCTGTACTAAGTAATGTTATAATTGGGGTTGCCACTAGGGGGCACTGTAAACACAATGCATCTATATTACTACTGGATATGGTCAAATAAGGGGGAACAGGAGGAAATAAGTAGATTTATTTGAACACTGACTAGAGGTGTTTAGAAAAAATCTTTTATGCCCCCCCAGAAATAAAAGATGGTGCACGACTGTCCTTATTCAAATGTTTTCCCTTCATCCTATGACTCTCAGCTGGAAAAGATCTCCACCATTACAGAATGGGTAAAGTTTTCAGAAGGGCCCCAGCTGCCTTTTGGTGCTTATGCGGTATTGAATTTTACTGACATTTAGGCTCCAAAGGGCCTTAGTTACCATGTCACTTAAATACTTTTGAAAAGTTCCCCTCCAATGTAGTCTAAATGCCTCTCCAGAATTTTATTTATGCAGGTACCGACGGGGTACACCACCGCCCATGAGCACCTCCTATTGAACTTCCCAACCGTCCTATACAGCAGGGAAGTTGCATTAGAGCTGCTTTCTCGATGCGGGGACTGTAGCTCAGAGAGATGAGATAATTCTTTCTATTTCTTACATGAAATCTGTGGCGGAGCAAGGAGCAGAACCCAGATTTTCTGAGCCGAATACTAGTTCCTTAATCACCAGACCACTCCTCCTCCACTCCTTTTTCTGCTTCCTTTGCCACGTCACGTTTACAGCACCAACAACAAATAACAGGCCCCTTTCCTTCTGTTGTTGGGGGAAGATTAGCACTAAGTAAAATAAATAAAAATGGGCGGATGTGATGAACACCAGATGTTTGCAAGTGGAGATCTGGCAACATAGGAGATCATCCGCTCCTTCCACATAAGCAGCGGTAAGGGGTTGGTGGTGGGGGGTTACAGCAGTGGGGTGGGCACTGGGGAGAGCTGGGTTCAATTCCTAGCTGTGCCATAAACCTTACTGTGTCAAGCTGGTCATGTTGCTTAATCTCAGATGCCTGTAAAAAGAAGATTATGATCCATCCTCTCTCCTATGCTTTGTCTTCCCTAGTTTGATTGTAAACTGCTCATGACACGGATGGTCTCTAACTGTGTATGTTTAATGCCTAGCATGATGGGACCTCCAGTTTCCACTGTACCGTAAATAATAACTACATTGGCTGGAGCCAGACTTTAAACCACCTGAGTAGGGCTAGTGTCCCCTTGCAGAGCCCCTGAACCAGCTGGCTTACCGTTCAACTGAACCTCCCTGCACTGTATTTAAGAGGATGTGTGTGGATGGAAAGTAAGGGCGCTTACCCAACTGGAACGATCAGCTTCCCTGTTCTAGGGAAAGAAGGATATTTGCTTCCATTAGCCAGCACGTTCTAGTGGGGCAAGAGCGTCCCTTTCAAGAATCAGAGTAACAGCCGTGTTAGTCTGTATTCGCAAAAAGAGAAGGAGTACTTGTGGCACCTTAGAGACTAACCAATTTATTTGAGCATAAGCTTTCGTGAGCTACAGCTCACTTCATCGGATGCATACCGTGGAAACTGCAGCAGACTTTATATATACACAGAGAATATGAAACAATACCTCCTCCCAGGACAGTGGGGTGGGAGGAGGTATTGTTTCATATTCTCTGTGTATATATAAAGTCTGCTGCAGTTTCCACGGTATGCATCCGATGAAGTGAGCTGTAGCTCACGAAAGCTTATGCTCAAATAAATTGGTTAGTCTCTAAGGTGCCACAAGTCCTCCTTCCCTTTCAAGAATTAGTCCGCCGTCAATTATAGTCTCTGAATCTGGCTCAGTAATTAAATGCCAGCTGACAGTAAATATCAAACTGCTCGGGAGCTGTTGTGAAATATAGACAAGTGGATTCGGTGTGATTGCTGTGGTAATTTGCCTTTTAATCTTTAATACCAATTAAATGCCAGGAGGCAGGAGCCAGCCTGTTGCATCCAGACTGGGAGCCCAGCTAAGATGTGGTAGCAAACCACCCTCTTTGACGCTGGGCTGCTCAGCAGGGCTGAAGGCGTCGTGTGTGTGTGTGAGAGAGAGAGTGGGCTGGGCTGGGCTGGGCTGGGCTGGGCAGGGCAGTCAAGGCTTGGCTGTGTTCCTGGGTGCCAGCCTCGACTCGGCAGTGGGTGCTCCTGCCCGTCGCTTTCCACGCACCAGAGTCTCAGTGGCTCCTATTTTATTTCTTCTTCCCGGGCTGCAAGGGCAGTTACCCTGGAACGGCTCACTCCCACCGCAGCATTTATAGCCCAACCTTGGCTTGGTGTAAGCGCCACCACCCCTGCCCATCCAAACCTTGGAAACCTCAGCTCGCTCCACTCTGTGCCCCGCCATGGTTCTCAGAGCCCCTTAACAGCCCCCCGGGTAGTTCTCACTCTGTTTGGATTCACTTTCCCTGCACAAAGTAACCACAATGGCACGTTGCCCCGCTGCCCATTAAGTATCTGCCAGTGTCCAGAAGAGACATGGGGACTTTGGCATGAGACGACACCTGGCCTGCCAGTTATCACAGCTTCTGTAAGCTTCCAGGTGCCTCTTCTGCGCCGTGTCTGGGGGACTTTGCATGGCACCTCCAAACGCCTCTAGCTCCCTCTCCAGCACTGGCCTCTCAGTATGTCTCTAGGTGGTTCTTCTGCATCATCTAGGTGTCTCCTGGTGGCTGTGAGGCCCTACGCAATGAATACAGGGAGCTTTTTGTGTTGACCCCTCTGGGCTTTGAGCATCAGATTTTTGCTCTTCTCTAGTACACGTACTCTGCTCCGAGCTAAGTTTGGGGTGGGAAGGGGAAGGAACTGCAACTAATTAATTATTTGACCCTCACAGAGCAAGTGAGCCTGTGCTTGAGAAAACTAAAAAAGAAAATCAACACAACAAAGTTGCCTAAAACAAATATTTCCATCCTTGTAGGAGGGTGCCTGGCTGACTGGAATGCTAACTTCGTCCCATTTGCATCTTTTTAAACAGGCGTCGATAAAAGCAAATACGCTACAACAAATAATTATAATATTTTAATTGCGTTTCTGCAGGGCTTTTGTTTTTGCAGGAGACAAAGACAGCTTTGCAAACTGGCAAACATTCCTGCCCGTCTCCTATCAGCAGAGCTTTCAAACATGCTGGTAGCACACTGCTGGGCTCCTTTGATCTCTATCCTGGCCCCACAACTCCCCTCATGGGGCTAGGGGGTTATGTGCCTTTCTGAGCAATGGTACCTGCTTTAGAGATCAGTATCAGAACCCTGGTGAGCAGGGGCTTGGGGATGGGGACTCCTGGGTTCTAGTCCTGCCTCTGGCCTTTTGTCTCTACTTCCTCCTCTGTAAAATGGGGATATTGACAATACCTACCACGCAGTCAAGTTGTGGGGAATCGTTAATGTTTATAAAGTAGTTTGAGATCCTAGGATGAAAGATGCAAAATATTATTTACCAGCTGCCTTGGGTGGTATTTCAATAAATCTCTTAGTCCAACAGAGTTACCAGCTGCTGTCCATGTTGTCCTCTCCGGAAAGCTCTAGTTAGGTCCCATAACCTGGCTCCTGCTCTCAGTAGCAAAACAGCCAGGCTCAGCATAATTTAGGCCAACTTAATTTTGCAGTGTAGACTTGCCCTCAGTGACCTGATGATAGGAAGGTGAGAGGCAAACCTGATCCATTGCAGCTGGGCTCAATGCTTCTAGTCTATTCAGGTCCTGATGCTGCCTTCTTCCAGAAGCTCATTAAGCCACATGACTAACATCTGTTCCCTGCCATGCCCTGTTTCACCCTCTTTTTCTCCAAGGGGAAACTCATGTGAGTTTGTTTATTTAATTTTTGCCCTCCTACGTGTGTGGTTTCTTGCAGGCACTGCCAAAGAAGCGTGCCTTGCATTTGGCCGGAAGATATGAGGCAGTTCTTTGATCCTGTGGGACTCCATTCCACAGCCTAGGACAGGCTGTAGAGAAAGCTCTGTCTCCTCCACCGACATGCTTCACCTGGGTGGTGGTCAGATCCACTGTGCCTGGAGACCTCATCCTATAGCACCCACTGATCTTTGATCTTTAATTGTTGCTGGGCCTGCAGCTGTGAGACCTTCATGGGATTTCCCCTGGCCCGGGGAGTCTCCCATCTAAATCCCCTGCAATGAACCCCATCAATGGCAAGCTCAGGCCAAGCAGCCAACGCAGTGGGTTGTTCTGTAGCAACTTTGTCTGCAGAGAGCGAGAGGCAAACAGGGCAGAGATGCGGTTTGCAGCAACGATGTGTGCACGAAGCTCACACGGTCTCTTCCCAGCCATGCTGTTGCTTGTATCACGCAACCGCACATGTGCGTGCATACACACATATACACACACGCACAAGCTCTCTTCCCATGTGAGATGCTAGGACAACTCACCAAAGAACCTGAAAATAAATTGATTCAAACTTCTCTTCATTTTAAACAGCAAAAGTGGGTGGCAATGAACATGCTACACATGTAGATCCAGCCCTTCACGCCTCCTCTCATCCTGCAGAGTGAATTTGATCAACTAGCAATCCGGACCAGATCCGCAAAAGTATCTAGGCACCTAGCACCCCCTAAATCAATGAGAGTTAGGCCCCTAAATGCCTTTGGAGATTTGGATGAAAGTTTCTTGGGGTGAGGTGGAATACTCCCATCTTTCAGGGCAGACGGATATTTTTTTAAACCATCCAGTCTAAGGTTGAGTATCTCCTAATTGTTTGTACTCTTGGCCCAGAAGCCTATTGCTAGATTCACAGCATTGCCAAACCCGAGCGTTCAAAACTCTGGCCCCAGAAATTACAAGACTGAATTTAAAAAATCATGAGATTTAAAATAATAGTAATAATTTGGGTATTTTTAATTTGTCTTTATTTGATCCCTGAGCAGAGCCATTAACTCATCACTCTTGTTTAATACAAAAATCCCCACAGGAGAACCACATTCTTTTAGATAAACCTGGAACAGTTACAACAAAATGGCCCCTTAACTACCAAACTACATTTCCCATAAGTCCACAGACCTAAGGGTCAGAGGTCACACCTCACTCTCTGGGTATAAGAAGGCCCAGCTGTGGGCTAGCTGTGCCTTTGTTGCAAAGAGACCTGGTCTGCAGGGAGGGGAGTGGGTGGTGAGTAGTAGTAACAGCTTTTTGCCTTGTATAATCAAATCCCCAAACAGTAAGGTAAAGTGCTTTTAACTATGCACAAATCCTCATGTTCTGCTCTGGGTTTTACAGTATACAGTACTTACATAAACTGCTTCTTATTCCTTCATTTGCCCCTGGATCATGCTTTCTGATCTGCACTAGCCAACCCTTAACCCATGTGGCTCTGATGGCTGGTTTGGGGGCTAAATAAATTACAGGGACAGTGAATCATTCCTCTTTACTTCCTGCACAAGGATAATACATGCATGTTTTACAGGAACTGAGGACTCAAGGCAACCCCCTTCTTCCCATTCACACTCATGTATTAACTTATTCCATGCTCCCAAACATGCACATACAGTGCTGGAGCCTTAGTGTTGCCCCAGGGGCCAAGCACGTCCGTGGTCTTCCAGGTACGTTCTGTTGACTAACTTTGAGTTCCTGTTTAAAACACAATTTAAAAGCCACCAGTGGGTCAGGCAGTGTTTTCAGACTCCACGTCTGTGGGCAGCAATGTGTGTTTGCTGTTGCATATATTTTTTTGCCCCTTATGCAGCCAATTATCAGACACAATATCTGAAGCAAGGCTATAGCTGTGCTGTGATAGCTCGGTGCCTAGAGCACAAATATGTAGCATCTACCTAGTTATGGGTTCCTGTGCCTCACCTTTTAGAGGAATGGGAGCCCTCTAGCGAAATATAATCACGCTTAGCCATTATCGAGGGCTTTTCAGCCATAGAACTGCAAACAGTTTCCAAAGGGAGCTATCCTTATTTTCAGCTAGGGAAACAGGTGCCAGGACAGTGAAGCGAGTCACTGGCAGAGAGCACTGGCTATCATGCTGATCAATATGGTCTCCTTGTACTACCCTGTCTGTCTGTATCCATCTCTTGTGTTATACCTAAATTGTAAGCTTTCTGTGGGAAGGGCCATCATTTTGTTCACACGTGTTTGTACAGCACCTGGCACAGTGCGGTCTTGGTGTATGACTGGGGCTCCTAGGGGATGTAAATAATAATAGCCGGGAATCGAACCCAAATCTTCTCACTTCTGGTCCTGTGCCCTAGCTGCTGGTCTATACTGTAGTCTGCACGGTTGTTGGGCCTGATCCCACTGAATTAAACAGGAAAAGTCCCACGGACTTCAGTGGGAGCAAAATCTGACTTGTGACTCCAGATCCTCCAGTGCCTTGTACTGCATGTGGGGGTGTGGTACACCCCCAGATCAGAATGGCAGTGTTTCACGCTCACTTTGCACTGGTTTGAAGAACAGTACGAGATTCAGGGCGAGGGAGAGTCAGGTCCATTGCATCTAGAACCATCGGGGCAAAGGAATAGAGGCACAGGAGGAGGAAATGCAGGTCAGTGTGTGTGTGAATTATAGGCAGAGCTGATAGCCAGGAGTCCTCTGGAAAAATTAGTCTGCACTCATGTAATTGAAGACTGTGTCATCATAATACATACGTGCAAGGGGGTGAATTAAGGTTAAATGCTTGACTTGGTGACCTTAATGTTCTTTTAACATAGTTTTTGTGTGTGTAATGTACATAGAAAGTGGTGTATGGGTAAATGGTTCTTGTTTGTTCTTTTACTGGCTAGCTGACTTTTCCCATTGCCTTTCTGGCTGTCCTGAGTGATTCTAAACATACAAGCCTCAGCCTGGGGCAGGGAGTTCATTGTAGAAGAGGGAGAGGTCGGTGCACAGCCATGAACACAAATTCTCAAACTCCCTCTTTCCCGATGCATATTGCTTCTTCTTCCTGAGGTGCTAGGTTGATCGTATTCTCCCCCGGCCCAAGAATGGGGTGCAGGTTGCTCGGATCTGCCTGAGGACAGACTTCTTGTATGCCAAGAGGTCTGACATATCTCAGCTGGTTAGCATTTAAAACCCCAGATCCTCCACAGGGCAGCTCCGTGCTGCACGAGGATGTCATCTCCTGCTCCATGAAGCTGAAGTGACGTGCCATCTGTTTGAGTCTCCCTGCTGTGACTCTAACACTGCCCTGTCTGTACCTGAGCCTGATGCCGGAGGAGGGTCTGAAATGTCCCTCCAGTCAGAGCCAGCTAGAAATCCACTGGGTAATTTCAGCAGAATGGAAACTTGCCCGGATTGCGGCAACACAGAGAGCCAAGGGGCAAGAAGGAGATTCAGTCATGCTCGGAGAAGTGAAGAATTCATCTCTCATTTGTTAGCAGCTGACAACCTCTCCTTGGGAAGGGAAAATAGCCCCAAATAAGAAGAATGGTTCAAAACCATGGGTGGTAGTTATGGAAAAATTAAAGCATCAGTTGTGTATCCATCAAAATAGACAGAGGACAAACAGGTATTTGAGTACCATTTATTCTGTATTCAAAGTACCTTTGCCTGGGGGCCGGGAGGAGGGAGAACCCCCCCCAGAACACCTGTCCAATATCTGTGAATATTAATGTCTGAGAGACACGTCTGGGTTGAGAAATAGGCGTAGAGTCAGCAGTCTGACTCAATTTAATAAAATCACCAGAAACAACACGTCCCAGATGCTATAAAGAAGCTCATTCTGTAATATCATGTTACATCAGCCATGTTGCTTAGCGCGCGACTGGAAGGCGCTCAGATGCTAGGGTGCTCAGACGGCGATGAGCCTGGTATAAGAACCTATATAGGATCGGGGGAGAGACAGGGAAAGCTTCTATTTCGCTACCTTGTCATACTAATCAGCGGGAATGACGTGGCCAAAGGATGAGTGGCTGGAGCTGTGTCATAGGGTTTGGAGTTATTCTGGGGTAGCTATTGTGCTTGAAATTCATGCCCTGCCTTATTCCAGAATAACTTTCATTTGCAGACGGGCTCCAAGTGGGACTGAAGTTGTCAGAAACTGCTGGGAGTGGCTTGAATGAGGCAGCTCTATGAGCTCTTAACTCCCTCCTGTCCTTGCCATTGGGCCAATGTGATCTTTGCTGGAGACTAGGATTTTGGGGGGACCAGGCATTCCTACAACAACTCCAGGAAGGTGGATGAGAGGAAGGATGGTCTTGTGATGACGGCAGTGGGCTGAGAGTCAGGAGATCTGGGGTCTGTCTCCAAGTCTTCCACAGACTCTGTGTGGCCTTAGCTTCCTTATACCTCAGTTCCCCCTCTGTTTCTGGGGATAACGGCGCTGTCCCACCTCATGGGGGTGCTGCAAGGATAAACGCATTAAAGATTGTGAGGTGCCCAGCTGCAATGCTGATGGGGGCTGTACGGGGGAATCCTAGCTAGATAGACAGAGCACCCTCCATTGGAGCCTGTTTAGATCGATCTCTCTCCTTCATGTCTTCCGATCCTTCCTTCAGCCGGAAGGTGAGGCTAGAAATCCTACAGGAACAGGAGCTATCTGATGCCTCAAGCTCTGGGTTTGGGCCAGACATGCTAGAGCAGCCCATCTCATGATGCTTTTGTGCTTGTGGATGCAGGCTGGTGGGGCAGGAGAGGAACCTAGCAGTGCAAGGACCAGAGTGAGCTTCCCAGGTCAGAACCTGGAGAAAGATGTCAGTTTGGGGGGAAAAGGGGAGAAAGTGGGAGGGGTGCGTGTGTGAGAGAGAAGTGTCTCATCCTCATACCCCCACCTTTCTACCACCCACCCCATTCTCTTCCCCATTCCCAGCTGCTGGGGAGGGAGAGGTTCTCTCCCCTTCTTTGGGACCCTTTTGGGTTAGTCCTGCTACCTGGCACCTGTGGCCAGCTGACCCAGTGGAGAGGAGGGAGAGGTTCGTTGGCAGAGCTGCATTTGTCAGCCTGAGGGATGACTTCAGCTCTCCTCTCTGAGCCCCGATCCTGCAGAGACCCTTAGCGGACCGTGCCTTGTTCTGTTTCCACGGCCATTAGGCAGCCAGCTGGAGCGCGGAAGGCCTCAGCTCAGCAGATCTTTAAAGCACGTGCTTCAGTCCGTCCTTGTTCCACGTAGCCCCAAAGTGCTTTCCTGAGCTGGGGCTTCTAGTGGGATGGGGCTGGGCAGCCAGCTTGCAAAGGGGGCAGGGAATTTTGGGAAGACAAGAGCATGTCTCCACAGCAGCTGGGCCCGAGCCTCCCGGCCAGGTAGACAATCTCTCTAGTGGGGCTCAGGCTAGTGCGCTCAACATAGCAAAGTGGATGTTGCTGCACCGACAGAGGCAAAGGCAAGCCACCCAACCCCCTGGGGCTGAGCCCGAGCGGCTAGCCCAAGCCTGCCCTGGAGCCACCACGTCCACACAGCTCCTTTTAACATGCCAGCTCAAGCCTTGCTAGAGTGAGTCTGTCTGCCCGGTCTGGGAAGCAGCATCACCTGGGGGGTGGGAGATGAAGGCGCTAAAGCTGCCAGTAACACTCCCTCAGACTCTCTCTCGTCCTTGTTATACCAAACACCAGAAGACAGCCCCAGAATTCCTCCAGATAGCTGTACCACAGCAGCCCCTAGGAGTCCCAGTCAGAGCGCAGGGCCCCACTGTGCTAGGTGCTGTACAAACAGAACAAAGGGCGGTCCCCTAGTAAGCAGCCCTATGTCCATCCATCGCTCCCCTGGCATGCCATGACTGCCGTCTGTTGTTAGCTGTGACTGGCAGGGAGAAGGGAGCATGCTTTCTGGTGCTTGTGGCAAACCTGATTCCATTCCCAGCCCTGTCGCTCGGGGTACGTCGATGTAGCGATCGCAGCTGATGGGCCTGCTGAAGCCAGGCGGCCAGGATTTCACTGCTCCAGTCCCTGAGCAGACTAGAGTAAAGCGAGCTCAGGTATATCTATTTCAGCTGCGGTCCTGTCCAGTGACGGCAGTTTAGACAGAGCCTAATTCCCTGTGAGACCTTGTGACCATCACTTCCCCTCTGTTTTGGAGAGAGTACTTCCTCCCCATGGGGATGTGAGGCATGGTCAAGTGCTTTGAGATCCTTGGACATAAAACCCTATGGAAGGGCAGAGTTAACGGACAAAGGGTATGTCTGCAAATCATTGTAAACCCAGGTCTGCAGGACCAGGGCTTGCAGACCTGGAAACACCAAATTTACGTTTGAGCATCCACACTGCACAGTAAACCTGGCTTCACAAGTGCTGGACCCAGTCTTTCAACCATGCTAACGTGTTTGTATTGCACTGCGCAGGCCAGGTCTGGAGCTTGATCTGTTTCCACACTGCAAAAGGGCAGGGCTTGGACCTGAGTCTCAGCAGGACTTGGGCTGTGATTCCCCCAGCAGGGTCCTAGGTCTCAGGTCCTGAGTGCTTGCTGACCTGAGTCAGACACATTTGAGTGCCGACGGAAGTGGGGCTGGGCTCAGACTCGAGTCAGAGCCCAGGCTTAGTGTGCAGTGTAGACATAGCCTGTAAGTCCCGAGAGAAAGAGGACGTTAAGGCCAAATCCTGAGAGGTGTTGTGGCTGCAGTGACCTTGCTAGGCAAAGGGTGAGGAGAGGCAGAGGCAAACCAAGACAAAAAAGATAATTGTAAATTTGTAGAAAACCCAAGAATTGTACTAGGAGCATAAATAATATGGAACATTAACAAGTACTTACTACTTATCATAATAAACTATAGGTTACCACACATCAACCTTTGTGAGCTTTTACCCGCTACTCCTCCACACTCCATGCCGTTAGTACCGAGTGCATTGTTATTAGTAAGAACAAAAGAGATTACGCAACAATACACTATGTCACATCAGAGAATAATCAACTTTTCCTCACTATGGCTGTAAATCCACCTCCACTGTTCCTAGCTGTTCTTTGCCTCGAAGCGCTCCTTAGATTGGATGTTTCTGTGGTGGTGCCTCTTTTCACCGAGTTTCTCCACAAGCCGGGTTTCTTCACCAACTGGGCCCTCACTTGTCCATTAGGCACCTTTGAACTGTATTCCATCAAAGGATGTCCAAGCCGTCACTCTCTCTGTTCATACACTTCAGGTCCTTCGCGGGTGGGCTTCTCGTTTGCCATTTTCAGGATCTGTTTTCATCTAACCCAGCTTTTTGACCAATTCCCTTTTTCACCAATTCTATTTCCTTTCTGCTTTTTCCCTTGATACTCTCTCCGCTACGTCTGTTGATTTTATTTCTCCCTCTACTTCCTTTCTCTAGCAGTCTCTCCTCACAGACCCAGCTCTGGTTTTCTGCTTCTCCTGACCTGAAACCTTTCCTGTTTTCCTTCTTTCCTCCTTCTAATTTCCCAGTGCCTTACTTGTATTCTCTTGTTCTCGGATCACCTTACCTCTTACCTGGTTCTGGTTCATCTGCTAGCGCGACATCGAGATTCCTCTTCTTCTCTAATGGTTCTACCCTGCCCCCCCGCCCAATTGCCCCCTTTGGGCAGATCCTGAGCCCTTCCCCCAGCTGGAGCTGCCTTCTCACGGCCTGTCTCTCTCCCCATGACAGCATTCTGTGCTACTGCATTGCGGGTGCTAATGTCAGGGTTACTGCTACGACTAAGGCCAAATTCTGAGAGGTACTGCAGCTCTCTTTAACTTTTACCAGAATGCCTCGCTCTCATACAGTGCTCTCCATCAGGGGATATTAGCACGTATTGCCGTGCTCAGCCCCTATCGAGATTTGGTTCGTTGCAGGCAGTTAGCATGCCTGCCATGTTCTGGCACCAAGTGCCACCCTTCCTATGCTGTCACCGGGTTCCTTTAAGTAGGTACTGCTGGATGGTCTGTGTTGCCAGCCACTGTGCCAATATGCAGCCTCTCTCTCAGCACTAAATACGTTTCAAGTCAGGCTATAAATATGCAGCTGCTCTAGTGTAATCGAGGGGGCTTTTCACAGTCAACCCCCTGCCTCTCCTCCTCCCCTTTGCATGGAAAGAAAGGCCGATTGCTCTTTCACTGAGCATACACCATGCTGCACCAAGAAGCCACCCATATGCCTCCTGCATGAACTCTGCACTAGCTCCATCTGATTCCCTTGATATCTACTGGTGTCATTCTGTTAGTTAGTAAGTTGCAGCTTATTGCCTTTCCTGGGTGGGAGGGGGAAATGCGGGTTGATGGGAGCATCTGGCAGAATGGAAATAAAGAGCATCACTGTTGTTGTTAACATTAATTACGTAGGGATTGTTATTACTGTGAGTTTACCTTGAAAATTTTTCCTGCCAAAATCTCAGCGTTCACAAATTGACAATCTGTTTTCTTTTTTTTCTCTTTGATCAAACATTCTTGTTTGGACGTAAAACCCTGGAATTTTTCACTTAGAAAATGTCAAAATGGGGATGTTTTGACAGCGGTGAAATTTTGTTTTCAAAGTTTATTCAAAGCGAGACGTTTGTTGAGACACATCCTTCCCAGGGAACCGTTTCGGTTTCCATGCATCGGCATTTTCGGAGTTAAAAACAGACCACTGAAAAATTCTCCACCAGCTCTCGTGCGCACACACAGAGTAACGGTGCTACTTTAGCTCCTTCCTCGCTTCTGCGGCCACTGGTTCTGTGCTACTGGCTCAAGCTGCATCGTGTCTAAAAAATTAGCTACTAAGCTCTTTGGGGTGGAGACTGGATTCTGTAAAGCACCTGGGATCTACTGCCTCTACCCCTAGAGAGCCTAGCAAACCCAGGGAAGGGGGTGCACAGGATGTGGGATCTTCTGGCTGCAGTGTTAACTTTGCTGTATCTCAGACAGTTGCTCTATGACCATGCCTGAATCCTCTGGGGTCCAGTCGTTGTGTCAGTTACACAGGAGCTGTACTGATGTAACTGAGAGGAGAATTTGGGTCCAAAGTTTTGTGGCTTTGGACTGGATTAGCTGCTAGTTCTAGGGGCTCCTCACGTGGGGACTTCATGTAGAAATATTGCTGGGGGAGAGGTTTCCCCATAATCCTCCCTAAGACAACAGCTAAAGGACTGGGGAAAAGGCAGAAAATGGTCAGGGAATGGATCTTCTTGGACTGGACACGTTAGCCCTTCCAGGCCCTACGGAGGGATGGTGTGTGCAGAGCAGATGGGCACTGTCTAGCCCTGTGCAATTATTGTGCTGCATGAAACCAGCATGAGCATTCTGTATGTTTTCCACATAGGTGCTGGAACTGGGGGTGCTGCAGCACCCCCGGCTTGAAGAGGTTTCCATTATATACAAGGTTTCCAGTTTGGTTCAATGGCTCTCAGCACCCCCACTATAAACATTACTCCAGCAGCCCGGGTTTTCCATCCTGACACAAAAGGGGTTAATTAAAGAAGGTCAGAGGGGGATTGAAGACTCCTACTGCAGACTGAATGGGGGTGGGGGGTGGGCAGTGGCTTCCCCCTTTGGGTCTGTCTTACCACTTCTCTGGTATTGGGCATCCACTGATCCCCAAGTTCTTTACAGACAGTAACTCGCCTGCCCTCCCAGCATCCCTATAAGGCAGGTAAATTTCAGTTTCCCATGTTGTCAGTAGGGGCCCTGAGACCTGCGCGGGGCAAGTTCACGCAGCAAGTCAGTGGCAGAGCTGTCAATAGAACCCAGCTGTTCTGTCTCCCAACCCCCTGCTCAAATCACTCAGGTAAAGTCCCTCCTGGAACCAGGAGCAGAACCCAGGAGTGCTGACTGCCACCGCGCTAACCACTGAATAACGAGGCTCCCGTTTTAAATGGCGTGGGGGCAGTTCCAACCGCAGCCCGCCCGTTTTCCCTCTGTCCAAAACCAAGCCGAACCCCCTGCAACTTTTCAACAGCCCGAATGTAAGAATGACCCAAGAAAAAAAATCAAGAGGGACGAGTCGCTCAGGGGACCCCCACTGCCCCCTTACCTTCCCCCGTCCCTCCGCGCCACCTTGCCGCTCACCGTTACTCTGCACAGCCTGCTCCTCCGCAGCCATCCGTTCTCAAGCCCCTCCAGAAGGCTGGAGTCTGCATTTTGATAATGAGTTCTGTTTAAGACAGAAAAGCTCGGAGTTCCATCTGTAACAAGACTCAAAATAATTACAGCTGATGATTGCCTGGTACCTCAGCCAGAAAAAAACAGAACAGATTTTGGCCGCCAGCAATTACAAGCAGCACCCGCTTGAGTACAGAGAGAACTTTTAAATGAATACATGAATACATTTCTGCAGATCAGAAGGCAGAGGAGCCAGCATTCCAGGGAGGGCAGAGAGAGTAAAACCAAATAACATCACCCCACCAAACCACCCCCCAACCTGAGCAAAGGGGTCAGGCTGCCACCCATGAGGAGCCACAAATTCCCTCTCCTTCAGCTTGCCCCGTCGAGGCGAATGAACCTCCCTGGGCGGAGTGAACGCTGAGTTTGGATCAACAGATGCTGCTGTGGTGGGGTCAGGGCGTGTGGATCTAGGTCTGACAAGCCAACCCTCCATGGCATAGGGAGGAGGACAGAAGGCCCTGAGAAGA
Source organism: Lepidochelys olivacea (assembly GCF_965140295.1). Classification (NCBI taxonomy): domain Eukaryota; kingdom Metazoa; phylum Chordata; order Testudines; family Cheloniidae; genus Lepidochelys; species Lepidochelys olivacea. The sequence goes on along the minus strand of NC_140432.1, from coordinate 11,675,309 downwards.
CTGACCTACCTGAGCGAGGTGGAGATGGTGATGGATGAGATGGGGGTCATTTGAATGGCTCGATGTCCCCAGTTTCCTGGACACAGCAATGCTGCGTTCACATGTTCAGCGGCCTGGCGCCGTTTGGTCATTGCGGTTTCCATTGTCCATGCAGGGTCTACCATTCCAACGTGTTGATTCTAGCCCAGACAGTCCTAGCAGCTCTGTCTCCTGATCTCCCATGTCCTCGGGAGAAAGTGAATTCTTTGCCCACAGTTTGAATAGTGACGCCGAGGGGATCGGTACAGTTAGTATTTTTGTGGAGTTTGCAGTGCAGGGTAGGCAGATGAGCTGTTTGGATCAGTGATCGACTTTTCATTTTATGTGTGTGAAGTGCGTAGCACTTTGGCGCCTCAGTTGCCGAGCGGAGTCCTCTCGGCACAAAGCAGCAATGAGAAACAACAGACTGGGGAGATGGGGAGACAGCTGATTCCAGCGTTCTGAAAGAGCTTTTGACATAGCATTATTCCCAGCTACAGATCCTTTTTTTGAGATTTAAAGTGTGTGTATATCAAATTACACTTCAGATGTGTCCATCACCATCACATTGATGTCCCAGAAGCTGGTGGTATCTGGATGTTTGGCTGACGTTTGGCTAACTTTGTCCTCTCTGTGATTTTTTTATTTTTTATTTTTTACCAAACTTTGTTTTTGTCTGGAAGTGCCATGTTAAAGCATGAGAGGCTGTTCCCATGAGATTCCCAGGCTCAAGAGTATTGGATAGTTTAGTTAGAGTTAGGACAAGCATCTGAACCCTTAGGTAGCAGTGTAGTCTAGAGGACTGAATTTTCATTCTGATTCTGCAAAGGATTTGACACCATGTTGCATATTCATTTTGTCTGTATGGCCACACATCCTTTAGGCAGAAGCTCTGCATCTAAGAAATGATCTGGACAGAGAGCCAGAGAACAGACTTTTACTGGTGATATGCTCACCTTTGAAGAAGAACTGCACCACAACTAAACAACAAGCATTTCCCCGAGAACTTACTGCCCATACATTCAGTCCAACAGAATTTATAAGACTGTATAGCATCATCTGGCGACTCCCAGCAAACTTACAGGCTCCGCAACTGACTCACTGTTTAGCCTTGTGCAAGTCTCCTTGCATCTCTGTTTCCTCATCTGCAAAATGGGGATAGTAGTCAGAGCTGGTAAGAAAATACATAATTTCATTTAGATGGTAATTTTCTGATCAGGTCTGGGTTAGAATATTTTACTTAACTACCTTATTTAAGAACCAGGAATCGGCGACATGTAACTGTTGATACTGGGGTGGACGACACAATGTTGAGCCCACTCCCTGCAAACAAAGAAATAAAAATATAAACCCTGGCAGAAATATGGGGGGACACATGACCCTGTGTGCCCTCTCATGAGTCGCCTCTGTTGCACAGAGCTTTGAACATGTGTGTTGTTTTTGTCAGCACTGCATATGATTATTATTCTCCAAACCCCAAACCTTCAGTGGTTTCCTTGTGGCTAAAAAAAACCAGAATACTACTTCTGCTGAGAACAGCTGTGTTCTGACAGTTTTTAAATGCCTGTTTTCCTTTCCCCCTAGAAAGTGACTGACCAAGGTTTCAGGGAACGCTTGGACAGCATCTGGGGACCGTAAGTACATTACACTATCTCTTTTCCATGCACCATAATCATGAGTGCTTTGACTTGTCCTAGCGTAATGTGTCTAGATTCATCACTGCTCTTATCTTGTTCAGTTCCCGTCTACAAGAATCTGCTTAGTTTTCCTCTGCACCTTAAATTTTCTCATTTATCTCAAGTGTCATCGAGGGGCTTTGAGGCACTGCCTGTTTCCTTTCATACACAGATGCTCCAATTGTCCTGTAAGCTGTGTGGCACGTGGGGGTCCTTGCCATGTCGTGCCTACTCTGGTGGGGTCACTGCTCCTTATCCTTCCGTGTTAGAGCTATAAACCAATTTTATCACTTAATCCTCCTCCCCCATCCTGCGAACGCAGGATTGTTCTCCTTCTGCTGCCCCGTCCAGTTGGAAAGGGTTCAGATGATTAGAGCTTTCCATTGCACTGCCAGTTTGGTAATTGAATCCACAGCCTGTTGGGTAATGCTACCCTTCCAGGGATGTGGTGTCATGTCAAACTGAGCGTTACACTGCTCAGGAGGGATCTCTCATAGATGTTCATGGAGCTGGCAGCAAGAGGGTGGGAGCCTTCTATCAAAGAAAACCATGCAAAGAGAGCCCTGTGTTGCGTGAAGCTATGTTTTTTCTCCTCTCTGTGTGGGGTTTGAATCTGTGGCAAGAATTGATGCTGTCTCAGAGGAGAGAGACTGGACTTGGGTGCAATATATATAAAAAGGATTCTTAACTGAGGCTGCTGGACATAGATGGACCTTGCAGTTCTCAGGCAAATTTAACAGAGCCCAGCTCCAGGCCTGTGCCGTCCTGGAGTGTCTGCTGAGTATTCTACAATGCGCCTTTTGAATCTTCCCTCCCAACAGTGCTAGTCAAATTGTTTTCATCTGAACATTATTTTGAATGCAAAGGAAATGGCTTTCCAGCCAACACTCATTTGGGTTGCAATTTTCTCTTCTCATTTTTTAAACTTGAAACTGTAAAGTTTTGGTAAATATGAACAAAACCCAATTGTTTTTTAACTGAAAATGTTTTTTTTTTTATTTCCAAACTAAAATATTTTTGCTTTTCAGTTGGGAGAAAAAAAGTCAAAGTTTGTATGGAATTTTGAAAAAAGTTTCACCAAAATTTCCCGAGAAAAGTAATTCGAGCTTTTTGACCTGATCTTTCTAAGCTCAGGACAAAATGAGCCATAGACAGAACGTGAGTCACTTTCAAATCAGACAGATGGCACACAGATTAGGGGGGTATCAGTTTTGTGTGTTGATAGATAGGTCAGTAGCATGAAGATGCATCAATTTCCTTTCCTCGAGGTCTCCTCCTCACTCCCCATTTAGCAGTCACAGCTTTGGGAGACGTTAAACTTGCAAATCAAGAGTTTCCCTCCCAGCTCGGTTGCTGTAAGTTAAACGCCCGTATCTGACTCATTATGACTGTCTTTGGTCAGATGAAAAGCAAAGTGTAATGTTTAGATGCAGAAGGGAATGCATATTTTCAGAGCTGTTTCTCAGGTCTGACACTGAAATTTTGACTGTGTCCCGAGTGGGGTTTTTACTACTTTCTTTAGGTTTTCCAGGCACTTGTGGTGGTTCCAGCCAAATTGTGGTTAACAAGAAAGCAGAAATCCAGTTGTCTCTTTTCCCTTCATTGTGGAAGTCAAGGTTTTGTTTTTAACACAGCCAGGCTGCAGGGAATTCACAGGAAGGGAAACTTTCCTGAAAACTTGGGATGATTCTTTACTTCCTGGATTTGACTTAATCTCCCCTGTGGACCTGATTCTGACTCCCTCACCCTGCGGAGTGAGGTAAAATGGCTGCTTTGTGAAGTAAAATCCTCCTGTTGAATAGGAGTGAGGGGGACTGAATGGGGCCTGCTGTGATTTTTCTGGCTGAAGGATTATGTATGAATGACCCACAGTGAAAGCAAATCTCTTCCAACTATCTACCAGCACTGTAGGCTTTGTCCAGCTGCTGAGAGGTTTTCCTTGTTGTTCTTTACTGAGCCCATGGTGAATCTCAGAGACTTGGTCTAACGAAGGCTGGATTCTAGTCCAGTGTTGACAAAGATGGGTTTTCTCTTTGGTGGGGCGATCGCAGTTATTTTATTTAATTCATTCCGTGGTTATAATTCGGGCCAATAAAAATAAAGCTGTTGCCAAGACTTGGAAAGTGATGAGTGATTTTGGGGGCCCAGTTTGAGGCATCATAAAGGAGCCTCAATTTCAGCAGGGGGATGCTCGGCACTTCCTGAAAATCAGTCCCCTTTATGGTGTCACATGTCGGGCTCTCAAAATCACTGTTGCCCTTTAAAAATCTTGGTTTGTGTGACTAGTTCCAGGCAAAGCCGTCTTAACCCATCCCTGGACTCTAGGCAAACATACACTTCTGAGCTTCTGTCTTCCAACATGAATAACAACAAACGGCAATAAATGGAAAGAAGGGGAATAAAATACACTTTGTTGATGATCCCTCCCATATTTGCGACGGCTGTAAATTCCCATCCCAGCCTGTTGGCTTACTGCTGTTGGAGAAGGAAGCAGGTTCTTTATCCAGTGCTCTTCTCTCTCCATGGCTCTGGTGGGTACCACAAGGTGACCCCCGGATGTGTATGAGGACTATCTCTGCCCACTCGTCCAGCGGTGCGGATTTGTGTGTACACTGAAAAAACTTCACTCACTTGAGGGAGTGGCGTTGCGACCTGATGCAAAGGATCATGATGCCATTCACTGAGATTTTGCCAAGCCGCCCCTCCGTCATGAGTTCAAGTTCTTTCAAGTTTGTGAAGAGTGTGAAGTTCTTTCAGTTTGCGTTGTCTGTTAAAAAACAAACAACCCCAAAAACTAACACATATTTTGGACCCTCCTTCCCCATATTTGGGCCCTACACATGTGCTTAGTTTGCCTTGCGTTGTCTTGGTCCCAGGAAATCGGTACTGCTATCATCTGTGTCTTTCTATTGCCTTGATTCAGAACTGCTCTTAAACCCGGGCTCAAGTGCTGTCCTGAATTGAGATGCTTTCCTGAATTGGATCCTATAATCTCCCTTTATACCACGCTCACTGACATCATATCTGTGTGGTATGCACTGAGCAATCCCATTTGATCAGGGCAAGAGCTGAGCAAATAATTGTTTGGGGGTTTTTCAAATTCCATGACCAAACAAAAACTTCCAGAAAAAACATTGTTTTGGGTTGACTATAACGTTTCATTCAATCCAAAATTATTATTTTTTTGTTCCATTTTGGGGTGTTTTTATCTTCTAAAATATTTTTAACAGGTCTCGCTAAATTTCAAAATGAAACATAGTTTTGAAACAAAAAGTTGAAATGTTGCATTTCCTTTTTTTTTTTTAATTTGGCCAAAACTATGAGCCAAATTTGACCTGAGTTTGTGAATAGTTTTCTTTGACCTAACAATGCATTTTTTGGCAAATAAACTCTTCACCAAACTCTCTCCCACAACCCCCCAAACCCAGCTCTAACTGGGACCCAGATAATAGGGACATCTGGCTAATCAGCTCAAGTGGCTGAGAATCAGTTTGCCATATATTAAATAGCCTTTGATTATGTTTAATTGGGACATCCCTGAAACCTTGACACCTGATAATAAGGACAGTGGGAAACTGATCTGGCAGCTCGTTAACACTCAATTAATGCTGCTCTGTACAGCAGGGCAGAAACTTTGAAAAATGTTTGTGTGCAGTCGAAGTGGAATCAAATTGTGACTGCAATTTTTTTAAGTGCGTGATCTGACAAAGGCTCTGATTTCTATGCAGCGTGGTGTTAACTTTGTGCATCTGTGTGCAATTGAAATGGAATTAAACGCTGGAGTGCAATTTCTTTAGGTGAGTGCAGTTGCTTTGCCCAGGACAGAATTAGCTCATTTTTAATTTATACATGCAATTAAAGTGCGCTAAGAATAACATTAATAAATCTTTATCCAACTGATTGATTTTTGAAAACCTTCTTTGTACCTCCTGATGCGTCTGATGGGGGAACCTGTCGTGTTTGGAGGAATAATAATTTGGCTACTTCATTTAGCTTGTTTCATTGTGAGAGCGCTCTAACTCTTCATAGGAGCAGTTTTTCAGACCGGTCTTATTGGGGTCTCCCCTTATGGCAATTGCAGACACCCTGGCATAGTGCTGCGCGCACAGTTATTTACAGGCTCAGTGTAGGTGATTTAGAGACATCTAAGTGCCAAGTTTACAGGTGTGGGCAGGAGCTGAGAGATCCAAATGGCCTACATTGTGTCAACAATTATTAATACGGGTTGTGGGCACAAAAATGGAGAGTTCCTATTGAGAAACTGTCCTTTAGTGTTTCCAAGGCCCTCTCCTGGTAAGGTGAGTAATTAGCATTGTCATTCCCATTTTACAGATGTAGAAACAGACGTACAGGGAGATTAGGTGACTTGCCCCAAGTCACTATCCATACCAGGATTATAACTCGGGAGTCTGCTGTTCACCAGCCCTGGGCTGAGATCACAAGGCCACGCCTCCTGACAATATCACTGTGATTGAGAGTTAGAAGGATGAATATTGGATTTAAAAGTATGTGATGGAGGGAGACGGGTCTCAGAACTTCTGCCAAACTTTGTCCTCCACAGCCCTCCAGAAGGAATTGAAGCCTCAACCTGTTCAATCAAAAAATGCCAAGTTAGATGCAGTGCATCATCCATTCACACTCTGGCTGGTGCTGTTCTGAGCATCTTCTGAAATCTGCCTGCTCAAGATTAAACCTTTCATGGGTGTCTCGCGCAGCAGGCAAATCTTTGGCATGTTGTGAGGGACATTTAGTCCAGGGCTCTGTCTCCGGTCACGTAAGCTCGGTGGAATACTCTCCAGGCATGAAGAAATGCTTTCGGTTTCAATGCCTTTCATTTTAGATTAAGAGAACACAACCAACCAACCAATCAATCAAGAACACAAGTAAAATTAATAGCTTATGAAGCCCAAAGGGACCATGAGGGAGTACACTGTGTGTGACTTCTCCAGAGCACTCTGTATCTGAACTAAACACAAAATGGCTGCCCATCTCTGAAGCAAGGAAGAGGGGTTTCCTTTATGTTGAAAGGCACTGAACGCTGACGTCAGAATTGCAGCCTCTCCTTTCAGTTACATAGCTGTGTATGCTGCGTCTCTAACTTGTAGTGGCAGTGGGGAGATGTGGACTGGCCCTTGGCCAAATGGGGGCCCTGTTCCTCTCATCCAGACATCATTTTCCATTTTCTCCCTCCTCCCTCAGGACGATTAGATGGGTGCCACACAATGCTTAGCATGGCCAGAGGGTAATTAACAACTCTTTAGCTTGCTAATGAGCCCTAGTTTGCTAATGAGCCCAGCACTGCTTTGCGTAGCAGGCACCACTGATGCCAAGCCGGGAACCTCTGTTCTGGGGGTAAGTCTTTGAATAGCCACTCTCAGTCCTCCGAGCTGTTAAAGAGGGGCTGAGTTCCATGCCAGCAGGTTTGTAATTCAGCTCCCTCTAACCATTCGTCTTTGTCAATTGGGGATTAATTTAAGGCCCAGGTTTTTTTCTTTTCTTTTCTTTCTTTCTTTTTTTTTTATTACATCTGCATGCTCGGTCATGCAAAAAATTACATGATTTCAGAGATTCAGCTGACTCCGGTCTTGAAATGCAAAGGCTGCTTAGTACCGCCATAACCATCCAATTAGGCCAGGCACACAAAAGAGATGTACTGGAATCATACGGCCTTGACTTAAAAGCTATTCTGTCCTGTTCTGAGCACTCCACAGAGAGAACATGCCCCTTTCTGAACCCTGCTGCATGTCTCTGGAGCTAGTGTTCACTGCTAACCGTCTGTAGGGACAATGCTGCCCCTTCTCCAAATCTGCAGTCACAAGACAGGGTGGGATGGGGTGAGGGGGACCCTGGGCTGGTGCTGGGTCACATAATGGAGGAGCATCTCGGTGTCATCCCTTGTATGAGGGCTGGGAATGCATACGCTTGCCTTGCTCTCTCTTCTTCTCATCCTCATGACTTATTTGTATTGCTGGGCTGCTTCGTGTCTCCCATTAGGGATCTAGGGCCCATTGGGCTTGCTTCTGTGCACACATGAAATAGAAAGGCAGGCCCTGCTCCAGGCCATTCACCATTCAAACATGTGACAGGAGACAACAGGTGGAGGAAAAGCAAAACACCGCCAGAATCTCTCACTTGATTCCTAGCTCTCATGGAGCTTTTCCAGTGGCTAGAGCAGGGATCCAGGCATTCTGTTCCTGGCTCTGCCACTGATGGACTGTGTGACTTGGGGTATGTCGCTTCTGCCTCTCTGTGCCTCAGTTTCCCCGTCTGTGCAGAGGAGAAAATGACATGATCGTTTTGAGAAATAGTTGTGCCCATCCCACAGTAAAGCCTCTGCTTGGCCCTGGGATGGGGCTAATTGGAGGGTGGCTTTGATTGGCAAAACACAGTGGGTCACATGTTTTTGCAAACTCTAAGCCAGACACGGTGACCAGACAGCAACTGTGAAAAATCAGGATGGGGGTGGGGGGTAATAGACGCCTATATAAGACAAAGCTCCAAATATTGGGACTGTCCCTTTAAAATCAGGACATCTGGTCACCCTAAAGCCAGATGTAGTTTGGACCCAGGGAGCAATTGATCTTAACCTCCTGAAGGGATTAGATAAATAGTTCCAGCTTTGTCTACATCTTGGATCCCAGCAGGGGTTGTGTGTGTTGTGAGGGTGTGTGTGTTCAGAAATGCTTGGCATTAAATACTGAGTCTCAGTATTCAGAGGGGAAATTGAGGCGCACCCGTAAGGAGAGGGTGAGCTTAGCTGCCATGTAACGAAAGTGGCCTGGGCATCATAAGCAGCTTGATATACCAAAACGCCTGGCTTTGCAACAGATTTCCCACCAAGCAATATCAAGCGATGTGCCTGCCCTAACGACAGAGCTGAGGGCTGTAAACTCAGTTTGTGTAATAGCAGCCCAGCTTGCTGCTGGGTCAGAGTCCAGTCCCGGCACTGTAATAAGAACAGTGGCTTAGCTAGAAGCCATGCAGCTGCTATATGCTACAAGGCTTGGTATCACTTGTTTGCACTTAAACTCAGCAGCAGGTTTGCAGTTCACGTGCCAGATCGTAACTATCCTTTATTGTAGAATTTTTTTTTTTAAAGCAACTCTGGCTGCTTTGGAGTGAAGAGGGAAATCGTTGTCTCTTCCCCATCTTTTCCTTTGAAAAGAATTGGATAAAACCCCCTAAAAGTCAAAGAACTGTTCCATTAGGAAATCAGCCTTCGTTCCTGCTTTGCCTAGGAGCCACGCGGATGAAATATTAAACATCAGGGCAGGAATGACTCGGTTACAGCAGGAGTAATCAGATGAGTAGCTGAAGGTCTGGCATTCTTTGGGGACTCTTGTGATTGATCAGCCCCTGCAAAAAGAAATAACCCGGCTCTTTAGAGCTATGTAGCAATTTTAAATATTTAATCTGTATCTGTGTGAAGGATAAGTCCTCACCGGGCGCTCGTGACTCTGATTCTGTGGGTGAATTTATCACATAGTCCTTTCGGGAACTCCGAGTCCAATGGATAGATATGGGCTATGGAATTTAAAATTCTTGTCCCGTCATTATCTTGCCGAGGCACGCTAGGCAACAGGTCTGGTTATCAGCCTTGCTTGGGGTGCTCTGACTCTAAAAAGGCTGATGGGGAGGGGGAGAGTTGGAACTCACCTCCGGCATCCGTGACAACACGGGATGATGGTGAGAGCAAGGAATGCCCAGGGATGTGGTACTGCAGAAAATACAGCAAGGGGCAGTTCTTGCTGTAGGAAGTTCCATGGAGTGTTGAGTGAAGCAGAAAGGTGGGTCTGGCTCAGAGTCTCTCTGTAGTTCAGCAGTGTTGAGTACTAGGTTTGTAGTTCAGGCCCATGTCTGCTGCACAGTTGTTAGATGGTGGAACTTTCCCAGACGTTGCCCTGCATAGATTAACATGAACAACGCAGCTGGGTCTTCCCAGCTGGAAGTTCCCTGATGCTGCTGTGTAGAATAATAGAAGCAGTGGGGTTCAGGCTCACCGCTGTGCATGGCCTCTTGCTCCCATGTGGAAGGGCAATGTGGGTGCATCTCCCAGATGTTGTTGGGTAGAAGAACAGGCTGGACAGCTGGGTTTCACATCTGTAAGGCCCCCAGCTGCTGTGCTGCCGAGTATGAGGGATGCAGTGGTGTCTCCTAGCAGGAAGTTCTGCCTTTTGTACCAGAGCAGACACAATTGTGTCTCAGAGCTGGAAGTTTTCAGGGGGAACAGGGTCATTTAGGGACAGATCTGAATTTGGAAAGATCCTCAGATTGCCTTGCTAAGGGAAGTGTTAGCTGAGCGGGCAAGAACAGATAGATCGGCTGCAGTTCAGATAGCACCGTGACCTTCAAGGCACGGGCAATAATGGTACCAGAGGAGCTGCATTTGGAAACTAATTAAAGCGACTTCTCCCGTCCCTGGTATCACCAGCTTTCCGCCGGAACATCCCAGTCGATGGGACAGTGGTCAGCGGATGTGGTGGCAGGTGATATTAACAGCAGCTTTTTGGATGTGGTACAGAAAGTTGTTTAATTTGTGTTTCCTTGGCTCCTTTCAGGCTGGGAAGCCAACAGCAGCGCATGGCTGATCCAGAGCGAGTTTTGCTAAAGAGGGCTACAGATGGAGAGGTTGGATTTTTCCATTCTGCTCTCTTCTCCAAAAAGGGAGCAGATGGTCCCTCCTTTGTGTGTTGGTCTGACAGTCAAACAGTTGCAACTTGTGCTGGCTGGTGGACTTTCTCCACCCCCCTGTGCTCTAGGTCATTGGCTGGAGCACATGGTCTCAGACCATTGGAGCTGAAAGGCTGTAAGCAATTCAGGGGAACAGGAAATGGTTTAATCTCCTAAAGGGAAAAAGTATGGGAGGCGAAAGGGCTTGTCTAGACAAGGGAAATTTGCCCCGGTTCAACTACCTTGATGTTAGGCCTGTGCAAACGCCTCACATAAATGGGGTTGCACTAGTGTGAAAATAGGGTATCTATCTTGTAACTGCACAAGTGCAGTGCATTTACATTGGGAGTTTGCACTGGTGTGCAAACCTGCCCCTGAACAAGCCAGCTGCCGAGTGTACACAGGGCTGGGACAAGATGCAGAGTGAACGAGACTGAATGGCTTGATGTCTCACTTTATTGGAGTGACAGCTGGCAGGCAGAGGTGGGGGTGGGGGTGTGTGCACGCACGCACGCACATGTGCAGCTGCAGAGACTGGGTGTCTGTTGACATGCTGTGCATTTTCAGAGAGCAGAGCAAGCATTGTGAAGTTGCTCTGAATTAAGGACTTTTCTGTTGTTCTCTAAAATTACAGGTGGAGCTGGCAGTAATGCTTAGAATTAAAGTTGCTTAACGTTTTTCATTATAAGTCCCTGTTTCTGAACTTTAACCATTCAGGCTGAAATTTTCCAAGCTTGCTCCCTGCCTCAGGCTGAATTTTTGTAGACTGCGTCAGCAAAATGATTCAGCCATTTCTGAGATAAAAGTTCAGAGAAAATAGGTGGTTTTGCTGATGTTAAAATTTCCCCCCAACTGTTCATTTTATTTGAAAAGCTCTAATGTTTCCACACTTCGCAGGAGGAACTTGAAGTTCTGCAGGAGGATAGTCCTGAGGTCAGAGAGGTGCCTTTTGCTGTCCCTGTGGAACTCCATCCATGTTTGGCAGAGCTATAATTCTCTTAAAATTATCGTTTGCACGTGCTCATTGGGGCTTGCTGCTAAACTCTTTGAACTTTCCATCTGCACTGAGCATGCTCTAATTCCACACCACTCTTTTGCTCCAGCTTTTGAGAACCTTTGTCCTGGCAGTTCCTAAATTAGAAGGGTTTGCCTTTGCAATCTTAATGTTCTTCAAATGTAGTTTTGGTATCTGTGTCGGGAGATGTCGGGTAATCTCATGATTAAGGCAGAGAATCACCATTTGTTGCTGAACATTTTTAAGCTGTGACATGTAACAACTGATTTAACATAAAAGCGAAGGGGGGGGGGAGCTGTTAACAAAATTCTAATAATTTTATGAGCTTCCCAAATAACAAATCCTCCTCCCCTGAAATGCAATGATAATTAACAATTGCCTTTGATATTTGCAGTCAGATGACCTCAGCGTTCATAACATTTGAGCCATTTCCTATAGGTCAATACAAGGGAATAGAGCAGATGTGCAGATAAATGTATCTATTTTATCTTAGGTGAAACTGGCAAGTTTTTTTTAAAGGTAACGTCTTAGCAGCAGCCAATCACCCACCTGAGGCAGAGGGAATTCTCTCTTCCTCTGGGGAATCGATTCACAAAGTCTCCTTGGGCAGCACGTCTTTCCATCATTCTCTAATATATAATTCTCCGAGGGTTGGATGGCTACTTTAAGGACATGTGGTTCCCTGGCCCTTTGTGTTACCATGCCTACAGGTGTCTTGCTTCTGCCTGCTTTTGTGTGTACTGTTAATGTGAAGCAGCAAGGCTGTGCATTGCCCTAAGAGACAGTGGGTTTACACACTGTGCAATCAGCTCTTGCTGCTTTGGAATCATAAATGGAGTGAGAATTTCCTGATGCTGTGTGCTTTTCATTCATGGCATCCCCAAGCAAAAGCCAGAATGAGGCCCTCATGCCAAAACCAGTTTGATTGGTCCGTCTACGTTAAACAGCCAATCGTGGGTCTTGAACTGAGTGTTGCGCTCACGATCTCACTTGGCTGCCATCTGAGCTATTCTGAATGCGCTTAAGTACCACCGGTTCCATGTCAAACCAAATCCACACTGTCTGATCCCCCCCATCCAGTGCTGGAGGCGCACACCGACAAAGAGAGGGAAAGGGAGACACAGATGTCAGGTTGGATAGAAAGCGAGACAGGTGAAGATGAGCTATGGAGAGCTGAAGAAACCTTCCCACCCCACCGAGAGAGGCTTGTAATGCACGTGCTAACACGAACCGGGATACTGGCGAGGAAATAAGGATGACACAAATAGGAGACAAAAACAGATGTTTTCCCTCAAGGACAGTAAGTGAGCAGTAATCACAGACAAACTCTTGTTGAGAGCAGATGGGCTTTGTCAGCCACTCTGCAAAGCACCATGAGACTCGCCTCAACCTTTGGACAAGAAGAAAGATGCTCAGATGAGCATATTGCTTTGGATGTGACTTTGGTCTGACAGGACCTTTCCAGCACAACCTCTAGTGAAAGGATTCTTGTAGCATAGAGAACAGCCTGGACATTTACAGGGCACAGTGAGAGGTTGCTGGTGTTCTAAATAACGAAAGCTACAAAGGTGTTTGGGAGTTATGCCTCTGATGCATGCTTCAACGGATCACGTTTATCATCACAAACAGCCTTGAATTTCTCACCAGGCTCAGGCCAAGAGACCATGCAGGGTCTGTCTGCATTGGATCATCTCCCTTTGCTGCAGGAACCGCTTGGGAAAGCCAAAGGAGGTAGCTAGTGATGTGACCAAACACATGGGTATGGAAAGGTTCCCTATTAACTCTTCATGAGTCAGGGTTTGTGTTTCTACTACTGCGAGCCTGGCACTGAGTAAAGAGCTAGCTAGATGGGAGAGGGGTCACAGGAGGATAAAGATGAGGAAGAACCGAGGTTAGAGGGCACAAGAGGCAGTGTGGTCTAGTGAGCAGGGATTGGGAGACCTGGAGTCTATTCCTTGTTCTGCCACTGACCTCTTGTGCAACCGTGGGTGAGTCACTTAACTTCTGTGCCTGTTTCCCCAGCCACCCTTTCTCTCTCTATTTTTGAAAGCTCTTTGAGGCAAGGGCTGGGTCTTGCTGTGAGAAGGTACAGCCCCTAGCGCAATGGCACCCCAATCTCGGCTGGGGCCTTTCTGCAATATCAGTAGTAACAGGCTGAAGCGCATTTGGTCAGATGAAGAATTATGTCCTGCTTTGCCCAGGGAAAGGTCATCCTTCTGTGATGACACACAATACCGGACTGAGTCATCCTTCTGTGATGACACACGATACCAGACACAGCCCAAGGTAAATAGAGGAGAACCCTGTTACCCCCCAGAGAATGGCAGAGATGGGAGCTACGTGAGAGAACAGGGTGAGAAGAGAGAAACAACAAGCATACCCAAACAGAGGCAGCATGCTGGGCACCAGTGACAGAGAGGGGAAGCCCTAGAATTAGTCCCAAGGTCTCTATGCGGGAGGTATGGGGTTGGGCCTGTGCAATACGTCGAGGGGAATATCGGAGGTGGGGAGACTGCTCTGTCTGGAAGCATAGCTAAAAATTAGTCCTGAATTCACCTTTCCATTCATTGCACTGGTATCAATCTAGAGTTAACTCCACTGACCCAAGTGGAGTTACATCAGATTTACATCAGCGTAGGTGAGATCAGACTTTGTTCAGTCTCCAAATGCTGACGCTCGGACCTTTAGACATACGTATTAAAAGCAAACATGATCTCCTGCCTCTGAGATAACTGAGAGCTAGAGGACGCTCTTAAAAGGTTGTCGAATATTGTTCTGGGTACGGGAGGAGTGCGGAAGGAGCTGTTAACAGGTAGCAGGTCTCACCCAAGAGGGGCTTAAAACTGGCTTTTAACATGCTAGCTCCGTGCCAGACCACGGACTGCAAGTGGGGTGATTCGGAGTCCTCGGCTGTCTTCTGTACTTCGGCTTCATGATGTCATCTTCAACCCGTCAGAGACTATGTTCAATTTGATCCCTCTCTTACTGGCAAAAGTAGGAGTGTCTGTATGCGGTGTATGTGTACGCGGTGATATGCATGTACTTGTTTCTGAGATTGAAATAAAAAGCCAGGTGGGTCGCTGTACTGCTCCGTGGGCCAAACAGACAGCTGCTGTAAAGCAGCTGACACCCCCCGTTGAATCCAATGGAACCTGCTTACGCCGGGGGTGAACTGAGCTTTGTTTGGATTGCAAACCTTCCCACTGATCGTTAAATACTCTCATCAGCAGAGCCCTGATGTGGTAGCCAGATTCCTTGCTCGAGTTTAAATGAGTGATTGCCTCCCTTCTGTGCTCTGTTTGCTGTCTCCATTTCTCTGATCACCAGCAAAGATGAGTATTAAGAAATTCTGGTCTTTGCAGATAATATTCCTCCCCAGGCAGCCCCATCCTATCCGTCTCCAAGTACCATTCCTATAGCTTCGTGGGTCCAGCTCAGTCTCTCGCTCTGAGCCCCAAAGATCAGACTTCCCTCTGTCAGGACCCTTTGATCTCTATTGCGCCTGCTTACAATAGACTCCCAGGAAGGCACCTTCCCTCTGGGACCGGCTTTCTAAAGATCCCAGCACCCAGTACTGAGGCCTGAATTTCCAAGGTGCCCAGTTCCTAGAAGCTCCCCATGTTCTGAGGATTCCCCATTGTGTTCTGGGGGCTTATCATTTTTTAAATTCTGCCCCCTTCACGTGGAACCTAAATGGAAGTTGAGCTCTCTTGAAAATCTGAGCCCCATTGGGGTTCCTTAGGAATAGCCCAGGCATTGGATCCAACTCTCCTCTCTGCATCCTCGGCTGCTGCCCACTTGGGAGTTTCCTCAAAAGTGGGTTGGACCATGAGCCCCCTTTGAGGCTGGCGGTGGTCTTGTGCATCTGCATTAGTGTATCACTGAGGGGATGTCTACACTGTAATGAGGAGTCAGACCCAAGCTAGCATGCAGAAAAATAGCAATGTGGGCATTCCAGCTCAGGGGTCAAGTGGGCTTGGGAGCCCAGTTTCCCTATGACCCAGAATGTCCACTCCACTGTTCTTAGCGCTCGAGCCCACTAGTGAGTCTGTCTAGTCAGGCTGGGAGGCTTTCTTAGCTGCAGTGTAGACATACCTCTAGCGGTCCCAGCCAAGATCAGGGCCCAGTTATGCTAGGTGCTGTACAGAAACATACTGTGAGCCAGCCCCTGCCTCAATGAGTTACTCTAAATAGACAAGACAAAGGGTAGGAAGGGAACAAAAGCACAGGGAGGGGATGTGACTTGCTGACAGTCACTCAGCAGGTCAGTGGCAGAGCTAAGATAGAACCCAGGTCTCTTGCATCCAAATCCAGTGCCTAACCACTGGGCCATGCTGCCTTAATTTACATTTAGGATTGTGCCATTATTTTGTTTAGCATCTTATGCTCATCTGACTGCTCATCTGGCACTAGCCCCTTTCTCTTCCTTCACAAAATCTGTCTCATTTCTCCCCTGCGTAGACATCTGTGTTTCTGCAGAATTTTCCTTTGACGCGTGCTGTTTGATTGAATTCTGTAAAGCACTTGGGGGGAGCAGTTTGGAGGGTGGTCCCTCTATAAGATTGCAGGGATTTTTCTCTTGTTTGCATGTTCCTTGTATTTGCAAAGCTCGTCTGTGCAGGAGACAGAGCTTTCTCAGGGCCTGGCCCAAGACGGTGGAATGAAGGACCATCACAAACCTCCCCGCCTTCTGTTCCAAGTGCAAGGCACCGTTATCTCTCTCTGTGTGAATATATTTGTATATAAATCCAAAGCAGCACACGCTTCTCCTGTGACGAGGATGAGACGACCTGGTGGCAGATGTTAGTCGTGTTGCTTAACACACAACTAGATGATGCTCAGATACTATGAAGATGAGTGGAGTAAAAGAACCAGTGTAGAATAGAATACAGGATATTCCTAAATCATCAGTGCACCCTTAAAAGAACGTCAGTGGACATCACAACGCTTTCTTTTCGGCCCTGGGCATAGCCACTGCAGTGCCTCGGTCTGTGTAGAATGCAAAATATGGTAATCCTCTGCCCTTCGGAGCTTGTCGTGTAAGCCAATCTCCAGGGTTGGCACGATGGGAAAGGCAGAACTCTAGAAGGCACTGCACTGGGGTGGAGTTTATGGTCTTGATGCTGACGGTGGATTTCCCTTTGCTTGGTTCAGCACAATTCAGTTTTATCAGACACAGTGGGGTGGGGGGAGGAGGTGTGGACAGAGGCAGATAGCAGTGCCCAGCCTCTTTGCCAAGTGGAGTCCCATGAGTTTAGGAGGATGGAGGTGGGTGAGCTGTTCCTCGGAAGACTGAATGGGAGGAGGGGTGCTGGGGCATGCGATGGGATGCTAGAACCAGCAGAGCAGAGGGAGCAAATCTGGGGAGGGCATGGGGGAGAGCAATGCCTAGAGCCTACATGGGCAGAATTGGCTGAGCAGACCCAGCAAGCCGGGGCGGGGGGAAAAGGGCTGCAGGGAGCCTTGCTGTAGATGGGCAGAGGGAGTGAGTGGGCGGAGAGTGGAGAGGCGGGATGAGCTTGCTCCAGCCATGAAGAGGAGGCGAACGATTTTGAAGCCTTGTTTCTGGATTTGATTTGCTCCCAGCTGTTTGCAGCCTTGTCTGGGTTTGTTTCCTTTTGCTCTGTGTTCTCGGCAATGTTTTCACTTTGCTGTGATTCTGGGAAGCCATTGGCCCTATGAGATGAGGTTGGCCGAGGTCCCTCATCCCTCGCTCCTTTCAAGCCAGAAACCATGGCGCGAGCAGTGTGGGGGTCTTTCTCTTCCCCCTTATTTCCTTTGTCTTTCTGCCTCTTGCAATGGATATAAAAAGTACCTTTGATCTCTTCACTCCTTTTTTCTGTCCCACTAGCAATCTTTCCTCCTTTTTATGATCGGAATTTTGGAAATGAAGTTACAGACAGAAAAGCACACATGCAAGTTTTCTCTTGAAAGGAAAGGCCTGGAATAAAACAAATGAAACAGCCACCCGGCAAGAAGAAGGGAATTGGAGAGAAAAGGAAGGAAAATAAAGCCCAGATCAAAAAGGCAAGCTATAGCCAAAGCTAGCCAGACTGTGCTGCGTATAGAGGCATAGTATGGTGGTAAAATAATTGTGCCCCTCCAGATGAAGTCCTCCACCTCCTTTCTGCCTTGCTAACCCAAGGATGCCATCCTCTGTTAACTCCTGCAATATCTTATCCACCAGCTCTGGGTCTTTTTCACTGGTGGTGCAGAGGACTTGACTAATTAGAGGAGAGCTCTGTTAGGCAGACACCCCTGCTCTATAGGGGGACGGCTGGGAACTATTTAAAGGGTTGAAGACATACAGCAGCGGCTGCTGCCTTCTCTCTTTCTCTCTCTCATATTTTCCACTTACTGGTTTGGAAATCCATCTTCCCTGTGCGCTTTCCCCCAGGGGGAATTGATAGGGGACCGCTAGAGCGAATAAATAAAGGCCAGCCACATGAGGAAGGCACCATACAGTCCCAATAGGGACTGTGATTACTGACGGAGGGAATGGGTCAGGTGGGAGGGCAAAGGGATGGCCGTTCACCGACACCACCAGGCATTAAATCACGGCAGTGCAGTTCCCACGAGCTACTTGCTCTGATGTAGAGCAGGGCGAGGAGGAAGTTGGGGTGTGTGTTGTGTGTGTGGTGTGTGTGTGCACGCACACGCATATCGGACTATCTCCAGCACCACAGCTCAGAAGCCAAACGATTGCTGGCAAGCCTCTCCCGCGCACTCCCCTTTTGTTTGTAATAGCTCCGCTCGAGGGAATGGGACCCCAGCGGCCCAGGGCTTCCTTGCCTCCAGGACAAACGTAGCTGTCTGAGGCTTGCAGCGGAGACAGGCCCCCTGCGTTCCTCAGCTCATTAAAGTGCAGCCTTGGCTTCAAGAGGCACAGGTAATGAATCCTCCGCAGGGTGCCTGCTCGCTTTAATAAGCCGGAAGGAGCCACGGAAGAGAATTAACCTGGTAGGATTAGTTTACTCTGCAGCAGGATGCGGCGGATCGCGCCTCTCCACCTGTGCCAGGAATCTTAAGGGCTCAGCCTGCCTCGGCAGTGCCCTGCCCGGCAGCACAAAGGGTGTGTGTGAATGGGAGCCGGGTATTAAACCAGGACAGCACTGAATCTGATCACAGCCAGTGACGGTCCTGGAGACAGCGGGGGGTAACTGAAATTAGAGTACAACCCTGTGCAGCTTATATCCTAAATCCCTGGAGCAGGGGCACTCCTTTGTCACCTGCCCTGGGCCATGCCTGCTACTGGAGGACATCGATAAATCAGCCCTGCTGCTCTCAGACCAACACAACTTCCTGGGGACACATGAGTAAAAGGAATTGGGGTGGAGGCAGCTACCTGGGGCGGATGCATAGAGGACATAGGCACATTTGACAAATAGCTTGGGGAGCTAGATGGCCCCAGGGGACTGGTAACGAGCCATGGAGCCTTTCATCTCTGTCTCTGTGCTGGCTTTGGAGCTGCATGGTGCCCAGGAACGGTGGCAGCTGCCATTAATTGTGGTCTGGAGTAGAGCTTGCCCCAGCTGTGGCCAAAAGTTGCGACATTTGTTGGCTCTCTGGAAGGAGTCGTCGGGTTTCAGCCTAGTTACAAGCGTCCATGATGTCTTGGTTTGGAGAGGCACCTGGCACTGGGCAGTGGAGGTTGTCCTACCACCTTGACTCAGGGCTGGAGCACATTGGCAGAGAAGTACGCAGCGGGAAGCTTGACTTGCTGCTCCGTGGATCAGTAGAGTACTTCAGTCTCCTTAGCTGGCAATCCAGTGCCTTTCACCAGTGAGTATGATTTAACCCTTAGAGGAATGGCATTGTGTACTCAGAAAGAGCTGGGGGTAGGACTGCCAAAGTCTTAAATAATACAAAAATGGTCCAGTTTAATTTTCATCTATGTGTAGTTGAAATGTGGAGTGCTGGGAAGGTAGTCAGGCCTAGGGTTTAGGGCACAAGGCTGGGAGCTGGAGTTCCCAGCTCTGCTACTGATGCACTGTGCAACCTTGACCCAAGTTGCTTAGGCCCAAACCTTCAAATGGGGCTGCTAGCTTTGGGTGCCTCGGTGTTCTGGGTGCCAAACTTCATGCTCCTTGGGTCTGGTTTTCAGAGGTTCTGAGCACCCGCTGGCCCAAGCTGTCTCAAACTAGGTACCCAAAAGCTAGTGACCATTTTTGAAAAGTTGATGGTTGGCCTCCTGATGGCTCAGTTTTCTCATCTGTAAAATGGGTGCAGTGACCATACACTAGCTCCCTGCTGTGCTGGGAGGCTCTGTTAACGAATGCTTATGAAGTGCTTTGAGACTGATGGATAGAAGGGTCAAAGTATTTAGTTTTCTAAAACATATTTGCTGCCTGGCATATATTTCTAGGCTCTCCGAGGCCTTGCTTGTCAGCTTTGCTATGACACTCAGCACCAAGACAGTCAAGTACCTCACGGAGGTAATGGAATTTTCCTCACATGGAGGGGTATGTATTGTGAACCCCATTGTATGGATGGGAGAACGAAAGAACAGAGATTCAGTGACTTGTCCAGGGAGACACAAGATGTCAGTGGCAGAGCCAGGAGCTCATGAATTCCCTTTTGCCCTGGCCAGCATAAACAACATAAAAGCCTGAACCTTCGAGAGCCCACTGAGCTCATCTCTCAGGGCCAAAGAAGACCCATGGGGAAGTTCAATATCCCTCTGGGTTTTGGGTCCTGCCTTGGCCTCAATTTCATTGTCTGTGTCCAGGCTGAAAGAGAACAAGTTGCTTGGCCTGGGATATGTTAAGTTTGATCTCTTGTACATGCCCTTAAATTAATTAGAGGCGAGGGGAGGCAGGGAAAGAAAAGCATCTCAACCAAGAGCAATCCAGGCAGGCACAGCCCACCAGAGGCCAGATGTTCCCCATGCCTTTTCTGTGCACTCAGCGCTGCTGCTGGGAGCTGGTTATGGAGGGCAGGGCTATGGGTCTGAACAGAGTACACGTGCTCTATCTTTCCTGGATTCACTCCCTGAAGAAGCCTAACTTCCTTTCCCCTTTCCTCAGACGTTCTTGTTAAACCCTGGATTTGTGCTGGAAACGGCCCACCTTGATTATCATACACATTGTAAGGAAAGTGGTCACTTTAGACAAGCTATTACCAGCAGGAGAGTGGGGTGGGGGGAGGTATTTTTTCATGCTTTGTGTGTATAAAAAGATCTTCTACACTTTCCACAGTATGCATCCGATGAAGTGAGCTGTAGCTCACGAAAGCTTATGCTCAAATAAATTGGTTAGTCTCTAAGGTGCCACAAGTACTCTTGTTCTTTTTGCGGATACAGACTAACATGGCTGTTACTCTGAAACCTTTCCCCTTACTCTGGCTTTTACTGTGAGCATCTCAGACACCTGGTGGGAGATGGGGACTTGAAGGACAGCGTGACAGGGATGACATCCTCCAGGTGGTTGAAATTAAGGGGAAGGGAAACACGTGGGGTTGCTTTCTGTGAGAGCCCTGACCTGCACCAAGCCCTGGTTTATAAAAGCATTTGAGTCCAGATTCAGAAAGCCAGATGGCTGTGAAACCCCACAGTCACCAGTACATTTTGTTGGGTTGTTGGTTGCTTTGTTGTTCAATAAACAACCTTGTAATGCAGTTCCTCCCCCACCCCCCACGGAGCAAGTCCCACACTGGGAGAAGGGGCCTAGTTTGCATAATGTCCCTGGGACTGAGCTGAATTCTTCCACAGCCACTTCGCATGGGTGTTAGCACCTGTGAGGAGTCTGGGCTGGGGCTAGGAAACAGCAGTATGATCACGCCAACCGGCGGCCACTGGCCCTGCACTTTGAGAGGGTCCGGTCTAAGGGGTCACTTGTTGCGGGGGTTAGACACAAGATTGCTCCACTCCAGAGTCGGGCTTTAGAAGGCACATGTGGTCATCCCTGTGGTGGTGGGGGGGGGGGCGGTAAGAGAGCTTTCCCGGGGAGTCAGTCTGTCTGCAGAACGGCTCCCTGTGCCCCCCGGGGTTGGCCTCTGAGGCTTCATCTGGAACCTGCTCGGAGAGCGATACCTGCCCCAGCTCTGAGCCGCGGCACTACAAGTGGGAGTCTAGCTGCAGCGGGAGGGGCCGGCTGTCCCAACTACGTGCCGAGGGTCTCAGAGGGGATTGTACTCGGGGTGCCTAGCCCGTCACGCCGCTCATGCCGCCACAGCTTTGCTTCTAGTTCCAGCGTGCTCGCTCCGTGAGAGCTAGCGCCGGTAAGTTTTCTCAGGCTGGCAGTTACACCCACAACTCCAATGTAGACGTCCCCTCAGTCGGCTCCGCTCAAATGTGAGCTCTAGACAAAGCTCAGGACTCTGGGGAACCATTTCTCTAGGAGCCAGACGGGTTCAGGGGCTTTCTGGGTTGCATGATGCCATCTCCCAAAACCCCCAGTGCTGCCAGGAGCTGCCCACCTGCTTTGTCCTTGCCTGAAATAAACCAAGGGCTTTTGCATTCCAGTTCATCACCAGCATAGGGGCCAGGCACAAAATGCTTCTACAGCACTCACTCCGCCCCATTAATTCTCAGAAGGGAAGATGGAGATGGGTGACCGTGCTGCTGGGAATGAAGCCTAGCCCTCCCACCCTCGGGCCCCGTGACTGTAGGGGGAGCCCCCTACGGAGCAGTGTCCCCCTCTGGCTGAGGAACCCTGGCAGCTCTGCTGCAGAAATGTGTGTCGGGGGCTGGGGGAGCGGGGTTTCAGGCGGGCGCCCACCCAACATGCAGCACAGAGCCTGGCTCCTACAGTGGTGGGAGTACAGAACTAGGAGGCGGGCGACTGTGCTGGACCCTGCAGTCCTTTCCTTGTGTGGAGGAGGAGATGCTACAGAGACAAAGGCCGCAGCAGGCTCTGCTCTCATGCTCCCATGTAGGTGAGGGCACTCCCCTTTCCCTCCCCTGCCTGTGGAGTTTCCTGGGACCCCACTGAGTTACTGGCCAGGGGGTCTCCGTGGAGAGGAATTCCCTTTCATTGAGAGTGTGGGGGTGTGTGTGAATATTTAGAGCCTGAAAAGCCCCATTAGATCATGGAGCCCATCCTGCTGCAGACGGAGGATGCAGTCCCCCAGCAGAGCACATAGAGAGTATTAATCTGATTCCATGCTCGCTCCTTGATTCAGTGCTCTTAGGGAAGTGTCCATATGGGCCCCCAGCCAGCCCTGGCAAAGTTGAGTGATATGAAGGGGCAGCTGTGGTTTCCTCTAGGCCCACATGGTAAATAGTCCCCTAGTGGTCCTTACCATTTCTGAGGCCAATTCCCATCTAGTCTCTCCACTCTGGGGAGGCTGCTCTCATTTCTTTATCTGCATCAAGCATGCATGCTAATGTGGTGTTCTCGCTGCAAAGAAACCTCTCCCTGACACGTTCCTTAAGAACAGACGTGGGGTTTGAAAAGCCCTTGATAGCACTGCCTTTGATTAGAATGTAATTAAGAGCCCAGGGCCTTTCATTGGGGCTGATTTGTATATTTTTAACGTTGCCTAAAGACACTATAGGGTGTTTGGATCCGGGGCTCTGAGATGGGTCTACCTGTGAAGTTCAGACCCAGTTGGGAGTTGAAACAGCTGCTAAATTATGAAAAGGTGTTTGGTTGGAACAACTGAATTAAGGATGCAGGGGATCCTCCATCGCTTTCTGTCTTTAAATCAAGGCTGGAGGTCATTCTAAAAGAGACGTTATAGCTCAAACAGACATTCACTCAGAAATTATTGAGTGAGGTTCTCTGGCCTGGGTTATGCAGGAGGTCAGACCAGCTGATCATAATAGTTTTTTCTGGGCTTAAACGTCCAGTACCAGATGCTTCAAATGCAAGTAACCCTGCAATAGGCAATTACGAAACAACCTGACCACAAGGGAAGTTTCCTCTTAAACCCCAATATTAGTTTGAGAGCCCAGCAGGTGTGCTTGGGGAAGAGGGGTAAAGGAGCAGTTTGCTCTGGACCTTCTCTTTGGACCCCCAAATTGAGTGGCATCGTGACCTGGTGCATGGGGTCACAACTCCTCTCACTCAGTTTGGCCTTTGTCATGACAGAAGGGTGGCCAAGTCAAACCTGAGGGTTGCTGTAACCCTGTGAGCCAGGTTGCAATGCTATTCCCTCAGATTTGACCTGGTCGGAGGGGCAGCCGGACCAAATTTGAATGAGTGGCATTGCAACCCCATGACCAGTTCACCATACCCGGAATGAAGAGTTGGGCCCAAGCCCCGCTGGACAGGAGTCACCACTATGGCAAGAGTATGGGGTGGATTTGCTCTCCAACCCCTCTTCCCTGGGCCTGCCTTCAGTGCTAACTTTTTTAGAAGGGGGGCCCTCAGTTTGATTTAGTCCTGGGTCCCCAAAAACTTGTGTGCACTCCTGGAGCTCAGAACTACTGGAGGTTTTGGTTCCAGATGTGATTTTTAGCTCCTTCCCTCCTGGTCCTCATGCCAAATCAACATCCAAGGAAACATCCGCAGACCTTCCCATCACAACGTCCACAATTCAGTTTTTTGGGGTCTTAAAACCAGTGCAGTAAGGTGGTTGGTGCCAGTTCAGAGGGAAGGGGGGAAAGAAAAACAAACAAATAAAAGATGTGAGAGATTTTCTTTCGTAAATCCATTAGGGAATTGAGAGAATATTTGTGCTCCTTGAATAATGGCTCTTGATGTGTAATAATATATTATGAATGTTTTGATGGCCAACATTACATTTATTTTAAATGAAACAATCAGTGCTTGGTGTCTCAGCTGATTTAGTCAATTAAGTTTTTAACCTCATGTCTTCAATCTCATCTCTGGCTAATTTAAATGCAGCGATTTTGACACAAGTGCACCTACCTGTTCATTTAAATAGGCATTTGAGTAACCTTGGACCATTCATATATATAAATTTAGATTTTAAAAAAAATGACATGAAAATATTTAATAGCAGTGGTGAGACAATAAATTGATTGCTATTAAGGAGCTGGTGTTTCTGAGTAATCCAAATATAGCAAATTCTGTGATGTTCAAAGCGAAATCACTTAAATTAAGGGTTTCTAAAAGGACCGCAGTCTCGCCTCTAATTTCTGGGCTGCAGTTAGCAGTGGGAACAAATGATAGCATTTAAACGTCTAACACTGATGTGTATGATTCTGCAGTCAGGCAGCTGGGTAAATGCTGCCATTTGCACCCACAGTTAATTGCAAGTACAAAATGTATAGACAGTTATTGGTAGCTGCAAAATGGCACCTGTAAAATCAAGGGCTGTTTCTGAAATTCAGGCCCTAAATGTATGTTTATCTTCTTTTCTTGTTAGTTCTAAAGTGAAAAGTTTGGATCAAGGGGAACTCACAGCTATTGTGGTTGTAGCATCCCCCAGCAGGTATCACTGTAGGAAATGATTCAGAAGAGCTAGCTATGAGGTCTGTGATATATTGGGGATTGTGCTGGGATTGCAAACTATCACTTTAAGAGTGGGTGGTTCTTTTGGACCTGCTAGCAGGCTAGTGGGCTCTGTAACAAAGTGTGCAATGGGAGTCAGTGTCCAAAGAGCCAGATTAAAGCAAGGAGGGTGGGGTGAGTTGTACCTTGCTGCCACAGGGAGCAGCCTGTTTTCTCTCTCTCTGTTACTATGTTCTTGTGTGTAATTGTTTTGAGTTCTAAGAAGTAAAGTAGTGTTATGCTGCAACCTTCCAGCAAGAGTATATTTTATCTAATTTCTACATTTATACATCGCGAGCATACCAGTATCCCCCATCTATTTATTTTTCTTCCAGTGTCTCCCAGCAGAAGCCAGTTGTGAAGATAGCATAGAAGCATTAGCTGTTGGGAAGCTCATAGTTCCTCTAGTCCTGATCTTCCCCTTGTGCTTCAGCCTGAGCTCTTTAATTTTGTCTCTTGCTAAATTTAGAACCAAGAAATCAAGCTGCTGTTGTCTATTGATGAAATCGAGTGATATAACGACCATGTGCTACTTTGAGGGCTAGTGATGCTTTTCTGCATGCTTCCAAGATGCATGTTCTCCCTCTCAATCGCGCTCTTTCGGGTTTTATTTTTGCTTCGTAGCATTGGAGCAGCCATTCTACCTGGGTGCAGATCACAGATGCATTGCTGGATTTTTGCTGCCAGATGAGAAGCCAGCTCTCCTGTCCAGCAGACCTGTGGCAGGCTGGCTCTAGGTAGCTCCTGCAAACTTTTAACCTGCTCTCTTCTAGGGCTCTTGTTGCTAATTAAACTAGATTCCATCTGGTACCAGGGGTGGGATATTGCGGGGTATTGAAGGACTCTTCTTTCTCAAGGCAAATACAACTGTGCACTGTGGTGGCAGCTCCAACTGGGAGGAGCTTTGGCTGCTGTGTGCTTAGTGATCTCTTCTTAGTGTAACTAATACTGTATTAAGGTGGTCATCTGTGTGTATTGGCCTTATGTGAACTGTGAACAGATTCTTCTTTAGTTCAAGTCAAAAGAGTCTATATTTTCTGTCTGGAATATGTTCAGCAGGGAGGCTGTTTTGCCAATTAAATTTGGAAAAGTCAGTCTTATCTTGTTCTGCGTTTCCACTTGGGGCATAATAGTATACCTGGTTGAAAATTCTTGGCTGCATTTTTTAAAATAAAAACCACCCTTTCTAAAGAAAAATTTTCATGGAAAAAAAAGAAATTATTTTAAAATGGTAAAAAATTTAGGGGAAAAAATGAATGTCTTTTGTTTCTTTTGACATTTTCAGTGGAAAATACCAACCATTTTCTGATCAGCTCTTAGACAACTATCGTACGTGCCATGGATGGATAATACCTCACCAAAGTGTTGAAAGGAGAAATTAGTATTTGATAGCTCAAAAGCATCAGCTGAACTGGTAAAAAGAAAATAACTTTCCAATTTTTGCAACAATGGAAAATGGTGATAAGAATTATTTTGTAAATTTTGTGTGAAAATAATGGTTTTATTTTCCCAGTCAGTTCTATTGCTCCATATTGGCAAGTGTTAAACATGCTTATTAACACGAATTTTCTTTTGTTGTTGCTCCTTTTACTGCATTGTCCTTTCAAGGGTTATCTCCATTTTGACCTGTGATCGTTTGGTTGCTTACTTGAGATTCTGAACTGATCGAACGGCTGGCCTAGAACTCCTGCCAAACTATTGGCAGGTGAAGGTCATACTGCCATCTCTCATTGGAAAGTCTATTTCCTCTAGATTTTCAATAAACCCATAGCCCTGTTGTCACAAGTTTTAACAATCTGCATACATATAATACAACACCCAAACACAGCGATATTAACAATATTTATTTGGAGAGAATTCTATTAGAACAACCTCTTTATTTAGCTGTTTCATTGTTAATTTCCAACCCCTCTTGGTTTTGGATTGTAAACTCTCTGGGGCAGGGACCATTTATCTATTTCTTCTCTACAGTGCTGTGTATATTTATACATGTCAGGTTAATAATGTAAATTTCAGGAAAAATGGTTAGGATTTAAGGAACGCAGAAAGGTACATTCAGCGGGCTGAGATTTATATTGGTAAATCAGGAGTGACTCCAGGTTGACACCAGTGAAAAAAGCCATGGGATTTGGTTGATCCAGTAGAACCCATTCATTTCTAACATGCTTTTTATTTACACTGCAACTTCTGTTCTGGTTAGGGTTTTCCTGTCCCCTTGCATCTCAGATGAGTGTCACTGCTTCCAGCTATCTTAATCGGTCTACAAGTCGCTGCAATGTTTTCACCAGGGCTTTAGGTCTGATGCTTTTTACTTGTGCCCTCACTCTCCCATCTATGGATTTGCATGCTGTTTCCTGCCTATTGTTGCTTTTGGGCTGTGTCTCTTTCTACTGCTGATGATATTTGAGAGTGAAAACTTCTGTGCTGGCGGGCTTGGCTTCTAATCAGCTAAATCGTCTGAATGTCAATCCAGAAAATACAACAGGTCCCATTTTATTTTTGAACTGCCAGTGGTAAGGTTAGAGTACTGTCTAGATGCCTGGAGAAATGGGGTCATTCCCTTCCTGATAATAAAAGACTTGGGCATCAGAGATCCCTGAAGCTGCCTTTTTTGTACTGTGGAGAATGTGGTGCAGAAAGCTTTGTCCGTGCCATTTCCCTTTAAGCAGCAAATCAGCTGTAGCTCTGGGAATGGAAATTGAAGTGGGTTTTAATCACACGAGCTCTGGAAATATAGGAGATTAAATCTTTTTAAGGAGGGTGGCTAAGCACTTTATTTGCTGTGCTGGAATCTTCAGGGGGTCGGAGACTAGAGAACTAGATTTAAAGCTTTTAAAGACTTTCCCTTAAAAAAAAATTCCTCCACAAGGCACAATTGGACTGGAAAGACTTCAAAGGGACAATTTAGAGGGGGAAAGAAGAGGGTGGAATGGAAGCACTTGTAAAAAAAAATAAACAATAACACTGCACCAAGTCATCCCTGGTTCCACTCTAGGAAGTGATTTTACAAATCCAGCATCACAGGTTTACAGATGATAAAGACGTTTCTCCTCCTGCAAACTCCCCCTAGCATCTGAAAATCAAGCTGGGTTTTGTCTGGCTCATACACCATGGACTGGAATAAAGATTTTGCAGGTCACAGTCTGCCCACACCTGCACCTGTGCAATCACAGTGAAGGCTTTGCATAAGCACAACCAAGGCAGACTTTAGGCCTGGGATTAGAACTGAATAATTGTATCAATGATGTGGGAACTGGATGGGAGCCCAGCTCAGTTCCATGGCTACGGTTCTTCTGCAGTGCTAACAGGAGTGAAAGTAGAAACACAACACAAGAATCTGCCTGCTTCTTGGAAGCCAAAGACAGCAGATAATTCTGCAGCATCAGACACAACTCGTTACTTTTTGCTTTTCGGGCTTCTTATGCCTCAGCCGTGCCCTTAGCGCTTATCCTCCGTTGACCCCTCCTGCCTCTGCTCTGCCAAGGATGCCAGCCTTTTGGTGCCAATTAGTCAAATTTTCCCACAAGCATCTTCATGCTTTCCCTTTGTGCATGGGAGGAACATTGGTTTTCTTTCCATAGCAGAACTAAACCAAGACTTTCTGAAAATGTTCATGGAAAAACAGAAGTGCCACCCCCCGCCCCAGAATAGGCAACAGCCTATTGATTAGTACACTTGCC
Organism: Lepidochelys olivacea; assembly: GCF_965140295.1. NCBI lineage: Eukaryota > Metazoa > Chordata > Testudines > Cheloniidae > Lepidochelys > Lepidochelys olivacea. The sequence continues at coordinate 11,646,850 of NC_140432.1, read as the reverse complement.
TGGGAGGTGGGAGAACCAGCGTCAAGGTCTTGCTCTCAATCAGGCAAGGTCAGGAAGCATCCATTGGGCTAACGAGACTCAGGAAGAGTAGGGGCTGGAACCTGATTCTGCCACATCCCAGGTGAATGTCCTAACCACTAGGCTTCTCTAGGGTGGGTCGTGTTCTCTCTCAACCTCTCCTGCTAGAGCTGCTCCATGTTACATAAATGAAATATTCATTGGGCTGAGAGAAAGGAGCTGACTGTATCCTGCTGGTTGTGTCTCTCTCTCTTTCACCGGCAATTCCATCCCGGAGCTGAAATTTTCATTGACACCAATATGTTTCCCTGAAAAGTTCTGGTTTCAAGTATTTGGCCTTTTGGCAACAAAAACACTTCCCGTCCAAAAAAAAGTTTCTTTGTTCAGCTGAGTCCAGGAAGTCATGGCGAGTGTGGGTAAGGAACTGGTTTGTCTATCACACCGTTCCATAAATGATGAGCTCAACTTCATCTCTGCTGCTCCCAGCTCAAAGAACTGGGGCTGCTCCTTGGGCCAGCAGGAGAGCTGGTGACTGAGGGTTTGTGATGTAGAGGGTATGCACTGCGACTGAGGAGGTCCCAACCCAGGGAAGGGTAACAGATGGGAAGTCATTTCCCCTCCTGCCCTAGATAATGGGAGGTGTAGAAGAGTCTGGCCTGTGTGCTGGTTCTGCTCATGGCTAAGGAATGTCTGGAGCCCCACAATGAAAATCTGTGTGGCTTGTGCTTTGGGCTAGACCCAGTGGGGGACTGTACAAGACAGTACTGACACCCCTCAGCAGCTGGGGGGCAACAAAAGCAGGGAGCAGGAGCTCCTGTTAGGTCCAAAACTCAGGCAGTGGAAAGTCACAAACCACCGGGAGCTTTTTGGTGGCCTCTTTGCCAGCCTCACCAAAGGTGGCTCAGTTTCTCCTCTGATCCTCCTAGGCTGTGGCTCAGGAAGAGAAAATGTCTGGCAGGAGAAAGGAGTCTAGTTCCCCCGCAGACAACGTTGCGGATAACATGGCTTTCTATCCCTTCCTCCGTCAGCCACCCCTCCTTCCAGGAGCTTGCAGCCGCGGGCTTTCCAGGTACAGTGGGAAGAGTGGCCTGCAGAGGGGCATTGGTCTTGGAGTGGGCCTTGGGGCAGTGGGCCTGCTGAGCCTCTTGCAGGCAGCCTTGCGCGGCGCATAATCCAATGCTGTCGGTGCTGCCTGGTTTGGGCAGACACCAGCCATGGAGACGGAGCTCGAGCTGTGTCTGAACTTTGGACGTGCGTGTTGGGCCCCAGTGCTCTGTCTCCAGCAGGAGCTTGAAGCCAATGGGAGCTAGGCACATAACTCACTTAGGCGCTTTTTTAAAAAGTCCCATGAGGTGCCTGACCCCCTTCGTCAATCTAGCCTCAAGTCTTAGAGGGGAGCAGGAGCAGGTCAGCCCCAGGAGGGGATGCCCAGCACGCACTGACAGTATGTTACATCGGGGCGTGTTTGTCTCTCTGGGGCTTCGGTTGTAGTGTCTGAGGCCGGGTTTATGCTGGAAACTTTTGCGGCTATAGCAGTGTTGGGATGGGTGTGACTCTGTGTGTGTGTGTGTGTGTGACGCTTCTTTGCTGGCCAAAGCCCCAGACTCAGATTTTCAGTGCTTTTGCTGCACTCAGCATCGCAATGCTTGACTGACCGAGGACCTCAGTTTCCTTTTCGAGAGGATTCAGGCCCCGACGGAGGTGCTGGAACTGGGTCACTGCACCACCCCCTGGCTTGAAGTGATTTCCATTATATACAGGGTTTACCCTTTGGTTCAGTGGCCCTCCTCATCCCGACTATACAAATTGTTCCAGCACCCCCTGGGTCCTAAGTGCCTCAATCCCTTTTGAAAATGAGATTCAAGCTCCTGGATCGATTAGGCACACTGCAACACCTCAATTCCTTTAAAAATCCAGGCCCTAGAACTCGGGCAGTTAAATGTTATTGGTCTGAAAGGGATTTGGCCTCTGTAGCTTTTCACTCGCTGGCCGACTAGAAGGTGTCCCAGCAAAGGCACTCTCTTGCCGGGATAAGCTGGATGTACGCTGAGAGGGTTGTGCTGGCATAGCCAGACTGCTGTGGCTACACCGATAAAACTTAAACGTGGATTCAGCTTTATTAACATGTTGGAGGGCCCTGCAAAGGCTGCAGGAATTGGCAACTCCAAGAGGGTTATGCATTAACTCCACCGCCCCCCCCACCCAAAAAAAAAAAAAAAAAAGCCCTTGGTGGCCAGTTTCGTAGGACGATGGTGCACTATATTTTGTATTTCAGGACATTGCGGGAGGCCGGGAGGGAGGTTGCTGCTTTCACTGCGAGGCTGTTCTGTCTCTCATGGCTGTGTGGGTTTATCCTGCACTAGACACTGCTGCGATCCGTTTGTGTCAGAGAAGGTGATCGCCAGCAGGGCTCTGCCTGGGTCTTTGGTCTGGCCAGCTGGTGGGGTAGCTCCCATTGACTGTTCTCACCCTAACAGGCCTGCACTGCACACCGCTAAAAGGATGGGACTCACCCAAGCGCTCCCTGGGGAGCCCCCCTCCTCCAGCAGCTGGCAGCCTCGCCTGCCCACTCCGTCTTCCGAGCCTGCCACCCTTCATTTTAATGACCCACTTCCACAGAGCAAATGAGGCAGCGCCTCCGATCCCTCCCCCTCGCCTGCGAATGAATTAGCACGCCATTAGCTTAATGAGGACTCTCCCGGCCTCCCCTGACAGAGTGTTTGACACTGCGCGAGCAGTTGGCAGGGCGGGTCAGGCCGTGGTAAATCCAAGCTTGGACTGGAATCGAAGGGCACGGGAGCAGTGCTTGCTTGTTGCCAGGGACCTGGGGCTGGCTCTGCCTGAGATCCCTGATGCACTGTAGGGCCGGGGGTAGGTCAGGGGGCTGGCATCCAACTTTCCCTCTGCTCTCCACTGATTATGAATGCAAGCAGGAGGGGCTGTTGGATGGAAACACTCCTCCTGCTGAAGTGGTGACTGCTGGCCAGTCCCCCTGGCCTGGCACTTGTGCATTGGATGTGCCCTTCTTCTTAACCCCCTCCCTGTGCTGCTCTTCCCAGGAAGCCGGCACATGCCTTGGGTTGACTCTTGGGAGCCTTCTCGGGTGGTTTTATGTGGCTGGTGCTGAGCTGGGGCTGTTTGCCCCGTCGCTCCTGCTCCACGCCCTGGATCTGCGCCAGCAGGTGGGCGCAACCAGCCCTGTTGTGTGGGGTTCCTCCCCTGGCGCAGCATCTGAGATGCCTTTGCGAGGGAGGGCCAGTGCTGAGCCCCTATGGCATCTGGAGGAAAGGAATCCTCCCCACTGCCCTGGCTCGTGCCTCTGCACCCTTCTGTACGCCTGGTGTGGCCGGTGGGTCTGCATGGTCAGAGAGCAACGCCCCATGGCCCAGGAGGATCCAGTGGAATTTCATGAATCCCCCTGCGGCCATGGAGATGGGATCAGGCACAGCCCCACGCTGGATGTCCTGGCTCTGAGGTTGCCCCGCGCCCCGTCTGAGAACAGGGCAGGGGATGCGGCTGGCTCCCTCTGTGTCTGAGATGGTTATGTAAGCAGCGCCGCGGACGTGAGTCAGGCAGCATTAGCTTCCTCGAAGTCTTTGTTTGTTGACAGTTAAATTTGCAATTTCATGGTTTGGTTACAATGAGTTTAGTTTATAAAATTCATGAGCTGTTATGATGTGTTGCGGGGGGCGGGGGGAAGGGAGGGAAATACTCCTCACGAATCAACAAACAGCAGGGATGTGACCGCCCATCTCCTGAGCAGCAGCATCTGCTAGCCGCACAGTCTCTGCTGCATCTCTGCACCCCGATTACGGGCTGCTTGCTGTGGGGACAGGGCAGGGCTTCGAGACAAAGCAAACGCTTCAAGTCGTGCCCGGGGAGAGAGAATTGGGGGGTGACCAGGTGGTGGAGGACTAGAGACAGACGGGGTGTGTGTGTGTGTGTGTGTGAAGGTGATGGTATTATTTTCCCTTATCTAGGGCTAGTACTCAAATACACATTTAACTATTTAACTGCCTCAAAGGAATGGAGGCTGGTGCTCAGAGCTATGCAGACTGATCCCCTGGGATCTCAATGACTAACTTTCCTCTGAGGGGTTTTCCAGCTGGCATTCCAAGCTCCACAGACTTAATTTCCTGGGATTCCTTTCACTGTGCAGCCTAGAGGCTACAACCATGGCCACCTTAGAAATAATGGGACCTGATCCTGTGCGGTGCTGAATGCCCTTAGCTCTGGCTGTTATGAATGGGGATTAGAGAATGCTCAGGGCTCTGATGAAAAATCTAGGAATGGTCATACTGGGTCAGAACAATGGTCCATCTCGCCTAGTATCTTGTCTTCCAACAGTGGCCAGCACAAGAGGGAATGAACAGAACAGGTTGGTTGACCTGAAAGACAAAGGACTTCCACCTTTACCTTTATCTTTATCCCCTTTGAAAATGAGATTTAGGCTCCTAAATCAGTTAGGCATTGCAACTCTGAGTGCAGCAACACATCCATACCTTGAGAAACCTGGGCCCTAGAATACAGGCTTAAAAGGGACTTGCCTGCTGTCGTTTATTGCACTTGCTGACCCGCTAGAAGCTGTACTAGGAAAGGCATTCTTTGGCTGGGTCCCTCCTAGGAGGGTTTTGCTGATATAGCTAGACTGGCAAGGCTACATGGGCAAAACTTTCAAGAGTAGACTGGGCCTTATGAACACGTTAAAGGGCCCATCCTACCGCACCTCCCCGGAGGTCTCAGGGCAAGCCAGGCGTGAGGCACGTCTTTGATACAGACGTGTCCCTATGCAGTTCAAGACTTTGGGCCAGCATCAGTTTGGAAAAGTTCCATTGAACCCAACAGCGTGAGTAAAGAGAGCCATTGTTGCAAACCACCTGCAGTGTGTGTGTGTGAACCCCAAAGAGAGATATAAACAGGCCAGTTAGGAGGAGGGTTTAAACTTGCCTGGAAACCCAGAAAGCAAGCTCTGTTGTTTGCAAGTGTCCAGCTCACAGGATCTTGCATGAGCTGGTTTGTTTGCCCTCTGAGTTACCATAGCATGGGTAGTAAAGTAAAGAATGCCACCATATTGCGTAATTTTGAAATACCCTGGAGGCCTCTCTTCTTCTTTCTTGACTAAGTTTGCTGAGTTATTTTCAAACTCCTCCGGTTTCCAGGGCAGTTTCTGAATGCCATGCTGGAAGAGAGACCCTGCAAATCCCAACCCTTGACTTTGCTGTGTCAGGAGCCGGCCCTACGTCCCACTCCCTCCTAACAACTGGAGTTCTCTGTTGCATTCCTTAGGCCGAGAGTCTCAAAGCGGGTGATGAACTGCAGCCAGAATCGAAAGGCAAAGTGGCAGGAATGATCTAAACAAATATTAACCAATTAATATTACATGCAGGGGAGCTCAGAGGAAGGGAAGTCTAGCCAGAGCACATAAAGCCAGTGGATATTTGGTCTGCATTCCAATTGCTGAGCTCTGTGTGGCAGGAGCAATAATCAACAGCACTCTTGGACAAGAAACATACCGTTTATATGCATGTATATATCAGATATAACTCTGTTGCTGTGCAGTGCATTAATTCGATTTAGTTGACTGCAAAACCAGTAAGAACCTATTGCGTTTCCAGGTTACTTCTCATTGACTGGTGCAAGAACGCACCAGAAATACCAGGCTGCTGATGCCAATGTTCCCCGAAGCTAAGTCTATTATTAGTCACAGAGTGGCCTGCCACTCTAGCCAGTGGTGTGTAGGTGTAGTCCATAAACAAATACTGATTACCCCCTCCCAAGGGTACACGCCTTTGTGTGGATTTGCTCTCCTGTAGCGCTTTGCATCTGAGACCCCAAAGGGCTTTGCAAAGGTCAGTATCATCATCTCTGCTTTGCAGACAATGCAAATGAGGTGGGGCGGGAGGGGGACTTGTCCTGGGTCATAGAGGGCAGCGGGAGCTAAGATGTTCTACCAGTGCCTCGGGATCCCCAAAACCTGGAAGCTGGGGGAGAGGAGGGGGAATCTTGCTCTAACAACAGTTCTGTGTCTGTGGGGATAGTTTGCAGGATGACACTCTGCAGCTGTTAAGTGCTGTCGAGCAGATGTGTGTAATGGGGCGTTTCTCATAGTTGCACAGGCTGCATCATCCTCTGGGTGGTGCAGCTTGTTCCCCTGTGGGCAACCCATTCAGCAGTCCTGTGCAAAAGGAAGGCAGGGCCGGGGCTCTCTTGGCGTATGACAGGAGCAGGTGCTGAGCGCAGGGACTGTGTGATTGTGGCTGGCTCCTAGAAAGGCCACACAGTGTGGAGGAAGAGTCCTTGTACCGTCCTTCTGTTCTGCTCCTTCTTCATGCAGCTGCACAAGGGCAGCCATGCTTGACCCCTTTGTTCAGATGTTCCCCATGTTCCGTCCATTGCAACATAGTCTGTTGTTTCTCCAAGGCAGGGATCCAGCTTCTATCTCAGGTGCTTAAAGGGCTTCTGTTACCATAATATATGAGCCCCTCACAATCTTCAGTGTGTCTATCCTCACAGCACCCATGGTGGCAGGGCTAGACCATTATCCCCATTGTACAGATGGGAATCTGAGGCGCAGAGACCGAGTCACCCACAGTTCTGTAGAGCAGGGAATTAGACCTGGTGTCCTGAGTCCCAGCCTGAGCCCCCAAACACTGGCCCATCCTTCCTCTCCTGGATGTCTCTGGGGCACTGCAACATGCATAGCACACTTCTGGGTGATTTTATATACACACACACACAAATAGAACAGGAGCATCCATTGAGTCATTTGCCCAGCTTTGCAGATCAGCTCTCAAACGTTTAGGCAGGCTGGGATTAACTTTCCTCACTATCTGGGAGATCACCATCTCTCCCAGTCTGCAAACAAAATTTCTCAGTGCCTGAGCCTTTGTCCTTTCCATCTCTTATCTCAAGAGCAGAGGGGGCTACAGACACGAGGGACGACTCCACGACATGGCACATTCCTTTGTGCAATTAGACCCATGGGTGACACATCACAAACAAGAGGCAGATTGTTTTTTTTTTTATCCTGTAGGCCCTTCAATGCCATAGATTAATCATCATTAGCTCATTCTGACCTTGGCGTGGGTGGCACCCGCATAGCAGCATTATACAGGATTTGCATTGTCATTGGCGAGTAATTAATATCCGCTGATTGGAAAGCAGGGACTGACCCTCCTTTGTTAGCAGAGGCCTGCAAATGCTGCATGGATAAACATGCAAAATGAAAGGTGCTCACCTGCCATCAAATTGCTGCTCCAGATTAAATTTCAAATGTCAGAATGGAAATGGCAGCTCATTAAAAGTGTAGCTCTTTTAAAAAGAAAAAACAAAAAAAACCCAACAACCCCAAACCAATGTCACATGCAGAAAAGTGATTACAAAGCAAGCTTGATTAGGTGTGAACATTTTTAGCGCCAATCAAGTAATAAACAATGCAACTCACCCAGCAGCATGCTTCTCCTTCTGCTGTGCGTAGCAGAACAGGCAGTTTTCCACTTGTCTCTTTGGAGATCACATTGTGGGGGTGCTGAAAGAGCTAGAGGACAAGGTATTGGCAAGGATGGATACAGAATTGAGCTCATTGCTGCTTTTCCAGGAGCCTCCTGCTTTCTCTCTGGGTTTTGTATTAGCACCCATCACTTAGCATCTGAGTACTTCTCTGGTTAACTGGATTAACACAGCAAAGTCCCCAGTGGCCTTTCTGGAGTCTTTGCCTCTCCCCTCTTTTGGTACAGGAAGGCCTGCTTGGGGCGGGACTTTATTGCTTTTCTCTCCTGACCCTTTTTAGATCAGAGCAGAGAAGCCAGAGTTTCAGAGTGGAGATCCAAAGCCAAGTAAGAAATAGATGGTTAAGGGGAGGGGGCCACCCCATCCGCCGAGCAAGCTCAGCTTAACATCCTGAAAAAAATGTTATTTGCAATCCTCCTTCTGCTGCCTCTGGCCAAGTTGTTCAGTGCTTGGGGTTGCCTCCGTATGCAGTGGTTCTGCCCCTCAGCTGGTAGGAGGAGGTGCTGCCTCAGAGTCTGGAACAACAGATTCATAATGGAAGAGCCCAGTGGAAAGCCACAGTGGAGCTGGTATCTCTCCCTTTCTCCATGTAGGTGTGTGTTTATGTGCTTCAGTATATACAGGACTCCTGACCAAAACAAGGGTAACTTATCTGCCCCAGTTTAACCATACAGTGGTCAGTATTTGGAAGGGGGGGGGGAGGAGTCGGGTCTGTTTGAAATGAGTCTGATGGATCTCAGCCTAGTGCCTAGTGGACAGGGCCAGCATTTTCCGGAAAGTGTGCTCAACATTAAGCACTTAAATCCATGTTTAGGAAGCTGAGTCGGATTTTTCAAAAGTGCTAAGCACAAATCCAGCTTTGCAAATCTTGCCACAGTTCATGTTATATGACTCGTGTTACTAGCTAGCAGAAGTCATCCCAAGGGAGGAGGATTGGTTGTGGTGTTAAGATACTGGATTGGGATTCCAAAGATCCGGGTTAAATTCCTGGCTATGGGTAAATTGCTTTATTTCTCTGTGCCTCAGTTACCCATCTGTAAATCGGAGATAATACTTCCTTTTTGCTGCCCTTTGTCAGTCTTGTCTCTTTAGATGGTGAACTTAGACACAGGCGCTGTCTCTAACCCTGCATTTGTACAGCACCTAGCACAATGGGGTACCCTATTTCAGATGCTAATCTCTGAATTTTGTGTCCCAGTTAGACCCTAGCAAAGTCTTCTAAAATGGTCGTATAACAACACACTCCACACCCATAGCACTTTCCATCTAATGTCTACACGTTGCTATGGTCAGCATCACCAGGTGGCGCTATGATATATCTCCTCAGTTGTTGTTTTCTTAGTATGAGGGGAAGATTTGAGCCTTGGAAGACAGGTGATGGCAGTGTTTGGTTTTGGTTGTAGATGTGGTAGGGAGAGCTGCTCTCTGCATGGGTCTCAGTTCTTGAGGCAGAGTGGGGGATCAGACGTAGATGTTGGGCTGAGGTTGCTGGAAGACGGGCTGGCTCTGTGTGCTGCATTGGCCATCTGTATTCCAGGGCTGGTGGAAATAAAGCAAGTGACGCTTAAACTCTATCCAGACTCTGTCACTGATTTCTCCTCCACTGGGAAGCTGACCTGCCAGGCCCTGCACATCTGTGATTGCTCAGCAGAGGGGTGACGCTGGTCTAGGGAGAATGAACAACATTATGAATGACAGTGACCCGCCCCGCATTTCATCTGTGGGGAAAGTGACCCCCAAGAGAGATGAGGTGACTTCCCTCGGGCCTCTCACGAAATCATTGGCAGAGACCGAACTAAGCTGTGAGGCCGGACCGTGCTGTGATGACAACGCATTGCATTTGATACAGCGTCAAAAATCTTGTCTGTTAAGATGATTGTCAGGTGTCTGTTTGAATTACTTTGGCATGAACAGTCAGTGAGAAAATGTACATTCATTTCAAAGGTTAAGTAAACCTGATTTCTGCATTTGGTATGCAGGGGCTTATCTTGTTAATTCTCCCGGTCTTAATGCAATGCATGTGTCAAAGCGGTCCCGCACGCACACAGGATTTGACGAAGTCAAGTGCAGTGCATTTATTTTTTCATTAATGTATCGATCCTTTTATTGGGCTCTCCTTTGGAAGTGGCTTTAGCTTCTTTCATTACTTGATAGGGAAACCCACTTCCAAAGGATGGTCACCCCGGAGGGCCGGGAGTGGCTCATTCGCCAGCTAAAACAGGTTTTAAGATGGGAAGGTGCAGGTAAGAAATCAGGGCTGTGCCCTAGGGTAACACTTTGGGGTTTGTGTGTGGGTGTGTGGTTTAAAACAAGGTGAAAAAAGTTCATGCAAATACTGAGAGGGCTCTGAAGCTTTCTGAGCAGTTTTAAAAGACCACTGGCCGCCACAGATAGCTTAAGACAAACAAGCAAGATGTCGATATAGCTTCCACAGAAACCACTATGGGAATAAATCTGAGTTTAGCCTGGAATGGCAGAGGAGTGCTTCTTGATTAAATTAATGTGTATTGATATTTCTCCTGTTGTTTTGACTTCACAGGCTGTTTAAATTCAGTCTTGTCACAACAAAATACAAAGGAGGCTTCTCTGAGATTGATTTTTTTGTAAACCCTGTCTCTGAAGGAGAGTATTTTTTATTTTATTTATTATTTCCAGGTTCGACAGCCAGGAAAGGCAGCAAATGTTAAAAATGTTGCACAAATAATTATGCTAAAAAGTCAAGTGCATGTTTTATCGAGGGAGAAATGTATTGATTGTAAATACAAGTCTCTTTTCTGTGTCACAAAATTACCGACATCAGTGTTTGCTTTGCTGATTTGTTTCCATGAGGGCTGATTTCATGAGCACCAGACTAGTTTGCCCATGGTTAATCTTTTGAAGGATGAGGCTTTGGTTTCCTTTTTGTGGTCGTCACTGAATGCATCCTACTACATGCTTGCAAAACAGGGTACCATCCAACTTTTTAAATAGAATCTTTCAGGCAAATTGTATCCCCAAACACTTTGCCGAGTTAAATAATGCAGTTACAAAGTTAAATATTGAATAATGGCTAAGGAAAGGATTAGGACAGAGTCAAGAGAGGTTCTCAAATGAGGTTTGCATACAGAATGGAGAAGGCAGAAACAGACAGGGAAGGGTACACTGTTCCAACTGCAGAGGAAAAGGCTCTCGCAACAGTGCAGAAAGACAAGAACACAGATAAATATGACTCATTCTATTTCCCATTCAACAGTTAAATTCACAGTTGGATCCCACCCAACTGCAGTATTCCAGGGGTTTGCTAAGGTGTGCGTTCAGCACCTGGGACAGGGCCCATGAGTCATTCGTTCAGCACCACGGAGAGAAAACAGATGCCAAACATTCATAACTACAATATGCAATATTTGTCTTACAGTAGCACCGAGATAGGGGCCCCGCTGTCCGAGGTGCTGTACAACTACATAGTGAGCAAATCAGGTTCTGTGATTCCAGTTGTACAGGGATCAGTGGACCAGAAGGGGGAAATAGAACTAATACTTGAAAAAATACAGAAGATGTAAAACAGCTTTTCTGTGCCTAGAAATAACAGCGCTTCTAGGACCCTTACAGATGTGGTCCTTCTAGGACCCTTACAGATGTGAGATCAAGTATTGTGGGTCCTTTTGGGAAGCCAGGAATTTCCCTTTTGAGAGGTAGACAGCTCCTGTTTCTATCCATGCACGGGCCCAAAATGTTAGGTAAAGAAAGAAATTTACATTTTTTGGTGGGGAAGGGGGAGGAAATATTTCTGGGTTTCTTTTTAAGTGGTGACTGTCTGAAGGGTTTGGACTGTACCTTAAAATAAGTCCCAGGGTGATGGACTCCATGGGTATGTGACATGATTAGAGGCAAATTACAGGAGAGGCATCGGATTAAAAATATTTATCACATGTCTATGCAAATTATCATGTGGGTATCACCTTTACATACATGGGGTGTTCGTGTCTAAAACACATGCCCAAAATAATAGGCCTGCACAAAATAAGTTACGAAAGGAGAAATCCCCATCGATGTTCCAACATGTCTTTGGCTGAACGTCCCCTTTCTGTGAATGGCTGCTTGGAGACCTCCTGGCCTTCTGCAGAAGCAGGGAAAGAGATTATCTGAGATTGCGAACTCTGATTTCAACTAGACATGTCAATGACTTCTCTTTCTGCTTTTATGTTGGGTTTAGCATGGATTTTATTGAGGGATGGGGGCATCTTTATTCACATGGGCCACGTAGGCCCCTACCAACATGAGGATGGGTGACAGCATTGTGCTTTGCCTGCTGACAGCACTTGAAGCAGGATGGGCTATGGGCATTTAAACTGCGTGTGTCAGTCCCTTTACTCATCTGTCCCATTAGCTTGTTTTCAGTGCTCCTCCCTGCTAGAGAAACGTTTCTCTTTGTTAATAATGCTTCGCTCTTCTATAGTGCGTTTCATCAGGAAATCTCAACACACTTTACAAAGGAGGTCAGTATCATTATCCTCATTTAACAGGTCGGGAAATGGAGGCATAGTGTGGGAAGTGACTTGCCTAAGGACAAGCAGAACTAGTGTGACAAATGTCCTTTGTTGTTTAGTTTTGTGTGTGTATGCACATGAGGATTTCATGAGACTGCTTGGTTCTAAGGATATCCCATTTCTATATAGTCCATGTTGTGTATGTCTAAATAATAATAGTTGAACTTGTACAGAGATGTCCACATCGTAGAAAAACTTTAGATTTAAAAGTGTCAGCCTGTCTCCACAATTTATTCAGATCAGAACACAAGAGAAGATAATGTCATCACAGAAAACTCACAGGTTTTGTCTCCAGTTTTTCCAACAATCTTTACCTTCATCAAAAGATAAATCAGTTTGTAGTAGCTATTTGGCAGCTGTTTAAACTGGAGGATTGAACAGCTTAATTAGGCAAAGTATATTAAAGGATCGGAGAGGTGCTGACTCATTTAGCACCTCCTTGCTATACATGAATGGGCGTGCTTGTGCGCACACACGTCCTTCAAGTGTCTTGCCCGGTGTGCCGGAGGACTGTTGCATAGCAGGCGGTCCTGATAAGTGCAGGCCCAAACCCCAGCGAGCTCTGGGAATGTTAGAATCCAGGTCCAACCATTTCAGCTCAGACCCATCTCAGTCCCAACTGAGGCTGCGTAAGTGTTGCTTTTGCTGGGGCAGTCATAACATGGGGGACTGAGCTCCATTGTAAAGCGTAGGCTTCACTCTTGGTACCTTGGCAAAGCAAATGCTGGCCCCAGTTTAGGACAGCATTTAAGCATGTGCTTAACTACTGCCCTGGATGGGGATGGTTTTAAGTACTTGGCTGAATCAGGGCTTCATTCAGGCCCCAGTTCAGCAAAGGATTTAAGTATGTGCTTAACTTTCAGCACGTGCTTAACCATTTACTTCACATGCTTAAAGAATTTAAGGAAACAAGTCATCCAGCTATTTTGTCCAAGAGTCCTAGGGGCCATAATGATGCTAGGTACGGTACAAAATGAATGTCCCTGCCCTGAAGAACTTAGAAGCCAAATAGACCCTGCCGACGCAGGGTTGGGGGGATGGTCAGCAACCATCATGTTGGTTCCAGGATTATTGTATTTTTAAAAAACATTGCTGGGTGGGGTTTTGCTGGGAGGGGGGCGGAGATAAATGGAGGGTGGGGCTATATGAGGAGCACATTGGGCAGCTGGAGTGAGGCTGAAGCAAAGACACTGAGGGAGGGGAGATGGGAAATGGTTCTGAACTACTGGCTAGAGCTGGTCAAAGAATTTCCATCACAAAACTTTTTTTCTGGTGGAAAATTGGGGTTTGGGTCGCATGAACATTTTCCCCTCTTTTGAGAAGCCAGGCATTTCCCTTTTTGTTGCCAACTTTCCATTTTTGGGTGGAAAATTGAAAATCAAAAATTTTCAGCCGAAATCTCAAAATGTTTGAGTTCAGAAAAGAGGGGTGAAAATAACAAATGTTCCTTGATGGAGGGGGAAACACAACTGTTCTGCCAGGTTTACTGTTGGATTACATTTACAACTATATCGGGGCCTCTTGGGAAACAAAATGAGCTGAAACAAAGGAAATCAAAACAATAAGGAGAGAAACCCTCCAAAAACACAGCTCTACAGCTGCCTTTGTTTCTTAATTTGCTTCTGGTCTGATGTTATGAACTGAGACCCTTTTTTGAATTTTTAAAGGTAAGCTTGCCACCTCCAGCCTCTGAAATCCTCTCCTGGTCTGGTTATTAACTCAGTGCTAGATATAAATCACCCACCGTCAGAGCAGTTTTCCGCCTGCTTCCAAAATGCATTTAGACACCAGACTTATGTCTCTAATGTTAAATGAAGATGTTCCAAAATTATTGCAAAGTGTGAATGGAGCTATAATATAAATAATACATTCCATTATTTAAGGTGCAAGTGACATGAGAATTTCTTTCCCAGATCAGCCATTGATCTTATTTTTGGCAGCCTCATTCCAGCACTGCCCCATCCTCATAGCACAGAGGAAGGTGAAAAGTCCCCTATAAAGCACTTAGCTGACCGTGCACTGCTCTGTGTGGTATGGGAATATGTGTAAATTTTCTTCCTGACCCCTGTGGTGATTAGTTTGCATCCTGAAGCATGAGATTTGATCTCACTCTTCGTCTGCATTGATGACAACGTTGCAAACCATCACAAGAACCAGCAGCCCATAAAACCAGCAGTGCCCCATCCTTAATGTATGGTCTTGTCTCTACAGACAAAATACATTGCACTTGAAAAGTATTAATGCATTTTAAATTGCACAATCTTAAATATGATTTTGGCCTTAGGGCAGATAAGTTGCTTGTGGCTAACCCTAGGGTTCTCCTTATGATAGTCCTGGTTTGGGCCTATTCTGGTCATTGTTTTTCTATTGGCTGGAATGTTATAGCTGTTGATTAGTTTCTTCCTTTGGCCTGTTTAGTGAAGATATCTCTGTCTCTCTCTCCCCCGCCTTTCCCCCCCTTTCCCCCCCTCACCCCATTTGCTCTAGGCCTGAACATTTGCAAGTTGCAGTACTGCAGGGAAGCATAGTCTTAGTGGTAGGAGCATTGGCTGGGAGGATAAATCTAGGTTCTTTTCCTTGAGCTTAGGTATTATTTGATGTGACCCTGGGCATGCAATTTACCATCTCTATGCTTCAGTTTCCTCATCAGTAAAATGGAGAAAATACAACCTGGCAAAACTACTCTGGACATTTATCAGCCCATGCCCAACATCTGCTCCCCTGCCTTTTCCAATGATCACTCATAAAGGCATTGTGAGGATTAACTGTTGTTGTAAAGTGCTATAAGCTCGTCTGCAGAAGGATGTGCGGTGGAGATGCAGGTTTTATTATACTCTGCCTTGTTTTCAGTGGGCTGACAACCTGGGTGGCTGCCCACATGTGCCTTGCTGCAAATTCACCTTAAAAAAAGGGGGGGGGGCTGATAAAAACGCAGACAGCATGAGTCAGGTGGAGTCTGCTGTTGTGCCTCGCTCCTCTCAATTAACAAACACCTCAGGCAAGTAGAGAGCAAAGAGGGGAAATATTTCCCCATCTCAAGTGACAGCTTGTATCTGTTGCATGTTCATTAGCGACATTCCCGTAAATGAATGCGCCCATCCTCTTGTTCTTGCTCATTCAATTATTAGTGTTTCTTCACAGCATCTCCAGCTCACTAGGAGGGCCCCTCCTTCCCGTGGCAAAAGCAGCCTGCGCGGTCCTTCTTCTTGTTTGTCATCCTGTTCTTCTGTTCTCAGGCTCTCCAGTTCCAGCACTGGTGAGGCAAATGCCTCCCTGCTGGATGTTAACCCACTTCAGAGATGGGCAGTCTGCATGGATGTTGTCCCCCACCCAGCTACCGCCACCTTGCAGGACAAAATATTACAGTGTGCTAAATGGCTTACATGGAGGGAAGAGGGCATGATCCCACAACTGAAGATGGGTAAAAATGTCAAAGGCAAAATGTTTCATAATTGACTTACAGCAATTAGGAGCCTTAGTCTTAGGGTCTTAGGCTCCCACGTCGCTTTGAAAATTTGACCAGACACCATCCTGACCTCCTGAGATTTGAATCTGGATATGGATTCAAATCCAAACTTAGAGAGAGTGATTGGTTAATCCAGGGTAATTAGAGATGAGCGGGGACTGGAACCTTTTACCAAAGGTGGCATTTGTATGAAGTGTGAACTGGTTCTTCTTAAACCAAAACCACAGCCTCTGAGGCTTTGCCAAGCCAAAATTGCAGCTGTCCTCTGTATTTGGAATGGAGATGTGTTATAACTAGAACCATACAGTCAACTTCCCTTCTGTGAGCTCAGATAACATGGAACCTGGATTCAGAGTAGCTATGATTATGAACATGGGAGTTGCCCTATCAGATAAAGGCCCATTAAATCCAGAATCTGACAGCAGCCAGTGCCAGATGCTTCAGAAAGATGTTCAGGAATCCCCAGAGTGGAATGATATAAACTGCACATGGGAGAAGTTTCTTCCTAGCCCCAGTTAATTGGAGGTTGGCTTATGCCCTGAATCACAAAGGTTGATTGTGACCAGCAAGGTTTTGTGCAACACCGCCCATCCTCCCCCAAAACATAAACATCCCTGCTTTTGTCTTAATTCAAAGCAGCAGATCTAAGGTGGAACATTCAACCTTAATTCTGTTTCCTGACCCTTGTGTGCTTACCTCTCAGCCACCTTTAAAAGGACAGCATCAATCACAGTTCAGTCTGAAAAACGTTACCTACTATTGTTACAAATAGCAACGGTGCAACTGATGTCACTCTGTGTATAATCAGTATCACTCTTTCCCCGCATAGTCAGTTTCACCTGTTTGAGTGGGTCCTTCAGGTAGCAAGAGGGAGAGCATTTTAAATAGTAAAATGTGATTGTAAAACTGAAAACAAATAGAAGGAGACTTATAGAATCATAGAATATCAGGATTGGAAGGGGCCTCAGGAGGTCATCTAGTCCAACCCCCTGCTCAAAGCAGGATCAGTCCCCAACTAAATCAACAGCTTCGGGACTGTTCATCAAATTACCTTAAACTCAATTTGAAAAAGTTGTTTAGATTTTAAGTTCCTGGTGTCCTGTTAATACTGGAACTTTGCGTGGACATGGCTTGTTCTGCATAGCGTATGTATTTGTGGTGCGTGTGTGTTTATAGATACAGTTATTCTTGCCTCAGCACAATGATTTCCTAACGATCTGTTATCCATCTAAGACAGATTGCTTTTCACAGTTCAGCAGCCGCAGCTCAGACATTCATTTTAATCAATAAAACAGTCAAAAGAGAGAATAGATTTACTTGTTTGGTTTTTTTTACATTTAATTGAAAATTTTCGAATGATTACTGACATAAATATTGTATAGATTGAAGAGTTTAGAAAACAATAAAGGCTAGAGCCAAAAACCCCAGTAACATAAACCTAAACAAAAAACCCATAAACACACACAGTAGAAAATCAATAGTGCACAGCTATGTAAAGTAATGAATCTCCTCCTCTTACTTTGCTTGTAATAACCCTCATTGGAATTAATTAAAGTTGTGTGTGGACATCAGAAAGAGAATATACACACTGGTCTGTAATTAACACCGTTTTATTCCTATTACTGGTGACAACAGAGACTATTCCATTCCCACATATCTCTCCATCAGTTTGGCACTGAACACGGAGTGAAACCAGGAAATGCTAGTGTCATATAACCTTATGATCATAAATTCCTTTTCTTCACGTGTTAGAGAACTCACTGCAGAAATGTACTAGGTCAAATTGAAGGCTTTCATTTTCACCACAGATGGTTGAAAGGCAACTTTGATGAAAAACGACGTTGTTGAAAATGGTCATGGGGGAAAAATTATTTTCAACAACATTTTTCAGAGTTTGAGGTGACCATCCTTTATTTAAGCTGGAAATGCAAAACTCCTCAAAACCCGTTTTTTTTTCCTTTCTGTTTTTGATTTCAGTTCTTCATTGGAAAAATAACTAAATATTTTCACAAGAAATGTCAACAAACATAAAATAAACCATGAAAGTTTTATATTAAACATCGATATTTTTCACTCACCTCTAATTGTCTACTCTTCTGTTCTCAACTTGAGCCTGCTAGCGATATGCAGTGGCAATGAGAGATTCTTTCAGATGTTCTCCCCAGGAACTGAAAATAAGCAAACTCAGCCCAAGGGTTTTGAAGGCATAGACAGCGGCTGGAAGGCAGAACTCCTGGGTTCTGTTGCCATCTTTGCCACTGACACACTTTGACCTTGGACAAGTCACTTTGCCTCTGTGCCTCAGTTCCCCCATTTGTTAAATATGAATAATAATTCTCTTTTGTAAAACACTTGAAGGGCTATGGATGCAAGTAGTATGGGCATTATTTAATTATTCTCATAACATCAAGTTATTGATGTAGATGGATGATATGAAGGGAAAGGCCAATACGTAGACATAACTCCTTTGTTTTTTCAGATGTGAAGAGAAGGAAGATGCAGGAAAACTATCTGATGGTTAAATGGCAGATTTTTAAAAAATTCTTCATACTTTTGACATGCTTGGCGGTTTGTGGTGATCTTGGTTTCAATGAATGCAAGATTAAGAATATAAGAATGTCCATATTGGATCAGACCAAGGGTCCATCTAGCCCAGTATCCTGTCTTTGACTGTGGCCCGGGACAGAGCTTCAGGGCAATATTGGAGAGGTGTACCTGTCTTCTCCTCCTGGCTTCTGGCAGTCAGAGGCATCAGGTTGCCCCAAGCATGATGGACCTATTCTCCATGAATTTATCTAGCTCTTATTTGAACCCGCGGCCATCATATCCTGCCTTAATTGTCTCTTTTCTAAGATCAACAGCCCTAATATTTTTAGTCTCTCCTCATAAGGAAGCCATTCTAAACCCTTGGTCATCTTTATTGCTCTTCTGTGAACCTTTTCCAGTTCCACTCTATCCTTATTGAGATGGGGAGCCCAGCACTGGACACAGTATTCAAGATGTGGGCCCACCTTGCACTTATATAGGGGCAGTATGATATGCTCTCATTTTCTATCCCATTCCTAGTAGTTGCTGACATTGTGTTAGCTTTTTTGACAGTTGCATTGAGCTGAAGTTTTCAGAAAGCTATCCAGGATGACTCCAGGACCTATCCTAAGTGGTAACAGCTAATGTAGAACCCATCATTATATATGTGTAGTAGTTGGGATTATTTTTTCCAAGGTTTCAGAGTAGCAGCCGTGTTAGTCTGCATTCGCAAAAAGAAAAGGAGTACTTGTGGCACCTTAGAGACTAACCAATTTATTTGAGCATAAGCTTTCGTGAGCTCATGCTCAAATAAATTGGTTAGTCTCTAAGGTGCCACAAGTACTCCTTTTCTTTTTTCCAAGGTGCATTCCTTTGTACTAATCAGTGTTGAATTTCATCTACCGTTTTGTTGCCCAGTCACCCACTTTTGTGAGATCCCCCCCGTAGCCCTCCATGGTGAGCTTTGGATTTAGCTATCTTGAATAATTTTGTATCATCGGCAAGCTTTGCCACATCACTGTTTGCTCCCTTTTCCAGATCAATAATGAATATGTGGAACAGCACGAGCCCCGATACAGATCCTTGGGGCACCCTGCTGTCTATCTCTTGTGAAAACTGACTGTTTATTCCTACCACTTGTTTCCTATCTTTTAACCAGTTTCTGATTCAGGAGAAGATCCTACAGCATCTTACCTATTATCCCATGACTGCTTAGTTTCCATAAGAGCCTTTGAGGGGCCTTGTCAAGGGCTTTCTGAAAATCCAAGTACGCTATATTGACTGGATCACCCTTACCTCTTGAACTCCTCAAAAGAATTGGAATAGATTGGTGAGGCATGACTTCCCTTTACAAAAGCCATGTTGACTCCTCCCCCAACAAATCGGTTTCATCTTTGTGCCTGGTAATGCTGCTCTTTATTATAAAAAGAACAGGAGTACCTGTGGCACCTTCGAGACTAACAAATTTGTTTGAGCATGAGCTTTCGTGAACTATATCTGTAGCTCATGAAAGCTCATGCTCAAATAAATTGGTTAGTCTCTGAGGTGCCACAAGTCCTCCTGTTCTTTTTGCGGATACAGACTAACACGGCTGCTACTCTGAAACCTCTCTTTATTATAGTTTCAACAAGTCTTTACTATAGTTTCAACCAGTTTCCTGCAGCCAGAGGAGGTTCCCAGAGGTGGGTCTGATCTCTCCATGCTATTGGGAGTGCCTTAACTGGGGGCTCCTAGCTGCTGGTCATGGCCAGTCTGGGGAAGGACAGGCCAGCTCTGAAGGGAGCACAGCCACAGAGCTTCCTGCAACTGGGGAAGGTACCTGGAGTTAGTTCTGATCTCCCCCCGCCCGCCCCCGAAAAGCGGCTGTGCAGGGGAAGAGGAAGTCCTGTCCCGCCCCAGCCCCACTGGGACTAGCAGTTGGAGCCTCGGGAACTGTAGGAGCCCCCGACTGGGGTGCCCCCAGCCCTGCTCCTTTCCCATTCCTCCATTAGCTAGATTGCACGGGGAGGTCTGATTTCATGGTCTGTGACACGTTTTTCATGGCGGTGAGTTTGGTAGAGCTCTACTTATTGTGCTTTTAGACTTACTGTGCCAAGAGTTTGTGCTTCTTCCTATTATCCTCACTAGGGTTTGCCTTCCACATTTTAAAGGATGCCTTTTTGCCTCTTCTGCTCTGCTGCTTAGCCATGGTGACATACTTTTGGTCCTCTTATTGTCTCTTCTAATATAGGGTATGCATTTAGTATGCAACTCTAATGTAGTGTTTTTAAATAGTCCTCTTGAACAGTTAACCCTGGTGACAGTTCCTTTTGCTTTCCACCTCCCGAGCATCCACATTCTTGTTTAGATCCCCTTCTTAAAGTTAAATGTTACAGTGTTGGGATTTTTCACTATTAACCCCCCCACCCACCCACCCCCGATGTTAAATTTAATTATAGTTATTTATTACTGAACAGCTCTGCTATCATTACCTGCTGGACCAGAACCTGTGCTCTCCTTACAATTAAATCAAGAATTACCTCTCCTCTTGTGGCTTCCAGGACTAGCTTCTCCAAGAAGCCGTCATTTATGGTGTCTAGGAATTTTATCTCTGCCTCCCGCCCAGCGGTGACTTTTATGCAGCCACTATAGGGCTAGTTGACATTACTCATTGTTGTTACAGTCTCTGCTTTTGTAGCTTCTCTAACCTCCCTTAACATTTCAGAAACACTGTCACCGCCTGGTCAGGTGCGTGGTAGTATATTTCTACTGCTATACTCTATTCCAGCATGGAATGTCTATCCACAGAGCTGCTATGGTACCGTTTATTTCATTTAAGATGTTTACCTTATCTGACTCTGCTTTCTCTTACATATAATGCCGCTTGCCCACCAGTGCATCCTACTCTGTCATTCCTATATATTTTTGACCCTGGTGTTACCGTGTTCCATGGATTTATTTTCATTTCACCAAGTTTCCATCATGCCTATTGTATCAGTATCCTCATTTAATACCAGGCACTCTAGTTCTCCCATCTTAGTGTTTAGACTTACAGCATTTGTATCTATTTGCATGTAAGCACTTATACATGTTGTCAGTATTTAGTTGCTTGCCTTCTCACTACAGCATCATTTAGCTCTGTAAGGGTCCAGCTGGTGACAGGGGAACCTGCGTGGAATTTAGCATTAGAGAGGTCTTGTAAGGCAGCATGGAAACCTCCCCAAGTCTAAGAAATCCAATTTCATTTTCAGTGCGATTGCAGTCAACAAAGCATTCCTCATCAATCATTCTCATCACTGATGGTGCGCCTTTGGCTTAACTCTTCCCCTGTATTCAGATGAGAGATGCTTAGAATCCTAGAAACACGCCCCGGGGGAAGAGCCACAGGCCATGTATATCCTCCCTCTGGCCATGCCAGGAGTGCATATATTATTCAGCCTAATTGTAAATTGCCTGAGCTACGGTGCTTCCATGACTCCCATGGGAAGACGATTCCTCAACACAAGATTTCCCTATTAGTGCCTCTGTCCTGATATCGAGCCTGCGCTTCTGATTTATGCATTCCATCCCGCTCCTCCTGGTTGTGTTGGTCTGTGTGGTATGCAGTGCTATACGCTCCTTGTCTTTCCTCTCCAAAACCTTTCTCCTTCTCCCTTCCTCCATTGCTGCTGACCACAACAACTTCCCTATCATGCAGGCTCACAGTCTTGGGGCCACTTCCCTCTCCTTTGCCTACTCATCCAAGCTGTGACCGGATCTTGCCATTTCTTTCCCTATGACACATTGGAAACCCAGCACCCCCTGCCTTCTCCAATGGCTGAGATACGCGTCCACATTCTAAACCTGTCTAGCTTTGACTACTGCACTCTCCTCTGGCCTCTCTGATCTCCGTATCACCTTCCAAACAGTCTGTCTAAAACAGGACCACATCACTGCCCGTCCATGACTCCCTCCACTGGCTTCCCCTTCGTCAGGTTTAAATTACACATCACCTGCACAATGCAATCCCCAGCTTGCACCTCAGCTCTGGCCTCTTAACAGGTTCCACGTGCCTCTCCTCGCCATCAGTGACGCCTTCGTCTCCTTGTACGTCCCAACTCTGTGCCTTTTTCCCCGACTAGCCTTGTATGCATGCTTTGTGCTCAATCTCAGCCCACCAATGGATCTTTCCTAAAAATCACTTCTTCTGCAGTGCCCCCAGAGGAAGGAGCCAGTCATTGAAAACAGTGATTCAACGTGAACCCCTTGCTCTGAAAATCCCATCTGAAACCCTAGGTACGCACTCAGGGTGACTTGATCAATCACACCTTCATCTCTTGCGTAGATGTTCCCTAATAGGGTAACCAGATAGCAAGTGTGAAAAATCGGGAAGGGGTGGGGGGCGATAGGTGCCTATAAAGACAAAGCTTCAAATATTGGGACTGGCCCTATAAAAGCAGGACATCTGCTCATCCTATTCCCTAAGCGTCTTTGGGCCTCTGCTCCCCATCTGTAGGATGGGGAGAATAGCATTTCCTTACCTCACAGGGACTTTGTGAGGCTAAATACAATGAAGATCATGAGGTGCTCAGATGGGGGGGCTTGCATAAGACAAATAGCTGATCGGGATGCTGAGGATTTGCGCTTCTAGGTGGAGCATATACTACTGTGATATTCACCATCTACTGGGTGGTAGGGTAATGGTATTTCTACTGTAGTGTGCTGCTATGTATAATTTTGTAATCTATAAGTGTAACTGTTGTGAGGGCACCTGGAGTCTTTTTAAACATATTTTCTTTAAATTGGAATACATAACTATATTGGTTTCAGACGGCAAGGAAATGTCATACTAATTTCTCGTGCTGTTCCAAGGTATATGCTTTCCCAGTTTGTGACTCCGCGAGATCTGTGATGTTCCTTTCCTCTGAGTGGGGAGTCATCATCTGCAAAAGAAAAGAAAAGCCGTCTTGTCTCCCTGGTTCCGAGTTTAATAAACCTGGAAATGGCACGGGAGCTGAGCATTTGAGAGTCAGAGACCATTAACTCAGATGAATAAGGAAAAGTTTTAAAATAGTCATCCAGACCCTTGCGCTCCCTGTGAAATGAGGTCTGATTTCTCTTTAATCTGTTTTTAATAGCTGGAATTATGAAGATTGGTGTTTACCAGTTAATAGGTTTGTGAGCATGCTGCTTGTTGGCGCTTGTATGGTGATATCCTTTCCACTGGTATTCATGCGGTAACCTCTTGAGCTCCCAGGGCTTATAACAAATTAAAGTTGAAGCTTTTGCGCAGTACATTCTCCATCTCCCGGATAGAGGATTTCCCGGGTATTTTCATTGTCATTTCTCATCTACTCAGCTGTAGCGTCTGCTGGTGGCTTATTTGCTCTAGAGTAGACCAAAATCTAACCCTGGAGCCACAGATCTCATTTCCCAGCCTAATCAATAGGAGTGGTACGTGTGTGTAGGAAGGGGACTTGGGCCAAGTATGGCCTAATGTTAGTTGATCATAAAGGACAAAATCCCCCAAAGGAGAAACCAAATGACTCTCAGAAAGAGATCAATGAAAAGACACATGGGCGGGACCTTTGGGGAGGGAGGAGGGAGATAACCTAGTGCATTTTTGTCACTTAACTGGAAGACATATTAAGGGCTTGTCGGCACAAAGGGGTAATGCACACTATGGGGGTGTTGATTTCTAAAGCGCACTAACATAACCAGTCAAAGTGATAATGGAACTGATTGTTTTGAAAAGGGTTTTTGGTGATTTTGAAATGTTTTGTTCCAAAATGTTTTCAAAACTGGAAATTCACCAAAACCAACTCTTCTGCAGTGCCCATCTTTTCTCCTGGGCCCTGGTAGGAATGGCAAAGTGAGTCTCAGCTGTGGATGAGGACTGTCTTTCCCCATTCATCCGCTGGTGTGGATCTGCAGGTGAACAGAAAGAACTACGCTCACCTGAGTGTCGGGCATTAGGATCTGGCGCAGTGCTCCAACCCACCCCAGTCAAACTTTGGAGCTGAATTTAACCCACCTCTCCAGAGATGCTCCCAAAATGGAGAGTCAGAATGCTGGTCTGGGCCTGAGCTTTCCTGGGTTCTAGAGGGAGGCTGGAGCTCTGAGCTGAGTTGTAAACTTCGAACTGGACTTTTCTCTGACCCATCGCTTTGAATACTTTGCCAGAAAGGCAGGCAAAGGGCACCAGACAGCTCAGAAGTTAGGGCTGATGTGTCTGTGGTGGGTGGGGGGAGGCCTTCCACTCTAAAGCCCTTCTCTATGCTCCTGGGAAAGTGGTTCCTCCCTGGCAGGTGAGAAATAAGGTGCTGGTCTCAGTCCAGGTCCCTGGTGTCCATATCGCAAACCCTTTCACACCTTCTTCAGCAACCTTAGCAGGGAGGCTTAGCTTTTAGTGTTATCCAGTGAGAAGAGACTGGATTTCTCTCCCAGTCCTTAGAAACAGCATCCCTCTGGGTCAGGCTTGAACCATACTAGTGAGGCAGCCCATGTGGGATAAACAGAGAATGGTTTATCACCCGGGCTGTCAGCCCCTGTTTGTTCACCCTTTGCCTCCCATGTCTGCGGTGTATTGAAAACAGTTTTAATTACAAGCCATCACTTTTAGTTTATTCGTCCTGCTTGCAGGCTAGGTGCCTGCATCCCTACTGAGCCAATCTTTGTCGTCTTTGCAGGCTGCCTGCAGAGCCTGCCTAGAGCAAAGTTGGGCCTCCATGCCTTTCTCTGTTTCTGATTCCTGTGTGTTAAGATTCTGGAGTTTAAGAAATAAAGTCACGCTATGTTGCAACCTTCCAGCTAAAGTATTTCAGGTTTTAACTAAGGTCTCTCTCTAGGCTCGGTGTCACTAGAGGGGGACAGAGTGTCACACCAAGCAGGCCTACGTCACACTAAAACAATATCAAAAGACAGGTTTCAGAGTAGCAGCCGTGTTAGTCTGTCTTTGCAAAAAGAACAGGAGGACTTGTGGCACCTTAGAGACTAACCAATTTACTTGAGCATGAGCTTTCGTGAGCTACAGCTCAGATAAAGCATCCACTGCATGCATCCGATGAAGTGAGCTGTAGCTCAGGAAAGCTCATGCTCAAATAAATTGGTTAGTCTCTAAGGTGCCACAAGTCCTCCTTTTAATATCAAAAGAAGCAATTGGAAGTGGATTGGACAGCAGTGTTGGGGTTAATACCTGTGAGCAGCGCGTCGCGTTCCCCTCGATACAGCCCTTCTATTGCAAGACTGACCCATATGTGGTGTCCCCTTTAACTAATATACATGTCTTCAGGGGGCACTTTGGGGTGTCTTCTAGGAAGCTAAGCTCCTCACAGCCACAGCAGTAAAACAGATTGTATCTTGTCCCCAGGATCCTTATAAATCATCCGCAGCAAGTTTGTGTTCAGCGTCAGAGGGGTGCAGCGTGTTGTGTGCAGCGCTGTATTGCGTGGATAGATATAGCTTGTCTAGATTCTTTCTGCCGTTCTCATTCATGTTTGCCATTGGTAATGAGATAGGAAGGCTCCGGGCAAGGAGAGAGCATCAGCACTGCCCTGTCCACCCCCACGCTACCCTAGCTGATTACATTGTAATACATTGAACCATTCCACTTCATTATTTCATATTTGAGGAGATTTATAGATTGTCCTGCTGGCTGAAGAGACAGTGATTAAAGGAGTGGCGATGCTAACGAATGAGCCGCGGCACAAAGCCTTTTTAATTAATGCACAGCACAGGGGCTGTTAACTGCCTGCTGATAACCAACCTTGCTCATTCAGGACTTGAACTGACAACGTCCTTCAGAATGAAGGCTTATGTGCAGACATGGAAAGGCATTCAAGCCGCAATTAGGGCTAATAAAGTGATTTGCCCATCCCATCCATCGCTGAAATGCTGGCCAGCCAATGGCTCTCTCATTCCTTTCCCGTTCATTACTTTCTCCAAAGAAATGGCCAGCAGAGATTTTGCTTGGCTCCTCCAAATGCACTGCCAGGTTTAATTTATGGCCTGGATGACGCGTCTGTTCCTTTATGCTGCTCACACAATAGTGGCAGACGAGGACTTTCACTCAAGGTTTCTCCCGGTTCACCCAAGATTTGTCTGAGTCAGGTTGTATTTGTCGGGTGTTTTCTCAGGGGAAATACCTTTTGAAAAGTAATTGCCTCGCCATGGGTTTTTGTGGTGAGAAGGCAGTGAATTTGTTGCATTGCCAATCTGTCGTTGGGCCGTGGTCTTGTTGGATGGGCAAACTACGCCGGGTGGGAGCGGGGCAAGGCTTGGATGGGAGACTAGCAAGATTAAAAAGTCAGTCCGTGGGCAGAAGCAATGTTTGTGGTTCAGCACGGGGCACTTACCCCGCTGAGTCGCTACTGAACCTAAGTGGATGCATGGTACCAGCGGCTGTCCTATTGCTTCTGATGTCTTTGTCTGGAGGGGATATAAACCTGAGGCCTGTCAAAGATCCCTCAGCCATTCTTGTGCTAGACTGGGAAAGTTTGCCCTGGTCTCCTGGATAATTACATCCTGACACCCTCAATTCCCTTTTTTTGAATTGGTATGGTGTCTTCTTCGCACACTGAACCACATTTACAGTGTTGCTCTGCACTGCTAAACAGCCCCCATGTTCTGTAGCAGAGGTTCTGTGGTGGGGTCGTTTGTAATGCACTTTGGTGTTCAAGGAACTATTTAAATGGAGGATCTTATTCCTTATAAAATGAAGGGAGCCATAAAACCAGCTAACATAACTGCTTATGTTTCACTCATGCAACTCTACTAATACACCTTACCCCAGACCCTCATATTCCAACTCTGAGCTCTTTGCGTAATTGATCTGAGCATAAGACAATGCACCTCGTTACATCAGCTTAGCAAAAACTA
The DNA here is from genome assembly GCF_965140295.1 of Lepidochelys olivacea. Classification (NCBI taxonomy): domain Eukaryota; kingdom Metazoa; phylum Chordata; order Testudines; family Cheloniidae; genus Lepidochelys; species Lepidochelys olivacea. The sequence continues at coordinate 11,619,970 of NC_140432.1, read as the reverse complement.
ATGATCAGCTCACATTCTCCCATAACCTGTGGTGGAAAATTGTCCTTCAGGAATCACAGGGCCAGAGCCACAGCAGGTGTAAATGGGCACAACTCCATTGACTTCAATGTGGCTCCACTGATTTACACCACCTTTGCACCCGTTCTCGTATCTGCTGCATTTCTTAGGCCGTTTCTAAGCGCTGCCTTCCATGGCAGTTGTCAGTATCCCAGCAATACCACGTCATTCCACTGGGTAACATGGCGACATAGCCAGTTTCTTGGGTTTTGCGACTAGTCGGTCAATAATAAGCAACCCACCGCTAAAGGGAGATGGCTATCTGTGCTGTGGATTTGGAAGATGGATTCTTACGGGCTCCCTCAGTGGGCTGGAAGTGATCAGAAATGTGAAGTCTTTCCGCATCTCGCCTCTCTGGTTCCAAGCACGCGTGTCCCCTCAACAGGCGCAAGGGTCGTTTTTCAGTGGGAGAGAGGGGGGCAGGTGTGGACAATGAGCTTTTAAAACATAAAATAAAGAGGAAAAATATCAATGCTGCTGCCAGAGGCCAGCAGATTTAATGATATTTACCCTTTGGGTTGATGAAGGTGATGAACGAGGCTTTGTGGCCTGTTGAGGGTGAAAAGTCTAAGTACCAGAATGGAGAGTGAATCCATCACGTTTCTGCGCCAGATGGGTTCATCAGTTTAGCTGCTGTTCCCAATAGGCTTGTAAATTACCCCTGGCTGAGGGACAGTGTGTCAGCCCTGGCTGCTGACTCTTCTTCAGAGAGATGGATAGCCCACGCTGAATGGAAACAACGTGGCTTAAATGAAATTCCTCTCCAACTTTACTAAACTGGGCTAAACTGTGTGTGTTAATGTATGTGTGTCCACATAAAACAAAATGTAATTATGGGATCGTGCCGTTGGTTCACCAAGTGCTTGTGTCCTCCAGAGTTGGCCAAGAGACAATAATCTAAGGGGATGGTGGAAAACCAACATCAATACCAATTGTCGAATTGAGTGTGTAGAATCTTCCTTGCTGAGCACCCACAGGGGATCCAGTTCTATATATTTAGAGTACTTATTTGGCCCCAACACCATAGTATCTGAGCACCTCACAATCATCAGTGTACTCATCCTCACGCCACACCTGTAATGTAAGGCAGTGCTGTTCTTCCCATCTTAGATGAAGAACCGAGGCAGAGAGAGACTTAGGGATTTGCCTGAGGTTGCACAGGAAGTCTGTGGCCAAGTTCCTGAATCCCCAAATAGCACTCTAACCATTGAACCATACTGCCTCTTTCAGTTACATTCTGATGCCTGAGTGCTCTTCACATAGCTAATCTGAACCTGGCAATGTCCAGTGGGGCACAACTGTTTAGGGTTAGTGGAGATTATGGCGGAGGCTTTCAAAGACAAAAAAGGCAGTGTAACACTCCCATGGAAAGTCAGGGACCAAGCCTTTGAAATTCTCCCGCTATGCAGGTTTCAGAGTAACAGCCGTGTTAGTCTGTATTTGCAAAAAGAAAAGGAGTGCTTGTGGCACCTTAGAGACTAACCAATTTATTTGAGCATAAGCTTTCGTGAGCTACAGCTCACTTCATCGGACGCATACTGTGGAAAGTATAGAAGATCTTATTATATACACACAAAGCATGAAAAAATACCTCCTCCCACCGCACTCTCCTGCTGGTAATAGCTTATCTAAAGGGATCACTCTCCTTACAATGTGTATGATAATCAAGTTGGGCCATTTCCAGCACAAATCCAGGTTTTCTCACTCCCCCCCCCCACACAAACTCACTCTCCTGCTGGTAATAGCTTATCCAAAGTGACCACTCTCCTTACATTGTGTATGATAATCAAGGTGGGCCATTTCCAGCACAAATCCAGGGTTTAACAAGAACGTCTGGGGGAGGGGGAGGTAGGAAAAAAACAGGGGAAATAGGCTACCTTGAATAATGACTAAGCCACTCCCAGTCTCTATTCAAGCCTAAGTTAATTGTATCCAATTTGCAAATGAATTCCAATTCAGCAGTTTCTCGCTGGAGTCTGGATTTGAAGTTTTTTTGTTGTAAAATAGCGACCTTCATGTCTGTAATCGCGTGACCAGAGAGATTGAAGTGTTCTCCAACTGGTTTATGAATGTTATAATTCTTGACATCTGATTTGTGTCCATTTACTCTTTTATGTAGAGACTGTCCAGTTTGACCAATGTACATGGCAGAGGGGCATTGCTGGCACATGATGGCATATATCACATTGGTGGATGTGCAGGTGAACGAGCCTCTGATAGTGTGGCTGATGTTATTAGGCCCTGTGATGGTGTCCCCTGAATAGATATGTGGGCACAGTTGGCAACGGGCTTTGTTGCAAGGATAGGTTCCTGGGTTAGTGGTTCTGTTGTGTGGTATGTGGTTGCTGGTGAGTATTTGCTTCAGGTTGGGGGGCTGTCTGTAGGCAAGGACTGGCCTGTCTCCCAAGATTTGTGAGTGTGTTGGGTCATCCTTCAGGATAGGTTGTAGATCCTTGATAACGCGTTGGAGGGGTTTTAGTTGGGGGCTGAAGGTGACGGCTAGTGGCATTCTGTTATTTTCTTTGTTAGGCCTGTCCTGTAGTAGGTGACTTCTGGGAACTCTTCTGGCTCTATCAATCTGTTTCTTCACTTCTGCAGGTGGGTATTGTAGTTGTAAGAATGCTTGATAGAAATCTTGTAGGTGTCTGTCTCTGTCTGAGGGGTTGGAGCAAATGCGGTTGTATTGCAGAGCTTGGCTGTAGACGATGGATCGTGTGGTGTGGTCAGGGTGAAAGCTGGAGGCATGTAGGTAGGAATAGCGGTCAGTAGGTTTCCGGTATAGGGTGGTGTTTATGTGACCATCGTTTATTAGCACTGTAGTGTCCAGGAAGTGGATCTCTTGTGTGGACTGGACCAGGCTGAGGTTGATGGTGGGATGGAAATTGTTGAAATCATGGTGGAATTCCTCAAGGGCTTCTTTTCCATGGGTCCAGATGATGAAGATGTCATCAATATAGCGCAAGTAGAGTAGGGGCGTTAGGGGATGAGAGCTGAGGAAGCGTTGTTCTAAGTCAGCCATAAAAATGTTGGCATACTGTGGGGCCATGTGGGTACCCATAGCAGTGCCACTGATCTGAAGGTATACATTGTCCCCAAATGTAAAATAGTTATGGGTAAGGACAAAGTCACAAAGTTTAGCCACCAGGTTAGCCGTGACATTATCAGGGATAGTGTTCTTGACGGCTTGTAGTCCATCTTTGTGTGGAATGTTGGTGTAGAGGGCTTCTACATCCATAGTGGCCAGGATGGTGTTATCAGGAAGATCACCGATGGATTGTAGTTTCCTCAGGAAGTCAGTGGTGTCTCGAACCAGGATTGCATCATTGTTTGTTTTTATGCGGCGCTTAGCACAGGTTTAGATGCTCAATAGCAAGAAGTGTATCATCGTAAGGACAGCCTGAAGACTGGGGTCTGAGAAATATTTGCAATGATATGGCATCATGCAACGCTTGCCAGATTTCATCACAAGCTCAGGAGTCAGACAGTGTTCATCCAAAGTTTTGGGGATTTTACTTTTGCTGAGGTTCATGAACCTTCAAGCAAAGCCAAACTGATTTATGGCTTTAGTTTACAATCCTCTGAAAGTCGTGGTTTCAATGTGAAATTCTCCTGGTTTTAACTGCCAAGTTTCAACTGAGGTCTGCTTTGAGATGATTATTTTTCATGTTGTTACAGGCATTTCTAAAGAGCCCATCACAGTGGAAACTGGGCATTTTTAGCATTTAATTCTCCCAGCTTATCCTGAAAAGTAAAGTATTCTTTCCCTGTTTGAAAGCCAATTTCTTATAATGGTAGATGGCCAGGGTCGATGCACAGTGTGTCTTACAACATGGTTGTTGGGGGAAAATGCCAGTTTATAAAGGTACCTCGTGCCACATGCTATAAAACCCAGAGATAAAGCTCAGAACTAATCTCCAGGAACATAAGTACCCTAGTTATGACTATTCCACCCAGAATACTCTGGCACTGAGTATCGCGGGTTCAAGAGCGGGTGACTATCAGACCACATCACCCTGCCAGGTGTAGCAGAAGGGCTGGGAAGAAAGACGGAGGGAGAGATGTAATTCTAAAAAGAGCTGAGAGGCAACAATAGTCCAGAGATTGCAGCAAAGGGCATGGCTGACCCCTGCACTGCTCAGGGCTTTGAAATGGCTGACGGCCGGCGTCCTTTAAAAGTGGCTCTGGGATTTCACTGAGGCAGGGAGAACAGACGTTTCTGATGTGCCATCTCTCCCATCCATCATTTCATATCCTTTTATAGTGTGCTGCCTTATTCATCTTCTCTGTAAGAAACAATCTCAATCCTTCCAATCTCTCTTCAAATGGAATTTCTCCAGATTCCTCATCATTCTTGTTGCCCGTCTCTGAGCCCCTTTTATTTCTGCTATCTCCTCCTTGAGGTGGGGTGACCAGAACTGAGTATGGTGTCCATGTGAGGATGTCCCATTGATTAATTTAACAACCGTAGAACTTCTCCCTCTTGTTCATCTTGCTCCCTATTGCTCCCTAACTTTCTGCCTGCTCATTTGCTCCCAACTGCACACTGAGCTGAGGTCTTATGCAGCTATGCACAACACTAGGTCTTTTCCCTGAGTTCACAGATTGTGCGTAGCAATTGTCTTTGCTGTTTGTACAGCACATTAGCACAATGGGGTCATGGTCGAGGGCTGGGGCCCCTGGGCGCGACTGCAGTACAAATAATAATAAGGGATAATCTAGAACTTGAAAGCCTATGGAAAGTTAATAGATTGAATACATGTTTCTTTACGAAATGTTGATAAATTGTACAGTCAATTGCTTGATCACACTTTGGCTTGTTACGAAACAAAGTCTTTGCACGACCCTAAAATCCAATTCCTTTTTTTGTACCAGTTCCTTTACTTGGTGTTCTGTACCTCCCTTCTCTGTTTTGGAGCCTAGCATTCCAGGTGCTTGTAAAATGGGGATAACGATAGTTAGTTATCTCCTTTGTAAGGCCCTTTTGAGACTGACTGGAGTCAAGAGCTATTTAAGAGGTCAGTGACATTATTGTATGTATTTTCAATGCATTAGCACTCATGCCCTGAGTAGCTGAGTCCATCCCAGGTTAATCAGCCTGGCATAGCAAGGCCGTGAACGGCATCTTTGTCTCATCTCTGGTTATAAGAAGCCCTGCTTTGGGGTGGTAATCCTATTGTAAACTGCAGAGTTTGGGATCACTGATAATATTCTTAGCACTTATATGGCAATTTACATGCATCCTCAAAGCAGTACGCAAACACTGAGCTAATCCTTCCAACACCCATGGCAGGGCACAGAGAGCAATTAGTTAATGTTTGCACAGTGCTTTGCAAACGTCAAGGGTGGGTGGGTGCCACTAGCATCCCCTGTAAGGGGAAGGAAGCTTCTGAGAGGAAGTGGGGAAGTAAGTTGCATTGGGAAGGAAGCTCTCTAAGGCAGAGTTGGGGCCGGAGGATCAATGGGGTGCCGTCTGGAAGTGCCCCACACCCGCTCCCATTGCTGGTTTGTTTATGAGTTCTCTGTTCGTTCAGATGGAACAAACAGATTGAGAAATCGCGCTGCGCAGTTGAACTTAATGTGTCGTGTCAATCTGGTGCTCGCCTACCTCGCTCATATTTAATGCTGTTGATTTATTGCATTGCAGGGCTATTAAGAAACTCACATTATTGTTCCTGATTGCAACTTCTCAGCAGCTTCATCAGTCCATGCATCTCGTCCCTTCGCTGGGCTTCAGGTCTTCTCCTAGGCTTCCTCCCGTCTATGCTGGAGTTGGCTCTTTGTGTCCTTCTTCTCCATTCCGGTCTGCCTTGAAGCCATTTCTCAAACACCACAGCTAATCAAATCTGTTTCTATCACATCCATCCATCTAATTCGGGGTCTTCCTGCCCTTCTCTTACCCTTCACTTCTAAGTTTGAACACCCCATTTCATATATATTTTTCCAGTCTTTTCACATGCCCAAACCACTCAGCCTAGGATTCCCTCGCCTTTTCTATAATTGCTACCATCTTTACACTTTCCCCAATTCGCTTGTCCCAAACATGGTCCATCTTTGTAACTCCAAGCATCCATCTCAACATTTTCATTTCCACTGTATTCAAGGTCTGCTCCTGTCTCTTCCTCGGTGCTCAGCATTCAAACCGTACAAACGTGCAGGTCTAATTGCCGTCTTGTTGATCTCACTTTTCCATTTGTTAGGCATTTTCGTATCGCAGGTCATTCTGCTCACTGCTTTCCATTGAGTCTGTCTTTCTTGTTCTGCTTATAAGTTTGTCATTGAGTTCACCGTTATCCTGTACTATTGAACCACGTTACTTGAACTTCTGTCCCTTTGGTAGTGGCTGCCCCCCTCCCCCGACTTAGCCTTGCTGTCTTCCTGCAAGTTATCAACAAGTCTACGTATTGTGGTTTATTTTTTCTGATTTTCATGCCATTTCTTTCAAGTATGTACTTCCAGCTCTCTAAATCTTTCCACTGCTGCTTTGCTGTCCCCCAGGAGCACTACATCATCAGCAAAACGCACTCACCAGGGTGCGACACTCCGGATGTTGCCTGTATGTGCACCGAGCACCAACATAGACGAGAAGGGGGCTTGGAGCCAAGTCATGATGTAGTCTGACTCCGTTTCTCTTATTTCATGTGCCATAGTATAGTTGCTTGTAACCTTCCCCAATATATCTTACCTTTGCTTCCTTCCATTTGGTCTCTCGAATGTAGATAATCTCCTCTTTCCTTTTCATCAGTGCCTGGGCCGGCACTATGCTTTTTCCAGTTAATGTCCATATATTCCAGGGTACCGGTCTTAGTTCCTGGACTCACTTCTTTGACTGCAACCGTGCAGAATAATGCAGTAGCACTCAAACGAGGGGGCTGCACTTGACATCCAAGGATTTCCGGATTTCTTTGGGAAATTTTTACGGCCAGTTGCCAGCCTGATGCCAATCCTCCTCCTTTTTCAAACTGGCTTGGGACTAGTTCCGGGGGGGTCCAGCAGCCATGGTTAAATAGTAGCTTGATGGTCCAATCTGCCTCTGCTCTCTCTCCCTTCTTCAATCTAGGCCCCTACACAGCTCTTATCACTAGTGTCTGAACCGCCTGCCATTGCATGGATGGAGAACAGAGGCACAGAGAAGGTTCTCTGTAGGTTCTCCTACTGTGCTCATCATAGTGACTGAGCACCTTAAAGGACTTGCCCAGGGACACAGAGAGTCTATGACAGAGCAGGGATTTGAGTCCTAGTCTTGTGCCTTTGCCATCCTACCTCCCTTCTCTGTCCTTTGTCCCCTCTCCTGCTCATTTCCAGTCCTATCATTGTTATCCCTGGCCCTTCTCCTTTCCCTCCTTCAGTCTGTTTCTTAACCACGGTGCTGTCCACGCCAGTTTAACACTATTGACAGCTTTCTCCTTTTTGCTCATCACTCTTTGCCTCCCAATAAATTAGAATTACATCTCTCCCTCCGTCTTTCTTCCCAGCCACACCTGCTACACCTGGCTGGGCTGTCTGTCCATGGGGCACTTAAATATGGATGGATTAAGGCAGGATCCCTGAAAACCAAGTCTATGGGTCCAAGGAGGCACCAATGAGAAGCTAAGAGCTTGTCTCAGGTGGGAGCGGGAGCGAGAGGGAAGCCCAAGCAGGCTGAGGTGGGAGGGAAGCCGAGATAAAGAATCTGTGATACATACAGGCCCTGTTTAGTTTTCATCTTTTCTCATGTTCAAAGGATATTTCTGGGGTTATGGATCCTGGTAATCTTTTTGGGAGTCAATGGTTGCACAATTCAGATGCTACTATGAACGTTCCTCACCACCACCACCACAAACCGATGGCTGTGCATCATCACACCCCTTTTACTATGACCCAGTTTAATCCCTCTGCAGTAATCCCCACTGCACCACAAAGGCCGGGCTGCAAGGAGGTGCTCTGCGGAGAGCACAGAGAAGTCCCTTGTCACAAATCTGGTCTGGGTCCCCGAGCCAGCCGCCCACCAGACTACTGTGAGGGGAGCCCAAGTCTCTGGATCGCTGGGTATTTTAAACCTCTGGGGCCTGAATGAAGTCCAGCCGCTGTCCCGGTTTTGGGGATCCCTGTGGGTGCAGACCCTATGCCTAGCACCCATCTGGAAAGCTGGAATCCATTGCCCAATTACCTGGTTCCTGGGCTAAGAACCGACCCTTCAGGCTCCCCTGTCACTGAAGCATACCCTCTCCCAGAGCTCCACCTCACGGGGTCTGGGCTACGTCTCTGCAGCAAAGTTTGACCTGACATCCAGGCACGCAGGAAAAAAATGGGGGGGGGGATCCCCAGGCTTGGATTCTCCTCAGAGCAGTCTGCTGGGCAGCAGGCAAGGAGAGCCTGACAGGATCTGAGACACACCTATGCACGCAGGAGAGGGAACCAGTTAGGAGCACCCCAGCTGCACCACGTAGCAGCTGCTTTGTTTGCATTGCATCAGGAGCCCCTTCCTAGACAGCGTGCGGGGGCTGAGGGGAGTGTTGTGCCACTACCAGATCCCTGCAATTGAGTGGAATAACTTGGCAGGCAGCATTGAGTGGGGCCCATCTGTTACCTGGAAAGCCCCTGCAGATGTGTTTCCTGGCGGGTGCCCAAGAGAGGAGTGTGTGTGTCTCTCTCTCTCTCAGGAATGTTCTCACCCAGCTGCTTGAGTGTGGGCGAGTATCCAGGTGCCAATCTCAGCAGTAGAGCTGGGTGGGTGGGTGTGTGAGTGTGAGTGAGAGATTAAAGTACTTACTGCAGGTAACACCGTGACTGTCCATGGTACTTTGCAAACACAGAGGAAGGGATGTTCCCTGCCCCAAGCTGTGTCTTGGGGCTGGCTATGCAGCAACATTGCTCAGGAGTCTCTCTCTCTGCAGGCTGCTCTTCTCGGGGACTGAGCGGTGTGTGTTTCTGGGGAGTGGTGGCTCCATGCTGGCAGCTCTGTGTGTATCTGGGGGCTCTTTGTACAAGGGCAGAGCTAGGTGTGTACATGTGTTTTTGGGAGACTGATTTATCAGGGCTACAGCTGGCTGTTGGGGGATGGACGTGGGTGCTGCTCTTGCACCGGGAGAGCCAGTTGTCTGTGGAAGCTGTTTCTTAAGTGGCAGAGGGACATGTGTGTGGTGCATGTTTCTGGTGATGGGTTCTCCATGATAGTGGGGTGTGTATGTGTGACTTGTTTTTGCAATGATTGGTTGTGTGCACACCTTAGAGCTGTGTTTTCAGCATGTGTGCGCACGCGCCTGTGTGCATGATTCTGAGGCTTAGTTCCTCAGTGGGAGGGGTGTGTGTGTGTATCGAGGGGTTATTTTCACTGGGGCCAATCGGCTCGTGTATATCTATCTGGGGAGCTGTTTGTGCCCAGGCTGGCTGGATAATGGATGAGCTTGATTATGAGCCGAGTAGCTGGAAGCTGACAGAGTGCCGACGAGTACCTTTGTCACCGCGCCCTCCCATCCATCTTTATCGGCTTTGCCAGGTGCTCCTTCCTCTTTGCTTTCCCTTTAGACAACAGGCAGTGGAGAGCAGCCTTTGCTAGAAACATCATCCTGGGCCAATGAAACCTGCTCAAGTGGCTGGGGTGTGTGTGTGTAATTATCAAACTCGGATACGTTCTGTGGCAGAAACATCTTGAGAGAGATTCCCCTCCCGGTGGGTTGATATTAGCTCTGAATAGTTTCTTGCAGGGCCCTGCGGCAACTCTTTATGGCAGATGGTAGAACCGAGGTGAGCAGAGAATCCTTCTGCAGTCAGTGTCTGCTTCTCTTTCCATTCGGTGCCTACGGAGAGGCGCATGGCTGTGAACTGCTCCCGAGCCATCCCCTCCAGCAAACTAGAAAAGAAGTCTCTTAAGAGGAATTCATAAAAGTCCAGACTTTTAAAATCTGAATCTGAAACCTCCAAACGGTTTATGTCGCTGCTCAGAGAGGCTCTTACCTTTGCAGCATCTTCTAAACGATGCCAGATGTTGCTGATGTCACTAAGAGGCCGAGTGGCCGGGATCCAGCTTCTCGCTCAGGTTTGCTGGCTGTTTCCAGGCTTTGGAAATGATATAATGAGCAGCACGGGGTGAATCGTGGCGGAAGGGGAAAGCAGGTTTCCAGAGCCTGGTGTCCCCTACTTATCTGAATTAGGGAGACGGAGTCACACCGGCTGGTTAGGCCTAGAAATGGATGGGTTCCTCGATCACCGTAGGCAGCCTGAGAAGCTCCATTGGCCAAAGCATGCCCTGGCCATCCCTGCTCCACACCAAGGGCCTTGTAATTGGAGGAAGATGCCTAACCCTGTCTTTCTGCCTTTGCTGAAGGGGGTGAGGTATTGGCCTCAGGCAATGTAGGGGCTGATGCTCTGGCTCTGTCTGTGTTTAGTAGACTGGCTGGGCCCAGTCCTCAGCTGGTGCAAATGGGTGTTGCTCCACTGACTTTAATGGGACTTAAGAACATGCCTGAAGTTAAGCATATGTTTGCTTGCTCTGCTGGATAGGGCTGGCAGCTCATGAATCAGACAGAGTTGGGTAAACAGCCTTGGCGGCTGGAGTCCTCTGTTCATCCTCAATGGCTTCTCCTGCAATTGTGCCTCCTGGGCCCTAACCCAGAGGAATCACCAGTTCAGGCTCCATGGGTGGTTGAGGCTTCTCTGCTGAAGTTGTCAGCTGGGGCGGGGGTTGGGTTATTTCCGTGACATGGATGCCTTTTCCTTGGGAGCTGGATGGACACTCGACAACCCATTTTGACAGGCTACTGGAGGGGTAACAGCTTTTGATCGCTACTGGTGTGTGCTGGATTTGAACTAGCGCTCTACAGGTGAAAGGGGCCCCATCACAGTGCCCCCCCGCCCAGCTGCAGCCACACGGCCTAATGTACCACCTGTACCAAGGAAAACATACTTATGGAATGCCCCCTTCTGCCCTGTATGTAATGTCCGATGGGCAGGGCTGGGGTGAGGTTTCTTCTGTGTAAACCCCATAAATACACCATGTGGTGATTTTCGGGACTAGTGTGTTACCAGTTTGTATATGGTACCTTACATGAGACCTCTTAAATACAGATTATGACAACAGTGTGTTAGATGGAGTGAGTGTGTCAGGCCTGACAAGAGTTGCTGACACAGAACAGGGAACCACCAGTGGGCTTCTGTCACTCCTCCTGCCCCTTACAGTTTATTTTACTAGCAGGAGAGCTGTGCGTCTGCCATCCGGGTGGACACCCCAATCTCCAGCAGCAGAAGCATGACTCTCTACTGTTTTGAGCGAGGCTTTCCAGCAGAGACCTGGAGCAGATCCACATGCTCTGTGGTTTGGGTATAGTGCACCCTGACCAGTGTGTTACAGATCCAAGGTGAATCAAACACAACATAATCCCAGTCTTTGATCATGTCCCTTCGCATCCTTAAAACTCTTCTCTTCTATGTGTAAACCTCCAGCAGTGTTAACAGGGCCACCTCATCTGTCTCCAGAGCTCCCTGTCCTGGCTTCCTGGCAGCAAAATCCTTCCTCTTTCCAGGAGGCAAGTGACCCCAAAGCCTCACTTCTGACAAGCCTGTGGAGACGGGGAGGACAGGGATAGGTCTAGGGTTTGGAGGGGCACTATGTAAGGGCGACCCTTCCCCAGGCAATCCTCGGTAACTCCTAGCAGGTCTGCATATGTGCAGGGGCAGAGGAGTCACTGCCTAGGTGTCTTGGAGGCAGCTGTGAGACGGTTTAGGCAGCTGATGGAGAGCAAGAGGGGAGTGTTACATCTCCTTGTTCATTGGCCCAGCAGTTGGCAGAGCGATCGGCCTTGTGCTGGGAGAGGAAGCGGCGAGCAGCTGTTTCGCACGCACCTAGGTCAGGTGGGGAGGGAAGGGGTCAAAGCTTGGAAGTGGTTATGTGACCCCCTCCCTCCTGCAGGGGTTCAGATCCAGTGGGACCCGGATCCCTCTCCACCCCTGATTTGGGGGTTGCAAATCAGAAAAAAAGACCCAAAGTCCAGCAAGCCCAATCGGCATCCCTTGGTTTGCCCCTCTCTGATACTCCACCCCCAGGAAATAGTGACAGACACCAGTGGGGAGGGTACATTATGCAGCGGGACCTCCTCCCTGTTACTGGATGAGGGACATGCTTCCCGAGGCCTTGGGAGCAAGCAGTGCCTCCAGTGTGTTATTGCTTCGTGGCTTCCCCCCCAATCCCCCCCCTCACTGTAACCTGTGCATGAACTTTTAAAATAAATGGTTTGGTTTATGAGCCTCCACTGTGGTGTGGAGCCATTGTGTATCTAATGAGCCAGAGCATCTGCTGCGTCCTCTGCACCGGGGCTGGCTATTCATATCCATCGCTCAGCAGCATTGTGGGAGCCTCTGGCCGAGGGAGTGCGACCCTCCGTCCTGGGCTTGGCCACGGGGGAAAGCATTTGTCGTGGATTCGTGTCGGTTTTGGACAGGGGTGAAAGTAAGTCGAGTGACTTAACGGTACTCTGGGGCCAGCTCTGGCCCCCGGAAGGGGCGGGGCCTAGGGCGGAAGGGGCGGGGTTGAAGGGGTCAGAGCCAGCCCCAGGCCACCCTGTAAGGTAAGTGCCCCCCCCCGGGGTAGCAGCAGCAGCCCAGGGCTCCGGGGGCTATTTAAAGGGCCTCAGGCTCCCAGAGCCCCAGGCCCTTTAAATTGCCCCCTGGGGAAGCTGGGCTGCCGCAGTACGGTGCACCGGCTCTTGCCGGTATGCCGTACCGGGGCGTACCGGCTTACTTTCACCTCTGGTTACGGCCTGGCAGCCGTTGGTTAAGGAAGCCCTCCGCCTGTCTGGCACTAGTGATTCCCCCTAAAGCAGGGGTTCTCAAACGTCCTTGCACCGCCACCCCCTTCTAACAACAAAAATTACTGCACCAGGAGCGGGGACTGAAGCCTGAGCCCAAGGGCTTCAGCCCTGGGCCCCGAGCTTTGGCTTCAGCCCTGGGCCCCAGCAAGTCTAAGCCAGCCCTGGCAACCCCATTACATTGGGGTCACAACCCGCAGTTTGAGAATAGGGGTGCCAACTTTCTAATCGCACAAAACCAAACACCCCTTCCCTGCCACTTCCCCAAGGCCCCGCGCTGCTCATTCCATCTCCCCTTCCTCCATCGCTCGCTCTCCCGCACCCTCATTCACTTTCATCAGGCTGGGCAGGGGGTTGGGGTGCAGGAGGGCGTTTGGGGTGCGGGGTCCCAGCGGCGCTTTCTGCAGCTCCCAGGAAGCAGCTGCCAGGTCCCTGCAGCCCCTAGGTGCATGGGCAGCCAGGGAGTCTCTGTGCAAGCCCTCATCCCTGCAGGCGCTGCTCCCGCAGCTCCCATTGGTTGCGGTTCCCAGCCAATGGGAGCTGTGGAGCCAGCATTCGGAGCGGAAGCAGCGCACGGAGCCTCCCTGGCTGCCTAGGGGCCACAGGGACCTGGCGGCCGCTTCTGGGAGACGCACAGAACCAGGGCAGGCAGGGAGCCTGCCTCAGCCCCAGGCCCCCGCTGTGCTGCTGACCAGAGTTTTAACAGCCCGGTCGGACAGTCCCTTTTTGACCAGGCGTTCCGGTCGAAAACTGGACGCTTGGCAACCCTATTTGAGAACCGCTGCCCTAGGACCTGTTGCCGGCAACCAGGTACCCCTTTCTCAACCTCACATAGGCTTTGACACTGAGTGCTTTTCCCTCAGGGACAGTCACAGAGGCTGGAGGGAGCCCTCACACTGCCTGACAAGCTAATTTCCCCTTGGCACAGAGAAAGCCAGGCCCAAGGAGAGACCCTTCTCCCTGTCTCTTGCTCAAGGATGACAAGATTAAAAGTGACTAGGGCCAGGACACACCAAAACTTCGGGTGGCACAAAATGTTTTCTCCATCCCAGATATTGTCAATCTTTGATCTTCCTTCACAGACCCTGTCCCTCACACTCTGCCTTGCCCTTCCCATCCTCTAGACTCCTCGATCGTGCCCTCCCATGGTCTGTGAATAGCCTCGGGGGATGGAATTCTCCATGGACACATGTCCTGTGGACCGGCTCTGAAGTCAGTGCTTTTGCACGTGGTGTAAGTAAGCACAGCACTTTGCCCTTGGTTCCTCACTAACTTGTCGGGCCTCCTTGCATTGCCGGTCCTGAACTCAAGCCTCTTGCTTTCCTCTGCATTCATTGGCATTCTCCTAGAGCCTGCTACTTCCCATGTAGCTGCTGGGACATTGCCCAGTGAATCCCGGAACTGATTTGCAGGCACTTCCTTCCCCTAGGAAAAGTGCAATGCCATAGGAATGCCTCTGCTAATACTGCCGGTGCATACAAGAAAGCAGGAGATCACAAACTCAGTAAGGATGCTCAGATCTGACCTGCAATAAATAAGCTGGGGGTGTTGGTTGCAAGGCACAAAGCTGAAAGGTACCGGGCTGACATGCACGTCCTTCATTATCTCTAGGGCAATAGCAATGTCAGTTCCCTCATGGCCCTTTGCTAATGTGCCTCATCCCTGGATCTGAGTTGAGCATCTCTTGGTATAAGCCTAATTCCCTCTCCCTGGCACCATTCAATTCCCAGCCTCTTTCCTGGCCCTGCCAACAAAGTGGGAGATTCGGTGCCAGTTATGGTGGTGAACGTTGTGCTGTGGACACTGGGGGAACAGACTGAACCCTAGAGTCTCACTTGACACAGGCAATGGAAGGTATCTTGTCCTCCACCACCAAGATGGGTGGGATTTGAGCCAGTAAAATAGATGTGACTAGTAGAATGGTCCATTCCAGTTCCTTGGACTGTGCCGTCCGCTCGGCGCAGGTGCTCTGTAGCCCCACAGTTCTACGCTGCCTTGTCTGCTAACCTTGCAGCCTTGGAGAGCAGCAAACATGTTGCTCATAGAGCTGGCAGGATGCTTAAGGAGCTAAATTTACTTCATTTTCCAGACTGCAGCTGGGAAAAAATAAGGGGCCATTAGGCTGCTTGTTGTCAAGGCGCTTTACAGGGGCGTCAGTGCTTTGTGTTTGCCTTTACTGAGACATTAAATGTGTCAACACCTGCGATGAAATGTCTGGATTGGATTCAAGGGGCAAGAGGTATGGGAGGACAAACCAAAGAAGGTAAAATTCACCA
The DNA here is from genome assembly GCF_965140295.1 of Lepidochelys olivacea. NCBI lineage: Eukaryota > Metazoa > Chordata > Testudines > Cheloniidae > Lepidochelys > Lepidochelys olivacea. Next base: position 11,604,858 of record NC_140432.1, on the reverse strand, counting down.
ATCCAAATGCCCCCCCATTCTGTGGTTGGGGGTGGGTGGGAGTGGGGGGGGATTTGATTCTTCACAGCTCATTTTCATGCAAGCCTGAGTGGTGTTAGAGTTCCTAAACTTAATGCACGGCTGGGCACCCTTGTCCTGTCTCTGCTCCTCACTCCTTGACGCCGAGTGGTTGGTACTGGTTGCCACACAGATGGAATTTATACAGGGGAAGCCAGAATCAGAACACACACTACCCTTGTACGGGGGGGAACCTGGACCCAGTACCCTAGGCTGTGAGATGGATTCCCCCCTCCTCGCCCTGTGCCATCAATTATTTGACTGACTTCAATTTAGAAGCTACTCCCATTGCTGGCCCAGCCCCTGGTATTTGTCAGGAATTCTAAGGGCTCCTTTGTTTGCCGCCCACTGTGAACTCACGATCACTCTCCCTATACTGCTAAATAACAGTTCTGAGCCTTAGCTGGCTGGGCTATGCATGCGTACAAACCAGGCTCTTTCCAAGCTGGGAGCCTGGGACCTTTCTTGCCAACTGCTCAGAAGCCTGCAACAAATGGAATGGAATGTAGACCTGAACCCTTTGGTGACTGTCGAAAGGTGCAGGGGAAAAAAACAAAGACGGCGGGGGGGGGGGGGGAACTCTACCATCAGGCTGACTGACAAGGACAGGAAGGGATAATGGTGATGAGGACAGAATAGGGATGGGATGAAGATAACACTGAAGATGTCTCACCAAGAAGCAGAGCTGTTCCTTCCTCCTGTTAAGCCATCAAATGCATCTGTGTTGTGCTGGTTCTGACCAATGTCTTTCCCCCCCCCAAATCAGGAGACACATGCAATGTAGAATGTTACTGTCTGTGATTCTGATCACTGCATCTTAGGGATGGTTGGACCCTCTCTAGCCTCTAGCACACCCCACAAAGCATTTCTGACAGCTTGGGGGATGCTATATTTTAGTGTCTCCTCTCCCTTCTCTTTGTGTTCTACTCAATGGATTGCAAGGGTCTAAGGCAATTTGAGCATTAAAGTCTTTTGCCTGTGGGTCACCAGGTCCAGTCTTGGTCAGTGGCGACTCAGGGTTTTTACTGCTTGGTGGCTTGTACAAAATGATTTTTGGATCTGTCTGCTGCCTACTGACCAAGTGTCCTCAGCACCAAAGAGTGTCTCTTTGACCATCTTAAGCCAAGAGGCCATGAAAATAAAGCCCATTCTCATTCCTGAATGTTGGCTGTCCAAGTGCATGGATGAGACACCTGGCCAAGGAAACGTGGGGAAGCTTGCTGTGTCTGCTATCCATGCTGAAGCTGTCCTGGGATTAGATAGAGAACTCCAGTTTTAATGGCTGCCCACAAGAGTGGTACAAACCAGGCCGATGCCCTTACACAACGATGGTGCAGAGAGAAGAGTGGAGGAATCCAAAATTGAGGCAGGGCCAGACTCTAAATGTCACAAGCACAATGTGGCATGTTAGTGGCAGCCACAGCGAGGCCTGCAATAGACGAGCGATGGGTTGCTCAGACTCACCCTGGCCCACCTGTTGTTGCCTTCTGGAGGAGTTGTAACTGAAGGCTAGGTTTGGCAGAGAGCCCTGGGTAAAGGAGGCTAAAATATGCCTCCCTTGAGGTAATAAATAAATCAAATGGCTTCACCCTAGTACATGGCTCTGTGGGTACCCAGTACGTGGGGTCCCAGGGTTAAGGGCTGGAGGAAGGGCAAAATTTCTATTATCCCCCCCACACCCAAAAGGGGGCATTTTGGGGGGCCTTCAAAAGTATTTGTGAATGTGGATCAAACTCGATGGATAATTTTAGCTAAAAATAATGGGAAAAAATTGTGGGGAAAAATGTTTCATTTCCACTTTTCGTTTTGAAACGGCACTTCATTTTCAAATTGGGCCAGCTTAAATAATTAAACTGAAAAAAAAAAAGTACAAAAAGGGGGAAGGAAAAAACCACACACACCCCGAAAACATCTGAATCAAAATGAAAAACTAAATTAAAAAAATCATTTTGTGTCCAGCGAAAATGGTTTGGTTAATTTCAAAACAAATTAAGTTTTTTTAATTTCAATTAATATTTTTTGGGGGAAAAAACCTGTTTTTCAGTTGGAACCGAGGTGGATTTTTTCCCCTCAGATTTGTCGATTGGCTTCCAAAGTGAAAAATCAATTATTCACTCAGCTCTAGTCATGACCCATGTGTTCACGAGAAGCTGTGCATGTGGGTGTGTTTGAGACCTGGTGGATTCTTGAGCTGATGACTGCCCCCTGTGCCTCATTGCCCCCCTCTGTATAATGGGGATAAATAATACTGGCCCTTGGTTTGTACAGCACTTTGAGATAACAGGTGGGAAAAGGGCGAGAGAAGGATTAGGATATTGTCATGTATATAATTTCTATGAGTACTTCTGGGGGCTGGGCATTGGAAGGGTTAATTAGACCCCCACCTTCTTAGTGTCATGTTTGTGGTCCCCAGGCTGTAACACCATTGACTTCAGTAGATCCACTAGGGATGGATTTGGCTCATTGTACTTAGAGAGGGAAAGGCTGCCTTGTCCAGTCTTTTTGGGTTCTGTGGAGGGGCTGCTTCCCTTTGACATCCAGTACAGTGAGGTCCTGCTTTTCATTGGGGTGAATGTCGGTTTTAGCATTTTCCAAAGTGTAATGGGGTTGTGGGAGGGGTTTTTAATGGAAGTACGGGTAGGGGGCGCCTGGTGAGTCAGTGTGAAGCGACAGAAGCAGCTACAAGCATGGCTGAGAGCTCTTTGTTCAGACTATCCCCAGGTTCAGTCATCCCTGGGTTTCGTGGTCTGTTATGGTCCAATTGTTGAGTTTGCCGCTATTTTGACTTTATGAATTACACCCGTGCAGGTTACAGCTACAGTCAGGCATGTGTCTATGCCATGCCAAGAGTCCTAGACCATTGTGAGATCAGAGGTAACTCAGCCAATCATAACCCTTATGCTACAGCTAACTTGCATGCAACAATGTCATTGGTTGCATGAGGGGGACTTCAAAGACGGTGGATTATTTGGCCCAACTGCCACCTGCACAAATCAACACACATCTCCCTGCATAGCTAGCTCCTTCACACACAAGCCAGTACAACCACCCCTGCAACATAACCAGCATGCACAAGAATTCCAAACACACAGAGCCCTCACTGCAACACACCCCCTCATTTGCCACCTGCATAAATCCATGCAGCTCTCCCATACCAACACAGCCTGCAAGCTAATCAACACAACTACCCACACAACAACACAATCAGCATATGCAATAACTCCAAATGTGCACAGCCCCGTTAGCACCCTCTCATTCACCAGCTGCACAAATCCACATAAATCTCCCCGCACAACCGCCCCCACAAATGAACACCGCCATCCACACAACACAATAAGCAACTCCAAACACACACAGCTCTTCATTACACCATATACCCCGTTGCTATCCCCACAACTTTTCAAACACAGCTGTCACACAACACAACTATCCACACAACAACACAACCAGCACACACAACAACCCCAAACATCACTCTGGAGACTAGAATGCCTGAGTCAATGTGAAACAGTGGCAACAGCCATACAAATGGATGAGAGCTCTTTTTCGCTAGAATATCGCCAGGTTCAATCATCAGTGGGATTCACGATCTGTTACTGTCCAACTGGAAAGTTCTCAGCCATTTTTTGCTATATTTTCACATATGACTTTCTGTATTACACCCATGTGACAGCTCAGCCTTCCCGCTCCTAGTATATATGTATATTAAAAACACCAAATTGCAGGGCTGCCTTGCAGGCATGCAGCTGTAATGTTTCAGATACTGGGAGTATTTGGGCTGGCACTGAATATTCCGTGCGAGTGATGAAAGGCCCCGTACAAATACGGTATTTGCATCCATATTGATTACGTTATGATGGGAATGATATTTGCTCGGAAACTGATTGTATTATATGTGTGATTTACGCCAGCAGCGCTGGTCCGGGCCAACAGACCTGAAGCCAGATTCCGTTGTTCTCAAGCGATGCATGGCACAGGCATGGAAAGGGGGAGGCAGGAGGCAGCAAAGTTGGTTTTAAGCCTCCCTGTGTTTGGGGGCCACCTAGACTTTCTCTGGCCTCAGAGCTACACGAGCCCATGCTCAACTGCAACAGCCCTCAGGGTCCGTTGTGGCGTCCAAGCCCTTACACTTTGGTGCTCTGTGTGGGGTGACGGGATGGCAGTATAGAGCCATACTAGCATCTCTTGGCCACACGGAGAACTGCCTTACACTATTTGTATTACAGCAGCACCTAGAGGCCCCACCTGAAATCAGAGCTCCCTTGTGCCAGGAGCTGTACATCCACATGGTGAGAGCCAGGCCCTGCCCAGAAATGACTGATCAATGGTGGAAGAAAAAATGGAGATGCAGACAGGGGAAGATCCTTTCACAGGCAGTCAGGGTCAGGCACGGAACCCAGGTCTCCTGAATCCCAGACTAATGCCCCCCCTGCTAGACCATACTTCCTACATCAGCTTTATGTCCCCACTCTGCTTTGGCAGAGTGACGCAGAGGGGCGGGAGGGGAATGCAGACTACAGCCTCTATGTCCTCTCCTGGATGAACAGTCAATTGCATAGTTTGGTCCTCTGGGAGCTCCCCACTTCTTCTAAGACACTGCATTTCCTACTCTGCTTGACCAGCATGCTCACTAAGGATGCTGATTCCCCTGTCTTTCTTTGCTGAGTAAAATATCTCCATCCTCTGCCTTTTTTGGTGGGGTGTGTGTATAGTATTTAACTCAATTGCATTGTCCTTGTGGATTAGCAAGAAGTAGTACTGCGGACTTAGTTGTGGTTTTGTCCCTTACTGGGAACAGCTAGATCGAATCTCTGTGTGCGTGCGTGTGGTGCCCATGTATGCAGAGAAGTCATAAATTTACTTGAAGGAATTAGCATTTCTGGTCCTGAGCCAGGGGAGTTACTGTACAAGCCCCTCATAATTCCCTGGAACTCGCGCGAACAACTGCTCCGCTGCTCTGGGACTGTGAGCCTGGCCGATGGTGCCTCCGAACGGCTGGGGAGATCCTGTCACCTTCTCGTAGGTGGCCAAAAGAGAATCTGTGATAAGCTGATTAAAAACCAAATACACTTGGGCTGATGCGTCTTTTTCTCTTGCGCTTCAAAGGCAGTCCTCCAGCAGGCAGCTCATAGGGAAAGGCACAGAAAGGATAAGAGCAGTGAAGGTGGAGAACGAGAGGGAGGGACGACGAAGAGTGGGGAAGCACGGCAGAGCCATGTTGCGGGGGACGACAGTATGAGCTTGGATTTGGGGGAAAGAGGGGTACTCCTTCAGAGTATGGGCACTTAGACTTAACCCTTTCCCCTTCCTCTCCTCCCACCAACCGGTCTGCTATTTGCTGAGTTTCTCAATCAGGAGGGTCAAAGGCAGGTGGATGAAGAATCCAATTCAGGCAAGAGCAGGGTCATCAGAAGCCCCCACCCCATTTGAGTGGGCATTGAACAGCCAGGCACATTCCTGTTGTGGCCGCAGTGGTTGAAATGATTATGAATGCACACCTCTGACTTGTCTCACAGTATTATATGGTTTATTAAGTCTTTATGCTTGCTGTGGTGAGCAGCTCAAATGAAAGAGGCCAGAGGAGTGCAAAGAATCACCACCCTGGCTTGTCATTTCCCATATGGACAGACCTTTAGGGTGGGACAGGCTTTCTTAGAAGGAATGTGTCCTGGTTTTGGCAAGGCTGGTGGTTCCTTAACAGCTTTTCTTGGAGGTGTTTTGGTTCTTATGCTTCAGGCCCTAGTTAGAAAGCAGAAGCATAGAGGCTGCTATTACTGTGATAATTTATATCACAGTAGCACCTATAGGGCCCCAGGCAAAATCAAGGGCCCCTAGAACCGGACACTTCACAAACACATTCAGAGTCAGATCCTCTGCTCATGTAAACCAGCGTAGCTTTGATTTGCACCTGTGAAGGGTCTGGCCCTCGGTCCTTATCTAAATTAAGACAAGACTCAACAAGTAGGTGAAACAGAGAGTTGGAGACTATGGGGGAGGAGGAGGTGACAGTGATAGGAACATGAGGCTAGATATAATACACTAGCTGTATGACAATTAGTGTGGGTTTCAAGTCAAAACGCTGTTGTTTTTTAAAACACCACCTGGTAGCTGTTATCAGATGGCACTATATGTAAGTGTCATCCTGAGGAGATATTTCAGACACATAAATTGATCCTAATGGTCCCTTATGGTCTTACAAACTACTGGTCATGTGATTTCCCGGACAACATAGGCCAAAGAACATCATCCTGTGACTTCTGCATCAAGGATGATAACTTGTGGCTGAGTTAGAGCGAATCTTTTAGAAAGATATCTAGGTTTGATTTAAAGACTCCGAGACGTGGAGAATCCACCACTAGAGTGGGGTGAAATTTTTCATACAAAACCATTTTCGGTGGAAAAACGAAGTTTCGGTGGTACCAGAACATTTCACGAATTTGAATCAGTTTTGCCAAATTATTTCAGTAGGCGGGGAAAAAAGCTCCTTAAAAAATTCAGTAGAAGTAGTGTTTCATTTTGAGATTTTCAGAATGAAAGCTTTCAATGTTGTGGTTTGAAATTTAATTATTTTTTAAAAAAATTTCCCTTAACTTTATATTAACAATAAAAACATTCAAAAGTGCTCAACAGTGAATAAAATATTTCATTTGGCCCCATATCTTTTTTTTTTTTTTTTGACTTTTCAGTTTGTCAAAAATTTCACTTGTGGTTTGACAGCAGAGTTTTTCTGATTTTTTTTTTTTTTTAATTGCCAGCAAACCAAAAAATCTGGTATTGACACTGCTCGTTATCCATCGTTTCCCTCGGTAAGCTGTGCCAATGGTTACTTACTTTACCTCTTTCAAGAAGAAGCAGGGGATCACAGAGTGATTTGGAGCAGCCGTTCCAGGCATAAAGCATACCATGCAAATGAAAAGTAACAGGGAACAACGCATGATAACTCCTCTACCCACTGAATAACTAGGAGTTCTTTCTATTATGATCACAGGAACAATGGATTATGAAACTGATGTAAATAATCAACATCAATAATGTGCACTCCAGCTCCATTAGGGGCAGAGGTAAATTCCCACCTGAGAGGAGTGATGTTCCACATAGAAAAATACTTCGGGTTTGCCTCCTGTTCAGGTGCTTGTTATTCAAACAAACTGCCAGTTCGTGCAATGCCTTTAATCTGATCCAAGGAGAGATTTTTCATTTCGCCAAACAGGCTTATTAGTCAAATTATTAACAGCAAGAATGTTACTTCTTTGCTAATGACTCTGTAATAGGGTGCACTGGGATAACATAACTACTGAAAAGTCCATATCTTACAAAAACATCTCCTCTTCCCCATGAGTGATGAGTTTTTCCCCTCATTAGTGGGAAATGATGTGTTATCCTTCCAGTAGCACCTCTGCTTTGCAATAGCTAGAGACTGCTATGTCAGGTTTCAGAGATGCTACCCCAGGTATTGGGTTTAATGAAGAACTGGCAGCTTCAGAGTGTCTGGTTTTGGTGTGGCTGAGCAGCCAACATAGATTCATAGATACTAAGGTCAGAAGGGACCATTATGATCATCTAGTCCGACCTGCACAATGCCGGCCACAGAATCTCACCCACCCACTCCTGCGAAAAACCTCTCACCTATGTCTGAGCTATTGAAGTCCTCAAATTGTGGTTTAAAGACTTCAAGGAGCAGAGAATCCTCCAGCAAGTGACCCGTGCCCCATGCTGCAGAGGAAGGCGAAAAATGTTCTTATCTGAACCTTTGGGGTCTGGAAATCTCACAAAATAGAGATTGCCGATTTCGGGGGGGGGGGGGATCACCCCTGCCTCGCATGAGCCTTTAGGCAAAACTAGAACTGACCCCAGTGAACCATTTGTGAGGTTTCTAGTAGTTTATATGATAGCAAGCCTCGGACTTCGGGAGATGTGAGTTCAGCTCCTGGCTCGGATACTCCCTCTGTAATCGTGGGTAACTTAGTCTCTCAATTATCCATCTGTAAAATGAGGATGGCAGGAACTGTTTACTAGGCCTGGATTCAACTATGTGCACTTGCATAGGGCCCCCATCTCAGGGGGAACCGCAACCCCAGGAGGTGGAAAAAATATGTTGGACACCTAATGGCTTGGGGACCACATCGGATCATTTTGTTTGACCAAGCACCCCATTACCCCACCTGCTAGAAGGGGGAATTCTCCCCGCATCCTAATCTCACCACGTTGCTGTGACCTAATGCTGGGCCTGCCCACACAAAGCGTGCTGCTGCAAGAGCGCGAGAGAGAGCGAGTGTGCTCTATTGCTCCGTTAGTGGGCGGCACTGCCTAGTTGCCCAGGGAGCTGTATGTTTGGAAGCAAAGCATGCTTGTGCCATTGGTGGCGTGCTGCCGAAATGCCCTGAGATCTGGTGCTGCTTGTTGTTGCCCCATGGAAGGATATGGAGCCTCTTAAAAAAAAAAAAAAAAAAAAGACCCACCAAATGGTTTCAGAGGATTTTGTAACCCTCCACTATGGCTAGCTGGTGCTGTCTAGTTTAAGCAAGGTGGGGCAGAGTGGGGAAAGCTATTGCCATAATGCACAGGGTCTCAACATGTTTCCATCGGACTCCAATCTAGTTGGGGCCTCTTGGTCCTATAATAATAATGAGTGTTAAAGTCATGCCGATGCCTTTAACCAGAACTAGATCCACAAGGGTTTTCCCCCCGAAGATGAAGTTTATGGTATATGTAATTTGTTTGTAAATACACAAATACGCTCATTAAATAATTAGCATAAAATGTCACACATGGAGCTGCCCCAAATTTGGCAGCTGTGCATTTTGCTCATTTCAGGCAATGAAAATAGACTTGTCCTTTTCATTCTGGTTTCCGGAAGACACATTCGCAAATAATTTTATTTGATGGTGGGGGGAAAAAAATCATCAAATCATTCACTGAACATTACCTGATGATCTACGGTGCTAGGGGGAAAAAACCCAGAAAAATAAAGATTCATGAATAATTTGACAAAAAATGCCAACGCTCCTCGAATAAATTATTTGCATCAAGTAATGCAATTGGCTTTGGTTACTAGTCAGCTTCACTTCCCGATTCAAGTGCAGTTGCACAAAACTGTGTGATGTCTGGGTTGCAAACACTGCAGGGAACAGTCTTCATTGGAATGCAGTAAAAATCGTGGCACCTTTACTGTTGATCTCAGGGGTTGGGAGGCTTTAAAAAAAAATTGGTGCTTGGCCTAAATTGCCCTGACGTTGTCCCTTTAATTCAACATCCCAGATATGAGCGAGTGGCCCTTTGGGTTTTTACTGGAGGAAGGCTTAGCTGAGGCGTTCCCCCATGCAGAATGCACACTGGGTCTGCTTGTCCTTTCATTTTACCCCAGTGTGACTCAGGAGTAACTGTATTGAAACCAACAGACTCGCACCTCATAGCACCTGAGTGAGCTCTCAACCAGGCCCACTCTGTCCAGGTACTGGTCACCAAACCTGACAATCTTCATGCTTCATCCCTCACCTCGCCGTTTCAATACCGAAGACACTCAGCTCCTCTGCAGCCGCAGCTTAGAGCATTACTAATCTGCTCAGCTCCCTCTGAGCCTTCTGCCGCTACTGTGTGCAAATCTCTGCCATGTGCATGCGGGAGGCTGACCAAATTGCCCATGTCTTCTGGTTCCCATAAAAATGACACCAGTGGCTGTTTGAATCTCATAAAGGGAGAAGGGGGGGGGGGGGGAAGGAGCAGGCAAGTTAAGCCCAGGGGCATCTGTTTATAGTCCCCATTCTGATCACATTTTAATTAACTTTTATTTAAAAGGTGGATTTATTGACATACTAAGTGTGGGTGTGTAGGCACATGCCGCTAAATCTTCCGGAGCCACCTTGCTTTAGATTGCTTCATTGGGATACAGCTGTCGATGGCTAATGCAGAGGGCCCTGCACTATTCAGCTAGGGGAGAGATGTCCTGCAGGGTTATCAGGCGACCAGCCGCATGGCTGTATTGCGGCGGGAAAACACCTCGACTGGAAGTCAGGATAGGCAATGCAAAGCATAATGGGCTAAAAAAATAAGCATATCAAGGGAAGAATAAAATAAGAAGCAACCAGCAATCCAATTGCCCTCACACCACCCGCAGATGTGAATAACGGCTACTGAGATGAGTTTGGTTCAATGGACTTTGGGATGCAGGAATTTGGACCAGCGAAACCGATGAGATCCTTTGTGTAGGAGCTTCTCTTAAAATGTGCAAAGCAAACCTCCAAAGCTTCATCTCTTGTTCAGATCAGTGTCCAGAAGCTTTGATTCTAACTCTGAACAGGGTCTCGAAGTCTTTGTCGTGTGTGTGTGTGTGTGTTACGGGGCTAGGAATCTCGTGAAACTGGGTGTCATTTGGGAGACTTCCTTATAGGACTTTGCTGTTTTTATTTAGAGGACCAGGAGTGTCATTTCTCTCATGGCATTTCTGCCTCCTGCTTCCCCTTTACGTTTAACACCAGTCTGCCAGTCTCCATCTGTTTCTGGACATCACTGAGCTCCAAACTCCTCTCCATCCGTCTTTCCCTCCTCTGTTCCCCTTCCTATCTTCCTCCCTTTCCCTTTTCTCCCTTTACAAATCTCAGCCCCTCCTTGCCATTCCTTGCTGAGCCATTGAAAGAAGGAAATTATCTCCCCGCTGCCCCAACAGGCACACAAGCCTTTAATGAGTCTGCCACTTTAAGCACATCCCCTTTACTCTTCCCTTTTCGTGTCCACTCTTGCCTGGAGTGTAAACCCTGTGGAGAGTGACCACTTCTCTTTCAGGCTTTTCAGAGCTGTCCCCTCTGTTCTGAAGGGGCTTCCTTTCTCGCCAAGCTGGATTCCTTTGAGCAACACTGAGCTCCTGCTTAAAAATAACAGTCCCTGTTCCTGTAGGACAGGTAGAATTTGAAGACTGTGAAGCCAAAGTTGGGAGAGGGGGAGGAATACCCTGGAGCACGGTTGTAGCATGTGAGGTGCTGTCACTTCTTAACAGAGGGCCCAGCTCTGAGCCTGTCTGATGAAGTGTCTAACGGCTTCTTAGCAGCAGCGTCTGCTCTGGAAATGAAACCCATGTTTTACATCTCATTGCAGGCAAACCCGGCTGCTGATAAACCTGTCAGGAGCAATCGCGCCCCTCTGCAGATAGCCTGTCAGCCTCCTGTCTGCAAAGGTTTTTAACCAGTGCTGCCGCTTCCACGCCTGAGGAGAAGGCGATACCGTGGCAGGGCGGGGGTGGGGGGGCGGCGGGAATTCTCTCAAGGGGGTTCTGCCCTCATCCAAAGCTCTTGCGTTCATGCTCGTGCTGCGTTAGCGACCCAAGCCCTGGGGAATGCATTGGGAAGGATGCTGGCTGTCAGGCTGGGGATGCTGGAGGGTATCCATTAGAAGTGAGCTGTAGCTCACGAAAGCTCATGCTCAAATAAATTGGTTAGTCTCTAAGGTGCCACAAGTCCTCCTTTTCTTTTTGCGAATACAGACGAACACGGCTGCTACTCTGAAACCCGTCCCACTTGATAACTCCAGGAGCTGGAAGGGAGGGAAACAAGAAGTGCAGAGAAAAGCTAAGAGGAGCAGCTGCCTTGCATCCTTCATCCCCGACATGGGGCCTGTGGCGAACAAGCGGTTGACTCCGGCTCAGCCTCCCTTTCGCTTTTGCAGAATGCCCTTGGCAAAGCCAACCACCAGCCCCTTTGCCTGTGACATGGGTCCTGTGGTTTCTGACGGGAAAGACCGCACTGACTGCGCTTGGGTTTGTTTCTGCACAGTCATTCCACTGGCTGGCTGGGCAGGGGCTCAGCTCCAGAACTGAACTCCCCAAGCACTTTGGGGGCTACTTGGACTCCAGGGTTCAATTCAGGCCCAGGCACTTTTGTGCTTCCCACAGAGCTGGAGCCACTTCCAATTAACAAAGCTAATGGTGCAGCAAGAGGCACAGAGAAAACAGGAACCCACTGAAAGTCAACTTCTGCGTCTCTGCTCTTGCTCTAAGAGTGGGCTGCAATGAGATGACCAGATCCATCCAGGGCCCTTTCCCTTCCCCATCTGCTCTTCTCTGCTTTCATCTGTCGGCATGAGACGTGCAAGGTCTCCGTGATCCGAAGGGAAGTTTGGAAACACTCCAGCAGCACCTGCCCCTTTTATAATGCTTTTTTTTGAGCCTTTGCCAGCTCACCTGTTGTTGCTTCAGCCCCCAAAGCAGGACTCTGGAGCTGAACACCTGACATCTGTTTTTCATCTTCTGTACACATTTTGCTCCTTTAATGCTTGCAGCAAGCTCAACTTGAGCTCTAGGATGTTTTGAGCAAAACAGCACAACCCCCTGGAGACTGGAGAGAGTGGCATTATCAAGGCTGTTATTCCGTCCCTCTCAGGCAATGCTGAGCACCAGGGATCCATTTGTACCTGGGTCTGCGGGGGCACAGCAAGACTTGTGAACACCAGGAGCCCCAGTGCAGGAGCACGTGAATCCTTTGCACTTTGCATGGTGCGGGATGTGGTGGGCGTGCGTCTGGGGAACACCTGACCTGTTGCTGAAGCTGCAGTTGCCTCTGGGGTGGAAAAGCAGCAGGCAGCGTGTCAGCAGTATTGCATGGTGTTTTGGGGAGGAGAGGTTGCTGATACACCTGAAGCTTTAGGGGGAATTTAGGGAAGATGGGATGTAGTTTTTGGAGTTGGAATCCGGACAGGACACCGGGGCTAACATCTGTGCCCCTGCTGTTCTGAGAAGCATGCTCTGATGTGCCTGCTAGACAGGGGGAGTCGGGACAGGCGATCAGACAGAGAAGGGGAAGGGGTTAAGTTTGCTTACGCTGGTGAGATGGCTGCCCTGCAGTGACACAACTGCAGCTCTGTAAGCAGGAGGCTCTTGCTGCAGAAAACCTCCCTGCTGTTTCGAGCTGCAGAGCAACAAGCTAGCGAGGAGGAGCAGGGAGTGATGGTAGATGTGCAGAACAGGGGGTCAGCTGGGTTGTTTAAGGGTATATGCTGATCTCACAACCCTCTGCCTGTCTCTTTCTCTCTCCATCTCCCCCTGACCTAGGGGAACCTTTCCTTTCATGTGCCCTGAGCAGGCTGTTGATTTTGTTTCCATGCATTGGCGTCAGCCGGCATAATGCCCTGCTGTGATGCTCCGGCACAAAGGAAGGCCTGTGAGCGGAACTGAAGTGACTGAGACATGGAATCCCAGACAGAATGAGATCTCTCAGCCCTCTCTATCTCCTCTGTGTGCAACACCCACGTGCCTGCTCTCGCACGCTCACTCCCTTCTCTTTGCTCTCCTGAATAGGCAAAGCCCACAGGGGAGAGGCTCTCTCCAGCAACAGCAGGACTGTGGGAGTTGTGGATGGTCGGGGGTGGGAAGCAGATATGCCTGGCTGGAATGGGCACGTGCATCAAGGTGAATATTACAGGAGCTCAACTGAAAGAGAAGCTGAAAGGCATGTCTATGAATGCATAAGCAGGGATTGTCTGCAATGCTCTGAGTCACACATGGCTGAGTGGTGGCGTCTCTTCTGATGACAGCATAGGAAGGCCCAGGCTGGTCTCACTGCTGCCCTGAGGCTTCAACAAAGCACATGCGTTAGCTCTTCTGGGCAGGTCACTTCAATTCTGAGCCTTAGTTTCACCTTTTCCCCACCTTGCCCATTGGCATCACATGCACCCGCCTCACCAAGATGCATGAGATCACAGGTGGGGCTGGCGGCAAAACCCTGGATCTCAACGCTACTGAGCTTCAGGGTCTTTGAATGCTAGAGTATCGCAGCTTGAGCCTGTCTCTGAGGCCATGAGGGTGTTCGCCTCCAGTGTAGCTGCCCCAAGGCTAATCCCTTGTTTCACAGTGACTGGGTTGAAGAGCTGCATTTTAATGCGAACCATGTCTGCGCCGGAGATCTGTACTGGTGCCACTTTACCTCTGTCTGAAATCCTGGTATAGGTGGGGGCCCAGGGGCACATTCTGCATTCCAGGCCTCGGAAGCTTCCCTGGCAATGATCTGTATGATTCACCATGCAAAAGTGGGAGCCACACAAGGGGGTGCCCATTCCCTGACCAGTGCAGCGCAGAGCTCTGCTTGTGGAGGCCAGGATGACCTACTGCTCCCGAGATCTAGCCTCCCACCCCCAAGGCATTAGGACCATGGGTGGGGTGGAGCATAGCTTTGAGGAAGACAGGTACTAATGGGACTTAGGGCCCCGTGTCTCTCCCAAGCCTGCAGTCTAGGCTGGGGGTTTGCCCCTTGATTACTGTTGGCAGAGGGCTTTGAGATCCAAAGTGGTTAGCATGAGGAATGTATGGATTTTTCAAAGCAGAAATTGCTGAAAGGACTCTGTCCCACAAAAAGAACAGTTTGGGGTTTCCATAGGGAGAATGCTACTCTGGAGTGAAGAGGAGCATCCGCTCTTCACCAGACTCCTCTGAATGTTCGCTGGCTGCAGACTTCCCGCACGTGCTGCTGGATGCTGTCTCAGCAAGGCCTGACGATGGGCTAATGGATGCCATACGGCGCAAGTAACGCAGCTGGCTGTTTCTCTCTCCCCACCCTCCCCAGGGGAACCCCATGGGATTTCGCTGGGATGTGACAGGAACAGTCACGGACAAAGGGGCTCGTTATTTTCTCTTTCATGGTTCATCCATCTCTCTTACTACCTGGAGCTCTCTGAGGGAATTCCTCCATGCTGCAGGCCAGGGGACCGGGGAAGCGGTGTGAGGTGTGGAGCAGTGCTGGGAACATCCTGTGCATATGGCTTCAGGTGACAGTGGCAGCCAGATCCTGCACTGCAGCCTGGCTCTTTCTACCTCTGCAGGGAGGGCGGTCAAAACTGGGACTGTAATTTCCCCTCTGGCCAAACTCCTCTCTACAGCTACAACCCAGGGGGACAGTGGCTGCAAGGGAAACGTTGGACTCTCAGGGTGTCTTGCTCCCCAAAGGCTGTAAACTAAGGCCACTGTCAAGGTTCCTTCCCCACTCTGAACTCTAGGGTACAGGATGTGGGGACCCGCATGAAAGACTCCCTAAGCTTATTCTTACCAGCTTAGGTTAAAAACTTCCCCAAGGTAAAACTTTGCCTTGTCCTTGAACAGTATGCTGCCACCACCAAGCGTTTTAAACAAAGAACAGAGAAAGAGACCACCTGGAGATGTCTTCCCCCAAAATATCCCCCCCAAGCCCTACATCCCCTTTCCTAGGAAAGGCTTGATAATAATCCTCACCTGTTGGTACAGGTGAACACAGACCCAAACCCTTGGATCTTAAGAACAATGAAAAACAATCAGGTTCTTAAAAGAAAAATTTTAATTAAAGAAAAAGTAAAAGAATCACCTCTGTAAAATCAGGATGGTAAATACCTTACAGGGTAATCAGATTCAAAACATAGAGAATCCCTCTAGGCAAAACCTTAAGTTACAAAAAGACTCAAAAACAGGAATATACATACCCTCCAGCACAGCTTATTTTACAAGCCATTAAACAAAAGAAAATCTAACGCATTTTCTAACTAGATTACTTACTAACTTTACAGGAGCTGTAAGGCTGCATTCCTGATCTGTTCCCTGCAAAAGCATCACACAGACAGAGCAAACCCTTTGTTCCCCCCCCGCCCCAGATTTGAAAGTATCTTGTCTCCTCATTGGCCATTTTGGGTCAGGTGCCAGCGGGGTTACCGTAGCTTCTTAACCCTTTACAGGTGAAAGGGTTTTGCCTCTGGCCAGGAGGGATCGGACAGCCCAGAGCGACTGGTAAATGTCTGTGAAACCTATCAACTCTAGAGCAGTAGTTTGAATCCATCCCGTAACAGTAGTAACACAGTCATTACCATCTGCTGCCTGTCCAGTGGTTTGTGTGAAATGGGTTGGGTGTGTCAGGTGTCTGTACTTGAAAAGCCACCTATGCATTTGGTAGTAATTCAGCCCTTTGGTTGATTTGGCTTAAGTGAGAGGTCAAGGAACGAACAAACCTCAGACATTGTACTGCCCTCGGGCTCCTTTCTCTCTGGAATCAATCTGGGAGCTACCAGAGCCTAGAAGAAATAGTTATGTCAAGGCTGAATTGCATTAATGTGAGGGCAAAAGAGATTCTCCACCAGGTTAGCTCCAGGGTAAATGTTCACTATCATACTGGAGCTGTGGCTGCAGTGTTGTGGCTAATGATGCAGTGAGTGAAGGTTGTGTGCAGGATAAGAGGAATGGTCATTGAATAATTATCCCAAGAGGAGCTCTTTCTGCTGGGACCATAAGCAGACCCCTGTCCCCAAGCTCCCATTCAGTCACAGGATCTGTAGGACAGGGTCGTCTGGGTAGATTATGGGTAGTGTCAGCTCACCTGGTTGCTAATAGAGTCCAGGTGTTTCTTTCATGCCTTGTCAGAGGACTGAGCCTGGAGTCCCTTAAGGAACCTGGGAAAAGAGATCTGCTGTTCTGGGAAACCCAGAGAGCTGTGGACATGTTTCTCTCCTGCTGTGATAGAATGGGGGAGGAGTAATGAGGGCCATCTTACAGTGGGGAGCAGTGTGGTTAAAGAAAATGAGAAACAAGGGTGTAGCCAGGGGAGAGGATGACAAAAGGAGAAAGGGACAGGCAGAGAGGATCAGTGTCTTTGTCCCCAAAAGATACAGGATCAGGAAGTGTCTCTGCTGTGAAAAGGCACTTATAGTGCCTCCTGGCCCTGTGTCTTTACAGTCACTGAGCCCAGCTCTTCCCATCACCTTTGACTCTCCAGTTCTCAAACACAAGTTGTTGGGTGACATTCTCTGGCATGTGTTATTCGAAAGGTCAGACCAGATGATCTAATGGTCCCTTCTGGCCTGGTGCTTCCTGCTCCAGCGACCAGAGGGTCACATCAGTCTCCAGGGCCCCATCAGTCCTTAGTCTCTGTCAATAAAATAGCCAACTTCTGTGGGATTTGTGAACATTGCAAGATGTAACCACTATGGAAGGATGTTTTGGAGACTGGCGTATCTTCTCGAGCAAATTCATGCCACTACTGTACTAGCAACCTAACATTCTTTGCCAACTGATTTCAGAGTAACAGCCGTGTTAGTCTGTATTCGCAAAAAGAAAAGGAGGACTTGTGGCATCTTAGAGACTAACCAATTTATTTGAGCATAAGCTTTCGTGAGCTACAGCTCACTTCATCAGATGCATATCGTGGAAACTGCAGCAGACTTTATATATACACAGAGAATATGAAACAATACCTCCTCCCACCCCACTGTCCTGCTGGTAATAGCTTATCTTAAGTGATCATCAGGTGGGCCATTTCCAGCACAAATCCAGGTTTTCTCACCCTCCACCCCCCCACACAAATTCACTCTCCTGCTGGTGATAGCCCATCCAAAGTGACAACTCTTTACACAATGTGCATGACAATCAAGTTGGGCTATTTCCTGCACAAATCCAGGTTTTCTCACATCCCCCCCACCCCCATACACACACAAACTCACTCTTCTGCTGGTAATAGCTCATCCAAACTGACCACTCTTCAAGTTTAAATCCAAGTTAAACCAGAACATCTGGGGGGAGGGGGGGGAGGAAAAAACAAGAGGAAACAGGCTACCTTGCATAATGACTTAGCCACTCCCAGTCTCTATTTAAGCCTAAATTAATAGTATCCAATTTGCAAATGAATTCCAATTCAGCAGTTTCTCGCTGGAGTCTGGATTTGAAGTTTTTTTGTTTTAAGATAGCGACCTTCATGTCTGTGATTGCGTGACCAGAGAGATTGAAGTGTTCTCCGACTGGTTTATGAATGTTATAATTCTTGACATCTGATTTGTGTCCATTTATTCTTTTACGTAGAGACTGTCCAGTTTGACCAATGTACATGGCAGATGGGCATTGCTGGCACATGATGGCATATATCACGTTGGTGGATGTGCAGGTGAACGAGCCTCTGATAGTGTGGCTGATGTTATTAGGCCCTGTGATGGTGTCCCCTGAATAGATATGTGGGCACAATTGGCAACGGGCTTTGTTGCAAGGACTCCTCCTGAAGGTCGAAACAGCAGACTGGACTTCTACATAGAGTGCTTCCGCCGACGTGCACGGGCTGAAATTGTGGAAAAGCAGCATCACTTGCCCCATAACCTCAGCCATGCGGAACGCAATGCCATCCATAGCCTCAGAAACAACTCTGACATCATAATAAAAAAGGCTGACAAAGGAGGTGCTGTTGTCATCATGAATAGGTCGGAATATGAACAAGAGGCTGCTCGGCAGCTCTCCAACACGAGTTTCTACAAGCCATTACCCTCTGATCCCACTGAGAGTTACCAAAAGCAACTACAACATTTGCTCAAGAAACTCCCTGAAAAAGCACAAGATCAAATCCGCACAGACACACCCCTGGAACCCCGACCTGGGATATTCTATCTACTACCCAAGATCCATAAACCTGGAAATCCTGGGCGCCCCATCATCTCAGGCATTGGCACCCTGACAGCAGGATTGTCTGGCTATGTAGACTCCCTCCTCAGGCCCTACGCTACCAGCACTCCCAGCTACCTTCGAGACACCACTGACTTCCTGAGGAAACTTCAATCCATCGGTGATCTTCCTGATAACACCATCCTGGCCACTATGGATGTAGAAGCCCTCTACACCAACATTCCACACAAAGATGGACTACAAGCCGTCAAGAACACTATCCCCGATAATGTCACGGCTAACCTGGTGGCTGAACTTTGTGACTTTGTCCTTACCCATAACTATTTCACATTTGGGGACAATGTATACCTTCAGATCAGCGGCACTGCTATGGGTACCCGCATGGCCCCACAGTATGCCAACATTTTTATGGCTGATTTAGAACAACGCTTCCTCAGCTCTCGTCCCCTAAAGCCCCTACTCTACTTGCGCTATATTGATGACATCTTCATCATCTGGACCCATGGAAAAGAAGTCCTTGAGGAATTCCACCATGATTTCAACAATTTCCATCCCACCATCAACCTCAGCCTGGTCCAGTCCACACAAGAGATCCACTTCCTGGACACTACAGTGCTAATAAACGATGGTCACATAAACACCACCCTATACCGGAAACCTACTGACCGCTATTCCTACCTGCATGCCTCCAGCTTTCACCCTGACCACACCACACGATCCATCGTCTACAGCCAAGCTCTGCGATACAACCGCATTTGCTCCAACCCCTCAGACAGAGACAAACACCTACAAGATCTCTTTCAAGCTTTCTTACAACTACAATACCCACCTGCAGAAGTGAAGAAACAGATTGATAGAGCCAGAAGAGTTCCCAGAAGTTACCTACTACAGGACAGGCCTAACAAAGAAAATAACAGAACGCCACTAGCCGTCACCTTCAGCCCCCAACTAAAACCCCTCCAACGCATTATTAAGGATCTACAACCTATCCTAAAGGATGACCCAACACTCTCACAAATCTTGGGAGACAGGCCAGTCCTTGCCTACAGACAGCCCCGCAACCTGAAGCAAATACTCACCAACAACCACATACCACACAACAGAACCACTAACCCAGGAACTTATCCTTGCAACAAAGCCCGTTGCCAATTGTGCCCACATATCTATTCAGGGGACACCATCACAGGGCCTAATAACATCAGCCACACTATCAGAGGCTCATTCACCTGCACATCCACCAATGTGATATATGCCATCATGTGCCAGCAATGCCCATCTGCCATGTACATTGGTCAAACTGGACAGTCTCTACGTAAAAGAATAAATGGACACAAATCAGATGTCAAGAATTATAACATTCATAAACCAGTCGGAGAACACTTCAATCTCTCTGGTCACGCAATCACAGACATGAAGGTCGCTATCTTAAAACAAAAAAACTTCAAATCCAGACTCCAGCGAGAAACTGCTGAATTGGAATTCATTTGCAAATTGGATACTATTAATTTAGACTTAAATAGAGACTGGGAGTGGCTAAGTCATTATGCAAGGTAGCCTGTTTCCTCCTGTTTTTTCCTCCCCCCCCTCCCCCCAGATGTTCTGGTTTAACTTGGATTTAAACTTGAAGAGTGGTCAGTTTGGATGAGCTATTACCAGCAGGAGAGTGAGTTTGTGTGTGTATGGGGGTGGGGGGGATGTGAGAAAACCTGGATTTGTGCAGGAAATAGCCCAACTTGATTGTCATGCACATTGTGTAAAGAGTTGTCACTTTGGATGGGCTATCACCAGCAGGAGAGTGAATTTGTGTGGGGGGGTGGAGGGTGAGAAAACCTGGATTTGTGCTGGAAATGGCCCAACCTGATGATCACTTAAGATAAGCTATTACCAGCAGGACAGTGGGGTGGGAGGAGGTATTGTTTCATACTCTCTGTGTATATATAAAGTCTGCTGCAGTTTCCACGTTATGCATCTGATGAAGTGAGCTGTAGCTCACGAAAGCTTATGCTCAAATAAATTGGTTAGTCTCTAAGGTGCCACAAGTACTCCTTTTCTTTTTGCCAACTGAGTCTCTCCTGGAATCACCAGAGATCTGTAGCAGGCATTTTGAAAAATACAGCCTCCCAACCATTAGCCTCATCTTGCTTCTATGGGGCTTGTAATTACCATATCATAGAACCATAGAATATCAGGGTTGGAAGGGACCTCGGGAGGTCATCTAGGAAGTGTCAGGAGCACTGGATTCTATTCTTAACTCTTTCACTGATTCACTGTGTGACCAAGTGGGCAAACCACTTAAAATTGCTCCCTCTTAAATTCCTTGTCTCTGAAAGGGGATAACTTCCATTTATTTCTCCACTCCCCCAAAAGCTTTGTTGCAAAATTTGACAGAAGGTGAAGTCTGCCTGGGTTTTATTGCGAACGCTGAACTTAGCACAGGTTGAGGGAACTGGGAGCAGCTGTGGTTTCAGATCACAACTGGTTGCCCTTTGAGTTTGACTTTGCAGTTGGAGTTTGTGTACACCTCACAAACTCAAAGCGAACCTCCTGGGTCGTGAGCCCCTGGGGAATGGAAGCATAGGAAAGTCTCACTGGAACCCCTGCTGACCAACATCTCAGTATTTTCACATGGCTCCGTTTGCGGGGTCGACAAAGCATTTGTGAAGCATGCTGAGGTCTTTGGATGAAAGATGCTCCAGAACAGCCAAATGTTAGGATATTTGGCACCTCATGTTTTTCAGCTCACCTGTCTTTAAACTGCTCCTAAAAATATAAATGCATGCAAATCATAAACCAATTTAGATGATGGAGTACAGGGATATTGCTCAGTATCCCAAAACACTGCCTTTCCAGTCATATCTTTGTTTCATTTTTAAGCAAAGAAATCATCATCTTGACATGTTTATTCTTCAGTGCCCACGCCAATTATCTTAGGTTTTGTTCTATAGCTCATAGAACTGATAGATTATGATCATATTTTTATGAGAGTTGTGCAGGCATTATTCCTCCAGCTGAATGTGAAGTTGAAAAACAATTAGAAAGCGTGATTGTCTTTGGATTGTTATCTCAATTGATGCGTGATAGCCTCTTACTTAAGACTACAATCCAAGAAATGTCTG
Organism: Lepidochelys olivacea; assembly: GCF_965140295.1. Classification (NCBI taxonomy): domain Eukaryota; kingdom Metazoa; phylum Chordata; order Testudines; family Cheloniidae; genus Lepidochelys; species Lepidochelys olivacea. The sequence continues at coordinate 11,583,309 of NC_140432.1, read as the reverse complement.
CCATTGGAGGTCATTTAAAGTATTATGGTTCTATAGAAATCCAAACTGGTTGATTTGTAAAACTAGTTTATTCTAAGAGGTTCCAAATGTAAAGTTACCATTTCTCTATGGATCAATAATAGAGCTATGGAAAATATTGGTCTCATGATTCCCCAAACCACCTAGAATTCACCTGATTTTCAATTTCATTACAAACTCTAAATTCAGACCAGCTTAGTCTCAAGACTCACCGACAGGGACCTTTTCTACAGAGCCTGGGCTGCTGGCTTAGGGACATTGCATCATTTTGATGCAACTTCTGCAATGTTGCTCAGTTTTGACGCAGAATCAAGCACACCCCACTGATCTTAAATTAAGTTTTGCTCTGAGAGTTTGTTTCCTGTTGAACTCCATAGCGAGACTCCAGATGGTCGGGAGCTCAAAGTAAAAGTTTGCAAGAACACCTGCAAAGAGAGATCCTCTGAGACTCATGCCAGTTGTAGTGAATATGTCCATATCTTTGTCAGGATCTTTTCAATCCATCCCATTAAGGTGTTATAGCAGCCAGGGAGGTAATCAGCAGCACTCCCTCTGCAAGTGGCTATGTCAGAAAGAAACAGATTTTTCCCCCCCTTGCTTGTGGGTTTCCAAATTGCTTGACCAGCATGGAAACTGTGTCAGAAAAGCAAATATTTTGTAAACGTTTCATTTGCATGGGTCAAGTTTGCAGCTCCCTCCTTTTTCATATGATGCTGAAATAAGTGAGGAATCTGCTACTTTCTTCCCTGTCACCTTGAAAGTGTGCTGGGCTATGCAAAAATCAGTTACTAGGTGCATAATTAGTATTTGAATTCTAGACTGTATATGGGGAATGTACAGTTTGCTCTTGGATCAGACCACATATGCACGCAGTTTATTTTGCTTCCTTGCAGGGGTCAATACTCGATGCTGTAGCAGATATATCTGTTTAATAATCTTACTCTATTGACATTTATATAGTGCCTAACAAGCTCAGTATCCCTGATCGGCGTATCAGATAATGACTACCCGTGTCAGAAATACCTAGCCAGTTGTAAAGTGCTGTGTGCTTGGGGAGTGAGCAGCTGCGGGAGGTTCCTTCCTGCCCCCTGCAGTGATTCACCTACACCCTGAAGGATGAGATTTGATTTCCACCAGCTGATCATTGCTCATAGTTCATATTCAGCTCCACCTATCGTCTTCACCCCCTGGCTCTGCAGCCACGCCAGTGAGGCCCATTGATATCTGGAGACAATGAAAAATTGTGATTGGAAGGCAAGTTACTAAGTAAATAACCTGGTGGCTACAAGACCTGGCCGAGACAGTTGACCCCCCCCCCCGCCCCCAGTTAGACTCTCAGAATAGGGGTGCATTTGAGCAGCTCTGCACTGTTCCAGCTGGACAGCTTGAACTCCCCTCTTCCCTAGCTTCCCACGGTCAGCAGAGCTGGCCAGATGTTACCCTTGGTGACGCAAGTTTCCTTTCACCTTTTGGAATAAAATAAACCAAAACAAACCCTGAACTAGAAACAAAGGGGAACATATGGACTATGGGAGCCCTGTTGCTATGGCAATGCAGAGTTTTCAGAGGTCCCTGCTCCTGGGGAGGGCTATACGTGCACGTGGCTGTTGGTAGGTGGCGTTTTGCTGCCATGTCCAGTTTACCAGCAGTGTGTGTGTGTGTGTGTGTGTGTCTGTCTGTCTGTCTGTCTGTCTGTCTGTCTGCTGGTTTGGTAATTCCCTGTGCAACTGCTTCAGGAAGCTGGTAGCTATGCTCCTTCCAGTAGGAGTGTATGACGGTTACCCCTGACTCCCCAAGAGATGGAGTTCACATCCTCTGTGGTATGGTTGGTCTTTACTCCCATCGTCCACCCTGGGGCCGAGGCTCTGTGCTGTTAGGGGCAGTAGGCTGCTCAGCTCTGACCAGGGGCAGCTCGGTGTGCTCCCTGTCTGGGATCTCTTCCAAACACCCAGCTCCCCGCCATTGCACTTAGTTGGGACATCTGGGAAACCAGTTAAAGAATCCTGGATAGGGATGGCCATTTCACTTCAGTGTGTCACCATCAGGAGACTGTTCTCAGCTGCCTGAATCCCAGAGGCAGTGAGCGTTTGCACCCAATGGCTCAGGTCTACTCTACAATGGTAGTCACCGTTCCAAGCACCTGCCATGCTTGTCAACAGCCTTGGGCTGGATCTTCAGTTAAGAGGGAAGGAGCAGAGGTGGGGTAAAGCCCACCCTGACCCTTGGTGCTGTCACTGTGCAGTGGCAGTTCCTTGGCCTTGTTCCAGGAGTGCTCTGTACGTCCGATGGCTGTGTGTGTGTCTGTATTATATATAGATAGGGTGCTAGTCAATGGTATGCAGTTGTGTGGAGCGTGGCTCCTGGGTTTTGAGATCTGTGGATGAAAAGTGCTATATCATTGCTAAGTGGTGATGGTGCTACTGTAGGACCGATGGGACCTGGGCACTGCAAATGGCTTCCTCTGTGCAGTTCATTGCATGCAGCTCTGATCAGACACGAGCTAGATGCTAGAGCAAACTTAGAGGGCATGGCCAGCAGGAAGGGGGCATGTGTTTTGTGTACCACATACTGGGTAGTAACACAAGCGGGTTTCATCCTTATTAAATTGATCTGGCTCTGTGTTAAAGCAACTCGTTACAAAGCTGCTTCCACTGCAGCTTACTGTTCATAGCCTCCTCCAAACTCTTCCCTTCTGGAAGCCATGCTCTTCCCGCCTGGTTCGTTGCAGGTTTCTGTAATGTGGTAGGGTCTCCCATGTGCCCTGGATGTCCCCAGCCACTGTAATGACCCTTTGGAGCTGCTGGCACAAGGTAGAACAGCTTCTCGGGGGTCTTCTACACTTCAGAGTGGCCCCAACGTGGCATAAGGGCAAAGGACATATTTAGTTCCGTTTCTCTCTCAGCTGCACCCACAGCCACAGTTGAGGTCCTGGCTCCAAGAGTGTTAAAAAGCCGACAAGGGCTTCCATGAGGTCAAACTTCTATAGACTTGGATCAACAGGGAAAAAGAGATGATCTTCAGGCTTCCTTGTAAGGTACTACTAACAACGGCAATGCCCTCAGCCTCAGATAAAACAGGGTCACCCAATATTTGGTAAAAAGAAAATGAGTACTTGTGGCACCTTACAGACTAACAAATTTATTTGAGCATAAGCTTTTGTGAGCTACAGTTCACTTCATCGGATGCAATATTTGGTGCTTTTCTTAATGCCCTAGCTCCTTTTGAAGTCAGGTGATTATCTGACAATCTCAGCTCGTTTTTCTTAAACCAGTCAGCTGAGAGAAAAGCTGGAAAACATGAGCCCCATGGGCTCAGACCCCACAGAGCCAAAAACCAATTTATTAATTTTTTAAAAATTAGGCTGTTTTGGAGCCTGGCTGATGATTTTTGGAATGCTTTCATTTGGCAATGCTGTTAACGAGTTAATCTTTTTAAATCATTGAAACTTGGGAGGGAAGTTTGAGAATGTCATTACTCTTTGTTACTTATATAGGGCCGGATCCTGAATAATCCCAATAATTGAGTTCAGTGACTTCCTTTCTCCTACAGGGAGAAAGTTGTTTCCAAGTTTTGCAATAGAATGGAAAAACTGCTTCCTATCCATTGTGTCCTGTGAAGAATAAATAAATATTTAGAAAGACCTTGAAACATCCCTTTCTAAATGGAAAATCAAAGAGCTAGGGAGAATATTAAACACACACCAAAAAAGAGATATTAACTTGTGTTAATGGCCTGATGAGATTGAGATAAATGTTTGCCTTGTGCTTAACTCACACCGTAGTGTCTACAAAAATAATGATGCCTGCATCCAGACTCTTACCCACAAAGATATAGACAGGAGCTGTGCAATATAAAATGATATAATATGAAAGAGAAAACGACATAAAACTCACCTGGGCTCCCGAGGAATTAGGGTTTTTTCCTTTTTTTCAGATTTAAGGGTGATAAAAGCAGATACTTTTTTTTTTACCCTGTACATCAATAACCCATGGAAATCTGCCACAGAGAGCAAGAGGGGGAAGAGGGCTGATTCCAAATCCATTAAAGTCGACGTAAAGACTCCACTTGACTTCAAAGGGCTCAGCAAGATGAAAAAAAAAACAACTCTGCAGGGCTCTGTGTCGGTCGTGGAAGTCACGGATTCCATGACTTTCCACGAGCGCTGTGACTTCTGCAGCCACGAGTGTGGCTGACCCCAGGGCCACACAAGCAGGTAGCTCCAGGGCCAGCAGCTCAGGTGGCCCCAGGGACAGTCACACTGGCCGCTGCTGGAGCTGCCCCGGAGCTAGCCACACCGGCTGCTTTTTTGGGTGGCCCCAGGCAGCTGGCCCTTGGGACTGCTTGAGCAGCGGCTGGTGTGGCTGGCTCCGGAGACCTCTTGAGCAGTGCTCCCAGGGATGGTGGGAACAGCCACAGCTCGGTGGCCCCTGGCAGTGGTCCTGGGGACCATCTGAGCAGTGGCAGGTGCAGCTGGCCCCGGAGACCGCCTGAGCGGCAGTCCTGGGGGCGGCTGGAGCAGCCACTGCTCAGCAGCCCCCAGCAGGCCGAGAGCAGTGGCCCTCCAGGGCACCCCCCAGCAATGCCCCCACTCCCAGAGCAGCAGCAGCAGCACCCCCTCCACCCCCGGGGCCACAGCTAAGATTTAGTCATGGGTATTTTTAATAAAATCATGGACAGGTCCCAGGGCCGTGAATTTTTGTTATTGCTCGTGACCTGTCCGTGACTTTTATTAAAAATATCCATAACTAAATCGTAGCCTTAATAATGAGAACTTCCACAGTTACATTGTATGCTGTGATTATATATATAAAATAAGAAAAATGGAAAGGGATATAAAACCTCATGCTTCAAGGCATAAGCTAACATCTAGCTAATGGGGTGGTCAGGAAGGAACTTTCTCCAGGGGCAGGTTATTTCATAATTCCTCACTTTAGGATTCTTCCATCTTCTTCTGAAGTATCTAAAGCTCATCACTGTTGTAGGTGGACCACTGATCAGGTATAGCTATTCCTCCATTCCTGTTGATAGTTCCTGTAGTGTATGGGAGGGACTTTTTTTTTAAAAAAAACACAGCTTTGTTCTTTATGCATTTGGCAATGGAGGAAAAGGGTGTAATATTGATGCAATTTTAATTGCTCTAACACATATAGAACATTTAATTTTTAAAATCAGGCTCCCTAGTTGCACATGCTGAATGGAAGCAGGACTTTGTGAATGATAGAAAGGAAAATCCCAAAACTGTTTAAATTACTTAATGGTTCAAACTATTGCATTGTAAAAATATTTCCAAGTGCCAGAGGAGGGAGCCAACAAATCATGGTAAATTTTAGGGATTCATTTTTTTAACACGTTTAGAATCAAATCAGAATAAAAAGTTGCATGAAATGAAGATTGCCGTTACAGATGTATGTTTCACCCATGAAATAGTTAATTTGCATAAACCTACAAGCAGCCAATAGGAGAGTTTTTGTTTTGGTGATATAGTGGTGGGCGGAGTTTCCCCCTCTCCCATCTGCTTAGGGAATTTCAATTGCGTTCCTCACAAATTAATCTCTCAAAATAAACTCTGTTGTCCCCCCCCCCCCCCAAACTAATTTGCCCTGGCCATTCAAACCATATTACTCCAGACACCAGTACATTCAGGCAGAGACATGAGCTGGGTGTTTCACCCTGATGCCACTTGCCATGGCCAATTTCTGATTAATCTTTTGTTCCATCAGGGCAGTTTCACAGCTGGGCCCCTCAAACAGGGCAGAGGCCTGGCTCGAATAATGAGCTCCTCTGGCATCTTTCTCCCCACCTCTGTGCTCTCAGTGGGGCTGCTAATGAAAAGGACAGCCTCAGCTTGGAACTGCTCTTTTGATGGACGGACGCCGTTGCTGAGTGGCTTTCTTTGCTGTGTGCATTAAGAGACATGCCTAGATCTGACAGCTTCACGCAAGGGAGCCAGTGTCTGATCTGGGTGCCTCTGAAGCAGCATGGTAGCAGGTGAGGCTTGTGTCATGTTTTCAGGACTGGGGGTAGGAGGGAGCTAACATGAACCACGACTGCTGTGGAAGTGGCAAAGAGAGCAGGGAGAGGACTAGTGGCTAGAGACGCATCCAGATGAGGCTGGAGTTTTTTCTGTTCCCTGCGTGATAGCGATCAAAGCCAGGGGTATGGAGGCAGAATTAAGAAAAGAGGCACCTGAGTACCATGTGAGCATCATCAGGGAGGCAACCATTCAGCTAACTTCTATGTACAGATCAGAGGCTTCTCTTTTTCTTCAGAAAGACAAGGAGCTGATGACTGCAATGGCTTCCCTTCTTCAGAAAGGGTCTCATTTCAGGGCACTCATCTGTTTCCCAGATCTTTTGTTCTTTCTTTCTTACCAGCAGCCCATCCCCTTTCAAATCCCCCCTCGCCATCAACTTGCCTCACAAAATGCCTGCTCTCTGTACGAAATGGAGGAGTTGAAAAGGCAGCCTCTCAAATTGGCCGGGCTTGGTTGCAGTATAGAACAGAACAGATGGTACGACACGATGCGTCTGAAATATCTGTGCAATCGCATTTTAAAAAGCGTATAACCGAGCAGGCAGCATATGGAAAATACATTCTTTGCAAGGCGGGATGGGGAATTTTCTCTTTAGACACCTGTTTGTGTCTCTCAGGTATGTAGAGATGATCTCCATCACCACAGCAGCTGTGCCCCTCATAATCTCTAATGTATTTGCCCTCACAACATCCCTGTGAGGTTGGCAGTGCTATTATCCTCATTTTACAGAGGCACAGAGAGGCTTGGTGATTTGTTCAAGGTCACACAAGAAGTCAGTGACTGAGCAGGGAATTGAACTTCAGAGTCCTAGCACCCTAACCACAGAGCTAACCTTCCTGTTTTGTATTGTTCCCTTGCAGGGACTCTTGGTTGTAAGGGCTGCTCCCTGTTCCCCAACAATCTAGTGAGAAAAACCACTTCTTTCCTCCTCCTTGTCACCCACCATCTACTCTAATCTAGGCTTCTCCGCTCTGCCCCGACTTGGACCATGAGATTGGGCAAGCCCTTTCTTCACACCCTTGTAGGTCAACTGGGGATTGTTTTTAATAAAATTAAAGGAAGTTCAGAACTGCAAACTCCTTTTGAACTGAAAAATTGAAATGTTTCCCTTTGACAACGTCAAAACAAAACCTCTCCATATTTTCAGAATCTTTTAAAGGGCTTTTTTTTGGACTGAAACAATTTGATGAAATCATGACGAATTTGCAAAATGTTTTGGTGTGGCTGAAAAATTGTTGGTCAAAAAATGTCACTATAGTGCTAATCAACAGGTCTCTGGACTAGAAGAAAACTCAGGACAAACTAATCTCCATCACTCTGGTTGCCAGTAGTTATCCCAAAGACTTTTTGCCTGGAACATTTTGTGCTTTGGGATAAAAACTTGATTAAAGGGGTATATGATCTATTATGAGCAACTGCTTCAGAGCGAGGTCTTTATACTCCATGAAGTCAAAACTCAATCTCCACAGGTTCCAGCTTCGGTCTGTATTTCCATCTTTGTAGATACATCACAGGAAATATACATTTAAAGAGACAAAACGTGAGCTTCTTAACTTAGACAAACACACATACCTTTCAGTGATGTTCTGCTACAGCAAAGAAATAACTAAGGATCTCAAGGTTTGGTTTCCTGAAGAGGTAGTGGGACACACAGTTTCTTTAAAGGTTGCTTGCTTCTAACTGGGAGAGTCAGGGGCTCAAGAGGTTGGTAAAGGGACAGTGCTTTCTGCCTCCAAGTTGCTGGTTCTACTCCAACCTGTGTCAGCAGTGAGGGGAAATAGTTACCATGTTGTGGTTCCGTGTGAAATGACTTGGTGGGTCTCAGTTCAGATCCCCATGAAGAAAACCTTGGCACAAAACTCTCCCCCAAACCTGGCACCTTATTGGCCCTCCTAGCAGAGAAGCCAGGGCTTGAATGGACCAGAGAGACTGAATTTGTCTCTCACTCATGGAAGTGGTCCCTCCCACAGGTTACGATGATCAATGTTGGCAGGAGACAGTGTGTCTTGCTGATGCATGTGCTTTGTGCTATCAGCCTAACATGCTGTTTGTCTACCCAGGTGTGTATTTGAAATATCTTTGAGAGATCCCACTGACAAATCATACCTTGCTGGCTGGGTCGGTGCTACCCATTTTATTTTAACATCCCTAGAGGCAGTGCAAGAATACTTGCACCCAAAAGGACCCTGAACTGGGGGAAAGTTTAGATGGTGTCCATGTCTAAACTCAACCTCTGCTGGAGCTGAAGTGTAAATCTTAGCATGGCAAACTTCCTTTCTCTTCCCTGACTCTGTCCCCTTTGCTGTCTGTACAATGTTCTCTCTACTTCTGTGTTTCCCTTTAATCTTGAGCCCTCTGTTCTTCCTGAGTGACAGAGAACTGATGAGCAAAGCCTCCAGACTGGGAGGAAAATAAAAAAGGAAAGCTAGAAAAATGTTTTCTTTCTCCCTCAAAGAAATATGCAGCCAGTAAATGATGCCTGAATTATCCTTGAACTGTCTCCAGCGTAAGGATTGGGACGCATCATTTCTGCCCTGCTTCTTTTTTTCCCTTCTCTCTGACACTCAGACATTTTGATCAAAGCTAAAGGAACAAGAGTCTCCTCTCTCACCCCATCACTGTGTTGATGCAAAATGGAAATTCTGCCATCAGTGACAGTGATAATATGTCCATCAGCTCAGATAGGGGGAGAACGGGGAAGTGGGGGGAAGAGTATGCTGAGGGAGGTTGATTTCTGCTCAGAGATAAAGTGTTTTGTATACAACAGTGAGGGATAATCACTGTGATCAAAGATTTGCATGAGGGTATCCAACATTTCATCATCTGCTGGAGTGGGAGGATCTTACTGTCGGCTGATGAGGTTGGGGGGACAAAACTGCTGTCAGCTTTCCCCCCAACCTCCTTCTCTTTTCTTCTCCCCCAGCTGCTCCTTTCAGTGAATGACTTTGGGCTACCCCTTCCCAGTGCGGATCTGAGTGTCCCTGTGCGGTTTAGGCACAGTTGAACCAGTAAGTTCTCTGAGTGCTGGGGTGATTAGCAGGTGGACAGTCCCTAGACCTGGGTTCCAGGCCCTGCTCTGCCACTGACTTCTTTTGTGGCCTTAGGGCAAGTCACTTAGCCTCTCTATGCATCAATTGCCCATCAGTAAAAGGGGATAATAGCACTGCCTGCCCCTAGGGGTTGTGAGGGGCTCAGCTACTGTGGTCATGGAGGCCATGTAAGTACCTAAGATAGAGAGCTTGGGTTTGCTGAAGTATGGGGTGTGAGAGCGCCTCTCCCCCAGCCAGGTGTGTGAAGCAGCACTAGATGCATAAATTGAGATGGCTGTGGCTTCAGCCGCACATGGGAGCTGCTGGTAGCTTTCAGACATTTAGGAAACACTACCTTAGATAGCACATGGGAAGGAGCATATATGTGTGTGTGTACATACATACAGGAGTCTGGAGGCCTCTCTCTGCCAGGCACATGTAGTGCATATGAGGTCACACAATGCACAGTCAATCTGTGGAACTCCTTGCCAGAGGATGTTATGAAGGCCAAGACCATGACAGGGTTAAAAAAAGAACTAGATAAATTCATGGAGGACAGGTCCATCAATGGCTAGTAGCCAGGATGGGCAGGAATGGTGTCCCTAGCCTCTGTTTGCCTGAAGCTGGGAATGGGCGACAGGGATGGATCACTTGATGATTCCCTGTTCTGTTCATTCCCTCTGGGGCACCTGGCACTGGCCACTGTCAGAAGACAGCATACTGGGCTAGATGGGCCTTTGGTCTGACCCAGTATAGCCATTCTTATGTTCTTATATGTGTGTGTGTGAAAGAGAATATACATCTGAGCCAGACTGTCAATGTGTGTGCCTGCATGGACATTACATGCCATCTGAGCATGAGCAGGAGACAAACCGTCCCTTCCCTGGAGCAGAGAGGTTGATCTGTCTGGACTCCTTTGTGTGCCTGTCATGGACTGGCTGGACCTCTGAGGCAAGTGGGGCTCAGCCTGGCCTATGACTTAGCAGCTATCCCTCAGCCTCACTGGTGAGCTGGCGACATAAGGGCTAATGAGTGACCCACGCTGGGCGGAATGGGGTGTGACGAGAAACTGACCCTGTGGTGGTGAAACAGGGAGAGCACTACTTCAATAGAGCTGGCTGCTCAGGAGAGGAGGGAAGATTCTGGAAGGAGGAACCAGGGGAGTTTTCCACTGGGAAGAACCTCAGGAAGTCAGTTTGGGGCATCCACAGGGAGCAGAACAGGCTTCTGTGAGGGAGCCCTGAGCTAGGGCTGGCAAGGATAAGGGGACAGAAGACCAGTCTGTGGTATTCGGATTCCCAGCGGTGAAAAGCCCGAGGAGCCAGTGCTCCGACCAGAGGGAGGAAAACTGAGAAGCCCAAGAAGGGCAAAGGATCTTTTGGGTGCATTAACTGGGACTTTGAGAACCCTGGAAGGGAAATGAATTGTGTGGGGGGGCTGAGCCACAAGAGTCAGAGAGTTGGGAGGAGACATCAGCTGGAACTGGCCAGTGCGAGGTCAAGAAAGTAGCCAGGAACGGGGGGAGTGAGAGCGGTGAAGTCCTCTGCAACTCTGGGTCCAGACATGAGTGGACACCCTAGTGATGAGGATGCGCCCTTAGAGCATCTCAACGTAAGCTGCTGAGTATGGAGTATCCCATTCATTTCCGTGGACCCCAAAGGTGGGAGTCTGACTTTAGTGGCAGGGCCCCGCTGACCGAGACACACCGGAGTGGGAAGGAATATGCTCATTAGCCGTGGAAAGAGTCTGCCGTAACAGCAGAAGGAACACATGGACATGCAGGAGTAACAAGTGGGAAATGAATGAGCCCCTCCCCACAAGGGCATGTGTGGGTGTGCGACCTGGGGAATATCAGGGGCAGCTAGGGCAAGGATGTACCCACGCGCGCATGTCTGATTACAAACCTGAGTTCATATGAATGTAAGTGCGAATGTTAGTGAATAGGAATGAGTGTATTGTGTGTTTGTAAACACCCATGCACAAGCATGCATATGCACACACCAATCATGTGTGTGTATTTACCTGTACATTCACACACTCACATATATATATACACACATAATATGAAAGAAAATATGGATGCATAGTTGCAAACACACCACACATACATCTGGGCCCCACTGTGTAGCAAAAAGTAACATCCTTTTTGTCATACCTGCATTACCTTTGGCCTTTCCTTCTGGACGCTGTCTCCGTTATTCTCCTTGACTGGAACCAATGTGTTTTGCCAAGGCCACGGCTTTGGAGTGATATTGCGGAGTGCCGACCAGTTACCGTGCAGTGTGGCAATACAGAATGTTATTGTGTGGGCCCTGGGGAAGGAAGGGCCTCGCGGAGCTTCCAGTCGTTCAACATCCAACATCTCCACATGCCTTGTAGCTTGTAAGTTAGTTGTTTAACATACGTTCAGGGCTTTCCTATCCCCAGCATTTTAGATGAGGCGCTGGGAGAAGTGAGCATGTGGGTCTGGAATAGGGTGACCAGATGTCCCTATTTTATAGGGACAGTCCCAATATTTGGGGCTTTTTCTTCTATAGGTGCCTATTACCCCCACTCACACACACCCTCTGTCCCAATTTTTCACACTTGCTATCTAGTCACCCTAGTCTGGAATGCGCTTTCCTTTCTGCAGTCCCAGCCTCTTCCGGCAGCTGTTGAATCCATGGGTTCTGGGTGTGCACAGGACAACTTCAGAGGCCGCTGGTTTTCACACCAAGCTAGTAAAGAGTGGAATTAGTGTCTTGTCCATCTGACCCCATTCTGACATCGAACAAGAGGAACTAAGTGCACTTAGCAGGACACCAGCTCCTGCCAACCCTAAATCAATAATAGGTGTGTCTGGCTTTTAGAGACTTAGATCCTTTCTTTTCATCTCCTTTTCTGCTATCAGCACACACTTTATTTTTTTTCTCCTAGGAAACTTTCCCACTCTACCTTCCAACTGGACCTGGGCAGCATCCCCTCTGCCAAGACTGCAGCTCGAGTAGGAGATGATAAGAAATCTTTGCCGAGCCGGGTTCTTCAGCCCAATCTCCCTGCCTGTCCCCTTGTTATTAGCACTTACGCAGCCTTCTTTATCTTCAAAGTGCCTTACGAATGATTATTTATCTTCAAAGTGCCTTACGAATATTCGTTAATCCTCTCCAAGCCCTGCGGTGGTAGGTGAGCAAGGACGGCTATCCCCATTTTACACACCTGCCAAGGTTTGTGCCTGTTTTGTGACCTCAGGGACAAAGGTGGTCTCCCCGATTGCTAGCCATGAGGTGCTGTTTTCTGTTCTGGAAGGGTAGGGGTTGCTTTATTTCCAGTGCTCGGTCAGCTGGATTGTTCCTACCTCAGCTGCATGATTTCAGAGTCCCACGTGGACTGTATGCAGATTAACATGAAAAGAAGGGGGAAAAAATAAAGAACAAAACCAGGACTCTAATGCTCTTAAAGGCTTTCAATAGCTGCCACTTCAAGGGATGAACAATGCACCTTGGTGTATTTCCTCCCTCACTCCATCCCACTTCGTCCTTATCCTCTTCAGCCATTCATACTGCTCGGCCTGATTGTTCTGAGTTTGCCTCCAGTATGGAGCCCTGAGATGTTCCACTGTCCCAGCCTTTCACAGTTCAGTTATTATCTTACTGCCTAGTAAGTGCTCCTTTAGCTGCTCCTTGCTAGGAGCCGTGGTGACGTCCAGTGGACATGATGCTGTGTGCAGTCTGTGTGGGCAGCACGTGTGGCCATGGGTAACCTCAGGAGATCCAGAGCTCAAGTTCAGGTCAACACCAGGCCTTGCTGAACTATCTTAGGAAGAATCTAAACCAGATATCTCTGCCTTACTAGAATGGGTAGCTGAGGGATGTGGTCCTTGGGCAGAAGAATCTGAACTAAGTATCTGTACTCAGTTGGAATGAGCACTAGGGATCATACTGGGGTAGAAGATCCTGAAGTCTGCATTTATATGGACACACATCTGGGACAGACTGCAGCCCCTGGGTGGAAGAGAAGAAAAGGGATTCTATTTCCATGCATGCATGGACAGGAGCCCACTCTAGGTAAGATGAGCATCTAAATCCAGTTGGAATAGGCTTTTTCGATGCCTTTCTCAGCATCCCTAGAGCAGAGAGGCAGAATCCCCGCATTACTCAGTTACTGGAGTCAGAAGGAAGAGTGGAATGCTAAAAGCTCAACCTCCCAGCCTCTCACCTGTCCTCAAAGAGCTTGGGAAGAGAGCTGGGCAACATTTTATTGTACAAACCATTTTTTCACCAAAAAATGCAGGTTTGGGTCAACTGAAACAATGTTAGAATTTGAGTAGCTTTGACAAATTGTTTCAGTCAAATAAAAATGTGGAAATGTCAAAATTGGTTCATTTTGGTACTTCCAAAACTGAAAGTTTTGGCTTTTCATTTCGTAAAGACCTTTTGTTTGGGGATTTCACTTGATTATTCATTTTTGCTCTCTTCAATCCGAACGAATTTTAAATCCCACCTGCAGCAAGGTCCATGAGCAAGAAACACCTCCCAGGGCAAGCCTCAGTGCCTCTCACAAGTGGTCCTTGTGCCCTGGCTGCAGGATCTGAGGCAACGGGTCTCTGGAGGGTTCTGATAGCAGACAGCTAGCGAGTTACAGCTGCCTTTGCCTGTGCATTGTGCTTATCCCTTTGGTAAACGTGAGTTCAGAGAGTGAGATTTTTGTGTGTGTGTGCTTGCATGAAATGCAAATCAATAGATGTTGTATTCACATTCTAACAAGATGTCAAGGAGAAAAGGGTAGCCTTTCATTCAGAGAGAGACAGAGACACAAACACACACAGGGAGAAGAGAGAGACAGGGAAGAGGGGACAGAAAAAAGGGAGGGGGAAGAGAGATGGAGAGGAGCACAGGAAGTGCGGGGAGGGAGTGTAAGATATGCAGCGTGTCTCCTGGCTGCAGAGCGGCTCATCACAGGTCTGCTGGACCATGCGAGCTGTTATGACTTAAGGCGTGCAAGGTGCTGCCCAAATGCAGAGACAGACACATGGCTTTTACCCAGAGGAGCCTCAAAAGCCAAAGCCAAAGCCCAAGTGTAGGGTTGGTCAGGACGGGATGGAGAAGCTGAGCTACTAGGGGTGGGGCAATAGGCACACAGGGTTTACTTCCATTAGGTAGAAGGTCAGTGTGCTAAATTCCCCTTCCCTGTGACCCCCTCCACCATTCAGCTCCTATGTCTTCCCACATTGCAGTCCTTGGCGGCCGTGCAACTCCGCTCCACAATTACAGAGCCATGCACTCCCTGGATGAATGAAGGGGACCCATAATAGTTATTTCAGGACTTGACTTATAGGCTTTGCAGGACACAGGAGAGACTGAATATCACTGACAATCTGGGAATTCAGGAAAACGATATGTCCTTAAGTTCTCCCTAGCTTGAAGCACATGGGGTTGCGGGGGTGTCCCGCATGATGGGAAACTGGAGAATACCTATGTTAGAGCCATGGACGGTGTCATAAATATAAAGGGAAGGGTAAACACCTTTAAATCCCTCCTGGCCAGAGGAAAAACCCTTTCACCTGTAAAGGATTACGAAGCTAAGATAACCTCACTGGCACCTGACCAAAATGACCAATGAGGAGACAAGATACTTTCAAAAGCTGGAGGGGGTGGAAACAAAGGGTCTGGGTCTGTCTGTGTGATGCTTTTGCCGGGACCAGAGCAGGAATGCAGGTCAGAACTCCTGTAAAGAGTTAGTAAGCAATCTAGTTAGATATGTGTCAGATTCTGTTTTGTTTAAATGGCTGATAAAATAAGTTGTGCTGAATGGAATGTATATTCCTGGTTTTGGGTCTTTTTGAAACTTAAGGTTTTGCCTGGAGGGATTCTCTATGTTTTGAATCTGATTACCCTGTAAGGTATTTACCATCCTGATTTTACAGAGGTGATCCTTTTACTTTTTCTTTCTTTTAAGAATCTGATTGCTTTTTCATTGTTCTTAAGATCCAAGGGTTTGGGTCTGTGTTCACCGATGCAAATTGGTGAGGATTTTTATCAAGCCTTCTCCAGGAAAGGGGGTGTAGGGCTTGAGGGGATTTTGGGGGGAAAAACGTTTACAAGTTGGCTCTTTCCCTGTTCTTTGTGTAACACTTTGGTGGTGGCAGTTTTGAACCTAAGCTGGTAAGAATAAGCTTAGGGGGTTTTTCATGCAGGTCCCCACATCTGTACCCTAGAGTTCAGAGTGGGGAAGGAACCTTCACAGACGGGCACTGAGAAATCAACATTAACAATCCACAACATAACAAACATGGGTGAGGAGGAGCACCACAGGGCAAAGCCAGGGCCGGATTAACTCTCCTGTGGGCCCAGGGCTATTAGATTTTGTGGGTCCCCTTGGGTTTGGAGTGGGGGAGTGGGCTTAGGGCTGAGGCATGGGGTTGGGTTGCAAGCGAGAGAGTGGGGTGCAGGCTCCGGCCGGGACACACTTACCTCGGGCAGCTCCTGGTCAGCGGCACAGCAGGGCTAAGGATCCCTGCCTGCTCTGGCTCTGTGCTGCTCTGCTCCCCGAGGTGGCCGGCATGTCCATCCCCTAGGCAGAAGGGTCAGGCTGCTCTGTGTGGTGCATACTGCCTGTGGCGGCAGGTGCCCCAGGCGCCACCCCCGCTGCTCCCACTGGCCACGGTACCTGGCCAATGGGAGCTGCGGAGCTGGCGCTGGGGGCTGGGGCAGCATGCAGAGATTCCCTGAATGCCCCTCACCTAGGAGGCCGCAACTCCAGGCCCTGGTGGGGGAGGGCACCGAGGCTCAGGAACTGGTGAAAAAAATCAGTGGGCCTCATTTGACCTGCAAGGCCCCCCTTACTCCGAGGCCCTGGGCTGCAGCCCCTAAAGCCCCTGCATTAATCCAGCCCTGGGCAAAGCGGCTGGCAGGGTAGTGTCTTCCTGCTGGACCTACTCACACTATGCTAGTGTTGTGATAGGGTCCTGCTTAGATATGCTCATGAAAAAACCTCCCAGCCCGGGGCATCAGTTGGACCAGACCTTCAGCCTGAAAGCATGGGCCTCTTCCACTTAACCGAAACATATTACCTGGTAGCAGTTGTAGGCTGTTGTCCTCCATGTGGAGCGTCCATTACAAGGGGAAAGCATACTTAGCCAGCATGTTACATGTTCCCTGTTTAGATCCCTAGTTCCTCCTCAACCATCTGATTTCACCCCATTATCATGACGTCTTAGGTGCTACCACAATGCACACGCTATAAGCTGCAGTCGTAGACCAGGACCCTATTGTGCTAGGTACTATAGACACACACAACCATTCTCTGATGCTAGGGGAGTGACACAAACTAGCAAAAGGATCAAGGCAAAGTCCTATTGCTTTGCACACAATCCACGCCCAGAACACCAAGTCTCTTATCTCTCTAAAGTGTCTGTTTTCTGTAGTCTTGTACCGATATTAATGCTTTTTGGATGTCTTTTTTTTCCCTGTAATTTTTTGCTCTGAAAGAGGGGTGGGGAGGTGGAATGTCTTTTTTCTCTGAAGGCTTAAGATAGTGTATTATTTACCCAAGTGACTAGACTGGTCCCACTAATAAATTTGCATTGAGGCAGCTTGAAAAGAACACCCTAAAACGCACATCTAAAAATCATGTTTAAATGCACCCAGCATACCATAATGTTTTCTTTCAGAGCTGGTGCTGCCTGTCAAATTTAAGTATGCAGTCTGGAGTCTCTTTATTTAATGTAAAAAAACCCAAACAACCCTTTCCCCACATCTCCAAGAAAAGCTCTTCTTGTGAAATACATATTTATGTCTTTTCTTTTCCCCCCCTTTTTTGAAAACAACAATTGGAGCGCCTTGCATACTGTAATGGATTTAGCTTCTTAATTTCTCAAGAGCTAGATCACAGTTGTTGTTCCCATTTTACTGATTCAGAAACTGAAGCACAGGGAGATTTAAGGGACTTGCCTGAGGCCACACAGGAAGTCTTTTGCAGAGTCGGGAATAGATTTCTAGTTTAGGGCCGTAACCGTTTTGAAGCACATTCTAGTTCTGTCCTCTGCATGTGGATTAAGGCAGTGTGCAGAGGTGTGTATGGCTGTGTGCATTAGAAATGTATTAAAAATCCTTTAAAAAGTAGTTAACTGAGAAAAGAGAAAATTATTTTTATTAGATGATTAATACCTCCAGGGTTTTTCGGAGGGTGGGGGGCAGTTGGGAGGGCATAGGGTCTTTTGGAATTCATCATATAATTTTGTCCTTTACTTCCTTCTGAAAGACATCAACAAAGAAGGGCTGGAAGCACTGTTTATGATTAAGGTTGCCTGACATTTCCCATTACAAGACCCTGTTTTCAATTGCTTATAATTTTGCCATACTTTAACTGCTTGGCCTGAAGTTTTCCATGGTGGGTGTTTGTGTCAGGCTGAATTTTTTGGGAAATTTTCAGGTGAGATGGTTCAACTGTTTCTGAGGCTATGGAAAACTGTTGTTTTGCCCATGTTTAAAAAAAAATCTTGAGACCTTTCTCTTTGAAATGCTCTAGTGTCCCCATGCTTCAAAACAGGAGCTTGAAATTTGGTTGGAGGGGGTGGAGGGTGGCCTTTGCATCAGGGATGTGCCTTTGCCATTCCCTTGAAAATCTGCCCAAATCTGCCCAAATTATAAGACTTTGAATTTGCAAAATTGCAACAGTTTGCACATGCTAGCATTTAGCAGATAAAACCACTGAAGATTCCACCTTCACTGAGCATGCTCGAGTCTCTCATAGCTTCTTGTGGTGACTAGAGCATGTTTGCACTATTCACTGAGCGACTAAACACGCTCCAGCCCAGGGCCCAGCAGGACTTTCCCTGGAACAGCTGCTCCAGGTAGGGGCAGGGCACCAGAATGGAGAGCCGGGATCCTGTCTCTGATATGCTATCAGTGACACCCGCCACCTCCTGTAGCTGGCACCCAGACAGTGTGGAGGAAGACGCCATGTGATTCGAATGCAGAGGGGGCAGCAGCTGGATGCGGGGGAAGAGAAAGCCTGCTGAGACCAAGACTGGCTGGCAGTTGGACGCGGGGAGACTGGTTGCCCAAGAAGACTGTGAACCAGTAGGAAGGGCAGGTTGGTACTGATTCGGCAGGGAGGCTGAGACTGGAAGCCAGTGAGGGAAATGGGGGAGGCATTGAGATCAGATGAGGAGCTGGGGAGGGGAGACTTGGACTGAGTGGACAAGGAGCTGGGTTATGGGGGAGAGACAAATCAGATGAGGAACCAGGACTAGCTGGGCAAGCAGACTTTGGAGAAGGAGTTGGGGTGGAAGGGTGGGAACTGGGGCAGGCTGGGCAAGGAGACTCGGACTGTGTGTGGGGAGGTGGAAAACTAGCGGGACTCCAGGGGCGTGAATAGCAGTGCACACCAAAGTGCTGTGCTGTGACTCCCCTGTGTGGATGGTGTGGCTCGAACTAAAAGGTTCCTAATTTGCATTTCCATAGTCCTCTTCAAATGGGATGTCAGTAACATGAAGTAGGGACCTTTTAGTTTGTGCCTGGGAGCATCCACGTGTGACGTGACAGCACAATACTTGGATGCATCTGCTATTCACCCCCCACACACACCCCTATCCAAACTGTGGGGCAATGTAGACATCCTGAGAGTTGGGAGAGACTGGGATTCAGACAGTGAGCCCAGAGCAGGAGAGTAGGCCTGGCTGGGCAAGGAGACTTGGACTGGAATGAGAAACCTGGGGAGTGGAGACTGGGTCTGAGAATGGGACTGGCACAAGGAGCCAGGGGCAGGGAAGAGACAGGACCACAACAAACAGCACGTGATCACGTAATTCAAGGCAGTATTGTAATGAATATGCACGGGGTGGCCAAATCGTTTCCCCTCATCTTTCCTATCTTTTTTTTTTCTCCCACTTGTTTTACACCCACTTGTTGAATGTTGTTGCACAAACAACCTTACCTCTGGCACTTCCTAACATTGGAGTGCTTGGCCTTGCAATCTGAATCATGTTCGTTTTGTGGTGGTCTCCAGCCATTAGAGCAGGGCAGGGACTTAGAACCCAGGGTGGCAGAGTCTTATGTCTAGTTCCGAGGGAGAATCTTGTCAAGCGTCTAGAACAGTAGAGCCCTGCAGTGCGACTGAGATCCCCTGCATCCTGCAGGACCCGCTTCCGTAATAGCAGGAGGAGGATTCAATAGTCCTGCACAGGGCTCTATAAAGCAGTGGACTGGGAGTGAGGTCTCCTGGGGTCTATTCCCAGCTCTGCCACCAACTCATTCTCTGACTTGGGGCAATTCCCTTAACCCCTTAGTTCACTTCTCCATCTGTACAATGGGAATCCTAATGCTTATCCACCTCACAGCGAGTATTGTAAGGGTTCGTTCTCATGTTAGTACGGTGCTTTGCTATGGTGAAGTGTTATAGTGGTGGTGTTATGGGCTCCATTTGGGTCCTCCTTGCCCGATTCTTCAAACAGCCAGAGGGGGTGCATGGAGAGGAGACAGATATTCCTCCTCTCCACTGGCAGCCTGACCTCCTTCCTTAGCTCTATCTGCTGCAAACTCAGCCTTGCCAGCATGGTGCCTAACCTGGATCCATCCAGGACAGAACAATATTCTGCAATGTGAGAGTTGAGCAACTTATCCATCCATCTTGTGTCTTCTCTATGTTGATAAACCACTTGCATACGTGAGTTTGAACCTTGCCTATCTGCAGGAAGCAGGCAGCAGGGCAAGAATCTCAGCTGTCGTATGTGGGGGAAGGGGTTGTTGCCTTTTTTCAAAGTGAGTTTAGTCTGGTGAAAGGTGAGGCATCGACAGCCCTGGAGACTGAAGTCTTCTGTTTGCCCATGGAAACAGTAATGCAAGATACTCTCTGTGCATTATTAATTGTTTGTATTACAATAGCAAACATCATTCTGGGATGTATTCGCAGGAGTATTGTAAGCGAGACACGAGAAGTAATTCTTCCGCTCCACTCTGCACTGATAAAGCCTCAGCTGGAGTATTGTGTCCAGTTCTTGGTGCCACATTTGGGGAAAGAGGTGGGCAAATTGGAGAAAGTCCAGAGAAAAGCAACAAAAAATTATTAAAGGTCTAGGAAACATGACCTATGAGGAAAGATTGAAAAAATTGGGTTTGTTCAGTCTGGAGAAGAGAAGACTGAGAGGGGAATGATAACAGGTTTCAAGTACATAAAAGGTTGTTACAAGGAGAATGGATAGGACAAGAAGCAATGGGCTTAAATTGCAGCAAGGGTGGTTTAGGTTGGACATTAGGAAAAACTTCCTAACTGTCAGGGTGGTTACGCACTGGAATAAATTGCCCAGGGAGGTTGTGGAATTTCCGTCATTGGAGGTTTTTAAGAGCAGGTTAGACCAACACCTGTCAGGGATGGTCTAGATAATACTGAGTGCAGGAGACTGGACTAGATGACCTTTCAAGGTCCCTTCCAGTCCTACGATTCTATGATTCTTTTAAAAGACGCCCAGGTGCTAAAATGTGGGGCTGCTCAATCCGCCTCCCTTGGCAGCTGGCAGAGCTGCTGGGTTATAAAGCTCTAGCTCTGGGGGCTCTCAGCATTCCGTGCCTGACCCTGAGAAGCCCCCAGGTGCGTGTACCTTGCAGTGGAAACCCTACCGCGATTGTAACGGTCGTGGCTGAAACGGAGGGTGAAGGGGAGCGAGGCGGACAGATGGGAGGCAACAGGCATGCTCTAGATTCTAACTCATTCAGCAGCTTTGGAATGGCTGCAACAAGTTATAATCCCCAAGCAATCTAATCTGATGAACCGTTCCCCAGCCCTTTTGCATGAAGGACAGCTCAGAGCCTTGACCGAGAACTAGCCCAGGGAGCGTCGGTGGCACTGTGCGCACTCCTTTCCCCTAGTGCGGTGCTGCTGGCAGCAGATCAGTCTCCCCTGCCCTGCCATTGTGCCAGTCCCACAGAGCCCCCTCCAGGACCCAGGGGCACACGTGGGAGGTGCACCCAGGGGGCAGCTGGCAGCAGTGAGCTCCACAGAGTGGAACCTCTAGAAGAAGCGGGTGATTGTGTGTCACTCAGGAGGCTCGAACCAATGAGTGCCTGGTAGGAGGTCTGCTCTCCCCACTGCACAGACTAGTGCTGGTGTTTCTTCTGCTAGTTGTGTGTATGTGCAGGGAAAAATCAGAGACACTGCCTGCCTGTTCCCATCTCTCTCTCTTTCTCTCTCTCTCTCTCCAGCTCACTAACTCACTCTCCCTCCCTCTGCAAACACTGGATTTAAACCTGCTCAGAATTCAGCACAGAGGAAACAGCGGAAGCAGCAAGCCAAGCAGCCTCCAGACTCCCGCAGCTCCAAGATGTACCATCCTGCCTGTTGGATCGTCTTCACAGCCACAACCGCCCTGCTCTTCATCCCAGGTACAGCCGGCAATTGTTTTTTTTTTCCCCTCTCTCTGTCCGTCTAAGGGATGCATGGATCTTAGACCAGAGGGAGGGAGAACGAAACGGTATGTGCATCACACACACACACACAGGAGTTGCTTTGCAGCAGAGTGCTTTTAGCAGCCACTGTGAGCTGGGTTCAAAGATCTATGCCTAGGCTGCTGCCTCCCAAGTGAGTGCTGAGCTGGCAGAGAGACCGGCTGCTGTCCGAACAGCGTGGGGAGAAGAGGCTCTTGCATGCGCAGGAATTAGCTGAATGGTATTTCCAGGCACAGTGATGCTCCGGAGAAGTCTCTCAGTAACACACACACACTTTCTCTCTCTCTCTCTCCCCCCTTATTACATGCCCAGTGAATGGGGGAGCCTTTTCCTTCAAAGTTCAGTGCCCTCCATCTCCATTTCATTCCCAAAGCACCTGCTTCCCCTCTCATATTATGGGAGACTCAGCCCCCAATCCTGCATCGTCTTGTTTTCTCCTTCCCTCCCTGGGGCTCGCTTCCCCACGCTGACACCCATTGCCACTGTTCCCCGGTTTGGGCAATCAGTCTGCGGCAAGAGGCACGGATGCTGCAACCGTAGCAAGCTGAGCAGGTGTAGACTTCCCTAAAGCCTTAATGCAACACTGAGAATGACGGACTGTCCTCCTTGCGACACTCGCCGGGAGCTTAGCATCAGGGCTCAGGGTGTTGGACACGCCAGTTGTAATAGGGTTTATGGTAATTTGCCTCTGGAGAGCCACTCCGGGCTGAAACTTGACAGACGAGGTCTCAGCGTGGGCACCGAAACACAATCCAGCATATGCCACCCCACTGGCCATATGGGAGGGATAACCCTGACAAAGAAGGGCAGGGGAATGGTACAAGCGACAGAAGTTGATGATGGTTTGTGTTTTTAGGCTGAGATCTGCCCAGCTGCCTAAGAGATTTGGACACCCAGTTCCTGTTAAAATGAATGGGAATTGAATGTCCTAATCCCATCCTGGGTCTGTAATCCAAATGTCTCTCCTTGGTCATGGCTGTGATTTACATTAGCATGGGGAAGGCGGGGGGACAGGGTAGATCTCTGTGTTTAAATAGCTTGTCAGTGTGCAATTTTATTTTTTTCACAGGGGTTGTGTGGGTGGGTGGGCAGGGAGGCAGGCTTGGGAAGTGTTAGATCTCCTACACCAAAAAAATACCTCTTGGGGCAGAATCAGTGGGGCATGAGCTATGAGGCTAATGCCACATACTGCTGGACCGGCCATAGGTCAATCAGAATAGCAGCCCCAACTTCGAGACAGAGCCCAACATCTGATACCTATCGACAGAAACCTCTGTGAAGTTTGCTCCTAAGCAGAGGACATGTTGGTCACTTCTTAGTGGGTACTGCCGTCGGGGAGGCCTTCTGCTCAAAGATGAGTCACACACTGTTCCTAGCTTGGCTAGTTCAGAGCTGTTATGCAGGATTAGTTGCCACAATATTTTAAAAATCTTTGCCCAAGCCTGTGCCAATGTCCTAGACCAGTGGTTCTCAAATGTTTGTTCTGGTGACCCCTTCCAGATAGCAAGCCTTGGCGTGTGACCCCCCCCCGTCCCCCACTGATAAATTGAAAACAGCTTTTTATATATTTAACACCATTGTAAAGGCTGGCAGCAAAGCGGGGTTTGGGGTGACGGCTGACTGCTCGTGACCGCCCGTGTAATAACCTCGTGACCCCCTGAGGGGTCCCGACCCCCAGTTTGAGAAAAAGAGGTGCAATTGTAACTTTGCAAAGAGAGGCTCTTAGGAGCCTGGGTGGGGCAGCGCTCGGGGCGTGTGAACTTCAAAGCTCCTCTGCATTCAAGGGGGTTTTTTCCTGGAAAACTTCTTGAACTCACGTTTTTCGAGTTTTTCGAGGGAAAGACAGGGCCCCTTTTTAGGAGTGAGGGTGGCTTGCATCTAAAAAGCTCTACTGAAGAATTGGCCGCTTTTAGAGTCCCAGAGTTGAAGGCCATAAGGGGCCATCAGATCATATAGTTCAGTGGTTCTCAAACTTTTGTATTGGTGACCCCTCTCACACTGCAAGCCTATCAGTGCGACCCCCCCCCCCCATAAATTAAAACACATTTTAAAATATTTAACACTATTATAAATGCTGGAGGCAAAGCAGGGTTTGGGGGTGGAGGCTGACCGCTTGCAACCCCCCCACCTAATAACCCTGCAAACCCCTGAAGGGTCACGACCCCCAGTTTGGGAACCCCTCATCTAGTCTGACTTGTGTATCGCAGGCCACCAGCACCATCCGGCACCTGTATGCTAAACCCGACGGTAATGAGACCCACAGGAGACGAGACTGTTATGTGCCACAGGCGGAGATGTGAAAGTGCCCCATTTAATTGCAAATTGACAGGTGTGGAATTGCTGCGGGTGAAATGTTGGTGGGAGGTTCTGGGAATTCTCAGTGGTGAGTTGCGGGGGTCTAGTAAAGGTGCCCACCAAAGCCAGGCAGAGCTGTGCCCTGCTGTACTTGGGAATTGCAGCTCTGATGCTGTGCAGTGCTCTGAGGGTCCTGGGCCCCTGCTATCCTAATGATGGATGGGTCTGATCCAACTTTCAGGCTGTGGCATAGCTATCTGTAATGAGGAGAGCCGAAAGCCTGGGGGCCAGTACTCCAAACTTGGTTCTGGTTCTGGAGCGGAACTTTGAAGCTCTAGCCTGTCGTTTGCATTCTGATGAGATGCCAGTCTGCTCTAACCTGACTTTCCTGTGGTCTGAACCAGACTATAGGAATTTGCCATACTGAACCAATCACTGCTCCATCACATCCAGAAACCTGCCTCCGACATTAATCGACAATGACTGATACTTCAGAAGAAGTCAAATACCCTCCCTTTAATACACCTGGCTAGCCATGTAATGCTGTGCACAGACGAAGAGTTTCCTTCCTGACCTCTGCAGTGATCAGTTAATGGCCTGAAGCATGACATTTGAAGATCTTTATTTACATAATTACAACTGATATCAATACTATCCAGCTTTTGTAAACCCAGCAACAGTATTTGGGTCACATTCTGATTTCAGCGATGCTGGAATAACTCAATTAACTTCCGTTGAGTCCCGCTAACTGGAGCCCAGCATAGCTGAGATTAGAATCCAGCCTGCTGACCCCAGGCACCTGTTCCACAGTGTTGTTTAGGAGTGTCAATTATTTGGGGAGCCTGATACCTCATGCTTTATGCATGTGAAACTCCCACGGGCTATTCAGAAGCAGGTCTCGAGCTTAAACTGCTTCCCCTCGAACTTTATGCTAATCCTGCAGGGTGCCTCGTGTGAGGTGTGAGAAGAGAACTTGCTCAGAAGGTATAATTAAAGTGAAGGGAAACATCACAACTTGAAGGCTCCTGCAGAAAATAGCATTGCAAAGTTATTATTAGCCATAATGGCTTATTTGCAGGTTTTCTCTCTCTCTCACTCACTCATTCTCTCCCGTCTGTTCTTTTCTGTATCTTCTGTTTGGAAAGATGTGTTTCTCCCAGAGGGGCTCATGTCGTCTCGTTACCAATTTACTCTTGTGGAGTCTAAAGACACGAAAGGTTAATGCAATAATGAAACCTTGACCCCTCCGGTCACAAATAGCGCCTTACTCTGCAGCTTTTCATTTCTTGGTAAGACACGTTTCCATCTCGGAATAATGTCTAAGGCTAATGCTGTTGTCTCCTGGTGCCTTTAGGGAACGGGGTCGGTGGCCATAAATTGCTTTCCGAGGCAGAATCTCTCTGATGGGAAGGACAATGAAGATTTTTAACGAGCCTGGAGCCGCAAGACAGGGAGGTGGTGGGTGGGAAACTTAATTGTGAAGCCAACAGCAAGTGCTTCAAACTGCAGGGGCATCTCTGGGCACTGAGTTATGATTTGAAGTGGCGGGGGATGTTGTGGGTCAGATAAAGAAATTGGGGGTGGTTTGAGGGAGGAGGGGTGAGGTATCCTGAGTTACTCTGCATGGCCCATGGTGTGATGTGGGAGCTCCATCGGTGACCAAGACGTTCTATGCATGTGTTGGAGTTTCCATTGGCATTGATATTTGCTTTATCCATAGGGACGCGTGTTCACTGCCCTTGCAGTTTGAGTTGTTCTCATGGAAGCTGGGTTAGTCACTTCTTTCCAGGCTGGGGTTTGAAGAGGAGTCCCTCCGATGGTCACCTATTGACCCTCAGGGTCAGAGGTCTTGTTAGAGGTTCAGGGCCAAGCTGTGTCCCGATGGAGAGGAGCGTATCTCTCCTGAAGTCAGTAGAATTACTCTGAACTTACCCACTAGTGTAACTGTGAATGGTGTTTCATGTACGCTGGTGTAAATCAGGAGCGACGCCACTAAAGGCAATGGTGCTACGCCGGTGTAAAACTGGAGTGAGACCAGAGTTAGGCCATTCATTGTCAGTCTTTTGTAAAGACTGCACTCAGGGACAGATCCTCAACTGGGGTAAATCTGTATAGCTCCACTGCATGCAATCCCAATAGCCAATCTGGGACAGGAGAGTTTAGAGGTGGCTGAGGCAGTGGCTACCCACTGCCAATAAAATCGGGCCACATGACAGTTTCATGCCTTGGCGTGGTTAGCCTGTAATGTCATTGCATAGCAAGGCGATGCCATCCCACATTATCACGGTGAGATGCTGCTCTGCCGCTGAGACACCTGGGAGACTCCCCTCCATTAGGCTTGTTAGAGTGTGGGATGAACCAGCGGAGCCTGGGTCTGTCCTGGGAATGAGGAGACAAGCTGAGTCATGTCGAGCCCCCTCCTTCCTGACACAGAATCCAGGCAGAAGATCCAGAATCCAGCAGGGGCTCCGTAGGAACAGGCTGAGTCGACCGCCAGCTGGAGTGCTGTGCACAAGGAGTTGTTGCTGAAATAGCATGAGAATTCTGTGGTCTCTCCCCACCAGGCCACCCTGAGCTACTCTACTTTGGCTCTGGGGCTGGGGGTAGTCTGGGAATGAAAGGAGCCCGCTGGGCTAGACCAAGTGGGGAAACAGCTGCGGCTTTTTGAGAGGAGGAGACAGTTCTGTGTCCAGGAGGGCTGCTGAGCTGGGTGGGGTGAACAGAGCAATGACCGGGGGGGTTGGGGAGGAATGCTGCAAATCTCGTCTTTGCCTGGGCTCCCACAGCCCAAAGGCCCAGCTCAACAAGGGAGCCCAACACAACAGCCCTATTCAAACTAGGTTCCTTATCTTCCATCTCCAACCTCAGTACTTCCATTTGTGGAGCGATGATACTTTGCCAGGGGAGTCACTGGACTGCTGGCCCCCAAGCTTCCCTGCAAAATCCGCCCTGAAACCCTAATGTCTGATCCTTGTAGGAAAGCCTGTCAGCTGAGCACTGGCTCCCTTGGTTAATGAATGGCAGGGGGTGGAATAGAAGGGCCTCTCTGGTCCTGTATTTCCTGCTGCCAAAACATGGTGCTTTGGAACTGAGCAGCTATTACTTAGCTCTCATGGCTGGCTATAAATTTTCCTTTCTTGCTTGTGTCCCTGTTTTGCCCGCCAGCTCCTCATCTCTGCCCCATAATTCCCTCGCAAATACTCGGTACTGGAATGCTTTTAATCTCCAGAGTCTTCCTTGGGCAATTCATTCTGCCTCACGGCTCTTCCCTCTCCCACCTCTCAGGTAGGAAAGTGTCATCTCCATTTTGCAGGTGATTGAGGTCCACAAGGTGCAGCTCATCCCCTCCCCTGGTGACATCTGTTAGCATGATCTCTGGGCAAAGAAATCTCTGCGAGGGTCCTCTCAGGGAATTCCCCATCTGCTGCTGCCACTGCCCATAAATCCATCCCAGCAGACCCCAAGGAATCCATGTAGAAGCCTGCTACCACTGCAATGGCTTACCCCCCCAGGAAGCTCCACCTTTTGCTCCGGGGATTGGCTCCTGCTTCCCTTTGCTTCCTGCCACCAGTTGAACTAGGTCGGCGACCCACCTGGTCCCTCCGCTGTTTCTGCTCTGTTATCTGCAGTTGGAACCCTTTAGTTCCCAAATGCCACCCAGAATCATTTAGAGTGGCTATGGCCGTGCTTCAAAGGAGGTGCTGTAGCCACCATGAGGAGAATCGCAGGGTGCGTCTAAGCCCCAAAGCTCCCATTGTATAGCACTGTTCATTGTACCTGGTGGCCAGAGCCCCAGTAAATGGCTTTGAGACTGGCTTGTTGATGAGGGACTGTAGCAACCGTTGTGTTCCAGCACCCCGGGAGGTGACTCCTGCTTCAGAGCTGGTTGAAATTTTTCATGGGAAACCTTTTTTTCCCCCCCTGAAAAATGCAGGTTCAGGTTGAACAAAATGATTTGTGAACTTCAGTGAATTGTATCGGTCAAAAAAAGAAAAAGAATGGAAATATCAAACGGGTTCATTTCAGTATTTCCTGAACAAAACATTTTGGCTTTTCATTATGGAAAAATGTTTCATTTTGGAATATCCCTCGAATTTTTTTTTAAAAAAAACACAAAACAGCTTTTCGAAATCTTCACAACTGACATGAATCCAAACATTTTTTGACTTTTCGGTTTGCAGCAAATTTGAAAACATTTTCCTTTTATGTTGGCCTGAAACATTGTTTTTAACCTGTCCTTGAACAGAATATTGAATTATTCAGACAGCCCTATCTTGCTTCTCCTGTCCCTAATGCTGTCCTTGTAAAACAGCTCATGCCCCTCTTAAATGGGGCCCACATTCACCAATAACCTTTGTGTCCCTGACGCCAATCCCCTTTTTCTGTCTCGCTATCCCCCTCCCGCTCTCTAGTGTCCTGGTTAGTTTGTGCTACAGGGCCACAGAGGCCCTTCTATTCCATCCACTTCTGCTTACTGGGTAGAATCAGAGCTGCTTTCCTATGTGTCA
This sequence comes from Lepidochelys olivacea, assembly GCF_965140295.1. NCBI lineage: Eukaryota > Metazoa > Chordata > Testudines > Cheloniidae > Lepidochelys > Lepidochelys olivacea. The sequence continues at coordinate 11,555,006 of NC_140432.1, read as the reverse complement.
CGGGCTGAGTACCACTTGACTGCAAAGGAAGGTTTTGCTTTAGCTCAAGTGGCTGGGGCAGGCACTGGGAGGGCGGCAGGATCAGAGTTCTCGTCCTGCTGTCACCGTGGGGATGTGAGGCGCACTGACAGCCATGGCCGTGGATTTGTTACAATACTTCCCTTCCTCTCAGGGATTAATTAGTTGTTGGTGCGATGCTTTGAAGCTGCAAAGTGCTAAGGAGAATTATTTTGCTTTGATTTTGTCTCCTCATTTTTTTGAGTGGGGCATTCCCCTGGGTGGCCCATTTCACTTCCGCCGCCCAGGAGCTGTTTTCTGTGCCCGAGGCGCCGTTCTGGATGTGATTGAGTCTGCAATGGCAGCCTGCATGCTACAATCCCCCTCCACGCAGTGCCAGCATGCCAGCCCACAGGCCCTTCTTGTGGCCGGGCTCCTGCCAGCTCAGCCCAGCCGCCCCAGAGCTGAGGATGCTTGACAAGAGTTAGCAAGTCATACAAATGGGCTTGAGCATGGGACTGAAGAACGGACATGGACGCCCGCCTTCCTGGCTGCCTATCATGAGACATAGACGTCAGCACCTCCCAAGGCCAGTCAGCATCCTCCGGGCGGCTGGGAATGCCACAGTTGACACACAAGAATTGTGCGGGTCTGTGTTGCATTCACAGCCTGGCTGAGAATGCCTGATCACATCACACAGCACAGCACCAGCTGGTGCTCCTTGGCCTGACCCACTGAAGACCTCTTAGATTTGCGCTTGTGGGCAGGTAAGCAGAGCCCAGGGATCTGAAAGCAAGAGGCCTCCGCCCAGAGAGGCTGTCCTTCCCATCTGCCTTTCACAGGGATCAGGGAGGTCAGCCAGATTTAGCTCGGAGCCTGGTGTGTCCTGGAGTCAATTGTTTCCCTCCAGGGAGGGCGGGTCCTTTGTGCAGGCACCAGTGCATTCTGTAAGTTCAGTCTCTGCAGAGAGGATTTTGGATTTGATTCTGATGCACAAAACTGTGGGAAAGTGCCCAAGAAAGGGAAAAGAGTCACAGACACAGAGGAATACTTTAAAGGATGGGTCCGAGCCAGCCCTACGCTCCCCCAGCAGCGGTGGCTCCCATTCCATGACTGCGGGACTAGGCTTGGTTCCTCACTCTGGATCTTTGACCTGACACCTGAGGTTGCAACCCCGTGAGGTTGCCCCTACGTCGTGATGGAGGGACAGCCAGGCCAGATTAGAGTGAGTCGCATTGCAGCGTGGTGCATGGAGTCACAGTGCACTGTTGCTAAGCCCACAGTGGGGAGCTGGGCCCAGCACCATGGGACAGGAGCTGCCGCTGCGAGGTGAGTGTGTGGCAGGCTTGCTCTCCAGCCCCATTTGAAATGCGCCACACATATGGCTAACGGCTGCTGGGATGAGGAAGGTAGCGGCAGTCATCCCCTGCCCCTCTATTAGGGTGTTTGTGTAATCCAAGGTCGTAGTTGGGTGTGCAATGTGTAACACAGGGTCTGTTCCTCAGACTGCTAGCTAGCGGGCCAAGGGGAATGGGGTCCTTGTCCAGCAGCCAGGAATCCCTTCTGCGATGCTAGCTGCTATCTTTGAAGGCCTGTCTCTTCTGTTTCTACAACTTGATGGACACCACACTCCTTTTACAGACTCACCTGCATGCTCTGCATGCTCTTTTCCAATACTGCTGATCCATCACGGCTCAATAGGGGCAGCTGACTGCAAAGCATTTCCTGCTTGGGTGCACTGATTTCTTATTTGTATTATCATAGTGCTTAGAAGCCGCAGCCGTGGACCCAGACCCCATTGTTCTAGGCGCTGTATGAACACAGAACAAAAAGACAGACCCTGCCCCAGACAGCTTACAGTTGAAGCATAAGACAAGACAACAGAGGGATACAGCCAGACCAAGGAGGAAACAATGAGACCATAATGGTCAGTATGATAGGTTGTGGTCTGGAATGGTTTGCTTTGGTGTGTCTTGCGTACTGAGAATTCTTCTGCTTGAGTTACCCCTGTGACACTGAAATTTTAAGCTGGAAGTGTTTTTAGTGACTCTTGTTAGAGAAGAACAGTTTTAACCCTTCAGATCCCCACACTCTGCTATCCCAGACCCAGCGCTGCCAACTATCCTAGACAATAAAGAGGCCTTTCAGATTATACCCAGCAGAGAAGGTGCTTAGGAAGGACGGTCTTGTGCTCATGGCAATGGATCAGTTCTAAGGAGAGCCAAGTTCTTTTACCAGCTCTGCCACAGGTGCCCTGTATGATCTTGGGCACGTCATTTAATCTGTCAGTGCCTCAGTCGCACCGCTGGGATAACCACACTTCTCTACTGCGGGGGTGCTGGGACGATGCATTCGTCAGTACGTGTCAGGCACTCCGATGTGATGGTGATGGGGGCAGTGGAAGTAGAGAGGTAGGTAGATGGGGTTTTCTCTGAGAAATGACCCCCTTCGTTGCACCTCTGCTTTGCCTGGGGTCACTAGACAGGACTCAACTGGGCTTTTATCCTTCAGGGTTATTTATCATTATTACCAAACCCATCTGGTGCTGGAGATCATGTGTTTTGGAACGAGGGTGGTGTGTGGCCACTGCCAGCCCTTGCCCTATGCTCTCAGAGAAACACTGGCCCTGTGTACAGCTGGGACACAAACCAGTGAGAGTCTATCCTTACTCGGGGTGCCTGCCTTTGAAATGTGGCATAGAAATAGGAAGCTGGCATTGACTGGGTGAACAATGCCTCTCTCCTTCCCAGGGATGCCCCCTTTCCTCCCCCACATACAGACACTCCCCACTGCAGAGAACCGAGCTGCAAAATCTTTCTCAGGATGGTGCTATGGAGCATGGAGTCGCCTAGGGAACGGAGTGATGTCAGGTCCCTGAAATGGGCTCCCCTCACTCTATCAATCCCTTACTGCTGCAGCTGGGCCCCGTCTACCCCAGCTGAGGATCTGGCCCCGGGATGCTTGACGCCAGCAGTGTCAGAGACAGGAGTTCAAGCTCTGCCTCTGGAGAGTGGTTTTGCTGCCTGTTACTTGGCCTGTCACTCATCTCCGGGAGGGGGGTGGCGCACCAGACTGATGGGGAGCTGCTGATCCCTGAGCCTGGGAATAAATACCTAGAGTGCATTCGTTCCGCTTTAGTGTCATTTCAATATGAGTGAGAGGGACTTCAAGGGATTTTCTATGCTGTCTTAAAGGCTGGGGCTAGTAGTGAATAAGGCACTGCAGACACCAATCCTTCATTGCTCAGCAGCTGTAGGGAAGACGTTTTAGCTGGTCCCAGCCGGGGACCTAGTGCTTAGACCAGCATAACGTAACTGACGCTCTTTGGCTGAGGCATGGGGCCAAGCATAGACGGAGGCTGTAATTCCAACACTGGGTGATTTCTCCCTGCTGGATACGTGATTGATCTCCAGTATGGGGGAGGTTTGAGTTTGCCTTTGAAAAGCCAATCTCAAATCTTTGGTTTCAGAGTAACAGCCGTGTTAGTCTGTGTTCGCAAAAAGAAAAGGAGTACTTGTGGCACCTTAGAGACTAACCAATTTATTTGAGCATAAGCTTTCGTGAGCTACAGCTCACTTCATCGGATGCATACCGTGGAAACTGCAGAAGACATTATATACACAGAGACCATGAAACAATACCTCCTCCCACCCCACTCTCCTGCTGGTAATAGCTTATCTATAGTGATCACTCTCCTTACAATGTGTATGATAATCAAGTTGGGCCATTTCCAGCACAAATCCAGGTTTTCTCACCCCCCCCCCTTTTTTTCCAAAAACCACACACACAAACTCACTCTCCTGCTGGTAATAGCTTATCCAAAGTGACCATTATCCTTACAATGTGTATGAAAATCAAGGTGGACCATTTCCAACACAAATCCAGGTTTTCTCACACACACCCCCAAAACACACACACACAAACTCACTCTCCTGCTGGTAATAGCTTATCCAAAGTGACCACTCTCCCTACAATGTGCATGATAATCAAGGTGGGCCGTTTCCAGCACAGATCCAGGTTTTCTCACTCCCCACCCCCATACACACACAAACTCACTCTCCTGCTGGTTTTTGGAAAAAAAAAGGGGGGGTGAGAAAACCTGGATTTGTGCTGGAAATGGCCCACCTTGATTATCATACACATTGTAAAGAGAGTGGTCACTTTGGATGGGCTATTACCAGCAGGAGAGTGAGTTTGTGGGGGGGGGGGGGGGGGCGGAGGGTGAGAAAATCTGGATTTGTGCTGGAAATGGCCCAACTTGATTATCATACACATTGTAAGGAGAGTGATCACTATAGATAAGCTATTACCAGCAGGAGAGTGGGGTGGGAGGAGGTATTGTTTCATGGTCTCTGTGTATATAATGTCTTCTGCAGTTTCCACAGTATGCATCCGATGAAGTGAGCTGTAGCTCACGAAAGCTTATGCTCAAATAAATTGGTTAGTCTCTAAGGTGCCACAAGTACTCCTTTTCTTTTTTCAAATTTTTGGAGCCAGCCCTGTGCTGCATTTCTGTTGAGCTTGGGGAAGCTAAGGTTCTGAGCCAGCATCATGTGAAACACAGTGGCCTAAATTTTCAGAAGTGACAAATAATTTTCAGTGCCTTCATTTTTGGGGACCCCAACCTGAGACACCTTTCAAAGGCCCTGGCTTCCTCTTTCTGGAAATTAGGCCGCTTTAAGGTGTGGTAAGCCACGCACCCACAGTCACTAGTTATTTTGGGGAAAAAAAGTCAGCTAGTGTTTTTGTGTGATCTCAAACTCACCCCAGGCAAAATTCTCCATCTGAGCGTCACTTCAAGCTTTCAGGGTAGTTTGAATCAGAGTTGGGCAAAAGTTGGGAGAAAAAAGTTGACTCCTTAGCATTTTTAAACAGATTCTCGCAGACTCCATGCCCCTGGTGTGATCACTAGGTGCAAATGCCTCCGTGGATAAATTTTGCTGGTGTGAATCTTTCACCAACTCAGAAGGGGAGATTTTTCAGTGGCATGAAGGGCAGCTTCCCTGGGGACTGAGCACCTTAACTTCTCTGGGTTTGCCTACTTACTTCCAGCAGATTTCAAGCTGGACATATTTTATCCTCCAATATGCAATTTGAAATCTGTGCCGTGCTTGGCTTATGACGCAAGTCCTCCAATCAGGACACGGGAGTGGTGCTACGGGACTGCTGTGACTCATCCTGTGTGCATTTGCAATGGCCTGCAGATTGAGAATTGTGAATAATTTTAAACACACAGCTCTGAAGGGCCAGACACACATGCACGCGCCTAAGGCACAGTCCCCATTGGTACCAGTGGGAGTTCATGCAAAACTGAGAGGGGTAAGATTTGCTGAGTAAAATGATACCTTCTGAATGGATTGCCCAGAGCTAGTTAATCCTTGAGATGAAAGAGTCATCTTGTCTGCTGATGTAAAATAGGCCTAGCTTTGCTAAAGTCAATGGAGGCTAAACAAACTTACTGAGTAGAAAATTTGGTTCAGAGTAGGTGGGTGGGATGAGTGTGCGCGGTGTGAACCCCAAAACACAGGAAGTGCTGAGTTCCGCATAAGTTTCGCACTGAACACATGCACATGCAAATTGCTCTGTGCCGAGTAGGTTCGGCAGCGATGGAGCATTCATCCTCCTTTCTTTTGACTCGATCTTGAGGCCTTTACTCAGTATTTAGTCCGTCTCTGCTCAGTCAGAGCTGTGCCTGCAGCCACAGTTCCTCTAACGAAATCCCTTAGGGACTGAAGACAAATCAAGGAGGTTTCCTGTGGGCATGCAACTCCCTTTGAGATCATCTTGCAGGTGCAGTGGCTTTCTTCACCAAGCCCTCCAGCTATACCGGAGCAGCCTGTTGCTTTGTCAGCCCTTCTGAGCAGCCTGGTAATTCTCTGCACTCCGTTCCTGCCACCTATCTTTCACCCCATCAGGCTGAGCTCTCCTGTTAGCCGTTCTTTACCATCAGCAAGTGCAGAGGGGGAAAGAACTCAGCCCTCATGCTTTTTCTTTTCATTCAAACTGAAAAATAACAACAGCTCTTCTGCAACCTCCTTCCTCCTAGTCATCTCTCTCTCTCTCACTCTCTAATGAAGGCATGATAGCGATAATTACCAGTGTATCAACGGCACATACAAAAGGGTCTTTTGACACTTACAGCTCAGTGGGCGGGTTTTTCAGGGAACTCCTTTTTTGTTTCAGACTCAGGGAGGAAAAGTTTTTTTCTTGCCTGTTTCTTAAAAGAGCCCGGGCTGGCGTATCACCCCGTGAGGGAGTGCTACCAAGCAAGATGCCCCAAGCAGCAGGAGAGAGAGTAAGATAGAGAGCTTGATGTGGCATGGGAGATGTGTTCTGCCACGGCTTGGTGATGTAACCTGTCCACTGAGCAGACAGGAGTTATGCTATGGATGCCACTACCTGCGTTTGTGAGGCGCAGTTTAAAATAAGATGTGCAGGATTCTAACTGGCCACATGGGGCCTTATAACAGCATCTGTTGTAGGGCAGGGCTGGCAGCTGGGTGGCTTGGTGGTGTGTGTTTCAGGTTCACGATGGAAGGTTTTCACTCTTATGGGCTGGGAAGTTGTAGCAACTGGGAAGGCTGAATCAGGATGTGTTCAAGTTCATCCTCTGAAGGGCCGGGTGGCAGCATGGTGACAGCAGACGAGGGAACTCATAGGTGCTCCCTTGCGAGGCTTGCTGATAGCTGGGCGGCCCAAAGTCGTCTGTTGGCAGGCCTTGACTGTACCCATCTCATAGATCTGGTCCAATGTGTGATGTGTCTCTGGGGAATAACTGACCCATGTGGGCCAATGTTTCAAGCCAAGCACCTCAGGAGGGCACCAGTGTCCAGTGTTTGGCTGGCTAAGCAGGCCCCTGAGGGCCAACATGAGTGGCAAGGAGCAGCCCTTCTTTGAAAGCTGGGCTCATTCTCTGTGAAACCTGCTTGATTCCACTCATCCAGAGCATGTGTGACGGAAACTGGGAGTGGGTGGAGGGAATAAAATCAAAGGCGTTACCGTTTGCTTTGCTTTCCTGTGAATTCTGTACTCATGGAAAGTGCTGGACTGACCGACCGGGAGACTGAAGTCATCTGTGTGTCCACAGAGCAGCTCTAGGTCCATCAGACACAGTGCACAAACCCCACCCACACTCTGTCCTGAAACAGAGGGGAACTCTCCAAAGGCAAGATGGAGGGAATTTGACTTCCCTGGCACATCCAGTCCAGCTCTTCAGTTTCTGCTTACTCCTCGTGTAGTGGTCGCAGCCAGGCACTCGGAGCATGTCACCTGCTATCCCTGTCACAAGAGGGGTGTGAAGCAATTCCTCTGAGCACAAGGCAGTCCATTTGGCACCTGTATCACGCTCTGTTCCTCTTAGCCTAATGCTTCGGACGAGGTACTGTAGCTAATGGGGTTTGATTAGCACTTCCCCTGCATTGGCACTGTTAACCCACTGCGGCAGGAGAACCCCCTTGAGTGACTTTCCTTAGTTCATGGGCAGAGCCTGTTTCACTCTGCAGCTCTGAAACAGCTTGCAGGCAGAGGAGAGGGGGGTTAGGTGATCTTTATAAGAGTGATTGATTCATTCCCTCCCAGGGGGACTGTTCCAAGAAACCTCTGGGTTCTTCTCTAAGTCGTGCTGTTTCTCAAAAATTGCCATTACAGGTTGTATAGTTAAAGCAGGGCTGGTAGTTTAGATTACAAAAAGGATTTGGGAGTTAGGACTTCTGGGGCAAGCTGTGTGAAATGTTAGCAATGAAGCCTAAAGCCTCCTGAAATTTGTCTGGTATCTACTTTCCTTGTCCCAGACTCGAAATTCAGGTCCAGTTGCTTGAAAGGTTTGTTTAAGGTTTACTGAGCTCTGCAAGACTTTCGAGTGAACCTGGGGCCACTTTTGAATCTGGATCAAAACCATGTGAAATCCAGTTTTGCCAAATGTTGATGTGAAAACGGCTGAGTTTTGCTGTGAAGTTTTAAGTGCATCATGACTGCAAGGTGCAAGGCAGGATTCAGAGGGCTGTGGATCCAGCAAACTGAAATGGAAGGGGATGTTTGTATGCATTGCACACACTGTAACACAAAACATACCACTGTAGCCGTAGGTTCTAGTCCAGACTCTGCCACTCATCTGTGTGATTTTAAGCATGTTAAGCACCTCAGGTTACCCAACTGCAAAATGGGGACAAAGTTACCTACCTTGGAGAAGTTTTGCGAAGCCTAATTTAATGAAGCTTAATTAAATGATGTTCGTAAAGTGCTCAGATTATTTTAGAAGAAATTCATGGCGAGGGTGGACCCAGGTTTGAAGGGCTTGTGGGCCCAGATAAGAAAAAAATCTCATAAAGGAGTAAAAGTGAACTCGCACTCCGTTCAGAAAATATGGAGCTCCTGGGAACTTTTTGATGGACTGTTTTTAGCTGACAAATGCTGATGATTCATCAAAACCAAAACTGTTCAGGAAACAGGATCGGTTTTGACATATCTTCCCACTTGAAAAATGTGTGGGAGAAAAAGGTTTGGAAATGGTCAAAATATCCCAATTTGATATTTTCAAACTGGAAAGTTTTTTGAGTTGAAGCCATTTTTTATTTTGAATTTTTTAGTAAATTTAAGGTGTTTAAAAAAGAGAAAAATCCAAGGTCAAAATCAAAAAGAAATGTTTTGACTGACACAAACCAATTTTTTTTTTCAAATTTGTAAAAATTGTTGAAATTTCAGCTTTTTTGCTCCAGTTCAGGATGGGAACATTTTTCAACATCTCAGAACATTTTGCAGTACAGGAAAACCGTTTCCCACCCAACTCCAGTAAAAATGTACCCATCAGAGTCTGTTAGTACCTAAAACAATACATGCATCGTGTTGACCAGCATCAACATTAGGAAACCTAAAGTCTTAAAATCAGCTAATTGTCATACTTCTCCCTCCCCCAGTAATCCTCTGTGGACATAAGCTGGAGAAAAAAAGATGAGTTTCACACCTGCCCCTGCAGGTTAACAGGCTGGCTCTGAGACACACAAACACTGAGAACACCCCACCATGTGTCCCTGCACTCTCCATATCTAGGGAGTGTTCAAAATAACTTCTCAGGTCAACTCAACTGTGGCAGCAGTTTGGAAGGGAGAAGGTGGGTCTCTTAGCCAGCACCCAAACCACATTTAGGGCTTTATGGATTAGCGTCAGTCTTTTTGATCTGAGCCTAGAAGTGATGTATGCAGTGTAGTTGTAGCCGTGTTGATCCCAGGATATTAGAGAGACCAGGTGGGTGAGGTAATACCTTCCCTGAAGAAGAGCTCTCTGTGGCTTGGAAGCTCATGTCTCTCCCCAAGAGGAGTGGCCCAATAAAAGATATTTTGTCTCCCTGGGAGCGATGGGAAGCCAAGGCTGCCTTTGGAGAACTGGTCGCTCACAAAGCATATTGGAAACAAGAACTAGATCTTGGTGCTCGCTGTGGAAGGCAATTCTGCTTGAGTGGCTCAGAATTGGTAGGGGTGATGGATTAGTGACGCATAGTTTCAGTTCTTGGCTTAGGTCACAAATGAGAGTGAGTTTGTAGGTTCTCTGCCTATACCTTGCTGGTCCACATCACAAGAGCACCCCACGGTTTGATGCCTGTCTCTGCTCAAGAGAGGCGTGGGACTGAGATCACAGAAGGTGCTGCAGGTTAGAATACCGGAGCATTGGCAAAGCTTTATAGGGAGTCTCGGCCTGCCATAGCAGGGTGGAAGGATAGGTGTCTGGTGTGTTGATGAGCTACCATGGGATCCTAGGACCAGATAACAGATTGCTCTGGATCCGAGTGGAAGTGCGTTGGCAGAGCAAAGTGGGAAACCTATCGAAGGGCAGGATTTGGGAGTGTGGCAGAGGGGGGCATTGCTACAGGTCTTGGTTTAGGTTAATTGCACATGGGGAAAACTTGGACGAAGCCTGGTGCTCTGCCTGGATCACTCCATGGCTACTAATTCCTCACTCTCACGAGCACCAAATTGACATTGTGCTTCTGCAGTGAGTGGCGGTCTCACTTGCTTGTCCGCCATTCATTGCTGCAAAGTCAAGGCATGGTGAAGGCTTTCATACAGTGGAAGGCCTTGTACTCTGATCCTACTCCACATTTTAGGATACCTGCCGTAGGAGTGTCCACCCCTCTCTCCGAAACTCCTGATCGTTGACCTGCAATGACCTGTAACTACAGTGCATTTTTTCTTTACCCCCCTTCTGCCTCCCCCTGCTCACCCCTGTCCCCACCTGAGTTAAACCAGGCCAGCAATCGAAGGCAGCCTGGATGTTTCTTTGGAAACAAATCAGCCATAGCAGCAAAACCCCACTCAGCCCAGTGAGAAAGCAGGAGCTGGCTCAGCTTCCAGCCTCGCTCGCTGCAGAGCTCAAACAAAGAGAAAAGCCACTGACATTTCCAATGGGAATATTGCCCAAGCACGTTTCTCCTCTGTGTGTGTGTGTGTGTGTGTGTGTGTGTGTGTGTGTGTGTGTTCCTTGCAAAGTATACAAGGGGAGGTTTGGGCTTCTGAGTCGGAGACCTGAGTAGAAGTGGGGTTTGGGAGGGATGATGGGGTATTTTCTCCCCCCCTTTTCCAAAACATATACAATCCTTGAGAAAAACATTCCTCTGTTGTCTGCCTGCCAGCCTATTCCCTCTTCTCTCCTGACTGTTTACTTCTGGCTTTTGTTTCCCATACTTGTTGCTATGCATGCAGCGTGTGGAAGGAGCTCCAGCGAATATAGGCCACACTTTGATTGTTCAGCAAGCTGGAAAATGATGATTATAATATTTGACAGACGGGAAGTGTGCACAGGGCGAGGGGAAATCTCTGTGCTTTCAGATCCGCTTTGTCAGAAACAGGATCTTGCAAGGGCCTTCTGTGGATTTCTCCCTCCCCGAAGGAAGTAGTGTTTGCAGGGTTGCAGAGCGAGAATGGGTTAAAAGAAGAAAAAAAAAGTCTTCTCTTCTGGGAACAAAGATAGCGCTTTCTTCCATGTTGCTCTGCGATCCTTGTCACGTCACATAAGCTAAGCAGTGCCTGGCTGGGTCAGTAATTGGATGGGAGACCTCACAGGGACCCCTAGAGTGGTTGCCGTTAAAGTCCCTGCTTGCCAGAAAACTGCACACATGGTTATTTCCTCTGCTAACCCTGCGGCACCTGTTGGCAAGTGCTGATTCTCTACTGTTGCTCAGGGACTGAATGGAATAGAACTGGCGTACAGGGAATCAGGAGGTGGCGTTGGTACATCAGTAGGCCATGCTTTTCTCTGAACTTTAAGATGGGACCAAGCTGCATCGTTTCAAGCAGGCACACTTTCCAAAGTAGCGGGGAGGGGAGTATGGATCTGACGTTTTGGGTGGGGCCTATCTGCAGTCTCTCAGCATGATTTTAGGGCATGTTATGCTGCTGAAGATATTGCTGCTGGGTTATAAAATTAAAGTCCTAATCCACCCGTGGCCATTAAAGACCCTGTGGTAATTTTGTCACGTCTAGGAACATTAATCCCAGTGCCCTGGGGAAATCCCGGTTTACATAGGTGCCCCAGTCTCCTTGCTTTCTCCCTTTCGTTTCTGTTGGGTACAATATTCTTCACTCTCTGTGCTAATCTGTCGGGCCATGTTGCTGTGGCCTACCACCGTGTTGCACTCCAGAGGCAGCTGCTTTGCTGTGACTGGTGAAGTGATCATTTTTGGTAAATTGCCTGAAATGTCATGAGACTTCATGGAGCCCTTTGAGATCACTTCATCCCGACTTTTAGGGGCTCTGTGTACTCCCAACTCTAGCTGATGTCAATGGGAGCTCTGGGTCCCCAGCACCTCAGATTGATCCCCTAGATGTCTCAAGTCAGGAACCCTAGGTCTGTGGCTATTTCTGAAAATGTGGGGTCCAGTGACTGGCCTGAGGTCACAAGTCCAAGGCTAGAACCTAGGACTCCCAGCCCCACACTCTAAAACCAAGCCACATAATGTTTCTAAACCACCCCTGCTATTACTGTCTCCCCTTGTCCACCTCTTTAGACTCAGACTGTAGCTCTTATCCCTGTCTTGGACGCACCTGGTCCCTGCTGGCTATTCCCATTTATTTATTTTATTTTAATGGCTTTGGCTAATTTCCACTTTATTTTTGTATTTATTTGAATGTGATCACTTCTAATGAGGGTAATGACATTTAGTCTCCATGGCGGCATATTTTAATTTGGTCATTGAAATGTCAACGTGAGCCAGCAATTTAGTATCTGCCTACCACAAAAGGCATGCCAGACAATAGGCTTCTCTCCCCGCCATTCCATCTCTCTTGTTATCTCCCAGCTCGCAGGGTCGGGCTGTGCCATGTGGCGTCCCCCCTCCAGGCGAGCGGGGACCCGGTTCGGCAGTAAAACATTGCAAGGATAAAAGGCGAGGGCAGTCAGAAATGGAACCTTTTGAATGCGTGAGCATGGCACAATTCATCAGATGTCAGAACCTCTAAGCAGAGTTAGGCTTTGATAGGCAGGGAAATCTGTCAAGTAGGTCATTCTTCTCCTCGTGGCATTTTATATCTGTCTTTGCCCATCCATCCACCTAGACCCTCTCCTTTCTATCAGCATAATGGCAATCATTTACATTTGCTATAGCATCTTTCATCCCCCAAGCCCTGCATGAAGCACAGACCGGATTCTGCTTACCCTAACTCGAGGATGGCACCTGGGCAAATCACATAAGGGAAAAGGGAACAGGATGTCACCCTTGATGGCGACGCAAGAATTGCTTAGGCACTGAAATGCAGTCGGAACAACCCCCGGTATGGTCATTGTTAGAGTCTGAACTGGGGAACCTTTAGCACTAAAAAAACACGGGGCTCTCCCATTTGAGTTGAAGGAACAACTAACTCCATTATCTGGCAGCAGTAGTAGGCTTACGTGGAGGTGGCACACATGGTGCCAGGGGGTTGCACAGTCATTTCCAGCAAGGGAAGGTGACAGCCAGCCATAGAGCCAGCCCCTTGTAAGATGGTACGGGAAGGGGAGACAAGGCATCCGGGCCAACCCAAACTGTGATGGGCCGTGCAGAGCAGAAAGTAAGTTTCAGCCTGATATTGAGAGATGCAGAGCACCTGCAGCTGCCAATGACTCTGAGCCTTAGAAGATCAGGCCATTTTATTTAAGGTCTCACTGAAAAGGATGAAACCTTCTTTATATGAGCGAGGGCTCGATTCATCTTCGGAACCCCGTTAGCCAGTCATGTTGATTTGATCTGTACCTCTGGGGATTAATGTGATGGTTCAGGTTTTCAAGCGTCTGAGCAAAATAGCTTGCATGTCACTGCGTGGTACCTAGGTGATCGATTCATGCCTGAGAGACAAGAAGGGCTGGATTGACCTTGTTTGGATCTGAACCCATTGAACCAAGGAATCTGGGTATTTCAAACCTGTTGTTCAGAGCATTCTGTTCCCTTTTTGATATGAGCACAGCACAGTCTGGGATTTTACTGCATTGTAAATGAGGAGAGGAAGTATCTGGTATCTCCAGCCCTTTATAAACGGACAATAAGTTGTTAGCCTGATTACTTACTGATTAGCATTGCCTCTTCCAAAGCACAGTTAGCAACATGGATGAATTAAGGTTTATTTGGTTAACTGGGAGTTAGTTCATTGTCTAGAGAGATGCTCAGAGGAAAGGCCTCGTGAAAGGCTAAAGAATTATTTAAGTTTTGCCCCAAGTCCTGAGTTTGCCAGGAATGAAACTGGAGCCTCCATGGGCAATTGGGCCCACGGTTTCTGTGTTAACTCACAGGCACCAATGCTATTCTCATTGCGGTTGGAAGGGCCTGACACTGCACATCAAAATAATGTAATGCTTCCTGCTCTGGGCTCACCAGTGTCTCTGCTGTGGCCTCGCCACCCCATCCTGCCCGGGTTCAAGGCTAAAAGACAACTCTCTCGCCTTACGAGTCCTGCTGGGGGGAGACAATTCCACCAGCTTGGACGCCTGCTGCGAACTGCTGCCACGTCCGCAGTATGGCCAAGTCTTCGCTGGAGCCTGGAGAGTCATTTGGGCTTGGCTCTGTGGACCTGTGTGCTCTGCACCTCTCAAAGTCAGCCCTTTAGTGGCTCTCTCTGGCTGGGACTTGCACCAGATTCCTGGAAGATTCAGGTCTGATCTCCTTGAGTCAAACCCTGGGGGGCGGACGGAGCAGAAATTCGTAAATGTGCTCTTCAGCTCAACCCTTCAGCTCGAAATGGAAATGCTCTTTCCAATTAAACTAAGAGGAAGCATTTGTCGTGGTAATGCCAGCTATGCTTCCTCTTTGTCAGCTGTACTATCCACTGGCTGCTTAGAGGCTGCTAGTCAATTCCTTCGCCAGCCTTTCTATGTAGTGGGGATACTTTATCTTTATAAAGTAGCAATAAGTGGACAGTATAATATATTTCACTTTTAATAAGGTGTTGCCAGTCGCACACACTCCACAGAGCAATTAGTGTCAAAAGCAGCTAAGCAATGGAGGGGAGCTGTAATTCGACTGTTTACCAAGTTAGAGGATTTATGGGCAGTCGGTGGAGGGAGCTGCGGCGGCCGATTGGCTGGAGATAGAGGAGATGCTGTCTACTGGCTTCAAAGCCACAGAGCTCTGGAGGACACACAATAGCTCTTCAGCAGAAGGGAGGGACAGCCAGTTGGTTCCTATTGCCGTTCCTCTGTCTCAGGTGGGGCAGGTTACGGGGGAGAAGCCTCAGAATATGGAATCAATAGGGACAGATGAGCCTGCTCAGATAGAACGTCTGGCGGCCTGAACCCTTGTTTAGAACTCAAACCACATCCACGCCATTTTCGTACTGAGGTTTGCAAAAGGTGGGAGGCAGGATATGCCTTGAGGCTGTTCTGGTGCGGTCTCCAGCAGGAGTAGACGTGAGACACTGGGCTTTGGTGCTGCTTAGGTACTGAACTGAGAGGTGTGTGTGTGTGTGTGCAACCCTGGATAGACATGGCATGGGAGAACTTGTACTCTGGAGAGTTGCAGGCAGATAGTCCAGATCAGACTTCTGTGAACTCATCTGGTCTGTCAAATCTTTTGAGGATCCGCATCCCCTTTCTACAAGTGATGATGTGAATGACAGAAATAGAGGAACTGCCCAGCTGATCAGACCAGGGCACCAGGTAGGCCAGCATTCTGTCTCTGACCATGCGCCGTACCAGCTGCTTCAGAGAAGGACAATTGTGGGTAAAGTGGTCCTTAAAGGGGATCATTCCTAGCCCCAGACTACTGAAGCAGGGGGTGTTATAGTCCTTATCTTTTTTTAACTCTTCTAATATAGCTGTGGGTGTTTTCATTAGCCATCTCAATGCTAATTTTTTTTTGATCCTGCTAAGCTCTTGGACTCTATCTTGTGGCAGGGGGTTGCACAGGATAAAATTACGCATGCCTTAAAAACAGTATTTCCTTTTGTCAGTTTTCAGTTTGTCGCCTTTCCTTCTCATTGGACATCCCTTTGTTCTTGTATTGTGAGAGGACGTATATGAGTGCCTGATTCATCTCCTCTGTACCATCCATTGTCTTGAATATCTCTCTCATGTCCCCTTTCTCAGGTAAGCAGCCCTAATCTTTCCAGCATCTTCTTGTGCTTTCCATGCCTTCAGTCGTGTTAATTGTTTATCTCTGGATCCCATCTGTTTCTGATATTTCTTCCCCCCTCCCCCCCCCCGGCACACACACCAGATAATGTGTCCAGTGCTAAACATAGTCATTCAGGTGAGAGCATCCCATTGATTTAGAGCATAACCTCGGTAATATCATCTATCTCATTCCCTATGCAGCTGAACATTGTGTTTTCATTGTCTCACATTGAGCAGAGGACTGCATCAAGCTGTCCCTGGGTGACATGCAGGTCTTTTGCCTGAGTGCTTCCAGTTAACTGAGAAGCCAGAAGGATGGATTTTCCCTTGGGTCTCTTCTGCCATCACAGCTTCATGCTCTCTAGCAGGGATGAGCTGGAGGGAAGACGCTCATAACGAAGGCTGTCCATCTGTGGAACACTCTGCCACAGGAAATTAGGATGAACTAATGTCCTGCCTCTTTGCAATGAAAAACTCATCTGTTTGTGCTAAACTTCTTTCAGCACAGGTGGTCTTTCATACCACAACAAAACAGCCAAGGAAGGAACCTTCTAAACTGGCAACCTCAGAGGAAATTAACCAAGACCACACTGAAGCTTTAAGGACTACCATATACATGGCGTTGGCCCTATAGTGTTTGGTCTGTTGTTAATATGTAGGTACACAGAAAACAGAGTCACTTATGATTGAGGGACAAAGCTATTGCAGGGCTGGGAGAAGATTTCTTTATGGACCTTCTTCTTGTAGTTTGCTCAGATAACAGAAAAGTTTCTGCATGTGACAATGGTCCTGGGCTATTTTCAGCGAGCATTGTAGGAATGGTGTGAGCTAACTCCAATCTGAGTCAGATCCAGTGTGAGGAGTTGAATTCTCCAGTTAGAAATGAATTCCCTTTCTGCAGTCTCAGTTCAGATTCATTGGCCAAGCCCTTCTCCTAATCACATTTTGAAATGCCAAGTCGATTTGGTCACTTGGGGAATGAGTGCAGAGGTTCAAGTTTGCGGCCTCTTAAAAAACATGGACGTATCCCAGTGCACTAGCGAAAGGTTTCATATTCCTAGCCTCCACTCACAGTCAGATCCATACAGTTCCACTGTTTCTATAAAAAGAAAAGGAGGACTTGTGGTACCTTAGAGTCTAACCAATTTATTTGAGTATAAGCTTTCGTGAGCTACAGCTCACTTCATTGGATGCTGTAGCTCACGAAAGCTTATGCTCAAATAAATTGCTTAGTCTCTAAGGTGCCACAAGTCCTCCTTTCCTTTTTGCGAATACAGACTAACATGGCTGCTACTCTGAAACTGTTTCTGTAATTCACATTCACTCTCCCATTCTCCGAGTGCACCGGGATCCATGCATTAGGGCAGTGGTTCCAGGAGTTGCTCTCCCAGTCTCCAGGTGCAGTAGGGACAAACATCGGCCCCCTTCTGCTGACTTCCAGATTTGCAGCCTTCACCTTTGGTTATAGAGTGAATCTGAGCGATACACTGGTGACCAGTGCAAGTTTCTTCTAAGTCTCCCTCCTGTCTCCCTTCCCACCTGCTGTTTCTCAGTTCAATGAAGTTCCAGTTACTTGGTTTGTTCTCCAAATTGGAAACCTTCCATTTTCACACCTCTGTAATTGGTGCTATCTGTTGAGAGAAACTCTGTAACTCCAGCCTGCCGGGGTCAGGGGGAGCAGAATTGAATTAAAAGGACTAGAAATTGGTTTGAGGTAGACAGAGGGCTGCTGAGACAGCTGTGCAGTTTCTCTCCTCCAGGCTCCTGATGAGCAGAGACGAGAGTGGCTTCCCAGCGCAGCCTGCAGGGGTCTGACATCAGCTCACCCACGCCTTAATCTTCACACTGAGGTAGGGCACCTTTCAATTGGAAATGAAGAAATGAAGCCCAGTGCCTGGTCCTTTTATCTGGTCAGCAGGGTGGAACTCAGCCCCTCCGGTCCCTTGGCTGGGATGCCTGTGACTGTCACTGAAATGACCTTGCAGTGATTAAATACAGAAGGAAACGATGCTTTTAATAAAAACTGAAGCAATGACACAAGCTGATGGGGAGCTGGAGGTTTAAAGTGATGGATGATAATCCCACCCGTAACTCATGCCAGTGTGGGGGGAAAATCCAAACCCTACTGGACTAAATTGAGGATGAGCATGTCAGTCTTTGGATTAATTCCTTGGTTCTGATCCTGCTGAGTTAAGATGGTGTAAATCTGGAATAACTTCAGCAAAACCATTGGATCTGCAGTTGCTGATCTTCCACTTGTTTTACACTGGGATAACTCCACTGACTTCACTAGAATAACACCTGGTTTACAGTGGTTTAAAAGAGATCAGAATCCGGCCTGCTGTTTGTTTCCACTGGGGAAAATAAGAGCAGAGTTTGGCCCAATTTACTGTATGGGTTTGGACATTTTCTCCTAGTCATTGTGTGGTTTTAAAAGTCCTGGGTTTATGGCCCCCCAAATCCCTGTCATCTGTCCTGGCACAGGGCAGAACTTTGACATGAAGGTTGTCTTTAAAATACATCCTTTGTGTAACTGCAGGGTGAGGACCTGGGCTATTAAATGCAGAGGCTAGTACCTGCTGAGCTCTAGCAACAAACAGTTCTTCTTCCCCCACCAGGAGTGCTACAATGTATTTGCAACTTATTAGTAGTGCTGAATCTACAAGGCAAGCAGCCTTTGAGGGCACTGGGTTTGGGCCCCCTCACTGTATAGTTTGAGCAGCAGCAGTCTCATGGGAGGAGGCAGAGGGGAATTCATCCTCCATGCTGGTTGGGTGCAGGTCACCAGTGGTGAATTTGTGTTGCAGCCAGGCTCAACGGGGTGGCCTGGACTTGCTCTGTCCCCCATGAGTTCTCTCCATGCTGAACCTCCACCTGGCACTGTCTAGGCCCCTTCCTCCTCCTCCACAAAGCAGCATCTGCTCCGTAGAGTTCAGCATTCACGAACGCGGCTGCAGTCTGCACAGCACTGTGCCCTCCCGTGTGGTTTGGAAACGCTGCAGCCGCCCCAGTTCCCCGCGTAGCCTCTCGTAATTTATACAAGTACAAGCTGATGTTCCCTTTTAAATTGACACGGGCAGAGAATGGAGTCTGGGAAGACCTCTGACCCCGGAGCCCTGGTCCATGAAAATTACAGGCGCTGTACAGTGCATTTCCTCTTGATGTACTTGCAGTGGGGAGATGCTGGTTAATTTACTAGGACTCAGAGGTGACCTGGGTTTAATAAAGAGGATTAATGGATTTGAGCTAAAGGTCTCGGCTGTTTCAAGCTGATAGCCTTCTCCTTCCAAGACAGTACAGCAGACACCAGCTCAGCCTCTTCAAGGGAATGGCTCTGGCAGCTCGCTTAATGGGGCATGCTTCTTTTTAAAGGAAAAACTTCTTGCTGGTTAGTTGGCTGAGCGGGACACGGACATGCTCCACGCACACCCCCTGCTCCCCCAACATGTGTGTACACACGCTCCATACATGTATGCATAGTACTCACATCCGTGTGTTCATCCATCCATACGTGACAGCTCCCATCTTGGCTAACAGGCTGGGGACTGAACCAGGGACCTCCAGAGCTAAATACACGAGCTGCTACAGTTTTTGCTAAAGTTTTCTCGCTGGGATTGTCGCCGATTCCTGCACAGAGGGGGACCCGTAACACATGAGTGGGTTACACATGCGCACTCGTGTACACACCCATACTCCACAAGCAAGTGTGCACATATACACTCCCGCGTACATAGGTGTGCTCCTCAGCTGCACATGCACGCACATGCCCACACCCTCAGCCCCATGAACCTGCATACAGCTACCAGTACTAACGGTAAATACTGAATCCTAGTTGGGCCCCAAACATCATAATTAAAACCTGATCTAGATTTCATATGCTAAAAACCTTAGCCGTGTTTGAACTGGGGCTTTGGTTGCCTCCAGGACAAGAATAGAACAACTGTGAAATTCACCTGTGGGTTTGAATCCCTACCCAACTCCACGAAGTCAAGGCCATATAGGATTGGGATTGTACTTTGGCTCACTGATCTTACCCCGGTGAAATCGGGAGCTTTGCGACTGACTGCAGTGGGCACAGAATCTGGTGCATAGCAAGAGGAGTCGGACATCAAATTAGGATCCAAATCTGGGTTCGGATTCTGAACCTATTCTTTCCTTCACATGCATTGTGGGGTGTTTTTCTTTTGCTCTGAAGTTTTAGTTTAGACCCTTCTTTACAACCCCTCATAACCCCCAATGCTGTATCTTTAGATAGAATAAATACAGTGATGTTGCCGAGCTCTGTGACACCTCTCGTCTTACTGCAATATTGATTTTACTGTGACAAACTGCACCACATTCCCCCGCTTTCCAATGTAAGATTGTGGTGAGATACATCTCTTGCAACAAGATAAATGTCAGTTTATATGCCTGTAGCTGTAGGCAGGACTTACCCTCAGTTTACAAGTGGGGAAACTGAGGCACAGAGCCGCTTAGTGACTTAAGGCAATAATACAAGTCATTTGCAGTGCTGGAAATGGAACTCAAGTCCTATCTCCCAGGCCCTTCCTCGATCATATTCTCCTTTCTAAACCACCCACCTATACATGGTGTATTGTCTTTATTTTCAAATGAAGAACTCTGCCCCCAATCACCGACTTCCATGCAAAATGATAACATCCAGAAAGCCTTCAAAGCTCTCTGCATAGATTTCTACACCTATACCTGTACAGCACCTTAGCACCACCGGGCCTCAACTTAGTCAAGGTCTCTAGACACTCCCACGAAACGGACAAGAATAAATTCCCTGAAGAGAAGGGGCAGTATTCCAGCAAGTGGGATGATTGGTAGGGAGTACCAGGCGGATTCTTTAGAGGGAGGGCCATGTGTGTGGGAGGGGGTGGCAAATGAAGGGAGGTTTGCAGCTTGAGGAGGTGCTTATTATGGGTGTGTTGGAACGGGCAGCGAGGGAGGGATTTGGAGTTTTCTTGGGGCAAGGGTGGGATTAATGGGAGAGCATGAGCTGGAAGGGGTTTTGGGGTGCTTGAGAGCATGGCAGGGTTAACAGCTGCGAGGAGGGCAGATGGGGTGTCTGTGTCTGGAATGAGTATCTCTGCAGATAAGCACAGTTTACCCAAGGACATGTTCTAACTCATCAGTTTCTAAGGGTTAATGACAGCCGTGTGAGAATGGTCCCAAAGGGCTGTCAAAACTCGTAACCTACGTGATAACCCATCAGTGACTCTGAAGGGGAAAAGTCAGAGTTGCTGCTGCTGTTCTCCCACCTCCCCTGCTTGTTGTCTCTTAATGTCCCTATCACTCAGTGAGCTGTGAATTCCCTGTGCTATCCCAGCTCCTGGCCCCGCAGTCTCTGGTGAGATTCCCATAAGTAAGTGGAGTACTTTGTGCA
Organism: Lepidochelys olivacea; assembly: GCF_965140295.1. Taxonomy (NCBI): domain Eukaryota; kingdom Metazoa; phylum Chordata; order Testudines; family Cheloniidae; genus Lepidochelys; species Lepidochelys olivacea. The sequence goes on along the minus strand of NC_140432.1, from coordinate 11,534,053 downwards.
GGAGCTCTGCGGGATCCTGCCACTTTCCTTGCCAGAAGAACATGCGTGCGATCGATGCAATCAGCTTACCCTTCAGGTCCTTTTTGGGTTGGATGGGAGAGACGTTCTGACTTGAAAGCCTTTTATTGAGTAGAGGAGGTGCAATGAAATTACAGGCTGTAGCTTTTATCAGTCCCTGGCTTCTGGCTTTCCTTTCGTCTCATCCAACAGCCTAACATTCCAAGACGTTACTCTCTTAAAACCCCATTTTCCCTCACTCCAGATGCACTACGAGTCTCCTCTGTTCCTAGTCATCCGTCCCTGGGTAGCCATACATAGAGATGATCACACACCGGCCTCAAGATCCAAACTTCTCTGAACTCTGGAAAAATCTGGCCTGTCACATTGCAGCTGTGACCCGTCTCCAAGCTTGTATTTATATTCCCAGACCAGCTGGTGATCTCCCTTATCCACAGATCTCCCTTGCACAGAAGCAAGCCCAACTGAGTTAGAGCAGTGTAAAACTGAATATGATGTCAGTCAGGCCCTTTTGTGCTTTCATCCCAAAGGGTCCCAGGGCTCTTTAGGACAGGAAGTGAATGGAGTAAATGTATTATGACGATATTAAGTACAGGATCCTGAATATACGATTCAGCAAATGCTCTTAATTCTGATGGTCTGAACTCTTAAATAATGGATTATAATGTGCTCTTAGAATGCCATTTAAAATGGAAAGTGTAGGGGGAATTTGTAGGGGAACAGATAGAGCTGTTGGGGCTGTGCGAAATTCACAATTTTAGCTACCTGGAATTTCCAGTGAAAACCTTGGGGGGGTTTGCCCAACTTTGCACCCTGTTGGATTTTGCTTTATGTGCAAAATGTGAATTGTCAGGGGAAAGTCATTTTTACATAAACCCTGTGAAATTTTCTAGCCATTTTGGCTTGGAAATTGGCCATCTTTTGCTTGGAAAAATGTGCGACCCTCAGTAACAATTTTCCTCTGTAGATGGGCCCATTTTCAAGCTTGTGTCAAAATGCAAAAAACCATTCTGCATTCTACCTCGGTCAGCTTCTGATAACGAGCAAGCCTGGAACTTGGCCATGGTATCACGGCAAACACTCCTGCTTCTGCAAATAATCCTTCATGACCAAGATGTTAGTTTCATCTCTCAAGTGAAGGATGAGACTTCCTGCCTAGCCCCATGTTGAGGCACTGAGCCATGAGCAGCACACGCCTGAGGCACTTGTGTGGTCTCCCAGCCAAGTTTTTGGCTAAGCCTGTCCCTGTTTAGCTTCTGTGACCTGAGACGATAGTGTGGCCATAGGCCATGTGCCTCCTTGATTCTCCTGGCGCACGAGAGACTAAATATGGCTAATGGGTAAGTGGCAGAGTTGGGCCACCACAATCCAAGGGGATGAACTTGGCTCTGTGCCTCTCACTCTGCTCAGCTCAGGAGCTGCTGCTGAGCAGCGTGGACTCGCCCAGCTTGGGGAGACAGAGAGAGACTTGGTGGGTCAAAGGTTGCCCTGAGTCACAATAGCTGCCTGGATCTGAGAGCAGAAATTGGCCCCCACATTCACCTTGCCTGTCCTCGGTAAGAGGTTAGCCTATTCCTCCGAAAGCACATACACATTATGCTGATGGTGATTATTTAACATTTATATTGCGGTAGTAGCTGGTGGCCTCAATCAGACTGGGCCCCCCTTGTGCTAGGCACCGTACAGACCCATCCCTTTACAACCATCAGTACCACTAATAGAAGCTACCCATGGGTACGTCAACAGGAAACTAAGCCTTTTACAGTAAGATCTGGCAAATGAGTTACGCTGTAATAGAGAAGTTGTAGCCAGGTGCTTCAATACTTTCACCACGTGATGCCTTCCGTCTGCCGTTATCTGTAGTTTATACCATATATTGCCATGTATTATTTAATTCAGTAAGGGATTAGAAATACAGTTATGTTTAAGATGATAGGCAGGTGGAGTGGTGTCCATGTCTGTAGTGTTCACTGGGTTTATGCCAATAGTAACAACAAATAGAACAGAAGAGCTGTAACAACAAATGGAGCAGATCAGATCAGACAAGCATTCCATCTAGTCCCCTGTCTGGTCTCTAGCACTGAAGACACTGAGCGTGGGGACCAGTGGGGAGTTCCTCTTCAACCTTTTAAGTAATCTGATCATTAACTTACCCTGTATAACTACAGATGGGAGCAGAAGCTGTAAAATTAGTCACTTCTTTTTAAAATCCAGTTGCTATGCTTTTCTCCCTGCAGCTTTGTTCTGTGCTTTGGTACAAATGCATAAGAATAATAATGTTCACTGGTGCTTTTTCATCCATACGTCTTCAAGCACGTTAGAAAGGTGGGTCAGTATCATTACGTCGCCATCATATACATGTTTATTGAGAATAATTGTGATTCCTACGATTTTACAGATGGGGAAACTGAGGCACAGAGCAGCTAGGGGACTTGTCCCAGATCACACAGTGTGTCTATGGTGGAGTTGGGAATAGAACTCTAGCTTCCTGTTCCCTTTCATATTTCCTGCCCCACTCTGCCTTTGCTGAAACAAAGCTGATGATGTTGATTTAATACATCTCTGCTAGTAGACAGCGAGGCCGTTTTCTTATTTAAAGTCAGTATGGCCCGTGGCACAATCTTACTTTTATTTCAATGCATTTTGAAAGCTTTGGGGGTCTTCTTCACAGGAAATGTAATGGGGAACCAGGCACTGCTGCAATATTTGGCATTTGTGTACTCTGTTAAACTGTGAAATATAAGAAATATATGAAAACTCTATTCTGCATCCCAATGGGTAGCAAACAGGAGAAGTGGGGATGAAGGGGAAGCTCTAACTCTGTAAGATACATGTCTCTCCTATTATCTCCTCCTTCTATTATCTCTAGTTGATTGGACTAAAACCTCAATGCTCTAAAAAATGTTCCCCCATCACACATCCTATCCCGTTTCCTCCCGCCCCAGTCCCTTAAGTAGATTTACCACCACCACCACCAATAAAGGCAAACAAAAATTAGATCTATAATTATCATTACTAATTCCACTTAATTAGTCACAAGCCAGCAGCCAAATTGGCTTTCTCATAATCATCAGATAAGCAGTAAGCACATCTCATAGATTATAATTAACACTACTTAATTAAAATCTAATATACATACACCCTTTCCTCAAAATATGCCTAATTGGGTTCACAAGAGAGGCAGTCTAAAGCCCCCTTTTCCTGTCACCTTCTGCAAAGTTCTTGAAGTTTCCCTTTTTAGTTGTGTGTTGCTGTGATAAATGAAGGGATCGCACATTGGCATCTGGCTAAGCTGCTAATCTACAGGCTACAAATCACTCTCATGTGCATCTGTACGGGGGAAGGAGTGGCAACACCATTTCATTTCTTTTTGTTTCATTTCGTTCCCCCGCTCTGCACCACCTACAGAACATGGAAAGCTAAAATATTTTAATTGGGACGAAGAGGCAAGAATCAGGCCAGGACCTGAGGGCGTTTGTTGTCAGGGTTTTGTTAGGGCCTATCTCTGGTTTCATGTGTGTGGCCTTGAAGTTGAGTTCCACCCCGTGTAGTGAAGAGAGCTGCAGATGGTGCCTTGTGAGGTGCAGTGGTACCACTGGGAAAGCATGGCTGGGAGCAGGTTTTCTGTCCTCTCTGCTTTTCAGACTCGTGCTACGATAGGGTTGCCAACTTTCTAATGTCTGAAAACGGAGCGCGACAGCAGGAGCACTGGAATCTTCCCCCGCTCCGCCTCATGCCTTGAGGCCCCACCCCCTGCTCTGCCTCTTCCCTCGAGGCCCTGCCCCCCGCTGGCGGCTCCCCCCTTCCTCATTGCTCCAGCCTCTTCATCCTCCATCACACACCCAAGCTGGGCTCCCTCTGCCCCAGGACTGGAGCCGGAGCTAGAGTCTCTTTCAAGGGTGTTGCTGGACGATTTTGATCCTTGATACTTTCATCTCCTGCAGTGGGAGTTAAGATCCAGCTGTACAACATAACTTGGGCTTTGGGCAAGCTGCTCCTTCACCTTTGAGCTCGTGATGGTTTCTTTCAGAGGTTCAGGTTGGAATCAGCCAAGCAACGTGCAGTCACCTCTGATGAATTTCCATTGGCTGCACTCTGAGACCATACATTTAATGCAGGTTTGCCACAGAACTGTGAAACAGGCCCCAGATTTGCTAAAGACTCAGCTCAGGTTCGCTTGAAAGGCTCAGAAACCTCAGAACTTTTGCACCAGCGTGACCTGAATAATAAGTGCTCAACAAAACCCTAGACCCAGGAGGGGCAAGTCTGTGTGACTCCTGGTTTCCACTGCAGACATCTCTGGTCCTAACCCAAGTTTGGTAGGGCCCCTGATACTGCAGGCCTTCCCTATCCAGAAGAGCACTTATGCCCGTTGTCTTCCGAGGGATTTAAGCATGTGCTTAAAGTGCTTTACTGAATGGAGAAGTGGGGGATTGATTATGGCATATGCTTAAATGCTTTTCTGAACTGGGGCCCCAGGAAGCATCGTCTACCCCCTTTCCATAGCGCACACATTCTCTCTGCCTCTTTAATTCTCCCGCGCTAGAAAAGAAGCTTCTTCATGAGGGACGAACTCCTGCAAGATCCTGTTCTGATCTGACTAGTTTTTATTATTGCCGTTGCTCCAGCGGTGACCTCTACATAATCCCCCATCTACACCAGGCTTAGCAATAATAGAGTGGCTTGAATAAATTATGTTTTCAAAGGCGAGGGCTGGATTTTTGGTGCTGAGCTCTGGAAATTGATGTCTCTTTTATTTCCTTTACCAAACAGCGATGGAGAGGTCTGCTGCGCTATCAGCATTACCGCTTGCCTAACTAGCACTGCCCGCTCCCAGAGGAGGGCTCCAGCCTTGGTGAAAAGCTCCAGTTCATATCTCTTCCCCTTCCCTGCTGCGGAGTCGAGATAGCACTGTCTCCAACCGGTGATTGGTGACATTAGCAGCCTCCTGGCAGTTCAAGCTGCTGCAGATGTGGAGGTGTGCATCATTTTATATAGGAGGCAGAGGAGAGAGATGCGTAGAGAAGGGGGGAGAGAGGCAGATAAGAGAGAAAGAAAATACTGTTTCCCCTACAGTCACAACATCCAAAACAAAAGATGCTGAATGGTTTTGCTGGCAAACTCGATCAGTCTTTGGGGGCACCTCCATTCTTCCTCTTCGCCTCTTCCCTTTCCCTCTCTGTCGGTGTGTCTCTCCCTTTCACTATTCCTGCAGTATAGACATATGGGAATTCATTAAGATCAGATCCTCAGCAGGTGTAAAGTGGCATGTGCATCCAGTGCAGTCAGTGAAGTTATCCTGACTTGCACAAGCTGAGATTCTATATATTTTTGCTGTTGTCTCTAGTCCACGACAAATTTAGCTAATACAGCTTTCTCTAAAGGATCTCTCCCTCTTTCTTTCACCAAAGGTCCTCCTTCGTCCTATGCCCCTGGCTGGCCATAACATAGAATCATAGAAGATTAGGGTTGGACAAGACCTCAGGAGGCCATGTAGTCCAACCCCCTGCTCAAAGCAGGACCAACACCAACTAAATCATCCCAGCCAGGGCTTTGTCAAGCCAGGCCTTAAAAACCTCTAAAGATGGAGATTCCACCACCTCCCTAGGTAACGCATTCCAGTGCTTCACCACCCTTCTAGTGAAATTGTTTTTCCTAGTATCCAACCTAGACCTCCCGCACTGCAGCTTGAGACCATTGTTCCTTGTTCTGTCATCTACCACCACTGAGAACAGCTGTGCTCCATCCTCTTTGGCACCCCCCTTCAGGTAGTTGAAGGCTGCTATCAAATTCCCCTTTGCTCTTTTCTTCTGCAGACTAAATAAGCCCAGTTCCCTCAGCATCTTCGCATAAGTCATGTGCCCCAGCACCCTAGTCATTTTTGTTGCCTCCGCTCGACTCTCTCCAATTTGTCCACATCCTTACTGTAGTGGGGGGCCCAAAACTGGATGCAATACTGCAGATGTGGCATCACCAGTGCCTAATAGAGGAGAATAATCACTTCCCTTGATCTGCTGGCAATGCCCCTACTTATACATCCCAAAATGCCATTGGCCTTCTTGGCAACAAGGGCACACTGTTAACTCATATCCAGTTTCTTGTCCACTGTAATCCCCAGGTCCTTTTCTGCAGAACTGCTGCTTAGCCAGTCGGTCCCCAGCCTGTAGCAGTGCATGGGATTCTTCCGTCCTAAGTGCAGGACTCTGCACTTGTCCTTGTTGAACCTCATCAGATTTCTTTTAGCCCAATCCTCCAATTTGTCTAGGTCACTCTGGACCCTACCCCTATCCTCCAGTGTCTCTACCTCTCCCCCCAACTTAGTGTCATCCGTGAACTTGCTGAGGGTGCAATCCATCCCATCATCCAGATCATTAATGAAGATGTGGAACAAAACCAGCCCCAGGACCGACCCCTGGGGCACACCTCTTGATACCGGCTGCCAACTAGACATCAAGCTGTTGATCACTACCCATTGTGCCCAATGATCTAGTCACCTTTCTATCCACCTTATAGTCCATTCAGCCAATCCATACTTCTTTAACTTGCTGGCAAGAATACTGTGGGAGATTGTGTCAAAAGCTTTGCTAAAGTCAAGGTATATCATGTCCACCGCTTTCCCCATATCCACAGAGCCAGTTATCTCATCATAGAAGGCAATCAGGTTGGTCAGGCATGACTTGTCCTTGTTGAATCCATGTTGACTGTTCCTGATCACCTTCCTCTCCTCCAAGTGCTTCAAAATGGATTCCTTGAGGACCTGCTCCATGATTTTTCCAGGGACTGAGGTGAGGCTGACCGGTGTGAAGTTCCCCAGATCCTTCTTCCCTTTTTAAAAAGATGGGCACAATATTTCAAACATGCCCATCTTTGCGTCCTCATGCCTGGCCTGTGCTATGAGAAATGGCTACTTCTCATGCACTGACCCCCATGTCACCCCAGGGAGTTGAAGTGTTCAAATCACTGTCAGGCAACACTTGGTGTTTGTTGGCCAACATGGTGTCAAACCTTCCTCCGCTGCAGACGGGCTCCAGGGGCAGACCACCTGGAAGGATGGATGGTATCTGATGGTTGCTGCCTGCTCGTGCCCATCTGTAACGATGGTGGGCCAAGGGGAAATCCAGAGCAGTCACACAGGATTATGGGGCACTATGGGATGGCAGGGAAGGCAGGAGCTAGGAAGAGCTCAGGGTTCAGGAAGTGAACTAAGGAGTGGCCTGGTGCCCTAAAGAATAGGCAGTAGCAGCAACAGACTCCACTGTGTTCAACTCAGCATGGGTGCAAGCAGCTAATCCAGACTGGAAAGATCAGCCGGTCAGGCTGAAAGCAGCAAGCAATGACACTAGAGCATGAAGTGTGTGTGTGTGCGTGAGGGGGAGTGAGCAACAGTTGCAGTGTTGTGTGTGGATTGACGTGGCAGGACGGCACTGTCTCATGCAAGTAATGGCAGCTAAGGTTAACGTGTCCTGTCCACGGACACAGCCACCTCTTTTCCCCCTGCAAAGCAGGCCAGCTGGTCTCCCAGGAGGAGCCCTCCTGTGTCTGGGAGATCCATGGCCATGGTGAGGAGGTAGTTGTTTAATGCAGAGAAAGTAATGTTGTAAAGTGCTTGAGGGATACCTTGAAGTGGTGGCTTAGGGCAGGTGACTGCTTAACAAAGATGGGCTTTTACCCAGGTTTCACTGTTGGATGGCCAGGTGACCTGCTGAAGAAGCAAATGGTTCTGAAAAGGAAAATGGGCCTGCATGTGACTCCTCTGCCATCTCTGACCTGACCCCATGAGTCGTTGCCTTCCAGGGCTCCAGAAGGGTCACTAAAAGTTCACTCAGCCCCCAATTGCTGAATGACTAAGAAGATGACTCAGTGAGTCAAGCATTAATTGTCCGTTGTCCTACCCCCAGGGTCTCTGATATACAGAATGTGGCATCTGACCTTCTGGCAATAATTATACCATGTTTCAGGTAGCAAGTGTACAGGGGACACTTCCAATGAACACAGTGCTATCAAAGCTTTGCAAGTCTTCGGCTTCTTGAGAAACGTGGAAACTCCTGATGCTGCTGACTATTAATTAGATCTTTTGCCTGGTGGGTTTTGCTGAGGGAATAGCTAACTGGTAAGTTTATTCAGTCTGGTGGATTTGCCAAATGTGATTTCTGTCTGAGAGATGCTGCTTAGCTGTTGTCGACTTTGATAGAGGAAACCTCACCTCGCCTTCCGCTCAGCTGGGAGGACCTTGTCACCACCAGGCTCCCGGTTGTGAGTTTCTGAGTGGCTGAGTGCCCATGGCTCCAGAAGAAGCCAATGAGAGCTGCAGGTACTCAGCCCTTCTGTAAATCTGCCCTGCTCTTCTACCTGAGTCCTGCCAGCAGATGCAGGATTCCGTCGATTGGACAAGTCCCCACCCCCACCCCACAACAGCTGGTGGACCCGGGTAGGGTGACCAGATGTCCTAATTTTATAGGGACAATCCCGATATTTGGGGCTTTTTCTTATATAGGTGTCAATTACCCCCCACCCCTGTCCCGATTTTTCACACTTGCTGTCTGGTCACCCTAGACCCAGTACAGTGTTCAGAACAGTGCTGCTGCTGTTGACCCATTCTTGGGGGCCATGTTTTCATTTCTGGTGCCTCTGTTGGGGCTGCAAAACTGGAGTGTCGTCTCATATCTGCCTATGTAAAATCCTGGTGAGCCAACCTAATTGCACAACAGTGTGTGCGTGGTGTCCCGATTGGCATGTGCGGCTCTGAGATTTGTGAGTACAATTTAGTGCAAAGTTGGACCCATCAGGATATTATTGCCACTGTTGCCTTACCATCATCCACCACTTATGGATCGAATGTAAACCTCCTCCTCCAGGCCTCTTGTTCTCCCGTGGGGTGTTTCTTCAAAGCCAATGACACAGTTCCCTAGGTTGTGTCTGTGCATGGGAGAAGTAGTGGAACCCTTGCCCAAGGTGAACTATGACAGCTCAGAGGTTCAAGAGCTGGCGAGTTGTTCTGAGTCCGTAGCAGCATGGCTGTTTGTAATAGGATGTGAGCCGTCCCCCAAAGAACTCTAAAGCAGCAGCAGAAAGGAAAGGCTTGGCACGTGTTCTGGTGTTGTGGGAGGATTTGGGGATTAGGGCTGTGTAATTGTATGTAGTGCATGACAAAACAAAATAAGTGGCGGAAAGAACTCGGTCGCATTAAGAATTCAAAACAGACACTGGGCTTTTTTACTTTTAAAAAGAAAGAAAGAAAGAAAGAAAGACATGTAAATTGACTGGAGACCAAAGGATAAAATTGCCTCCTCTCCTCTCTGAAATCCCCGCTCCGTGCGTGTCCCTTAGACTTCTGTTTCAAGAGTCCCAATGAGTTCTCCTCTTTCAGTGAGTATTGGGGACAGAGAAAAAGGTATGTGAGCGACTTCAGAAACAGCCCTGGCTGCTTTAGTGTAGATCCTGTGTGCCTGATTCTGCTCTCTCTTAAACTGGCTCTTAAGCGCAGTTCACGCCAGTGGAATTGTTGCTGATTTGCTGAGTTACTCTTATGTGATGGATCAGAATGTGACCCTACAAGCGAGATCCTCAATGGAACTCAGCCCATTGTCAGCAGCTGTGGGTCTGTCCCTATAACTTCGACTCTGCCCCAATAGGCAGGTTTTTCCTCCCCTTAATTTTTTCCCCCCAGAGATTTCTGCCTCCCTCTGCCACCATATGACAAGTGTGGCCAATGCCTCACCAAGGACAGAAAACAAATGGGCCTCCAGCAATGACCAGGAACGGCCCTGCTCTGCTCCCAGGAGGTGTGTAAAACTCCCCTTCAATTGGATCTGTAGGTACTCAACATTTCTGAAAATCATGTATACTTAGGTGCCAAACGTTGGATTTAAAAGCTAGCTTTAGGCACCTAGGTTTGGAAACTTTGGCCTAAATATTTTTGTTGTTTGCCAGCTGGCAAGCTGGACGAAGCATGAGTCTGAAGAAACGATGGGAATAGAACCCCCGGCACCTTGGTTGCCAGCCCTGATGCCCAATCCTTTCTCTAACTACTCTGCTATGCTACTTTCCTGTTCAGTTAGTCCTTGTTGCCTTGCGGTTGTGTATTTTAACCCTGATTACATGTGTGACTTTGCAAGGCAGCTGTATGCTTTTCTATTGGGATTCTTGCCATCACGAGACTTCCCTAGATTAAGTAAATCGTTTCACATTTGTATAATGAAGTCTTAATAGACTCGTTAGTTCAGTCTTCGTGCTTGGTCCCACGGGAGTGGTGGCCAATAATAATGAAGAATTGCTGCAAATAAATCCTGTAGATTCTGAAAGTCAGGCAATGGGAACTTTGCTTCTGGGTGATGGTGGATCCTCCACTCCAGGGGTTTCATAAATCTGCAGCTAAAGTCTCCCACTGTGGCTTTGGTTTAGAGGTGAGAGCACCAGCTCATTGCTTTGCCATTGGGAAGTCCCCTTGTCAATGGGCAGCTTTCTCCTATGTGAGGTGTTGAACTGACCCATCTGGTTATGAAGATGGGCCTCTGGACTTCTATGTCACTTGTACTGTATGCCATGCTGGTTGTGTCTGTGTGTCCCCATCATCTGCAATTGGGGTTCTTGTCACCTCCTAGTCCAAACCTACAGGAGAGAGATCACAGCATTGATATTGGCCTGATCCAAATACTCCTGAACTTGCAGAGGCATCCAAAACCCAGACCAGGATCTCTATTATAGTTCAAACTAACATCTTGGATCTGACCACCATGCTGCTCCCCAAACTTTGGGGTATCTCAGAAGGTTCTGAGGGTTGTTTCAGATAAGCACCGAAGTGAACTAGCTCTCTTGGGACTGCAGAATTGATTTGGCCATCTGACAAGAACAGGGCATCTGGCATTTCTAGCTCCTCCCTCTTCCAGTTGGGTAGGAAATACAAGAACCGCCTTTTCATGGTATTTTGCCACTTCTTCTACCTGGTCCAGAAGCTAAGAATCTACTGCTGTGAAAATTCTCTGCAATGGAAGGAGTTATCTGAACATCATCAAACTTTGATTCAGGAGGCCAGTGTTGTGCAATGGCTGGTACTGGTGACGAATGACGGTCATTGATGGTGGGTGATGGTCGTACTCAAGCTAGTTGGTCCATTCCTAGCCTCCTCATGCTTCATACTGAGGTCTTCTCTCAGGCATAGCGCTTTTTGAGAAAATGAGAGTTTTGCCTGAGTAAGGACTTAAGGAACTGACCTGCTCTATTTTTGATTAATTCCTTAGGTGCTCGGCTGTGCAGCCCTTCCTCATACAAGCTATCCCACTGGCTTCAGTGTGTGATGGACTCACAGGAGTACGGGCTCCAGCATCAAACCCTAGAATTCTGCACAACTCTAAGCTCCAGAAGGGCAAGAGACAGAGTGATTGATCGTGCATAGATGTTCAACAGAATAACAGATGGGGGGAAATGCAGCTTCTTTGAACAGAAGGGAGTGGGGAATGGTGAGATAGTGCTGGGCAAAACTTAAGGGGAGTTCAAATGCATGTACGTGTGTGGAAGCCCAGGTATTTGGAAACGATGGGTAATAGTGAGCAGGGGAAGAGGATTGAAGGGTTTGTTACCTGTCTGACTGGTAGTGGGTTGTATTAAATCACACAGGGAATTTTATGATACATTGTGAAGTTACATCAAGGGCACCCAGAGTATATGGAGAGGTGACCGTTTTTACCATTTGCCTAAATCTAAATATAAGTAAAATAAAAATGGAAGCAAAAGGAAGGTACCTACAATGGCTCTTACTCTCGTGACATATTTCTATCACACTCACACAATGCGGTGGAGTAAAAAGCCTTGAGGAGGAAGGGAGACATCTGTTTTTCCCTTTCAAGACCCTTGCCTGTTCCTTATTTATAAAGAAATGATTGTATTTTAAGCAAATATTATTCTTGTACACCAGCATAAGAGTAGAGATAGATGGCTAGATTGGAGGAAAACTGATTTTGCATATAAATGGGAGTTAATTTGCTAACTCTTTGGAGATGTAATGACTGGCTGAACAGTGTAGGGTTAGGAGCTTTGAGAAGTAGTTTGCAGAGCGCTATTTACATTACAAATGTCGTGGGCATAGTGGGCAGGACTATGTTTTGAAATGTAGGTCTTGCTAATTTAAGGTGATGAGTGGAGCCATTGGCTGATTTGAAATATTGTTCCATGAAAATTATTGTAGTTCCCAGTCTACCTCCCTGTCCTCTCAGCTTCCCTCTTCTTGTCACATGGCTTCCCCACAAGGTTTGCCCTATTTCTTCCTGGTTACTCACCTCTTTTTTGCTAACATAGAAGTTGCTGGTTCATCTCCAAGTTGCTCAGTGCTCCCCTCCCCTCCCCACTCCCTGCTGGCTGCCTCTCTCCACTGCATGCACCTGGTTCTCTTCAATCCCTGAGCTGAGCACAATTCTAGACACAGCTTCACGCCTCGGAGAGAAGCAGCCAGCAGCAAGCTGGGAAGGTGGTTGCCAGGCAGTGGCCTGGCACACGTTCTGGATAGATATTCAAAACCTGGGACTCTCTGGCCAGACCAGGTATGCTGGTGACTTCTCTCCTTTGCTTCTCCCTTCCCCAACATGCTGGGGGTGGGGGGTCCATACAAGTGTTAGGAGTGAGTAGGGTTCCCTTTGGGTCTCTCTGCAGCTATTGAGGGTGCTCAGCATCTCACCTTGCAGAATGGAGCACTGAGTTTTTGTACATCTACACGATGGAGTAACTCCTTTGACGTCCCCGGAATTACTCCAAAGATGAACGTTGGTGTAAATGACAGTAGAATCTGGCCCTGGCTAATGACTTTGCCATATTGGCAAAGGGAGCGTGGGAAAGGGAAGAATGGATAGAACTGAGGAGATGAAAGCACCTACCAAAATCTGGCTAGAAGATCCAGTGGCACCCCCCCCCCTCCACACACACATATAAGCAAGAACACTAAATTTCATTTGTTTTGTTTTATTTCACACACAAAAAAATCTTCACTACCCAAGGCTGTCATGTAGGAAATAATTTGTGGCTGGAGATTTCAACACCCACTCCAATGATATTTTATTCTGACCCTAAACAAAATCAATAGCTTATTTTTTTCCTCCTCCTTTCAGAAAACAGTATTTTTCAGCTCAGTGGAAGAAGAAAATAGATTCTTCCTAGTGTTGTTGAAAAGATATTATAATCACTGTCCCTGGAAGTGTAAAAAGTACACGATCTAATATGTCTGGAGTAATTTTGAAAGGCTGCTTTATTTCGGATAATGGTGAAGCAGCAGTAAACCTCATAATCTTGTTGGTAAAACGTACAGTAGAAGGGCTCAGAGATGCATCTTTCTGCCCTGGCTTTTTAACTGTAAAGGACACAAGTTCAAATTTGGATTAGAGCAGTAGGAAAAGTGGTTTGCAGTTCTCTGCTTTGTGGTCATCTAGTTCTATTAAGATCAGCATCTCAACACACAGGATTCAGCCAAAATTAAGTCTTTGTGTTGGAAGAGCCCAGTAGAGGAACAGCAGGGTGCAATGCAGACCAAGTTCGAAGTGCGTTGGCAAAGACAAGCAGGAGCCCAGGACTGGAATGATGGGGGGTGCTGTAGGTCAGGAACCAGGTGTGTTGAGCAGAGCAGTGGACCTATGGACATTAAACATATGACCGAATTCAAAAATCCAGCTCCGCTGTGATTGCAATTCATGTTCTAGCTTGCTGGAAGTTGAAGCTAGGCAAACTCAGCCTGGAAATAAAGCATGCATTTTAAACAGTGAGAGTAATGGACCATTGCAACAATTTACTAAGGGTTGTGGTGGATTCTCCATCACTGGCAATTTTTATATCAAGATTGGAATATTTGTTTTGTTTAAGTTTTGCTCTGATTCAAAAGGTATTATTCTGGGGAGTTTTCTGGCTTGTTCCACGGGATTTCAGACTACATGATCACAGTGGTCCCTTGTTGCCTTGAAAACGATGGATCTCTGTTCCACAGTCTGGCTAAAGACATGGGCGTGTCCAGGGACTTGATACACATGTTACAGATGGGGTGTTGTGTGGAGACCCTGGGCTGGAGTATCTGGTGATGGTGCTGCTCATGAGTGAGGTGCATTGGTAGAGTTGTGTGTGGAATAGGTAGGTATCTTCAGGATTGAGATGCGTTCACAGATGTGGGAGCGGAGATGGAGCTTGTGCGTCAGGGATTGGGGCAGGGGAGCTTGCCCACACTTTCTCTGGCTACTGGCATCAATCTGGGTTTCTCAAGTTCATGAGCACTTCAGAAAAGCTTGTTTGTCAGAAGGGGAAAAAAATCTTGTGAATTTTAAAATAAATTATAAAATATTTTTGAATAAATTATAAATACATCTCCTCTGTCAGGATTTGAGACTCTGTGCTCTGATCACAAAGATTTTAAATGTCGTGTCTCGGCTTATTCAAACGCAGCTGTGTGCGTCTGGGTGTTTTAAGTGTTGGTTTTGATGAATTTTTTACTCCACCACCAACGAATACTTTGCTCTTGATTGGTGCCAAGGGAGAAAACTTCTGATTATGTGCTCATATGCTTTGCGGGCAATCAGTGTCGATGTTAAAAGGTTTCACCGTCTAGTCTTGCTAGCGATATAGCATTCTAAGGGACTGGGGAAGAGGGGGATGCAGTGAAAGAGGGGTGGGGTTAGCCTTGTGGTTAAAACACTGGACAGGGAGTCAGGAGTATCTATCTCTGTAACAGACTTGCTCCGTGATCTTGGGAAAATCACTTCATTGCTTAGTTCCCTATTTGCAAAATAGGGGTCATAATACTTCCTTTCTCACACTCTACATGTATTATTATTGGTATTGCATAACACCTACTGGCCCCAGTCCTGGACCAGAACTCCATTGTGCCAGGTGCTGTAGAATCATGGAACAACCCCCCCCCCCCTCAAGCCCTAGTCCCTGCCTCTAAGAGCTTACCATCAAAGTACAAGACAAGGGACAACAGATGGATACAAACAGACCGATGGAGGAGCACTCGGAGACAACTGATCAGTACAGGGCCTCGCACAATGGCACCACTAAGTGCTATCACAACACAGATAAATAAATGTGCCAGTGAAGTTGCAGCGCCTAGTTTCTGTGGCCAGCCCGGCTCATCTACACTGGAAGTTTTGCTAAGTAGAGGTTTTCACGCGATAACTGGCGAGCCCTCCAAACTCTTTGGCTTTGTCAGGGCAGGTGGAAACAAAGCCTGTCCTGGACACCCACTATAATAACATGAAAAAACCGTGGCTGAGCCGTCATGCACAGGCAAGTCAAAGCTGAGTTATAATTCAGTCAAGGCATTGCTCCCTCTTTCTCACTATCATGTGCCCATGCATCACTCTTCAGTGCATGAGTGATCCACAATTAATAGTGCCTGTGATACACACCCACCTACTGACACCACATGGGCAAAGCATCCTCCCAACCTGCAAAAACTCAAAACTGCCCACACTCAACCCCCTAAGGGAAGACGATGTCCAAAGTCTTGGTCCCTCTACTGAGAGATCCCTGGCCTCAGCCCCTCCACATACTAATATCGGGGCTTGTGCGCCCAGCTGCCATGACAGAAGCTGAGGTGAGAGGTCATGGGTGAAGCACACAGGGCCTGAGTCAAATACCATCCACTGGATACTGTGGCAGAGAGGCCAGAATGCTCCTCTCCCTTAGAGCATCCGGAAGGATGTGCAGAGCAAAGAGGGTCTCCTGCACCTGTAAGCAGCCAGAGGTGGGAAGCCTGGGGAGAGAGACAGTGCAAAGTCCCAATCTCTCCTTCCCAGCAGCGAGGAGAGAGGCACATGACTGCAGGGCGGTGGTGCATTCAGATATGGCATGTTGTATGTGAGCCCATGTATGCCCATGCCTGTTTGTATGAGTGCCCCGCCCTTCTATCTGTGTGTGCCCTTCTCTGTGGCCGCACACCTGTGCATGCCCATTCCACTGTGACTTTTGTGCGTGCTTCCTGCATGCCCATTAGTACATGCTTGCACCCCTGCATACTCGCACATCGACCAGTGTGCATGGCCTAACTCTGGCAATGAGCTCTGCATTCGCCATGGGGCTGGTTCACTCAGACCTGGCACCTCCCCCCGGGACGTGGGGAGAATGGGAAGCAGCTGCAGTGGCAGGTAGCAGGCTAGTTTCCTTACGAGCTCCCTGTCTCCACCATGGGAGGCGCTTTGCCTCCTCCCAGCAGCGTGTCCTTGGGTCGCTCGTTGGACTGGATGAAAGGTCCTTTATTAGCCTTCCTTTCACAGGCTAACAGGAGTAATCACTCTTGTAGGTTTTAATTTAAATGTTTAATTAAGCACAGTTCTAGATGGCAGAAAAGTTAACACTGCTCTTGGCCAAGTCAGTGCAGGTGGGGGGAAAGAGGAGGGATTTTTTCTTCCTTGACGGATGCCCGTGGAAGGCGCTTGGGGGCAGAGAGCCGACCTCTCAGCCGGGCTGGAGGTGATGCTTTAGGCTGGGCACCAATGACACTACATGCCCTCTCTTAACTACGTGCTGGGGGACGAGACCAACTCTTCCAAGTGTAATCAGCATGATAAGACACTGCGAAAGGAAGGAGCCACTGGCTTCCCGTCTCTGGTGTCAGTACATGTCAGGAGAAGAGGTGTGCCCGCTGCTCTGAGACTGGGTAAGAAGCCGCTTTGGCTCGATACCCCCAAACTTGCTCTAAGACACTTGAGTGGCCGATGCAGAGGAATCAGGAGATCTGAATTCTAATCCAGTCTTTGGCACATAATCCTGGAGTGGCATTGGCCAAGTCACCCAAAAGCTGATTTCCAGAAGCACAGAGGCCAGGAACCTCTCTCTGTGTATTGGAATCTCCATCCAGATAAAGGTACTGACCAGGGCTGTGCAGAACCAGCCAAGAGTACAACTTGAAAAAAAGACTTGCAGTTTCCTTCTAGGCCGGTCCGAAATGGGACCAGTTTTGGGAAACTGAAGTGTGGAAACGTCCCGTTTCCAGTTCCTTCCCATTCCATTGCAGATATTTTGCACAGTGCTCATACTCCGCTACCAACACCCAGGCAACTTATAATTATTTGCGAAGACCTTCGAGAACCTCAGAGTGTGCTGTAGACCTGCAGGGGCAAGATCCTCTGAACTGGCAATATGGATACAGAAATCCAGCTCAGCTTCAGTCCATCTTCTGGGTTCGGAGGCTTAGGGAGCTCTCTGACGCTAATAGCACAAACTTCCTCAGCTAAGGCTTTTCACCTGGGACAGTCACAGGTAAATCCATGGTTGGACTTTGTGGCCAGCTTCTCGTGGAATCTGGCTGCTTCCTTGTCTCTTCTCTTTCTCTCCTGGGTTCCCTGTGAGAGGTGGCAATTTCCCAATAAGCTGAGATGCACTTTGCTGAGGAACATGGCTACTCGATGTGGGATCTGAGTGGGGCTAAGATCTGCTAAACTCATTTCATGTGTGTAAGCCCAAGAGAAATGTTGGCAGGCCGTGGTGGACTAGCCAAAGTGTTACCTGGCTAACTGCATTTTGGTGGTGGCTGTTTATTTTATTTTATTTCATTTATTTTTTTAACCACCTGATTTCCCTAGCTTGGAACCATGTGTGTGTTCCTCGCTTTGTCTCCCAGCACGTCAGAGAGCTGTGGAATCTCGGTTCTTCCATGTGAGTACATTCCATGGCTTTAAAAAAAGAATCTTAAACTGATTCCCGAAATAGACTATGAGGAAAGAGGAAAAATCAGTGCTTCGTGCAATGCAGCCCTTCTCCAGGGAGCAATTATCAGCCAGAAAAAAGCTGTTAGCACTCCGCTCTTCTAATGCGTTTCCGTGTAAATGGATCCTCTGCCGTTCCAGCTCCCCCCCACCTGCTCCATGGACTCTCGGCGTGCATTCCACAAGAGGAGCTGCTCTGCTTCTAAAAGGGAAGCATCCCCAAAATGAGCACTTCATCAGAGAGGGGTAACTCCAATCTCAAACCATTTTAAGGATGGATGTAGCTCCCCCCCTAATTCCTCCCTCTATTATGGCACCTGTGTTTGAAGTGTGTATGCAGGGGAGTGAGGGGTAAAATCTAGAGATGGACCTGATCCAAACCCCAGTGAATTTTGGAGGTGAGCAAAATCCGCACCAGAATCTCGCAAATGGTCTCGCTTCATAACGAGCTGAAGGCAAATCTTAGTACCTAATCCCTGTTGTATTAATTGTGAGGGCCTAAGGGCTAGAATCAACGTGTTAACATGACCTAATAAGTGTGCAGAATAAGACACTTTAAAACAAGGTGCGGTGTTTGCAAAGACCTCAGCCTGTTTAGTCCCATGGAAAATACACCATTAACAATTCTTTAAACCTTTTATAAAAGATACAGAGAAGGGAAAACAGGTAAGGTATTATTTAAGGCTTTCATTTTAATGTCATCCCCTTGTTCCCTTTGCTTATAGCTGGAGACAGTTTTGAGAAGAAAACCGTCCACCCCTTGTCTGACAGTCTTAGATGGTAACTGTCCTTTCAGGGGGCAGGGAAGAGGTTACTTGAAATGGGCTGGAGTTGTTAATGTTGAAGCCTGATGTTTCCTAGCAGACGAAAGAGGACAACCACATGAAGGAGGAAAGAGAAGAACAGCAAAGAGAGAAAATGCAGCTTCTGTCTCTGATGTTGACTCTCACTCACAAGCCCAGCAAACAGTCTTATTAGCCACTTTGAAACATGGCAAACTTGTCTCAGCATCGGGCTGTTTGGTGCATTGCTTTTAACTGCCTCCTCCTGGTCACAAGCTTACAGCAGTGTTGAGAAATATACAGTCTTGACTGGCTAAGCCAGACACTTATTAAACAGAAGGGAGAGGGAGAGGTGGGAGGAAAGGGAAGGCAAAAGGTGGAGAAGGAAAAGGACACACTGCGGGAGGGGTGGGGAGACAACAGAATCTCACATATCCCAAGTCATGGCTGGGAGTTAGCCAGAGCCAGTGGAGATGGTAGTATCACCTTAGTCTCTCTTTGGCCAGCTCTGGACATCTCTTGGGAATGGGAAGAGGAAAGCCCACCGTGTTTCAGCGGGTACCAGAAGACAGTGGGAGTGGTATCAATATTGGCTCCTTGGTTTCCAGTCCCACACTATTCTCCTTTACTGGCATGATCAGAACAGTCCTTGTATTACATCAGTAAGCCTTTGTGTTTGTGCTAATTCTCTCTGTCTGTTTCCCTCTTGCGCCTTTTCCCATCCTCATTTATTGTTTTAGGTTATTTTGACATTCTGTGGACCTTTCTCTCAATGCTGAGCTCACAATAAGGGTCAATTCGTAGGCCCAGTTATTACGACAGCCCCTCATGAATTTTGGGGGTGCATGAAATGTGGATTTGGATCTGGACTGCTTGTTCAATTCAGGCCCCTCTCCTGTAAATGCTCCGCTACGTCCCATTCTCCCCCGCCATACAAAAGGGTCTGATTCCAGCTCAAGGGATTGCTTACAGTGCTTTCCACCTACGTCATTGCCACGGAGAACCACCCATCCCACTGATTTAGGAGTGGGCCCAAGTTTGGCCCTATTACTAGTTAGAATAAATCTCGTGTCTTTGAACCACTTAGTTGTACACGGAGTGTCTTATTTTCTCAGCTATCAAAGTGGTGAGTGCTGTTCAAATGCTTAGGTAGGTAGGCCTGACACACAAGCCATCAGCCAGTCCAACTCAACTAGAACCTGGGCCATGATTTGTAAATATTTTGGTTACCATTATTATTCCTGTAGCACGTAGAGGTCTCAGTCAGGCATTGGGACTCTTGTGTTAGGTGTTGTACAACAAACAATAAATAATAGTAATAAAACAACAAGTCCTTGTCCCAAAGAATTTGCAGTCTAGGGTTATATCTATACTGCAGTCACACGTGTGATAGCAGCTTGTGTAGACATGCCAGAGCTAGCTTTAATCTGACTAGACCAATGAAGTCACAGCAACATGTGTTTCAGTGAGGGCTGTACAACTCCTGGCTAATTATTTGTGTAGCGAGCCCACGTTGCCATGGGTTTACTGGTCTGATACCCAAGCTATCTAGATTAAAGGTAGCTCAGGCATATCTACTCTAGCTGCAATCACACCCCAGATTGACGTGTAGACGTACCCACCTGTCTTACACACGCAGGCTAAGACAGAAGGGGAAGCACCAGGGAACCACAAGACATTGTGATCAGCATGAGAAGCAGCGGTGGCAACTAGAGCTGGCAATGATGTTTCTTTAACATTTTGGGGTTTTCGTCAAAAAAGCTGAAAACTCGAAAAGTGAAAACTTCCCATTTCTAGCTGTTGAAAAGCAAATATTGTTCTGGTTTTGACCAAACCAGAACTTCCCCCACCCCAAATTTCCATTTTGTCCAAAAGCCAGTTTTTGTCAGAAAAGTGTTGTGATGTCCAGCTTGTGACCAGCTCTAGTCACAACACACCAGGGCAAGCGTTCTCACAGGGTAGCCGCTCTCCGCTTTGCATCAGTAAGGGAACCACCAAGTCGTTGGACAGTCATATTGGGTTTGGAGTTCGCTGCAAATAACTCACCCCGCTTCAGCTGAGAGTAACCACTGGAAAGTTGTCCCCCCACAGCCAGCAGTCTTTTAGGAGCTGGCGAGGATAAGAGCATTTCCTTTGTCCCATCCCCTGCATCCCTCTCCACCCTGCTGCCTTCTGGGATCAATCTGACTGCTAAAATGACCTCATGGAATGTCATTTCAGTCTGCAACAGGTTCACGCCTTCGCTCCATTTCATGGTTGTGAAGCAGGACCCCTCCACAGAGGCATGGCCATGGTAAACCCTTTCATGTTAACTCAAGGGATTAATACTAAATTCAAGCCATTCGCTTTCAATTTTTCTAAATGCTGTAGTCTTGCTCACTAACAATAGTCCTATACCCTGGTGTATCACATTTTAAAGCTTCTTCTTTAGCTTTCCATTGCAAGACTAATATTTGGGGTAAATCCCTAACTATAGGATTAGGATTAAAATGATTGGTTTATCAGCAGTGGGATGAGGGTGATAATTATTGGGTTAGCAGCAGTATAGGGTCAGATTAACAGACTCCCAGCAATGGGGCCAGGATTTTGGGGTTAGTAGGAGTTAGGTTAAAATGTATTGTGCTTATGAGCAGGTCTGTCAAATTAGTAGTGGGATCAGGATTATGAAATGGAAGGTTAGGGCTATCCAGTTAGCATCATCTAGATTTGGGATATATTTAGCCCTGGGATTGATGGCTAATAGCAGCACAGGGTTAGCAGCTAGGAATTCAGTAGAAGCAATGCAGGGTCACCTCTGGGGCAGAGGATTGCTTCGCATCGTCTGCGTTTTGCGTCCAGCTCCCGAGCCTGCCCTCCCTGTTTCAGGTTCCCTTTTCCTTGGCGATCGCTGACATGGTTATTTCCCTGATTAATGAACTCTGCAAATTAACCTCCACTCTGCTTTCTAATTGCCATTAAGGCTTCAAAAATCACTTAAGCATTTTCGGTGTTCAGGAGCCCATTCCTTTCAGATGGCCAGTGTGGTGTGCTGATTGCTGGGAGATAGAGCCAGTCTCCTGACCTCTGCGTTTACAATTAATTATTGCATTCTGCACCCAAATTACCCCTGGTCTCCATGTGCTTGGCTTTATCTCTCCACACACACAGGCCTGGCTTTTAATTAAAGGCCTTCCAAATTAAATGAAAACAAATTCAATTATTCCCTCTCATTGGAACAGCTCTCAACACATTGCTGACTGTGTTTCTTCAGTGGAGAGCCCAGGGAGGGCTGGTCTCCCACAATCCAACAGAACTATATTTTCCTAGCACTTTCCTTATCTCCACTTGAGCAGTTCTATGCCACTGAGTCAGTCCTGGTTTGGACTTTACTGTTCCAGAGCAAGCTGTGATTTGTCTGTGTCTTCCTGCTGTCAACCCCGCCCAGGGAATGAATTTTCTTGTGCTTGTATTTCATGCCCAGCCTCTCACGTAATGAAGTGGTGGGTGACCTTCAGCGTTGCTGTTGTTACTTATTTGTACTGCAGTTGCACCTACAGGGTCCTACCAGGGATCGTGGCCCCATGGCTCTAGGCACTGCACTCACACCCGACAAAGGAGGTGGTCTCTGCCCCAAAGAAATCCCAAAACTCTGCTGCCGTTTCAGAATCTCACGTGAACCCCCTGAGCCACCTGGGTTTTCAAAACGGGGCTGGGAGTCTCTTGAGGACAAAGGGCCCAGATCTGCAAAAGTACCCCGTGATTCTGGGTGCCCAGTGTGGCACCTTAATGGAGCCTGATTGTCTGATGACAGGTGCTCGGCAGTTTCTGAAAATCAGGCCCCTTGAAGGTTCCTCCAGTGGGGGGGCCCAAAAATCACTTGCCGCTTTTGGAAATCTTGGTCTGGATTTCTTGTGGCGTCCCTGGTGCTCTCTGTTTCTGGTCATGCCGGTAATACCCCATGGACAGCACTCTTGTCTACTTTCTATGTCTATTATGGGGGGTTGTTGTACCATCTGTAATCCTAGTGTCTGATCATCTTCTATGTAAAATCATCTTCCATGTCTGATCCATCTTCCATTGCTGCAGTCCTTAGCGGATTTCATGGAGTATCTCATACATCTCCCTTTTTGGGGTCACCACTCTGCTTGGGAAAGGGCTTTTGTTTAAAATGCGACTGATTTCCTTTTCTTGGGAAGGAGGCTTAATAAGGTTGGAGATAGAAGAGGATGTTAGAACTGGAGTTTGGGGAATTCAATGTTGTGAGCGTCATTTTTGGGGTGGAAAGTCTTTCTCAAAGAGGATAACTTCAGTGGTTAGCACTTCCACTGCTGCTCCCTTCTGCACCAGAAATGCAAAATCACGTGCGGGCGAGAAGTTATTGGAACCTTTAAATACCTCATAAAAGTTTTTTGTGCCCTGATTTGAGAAGGTCCTTGTTTAATCCAGGCTGGGTTCCCCCCGCCCACCACCCCATCCCAACCCCTGCCTGCCTTTTCTGGTGAGATTTGCCTCTTTCTTTCCCCCGAGCAGCCTCGCTGCAGACGTCTCTCTCTTCCAAATGGCCCAAGTATTAATACGAGGTTTGCATGCACTTAGACCCTTGAGCCTGCAGAGTTTCAACAGCTCAACATCTGCTCTCATGCACCCTTACTCATGTGCTTCGGCCCCTTCCTGCGTCTCCCTTCGCTCCCCTGTGTGCTCTTCACATAGGCACCAGGGCTCCCCGTGCTCGCTCTTGTATTCTGCAGGTGTGCTCCATTTTGTGCACACTCACCTCTTTCGGACGCACTGGAGCCGCCAATGCCGGTCATATTTTTTTCAGGCTCCATAGCGCCCCCTGCAGCTTCCCAATGGAAGGAAGGTTGTGGCTACCAACTCATCCTGTCCCTGGAGCTCTTTTCTGCCCCTGTGCTGGTAGGCTAGTGTAATTCCAGGCCTGTTGATTCAAACAGGGAATCCATCCTGAGATTCCCACTGCAGAAACCAAACCAAGCCCCCTTGCACCCATGGGAATGATGACAATTTATAGATTCAGGGCCAGATCCTCAGCCTGCGTAAATCAGCCTAGCCCCACTGAAACCAACAGCATTACATCAATTTACACCAGCTGATGATCTGTCCCTTTAAAGTTACCTTTGGAAAAATGTTGCCCAGCTGTCTGAGTATCTGGCTGCTCTGGCCCTCCGGGAGGGGATGGCAGAGGACGTGCTAAGCTCCAATAACATGCGCCAGTGATTCTGGGGGAGGCTTCTCCAGCATGGCTCTAAAAGCACAGGCTGGTGCTTTCTGAAGGAGCCAAAGCCTTAATCAGCCCCCCGCAGTGTGGAGCTGCTCCTCACGCAGCTCTGTAGGGTAATAACATGAGCTGATGTTGCTCTTTGAAAGGCCGTGGTGATTCCTTTTACTTTGCTCATAGCCAACCGCCGTCTTGGTGCAGGGATTGAGGGTTATGCTGCCGTGGCAGCAGGTTCTTCTCTTTGCTGGGGCACTTCATCCCTCCCACCCCCTGCTCCCCTCTCTGGGGCCTGCTCCAGCTCTCGCTGGAGTCGATGATAAAGCTCTGCGGAACGACGCCGGCCGCATCTTTGCACGAGGCCTGTCCCTGCTTGCGAAAGGGCCTGTTTCTGCTCCTTTGGCCTAGTGGTGAAGGCACCAATCTGGACCTCACCAGAGCCATGTTTGGTTCCTAACTCAGCCACAGGGGACCTTGGGCAAATCACTTAATCTCTCTTTGCCTTAGTTCCCCATCTGCACAATGAGGATGATAATGATCCCTTCATCTCTTGAGACTGTATGCTTTTGGGGGCAGGGACTCTTACTATGTGTATGTACAGCACCTAGCACAATGGCGCTCTGCTCTTGGCTGGAGCCTCTAGATGCCCCCGTCATGCAAATAATGACCATGAGAGCATGGCCGTGAGGCTGAGTGTCCAACTCACTCTTTGTGGCCTACAACTCCTTCACTAGACTGCACTCAAGGGCATAGACCTAGTGGCTCATTTCGCCTAGGCCACTGAGAAGCTTGCAGATGGTTACTTCTGGTTATTGGGCACTTGGGCTAGAGTTGAGCCAGGCAAGGCTCCCTGACATATTACAAATCCCCTTGTTCATCCCACGCCCTGAAGCTCACCACCCTCCAGGGGATGAATATCCCCATCATGTCATAGATTACTATGATTTTACTTTTACCAGCACACAGCATACCCTCTCCTTTCCCCAGCACCCTGCGCCCAATACACAGGCCTGTTGTCATAAACATCCAGCTTAGTTAGCTAGGCCAAAGCAATTGGATTTTAGCTGTCATCTCTCTCCAGCACATCAGCCCCTTTAACAGCAAACAGCAGAGCAAGCAAGACCTGTATATAACCAAGCTTTGGAACATCCGTGAGTCAAAGGGCATTTTCTGCAGGGAGTGGGATGGGGTAGTAGTTGTGAATAAAGAGGAGGAGGGAGAGATTTGAAAGGCCTGAAGATAGGGGCATTTGGAGGAGGAGGACAGGTTGGATATTAGGAAACACTATTTCTCTAGGAGGGTGGTGAAGCACTGGAATGGGTTACCTAGGGAGGTGGTGGAATCTCCATCCTTAGAGGATTTTAAGGCCCGGCTTGACAAAGCCCTGGCTGGGATGATTTAATTGGGGTTGGTCCTGCTTTGAGCAGGCAGTTGGACTAGATGACCTCCTGAGGTCTCTTCTAACCCTAATCTTCTATGATTCTATGACAGGAGAGGGAAGATGTAGGAGAATGAGAAAAGGAGGAGAGAGAAACAGAAGTGAGAGATAATATGGAAGTGGGGAATGAGGGAGAAGGAAAGAAGGCAGATAGGGTGTGGAGGCAGGAATTGAGAGCCCGTGAGAGGGGATCAGAAAGAGAATATGGACAGGAGCAGGAGACTGAGAGAAAAGGAAACAAGAGGGTGGGGGGAGGCGTGATCAAGAAAGACAGAACGAGCTCATCTCGCTTGCCTATGGGACAGTTGGACAGAGCCAGACAGTTTTGCCATTCAATTTGTTCCAGGCACACAGGCTGTGAATGAAACAGAGAGAAGCGGGCCACATCAGGTGCAGAGTTCTCTGGTTATTTCTCCTCACTGGGGAGACGGGAAGCATGGGATGTCAGTGGATCAGAGCAGGTATTTTTGAAACTCAGGCATTGCTCTTCAGCCACCAACAAATGTTGCACAGTGAGTCTGGAGCAGTCATGGGGCGGGGTTTGCTTCAGTCATGAGTTCCCCCTGGCTGCACAAACACTCTGGTGGGAACTGATTTCCCCTCTGATGTTCCAAGAGTCACTGAGATGGCAGCTATGTGTCTAGAGTATTGGAATGAATGTTCCTTCCTCCCCAAAACCCATCAGAAGTGCTGTAATAACACAGGGCTGGATCCTGAGGCAGCCCTCCTATTGCAGCCGAGGATTAAGATGGGACTTCAGAATTTGTCCCCAAATACTTTCCCGTCCTTGTAGGATCTTTCATCATCTGATCTCACAGCACAGTAATCCTCACAAGTCGCCTGTGAAGGAAGGAAGTAGTAATATCCTCGTTCTACAGCTGGAGAAACTGAGGCACACATAAGTGAAATCACTTGCCTGAAAACACACACAGCTAGTCAATATCAGAGCTAGGAACAGAACTCCGGAGTCCTGATTTCCAGCCCTATGACCCTCTCCCCCCCACCCCGCCACCCCGCTGTAACCACTAGACCTCTCTCCCTCCACTTTTTGTTTTACATAAGGGAAATGTATGAAACAATACAGCTTGGGCCAGTGGTATATCAGTGCTTTGAGCTACTCTGTGGAATCAAGTACTGTATTACATTAGCACCTAGTGCTCCCCCCTGCACTCGGTGCAGTTCATAGACACAGTAATGTAGCCCCTGCCCGGACAAGCTTACATTCTGAATACACAAGGCCGAGAAAGAGAGTATTATTGTCCGCATTTGAGAGAGGGGGCACCACTGCCCATGATCACACTGGGAATCTGGGGAAGAATTGAGACTTGAACTCAGATCTCCCGAGTCCTGGTCTAGTTTTCTGCCCTCTAAACCCTCCTTCTTTTCAGAGAATATTGGTGAATAGTTGCACTGGTCTTTACAGCATTTCAGAGGGGGGGTTTGCAGTGAGGGAGCCTTGCAGTGTCAGGAAGGGAAGGATCTGAGTGCAGGCTCTGACCATCAATGCGTGGTTGACTGATGGAAGGGGAAGAAGGGTGGGGTTTTAAATCCTTTTCGGGGGGGAAAAGGTTCATTTTGGAAAGACTCAGCATCGGGTGAGCTTGTCTGCATGCGTTTGCCTTGCCGGGCCCGATACTGCAGGTGAGTCTGTATTGTGCTTCAGAGCTGCAACAGTGCAGCGCGGTTTATTGTCCCAGTGGAGCAAATTTGTCACCGGGCTAAGCCGGTATGACTTTACTGAACTTGGCAAATTTCTCTCTCTCTCTCTCTGCAGAGTGGTTTTTCCCCCCCTTTCTCATCCATCCATCCTCATTTGCCTCTCACCAAGGTGATTTCCCCAAAGTCAGCTATCCCAACGCTGCAGTGCCACTAACAGAAAGAATTCAACATGACGGGGTTCGGTTTTTTCTTGGAAAGCTGTGTCAACGCCGTAAATGTTTCATAAATGATGGCCTAAAGGATGCGGCCAGGACACGTTTGTGTCTAGATACCAGGAGGCTCAGTCTTAATAAAAAATTAAGCAGTCTTATTAGACCTCGGAGGATTGCTTGTGGGTGGGTTTGGTGAAGATTCAAGCTGTGTCTAAAGAAGGAAACGACTCTCGCTGCTTGGAGTCAGATGCAAAATTTGGGGGTGCTTGTACCTCATCCTTCTAATCTAAGAATCAGACAGGTGCATGAAATAAGCGTTTCTTTCTGCTTTTCGCGGGCACTTTGTGAGCTGGGATTTCAATGAGCTGCCAACACCACCTCTCCCCCTGTAAATTTTCACCTTCCTTTTTCTGCGTGTCTTGAATCTTGGCAAAGTCTCATCTTTCCAGCCCTCTGGCGCAAGACTATTAGTCCGGAACAAAAGTCAGCTGAGACTCAGACGTAATGGAAACTGCACAATAGGAAAGTTAATGGCCGTGGTTACTACTCCAACTCCTATTTCCCCTTCTTCTATAGCTTCATCCATCGCTCGCTGAGAGGGGTGTGACAAGGTTGATGGTTTCTCCCCCCGTTGCTGCTATGCCCAGTGTCACATGAAGAATTTGACAGCTGATTTTGTGGGGTGTCTGTTATCAGTGCTGGTTATCACCCTGTGAATGTTGCGCTATGGAGAGCTGGCCCAACCAACTCTTTCAATCCCCAGCTTCCCTGCCCCATCGGGGCCTACTACCTTATACGGGGCCTAATCCTGTCAAGTTCTGAGCACCTACTGCAGTGCACTCAGCTCCCAGTCAAACCCAGCGAAGTTGGGGGTGGTCCAGTTAGATCTGATCAACCTTTGTGTTCCAAACATTGTATTTGACCACCAAAAAAAATAAAATAAAATAAAATATCATGGGAAACATCCTTTTGAAATGGAATTTTTCTTGGTTTTGTTGAAAAAACTGCAATTCCCCTCCCCCTCCCAGTTTTTGATCATTGAAACCTAAACAATGTTGTCTAAAATCTGAAAATGTTTTGGTTTTCAGAAACCAAAAAAACTGAAGTTTTTGTCTGAAGTTTTTCCATTCCGGGCTACCAAAAAGCAAAAGATTTGGGGGGGGTTGGGGTATTTTTTTTGTTTTTTCTTTTGCTTTGTAAACCCCAAAACTTTTCAAGACAAATGTTGACAAAACCTCTTTTGCTTTACTTGAAGTTTTTGGAAGCACAAAACCCACTTCCCAACCAGCCCTGGTTCCAGAGATTTGCTGGAAATGTGTTGCTCTGTCCAGGAGAAGACCCACTGTACAGATGGCAAATGTCTCAATAGATTCCAAGGCCTATGGTGGTCAGTTAAAAACTCATCTGGGTACGGATAGCTGCCACAAGGCAAATTTATCACTCCCTGGCGCATCATGACATCTTGGAACTATGTGGGATCACATGTCATGATAGTTTAATGTCTTGTGAACTTAGTGTGACTACTGAACCAGGAATGAATTTGGCCCCTTAAATGACTTGGGCCAAGTATGAATCTTTAGCTTTACATTATAAAATGAGGTGTCAAGAATTGTCTAGTTATTACTTAGCCCTGCCTTGAGTGCAGGGCACTGGACTAGATGACCTATTGAGTTCCTTTCCAGTTCTATGCTTCTGTGATTTTATTTGAGTGCTGGTTGGCTCGAATGTGTCTTCACAGCGAGGAATTGTGAATGGCGGTTGGGACTCCCAGTTGATGCTCAGTTTGAGAACATTTTTGCCCCTTTGTATTTTCCGACATGAACATGGATGAGCTGGAGTTTACAGGGATGTTTGAGGAATGGCTGCCCTTCACATGAATACCCATAATTCCGATAGGAGGGAGGATGTTTGAACACAACAATAAGAGCATCCTCTGTGTATTACTGCTAATCGTCGTCCAATCAAGGAGCAGAAGCAAATGCCATGTGGCTTAGGTGCCCAATCACACTCTGTAAATAGCAGACACATTTATGAAGATCCCCCTTGCAGAAAACCGGTATTTTGTGAGTACTTATGAATGAAGCCTATGCTGGTAGAAATGGAATTGGGGTCCTGACCAATTTGCAAACATGAAAAGGGGCAAAATTCATAGGGTAACTTATTTTCAGTGGGTAATTGTGTCCTCTGTACCCTGGGGATTGTAAACAGGTCATGGAGCCTAGGGATGAGATTTTCAAACAGTCTAGAGGATTTAGATGCATACCTTCCATTGAAATCAGTGGAAGATGCATCTAAATACCCTTAGAATGCTTTGAAAATCTCAGCCTTTGTTTTTGTGCAAGCTGGTTTTGTCCCATCCGGCAGCCTACAAAGCATTTTCTTGGCTCTCAAAGTGCGGTGGCGAGACAGATGTGGATTTGTGCATCTGCTAGGAGTTCAAACACACTCAGAACCTGTTTGACTGAAAGGAGTCGAGAGGGTAGTCTGAGTTCCAGGGGTCCTTTCTTCACCCTACAGGATATGAGTAACTCCATGAAAGCTAAGAGAGAATAGAGCCCCGGAAGGCTAGACCTGATCTTACAGTGCACAAAAGGCATTGGACTGGAGCAGGATTGGGACCCAGAATGGATAAGAGAGGCTTTTTTCCTGCATCCACTATTCCCTCTGCTGATTAACTTTTTTTTACAAAAGAGCAGAGGCTAATTGTCAGCTGTAACCTTCTCCCTCCTCTGCTTTATTAACACGGACAAGCAAGTAGACACACCATTGATGGGTTTGCATTGCACCTTCACCCTGCAGGGTCAGACACAGCTCTGCAGGAGTTCCTGCAATGAGGGCTGGTTATTGTCTGCAGGGTTTCCTTGCTCCTTGGCTGACTAGCAGTGCGCTATCTGCAGCTGCATGGGGAAACGGAGGAGAGAGAGCCATGAAATGACAGGCTGGGGCATAGGAATGACTGGAAAGCATAGTAGAGCGTCATGCCTCGGAGAAGAGGAGTCCTGCTGAAAATCCCTCATGTTGGTGACTGCATCAAAAGGAAGAAGGGAGCAGTGGTTAGGCATTGGCCTGGATATTTGGAAGATCCTTTTTCAATTCCTTGCTTTGCTCCAGATTTCCTGTGTGACCAAGAAGACCTCTCTTTGTGCCTCAGTTCCTCAGCTGTAAATTAAACATAATACTACTACCTAACTTTCTCTACAGGGGTGTTTTGAGGATAAATACCTACTACATGGCTCATATACCATGGTCAGAAGGGCCTTAAAAGTGCTGTAGATAGATGCCATTGTGAAGGCTGAGGTGAAACTACTGAGATTTATGCCGTACCAGCTTCTGTATCGCTTCTAATTTAGCGTCTGCAGCATCCCCTGGAATGTAAACATGACCAGAGTCTCTGGATGCTAATAAAGCAAAACGTAGCCTAAATAGCAAAATTTTGCCTGGTTTCAGGTCAAGATCATGTCAAAGCACCAAGATTTTCATCATTTTTCACCCCAAACCATAACTCCACGCAACTCCACAGGAAATTCAGTCCAGGTCTACTCAAAACTGGGCCCCAGGCCAAGATTTGCAAAAGTCGGGGGTGCCTACAGTTAAAACTCCAAAGTGTAGGGCTGGCCGGAAAACAAGATTTCCATTTAATGAAAAACATTGAGGTTTCAGTGTTTGTTTCCGTTCTGATGCGGAAAGAAACCCAAGCCCTTCGGAAATTGTTCATGGAATTGCTTTATGAAAATACTTGTCTAGGTTGCATCAGTCTGGGGCCTGGCTCGCTTGAATGTTGGGCCACCTACAGGTGAAACTGGCTTCAGATTGGGGTGAAACTGGGCCCAAGCTTGAGAATTGCAATGAAGTGTCTTTGCGTGGTTTCTGGTTGTAATCTATGGTTGTCTCTAAACTGCAGCTGGCAGTGGAATGTCCAGCTCGGGTAGACGTACCCGCACTAGCTTTGGTTGAGTCGAGCTAGCGCACTAGAAATAGAAGTGTAGCTGTGGTGGTGCAGGCAGTGGGATGGGTTAGCTGCCTGACTTGTGGAACTCATTGCCATGGGATATTGTGAAGGGCAAAAGTATAACTGGGTTCAAAAAAGAGCTAGGTTCGTACACAGGGCAGCAGTCCTATTTTGCCCCCCACACCACTGCTCGATCAAAGTATGATAGCTTGATCAAAGCTACTGTGTGTACGTCTACCCCAGTCTGGAAATTACACCTCCTACACCAGGGTAGACATACCCTTAGTTTCACACAAGTGATCTGCATGGTGAGCCATGACGATGCATATTAGCGTGTGTTTGTGTATAAAACCATCTAGGTAAAAATCATTCCAACCAGTTCAGTCTCTGCCTTTATATTCCTGCCTTCCCCAAGATCTTAGTGTAGCCACAGTCCAGGCTAAGGTTAAATGTTCCCTTTTCACTCCCATCTTGAGTGAGAACTGGATGTCTTCGCTAAGTGTGATTGGAGCAGTTTGTTTTTAAGCTCCACATAAGCACTATGCTGGATTGATAGCATTTTCATTCTTTCTGAATCGACCCACTGGGAGCCATTAAAGTTTTATTGCTCTCTACAGCTCCCTGGCTGGAGCGGAATAGAGAGGGCTGCAACTGGAAATACTTTGTCTTCTCTTTGGAGGGTTTATGGTTGTATGCGGCTGGGTGCAATAGGGGGATCAAAAGAGACTCAGGTTTTCAACTCCAGATCTGCCTCGTTTTTTGTTCATCTTCCATACGTGCTGTGTGTCTCCGTGTCTTGCTGTGCTGGTGGGGGGCGAGTAAGGAAAGATCCAAGAAAAACTTCCCACTAGTCCTCATCGCTTCCCTCGAGATCGGGTGTCCCAGTGGATAATGTCCCAGTGGATTGGGAGAAGGGAGGAGCTGCTGCTGATTGACTGTGTGACTTTGCGCCCAAATCACTTACCATCTCTGTGCTTTGGTTTCTCCGTCTCTAAAATGGAGATAATCTTCTTTAGTGAAGTGCTGTGAGATCTAGGAGTTGGTAACATGATGTCAATGTTGTAACAAAGGGGTTTCCTCAAGAATATCCCTTGTTAGTCTTTAATTGCTGGGAAAGGGGTCCTAGCATGTATGAGAATATGTCCCATGTTAAAAAAGAAAAAGAAAAAAGCTTTCTGATGAATATAACAAAGAAAGGGAGGCCTTGCCAATGGGCAAACAAACATATTGTGGACACTAACCAAAGGAGTTACCAATGGCTAATTTACAAGATCTTTGCTAAACTCTCGTTGAAGTCAGTGAGAATGTTGCCTAAGCAAGGACTATGGGAGTTGGCCGTGGATGGTAACTTTGGCTCCTAAATAAGTCTCTGGATGGGGAACCAAGAGACCTGGGTTCTCTTCCTGGCTCTGTTGCTGACCTGCTGTGTCACCTGGCATAAATAACTTCTCTATGCCTCTGTTTCCCCTCCCCACTTCCCCCATGTAGATTGTAAATTCTTTGTGACAGGGACCGACTCACCTGTCTATAAAGTGTATAGCGCAATGGGGCCTTGATCTTGGTTGGGGCCTTCAAACAATACTGGAGTATAAATATTTCATAACTCCTTTTGAGGTTCTCAGAATGCTTCACAAACAACCCTGAATTAACAATACAATGCCTTGACTCTCTATAGCATGCTCAATCAGTACATCTCTAGGCACTTTCCAAACACTAACCACTAAAGCCCCTTATCGTTCCTTTTGGGTAGAAATTGTTATCCCATTTTAGTGCTGGGCACACCAAGATACACAGAAGCAAAGTGAGTTGCCCAAGGTCACTTGCCAAGTTAGTGGCAGAACCAGCCTGGAGCAAAGCGGCTGTGCTTGGAAGGAAAGATGTGGTATTGGGGACTTTGCCTTTAAGAGCTAAGCTTCTGGATGGAGTGCTGAGAAGCTCTTGTGACATATAGACATTTGAAACTGGACACAGAATAGTGCCAATGTCTTGCAAGCTCCATAAGCACTGAAAGAAGCAAAGAGTTCACCATAGGATGGACTTCTGGGCCTTACTTCTTACCACTAGGCAATGCTTCCTTGAAACACAGAGAGCTGAAATAATTGACTGGAAAAGCTAGAAAATAAGTGGAGAAACAAATAACATTTTCCCATAATTTAATAGATTTTAAGGCCATTTAGATCATCTCGTCTGACCTCCTCTGTATCGTGGGGCATTCAGTGTCATCCAGTTACTCCTCTATTGAGCCTATTAACCTTGTGTTTGACTGACACCTATCTCCAAGAAAGGAATCCAGTCCTGATTTGAGATGGAGAATCCACCACTTCCTTTGGTAGTTTGTTCCAATCGTTAATCACTCTCGCTATTAACATTTGGTGCCTTGTTTCTAATTTTAATGTCTGTCTTTAAATTCCAACCACTTGTTCTTGATATGCCATACTCCACTAGATTTAAAGAGCCCTTTATTACCTGGTATTTTCTCACCAGGAAGGTACTTACACGCCATAATCAAGTTACCTCTTGATCTTCTTTTTGATACGTTTTTCCGTTTATTGGGTCTTCAACCCTATTTCTTCTTCCTGTTGTGTGAAACTGTCATCTCTCTGGGTCAGAGACTGTCTCTGTGTTATATATCTGTACAGCACCTAACACGATGGGGCTCTAATCCCTAAAGTGAGGCCTCTGCATATTACAGTAATGCACATAATGATAGCTGAAGAGACCAGAGTGGACAGTTTCCCTTGAGGAAGGAGAGCGCTTGCATTATCTCCTTATAGCTCCGAGATGGCCAGGCCAGGGTACTTCTGTCGGCATGTTTTCTAATTTAATTACTTATCCTTGTCTCAAATGGTTTATGGTACACTAGACTATTAAATGTGCCATAAGCAAATGGCTCTTGAAAGGGGAAGAGGATTTATTTGTTTTAGCAACCACTCCAACAAAAGTCTATTTCCTCAGCTAATTAAGATTCCATTCACTAATTTAAATGTTATGCTAATTAAAGCATAATTCTGAGACTGTAAAAAGGAATTTTTTTTTTAAATAAAAAGAGACAGAAGTAGCAAGCAAGCAAGAAAGAACTGTTTGGCCTTTTGGAATTACATTAAATTTATTGCGTTGTTATAACAATGGTGGGCAGAGTAATTATTTCATTTGCCTCGCATGCCGTATTCATGCTGTTGCTTTTATTAATTTCCCCCGTTCTCACACTTCAGCTCATTAACATGCGCTCTCTCTCCTCTAATGGCATCGTTTTGTGATGGTTTAAAATGAATCGTGAGTGTGAGTCTTGAAGTGCTCCTTCCGTTTCTCTCAGAAGGGCCACACAGAGTTTTTAAGTTTGTTTTATCTCCCTCCCTCCCAGCTGAGGCAACCTTTCTGAGTGTTCGCTTCACAAGCAAGTTTTGCGGCCAAACCAATTCCGAGAGGTACATTTTTGCTCAATTTAATTAAAATATAATTATTTTGACTTAAAAAAATAAGAACTTATTTTTTGGTTTGCTTTTTTAAACAGGATGGCAAAAGTTCTAGAGTTCTGTGAGGAGGCTGCGACTTAGCACGCCTGGATTCTGTTCTCAACTCAGCTGCTGACTCGCTGTATGACCTTGGGCATCTCTCTTCACCTCCATATCTCAATTTCCCCACCTCTAACATAATACTTCTCTTTCATTTTATTTACTAGTCATAGCACATTTAAGTCATAGATTTCCAAGGACTTTACAAAGAAGAAAAATATCATCTTCATTTAACATATGGGGAAACTGAGGGATAAGGAGATGAAGTAGCTAGTAGGCCAATGGAAGAGTCGAGGTCTCCTTAGTCCCACTCAACTACCCGATTCATTGTCTCCCAGATGAGGAGCAATATATTTGCTGTGTGATGATCAGTGAATGCATGTTGATAAAATTCTTTGGCTTTGGTTGAGAAGAGCTATAGAAGGGCACGCTATTCAGATGGGTATTGTCAGAGACAGGCCGATACCACCCACATGGATCTGAACACCTTGGGGCTTCTGGAAGTAGATAAAAGTTCCTTTGCTTCTACAGTTTTTGACTCCAGGTTGGATCCAAATTTTGGAAAGGGCTGATCTTCTGGGTTTGTTTTGGGTGTGGCAGGAGCCTCGTCGGAAGAGCTGAATTTAGGAGTTATCCCCCATTCCACCTGGCAGTAATCCCTGAATGTCAGTTACTTGCAAGATGTCTGCCATATTGAATCCGCTTTGTTCTGAGAACTTCCCTCATTTGGGGCTGAAATATCCTCAGAACAGCCTGTGACACTTCAGTGCCATGAAATCCGAACCTGAGCTCTAAATCTGGCTCAAACCCTAGCCGTAATCTGTGGCCACACAGCGTCTCCTTGGTCCATTGCTAATTACCATGCTGCTTTGTCCATGAGATGTTCAGAGTGGGAACGCTCTTGGAGGTGAGGGAGTGCTCTTTGAGGCAGAGTATGGCAAGAGGCTGATGTTCATTCGTTTCCCCCAAGGCAGGGACAGCAGCATTAGGCTGCAAACGGAAACCAGCAAAAAAGAAAAACAAGGTGGTGGTGGTGGGAGGGGAGGTAGTAAAAGGTGACAGGGGAAGGAATAGCCTGAGCAAGCATGGCCATGCCAAGAACATACCAGTGGACTGAGGCTAAATGGGCCTTAGATCAACCCAAATTTTACACCCCCATGGAGAGATCCTTCCTTCCTCAGAGCTCGAGCTTGGACTCTTGCACCCAGTCCTTCCGCCTGCTCCCATTCCCCTAGATTCTTGTCTCCTAAGTGCTTCATCTTCCTCCTTAGCGAGACAGCTCCCCCACCTCAGAGGGCAGCAATCAACTGTGCACGACCTCCCGCTCTTCTCTTACCGTCTGCGCAGGGGCCTGCATCTCACCCCCACAAGAGAAGTTCGTTTTGCTGGCTGGGATTGCCATGATAAGCATCTGACCTTTGGCCCGGGAGCAAAAGACCTGTCTGTAGCTGGTTCCTTTGCAAATGATATTTCACTGCAAGGTCTCCATCAGAGGTTTATGATTATGTTTTTATTTATTTATTTATTTATTTATTTGTATTTAGAAAGGAAACCCATTAAGATTCTGTTACGAGCTCTCCCGGTTCCTCAGCTCCGAATTCCTGAGCTCCTGGCAGCCCTGTCACCAGGACCATATTAAATCTGCAAGGCAGTGCGTTTCTTAATTTTTGTTTGTGGTCGGGGAAGATAAATTCCATGTGACACTTTAAGAATTGAAATGCCTCCTTCCCCTCTTCACCCTGGCTCAATCCTGGGAAGTGCTAAGAGTACTGGGCAGGAACTGAGCTACTACAAGTCCCCCGTGTATTCCTTCTTCCAGTTCCCAGACTGTAAGTATTTCAATGCAGCACCCGATGTGCAGAGAAAGGCCCATGTTAGGAGACGCACAGCGCTGTTGTGAAATAGAGAAAGGGGCGGTTGTTGTCTCCTACCTCCATCTACCTTGTTGCTTTCTGAGTAAGGTTGTTTAAAATGCTTTAAGCATTGCCGCAGGCAGCGAGAGTAATTTGCTGTGGTCTAGTCTGCACTGACTGAAGCGTTGTTCGGTTTAGGTTTGTTAGGTGAGCGTGAAATTTGTTGCGGAGCTACTGCGTGGAAATGCAGCTGCTTTAGCTTTCTGGAGGCTGAGAGTTCGAGTCCCGTGACTGGGATTGTGAATTTAGCTGGCTGAAAGGAGCTGGCTCAGCAACCCTGGAAAAGGCTCTGTTTCACAACAGCGTTGAGGGGGGAGTAGCACCAGGGTCGCCAACCGTAATTGATCAACAAAGCATGAGTCGGGGCAAAAAATCCAGAGATTGACTTAAAAATAATGAAATAGAATAAAATAAACATTGAGTTCCTTTCCTTCGCCCTCTGGTTTTTCAGAGCCTCCCAGTGGAGATCTACACAGCCAGTGGCAGTGAGCCTCCAAACCTGGCTCGACAGACTCAGGCTCAAAATAGCTGTGTAGACACTCCGGCTCAGTTCTGAGGGCCACCCCTCCTTGCTAGACTTCAGTGCCTGAGCCGCACCATCTACACAGCTACTTTTAGCGCTGTAGCTCAAGCCCTGTAAACCCGAGCCTGTCAACCCAGGTGCAGAGGCTCACTGCTGTATGTTATGTTAGATGTCCTCTGGGTCACACTTTCAAGCTTTCTTACACAACCATGAGGGCTATAAACTTGTTTTTCATATTACAAAAGTTGAGATTCTCATATAATCACATGACTCCAGGTTCTGGGGCTTTAAGAGAAACACCAAATATTGTAAGAGTCGGCAGCACCCTCACCTTAAGCTTCCTCCACGTTATTATTTCTGTTTATCATTTGTATCGCCATAGTACCTAGGAGCTCTAGTCATGGACCAGGACCCTTTGTGCTAGGCGCTGTACAAACACAGATCAAAAAGTCAGTCCCTTCCCCAAAGAGCTCACAATCTTAGTAATGTAAGAGGGGGTAGTTAGTTTGAAGACACTGGCCTCCAAATCAGGACACCTGGATTCTATTCTGGTCTCTGCCACTAACTTGCTGTGTAGACTTGGGCAAGTTGCTTCCCCCTGCCCGTGCCTCAGTTTCCCCATTTTACAAATGAGGGTGACAATAGCACTACCTAACCTCAGAGAGGTGTGCTGGGGATACATTCCTTCGTGACTGTGGAGAACTCAGAGGAACACGGTAGAAAGGCCAGTAAATGAATTATGGCACTTTCTTGTTTCCCATCTCTGCCTTCTCAGCCTGTAATTCTGAGCCGGACATTGAGTGATTTGTGAACTTCTACAAATAGAGAGAGGGAGCGAGAAAACAATTTGGCAGTGACCATTGAGTCCATTGTATTGATGGACCAAGTCACAAGCAAGTCAGATTTTTTAAGTGGCCCCTGAAAGCGTGGCTGTGATGTCTGTGCCGAATAACCTTTCCCTTTCTGACGTGACACATCTGCCAACAGTGTAGCATCATTTCCCCTTGATGAGACTCGGGAGGGTTTTATTTATTTATATTTTGGTGACTCCGCTCGGGAGAGTCCAAGGAAATGATGGGGTTGAGAGCCAGGCAGAACGCAAGCCAGCAGCATCTATGCCGGTGGGTTAGACCAGCTCCTCTTGAGCTCTGCCCACAGCACCTCGTTCCTCACCTCGATCACCCCAGCTCTGTCAATGTGCCTCAATCCTGACTGGCAGCAACCTCGGCGGAGCCAGCCCTTGGCAACCAACACAATCGCTCTGTTATAATACCCACTCCTTTGCCAAACCTGGCTTCTCCCCCTAAATACACATGCAGAGCTGTGCCAATGCACTGCACCGGTTCTCAGGCCTCTGCCCACCATGGCTCGGCAAATACAGACATTTCTCCTAATCTACCCCGATTTTGACCTGTCATTCCTCTCCTGGGCTCTGCCAATACACCTCAGTCCTGAAGGGCAGAGCCCCCCTGTTGTTCCTCTCCTGCTCTGGCTAAGCCCCTCCACACACACATCACTCCGCATACGCCCTTCAGTTCTGACCTGCAAGTAGCACCTGCTGGTCTTATGTTGGGCCCAAGATAGATCTGAACCTTGATCTTGATCAGAGGTGACTTGCAATACATTAAAGCCATATGTTTTGAGATTGCACAGCGAAAAAATCTTAAGTGCAGCAATATTCACGACCGGAGCTTGCTGGGAACTTGCAGCGCCACCCACGCTTGGTATTTTCTACCAGCTCTGTGAGACTTACACAGCTGTGGAATACACTGTGTGAGAGAGCAAGCCTCTACTTAAGGGATTTCATAGAGAGAGCTGGATTAGATAGATTTGATGGGAATGAAAATCAATGTTTATGAAAATGAATTTACCTGCATCTCGATTTGATATTTGGTGCGAGCAAAAAACAAACAGATTCCTCAGAAAAACCCTTAAGTTAATGAAATTGCATTTCTTATCTACTTTGCATTTCTTATCTACTTTGGTCATCCATTTCCTTTTTAACCATTTACTAACTGGATTTCCTAAACCGGCTTGCCAGTCAACAGCAATCTAGAATGCAAAACTCAAGCCTGCCACTTTTCTTGATCTCTGACTAACCCCTTAACTACCTGATCTGTTACTCAGAAAAATGAAGTGGGTATTGTGGAATAATTGGGAGTGGGGGAGAGAACTACATTGGCCCTTGGTAGTTGGCTCTGCTAACGAAATTGCTTTTGGCACACGCATTAATCTCTGTGGCTGTCGGGAAAATTCTGTCAAACGCCTTTCTGGAAATTGAATACATTATTGTGAATTCAATCACACAGCTGGAGAAGCATGGCATTTCCATTGGCTGTCAGGTAGCTCTGTCAACCTTTGGCACTGGAGGTTCTGGGGAGGAGCCAGATGCAAGTGGGGGTGCGGAAGAATGACTTTCAGAACTTCATTGGTAGGGTCCTACCAAATTCACTATCCATTTTGGTCAATTTCATGGTCATGGAATTTTAAAAATTGTAAATTTCATGATTTCAGCTATTTAAATCTGAAATGTCAGGGTGTTGTAACTGTAAGGGTCCTGACCCAAAAGAGGCTGGGGGAGGCAGGGGGTGAGGGGCGTTTCAAGGTTATTGTAAGGGGGTCACAGTATTGCCACCCTTTACTTCTGCTCTGCCTCCTTCAGAGCTAGTCCCTCACCCAGCAGCCACCACTCTCCAGCCACCCAGTTCTGAAGGTAGCACAAATTTAAGGATGGGAACACTGGGACCCGACCCCCCCCACGATAACTTTGTGACTCCCCCCACAGCCCCTTTTTGGGTCAGGGCCCCCAGTTTGTAAAACACTGGTCGTCCCCATGAAATCTGTATAGTACACACCTACCTCGATATTACACTGTCCTTGGGAGCCAAAAAAATGTTACCACGTTATAGGTGAAACCGCGGTATATCGAACTTGCTTTGGCCTCAAGTATTTCCATGATTAATAGTCACTTCCTGCCCCTGACTGACCCCCCAGAACTCCCGACCCATCCAACCACCTGGCTCCTTGTCCACTGACTACCCCCCTCCAGAGACCCCCTGCCCCTAACCACCCCTCCCAAGACCCCACCTCATATCTAAGCACCCCTGCTCCTTGTCCCCTGACCGCCCCCTCCACAGACCCCCCCCATCCCTAATCACCCCCAGGGGCTCTGCATGATGTACTTATTTATTATTATTACCTCCCCCTTCCCCGGTATACTCCCTAGAGTGGTCAGTTTGGATGAGCTATTGCCAGCAGGAGAGTGAGTTTGTGTGCGTGTGTGTGTGTCCCCGGAAAAAAAAGGGGGGGGGGTGAGAAAGCCTGGATTTGTGCTGGACATGGCCCACCTTGATTATCATGCACATCTGCCGCCCTGACCGGGAAAACCGAGAAGTCTGCTGCTTGCCAGGGGCTAAGATTCGTGATGTGACGGAGAGACTGCCGAGACTCATCAAGCCCTCGGATCGCTACCCCTTCCTGCTTCTCCACGTGGGCACCAATGATACTGCCAAGAATGACCTTGAGCGGATCACTGCAGACTATGTGGCTCTAGGAAGAAGGATAAAGGAGTTGGAGGTGCAAGTGGTGTTCTCGTCCATCCTCCCCGTGGAAGGAAAAGGCCTAGGTCGGGAACGTCGAATCGTGGAAGTCAACGAATGGCTACGCAGGTGGTGTCGGAGAGAAGGCTTTGGTTTCTTTGACCATGGGATGGTGTTCCATGAAGGAGGAGTGCTGGGCAGAGACGGGCTCCATCTTACGAAGAGAGGGAAGAGCATCTTTGCCAGCAGGCTGGCTAACCTAGTGAGGAGGGCTTTAAACTAGGTTCACCGGGGGAAGGAGACCAAAGCCCTGAGGTAAGTGGGAAAGCGGGATACCGGGAGGAAGCACAGGCAGGAATGTCTGTGAGGGGAGGGCTCCTGCCTCATACTGGGAATGAGGGGCGATCAACAGGTTATCTCAAGTGCTTATATACAAATGCACAAAGCCTTGGAAACAAGCAGGGAGAACTGGAGGTCCTGGTGATGTCAAGGGACTATGACGTGATCGGAATAACAGAGACTTGGTGCGATAACTCACATGACTGGAGTACTGTCATGGATGGTTATAAACTGTTCAGGAAGGACAGGCAGGGCAGAAAAGGTGGGGGAGTAGCACTGTATGTAAGGGAGCAGTATGACTGCTCAGAGCTCCGGTACAAAACTGCAGAAAAACCTGAGTGTCTCTGGATTAAGTTTAGAAGTGTGTGCAACAAGAGTGATGTAGTGGTGGGAGTCTGCTATAGACCACTGGACCAGGGGTATGAGGTGGATGAGGCTTTCTTCCGGCAGCTCACGGAAGCTACTAGATCGCATGCCCTGATTCTCATGGGTGACTTTAATTTTCCTGATATCTGCTGGGAGAGCAATACAGCGGTGCATAGACAATCCAGGAAGTTTTTGGAAAGCGTAGGGGACAATTTCCTGGCGCAAGTGCTAGAGGAGCCAACTAGGGGGGGCGCTTTTCTTGACCTGCTGCTCACAAACCGGGTAGAATTAGTGGGGGAAGCAAAAGTGGATGGGAATCTGGGAGGCAGTGACCATGAGTTGGTTGAGTTCAGGATCCTGACGCAGGGAAGAAAGGTAACCAGCAGGATACGGACCCTGGACTTCAGGAAAGCAGACTTCGACTCCCTCAGGGAACGGATGGCCAGGATCCCCTGGGGGACTAACTTGAAGGGGAAAGGAGTCCAGGAGAGCTGGCTGTATTTCAAGGAATCCCTGTTGAGGTTACAGGGACAAACCATCCCGATGAGTCGAAAGAATAGTAAATATGGCAGGCGACCAGCTTGGCTTAATGGTGAAATCCTAGCGGATCTTAAACATAAAAAAGAAGCTTACAAGAAGTGGAAGGTTGGACATATGACCAGGGAAGAGTATAAAAATATTGCTCGGGCATGTAGGAATGTTATCAGGAGGGCCAAATCGCACCTGGAGCTGCAGCTAGCCAGAGATGTCAAGAGTAACAAGAAGGGTTTCTTCAGGTATGTTGGCAACAAGAAGAAAGCCAAGGAATGTGTGGGCCCCTTACTGAATGAGGGAGGCAACCTAGTGACAGAGGATGTGGAAAAAGCTAATGTACTCAATGCTTTTTTTGCCTCTGTTTTCACTAACAAGGTCAGCTCCCAGACTGCTGCGCTGGGCATCACAACATGGGGAAGAGATGGCCAGCCCTCTGTGGAGATAGAGGTGGTTAGGGACTATTTAGAAAAGCTGGACGTGCACAAGTCCATGGGGCCGGACGAGTTGCATCCGAGAGTGCTGAAGGAATTGGCGGCTGTGATTGCAGAGCCATTGGCCATTATCTTTGAAAACTCGTGGCGAACCGGGGAAGTCCCGGATGACTGGAAAAAGGCTAATGTAGTGCCAATCTTTAAAAAAGGGAAGAAGGAGGATCCTGGGAACTACAGGCCAGTCAGCCTCACCTCAGTCCCTGGAAAAATCATGGAGCAGGTCCTCAAAGAATCAATCCTGAAGCACTTGCATGAGAGGAAAGTGATCAGGAACAGCCAGCATGGATTCACCAAGGGAAGGTCATGCCTGACTAATCTAATCGCCTTTTATGATGAGATTACTGGTTCTGTGGATGAAGGGAAAGCAGTGGATGTATTGTTTCTTGACTTTAGCAAAGCTTTTGAGACGGTCTCCCACAGTATTCTTGTCAGCAAGTTAAGGAAGTATGGGCTGGATGAATGCACTATAAGGTGGATAGAAAGCTGGCTAGATTGTCGGGCTCAACGGGTAGTGATCAATGGCTCCATGTCTAGTTGGCAGCCGGTATCAAGTGGAGTGCCCCAAGGGTCGGTCCTGGGGCCGGTTTTGTTCAATATCTTCATAAATGATCTGGAGGATGGTGTGGATTGCACTCTCAGCAAATTTGCGGATGATACTAAACTGGGAGGAGTGGTAGATACGCTGGAGGGGAGGGATAGGATACAGAAGGACCTAGACAAATTGGAGGATTGGGCCAAAAGAAATCTGATGAGGTTCAATAAGGATAAGTGCAGGGTCCTGCACTTAGGACGGAAGAACCCAATGCACAGCTACAGACTAGGGACCGAATGGCTAGGCAGCAGTTCTGCGGAAAAGGACCTAGGGGTGACAGTGGATGAGAAGCTGGATATGAGTCAGCAGTGTGCCCTTGTTGCCAAGAAGGCCAATGGCATTTTGGGATGTATAAGTAGGGGCATAGCGAGCAGATCGAGGGACGTGATCGTTCCCCTCTATTCGACATTGGTGAGGCCTCATCTGGAGTACTGTGTCCAGTTTTGGGCCCCACACTACAAGAAGGATGTGGAGAAATTGGAGAGAGTCCAGCGAAGGGCAACAAAAATGATTAGGGGACTGGAACACATGAGTTATGAGGAGAGGCTGAGGGAGCTGGGATTGTTTAGCCTGCAGAAGAGAAGAATGAGGGGGGATTTGATAGCTGCTTTCAACTACCTGAAAGGGGGTTCCAAAGAGGATGGCTCTAGACTGTTCTCAATGGTAGCAGATGGCAGAACGAGGAGTAATGGTCTCAAGTTGCAGTGGGGGAGGTTTAGATTGGATATTAGGAAAAACTTTTTCACTAAGAGGGTGGTGAAACACTGGAATGCGTTACCTA
This sequence comes from Lepidochelys olivacea, assembly GCF_965140295.1. Taxonomy (NCBI): domain Eukaryota; kingdom Metazoa; phylum Chordata; order Testudines; family Cheloniidae; genus Lepidochelys; species Lepidochelys olivacea. The sequence goes on along the minus strand of NC_140432.1, from coordinate 11,490,521 downwards.
GGGAGGTGGTAGAATCTCCTTCCTTAGAGGTTTTTAAGGTCAGGCTTGACAAAGCCCTGGCTGGGATGATTTAACTGGGAATTGGTCCTGCTTTGAGCAGGGGGTTGGACTAGATGACCTTCTGGGGTCCCTTCCAACCCTGATATTCTATGATTCTATGATTGTAGGGAGAGTGGTCACTTTGGATGAGCTATTACCAGCAGGATAGTGAGTTTGTGTGTGTGTGGTTTTTGGAGGGGGGTGAGGGGGTGAGAGAACCTGGATTTGTGCTGGAAATGGCCCACCTTGATTATCATGCACATTGTGAAGAGAGTTGTCACTTTGGATGGGCTATTACCAGCAGGAGAGTGAGTTTGTGTGTGGGGGGGGGGGTGGAGGGTGAGAAAACCTGGATTTGTGCTGGAAATGGCCCAACTTGATGATCACTTTAGATAAGCTATTACCAGCAGGACAGTGGGGTGGGAGGAGGTATTGTTTCATGATCTCTGTGTGTATATAATGTCTGCTGCAGTTTCCACGGTATGCATCCGATGAAGTGAGCTGTAGCTCACGAAAGCTCATGCTCAAATAAATTGGTTAGTCTCTAAGGTGCCACAAGTACTCCTTTTCTTTTTACTAAGATCCAGTGACTTCTACTGTCATTCCAGTTGTGATGGATGGAAAAAGCTGGAGCTGCAGCGAGCTGGATCACTACATAAAAGTGCAATACATCTGGAGGGATCCCTGCGGCTCCCTCCAGAGCCCTCTTTTTGGTGGAGCTGGATGGAAAATGACACTACATGGAGTTGTCCAAGAGAGATGGGAGATGCAGGGAGAATGAATGCATCCCTTAAAGACTGCAACAAACAGGACTAAAGGTTGAAAGGCATTTATTGGGGTTGGGGGAGCGTGGGCGATGGGGGCAAGTGTATTTCTCGTTACCCAGGTGTGAGGCTGGGTTTGTGGACATGCCCAACCTCGGTGCTGCCAAAAGCGATAAAGAAATGCTTTCTTCCTGGCTTGCTCTCTTGGCAGGGATTGTGATCTGGGTTACCAGAGGCTGTCAGTGCTGCTCTGGTATAACCCCATCATAGGTGGGGTTAGAGAACTGGCAGGGAAGAGATGGATTCTCTGCCTTCTCCCACCTAAATCCTGATGATAATATGGGTCTGATCAAAATTGCAAGGCGGTGTTTCCCTCTCCCAGTGGAAGCTATTCACGTATTTGATTCCAAATCTGTTAAAGGTACAGTGCTTCCACAGCTGGCTAGGAACAGAAGACGACATGATTAATGAGCATTATGCTAATTCTGGCCCAGGGGACACAGTGTGGGGTGTTTGTTTTTTTTTTTTAAAAATAAAGAAACAAAAGACCAAGCCAAGACAGAACTGAATAACACCTCTCTCCTCGCATCTCTGTCCTCCCCCCATTAGCCCTTCTTGGCTTTGTTTGCTTTCATGACTCTTTAGTTCTCAGTTTTGTGTCCAAACCTGAGTTTTCAGTGTTGATTCAGAGCTGACAGCTCCAGTTTGACTCATCCTAGAACGGTGAGAGTTCAGCATGTCTGGGACTCAGGCCTTGTGTTGATACCTCTTAGAACCGACCGACATTTCCCCGTCATTTTGTCAAACTGCGCTCTTTTGGCTGGAATTAGGATTAATTATTTTGTAGTGTGGTAGCACTTAGGAGCCTCAGAGGCGCTGTACAAACCCAACAATCAGACTGTCTGTGCCCCAAAGAGCTCACAATCTTGGACATTGGGAGGAGGAGGGACATTTTTCCCTCAGGTTTTTACTTTTCTCCACTGGAAAAGGGTGGGGAATGTTTGGGGTTTTTTTAAGTTCTACCCCCACCTCCCTTTTTAACGGAATAAAATCAATGCAAAGTGACAGTGTTTTCCCCAGTGAAATGATATAGCATTTTTTAAAAATGTCCAAAATTTAATTTAGGGTTTTTTTTCCCAACCAGTTAAAATAATGGAAAATTTTCAAACAAAAGAGGAAAAAAATGTTTCTTCCTTTCACATTGTTTTTGAAACCTACTTGCCTTTTTTCTCCAACCACCTCTCATAAATATATTGATTATTTCCAAGTATACAGCCCAGCTGTTGAAAATAGAACTTGAAATCCTCGAATCGTTTTGAAAGGCAGCAAAGCTGGTTGCTTTTCCATGCTGTTTCTGCCATGCTTTAAGCTCCGGACCAGAGTTTGAAAAGTCAGAGCTCACCCAATTTGATGCTACGTGATTATTTCATTGTTAGATGCCATCCGTGCCTTCAGCACCTTTGTCCCAAGGGACGGTAGGCTATGCCTATGCTATCCTAAGGCTGTGATTCCCTGCTTGTGTTCCCATGCGGCTCTTGCTCTCACCGAGCTAGCACTGAAATAAATAGCTGCACAAGTAGCCGCCGCCGAGGCATAGCTGAGCTGTGCTGAATACAGACCCACACGTTTCAGGTGTGTTGCTATTCCCATGCCTACACTCCTGCTTTCTGTGCTACCACGACTCTGCGGCTGGGTGAGGCAGACACCACTTTGGCTCCACTGGCCTGTCCTTTAGGAGGAGGAGAATCTCCATTTCCCCCCCCCCCAGTGTTGCAGGAAGTTGCTGGGCAGCACGGTTGCTGTGAAGTTGTCGGTGGCCATGCTTCCATGGTACGATTTCATATTCTTTCTCGCGTGCCCTTTCTCATAGAGACCAGGCGTTATTGGCCTTTTTTTTTCTGTTAGGGACCTTCCCAACCAGCTGTTAAGATACTTGAACAAAATGGACTTCATGTGCAGATCCCAGCGTTACCCTTTGAGAATGCAGCTGGGCAAGAGGTAGCTTTGGGTTCAGGAGCAGGGTGGAAAGCTGGCCAACCAAAGGCCTAGCTCTGCCGGGTTCTTGCAAGATATGGTGAGACTGTCTCTCTCACCTCAGCAATGTCACAGAGCAGGCAGAAGTCAATCCTGCCCACCCCCTCACCCCTGTGAATGTGTGCATCCTGGAGGCAATGCCATTAGGGCTCGATCCTGCAAGGGTACTGAGCATTCTGGTCCTGATCCAGCAAAGCACTAAGGCACATGCATGACTTTAAGCATGTGAATAGAAGCATTGACTTGAGTTGCACTACTTGTGGGCTTAAAGTTAAGCATGTGCCTAGGGCCAATATGCCACTGATTTACATAGGGGGAGGACAGGCCAGTAATGTCAATATACAGTGCGGAGACCAAAATTCTGCACTCAGTTAAACTGGTGAGATTCTACTAAAGGGAATGGAGTCACTGATAGCAGAACTCAGCCCTCTGTACCTTTAGCGTGAGCTCCCTGTTCTGCATGTTGCATGGATCTCTCGTTCCCTCCTCTCCTGCTGCAGCCTCCCCTTCCTGGAGGCTGTTTGTTTTATCTCTGGCATGAAGGATCTTTATTGGGCTGTCCACTGTTTGCAGCCGTACTGGCTGGTTTTACGACTAGTGTTCCACTACTTGGTAATCATAGGCTGTTAGCAGCCTGCAGCAGGGACTCAGCCTAACACCAACGTGCAAGGAGAGATAATGGTAAATAACCAGCAGCTATTGGTGAAGGTTGAGAGAAAATAAATGGATCCAATTTTCAGTCCCCTTCCTCTGTGACTTCTTTCAAAGTGACTGAACAGCAGTTTGGGCTCTTGCAACATAAATTATGGCTGCAGCCTGGGCAGATCCTTATCGCTCTCCCACATCTGATTACACGAAACACCCAAACTCAAACCACAGCCCCTCTGTGAGCTGTGGAGGTAGCAAGGAGCCCTGCCAAGGAGTGAGGTTTGGGCCTTGTGGTGCTCCGTAACTGGGGCTGGTTGAGATTTTCAATTCAACTCATCTTTACAACAGAAAACTGGGTTTTCAGCGAAACAGAAATGTTGGCAGAATGACTCTGCTTTCCTTTGTTTTTAAATTTGTCATCAAAAAACTTGAAAAAAAGAAAATTTCAACCAACCCTCCCTCTTACCCTCAGTTGTCCTGTTTGCAGCCATTTGGGGCCAAATTCTTGTTGTTTTCAAGGAGCATACGAGGATTGAGGCACATTTGTGAGCGAGCAGCATGTAGGGGATGCTTGTCTCATGCAGGAGCCATCGTCAGGATGTAAGTGGAGGACTCCAGTCTCCCAGGCTGTCAATCTGCCGTTTTTTACCAGCACTAAATTTACTCAAAATTAGGAGCGATGAATATGAAAAGCATGGTTTAATTAAACACATGATACATTTGCTCATTAAAAGGCTGCTCGGAGTAAAGGGAAAACACTGCTGACAATCCCATCAGCCTTGCCTCTGAAGCCTCTCTGGCAAGAGCAGAGGCCATTCAGATGACTCATAGCACAGCACGCTCCTCCTTTGTAATGACTGACAACTTTGTTTTAGAAGTCACTTGCAAGCTCCTTCTTCTCAGCTCATGTCAACACACACAGAGGAGAGATGGAGTGAGACAGCTCTCACGGAGGGGCGCAGCCTGCTTTTTACTCCTCCATTAGTCCTGATCCTGCACTCCCTACGGTTGAAAATTCTGATTTCCTTTAAAAAAAAAGAAAAATTATCAGGAAACCCCTATGTTTTTCTGATTTGGCTGCTTCCAGCCAACTCTGCTTTTCAGTTTGTATTTTGGTTCCTTCAGTGAAAAGTCGCCATTTTGTGTTGCTGAAATTTTCCTCTGGGTGGGGAGGGGGGACATTTTCCAAAGAGCTCAACAGAGAAGAAGGATGATTCTGCCATGAATGTTGTGAGGTTTAGTAAATACAGGTAAAGTGCAGTATTATTATAAAAGGCAGCTCAGGTTTCACTAAAACATGGCAGCACCTGCCTGTATTCCTCATACCCCATCCTCCTCCTCACACTCAAGGCAAGTTGGAGTCCCTCTTGAGAGGAATAGCTGTGTGCCTGCATCTTCCCATCACAATAAGCCCATTTGCCAAGGTAAGGAGCTCTATTGAGGGACACTGTTAAGGTTACATTAATAGAGCTGCCTTCAAGAAGTTCGAAAGGACCAGAGGGGAGTCAGCAAATCATGTGCTAGGGGTGCATCTGTTCAGACAAGAAGGTCTCCTCCTGAGATAGGTCAGACCAAATGAAATTAATAGGTAGCAGATTTAAAACAAATAAAAGGAAGTATTTTTTCACACAACACACAGTCAACCTGTGGAACTCCTTGCCAGAGGAGGTTGTGAAGGCCAGGACTATAATAGGGTTCAAAGTTCATGGAGGATAAATCCATCAATGGCTGTTAGCCAGGATGGGCAGGAATGGTGTCCCTAGCCTCTGCTTGCCAGAAGCTGGGAATGGGCAACAGGGGATGGATCACTTGATTATAACCTGTTCTGTTCATTCCCTCTGGGGCACCTGGCATTGCCTGGAAGACAGGATACTGGGCTAGGTGGACCTTTGGTCTGACCCAATATGGCCATTCTTATGTTCTTAGGCTGCTGGATGTCCGTATAGCTCACTTATCTCAGAAAATTACCCCACCCCAAAGAGAAGATTGCAGTTTGTGCTGTTTAAAGCCTTGTCTTCTCTCTCTCTCTCTCTCTCCTCACTCTCTCTCTTTAATTTTACATAGCGTTTGCTCCAGAATGCTAATAAAAGAGACAGGAGGATGGGACGTTCTACTCAGCACCCTTCGACAAAGAAGAAGAATAGGACCTTGCCGGTCTCTCCTTTTAATTTTCCTTGAGCCTTTGAGTGAAATTCCTTCAGGGATTTATGAAAGAGAAATTGCACAAGCCCCTCATGTCACGTGTGAATAAGGAGACATTTTTCATTAGTAAACATACAGTGCTCAGATTAAAACAAAAATAAAGAGCCAATGCTGGACAGCTAAGAACAAAAGAATGACATAACTACAGGTGGGCAAAACGTCCAGCAAGGTTTGCAAATAACAAAGCTAAGCCAAGATGGTTCAGATCCAAGTGTCTTTAATAGTTACTTAAAGAGCGGGTTGGAAATTTTCTGTGGCAAGTGGTTTTTAGAAGGAAATTGGATGCTTGACAAAAATAAAATTTTCATGGCAAGTGCCTGATTTGGGCAGGAAACTGTGATTTTTTCCATCAAGAAAACAAAAATTCTTCAACTGAAAACTGGTTTCGGGGAAAACCTGCGTTAGGCACTGTATGAACACAACAAAAAGACCGTTCCTACCCCAAAGAACTTAGAATCTACGTCAACTGTTCTTTACTAACCCCCTCTCTTAAACCTCAAATAAGCTTGGAGGATGCAGATAAATGACTCCAGTTGTGGCCCAGCCCTGGAAATAAGACGACAATATGAAACACATTGCAGCTCCGCTCTTGGCTAAAATGACAATTGCTCCCGTGTCCAGTTAGCTAAAGCTCAAATTCTCATCTCACCCGCCTGACAAACAGAAAGCCAGATCCCTCCTTTAGGCCTTGATCTGAAGTCACTGAAGTCAGTGGCGGCGTTCTCCTTGCCTCCGAAGGGCTTTGTGTCAGATGCTTTCAGAGTTCTAGTATCTTCTGATTGTCCTTTCAGTTTAGGCCCTCAACACCCCGAGTGGCTGAGCCTCCCCCTAATCAGACATCAGCTGGCTCTTTAAACTAAGCTTCTGGAAAAGTGGCCATTTCTCCCAGATAGGCAGGATCCAATCTCCCTCGAGAAGCAGGCTTCCTGAGCAAGTTAGTGTGCTCAGACCCACAAATAACAGCAGCGAGGGTTCAATGGTATAGAAGACCATGCGGTGGGGGGGTTGCGGGGATTAAGTGCTGGTGTAAACAAGAGGCTTTTGCTAGGGCTTTGTAGTTTCATTTTGCAGAGGGTTGTGTTTGGTTTTGGTTCATATCAGATTGCAACGCTCATTCTCAGAGCAAAACTCTATGGAGTTCCACCTGGTTGCCTATCAGATCCAGTGACTCCATTGCAGACCCATATGTTCACCCTTCTAGCGTATTCAACCCAGGGCCTGAGACTATCTGTAGCAAAGCACAGAACTTAGGTGAGAGCTGCATGGGTTCCAATCCTGTTGTGACTGTTTTATACACAACTCTGGCTATAACAGAAGTGGCTTTGCTCCCCCTTTCGCCGTAACAAGTCTCGGTGTCTTCTCTCACTCATGTCACAAGTGGGATGGTCTCAGCTCATTCAGACTCCATCTCCTCAATCCCTCAGTGGGGTGGTCATCAGAGTCTTGGTTTCTGGATGTCTCAGACTGATGATTTGGGGTGTGCCTCAGACCGTTGCTGAGGAGGAAGGGAGGTAGGGAGAGTGTAGCTGGATTTCCTGGTAGTGCCTCTGTGATTTTATAATGGTATTTACTGGCAGTGATGTCTGAAGCTGCTTCAGATCTTTGCTAATCTTCCCTCCTTCCCCGGGTTGTGAGTTCAATCCCTGAGGGGGCCGTTTGGGATCTGGGGCAAATATTGGGGATGGGTCCTGCTTTGAGCAGGGGGTTGGACTAGATGACCTCCTGAGGTCTCTTCCAACCCTGATATTCTATGATTCTATGAAGGTTCCTCTCTAAGAGGGACAGAAGAGATTTCAAGGAAATGGAGTTGAGTGTAGTAGATGGGAATGCTTGGCTCTTCTAATGACTGAAACACCTGCAGTCTGGTCCTGTAAATAGGATAAACACAAGGCCACCATCTCCTTTGATCCCTTGGCAGACAGGGCATTTCCAACACTGCAAGGCATGCCTGTGTCCAGAACATCAGTCGGGTGATCAAGTGTAGAGATCTTGGAGTTATTTGGAATAAGTTAGGCCCCAGTGCAATTTTGGAACCTTTGTAATTGTGTGGATTCACCCCAAGGCTGCTAAGGACCAGTGGGCTCTGAATATTTGAGCTATGTGGAGTCCTATATGATTCTCCTTGTGTTTAGACCAGTTGGGCAGCTGAACATGAAGCAGTGAAGGGGGAGCAGGGGAAGGAATGGAAGAATTAGGCAGAAAATGGGGGAAAGGACTTGGATGAGAAACCAGGGTTGGTTAGTTCCACGCACAACAGGAGATATCTTTGGCATGTGAATTCCAGTGTCCTGTCGGATTTCTAATTTGAGCAACTGCATTCTGCCCACTGTTTCGGCTGGGCGAAATAGGCCTGACTCATCACTTATTTACAGTACTCTTCTGACTGTTAATTGTTGACTTCAGTGAAGTGATTCCCTTTGTACGCTCCTGTAATTTAACATGCGTCTTCGTCTGAGCTGGGAGCTGTGATTCCCAGCTCACGCAGACGTACCCAGCTCGCTGTGCTTGAGCTAGTGCCTAAGACTAGTGCTGTGTCCAAGGTGGCACATTGGACTAGCTGCCTGAGTTCATGCCCAGGGGGCTTGGTGGGACTGTACTTGGGGCAGCTATCCTGCATGGTTGCCCATGCCACTGAGGGCACAGGTCTATTTTTAGGTGCTAGGTCAAGCAGGGCTAGTGCGGGTATGTCTATGTGAGCTGGGAGCATACCTCCCAGCTTCATTGTAGACATACCGTAAGAGAATCAGGACTAACATTCTTCGATTCCTGTCTGAATTCTTGTGCGTTCCACTCCAGCGGTGGTTACATTTCAGTGGTGATGCTGTGTGTGTATTCCTGTCAAGTCTGTGAAGGGCTTTTGGAACTTCTGGGATGAAAGGTGCCATACACACATGAGTATTACTAATGCCTTGGAAGTATGCCAGTCATAATTAAAGCTGTGAAAACCTTCGCGGTTTCACTTCACGGAGCTTTGTGTAAATATTTCCATTGGTTTTGATCCATGCCGCTTTCCCGGCTCTGAATTTCCAACACGTGCAAAATCTCCAAGCAGAACTCAGTGGGAACCTGGAGCTACACATGGTTTTATGTTGCAACTGTGCAAATGTATTTATTGTTACTTCCATTTGTAGTACATAGTGCCGCCCCAGGACCATCCCACCTTGCAGGCTCGCAGAGCCTGGGTTGCTTCCTGAGCCCAAACCTCTACACCACAATTAAGCAACCCATTAGCCCGAGGCCTACAAACCTGAATCAGCTGGCATGGGCCTGCTGTGGGTTTTTAATTGCAGTGTAGACATACCTGATCTTTACACCCTAACAGACTGGCATTGTCAAGGATCTTTGTAGGCATCATGGCAAAGGAAAATTTGAAGGAGGAGGATGAGGAGCAGCAGCATGGGGGGCAGTTCAAAAGTTCGTGTTTGAAAATAGAACAATTGAGCGATGGAAGCTGACGCTATGGGCTGATCAGAGGCGGGAGTCGACCTTTTGATACGGAATGAAATATGCAGCATTCGGGATAGGTCCCGAAAGTCTTTGAAAGTGAAGAGAGATCTTTTGATTTGATAGAAAAGGGGGAGCCAGGGAAGGGATGCAAAAGAGATGAGTGACATGGTCAGAACAACAGGCTAGGGAAATGATCTTTGCAGAAGCAGTCTCAATGGCAAAATTGCACTTGGCAGGCTGTAGTGGTATGTGGATGAGGAGGTTTAGGTTGGACATTAGGAAAAACTTCCTAACTGTCCAGGTGGTTACACACTGGAATAAATTGCCTAGGGAGGTGGTGGAATCACCTAGCAGGTTGGACAAACACCTGTCGGGATGGTCTAGATAATTAGTCCCGCCATGAGTGCAGGGGGCTGGACTAGATGGCCTTTCGAGGTCCCTTCCAGTTCTATGATTCTATGGGGTAGAGAGGTTCAGTTGGTTTCATTTTGCTGAAGGAGGAGCTAGGAAATGTAATAGACTCAATTAAACAGCTCCCTGCGGCAGATGGCTCCTTGCAGGGGTGGATAGGGAGGAGACTTCAATTTCTATGCAGTTATGAAAGGTTATCGCCTCCTCCTAGTCTGCTCCAACCCTTCCCTTCTGTCACACTTCTACAACTAGAGCTGTGGGAAACATGCCCAGTGAAATCCAAAGCTACATGCGACTTGCCTGGTTTTTGTTAAATGCTTAAAACTCCATGCCAATTTTGTCCAAACTTTTCAAGCAAACCTTGGGCCCATTTAGAACAAAGCTAAGTGAATCTATGGATTTGCATCAAAACCATGCAAGATTTCCTCTTTGCTGTGATGCCTTTAAAAAAACCTTGACAATAGTTAAGCTCCTGGTGAGCAGAGACCACTGGTGGCCATACTGACCAATATTGTCTCATTGTTTCTTTGGGCTCCCCCATTGGTCTATCTGTATCCATCTGCTGCCATAGGCGCAGGAAGTAGGGGTGTGGGAGGTGCTACAGCACCCCCAGGTTTTGCACCTGGTGTCCAGGCCGCCGGCCCCATGCCCCTGCCACCCAGGGTCCCAGCTGCTGGCTCTGCTGCTGCCCGGGGCTCTGCTGCCAGCCCTGAGTCCCACTCGCCACCAGCCCTGGGCCTAAGAGCTCTGTAACCGGCCCGGAGTCCCACTCAGATGCCGGCCCTGGGAGCTCCACTGCCAGCCCCAGGGACCCGCCCGGCCACCGGCCCTGCGCCTGGAGGCTCCGTTACTGGCCCCACATGCGGGATCCTTGCCGCCTTATCCCTGGCCATGTTCCCCCCTCCCAGAGCTATGGCCCTGCTCCCAGCCCCAGCTCTAGGGGGTGGTGAGGGGCACAGACAGAGGTAAGAGGGGTGCAGCTCAGCACCCCCACTCCAAAAGCTGTTCCAATGCCACAGTCTGCTGCCTCTTGTCTTATACTTAGATTGTCACTTCTCAGGGGGAGGGATTATCTTTTTGTTCTGTGTTTGTACAGACCCTAGCACAGTGGAGTCGTGGTCCATGACTGGGGCTCCTACGCAGTGTGATAATACAAATAATAATAGTGATAAATAATACGCATCTTCCCCACCTTTCCCTGGTGTCTGCCCCCTGCACTCCACTTACACATGCCCCTGCACAGACACTTTTCCAGAAACATTGTCATAAACCTTTATAATCAAAGACATCCTCTGCTGTCTTGCATGCATAGATGAGCAGTGAAATGACAATGTTGCATTTTAAGTACCATCACAGGCATCCAAGTGGACACCCACTGATATGAATGGGGCAGTTCACATCTGAGAGCTGTTGTTTCAGGCTTTCTGCACACTCAGGCAAACATCTCTGCATCCATTACCCTCACTTCTCATTAGGGAGGTTTTCTTTGCAACCACAACAGCTAGAGATGTTTCAGAGTAGCAGCCGTGTTAATCTGTATTCGCAAAAAGAAAAGGAGTACTTGTGGCACCTTAGAGACTAACCAATTTATTTGAGCATAAGCTTTCGTGAGCTACAGCTCACTTCATCGAATGCAAACTGTGGAAGATACAGAAGATGTTTTTATACACACAAACCATGAAAAAATGGGTGTTTATCACCACAAAAGGTTTTCTCTCCCCCCTCCCCGCACCCTACTCTCCTGCTGGTAATAGCTTATCTAAAGTGGTCACTCTCCTTACAATGTGTATGATAATCAAGGTGGGCCATTTCCAGCACAAATGGGGGTGGGGAGAAAACCTGGATTTGTGCTGAAAATGGCCTACCTTGATTATCATACACATTGTAAGGAGAGTGATCACTTTAGATAAACTATTACCAGCAGGAGAGTAGGGTGGGGGGAGGGAGAGAAAACCTTTTGTAATGATAAACACCCATTTTTTCATGGTTTGTGTGTATAAAAGCATCTTCTGTATCTTCCACAGTTTGCATTCGATGAAGTGAGCTGTAGCTCACGAAAGCTTATGCTCAAATAAATTGGTTAGTCTCTAAGGTGCCACAAGTCCTCCTTTTCTTCTAACAGCTAGAGACTGAGTTTTGTTTTGTTTTGTTTTCCTGCTGAAATGAAAGCTAGATCTGGAAAACAATTGTGAGGTCTGTCTGGTCTCTTCCCCATCCCAAGCTGGTCCTTTGAGCCTTCCTGGAACTTGATCCATACTTTGGGAGATACTACTGTATGGGAGTGGTGAACATACCCAGCTAGGACTGTGCTGTAGCCATGTTACAGAACCTAATGAATCTCGTTCATACACTTCTCCTGATTACAGATAGATCTGATCCAGATATCTCCAAGATTTTGGGGTGGGAGGGTGTTTGAGATCTGTACTCATATTCTGTAAATGATCCTTGTCTTTTTAGTGGGGTGAACCAAAAATCTCAGGGCCAGAAATTCCCACAAATTTGTGGACTCCAAAATGGTCTCCAGCCATAGTCCATCAACTTGTGACTAGAGCCAAGCAAATCGTTGACTTTTTGGTTTGGTGGGGAAAATGAAAAACTTGAAACAATTTTTTTTTCATTTTGTTTTTGGGTGTTTTAATGCTTTTTGTTACATATTGCTAATACATCTAGTTTCATTTTTCCGTCAGCTGTAACTATTCACTGAATTCAGCACAAATTCATGGGTATTATTGGTTGACCCGAAATCACATATTTTGGCAATTAAACTACCTGTATGAAAAATTTGGCCCAACTCCACTTGTGACACAGACAAATTCTGGCCACAAACAAAATCTGGCTGATCCCCCCCCCCCACCCCGGCTGTGCAGCTAATTAAAGATCATTTGGAAGTGTGTATCTTGAGAGCTCTGGCTTCTCTCTTAATGACAGCATCGAGCTAATTTGCTATGGGGTTAAATGTGGAGTCAGAACCGGAGAGATCTTTCTGTCAGTCGGTCCCCCTCTGCAAATAGCGATGTGATGTGACATAGCAATTAACTGCATTGCAACCCCACTGGCTCAGCAGTAGAGAGGGAGAAACAGGGGCACATCTCAAACTGTGCATGTGGGAATCTTGACTGTGAGGATGGAGGAAATGAGGAAAAATGCCTATTTTAAAATGTTAATTTAGCATTTGTGGAAGGTGCTAGATGGACGACCCAGCCAGGAACTTGGTAACAGAAGATCTCTAGTTATCCCTACTATCAGTGTAGTGCAATCAACTGCAGAGAAAGCTTCCTGCACATTGCCCATCCAATGTGCCTCTTCCCTGATCGACTCCACAGCTAAGGCTGTGTCCCCCCAGAAATGGTTCAGTAATGCTTCAGTGTAGACACTTACTACAGTGACGAGTGGTATTCTCCCATTGCTGTAATTAATCCACCTCCCCAAAAGGTGGTAGGTAGGTTGACAAAAGAATTCTTCCTTCGACCTAGCACTGTCTACATCAGAGGTTAGGTTGCTTAACTGCATCTCTCAGGTGTGGATTTTTCACACCGTTGATGAGGTAGCTGGGATGAGGTAGCTAGGATGACTTTTTAGTAAAGACAGGGCCTGAGAGAGGAGTTCAGTCTTCACCACTCAGAGACTCATAGTAATGTCAGACGGGAAGGGACCTCAAAAGGTCATCAACTCCAGCGCCTGTACTGAGGCAGGACCTAGTCTATCCTTGACAGAGGTTTGTTCAACCTGTTCTTAAAAAAACTCGAGTGATGGGGATTCCATAACCTAACATGATAGTTAGAAAGTTTTTCCCAATGTCTAACCAAAATCTCTCTTGCTATAGATAAAGTCCATTACTTCAGTGGACATGGAGAATTATCGATCACAATCTTCTTAACATATTTGAAGACTGTTATCAGCCCTCCCCACCCACCCACAATTGTCTTTTCTCACAATTAAACATGCCCAGTTCTTTTAACCTTTCTTCATAGGTCACGTTTTCTAAACCTTTGATCATTTTTGTTGCTCTCCTCTGGACTCTCTCCAATTTGGCCACGTCTTCTGTAAAGTGTGGCTTTCAGAACTAGACACAGTACTCCAGCTGAGGCCTCACCAGTGCCGTGTACAGCAGAACAATTACCCAAACCTAGAACTTTGGAGGATGTTCAAGTTCCAACCCCAGTCCTGCATCTGGATGTGTCATCGTTTTATCGATCTTTGGTCTCCCTAGCATATTTAAGCCTTAGACTAAGGGGGACTTGGACAACATTTTTCAAGATGAGGACACCTGATGGTTGGGAACTGAACCGAGGCCAGCTACTCATTTCACTGTGGCAGAAAATGGGTTTTGAGTGCGCCTGACCTAGAGGTGAAAAACTCCGTGTCATATTACCGACCCCTTTGAGCCTTTTAATTCTGTGAGCTGAAGATCTTTTTGATCTTGGTAGCTCTGCAATGCAGCCAAATCTAGCCACTGAGTCTTTTAAAATCCATGCCTGTACGTGGGGGAATGTTGCAGGGTATGAAATGCTGAACGTTTGTACTTGTTTCATTGTGTAGTTTCCATTTGTAACAGGGGACGAAGCTTTCACTTGTAATGGGGGAAGGGGGTGAAATCAGACTCTGAAGGAAATTCCTCAGGTGCTGGAATGATTATTTATTATTACACATGTAGCTAGTCGTTATAGTAATTGTTCTATGCTAGGCCGCAGGCCTATCAGGAGTGCTCCGAAAGAATGAGGCCTACACGCAGCAAAGCAGCGAGTTACTGGCTTTATTGAAGGTAAGTGACACACCCACAATGGGGACTCCAAGCGTTGCTGTCACGGAGGCGGGGAACCCAGCGCACCGGAGCTCTGCCTGGGACGGAGTCCGACGAGGGAGTGACCAGCGAGCCATAATAAGCAGTACACACAAACAGCTCATGAATACTGAATTAGGTACTTTCCTACAGGGGCTTTCCACAAACTGGCAAAGGGCCATACAGGGCAGGCAGAACTGGCCTAAAGCCAGTTATAGCTGGTTATCCATGTCCTACAGTGACCTGTCGGCTCCGAGAAAGCGGAAATTCCCTAGCTAGGCCGTAACAAAGTCTTCCGCCGTCCCTTACAGTAATGTTTCAGCCTAGAGGCATACTATACTGCCTAGGCTCTGGATATATTGCTGAGATTCCATGGAAAGGCAATAGAAGGGCTTTATGTAAAGGAATTCAGTTTCTGAAGGTGTTTCCCAAGGCACCAGGAAAAAAGGCTCATGGAGAGGTGAGTGAAGAGTTTACCTAGTGGTGTTGTTTCGTTAGAGATGACTGGAACGCCAAGCTTTGTTTCTATCCTAAAAAGCTGCATGCAAGGTCATGGTATGCTCTGCCTCTTCAATAACAGTGAGTTTTGGAGAGCTGTTATCTTTCTTCTTCTGTGTGAACAGAATGCCACCGGGTTGCTAAAGTGTTTGTATACTGTCTCTCTTGCTGTAAGCACTTTCCTTTCTGCAAACACATGTACAGGCATTTGCAGCCCGGAGTGATTTTTTGGAGGATGCTTATGTTTCAGGAGCATGGGGAGATGCTTGTGGCATGTTGACGCACCACGTTGGACTCTGACCTTCCCAGAGCTCCCGTGCCTATGCAGAGTCAGGCCTGGTCAGTGCTTGAAAGGGAGATGGCCATGGGAAGCCCCATTGTTACTGGAAGTGGTACTGATGTTTCAGTAAACAACATTCTTCTTTCTCAGGTAGTTTTGAAGCAAGGCTGCAGCATGGAGTGAGCATGGACTCACTGTTGTTAAACAGCTGCCTTTTCCCAGGCTAGACGTGGCTGCATTTCTCAAGTGGCTGAAGCCGTTCCTGCCTATATGTTACATCCGTGATCCTTCTGCATGGAAGGCCCAGGATGTATGTTGGTGGAAGCAACAGTCATGCGTTGCTGGGGTGAACCATGTGTTGGCAGTGATTCATCCCTCCACTTTGGCAATGGCTCTTGATGTGATATCCACACAGAAGGGAGGGGACTGGTTAGAATTCCGGCATGGGATGATTTTCTTTGCCTGTCATGAGCCTGGAGAAAGGCCAAATTGGTTTCTGTTGAAACACAGTCACGCCCCCCCTTCCTCCATCTAGATCTAATTCTAGAATCTTGGTACAACCGCTCCCCCGGGCCATCGCTGAGGTTTGAGCCCATATCCTTAAACACTGAAGCACAGACCTTCACCACTTGAGTGATGGGGCAACTCCATTAGCTGGCAGCAGTAGTAGATTATGTTACGATATGTGGACAAGCTGTAAGAGGTGTGTGTGGGGGGGTGCAACATGCCCTGTACAAGAAAGTTAGTTACAGTCTCGCTTATAGTGATGTAAATCAGGAGTAGCTCTGAGTCGAGTGGAACGACATGTGCATAACAGGAGTGAAACCAGAGATAAGCTCATTAGCCAAGATTTCCCAAAGTGGCTACTGATTGGGGGAGACCAAAGGTCCATCTAGCCCAGTATTCTGCCTTCTGACAGTGGCCAGTGCCAGGGGCCCCAGAGGGAATGAACAGAGCAGGGAATCATCAAGTGATCAGTCTCATCTGGTTTGTTCTGAAACCTGTGCACGATTCTGACCCGTTTTTTGTAAGTTGGGCCCAGGTTTGATCAGAAGGTTCTTTTGAAAAATCTGAGCTGACTTTGGGGTTTGTACAGGAATCCGAAACCAGGTAAGGGCTCATATGGTTCCTCCTTCCATTTGATTTTTTTTTCTCGGCTTCTACCACCCTCTCTCTCTTTATTTCTCTCTCACACACACTTAGTACCATTACCAACTAACCCTTCATGCCCTAGCTGTGTTCACTTGTGTAGCTGTCCCCTCCTCCTGTATTCTTGTTATAGCATTCCCATTGTTTTAAGCTGTAACCTCTGTGCATTGTGAGTTGCATAAAGGACATGTAGCAGAATGGAATTGTATTGTGCCTAGCGACTGCGTGCTTCCCTTTAAACTATAGCCCTGTCACCAGGCAGCTTTCTGCAGAGTGGTTACTGAGTGAACAGCTGAGAACCTGTGGGAAGACCCAAATGGCACTTAAATTATATTTGCTCTTTGATTTTGAAGACATTTAGTCCCATTTAATGGAATTGGAATGCAATTTAACTCTGCAAAGAAGGGGAGGCTGCCTCTGGAGAAGTGACACTGCCATGGCTGGGGAAACAAAAAACCAAAGTGAGCAAAACAGCAGGATTGGGTTCACTGTCCAAATAGTTATTATTAAATAAATAAGCTAGTGGGACTGTATCTGTTAGCCTCTCTGTGCACTTGAAATTCTGTTAACCACGTCAGTGCTGCGTAATGTACTAGGTTAGCTGCGCTTTGCAGTGAAACCTGTACCCCAGTCTTGGTCCACTCTCCAGGGGGATGCTGACAATGAGTTAGGTCAGGTCTACACGCCAAAGGTTTGTGGGCATAGCTGTGTAGGTCAGGGGTGTGAAAGCAAACCCGCCCAGAAACTAACAAGAGAGACTCAGGATACTTGATGTGTTTTGCCAGTCTAGCTATACCAGTAAACCCTCCTCCAGAACAACCCCACATTCCTCTCCCTACCCCTCAAACAGTCCCTGCCCCATTGCTTCGGAGAAGAGATGGGCTTTGCCATGTCCCAGCAAGACTATATGGAACTGAGAATGGGAGCAAGTTCTAGAGTCAAGGGACCCCTGATGGAAAACTTTGCCACCAGCTCTTTTCCATTGGAACCAGGGGAGCACTAGCTCAAGCACCTGATCACATGGTATCATGGTATCACATGGTATCACATGGCACCATGGTACATACTTTTGGACTGTGCCTACATACAGTCCTGGGATTTTAAATTCCAGCTCAACACGGGATTTTCTACCCTGCTGGGTGAATTCCATTGTTGAACACTGAGTTCCTGTAGAACAATAACCAGACTGAATCTCTTTGCAGAACAGGCAGGATTCGAAGTCTATACCTGGCTGTCTAATAATAGGCATGTGTATATATGTCTGTATCTTTGAAAACCCTTCGAACATCTAATCTGCCTGGAAAAAAAGCAAGGGACCGAATTATGACCAAAGGACAATATTTCATTTCCCATAAGTGCCTTAATCCCATGAGTAAATATTGCATCTTTGTACTATAATCCCTCAGGTGATATATCTCTACCCTTCCGCGCTACCTTTGTGTTAGATTTACATTTAACATGTTGCCATTAAGTCGCGCTGTGTGTGTGGCTTATAATGAGTACAGTATTTATTCTGTTGGGTGGTGGGTGGGTGGGTTTGTGGTTTTGTTAAGTCACATTTGTACTGTATTTTAGTGCACTCACGAAAACGAATGCCGGGCCCATTCCTAAGATATTTGCATCTCCTCTTCCCTCATTCTTTCCGTGCTGCTCAAACACACGTTATTTTGGGCCTGCATCTGAAGCTGTCTACGTCACACTGCTGAGTTCTCTGCAGTAAATTGCTCTCCCAGCTTCAGCCAGTTCCAGGTGGCTTTGGTTACTGGCTTTTGCTTTCGGGCTGGACTCTTTCCCCCTCTTCCCTCCTCCAAGCAGCCACTGTCCAACCTGAAGGTCACAAATCTCAAAGAGCGACATCAAATCTGTGGGCTGAGGTTGAGGCTGGTAGTAGAAGCTCCCAAGATGGTCAGAACGTTTTTGGTGAGAAATATTGGTTGAAGCCAAATCCCTGCTCTGGGTGATCCAGAGGCTTTTTTTTTCTCTTCCCCCATTTTGGATCACTCTGAATCAGGGAGACCACGGACTTGCACTTCGGGGGGGTACCCCATCCCAGGTCAGCGTCCTAACCATCAGGCTATAGAATGTGAGAGTTAGGCCCCACCCACCCGGCTCTCTCCCAGTGTGAAATGAAAACTGATTTCGAAACCGGCTTTGAAATAGAATTGCCATCTTCCAGACACCTCAACCCAGCCCCCAGCAACTCGCATTGAGCCCAGTGGAGATCCCAACCCACCATTCAGCAGGATGGGAGCTGCCAGGTGCTCGGCTCTCTGAAAAACAGGCCCTGGTGGCAGCCTGAGAAATTCTCTCTCTGCATAAGGTTACTGTCTCGTGGCTTTGGGTTTCAATGAGTACATGTGGCACGGTTCTACGCTGGAAGTACATTATGATGCGTTGTGGTCGTGCCGAGGCGGACCAATTGTGGACAGTGGCTCCATTGTACCAAGACCACAGCCGATCATAGTGACAGATATTTTGTCTCATGGTTTCCTTGTGTTTGTCTGTCTGTAGCCAGTGGTTGTTTTATTCTTCGACTGTAAGCTTTCTGGAGCAGTGACAGTGTTTTTGTTGTGATTGCCTTGCACTATGAGGTCCTGGTCCATGACTAAGGCTCCGTAGTGCTACGGCAAATGATGGTAGGTGCTAGAGGAACACACAAAAAAGAAACGGTCCCTCCCCCAAAAGACACAATCGAAGTACAACACCAGAGACAACGAGGAAAACGGTAATCCTCATTCTTATTCTAAGCCCCCACTTTGATAAATCTTCACCCATATTTATTTATAGAACCAAATCTAGTTGTCTTCTGTGAGGTCTCGAAATGTTCTGACTAATGTTTCTTCACTTCCACCTTGAGACTGGGGTCATAAGTGCCAAGAACACCATGCCAGAGGCTGCTCTTCGAGACGTTTATGGTCAGGAAGAGAACTGGCTGAACAATGGACAGGAGGAGGGGTGGGGAACATGGGTTTATTTGTGAAGATTTTATCCGGTGATTGACAAAGATCATGAATGCTTTATTTGACTGGTATTACCTGAGCAGCTGCAGAGGTGGCAAATAATGAAAAAAAAGGTGTTCTTTATCTATGATGGGCCGGATCCACCTCTGATAAAACCATGCCGCTCTGTGGATATCAGTGAAGCTATGCTGATTGATGCTAGCTGAGCAGCTGACCCCAAACCTTCATCAGTTGACTGGGAAAATTGCTGAAGATGTAATTCATGACTATTATTTCAGTGGCTGTAGCCAGGAGTAGAAGCTCTGGACAGAGTTCTCCTAAGAGCCTGCTGTGAGGTGTCCAGTCCAGTTCTGCTGATGGAGAAGGTTCAGAGAAGCATCTAACATTCTGGATGCTTCTCTGAACCCTGTGTGATGAAGTAGGAGGTGAGCGTCAGTTGGGGGGTATCTGGCTCCAGGGTTGTGGTTGGAGGTCAATTTCTAATCTGATTCCCAAATCTTTTGCAGTTCTCCCATCCCTACTCTCAGCCGTGAACTCCGGCAGGCGAGAGTCATTTCTGTGTTAGTTGCCTCAGGGCTTGTCTACACTACCGCTTAACTCAGTGTAACTTATGTCACTCCGGGGTGTGAAAAAGCCACCCCCCTGAGCAATGTAAGTTACATCAACTTAAAGCGGTGTCTACAATGTAGCTTCTGCCTCTCCAAGTGTGGTAGCGAAGACAAGCCCTCAGCGTGATATCTGCTGGAAAAGCCTCGAGTGATCCATTTGTTTCATTTGGAGCACACGAGTCCCAGTTAGGCGGATTCGCTGCAGCGGGGAGCTGAGCGACGGAAGGGCACGGCAAACTGTAAATAATTGAGAGGTTTCAGCTACCACCTCTGAGCTAGGCATCCTCCGGAGACCTCCCCTCTCCTGCTATTGGTGCCTCTCTGCGACACCGTGGCATCCGCTCAATACCTGCCCTGAGATCGTGCTGGGAGGGAGTCAGGCTGGAGTCTGGATCAAAGCTCCTGAGAGGCGGTGGAGAGGGCCATGCTGTGCTCCCCTCCCAGCCCTGAAACTGGTGTTTCGGTGTCAGCCTCGTTTTGTTTTCTCCTGACACAAGGGAGCCTTCTTCTTAAAGGGGAACTGCCAACAAAATCCTGACAGGGCTGCGAGACAGGGTGAAGGGGAGGATTTAATGTACCATGGTTACTTGACACCCCCTCCTCTTTCCCTTTCCCATCCCTCAGCCTCTGGCCTCACTCAAACTACCGGCATTTGCCCTGAACCAGTGCCCAGCACATCCCAGCCTGGCCACGGTACAGCAACTGTGTGCTGAGGTGCCACCCTGTTAGCCTGGCAACTGTGTGGCCCAGCGTGGCACAGCACTGGACTGGGGCTGTGATCTGGCTTCTGGGCTGCTGGGAGACGTTGGGGAAGTTACCTCACCTTCTTGTGCCCTGTCTCCAGAAGGACAATGATGCTCTTTGGTAAAACACCTGGTGCCCTACAGATAAGTGATCTGTGAGAGCTAGGTGTTGTTATTAAATATAGATACTTAGATATTAGGAGACACCTTTAGCTCAGGTGTCTAGAGATCTACATTGTAGTGTATGAAGTCCCAGGTATAGACCCGTGTGCTGGGGGTTGTTGTAAGTATTAGAACCCAGAGCAGGAAAAATCATTCCTTAAGGGCTGTGAGGGGAAGAGTATCAGCAATGTGCGGCATTTACATGGCAGCACCCGCACATGCTGCTGAACTGGGCAGCCTTTTCGTGCCTCCCTTGCGGCGCTCCTTTTTGTCTTGTGAGAGCCCTGGCCACGTTCATGGGCTAGAGTTTGATCCTTTATCGTCCTGGAGGCGGGCAGCGGGTCCGTCATAGGCTGCTCCAGCAATTAGCGTGGGCTAAAGGGAGTAAAAGTGCCAGGGCTTTGCCACGGAGATTCAAGCCCCGGCGTTAGGCTTTGCAGGTATTTCATGTTTTAAAAGAAGAGAAGGAGTGAATTTAAAATGTGCAGAGCTATTTATAAAAGCAGATGAGTTCCCAAGCTGTTCTGATGAAGCATACACCAAGGGGGGAAGTGGCTGGGGGAGCAGAAACCACACGGTAACTGTTTACAACAGCCCTGTTTAGCTTGACTTTTAAATCTTCCCCTTCTCCTTTTGCTAGAAACATTCTAATCTAATGCCTGGCACAAAGCTACAGGGAGGGTGATGGTTACTCTGGAGCTTGTCATTTGAGGGTAAATCTCAGGGCTCTTAATTGCTTTGAATTCCCTCTTGTCACACCCTCCAACCCCTCAACACCCTCCCCCCGCCACTTAGTAAGTTATTTTCTGTCCACTGTGCAGACCAGAATATTGCCCCTGCATGCCTCTGATCATGGAGGGATGGGTCCTTGTGCCAGATTCTGTTTCAAATGGGTCCTGTGCGCTGATAAGGTTAATTGATTTCCGTTGTTTTAATTAACGAAATTCAATTTCCACCTAACGAGAGAGATTTCAGTGTGACATATGTAAATGGCAAAATGACGAGCGCCATCTGTGATGAAAGGGAAAGGAGGCAGCAGTTAGTGACATGCAGAGAGCAAACAGGAGACTATGGATCGGGGGCTGGGGGGAAGCCAGTCCCATCAACCCTTTGGGGACGAACACCCAGAGAATGTCCCGACTCTACAGGGATGGCGCTACCTGCTCCTGCTGTCACCCAATGTTTTTTTAGCACAGAGTCACTGTTCTAACATGGAACAGCCTGGAACCATGTCAAAATTCATGTCCTTAGTGTTCTTTGAATCCCAACATAAGAACATAAGAATGGCCACACTGGGTCAGACCAAATGTCCATCCAGCCCAGTATCCTGTCTACTGACAGTGGCCAATGCCAGGTGCCCCAGAGGGAGTGAACTTAACAGGTCATGATCTAGTGGTGTCTCTCCTGCCATCCATCTCCACCCTCTGACAAACAGAGGCTAGGGACACCATTCCTTATATGTCTCTGCTGAGCTACCTAATTCATCCCTTTCAAGGCAGCCCAGGATCAGAGTTACCCCTAGGGTACTGCTACCGTGCTTGTCTACACACGCAGGTTGTGCACTTCAACCCTGCTGGTAGAATGAAGCCAGGTCTCCACTACAGACTGTGACGGGGCAAGGCCAGATGGCTATAGAAAAGTAGTGGGAGACAAATACATTAGCCCCAGGCTAAACAAATTCCTGTTACCAGGATAAGTAAATGGCACCTGCTCCAGGTCAGTTAAGACACCTGGAGCCAATTAAGATCTTTCCAGAAGACAGGGAAGATAACTAGGTTGACTGGGACACCTGAAGCCAATTAGGGGTTGGCTGAAACTAGTTAAAAGCCTCCCAGTTAGTCAGTTGGCTGCGTGTGTCAGGAGCTGTAGGAGGAAGCTGCGCTGTTGGAGGAACTAAGCAGTACAAACCATATCGAGTCTAAGGAAGGAGGTCCTGAGGTAAAGGTGAAGGAGATATTGAGTGGGGGCTGCTGTGGGGAAGTGGTCCAGAGAATTGTACACCTCCTATTTCCAAAAAGTCAGCTACCATAGCTGCTACTATTAGGGTCCCTGGGCTGGAGCCCAGAGTAGAGGGGGGGCCTGGGCTCCCCTCTCCCCTCCCTGA
Organism: Lepidochelys olivacea; assembly: GCF_965140295.1. Lineage (NCBI taxonomy): Eukaryota > Metazoa > Chordata > Testudines > Cheloniidae > Lepidochelys > Lepidochelys olivacea. The sequence goes on along the minus strand of NC_140432.1, from coordinate 11,467,692 downwards.
TTAATCATAGAATATCAGGGTTGGATATTCACTGAGACTGGGAGGCAACAGAGACTGTGCAAAGGAGGGTTGCTTCTCCTCACCTCCCTTGCTGGCTTATGATGAAAATGGCTCAGTAGGCTGTGACCCTTGCCTTTAGAGAAAGAAGGGCTACGTGGAGGATCACAGTGAGCCTCTGAGGCTAGCGAAATCTTCCAGGAAGCACAGGGACCCACTGAGACAAGGACAGAGCTTTGTCACAAGACCTATATCAGTAGAACTACGTCACTTGGGGGTGTGAAAAATCCACACCCCCTGAGCGTGGTTATAACCAACCTAACTGCAAGGTGTAGACAGCACTATGTCGACCAGACAGCTTCTCCTGCCCACGTAGCTACTGCCTCTCAGGGAGGTGGATTAACTATGCTGATGTGAGAAGCTCTCCCATCAAGATAGTAGCGTCTTCACTAAAGCTCTACAGCGGTGCCGCTGTACCTGAAGACAAGCCCTTAGTTACAACCCCCTTAGTATGGACACGGTTATGTTGGTGTAAAGATGCCTTATACCAGTGCAGCTATTCTGTATGGGAAGGAGAATAAGCTATACCAAAATAAGGCACCTGTATACCAGTGTAACTGCGTCCTCACTAGGAGATTCAGGGAGATCACTGTTTTGGTAAAGAATCACACCCCCTAACTGACATTTCTATTACTACAAAAATTGTTCATAGACCCTGGCCAGTGTCCCCTCGCATCATGGAGGCATCTACATGTGATCTGAGCTCAGTACTGGACTCTAGACCTAGCCCCTGACTGCTTCCAAGTGCTGTGCAGACACTGAAGGCTCCTGCTGATGTATCTGATTAAGACTGTCCACACACCAGAAATCTGAGGGAGGCAGTTCAAGTGATTTGCCTAAAGCCTCAGACTGGGAGTTGGAATTAGAACCTGGGAATTGCTGGCTCCCCTTCTTGAGCCCCAAGCACTGGACTACACATGCCTGTGGTGGTCCATCTTCTAGCAGAGTCTGACAGCGGTGATACCAGGATGCTGCCAATCGCTGATCAGACCAATGTAGAAGCAACCGTTGCCTTCCTTTGGCGAGCAGCTAAGTCCTGGCTCACTGCCCTGCTTTGGCATGTATGCGGTCCCCAACGCTGAGGGGGCAGCAGTTGCTTTCCAAACACAGGAAATGCTCAGCTAGTGAGAGGTGAGGTTCCCTCCCCACCCCTCGGCTGCCTTGTTTGCATGGAGTCTGAAATCAACAGGGAGAGGGGCAGGGAAGGCTGGGAGTAGAGAGTGACAGTCACTTCTCATCAAGTTGATCAATCTTGCTGCGGTTGAAGCCTCTCAAGTGAGCTGAATGTGATTGTCTCTGCCACCTGCACAGGGTGGAAGTCAATCCCTTTCAATGTTCAGAGTGCAGAGCAGGCTCTCTAGTAAGTTGTTGTGTTGCATAACAATGACTGCTGCCCTGCACGCACAGAGTGGTGGCACCAAGGCGGGGGGGGGGAGGGGGTTTGCAATACTTTTTCGCATCAGGCAGCGGTCAGTTAACCTGGCCGCCCAGCATCATCTCTGGTAACTCTCACCCTGGGGCTGCAGCAGTGTTTGAGATCTGGAAGAGGCAGTCTTTCTGAAGGAGACGGTTCACTCTCTTCAAACGCAAAGTATATTTGTCCTCAGATCATTGTACAGAGGATTTGAAGAAAAATACAGTGTCTAACTGGGGTACATGTACACCGCTGCCCTCCACTGGATGGAATCAGAAGTGATTAGCTCACTCATTGGTGATATGTGGGTTAAAGGTGCTTCTCCTTTAGCTTAAGTGGCAGGGGCTTTTCCTTTTGGAACAGGGGGATCTGAGTATACTTCCTGAGAAGAATGCTGGCCTTGTGGTTACGGCGCTGAACTGGGATTTGAGATCTATTCCCAGCTTTGTCACAGACTTCTTATATGATGTTTGGGAAATTGCTTATTCTTTCTGTGCCTGTTTCCCCAAGCCTCCTTCATACTGTCCCCAGCTAGAACATCCTCATCCCTGACTTGGCAGAGGAGCACTGCATTTAGGAGTGAGGGGGTCATTAGTTCTTACTGGTCCATTCGTTCTTCAGCCTTTGCCGAGCCTACCAGCAGGGGGACACTCTGTGATCTTGGTGTGTGCAGCGTAATAGAGACCTGCAATCTGGATCTGGGCTGAGGACATCAAACTTGTGACATGTAAAATACAGAAAAGAGACATGTGAGACTCTGCTCAGTAGAGCTCTGCTCAGGAAATGGCAATATGCTGAGAAGAGCAGCATTAGCCAGCCCAGCAATCCAGAGGCGCTTTTGGCATGCCCATCAATTCCCATCTCCCCACGCATGACGTGCCCAAAGAGAAAAATGCAACGTGTATGTGGGGCTACCAGGGCAGCCTCTGTAAGGGGCCTGTTGTCTCTGGGCCCTTGGAGTTCAGCGTGGTACTGAGGAGCCCAGTGCTTGCTGCATATCGGCCAGAGGCTGCAGATAAGAGAAAGTGATTTCTGGTTTTAATTAACTGAGCTTTCATTTAAGGATAAACAAAGGCCATGTTTGTGTGCTGACAGCTGGCTGTCCCTCTGGGTCAGATAAGAAGGCAAGTTATTGCCTGCAAGCTGCGAAAGGGACCAGGAGAGAGTCCAAGAAGCGGGAAAGTGAACCAGTGCTGAGTGAACATAGATGCTGGCCAGATGCCGAACCAGGTTTTGAGCAGTGGCAGAGCCAGAGGGTGATGGGTCATTGTTGGTGCCACCTTCAGTTATATCTATTGGCTTGAAACAATGCTGCACATACTCCTAAAGGCTACTGGCGGTAGGGGGGCCATGGCTCCTCCTACTCCTGCCTAGTAGCTCCACCATTGGCCACTTTATGCCTCGCTCTGAAGATCAGCAGGGAGCCTGATGCCCATTCACCTGGGGTGAGCAAAGAATGGATCCCAGCAACATGCAAATCCACGAACCCGAGCTGGGGAAACTGACTCTGGAGTGATGGAACAAGGCAGTTCCGAAGACACCCTGCCGTCTTTGATTGATTTGTCCACTGGGCTGATTCTCCTTTCCGGTTGCTCCACTGTCTTCCCCTTCCTCCACAGCCACGTGCACAGCGACCATATGGCCACCCGCTGATGGCACACCAGGTGGCATTAGGAATGCAGCATCTGAGTTTTAGTCCTAAAAATACAGGCCTTTCATAGAGTCTCAGAAATGTCAGGCTGGAAGGGTCCTCAAGAGGTCACCTAGTGCATCCGCCTGCACCAAGACAGGGCCACGTAAATCTCGCCCATCCCTGATGGGTGTTGTCTATCGTTTTCTTTTGCTGTATTTGTTTTCACTGCCCTGCCCAGAAGGGCCAAGCTGTTTCAAACCAGTGTTGACAGAGCACCACTAAGCCATGTGAAGGGGTTGGGGTGGAAAGTTTGAAAGAGTGGAAAGAACTAAAATGCATCCTTAAGCCTTTACTCACTCTGAGACCTAAACCATTCTGGACATCCTACCTTGCTCAGTAGGGTTTATCTTCCTTCCATTCGCAGCTAGAAAAGGATTTTCACACTCCAGGCAACTTTTCAAGATTTCAAAAAAATTCCACAGTGGGATGAAATTGAGAGCTTTCAAAGGGTTTTTTTTTCTTTTTTGGGGTGGGGGAAGAGGGAGATAAAAACAGAATCAGAGAAACCAGTAAGCCAGCAAGTTTCCACCCCAAAATAACCCCATTGTTGGGGCATTCAACCTGATGTGAACCTGTGGGCCTGCCCAGGTTCAAGTCGTTGCTCTTCCTGATTGAGACTAGGGACATGAATTTGGGTCCCAGGTGACTGCCCTACTGATCAGGGCTATTCTGTGGAACTGCCCACTCAATCTCTCCTGTTGGAGCTGTTCCACTGTGTATAAAAAATTGAAGATTCAATGAGCCAGAGTGACACTGACTCGCTCTGTAGCCTAATGATTAGGACATTCTCCTGGGATCTAAGAGCCCAAGAGGGTGCAGAATCTTTCAGGTGGTGGCTAGTGTAAACAAAAGCCCAAGTATTTTAAACAGTCCAATTCCAAATCCCTTCTGCTCCGAGTTGCTCAGATTTCACATTTTTTTATGCTGCCATAATCTTGCTAGTTCTCCAGTTGGCTGTAGAATCCTCCAGGAAACACGGGACAGATGTGAATTTCTAATGCAAAAAACAAACAAACAAACAAAAAAACCAAACACCAGTACCAGGCAGACTATGAGAACTGTTTGCATGTGTGTGTCTGTGTTTTAATAACAGGTTTCAGAGTAACAGCCATTTTAGTCTGTATTCGCAAAAAGAAAAGGAGGACTTGTGGCACCTTAGAGACTAACCAATTTATAATAAATAAATTGGTTAGTCTCTAAGGTGCCACAAGTCCTCCTTTTCTTTTTGTGTTTTAATATTTCATCCCTTTTTGATCAATCAGAAGGAAACACAGCAAGGCACCATGTCAAATTAGGGGCTCTCAGTCCTAAAACTACAGAAGGGTTGTTACTTGGTACAAAAGGTTGTGGGAGGATCTCTCTTAGTCAGAGACTGGCTATTTTAAGAGTCATTAGAGGTATAAAGACCCTTCCCCAAAGCTCTCATAAGCAACTAACTTTCCAATATAAAATAAACCGACAATAACCAAAAATATAATAGGTACATACAGGTTTCAAAAGTTTCCCCTGCAAGAAGCAGTGAATTTTTTCCACCACCAAATTTCAAGCAGACAGGCCTTTTAACATATATTACCCATGTTAAGTGTTCTAAAACCATGAATCAGACCCTCTAAAATCAGGAGTTTGGCTTAAAAATTATGGGTTTTTTAAAATAATAAATTGTTTGCATTTTTTTGCTTTGTCTTCAGGGTTTCGAGCCTTTAGCTCACACTTCAAGCTTTTCTCTGCAACCAAGAGGACTAGAAACTTTTTTTTAAATGAACGCTGCACACTCACCTAATATAATGTGCAGCCCGATCTATAGATTTTGCATTAATTTATATTGATACTTAAGAATTCCCAGTTATCACTCGGAGGTTTGACAGGTTCTTCTCCCTAGGTTAGGCCCACTAGTATTAAAATTACTGCTTAGCTGGGAACCCTGATGTACCAGCAAGGTAGATAGAGATAATACAGAATGAATACAGAATACAGCAGATCCATATACTCTGACCATCCTTTGTGGAACAACCTGAAATGTTAGCCACTGTCTTCCTCATCTCCATCACCAGTGGCCATCGTCCTGGCTGCTCCCAAGGGCTACGTCTCTCTCTCCTCCTGCACCCAGGCTGGGATACAACTTTTCTAATATGTTACGCTGATGCCACTATGCCTAATGCATATTCAATAGGATTCAGAGTAGCAGCCGTGTTAGTCTGTATTCGCAAAAAGCAAAGGAGGACTTGTGGCACCTTAGAGACTAACCCATTTATTTGAGCATAAGCTTTCGTGAGCTACAGCTCACTTCATCGGATGCATCTGATGAAGTGAGCTGTAGCTCACGAAAGCTTATGCTCAAATAAATTGATTAATCTCTAAGGTGCCACAAGTCCTCCTTTGCTTTTTATTCAATAGAAGTTTCCCACCTCTTCCTTATTTGTATTTCTTCACCCTACTAATGTTGGGGTGCCCTTCTCCAATAGGTTAGTATATTAATGATGTCAACTTAGCACATATGTCAATTTGTTACCATGGCATCTGCAGATGTTCCTGTCCTAGAATATCCGAAAGCCAGTGTAAGCTCATGTTCTTGTGGTTGGCTGGTGTCATTAGGGAGAAACCTCCCCCTTATACACTCTATTCCCAGTTCCCCAAAACTGAGAGATGACTGTTAGGCTATTAATCTGTGCCAAAGTTCATAGGCCTCAAGCCTTATGCTAACTACTGAAGCCAATGTCTTACAGGGGACAGGCCATTAGGTTCCTTGCATTACTGCTACATAAAATAAAAATTAAAGCCAGCTCTATGGACTACACATGATGCCAGGGGTTGGAGTTTTAAGAGAAATCCTGAATATTGTGACAAAAATCACAGGAGCTGGTAACACAGCAATAGCTGCAGCTGTCCTGGCCTCTTCCCTTCAGCTCTGGAAGGGGACTCCTTGAAGCCAAGCTGCCGGCCCACATGGGTGTCACCTCACTTTGTTACAGAAACTGTGGCAGCGGCGACCCAAAGGCCGTGAGGGCCCCCTCTCTCAGGCTTGTACTCCTTGCCACAGGCACAAAGCCCGGTTTGGTTCCCCATTTCCCCTTCCTAAGGTACCTTTAAGGCTACTAATCATGGGGAGTGGGAAGAGTAGGTCAAACAGTTCATCTGAGGGTGTAGACTCCACCCACACAAGCTTTAGCCTGGGGAAATAGGGGGGTTCTTCTTGCATGGCACGATTTCCTCTTCAGCTTTCTTGTTCATACCCCTCTGTCAGGGCAGCCATATCCCTGGTGCCCGGGAGGCAGGTGCAAAGGCTTTTCCAGATGGAGATGGTTGTTGCTGTGTAAACGCCAGCCTCACTGTTTCGGTATCCGCTCTGAGATGAATTAAGTGTTCATCTCTGAAGCCCGGAGAAATTGCAGGCTGTCACCTAAACAATAGCATTCGATGGGAGAAAACAAGCTCTCTCAGGTCACTTGCAATCGGCTTTTGATGCTGGTAGGTAGCGGTTATACTGACGGAGGAGCAAAAGCACCTCCCAACAGCTGATGATTCAGAAATCTGATCACCCACATGGCACCTTTTCTAACATAGCAAGCACCTGGTGTTCACAGTGTCTGCTGGTGGGGAGGGAAGGCGGGGTGCAAGATCCAGCATGGTTGCTAAGGGCTTGTCTAGACAAGGGGAATTTGCACTGGTCGATGCACTTACACTGACACAAGCTCCAGTAGAGTGCTAAGTGCTTCACGGCAGGTGCTCAGATACCGCAGTAACACGCCCCGTGTACAGGAGGTCAGGCTAGTGGATCACAGTTGTCTCTTCTGGCTTTTTAGTCTATGAATCCATAATCTGTGTATGGACCCAGATAGTAACTCCTCATATGACCCCTGCAAATGACTATCTGATAGAGGGACAGCTCTAGACTACCCTGCCCAGTTTTCAGAGTAGTATTCATATGCCCACAGGATAAAGCAAAGCTCAAGCATGCCCCAAATGTCACTAGGAATGTATTTGCCATTTTGATTGTTGAGAAACAGCCTGAGAGCTCATAAAAATTGAAGAGAACCAGCCGGCTCTGTAAGGTTAGCAGATGTGCAGCGCACTTTTCCCCGGTAATCAGAGATGGATTTTAGCAAGTTGAATGAGGGGGTTGGCTGAAGGTAACAGATGAGAATTGGGGAGAGACTTACCCATAACTTCCTGGAACCTACAATGATAGCAAGTTCAGATCTATTCTGAGCCTTATCTTGAGAGAGAGACTGGATTTTACTGTTTCTGAACTAGAGCTGATTGAAATGTTTCCCTCCAAACAGTTTTGCCACCAGAAAATGGCTTTTCATCTAAAATGAACATTTTCCCAGAGTTTTTGTTTTCTGTTTTCTCAATGCAAAGCCGGAAGCCACAAAACTTCTTTCCGTTTTTGGAAAACTTTTATTTAAAAAAACCCAAGTAAAAATGTTTTTTGAAACCAAAACATTTTCATGGAGAAACTTGGGGGAGGAGGGGGTTCTGTAAAACTAATTAGCATTTTTTTCTCAGTTCTAGTCTAGGAACATCTTCCCCTCTTCCTCCGCCCCCCCCTCCGCCCCCCATCCCTAATTTAAGTTGATTGCTGTAAGGCATTTCCTAGTTAAATATTCTTCAGCCTTGTGTTTTCTACCTTCCCAGGCTGTGATGGATCTTAAGGAGTGCCCTGCATTATGCAGCCCTGTATCCATCTGTTGTCCTTGCAAGTTAAACAGCCTGAAAAAAATGGATTAGAGCCTTAGCTCCCTTAATGAAGCAGTAATTCGTCTCCAAATCTTGATCCAGGTGTAGCTGAGTTAACGAGCCGACTGGCCTTGAGCATCAGAGAATGTTAAATACAGCTTTGGTGGAAAGAGGCCTTGAATAACTCAGAGGAGTGAAAGAAGGGGAGGAAAGGGGATAGAAAAGCCAAGAAAAATCAAAACAGAAAGGTGGGTGAGGTCAGATCTTTTATTGGACCAACTTCTGCTGGTGAGAGAGACAAGATTACACAGACTTGAAGAAGAGCTCTGTATAAGCTTATCCAATAAAAGCCAGTCCAATAAAAGATATGACCTCACCCACCTTGTCTCTATCATATCTTGGGACCAACGTGGTTACAACAACACTGCAAAGAGCAATCAACTAGGTTACACTGGGTGGACGCGGCTTAGAGAAAATGCTTAGGGGAAATGGAGAAAACTTCCACTATAATCCTTTGTTCCTCTCCTCTGAGGAGTTCTCAGCATGTTACCAGCCTTACTTAACCCTCAGAGCATCCTGGACAGCTACAGCAGGTTGAGTATTCTACCTGTTTCGCACGTGGGGTGGTGGGAGGTCACATACAGAAAGCTGACTAGATTTACACAGCCAGGCAATAACATAGCTGGAAACAGAGCCCAGGACTCCTGGCTTGGGAGCCTGTGCGCTAACCACTAGACCGCCCTCTCTGGAAATAGAACCCAGGAATCCTTGTTCCCAATCCCGTGCAGTAGCCACTACATCACACTTCCTCCAGCTACCAAGAAGGACTGGAGAGAGTTCTCTTTAAAGAGAGTTTGGAGGAGCTGTTAAACAGCCGCGCTGCAACGTATTATCTGGAAAGACCCCTGCTAATAATCTCTGCTTGCCTTTCTTACTATGGGACGTGAAGTCTTGCAGGCGGCTCTGAGTCTCTTAGCAACTCACACAGGGTCCGGGTTAATGGAATTGTTCCCCCCATGTTCACTCCTACTGGTTTCCAAGAGCGAAAGAAGGTGTATTACGCTGGGTAGAAATGATGGAGAGAAATAAGGGGGACAAAGGTCTCATTCCATTATGCAGAAGGAAATATATTCCAATTAAAGGGATGTGAATGTGGCGGAACGGGGGGGGGGGAACAGGTTGTTGGAAGGAGGGGGAGTCAGCCTAGGTGGGGCTGAATTGACAACAGCAAAGTGATGAGAGAAAGGAAGGGGGACAGGAGGCAGCTGGTTGCATACTTTTTCCCGGCAATGAAGATTTGGTTATGAAAGCGACGAGAGAAGGAGGTGATGGGGGTGGGGACGTGAAGGCTGGGATGTTGGAGATCACATTCCATTCAATTCCGAGAAAAGGAGAGAGAGAAAAGAAGATGAGTCTGAAATGAGGCTTAATTTTAATGAAGGAAAATTCTCGGCTAAGCAAGGAGAGTTGAAAGGGAGGGGGGAAGAAGGTTTTGAAAATGACAGGAGCCCCGCATGCTATTGTGTTGGGCAGATTTTTTTTTCCTTTTTTTGTTCGGGTTGAAAGACAGATAATAAAGAGCGTGGAAGATGAAGGAGGAAAGAAAAAAAATCTGATAAATAACCTTTTTTTATAGTGTGTGAAGAATAGAATTTTCTAGAGCGAGTGGGACCGAATGGTTAGAAGACCAGGGCTAAGAGTCGGGAAACTTACTTTGTATCCTTGACTCCAGACGCAGACTTTCTTAAATGACCCTTCTACCAGATACCTTTCCGTTCTGTGCGTCACACTTTCACCATCAAATAGATACCATCTACCTCATTTGGATATTGGGAGAGTTAAGGCCCAGGCAGACACCCCTGAAGACTTCCCATGGATTTAAGTTGGAGCTGGATTATGTCCTTGATGAGAACTGGCAGATTTTTAAAGCACTCTGAGGTTGTCCAGTGGAAGGTGGTATGCACGTGCAACGAATTGTAACAAATCTGAGGTCATCTATGAAAGTGTGGAACCCTTACTGAATGGGGGAGGCAACACAATGATAGATGATGTGGAAAAAGCTGAAGTACTCCATGCTTTTTTTGCCTCGGTCTTCACAACAAGGTCAGCTCCCAGACTGCTGCACTGGGCAACACAGTAGGGGGAGGAGGTGAGCAGCCCTCAGTGGTGAAAGAACAGGTTAAGGACTATTTAGAAAAGCTGGACATGCACAAGTCCATGGGTCCAGATCTAATGCATCCAAGGGTGCTGGATTGATTGCAGAGCCATTGGCCATTATCTTTGAAAATTCTTGGCGATCAGGGGAGGTCCTGGGGGATTGGAAAAAGGCAAACATAGTGCCCATATTTAAAAAAGGGAAGAAAGAGAACCCGGGGAACTACAGGCCGGTCAGCCTCACTTCAGTCCCCGGCAAAATCTTGAAGCAGGTCCTCAAGGAATCTATTTTGAAGCACGTGGAGGAGAGGAAGGTGATCAGGAACAGTCAGCATGGATTCACCAAGGGTAAATCATGCCTGACCAATCTGATTGCCTTCTATGATGAGATAACTGGCTCTGTGGATATGGGGAAAGTGGTGGATGTGATATATCTTGACTTTAGCAAAGCTTTTGGTACGATCTCCCACAGTATTCTTGCCAGCAAGTTAAAGAAGTACGGATTGGATGAATGGACTATAAATTGGATAGAAAGTTGGCTAGATTGTCGGGCTCAACGGGTAGTGATCAATGGCTCCATGTCTAGTTGGCAGCCAGTATCAAGTGGAGTGTCCCAGGGGTCAGTCCTGGGGCCGGTTTTGTTCAACATCTTTATTAATAATCTGGATGATGGGATGAGTTGCACTCTCAAGAAGTTCGCAGATGACACTAAGATGGGGGGAGACGTAGATACACTGGAGGATAGGGATAGGGTCCAGAGTGACCCAGACAAACTGGAGGATTGGGCCAAAAGAAATCTGATGAGTTCAACAAGGACAAGTGCAGATCAGGGGAGGTCCTGGCGGATTGGAAGCACGTCCTGTAGCACGGCTACAGGCTGGGGACCGACTGGCTAAGCAGCACTTCTGCAGAAAAGTACCTGGGGATTACAGTGGATGAGAAGCTGGATATGAGTCAGCAGGGTGCCCTTGTTGCCAAGAAGGCCAACGGCATATCGGACTGTATTAGTAGGAGCATTGCCAGCAGATCGAGGGAAGTGATTATTCCCCTCTGTTTGGCACTGGTGAGGCCACACCTGGAGTATTGCGTCCGGTTTTGGTTGTCTCTCCCCCCCCCCATTACAGAAGGGATGTGGACAAATTGGAAAGAGTCCAGCGGAGGGCAACAAAAATGATTAGGGGGCTGGGGCACATGATTTGTGAGGAGAGGCTGAGGGAACTGGGCTTATTTAGTCTGCAGAAGAGAAGAGTGAGGGGGGATTTGATAGCAGCCTTCAACTAACTGAAGGAGGGTTCCAAAGAGGATGGAGCTCAGCTGTTCTCAGTGGTGGTAGATGACAGAACAAGGAATAATGGTCTCAAGTTGCAGTGGGGGAGGACTAGGTTGGATATTAGGAAACACTATTTCACTCAGAGGGTGGTGAAGCACTGGAATGCTTTACCTAGGGAGGTGGTGGAATCTCCATCTTTAGAGGTTTTTAAGGCCCGGCTTGACGAAGCCCTGGCTGGGATGATTTAGTTGGTGTTGGTCCTGCTTTGAGCAGGGGGTTGGACTAGATGACCTCCTGAGGTCTCTTCCCACCCTAATCTTCTATGATTCTATGATCTAGGATTTCGCCGCTGTTTGCTGCAGGAAATCAGAACTTCATGGTGACAGAAGGGGTAGAACTCTCATTTAAAACCCAGGCTCTTACCACTTGCACAAAAGGAAAATTGTACTAGAGGTTATCCCTGTAGGGCCTGTGACCCACAGTTGAGCATTCTGATTCCATCCACTAGCGGGCAGCGGTGCACACACATACTAGCTAGTACATTCTATGTTAGTACATAGTACGCTAGCTAGCTGTTATAACGAGGATGGTGAGTAATTTCTCTCCATGTCCACCGAGGGTAGGAAAAGATGGAATTGTCTTAGCTGGCAGTGAGGGAAATACAGACTAGATATTAGAAAAAAATCTTTCGGGATAGTTAAGCACTGGAACAGGCTACCTAGAAAGGCCATGGAATTGCCATGATTGGAGGTGTTTAAGAACAGGTTAGACAAACATCTGTCAGGGCTGGTACAGGCATGCTTAATCCTGCCTCAGCACAGAGGGATGAATTGGGTGATCTCTTGGTGTCTCTTGCAGCCCTACGGTTCCATGATCAGAGCAAAGGGCCCTAAAGCGTGGTCCAAGGTGCATTTTCCAATGGCCCCTGAAAAACTGGTCGCATGTTGCTGACTCCTCCCCACTTCAGCTTCTAAATTCAAAGCTGGAAAATAGATTAATTAATTCCCAACTGTTACTTTCTTATGTGAGCAATAATTGTTGGTGGTGGCTGCTTCAGGTCGGTGATGCAATCGCCGACGGGCGGGGACCTGTCCACAAGAATTGTTGATTTGGTCCACGCTATGAACAGTTTGGAAACCCCTTCGTGGTGGCATTATACTGTTCTACACACGAGTGCAAATGTATTAGGGATCAGTGGGAACCTTTGTTCACATTAAACCCTTACAGACGCTAGGAAGCATTTGGTTAATTTCACTTTGCTTTGCTTTTTTTGGCTTTGTTCTATACACTTTGGATTTCAGAAGGAAGTGCTAGATATCTCACACAAACATCTTGTTTTCACAGGGTTTCTCTCCAGCATCTAGATAATAGATTGATAGATTATAAATCTAGAATGGGCCATTGTGCTTGTCTAGTCTCACAGGCACTGGCTTCTAATTTCCCCCAGGGGTGCTCAGCTCCAGGCCCTGCCCCGACTCCACCCCTTCCCCCAAGCCCTCAGCCCTGCACACTTCTTCCCTCCCCCACTCCACTCCTGGCCCTGCCCCCGTTCCAACCCTTCTCCCAACCCCCCACCCTCACCCTGCCTCTTCCCACCCCCACCCCACCACTTCCCCACCTCTTTCAGACCCTTCCCCTGACCCTGTCCCTGCTCCTCCCCTCCCCTCCCACTGCCTCCTGCATACCATGGAACAGCTGATCTGCAGCGGGTGGGAGGCGCTGGGAAGGAGGGGGAGGAGTTGATTGGCAGGGTTGCTGGCAAACCCACGGAGCACCCACGGAGTTGGCGCCTGTGTCTAGTCCTACCTCCTGCATTATCCAGGCCACTGGCCTTCCCTGAGTTAATTCCCGTTTGAGCATATATTTTAGAAAGACATCCCATCTTGACTTTAAAATGTCAAAAGTGGCTCGAACTTCAGATAGAGTTTCTAATTTTTTGGACGCTTCTCCAGACCAAACTTCTAATCCACGTGAGGTTCACCAGGTGCTAAATTAACACTATGTTGTGGTTGTTTTCAAAGCTGCAGACTTCTTGTTCTTCATAAATACCATTAAGTAGGTGTTAAAATAGTATTTATGCAAAGCTAGCTGGAGAAATAAGAGGCAAATGGCCTGCATTTGCTGGTTCATAATCAACAAGCAAACAACAGTCTTGAGCAATGTATGAGCAGGTGGTATGAAGCAGAGACTGTGGGAGCAACAGAGAAGTGGGTGGTGACGCAAAGCAAGTAATGCTAGGATGGATTCTGCTGCCAGCATGTGCTGCTTTTCTGGGTGGAAGACCATGTTGAACTAAATTTTGACCCTGGGTGGGTTTGAAATGTAATCAAGGGGAATACATCTTTGGAAAGCAGCCAAACTCCATGTCCCCAGACCTGCTTAGTTCTCTCATTTCTAGGAGATTGACTGTCTCAGGGGATTGATAACAGCATATAAAGTCTTTTCCCTCTAGACTATTGGCACATCTACAGCCTGCATTGGTAACAAATGGAAAATCTTGTCGTGGAAGGACTAGCTCTCATGAGATGAGTTAATGGGTCTCTGCCCAGTTCCTTGTGGTCGTATTCTCATCACAAAAAGCCACCATTCTTTTTGGGACAACTTGACCCCCTGGTTCAGTCTCAGCAGATAAGATATATTGGTCATAGCGAGTGAATCATTATACCACCCTGAGCCCCATGAAGGATCTGGCTTGCATTTGTCACATGTGGGTCTTTCTCCCTTTCCCTCCCTGGGACTGTATGGGGATCTTAAAGAAATCTGGTAGATGATTTGTGCGCTTTGTATTTGTACTGGCAAAGACAGGTTGAACAAGCACACCGTGTGCTTGGAATGGAGGGTGGCGCGAGGTCTGCGGTGGGTCTCAGATCCTGCAGGGCACACTCATCTCCAGTTTCAGCCCAGCTGAGGATGATCAGGGCTGAAGTGAAGTGAGGGGTTGGGGAACTTGCTGCCTCTGCTGTGGATGAGATTTCCTCTCCAAGCTTTCCCCCTGGCATCCTTCACGAGCAATGATGTATGGGGTAAGAATAAATCCCACCTCATCTTGGGGGGCTGGCATGAGTGTGCGCCTGACAGGCTGTGGACAGCCCCTTTCGCTGTCTCCAATCCCTGCATATACATGTAGAACCCACGATTTCCAAGCACAGATTGCTGGTATTGTGATCACTAAGTCCTGTGTCACGTAGGCCAGAAAACTTCCCGAAACTAATTCCCAGAGCATCTCTTTTAGAAAAAAAAATCAATTTTGATTTAAAAATTGCCAGAGATGGAGAGGATGAGCTGAGAACAGCATGCCGGATGAGAGCAGGGTGAAAACAGGAGGCAGAGCCCAGAGAAGGCCCCCTTTTGCCTCATGTGGACGTTTCCTTCTTGGGGCGTGAAGTGGATGAGCATTCAGGTTAGAGGGAAGCAGTGTGGATGTCTGTAAGAAGTGATGGACTAGCAGAGGAAGAAAGGAGCCAGTGCAAGAGTAGAGAACTGAGGGCTTGGGTACAGTGGGGAAGGAATGTATCTGTCTGGGGTGCAGAGAAATGAAGGGCTTAGAGGAAGAGACAGGTGGAATAGAGGCCTGTGAAAACCTGGAGATATAACAGTCCTGAGGATTTCCTGTTTTGTAGGGAGAATTCCATGGAGTAACATTGAGTTCCCGTAGATTCTGTACTCCTTTCCTGAAGGACAGGTGGGATTGGAAGGCTCCAGGACTCTAACCTTGAATCCTTCAGACCCCCAAATGTGCGAGACAGACTCAAACTAATAAATGCAGCCAGAAACCCTCAATCCATGAAGAGCAGGGTGGTCTGAAGTATATCACTGTGTTTATACAGGTCTCTGAAACCTCACGCACGCGGCTGCTCTTTGGTGGGTGACTCCATCCCAGGAAATGCTAAGTATGCCAGATGGGAGTGGGTGGGAAGGAGGGGGGAAGCTGGTGCCAGAATGTGAATGAGTGTGAATGATAGGAGCCCTGAAAGGAGAGAGAAAGTGACACCTCGAGGGAAGGAGGATGCAGGGTGAGGGGTGACCAAGGAGTGGGACCTCCTGGGGGGGAGGATCATTGGCAAGAAACAAAGGGTGAATGTGTAATTTCGAGAGCTGTGCAGAGAAGAAAAATTCCATGTTGTGGTGGCTTTTGAGATTGCAGCATTTGTATTCTGCTTTGAAAAATGCTAAATTATCTTTGAAAGAAAATTGGGGACGGAATTGTTTTAGGTCAATTGAAACATTTCACATTTGACTTTTTAACATTTGATGATATAATACTGTACATTTTTAAAAAAAAATTGAAATGAAAAGTCACTTAAAGAAGAAAAATCAAAATGTTTCCTTCTGAAAAACTCAACATTGTCAATTTCAACCTTGTCCAAAAAAAAAAAAAATTCCCCTATTCTCCCTGAAAGGAAATTTCAGTGAAATTGACAGTTTCACGAAATGTTTCAGTGGCACTGCTTATTACGGTAGAAAATGATTCCACTGACGTTTTTCCAGCCAGCTCTTGTCATTGCCTATGGAAATAATTGTGGAAAAATCCTGTTTCTTAAA
The DNA here is from genome assembly GCF_965140295.1 of Lepidochelys olivacea. NCBI lineage: Eukaryota > Metazoa > Chordata > Testudines > Cheloniidae > Lepidochelys > Lepidochelys olivacea. Next base: position 11,451,885 of record NC_140432.1, on the reverse strand, counting down.
ACAGCATGGGTAAAATTCTGGGCCTGTTATGTTGCTCGTGTGGCACAGAGGAGCTTCAAAGCAGCCAGATCTCACTGCTGGGGAACACCCTTGAGCAGGAGACTTCTTGCACCGACCGACCCCACTCCCCCACTTCGTACTGCACCTAGCATGGGGCAAGAGTGGGCGAATTGGAGGTGGGACGCATGGCCAGCACACTGAGAACTCTTGACTTTTCTTTGCTGCTGGGCGGAATCTTAGGGGCTATATCAGTCCAGGTGTAAGAGTTACGGCATTTGCAGAATCCCAGAGATGCAAGAGTGGCATTACACTATCTTTGTCCTCCCGTGTCTTGAGCTGTGCCCCCCGTAGGGTCAGAATGGAGCTGAGGATTTGGATATAACACCCCTTCTCCATGATAATAATACAAATGAGGAGTAGTTTGGGGACTTAGTGCCTTTCCTTATTTCACTCCAACCATTAGCTCTTTGGCCATTGATTTTCATGACTATGTTCCCACCCCCATGACAGCCCCATCCAAAACCTCTTCATTTTGAATTGACAGCTATCAGTATCCCTGTGCATATTGTGAGAAGGAAGAGAGATCTTCTCACTCTAGAGAGTGGCAGACCGCCCCTCCCAAATACAGAGGGAACTGCATAACATCAAACTAAATCCTTATCAGAAATTTTAATGAGCAAAATAAAACACAAAATCTCTGTGATTAAAATCAAATCTTCTCTCTTCTGCTCTGCTGGAGCCAGCTTCCAAAACAGAGTTGCAAAGATGACAACAGGAGGCCCCTTGTATTTAATTACCTGCAGCTTTATTCTGCACTTTTGAAAAATCTCTCTCTTTAGCTCCTGCTGGGGTGGCAGAGAACCTGAAATAACAATCAGGAAACTGTTAAAGCGGTCACCACTGAAACAGTAATGCTTGCCAAGAGTGACTGCCCCATTGGTAGCTGGGAAGCTGTGGTTATTTCCTATTGCAGGCCCCGGGAGGGAATGCAGCATCTCGGATACTACTGAGTGATACCTGTTTGGTAAATGTTGACGTTTTAGTGGTGATTCATCTAGAGCAGTGGTGGGCAACCCACGGCCTGCAATCAGATTACCCTGATGGGCCGCAGCACGGCCCTGTGGCCCGCCGCTTCCTGCACCTCCTGTTGGCCAGGAACAGCGAACCACAGCCACTGGGAGCTGTGGGGGGCCGTGCCTGCGGACGGTCAACATCAGCAAAATGTCTCGCAGCCTGCAATCAGATTACCCTGATGGGCTGCATGAAGCCCGCGGGCCACAGGTTGCCCACCACTGTTCTAGAGTATCTTGAATCAAGGTCTGAGTGTCCTTAGGACAGTCTCAGGTGGACAGTGAGTGACCTGATGCTGTCAAAACGTCAGTGGTTCATATAGGTGGCCGTGGGTGCGCCAGGCAAGGATAGGTTGCGCTCTGTCCTCTTCTCCTATGAGAACAATCATTCTCACTAACTGCTCCCTTCAACCCAGCAACTCATCCAGCTCAGCATCTGTCCTTTCCTTCTCCAGCAGGATCCCCCTCTTTCTTCAGTCTTGTGCAGCAGGTGCCTTTAGTTTCCAAACACCTCTCAGAGTCCTTTGAAGCCATTTCGACACTGCATCAAAGGAGGTGTTTCTACAGCCGACATGCATGATCCTAGAGGCCCAAAGGAATCTGCTTCAGACATGGGCATAGGCAAAGACTCAGCAGACAGAGGAGAGCAGATGAGGATTGGATTGCTCTCCACTGACCATAATGATCACAGGCCAGTTCCAGTTATTTGTCTACACTATCCTGTTTCCTTTAAACTTCCCACCATTGCAGCCACAGTTAAAGATCCCCCCTGATAGCCATGAAAGTGCTAGCATAGAGAGACTGCTGCTATCCACCATCATTTTAACCATTCTGTCCTCGTGACCTCTCCTGAGCGGGGTTAGGTAACACTATGGCAGCTACTCCACACTAGTGGTCCACTGTTGTTGCCATCGGTTCTGAGAATAAACATGTATCATGGACACAGCCTTAGATATGGACCCTTCCTTCAGAGTCCATCCCTAAAGTTGCTCCTTGTCTAGTAACAGTTCATAGGAAACCCACATTCAGACTAGAACCCACCGATGGTGAAGCTCCCCCTTGTACAGAGGGACCGATAAGTGGGATCACTTAAGTCCAGTGGCACAAGGCGAATTTCATCCTGAAAGAAGTATCTCTCTGAATGCCTATAGAAAGCCCACGCAGCATTTCTTCTCTCACTGCAGTGAGTTAATTCTCTTAGTGTTCTCCTATCGCGTTCGTTCCTGCTTCTTTGGGCACCTTTCATAGTCAGTGTCCGACTTTCCAAAGTTTATCAAATTACGTTTTCATCTACATCCCTTCTTGTCTCCTTCCAAGGGGCTATTTCATTTCATTCATCTCTTGGATGAAGCCAAAGTGTATTTCATGAGCTGCAGAATTGAATCAAATAAAAGTGAGCAAGGAGCACTGAACTCAGACCTTTCCCCATTAGAAAGGAAAGAGATAATTAAGTGATACTCACAAGGGTGCACATGGCATCATTCCTGGCAGGTGCTGGGACTGGGCATTGCTGCTCACCATGCACAGAATACAAGAGGCTCAGATTACCATAATTGATGCTAATATAAAAACCTATATAGAAATAACTTCGCCATTTCTTTTCTAACATCCTTTTTTGGTGCTCCTTTTGGTGAATGAGTTATTCACAAGTATCTGGACCAGGCTGGGCCTTAGTGAAAATGTTACTGCAGCCCCCAAAGTGTCATGAACGTCAGCACAAATGAGTGATACTGGAAGAGTGGGATGTTTGCTCATCACTATTCTCCTGTTTCTGTTGCCGGCTCAGGCAAGACTTAGGCACCCTGCAAACAAATGGACAATTTCTCAAGCAGGCCATAGGCCAAAAATTGTCAGTTTAAACCACATGCAAGTACTTAAGAATAGCAGATACATTTGGCTTGGTTTACCAACAATTTGAAAACCAAAGATGAGACAAAATAAACCCCTGATCCTTCAGACACATCTCAACAGCATGCTCATGAACCTAATGAACTCCTCGTGCAGATATGTGTTTACAGAATCAGGACCTAAATTTGTAACAAATGTTGAGTGGAATCCTGGCCCCATTGTCTTCAGTGGGAGTTCTGCCATCAGTGGTCCCCTGTCTTTATAACTCATCATTTGGCCAGCTGTGAGTGTACAATCCGGGACTGGGCAATTGAAGATGTTTTAAGTTTGCATCTCGTTTCATATTCCCCAAATCTGTCTCCAAGAACGATTAGTGGAATTAAGGGCTCCTGGCATGATGGATGTGGGAGTTACAAGAGAAGGTTTGTGCAATATGGCATGGCTTAGATGCCCATTGACTTTGTGGTGCTTTGCATCAGTACCTTGAATCTTTTCATCAGAGATGAGAGAGAGCATTTTATATATATATAAATAAATAATACTCTTTGCTCTCCAGTCTTTTGTAACCAAAAGGCAAAACTCCTGTGGAGCTGGATGGAATCGGGGAAGCCTCCTGGAGAGAAAGGTTGTTTTTTTTTTTTGGTTGTAATTATATTTTATTATTCCCAAATGAAATGCAAAAATGCAATTAAATCCACATTAATACAAAGAGATACAGTCACGGGGGCTGTCAAATTATGGCCCAACCCTTTGTGGTGCTGAGTCCGGATTGCGGTGTGACTTGAGAGCTCCCAGCACATTATGAGGACACTTGGTTTCTTGCAGGATTAGGGCCTTAATTTGTAAATCATCAAATGCAGCATTCTACCAGTTCATTAATTATCAACGCTTTTGCCTGCCACTGAGTACATGAGATTATTACTGGGTATCCATTTGTAGCTTCGGCTCCCCTGAAATGATTACGGAAGGGCCTGTCTTTCAGATGTGCCCAACTCCTAGAGCAGACGCCTGGAGCCAGGGGTGCTGAATCCCATTGAAAACCAGGTCTAAGATCAAGAAAATACTTTTCTGGCATTGTCCACTTTAAGTGTCCCTGCATTGGAAATATGAGAGAAGGTGTTGGGATAAGAGGCTTCAATTCACTTGTAAAAGAAAACAAAGACGTGACCATCCTCATTGACAGCTCTGTGGGTCCGATACAAATCCCATTTAAATCAAGGGAGTCTTTCCTTTGATTTTCATAGGAGATGGACCCGGTCCTCTGTGTGTAGTCACTGCAACGTATGCACAGTCAGGGGCCTGAAGCTTGACCCTGCATCGCTTCTGCCCACTCTTTCTTCTCCTAAGGAGAACTGAGAATGCACTTCCTCCAAAGAGTCCCATGGAGAGGAAGTTTTCAGGCTGGCAAGTGTATATCTCAAAGCCATTGTCTGGTTGGCTAGAGTTTGGGGAGAGAATGAGGGTATGTTGGTGGGGCTCGTTGTTTTTTTCACTTCTGTTGTATGGCTGGCTGAGGTGAGTTGTCATCTAGGTTTGATTATCGAAGGCTGCTGGCTGGTGGAGTTGATTTGAGGGCTTGACAGTCATACCGCTGCTGAGAGCTTACTGTCAATTTAATTATTCTTGGGGCACGCGGACCTTTCGCACCGTCCGTCTTTTATTTATTTATTTTTAAATGTCAAACCCAAAGAAGGTAAATACCAGCAAGGGCGAAGATGTTTGGGGAAATGATACTAAGAGGTCCCGACAGGAGGCTAATGGTCACCTGATGCTTCGTGAGCTGTTATTATTTCCATGAGGCTAGTCAGGCAGTGGGCAAGCTGTCATGGCTGCTTATTGCCCCAAATATCAGTATATCAATGTTATTTCGTCCAACTTTTGTTCCTCTCCTCTCTCATCGTATGTTTAGATCATAAGCTGGTGTGTAGCCTGTCTTTTATATTAGGTGTACTGAGTACATTCGTGCTACCACAACACTATATCCCACTCTTCTTAATACAAATTAATACCATCAGTCAGATGGAGATAATAATTCAGCACTTTCCTCCAATGACTTCAAAGCACTCTGCAAACAAAAATATGCCTCAATCCCCTTCTGTGGTGTGTATTATTATCCCCCTTTTACACGTGGGGAAACTGAAGAAGAAAGAGGCAGCGAGACCTGCCCAAAGTCCCAGCGAGTCAGCATCAGAGCTGAGACTGGAACCTCGATCCCCTTGACACTGGTGAGGCAGAGAAATTGAACAGAGGCGGAAACACCCTCTTTCCCCACCTTGTATCATAGCCAGCTTCCGAGTGCTTTCCTGCTTGCATTGGGGTCAAAAGCCTTATTCATGTTATGTTATATATGTAAAGAACATTCATACAGCACTTTTCCTAACAGGCATTGCAGTGCACCCGAGGGATTATTAAAGTTGATCTTTATCACAAGTGCTTAGCACTTGATATGTATGTTGATTATTATACATTTCAATTAAATCGGAGCCAATAGACAAGCTGCATAAATATAATATCTGTGAACAAAAAGCAACCCCTCCCCCCCGAATGAACTATTTACTAAGCAGGAGCTCAGAAGAGTTACAGGGATGTTTGATGCTTACTTCTGATGTAGTTGGCATTAAAATACACCCTCCCTTCAAAGAGAAGCTCCCATACTGTGAATGTGCCTTTTCCATCCAGGCGGGGGCTAAGTGATAGCAAATTATGAGCACAGAAAATATTTAGAACCAAAAAAAAAAAAAGGGAAAGAGGAGGACTCTGAATTATTCAAGCTGATCTATAGCTTACAATCACATACAATTTGTCTTTTGAATACACCGTATGAACCAGCTATGAATAAAATCAGCCGATTTAACCCAAAATCAATGCTCTTTTGTAGAGCTGCTTAAAATCTAAGTGGAAAGGAAGGCTTTGAAGCTGCTCTCCTTTGGTCAATGCAGCACTCTACGAACGTTTGATTTTTAGCAGAAGGCCACTCGGTCTCCTGATGCCCGGCTTAGCATTTTCATTAGAGAAATTGATGAGTAATTAGCAAATGTGGAGGAAATGACTAAATTAAGTTTGGGCTGGTTTTTTTTTTAAGTTTCCTTTTAATGTCCATCAGTGAGAGGTTTTTCTCTCCCTTCCCTCACTTTCCCCAGGGGACTCACATCTGAGAGGTTCCCTGGGACTTGTGTACCAAGTGCAGTGACTGCTGAAGAGACGTGTGTCCGTTGGCAAGAGCAATGCACGTCTAGCAAGATGCATGGTGCTTCCTTTGTCTGGCTCGTTCCTTTAGGGAAATCCTGCTGTTCCTCCACCTTGGGAGCACTGCCAAAGATGGGAAAGCTGGCAGCTGCTCACTCCTCGGCAGGTTGGCAGGCTGCATCTTCATGTTTGAACCAGCCTGGGTGTTTGCTAGCAGGCCAGGTTGGCTTTTGCTGGGGGACTGGAGTCTGCTGCATGATAGAGACGTGCAAAGTGATTCCCTTCATGCTCTTTAGGGAGTGATGCTCAAGTCTTGTGGGTGCTAGGATTTTGGCCATGGATGCACAAATGCAAGCCCCTAATGCAGACCAGGAAAGATGTGATTTGCCATGGTGCAGCTTATGCTTGTTTCAAGCAGGGTTTCCCTTGTCTGCAATAGGGCTTTGCTCCAATACCTGGCTTTGCTGGCTGTAACTGGAGTAAATCCCCAGTGCAGACAAGGTCTTGGTCTCCATGGGATCCCAAAAAATGATGCAACAGTGCAGATGGTTGAAGCCCTATTGCAGGAGATGTTTAAAAGGAGACCAAATGATAGAGTATAAGGACCCAGCCTGCTAGAGACCCAGGGGCAGGCACTAAATGAGTCCGGAGATCTTTTTTTCGCCAGATCTAGTTTCTGTAGTGTCAGATTTAGAACTCTGAGTCCCTGCATTAACTTGGGGTATCGGTGGGAAATAGAAGGTGGCTGGGATCACTGTCTCCCTCAATCACTTTTATGGCCCCATTACTGAGTGCCTCATGTCCTTCAATAGATCTGTCCTCACAGCACCCCTCTGAGGTCAGGAACTGCTACTAACCCCGGTTTATAGATGAGGGAACTGAAGCACAGAGTGATAAGTGACTTGCCCAACATCTGGCAGGATGGCTGCGGTGGACCAGTCTCAGGCCAATGTGTGAACCATCCCTCTTCTCAGAGAACCTCTCTAATTGGTGTATTTTATCGGCCCATGCATGTATACCACTCTCATCACTATAGTGCTGTTATGCCAATGGTGGTGACCACGTGCTTTGAGTTACCAGATAAGAGGATGAAGGTCTCTAGTAGATGGAGCTTAGGAGACAAGACCTCTGACTCATTGTGTGGCTTTGGGCAAGTTAATTAACTATCGTTATTATTATTATTTGTGTTACCACACAGTGCCTAGGAGTCCTGGTTGTGAAGCCAGGCACCATTGTGCTAGGTGCTGTACAAACACAGAATGAGGCAGCAGTCCCTGCCCCAGAGAGCTCACAGTCTATGTAACCTCTCTTACCTTGACTATGGAGTAGGGTCTCTCAGTTGTGCCAGGAGACTTAACATTTGTTAGTATGTGTTGAAGAGGTAAAACATGTAAGTGCTGAGCATTATTCCTGGCTGCTACTTGCAAGGTTTCTCATGGTAAGGAGGAGATGCCCTGGTAGGGGGAGGGTTTTGTGTACAATAGGAGCCCACAATCTAAGCCAAAGGAGTTGGCCAAAGTCCGTTGTGAATTCAGTGTGCAAGCCCCACCCCAATGAATGAGCAGCACCATGGTTATGGTGCGTTCACTCCACGCAGGCTGTTTTCGTCATATAGAGCAGCTTTGATCAGTGTGAGAATCTGAGATCCTTCTTGCTGGAGCTCTGCCGCAAGGCTGACTTTTCCTAGCCACTTTGCTCTGGCCTCCTGTAGTGCATGCATTCTTTATTACAGACTAACAGAAGAATAATAAAAGAGAAAAACTCTTGATGTGTTCCAGACCTTGGGCAAAATGATATTGAAAAAAAGAGAGAGAATAAGTAATGAAAGAGAGAGGGAAAGAAGGGGTGGGGGACCCTTTGCAAAGGAATCTAGTGTAGCCAGGGAATCAGTGACTCCTTCAATTTTATGAAGATGTCTTAACTCCTAAGTCGTCCTTCATTGTGGAGTCCATCACAGCAGGAGGGGTGGTTAGCATAGTTGCTGTTCTACGCAGATCTTCGAAGCAATGACTGCATAGAAGCCTAAGACAGGATTGGGTGGCCCTGTTTGTTCATTTAAGATCACGTTTGCATGGCTACCACTTGGGTGGATCAGAAAAGTGAGGAGAAGCCCCTTCCAAGGCTGATCTGAAAGTGCAGGTGGCCTGTAGTGGCAGAGAAACAGAGCCAGGTACTGTGACTAGACTAGATTGCAGGCAGGTTTTCCATATTCCATCAGGGAGAAAATTCCCACACTTTCCCCGGAGTGTCAGGAATGGGAAAAAATTCCTGAAAAAATTATTCTTAGTGCTTCAAAATGCTTGACAAATGTCAACTGCTCCTCACCATACCTGTGTAAGACGGATAAGTCGGGCAACACGTCCAGAACCACTTAGGCAATTCACACTGGCCACTGTTCTCCCCAGCATGACCACTCTCAACTTCACAGCAACGACAGGGATAGAATTCACATCCCCTTCCTCCAGAAGAATGCATGCCTGCCATGTAAGCTAAAGGAGAATCTCCATTAGCCGTTGGAAGTCTGGGGGCATTGATGGCGTAGCAGTTCTGATTCTATCCAGTAGAGGGCAGAAGTGAGGCTGCATGGACATTCACATACACACAGTCTGGTTGGTTCATAGCTGTGTCCTCAGTTTCGTATGGGAAAATGAGGCAGAGAATTTGAATAACATGTTGAGCATCAAGGCCATGGTCAGAACTAATGAGTTTGACTCCTCCCCTAATTCTGAAAACAGACCACTCTGCCTCTCTCCCTGTATTTCTTCCTGTTCTCAGAAGGGCGTGTCAGTTTATTGGAGAGCACTGTAGAGTCTAACAGGCCCAAAGCTTGATTCATTTCCCAGCATGCTTTGGGAATGGCTGGCACTCTGGGCCTGCCCAACTGCAAGTCTCTATGGTGTCATCTCAACTAACGCATACTGTTGGCTGACAAAATTCAGATTTTGATATTTCAACAAAATGTTTTGGGAATAGGAGGGGGACACAGTTGTTTGGGATACAGTTGTTTGGGAAAAAGTTGTCCCTTTTTTTGACCAGCTCTGCTACTAAATAGCCTGGCACTAGGCTAAAAGTTGGGGCAGGAGTCTGGTTTCAACTTGGACACATCATGTCCCCTTCATAAGCCATATGGCTTGAGCAGTATCGGTGCTTGTATCATGGCAGTTCTGGTAAGAGGTAAAGGAGAAGTCTGGCTATTCACCCCACTTCTGGCCCCAAAGCGTCTGTGTTGTTTCACTGATGCTCATGTCTTCACTGTGGTGACATTCCCACTGGTTTGTATTGGGGTGCATCGTGGTTTTGAGCTATATAATACAATATTGCCTGGAGGCCCCAGTTGAGATCAGGGCCCCATTGTGCTAGGTGCTGTACATACAAATAGTAAGAGACAGGCCCTGCCCTGAAAGGTTTAGCATCTAAATAGACAAGACCAGTAAAGAGTAGGAGGGGAGACAGAGGCACAGAGAGAGAGAGAGAGAGTGACTTAAACAAAGTCACAAAGAAAATCCCTGCTTGAGGTGGGAATAGAACCCAGGTCTCTTGATTTGCTGTCAAATGCCCGACCCTCTTGACAATGCTGTCTCCACTTCCAGAGCCGAGCTTCTTTTTGTTCAAGCACCAGGTTTAAGAAACAAACAAACCCAATTTAAAAAAAAAATGTGTAGTTCAGACTATTTATATCTAGACATGTGAAAGCAGCACTCCAGTTAGTGGGATATTTGGAGATTAACAAGTCTAGCGCTGATTTGGCCAATTGATTTTCTGGGGTCATTAAATTCCACTTTAATTAAAATGCATGTGCAGGGGTTTGTTTTCTTTTTTTTTTTAGTTTCCAGAAAAAGGAGCTTCTGTCTGGGCTGCTGCTGTCTTTGCAACAATCAGCATCCGCAGCCTTTGCCATTTTCCTGGTTTTGGAAACCGTGAGACGTTCCTGGTAAAAGGTGCAGGAGATAAGCACCGTAGGTTTTTTGTTGTGGTTGCTTTAATTGGCTGGCAACTCTCTCCATTTCTTTCCCCATCTCATCCTTGTTTAGTTTGTGTGTAATTCCGTACACAATACACACATGCTGAGGTGTGGTTTCAAGGTCTGAGCCTGTTTAGCAAATATTTCAGACAAAACGATCTGTTCAGCTGTGACGCTGATTGCCAAGATTACAGCACGACAACAAACATTATTCGGGGGATTGGAGACAAAATTACAACCCACTCTCTCTGCAGTGAGGAGCAGATGCAACATTAATTTCAAGCTGCAATGTCCATTATGCCAAGCTGTGGAATTGCAGCGCATTAATGTTGCAGCCAGCCGGGCCTCATGGTTCTGTGGAGGAGGTAATAAACCCCATTGCTTGCTGGACAGAACCATGGAGCATCAGGACACTTTCACTAGGAACGGCTGTCGAATATGGCAGTACAGCTCAAGCGGCTTTAAAACAAAAAAGTGAAGCTGGAGCAACGTAAGGATCCATCTGCCTGTTGTCCGGTGGGAATGCCCATGGCTTTAAGAGCAGCATGAGTCCTACAATTCATCTATCGAATGCAGGACACTGATGATGGCCATTATAAAAGGGCAATATTTTTTGTATAATAATAGTCCTTAGCCCTTCTGTAAGACCTTTCTGCCATGGCTGTGGTCCAGGGGACAGGGCACTGGAATGGGATTCAGGTTGTGTTCCCAGCTTTGTCACTCAGTCGCTGTTCATGGGCAAATCATGCAACGCAAGGGTTTTCAAACCCCAGCTGTCAGAGGGTTGTGACTTGCCTGCACTCGCTTCTCTTGTTGCAAGGTGTGAGGAGGGTCTCAGCTGGATCATGGGTTGATGGGAGGGGAACCCGAGGAGGATCCCAGTATTGGAAATATTAAGAACCACTGGCTTGACTGCCCTTGGCCTCAGTTTACCATATCTATAAAATGGGGATAATGTTATGTATTTGACCTTTTTAAAGCACTTGAAGATCTGCACACAAATAGAGCTATACAGATGGGGGGGGTGTGTTTGTGTATAGTGTTACGATTATTACACAGTGGTGTTAATGGTCCTACACCACTTTACGCCAGCTGAGAGCCCAGCTAGGCGTCCTCAGCAGAGAGGCTGAGACCAGAATGGGAGTGAACTACCATCTCCTCCTACCAGGATCTCTAGGACAAGGAGGAGGCACGTTGCCTGGGGACAGTGGTGCAGGGAAAAGTTGTAGTTTGCAGCTCTCCCATGCTGAACCGGTCGAGAGGAATTCAGACTCCGGGGCTGTCCCTCCAACACTGCTCATCAGCAATACAGTCACTCCCACTACACTTTTCACCTCTAAAAGCCTTAAAGTCAAGAGGGGAAGAGCTGTTAGAACACATGTGCTACCACATGCAGAATAAGGTCACTGCATTTAAGGTTATTATGAATGGTTTTTGTTAATGGATGGAAGCTTAATACTGGAGTAGAGAGGCCACTGAGCAGAGAAGGTTAAACCCACCAGTCTCCCCCTCTCATCAGTGTTGTCTAACAGATAGAGGAAGGGCCTGGGAATCAGAAGATAGTTCTTTTTGCTCTGCCACTGACTCCCTCTGTAACCTTGAGAAAGTCACTTCACCTATCTTTGCCCCAGTTTCCCTATCTGGACCATTAACACAGTAATACTTACCCATCTTTGTAAATTGGTTTGAGATCCTTGGATGAGGGCCAATTAGTACTAAATAGAGATGCCTCAAAACCAGGATGTCAGCCCTGAACTCTCTTTGAAATTCAGGTGCTGTGTGAGCTCAGACTCCACCCGCCTCTACTGATTGGGTTCCCCTTGGAACCTGAAACTGGAAGGGCCGCGCCTTCCAGACACCATTGCAATCTCGCCAGATGTTCTTAGGAGATTTCAGCCCAAAACAGCTTGTGCAAGAAAAGTTGAGTCACTGAGATTTTTGCCATTAAAGATACTAGTGATCTGCTCACACTTGATATTAATGTAACCTTTATAAATAGAGCGGAGAGAGTTATAAAGGGTTAACAGAGGTTATAAGCATATTACAGATGTGTAAAACTTGTAATTAGCGCCTCAGGTGTTACAGATGGTTCTAAGCCATGGTTATAATCAAACTGCTGTGTCTCTGGACTCTATAACAGGCAATTAGTCATTTACATCTACTAATAATTAAGGTTAAGATTTTGGTCACGGTTATTTTTAGTACAAATCACAGACAGGTCATGGGCAATAAACATAAATTCACAGTAGTTTGTGACCCGTCCGTGATTTGTACTAAAAATAACCCTGGGGCAGAGCTGTGGGGTGGGGGGAAAAGGAATGACAGCTGGAGCCCTATTAGGGGGACTGACAGCCTGAGCCCCACCGCCATGGGGGAGGGCACAGCCCCTGCTGCAGCCATGGGGGAGTGGTGGGGCCGGGGGCCACACAGCCCCAGCCTTAGCTGCACATTCCCGGCTCCAGCCCCCGCACTGGGGCAGCGATGAGCACACTTGGTTGCAGCCCCTTCGCAGCCACGGAGATGGGGTGCAGCGGGGGCACACAGTCCTGGATCCAGCCCCAGTGGAAGCCACAGGACGGGGGTTCACAGTCCCAGCCCAGGCCGTGGGCAGGGGCACACAGCCCTGGCAGCAGCTGCAGTTGGAGGGGACGCACGGGGGTCCAGTAAAGTCACGGGGGTCCTGTAAAGTCGTGGAAGCTGTGATTGCTGTGATCCCTGTGACTAAATCATATCCTTACTAATAATGTATGAACCCGGTGTAAGCTATTTATAAATGTTCCCTTACTATAAAATGTGACCAAAAATTGCATGCAGTCTCACTGCCAACTGGGGCAAAAAATCTTTCCAGAACAGCTGGTGATTTGCAAACCCCACCTGCCTGGGACCTGAATCCCAGCCCCCATAAGCCTGCTCCAGATCTGAACTCTCTCTCTCTCCTCAACCCATCTCTATTAAGTGTCTTCACTGCAACAACAGCAGAGAGGCTGAGAAGAGGGTGATCAAAGGGAAAAGAGAGGATGGATTGAGATCAAATATTAGACTTCTGAATGCTTTCTATTAAGTGACAGCAAGAAAGCAAGGAAGAATGAGGATTATGAATTGAGTGCCCCAAAATAGGGCTTTCTCGGGCTTTCTCTTCCGAGTGTCAGGATGGAAAAGTAAAGTTGGGGGGGGGGGCAGCCAAACAGTGAGAGGGACACATCAGAGCCCTGCAGTTCACTAAATGACACACACCGAATGTTAGATTTGTTTCAGTGTTTTTTATAGTGGCTGTTCCCATTTCAGCAAAGTTAATGAGTATCCAGTCTGCACTGCCTGCCGAGTAATGTCAGGTCTGAAATACAGCAAATCCTGTCTCGGGCAGACCCTCAAGGGACCGACAAATATCAGTTGCTTAACTGAGATGGCCGTCTAATAAAGACAGATCAGAATTTCTCTCCATGGCCCTGATATTTTTTAGCTGTGGCCCAAAAACTCACAAGACAACTCAGAAAGAGGTGGGGGGCCCACAATGGGGCTTTGAGCCAGCTTTGAGCTCCCTCAGTCCTGGCTGCTTTTGCACGGGGCTAGTTCCCCCACTGCCTTTTTACTTTACTCCAGTGGCCAACCCACACCCCTTTTCATCAATGAAACACCTAGGCATATATGACTGGAGGTACTTTGGGCTGGGGTCTTAATCTGGGAGGATGCCTAACATGGGGGAATCTTGATTGTAGACTAGCGTGAACTCTCTCCTCAAGTTCTGAGAGTAAAAATCCTTATATGGATGGTTCACAGACGTGCCTAGATTTTAAAGCCAGAAGAGACCTGTTATGATCATCTTGTCTGACCACCTGCACAGCAAAGGCCTGAGAATCTAGCCCAGGAATTTTGGTTGACCTACCAGCATATCTTCTAGAAAGACACCCAGACTTGCCTACGTCCTTGACATAAAGACTGCAACTTCCCCAGTTGTGTCTGTGGTTAATTACCCGCACTGTTAAACATTGTCATTTACCTTCACTGCATTTTCCCCCTATTGAGCCAGTCCATATCTACCTGATGCTGCTGAAAGCTATTGGTCTGTGCTCAAATGTACCTTTGACTAATGCTGTCATTCAGCTGCGGAGCAGCTGGCATGACCCAACAGGTCATCTGAGCTCCTTACTGGGAGAGCAGCAGTATGCTAATTTAAAATGCGACTTGCCCAAGCACCAGGGTACATAGTAGGAATTGTAGATGGTAGTAAGTGAATGGAGAGTGTTGTTGATCCTCTCATTCCATTTCCGTCTCACTCTGTGAATGGCAGTATTTTTACTTTATCGTAGTTGCTATTACCTAGGGAAAAATGGCTCTTAACTCAGCTATCGGGGTGAGGGGCACAACTGATAGGATGATACAGGGATCATGGCTTATTGCAAATAAGCGAGACAAAGTGCATTGGATCCTTACCTACTGGTATACCAGGGGCTAACTCCAGCTTCCTTTCCCCCTGCCCTTGCAGAGCTGAAGGCGGGCTGGTGGGGATTAGCAAGGGAGAAGATGCAGGCGGGCAGGGCTGAGCACAGGTTCAGTTTGTGGGCTGGGAACTTTTTCTTTGTGTGCAGTGGTGTGTTAGCTTGCTTTGTTATTTATTAATTACTTGAAGCCTAGAGTTGCCAGTTAACCCTGGGCCTCATTGTGCTGGGTGCTGTACATATACGTAGTGAGGGACAGTCCCTGCCCTGTGCAGCTTAAAGCTTCAATAAACAAGACAGATGATGAGTAGGAGGGAAAACAGAGGCACAGAGAGGGGCTGCAACTTGCCCATGCTCAGACAGCAGGTTAGTGGCAGAGATGAGTCCCAGCCTGATGAAGACGACAAAGATTTCCTCCCACCTGACTGCTGCTGTGTTTTCGTTGCTGCTGAGCAATCCCATCATTTTAGTAGACTAGGCCAGGCTTGTGTCTATACACCTCCCATTACCATAGTATCTGAGCATCTCACAGTCTTGAAGGTATTTATCTTCACTCCACCCCTGCAAGATGGGTCAGTGTTGCTGTCCCCATTTTACGGAGGAGGAACTGAGGCACAAAGAGAGGCTGAATGACTTGTCTAAGGTTCTGCAGGTAATCTGTAGCAGAGCAGGGATTTGAACCGAGGTCTCCCAAGTCCCAAGCTAGTGCCCAAATCACTGGAGCATCCTTCCTCTCTTCAGATGTCCAGCATGGTCCTTTTGTTATGCACATATGTCCCTTGCTCTTCTGGGATGACAACAAAAGGAACAAAAAACAGACTCTCAGTGACCAGCTCTTGTAAGGAGAACTATGAATTGGCATGAAAAGTAACCAGGATAACATCTGTTGATAATCCCTAACCATACGATGGACCTTCCACAATGGTATTAGCGCAGTGCCTTGGGGATATCTCAAACCGTCACACAAAAGGGATCTGGTTAGATTACATTTGGGATGCTTATGAGCAAACATTGCTGTCATCTCGTGCAGTTTGTAGGCAGTAATTAATGTTTTATGTTAATATTCCTCTGCTTCGTCCCAATGTTCCTATATCTTAAGGACTGACATTTAAAGGAATAAACTCACTCCACCATGGTTTGGATTTTTGATCTGAGGGACTGAAGAAATAATCAACATCCAAATTAAATCTGCAGTGAGGCATTTGTAGGAAGAAAGTTGTTTCTAACAATATCGTAATGCAAAAGTAAAACTTTTTATCTCCTTGTTTCCTTGTGTTTTTCTTTGTCTTTCTCTATCTCCTTGCATTTTCTTTAACCTTAGGATTTCATCAGTTTCCCCTGTATGTCTCTCCGACTGGTATTTGGAATCAAGGACATTTTTTTTATTGAATTTAATATGAAATAGCAGCAGATGGATACCTCTAGTTCCAATCAGTGGCATTATATTCAGGACCATGGACAGCTATACCGTTGTGAAGACAGCCACCTCCATTTGTTAGGACTAAGTTATTCCAGGACATATTCGCTCACCTTAGGCCATTTCCAATGCTGTTTCATTGGCAATATTTATGCAAACAGACAAAGTCTTGTTCAAAATGATTGGGGTTTAGAGCGCTATTCTTTTAGCATGTCTTCAGGTGGAAATGGCTTTTCCAGGTGAACTGAAGATTTGATTGTTCTTACTATGGAAGACCTCTAAATAAGCCAAATTTGCTAATGTCAAATTACTGACGAGCTGTTTGACCCCATATTTACTTCTGATTTCCCCAAGCTGTTGGTAAGAGCTACACTAAATCAGCCTGTCATTTGATCTTGGCGCTTGCTGTTGTAACTCAAAGATGCTGTACTAATGATAATCAGAGAGGAACAGCTGTCAGACTGCTGAAGAGCACAATCGAGTTTACAAAGTACATAGGAAATCACAAATGGATATGAACTATCCAACAGTAGAGCAGAGGGGGACGGGCCAATGGACAGAAGATAAGTTAATGTAAAACCTGTGTTCTTTGGGGGGGCTTTTTAGAAGAGAACTGGGAAGTAAAAAGAAAATAGAGACTTTAAATCAAGGTTTTATCCTGAAAAATGACATTGTGGAATTCCATATTTATTCTTACTCAATGATTTCGACAGCAAATTTGCTCCAATTACAGGTTTAAAAGACTATTTTCCCTGCTAGAGCTGTAAAATCAAGCCGTATTCACCCTGCTTCTTCGCTCATCACTAATCATAAAGATTTAGCAATCAGAGCATAACTGATAGTTGTGGTGAGGATAGTTGCCTTCGATTCCAGCGCTGTAAGTGAGGACAGTTCATACCTAACAATAATGCCTTGTGGGTACACAACACCTTTCATCCAAGACTTTTAAAGGATCTCGCAATTGTTAAGCTTCTCTGGAGCTCTGATAGGTACCAAGCATTCTGTGTATTTTACAGCTGGGGGAACAAAGGCAGAGAGGTGAAGTGAGATGACTCGGTGACAAAGCAAAAAGATGGCCTTGTGGTTAAGGTGCTGAATTGGGAGAGGCAGTGTGGACTAGTGGATAGAGCACAGGACTGGGACTCAAGAGACCAAGGTCTTATTCCCAACTGGCCTATTGAGTGACCTTGGGCAAGTCACTTCCCTGCTCTGTGCCTCAGTGTGCCCAGCTGTAAAATCCCTCTTTTCTTTGAGATCTACCGATGGAAAGCAGCAAGAGTTAGATATTATTACTATTGTTGTTTGAGAGTCACTGAGGTGCTAAGTAAGTGCCCAGATAGCGGAGTAAGGTGCTGCATGTAAGTGTCCAGACAGATTGATAGTGGCAGAGCTGTGTATAAAACTTTAGTGCCCTGACTCAGTCCCTCTCGAGCGAGTAGAAAATGCCTTCTCTTGCCAAAGAACAATGTTTTTAGAGTGTAACAAGAAATGGTGACGTGGGAATTTCACAGACATACCTTCACTTACAAAATAGCGGGCAAAGAACCTTGTTCAAAACTCACTGTATTAAAATGTTTATTGTTACATTAAAAAACAAACCTTAAGGCAAAACAGTAAAGAGTTCCTTCATGTTTATGGCCAAGTTCTGCAGTATCATATTGTATATCCCCACCCCCCCCAGGGACCATTCTGCCCAGACAGTTTTCAAAGCAAGTCATCCTTGGAAAAAAAAGAACTCGGGAGCAGCATGTTTCACTTTGGCATGGATGCATAGCTGGACTTTAGGAAAGTTTTGGATACACTTGCTTTGAAGATTGCTTGCCGTGGGCTTCATTAGTCCGAGGACTTACGCACTTGCTCAGGAGAATCCTCTTCGAGCCCTGCATGAACCACGTGGACCTTGGAGATGGGTGCATAGAGCAAAGGGGCATTGGGCATCTGTTTATTTATTTATTTCATCTGGGGGCCAGTAAGGGGCAGGGAATGAGCAGAGCTGGAGTTTTGTTTGGGGCGGGGGTCTGATTTGGCCCATGATGGAGATAAACGGATTGTAAATTTGAGGTCCAGATTTGAATTTCCCCAAATTTCAGAGAGGTTCACTTTTGGGGGCAAGGATCATCATCTCGTTCTCTCCATACGGCACCTAATGCAATGGAGCCCAGATACCTGAATGGGACCAGGAGGCGCTCCTGTGGGCCAAATACATAACAATAACCTCTCCAAAAAGAACAAAAAATAAAAGGTACTGGAGGGCAGGGAAACGCCTTGACAATCTTTGACATGATGCTCCGCATCGGGCGCTCACAGAGTGCAGAGATGAGGCTACTATCGGCAACCCCAGCCAATAGCAGCCTGTGAAAACAAGCAAAATCAGATCACTACGTGTAAGCAGAGGCATCCCATATAAATCGACCATACTATTCCAGCTCTAGTGCAGGGTGTGTCTACACTGCAGTTAAGACAACAGCGGCTGGTTGGTCACAGTCAGCAAGGTCTTGACCTCACCGGAGAGAATGTATAACAAGAAAGTAGGAAGAGCTATTAACATAAAGGAGAAGAGAAAAATTAGCCGTCACTGAAGGAGTCCAGCCCATTCCTGGGTGCAGAGCCAGCCTTCCTGGGCTTTTATCTTCTAACCAAATGCTTGTGACCTTTCTCTGAGCACCTGTGCGAGGAGAGGCTTTAACCCCTTTGTTGACCAGAGGACCTGCACCCTGTCACAACTTGTCTCCCTTTATTCCTGCAGAAAATGTTTTGAGATCAGTGGAGTCCCTGTTTCATTTCTCTTTCCTAAAGAGCGCGAGCTAAAGGCCTCCTGCAAGATACCGATTGCCTCCATCTCCCATTAGCTTCAATGGGAGCACCGTGGCTGCCACACCCTGCAGGAGCAGGCCTGGAGCTCTGCAGATGCTTCCTGCACCATTGCTCCTGGTCCCTGAGTTCTCACCTCCTGTTCTGTCCTTTCAGTGGAACCACACACAGCGTTTGCCTACACTGCAGTTAGTCACCCGCGGCTGGCCCGTGCCAGCTGACTTGGGCTTGTGGTGCCAGGCGAAGGGGTTGTTCTGGGCAGGGACTGCAGCCCGAGCTCTGGGACCATCCCCCCCATGCAGGGTCCTAGTGCCTGGGCTGCAGCTGGATCCTGGACGTCTACACAGCAGCTAAACAGCCCCTTAGCCCAAGCACCATGAGCCTGATTCAGCCAGCACACCTTCTCCATAGGGACTGCAAGGTTAAATATTTATGGGTTGAAAGGGAGGTAATAAAGACATATGTAAGGTTTGCATACTCAAGAGAGCTCTAGATGGGTTTCGCATAAAGAGGGCCACAATGTTCTGATTGAGATTAAGGATCCCCCTAAAGTTCAGGGGGGTTTAGGTCTGAGTCTTTCTTTTGGATCAGTCTCATTCCCTGCTGAGCTTTCTTTAGAGCTTGTCTACATGGTGCAGCAAAGTGCAGCGGAGGGATGAGTTTGTAGAGCACTCTAAAATTATGCACTCTCACTGCCCCATATTGACCCTGCTGGCATGAACTAAAAGGTAGCTAGTTCATGGCAATGTAGTCCTGAGGTTGATGTGAACTGGGTATCTTTGGGTTTGCGCCAGCAGGATCTATCCGGGGCAGTTAGAGCATTCAACAGACGACACTGCTCTAATGCGCTTTGCTGAGCCGTGTAGCCACGCTCTTATTTGCTTCTGAACAGCTGCAGTGAGGAGCAAAATGAACCAGCCTCTCTGTGGCATGAGAGAGTCTCTTCCACTGTTGCTTAACTGTGAAGGTGGAAAATGCAATTTCTCTGAGTGATATGTTCATAATAAGACTCCTTTATTAATGCTGTGTAATGACCTTGCTGGGGCACAACTGAGTGGCTTGTCATCTGTCCTGATCTTATTAGACCTGTCGGCAGAATTCAACATATTAGACTATACATTGCTCTTTATCTTGGCTGCCATCAATGTCGAGGGCAGTGTACGCTCCTGGTTCCCGTTATATCTTTCTGATGGGTTTGGGTAGCTTGTAGCTCTAATCTATCATGCGACTTATTAGAGGGTATCCCACAGGTTTCTACACGAAGTCAGTTTCTTTCTTCCTACATCTTTAGTCTCTTATACACTATAGTTCTTGGTTTTTTAATGCCACTTGTAGACAGATGATTTTCTCCCCAGTTTAACCCCAAACAAAGCCCAAATCCAAAGACTGCCGAGGAAATAGCCGGAAAGGGGTTGGGGGTTAAAAATCTGAAAGTGGTTTCGTCTCTTACTTAAATGGTCAGCTCATTGGTGCAGGGGATATCTTTTCTATTGTGCTTGTACAGCAGCGGGTACGGCAGAGCTCTTGTCCATGACTGTGGACCTTATGCACTACTGCAGTACAAACAATAGGTAATGATGGGTCAGAATTAGGCAGACAGCATATATCTTCATAGTGGATTCAGCTGCTGTATCTGGATGCACCCAAACTGTGTCATGTTGAAATCTGGATGCGAATTCTGTGGCTTTTCTGGTCTCCATATGAAATCAGAAGCTATAGTCTCTTGGTATTTTCTGAATCTGAATCTGTGTGTTGTCTCATAACACAAGAACTAGGGGCCACAAAATGAAATGAATAGGCAGCAGGTTTAAAAACAAACAAAAGGAAGTATTTTTCACACAAAGCACAGTCAACCTGTGGAACTCCTTGCCAGAGGTTGTTGTGAAGGCCAAAACTATAGCAGGGTTCAAAAAAGAACTAGATAAATTCATTGAGGATAGGTTCATCAATGGCTATTAGCCAGAATGGGTAGGGATGGTGTCCCTAGCCTCTGTTTGCCAGAAGATGAGAATGGGTGACAGGGAATGGATCACTTGATGATTACCTGTTCTGTTCATTCCCTCTGGGGCACCTGGTATTGACCACTGTCAGAAGACAGGATGCTGGCTAGATGGACCTTTGCTCTGACCCAGTATGGCCGGTCTTACGTTATGTTTTTATGTTGTAATGTTACTGGTTCTCTGGGTAAGCTCTCCAGCTGGGACACTAAGTGAATCTGAAAAACGGCTGTGTTACATAGCACACACAGAAGTGATGGGGTTTAATGAATTAGTGTATGCAATGTGCTTTCAGATCTTCAGATGGGAGGTGACAGAGTAATGTGCAAAATATTATTAAACATAAATTTAGCTGTTGAGGAAACTTTTAAAAGTTATTTACCAAAACCCAAATCTATAACCTAGCATCCAAACCAAAATAACCCCCACAATAAATGAAACAAAATATACATTGATTTTTTTCCCTCAGCTTCTCTTGGGAGTGAATATATAGCACTTTTACAAGCATGCCCCAGAAGTTCACTTGGATTTTAAGGGAACTGCCAGTGAGCTAACAAACAAATATTGTTTCTGCTAGTGAATTCTAAAGGTAGGGCACAGATGCTTCTAGCTTTACTGGCCTGACTCTTGCTACAAAGCTCCGGCTTTTACTAGTGCAACAGGGATTTTGAAATCGACTGAAAAGTGTTAATATTGAAGATGGATTTGAAGCAAAAGCCTCACATCTGAACTATCCCTGAAGTGAAGTCTGGATCTAATTCCAAACTTTGCAGTGGATGCCTCTGTTGTGAATACATCAGAACTTTGAGAAGTTCAGATCCGAACTCTGATTTCTAATTTAATATTTTCCCTTCATTTGAATGAGATTTTTTTTATTTCTGATTCTTACTTTTTCCTCTAGGGATGGGAAATGTGTAGGGTAGGAAGAAATAAATTCGGAAGCAAGAAGAAAGGGAGTGGGCCATTAATTATTTAATAGTAATTAATATCCCACCTCTTTTTAGCAACAAAACAATGATCTGGCCCAGGCAGTAGCAAAGCAGACCTCTCCAGACTTGCTCTTTAATTGTTTCCCAGAGGGAGGGCAGGGTCACCTTTACAGCAAAGAAGAAGGCAATTCGGACCCTGTGCCTCCATTCTGTTCCTTTGGGTACGTCTGCACTGCAGTTAAATACCCACAGCTGGCCTATGCAGCTGACTGGGGCTAAGGGGCTGTTTACTTGTGGTGTAAACATTTGGGTTCTGGCGGCAGCCTGGGCTTTAGGACCCTGCAGGTGATCGGGTCTCAAAGCTCAGGCTACAGCCCGAGGCCGAACATCTACACCGCAAATAAACAGCCCCTCAGCCCATGTCCCCTGGAATAGGCCAGCCGCCAGTGTCTAACTGCAATGTAGATGTCCCCTTAAGCCGTGTCTATACACGTGGTACAGCTGCAGTGCGTGTAGTGAAGACGCTCTATGCCCACCGGAGAGAGCTCTCCCATTGGCAGAAAAACCCCACCTCCGCGGGCAGCGTAAACTATGTCGGTGGGAGAAGCTGTCCCACTGACATAGCTCTGGTGCACACGAATGCTTATGCCAGTGTGTAACTTATGCCGCTTGGAGGGGGGAGGGATATTCACACCCCGAGGGACATACATTTTGCTGACATAAGCTATAGTGTAGACATAGCCTTAGACCCTTCACTGGCGTAGACAGCGCTAGGTCAATGGGAGGTTTCTTCCGTTGCTGTAGCTACCACCTCTCAGGGAGGTGCACGGATGGAAAACCCTTCCTGGACCTGTAGTAAGTGTCTACACTGAAGCGTTACAGCAGCGCATCTGTAGCGTTGCCACTGTGCCACTGTCGAGTTTTAAGTGTAGACACAGGCTGAGATTGGCATCCTGGAGGCCAGTTATGAGGATGTTTTTTTGTGATGTAGATACCTGTCCAAATACAAAGTGGACTGAGCAACACAGGTCATTGCACAATGGCCACCAAGAGACCTGGCATAAACTTACTCTTGCAACTGACTTGGGTTGGGTTTGAACCATAGATTCATTGATTTTAAGGCCAGGAGGGGAAATTATGATCTTCTAATCTGACGTCCTGAGTAACATAGGCCAGAGAACCTCCCCCAGGATTCCTGCATCAGGCCTATATCTTGTGACTGAGCTAGACTCTACTTCTTTAGAGTTATCTGGTCTTGATTTAGAGCCTTTCAAGTGATGGAGAATCCACCATGTCCCTGGGTAAGATGTTCCAGTGACGAATTACCCTCACCCTCTAACTGGAATTTGTCTAGCTTCAGCTTCCAGCCATTGGATCTCATTCCACTTTAGAGACCTCTGCTGTCCAAAACCTCTCCTGAGGTTTGCCAAGTCTCCTCTCAATTTTCTCTTGGATTAACTAAATGATGGAGCTGCTTAAGTCTCTCATTGTGAGGCAAGTTTTCCAGACTTCTTGTAACTCTTTTCTAAACCCACAACTTCTAGGGAAAAGACTCCAGAGCTCATTACCAACCCTGTGGGCCAGCCAGTCCACCAGACCACCCCCCAAACTTGAACCTGCTTTGCATTATTTAACTTTTGAGTCCTCATTAGCTGGAGAATACATATTACTTGAGCAAACCACTGTCATCAAGACCTACTAATCAGAATTCCACACACATTGGCCATTTCTTAGCTGGGATGGGGCATGCGTTCATGGAATCAGACAAGTCAGAGATGGAAAATAGCTCTTTTTAGTGTCTCTCCACGTCCATGCAGGGTTATTCCCTTTTGTACGTGGATCATGGCTGGCCTTCTCCCATGTGCAATGGATGGAGAACTTGGAAAGGGCCCTTTCTGCCATGCTTTGTGCGCTTTTGCCAGAGGTATCCAGAACCCCAGCCCTTTTGCTATTTGAGCATTGGAGTGGAGGTCTGTTAGCAATGTCAGCACAGCTCGACTCCCCAGAAAGGAGGGACACGTACCTTCAACCTCATACACCATCAGAGAGGTTGTGGCCAGCATGAAGGAATCCTCAAAAAAAGTGCAAGAACCATCTATACTTATGATCCCACCAGCATCCCAGGAAGTATTCCTCACCGTGAGCCCTATAAGAAGAGCAAGCGTCTCTGGGGAGCGGAAGAAGTGACATCCTCATCCACATCTCTGCCATCATGGCTGGGCCCGCTAACAGCCCAGCACAATGCTTTGTGTTTCACCCAGCCTAGGTGTACCTCTCCCAAGCATTGGACCTTCCACCACTTCTCTTGGGAGAGTGCTTCTAACTTTTGACTGTTGCAGTGCGAGACCCTCAAACAGCAAAAGTTAGGTATGTGCCCATTAAATGACGTTACAGTTCTCATGTTACCATTGTCGCTGCAAGGTCTTGAACTCTTCTGGCACCCCATTGAAAAGATGGGATTAAGAATTAGTGCAGCACCGTGGAAGGGACAGGCAAAACAACTCCGCGGCTCCAAACAACAAATTATTCGTGAATCAAACATCTCATTAGTGGCTTCAGTGTCACTGCTCTGTTTTGCATAATTAAGTTTCATGGGGCATCACAATTAACAGTTGTGCCACAACCAAGGTAGGACCAATCTCCCATTTATTTACCCCAGCTGCATCTGAAAGTGCGGCCTTGTGAATCAGAAGCATTTAAAAGTAGATTAGGGTGCATTCTGGATCATAAACTGAGTAAGGCTGTAATTGCTTTCCTACAAAAGAGAACTGCAAATAAGACAGGTGTCTCCATTTTTTTCTCCAGAAACCCCTTTTTTCCCCCTGTTGATGTTTGTTTGCAAATCCTCATTCCCAGCTAAATAATACATTTATGGCACTGAAAATCTTGTAGAAGCTTTTTTCAGCTTGACAGCTCCTACTCTGTAATATTTCAAGGCATATTCCCCCCCCCCCCACGACCCGCTTTATTCTTCCTCCTTGAGACTCCACTGAAGAGAGGCTCGTTTTAAACCCACATATTATGGCTTTGTATATTATCAGTCAACTATCTGAACGTGAACACAAGACATTAGGGAAAGGGAGGGGATGACGGAGGGGGTTAGGTTTCAGGCTCTTGGATTTAACTAGGAAAAAAGCCAAAATGTCATTAGAAGCACTTGCATACGACGGAACGCGAAGCACCTTAGTCTCTGTGCAGAGACTGAGGCAGGGCCAGGAATTAATCATTTATCAAGCAGGGGGATTAAAACCTGACCAGCAAATACTCTTCTTCTTGAAGAGTTTTCCCTGGAAGGAAGGAAGAATCCAGAGAGTTAGCAGCAGTTTCAACCAATAATGGTTGCATGCCATTGAGGGACAAGAGATGCTCTCACCGTCTAGAAACTCTTTAGGCCAAATGAGCTTTTCTTGCTTCAAATATTTCTTAATCATGGTTTCTCATAGGATTGTGAAGAAGATGGCAGGGAATTTATTTGTTTGTTTGTTTATTTTAGCTTAACAAGTATTTCCAGGGTGTTTGATCAGACTTGGAGCCCACAGTTTCTGAAGAGGGAGGGAGAGGTTGGGCTTCCCACAAGTTTTTGCTCCTTCGTATTCACATAAGGAAAAGCTGACATTCCCTGCTAAAAACCCATTTGTCTTGCAAATTTCGATAATGAGCAGATTTTGCAATAAATACCATGTAATCTGCAATGACAGTTCTCTCATTTCTTTTTTATTAGTTCTATCTTTTCAGCATCTGAACCACGTAGCTGTGAGTCTCAGAGGAGATTTAGGAAGCTCTAGGGGGGTTATTTTTAAACACCTTGGCATAGAATTGCACCATCCGTTCTCCCATGGCAGCCTCCCCATTCCTTCCTTGCTATCTTTCATTTATTTATTCCATTGTATATTTTAACAGCACCTGTCTATCACTCAAGGCTCCCTTCCATGTAATTTAGACTATACACAGGCATGCATTAGACAACACGCCACATTATGCCATCACTGTATTGCTGTAACATCCTACAAAGCAACAACCAGATCAATCCAGCCATGACTTTACCCCATTCCCAATTGCCTGCCAAAACTGATTGGCTTTCAGCTTGCCCAGAAGGCCACAGAGTATGGCCCCTGTTGTGGGTGGTACTTTCTCTCTCTTCTGGAGAATGCTCGGCTACTAGCTCCCATCCGTCTCGGATGAAAGGGCCCGTAGCTTAAATATCTCCAGTCATCACAACTGATGTGGTAATCTAAAAGTCAGACACATGGGGGATTTAACTGGGAGCTCCAGAGTTAAAACTATGAGCTGCTGCAGCTTGAGATGAACAAAGATTGTCTAGCTGGGGTTGTAACCGACTCACCGCTCTGTGACCCGGGCTCAGAGGGGGAC
Source organism: Lepidochelys olivacea (assembly GCF_965140295.1). Classification (NCBI taxonomy): domain Eukaryota; kingdom Metazoa; phylum Chordata; order Testudines; family Cheloniidae; genus Lepidochelys; species Lepidochelys olivacea. Next base: position 11,425,859 of record NC_140432.1, on the reverse strand, counting down.
CAGGAACACACACTGACGAGCGGGTTATAGTGGGACATGACAAGAGATGGTCTCTCAAATAGTTGATAACCCAAATTAGGGCTTCACAGATCAAGACCAACACCTTAAATTCCCCCTGAGAGCCATACAGAATATGGAACAATTACCATGTGAAAGTTTCCATCTGAAATTTCCTGCTTATTATTAAGCACCGTCACCTTCTGCACCAGGATGGTCTGCAGGTATAGCCATATTACAGTTTTCTAATCTCAGGGTGACAGAGGCACATGTAACTGTAGCCAGAGCTGCCTCTGAAAGGAAAGACCGTGACTCCAAGCTGTGATGGTGGTGGCAGAAAAAAGCCATCTAAATGAGCCAGTGAAGAATAAATAAGAAAACAAACAGCATGCGGGATGGCCTTTGTGACAATGTGCCATTCATGATGACCTTTACTGAGGCATATTTAAAATTCGGTTTTTTCTTTGTGCTTCCTCCAATCTATAAGTGGACTAAAGATCCCATTGCTTTAAAACATGCTCCATCCTGATGTAATAAAACTTGGTGAACTTTAACTTTCATTTTCATCTCACTGTCCGTATTTTTCTTTTAACAGGTAAGTGGCATTTGCTTATTGTTGAACTCCATGAAGGTGCCGAGTTAGGGATTTGAAACATCCTCTCCTGGTTGGAGATTCCTTGGCAGGTAAACCCTTTTTTTTTTTTTCTGTCCAGTGGTTCAAGGTGTTTTCTTTTCTTCTTGATGTTGCTGAAGTTGGCTGATATTGCAGAGGAGCAAGTATGGAGGTGTGTGGGCTTCATTTACAGTTCACTTCTTTGAGGAGTTGAGTTGCCCGATAGATTGGCAGTGCTGTCTGTCTTTGTGGTTTGGGTTGAACATTGCACTTTGGGAAAGTGAAGGGTTCAGGCCCCCTGGAAATGTGAACCTTGGAAAGTTGGCATCTGGATGCAGCTTACACAGCTGCTTAGGTACATGGTGCTCTTTCTCAAAGCCCTTTGCTTTCACACAGACATAACAGGGTTTTTTTGAGTCACTGAAGATGATAAATCTGACCAGGAGTTCTTCTGATTCTACAGATGGTCATGCAGATTCTCAAGAGACAGGAGTCAAGAGTAGAATTTTGAAAAGCTTCTCACTTGTGCTGCTTCCAAAATGATGCTAGATTTCACTTATATTAACACCTCTTGGGATTTCCAAAGCACAGTGTTTGCATCAATAAAAGTGGCTTTCACAAGTTTTTCAGCCATTTGCCACCCCCCAAGTATTCTCACTGTACAGCGGTTTTCACAGTCACTTTCACTGCAGACAGGTTTCTATTTTTATCGCTCTTCGTTTGGATCCATAGCTTAGCCCCATGACACCCACAAAACAAGTGGCCGACAAAGCTGGCCAAAAGACCAGATTCACCACTTCCACTGCACAATGTTTTTGCAAACTGCCCAAGTGGAGATAGTCCCAGCTCACCTCCTATCAGCGCTCAGACTGAACTCCAAATGGGAATTCAGAGGCAAATGACCAATGCCGATCAATAATGCAAACTTCTAGGGGACGAAAGACATTGGTATGAGTTGGAGCTTTCCAGTCTCGCTCTCTTTACAGATAGATTCCTGTCATTATCTACTTTGTTTTTCAATAAGCATGCAAGGCTAGATCTGCTCTCAGCTAAAGCAGCATAAATCCAGGGTAACTACAGTGACTTCATCACCACTCAGATCAGAATCTGTCCTGCAATTGTTTGCTTTACTGAAGCTGTTCTTGGACGTATTTACTTGCATTTTAACTATTGTCTCTCTGTAGTTATATGACTTCCACCACTATGGCATTTAAGCATCTCCCAAGGATAGTGTGTAAAAATGGAAGTTACAATAGCAATTTCTGCCTGTTTCCTTCCTTGCTAGCCTACAGGAGAGAAGGAGCTTAATTCTGATTATTTTTAATTTATGTTTCTGTGGGTGAGTGTGGGGTGTGCAAAGGACTTACTGAAAGACAACTAAACCAGAGAATTCTGAACATGGCAAGCCCTGTGCTCATTCTTAACTCCCGCAGTCTCGGTCTAGCTCCCAGGAAAGTTCTGTCTCCAGCACCCATGAGCCTCCCCTGATCGGTTAGCAGTGTCATTGTCTCAGTGCAACACAGCTGCTGTGGCAGTGGAAGGAGAGGCAATGTCTCAGGGAGCTCGGGGCAAGGCCGTGCAGGGCTTTGAGCATCAGGATGGAAATACGAGCTGGACTCTGCAGGCGGGGTGTGGCAGGGCGGAGGGTGTACTCAGCGGCAAGGGGGTGTATTCGCAGTCGCCTTTGTTGGTAAGCAGAAGGGCTGCTGCGTTCTGTACTTTTTTTGGCTTGCCTGGCCCTGGCGCACGTATATCTGGAGTGCGCCAGGTTGCAGCCCCTATTCCAGCTCCTTCTAGATATATTATTGAGGCTTTGGTTGCACTTTTCCACTCACCTTCTCGTCTATGCACTCCCTATCCATGGCCCCAGAAAGTCGCGGGACCTCCTCGTCAAACCTCCTCCTAGCCCTGGCTAAAATGGCCATCTACAAAACCAGGGGGAGGAGGTTGGCCGACGGAGTTTCCTGCGACTGTGGGGCCTATTTCCGTTCCTCAGTCCGTTCATTCATCCGGGCAGATTTCCTCTGGGCAGCGTCCGCTGGCTCCCTTGATGCCTTCGAGGAGCAGTGGGCACTGACCGAGGTTCACTGCTCGGTGTCCCAGTCCGGTTCCCTTCGTTTAGCCCTGTGACCTCACTCCCGTTCCTGTTATCTCCTTAGTTGTGCCCCTCAATTATTTGGTATCCAGGACCTGTGGATCATCCCCTTAGGCTGGGGGGAGGTCCTTTAGCAGTGGGCAGGCTACTCTGCTGTACCCAACTGGCCTGGGTCTATTACAGTGCAAATTGCAAATTTTCAAAAGTTTATAACTTGGCCATATTTGAATGGATTTTCACAGGGACAGCAAGTAGCACATCCCTGACCCAAAGGCCAGGGATTTCATGTCACTGCTCCAAAGCATGGGGGAGCTAGAGATTTTCAGTTTTTTAACACTGGCAGAACAACATATTTCTGCTAGCCTTCTTCTTGGAAATGGCTGATCATTTTCACTGTAATTTTCTGGAAAAAAACCCATTCAGTCTGAGGCAGACACTCAGCATGCAAAATTTCAATCCTAGGTATAAAAATGAATTGCAGTGAGTGTGTGAATCCCCACAGCTAGCTCTATGTCTGTTAGGATGGCTTACCACCTTATGGTCATTTGCAGATGGGTTTTGGACATTTTGGTCCCATTGTCATATGGGCAGCCATAGAATGGAGGAGTTAAAAAAATAAACTCAAGCCAGAGGAGCCACTCAGCAGCCTGAGGGCAGGTAACCTTGACCATGGGGAATCTTACAGAGGAGTCATGTTTTGAAACTCTTCAACCGGCATTACTTCAGTCCTGCCTGGGTTCAGCTTTACCGAGCTGCTTTTCATCTGGGTTTGACTGTCACCCTGGCATCAGGAAACGGTGCTCTCAGAGGAGATGCACAGCTAGACATTGTGAAGGTGCTGCTGAAGAGCAACTTGAAATCTTTCAAACCACAAAAAATAAACCCAAAAACCCCTGACTTTTTTTTTTAAATGAAAACTTGTGGAAAACTTTGCCTTTGTTTCACCATGTTGTTTTTAGTCATTTTTTCAAAGTCATAAAACCTGGTTTTCAGTAAATGGAAAATTCCCCTAAAAATTTCCATTAAATAAATACCTTTTTTCACCCCCACACCCCTTAAAATTGGGTCAGAAAACATAAAGATTTTTTTAAAAATGCATTTTGACCAGTATTTCCTGCCGACCCTTCACCGCGTGTCGTCTCACCCAGTGGCCTCACCTAGATGTTGACGAAAAAGTTGCCCTTAATGCCCCTGAGGTTCTCATTCTGACATAGGAAGGATGGCCCAGTACTTAGGTCACAAGTCTGCAGCTTGGTGGAGCCAGGTTCAGTTTCCTGCTCAGCCACAGACTTCCTGTGTGACTCTGGGCAAGTCCCGTAGTCTTTATGTGCCTTTGGCAGATGGTATGTCCCCACCCTGTAAGAGTGAGGATAAAGACGTTAAAAGATTGTGAAGGAATCCGATACTATGGTAAAAGAAGCCCTATACATACTATAGATAGATAAGAGTGTCTTTACATTGGTATGACCTTGGCCTGCTCCTCTACTCCATATTGAAAGCGTTTCCATTCACGCCCACAGAGGAAAGGCAGGTGTATATGGTTGATCATGCTGCAGAGAGACCAGGGGGATGAGTATGAATGCACTTCCTTTGCCTATCAACAGGAGCTCATCCACCAGAGTAAAAGGACTTCCCTGTACTATGCCCTGGTCTGAAGCCTGACGAATGGGAACCTGGGATCCCCGCAACTGATGTGTGCTACTTTTTGATCAGCTTGCTTAATAATGGGAGATGCTATCTGGGGGTTAGTGTTGTGTGGGGAACGGGGTCGTTTGCAAGGCCCCTTGCACTGAGTGATGGTTTTAGTACTGGTTTGACTATTGTGTGTTTTAGGATGGGTAGCAGATTCCTCCTGGACAAAGGGGGGATAGAGAATCTCTGCTAAGAAGAGGTCCCGGTGTCAGCATTCAGGAAGGGCTGCAGTCCAAGTCACTGGGATCAGTGGTGGCCTTGACTGCCATCAGTGTCTCCATGACTACGGCCACTGGGAATGGTGAAGAACGTTAAGTTCTGCCCTTGTGGCTCTTGGTGGTCTATGCAGCCATCCTGGATGCAGGGATGATCTTCTCTGTAAGAAGATAATTCCTGGCAGCACATTGTATCAAGGACTCTCAGCACAGTGACCTTGTGAAAATGCTACCCGGTCCCTTGGCTTCCATTCCCCAGAACTACCCATGCTCTGCAGGGTGGTGGAGAGAACTACGTATTAGTAGCCCTTAGATTGCTTCATAAATAAGTATTAACAGAAGCCCTGCTTTTGGATGGTGTAATTTGGCTGCTCGAGATGTGACTCTCCCGTGGCTGGAATATTTCTGATGGGTTGTTTTCAGTTGGATGTCAGTTACCGGGATGGGAATGAGAAGGAACAGTTTGCCAGGTGGCTGCTGAGCAAGATTTAGCTTTGTTATATAACTCTCTTCAGCTCATTCACAGGATGTCACTTTTTCTCAAGTCTGCATATTATCTCAAGCTCGCAGATGCAGTGAGGTAGAAATACAAGGCTATTTGTGATGCAGTTTATTAAGACACGTTTTAGAGCCAGTTTGAGGAGGCACTGGCTGGAAATGTTAATCATCATAACCGACAATGCATTGACCTGCCTCCTGTTTTACCTCACTGCCTTGGGGAATTGGAGAGGAATATAGGGCAGGATATCACTCTGATTCTGAGATTTTTTTCCCCTCTCCTGGCTCTCTCCCTAAATGTATCGTTGGCGTGTTAGAAAGGGGAAATGGTTTCTTTGCAAAGGGATTATGTATTGGAGGCGTTGCAGGGAAGGAAACTTGGCAGTGGGAGTCATACTGCTTGTGTGGGAGTTATCTAACCCCAGTGGAAACAAATAATATCGTGGCGAACTCCCCCCAGCTGCTGTTACTCCAGAAGAAAAGGTGTCATTGTTTCTTCCCTGTTGTTTTAGACCTCCGTGAACCAAAAGGGCTGAGGATTGTAATGGTCTATCTTAAAGATTGAGAGGCCCTTTATGTGTCAAGCCACAATCCCATCCCTGGCAGTACCAGCCTCTGTTTGATTTTATGAAGCTTGTTTTGGATAGATGGTATTTTTATAGCTCCTGCCTTGCTTCACCGATGGCCATATTGATGTAGCTGTACAGGACAGGGCTAATAAATAGTTTATAAACCTGTAGGTTCATTCTCCCAAGTGATCTACAGCTGTGCTTGGGTAGACTGCAAATCACAGATTCAGCGACTCTGTTTCTTCGTACAAACGTGGAGGGGGTGGGGAGTTAATAAAAAAACAACCCCAAACCAATAGAAAGGCCTCTCTTTCCTGAGCTTGAGCTGAACTTTCCCGTTAAACTATCATTTTAGAAGAGCAGCAGAGAATGAAATGATGGAGCTTAGTGCTTCATTAATGCAGCCTCACCTTACACCCAGCCGTTAACGCTGCCTGAATTGCTGGAGCTTAACGGTGGTTGCTTTTAAAACCTGCCCGAGGCAGTTTGGCCTTTGTAGCGCTTAAGATTTTCCACACAGAATTCATTAACACACACACACACGTACGCATAAACAAACAAATAATGGCTCAGTCCTAGCTGGGGCTATGGACACCAGTGATTGTCTCTGGTTATAAATGGTATTAGATGCTGCAGCTATGGCCTTGCTGCGAGCACTTGGACTATACTAAGGAGCTTGTCCAGAATGTGCAAATGAGTGGGTTATGTAACATATTAGCAATCACATGGTAATTTAATGCAAACAGCGCTAAGCATGCAGTGTTGAGAAAGGCATATTAGCTGGCTGCAGTGAACCCTCAACTGCTCTAGGATTGATCCCAACCAGCTCATATAATTTTAAAGGGGTTATGCCCTGTCTACACTAGGTTCTCAGAAGGGTTTTATAATATGTTGAAACATGGTAGTTAACAGATTTTTAAAACACCTCTAGTGTCCTTGTCCAGACAGTGCTCAAGGCACTGATCCCACAATCAGATCTACATGGAGAGAATTTTGTCATTTGACTTTTTCATCTGCATCCTCCCACAGACCTTCCTCGCAGTCCCACCATCCATGACCCAGGACTTGTATGACCTGCAGGTCAGTGAATATCCTTCAGTGCCTGATCTGTCTGTTTAAAGTTCTCAGTTTCAGAGCCTGGATCTTTAGTTCAAGTTGTAGAAACTCTCACATATCGCTGGAGGTCCCTGCTTTCGTCCCTGATGTGTTGGCTAAGATGGTGGCCATCACACTTGGTTCACAGAGCGCTTCATTCTCTGGAGAGCCAAGGAGAGCATAATGGACCGTAAGTGGTTGCTGGGTTGAGAGCCGCCGAAAGTGTAGCATTGGTTAAAAGCTGTATTGAGTGACTGAGAAAAAGAGAAAAACTTCTCAAACCTGTGTTGAGTCACATCCTCAGGTCCCTGAGCTGTAACATGAAGGAGAGGCCTGTTTCAGAGCCCCCTTCTTATTCAAATGGGCACAGGTAGGGGGTTCTGCACTGTGGAATCCCCTTGTAATGAAACTAATTCTTCTTCTCATAGAATGACTTCACTGCCAACAGAGTGTTGCTCCGAGTTCCTTAGGAGCAGGTTCTGCTGTTAAATGGCCCTTGATCTCTGTGCAGGAATTGCACGGATGTCAAGGAGGAACGTGCCTAAGGACGAGGGGGCAGTGTGTGGCTCTGATTGAAATGGAAATGGGACCGCGCTCTCTTTACCTGCCCTGCGTTAATAGAAAGCCTGACTTCCAAGAACTGTTTCACATCCTCGTGCTTTTTTTTTTTTTAAATTCACCTTTGATCTAGGCTGTATCTCTGGCACGCCTTCCCAATTTGAATGCTCATGCACTTTGCTAATGAGACAACTGAGCTTGCATTTCAAAGTGTGCCGAAACTGCCCTCACCGCTATCTCAGTGAGCCGCTGAGGGGCGCTCCCTGAGAGCCCCATGGTAAACTTTTCCCAGTAAATTGCAGGGAGGTTTGGGATGATTTCCCTGTTCCTCCTGCACAGCATGCTGCAGCTAAACCATCCTTGCCCGGGCTTGGTTTTATCCATTCCAAAGTTCTGCCTTTGTAATGGACAAGATTGGAGAAAATGGCAGGTAGACTGTGGACTGCTTGGAAGCCTGGGACATCTGGTGAGTCACTGTGAAGCCGATGAACCAGGGGCCAAGTCCAGACTGCCATATGCTTTTGAACGGACCCTGAAATCTTTTTATTTACTTCTTATTATCATTATTGTTCTTTTTTTTATTATTATTTTCTCTGGAATCTGGACCTTGACTAGACCTTGCCCAAGAAATTTGGACCTTGCAAAAAAATAATTGACTATCCCTGGTGTGAAGCAATGGAAACAGCTACAAGCATGGCTGAGAGCTCTTTTAGTTCAAAATATCCCCAGGCTCAATCATCGCTAGGATTTGCGGTCTGTTGCCACCTGCTTATGAAGTTCAGCTATTTTTGTTGTTTTTTTACATATTACGAATCAGTTCCATACAACAGCAGGGCCTGTCACTGAGTTTAAAAATAAATTGCATGGGTTAGGACCTCCACAGCTCCTTCCTACGAGGTCTTCATCCCTAACTGAATCAAGTTACACAACTTAGAGTGTGCTAGTCATGGATGTAGGCCCTGACCCTGTAATGACCCCATGGGTCCCTGCGTCTGTCTGTGCAGCACCAATTGCAGGATCAGGGCCATATTCCACATACTCTTCAGGGATCTTGGCAGCGAAGTACGGCTCAGTTGGAGTTTGCTTGCCCAGTGCTGTCAGTTCCCGCCCTGTTCAAAAGTGCAGTACTTTTTGCCTAACTGGGTGAGAGAAATGGCTACATTTCCCTTTGCCTCTTCCTAGGGTGACCATACGTCCCATTTTGACTGGTACAGTCCCTTTTTAAAGTCCTGTCCTAGCTGTCCTGACCTTTTTTTGGCAAAAGTGGGCATTTGTCCCATTTGCTCGTACCAACTTGATAAGTTGGGACATGGGCAAATGGGGGAAAATGCCGACTTGTCAAAAAACTGTGGGGTGTTGAGGAACATGCAGGGGATGAGCGGTGATGCCGGCCCTATGCAGGGTGGGAGGCCAGGCTCTGGTGAGCAGCGATGCCATCTCTAGCCTCACGCAGGGGCAGGCAGGGCTCAGGTGAGCAGCAACACCAGCCAGGTGCGGAGAGGGGGGCTTTGGGAAATATGGTCACCCTACCTCTTTCCCATCCCCTCTGCTTCCCATCCACCCCTGACACCTGGGGTTTCTCAGAGGGAAAAGGTGGAAGGGAGATGTTTTTGTGGGCATCCTCTGTTAAAATGCCGGCAGCACACCTAAGCTGTATGTCTGAGAGCCCTTTCTGTTCCTATTTTCCTGTGCCGCCCTGTTTCTTTGCTGCTGATGTGTCAGCTTGTGTGAGGTGACACTGAAACATTAATACCAGCAACTGACTTGACATGCCATCACGAAAGCTGTCAGGACTTGGGGTCATAATGAGTTTGCCATTTGAAAGGCCAGGAGCATTTGGTTTGTTTCCCCCACCCCTCCCCTCGGCTCTCTCTGATGTGTGATTGGTGTTGACCAGGTTTTGTGCAATGTGAGAACATGAGGACAGACGAGTTCAGCTGGCCGGGCACATATACCTGTTTACATAAGGGAACTGCCATTGCAGCAGTCAGAGGGGGTGGGAGAGAGAAAGCACCTCCCTTAAAATTGTTCTTGACCTTATGTACTGTGGGCTTCTCAATGCCAGCTGCACCCAGAACGGAACCTATAAGTAGCCATCACATCTACACCTATCCATCTATTTAGGTACGCATCCAATATGTCGCCATGTATTTAGCAATCAGCTGTACATCTATAATATAATTCCCAGTTCTTAGATACCACTCTTCATCCATCGATCTCAAAGTGCTTTCCGAGGGAAGACAGCATCATTATCCCCATTTGGCGGATGAGTAAACTGAGGCACAGGGAGGGGACGTGACTGGCCCAAGGCCACCCACCAAACCAGGGGCAGAACTGGGAATTGATCGCAGGTGTCCTGAGTCCGAGTCCTGTACTTCATCCATTAGGCCACACTGCCCCAGTCCATCTATCTGTTAGCTATGCTTCTATCTGCCTGCCTGTGCATATCTCTATACAATTTTGCTCACATCTGTCACTGTGGTAACTGGATGGCTGCACCATGGTGTGCAAGAGTATAAAATGTTTGCGTTTCTGAAGGCAATTTTCCTTCCAACAACTCTCAGTTATGGGTTTTTTTGTTGTTCTTTCCTCAGGCCTGTTATTAATATACCGCTAGATCTCTCCATCCAACTGCACCCTGCTGTGGTAGCAATTCTGTTATGTGTAATGGTGCATCCACTTCAGGGGATTAGTTGTACACGGCAGGTGGGCTAGATAGCAAGGGAGGATGTCAACCATATAGGGTGAGCAAAATTCAGTGTTAGCTACTGTCCACCTGGCACACCGCTCTTCGTAGAGACACTCAGTGCAGCTCCACAGCCAGCCAGAAGGAGGTTAGTAGGCTAAGCCTGGCTTTCTGCTGGGGGAGGGAAAAAGTATGTCTTTAAAAAAAAAACCACATGCATTTGTATTAACCATCAGCGTTTACGTCCACTTAGATTTTCTCCACCTTTCAGGGTCGAGCATTTCTTTCCTTTGCTAAGTAGAAAGCATTCAGGGGACGGATTTCCCCAGGTCTGCCTGCAGATGGTTCTTACACCTTCCTTTGAAGCATCTGGCAGTGGGCACTGTTGGCAACCAGAGTGGATGGACCATGGCTCTGATCCAGCCTGGCAGTAGGTTCCTGTGAGTGGGATTTGGATAAGTGCTTTGTGTTGTCCTGTCTCTGACCTGTTGAAGTCAGTGGGACGTTTACCAGTGGTTTCAGTCTGGGCCGAGTTAGGCCCAGGCTGAGCACTTTTAAAGATCCCACCTGTTACAGTTCAGGACGAGCTGCACCTTGGACCTCTCCCTCTCCGTGGGCGCCCTTTCAAGTGACCGTCCCTTGGCCCTCATTTCTCTGGAATCCTGCTCTCTGCCTGGCTCTGCAGGCAACAACACCCTTGTGGGCCAGCCACGATCACTCAGCAAACCTGGCTCTGTTCAGCCGCCTGCCCAGATTTCCTGCAGGAGTAGTGGCCAGCAGGTGGTCCAGCGACTCAGAACAGCTTCTTCATAACTACATGTTATGTATTTACACCCATAAGGACGGAGCTGGGAGGGGAAAGGGCTAAAACAAAACACCACCTTCAGGCATTTGTCTTACCTGAAGCTTTGGTAGGGCCGAACTTATCCCAGACCCTGTGAATAATGGGCCATTCTGCTCCCCAGTACTCACGACCTTTTTCTGTGTCTCTCTCAGCTTCGGGGCTGAGGTTTGTAGCCCCCTCCAAGGTCTTTGTTTCATTTCCCCCACTTGAATCCCTGTCCCCGACACTTCCCCCCTAGTTACTAGCCAGCCTGTTTATCAGAGGAGCATGGTGGAGGTAAAACAAACCTCCTAAGCCTGATTATCCTCTAGCACGCAACACACTAACCATCAGAGGGTGTGGCATCTTGGAGATCACCCAGACTAACAAGGAGGTTCTGTCATCACCTGCCCTTTAACTTGGGAGGTCTTAACGCTGTGCTGCTGTGGCTCAGAACCCTGACACTAGTAGCCCGCCTACAAGCACAAGGTCTCACCAGCCTTGCTGAGTGACACCAACAGCCCCTAGTCTCCCCAAGTCCGTCTACCCGGAGTTCTTAACTGCCAGACACTCAGACTCTTCCCCTCTGGTCTGTCGTCCCAGAAGGAGTGAAACCCGCGCCCAAGTTATCAGTGCACTTTGGCACACACGCTCCAAACCGTTTGCACAACAGAGACCTCCTTGGGGTAAAACTAAACACACAATTTATTTAATAGAAGCCTCATGGATTCAAAGATGGAATGAGGAGGGAAAGCAAACACAGGCAACTTACCCAGAAAATAAACACAAAGATGCTACCTCGGTTTTTACATTTCTGTATTAACGACATTCCCTTTTCTGACACAAGTTACCTGTGGCCTCTGAACAGTTCCCCAGTGTGTCCTCTGTCCCAGAGGAGATCCAGTGTTTCATGGACAGCAACCCGCTTAAATGCCAGCCCTCGGTTTCTGGATAAAACCACTCCTAGATTCAAGCCTGTTTTTTTTTAAATTCTCATGGTGACTCTTTGTTATTCCCAGTGGGGAGAATCCCCTCCTTTTTCAGTTTTCCAAGACTAGGGTTTGTTTGTTTTTTCAGTTTCAAGTTGTTTCAGCCTTTTTCCATTAACTTTAATGGTCTGTCGTTGTCCCTTCCTGGCTGGATAATCATTGGGTACCTGAAGCTGGTTTTGTGCAAGCAACCACCCTGGGAAATGCCCCTCACGGCCTGGTTGTTACTCACCACACTGTTGTGAGATGGTGCTTTAGTTGTACCACAGTTACTACTACAATTTTCCACTCATGTATCCGTGCGTACATTTGAAACCCTAAATTGTACACATACCTCCTAATGACCCTCAAGTGCAGCACATTACACACTTTCATAAAAGACTTTGCTTGACCAATGTTTAGACACAATAAATACACAACCAGTTGATTCGATTGCTTATTCTTTGGGGTTCAGACCCCGTTTACTCCCCTCAGGGTGTTTGGACCTGGTTTGTCACAGAGGATCACACAATAGTCATGGAAATATTACAGGCAACTGCCACGTCTTTTACTCCATCCTATATATATATATATATATATATATACACACACACACACGCGCGCGCACATTGAAATGTTCATTCAGAGAGTCTGTTTAAATCAGTTTTAAAAACCCAGGCCTTGTGTCTGGGTGGATTGTCCCTCCTCATGCTCCCTAAACCCCTTTCTGCTTCTCCCTGTGAGTTTTGTGTGTGTGTAAACCCACAGCCGTCTGCTTGGATCGAAGACTGACCCATGTTGCTTCCTTTCAGGTATTAGAACTACAAACCAGCCTCATTTCTCTCACTTTTTAACCATGGGTTTCAGAGTAACAGCCGTGTTAGTTTGTATTCGCAAAAAGAAAAGGAGTACTTGTGGCACCTTAGAGACTAACCAATTTATTTGAGCGTGAGCTTTCGTGAGCTACAGCATCCGATGAAGTGAGCTGTAGCTCACGAAAGCTCACGCTCAAATAAATTGGTTAGTCTCTAAGGTGCCACAAGCACTCCTTTTCTTTTTAACCATACGATACTTAGGACTGAGGAGTCAATGAGGCTTTCTCCTCATGTACAGTAGCATATTCTGTAATCTGCCTTAAAAGGAACATGGTGCATCTTTATTAGGCCCCAAACTGTATCTTGTATTTTGAATGTGTCTTTAATTATCTAGTGGCTTTAGTGATGCTAATTTTGAGTTACTGAGACCACAAGACAATCAAAATTAATACTCGAGTGATGCCGTCGCCCAGGGATGCTGCAGAGGACTCGACCTGTAAGGAAACTTCTCTAGGTTGATTTTTTCATTCCATCTTGTGCAGCTGGCCTGTCTGACCCCTTCCTCCATCCTACCTTTTGCATCTGTCTGTTATGGACCTCTGTTTATGTAGAACTCTGCAATGCATCACTATAGCAATTTCCAGCTTCCCTCTGCATGTTGTGTGCTCACTTCAGGTGTCCTCAGTGCATTAACTGGCAAAAGATTTGTCCTTTATATATTTGCCTCTATATATAGAGAGAGAGAGATATGCACACGTTTGGCAGGTGATAAAATGTTAATGCCACATGATGCTCAGCTCCAAAGTGTTCTTTTTGGAAGGAAAATGCATGGAGGGGAATGGAAGGGATTTCTTGTTCCTTCCGTTGCTATAATACAATAGAAAAAAAGCCATTGCCTAAGGCAGCTCGTTGCCTTTCTGAGTTGGGTTGTGGAAGTGCCACTTCCTAAAGCACAGATGTCCATGTTGCAACAAAATACTGTCAACATTTGACCCTATTTGGGTACCTTCTTGGCCCTGGAGCCAAGTACCAAATGGACCACAGAGACTGAACGCCTCTCCTGTGGTCTCTCCAGATCAGCTTAAAGCACATTGGTGGGTCAGCATGAGATGGGAAATCTTACACTTTCCCTGCCTGTCCTGTAGCTATTCTGTGGAGAAGCAGTGAGGTCTCCAGGGCAATCAGTCTGGTGCTTTTTCTCCAGCAGCGTGTTTCAAGGAAAAGTGCAGCCCCTGCTCCATTCCCCAAATTACAGTGCAACAAGCAAGACACTTAAAATTAATACAACAGTCATCACTGCCAGCATCCGGACAAAGGAATGCAAACAGACACATCTCTAGATCTATGCTTTGATCTTTCTTTCTTTCTTTCTTTCTTTCTTTCTTTCTTTCTTTCTTTCTTTCTTTCTTTCTTTCTTTCTTTCCCATTTAGATCCCCCTTAGTTTTTCCTTTCTGATACCACAGGATTATGAGGGTTACAAATGCTGTCTATAAAACCTTGGCTGTATTAACGACATTGTGTTTGAAAGACGTGTTGCAGCTCAACTGCACTAATGCAGCCATATGACACCAATTTTAATGTATTTTTCTCATTAAGCTACATGTTCAAGACATCTGTCAAGCATTCTGAGTACATTAGTGATATGTAAGATCTTTCTTTTCTGAGTATTGCACATTTTGCTGCTAACAGATGTCAGCACTCATTTGTCCCTTACGGAAAAGTCCTTGAGAACCTCAACAGGGACTAATTTTATTAGGGCTCTGAAGCAGTATTTTAGGGGTCTATGGAAATGATTAAAAAATCCGATAGAATTTAAGAAAGAACGTCCTCAATTTCTCGAGGTATTCTATAGCAAAATACAAATCTCTACTAAATTCAGTAAAATGGTTCAAAAGACATATAGGAAGTTGATAATTTTCTATTAAAATCTGTAGGACTTTTCTATCAGAACTTTGTTCATTGAAAGATTTTATTCATTTTACATTTCCAGTCTCAGGTGTTCTGTCAAGGAGTAGCTCTTTTGCTGGGGAGCAGAGAGGATATTTATCTCCAATAGTTGTGTAATTTATGGTAAGAAGTTCAGTCCGTATTTTAAAATGACCAGTGGGAAGAGAAAGAAAGACATCGTAAAATGTAGTAGGGAGGGAAATTCAGCTGGGGGTCTGGTCAAGTGCATCTGTCTGAAGATGCTTTTATAAAGGAAAGTCAGAGCTAGGTAGCAGAACACCAACAGAGAGAGAGAGAGACTCTGTATGCAACACACAAAAAGACATGTACTGTAGCTTTGCCCCATGGCTCCTTGGCTACGCTGCTGTTTGTTGGAAGTATTCAGTCTGGGATGTGGCAGATTAACATTGGATTGGACACCCATTTATGACAAACTGTCCATGTCTGTTTGGAGTGGCTCTGCATCCTTCCACATCTGCATTTGGCTTTTACGGACTGGCCTTGGTATTATGGAACATTGGCTCCTGTGAAATCCAGGGCTCTGCTCAGAGAGGTCACAGCAGCTGATTCATCCCTCGCGGAGCATGGCAAATACATGAGATGAAGAAGTTAATTACATAGAGAAGTCTCTGCTCATCTAGGAAGTGAAAAGGCGCTGCTGAAAGGATAATCTCCCTTAACTCCAGCCGCTGGAGATGGTGTTACGCATGTTAATGAAGGGAAGGCAGCAGCCAAACCAATAAGAAGCATTAGAAGTAACAGTTGCAAAACGTGACAGAGCATCTTGTAATTGTTTCCTGGAGTGCAGTTGCTTCTGTGGCTTTAAAATATTCAGTGGCCAGAGCTGGGACATGAAAAGCCCAACCAACCAGAGTCCAACAGACCCCTGATTTTTCCCTTGGGGTGAAACAGGTTCCTTCATGTAAACAAAACTTCCTCTAGATCAGAAGCAACGTTAGCACGGACAGCCTGCAGGTGCTTACTTGGATTGTAAGCTCTTGAAGGCAGGGACCAACTTTTTGTTCTGTGTTTGCACAGCACCTAGCACAATGGGGTCTTAGTCCACAACTGGGGCTCCTGGGTGCTATCAGAATACAAATCACAAATGTTTACAGGGGAGGGTTGCTGAGCATTGTGGTTAGCAAAGAAGTCAGTGCGAATTCAGGCAATGTTGCCTGACCTGCAGCAGGCTGAAATGGTGTTCATGTTCCATTGCCACATACCGTGGGGACATGAGCTGCCTCTCTAACAACTTGAATACCCTGGGAGTCAGGAAATTGTTACCTGTTACTGTCCTGGCAAGACACCACTGGATACCGCTCTGCTGTTTAACTGGCAAGCTCTCTGCCCTCACTCCCTCCACAAACGCATTCACACACCAATTCTAGACACAGTACTTATTTCCCCCTCCCCTAGGCCAACCTCTTTTGCTGCACAGGCCTCTGCTACTTCAGCTAAAGGAAATCTCCCTTAGCTGGCAGCAGCAGTAGGTTCTTTATCCTCTCCCGGGGGAATAATAACTTCTAGCGCTTACATAGTAGCTGCCATCAGTAGCTTTCAAAACACTGTACAAGGGGAGTTGGTATCATTATCCTCGTCTTACAGACAGGGAAAGTGAGGCCCAGGGAGCTGAAGTGACTTGTCCAAGTTCACCCAGCAGGCCAGTTGCGGAGGCAGTAGATGTTGACGCCACAGCACACAGATGTCTATAGTGCCACCATGCTCCGAAAAAATTGACCTGGCAGGAGCACTTGAGGCAAATGAGTCGGGATGGGGAGGCAGTTTGTCCGTAAATCTATGGTTTTGTGTGTAGGGATGACAATCGAATGGCTTCAAAGGCCCTTGGACCAAACATCTCAACTTGTCCAACCTTCTTTGCTCAGTTTCTCCATAAAGAAAACGTGAAATTTGGAGCAAACCCATTTGCCGGGACCCACACTGAGCAGCAGGGCAGGGTGCTGGGAAGACAGCTTGTGGGAAGAGAATCATCCTCCTTTACTCCCCTCCCCGGCTATGGAACTACTTGGAAGCTGCCACGGTTGCTAGGGCTGTGCAAATAATGGATTTTTCATTCATCATTCAGTTCTGAAAAATAAGGAGGGGGGAATGGATTCATTTTTCTGAATTTTCAGCAACTTGAAAAGTCAACAACAACAAAAGTTTCAGGTCGAATGATATGTTTAGTTTGGCCTCAAAGGAAACATTTGGTTTTTAGATTTGGGTTTTGGATTTTTAAATGTGTTTGCATTTTAAAAATTCAATCAAGGGAAATTTTGAAACAAAAAGTCGTTTTGACCCAAACATTTCTGAAGTGTTCAGTTTCATAAATTTCGAAACAAAACTATAGACTTTAGAGGATTTTTTCCCCCAGTTCTGACAATTTGGCAAAACCCACGTGCAAGATTTTGGTGTCACCAAATCTAAATTTTTTGAGGGGTGGGGAGAGGGAATTTCAACTGAAAATTTCCCCGCAGCTTTACTGGAGCCCTGTCCATGCTAATATGCCCACTCCATGCTGGTGGGGAAGGTAGAAACGTCTTAACCGCTGACCCATGCACAGGGATCAGAGGGCAGCACTGAGAAGGTGGGTGACCAGGAGATCCTTAGTGCCAGCAAAAGTGGACAGATTTTGCCCCTGACTGCAGGATGTGGGGGTAAACTAGTGATCTGCATCAATACATATCTCCTCCACTTGGTAGCACAGGCCCTGTGCAAATGTGTGGAAACCCAAACAGTAAAAATCCATTGACATGATGTATGTAATGTACCCATTTACCGACAAATAGAAATGTGTGTAAATCTGACATTAAGCATGCATTTACACTGCTGCCCCAGCCGAGAGAACTATGATTGACAGTGTTGTGCAAATGACATGCACCCTCCAATAGAGGCTGGAAAACGTTTACCCATCCGAGCTGCGTGTGTACTTTCAAAAATTGCACCGTGTTGCCGTGAGTTTATACACATCCTGAGGGATCATTTTTCATGCAGTTGCTTCCTGGTGCTTGCAGTCAGTACCTGTGTGTGTAAAAGGGGTTGTGTGGAGAGGTAAGAGGCCAATCTAAACATAGTAATACCATTAAAACAGATTCTTTCCAAAGTTGGAGGGAATAAACAACATCCAAATTCTCCACGCCCCCACATGCTTCCCTAAATTAAGAGGAACGACTACCATCTGTGCTGTTGCAAGCTGGGTTTTGCACTGCATTTGAAATGTTAAGAACAAACTGACTGGTGCCTCCTCCTTTCTAGCTGAGAGGAAAACTGTGTCCAGATAACTTCTGGGAAACGTGAGCATCATTCAGTCCACATGTGTAGGGTGTCCAGGCATGGGGAAAGGGATACCTGGGGATGGCAGTGCGCACTGGAACTGTGCATACGTGTGTGGTGTATGGGCATTGGGGATAGTTGATTTGGACTGTAAACATCCCTAGTATAGACATACATGCGTTCAGTCACTCACGGCTTCCCCCTGCGTACTGCAAGCTCAAAACTGGCTGCTCCCTATTCCTGTACAGTCACATTCAGACGTGGGAGCCCCTTCCTGTCCGTGCATGATCATGTTCCATCACATACACACATGCTGCCCTCTCCGCTCTTCACCATCCAGCTTTCTCTGAGCTGCCCTTGTTCATGCAGAGAAGCAGGTAGACGCTGTGATTTTATTTATTTATTATCCTGCTAGAGTAAAAGATCCCCCATCACCGCGCGTGGCGGCTGCTTTTGAAACTCCGGGAGCTGGGAGACTGCATTTGCCCACTGGGGCTGGTTTCTATTACTTGTGCCCATCAGACAGCCAGTTCTAGCAGAATCCAATAACAGCCATTTGAGATTAAATTCTGAGCACTTGAGTAATCTAAAGATAGCGAGGAGTCAGTATCGTAGCAGTCAGTCTAGTGGTCTAGGCTGTCATCTTATTAGAGGGAGAGAGAAACTTTGATTTAACCAAAGACCCTTAATTTTCAAACAAGGAGGCAAATCAATAACATTTCCTGTCTCCCACTGGCTGTTAGCACTTCACAGAAACTTTGGCTTCTAAAATTCTCTCTGGCCCTTCTGCGTATGGACTTTTCTAGTAACTTCCTCTGCTGGGAAGATCCACACAAACCAACGAATGGAATCAGGGGTAGGGAACAAATACGCATATTTAGGCCCTGGAGGGCGAAAGGGTTAAGTTCGATAGCAGATTCCCCTACATTTCTTCTATCTTGACATTCCTGGGGGCAATGTACCCGAGCCCTGACCTGGAGGGGGCCACCCTTTCCTGGGATGAGTGCATCATGTGGTCTTCATGTTGGTTCAGTTGTGGGGGTCACCCGAGACAAGCTGCCTTTGCCTGGCGTGAAATAAGCCCCCCCCCCGCCCCATCCATCCGCTTTCAGTGCTAGGTAACATTTAGTAAAATATGCTACCACACAAAAATAAACTACTCTGTTGCTTCAAGGGGGGTGGAGCGGACTAGTGGGCAGGTCATTGGACTGAGCGTCTAGAGACCTGGGTTTCTGTTCTTGGATTTGCTGCAACTACCATGGCAAAATTGCAGCTGCTTCTCAGTGCTTCAGTTCCCCCCCCCGCCCCCAGCTGTAAAATCAGGGCCCTTCCCCGACCCCCCATAAATCACTTTGAGATGCACAGGTGCCATACATGGCGGAAGAGTGAAGTAATATTTATCTTTAAATTACCCCAATGAACCCACTGCATTAAAATGATTAGGGATGGGTTGGAAAACAGATATACCTTGCTCCCCCTCATCTCCCACCCCTCCCTCTGCATGCAGAGCCCCTCAAAACACAGTTACTGATTTCTAGAACCAAGCCTGGACCATTCTTCTGGGCTCCTCATTCTGATGTCATGTTCCAGAACGAGGAATGGAACTGAGAGAGCCTGTCCCCAGGGTATTTCCAGTCAGGCCACTCCTGCTGGACAAACTGTTCCCGTGAGATTTACAGCCTGGTCATCCCCAATAGCTAAGCAGCTGGGTGCTGATTGGAAACAAAGTCACGGTATTTTGGTGTCTGTGTAAGAGTGACCCAGAAGTAAAAAACCTAGCGGCAGTCAGCAAGATGTTTTCTTCAAGGGACAAAGGGTGTAACAAGAAAGGAAAATAATAATAAATCCAGGCAGAAAAGGAAGTCGAACCCCAACATTGGCTGCACAGCTCTTCCCCTGACAACTTTTGAAAGGCACTAGAATAAACCCCATGTTCACCAGCACCAAGTCATGCCCCTGGCCCAGTCTCTCCATCCCTGTGAATTCTGTGTTATATGACATAGTTAAGGGACACCACACCCATTCAAAATGCTAACTGAACCAATCCTTCCCTGTCTATTTTAACTTAATTACAAGCTTAAATACCTCATTGCCTTTTATCTCATAAGAACGGCCATACTGGGTCAGATCAAAGGTCCATCTAACCCAGTATCCTGTCTTCCGACAGTGGCCAATGCCAGGTGTTTCAGAGGGAATGAAGAGAACAGGTAATCATCAACTGATCCATCCCCTGTCACCCATTCCCAGCTTCTGGCAAACAGAGGCATCCCTGCCCATCCTGGCAAATAGCCATTGATGGACCCATCCTCCATGAACTTTTTTAAACCCTGTTATGGTCCTGGCCTTCACAACATCCTCTGGCAAGGATTTCCACAGGTTGACTGTGAGTTGCATGAAGAAACACTTCCTTGTGTTTGTTTTAAAACCTGCTGCCTATTCATTTCATTGGGTGACCCCTAGTTCTTATGTTATGAGGCGTAAATAACACTCATGCTCAAATAAATTGGTTAGTCTCTAAGGTGCCACAAGTACTCCTTTTCTTCCTTCTTTATTTGCTCTTTATCTGTTCTGTACAGCATGTAGTAAAGACTTATCAGAAACATTATTTTTTTTTAAGAAAGGAAATAGGATCAAGTTCTTTTTCCCCCAGTGGAATCCACTTTTGCTTTAATTACTAAGTACAGCAGGCCAGACATGAAATGCTGAGTGTGAAAATCTGCCATATGCTCCTTATTTTCTTTGCTAGTTCCCATTTCCAAGTTGAGGACAGAGTCCATGTATCCTCTGAGGCAGGTTTTAAAAATAAACCCCCAAGTTCTCTCTGCTCTGGGTGTCATTTTCCACACTTCTGAACTGAAAGGACAGTCAACTAAGATGTGTGAATTAGATTCTGGTGTCTACATACTGGAGCTCCGAGAACATTGGCTTTTATTCCAATTCCCCCTCCCCGTATCCTCCCCTCACTGCAATCCTCCAAGAGGTGCACGGCATAAAAATCTCACCTCCTTGGAAGCTATTCTTCTCTTATTTATTCCCTTCATTTTCATAGCAAGCTTCCCTGTGAGGCACCTGAGCTCTGTGTGTCTGCATTCTCATATACTCCTCTCCCCTGTAATAAATGACCTAGATAGTTCTTGCTTCCTGAACAAAGAAGTAAACAATTCCCTCTCAAACAATGTGCTTGGCTGCTGCTAATGCACATTGAGTAGCACTGGTTGGACTGCGTTACAAAATAATATTCATCGTAGGGGTAGATTATTTATTTATGGTATTAACGTGGCCCCCATTGCTGTAATATAGGAGTGCCTCATCATCTTGATTGTATTAATTCTCTCAGCACTCCTGTGAAGTATGGCCGTGCCGGTATCCTCCTGGGGGGGAACTGAAGCAGAGAGAGACCTGTGCCTGGTCTATATATAGCTCCTGCACGGCTATAACTATCTCAGTTAGGGGTGTGACTGTTTTACTGAGATAGTGAGATCAGCACAACCCATAGGGTGGATGCAGTTATGCCGGTATCAAGACACCTTGTACTGATTTAGTGTCATTGTTCCAGCTGCTGGTATTTGGTAACACCAAATCTCTCTGGTATTAGTAGAGTGCCAGGTATACCATATCTCGGAGGCAAGTGCTGAAGGCTTGTCAGTTGCTAGGCCCCGCAGACTCTAGCCTTGGTGGGTCCCAATAACGACGCAGACGCTTGGCCAAGGGAAGGGAAATTTTACTAAGGCAGGCAAAGAGGAAGGCTGCAGATAGCTTGGGTCCTGTGACTTACGATTTCATTTAATAACAGTTCCTGTTTGGGCCCCCGAGGCATCAGACGGCTTCAGGCTTAATGTTTGGGGCACCTTCTCCAGTCCGGTCTTTGCAAGAGGCAAGTAGGAGCTTGCATGTTTCCAGCCTCAGCAAGTGGCCTGGCTCATTGGGGCCCCTCTGCGCTGGCTCGCTGCTGGTTCTGCACAGCCCTGAATCCAGCTGCCATGTCCACCAGTGATGGCCTGGTTGCGTGCGGCCTGAGCTCTGTGCATGGTTCTCTTTCCGTTTCTCCTGCATTCAGCATCCCTGCTGCTCCCAGTTTCCCATGCCGCTGCTGGCCCCCTAGAGCGTAGATACTTCCAGTGTCAGGGAATTCCCTAAGGTTTCTGCCCCCTCCCGCTAACTAGCCAGGAGAAGGGAACGTGCTTTCATGGCCACCCTTGGATGATCACAGATCTGTGAGGAGGGGATTGAGGGCTATAGTAGCTTCCTAATCAGCGATTCATCACCATAGCTTATTCCTATTCCCAGATGAGGCTGTCCTGGCATAAGCACACTTACAGCAGTGTAGCAGTGTGTACAATAAGGGGGCTGTGAGCTTTATACCAGCAGAATGACAGTAGTACAACTTTGGGGCGTAGACAAGCCCTAAGTGACTTGCCCAAGCTCACAGAGGAATTCTGTGTCAGAGCAAGTCTCCCGTATGCCAGTATGGTGCCCTACCACAGGGCCATCCTTGGGACTAGAGCTGGCTGGAAGTTGTTTTTGTTTTGTGGGAAATGTTGACTTTGTTTTTAACAAAAACACAGAAGAACAAATCTGGCGTTTTCCTTTTCTGGGCAAAAAGTTCGGGTGTTGAGTTCTTGGTTTTTCCATCTAAACGTGACAGTTTGCGAGCACCTTCCCCGGAAATATTTGTTCAGTCAAAAACTCTGTTTTCTGTTTTGAAAAAAAACTCAGCTATATTTTTAAACACTCGCCCTCCCCCCAGTTCACTTCCTACTGGGGTACTCGGACCTCCAGGGCAGATGCGCCGAGAAATGGGGGGGACCCTTGTTTCAGCTCCCTTGTTCATTGGAGCTCCAATGAGCTGAGCCTGTGTGCGCTTACATGGGCTAGGTGGCGGGGGGTGGTACAGGCCAATAATTAGGGTCCCTCTGGAGGAAGAGGAAGCAGGGGAGGCATTGTGAAGCAGAGGGGTGTGTCTGAATCACAATGCCTGCCAAGGCTGTTTGAGGAGTAGTGTGTTCTACCCAATGGCCTGTGCCCCCCATCTGAGCCGAAATTCAAAATCAAGCCCTACGAGTCTGACCGCTTGTGTGATCCTTTGCAAAATGGCCCTAACGTCTCTGATTGTCTCCATTATACGTAAATATTTGCCCTAAAGCTTAGGTGACTGCTTTTCAGCCTTTTGACGGCTTATGAAAAGTCACCAGTTCTTCGGAACAATCCCATTGCTGAACTGTCAGAACATTAGGACTGTGATTGGCACTCTGAAGCTGTGTCTTCTCTTCTCCACGCCTGTTCTGCTAGATGGAGCTGTTAGAAATCACTGGAGGGAAAGCTTAAGTTGCACTAAGAACCAATAGGTTTCAGAGTAGCAGCCATGATAGTCTGTATCCGCAAAAAGAAAAGGAATCTCTAAGGTGCCACAAGTACTCCTTTTCTTTTTTCAAGAACAAATAGGCTCTGAGAATCCAGCTGGAACCCTTTCTGAGTCAACCCACTATCTCTGCCTAGCAAAAGAGCTGGGGAGGAGCCAAGAGGCTCAGGTGGTGTGAATCAGCATATTTATATTGACAGGTTTCAGAGTAACAGCCGTGTTAGTCTGTATTCGCAAAAAGAAAAGAAAACAAAAAAAAAAAGTGGCGTTCTGTTGTTTTCTTTGTTGGGCCTGTCCTGTGGTGGGTGACTTCTGGGAGCTCTTCTGGCTCTGTCGATCTGTTTCTTCACTTCCGCAGTTTCCACAGTATGCATCCGATGAAGTGAGCTGTAGCTCACGAAAGCTCATGCTCAAATAAATTGGTTAGTCTCTAAGGTGCCACAAGTCCTCCTTTTCTTTTTGCATATTTATATTGATGCTGATGTAATGACACCCACACCCGCTGAAGATCTTGCCCTGGGTTTGTAAAACTCACTCAGACTGTTCCGAATGCTCCAGGGCCTTTTCCACACACAGAGCTCAAGATCATTATCTTATCTGACGTGTTCACCTGGAGATTTCCTTCCCCGACCCCCACCTCCCCGTTTGCAGTATTTCCAGGAGAATAATTTACTATATCATGCTGTTTCCTTTATCCTCACTTAGTGTAGCTGGGAATCCACAAATTCCTATTCCACTGTTTTGAATGTAACATACTAAACCTTAATCAGGATTTGGGGAGCAGTAATTCTTCCTGTCGTATCTCTCTCTTTTATTCTGTGTAGCTTTCTTTTAAGAAAAGATCATTAATCCATGTTTCTGAGCCTTCCCATCAGTCTGTAATTGAATATAAAAAAGAAGACTTGATTTTCCATCATGTAAGAGAGAATACGACTCTCCTGAATGCCCGTGGATTTCTAACCATTAATATCTAGATTTTTCTTTTTTAAAAAAGTTCATCTGGTTGTTATCTAAATTAATTGTGAACTTTAATATACTGAACAGCTCAGTTATCTTTACTGTAGAAGAGACACTAACAGCTTAACAGACCCATTTTGCGTTAAAAACAAAACCACTTCTAATAGATGTATAACCTTGGTGTGTTGGGATCACCCATTACAGATGCTCGATTAACTAGGGAACTTAAAACCACGGTATTACACTGTAGGGCTTTCAGCTCTCAAGTCTCTGTTACCTCTCTGTATTAAAATTCTGGAGAGGGTGTACTGTGGCTTGTTAGCTGCAGCAGACTGGAAGACAGGACTCTTGGTTTCTATTGCCAGTTCTGTCAGTGACCTAGGACAAATGATTAACCGATTTCTGGGTCAGTGCATCCTTCTTTTTTGTAATACTTCGCTCCCTGTTAGTGTGGGGTTCTGGGACTTAATGAGTCTGTTCCTCCACTCCATCCATTTTACACTGGTGTAATTCCATTGGACGGGGCCAGTGTTCGCTGTGCTATGCCAGTGTTAACTTAGCATAGAAGTGCTACGTCTTGGTTAACTACAGCTTTGTGAGTCTTTTTTTTTTTTTAACCACACTTCAGCACATCCCAACTCAAATTGTAATGTAAACTTAATTCTTGGAGTCCTCTGTAGAACCATTTGGGAATTTTTTGACAAACCATATTTTTTCATTAGAAAACACGTTTGTTGAAACCGAAACTTTTTGCGGAAAAAGGTTGCTTGCAGCAAAACTTTCATTAGAAGGTTTCTCAGGGCCAGAATAGAATTTCTAGTCAAAAACACCATGAGAGAGCGTAAAAAGCTAAGTTTGGTAAGCCACATATCCCCGGTGAATGCAACATTTGGGTTCTGGGTCCTGTTCCAAATCAAACAGAGCAGATCTCCCCTATCTCAAGTGAGTGTCCGAACCACTGGGTGCTAGAGTCAAGAGGGTGCTTGCTCTGGCCCAATGAACATTTAATTATTTATGCAAGTGGAACATCTCCAGCAAGAGAGATTGTGAGAGCCCCGGCCCAAAATAGCCAGCTGTCTGGTGGTTGGGGCCGTGAGCTGGGGTGTGGAAGACCCAGGTTCAGAGCTCTGCTGCAAATCAGGCAGAAGAGGGATTTGAACCGGAGTGTCTCACATTGCAAGGGATTGCCCAAAGCACCTGGCTGTTAGCTATTCTGGGGTGGGGTTCTGTCTCTCATTTGTCATCAAATATTTTGAAGGGTCTCGGTCTCATCCCCGTGCAAAGGGGGAAAGTTTTGAAGTCTTGAACATTTTCACGGGATGGGAAAAACATTTCCTGTCAAGCTCTAGTCCTGAGTCTCTAACACACAGCTCAGCCTTCTCTTGAGCTGCAAAAAATCATATTGTTTTTATCCTGCTCCCCACTGAAAGAAATCAGAGGGGGAAGTTCAGAAAACCCACTATCCTCCCACCCCTCCTTCCCCAAATAGTGTCCTGGCATCGCAAAAGTTTCCAACTCCATGAGGCTCGCCAGACAATGCAGTGACAGTTTGAAGCCAAGTGGTAGCCACTCTTAAGTTTCTCCTTTTGCCCCAATTCTCCTCCCCTTAGTGAGGTCCCGCTTTCTGGCATTTCAGTGATTCTGCTTCTTTCCCATTAGCTCTGCATTTTGCTTTCCCTTTTCTCCTCCTTGCTGCAGTAGAAGAAGAAGAAGAAAGATTACTCTGTTGCCTCTGCATCCAGGGTGTCCATTTTAAGCCTGCTATTTGGAGTCTTGACAGCAGCGTGTGCGATGGGAATTGCTCCGAACCCCTTCCAGCCTGAAATGTTCTTAACTTCTACAAGCGGTGGTTCGAAAAGCACTGCATCTAAAATTTGTTGGATTCCCTTGTATCAGGGAGCAGAGCAAAAGCCCAGGTTTGCTGTATATCCATTTAACAGCTCCTATCCATGCCTCCGCTGCTAGATTCACAGTCCTGTCTGCTGTATATTTCTCAGCCTGACACGCATTTTCTCCTTTCTCTTGCCATTGTTGCATTGGCAGGTTCATCTTTTTTTTAAAATGGAATAGATGTGTCTGTCGCCGTGTCTGCTACCACATCCCCTCGCAATTCTTCCGTGCTGACAGCGATGCTGTCTCAATGCCCCTGCTCAGTTCCTTAACTCACTCCAGTCTCCTATGCTTTCCCAGGCTAGGCATTGGCCATAGAGGCAACCTACCGAGGGCACCAGTTTATAAAGGGCATCTCCAGCCCAGCTGTGAGTCAGCAGTTGGGAGTCTTAGGGTACATCTGTGCAATCGCAGGGTGTCCTTGCAGTTTGTGTAGACGTAACTGAACTAGCTTTAGTCTCGCTAACTTAGGTACCAATGGCAATAGGCACGGGCTGTACTAGCCTTCACTGAAACCCACGGTTTCACTACTACAATACCAGAGCTGGCGAGATTAAATCTAGCTCAGGAATGTCTACACTTGCTGCAGTCACATCTACAAATGCAATGTAGACCGACACCCGAATCCCAGCTAGCGGTTGCCTTGTGACCTCGAGTAAATCTCGCCATCTCGCTGTACCTCAGTCTGTACATCTGTAAAATGGGGATCAACAGCCTGAGCTGCCCTCGGTGGGAGGGGTGGGGGCGTTTTGTAGAAACCCTGGGAGATCCTTGGAGAAAAGGCACTTTAGGAGTGCTTAGCAGCACTGTTAGCCTTTGCGAGGGACGGCCCAATAGGGGGCTTGGGAGTACATTAAAGGGCATGTGCTGAAAATGTTATGGGAAGCAGCAAGCTTAGGGTCGTGAAGGGAATTCAACAGCTGCAACCACCCATCCTCCTGTTTGTGGTACTGCAGAAGGAATCCTGGATAAACTGCAGATTTCCTTTCCAAATGCCAGCGTCATAAGGAGGCCAGATAAGCTGTTCCCTCTGAACCCCAAGTGCAGCTGAGCACTCCCGGAACAGAGAAGGAACAATGGAGAAGGGGAGAGAGCAGGGGCCAGAAAGGAGGCTGACGCCCCGTCAGGAGGTGGCTGAGTATTCTCTTTCCCGTCCTGTGGGAAGCATTGTGGTCTAGAAGTCAGAGGGGAGCGCTGGGAGGCAGGGTTCCCAGATTCCATTCCTGGCTGGGCTACAGGAGCGGTAAAATGCAGGACAGAAGGGAACTAGGTCTGCTGGATTCTGAGCCCAGCTCTGCCACAGACTTACTGTGTGAGCTAGGGCAATTTGTTAGCTAATTATTGCATTATCTAGAAGTTACCTCCTGGGGGTTGCAAACCTTCACAGCAACTCGGATTCGTAAAGCCCTTTGAGATCCCCAAATGAAGAGCCCGGCTCTGCTCTGAGGTATGTGTACCCATTTCCCATCAGCTGTGCCTGCATGCCAAAGCCCTCTTACACTAGACAAGCTCATATCCCTTTCCTCAGGTTAGGACTCATGCAGTGGGTGACACAACCGCTGCTCTGTTTATCCTGTGTATAAAATGGCTGAGCCCAGCAACATGACAGGGGAACAGCTGCAATATCGGAGAGTGTGCAGGCTAGTGAGGAAAACAAGGACTAGCAGGTTTGATCAATCATGTGTTACGTGGCTGTGTATCTTTCTGCTCTGAAAAAAATAGAAGAGCCAGGATTAAAACCCTGGGCAGGTTTGCTCTGGCCTATCTCCTCCCAGCCCGTAAGTAGCATATATATGTGGATACAATTACCCAAACAGTCTAACTATCCCCTGGCCCCCGATAACACATTAGCGGCTACCACAGGAACTCCCGGGTCTGCTCTGAACACCAGCGATAAAATGGTTCCTTGGAAGGGCTGCAGACAGATTTGTACTCCTGTTATTTTATTCATGACTTTTCTTTCCCCTTTCTCTGAGTTGTCTTCCGAGTTTCAGATGGATTAACCAGATTGCAAAGTCCAAAGCCTTCAGATGCCTGCCAGAACCTTCTGTTCCACTGAAGCTAATTCCTTAAAGGAATGATGTATGTTTAGCAAATGTTCCAGGCAGGCTTTTAAGATGGAGCAGAGCTGGAGGGCTTGCTTGGATGCTGTAGTGAAGAAATGGAAACAGCACTGCACATCCAGGTTACGTGGATCTCAGCCTCGTGGAACAGCAGCCTGAGCCATTGCATTATCCATCAATAGATTGTCCTCTGCTAAGCAGGGGTTACATGTCGAGCAGGAATAGGAAGTCACAGCTCCCAGCGGAGTCTGGTGGTGATAGCTTTGGCGACCAGAGCATGGAGCAGAGTCAAAATGTACCATGTGAAGGAAATGAATAGCAATCTGAGCTCCGTTACATGCAGTCCCCCCCCTCCCCCCGCAAGGCATTTGGCAGGCCAGTTATTAGGTAATACCCAAATCTAATGAAAAAGGTTAATATTAAATATCGTGAGGAAAATACCAGCCTCTGCTCCTAAAGCCCTTGGGAATTTTTATTTTAATTATAGTTTTTCATTTGAGTTAAGAGAGTGAGCTAAGTTGCGCGAAAGAACGCATGGCTTCCCCTGTCACAGGGGAATGTAAACAGCTGGCACTTGTGGAATGTGCCATAGTCCTGCAGAGGTTGTAAAGGGGCTGCTCATGTGCCCAAAGAAAGGACAAGGAGTCAGGGGAACTGGGTTCCATTACCACTTCTGCAACTGACTCACTGTGCAAATCCCAGCACCTTGCCGTGTGTCTCAGTTTCCCCATCTTCAAAAATGGGGATAATGGTTCTGACCTACCTCACGCAGGACTTTGTTTGGGCCTTAATTAGCATTTGGCATGTGCTTTGAGACCCTCCCATTCCTTATGGGAAAGGCCCATCAAATTTAGTGGGGCAGACACCAACATGCTTCTATAATACCTACCCATGCTACAGCACCTCAAGGTCAGAAAGTGCTTCTTGATATTCAATAATCTGGGGAGGTAGGCAACTGCAAGTATTATTATCCCTTCTTTACAGCTGGAAAGACTGAGGCAAGCAGATAAAGTGACTCATCCAAGATCAGAGCCAAGATTGGAATTGAGGCGAACTCTTTCTAGCCCAGTGCTCAAACATCTTGACCATGCTGTCTCCTTCTATAGACATTACTCTGAAATACACATAGGGTTTAATATATCTAGAGGGGTTTATTTTGGACCATCCTATATAATTGTATGGCAGGGATATAATTCTCCACAATTATATATAAAAATTCTGTAGGACTTCCACTAAGAGATGGAGGCTCAGGAGAAGTGACAAATACTATCCACCGATAATTATTTTTTACCTTTATGGCAAAGAAGCCTTGGGCATCAGAGCATGAAGTCTTCACCCCACTTCTCTTCTCACCTCTCGACATAAGTGTTTGGGTTCTTCTTTATCCATCTCCAAGGTTGCCATGACCCCAACATGCTCCCATGTCATAGATTATCTGAGGTACAATTTCTGGCAATCCTTTGATCTTTGACTGTTCTGGTAAACCATTCAGCACTGCCTCCATTTTGCAGAATCCCCTCCCCTCCCACCCCAACCTTCAAAAACCTTTCAGTATATTTATCACAAGTTCCCACACTCCTGCCACCAGCCTGCAACCTGGTACATGAATAGGAGCCGTTCTTGCTTTGTATTCACTGATGCCCTGTAACTGCTTGAACAGCTCCGCAGGCCGCACCAGGGACAGCTAGCATGCAGGGCAGATGTTAAAAACAACAGGGCGTCTCCTGACATGCTCTAGTCTAACTGAGCAGAATTTGGCCCCGTGAGTACAACATGAGCTGTTACAAAATAAATAGGCTCTGTATCATATTACTGCGTGTTCTGCAGTCGTTCCCCTGTCTAGAATATAAATTGCAGTGAGTTCTTTATGCTGCACTGTGATAAGGGCCTGATCCAAACGCCGCAGAAGTCAATGGGGCTCCTTCCGTTCGCTTCTCATTGGCACTCATGGACTATCCTGGAATCCTTGAGAGAGCTGGCAAGACAACTGTAGCATCAAGGTTTGGGCTTGGCTACCCCAGCCTGAGATTCCTCTTTTTATCACCATCCTTGACAGTAGATGATAGCACTCTCTCTCTCTTCCCACTTTGCCCTCTCTTTCAAAAGATATGAAGCATGGGATTTCTCTCTTCTTCACTTCCCGAGTACTAGAATTTGGTTTAATCTCTCCATCCCATTCAGTGAGGCTATGACAAGCACACTGGTCCCACTTACACCTTGCTTCCACCATGTGGGCCATCATATTTCCTACTGTGTATATAACCTCAGCCCTAGAACTGCTTGAAGCTCAGCAGTTTATGATAGCTTAGCAAGGGGTTCTGTGTACGTTTGTCTTTTTCTTTGTATGTAGATTCATCTCTCCTCCAAGTGCAGCTTGGGAATTCTGGTTTGAAAGTCCCCCAAACCATACAGTAATACTCAGTCTAGAGGCCTGAGTTTTACAGGCCTTTGTGTTGAAACCAGGATCTCTTTAAAAACAAAAAAGGTGCTCCAGGATCCTGTAGGAATACAGTACCAAACTGCTGGAGTTTGACAGTCACCAATTAGTTGTTTTTACAAGCCCAAAATCACAGACTTTACATCATTTCCACGCAAAGCCAGAAACTGACCCAAGTCAGACTCTCACGCTTCACAAACCTTTCAATGAATCAGGTCCAGATGCGTAACAAACCCCCTAACCCAGGTGAGCTTTGCGTGGATCTCAGGTTTGTTGCAAGTACTTTGCAAGGTTTAGCCATTCCCCCTATTTTAGTATTTTACACTCCTGTCGTACTGAGGCAGAACGTACACAGTGGACTTACCATTATTCCCTGGTGAGACCAAAAAGCACCAGATATGTCAGTCGTGGCTTCTGGCTCCATCCCAATGGGAAATCATCTTTTCTCTCTTCCCCAGAGGTCTGTCTGCTTAGGGACCTGATCATAAGAGCTCCATAAAATCCAAAGATAGACAAATGCTTGCCTGACAAAGGGTAGGTTTTTCATTCCTTTACACAGGGCTGATAGATGATGCATAAGCTGCTCAGCAAGAAAGTAACTTGTATTTAGAATGTAATTGGCTTTAAATTCCAAAGGTCCATTGCTAATGATATTCAGTGCCGTTTAATTAAAGGGCCACTGTCAAGTATTTCCTTTATAGTTTCTCGGTCGTGTACGCGCTCAGTTGTAATATCTTTTTTTGCAAGCTTGAAGGTAATAATTAAAGTAATTCTCTGCTGATTTTGGCCTTTTCTATTTGGCAAACTTTGATCCATTATTATTTTTAATGGAGCTGAAATTAACATGGCTGCTTTTGTTCAACGACCATTTCAGTTCAATATAGCCTCTTATTGCACCAAATTCTTTCTTTTTTTCATTCCAGCGGCATCACTTGTGAGTGACATTGATGGGACTTTAGGAAGGGTGTTGTGATGGCTGCGGTGGGAACTCTCTGCATCATGGTTTTGCTGGCCTTTTGGTACAGCTGGGGCAAAATGGAACTCTGAACCTCCCTTTCAGAATTTTCTGATTTGAATTCCTCAATATGAAAACACCCTATGGTTTTCTTCCAAGTCAGATCCAAACCCAGAAAGGGCCTATTATCCACTTCGGGTGTAGGTGACAATGAAATGTCACAAGAATACCTGTTGTTATGATATTTCAGCTCACAGGGGCTGAAATCTCATGAGAACAAATTGGAAGATTTGAGGGCCTCAGACCTTAACTCCTACCCCTATCCAAGACTTAAACCAGATCCAAATAGCATGTCCTAGGTTCATGGGAGGTGCACTGTTCCAGCTAAAAACATTGCAGCCTGGAGGTACAGCATGAACAACAGAAATGCAAGCTTCCTCCATGCTATTGCCTGCCCAGATGCCTTATCCCTTGGAATTACCTATGGAGGTGAACGTAGCCATGATGCATTCATTTCTTAGTCTTTCCCTGAACCTGCCACCTGTAATAATTGTGCATTTTGTAACAAGACTCTACTAAGCAATGGGCGAAGACCAACCAAAATCCTTGCACCCAGCCTACAGGAGAATGATATAATGAGAACAATCCTTTAGTTTGCTACAAAACTCGGTGGGACTCAGTTTAGTGACCGAGTGAAAAGATCTGCATCCTGCTATCAATCCTCAAAGTCATCCAGTCTCCCTTGGAGTTGTAGATTGTAAATAATGCTGTTTAAATTTAAAGTATAAGGCAATAACCATTTTAAAGAGAAGTAGTCACGCTGGGTCAGATTTTAAACAAAGAGACTGTTTCCACATGACAGCCTTTGCCAATAATTGCTTGTAATTGCTTTCCCATCATTGCTTCATCTGCCCCCTCTGTCTCAGAAGAACTGCAGAGATGTTGTCCTCTGCCCACTCAGCTTGGCTTTGTCCCTGCTTCACGCTGAGCAAGAGCATGTTTGCAATAAGGTTTCTTGCAGACACTGTAAATCACTCAATTGCATCTGGAGGGATAAAGGGTTCTCGCCCCTTGTCTCTTGGATCAAATTATTTGGCAGCCGGTTATTGCTGCAAAAATAAATTCACACAAGGTTAAAGTCAAGGTGCTGCCCAGCCCTGAGCGGCTGGAGCCTCCAGCTTGCCAAGCTAAGATCATGTTCCTTTTCCCCAGGAGGTGAATTAATGCCCTCCATTGGAGGGCTTGAGGGGAGATCTGTGGAGGGCTTGGTGGAATGGGGTGTGCATATGGTAGACTTAAGAGTCATGCACAGAGGGTGGTATGTGTTGGGGGAGGTTCAGAGATATGCTTGCATTGAGGGCAGGTTTTCACATGAGTTTACTATAAGTGCACCTGCAAAAATGTACATGCATGCACAAAACGCTGTGTTTGGCCAGGCAAATTTGCATATGCGTACACAAATGAAGGGTCAGTGTGTGCCTACAAAGAGGCATGTTTGACCTACAGTTACCCCACATGTGGCAGAGGCTGGGTTTTGTTGGTGCTCAAACGCCTGTTAACCCCTTGCACGACCTTTGGAAAATTCAGTTCTGGGCACTGACCTGGAATTCGGCAGTTTGGATTGAATCCAGAGCCAGCCCGAACTATCTGCATTGGTCCTTAGTGTTACAAATTAAGCTTGACAGGCATAGGCTCACAGCAACGTGGTCCAGGGCAGTTTGTGATGTCACATCCTGTCACAGATACCCAAGAAGAAAGGGTGTTCATAGATTCATAGATTCCAAGGCCAGAAGGGACCAGTGTGATCATTTAATCTGACCACCTGTATAACACAGGCCAGAGAACTTCCTGAAATAACCCCTAGAGCAGATCCTTTAGAAAAAACATCCAATTTTGATTTTAAAATTGTCAATGGTGGAGAATCCACCACAACCCTTGGTGACTCACCATTGGTTAATTATTCTCACTGTTAAAAATGTACACCTTATTTCCAGTCTGAATTTGTCTAGCTCCAGCTTCCAGTCATTGGATCATGTTACACCTGTCTCTGCTAGACTGAAGAACCCATTATTGAATATTTGTACCCCATGTAAGTACTTACAGACTGTGATCAAGTCACCCTTTCATCTTCTCTTTGTTGAGCTAAATAGATTGCGCTCCTAAATCTATCACTGTCAGGCATGTTTTCTAATCCCTTAATCAGTCTCTTGGCTCTTCTCTGAACCCTCTTTCATTTATCAGCATCCTTCTCGATCTGTGTGCACCAGGGCTAGACACAGGATTCCAGCAGCAGTCACACCAGTGCCAAATAGAGAGGTAAAATAACCTCTCTATTGCTACTCGAGATTCCCCTATTTTATGCATCCCAGGATCGCACTAGTCCTTTTGGCCAGAGCATTGCACTGGGAGCCCATGTTCAGCTGATTATCCACCAAGACCCCAAGTCATTTTCAGAGTCACAGTTTCCTGGGATAGAATCCCCCATTGTGTAAGTATGACCTACATTCTTTGTTCCTAGAAGTATATTTACATTTGGCCATATTAAAACACACATTGTTTGCTTGCACCCAGTTTACCAGGTGATTCAGATTTCTCTGAATCAATTATCTGTCCTCTTAATTATTTACCACACCCCAGTTTCTGTGTCATCTGTGAAGTTTATCAGTGATGATTTTATATTTTTTTCCAGGCCATTAATAAAAATGTTAAATAGTGTTGGGCTATGAACTGATCCCTGCAGGGCCATGCTAGAAACATACCCATTTGATGATGATTCCCTGTTGACAGTTACATGTTGGGTCCTATCAGTTAGCCAGCTTTTAATCCACTGAACGTGTGCCATGTTAATTTTACAGCTTTCTAGGTTTTGAATCAAAATGTCATGTGACACGAAGTCAAACACTTTACAGAAGTACAAGTACATTACACCAACATATTACATCAACACCATGAACAAAATTTATAATCCTTTAAAAAAATCACAGAATATATTTTCCATAGACCCATGTTGATTGACATTAATTACATTACCCTCCTTTAATTCTTTATTAATCGAGACCCATATCAGCCGCTCCATTAGCCTGCCCAGGATCAATGTCAGACTGACAGGCCTTATAATTACCCGGGTTATCCTTTTACTCTTTTTAAATATGAGCACAAGATTAGCTTTCTTCTAGTCTTCTGGAATTTCCCCAGTGTTCCAAGACTTATTGAAAATCAACATTAATGATCCTATAAATGGGACCTACATTCCTGGTTCCTAGAAGTATGACCTTGCATTTGGCTGTATTTTGAACACACACATACACACAGAAACACTTCTTTTAGGTGACATTTCCTCATTTACATTTATTCTGAGATATTTCAGTTAACCAGTTTTTAATCCATTTAATATGCACTGCATGATTTTGAATATATATATGGTGTTTTAATCATAGAATCATAGAATATCAGGGTTGGAAGGGACCTCAGGAGGTCATCTAGTCCAACCCCCTGCTCAAAGCAGGACCAATCCCCAATTTTTGCCCCAGATCCCTAAATGGCCCCCTCAAGGATTGAACTCACAACCCTGGGTTTAGCAGGCCAATGCTCAAACCACTGAGCTATCCCTCCCCCCAAATCATCATGGTGTTTGGGGGCATCTAGTAAAGTTTTCTTAGACAAATTTCTAGTTATTCACACAGTTTTAACTTTTTTCCTCCCAATCAGTTTTGCTCACAATTGTTTTCAGCTTTGGGAAACTGGCCCTTTTAAAGCACCAAATGTATTTTATTAGTTACATGCGTACACTAAATTCCTAACTTGGTTACCTGAGTTCTCTCTGCATCCTGCACCAGGTTTGTTCACAGCTCCAGGCTCAAAGCCAAAGCTTGTAGTTCCATGAAGTAGGCAGTGTTTGATCTTTGAACTAAAAGCTTCTTGGCACTAATGAGGAAAAGCAAGTGATAAGAAAGAACTCGTATTGTCCAGCTGTCTCCTGTCACAGGCTGCTTGACTGGTGAAGCAACATACAGGCTAAGGAGGTCATCTGCCTGAGTTAAAGATCCATCTCCCATTAATCTAGCACCTGGAAACCCATTTGTTTCAGATGTTCTAGACTAATATATTAAGTTAAGATTGTTTGGCCAAGAGCTATCCTGTTTTCTGGGACAATCCCCCACCCCCGAGCAGGCACAAGGGCATGGCATTACAACTTACAGTTGGCCAAACCTGGTGGCAAGAACCTGAACTGTGTTCCTGTGAGCTGGCCAGCCCTCTAACATGGACATTCATTTCTTTGATTAGGCTGAGTTTCTCTTTCCCAGTGCATCAGTTTCTCGGCATTTAAACAGTGCTTCCATATGCTAATCATGCAACAGATCTACTAATGAACGTCGCAGTTATTTAATGTTTGAATCAAGTAATTATTTTCTTGATGTAGCAAATTGAAGTATTGAGGGGGGAAATACCTACCTACCCCTTTCCCAACTACAGCATAATTCAGCAGGTGTGTAGCCAATGATTTAATACTTACAAGATGAGGAGTGACACATTTTATTCACATTAAGCAAGGACATTTGTCTTTCTTGCTCAGAGTACGAGGAACTCCAGTGATCCACTGAAGTGGCAGGGAAACCAGCTGTGACGTGTCACCCCCTGCTTTTCCGGAAGCTTTTATTAGCATTAAAGGGCAGGGGTTCACTTCGGAGACAGTGTCTCCTTGTGTGTTGGCACATAGTGGGAGACCCCGTTCCCAAGCTCTCTCATCTGCCTTTGTCACTGTTACTCCCATCCTGCAGCCATGGTGAAAAATGACAGTGTGTGGGCTTTGCTCATGCAGAGAAGGCATCCTCTGGTCTGGAGATCTGATTGTTGCATCATTCATGATCCAAATTCCCATGGTCAAAACAGAAAGAGCTGCCGAAAGAGCTGTTTGCTCTGGCTACAAATGCAGCAGACGAGCAAAATGTCACAATTCTCAGACTTAAATGGGGGGGTGCCGGAGGGTGAATCACTAGGCATAGAAACCTAACAGCCACAGGACTCCCCTGTTCTGAGAAGACACATTTGTGGTAAATTCAGATTTTCTGTTACTGTAGAATATTCTTTATTAAGGGATCCCAGGAGGTAGTCTCTCTTGTGGAACTTTCTCTACTGCTAAGAGATCTAAAAAAAGCTAAAATTTGAGATTCACCTTGTCAGATATTCTGACACACTGACGATGAACAGAATTGTCTAAGGAACAGGCATGTTTAGCGCAGGGGTGAAAGTAACTTAAAGGGGGCGTGACCTCGACCGGAAGAGGTGTGGCCTCAACTGGAAGAGGCGGGGCCTTTAAATACCTGAGCCCTTTAAATCAAGATTTAAAGGCCCCACGGCTCCGACTGCGGCTGAGAGCCCCGGGGCCTTTAAATCACCCCCAGAGCTACCAGCTGCAGAGGTGGCTGGGAGCCCCGAGGCTCAGGGGCAATTTAAAGGGCCCCGTACTCCAGCTGCCACTACTGCAAAGGAGCTCCGGGCCCTTTAAATCACCGTTGGAGCCCTGCTGCCGCTACCCCAGGGGCTCCAGCAGTGGGGCTCGGGGGGTGCTTTAAAGGGCCTGGGGCTGCCCTTGGGGAAGCCAGTCCGGCATGGTGTACTGGCTCTTGCCGGTACGCTGTACCGGACTGGACCGGTTTCCTTTCACCTCTGGTTTAGTGTCAACTCAGTGTATGTTCGAATTACCTTTGTTTGCCTTTATGTTAGCTCTCCCTGGAGATCAGTAGTGTACGTCATGACGAGGAATGGGTGAATGGACTGTAATAAATAATCTGCTACATAACATCTTATATGAACAGATCAGTCTCATGAAAGTTGTATCTTGTTGCATATATTCACCAGGTAATTTCTGCAATTTATTCTTGGTCTGTAGCTTGTTTGTGAGCAGTTGGCTGTGAGTATTCGATATTCAAAATTCAAACCATTTGGATAGGAAGCATAGGTCACATCACTGTCTTGTTCTGACTGGACAGCTAGGTCACATGGTATTGTTCTGTTCCCTGCTGGGGTGGATGTCACTTTTAGAAACCATGTTTCTGGCATGAACACTCCTGACTCCACAGCTGCAATTTGCTTTCTTGGCATATTCTCCACAATTTCAATAAAATTTCAAATGGCCAACTCATTCACTGGAATATTTGCAGAGGGCATACACAAAAGCGAAGTTAATGGGGTCAAAGGGAATGCACTGACAACATGCCAATGACGAAGTCTGATGTTTTTGCATCTACCAGCTCTAGTCACAACACGTAGGTAACAATCTGAGATTTTAGAGAAAATCTAGGTAAATTCACTGTCAGACAGTGGTAGAACTGATTTTTAAAAATGTGGGCAACAGGGCAGGAATTCACTTTGCTTTTCAATTCTTCTCATTTGTTTTGCAAAAATTCAAAATTTGATCAGCAATTGAAACACTTTCACCAGCGCAGCATACCACACTGCATCAAACCGCCTGGCAAGAGCTGGCTTGGCCGACGCAGGAACCGGTGCAGCGACATGGGCCAGCACTCTGCAAAGTGACACAAATGTGACCCAATCAGTTCCCTCCCCACTCACTTCACAGACCTGTCATGGGCAGCTATCCATATCACGTACCCTTCTAGCTGTTCCATCCCTGTGAATGCCTTATCCTCATTAGGGTAGATCAGATCCCATTTTGGCCTTGTGTTGTCCGTGGATCGAGAAGCGAGAAGGCAGGGGTTAAACACAGCAGGGGATGCTGTCTTTCATTTGCTAAAAGAAAAGGGAGAGTTCTTTGGTCCCTGGCTTAGGGAGGCATCTCTTCTCCACAGTTTCTCTTCTGCCTTGACTGGGATGGCACGGGGGTGGTGACAGAAAGTATCGCTGTATGTGAGGTATCATTTAAAAACTCATCACTTGGTGATCAATAATATCATGTCAAAATGCACGGAGCAGCATTACATGTGACGTTATAAACGTAAACTGAGATCATGACTAAATTTTTTCCAGAGAAATCTGGGGAGGGGTCAGTTCCTCAGACAAAGGGCAGGCTGATGGGTTATTACCTCTAAGTGGCCATTTTGTGGCAGGAAAGGGGGCGGGGCCAAAATCAACATCTTAGCAAAGAAACAGCATGGAGTTCCTGTCCACACAGACTGCTTGTTGCCATGCTCCCAGCTCCCTCTCAGAGGGAGGACGGGAGTATAAAAAGAAGGGACAGACACCCTAAAGCACCCCTCACTCCCTCTCTCTCGGCCCATCGGTTTACTGCACCTGAAGCAACAAAAGAAGCAGCCACTGGACTCGTCGAGGGGTCCTGACCTAAGAAGTTTGGTCAGTAAGACTGCTGAAAGCATGCGGTGAGAAAACTTTACTTTGAATTTACCATAGTTTGTTGAGTTAGGCACCAGTAAGCATTTTAGCTCTCCTTTGCTTGTAACCATTTCTTACCCTTAAGCCTCATTACTTGTTCTCACTTAAAATCTACCTCTTTGTAGTGAATCAGCTTGTTTTATTGTTTTATCTAATCTAGTGTGTTTAAACTGAAGTGTCTGGGAAACTCCGTTTGGGGTGGCAAGTTGTGTGCATATTATTCTTTTAAAGAAATAATGGACATCATATAACTTGGATTGTCCAAAAGAGGGCCAGGCAATACAGGACATGCATTTCAGGGGGGAAAATCTCAGACTGGAAGTATGTTGCGGTTACTCTGCAGTATAACCCAGACTGGTGAGAGCCATAGTATAACCCAAGTGTGGCTGGCAGGCTGCAATTGCATGCACATACACACACACACTCAGGGAATGGCTTGCATGCTGGAAGGCTGTTTGTGAGCGGTCCTCATAGGAGCTACTGTAGGGCACCTATGATTGAAGGGGTGACACAAGTGCTTGTTCATCTGGATCGTACACCCAGACCCCCATTACTGTTTGTCTGCCTTGACCACAACCAGGAGAGTAAGGCCAGAGCTCATCTTTCCAAGGGAGGATAGTTAGGAAATTCTACCTCCGCCATGGCCCATGTGGTGTGTCAAAGTCAGGTGGACCCAAGATGGCAGATTATGCTGGGGCTAGTGTTTTGTATTTTTGTGCATGGTAAGGGGGCCTTGCAGAGCTAAAGAGGTAGAAGGCCACCACGAGTTCACATCTGGCCTTTTCTATTTTTAAAGGGGCCAAATTATATTGTAGCGTGATGACATGGTTGCTCCGCGCAGCCCTGCTTTCCCTCGAATACTGGCACAAGCTCGGTTAAACAGCAGCACATCATCTGTTTAGAAGAAGACACCTCCCCTCCTGCAGCAGCTGACCAAAACCAGTGTCGCTTTCTGCCCAAAGCATACGTGGGGTTTTCTACATGGAGAGTTAGTGTGTGGCAAGCTGGGGTGTAAATGTAGAGCACACTAGTGTGCGGCGCACCACTTATCCTTGTGGACTCTGCTACCGCTCACTGAAAGTTCCCTGGTGTGTGTTGACATACTGCCATTTCAAAGCAGAGTAGCTCAAAAGTGCACTAGAGAGCTTCTCGTGTGCAGAAGGAGAGTCCACATGGACAGTTACTGCATGGCATGCAGCCCGGATAACACTCTTACACACCTGAATTTTCTGAGGCATGGGTCCATCCCCACTGGGAGGAGCCATATCCCTACGAGTCTGTGTGTGGGAATGCCCAGACACACATCCACTTACCCAGCCAGCTCAGTAACTCTTTTACTATATATAATATAGTATAATATATAAGGTGGATAGAAAGCTGGCTAGATTGTCGGGCTCAATGGGTAGTGATCAATGTCTGCATGTCTAGTTGGCAGCCGGTATCAAGTGGAGTGCCCCAAGGGTCGGTCCTGGGGCCGGTTTTGTTCAATATCTTCATAAATGATCTGGAGGATGGTGTGGATTGCACTCTCAGCAAGTTTGCTGATGGCACTAAACTGGGAGGAGTGGTAGATACGCTGGAGGGTAGGGATAGGATACAGAGGGACATAGACAAATTGGAGGATTGGGCCAAAAGAAATCTGATGAGTGTGTTCAACAAGGACAAGTGCAGAGTCCTGCACTTAGGACGGAAGAATCCCATGCACCGCTACAGATTAGGGACCAAATGGCTAGGCAGCAGTTCTGCAGAAAAGGACCTAGGGGTTACAGTGGACGAGAAGCTGGATATGAGTCAACAGTGTGCCCTTGTTGCCAAGAAGGCCAGTGGCATTTTGGGATGTATAAGTAGGGGCATTGCCAGCAGATCGAGGGACGTGATCGTTCCACTCTATTCAACACTGGTGAGGCCTCATCTGGAGTACTGTGTCCAGTTTTGGGCCCCACACTACAAGAAGGATGTGGAAAAATTGGAAAAAGTCCAGCGGAGGGCAACAAAAATGATTAGGGGACTGGAGCACATGAGTTATGAGGAGAGGCTGAGGGAACTGGGGATGTTTAGTCTACGGAAGAGAAGAATGAGGGGGGATTTGATAGCTGCTTTCAACTACCTGAAAGGGGGTTCCAAAGAGGATGGCTCTAGACTGTTCTCAGTGGTAGCAGATGACAGAACAAGGAGTAATGGTCTCAAGTTTCAGTGGGGGAGATTTAGGTTGGATATTAGGAAAAACTTTTTCACTAGGAGGGTGGTGAAACACTGGAATGTGTTACCTAGGGAGGTGGTGGAATCTCCTTCCTTAGAAGTTTTTAAGGTCAGGCTTGACAAAGTGCTGGCTGGGATGATTTAATTGGGGATGGGTCCTGCTTTGAGCAGGGGGTTGGACTAGATGACCTCCTGAGGTCCCTTCCAACCCTGATACTCTATGATTCTATGATTCAATACAGTACTATTGATAGTCTAGTAGAAGGAACCAATGACATCTTCCATGACATCAGGTCAGTCTTCTGTGGCAATGTGTGATTAGTCACTACGTGCCAAGTTAAGAGAAAATTGTGGTGGAATATGAACTAGTTTTCCAGTCACTCAATCCGGTGCACAATACAGCTGAATCACTCGCAATTATTTCTTTAAAATGTGCCCTATATATATAGTATATATAACATAATGTAAAAATACAAAATAATGAAGCAGGAAATAGATTCATTGTCAGCTTGCCGGCATGTTTCAAGAGGGGAATGTCAAAGCCACAGTCACAGAATGTGAAGGGGAATAGCAGCTGATTTCCACTGCTCTTTCTAGGAAAGTTACTGATCATAGAGGTAGGCAAAATTTTTCATACAAAACGTGTGTGTGTGTGAAATGTTTTGTGAATTTGTCAGTTTAGCCAAATTCTTTGGAATAAAAATGAGAAAACAAATCTCAAAATCCAAACCATTTCATTTTGATGCAACATTTTTCAGATGCAACATTTCAAAAATTTTTTGGTTCAAAATAGCTTTGTTTCAAAATTGCCTTGAATTTTATTTTATTTTTTAAATCAAACATTTGAAAATGCTCAAAACTGACCCAAAACATTTCACATATCCCCAAATTATTATTTATTATTATTATTATTTGATTTTCTGAAAAATTTGAAAAATAAAATGTTGGTTTGACCCAAAACAGTTTTTTGTTGTTTGTGTTTTTTTGGAATCACCAGTGACCTGGAAAATCCATTATTCACACAACTCTAGCTGGGAGATGGTATATTGTGGAAATCCATGTGAAACCTTCTTGCCCGGCCTTAAAGCAAGGCAATAGGGTCTGAGTCTAGGAGTTGTGGGCACCCAAAACCTCAGCTAAAATCACTGGGAGCAACCAGCGCTTCGCACCTCTGAAAATCAGGCCTACCAAACTTATCTCCAAAGGGCTGTTCCCGGTATGACTGGCTGCAGCATCTTGTGTCTCTGGCTACCACCATGACCTTCCTGTGTTGTTTCAAGACACCAGGGTGTGTTTGTAGTTGGAGTCATTATAATGTTGTCCTTATTCTAGCCTCTTGAGATCGCACACCCGCTTATTCGTAAGAGCAGAAATAATCATTCTAAAACATTTTTTTTCTTTGGTATTTTAAAATCTTGCTTTCTAATGTCCTTATTTCACTTACATATTGTAATTTAATAGGATTTTCTGAATCCCTCTGGGGCTCCTGAGTAAGCTGAGAACATGAGGGGGGTTGTATTTTATGTTAACCTGCTTCTTTGAGGGTGTGGTGGGAAAGGGCTCCTCTCTGAAGTTGACTAGGTTCTCTGCACAATAGTGGGACAGCTGTGATGTTTTAGAGCTTTTGGTGTGTACGTGTTGAGATCAGGTGTGTATGGATGTTGAGATCAGGTCTGTGTGGATAGACCCAGGGACTTGTCCAGATCAGATGTCTGAGACTACAGTATGGGGAGGGTTCAGATTACATCAAGACATCTAATGTCCCTGAATCTCGGGTGTACAGAGTATGGGTAGAGAGGTGAGCTTAGATGGGTATGGAGAGAGTATATTTGTGCAGAGCACTCCGATGTGCCTGAGGACGTCCCATGATTACTGCACATGGAGAAATTGGTGGCCTTCAGAGCATGACTCATCTTCATGGTTGTTCATGGGATTTGTGCTTGGCTAGAGGAGTTGGAGAACCTGACTCTCACTGTGGTTTTTTTTAGTGGAAACCTGAGGCTTGGGTTACCTGGAGCCAATGGGACATGCACAGAGCTTTGCATACCACAGCAAGGCTTCCCGTCTAATTAACTGGTTTGAATTGTCCTGTATCCAGGCTGTGTGGTCTAGAGTTGCTTGAATGCTAATGGATTTAGCCTCTCAGTTCTGTGACAGTATAAATGGTCTTAAATGCCTGCGGTGAGTGGAAGCAATGGGTGATATGAATCCACGGGTTGCTGTAAGAATAGTCAAGGGGGGCCGAACTACTGGTGCTTGCTTGTTAATACTTCTTTGTTCCCACTGATTCACTCAGCTCCTCCAAAAATGAGAGCTAGGGCAGCTGACATATCCATGTTCTTTCCAAACGCTCTCTCTTAGCTGTGTCATGAACATCTCCTGCATGATACAATCCCAGCAGATGCACTAGCCCCGAAGTTGCCAGCTGGTTACTATAGAGGGACTACAGCCGAGGAGCCAGGCTGGATTGGGCAGTATGAGCCCTACGTGCCGATGCAGTACTGAGGGA
Organism: Lepidochelys olivacea; assembly: GCF_965140295.1. Taxonomy (NCBI): domain Eukaryota; kingdom Metazoa; phylum Chordata; order Testudines; family Cheloniidae; genus Lepidochelys; species Lepidochelys olivacea. The sequence continues at coordinate 11,382,298 of NC_140432.1, read as the reverse complement.
CCACACAGAGCCCCGCAATCTGGCCCAGGACAGTAGTGCTGGCAATGGAGAATTGGAACATTGCTATGTTTAGCTTTAGTCAAAGTGCACCCTGGATGCTGTACCAGCTACAGAGGCACTATATTCTAATTAACTTTAAATGCCTCACTCATAAAGCTGTCAGTGCCAGGTTCTAATGTCTGTACTTTTAATGATGCATTTGATTAGAAGGTAATTTTATTCACTTGACACAGCAGGGCCTATTTGGAGAAGGCAGAGGTTTAGGTTGTGTATTTTTTCCACCCTTTTGCTGATTTTTGTTGCTGTTGTACTTACCGATCTAATCCCACAAGGCAGCGTGGTCTGTCTTTCTCCTGAACTTCCTGCACCGGGCGGGCTGAATGTAAGCAAGTGGCTCCATTTTGTTGCCATTTCATAGCTTGAATGAGAAGGCATAAAGGATGGTGGTTTATGTAATGTGTTGTGACCAGGGCAGTTCACTCCCACTGGATGTTATAGAGAGGCACCACAGCTGGCTTCATAAACAACTGCTCAGCAATTTTATATGAGCAAAAACGTTTCTTTGCTGAAAAATGGTGTGGGGGGGAAGGGAGGGTTTCATTGACAGGAAACATTTTCATGGGAAAATGTTTTTGATTTTTTTCCCCACGGGAAATTTCAAGATGAAACAAAATAAATATTTTGTTGAGCTTTGAATGAAAAGTTTTGGTTTGCTTCAATTTTCAAAAATGTTCCACGTTTCAAAAACTGAAAGACAATGAGAATTATAGGTTTCAGAGTAACAGCCGTGTTAGTCTGTATTTGCAAAAAGAAAAGGAGGACTTGTGGCACCTTAGAGACTAACCAATTTATTTGAGCATAAGCTTTCGTGAGCTACAGCTCACTTCATCGGATGCATCCGATGAAGTGAGCTGTAGCTCACGAAAGCTTATGCTCAAATAAATTGGTTAGTCTCTAAGGTGCCACAAGTCCTCCTTTTCTTTTTAAGGGGAAATAGGCTACCTTGCATAATGACTTAGCCACTCCCAGTCTCTATTTAAGCCTAAGTTAATTGTATCCAATTTGCAAATGAATTCCAATTCAGCATCTCTCGCTGGAGTCTGGATTTGAAGTTTTTCTGTTATAATATCGCAACTTTCATGTCTGTAATCGTGTGACCAGAGAGATTGAAGTGTTCTCCGACTGGTTTATGAATGTTATAATTCTTGACATCTGATTTGTGTCCATTTATTCTTTTACGTAGAGACTGTCCAGTTTGACCAATGTACATGGCAGAGGGGCATTGCTGGCACATGATGGCATATATCACATTGGTAGATGTGCAGGTGAACGAGCCTCTGATAGTGTGGCTGATGTGATTAGGTCCTGTGATGGTGTCCCCTGAATAGATATGTGGGCACAGTTGGCAATGGGCTTTGTTGCAAGGATAGGTTCCTGGGTTAGTGGTTCTGTTGTGTGGTATGTGGTTGCTAGTGAGTATTTGCTTCAGGTTGGGGGGCTGTCTGTAGGCAAGGACTGGCCTGTCTCCCAAGATTTGTGAGAGTGTTGTGTCATCCTTCAGGATAGGTTGTAGATCCTTGATGATGCGCTGGAGAGGTTTTAGTTGGGGGCTGAAGGTGACGGCTAGTGGCATTCTGTTATTTTCTTTGTTAGGCCTGTCCTGTAGTAGGTGACTTCTGGGAACTCTTCTGGCTCTATCAATCTGTTTCTTCACTTCCGCAGGTGGGTATTGTAGTTGTAAGAATGCTTGACAGAACCACTATCCCAGGAACCTATCCTTGCAACAAAGCCCGTTGCCAACTGTGCCCACATATCTATTCAGGGGACACCATCACAGGGCTTAATAACATCAGTCACACTATCAGAGGCCCGTTCACCTGCACATCTACCAATGTGATATATGCCATCATGTGCCAGCAGTGCCCCTCTGCCATGTACATTGGTCAAACTGGGCAGTCTCTACATAAAAGAATAAATGGACACAAATCAAATGTCAAGAATTATAACATTCATAAACCAGTCGGAGAACACTTCAATCTCTCTGGTCACGCGATTACAGACATGAAAGTTGCAAAATTACAACAGAAAAACTTCAAATCCAGACTCCAGTGAGAAACTGTTGAATTGGAATTCATTTGCAAATTGGATACAATTAACTTAGGCTTAAATAGAGACTGGGAGTGGCTAAGTCATTATGCAAGGTAACCTATTTCCCCTTGTTTTCCTAATACCCCCCCCCCCGCCTTCCTCAGATGTTCTTGTTAAATCCTGGAAATGGCCCACCTTGATTATCATACACACTGTAAGGAGAGCGATCACTTTAGATAAGCTATTACCAACAGGAGAGTGGGGTGGGGGGGAGAGAAAACCTTTTGTAGTGATAAACACCCATTTTTTCATGATTTGTGTGTATAAAAACAAACATCTTATTTTCCATGGTATGCGTCCAATGAAGTGAGCTGTAGCTCACGAAAGCTTGTGCTAAAATAAATTGGTTAGTCTCTAAGGTGCCACAAGTACTCCTTTAATGAGAATTATGATTCAAATATAAACGATACCAAACCTGTCTATTGGATTAGAAATGGAGATTTTCTTTCATTTACTTTCAAAAATGTCCTATGCAAAAATGGAAACTTAAAACCAAAAAATGGAAATGAAAACTTTTCGTTTGAAATTTTTCACAGGGAAAAAGTGTTTTTTTCAACCAACTTTACATTTTATGCTTGCTGTTAACATCCGGAGCTAGCCGACACTTTGCATACTGGTTAGGATCATCAAATGCCATGCTTCAGGGCATAGGCTGGGTAGTTGCTGGATCAGGAAGAAGCTTTTTCCTTGTATACTGTGTTGTATGGTTGCATGATGAAGTGGCGAGGAAGGGCACTGTTTTCCTCTGAAGTATCAGGGTTTCGCCAGTCTTGCAGACAAATATTGGACTTGATGGTCCTGCACTCAGATCTGGTCTCTTAAGTCCTCTATTCCTTGCTATTAAGAGACGTAGCAAATCCTTGTTACAAGTAAACGTTGTTTTTTCTCTGCTTAGTTAACTTCCTAGATTACAGTTGTGTTATAATGTGAACTTGTACAGTATGGCTTTAATTTCAAGTTTTCCAAAGTTGGTGGGAGTGTTTTCCCCTCCATTTTACAGATGGGGAAAACGAAGCTCAGAAAGATTGGGACATGGTCAGAGCAGGGCTTACACAAGCTCACACCTAGTTAGTGTCAAATCCTGGAATGGGATTTGAGTCCTGATTTCCAGTCCCCTCTTCTGCAATTTTGAGACAGCTTTGCCTCTCAGCATCACGTGAGTTGATATAAACATTTCCCTTAGCTCCTCGCCATACAGAGCTGCAGCAGTCAGCACTGGATGGGTTATTCTCTGATCCCAGTGATAGCTGTTACCAGACGTTTACATGTTTTGAAATGTTAAATCCAGTTCTCCAAATCACTTCATCCTTTTGGGAGGTATCATTTCAAAAGTAACATTTTTATTTTGTAACGGTAACTTCCCTCCATAAGTGAACATCTTCCCTGGGGTCTGACTCTACTCATGTGTATTCTAGCAGCAGTTTTCTATGATGGGACATCAAGATTTGCCAAGTACATCCAGACCTACCTAGTGACTGCATTTGGGGCACCTGTACAGTTGTTCAGCACCATGAAGTGCAGCTGTTGAAAGAAAAGTGGCAGTAGAAATCAACATGGTGGTGCTCCATTCCCCTCAATGACTTCCAGATCAGATTTGCTCAGAGGATGATTTACCTAACTGCTAAATCTACAAGATCTTTCTATGTCCTTTCCAGCCAGAGAGATTCTGCAGTTGGAACATGGCTGACAATTTTTGTTGGCCCGACATGAACCTGTATGTAGAATTCAGCTCACTCTTCCCAAGCTGCATTTTAGGGCGAAGTTTTCAAAAGCACTCAGTAGAGGCCTAATTCTGTTGCTTCTGAAATCAGAGGTAAAACTTCTGATGACTTCAGCGGGAGCAGGATTGAACATCTTCCCCATAATGTGCACTCTACTTTAGAATTGTTCTCGTTCCCATGAACCACAGAGAGCAACTCCTATGCAAGGAGGCTGCAGAGGCTGAATGGTGATGGGTAAAGGAAATAGCACTAACCAGGAAATGGAGTTCCCAGTTTGGCACTGAAAATTGATCGGAGTGGGAATGAAAGAGCAAAACACAACATTTGGAAACATTTGCAGGCTTTTGATCCAAAACACCAGCTTTCTGAGTAAAAACAAGATCACACAAGATCTGGCCCTCCCCCCCCCCCCAAGCAAATTTTTGCTAAAGGAACCCTGATAAATAGATCTGGTTGACATAATATTTTTGAAATTATATTGAAATTTTATTTAAAAAACCCACTTTTCAGCCATCTCTCCTGCATATTTGTAGATTCATCCCCAAATGTGAAAACTTTATGAATTTCTGAGTGGTCTGAATTTCTCAGAGAGTATTCTGAGCAGTCTGTATCTCTCATCCAAACTTTGTGGCTCTTGGCTTTTCTTAGAAGTCAGAAATCGGAGCAGTCTGAGATCCTGCAGGAACTTTGCCTACAGAAACCTCTCCGAGAACTTTGCCTAAGTAAGTAATGGGGGAACTAAATGTCCATCACTGGATCCTAAAAGGGAGAGCTGAACTCACTGAGCCAGTGAAGAAAGCCTGCTGGTGGGAGACCGGGGAGGAGGGTTTGAAGTGGAGTTAATGGAACAGAGATATATCCAGACTGTCAACCGAGGAAAGAGAAGGGAATGTATTGTGCCTAATCCTCGTGGGATTAATTTTGAATATCAGACACTTGATCTCAAGCCGTTTCTTAGGCAGCTGATCATGTTTCTGTAAAAGCTGTGTTTGAAAAGCACTGTTGTGATGCCTTAAAACAGAGGAAAGCCAAGCAAATGACCTTATATTGCTTTGCATTGTGTCATGCTCTATGATATTCTTTTGCGCTACTTGCAGATAGCTTGACACATTGAGGCAGACAGCCCCTTATTATTAAATCTGTTTCCAAATGCATTCAGATTGCCCTTCACATCCGCCCCTGGTTACGAGTGGTGGCGGATTGTGGCTATGAATCACAGGCCCCTCTAAACACACACTGTAGTCCCCTTCCTCCCTCCTGCCTCTTAACAAAGATTGTCATCAGTTTAGGAATCAATAAATTGAGGGTTGCTGCCTTATCCGCATCCCATGTGCTCAAATTGGGAAGCATGGGTTGTCTTCTTCTGTGGAATTGCATTAATCTTTCAGGCCGCGCCCTCTGTAATTCAGCACGAGCAAGGAAACTGAGCCTACTAATCTGATTCTGCAATTGACGATATTATGCAACCATGTACCCATTAAGGTATGAAATCATAAGCTCTCACAAGAGCTAAGCAGAGTCAGACCCGGTCAATTTCTTGGATGGGAAACCTCCGATGAAATCACAGATGCTGGAAGGAAGTGGTGTTAGTGATTCCTTGCTCTAAGTCAGGACTGAATCACAGATGCCATATGGTGCTAAGGGGTTGCTGTGTTGCCTTTCAGATGACACATAAAAGCAAAGTCTTGACTACTTACACTAAAGATCTCATGATTCTTTGTGCAGGTGCATGGTGTGAACCCCATTGTCCAATTTGTGTTCTGTCTCCATAGTTTCATCCTTGTAACTTCAATTGGACCTGGGATATGTTCATCATTTCCTGTATTAAATGGTTATATAGTGTTTTTGTGAACCATTAACTAGTTGCTGCATTTCACTCAGAGGTGGCTGCACCAGAGTGATGGGCAAGGTGCCTGTGCTGTGTATATATAGGATGGGATTTTCCAAATTACTCAACACTGATTTTACTCTGCTCCCACTGGAGCCAGCTGGGAGTTTTACAATCAGCTTAATTGGGAGCAGAGTCAGGCCAACACTGAGAACTGTTGGAAATCCCACTTTACAATCAGATATTAAATGTACAAAACACTTTGGGATATGTTTGGATGGAAGGTGCTAGAGAAATGCCAAATCATTATCATAATCACCCTGTTACTAAGAAGGTAGGGACTGCCATCCCAGATCAGACCCCTGGTCCTTCTAGTTCACTCTGGCCATGGCTAATGCCTCATGATTCAGAGCCTGGAATGTGCAAAGCCTCCGAAGAGAACAACCGAAGAGAAATGTGTTCCCATCCCCAAGAAACTGGTTGGATCATGAGGGCTTAGAGGCTGATCCAAAGCCCATTCAAGTCAGTGGAAAGACTCCCATTACTTCTAGTAGACATTGGATCAGGCTCTTTGTGGCTGCTAGATTTTTATCCTACAGCAGGTAGTTTAACTGCAGATGTTCATGTTATTCACATGCACGTCTAATCCTTTCTTGAAACCTTCTAAGCTATGACACACTAATAGCTCGTGGCAAAGAATTCCACAAGTGGTTTATGAATTATGAGGGGGTGAGCTTTTATTTTTTAATTGGTGGCGTTTCAATGCCATTGAATAGTCATTTGTCCTTGTACTATGGGAAGGATGCATAAAAGGAAAGAGCTAACCTCTGGTGTCCAGTTTTTATTTTTTATACTTCTATCATTTCATCTCTTATTTGTTTCTTCTCTTACTTATTCAGTCTTAATCTTTTCAATCTCACTATAAAAGTCTTTTCATGTCTCTAATTATTATTTTTTGCCCTCCTCTGTATCTAGCCCATTTCTGACCACTGCAGAACATGGCATTCAATGCGAGGGCGTACCATTGATTTATATAATGGCATCATAATATTTTCAGTTTATTGTTCTCGGTCCCTCTCTTAATGTATCTTGCTCACCATTGTGCACTCAGTAGATGTTTTCATTGAGCTCTCCACAATGACGCCGAGCTGTTTTTTCTTGAGTGGTTGCAATTAAGTTTGAACTCATCAACGTGTGTGACTAGTTGAAATTGTTTCTTTCAATGTGCATTACTTGTACCTATCAGCGCTGAATTTCATCTGCCTTCGTGGTGCCCAGCCTGCCACCTGCTTGAGATTCTTCTGACTTCCTCATCCTCTTTTTACATCTTGACTAATATAAGTAGCATTGGATCAGCCACAAATATTAATGCTTCAATATTGACGCCATTGTTTCCACATCATTAATAACACCAACCCTAGCACAGACCTTTGGGTCACCCAGCCATCAGTTTACGTTCTTTTTGTTTTAAAGGCCATTGTTGTCTGCTCTTTGTCTCTCAGCCCATTACTAATCTACGATTGTTGGCCCATGACTACCTCGTTACTTTAGAGGCAGTTGGTCTAGTAGATTAGGCCATAGACCTGGCACTCAGGAGAGCTGAGTTCTGTTACTGGCTTTGAAGCCCTGGGCAAGTCACTTCTCCTCTCTCAACCTTTGCCTGTTTTGTCTCCAGGTCCAAGATGGTGCCTCGCTGTGTTTGTACCCTGTCTAGAATAATGGAGCTCTGATCTCAACTGGCAGCCTCTTTGTGCTACTGTGATATTAATAATTATTATTAAACTGAGGAACTTGATCAAAGACACGCAGAAAGTCCAAATGCCGCCGATTTGCCTTTCGTCACTATTTTGTTGATTTCCTCAAAGAATTCTGACAGATTAGAGAGGCATGATTTATTTTTAAAAAAGCCGTGCTGGTGTCCATATCATGTTCATCTTGGGCTTTTACCCAGTTTACCGGATAATGAAGTAAAGCTACTGAGGCTCACCTCTACGTTTGTACCCTACGTTAGTAGCTGATTTTAGTGACAGATTAAATGTTTTTGGTAGCAACTCAGGGGACTCAAGCAATGTATTTGAACTGGATATTTCTTTGGGCAATAACTGGATGAAAAAAAGGGTCTCATTGCTGGCTTATGAGGTTACAAATCACATGTTGGCTAACCCCAATGGGGACTTTTTCGCAGTTGAAACAGGTGCAAGTTTCTAACTGTGTTGTTACCCCAAGTGGAGAATGTGATCTGACTCGTCCAAGCCAATTTTAATGGCCATGATATTGCTTCAGTGTCGTTCGTGATTGGCGTACGGTTTTGCGGGGCACCCTGCAAATATCCAAAATGGGGACTTATATTACAGTACTGGGCAGCACTATAAGATAGACTATCCCTCCCTTTCCTAAGATTGTGACTGAGCCAGCTGCTTCCACTGAGAAGTCTCCTAAGAAGCAGCGATATCCAAACCCTGGAGTCTGGATCTGAATTTCCCCCCTAAGGAATAGGGCTAGGAGCCAGCTGCACACTTTGAATCAGGAACTGAACGCCCCCAAAGTTTGGGCCCATTTCTGATATGAAGTGAGGGACTCCTGTGGACATCAAAGTTTGTAGGAGCTTGAGGGGAAATGAATGTGAATTAATGAAAGGCGTGAATGTAGAGGAGATTAGTTAAACCACATTAAAGCTCTCGTTCAGAATATAGAGGAACCTTACTTCAGTTGGTCTTAATTCACATGAACTAAGTAAACCAAATGAAGGCCATTTCAATTCTGAAGAAGAGTGTCCACCCAGGGGCTTAATACATCTTAATAGATCCATTTTAATAATTAATTTGGATTAACCTTCTTGAGTGTCCCCATGTAGACAAGCTGTAGTGCTGCCCTGGAGAGGCCTGGCATTTTTTCCTCAGAGAGGAGGCTGAGAGGGGTGGTTGTTAAGAAATATCGGTCTTTAACTTCAACCCTGGAAATGTGACTTCATTTGGAGTGCCCGGCTGGTTCAGAAACCAGAGCTTTCACTTTAATATGATTCCCCTCTGGCTGCCTGGGTGCTGCATGCTCCAGTGCGGTGCTGAGGCAGGAACTGGCATATTTTAAAGCAATGGATTTAAATCGGCTCAGTACCCTTAGTGACATCATTATTTATCCTGCAGACTTGGTCTCATTCTGGGGCGCTCTGCAAGACCCAGCTTCCTGCCATCAACCCTCCTCAGTCTCCCCAAGAGGGGGAAGCAGGACCCATCCTAAGAACTCCTGGTCAAACAGTTTTCCCATCAGGTGAGAAATTTTGAGATTTTGAAAAAATTTCTTGTCCTGAATCAGGACGAACATTTCAAATCTCAGATTTTTTTTTTAATTTTTTTTTTGTAAACTTAAAAAAAAATGATTTGCTCTTCCTCCTCTATTTTTAAACTTTTTTTTTCCAGTGTAAATTAAGCTAAATTTCAAAACTCAAAGCTGTTCTGAGACGAGAAACCCAAACTTTTCATTTTGAAAATGTCAGCAGTTTTGAAACTTATTTCAGTCTTTGGGGTTTTTTTTAATCTGGAAATTTGTCAAAATCAACCCATTCCCATGAGCAATTTTGACAAATTGGCATTTTTTCTTGGAAAAAACTTTGTGTTGTAAAATTCCCAACCAGCTCTAGTCAAGGCACATCAGCAGCATGCAGTGAGCCTAATAGGTACTGCATATTGCAGTGACTCCCACTGGCTTCAATAGATTTTGGATCAAGCCCTGATTATCTTCTGCCAAGCCTATGGGGTTGTCTTTGCCACCTTTCACACCTTAGCTTTCGGCTCAGTACCACTGCTTCTCTTGTTTGGGTCATTTGTTTACCACACAAGAGCATATTAGTTCAAAGCCATTTCTATCAGACTCAAGAACCCAGAAGCAACAGTGTCAACAACATGGCAGCATTAAAAAGCTCAAAAGGGGTAGAGTTGATGGGTGTCACTCTCTGAAAGCTCTTTGTCAGCATCCATCTTAGGCCACAGACCTACAGAGGGCTGTGCTTTGTCATAATGGCTGAATAGGATTCTCCAGCTAAAACAAAGAAGGAACAAAAGCCCATGTGTTGACATTGGAAATCTTATCACAATCTTTTGCAGCAGGAAATGTCACACAACTTTTGGCAACTTTACAAACTGGCCATTGTGTCATTTGGAGAATATGTGAATAATCATTGTTTTGCAGCAGAGGTTCTCAAACTGGAGGGCGTCCCCCTGTGGGGGGCCACAGAATGTATTCTGGGTGCATGAGAGACGTTTTATGGGGGAAATAACTTACTGCACACATATTACCTACAGCAATGAATAACTAGCAATGAATAACTTCACACAACGCACAGTCAATCTGTGGAACTCCTTGCCAGAGGATGTTGTGAAGGTCAAGACTATAACAGGATTCAAAAAAGAACTAGATAAGTTCACAGAGGATAGGTCCATCAATGGCTATTCGCCAGGATGGGCAGGGTTGGTGTCCCTAGCCTCTGTTTGCCAGAAGCTGGGAATGAGTGACAGGGAATGGATCAGTTGATGATGACCTGTTCATCCCCTCTGGGGCACCTGGCATTGGCCACTGTCAGAAGACAGGATTCTGGGATAGATGGACTTTTGGTCTGACCCAGTCTGGCTGTTCTTATGTTCTTATCTTCGTAGCAAAGCTGATTCCTCCAGACATATCAGGTCCTCAGATGGCGCTGTGTGTTTGACTCTCGATGGAGCTGTGCATTTTGATGGATTTCTGTTAAGCTTGCAAAGCATTATACAAATCCATTTGCTACGATGCAGTGTGCACGTTTAATTGTAAGCATCGACCACAATTGTAGCTTTGCGTTTGCGCTTATTACAATGGATTGTTGGTCTGTTTGAATCAATGCCTTGCTGATTTAATATTTACTGAAAGTTTGTGTGCATGTGTTTTTATCAGTATAGGTACTTGGGTGGCAAGAGGGGGCACGTAAACTACTACAGACACAAAGAAGGGGGGCACGATCAAACAACCACTGGTTTAGAGGCGTTTGTTCGCGGTATGTGCAATGGTCACATCAAAACCTGATGATCAGGTTCATTTGGCTTCGGGTTTGCTTTGAACCAAAGGTTCCATAAACCCTATTTAATGAGCATGGGAGAGATGGAAATGCAGCCCACAGGGTTGGGATCCAGATTCTCCCCAAGTTCAAGGGACGTTGGGGAGGGCATACCTGCAGAAACAAGCTCCAGTTTCGAGCAAACTTGAGCCCAGTGTAGAATAAAATGGGGGGGATTTGTGGTTTAGTGTCAAAATTGTGCAATGTGAGTGGGTTTCCTCAAGGTTTATATGTAAGTCTAGGTGAAGTTTTGTTGTTTTGACTGAATGTTGCCTTCATTTTTTGTATTCCGTTACTCCCGAGGGCATTCTGCGCCCCAAAATTAAAAGTACTGCAAATTTTCTTTTGTGAAATAAATGTGGAGACTCCAGCATGGCATTGGGGAGCACAGGCCACTGGCTGCACAGAGGTGGGAGATCACTGTGCAGCTGCCCCCTACCCGCCACTCTCGGGACATGGACTTAGCGGTGAGGCTGTACCCAACCCTGACACAGCGCAAGGGTGCTCAGAAACACCCCAGGGCCCTGCCTCTCCATACCAGGTGCACCAGGTGTGGGCAGGCAGGCTCATCAATGCAGGATCCAAGTGTGGGGGGATCCAGGTGTGGGTTGAGAGGGCTCTGTGTGGGGCAATCTGGATGTGGGCAGCGGGGAGATCTGGATGCAAATGGGACTTGTTGGGAGGTTCTGGGTGCAATGGGACTCTGCGGGGGGGCGGGGGGGGTACTGGTGAAGGTGGTTGGGGCTCAGCAGGGGGGTCTGGGGTGGGGATCGGGGTATGGGTGGCTTGTTGGGGTGGTCCAGGTGCAGGTTTCCTTGTGCCTTCCCTTTGCTTCCCCGTCAGAAAGTCATTTTTCTGTGGGGAAACAAAGAAATCTGTGGAGGACATAAATTCGGTGCATGTGCAGTGGCGCAGAATTCCCGCAGGAGTAATTCCGTCAACTCAGAGCAAGTGAGAGTGTGCAGTGCTATGGACCAAAGCCAATGGAAATGTCTGTCTGAATCCAAAAGAAAAAGCACCAAGTTGTTGGCTCGATAATGTTTACACGGACAGCAGGGAAGGATAATGCTTTCCACTGCAAGAATTACCAGGTGAAATTCTATGGCCTGGGTTATGCAGAAGGTCAGAGTAGGTGACAATGGAGCTCCCTTCTAGCTTTAAATATTTTCAAGTTTCAAGCTGCTTTTTTTCTTTTCTTTTTGTGGTTGGCCAAAACCGTTTACCCTGGAGAGGAAAATCATTTGCTAAATTGACATTTACAAAAACAGAATTACAGCTCTTCCACTGCCCCTTCACCTTTTTTGAGGAGGAACCAGACATCAAGTTAATTAACTTCACTTTGTCATCAGCACCTTCAGTGCAACTCTACCCTTTAAAATGGGCTGGAGGATCACAGGGATGATGGATCAGGAGAGACCCCCCAAAGAGATCTCTTGAGGTAGATGAATGAAACAAGGAAGGTTTACAGGCATATCTGCAGAGTCAGGATGGTAAATTCGCTGGGTTAAGTGTAATTCAGTTGAATTCTACCTGGACAGTGCAAATCAAAAGTTAATTACTGGGAGGGTTTTACTTGTATTTTTATTACTGTATTTACATTTTATGGAACCATTTGGGCCCATTAAAGTTTTGAAAGTCAGCTTAATTTATGTAGAGGTTCCCAGAACCTGGGAAGGAAGCGGGCTTCATTGCAAGGGAGGTGATGTGAGCTAGGGGAGAAAAGCATGTTTGGTTGGAAACAGAACTTCGGCGGGTCTCTGACATGGATACGCAAAGTAATAATGGAAAAATTGAGCAAACCTCTTTTCATCTTGCGGACTAGTGGTAACTGGGCTCAGCATGTTATGTCCCCTAGAGATGGACCATTTGTATCTGTAATGCTCATGTCCAGCTGTCATAAATATAAAGGGAAGGGTAAACCCCTTTGAAATCCCTCCTGGCCAGGGGAAAGCTCCTCTCACCTGTAAAGGGTTAAGAAGCTAAAGGTAACCTCGCTGGCACCTGACCAAAATGACCAATGAGGAGACAAGATACTTTCAAAAGCTGGGAGGAGGGAGAGAAACAAAGGGTTTGTGTGTCTGTCTGTAGTCGTCTTGGCCGGGGACAGAACAGGAATGGAGTCTTAGAACTTTTAGTAAGTAATCTAGCTAGGTATGTGTTAGATTATGATTTCTTTAAATGGCTGAGAAAAGAATTGTGCTGAATAGAATAACTATTTCTGTCTGTGTATCTTTTTTGTAACTTAAGGTTTTGCCTAGAGGGGTTCTCTATGTTTTTGAATCTAATTACCCTGTAAGATATATACCATCCTGATTTTACAGGGGGGATTTCTTTATTTCTATTTACTTCTATTTTTTATTAAAAGTCTTCTTGTAAAACACTGAATGCTTTTTCATTGTTCTCAGATCCAAGGGTTTGGGTTTGTGGTCACCTATGCAAATTGGTGAGGCTTTTTATCCAACATTTCCCAGGAAAGGGGGGGTGCAAGTGTTGGGAGGATTGTTCATTGTTCTTAAGATCCCAGGGTCTGGGTCTGTAGTCACCTAGGCAAATTGGTGAGGCTTTTTACCAAACCTTGTCCAGGAAGTGGGGTGCAAGGTTTTGGGAAGTATTTTGGGGGGAAGGACGCGTCCAAACAGCTCTTCCCCAGTAACCAGTATTAGTTTGGTGGTGGTAGCGGCCATTCCAAGGATAACGGGGGTAATATTTGTTACCTTGGGGAAGTTTTGACCTAAGCTGGTAAAGATAAGCTTAGGAGGTTTTTCATGCAGGTCCCCACATCTGTACCCTAGAGTTCAGAGTGGGGGAGGAACCTTGACACCAGCGAATCACCTTCACCTCTGGGATTATCCAGAGAAAAAGGGACTTGGCTAATTTGTTATGGAATCAGTGGTGACAGCTTGAAAAATGGATAACCAAGAGCAAAGAAGCCCTTTCCGGGGAGCTGGTGTAATGAGTCACTCCAGGACATCATTGTCTCCAGCCAATCCTGTCCACAGTGACCTCTCAGCGGGGTGCACACATTGCATGGTGCCTGCAAACTACCTAATGTTCCCCCCCTGCTCCTGCTGCTATTCAGCTTCTGTGGAGCCCAACTAAATTGCCTCCATGACAGACAGAGCCGAGGGAGTCAAGACCCGGGAACTGGGCAACCTTGTCGCTTGGACTGATGTCCCCATGATACCTCTCACTTATCGAAGTTGCTGGCTCCAGCCCAGATCAGGCAGCAGCTGCAAAGTTATCAAAAATTGAACCTTACACGCCCCATTTCAGTGTTCTTTTGTTTGGGCAGAGATCTCACAAACTGATTACCCCCGTCTCCTTCCCACTTGCTCCCGTTCCAAAGCTACTGGCCTGGAAAACTAGAGCTGGGTACTGTAGATTGACTAAATTGTCTCCAGCTTGATAATATTGGTGGCTTTCCCAGACGAAGCTGGCCTGGCTTTCCACTCAGACTTTAATAGCCGTCTCAGTGCTGTTTGGCTATATGACAGCCCCATCAATCTGAATGACCAGGCATGACAAAGGTTACCGTGCTACTATTCTGCTTTTATGTGAGTTCCTTGGTGCTGTGGGGATGAGAGCGAGAGTGAGTGTGTGTGGGGGAGTTGTTATTTTAGTGAGAGCCTCAGGTGCCTTAATAAGCTGACAATAGAAACATCATTTTTTTCTTCAGCAAACAAAACTTGCTCTTCATAACTGGATCCAATGGTCCCCTGTGGGTTTGAAAGACACAAAACAAAACTTATATTGATTCTGCCAGAGAATTGCAGTTATGTTTCCTCTGTAAACGTTCCCGCAGCAGCACATACACCTGCGATTCCCATACTCCTCTCACTGCCCCCCGCCCCGCGCTAATAAGGCAATGCCCCTTCCATGCAGCAGGACTGCGAGGAGGAATTAAAGCCTGCTCAGCACTTTGTGAAGCAAAGAGGGAAGCTGCTGCAGAGCTGCCAAGTGTTATCCTAGTTATTTAAGGGCGGAGGTTTGGAATCCAGGAGCACAGAGACGGTCTTCCTTGGAGGATGTCACTTTGCCACAGAGTGGGAAGGAGGATGAGCAAACGCTCACGTTTCACAGACCTGACGGCTGCGTGCAAGGAGATTCGGGCACGCAAGGGATGTTGTGCCATCTCTTCGAGCTGGGCAGTAATGCCATCGCCTTGTTTGTGCCATTGTCGCTTCCGGGTGCGGGGGATGGCATTGTACCCTGGGTAGATACCCATGGGGAATGGAGGCCTGTTTGTACTGCTCACGAGACGCTGCACTGGGTAGTGTCTGTGCGAAAAGGGGGAGCCCTCCTGGGTTTAGAACGCAGGTCCCATTTCCGGTCATTCCACCCCTCAGCCTGCCCCCCAGCTCCATTGCCTCTTCCCGCAGCGACAGACCGTCGCATCTGCTGCCTGATGGGCAGGCGCTAGCATGGGTCCTATGAGCGTGGGGATGACCAATGTCAATCAGTGCAGGGGACAAACGTCTGGCTTGCACTAATGTCAGGGAGGCCAAAACCCAAGCATAAAGGGGGATTTGCTAGCTAGGACTCTACATTGGGAATGTATCGCAGTGTCGGGCATGCTGGATGGTTCGGGAAGCTGGGCATAAGGTCAGGGTGCTTATCATTATGTGCGTGTGTATTGTAGGCCCATGACCTTCCAGCAACTCCCTCCTCCTCTGAGAGCCTCTGTCCCCCGTCCACCACCTCCTCCTCCGGCCTTTGGGATCTGCACCGGCAGCTTCCTCCTCCTTAGCATGGTTTTGTTGAGTGTCCCAGTGCACAGTGGTGCATGCAACTAGGAACCAAACCTGTGCCTCTGTCCAGGTCTCTAGGCAGGGAGGGAAGCAAGCTTCTCCAGGCCAAACTGGCAGGAGCCCCGCTGAGCTTGTCTCATTTCAAAGCTGCTCTCAGTACATCTCCCACACGCTGCGTTGCGGGCTTAGTAGTTACAGACTGAAATCCTATCAGAGCTGGCTTACTCCTTTACCCTTTCCGAGGTGGATAATTGAGTGCTGTGGGGTGAGTCTTTCAGACGAGACCTTGCAAAGCAAGGGCATGTCTACCCTGCGTTAGACAGACTCTGTGACATTTTTCATAATGGTAGATTTGCCCTGTTCTTCTTGGACAACATTTTCTCCCCTTCATCCTTTCGCTCTCGTGCGGCTCTCTGTGGGCTGGTGGGTTGCCTCTAACTCCGTGGCTGATTCTGCATGACTCTATGTATTAGAATTGAGCAAATAATTCATGCTGAGCAATTTATTCATTGAATTCATCATGTTTCAGGTTGGGGAAAGTCCATAGCCAGGGTTGCTGTTTCCTTAAAAGTATTCCTTATTGGAAATGACTCGAGGAAGATATATGCATATTGCAAACTTTTTAACTATCAGGGTTAAGTGCAAACCATTCTTAATTCACTTTGCAAGCTGTATTGGCTAATTTGGATTGGCAGTACAAGTCACATGGCATTATTTCTGTTCCCCTGACTGGACAAGTGTGCAAGCTTTCCCAGTGCAAAATGCTACACTGCCAGTGTAAAATGTGGTATTCCCAAGCACTCCCACCCATGGCTCTGAAATGGGCTTCCCGAGCACAAGCAGGGATTGTTCCTACCATTGTAGACTCTTAGCCCAGAAGGGAGCATGAATGGGAGGGGTAGCAAATTCATTTAAAATCTCAACCCAAGGGGCTGTTGGCTCATCTCGAGCATCTGAAGTGCTTTAGGATCTGTGGGTGAGAGGAACTAAATCCATATCTAAGTGCTGAGACACTCTGCGTGGACGTAGATTCCTTTATCTGATTCCCCCCCCTCCCCCCAAACTCCCCTCCATAAGGAATGCAGGGCAATTGGAGCTCTTATTATTCTTTGAAGTGGCTTCCCAGCTGCTCCTTTTCTTCCTGTCATCTCACAGCCCATATTTGATTAATGACTGACTGTCCATTCCCCCTCTCTTCTGCCTTCCTTGCTTGCTTGTAGGTTTTCAGATTTAAAAAAAAAAAAATTACACCCACAAATTGCTGATCTAAATGTTCAAAAATAAATTATGTTGAATAATGGATGAAGACAGCTGCATAATTTATGATGCCACAGGCCGAGTCAAAACCATGTGTGCGCTTCCTCCAGCCTTGACCCTGCCCCCTTGCCGTGACATGGCCTTTCTTCAGACAGAGCCACGGCATTGGTACCATGCAGGTTTCATGGACCTTGACTTTCAGGAAGGAGGGTTGCTCAGTTCCCTGATACCATTTGAATCTCGCAGAGACTGAAAACAGCGGCTTAATGTTACCAAGTTGTACATATTTCACTAGGAGGGTGGTGAAGCACTGGAATGGGTTACCTAGGGAGGTGGTGGAATCTTCATCCTTAGAGGTTTTTAAGGCCCGGCTTGACAAAGCCCTGGCTGGGATGATTTAGTTGGTGTTGGTCCTGCTTTGAGCAGGGGGTTGGACTAGATGACCTCCTGAAGTCCCTTCCAATCCTAATCTTCTATGATTTTATGTCGGGTATTTTGGATATTCTAGGTCCTTGCACTTAACCACCAGGCCCTACACTCCTTCCTGGGAGCCCAGGGATCCTGTTTCTCCAAGGGTTCTGCTAGCTGCCATGTAATTCCCCTCCCAGCACCAAACATAGAATCTACGTTTCCTCTTTCTAGATCTAGATGGGAATGGCCTGTTCCTGCTGCTGCTACATGTAGGGCCTCCATAGCTTGGCCCTGTAGGTGGCGGGGGGATAGGCCTGTATCCCTACTTTCTCACACTCACTGTTTCTCACCATCTCATTCTGATTGTATTTTATTGAACATCCTGTTTCAGCTTGTGCTCTCTGGCCCTACCGACTCACCCTCCCTCCCTCATTTAATATGTAAAACCCTCCCTAAGATCCTTTAAGAAGCACGTCGGCTTCTTCAGTCTCTGCTCAGAGACGCCCTTTCGTGCTGGTGTGTTTCCTGCCCAGCTGGGGAACATCACTGCAGGGAGACAATTCAAGAGCACAAACTGCCATCTGGTAAGTCCTGACTGACGTACAACCGAAGAGGCAAGTGGCTTGTGCTCAACTCAGAAAAGCCGGTCCCGGCCTGCCAGGTCAGAGATAATGAGGTTTAATTGGCCAACCTGTGACATTCGCCTCTCTCTGCTGGAGGCGGGTGGACAGTTTGGTGGGGGATTGAGGCTTTTCGTCCTCTAATAATAATCTGTTGGAGTTCTGGAGCACCACTAGAACACTGTCTCCCAGAAATGGGACCAGAACCTGTAGTCCTGACTTCAGTTCCTTTTCTAACCACTAAATTCACCTTCAGCTCTTTCTCCTCCTCTCAGCTACAGCTCCCCCTTCTCCCTTTCCCGGATAAAATAGGGGCCTCTCTATTTTCCGTCACCCATTCCCTGTCTGAAGCACCACCACACCAACCCCAGCCATTGGTTTACAGAGGTGTCTAGGGTGAAGTCCTTTGTAGCTCCCCACCCCACTCCCTGTGTATTGTTTATGTATAAGCAGACACACATCCACCCTTCTAGCACAGTGGGGTCCTGCTTTATGACCAGACCCTCTTCGCACTACCACAGTACAAATAATTATTAACAGCAAGGCTAGGTTCAGATGTGGCTTTTGAAAATAGAGCACACGCTGTGTTCACACTTGCTCTGTATGCCCAGCACAAGGTCCTAGTGGGATCCAATTAGGTCTGGGAAGAGACTCTGCTGAGATGGTGCTGAAACTGGAATCAGTCAGGGAGCCCAGCTTCATTGGCTGGCTTTGCAGAGTCCTGTAAGGCAAATGTTACGAATTATACCTAATTGGTCACGCACACAAACTGCTGCGAATTATACCTCACAGGTCACGCACACAAACTGCTGCGAATTATACCTGCTAGGTCATGCACAAGAACTGCTGCGAATTATACCTGATAGGTCACGCACAGGAACTGCTACGAATTATACCCGATAGGTCACGCACAGTTCAAGTCTAGGCTGAGGCACACGAACAAAGTCCACAATTGCAGAGTTCCCAAAGATACTAAGTTTATTACGCTCGAGCGTGGTGCCCCCCGCTAATCAGGAGGGGACCCCGAATGCAGGTTATACAGAGATTATATACCTTTTAGCAAAGCATGTTGCCCTCGTGCATCAGAAACCTTAGCCAATAGACAAACCCTTCCCTTATCTACCACCTATCCCTGCTAAGTGCATCCCCCGTGCTAAACCATTACTTCAACTACACAACATGATCCTAAAGCAATGCACCAGTAGCCTTTCTTATCAGGATGGGAGGCTCGCATCAAGGCCAGGAGGCAGGGAGTTAGGAACAGACAAAGAACAGAAACCGGTAGTCAAGACAGGCTGGAAACAAGGGGGGGTTTTCACAGGAATGCAGTATCTAAGGAACACTCCTCCTGGTGCATGATGTGTTTGCTTTTAGACAATGGTGGGCCCCAAACCAAAATGAAGTCACATATGCACATATGCTAACTTTTCCTTAACAAGAACACAGTGATCCAGGAGGCTGGTGATTCTACCTTAGCACATCTGGTAGGTGCCTGCATTTATTTGGACTAGGAGACTCTGACATCTATCCTAGCTGTTGCCATGAATTTCCGAGCAGTTGTCGTGCTTAGCACAATGACAACAAGCAGCCCCTGGATATATCTCAATATTTAACCACTGGAAGGCGCTTGAGCAGTGCAAAGTATTATTAGAATCATGACCCCCTCCTTTTAGTATTTAATATCATGCAAAAAGTGGGACTGGAGGGTCACAAGTACATACTCTGTTTCTCTGTCTTTTCCCTGCTGCTCCAGGGTCATGCTTCACCACCAAGCATCATGTAGCATGCATGGCATAGTGCATTCATTGGAAGGGGATCTAGAGGGAGGGTTTAATCAGCAATAATCACATAAAGACCAAATCCAGTACCCAGAAAGTCCAGAGCTTTCTCTTTTGTTCAGTCTCCTCTCTCTCTCTCTCTGTCTATCTACCCATCCACCCTCTCTTCTTCTTGAAGTATTCTCTTTCTTTATCTTTGTCTCTATTGATCTAACTTGTCTCTGTTCATTGATACAACCTGTCTGATGTCTTAGGCTTTTTTCCAGTGCCTATTACCGTCCTATCTAAGTGCTGAATTTTGACTCTTTTCATATTGGGATGCAACCTGGATAACAATGTTACTTCTCATGAAACCCACCAAGTCATGTTATAAACCAGGTACTTGTACACAGGGATCCCTCTTCATATCAAAGATCTGGTTGACTCTGCAATGAAAGCGGGGAGAGGGAGGAAGAAGAAAATGAGAGAGAGAGAAGGAAAGAAAAGAGGATGGATATACAGAGAGAGTGAGAGAGAGCATTTTTCTCCATCCCAGTTTATTAGCCTATCCATTTGCCTTCATTTTTTTCCTGATGTCCTGTCCATCAGCCGCTAAAACCTAATTCTGTAAGAAATAAATAGAACTTGAGTAAATTAAGTGAAAAGGCTTCAGAGAACCCAATTACTCTCTGTCCCCTGGATGCTTGGGAATGGAGTTCATTTCCTGATAATGAACAAAACAGTGAGTGACAGCTTGGCAAAATGAGCCGTGTCTCGGCACCGGCTTCATCTACCGGACAAATACAGGAACTGGTAGTATTTATGAATAGATATGTATGTATGTACGCATGTGTGTATATATAGAAGCTTTCCCTTGGGAGATCCACACTATTTCCAATTCATCTTGGCACATGCTAAGCTCTGGTAAGGTCCCTGAGAGAAATCATGTTTATTATGAAAGCCATTTGTTGCTAAAAATTGGAGCAGCAGCTCATTTAAACGTGGCAACAATCACAGAGCATAAAGTTGCCCGAGAAACTCCCCTGGTTTCATTTGCTCAGAGCAATTCCAGGTAGCAGTTTTCCAGGCGTGATCTGGGTGTAGGATTTTGGAAAATGTTGAGCAAAAATGGTTGAACCTGGGGGGGTTGCGGGCCCCACAAGAATGACTAAAGGGAGACAGGGAAAGGAATGTAAAAGACTGAGTGGCTGGAGAAAATCTGGTGCTTAAGAGCTTGGAATTCAGGAGATCTAGGTTCAATCCTTGCTCCTGTCCCGGGCTCTTTGTGTGAGGATGGGCAAATTTCATTCCCATTCTGTTCCCCATCGGTAAAAGAGGATAATAGTTAATTTCTCCTATTCTTTGTACCCAGTTTGGGGCAGGGACTATCTGTTACTCTGTGCATGCACGGGACCTCACACAGTGGGGCCCTGATTTCAGGTGCTCGTGTCATATAATGAATGCTAATAAGCACAGGGGAGGAAAGTTCACCCTCTGTCATGATACAAGTGGAGAACCCAGTGGTACTAAAAGAGCCATTGCATTTCAAACGGCATGCATCCGATGAAGCGGGCTGTAGCTCGCGAAAGCTTATGCTCAAATAAATTTGTTAGTTTCTATGGTGCCACAAGTACTCCTTTTCTTATTGCATTCCAAACTAATTCAAGGTTATTCTCCCTTGCTCCCTCCCCCACATAATTACCCCGTGGAACTCATTTCCCTCAGCAAGTTTGCAGATGACACTAATCTGGGAGGAGTGGTAGATACGCTGGAGGGTAGGGATAGGATACAGAGGGACCTAGACCTGGAGGATTGGGCCAAAAGAAATCTGATGAGGTTCAACAAGGACAAGTGCAGAATCCTGCACTTAGGACAGAAGAATCCCATGCACCGCTGCAGACTAGGGACCGAATGGCTAGGCAGCAGTTCTGCAGAAAAGAACCTAGGGGTTACAGTGGACGAGAAGCTGGATATGAGTCAACAGTGTGCCCTTGTAGCCAAGAAAGCCAATGGCATTTTGGGATGTATAAGTAGGGGCATTGCCAGCAGATCGAGGGACGTGATCGTTCCACTCTATTCAACATTAGTGAGGCCTCATCTGGAGTACTGTGTCCAGTTTTGGTCCCCACACTACAAGAAGGATGTGGAAAAATTGGAAAGAGTCCAGCGGAGGGCAACAAAAATGATTAGGGGTCTGGAACACATGACTTATGAGGCGAGGCTGAGGGAACTGGGATTGTTTAGTCGACAGAAGAGAAGAATGAGGGGAGATTTGATAGCTGCTTTCAACTACCTGAAAGGTGGTTCCAAAGAGGATGGAGCTAGACTATTCTCAGTGGTAGCGGATGACAGAACAAGGAGTAATGGTCTCAAGTTGCAGTGGGGGAGATTTAGGTTGGATATTAGGAAAAACTTTTTCACTAGGCGGGTGGTGAAACAGTGGAATGTGTTACCTAGGGAGGTGGTGGAATCTCCTTCCTTAGAAGTTTTTAAGGTCAGGCTTGACAAAGCCCTGGCTGGGATGATTTAATTGGGAATCGGTCCTGCTTTGAGCAGGGGGTTGGACTAGATGACCTCCTGAGGTCCCTTCCAACGCTGATATTCTATGATTCTATGATTCCACTAGATATTACTGAAGCAACAAGTTTTAATGGAGTTGAAATAAAACATTAGGTCTGTGTATATCTAGATTAATAGGTTCTGAGGCAAGAAGAAACTATTAGTTCATTTACTCTGTTATCCCCAGTACAACACAGACCATAGAATTGCACCCAGTTACTCCTGTATGGGGCTTGTTGAGAATACTGTGGATATCAGCTATGTTTACACTAGCTAACATAAAGATGCATAAGCTTACCACGTGGGTATATTATTAAGAAATGTTCTAATACGGGCTCTCTTGAACCTTCCTCTGGAGTATCAGGTACCAGCCACGGTCAGAGACAGGATACTGAGTTAGATGGACCAGTGGTTTGAGAAGTTCCTAGAGTATGCTCCTATTCCCTTGTGCATGTCCATTTGAAATAGGAATGGAAATCCATGCGTGTGGAAGGTCTTGGCCAACTGAGTTTGTTTGCAGACATCCTCATGGTGTGTAGCATAATAACCACAAGAGAGAAGGAACCTGCAAATCTTGGTTATATATGATATCCAGCCAGTGAAAGGCAGCTGCTGCCATACAGTGTGTTACTTCCCGATAATCAATAACAGGAAGGAGGAATTGTTGGGCAACCTGTTTCTTATTACGGGCACTTAGCCCTCAGAATGACAAAGAGCATCAAGTTTTGTACCAACTGCAGACAGCACGTGTTCAACATGACCCTCGGATGTCAGAAAGGGATCCTGCCAAATTCCCAGATGGTCCTCACAGTTAACCTCGCTCTGAAGCCACGGGACTGTGGGAAGCAAAATGGGCAATCTTATCAGCAAGGATGAGGATCCAAACACAGACATGTGGCTTGGGTACAGAATGAATTACCTGTTTTTAACCCTTTCCCCACCCTCCAAGAGCCACTGAGGCTGGATGAATCTTTCAGTCAAGGGCAGGGAGAGGCCAGTAGACATATGCAATAAAGTGGATAAATATCACCCAGAGAGGAGAAAGGCTGTGTGCTCTCAGTGCAAAGCCCTGGGAGTCAGGACACCTGGGGTTCTACTCCTGGCTCTGCCACTGATTCACTTGTTCGATGCTTAATTTTATTCATAAGGTTAACCCTTGAACAGACCTGTGATCATGCTGTCACTCTGTCATGCTCTTTGGCCATTCAGAACTTCACAGCAACAACAAGGATAGAATTCAGATGCATTTCCTCCAGAAGTACAGCTTCCTGCCACCTGAGCGAAAGGGAATCATTTTTACCCAGTAGCTGTATAGGGCCTTTGACACATATGTCAGCAGTTCTCATTCCATTCAGTAGAGGGCAGTGATGCATACTAGACAGTTCCATGAAATAGTTATCCTGCCTCCTGGGGTGTCTGTTATGAATGTTAATGAAGATCTTTGAGAGGCTTGGCTGGGCAGTGGTATAGAAGCCAAAGAATTAATATTATTTTATAATTCATCTTCCCTGGGCCCTTTGGATTGAACCTGACATTAACACCCAGTGGGCCAGTTGCGGTAGCAATAAGGAGGGAGACTGTAGTGTCACATCCTGCAGTTATTGCCCATACCAAACAGTCCTGGCACCATCCACGGAAGTCAATCAGCTAAAAGTGTTCAGAAGCAGAGCTCATGCCTCACGGTTCTGCATGCTTTCATTAGCTCAATACAAACCGCAGCAGTGTATTTATTGATCCCATTGATCCATTCCCATAAGTAACATCGTTTGTAAACTTTTACGAGGGCAGAAATGGTAGCAAACCTAGCTATACAATCTGATCTACTAGGGCATTAAAAATATCCTTATTGATAAGGTCTATATCTACAATAGGAGTGCTTTACTGGTTGAGTTACTGTACCAACAAAGTGCTCTAGTGGGGATGAAGCGTATATAAATATATATGTTTCCTGTCTATGGGCCATGGAGTAGAGGGCAACATTCATACAAAGTCAGTACAATACAGCACCTAGCTGGATTTTTTCAAAGCTGCCTGGGAGATTTGGATGCACTTTTAATTTTAATGGGAATTGGGTGCCCAGATTCCCTACGTGGCTTTGAAAACCCCGTCCTGTCGGGCTGTGTTGTGCCTAAGACTCAACAAAGAGGAGCACGTTGACACAACAGATGCTCAAGTACACTCAAGGAGAGGTAGGCAGAGTCAGGCATAAGAATTGAAAAAGCAAGATGGCAACAGCAGTTACCTTTGTGAATTAGCTTTACCGGAGAATGCAACCTAACACTAGTGGCTGCTTGCTTCCTACGTAAACGCCGGACAGGCACCCGAGTCACAAGTCCAAGGGCGTTCCCATAGTCCTTTTTAAAAACCCTCTTACCCCTGTCCCTTTGTTCAGTCTCCATGCTTCCTTCTTCCCCCTTTCCCTTTCTTTCCCTCGATCAAAGGCGGCACTGTCTGGTGGAATAATTGCGCTGGGGATAATGCTGATGGAACAAGAGCCATCTGATGCTTTCTCTCATCTAGCACTCCCCTCCGTGGGGAAATTTTAGGTATGTTGGAGTGATGGCTTTGCATGAATCCCCAGCTGATGGGCTGTGTGTTGGGGCTGACTGTCTGGCCTGAAATTCATTAGGAACTTTTGTGTTTGCAGCTGTCTTTCGGATTATATCTCTATTGATCCTGCCTGCCCATGACCAATGGGAAATATGTGGAAATGATGAAGCTCTTCTGAAAGGGAGTTCATAATCTTGCTCAAACAAAGCCAGACCCCCAGAGGGGAGGATGAATAGCTTGCATGTAGCCTATTTGGAGATGATATGGCTATCACATCTTGTTCCCCTTGTTTTACTGGGATAACATTCGGTTGCCCCTGCCAGCCACGGCTTCCCTTAAGGGCTACTGAGACAGCTAATCACTGTCTTGCCCCAGTTACTCAGAGGATAAAATGCAGCTTACCTAGGACCCTGAGCAGAGGGGACTATGCTTTATCATTGGGAAATGGGAGCCCATCTGCAGCACTGTCGGTGCTGGGCAGCCTGTCTGTGAAATGGGATCATGTGGGCATACAAAACTTGGAAAATACAGACTCTAGGGCTGCAATGGAAAAACAGATAAGAGAGCCCTGTGCAAATCAGTTCTTGCTTATGTCTCAGCTCCCACGTCTCTTCTCCTCTTTCCCCTGCTCTTGTCTTTCTTCCATGCCATCCTTTGTGCCACCCACCTTCTCTACCACTGCCTCCTCTCATGCATCAGACAACATCTTGCCTGCCCCTTCAAACCCTTCCTCACAACATACTTCTTCCAAGTGGGCTTTAAAAACTCACCTCTGCAAGATGCCTGCATCAACCTTCGCTTAACCCCCTGAGCAGGGCAGTAGGTGTCAAAAGGGTTTGGTCTGTGTTTAAATTTAGGAATATTCGTGTTATACTAGGTACTTGCAAAGCACTGAGCACCCTGATGGTGTTAATAAATATGACTGCAGTATTGTCACAGTTAATACGTATTAGAAGGAACATAGCATTAGCGAGAGTTGAACCTAAACATGCCCATAGCTGGAATTCACGATGTATTAAGAGTACGTTTATAAAGGGTTAATAAATGCCTTTTTGTATTTATGATTAACAGGTATGATAAACACGTTACAAGCATGAGTTTTATATGTTATTGATATCAGGCACCGATGCCTTGTTACAGTCTATACATATCCACAACAATAGACTCACCATTTATTGCCTAGTGCAGGGGTAGGCAACCTATGGCTCGCTGATTTTTAGTGGACTCACGCTGCCCGGGTCCTGGCCACCGGTCCGGGGGGGCTCTGCATTTTCATTTAATTTTAAAAGAAGCTTCTTAAACATTTTAAAAACCTTATTTACTTTACATACGACAATAGTTTAGTTATAGATTATAGACTTATAGAAAGAGAGCTTCTAAAACCGTTAAAATGTATTCCTAGCACGCGAAACCTTCAATTAGAGTGAACAAATGAAGACTTGGCATACCACTTCTGAAAGGTTGCCGACCCCTGTGAGTCAAGCACTGGACTGGGGCTCAGGAGACCTGGAATCTATTCCCAGCTCTGCCACTGGCCTGCTGTGGGACCTTAGGCAAGTTATTTCATCTGTCTGTACCTCAGTTTCCCCATCTGTAAAATGGAAATAATGGCACTGACCTCTTTTGTAAAGCATGGTGGATGAAGAGTTGCTACAGAAGTGCTAGGTATTATTATTAAAGCATCTGAAGTAATTTATTATACTTTTATAAACTATTCATGAAGGAACACTTAATAAAAAGTGCAACCAGATTATTTTAGGATAAAAACATGGCCCATGGAATGCAGGGTGGTTCAATGTCTAAGAAATGGGACCTGAACTTGGGAGAGCTGGATTCTGTTCCCAGTCCAGCCTCTGACTCTGTGTTACCTAGCACAAGTCAAATATCTGTCTGTGCCTCGGTTTCCCCATGTGCAATGGCAAAGATATGTTCAGTTTTGTAAAACACTTTGAAAATGTAGTGTAAGTGCTAAGTATTATGAGAGATCATTTCTAACCTCTCTAGAAAATCTCATGGAATCAGGGTGTCTCAAGAGGTTTCCAGAACTTCTGATCTGGCCAAGCCTCTTGCATGGTATTATGGCCCTTCTACAGCCAATCGTGCCTGGAAACGAAAAAGTGCAGAAGCTACTTTGAAGATGGAAAACGATTCTTTAAAAAGCTGTTTAGTGGTCTTCAAACCTATTGGGGAAAAAATTGGGTTTGGGCTAAATATGTGGGTCTGTTCCTATTGCACTGAACTGTTCAATTACCTGATTTTAGGTGAGCTGGTTGGGAAATGTGATGTTTCTTCAACAAAGTTCAACAGAACAAGAATGTTCTTTGGGTTTTGGTCAAAACCCTGAAAATCCCCAAACCATTTTTTTCCCCCGTTTTGGCAACCAAAACCTGATGATGTTTCCGCTTTCAGCTGCAATTATTTTAGTTTATGGTTGCCAAAAGTTGATTTTGAAACACCCCTGCCCACACACAAACACACACATTTGTTTAAAAATGGACATTTTCCCATGCAAATTTATTTTGATGAAAATACATTTTTCATTGAATAAACATTTCCAAAGCAAAACGTCAACCTCATCTACACTTTAGGGCTACTAAAAGGTACCGGATTGACAGCTCTGGAGAGGGAAGGCCTTTTTGTTTATCCCCAGCATGCAGGCTTCTCTATTACACTTTCTTGCAAATGGACCTCAGGGACTCACCTGTTAGGTATGAGAGAGGAGTTTGTTGTCATAGTTACTGATTTTTATGTTACACTAGTGTCTTGGGACACCCCACCCCTCCGTCAAGTATGAGGATCCTGTTGTGCTAGGCACTGTACAAACAAATAACAAAAAGACACGCTCCCTGCTCCAGACAGCTCATAATCAGGGTTTATAGTGCCCTAGATTGTAAGGTCAGAAGGAACTGTTATGATCATCTAGTCTGATTTCTGACATAGTGCAGGCCAGAGATCCTCACCTATTGATTTCTGCATCAAGCCCATCACTTCTGTTTCAACTGTGACATGGCTTTTAGAAAGACAGCCAGTCCTGACTGAAGGCCAGCAAGTGAGAGAGAATCTGCCGTGTCCCTAAGACTTGGCAGGTGGGTGAAAGACAAATGGGGCAGGGGAAACGGGAGGCCAAGGAAAGTGTATTTTGCCTAGTAGGCAGCAGTTCCAGTTCACCACCTCCCTAGCCATTATCAGCTGCCAGCTTTTTGTTGGTCTGGTGACAGAGGGAGGTGAAGGAGGGTAAGGTGGTGACTGTATGGAGGGCGATAGACACATTCAGCCTCTGTAACTTCTTCACTCCCAGGCCTTTCTGCTGAGATTGGCAAGAAGGGTGTTAGGTGGGACAGAGTCAGCCGTCCATTGGGAGCCATTCTGTGACACCCCATCTCCCTCACCAGTTCCATCTCATTTCACACAGGCCATCGGAGAGCCATCGGTGGATTACCACTTCCGCTTGCTATTAGCCTGGGTTGGCTTTGTGCAGGCGTCCTAGAGAGGGAAAGGGCCCGTAGCCCATTATCAATCCCCCGCAGTCCCTTCTTGTTGTAAACCTAAGCAAGGAGACAACCTGCCACATGGCTGGACTTAGCTTGCGCCAAAGCCAAGCACTGCAGAAGTCCCTGCTGCATCGAGAGAAACGGGCTCTCTTGCCTTGTCTGCCTCGGAGAAACCTCACTAATCCTTCCCAAAAAGCCCAAAGGGGAACCCCAAGCAGTTTTTCATTAGCCAGACAAGTCCAGCAAGTTCCCCATCAGAACATATGTGCTGATAGGGAAGCGGATTCCCACCTCTGCACAAAGGTGGAGTTAGCCAGGGATGTACACAGAGGGAATGGGAAATGCTAAATCTATAACTCTCCGTTCCATTTGCTGGAGGCACCAAGGAACAGCCTTCAGGACGATATGAGTGGGGTAGCACCATGAAGGTGGATGTGAGTACAAGGAGCTTCCCCGCAGCAGTGTAAGGGGTGGTGTGGAGAGATTATTTTGTTGGGTTCATTGTTGGTGCTGCACAATCTTTGATGAGAAGCAGAAGGAGCTGGAGGGAAAATATATATGTGTATACAATTTGGGCAGATTCCATTCTCCCTTTTTCCCTTCCAAGGCCTCTCTAGGTTTCCTTATTCCTTCATGTTACAGGCATAGTTCTTCTGCTATGTCTATCCTCTGGGTCCAATGGCCTGCTCTGATTAGATTCCATTTTCCTGGAACCCCCGCAAAAAACTTCATTTGGGGGCATGAAGCCAACTTGTCGCTGCAGGACAAAAGCAGGAGGGGGAACTGCCCGGTCCATTCATCAAAGGAGTGAGAACAAGGAAGTCT
Source organism: Lepidochelys olivacea (assembly GCF_965140295.1). NCBI lineage: Eukaryota > Metazoa > Chordata > Testudines > Cheloniidae > Lepidochelys > Lepidochelys olivacea. Next base: position 11,353,303 of record NC_140432.1, on the reverse strand, counting down.
AGGGGACTTCCAGGCAAATGGAATCTAATCAGAGCCGGTAGTTGGATCCAGGGGATAGAAACAGCCAAAGGAACTATGCCTGTATCAAACATTAATAAGGAAACGTAGGCATACCCTTAGTCTAAAGCCTGGTCTATGCACAGATTTTGTACCAGTGCAACATGTCAGGGCGGGTGACTTTTTACCAAAATAATAGCATGGATGCAGAATAAAGGCACCTTACACACCCATATAACTGCATCCACCCTTTGGGCTTGAATCACTTTATGTCCACTTCAAACTGACACCGTTACGGCAGGACAGAAACTCTGCACCCACAGACAAGCCCGAAGTGAATTGAAGGGAATCTGTATAATTGGCACTAATTGAGACTCCCTGACAGATTAGCAAGTGGGTGTGAGTCTAGGTGACATGAGATACACATTGCCTCTGGATTAGGCTCACTGAGTGGAAGCTGGGTAATCCGTGCCCCCAGGATCGAGAAGAGAGGCATGGAAGAGGAAAAGCCACCAAGGGGGGGCCACACTGAAGCAAACCACCCCCCTGTTCCTTGTTTTTCTCCTCTCCTCTGGCATACAGGCATGTGAGCTGCACCAGCTTGGACTTCAACAGACTCGGTGGACCAACCTCATAGGTGATGCTAAGGGGGGCTCTCATGTTCCCAGTTCCCCTTTATTTTGTCTGAGCTACAGTAGCTGGGGGAGTAATTTGCAGGCAAGGCATGAAATCATTTTCAGTGGGGAAAAGTGCCTTTTCCATGGGAGTAAACCTTTGCGAAATTGCACAGGGATAGGAGCAATCGGTTTCATCCTTGCTTTCCCGGGAACCCAAAGTTAGGGGAAGTCTCAGCTTTAGCAGATCTGCTTTCAGTGCAATCCTTCAAGATACATTTGCATTTTTGCATGGGGTCCAGTTGTGACCTCTGGGACTAGAATTTCACCGAGACAGACAAGAGACTCTTAAACAGGCAGGTTTACCCCTATGGATGCCTGGCTGTGTGCAAAGTGTTAGGATCATATGGGAAAGGAAACCACACAATGCTAAAAAAGTTCCTGGGTGAAATCCTGGCCTTGTTGAAGTCCGTGACAAAACTCCCATTAACCTCAGTAGGGCCAGGATTTCCCCACGGTTTGGTGCATGGAAATGCATACGCAAACAGGACCTTAGGGCAGCACATGTGTGCATCAGGCCTACATATAGGCCCATTAAGGGTTTTGTTCTGTTGCAACCCATCAGCCTCTTATTATGCAGCCCACAGGTGGTGATCAAACAAGCAGAGGTCTTAAATATAACTCACTGCCTCCTGTCTCACTGGTGCGCTGGCTTCCAGAGAGAGCCTCTCTGACAGATTACAGAGAAAGCAAATGGAAACATACAGTCCTCGTTCCCCCTCCACCTCCCCCGAGTTTCCTTCTCCAGATTGTTCACCTCCCCCTCAATAGGCTCCTAATTTCTTTTATTTTCCTCCCGTCAGTAAGAGACCATTTTGGTTCTCCTATTGTGATTGCCATTACTGGGGGCTTTATTTCCCCGCCCGTCATTGGCTGAGCTCTGCAGGGACTCTCTAAGAGCCCCCGCTGACATGATGAAATAAAGTCAGAGAGCTGTATTAATTTAGATGGCTTTCCTTCCTGTTCTGGGGCTGTATTATGCCAGTGTTGGTTGGTAATAAAAGATATCTTAGGGCTGGGGAAAATCAAATAATCTTATACAAACACAAATGTGTCTGGATCATGATTATCCTAATGTAATTGGCAAATGAACTCTGATTAGGGGTGTCTGTTCTGGCCTTTTCTTAAGATGTTTTTATGCTAATCCATTGATTGATAGATTGACATATGAGTGCCTTTTTTGTTTATAGCTTATCATGAGTGTCTGTGAATTGCTTAGAATTTGGACAGCTTGTTCCGACCTGGCGTTTTCTGATGTGAGCTGGTTTGGGAGATGCTTCTGAATTATAAAGGGTAACTCTGGATTCCACAAATTATCTATAACTAGCAGACCCGGGATGACAATAAGAAATAGTTAGCTTGAAGAACAGGAGAATCTTAGGGATTGTCTACACAGTGACTTACTGCAGAGCAATCCAGATTGTGACTGCACATCACACCAGCTTGCCATGCAGTACTGTCCTGCGAGGACACGGCTACAGTGTGCTGAAAGTCCTGGAGCGCTGCTTAGCATCACTGTTGGTCCTCTGTAGCATTGAGTCACTTGCCACGCGGTAACTCACCATATAGACAAACCGTACATACTGAGACCTGTTAGTCACTAGAGGGAAGAGAAGGATGCCCATCCTTTAACAATGGAAAATACACTGGATAACATACTATATGGACTGATCCTGTGCTGGCCAGGGACAAGATCTGGATGATGTGAAGTAATTAGGAACATAGGAATTACCATACTGGAGTGGACCAGTGGTCCTGTATCTGATGGCTGATGATACCAGATGCATCTGAGGATGGGACAAGGAACCCATCATAGAATCACCTGGCTACAGAAGAAGTTTTTTCCTCACCCCAGGCAATTAGTGATTGGCTTGTGCCCTGAAGCATGAGAGTTTACGTCCCATATACATTGTTATCCTCTTACATAATGGCAGATGTTCTTCTTATTTGGTCTTTTCCATCTTTAATTTCTATGGGTCTATATTTCCTTCTGCACATCCACCATCACAAAAATCAAATATGCACTCATCAGGCAGGTGGGACACAGCCACGAGCAAATCCGCCTCACTCAAAGTAGGATCTTCACACTTCCCTAGTAGGTAGATGAAGGCTGGGAGTCCAGACTCTGGGTTCCATGACCAGCGCTGCCAATGTCTCAGACTCACATCAGATAAGTCATTTAACCTCTGTGTGCCTCATTTTCCTGTTAAAAAGGTACTTCCAAGAAGAGCTGGGATGCTGAATTGGAATCTGGGGTACTCTGAGATCCCTGGGTAAAAGCTGATATGCAAGGGTTATCTTGCCAGCCTCAGCCAGTGGTTTCATTCAGAATGAGCTGGACAATCACTCTCCAATAAACAGCAATGTTAAAACCATGGTAGATGTTTAAAAACTGAAATGTTATCAATATCCACTATGACAGGTTTCAAAGTTGCAGCCGTTTTACTCTCTCTTTGCAAAAAGAAAAGGAGGACTTGTGGCACCTTAGAGACTAACCAATTTGTTTAAGCATAAGCTTTCATGAGCTACAGCTCACTTCATCAGATGCATGAATATGCATCAAATATGTGCAAATAAATTGGTTAGTCTAAGGTGCCACAAGTACTCCTTTTCTTTTTGCGAATATCCACTATGTCTGCTTTCCATAACCAGCTGATAGGCAGTACATAGCAGCAGGTCTATTCAGGTGAAGTGCCTCGTCCTAATTGCTCTAAACTATACATCTAATTGAAAGTACATATAGATTTACATGAAGGAGATTTGCTGGATCTAATCCAACTTGCCTGTCTCTAAGGGCCGGAGGGAGCTGAGGATGTGAGAACATGTCTCTAAAGAATATGTAGGCCAACATTTGCAAACTCCAGTGTCTAAAGGTAGCCTCCTACACCCACACCGAAGTGCATCAATAAAAATGGCCTGATTCCGTAAGTGGCTGAGTACCCTCAAATCCCACTGAAACCAACAGGATCTTCCAGTGCCCAGCACCTCTGAAAATCAGATCACATTTCTTTTTATCGATGGTACACTCCTGAAATATGGTCCCTGAGATCAAGGCCGTGCTAGATAATGGTGAACGAGTGGAGTACTTTAGTGCTTTGACCCTGCGACAAATCACAGCAAAGAGTCATGCTCGGTTTGTTTATTTTGTTTCCCCCTTTAACCTTGTTGGGTGTACTCCAGTGCTCATAAAAGTGAACGGCTCTTAGTAGTCGCTCAAGGCAGGCGTAGTGTGAAATTTTACCCCAGCTCTTCCAATGCAGCTGAATCCTGAGCGGCAGTCCCCTTCTGACTATTCCACACCCAGGCCCCTTGGATCCTGACCAGCAACTCCCATTCCTGCTCTTCCAGTTTGAGGCTTGCCTGAAGCACTGAGGATGTGTCTGACACCTGGTTTGCAATACCACCTCCTTGCTATTCTACTGCTGGGCATTCCCTTGAGCAGAGCTGAGCGGCCAGGCCAAAGCAGGTGGAGTACGAAACTGGGAGTTTCAAATGAGACAATTTGAGATCCTCAGTTGGTGTAAATGGACTCCAGTGGAGCTGGGCTGATTTACGCCAGCTGAGGATTTGGCCCAGCGTCGCTTGTGACCTAAAGCAAATATGAGCTTGATTTAAAATGAAGACACTGGGCCTCGTGGTTAAAGCGAGAGGTCGGCCTACTGGTGATAGCTGGGTTCGGAGTGGACAGAATCCAGGAATGACCTGAGGGTCACTGCCGAAAGGATGTAAGTCGAATGCCAAAGGTGGAGTCGAGGAGCCATACCAGAGAGACAGCAGCCAAATGTCAGAGCTGGAGGGCCAACCAGTGTCTAAGGCCAGGAACAGAGCCAAGGATTAGTGCCGGAGAGGTGGGAATTGAAGGGGAACCAGGGATGGAGCCACACAGGTGCAGGTGAGGCCTCATCTGGAGTACTGTGTCCAGTTTTGAGCCCCACACTACAAGAAGGACATGAAAAAATTGGAAAGCGTCCAGCGGAGGGCAACAAAAATGATTAGGGGGCTGGGGCACATGACTTAGGAGGAGAGGCTGAGGGAACTGGGATTGTTTAGTCTGTGGAAGAGAAGAATGAGGGGGGATTTGATAGCTGCTTTCAACTACCTGAAAGGGGGTTCCAAAGAGGATGGATCTAGACTGTTCTCAGTGGTGGCAGATGACAGAATGAGGAGCAATGGTCTCAAGTTGCAGTGGGGGAGGTCTCGGTTGGATATTAGGAAAAACTTTTTCACGAGGAGGGTGGTGAAGCACTGGAATGGGTAACCTAGGGAGGTGGTAGAATCTCCATCCTTGGAGTTTTTTAAGGTCAGGCTTGACAAAGCCCTGGCTGGGATGATTTAGTTGGGGATGGGTCCTGCTTTGAGCAGGGGGTTGGACTAGATGACCTCCTGAGGTCCCTTCCAACCCTGATATTCTATGATTCTATGACTGGAATAGGCTGGAGCAGGGATTGGAATAAGGGCAAGTACAACTGTAGTCATGATACACATTGAGCAGCTGGAGAGTTGCTGCTGGTCTTAAAAGGCAGTCAATCAAGTAGCCTGCTGCAGGCCAACTGAACGTGTTGGGTTGCCAAGAGACTGCAGGCCCTGGTCCCTGGCAACAGGTCTATCTCGACCCCAGCTAAGCTTTTAGTAGAAATTGTGCCCCCTATGAAACCCTGATCCTATTCTGCCCTCGATGTTTATGTATCCAAACTCCAGCTTAGCGTTAATGGTTTGGTAGCAGAAGAGATTTTTCTTGCAAGGAAAGGTTGAACGAAACAGCTGTATGTGTAAATCATGATTTGCTGCATCTCCAGAAAGGGTCCCCTCTACCCTGAAATGAAACTGCCAGACTAGGGCAGAGCCACTTGACTTTGACATTGGGCTGGCCTTGGAACCGGTCTACATTCAAAGGTATAGCAAGATCCAATGGAAGCTGAAGCAAAGCAAATTCAGACGGGAAATAAGACATATGTGTCTTTAACAGTGAGGGTAATTAACCACTGGAACAACCTACCGAGGATTAGGGTGGGTTCTCCATCACTGGCAATTTTTAAATCAAGATTGGATGGTTTTCTAAAAGAGAGGCTGCAATTCAACCCGGAATTATTTTGGGGAAGTTCTATGGCCTGTGTTACACAGGTCAGACTAGACCAGTGATTTTCAAACTTGTTTTCTGGGGACCCAGTTGAAGAAAATTGTTGATGTCCGTGACCCAGTGGAGCTGGGGATGAGGGGTTTGGGGTGTGGGAGGGGCTCAGGGCTGGGGTAGAGAGTTGGGGTGTGGGGGGTTAGGGCTGCGGGGTGGGGCTGGGAATGAGGGGTTCAGGGCATGGTAGGGGTCTCTGGGCTGGGGCAGGGGGTTGGGGTGTGGGAGGGGGTCATGGCTCTGGGCTGGGGATGCAGGCTCTGGGGTGGGGCCGGGGATGAGGGCTTTGGGTGCAGGAAGGGGTTCCAGGTTTGGGTGGGCTCAGGGCTGGGGCAGGGGCATGGACTTACATCTGGCAGCTTCCAGTCAGCAGCGCAGCCGGGGAGCACCATGGACTGCGCTGTGCCCCAGAAGCGGCCAGCAGCGGGTCCGGCTCCTAGGCAGAGGCACGCAAGCAGCTCCATGTGACTCTCACCAGTAGGCACCGCCCCCCCCCCAGTTCCCATTGGCCGGTTCCTGACCAATGGGAGTGCAGAGCCAGTGCTCGGGGCAGGGGCAGCACGCAGAACCCCATGCCCCCCATGCCTAGAAGCCACTGCTGGCTGTTTCTGGGGTGCAGGGCTGTGTTGGAAAAGGTAGGCACCAGCCTGCCTGAGCCGGGTAGCACTGCCAACGGGACTTTTAACATCCTGACCAGAGCAAGGTGCCCCAGTGCCTTATATATCGTGACCCAGTGATTGAAAAACACTGGACTAGAGGATCACAGTGTGGTCCCTTCTGGCCATGGAATCTATTGATGTATAATAATTTATTCTCCCATTTAGCAAAACAAGTTTACAAACCAATACAGCTAAAATGGTGTAGACACTTTGGTGTAGACACTTTGAAATTGGTTTTGCTTAAGCTGATTTGTAATCGGTGACTGGGGATGGTCTGTTTGTTTGGATTGTGATAGGGATGGTATATCTTGGTGAGAGGTGTTCAGTATGCATGTGTGAGAAGGTGATGCATATTAGTCTATGGCTTTAATCTGTATTTCCTGTTTATTGCAGGGTTGAGTTGGGAATTATTTGCCCTTTTCAAATGTAACTGGTTTTAACCAAGATGGATGTGTTTATATACATATATGAAAGGCAAGAAATTCAGAGTTAAGTGTCTGGAAAAACCTGAAATCTTACCCCATATCTAGGCCTTATGTTTCTGTAATGGGGATATGAGTATATCATAAACATTCAGACTTTATGGTGTCCCTAGCCAGAAGCTGGGAATGGGTGACAGGGGATGGATCACTTGATGATTACCTGCTCTGTTTATCGCCTCTGGGGCACCTGGCATTGGCCGCTGTCGGAAGACAGGACACTGGGCTAGATGGACTTTCGGTCTGACCCAGTATGGCCGTTCTTATGTACACATCGCTGACTACACATGAGAATGTCATGTGTGTCCTGCACTTTTGTCTCATTGCATTTCAGCAACTGTAGGAGTCAGGAATCTGTGTCCCATTTGTTGTCTGGGTACATCTGAGCAGCATGGATATATATACCAGGCCTGTTGCTGCATAGCTGCATGAAGATGATGAATAGGTGGATACAGATGGATTTCTAGTCTTTATGTAGAAAGTAGATGAGGTAATGTGTGTTCTCTGGCTCATACTGGAACGGTTGTTGGGCCTGGGAGTAGGTATCAATCAAACGCAAAAGACTCCCATTTAAATATAATACATGATGCCAAGCAACTGAATATTGACAAAATGTACGAGTGCTTATATACAAATGCTAGAAATCTAGATACTCCGATGGGCGAACTAGAGTGCCTGGTATTAAATGAGGATATTTATATAACAGGCATCATGGAAACTTGGTGGAATGAGGAAACACAATAGAACATAGAAATAATACCAAGGTACAAAATATACAGAAATGACAGAGCAGGTTGCGCTGGGTTGGGGAGTGGCACTGTATGCGAAAGAGAGCATATAGTCAAAGTACAAATTCTGAAGTGAGTCAAACTGTCCCATAGAATCTCTATGGATAGAAATTCCATGCTTGAACAATAGGAGTACAGCAGTAGAAATATACTGCCAATCACGTGACCAGGATAGTGAGGGTGACTGTAAAATGCTCAGGGAGATTAGAGAGGCTACAAAGGCAGAAAATTCAATAATGGGAGATTTCAGTTATCCTCATATCAACTGGGTATATGTTACCTCAGGGAGGGATGCGGAGATAAAATTTCTAGACACCATAAATGACTGCTTCTTAGAGCAGCTTGTCCTGGAATCCACAAAGGGAGAGGCAATTCTTGAGTTAGTCCTAAATTGAAGACAGGATCTGGTCCAAGAGTTGAATATAGCTCACTTGTAGGGTAATAGTAACCATAATGTAATTAAAATTAGCATCCTTGAAGGGGGGAAAATGCCAAAGAAACCCCCCACAGTCACATTTGATTTCAAAAAGAGGAACTATGCAAAAATGAGGAAGCTAGTAAAATAGACATTGAAATGAACAGTCACAAGGATGAAATGCCTGCAAACTGCATGGAGACTATTTTTAAACACCCTTAATAGAAGATCAAACTAAACGTATAACCTTCCTCTTCCCCCCCCCCACCCAAAGCAAACAGAGAGAGAGAGGAAAATGCCACAGTCGCTGAACAGCAAAGTACTAGAGGCAAAAAGGCATCCTTTAGAAATTGGAAGTCAAATCCCAATGAAGAGAAGAGAAAGGAACATAAACTCTGGGAAGTCAAGTGTAAAAATATAATAAGGCAGGCCAAGAAAGAATTTAAAGAGCAACTATCTAAAGACACAAAACAAACAGCAATTATTTTAAGTACATCAGAAGCAGGAAGCCTGCCAAGGAGCCAATTGGGTGGGCCACTGGGCAATCAAGGTGCTTAAAAAGCACTCAAGGAAGACAAGGCTATTTTGGAGTAGCTAAATGAATTCTTTGCATCGATCTTACCGGAGAGAATGTGGGGGAGATGTGGACAAGGGTGATCCACTTGATATATTGTACTTCAGAAAGCTTTTGACAAAGTCCCTAACCAAAGACTCTCATCCAAATTAAGCAGTCACGGGATAAGAGGAAAGGTCTTCTCATGTCTCAGGAACTGGTTAAAACAAAGGGTGGGAATAAATGGTCAGCTTTCATAATGGAGAGAGGTAAATAGCTGGGTTCCCCAAGGATATGTTCTGGGACCTGTGCTGTTCAACATAATCATAAATGATCTGGAAAAGGGGGTAAACAGTGAGGTGGCAAAATGTGAAGATGATGCAAAATTACTCAAGATAGTTAGGTCCAAAGCTGACTGCGAAGAGTTACAAAGGGATCTCACTAACCTGGGTGACAGAATGGCAAATGAACTTTAGTATTGATAAATGCTGCACTGGAAAAAATTATCCCAGTTTACACATACAAAGTAATGGGGTCTATATTAGCTGTTACCGCTCAAGAAAGAGATCTTTGAGTCTTCGTGAATAGTTCTCTGTAAACACCTGCTCAGTGTGCAGCAGCAGTAATGTTAGGAACCATTAGGAGAGGGAGAGAGAATAAAACAGAAAACATTGTAATGCCATTATATAAATCCATTGTATGCCCACATCTTGAACACGGTGTGCGATTTTGCTCACCCCATTTCAAAAAGGCTATATTAAAAATGGAGAAGGTGCAGAGAAGGACAACAAAAATGATTACGGCTATGAAACAGCTTCCATTTGAGGAGTGGTTAAAAAGCCTGGGACTGTTTGGATTAGAAAAGAGACAACTAAGGGGGGGGGATAAAATAGAGGTCTATAACATCATGACCGGTGTAGAGAATAAATAAGGAAGTGTTAGGTACTCCTTTTCATAACACAAGAACTAAGGGTCACCAAATGAAATTAATAGGCAGCAGGTTTAAAACAAACAAAAAGGAAGTATTTCTTCACACAACTGACAGTCAACCTGTGGAACTCCTTGCCAGAGGATTTTGTGAAGACCAAAACTATAACAGGATTTAGAAAAGAACTAGATCAGTTCATGGAGGATAGGTCAGTCAATGGCTGTTAGCCAAGATGGTCAGGGATGCAATTCCATGCTCTGGGTTTTCTTAAACCTCCAACTGCCAGAAGCTGGGGGTGGATGACAGCAGATGGATCACTCAATAATTTCCCTGTTCTGTTCATTCCTTCTAAAGCCCGTGGCACTGGCCACTCTCAGAAGCAAGGATACTGGGCTAGTTGAACCATTGGTCTGACCCAGTGTGGACATTGTTATGTTCTGGGGAAGGCATGAGCTGTTAGTGTCTGCGTGACCTTGGCGGTGGGTTCCTCACCCTTGTGAAGTACGAATTGAGACATCAATGACTTGGAGTGCTGCTAAGTCCCAAGGAAATCCCATTCTGTTCACTGGCCAGAAAGGAAGTCAGCAGAATTCATAACAGTCTGGAAAGAATGAAAGAGCAACCCCAATTAAGAGGACAGTCTCAGTCCCCACCACTGCACTGTTTGAAGACTGGCCTTTGAGGAAGTCCCCAGTGAAGATGCTCTGAAATAGCTCCAGCCCTTGAAAGCTGCCGCTGCAAATACCAATACGCTGAGGGGCATTTCATCTGGAGAAGTGCCAGGAGCATGCACTCCCCCTTGGGAGCAGGATCTGAATCACAGCACAGTGCCCAGCGGGAGGGGAGTCCTGGCACGCGGAGGGAGGAGCGGCTTGCGGGAGTCCTAGCACGGTGCTTGCAATGAACGGAGGCACATGGGTGTCACACTGCAACCTGGCACTTGGAAGGAGTAGGAGCTGAGTTCCTCTTCACTTTGAACTAGTGAACAAAGGAGCGGAGATGTACCGATTGGAGAAGGGAGGGGGGAAAAGTGAGTGACTGGGAGCATCTCTTCAGGGCTCCCTGCTGGCATCAGAAGTTAACCTCTCGTGGTCTGCTCCAGAGCTGTCCCGCCCACTGCGGTATAACAGAGCCCTGTACTATGCACACACACTCCTCTCTCATGCCTGAGCGGCCTGTTTGCCTCACCTCCTCCTTGTTCCTGTTGTGATGCTCCTGCATCTCGTCTCCTAGCCACACTAAAACCCTGCTCGCTTTGCCCTCTTTACAACCTACTTAAACCCCTCAGCTTCTGGTGGGGGCGCAGGGGACAGTACAGGAGGGGCTGAGGAATGCAGATGGGAGCGGTACAGACATGCCTGTGTTAGCTGCTCTAACAGTTAGAGCCTTGTCCCCTGGCTCTGTGAATTGCACACAGAGCCAATATTCAGAATGACACCGAGCAGCAAAGGAGCTGGGGGAGATGTGAGAGTAGCTCATTGATCAGGGTACATCTTTACTGAAAGTCCACGTCTGTGCTTTGGCCACTATGACATGACAGAAACTCATTCATCCCCCTTCCATCTGCAGCAGCCAGGTTCACGCACAGGCCAACAGCCGTTCCTGGTGCAAGTCTGAATTTCATTACATGTCCTAGACCTCAGCTAGGAACAAGCTGGGATGTATTTCCCTTCGCTGGGCTCTGCTTGTGCTGAGTCAAGGAACGCAGTGTCTCGAGGAAACCACAGAAGTTTATTTTGAAAGTGAGCTCATTCTGAATGGGACACTGCAGCTAACGGTGCATCACTCCCCCTCTGTCCCCTAGTAGTGCCGAGTATGCCAAGCACGGGCTTCTCTGTCAAATGCATTCCCAGCTGTAAGGGACAGGATTTCAGAGCTAGGCAGGAGCACCGAAGTTCTGGACAGTCTTCATTTGGGATGCCCATTTCATTCTCCTTTCAAGGCACGGATGGCAACATCGGTTAGGCATAGCCATCCTTGGAGTGCACTGCCAGCCAGCTGCCCAAATCTATTTATGGATTGCAGTGAAGTGCCGGGTATTTTCCCTCATGGCAGTGTTTGATCTCTGTTCCACTACCACCTTCGGGACGGGGGGTAAACAAACCAAAAATGTCACTTGCTGCTCTCGGCTCTCGAATCTGCACCACAAGGGAAGGGTCTGCTCTGCCTGGGCATGGAATTGCAAGCCAACCGGTCTCTGGCTGGCCCAGTCTTTCCCCACTTTTCAAAAGCGCTCTGGGCCGGCCTCGCTTTGCTCATGCTGGAATCCATGGTTAAAACCGCTTCCTCACTCCTGTGGGAGCAGCGTGGGGCCAATACTGAGCATTTGGAAAATCTCACCCTAAGAGGCTCCACCAGTGCCAGTGAGAGGCAAAGTATTGCTTGGTCTGTTAAATCCAGAGGATAAGGAGGAGGAGAAATCTAACCTGCTGTCTCTGACAGTTCCTGGAAGAATAATCTAAATTGGAGTTCAGTGTCTACCTGCGTTAGATTCTGAGTGCAGCATCCTGGAGGGGAAGAAACCGGGTTATATTTCATTGGCAAGTTTATTTTACCACTCCATAATCCTATCCAATCAAACCTCATTTACGTCATCTAGAGATTGTCCAAATCTAATCTGAGTGCCTAGGATTACTCAGGGTGCAGCCCCTGGCAGAAGAGAATGTGAAATTGATTTTGGTGTCTTTGAAGGGTAAACAACCTGAATGGCATTTAATGCTCACCTGAAATAAAATCCAGGTTCATCCTTAGATGCAGGAGGACTGTGAACTTAAGGAAAGCATATCCAGTCTATAGTTTAGCTTTCAAGTATCAGGCAGGGCCAATGCATCTGTTCCTTTAGTTTCTGAACTATTGGCCTGGTGAAAGCATGTTAAGGAATATCTGACCGCGAAACCAAGCTCAAAACATGTCTCCTGGAATCTACAGCACTGAATTAAAGATGTCATAGCTTCCTGCAGGTCTTGCTAATTTAGTGCCGTGGAAGGGAGAGCACAAGCAGAGAAGCATCTCGGTAAAGGCCAGATGGCCCAAACACCACTCACTCTGTCTCTTTTATTTCTTTACTAAATAAATGAGTGCTGCAGTAAGTGATCTGAATCTTTAATTCAGTTCTTTGACGTGTGTATCTATAGAGTGGTTTGGTCTGAAGCTGTTGGAGTTCATTGTGGGCGTTACATTCAGCACCCCTCAGCCTTGAGCTTCCAGTTAATGCATCTGACTACTTGCTTTCTTGATTAAAATCTCGTTATTGGGAAATTGAGCAGGGAAGCCTAGCATGGGAGTTTAATTTTTTTTTCTGTGTTCATTTAGTTTGGTAATTTCTTTCCCCAGGAAATCTAGGCTCAGATGCAGCATCTGGTTTTTCAGTGAGGTCCGTTCTTATTTTTTATTTTAATAGTCACTCAATTTTCCAGCTGTGGTGACTGAGCCATAAAAGAGTGTGAGCAAAGTGATTTGCCCAAAGTCACAAGCAGGTGGCTCTTTCAAAGATTATAACATACCTATCAAGGTCGCCAGATGCTTGCTCTGATCCCAGATAGCGGTGACTCCACCTCTGTGTCCCACTCCTTGGGGAAGGCTTGGATGAGATGGAGGCCAGAGGGCACAACTGATTTCAGAAGGGTTGGCCCTTGATATTGTCTCACTAGGATCCCATGCAAGAGATGAGAGTTAAGCAAAGTTATCTGCCCCTCCTGTGCCTTGCTTTTCTCCTTCTCATTCCCCCTTACTGATCTCCCTCTCCATTGCTCAGAGAGAGATGAGCTGTGAAATCCAGACAGGCCCGCTTCTGCTAATGCTCTTCACTCACACGCTTTCACTGTAGGTTGAGGAACCTGCCGGTTATCTCATGACCATGTCCAGACTTATTTGCAGAGGTTGTTGTTGTTTGTTATTTGTGTGGTGACAGCAAGCATGCTAAACATGTTATAGAGAGGTGAGAATCCCTGTCTCCGAGAGCTAATGTTCTAGGTAGACAATGTGGAAACACAGGGAGGGTATGAGGCTGTGGTTGATCAGCGTCACCTTAGCTCGTGTGTGTCGTGTTAGTTCTCTGAGTTTGTGCGCCTTGGAACTTGGTAAAGTTTCTATGTTGTCTGGTTTGGCGGCTCTCTGAGGACAGCACAAGAGATCCTCATGAAAGATGAACATTTTAATTGAGAACTGGGGACATGTCCCAGTTATAGAGCTGGCTGGAAAAAGGCCTGTCCATGAGAGTGGAGAAAGACCCAAAACGGGACATTAGTCATTTGGCAAGAGCAGAGAGAGGGTCAGGAGCTAGACTGTTCAGGGCCTTGAAGATGAAGACCTGTTGCACTGTTATAAGGTGGTGAGGGCAAGGAAAATCCCCGTGTATCAAACAGATTTCTCCCAACGAGTCACTGGCCGTGCCAGCCACCAACCTGTGCTCTCTGGTGGTAGCTGAGGAGTCTAGCAGGCTGCACATCATTTCCTTTAAGACATGGGAGAAGGGAAGGATTCTCTGGTGAAGCTTTGCGGGAACATCCAGTGCCTTGGTTTGATCGTGATCCCGGGCTCTTGATCCAGGCTCAGTCAAATCTCTTGGTGACTGGACCATTGGTAATACCAGTCAATGCAGTGGCTGGATTCTCTCTCCCCACCAATTCCTGGGGTCTTGGCCACAGCTGCCAACCTTCCTGTGTCAAGTCTGATGGGAATGTGTTGTTCTCCCGGCTTAAGGGCTCTGCCCTGTCTGGTTTGGATGCGATTGGTGCATTGAGAACAGGAGTGAGAGGAGAGACAGAGAGGGGTAGCAGTCACGGATGAAGCGGAAAATGCTGACATAAATTAATCAAACAAGGCATCTTGCAAGATTGAATTAGGTCCTGATTTATGACTGCAGCGCTGAGACTGCAATACCGCTGCTTCATGCTCATCCCTTCCCCCTGATTTATGGGGACATCACAGTGCGGTGGCTGATGAGGGATCCCTGTAGGATAAGGGCATGGATTTGGCTAATATCAGCCATCTCTCCATCCTGCTCCCCAGGACTTCAGTCTGTCAACTTTGTCATCGGCCTCATACGCTCAGCCTCTGTGCCTTTAAACTTCTTTGCACAGCTCATGGTGAAGGGCAAGCTGGAAAAGCAAAGTGTCCATTATTTGGTTTTGTTCTCTGCTCCCCTGGCAAGTGTCTCCCATTGCTTGGATTTCCTAAAGCTTCTGCAGAAAGATTCCTCCCTTGGGCTAACACCCAAGGCTGCTGTTTGATAGGTTTTGTGCATAAAGAGGGGAAGTTTGGCTGCTGTCCCAGCAGCCAGCCAAACCTTCCATTGCTACCACATGGCCTCCAGATCCCAAAGGGGACTAGAACTCTGGCATTTGAGTTCCAAGGTCTCTCTCTCTCTTGAGCTAAAGGAGAAGTCCTTTAACTGTTAGCAGTGGAAGGTCCTTTATCCTCTCTCTGGACCAGCCAGTAAAGGGCAGTATCACATGCACACACAAAGCTAGTAGGTTACAAAGTGATCTTGTTATAAGGCAATACCCAGCCCAGCCAAACAGGTTTGGGTTTTTTTAATTCTTTGGAGGAAAGTGAGTGTCAAAGAACATTTCCAAGGAGCCGGTCCCTTTCTAACTCCTCTATAGCAAGCATCCCTCTATCTAGCTGCTGGTGTAGAGGAACCAGGGAGTACTTGACATTAGTAAGAAGGCAGTCACCCAAAACCTTGTTTCTGGCGATGTTCCCTGGGTACCCAACATCAGAGAAGAAGAATAGAAGCAGATCTTCTGAATTCCTGTGGAGTATTGATTTTGTGCTCCCTGCTCCGGCCTTTTCAGCCGCCAGCAGTGGAATGAAATATAAGGTTTGAAAAACTGAAAATACAAAAAGTGACAGCTTCATTCCTGCCAGTGCTGGTATTTCAAGGGGAAGCGTGACGTGGAAAGACGGGGTTAGTTCTGTTCTCGCCTGTCGGGGCTTCTCAACAAACATCGAGAGGGGAAATGGAACAGGGCATCGGGCCAGGGTGTCAACCCACGGTGGCATGGAAGGATCACCCTCTCTGACCAACAGTGTTGGGACGGGACCTGATAATTTAGCATTGTCAGGACTCTTAAGGGAGAAGGTGAATCCCTGATTCACCATGGTGGTAGGTTCTCTTGCAGGACTTCCCAGGGGAGAAGAATATTCTGTGCCTGCCCGTCCAATGGAGAACAGCTCAGTTGGGAGAGGGAGTTAAGACCAGCTTGTGTAACTAGCCCCAGTCCTCTAGAGGAGGACAGAGCCCTGCCTACACTGACCAGACAGAAGCAGGAAGCTGCTGAGAGACAGAGCTCACCAAAGCCAGTTGCGGTTGGTTTGCAGGTTTGTTTAGTTTCTGTTTTGTAGGAGGTTTGCAACCCCTGAGTTGCAGTGTGAAAGCTGGGTTTGAGCCTCAGGTTTTACCTGCTTTCATGAGAAATCATCCAGATTCTTCGAGCTTCCAATCAAGCACTTATGTAGCCCTCTTGGCTTGAAACTAGCCTGTGATCGCCATTGGGTGTCTTGGCTTCCGCAAACCTTTCTCAAGCTTCAGGGAGACCACAGGATCCGGGGATTAGGGCATGGGACTGAGAGCCAGGAGACCTGAGCTCTCTTCTTGATTCTGTCATTGATTTGCTCTGTGGCCTTTGGAAAAGTCACTTCACTTCCCTGGTCTGTTTCCTGATATGAAAATTGGGGATGGGGTTTTGTTTTTTTGTTTTTTTAGCTCCTCATATGATAGGAGCTAGAATAAGTACAAAGGGTTCGTGCTACTAAACCGTACACGCCTCTGTCTGGAACACAATAGTAGGCCTTTCTCCAGCGTTCCCGGGGAAAACTAGTTTTGCTGCAGCTCTGCAGCTGGTGTTTGGAAAGAACAACCCCAGCAGGGTTTAAATTGCTTTTAATTAATTTTGAATTAATTCCTCTGCATCCCTCAGGAGACAGAAAACACAGAGCATGAAACAAATTGGATCTGGCCAATCTAGGGTCAAACCCAGACTTTGTGGGGGGGAAAGCTGGGGATCATTCCTTCATTCACAGCCCCTCCTCCTTCTCAGTGGTCTAGCAGAGATGGGGACCATCTGGAGTACTGTGTCCAGTTCTGGGCCCCACACTACAAGAAGGATGTGGAAAAATTGGAAAACGTCCAGCGGAGGGCAACAAAAATGATTAGGGGACTGGAGCACATGAGTTATGAGGAGAGGCTGAGGGAACTGGGCTTATTTAGTCTGCAGAAGAGAAGAATGAGGGGGGATTTGATAGCAGCCTTCAACTACCTGAAAGGGGGTTCCAAAGAGGATGGATCTAGACTGTTCTCAGTGGTAGCAGATGACAGAACGAGGAGCAATGGTCTCAAGTTGCAGTGGGGGAGGTTTAGGTTGGATATTAGGCAACACTATTTCACTAGGAGGGTGGTGAAGCACTGGAATGCGTTACCTAAGGAGGTGGTGGAATCTCCTTCCTTTGAGGTTTTTAAGGTTAGGCTTGACAAAGCCCTGGCTGGGATGATTTAGTTGGGGATTGGTCCTGCTTTGAGCAGGGGGTTGGACTAGATGACCTCCTGAGGTCCCTTCCGATCCTAATCTTCTACCTCCACAGAGCATTGTGGGGCATGTCTGAGCATAAATGATTGACAAGGGCAGAGTAATTTTTAAAGCGTTTGGTTTTAAATCGGGGAGGGAGTAAAGCTCCTCTTCAGTACAGGATCAATAAATAAATCAAGCACTGGGATTTTAAGGTGATCAGGGAGCCAGCAGCGGATGCTGCCTGCACTGTCATACTGGTGTATTCCAGAGAGAGAGAGACACCAACAAGGGGGAAAAAACAATTACTGTTTTAATGTAAAAAGAAAAGGAGTACTTGTGGCACCTTAGAGACTAACCAATTTATTTGCGCATAAGCTTTCGTGAGCTACAGCTCACTTCATCGGATGCATACTGCGGAAAATACAAAAGATGTTTTTATACACACAAACCATGAAAAAATGGGTGTTTATCACTACAAAAGGTTTTCTCTCCCCCCACCCCACTCTCCTGCTGGTAATAGCTTATGTAAAGTGATCACTCTCCTTACAATGTGTATGATAATCAAGGTGGGCCATTTCCAGCACAAATCCAGGATTTAACAAGAACATCTGAGGAAGGCGGGGGGTGGTGGTGTTGTGTTAGGAAAACAAGGGGAAATAGGTTACCTTGCATAATAACTTTTGTATCAAATTTGCAAATGAATTCCAATTCAGCAGTCTCCCGCTGGAGTCTGGTTTTGAAGTTTTTCTGTTGTAATATTGCAACTTTCATGTCTGTAATCGCGTGACCAGAGAGATTGAAGTGTTCTCCGACGGGTTTTTGAATGTCATAATTCTTGACATCTGATTTGTGTCCATTTATTCTTTTACTTAGAGACTGTCCAGTTTGACCAATGTACATGGCAGAGGGGCATTGCTGGCACATGATGGCATATATCACATTGGTAGATGTGCAGGTGAATGAGCCTCTGATAGTGTGGCTGATGTTATTAGGCCCTGTGATGGTGTCCCCTGAATAGATATGTGGGCACAGTTGGCAACGGGCTTTGTTGCAAGGATAGGTTCCTGGGTTAGTGGTTCTGTTGTGTGGTATGTGGTTGCTGGTGAGTATTCGCTTCAGGTTGGGGGGCTGTCTGTAGGCAAGGACTGGCCTGTCTCCCAAGATTTGTGAGAGTGTTGGGTCATCCTTCAGGATAGGTTGTAGATCCTTGATAATGCGTTGGAGGGGTTTTAGTTGGGGGCTGAAGGTGACGGCTAGTGGCATTCTGTTATTTTCTTTGTTAGGCCTGTCCTGTAGTAGGTGACTTCTGGGAACTCTTCTGGCTCTATCAATCTGTTTCTTCACTTCCGCAGGTGGGTATTGTAGTTGTAAGAATGCTTGATAGAGATCTT
The DNA here is from genome assembly GCF_965140295.1 of Lepidochelys olivacea. Taxonomy (NCBI): domain Eukaryota; kingdom Metazoa; phylum Chordata; order Testudines; family Cheloniidae; genus Lepidochelys; species Lepidochelys olivacea. Next base: position 11,334,780 of record NC_140432.1, on the reverse strand, counting down.
GTAGGTGTTTGTCTCTGTCTGAGGGGTTGGAACAAATGCGGTTGTATCGCAGAGCTTGGCTGTAGACAATGGATCGAGTGGTCAGAGTGAAAGCTGGAGGCATGTAGGTAGGAATAGCAGTCAGTAGGTTTCCGGTATAGGGTGGTGTTTATGTGACCATCGCTTATTAGCACCGTAGTGTCCAGGAAGTGGATCTCTTGTGAGGACTGGACTAGGCTGAGGATGATGGTGGGATGGAAATTGTTGAAATCATGGTGGAATTCCTCAAGGGCTTCTTTTCCATGGGTCCAGATGATGATGATGTCATCAATATAGCGCAAGTAGAGTAGGGGCGTTAGGGGACGAGAGCTGAGGAAGCGTTGTTCTAAGTCAGCCATAAAAATGTTGGCATATTGTGGGGCCATGCGGGTACCCATAGCAGTGCCGCTGATTTGAAGGTATACATTGTCCCCAAATGTAAAATAGTTATGGGTAAGGACAAAGTCACAAAGTTCAGCCACCAGGTTTGCTGTGACATTATCGGGGATAGTGTTCTTGATGGCTTGTAGTCCATCTTTATGTGGAATGTTGGTGTAGAGGGCTTCTACATCCATAGTGGCCAGGATGGTGTTATCAGGAAGATCACCGATAGATTGTAGTTTCCTCAGGAAGTCAGTGGTGTCTCGAAGGTAGCTGGGAGTGCTGGTAGCATAGGGCCTGAGGAGGGAGTCTACATAGCCAGACAATCCTGCTGTCAGGGTGCCAATGCCTGAGATGATGGGACGCCCAGGATTTCCAGGTTTATGGATCTTGGGTAGTAGATAGAATATCCCAGCTTGGGGTTCCAGGGGTGTGTCTGTGCGGATTTGATCTTGTGCTTTTTCAGGGAGTTTCTTGAGCAAATGCTGTAGTTGCTTTTGGTAACTCTCAGTGGGATCAGAGGGTAATGGCTTGTAGAAAGTGGTGTTGGAGAGCTGCCGAGCAGCCTCTTGTTCATATTCCAACCTATTCATGATGACAACAGCATCTCCTTTGTCAGCCTTTTTGATTATGATGTCAGAGTTGTTTCTGAGGCTGTGGATGGCATTGTGTTCTGCACGGCTGAGGTTGTGGGGCACTGTGGGGCTGCTTTTCCACAATTTCAGCCCGTGCACGTCGGCGGAAGCACTGTATGTAGAAGTCCAGTCTGCTGTCTCGACCTTCAGGAGGATTCCACTTAGAATCCTTCTTTTTGTAGGGATGGTGGGGAGGTCTCTGTGGATTAGTATGTTGTTCAGAGGTGTGTTGGAAATATTCCTTGAGTCGGAGACGTCGAAAATAGGATTCTAGGTCACCACAGAACTGTATCATGTTCGTGGGGGTGGAGGCACAGAAGGAGAATTTCAGGTATAGTTTGTTCTAAGTGGATAAGTTATCATGAAACCAGCAGTTTATTTTCCACACACACAAAAATTTCCCCCATTTTTTGTTGCATGCTGGGTGCTGCCAGTTCTTTTGATTTCATCATAAGTCTCCCCAGCTTTCCCGAATGGAACTCAGGCCCCTATTGGGCTAGGTGCTTTACAAATGCACAGTGAGAGTTCCTGCTCTGAAGAGCTTACAGTCTAAATAAACGAGACAGAAGGAGGGTAGGAAGGTGAAGTGATCGCCCCAAGGCTGCAGAGCATGTGTCGGTGAAATAGCCTGGGACAGAACCGCTGTTTCTTGACTCCTAATCCAATACCCTACCCACTGCCCCACACTGCCTCTATCAACACTAACTGATGATCTGACCTATGTAACTTACATGGAAATGCTAAGTAAGTGCTGTGTATTTTTACAGATTGGCCTGAGATGAGTTCAACCATTGATTCTCATCGGAACTAATGTAAAAGTGGTGCCTTTCAAATATACTAAAGTCAACAAACACGCAAAATATTTAGAAAGCATAGAGCGTGCCATTTATGTATATGAGCAACACTCGGCCTTTTCTCATGTCATGTCAAGGGCCTATGCTATTTCTGATTAGGGAGTTTGCAAGGGCATTTGGTCCCAGCTTTAGTTATGTTCCTTGGAGCCTGGAGACCCCCTTGTCTGCCCTGTCAGGACCCCTGTCAGGACCTCCTTGTCTGCCCTGTTCCTAGAGAAGATGCTCGACTCTACAGCTGAAGGCCTCCACAATGAGGCCTGTTGTTACAGGAGGAATGCAACAAGAGCCTTGTTGCTAACATCAGGATCTCTGTCAGCCGCAGCATAGCAGCGCATGATCCCCGACGTCCAGGGTCATCCACGTGCATGGCTAGGATGGAGGCGCGTTGTCAGGGCAGCATGAGGGCAGTGGATTGGAATAGCAGGAGAGGAGGGGCGGCATGTCTGGACTGAAATGCGCTGGCGGAGCTTTGTGGTGGCTGAGACTTGAACGGCAATGGGTGATTCCACTCAGGGTCTGGATGCATTGGTGCAGGTGTGTGGGAACGCAGGCCTGGAACAGCAAGCAGGAGCATTGGGTCAGATCAGAGATGCCCCAGCAGAGCCGTCTGGCAGCTCAGAGCCGGAGTAGCAGGCATGGCTGACGGTGCACTTAGTGACTCCACGAGAGGACAAGTGCCTGTTGTTGCAGGGCACTTGTGTGTTTGTGGGGAGAAGCCTGTCTAGTACCAACCCATGCTGCACGCGTCATTAGGTAGTTCTCTCTGATCCCCTTCTTGCTCACGGGCAGTAAATTCATTTCTAAAGCCAAATCATTGGGCCCTGCGAGTTCCGGATGCACCTGTGCCCACCACTGCAATCAGCTCAGCTCCCTGCCTCGCAGCAGGTGAGGAGACGCCATCCCGGGAGCTGGGCATTGCAATATTCTTCTTATTAAATCTGGTTGCTCTTCAGTGAATGGGACATGACACCTGTGTGCATGATTCAATTCGAGTCCTCCTGTTACATGGTGTAAATCAATAAAACAAAGTATAGCTGCTGACAGCATTTACAGTTCCCCCTCTTACCACCAGCCAGCCCATTTCCTGCTCCTGAAAGAGGCATTTACACCCCATTTAGCTGTACTTTGATGCAGGATCCTGCCCCGGACAAATGCTGAGGCTTTGGTCACTGACACTGTCAGAAGAGGAGATCTACAGTGTGCCTTTGCAGGGACCAGCACAAAGGAGTGTGAAACTGATCTCTTTTGGGTGGGGGGTGGGTGAATCTTTATTGATCTTTGCCAGATGCTAATTCTGCTAGGGACATAGGACTGGTAGGACCTTCTGGGTCATCAAGACCCCTGCTCCTGCAGGCCCCCTTGTTGTATAATCCTGTACATAAACTTACTGAGCTCCATCTTCAAACTAGTTAGGTTGTTTGCCCCCATTACTCGTACTGAGAGGCTGTTTCAGAACCTCACGTCTTCTGAGAAATCTTCCAATTGCTTGCCTCAGTTTATTCCCATCTGTTTTTGTGCAGTCTGTTTTCTTCTAGCTTAAACAGCTCTTCTCCCTCCCTGGTGATTCCCGCTGCCCCAATTTATAGAGAGTAACCAGAGCTCCTCTCAACCTTCATTTTGCTGGGCTAAATCAGCCAAGATCTTTTTGTCTCCTCTCTAAGAGAAGGTTTCCATTCTCCTGATCATCCTAGAGGCTCTTCTCTGCACCATGTCCAATTCATCTTTCTTTCTTGAGCGTGCGTGACCAGCATTGTATGCAGTATTCCTGGTGAGATCTCACTCTGATTCCTGGATCCTTCCGGAGGTCCTGAAATGTATGGGTTCTGTTTAATACTTTTGCATACCTATTTCCATCCCATGTGCTTCATGGGGACTCACACACTGAGCTAGGGAACCTAAAGCTAACCCAGCCAGCTCAGGGCAGTTTCTTCCCCCCCCCCCACACCCCCCCAATCTCCATACTGTGCTGCTGGTGGAAGATGCTTTTTCTAAGGTGCTCTTCCTCCAACCCATTTTGCTTCTTTACTGCTCACCGTCCCCACCTGGCCACCCGTTGGCCCAGATCCACACAAGTACCCAACATTGACCTGGACACGTTTAAACAGTGAAAACAAAGGGTCGTTCTGACCAGCCCTTGCACGGATTCAATAATGCAGTGTGCGGGGGTGGGAGGGGAGAGAAGATGCCAGATGCAAGGCCCTTCCACCATCCTCCTTTGCACAGGGGATGCTCAGAATCCCTCTTGGGAGAGTGGTCCCTGCTCCCTCCTCGTGCCTGAAGAAGGGTGAGGAGGGGTAGCATTAGGGTGAGGCTGTGATTCTCCCCTGGGCGGCAGAGCTGGCAGGGGGCGGGGAGCCACCAGGCAGCCTTTTCAAAGGTGCTACAAAAGGCGCTAGGGTAGGAGATCTGTGGGAGCTCCCAAGACGAAGAGGAGGCCCCAGCTGCTGCCCAGTCCATCCACACCCCTTTTGACTGACCCGCTGGTGCATAAAACCGAATCTAATCCCAGGTCAGCCCAGAGAGAGAGGCTGAACACTCCCACCCTCCTTCCCTGGGAGGGAGCTGGCTTGTTTCCCCCATCAGCTGAGGGAAGGCAGGAGAGATAGGAAGAAAGAAAGAGAAGACAGGAGAGAGACAGTGAGTGCTCCTGGAAAGAACATCTGAAACTGTCCGACTCGACTACATCTAATGGGCTCTGCAATCTGGTGATTAATCTGGTAATCATAGCAAATATTACCGCAATGGCTGGCAATAATAAAAACTCCTCAAGTAGATACAAAACCATTTTTCCCCACTATAAATTGACGGCTGCTATCTCTTCCCTTTATGAGAGGCAGCAAGAGGAGCGAGAGCCTCATGCAGTAACAGTGAGAGCAAGGTCCCTGCTGCATCCCACGGGGGCTCAGGAAAGCCTTGATTGTTTTGTTTCTTCCTCCAGTGCAAGAGGGTACAGGTCTTTGCCACCTTTTGGTTTAGAGGGGAGAGAGAATCCGTTTTTCCCAAATTATAAAGGTCTGCAATCCCAGGTTGGCCCTGTTTTCTGGACAGCTTTTGGAAAGCCCTTTACTTGCATGGTTTTTCTATTTCTAATTCGTGTCCTTCAGTTCTAGCAAATTTGTTCACTGGTTTCAATGCAGAAGCAGAGCTCAGGTGCTGCCCAGTGCTTCCTCAGCTGCTGATGGTCAGATAGGGCTGTGCAACGTTTCGGCTGGTAAACTGGACCATTCAGTTTGGGGATGGGTTTTGGTTTCTAGGAAAACTTGAGCAACTGCTAGAGTAAACGAGAATTGGGTGCAGCTACAACCAGATCTGAAGCCCACGGAAGTTAGTGGGAGTCTTTCAATGAGCTTAGCAACAGGCTCCTGGGTAGGTATCTCTTCCAAAGACAGCTTCCCCTCCTCCTGGGGACATCCTAGTTGTCTCTCAGATGACTAGGAGCTCCTTACATCATGACACGTAACTGTCACCTTTATTGGTCAAGTTTGCACTGCATGAGTATTCCCTGAACTCACAAAGTCCTCTCCCACCATGCGCTGGTTAGGAATCTGAAGATGATTAATCTTAGGACATTCCAGTCCTTTCTGACTGTGTTATTCACAGGAACACCTGCTTTTTCCTTCCCTACCACTACTTGATGGTAGTGAGCTCACCAACACCGAGAGCAACGGCAGAGCACGGTGAATACAACAAAGCAAAGTCTTGTGGAATAAACCTCAGCAATGTGCTTCGTTGCATTTGGGTGAGCAAGAAAGAATGTTTGGTAAGAATGTTTGCAGAAAACAAAGCCAAGATTGTTGGCACGGAAGTGGCAATTAGGGACAATTGTGTTGGTGTTATTTGTTCTTTGGCTCCTTGAAATGGGAATAGAGACTACAGGCTCATATTTCAAGTTGTAGGGCATCAGATGGTTAAAAACTTTCAGTCATTACAGATGTGGACAGGACTCAAACCAGTGACTCTAGCGCTGAAATGAGGTACCTTTAGCCCATTTCCTGGATCCATCCAGTTCCTTGTATCCTTAGCGTTTCCTAACAGAATGCCAAAAGACTCCCTTTTGAATTGCCAGCCCCATTCACCACATTCTTCACCATGGGTGAAAAGGGCAGCTTGTAGCCAGCAGGAAACGAAAATGTTAGAAAGAAGCAGGCGAAAATGACCATGAATTATTCAAATTATGCTGAACACCATTCAGTGAAATCAGCAGGAAATTGATATTAAAGGATATTTTAATTTGCACTCGCATCTGCCCACAGATTGCCACTAAAGGAACCGCACCAAATACCTTGGACAAAGGCAAATGCTTTAACTGCCTCAGTGTTGCTTCTGGAAGGACAACAGTCCCATATGCTTTTCTATTCTGGTTTTGCTTCTAATAAATATTCCCAGCAAATTTCAATGTGAACGTCTGCCAAGAAGCTAGGTAGAAGATTCGCAATCAGGTACCCTGTAGAATACCCTCAGCAAATGTTTAGGCATAATCAATTCTTTCTCTCTGCCAACCCCATAGCTTTTAGCATGCTCATCATGGGACTCTTGTGCCAAAATTCAGGAGTATCAGTATAATGAGCTGTTGGGAGTGGAGAACTGTGGAATTTCAGAGAGATTCAAAGCCAAAACTAAAAGCAGTCTTCAGTATATCGCTAGTGATTGTGGCTAGTGAGCTATTAAGTAGGAGAGCAGGGATCTCTGCTGGGCCCAGTCCTATTCAACATATTCGTACATGATCTGGAAAAAGGGGTAAACAGTGAGGTGGCAAAATTTGCAGATGATACAAAAGAACTCAAGATAGTTAAATCCCAGGCAGACTGCGAAGAGTTCCAAAAGGATCTCACAAAACTGGGTGACTGGGCAAAAAAATGGCAGATGAAATGCAATGTTGATAAATGCAAAGTAATGCATATTGGAAAACATAATCCCAACTATACATATAAAATGATGGGGACCAAAGTAGCTGAAAGAGATCTCGGAGTCATTGTGGAGAGTTCTCTGAAAACATCCACTCAATGTACAGTGACAATCAAAAAGATAACAGAATGTTGGGGATCCTTATGAAAGGGATAGATAAGAAGACAGAAAATATCATATTGCCTCTATATAAATCAATGGCACGCCCACATCTGGAACACTGCATGCAGATGTGGTCGCCCCATCTCAAAAAAGATATATTGGAATTGGAAAAGGTTTAGAAAAGGGTGACAAAAATTATTAGGGGTATGGAACAGCTTCCATATGAGGAGAGATTAATAAGACTGGACTTTTCAGCCTGGAAAAGAGATGACTAAGGGGAGATATGATAGGGCTCTATAAAATCATGACGGGTGTGGAAAAGGTAAATAAGGAAGTGTTACTTACTCCTTCTCATAACACAAGAACTAGAGGTCACCAAATGAAATTAATAGGCAGCAGGTTTAAAACAAACAGAAGGAAGTATTTCTTCACACAACACAGAGTCAACTTGTGGAACTCTTTGCCAGAGGATGTTGTGAAGGCCAAGACTATAACATGGTTCAAAAAAGAACTAGATAAGTTTCATGGAGGATAGGTCCATCAATGGCTATTAGCCAGGATGGGCAGGGATGGTGTCCCTACCCTCTGTTTGCCAGAAGCTGGGAATGAGCAACAAGGGATGGATCACTTGATGATGACCTGTTCTGTTTATTCCCTCTGAAGCACGTGGCATTGGTCAGAAGACAGGATACTGGACTAGATGGACCTTTGGTCTGACCCAGTATGGCCATTCTTATGTCCTTGGAGAAATTGGATTTAGGACAAAGGGGGAAGAGTACAGCTAATTGGGAATTATTGACACATTTTTTCACTGGAAAATACTGATTCGTCAAAACCAAAACTTTTCATGGGAATGGGTTGGTTTTGATTAAATATATTTTTTTACTCAAAAACTTTTTGGAAAACCAAGTCGACGTAGTATGAATGTTTTGTTCCAATATTTTTGAAGCAAAATGTGTGGTTCAAAATGACTTCTTGTTTCAAAACGTAAGTTATAGTTTAAAAAGTGTAAATATTAAAATGGTTGAAATCAAAATGAAATGTTTTGATTGACCCGAACAGAATTGTTTGTCCAGATTTTGGATTTGTGACACTTTTTGAGATTGTGACTTTTCTTCCCAAGTTGGGAAGGCAACATTTTCTGATACCTGGAGAATTTTCATGCAACAGGAATACTCATTTCCCATCCAGCTCTAATGACGAGTGCTGTGTTCAACTGAAACAGCAGAGACCATTTGGGGAGGCAGAATGGAATTAACCCAATGGGAATTTGGCCATGACCGTAGTTAAATTTTGCATGAAGTTCCAAGGGATCTATAAGGAACAGCAATGGTTCTGAGTTGCCATGTGCATAGGTTTGGTGCAAATAAATGACTGGGATGACAATCAAAGTTAAGACCAAGAGGAAGATGACTGTCTATCTCTGTATTTGTAATGATACCTACCTCTTACATAGCACTTTGCAGTGCTTTACCATGGGCCACCAGTATCAGGTCATTTTGCATTTGGGAAACTGAGGCAAAGGGAGGGGGAGTGACTTGTTCAAAGTACCCCAGCAGGCCATTGGCAAGACTAGTAATAGATCACAATGCTTCTGACCTCCATTGCAGTGCCCTGTGCACCGAGCAAACTACTATGTATCTATTCTATTAATCTGATTGTCAGAGTTACAGAGCACCCACCAATTCCAGTGAAGCTAATGGGAGCAGGATGTCTACAGCACCTTTGAAAATGAGATCTAACTGTCACACATGCATACACATTGCTTCCCCCCATGTAATGTTGTGAAGGCCAAAAGTATAAGTGGCTTCAAAAAAGAATTAGATACACTCTTGGAGGATCAGTCCATCAATGGCTGTTAGCCAAGATGGTCAGACATGCAGCCCTGTGCTCTGGGTGTCCCTAAGCTTCTGACTGCCAGATGCTGGGACTGGATGACAGGGGATGGATCACTCGATGATTGCCCTGTTCTGTTCACTCCCTCTGAAGCACCTGGTGCTGTTCACTGTTGGAAGACAGGATATTGGGCCATCTGGACCTTTGGTCTGTCCCGGTATGGCCGTTCGTATGTTGGAGCAGAGAGGACAATTGATGACCTGGGTTAGCATTTATGGGTGTCAGTGTCACCTTGATGACAACACCCCTTAATGCCACAGCACTCCCTAAAGAAATGCTGTCCCATCTCAGAGTGCCCTCTTCTGGCTCAGCATTTCCGACAGCCCTCCAGGTATCTTGTAAGCCACACTAGCCGGAAGGAAACCTGCCACCCGCCATCAGTCTTCTTTGGCTCGCCCTCACCTTTTGTTGCCAAATTCCCTGGACTGTGAAATGAAGCTTTTATTATCCTCCAAAGCTGGGGGAAGAGAAAAAAATTAAATTAGTGGGAAACTAAATGAATTAATTAATTTTTAAAAAAGGATGCAAGAAAAAGACCCGAACCTAACTTCAACCTTTCTTATTATGCACCACACAACTAGGCAGCAGGCTGCATTCCAGGGCTTCTGCTTGGATTGCTGTAAAGAACCTCACTTTTACTTTCAAATTAACCTGTCAAATCAGATATTTTATAAAGGAATTGAAGGCAGAAGAATGAGGGTCCTGGATATTCCCACGCATCAATTAGAGGGAAATTAATTACAATTTACCTGCATTAGCGCATTAACACTCCCTCGATTACAGAGCAGATAGCTCTGCACGGTGGAGCAAGTCAAAATAGACTGTACACAGGAAGAGGGGCCTTGTCTTGATTTCCATAGGACCCTGGGCTTGCTTGTCTTAAACTAGAGATTTTAAATAAAAGCTGCCCTGGGGTTGACAATTGCCTAGCACAAGATCAATGCACCTGGTAAGTCCTATGTAGAGGTCTGAAGTGGTGCACTGCCCTCACGCTAGCCCTCTGCCCAAGGGTAGATGTCACCCTAGGTGAGCTGATACTTGGTGTTCCCTGCAGTCCTTAGTCCAAATCTTGGTTTTACTCCACAGCAAAGCCAGATGGGGTTTCCTCAATAACTCCATCCCCCTTTACCCTGCATCTTTAGGGCTGCATGTTGTTCGGGAATGGTAGAAAGCTAATGTACTCAATGCTTTTTTTGCCTCTGTCTTCACTAACAAGGTCAGCTCCCAGACTGCTGCGCTGGGCATCACAACATGGGGAATAGATGGCCAGCCCTCTGTGGAGAAAGAGGTGGTTAGGGACTATTTAGAAAAGCTGGACATGCACAAGTCCATGGAGCCGGACGAGTTGCATCCGAGAGTGCTAAAGGAACTGGTGGCTGTGATTGCAGAGCCATTGGCCATTATCTTTGAAAACTCGTGGCGAACGGGGGAAGTCCCAGATGACTGGAAAAAGGCTAATGTAGTGCCAATCTTTAAAAAAGGGAAGAAGGAGGATCCTGGGAACTACAGGCCAGTCAGCCTCACTTCAGTCCCCGGAAAAATCATGGAGCAGGTCCTCAAAGAATCAATCCTGAAGCACTTGCATGAGAGGAAAGTGATCAGGAACAGCCAGCATGGATTCACCAAGGGAAGGTCATGCCTGACTAATCTAATCGCCTTCTATGATGAGATTACTGGTTCTGTGGATGAAGGGAAAGCAGTGGATGTATTGTTTCTTGACTTTAGCAAAGCTTTTGACATGGTCTCCCACAGTATTCTTGTCAGCAAGTTAAAGAAGTACAGGCTGGATGAATGCACTATAAGGTGGGTAGAAAGTTGGCTAGATTGTCGGGCTCAACAGGTAGTGATCAATGGCTCCATGTCTAGTTGACAGCCGGTGTCAAATAGAGTGCCCCAGGGGTCGGTCCTGGGGCCGGTTTTGTTCAATATCTTCATAAATGATCTGGAGGATGGTGTGGATTGCACTCTCAGCAAATTTGCGGATGATACTAAACTGGGAGGAATGGTAGATATGCTGGAGGGCAGGGATAGGATACAGAAGGATCTAGACAAATTGGAGGATTGGGCCAAAAGAAATCTGATGAGGTTCAATAAGGATAAGTGCAGGGTCCTGCACCTAGGACGGAAGAACCCAATGCACAGCTACAGACTAGGGACCGAATGGCTAGGCAGCAGTTCTGTGGAAAAGGACCTAGGGGTGACAGTGGGCGAGAAGCTGGATATGAGTCAGCAGTGTGCCCTTGTTGCCAAGAAGGCCAATGGCATTTTGGGATGTATAAGTAGGGGCATAGCGAGCAGATCGAGGGACGTGATCGTCCCCCTCTATTTGACATTGGTGAGGCCTCATCTGGAGTACTGTGTCCAGTTTTGGGCCCCACACTACAAGAAGGATGTGGATAAATTGGAAAGAGTCCAGCGGAGGGCAACAAAAATGATTAGGGGTCTGGAACACATGACTTACGAGGAGAGGCTGAGGGAACTGGGATTGTTTAGTCTGCAGAAGAGGAGAATGAGGGGGGATTTGATAGCTGCTTTCAACTACCTGAGAGGTGGTTCCAGAGAGGATGGTTCTAGACTATTCTCAGTGGTAGAAGAGGACAGGACAAGGAGTAATGGTCTCAAGTTTCAGTGGGGGAGATTTAGGTTGGACATTAGGAAAAACTTTTTCACTAGGAGGGTGGTGAAACACTGGAATGCATTGCCTAGGGAGGTGGTAGAATCTCCTTCCTTAGAAGTTTTTAAGGTCAAGCTTGACAAAGCCCTGGCTAGGATGATTTAATTGGGGATTGGTCCTGCTTTTGAGCAGGGGGTTGGACTAGATGACCTCCTGAGGTCCCTTCCAACCCTGATATTCTATGATTCTATGATATAGCAGACATTCCTCTCCTGCACGGCATGGTTTATATGTTATGGTAGATCCAGGGCCCCATTGTGCAAGGTGCTGTACCTAAACAGAGAAAGACACCGTCCAGATATGTCCACATCTCCCTGCTTACAGTGTGAATAGATGAGATGGGCAGAGGGGAAAAGAGAGAGAGAGAGAGAGATGCCTCTTGCCCATGTTATTGGCAGAGCTGAGGCTAGGACCCAGGTATTCCTGGCTTTTGACCCAGTACCGAATCCAGTGGACCATGCTGCCCCGTAAATTACTCGTCTTCCCCACTCCCCGCCATGGGTGCTGGTGTTTGGCTTAGTGGCAACTTCCTCATGACCGAAGCTGGTTGAAATGTTCTGATTTTTGATATTTTGACACATTTTTGAATTTTTGCCTAAAACTGGAGGGGGGGAACATTATGTGAATATTTTCCCTTGTTCTTTCACCATCTCTGTTCTAGACCCAGTTATAGCTAATGTCAGTATTACTGAGCTCAGAGGATGGACACAGGGCCATATACAACACAAAAGGAGGACTTGTGGCACCTTAGAGACTAACCAATTTATTTGAGCATAAGCTTTCGTGAGCTACCTCCGATGAAGTGAGCTGTAGCTCATGAAAGCTTATGCTCAAATAAATTGGTTAGTCTCTAAGGTGCCACAAGTCCTCCTTTTCTTTTTGCGAATACAGACTAACATGGCTGTTACTCTGAAACACAAATGGAAAGACTCTCAGCCCTAAGGCTCTTACAGTTCTAGGATGGACACCAACAAGACAAGAGAGGGGGCTGATTTATATTGGTCTCTTGCTTTTGCTCTGTCTTCCCCTCTGATATAATGTGGGGCTGGACAAGGCACTGGACTCACATTGGGTCAGCGTTCAGAGTTGGACTAGGGGAAGAGGTAAATCTTGGGGAGAAATGATCACTCGATAATGGCTCTGTTCTGTTCCTTCCCTCCGAAGCATCTGGCATTGGCCAGTGTCAGAAGACAGGATATTGGGCTAGAGTAGTGTCTCTCAACTTTTCCAGGATACTGTACCCCTTTCAGGAGTCTGATTTGTCTTGTTCACCCCCAAGTTTCACTGCACCTAAAAACTACTTGCTTACAAAATCGGACATAAAAATACAAACATGTCACAGCACACTCGTACTGAAAAGTTACTTATTTTAACCATATAATTATAAACTAAATCGATTGCAATATAAATACTGTACTTACATTTCAATGTATAGTATTGAGAGGAGTATAAACAAGTCATTGTCTGTATGACTGACTTTGCTAGTGCTTTTTATGTAGCCTGTTGTAAAACTAGGAAAATCTCTAGATGCGTCGATGAGACCTCTGCATGCCCCCAGGGGTATGTGTACCCTTGGCTGAGAACCACTGGGCTAGATGGACCATTGGTCTGACCCAGTGAGGCCATTCATATCTTCTCTGGCCCTCTGCATTCCTCTGTTCTGTGTTGATAGAGAGCAACACAGTGATGTAACAAGATCTCTGAAGTGCTAACCCTTGCAGGTTCGCTGATTTGATAGGGGGGTAGGATGCTGAGACTATGAACATGAGTGGACAGTTGTGGCTGTGATGAATGAGGTTTAATGTGCCATCACCTCTCCCCCCCCCCAACATATATATACCCTAAGCCCAAGCTCTATTTCCCCTTCCTGCACCTTGTTCTTGCCAACTTTCCAGCGGAGAGCAACAAAACATGAAACTGCACATTCCCAAGGCATCTCCAGGGGCCATGAGATCTTGTGTGTTCGTTCTCAGGGCAGATGAATTTTTAATGCACTTAAATAGTTACAGAGCGAGCTCTCCGGGGAGCAGTCCCTGTGGTTGCTGCTCGCGGGGCTGCTGAATAGAGCCTGCAGCCATGTGGCACAGGCCTGGCCGAACTAGTGCAAAGTTGTTTTTTATGGGAAAGGCCATATCATTTTTGTGACTCACCACTTTTCCATTAGCAATTTGCTGCTGTACTAAGAGGCTGCCGCATGGGCAGAGGCCGAGGGGTGAGCTGGGGTGGATGGTTCAATCCAATACCACTTTATCATGCAAGTTGGAGCTGAAGTGGGAACCTCTCTGCCTCAGAGAGGGAGGTGAGGAGGTATTTAGCTGTTCTTGAAGTTTCCTGTGAACGAGGGAGCTGCTTTGTGGGAGGGGAGAGGCTGCAGCTGGATGTTTGCATTGCAAACGGGGCTGAAGTACAGCTAACAGATGCAATGGCAAGAAAGGGGGTTCCAAAGAGGATGGCTCTAGACTGTTCTCAGTGGTAGCAGATGACAGAACGAGGAGTAATGGTCTCAAGTTGCAGTGGGGGAGGTTTAGGTTGGATATTAGGAAAAACTTTTTCACTAAGAGGGTGGTGAAACACTGGAATGCGTTACCTAGGGAGGTGGTAGAATCTCCTTCCTTAGAGGTTTTTAAGGTCAGGCTTGACAAAGCCCTGGCTGGGATGATTTAACTGGGAATTGGTCCTGCTTTGAGCAGGGGGTTGGACTAGATGACCTTCTGGGGTCCCTTCCAACCCTGAGATTCTATGATTCTATGATTCTATGAACCTGAATGGGTGGATGAGATGAGAGAGACTCAGGGATCTGGGGGATGGACTTATGTGTATCAGCACAGAGAGGGTCAGGGTCTTATTACAGCTAGAGATGGGGTCAAACCAAACAAGGCAAGCTATGGGGTAAGTTGAGACCCAGATCTGAGTGTTCAGACTTAGGCTCACCTTCAAGTTTGGCATTCTCAAGAGAGGGATAAGATAGTGCCGATGTCACTGCTTCAGGTGTCTGCTGGGATGCGCTGGGGTGAATCCCTGCCAGAAGTTACCTGAACTAACGTGAAACTAAGTGAACTTTGTGTTAAAGGGCCAGCAGTCCTAGAGCCAAGTGACACCTTTTCAGAATAAAATCCAAACCAGGGGAAGTGGGTTTCATGACAAAAGTAAAACACTCTGGCTATACGTATCACATCCCCTGCTTCTGACTGGTCCAAGTAGAGAATAGTAGCCTACTTCTGCCACTAATGCATGGAATCACTTCTTTAGGACAAGTGGCAATGGCCGGTGATTTTGTGCTTCGAGTCCTGAGATCGATCCCCACTGACTATCCATAACAGGGATAGTTACACAAACCTCAAACTTGTGCCGTACTCAGTGAAAGTTTCTTGAAACTTTGTGTGACCTGGGGCCAGCTGAGCATGCTGTGTGGATGCCACGCAAAACTCATTGGTTTCTTGTGGCTTCAGACTCAAACCAGGCAAACCTTAGCAGATTTAAAAGGGCCCTGGATTTTGGGTTGAAAACTAGAAGACAAAGCAAAACCTAGGGCTGATTGATCTGAAGTATCAGAACCAAATATATAATGTCACTAGTGATAGACTCAAGCTGCAGAATTTGAGTCCAGCCTTTGCCAAAGTTTGGGTCTATTTGTATATGCATCCCCTCTCCCCCAGAGATTGAGGGTGCTTGGTGACTGGGTTTTCTTTGGACCACTATAGAGATAAGAACCAGCTGCAAAATTTAGCCCCCAAGTTCTGAAATGTTGCCTTATTGAAGCTGATTTACCTGTGTTCTTCAGGCCAGCCAGTTCCCCTTCCTCAGAATAAACAGGGAAGGAAGGAAGCTCTTCTGCGTCATTTTAACCTCTGATTTAAAAGCAGATCTGCACAGGCCTGTTAGCCCTTGTGAGCCTTTGGTTTCTTTAGACATTGAGTCTTTCCATCTGTCTTCCTCAGCCACATGCATTGCCCTAGTTGGGAGTGAACCCCTATAATTAGCTTGTTCAGCTGGGAGTGGGAAGTGATCGAGGTTGGCAGTACTGAGTATTGGGCCCAGACTAAACCGACTCATCCTTTCCTTCCTGAGTAATGTTGCAGTTTGGGCAGGGGTACCCTGTCTTACCGTGGGTCTTTCTGTTGTGCTCTGGCTATTGGGGGGCCAGCCTCAGCTCGTACAGTGGGGTAAATCCAGAGTAACACCAAGGAATGCAAATAGAGTTACACCAGTGAACCTGAGAGAGCACGGCCTGGCCCGGTGGGTCAGGGCCACTAAATGTGTTCAGCATCTGCTCTGGATTCAGCTGGGTCAGTCCGAATCCTGCTGAGGCAGGGGAGGTTTCCGAGTCGCATTCAGCTGGAGGTGGGGAGCAGTTTACAGATTTGAGTCCAGCTGGGGGCGCTCTGACCCAGAAGAGAAGTATGAGCCCCATTTCCAGAGGGCTAAGGGCAGCCCCCAGTAGACCACTGAAGCTTTCACCCAGCCCTTGAGTGTGGGACATTTAACCCATGGAGATGCCTAGGCCTCTAGAGAGTCATCCAGTCCACAAAGCCATTGCACCAGCCTTCAGCAAACCTCCCTCCACATCCTTCTCTCTCCCCCAGATAAAATAGCTGTGGTTTGAGCTCCCTGGATAATCCTGCTCGGACCGCCTGGCCAGGATCCCAAATGGAATGTCTGCTCTTCAGACACGGGGATTAGTGTGTTGATGAGATGCACTGCACATGGCCACAAAGGTCAACCCCCCACCCCCATCCCCGTAAGGCTGAGCTGCTCAGAGCACGTGCCAGTCCTCAGGAGAGGAGAAGGGAGGGACTTAATGAAAGGAAAGAACCAGGCAGCCACACCTGCCTGGGAGCAAGGCAATTTCTCTAAAAGCTGGGTGGCATTCGGAGAGGTGGCTGGGGCTGATTAATACAAGGCTGGTAAATAAGGCTGGTTTACTTTCCCCCAGTGTGAGAGAGGGTTAGATGGTCAGAGATAGGTCAGAAGGCCGGGGCATCTAGCTGCCCCTTGCCATGTATGTAGAATCAATAACCTTTGCATTAATGTTAGGCAGAGAAGGAGCAGAGCTGTCCGGGGTCCTGGAGTTCAATTCCATTGTGCAGAGATGCGGGAAATGGTACTTGTAAGCAAGTTGCATGGTGCACGCTTAAATGGGGATTGTATTTTCCTCTCCTAACTACCTGTTTGGCTGGTCTGGTCGCTCCGTTGACAGTGCTGTGGCTATTTATTTATGCAGAAAGCTCTGTTAATCAGCATGATGACATTTAGCAGTTAGGTGGTTATTATTATGATGATTATTATTATTAGCATGCTCTGAATTATCTGCATTATTGTAGCACCTAGGTGCCCCTCCCATGGACCAGGACCCTCATTGTGCTAGGCGCTGTACAAACCAGAACAGAAACACTCCACCCCAAAAGGTTCATAGTCTCTAAGACAAGAGATACTGCCAGAGCACAAGGAAACAGTGAGACAAAGATTGGGCAGCATGCTAGGCAGGGATCTCAGTGCACCAGCGGTCTGGCAGTACCATGTTTACTGTAGGCATCCAAGCAAATGAGAGTGGTAAGGATTGGGGGAGAGGTGCTGGAGACCACTGAAGTGCTTTGCTGGTGTGTTACAGAGGATGAGCAAAGAGAAGCACTGGGGTGAGAGGGTCTGCAGTTGGACATGAAATAGAGAAGCAGGCTGAGCAGAATAGAGTAGAAATGTCTGAATTAGCATCAGTACTTCTCCCGGGTAAAGGCATGAATGAGCATCCCCCCTACCACTGCTCCCTGTTTGTGGAACCCCCTCTGTGCAGCTTTGCCAATGCCCAGTGGGCCTGACTGGCACATCTGTGTTGTTACAGTCCTGGCACTCTGCAAATCCACTTCAGTCCTGAGCTGCTGTGGTAATCCTAGGCCCCAGGGCTCTGCGAATCCACCTCAGTCCTGACACTGCACTCCCAGTCCCAAGCCCCCAGCGATCTCCCCACAGACCTGTGCCATAACGCCTCAGTCCTGGCCAGCAGAAACCCAGCTCTTCCAATCTTGGGCTGTTTCTCAGCAGAAACTACCCTCTGCAGCAAAAGCAGTGGAGGGAGTCTGGCAAACCTCCTCCATGGCCAGGCTGCAGTGAACCAAAGTGATTTTTACTTACTGCTTAATCCATACGCAAAGGCCGGTCTCTTGAGTCGATGGGCTGGTACATTAACCTCCTGGGCTAGAGTAAGTCTCTCTGAATTTCACTGGGGTTTGCTTGCCTTTCTTTTCAGGTCAGTGTTTGCTACAGCGGTGGGTACACGGGATCAGCTGGGTCAGCCTTGGCTGATAAGTGGTCATGTGCGTTCCATGTTGGTGTGTTAAAAAGGTGGATGAATCTCTCTTCATGCACCATCTGTATCACTATATAAAGCAGGTTGTGACCTAACACTGTGCTAGGAGCTCTGAGGTCCCATGATCCTGACTTGCAATATGAGAAAAGGCAATTACCCCTCCTAGCTCTGGGGTGGCTAATTCCAAGCCTCCGTTGCACCCATCAAGGAAGGCGCTTACATGTATAGTGCTTTTATCCAAGAAGCACCCAAAACCCTTTTCAGAACTGAGTTCAAAGGTGGAGCTCTGACATGGGGAGTGGGAAGAATTTCTGGGAAAAGCAGGACAAGACAGGTTTGGGATTGGTCCTGCTTTGAGCAAGGGGTTGGACTAGATGACCTCCTGAGGTCCCTTCCAGCCCTGATATTCTATGATCTCTCATTGCCCAGTGACTCTCTTTTATTGCTAAACACAGAATGCAGACAGAATCCCTCTACCCACTATTGCAGTGCAGCCAGCTCTGGGGTGGAACACAGCAGCTGTTTGATGGGACACGGCAATGCTACCCAACCAATGCAGGACAGGAAGCAAAGAAGAACCCCGCGTCCAGTGGAAAGTGCAGGGGGAATTTAAGAAAGGCAGCATACAATGAGCCAAGTTGGAATTAAGCCATAGTGACAAGGCTACCGCCTCTATCCTTGTTAAAAGTACCATGGGATGCTTAACATAGAGAGCAAGAATCTGCATTTTAAAAGGGCTTTGGAGTTCTGTGACTCCATCCAAAGATCCCAAAATACTTTCCATTCACTGTTGCAGCCTCCTAACACCTTATGGGACTAGGTAAGCATTAATATCATTTAATGAGGAGACAGCTCAAGCACAGAGAGGGGTTAAGTGACTTGCCCAAGGTCACAAGAGAAGATGGTAGCACCGCCGGGATAGAACTTGGGTCCCTGACTCTCCCATATTTAAACAGCCTGCCCCAGTACATGCACAGCCACCTGTGATAACACAATGCCCCTTCAAGGAGCAAGGGCCACTGGTTTAAAACTAGGTCAGAAGGAAGGGCACTGCTTTCTCCACTGTTGCTGCTTTCTGCAGCACTGAGATTAACCTAGTTCATTGCCCTAGCTGGTGTGTGGCTTGCCTCTAGCTTAGGTACATTTGCAGTTTACTTCTGGGTCAGTGCAGTCCTGCATTGTCCTTGCCAATAGCATATATTGTGGTGATCCCAGAACTGCCAACCTTCCTCCCCCACTCCAGGTTCTGATGTCTCCCCCTCGGTCCCAGATGAGCCAGGTTCATTCCTCCTCTGTCAGCCATCAGCCATTTTTCCCTTTACACTGAGCCTGAATAAGCAATGAGGAGCCTGATCCTCAGCGGATGTAAGTTGTGCTAAGCTTCTTTACCCCAGCTAAGCATCTGGTCCAAGACAAGGGCTGCGGGTAGGAGAGGTGGGAACTGCATAGGGGTTAGGGACCTGGGAAGCATGAACATCCAGCTGACAAGCTGTTTGAAGCTGAGCTGATCAGAGAAGTTGACGGCCTCGCTACTTCTGGGAGCAGTTTCCATGCCCTCCTCGTTGACAGAAGGAGTTTGATTCCTTTAATATTTGATAGGTTCTTCCTTGGCAATGTTTGTTTGTTTTTAAAGCCTGTGCCACTCATCAGAAATTCCTGCCCATATGAAATGTGCATGCAAGGGGCCATCCTGGCCTTGCGGCCCTCCAGGGTGGGGAGCAGCCTGGGAAATGCTTTGTAGATGTTTAATCTTGATTGTGATATTTCATCTCCTCCGACCCTCCCCACCCCACCAGTGGCACTTGGCGCTGTTGTTCCCATTGGAGTTATGCACCTTTCCTTCAAGAGAGTGGGGCAAGGAGCTTAGAATCTGTCTTCTCACACATACCCCCCATCCGTCTGTCTGTATCCTCATGCATTATCTCCTGTCCATTTGTCTCTCTGTCTCCATGCATTACCTCCTGTCCATCTGTCTCCTCATGCATACCCAGTCCATTTGCCTGTCTGTCTCCTCATGCATTAGCCCATTTGTCTGTCTCCCTATACATAGCCCTCTCTCTGTTCATCCATTCCAACCATCTATCTATCCATCACTATTAAGCATGCAAACCCCATGCTGGCAGGTGGCTCATGCCAAAGAGAGTCTTTTTCTCTTGTAGTAGAGTTACCTCTAATGGGCAGCAACATCCCACTTCCCCTTTTTAGCCTCGTTAACCCTAAGGAAGCAAAGGGTTTCATGAGAGCTTTGGGGCTTATGGAAGGGGCTCTAATAAGGGAGTCAGGAGAGGTTTCTGCCAGTAGCAGGGCATGGCAGGCTGGGCCATCTCTCTGGGATTCATTGGGTATGTCTACACTGCACCTGAGCATGAGCCTCCCAGCCCAGGTGGACAGACTCACACTAGTGGGGCTCGGGCTAGTGCGCTTAAAATGGCAGTGTGGACATCTAGGCTGTGGCTGCAGCTCAGGGTGGCCACATGAGGTCCAGCCCACCCTACTCCTGGGTCTGAGCTCAAGTGGCTAGCCCAAGCCTCTGCCGGTGCTGCAACATCCATGAGTCAGTCGACATAGGCTTGGAGGCTTGCTCCCTCAGCTGCTGTGTAGCCATCCCCAGTGGGACCTGTCTGGGCCCAGCAATGGGCTTTAATTACTACGAGCAGGGCATGGATGGCTTGTTGAAATGCATTTACAGTGTTCAGCTGAGAGACCTGAGAGGCAGGACTTGGCTGTAATGAATGTACAGGGGTTTCATTGCTGAGGCTGCTGGACACAGACCGACCGGGAAGTGCGCTCTCTGACTGACAAAGTGCCTAGAAGCCTGTGGTCCTTAGCGTCACCGCACAGGGGCTCCCTAACTCCTCTTCTCATAAGGGAAGGAGGGAGGTGTCTTCCTGTGGTGCCGGAAGCCTTTAGCAAAAATTTCCCCTTCTGCGGGAAGGTGAGGAAATAAGATGTGACAGGTGCAACCCTCGCAGGCTCTCTGACAGAGCCAGCGTCAGATATGTCACCGTTCAAAGGCTGGCTCTAAAATCCCCCATGTGGCTGGGATGCTAACAAGCCCTGTGATTCCCCCTCTCCACCTGTTTGTCAGGCCTCACAGCTACCCGTCGGTGTCACTCTGGTTGAAGGGGAGCTGAGGTCTCATGGGAAGCTCTGGGATCATTCTGCTTGTGTGGTGTCATTCCAATTTCCCCAGCCTGGACTCAGGTTCTGCCGGCGTAATTAACCGTGGGCACGACTCGCAGCACTTGATCATCGAACTCCCTGGCTTGCAGGTGGGGCTCAAATAGATAGATGCTGCAGGGCTCTGCACCTTCCGCATCTGTAATTAAAGGCAAGGGCAAAACTCCACCTGCAGAAACAAGGCTGCTTCTCAAACTCGTGCCCTGTATCCCCGAATCACTGTGTCTTGCTAGGGCAAGGTTCCCAACGGAAGAGAGATTGTCCTTTAGTCAAGACTTTGTCTGCTCCAACACCAGCCTCCTCTAATCTCTTGCCACTTCCCCAGCTGCTTGGGCAATCTCCACTTGCCCCACTCTCCCTTCAGAAGCCCGCAGCCAGGGTGGGAGATCCAGACAGCAGTCTCTGTCGCTCCCTGAGGCACTCAGCACCGCAATATCTGAGCACTTCACAGTCTTTACTGTTGATCCTCATGTGAGATGAGGAAGTGCAACTATTCCCATTTTACAGATGGGAAATTGAGGCACGGGGAGGCTAAGGATCTGCCCGCACTGCAATCAGAGGTGTGACTGCAGCACCTGCGACATACCTCAGCTGGCTTTGATCGAGCTAGCTCCGATAACAAGAGGCGCCGTTGCCAGAGCCTGGGCTATACAAGCCCACCTGGGACCCTGGATATGCAGTGGAGCAGGTAGGCCATGCTGCCATAGCTTTGTTGCTGTTGATACTCAGGCTAGTTAGATAGAAGCCAGTTTGGGTACCCCTATACATGCTGCGGTCACATCTCTGATTGCAGTGTAGACATACCATAAGTGGCTTGGTGAGGTTCACACACGGAGTCTATGGCCTAGTAGGGAATTTAACCTGGGTCTCCTGATCCGAGACCAATGTCCTAACCACTGCTCCGTCCGTCCTCCTTCAAGGGGACTGTTCTTTGCTCTGTTTGACACTGGAATAGCCCCCGATCAGAACTCGGCTCCTGGCTCTGTCCGCATGTGTCAGGCAGAGAGGGAGTGATGCTTATTTCACTGACAGTGGGAAAGGATCAGGCCAGGGGGTGGGGGTGAGCTGCTTTCCCATCCCAGCGGGAGGTGAACATGGAGAATAGGGCAGCTTCCGAAATACAGGGAGGAGATGGGGAAAGGAAACCCGGGGGGAGCCAAATCCAGGACTCCCTCCAGTCTTCTACTCTGTCCTCGCAGCCCCAGCCAAAACTCCTCAGCACCCCTGCTGGGACATGGCCAGCAGTTTGGGTGCTCCATGAAACTTACAGGTAACCCTGAGATTTGCAAAATTGGGCCAGAAAATGTACCAGAGCAGAGATTATTATGTTGTAACGATTTGTACTGGGGTAGCACCTCAGAGCCCCTGTCATGGACCAGCCTCCCATTGTGCTGGGTGCTGCATAGACACAGAACAGCGAGATGGCCCCTGCCCCAAAGAGCTTATTCTTGGGGTTTCCACATCCAGAAACCCCGTGAGAGCAATCTTTATTGTGATCCCCCCGCCTGGCAGCCAAGAGCCAGGAAACAGCTGATCTGAACACTCCAGACAGTGGGTAAAGTAGCCTGAGAGAGGAAAGAGGTACTCAGGGAGGAGGAGGTGCTGTCAGGGAGCAACGCTCACCCATGCCAGTGGAGGGGGCGCTGTGCTCCCCTCCGCTCCAACCTCCACTCTTACTTTAATCCCTGATTTCAGAACCTCACGCAAGGTTTGATTTGAGGCTCGTTCTAAGGGAGAGGCCAGGTTTGGGCTGAGGCTGTGTCTACACGATGAGCGAGGGCTGGAATTCCACGGATACTTGCGCTAGCTGTCACCGAGAGAAGAAATGACAAAGTAGCCACGGCAGCACTGCTCTCCAGTACTCGTGGGGTGTACTAAAAGAGGGGGGAAAACAACTTAAAATTATGTTTTAGCCTTTGGGCTCATGCAATGCTCTGTTTTCTCAACCTCCCCCAGCCTGCACCCCAGCTAAGACAGGGACCCTCTTTCCTGACCTGCTCCTAGAGCTGATGCAAGTGCAATTTGCCACTGGAGTGGGAAACTGCCTTTCAAATGCACTCTTGAATCTGCCATGGCAGCACTTAGCTGGGAATGTGATTTTTAAGTTGAAACGAGGCCTCGGCTCAGCTGCAGATTCTTCTGGGGCAAGGAGTGAGGGAGAGAGGCGCGCACAATGCCAGTTTCAGCAGGATAGTTGCATGGCCCGTGGGTAAGGCTAGGATCAGACGCCAAAGCCAGCTTGTCTTCATTAGCCAAACCGCGATAATCAGCGACTAGCTATCTCCCAGACAAAGCTGCCTGTGCCGTGATCTCTCCTCCTTAAAAAAGTTTAATGCTTTTGACACTAATTTAAGTGGGTGCTGCAATTATTGTGAGTTCTGACATCTGGAACGAGTGAAACCTCCTGTTCTATAATACATCGCCGATCGAGGTACAAGGCAGCGTGGGGAAAGTCAGATGATTAAAGGAGAGAGAAGAGTTCTTCTCCCCCCCCCCCCCCCGCATGCCTTCCAGTGTAGGTCTAATTGGAGAATCATTTTAAGTTTCACACTCCAGCAGGGTTTGAAGCCGGGGAGGAGAATATGGGGCAAATCTTATTTTACATCGTTTACAGCTCTCTGGAGATGTTCTTTAGATCCAGATCTGAACTTCCATAGATATTGGAAGTGGCCAGAAGGTGGGGTTTGGTTCAGGTCCATTTCTACCACACCTCAAATTAAAAATTGCATCCCTTGGAAAGGAAAAGAGCGCCCCAGCAAAGCAGGCGATGGAAGCACAGAAGGGAGTTACATGCACGGATTACATCAGGGCTATTCGAGTTCTTGTGAACCTGCAGTTGCAAATGCAGACTTGTAGGGGCAAATACAAATGATCGTTTTTAACAAGTGGGCCTCAAAAGGGGTTTGGCTAGTCTGCATATAATATTACTACCCCTCTTCACTTTTTAAAGCAAATCCTACCATCTGGTGCTTACCTGAAGCCAGCCAAGACGGGCCTCAAAGCAAAATCTGGGATCCAGAACCCCCCAAACTGTGAAGCAAGTTTGTAAATTTCCCAACTTTGAAAGCAGAGCCACATTCGAGCTCTGGACCAGCGTTACTCCAGACCTTTAGGGGTTTGCTCCACTGGCTGAGGGCTAGAAAAGTTATATAACTGCAAAGTTCAATCAGCATGCAAAAATCCACACCTCTGAGATATGTAGTTAAGCCATCCTGACCCGCCATGTGGACAGCGCTAGGTCAATGGGAGAATTCTTTCACTGAGCCAGCGACAGCCTCTCAGGGAGGTGGGTTCCCTACGCTGATGGGCGAACCTGTCCCATCGCTGCTGTAAGTGTCCACACCGAAGCACTGCAGTGGTGTCACTGTCAGGTTTCAAGGGTAGTCAGCACCTCGGTTCTGTCTCGGGGATTTGGGGGAATACACGGCGGCACCCAGGACTGAGATAGCCATGGAGCTATCAAGGAGTCACTCTCTTGACATATGTATCTACATAGGCTGGGATTTTTCAAAGGAGCATAGGAGAGCTAGGCACCCAAATTCCAGTGCCTAACTCCCTTCATCTCTTTGGAAATCCCAGCAGATGGGCTGATTGGCCGACAGCAGATCCCAAATCCTTCTCCCTCCCTCTGACGGAATCAGTCTTGTAACTCATCTCCCCCTTCCCACCTCCCCCTTCCCACCTCCCCCAGGCCTTAATTCGTCCGTCCACATCTCCCAACCCAACCTCTGCAGCCCCCCGCTAATTTGCTTCACAGCCCTTCAGCACTCAGATGGGCGGGCACCGGAATGGGACTGTGAAGAGGGTGATGAGAGTTTGACGTATCCGTTCCTTTTGTTTGTTTGCTTTCCCAAGGTGCACTTCTACATCTGTTGTACATGGCACACTTCCAGCGTGGTTAATTGCATTCTGCTTACCTGAATTCCCCCTGCACTTCCAACTGGATAAAGTTATTCTTAGCTGGTTGTGCTTAAAAAAACAAACAAACCCACAAACCATTATTGTGTGTTGAGTGTTACTGGCACAGCACAGCTGCTCCATTCCATCCCGCAAAGTGCCTGGATTGAAAATAGATTTGAATCATTTCAAATAACAGAAAGTAAAAGAGAGGCGCCAGAAACACAGAATTTATTGCGCTCCACAGGAATTCAGCCATTTCTGATGTACTCAACCGTCTTTTGGGTCGTAATAAGAACGGTTCTTACCATTGTATAGAGCCGTTCGTCATGAAGGATTGCAAGTCGCTCCACAAATTATCCATCTAAATCGCCACGCCCTGTGCCGAAGCATCGCCACCTCCGGGCTGCTGTCGAACAGTGTAAGTGCGATAGGAGAGAATACTGGCTGCAGAGAGAAGTGTGAGAACGTCATGTAATCCCAGGCATTGGTGCTTGGGCAGGGAGCCCGGGCTACACCCCTTCACACACACCCCCCCCCCCACACACACCCTTAGAGAGGGTGTCATGGAACCCGCATAAGTAATTAGCAGTCAGGACCTTATCAGGAAAATGGTAGTGCAAAGAGCACCACCTTCTGAATCACCAACACAACTTCCTGGCATTTGCTGGCAAGTTCTCTTCAGGTTATTTGTCAAGCTCAAACTTTGCTGAGCATAGGAAAGCAGACAGGATCCTGCCCTAAGATGATTTGGCTGCAGCCTCTGCTGTGCTTTGAGATCCTTCTGACTGAAAGGCCTATGGTTTGATTACATACAGGTAGCCCCGTTAAGGGAGAAAGATGGTCACCAGCTTAAGTATCCATAAAGATTTATCAGTCTGAGCTGAAACCCATTCGTGTCAATGGGAGACCTTGCCTCGGCTTGAAGTGGACTTGGAGCTGGCCCTCTGAGAGGAGAGTGAGGAGAAATCTTGACAGATACGCTCCCCTTGATTGGAAGCAGGGAGCGGTGAGCATTGTAGGAAGTGAAAGAATGGGCTTCAGAGCTTCTCGAGTGGCTAAGTGGCCAAGATAATCCAATACATTTTTTATTTGGCCCAACAGATAAGGCACGAGCTTTCAAGCAGCGCCTGTGATTTGCATGGATACAATAGAGCGAGATTTTCATAATACAGGAGGATGCTGTCTCCTCAGAGGCTGTTCAGGGCTGATCTTGCTCGCTATATATTGTTCTTCATTACTGGCTAGTCAGGCTCTTTGTCATAGAATCATAGAATATCAGGGTTGGAAGGGACCCCAGAAGGTCATCTAGTCCAACCCCCTGCTCGAAGCAGGACCAATTCCCAGTTAAATCATCCCAGCCAGGGCTTTGTCAAGCCTGACCTTAAAAACCTCTAAGGAAGGAGATTCTACCTTCCTGCATCATCACAGAGGCTTTCCAATGAATCATTAGCAAGGAGAGTAACTTCCTACACGTCTCATTGAGGGAGAAAGTTATAACCATCCCTGATGAGTTTGCTTGAAGGGTTTCAGTTCTATACTTGTTCCGGTTCAAGCTTCAAGAGAGGCTTCTTACAGGTTTAACAAATTCTGGGACCCAGGAATTTGTCCCACCATTGCAACCAGAAAGGGAAGGTGCATCAGTGCTATCATGGGTACTCCTGAGAAGCCCGATCCAAGGAGGCTAACTTCTAATGATCTGCAGGAGCTGGCGTGGTGGGTGTGAGTGTTTGCTGCATACAAGCCCCCAAAGGTGTAGGAGATTAGGGGACTGGACATGAAACCCAAGGTCCCAGTGCAGAGAGGGTGATTGCACAGCATGGCTGAATCCATACTGTAGTGCTTACAGGATCCTCTGTATTGCGAGCATGGGTTGTGGCTGGTCTTTGTCTTCCTCCTCCTGCTTCATGGGCAATGGAGTAACACAGTATAGGAATAACTTGGCTTATTGTCTTGAGCAAAGCTAAGCAAAAATTGGATTTGCCATCCCAGGGGAAATTCCAGTATTTTAGCAATTGTTTTCAACCTGAATTGGGACAAAAAGTTGAACTATTGACATTTTTCCCAAATGAAAATGCTGAAAAACTTTGATTTGGAAATGGCAAACCAGTGCATTTAGACAGTTTGGATTAAAAAAAAAACCCAAACATTTCAAAATTCACAAATCTAAATGGTTCAAGTCAAGTCAATGCTAAATTGCATTTCCCCGTGGTGATGCGTTGCCTCATGGGAGTTGTATCATGAACCTGATGTCCCCATTCTCTAAGGGCCAAGCATCTGCACTCATATGACTCTTATGATGCACCATGCAGCTTGGCTGGAGAGGGGACCGTATTGTATCATGGGAGATGTAGTCGTCCAGGGAGGCCACTTCATAGGGGAGAATGGGAATCCAAACTACAACTCCCATGAAGCAATGCAGCACAATAGGCAACGAAATTTGTTGAGCTGATTCCAGATGAAACATTTGGAGTCAGTTCAACACTCCAAAATATTCCAACTTGGATCAAACCCAGCCCAACATAAATATTTTCTTTCCATTTTCCGAAATGGAAAATATTTTTTAAAAAAAGCTTTGGGAAAATTGAAATTTTCCCATGAAAAAACTGGATTGTTCAGAAACTGCATTTTCAGCCAAAAATCATAGAGATGGAAAATTCCCAGCCAGCTCTTCTCTCTAGCTAACAGTAATCGTGATCGAGAGTTAACCAATGACCTGCATGACCCTCAGTGCAGCCCATAGCTGGGGTCACGTGGTACTTGCTTTAAGGAGGCATAAATTGACATGATTGGGGATGTTGCCATTCCCCCATAATGGTCAGGAACCTCTTGAAGGATGAGGTGGTTTAGGAGACTGCTCAGATGGAGTGAGAGCTGGAAATCTGCATCCTCTGATGACTCCCCCAGGGGTCTAGGAGCTCCTAGTCTCAGTCTAGAAGCTGCTTTAGCCACTACAAGGTGAAGTTGTTCCAAACACCCTGGCAACTGGCAGTAATTGCCCTTTGCTGGCATCCCAAGCAGAGACTCTGAGGAACAAACGAGGATTCCCCTCTTGTCCCAGGAGAGCCTCCTCCATGTCAGAGTTGAGTCCCAGTGGTGGGGCATTGTGGGGAAAGGTTGCACTGCTGTTCACCAGGACGTAGAAAGAGGACTTGAGTTTCAGAGCCTTGCCACCTCTCTCAAGTGGTAAATTCAAATTTGAGGGGGAAAAGAAACCCACCGAAGCCTCCTATGTCTTGATGCAGCAGGGACGTTCCCATGCCCCTTCCCTCTGTCTGCTGTGTGATGGATAATTCGGATCTCTACCCTTTTCCTGCCCTTGCCTTACATGCATAGCTTGCCCCATTTAGCCTGGGCTGTATCCAGCCTTGTCTAGCTGCTCTTCATCTTCTTTCACACTCAGTTCACAAAATCCCCCAGCAGCCCAGTGCTGACCTCCTGACTGCTTGTTCCCCCCATCCTCGGGGGGAAGCTGCGTGCTACAGGTGATCGTGTGAGCCCCCTCTGCAAACACGACTTAGCCTCACGGAGGGACCTGTCAGTTAGTTTGTACATTAAAAACTGCTTCTCTTTATTTCAAAATATCGTTCTCTCTCCCAGCTGGTGCAAATCTTTTCCCCCCGGCCTTGTCGCCACTGGCTGCAGATCTGGAGTGAGACGCTGTCCCTCCTTTCAGGAGTTCCGCTGAGTGGGAAGACGAGGTTATGCTGAGTGGGAAGGCTGAGTGGGAAGGCAAGGTATAGGAACACTTCTGATGACTTTTATTTGTGCCAAGAAAGTGACATCCACATTTCTGTGACTTTGTTAAACAATTGTCCCTTTGATCCTCTCCCCCCCATGGCTTGCATCAGCAGTGTTGCCATCTATCCTGAGCAGGCGAGATTCAGGATATTTGGTGGTTTTCTGAAAGCCCCATTTCCTGGGGACCCAGGATTGCAGGAGAATCTCAGTGAACCGGGAAAGAAAAGTTACGTTTCTCTCTAGCCCTCCTGGTTGCAGAGATAAAGCTTGACAATGTGACCTGAGGGCAACCTACAGACTCAAAACACAGAAGGAAAATAAAAAGAACACACAATGGATGATTGTTATTAATTATTATTTATTTTCAATCTTGTGTTTTCTAAGCCCGTCTCATGGTTGTTGGAACCTGACCTGTGATTTTTGAAAGCTGGGGGTTGGCAGAGCAGCATCAGCAAGGTGCTAATGTCACAAAAGCCCCTTTCTTGTCTGATGTTTTGCCTTATGATTAAGAATAGCAGAATGCCTCGCTCTTATCTAATGCTTTTCATCAGTAGATCTCAGAGCCTTTTACAAAGGAGGTCAGTACCATTATCCTCATTTGACAGGTGGGGAAACTGGGCACGGCGAGGCAAAGAAACTTGCCCAAGGTCACTCAGCAGGTCAGTGGCCAAGCACAGGAATAGAATCCAGGTCTCCTGAGTCCCATTTCAGTTCTGTGGTTACTAGGCAATGCTGCCTTGGAGCCATCCCATTGAGTTTTACCTCCCCTAGGTCCGGGTGACAGCAGCGCCCCACCGAGTCAGACTGTTCCTTTTCCAGCACAGCCAGTCAGTTTCTTCACTCTCAGTCCCCGAGGGTACCCAGAGCCGAGCAGGGAGTGGGGCAGTGTCTGTGTATGTGATGGCGAGGGGAAGGGAGGGAGAAGCCGAGAGATCCTGGAGGCATCCCGCTTTGCCAAACGCTCCATGACAGGTAAACAGCCCGTTCCAGGAGGGGGGGCCTGCCCAGTTTTTGAGCAAACACGCTGGTGACTGCTGCTGGCTGCTGACCGTGATGATCTGTTGTTGGAAGAGTCAGACCTTCAGGGAACTCAGCAAGTGTCTGGCTTCAGTGAGGTTTCCCTCTCCGTTGTGAGGTTGTCGTGGCACTCGCTGAGCCACCATGGCAAAATGGCATCGTTCAAACCCGGGAGCAGAGGCGGTTGTGAATCGCATCTGTCTGAGGGGAGGGAGTGGGGTAGCTGTGTGGTGAGGCAGCATGGTCTAATGGTCATCACCCACCCACTAAAGGCCAGGATTCCTGGGCTCTCTGACACTGACCTACCCTATGACCTTGGGAAAATCACTTAGGGTCAGTTTATCATGGTCTATAGGTACCTGGAAAATCTGGCCCTTTGCTCCTCTGAGGCTCAGTTTCCCCATCTGAGTCGAACGTGGAGGGGATTGTTTATGAAGAGCTTGGGTGAAGAGGCGCCCTATAATTGCTGAGTACTTTTTCAGAGTGAGGCAGCCAAAGGGAAATCTGGGTGAGGGGGAGTGGCTGGAGAATACAGGGTATTGGGGCTAGTTACACAGTTAGGGAAGGTGGTCACTGAACTGGGCTAACAGGAGGCGTTCACATTTCCAGGTAGACTAGGTGAGTTTGCTTTATTGTCCTTGGTAGCTGGGTGTTTCTCCCCACTCCGAAGCTTGGTTACTAGATACCTTGGGCTGAGTCCTAAACTCAGGAGTCCGGCTGTGCTGTGCTGTAACCTTTAGCCCATGGTCCTTCTTTGGAAGCCCCCTTGGCCTGGAGATGTCTGCCTCCGTGTGGCTGCAAGCTACAGGGCCCGGTGCAGTCGGTGCGTGAATTTGAAGAGACTCCAGGAATCCGAATTTCCTTCTGTTCCTTTTGTGGCCGGCAAAGAGAGACAAAGCCGCACCTCAGAGGAGTGTGTGTGCTCAGTGGGCTGCTGTGCCTGACGTGGGATGCTGCCTGAGTTCAGAAGCCAGGGAGGAAGGGTCAGCCGTGATGGCTCCCAAAGCTGGCTGGCCCTTCGGCATATGGCAATGCTGTGCTTGGGTGCCTCCTTGTAAAGAATCACCAAACAAACCTTCCATCTGTGCCCCTTCCTCCTCCGCCGCTGCTGGAGTGGCAGGAAGCTGACCAGATGGTCCACAACCAAACAACTGCAGATGAAGCAGACAGGGAGACCTGTCCAAAGTAGCATGGGATTGTGAGAGACAGTGCCCTTGTCTGCAGCTCCCGCCGGTCCCGGAGCCAGGTTTGCTCTGGGCCTTAGTGCTCCTCCTGCCAAGAGACGGTGCATGCCCACATATTCTCACGCCGGTGCGTGCAAACCTTCCACGAGCACAGGCTGTTGTGTCCACACATTCCTCACAGATGTGCATGCTGATGTACACACACTTTCTCGTGCATGCCCACATTTACACATGTGTGCACAGTCATGCATGCCGACTTGTGTATGCACACATTTCTGCATATTCACACACGCACACTCCCTGTGTGAACAAACACTCTCAATCTCACATGCACTTATTTCACACACACACACACGCGCACTGTACATACTTCCATACACACTGGGAGGGGAGGGAAGCAGGGCAACAAAATCAAACTGGCGTGGGGGGAAACTGAAACGTGGTTTGGTCTGAGAAATCCTTCCTCTGGTTAGTGTTTGACACTGAGGACTTAGTTCAAAGCTTGGGAAAAGTGAGGTTAGGGTAATATTAAATCAAAGATACCACTCAAACAAACTGAGAAGCGATGTCTCCCTATGCTGACTTGTCCGAATCCCCAGATTCAGAGGTGGCACTTGCTGCAGGATGCCAGCGAGATGTTCT
Organism: Lepidochelys olivacea; assembly: GCF_965140295.1. Classification (NCBI taxonomy): domain Eukaryota; kingdom Metazoa; phylum Chordata; order Testudines; family Cheloniidae; genus Lepidochelys; species Lepidochelys olivacea. The sequence continues at coordinate 11,303,353 of NC_140432.1, read as the reverse complement.
CTGCAAATACAGCCCTTGCCAATGCCATGCAGTTGGGAACCTTTTGATTTTTAAACTGTGCAAGTATCTTGGCGTATTAGCACATGATGGGGCCTCACCAATAAACCCAACCCCATGCCGGTTGTCATGTTTTATCCATATGTTTCACTGCCAAGGCTTTTCATATGTGTCTGGTGTTGGTCTGAATTTATTCTGATGATTACACGCCAAGGCCAGGCATTATCCAATATTTATATGTGTGGCTGGCCTGCAAAGCAGTGATTATCAAAGAGAAGTAGTTGTTTGTAGTCTTGCATTGAATTCCCCTTTCTGCTTTAGCCTGAGAGACCAACACCGCAAATCAGTGCCAAGCTCACTGCTTTTTAAATGCTTGCACTAAAAACTAGACCAGCCATTAGCTCAGCAGGGCTCCTGAAAGCATCTCAGAGCCATGCATGAAGCTTTGTGCAGAGTTGAGGGCTTTAGAAATAATCATAAGGTTTCTTTCATTGCTGGAGAGCACTTTTTGGGAGGGAGGAAAGGTGAGAAGGAATCCAGTTGTCTGGGTGTTGCTAGCTAATATCTAGATGCTGCCAGCTGAGCTAGGTTTGGATGAGGCCCTCATCTCTGATCTGGAAAAGAGACAATCCAGAACATGCTGAGGATACACCCTTGCTAAAGAGATGACCATGGCACCAGGCCCGGCGGCTGCTGCCTCACATCTCAAGTTCCCAGTGTCACAGAATATCATGGTTGGAAGGGACCTCAGGAGGCCATCTAGTCCAACCCCCTGCTCCAACCAGGACCAATCCCCAGTTTTTGCCCCTGATCCCTAAATGGCCCCCTCAAGGATTGAACTCACAACCCGGGGTTTAGCAAGCCAATGCTCAAACCACTGAGCTATCCCTCCCCCCATGTCATTCATGCCCCAGCTCCTCTGTGGGAGGTGTGTGTGTGTCTGGCTGTCCTGGCTCGTGGCATTCACTGCTTCCTGACAGAGGAGTAGTAGAGATGCCTTTGGGTCCTTGTCCCCTCTGTGATGGATATTGGGTGGTGTTTCTCATTGCTGTTGTTGATTCCCCCCTCCCCGCTTCTCCAAATGTTTCTTTCTGCCAGCTTTGGCAAGTTAAATGCAAAGAGAGAGATGCATGCTGTTAAATCACGTCAGGGTAACATGGAGTGGCAATGCCCCATGCAGAACACGAGGAGGGGGCTGTGCTTCTGGAAAGCAAAATGCTTCTTGGGGCTTCTTGGGGCATGGAGGGAATGTGCCCACGGTACCAAGCCTCGGGAGGGCACAGTGTGTGCCACTCAGCTCTGTAACTGGGCAGAGGAGGAGGAGCACGGGGTGTGGCTCTAGCAGGGATCACGCTCTGTGCTCAAGAGAGTGAAAGCTGGGTTTGCAGTTCTGTCAGGCTCCCTGCACAGGGGATGCCAGGGCAAGGGAAGGCTCCTGGCAAGATCCCATGCTGGGTCCCAGCTATAATCTGGCCCAAATGGGGTGGTGCCAGGCATTGCCCTGTACCAGTAAAGAAGTCAGGGGGGACACTTGGCTAGTGTTGTTTCTAATGTCATTATTTGAAATATGTACATATGAATTGAGAAATTAATAGAGATGGAACCAGACAGGAGCTTCTTCAAAGGGGTTGAATTCAACCTTCTGGCTCAGCCCATTAGAAAGAGAGAAAGAGGAAGCCAAGCCAGCAGGGCTCCATCTGCACTATGAGCTAGGGGCGTGATTCCCAGCTTGCGTAGACATACCCCCCCCCCGAGCTCTCATCGAACTAGCGTGCTCAAAATAGTAGGGCGACTGCAGCAGTATGGAGAGTGGCGAGCAGATGCACAGGCTAGCCACCCCGAGTGTCACAGACAGGGGCATAGGCAGTCAGGACTAGTGCTCAGAGCTGGACTCAGGAGTTAGAGACTGAGCAGGGCAGGAACAGGATTGGAGTGGGGCTGGGAGCAAGGCTGGGAATAAAGTATGCACAGGAGCAATTGCAGTTACAGGCAGAAGCGTTGAGCAGCCGCTGGCCAAGTGCTCCTGCTGGGCTTCAGAGCAGTCCTGGCAAAACTGCTCAGCCAATCGGGTGATCTGGCCGATGAGGGGTTTCAGACATGGTTTGCTGACTGGTCCCAGGCCCAGCTGCAGGCTCTCATTCCTGACCCCAAGTCTGTACCCGTAGGGTCCAGGCCAGTTTGTACTAGTCCATGCCACTGTCCATGTTACCATAGCTACTGTGCTGTTTTTAGCATGCTAGCTTGATGAGAGCTAGCACAAATGTATCTGGGTGAGCTTGGAATCCCAGCCCCAGATCCAAGTGTAGACCTACCCCACAGGTATGTCTAGGTGGGAACACTTCCAGTGTTCTAGGAGGATCTGCATTTGGTTCTGAACCATCTCTAGACAAGGAATTTTAGCGTGACCTCGAGGTGAAAGTTCTCTATGGCCCAATACTAATCCCACTGGGATACATGCATTTGAGAAACTACATAAGAGCTCGAGGGACCCAGAGGGTTACGACCTGATTGTGGATAAGAGTGCTCAGGGAGCAGAGACAAACAATAGCGCAGTCAGTAGAATCTGCAACGGAGTCTGGCAACACAGGATTACCATTACCACAGCTTGTTAACATAAACTAATACCGACTGTTGAATTGCAGGCTAATGGATATGAGGGCGAGGGATGGGAAGTGTATTCAGGAATAATGGCCTAGATAATACAGCTGATGATTTAAATACAGAGTAAAAAAACCAGCAAATGTTGAGTGGCTTGTGTATTCCATGGAGGCCAATTGACGTCGGGTTCCCTGCCATGCTCTTCAAGCAGACTGCTGTCTAATGGGGACTGGCATCGTCTGGAAGGCTCAGGCTGGCGTGTCTGGTGAAAAATCTTCAAGGAGGGCCAGATTTCTAAAGAGTTATTGTGGGAGAGGTTGTGTCCATACCACATTTGCCCAAAGGCATGACTATTCAGATACCTTGTTCAAAGTCTGGAGCTGGAGCAGCTGGCCACCAGTGGTGAAATTCTGGCTCTGCTGAAGTTCCTGGGAGTTTTGCCATTGACTTTAGTAGGGCCAGGATTTCACCCCAGATTTCTGGTAACACATGGACAAGTGTGACCCCCTTTTAATCTCTCCTCAGTTTGCAAAATGGGTTCATAGACTTCTTCTTTGGCTCCACTGCCAGGTCAGCCTTGGTATTAACGCCCCACGATGCATCTGGAAGAACCTGGGATGGGGGTTCTCTCACCATTGGGCAATCTTGACTGACTCCAGCTGCTTTGGGGAGTGTGGGTGGATATTGTCAGATGAAGTCAATGCACATTTGGGGTAAATCAGAGGATGTCTATTTCATGCCCGCCAGGGATCTGGCCCCATACCTAACAGTGGGAAGCTCATTATGGATTGTCACTGTAAGACCTCACACAATGTTATGGGGCTTTTCAGTATGAGACCCCTCTGCAAAAAGTCCCACAGTGAAAAGTCCCAGTGGTGATGAGTCTATGGGAAGGTGGTATCCCTTTGGTGAGCACCAAGTATGAGGGTTTGCTTTCTAAGTACTCCTCAAGGGGGGCTAAGGTTAGGAGTCTTGAAGATGCTCATTAACATGGGTGCAGGGGACTGATATCTGCTATGTGTCAATCCCTGCGAGATATAAGAGCAGCAAAGGGTACTGCCGTTGACCTGGATCAGAAGTGATGTGGGACTAGTGGCTAGTTGGCTCTCCTCTCCTCTTCTTTTTTTGTTCATAAGAAAAGAAAGCAAGATGCACTCCGCAGCTGCAGAGAGTCGTGATGGCGTTGGCTGCAGTGTCTGTGACTAAGTGCTTCCTAGAAAAGAACGGGGCTGGGTCTTCATGAAAAACCGTGTCAGTTTTATGGAGCGTGCCTCCAGGCCTAAAGGAAATGGTCTTATCAAGGGTCTCTCAGCCGTGGACAATTTGTCTGGTTTTATGTTGATGACAGAAAAATCCAATCTATGGCCTGTGACTGGAAAGTTCAGAGGAATGTGAGTCCAGATGGGATCGCAGGCAGGTTTTATTGATGGTCTGTGGGTATGCAGGTTGCGGGGGAAGAATCTTGTTAATAACAGGTCCCTTCAGCCATTGCCTACTGACCCTGCCATCCCTCCTTATTCATCAGCCTTAGCTTGTGTGTGCTTATTTTTGAGCTAATGTTAGTGCTTGTCAAAGGTGCTGGATTGGCGGCCTTGGGGAGCGCAGTGCTATGAGTAGCTGCGGATGGGGTCGAGCATGAGCAGGGGCAGTTCAGGCTCCTTCTGATTCACCTGCAAGGGGCTGTTTGGAGAGGCTGTGGTGGGGGTGTTGAGCTGTTGAGCCCTACACTTCAGTTGCTGCAACTGCCAACAAGGTTGTGAGTATTTGTGGGGATTTACTGATGTGGATTCCTGTTCACTAAGGGTTGGACTAGACCATCAACTCAGTTCTTATAGGCAGCCAAACTGATCATGCCATGCCAGGCTCTGCTGAGCTGGGCTTGGAGTTGAATGTGTGACCAAGAGGTGAAAGAATTAATCACATTCCTAATACCAGGCCTAGGCTATGCAACTAACCCATCTCCTTCACCCCACCAAAATAGCCCACCTACAAATTAGACCGTTTTGAAACCTCCGTCAGTGGTCTGCTGCCCAGATACACAATCCATAAGATGCAGTGGTACACAGGCTTGGTGCCTTAACATTCCAGCTTTCCTGCAAGGTAGATCCTATTCAATAACACTGAGTTCCTGTGAAAATAGTACTCCCTGCTTTGTCTGTAGAGCCTAAGAGCATTTAGAGCTGCAGGGCTAGCTGGACATCTTCATGGTGACTGGGGAGGCCGGCTGTGGAAAAGGATACCTTAACTTGGACAGGCATGTTTGAAAAATTGGATCCACTGCATAGGAACAGTAAAACAACCCTGCAAAGCTTCACACAATGTGTCGTCCAACTGTTCATTTTAACAAGCGACACTTATCAGATAGGACTGTCGGTTGTTGTATATACAGCATCAGGACGCTTTTACAATGCGATGCCTTTGTCCACTGTCCAACCACTTCGTAAGACATTGCAATGGCCATACAGGTCTAACAGATCTTTCAGGACACTATGGGGTCTTGGTTTAACTCTAACACCTTTCTTGCGATGGTGTAACTTCACTGACATCAGTGGGGCAGCTCTTGATTTACACTGGTGTAAATGTGAATCAGGCCACAGGGTGTTTTGTTTTGTTTTAAATGCTGTCATGACTACAGCTGTGGAACATGTTCGCCATTCAACAAACTCTGCAGTTTGCCTGAGGGGTCTTGTCGGGAGGGGGCAGTTATCACAGATTTGGAACCCCCACTCTGTTCCCTGAAAGATCTGCCCATGTTCACAAACCTCGGAAGTAATCTTGAGGCCCGGTTTTGAATAGTAATAATTAGAGCTGGTTAAAAAAAAATTAAAACAAAAAATACAAAATCACCCCCAAAAAATCAAAATTGCAATGCTCTTCCTGTGCCTCGGGGCTCAAAAAGGACCAGATCTGGGGGGGTAAAAATAATCCGTTTGTTTTTTTTTTAATCAAAATGAGAATTGAAAACATTATTGGCTGTTTCTATAACCATTTCAGTAACAGTTTGGATAAAAAATTCAATAAATTACACAGGTAATGACCAATTTTGAAAGAAAGTCGACAGTTTTTCATGCCACTTTTCATTTTTTATAAAAGGCCATTTTTCGACAGAAACATAAACCTTTTGGTTTGCAGAATTTCAACCATCTTTAAGAATAACACCTAGCTCGCTGACAGCACTTTTTAACATGTGCATCTCAAGGCCAGTCAGTATCATTGGCCTAATTTTATATTTGGGGAAACTGAGGCACAGCAATTTGCTCGAGGTAACGCAGCAGGTTATTGGCAGAACAGGGAACAGAATGCAGGTCTCCTGTCTCCAAGACCTGTGCCCTCAGCACTGGACTACGCTGCCTCCCTAAAGACTATATGGAATCCCATAAGGCGTTTAAGTACCCCTTTGCAATAGTGTTTTGCAAACCTATATCAGTTAACACCAGAAAAAATCCTCTCTACAAACTAAACCCAGCCAACACCACATTGCTCTCGTATCTTGTAAGCTGCTTTCTTTTTCCCCCCTATCAAGCCAGGAGATGAAATACATATTTTTTGAACATATGCAACCTCAGTAAATAGTGGGTGGGGATTATTAATGCAGGACTAAACCCAGCCCTGGCATGAAGCACACGGAAGACGTATGTTGCGACAACTTTCCTCAGGGGATTCTGGCCAAGGCAGATATCAAACATTCCCTGGAGGGGCCGAGTGGGGAGTGACGGTTCTTTTCTTTCCAAGACTGATGTAATTAAAGAGTTATAATGTCCTTTAACTTGCCTGCCCTTGGCACTGTTGCACACAGGGATTTTTACTTTTTATCTTATCTTATCTTATCTTATCTTATTTATTTCTGTATTTAGCACCAGTGAGTGGATAATATCCTTTATTCAGAGAGGCAGGAGGCCCAGAAATACAGTTCAGCATTACATACGGAAGAGATTATTCTGTTTCCCTTGGCATGAACATCCATCCATCTTCCCTGTGTGGATGGCTCTGCAGCTAAGCATGGGGTTAAAACCACCGTCCTTCCAGCTGTCTGTTAACACGCTGAACTTGGGAAAGGGAAGCTTATTTTAATTTAATAGAAATATACATTATACATAATCTTTGCAATTGATTTCCTCCCATGTGAAGGTGAATCTTGCTGAGTAGCTCCCCCGCTTATTTCAGCCCAGATGCCTACAGATCCACAGCAGAGCCGCTTTGAAATAATAATAATAATAAAACTAATATCCTTTGCTGCTGTCCTTGGGTGACAAAGCTGATGGAAAATAAAGTTGTAGATAACTCCAGATGACAATACGAGTGTCCTCTGCCCATCTTCCAAGTTATTAGCAGGTGTCAGTCACCAGAGGGGAATCTAATCAAATCCAGATGTAACTCTCTGGCAGACGCCGTCACTAAACTAATCCATAAAGTTTCAGCTTTCAAAAACAAACAGCTCCTTTCGGTCTGATTCTCATCTGTGCTCAGACCACTTGGCACTTTTGTAGCAGTGTAAATGTAACGATGCACATGTGTAAATTTACAGCACCTAGCACGATGGGGCCCTGGTCAATGAGCGATGGGGGCCTGGCCCTGGCTCATGAGTACTACTGCAATTCAAATAATTATTAATCATAATTAATAAATGTAATTGACTCCCATGTTCAGGCCTTTTTACACTTACACTGGGTCGCAAAATAGCCTTTGAGCAAACAGGGGTAAGCCCCTTTATTGTTTTTGCTGGGGACCAGTTGCTCCGTAGGAATGGAAAAGTCACATAAATTCATTGTTTTCCAAGGCAGGTGGTGCTCTGTGAGTTTAAAGTGAGAACCAGATGGGCAGAGATGATGAAAGAGGCATCGGCGTGAAAGGCTTCCCTCCAGGGTGTTAAATATTACATTTACCGAGTCTGCAGAACTGTTGAAACCAATAGAACTAATTAGAGAGCTGTTGTCGGGGGAAGGTGTGCCTTAACTAAAGCGATGCAATGCCAGAGCACCAGGAGTACTGTCCTTTTTTGGTGGGGGAGGGAATGACCCACAACACATATAATCTTGGGGAGGGAGATTGGGGCTCACCCTCTGTGACGTTACTGACATAATCTGGGACCGTATAGATCATTGTTGCAACCAAGGTCCTGTAGTGGCACCAAATCTTGTATAAAGGGGGTCAAATAAGGTGTCTAAGACAAGGTTATGGTTTGCTGGTTATGATTATGCTGTCTGTATGTATGTATCATTTTTGTAGTTAAAGTTATGAACATTGGCTCTACCCTGTCTGTATTTCAAACTTATGCTATGCTTCTGGGTGACACTGCAGACAAGTTGGTGTCAGCTCTGCCTAGCCTGCTTGATGGCCCATTAAGGACCATCAGCTGTACAACTGACCCATTGAGAGAAGGCCGATATGCCTCCTGACTCAGCAAAGTGTGCAGGGACTTTCCCATGTGACTCCAAACTCCATTTTGCTGTGAGTGATAGTGAGTTTGTGTGTGTGGTTTTTGGGAGGGGGGTGAGGGGGTGAGAGAACCTGGATTTGTGCAGGAAATGGCCCAACTTGGTTATCATGCACATTGTGTAAAGAGTTGTCACTTTGGATGGGCTATCACCAGCAGGAGAGTGAATTTGTGTGTGGGGGGGGTGGAGGGTGAGAAAACCTGGATTTGTGCTGGAAATGGCCCAACCTGATGATCATTTTAGATAAGCTATTACCAGCAGGACAGTGGGGTGGGAGGAGGTATTGTTTCATATTCTCTGTGTGTATATAAAGTCTGCTGCAGTTTCCACGGTATGCATCCGATGAAGTGAGCTGTAGCTCACGAAAGCTCATGCTCAAATAAATTGGTTAGTCTCTAAGGTGCCACAAGTACTCCTTTTCATTTTGCTGTAGTTTTCCATAGTAAGAACAAAGAGGTGTTCTTACACCTGGAAGAGACTATAAAAGTCTGATGCCTCATCTCCATCTTGTCTTCAGTCCTGCTTCTTACCTCTGGAGGGACTTAGCTACAAACGGAAGCTCTAAACAAAGGACTGATGACCCATCCCCGCTGTGGATGCACTCCAGAGACTTGATTTAAACCTGTAGGTTATTCTATCACTGTTACAAGCCTGAACCAAGAACTTTGCCATTACTGTATGTATTTGATTCCATTTAACCAATTCTAGCTCTCATCTGTATCTTTTTCCTTTTATGAATAAACCTTTAGATTTTAGATTCTAAAGGATTGGCAACAGTATGATTTGTGGATAAGATCTGATTTGTATATTGACCTGGGTCTGGGGCTTGGTCATTTGGGATCGAGAGAACCTTTTTTCCTTTACTGGGGTATTGGTTTTCCTAACCATTTGTCCCCATAATGAGTGGCACCGGTGGAGATACTAGGAAACTGGAGTGTCTAAGGGAGTGGCTTGTGTGACTTGTGGTTAGCCAGTGGGGTAAAACCAAAGTCCTCTCCGTCTGGCTGGTTTGGTTTGCCTTGGTGTGCATAGAAACCCCAGCCTTGGGCTGTAATTGCCCTGCTTTAAGCACTTTGTCCTGAATTGGCACTCTCAGTTGGGTCCCACCAGAACCAGCATCATTACACCCTCCCACACCGGTTCAAGCCAAAGGGAAGGAGGGCCAGATCTGTCTGCTCATCAACAGCATGTGGGTGGTGCCCACTCTTTTCCGCTCAGCTGCTGGAGTGTTTTATAATGTTTCTGTGGGCGAATGTGGGTCCATCAGTCCTAGAAGATCCTCATTATCATTATTATTATTTGTTTGGTGATAGCACTTGGGAGCCGGTCTCCTAGACCAGAACCCCATTTTGCTAGCCGCTGTCAAACACAGAACAAAAAGATGGTCCCCACCCGAACCTCCAACTGTCCGCTAGCCAGACCGGCTTCCAAGGCATAATGCACCCGCATGGCCTGAAGCAGCACAGCTTCCTATTCCCCTGCAGGTGGCGCTGTGCACAAGTAGGCTGTTTCCACAATGGTCGTCCAGGCCCCCTGCCTCACTCCACCTGATTGTGCCAACCAGCAGAAGGAAGATTGAAACAGAGGGGGCTGGGGGATGGGAGAGGCCCTGAAAGATGAGAAAGGGAGATAGCGCCCCACCAAATCTGTTGTTCTAGCTGTCATATATATCGCTCTCCTGTTCTACCCAAAGAGATGACTGGGATGGGCTTGAATGAGGACTGGAGAGCAAGAGAGTAGGACTTCAGGATTTGTGCGTGTGACCTTTACGCAATGGAATGTTGATCTCGTCCAAGGGTACATGTTCATGTCGCCTTCTGCCAGCTGCAGCCCCAAGTGCTAATGGTTTTACAGTCAATGCAGTCTCTCCTTGAGCTCGGACGTGGTGGTGGGGCCATGATTTTGAAGCAGAAGGTCCTGAATTCTCTCCCTGGGAGTTTGCAGTCCAGTCAGTGCATTTCATGCCAGATTCAGCAAGACACTTAAGGGCACCTAGCTCTTAAGTGTGTGCTTTGCTGAAGCAGGGTCTTAATTCTAGGCAGCTTCATGTTGCTCCCTGAGCAGAAAGCTCTTCCTCCAGGAGGCTTTATTTCCCTCTCTTCCCTTGATGGCTAGCGTGCTCCTAGCAGATCAAGGGGTGTATACCCTGTCGGCACCCATTGGCTGCTGTGGCAGCTAGGGGCAAGCTGGCATGGTCTCTCCATGATGGACAGCTCAGGGTCACAGTCCGGAGATGCTGGGGGGACCAAGGTAAGGTGGCAGACAGCTCTGAACAGACTCTGAACTACTGGGGCCTGTTGGCAGCTAAAGTTCAAAGACAAAGTCAGCTCTTCTGCCACCTCCAAGTGTGGGTCAACACCTGGGAATCTCTGCTGCGCATGTCTCTGGGTCCCATCCAGCAGTGTATTAACGCCTAGGCTGACAAATTTGCAGGGTCGGCAAATTTATAATAGCAGCCAGAGGCTGCTTCCCCCGGTGCAAGTTTGCGCCCTCCACCCCCAGCCCTGCCCCAACTCCACCCCTTCCCTGCCCCCATTCCCTACCCCCTCCCTGCCCGTATTGGTCCCCTTCCCCAAATCCCTGCCCCAGCCCCGCCTCCTCTCCTGAGCGCATCGCGTTGCCCCCCTTCCCTCCTCCTTCGCGAAGCTGTTTCGCGCACAATCACTGGCAGGGAGCAGGGAGAAGCAGGACCCGGCAGCGCACTCAGGGGAGGAGGCGGAGTTGGAGTGGAGGTGAGCTGGCGGGGGGTGGCAATTATTTTTGGGCCAAGGGGCGGCAAAATCATTAATCCGCCCCTGGTCCCATCTGGATTGCCCCTTGAGCCCAATTCTTTTGTGATGAATTGTTTTTTGTTGCCAGTTAATACTGATCTAAAGAGCTGAGGGTAGTGGGGTTCCAGGCCCAGAATCAGACACAAGAGAATTTAAATGAACAAGTTCAGTATTGGGTAGAGAGCGGACAGAGCTTGTCTTTTGACTCACTCCAGGGAATCCCCCACCAGGTCCATCCGAACACATGTGGAAAATGATCTGTGAGCATCTGCCAGTTTTGGCCTGCTAGAAAGAGTCCCCCTCTTCTCTGCTGCTTATCTTCCTGCCATGCTCTGTGTGAGAGAGAATGTCTCGGCACCATAAGCCAGAGTGCTTCCAGTAGGGTCCTATTCTTTTAACAGACCTGATGAGAGCGTGAGTACCTACGGCTGCCCTAAATGGGGACAGAATTAGCCAAGCCAACCCACGCCATCTGTGGCCTAGGTTGGAGTCACTTCATGTCGTTGAGCTGTGAGTAGTCCTCTCTCTCTCTCTCTCTCTCTGGCACTCTTTGCCATGGAAATAATAATAATAATAATAAAAAGAGAATTAAGACAAGTAGGCAAACATAAAAAATGAGTTGTTATGGAGCATCTATGCAGATTCCAATCTCCAATGTCAAGAGAGCATCATTCCGCTATAATGGCATCTTTTCATGAAAGCATTTTGTGGCTGTCATAAATAACCCCGCCAGCTGAAAGGGCCGATAAACAAATGGAAACGGAGGCCTTCAGGATCTTTATTATTGTTCAGACAAAGCATCTGTGACTATTAAGAAGGAGGGGAGGAGGAAACGGAAAATGAAAGCCGGGCTATTGTACTGCTGTCTTGTCCATGTCAGCAGAAGATCTGGCTGTGGTAGGCTGACAGGTTGTCTGGATAAATAGGTTAGGGGGCAGAACATACATTTGTGATGAGAACTTTCCTCTTACAGCTCAGACCAGGAGGTCTAGAGGTACTGTCAAGGACGGGCGAAGCTCTATAAATCAGGACAGGCTTTTTTGTCTGTTTGAAAAGTCTTATCTCGGAGTTCATCCAGGCAATTTTTTGAGGTCTCTCTAGAGCACTCCCTCCCTCTTATCACAGCACTGCAGCTTTAAATGCAGCTAGATACCCTCTAATGGAAGCGCAAGCAGGAGCCCTCACTCTTTGTAAGTGCCAGCATAATTTAGTTTTGTGCCCTTTGGCACAGACACATCCATCAATAAAAGCAGCTGCAGTGTCCCCTTTGTTACATTCCAAGGGTGCTCGCAGATCTGTGGGAGGGAGGTCTGCCTTGTATCCTCATTTTTCTCTGCTGGGAGAGAATGAAGGGATGAGAGATCAGGACTCCCGGGTTACAATCCTGCCTCTGCCACTGACTTGAGTGATGTTGGGCTGGTCACTTTTAACCTCACCGTGCCCATCTGTGAAAGGGGTCGAGTAATATTTGCCTTGTTTGCTGGGAGGATTAATGAAGGAGAAGACAGACCCTTTCAGATCCTTGAATAGAAGGGGTTATGGAAGAGCAGTGTTGTTCCCATTGGCGGGAGAGCGGGTCTCTAAACAACTCTCTTTCCCTCAATGCTCTGGATGGGGTTTTCAAAAGTACCTAAGTGAGTTAGGCACCAAATGCCTAGTTTTCAAAGGGGTTTAGGTGCCTAAAGATGCCTAAGGGGTTTTCAAAAGTGCCTAAGCAGGTTAGGTGTCCAACTCCAATTTATTTCACTGGGAATGAGGCTCCTAACTTAAATACTAGGTGCCTATATACCTTTGAAAATCTGGCCCCTAACTCTGTGATTTTCAATAGGACTTGGGCACCCAACTCCCTTAGACATTTTGAAAATCCCACCCTTTGTTTCATGTCCTCAGGAGCCATCTCCACAGCCCGCATCTGTCCATCAGTTTCAAACATTAGCACCCCCTGTTCTTCCATTGCAGTTATTCTTTCTGCTGTCCCAAACTTGCCTCTCTCTTTCCCCCATGTCAGATGGAAAATTCATCCTTCTTTATTAACACTCTTTGTGCGCATGTGTGCCTCCCATCTTCCCCCTCAGACACACACACACACCTCTGAGCACGCCCCTTCTCCCCCACCTCTGGGCCCATGTTGCAAAATCTGGAACTGAATAAGCCCAAAGTCTGGATCGGAGTGTGGGGGTTGATTCAGCCCATCATTGAAATGTCACCACACCAGCTTCCCATTCTTGGGGTTTTGTGCACATTAAATTAACAGTGTTTGCATCCAAAATTCTACCTCTGCTTCCCAGGGAGTCAGTTTCTGGCAGGGTTTGCTCAGACCTTTACTCCTCCACAAGAGTTTACGCTCCCTGGGTTCCTCTTTGAGTTTGGGTTTTGAACAAAAGCCCGAAGCTCAAAGCTAGACTCAGCAGAAACGGCCAAGTTTTGCCTGCTTTGGGACCAACACTGATGCCAAATTGTTGGGTTTACACCTGAAATCAAAGCTTGATGCTAGTTCTGTGCCCAGCTTCAGGTCAGAAATGAAACCTGAAACCTGGCAGATTTGCTTTGCTCTGGTGTCTCATGAGGGTGGCTTTGTACAGTTCTAGTTCAGAGGAACCTTCAAACCTATGGCTGTGTCACCCCACCTAAATCTCCTCACCCTTTGGGGTTCACCCACCGCTGCCCGCACTGCGTCTCGTCGTCTGCACTAATGAACAGAGAAATGCTGCTGGCGACTTGTCCCCCACTTTGGACAGCTCCTGCTGCCTTGCTGCCACGGAGAAAGCTTCATCGACAGATTGTTAATTTCCCCGGCTTTTCCCCCTGAAGAGCATTCTGCCTTCTGGCCAGGCCAGTGTGAGCATCAGCCTGTGAGCTCCTCACCTGTGGACATGTGAATCAGAATTAATAGCCCTCTACTCTTTACCCCCACTGCGCCGTGACTGAGAGGGAAGGCAGAGCCACGTGAGTCGTTAATTGCTTCGGCCCTGTAACTCCCGAAAGATGAGAGATTAAAAGGGAAGGAAAACAGCTATTATATCTCTTTCTTGAAAAAACTCGCAGAGTGAAAGGCTCATTAACGTCATTAGTGTTTCATTAACCTCTAGCCAGGCAAATAGGCAATTGGTAATTTAACAGTGTGGGGGGAGGGGGAAGAAAATTAAAAATTACCTAGCTGTAGGTGACATTCTCCAGCTTACCTCCATTGCACAGCTGGAGAGGCATGAGCAATCTTGCCTTGCCTTCGTGCCAGGCTGAGGTTTGGAGGGGAGCCAAAGGCGGGCTGCTAGGAAGGGCCGTAGGTAATAAAGAGCAGGGAGAGTCATTGATTGTGACAAAATGGAATTCATTTTAACACAACAACATCTGAAATCTTGAAAAGGAAACACGATGCCGCACAATGCCAGCTTCAAAAAGAAGAGAGGGAGATAGCAAGGGAAAAAATTGCCAGCTGCAAAAGGACCTTCTTTGTTTGAATAAAAGGCTTGGACTCCCTCCTTGTCATTTTTTATTGGATTTTTATCTTCCCCCAACTTTGTGTGTTCCATACACGCACGCACAGTGTGGGAGCTCAGGTCAGGTCAGTTTGGGAAGGCGGTTTTTAACATATCTCTTGCCTTTCAACTCTTTCCCTTAACAAAGCTCTTTGGTATTAAAGTGACATTGTCCGCTTCTTTCAGCCGTACAATGTAAAGTTTGAATTAAATTTAAACAACCACCACCACCACCTGGAGAGCCGTGACTTGGGTTATTTGTTAGTTAGTATTGTGGTAGCTCCCAACTGAGGTCAGGTCCCCGTTGTCCACTGCACACGTACACAGTAAGAGACAGCCCTTGTCCTATAGAGCTAATGGTCTAAATAGACAAGACAAACAAAGGAGGCACTGGCCCCATGTTATGGGGCATACAAACACCACACTGGAGAGGAAGGGGTTAAGGAGCTGCTCTGGGCCCAGGTGGTCCAGCCTACCTCACCTGCGAAGCCTGGATGAGGAACTTTAAATGGGGGAGCAGAGGAGCTCAGGGGTAGGCAGGCAGAGAAGGGAAGCTGATCTACACGCTAAATTCCTGGCTATAGTGAGCTGACCAAGCCTACAAAGAAGTGACTGGTGACTCCCTGGAGGTCAGAGATTTTATCCCTTATTTTATCTTGAGGGCAGAGGGGGGATGGAGAAGAAATGATTCTGGGAAGCAGCTTCATAGCACCCCGGGGTGCAGGATTTAGCCGCCTACCGTTGGTCCCTTGTTCAGAGTCTGGAGAGGGAGGGCCTGCCCTGTGCTCCCCTGCCAGCCTCTAAAAAGGGGCAATGATGGAATTCTGTCCCTTGGTGGGGAACCTACCTGGGGGAAGACCCTGAAGATACATGAGGACCATGAGGGTCCCAAAGGGGAAGTCCTGAATCCCTTGCTTAATCCTGATGACCTCCCTGTTGTTGGAGTCTTTCTATATACCCCAAAAGTGGTGGACTTGAAAATGTGACCTGGCCAGAGGTCTGAGTTACTGAAAGAACAGACTACCTTAGGGTAGAGCAGTATTAAGAAGGGGAATGCAAAGTAATGCACACTGGAAAACAAAGTCCCAACTATAAATATAAAATGATGGAGTCTAAATTAGCTGTTACCAAGCAAGAAAGAGATCTTAGAGTCATTGTGGATAGTCCTAGGAAAACATCCACTCAATGTGCAGTGTCAGTCAAAAAAAGTGAACAGAATGTTGGGAATCATTAAGAAAGGGATAGATAATAAGACAGAAAATATCATATTGCCTCTATATAAATCCATGGTATGCCCACATCTTGAATACTGCGTGCAGATGTGGTTGCCCCATCTCAAAAAAGATATATTGGAATTGGAAAAGGTTCAGAAAAGGGCAACAAAAGTGATTCAGGGGTATGGAACAGCTTCTGTATGAGGAGGGATTAATAAGACTGGGACTTTTCAGCGTGGAAAAGAGACGACTAAGAGGGATATGATCGAGGTCTATAAAATCATGACTGGTATGAAGAAAATAAGGAAGTGTTATTTACTCTATTTCATGACACGTGAACTAGGGGTCACCAAATGAAATTAATAGACAGCAGGTTTAAAACAAACAAAAGGAAGTATTTTTTCACACAACGCATAGTCAACCTGTGGAACTCTTTGCCAGAGGATGTTGTGAAGGCCAAGACAATAGCAGGATTCAAAAAAAGAAATAGATAAATTCCTGGAGGATATGTCCATCAATGGCTATTAACCAGGATGGACAGGGATGGTGTCCCTAGCCTCTGTTTGCCAGAAGCTGGGAATGAGTGACAGGGAATGGATCAGTTGATGATTACCTGTTCTGTTCATTCCCTCTTGGTCACTTGGCATTGGCCACTGTTGGAAGACAGGATACTGGGCTAGATGGACCTTTGTTCTGACCCAGTATGGACTTTTTTGTGTGCTTATGTTCTTAATGCCTAGGAGGAAGTTGACCTGCCACACCCTCTCCTGACCAGTAAGTGGCACTAGCGGTGATGTTCCCCTTCATACCCTGTTTTACAGAGCGGGAACTGAGGCACAGAAAGGTGAACTGATTTGCACAAGGTCACAGAGAATCAGTCACAGAGCTAGGAACTGAACCCAGAATGTTTAGTGAGCTTTGGTCACGCTCTCACCCTTTTGCATTTGATTCCTGCAAACATGTGAGAGATGATATTTTACTTTTATTTATTTAGATTAAAAGTAAATTCAGTATGCCCTTATAATGCAGAGGCGGAATGAGATGGGTTGGAAAATGGGATCCCTCCCCAGATATTGCCACTCGGAAAAAAAAATTTTTTTGAAAAGTTTCAATAGAAAAGAAATGGCTTTTCAGTCAGTATTTTAGAAATGATGCAACGGTTTTCATTTTGACTGCAAATGTTTCAATTCAGTTTTTTAATACAAAATAAAGTTTAAAATTTGGGGTGTTCCCCCCTTCTTTTTGACTTGTGTGTGTGTCGGGGGGGAAACTTAGGGGGGATCCAAAAAAGTTAAAAGGTGTGGGGAAAGCAACTTTTCCTTCACTTTCCCACTTTCCTTATCTTTGTCAGTTCAACCAAAAAAGGTTTCTCAGAAGTGTTGCAACCAGCTCTATGCAGAGGCAATGCAGTATATAACCACCCAGCAGCCTCAGGTACAATACATTTAGACAGAAACAGAATATACCTCATCCCACCCCTCTCTAAGCCCCGTACCTTCTGCCCTCTCCAAAGTTCAGGCAAATAGTGTGAGATCAACAGATGCTGGCTATTTCAGCCCAAAGTGGGGAGCAAATTCCAGAGTCAAGGAGCCCTCTTGGAGAATACCCTGCAAGCAGTAAGGAATCTTTTCTATGTGAGGGGTGCTCCAGTGGTCAGGTCTGGCAGAATGGCATGGGGAGAGAGGCAATTTCTAAGATAGGCAGGTCATTTAGGGCCTGGATGCTCGTATAAAGCTAATTTCAAAGTCACGCATGCAAGGAATTTTGGAAGCCACCCTTGTAAATCTCATCCAGGAGTATTCATGCCAGCTGCGCTGGCTTACGCGTCCCTTTGGGCACGCTAAGCAGAGTGAGTGGATAGCGGGGAGGGACATTTCAGTGTTTATATATTTACCTGGGAATTGTTGGTTGAGAGATGATTGAGGGGACGTTAAATGATTGATGGTTCTGTATCTCTCTGCCTCTCTAGCTGTATAGCCCTGTCACAGTAGTACATGAGCACCTCATTTCTAACTATTTGCAATGTCATGGATAGATGGTTACAGCTCCAAAACTCAGGTCCATTTGGGGAAGTTGGAATCTGGGTTCTTTGCTCGCGGATGTCCAGGAGATGGGGAACTGAGCATGGGTTCTATTCCGATCTCTGCCCTTCTGTTAGGGTGACCAGATGTCCCGATTTTATAGGAACAGTCCTGATTTTTGGGTCTTTTTCGTATATAGGCTCCTATTACCCCCCCACCCCCATCCCGATTTTTCACACTTGCTGTCTGGTCACCCTACCTTCTGTCATCTGTGCTTCTGTTCCCCGTCCCACCCTTTGACTGTCGGGTCTATTTAGACTCTCAGGCCCAGATCCACAAAGCTATTGAGGCTCCGGGCCTCAGTGCTTTGGGGAAGAGGTGGTTTCTCAGTGCATTTTTGCAGCGCCTAACGCTATAGGGCCCCAAACTCGGCCGCAGCATCTAGATGCAATTATAATGCCATCCATAGTAATGATTGGTTGACTCTCACATCACGTAATGCCCGACTATGTATAAGTGTTAACTGTTATTGATTACATGATGAATGGAGCTGGTTGGAAAATGGGGGGGAAGGTGTGTTCTGAAGAAAAAAATGATTTTTTCTGTTAAAAAAAAAATTGGTATTTGTAGTAGGAAGAGAGCCTGAGACATAAACCCTTGTGTCAGAGGCGTGGTACCAGGCAGGACCTGCTCACAGAATCGGGCAAGAACAGGGCTGATATTGCAAAAATACACATTTCTAAGAAGTGCTAAGCACAGAGTACTCATGCAAACACACCCTGATATTAAGTGGTACCACAACATCCCGATATCAAGAATGGTACAAAAACATTCCCCAAGGATAACAGGAACACACTGACCCCTCCTAAAAAATAAGGTCAGGATGACAGTACATAATAAAGATGTTTTGATCGAACCAACCTGTACAAGGTGATAAGTAGTCACGTCCGGGGGCAGTAACTAACTATGATTTAACTGGGAATTGGTCCTGCTTCGAGCAGGGGGTTGGACTAGATGACCTTCTGGGGTCCCTTCCAACCCTGATATTCTATGATTCTATGATTCTATGTCAGAGGCAGTACTAACTTGTTTGTTTCAGGGTATAAAGATATATCTCAGAGGAAGTAGCTTTGTCCAGCCGAAAGGAAAGTCCCGCCATTCACTGAGTTGCATCCATTGTCATGGGCATACATGTTTTAGTATCCTCGTAGAGTCTGCCAGGTGCTGTTACCATGCTCTGTCAACAATAAACCTAGCCTGGCGCCTTCGTACCTTAATGGGTCTTGTGGTCATTGGGCGGTTCGCTCAAGGTCTGCTGTGCCAGCTGTCTGCGCAAAGCTGGGGCAGCACACTGGGAGAACACACAGACGCAGACGAACATCCAACCACAGTAGTCAGCTGAAAAAAATTCATATGGGGGCTTTTGGTTTTCCAGTGAAAAATCGAAAAATTTGAGGAAATCAGACACGGCCTGTGAAATGTTCATTTTCTCAAAAAAACTAGTTTTTTGTTCCCAAAAAAACCAAACAACATAAAAAAACCACTTTGACAGAAATGTTTCGCCCACCCCTAACTGTGAGCACATACCCCAGCTACCAAACAGAACTCTGTATGTTGTGCCTAAAGTAGCGATACTCAGTCAGGTGCTACTGAGTGGGAATTGCTGCATTGTCTTCAATCACTGAAACTGAAAGCTCTTGTGTTTGTACAGCACCTTGCACAATGGAGCTCTGGTCTATGACTGGAGCCCCTAGGTGCTACAGCAATACAAGTAATAAAGAAAAGTAATACATTCAATGCCGCATGTAGAGCGTGAGCTGCGGTGATGTAGGCTTCCGTCCTACACAGTCCTACAAATGTACCTCAACCCTGGCCTGGAGGGATTGAAACTTCATTCAGGCCTTGTTCCCTTATGTGAGAGAGCCAATGAGGTTTCCTCTTCTTTTGTGGTTTAGTGGTCTGAGCATAGGAAAGCCATAAGGTATTCGTTAGTTCTTATCCCAGTTCTCACACTTACTCCATCTGTGGCTTTGGGTAAGTCACTAAACCTCAGAGACTCAATTGTTCTCATCTGTAAAATGGGAACAATTTGTACTGTGTCATGAGGATTTATTTCTATAAAGCTCATGGAAAATAAGTGGTTTCAGAGTAGCAGCCGTGTTAGTCTGTATCCGTAAAAAGAAAAGGAGTACTTGTGGCACCTTAGAGACAAACAAATTTATTAGAGCATAGGCTTTCTTGAGCTACAGCTCACTTCATCTGAGCTGTAGCTCACGAAAGCTTATGCTCTAATAAATTTGTTTGTCTCTAAGGTGCCACAAGTACTCCTTTTCTTTTTACAGAAAATAAGTGCTAAGTGTCATCTGTTTATGCCAAATCCTTGGGTTTTACTCAGTCCTTGCTCCTGCAAATCTGCCAGTAAAGTCAATGGAAGTTGAGTTGAATAAGGAGCTAGGCATCTGGGCCATTATTATGCTTTTATTCATTAGGATGAGCATTTCCAAGGCATCTAAATGACTTAGGAGCACAAGTGTCACTGGCTTTCAGACATTGATCCTTCCAGAGATTCTCAATGGGACACTGTCCTCCTAAGTCACTTGGGCTCTTTACAAAATCCTCACCCTTCAGTGCTGTTTGGGATGCTGGTTTTGTGATGTGGACTTGAGTTCCCTGTGAATTGGATCAATACCACTTTATTTAACAGGTTCCCAATTAGCCGGTAGGCAAAAAGAACTTTTGAAATTATCATCTTTTATGTTGTCAGTTTTGCTTCTGCTTTTCTGGTTTGCGCCATTGCTAGTCCACTTAAAACCTCCTTGGTGTAATCTGTGAAGGTGGAATAACAGAGCACACTGAGCTGCCCTGAGAAAGGGGTTTCGAGTCTGGACCGAGAAAGTAAAAAGACACGGGGAAACCTGAAAGCTGGTATCTCGGTAGCTTGCTCCAGATGCGCTTGTAAATAGGCTTTAGTGCTTACGTAATTGGTTTGTGGGGAGAATGTGTTACCGGCAGAAGTCTTGCAGGTGTAAGACAACGTTACTTGCTCTGACATGCCTGGCTGGGGATGTGATAATTGGTGCTGTGACTGGGGGAAATGTGTTCTCCCGCAGCTGTAGTTTTCTACCTTGATTAGGCTTGTAGCTGAAGGCCAAGATCACAGTTATAAATAGGGACTAAATATGGAAACTGAGACTCAAAGTTCAGACCTAAATACAAATTATCTTGGGGTTGAGTGGATTCAAGGTTCTGATTTGGTCCTGTGTCTAGCTGGGACAGATGAACCTCATAAGGTTAGGGACTAGCTGTGGGGTTCAACTAAGCATCTACAAATTAGTGTGCCTGCATATAAAGCTCACCCAGACTATCTGAACATCATAGTGCCGAAGAACTGGGCTAGTGATTTGTGGGTGCCCAACCTGGGACACTTCAAAGAGACCTGATTTTCAGAAAGGGGGGTGCTCAGCACTTTCTGAAAATTGGGCCCTTTTAAGGCACCTCCATTGTTCCCCCCACACCACAAATTGAAGCCCCCAAAATCACTTTTGAAAATCTTGGCTTTGTATTGCACTCATGAAATATCACAGTGTGAAACATCATAAGGATATTGCAGTATTCCTATCTATCCATCCATTCCACATTCATCACTACAGTATATGAACATCCCGTATTTATGCTTCTTAGATAAGCCTATTTCAGCCCATGCAAGAAGGCCAGGAAATTGGTTTACAAAAACATACTTTTCCCTGGAATTATTCAATCCTCAAACACTTAACTTTAAGTCAGTGTAAATTTGGAATAAGCAGTTGTTCTCATTCTTGTCTTCTCCAAATCGATTCACCCAACACCGGAAACTCCTTCGAAGCTCAAAGTAGAAGCATCTCCTTCCAAATGTTTGTTTCCCCCCAGCCCTGTTCCCACACAAGTATGTCATTGTAGAATCACGTATAGGCATGCTGAGTCAGGTTAGCTGCAGGTTTGGAATTAGGGCCAGTGTTGTTAGACATGTATAAATTGGTGGGCATGCAGCACCCTCTTGTGTCTGTCTTACGCCGGCACACTTAGTACCTTTACGTATATATCTAGGTGAACCTTGGGAATCATAGAATATTAGGGTTGAAAGAGACCTCAGGAAGTCAGCTAGTTCAACCCCCTGCTCAAAGCAGGACCAACACCAACTAAATCATCCCAGCCAGGGCTTTGTCAAGCCAGGCCTTAAAAACCTCTAAGGAGGGAGATTCCACCACCTCCCTAGGTAACGCATTCCAGTGCTTCACCACCTTCCTAGGGAAATAATGTTTCCTAATATCCAACCTAGACCTCCCCCACTGCAACTTGAGACCATTGCTCCTTGTTCTGTCATCTGCCACCGCTGAGCACAGCTGTGCTCCATCCTCTTTGGAACCCCCCTTCAGGTAGTTGAAGGCTGCTATCCAATCCCCCCTCGCTCTTCTCTTCTGCAGAGTAAATAACCCCAGTTCTTTCAGCCTCTCCTCATAAGTCATGTGCCCCAGCCCCCTAGTCATTTTCGTTGCCCTCCGCTGGACTCTCTCCAATTTGTCCGCATCCCTTCTGTAGCAGGGAGACCAAAACGGGACGCAATACTCCAGGTGTGGCCTCACCAGTGCCGAATAGAGGGGAATAATCACTTCCCTCAGTCTGCTGGCAATGCTCCTACTAACGCAGCCCAATATGCCGTTAGCCTTCTTGGCAACAAGGGCACCCTGCTGACTCATATCCAGCTTCTTGTCCACTGTAATCCCGAGGTCCTTTTCTGCAGAACCGCTGCTTAGCCAGTCGGTCCCCTTTCCTTCTGCGGAACTGCACTCTGCCTCCCACAGCTTTAAGGCCCTCCATTCCCAATGGGCTCAATCCTGGCAGATGGGGTCTGTATTCCCGTGCACGCTTCCAAGATGGGTTTTTGGGCAGCGTGTCAGCAGAATGAGAAGATGGGTGATATAGACAGTATACCTTTGGGGCAAGGGCACTGGATCTACTCCCACTTCTGTTGCTGGCCTGCGGGGTGACCTTAGGCCGGTCATTTCCTCTCTCTGTGCCTCAGTTTCCCCATCTGTAAAACTGAGATAATGATATTGCTCTTCCTCATAGAGCGCTTTACAGTCTATAAATTATAAGAGCCAGGGAACTTTATCAAGAGGCCTTGTGCTTGGTTTAGCTATGCTGGGATCACCATTGCACAGAAAGACAACTGGGTTGGCCAGGCTTCTCTGAGCATTGCTTTGACTGACACAGCACAGCTCCCAGAGCCCTGTATGCTGTGACTGAAATCTGCGGCTGCATCCCACCGAGCAGCTGGGACAAGGGCACCGAGATTGGATTGTGTGCAGCTGAGCAGGGCATTTTGCTTCATGCTGACCTCAATGTTTCATGGCTTACTCGCTGGGTAATGTGCGCGGCGTACAAGCCCCGCAAGCAACCAGGGAGCCAGGGCACTTACACATGTAACAATTAACAATTAACGGGCCCAAGTTCATTTCTAACAGCTCTCAATGTGACACGAAAACACACTTGGGTGGTTATTTAACGGGCGGTCTCAGAACGGCGCAGCCACCGTAGGTGTCATTAGTGAAGACTGCTGCCTCTCCAACAGAGATTTGTGGCTGGCCTGGCAGTTGGAGGATGTGGGGAAGGGGAGCCAGGCTTGAGGGAAACTCAGAGGACCCCCGTCCCACTCATCCATGCTGCTCGGGATGATGGGGCCCCCAGGATACATCAGGGAAGGGAGGCTGACTGTCATGGGAAATGCCAGTTTGGGGCAAACCGATGGTCCCTCTAGTTTCATGTTGTTGGTGGCCAGTGTTGGAAACTTGAAGTGCGCGCGCTTAATTCTGCATGGTGGATGTTTAGCATGTAACAATGCATCTCTTGTCTGTCATGTTTTCTGAAGATTTGATAGGTTGGCATGGAGGGGTGGTGGGAACTGTCTGAAATAGACTCCACCAGTGTTACCTAGAGCTTATGTCTTCCAGTCTCTTCAGAACAATTAAATGGATAACGTGCCTCATACGCCCATGAAGGAGCCTTATCTACACGGGAAACTGAGGCACGGGGAGGTGAAATGACTTGTTCAAGACTCAGAGCCTGTCAGAGCAGAGGGCATGTGAGGGGAGCAGAGCATTGCGGATGGAAATTAAGGAGATTGCCCTTGATATTGCTGATGGAAGGGGAATTGGTGGAGCTATGGAAAGATGTTGGGGTTGGACTAGATGACCTTCAGGGGTCCCTTCCAACCCTGATATTCTATGATTCTATGTCATGGCAAGGCTCTGTGGCCCCCAAAGTGAGGTGCAGCTAAAGGGGAATACCCTCACCCCACCTCCCGGGGGAGATAGAGATATGCACTGCTTGCAGTGTCCCCGCAGTAAGGGGCAGCCAAAGGGAGCTCCCCGGCTGAGGGAGGAAGGCGAGTTGAACAGTTAGGGTGCTGGCCTGGCCCTCCAGAGACAAGGGTTCAGGTCCCGCTTCCTTCTCCACTGACTGACTCCCTGTGTGACCTTATGCAAGTCACTTAGTCTCTCAGTGCTTGACGTACTCATCTGTACAATGGGGACAATAGCACTGCCCTCCTCATGAGGTGTTGTGGGGATAACTGTTAAGATTGTGAGGCGCTCAGACACCACGGTGACACGGGCCAATGGCGTAGCTGAGATCAAGCTGCAGCTGTGGGAGGCATACAGTACAACGGTTTGCTCCCAACGAGGCGCGTACCTAGTTACCTAGGAATTCTCTTCTGGTGGCTGGTTCCCAGCTGGTGAGAACCAAACCTGTGAACAGCCAGCTCCTCTCTGGGTTGGCCACTCCGGCAGCATCCCTGGGCAAATCACAAGCAGAGGAGTGAGCTGGGCCAGAGCAGCGGCTGGTGAGATGCCTGTGGTGAATGGATGCTGCGGGGGTTGGAAGTGGAAGCCAGAGAAGCACTGGAAATTGACATTGAAAGTTGGCTTTTTGAAAGGCACAATTGTCTTTGCTTGCTGCAGAGGTAATTATTATGCAAATGTATGCTAATAAACTCTGCCTTGCATGTTGTTGAGAAGCTGCCTTTCCCCGTTAACACACCAGTAATGAGAGGTAGATTTGTAATTCAGATGCCGGCAGTAATATCCTAAATTACTCTGCGCTATAACAGAGTTTATTTCTCTCCCCCCCACCCAACCCAAAGTCAATGCAAATCAGGTACAGCCTTGCATATTTATTGCAGATGTATTTATTGTTGATACAGAGTGAGGATACCAGCTAAACAGCTCCCCTTCGCATTTCTCCCAGGGCCGGTGGCACTCGGTATGTTGGGGACTGGTGATACTTGAGCAGGTGATGGTGAGTTTTTTGCTGGCAAGGACCCGTCACTGCTGCATCTCTGACTGTCCCTGGGTTATTCAAACCACTTCCCCACCACTCGCAAGCACCCTTCCTCTGAGCCAGCTTTCAAATTAGCTTTGGAAATGAGAGTGCCGTGATGATGGTAATTATCCCTGGCGCTTCAAAGAGTTAATAGGCTCTGTCACCCCTGCAAGGCCTGCTCCCAAGCAAGGGGAAATGATAACCCGCCGCCTGTCATGCGTGCAGCTGTGGCTAGGCCAGCTGCAGCTGCTGGGATCCAGAGCAGTGGAAGAGGGTAATTTGTGCTGCTGGAGAAAATAGCCCATGCAGGAGAATTGCTTTGGAGCATAAGGAATTCTGGGGGAACTTAGTGCGGCCGAAAGGGGCCGGATTGCTGGCCTTAAAGAGAGATGTCCTGTTATCCACAGCTTTGGCAAGCACTCTGCAGGCTTCCTCCCATAATGACCTCTACCATTAATGGGCTTTATAATGGGGGCTCAGAGGGCACCTCTGTAGTGGAAAGACGGGGACCGTTTCTGTGGCACATTCTGTCTTTGGCCTCTCTGCCGAGGCTGCCCCACAAAGAGACAGTTATTGGGACTGCTGGGTCTTTGATGTGACTCCTTCTCCAGTGTGGGTGCGGCGGGAAGCCAACTTCATTGCCAGGCTGAACGAGGACGCAAACCTGAAGCCGATGAATCAAGGTTAAAGCTTGATGGCGTCACAGTAGAGCTGTCCTAGACAGATTTGGGCCCAAATTTCTCTCGTCCCTGGAAAATCTTGCAAGATCAGCTGTACTTGAAATTTCAACTGTCTTGTGGTGGCTTCTGATCCAGGGGGCAGAAGCCTCCATCTGCTTCTCCATGGGGCCCAGGCCAAAGAAGCGAGAACAGATTTACTGGCAGAGATTTGAATCCAAACTGTCACAATTCTGGTTTGGGCCCAGTCTCACCTGAGAACTAAAGAGAGCCTCCCCCCTTCATTTCATATAGCTCCCTGAACAGCCAGCAAGTGGGGGAAATAAATGGGTGGACACTAAAGTGCCTAGCTTGAGATGAAGTGAGAGGTCCTACTGTACTCTTGAGAGAAGGAGCTTTGCTTTCATTCGTAGTGGTGTGTGTGGAGAGTGTGAGCACAAAAATGCAGGGCTGGAAGAGACCTCGAGGTCATGTAGTCCATCCCCCTGCTCTGAGACAGGACCAAATATACCTAGACCATCCCTGACAGGCGTTTGTCCAACCTGTTCTTAAAACCCTCCAGTGATGGGGATTCCACAACCTCCCTTGGAAGCCTGTTCCAGAGGTTAACCACCCTTCGAGTTAGAAAGTTTTTCCTTGTATTTAACTGGATGATTGGGGGAAAGGAGAGGATGATGAAAAAGAGATTAAATAATGAAAAATTCACAACCAGATTCTTTTATTTCTGGAGTTTTGGGGGTTAAATGGTAAAGAAAGAAAGAAAGAAAGAAAGAAAGAAAGAAAGAAAGAAAGAAAGAAAGAAAGAAAGAAAGAAAGAAAGAAAGAAAGAAAGAAAGAAAGAAAGAAAGAAAGAAATAAAAAAGGAAAACTTGGGGAAAATGTATTTTATTTAGAGAAAAAGGTTGTTTTTCACCATTCAAGATGCTGTAATGGGACCAAGCTTTGTTCTCTGGGTCTCATTTATACTAAGGCCCATATGTACCACTCTGGCAGTGTGACAGGACCTTACTGAGTGCATAAATTATATCACACTCCCTTTAAGGCCCCTTTTCCTTTCCAGGATGGTGCAGAGAGCCATTAATGCAAATGAGAATCAGGCCCCTGGTCCTTAAGGAAAGCAGAGTCGTCCCAGGAAGCTCCCTGATTCTGAGCAGACCTTGAGGACCCTGTCCTTGGAGAGGTTCGAGGTGCCAGGGGCCGAACATTGAGATGAGGCCTTTCTCTGGGAAATTTCTCCAGTGCTTCTGACATGTCTCCTCAAACGTAAGACGCGAGGGGGTATTTGTGTGTAATCCCCTGTTCCCATCATCCCCAGCATTACCAGTCCTCTGCCAAATGTCATTCCTCATTCCACCTTCAATAACAGTGCATAGATTTTCATAAATTGATTTTTTTCAAAAAAAAAAAAAAAAAACGCAAGTGATGAGGGCGTGTTTGAGATTGCACAGGCCCAAGTGCCCTGCCTGTCGGCCACTCGTCCGGCAAGACTGGTGTAGTTAGCAATCTCTATCAAAGGAAGCCAAGCTGTCTCCTCCTCTACTGCGGGCTCTTGATTCGTTCCTGAGCCTGTACACCGATTCCTAAATGATTCCACGTTCTCAAAAAGCGAGATAAATAATTTACAAATTGGACCACACCCTCGCAGAACAATGCAGCCAGACAGCTTTCAAATTGCATCCGGCTGAGTTTGGCTTTGCAGAGTTGATCTTTCTCCCCCCACCCCACCCCCCACTTCGAGGCTCCAAAGCAATGGGTCAAAGGGGGAGCTCCTCACAAACAGACCCTTGCAGATTAATTTGGGGTGGGCAGCAGATGGTAGAGGGGGCGAGCTCCAGATGGCACTGGAGAGATGCGTTTTGCAGATCTGAGGAGCTGTCCCCTTCCAAAGGATAACTGGAGGTGGTTGAACCTTTCAAGGGCTACTGGTTTGAGACTGATTCACAGGAATGTCCTGGCAACTCAGGTGCTTCTCTGCATGGGAGTCTGGCTCAAGCTCACAGGGCCAAAGACCATTTATTTTGATAGTTCTGTGTTTATACAGCACCTAGCGCAATAGGGTCTTGGTCCATGACTGGGGTGCTACAGTAATACAAATAATAAACAACAATAATAGATGTGAAGCCTAGCTCAGGATACTTGAGATGCTGGTAGCTTCCTGGTCTGGCCAGTAAGTGGCTTGTGTATTTTTGCCTCCTCAGTAGAACAAATGACCATTTCAGGACGTCTCCCCAGGAGACGAGAGGAGTGGGAGGGTGGTTATGTGTATTGTGCAGGATGCATGTCCATTGTGTCCTGTGATTGGAGCATTCCGCCCTGGCCTGTGACCCAGTCGGTCTATCTTCCCCATCCTTTCGGGGTGCAAGCCTGGTTTTGGGTTAGCCCTTTAAAGACAGAGAGAGAGGCCTGAACCACTACAGTTTGATGTTCTCCAAGCTTTCCCAAAGACAGATGGGTTCAGATCCAAGGTTTTGGTTCAGGTCTATCAGAACACCTTGGGGATCTCACAAGATGAGGCATCTTGGCGAAGATTTCCTGTTTCTGGTTGCAGTGGAGATACTGTGAGGTGACCCTTTTTCAGGGCATGTTCAGCCGGGGCTTGGATGGGAAGCGCTATAGCAATGCAAAGTATCATTGTGCGCACCCAATTCTGAACAGTGGTCTGCCCCACACGGAGAGCAGGCCTTGTGAGCCTTCATGCTCATTTAGAGGATGTGCTGCGATGGGGTGTGTACCAGGGCAGGCCCTGAAGGGGTTAATATAAGTCTGAGGAGCCACTTAAGGTACTTGGATGCACCTGGAGAGGGAGCAGGGCCTAATTGAACAGAAGCCCAGCTGGGCAGAAGTAGGAGGGATTCTAAAGCCAGGACGTTTGCTGCAGGGAAAGAACCTGCAGCCTCTCTCAGAGAGGAGAACACCCAGGAGGGAGAATAAGCCCCAGGGTCCTTGCCCTGGAATAGGGGTCAGCCCCAGAGGAGATGTGGGGAAAGAAATAGGTAGGAAGCAACAGCAAGGGGTTGGACTGTGCAGACCTTGGTTGCTTGTTATAGGGTCCCTGGGCTGGATCCCAGTGCAGAGTGCAAGCCTGGGTTCCCCTACCAGCCACTGGGAAGTGGCACAAGAGGATTGGAAATGCCAGTTGGTCTGAAGAGACTTTGCTACCCTGAAAGGAGAGGACTATACAGTGATTTGGCCAGAGGACCTAGTCGCGAAGAGGGAGAACCCCGGGTCGCGAAGAGAGAGGGGGCTTAAGTAACCGACAAGACGGTCCCAAACCAGGAAATAGCTAATTGCCAGAGCAGCCACAAGGAGACACAATCCGCAGTGAGTTTACCCCATCACACGTGCGTGTCGGGGGAAATAAGCAGGGGTTCTTGTAGGAGCAGGGGCTGTAGAATGTCTCTTTCTGCATTTCAGCCAGTCGAGAATGTCCAACAAACTCTGTTTTCTTCAGAAAATGTCTCTCCTAGTTGAAACTGAAACTCTTTGTGGAGAAAGGGGTCAGTGCTGACCAATTTTTCAACTTGGAGGGGGCGGGGGTGGAATAAATGGAAATGAAATAGTTCAGCATTGTTTAAATGTGTCGCTTCAACATTTTCAAAATGAAAATGCTGGTTTTTCAGTTTGCAATGAGTTTATTTAGACATTTAAGCTAATTATAGGGGGGAAAAAATCAAAAGAGCAAGAAGCAAAACCAAATTATTGAAAGGAAATATTTGGAGTGACCAAAATTGATTCCTCCTGACCACACACACTCCCCTCACCCCCGATTTTTGGTTCACAAACATTTCTGAGATGTAGACTTTTCGTCCCAGTTCAGGGTGGGCAGACTGGATGTCTTGACAATGTTGGTGAGACAGGAAATGTGTTTCTCTCCCTGTGCTACTCTGCATAGAGCAAGGGCCCTGGCTCCTGCTGCTTTCCCTTTAAACGGGGAGTCAGAAAGGACAGTGTGCAATACTGCCACTTGTCCACACGGTGCTAACACAACTCCATGGCTCAGTCAGCCCTAAAATCTGTGTTGCGGGTCTCCTTTCAGCTGCTCCTCCAGCAACTGTCTCACTTCCCCAGTGTCAGTGCAGATGTCCCCCCTTCCTGTATAAGGTCTCGGTTGGATATTAGGAAACACTATTTCACTAGGAGGGTGGGGAAGCACTGGAATGGGTTACCTAGGGAGGTGGTGGAATCTCCATCCTTAGAGGTTTTTAAGGCCTGGCTTGACAAAGCTCTGGCTGGGATGATTTAGCGCAGGGGTCGGCAACCTTTGAGAAGTGGCGTGCCAAGTCTTCATTAATATAAGGTTTTGCATGCCAGTAATAAATTTTTACATTTACAGGGGCCCCCCCCGACGGAACCCCAGACTGGCAGTTGGCTGAGCGGGGCCGGCGGCCAGGACCCCGTCTGGCAGGTGGTTGGGTGGCTGGAACCCCAGACCAGCAGCGAGGTGAGCAGGGCCAGTGGCTGGTATCCCAGGCCGGAGGCAGGCTGAGCGGTGCCAATGTCTGGGCCCCCAGCTGGCAAGGGGCCAGTGGCCGGAACCCCAGACCGTCAACAGGCTGAGCGGGGTGACTGACAGAACCCCAGACCGACAGTGGCTCACCCACTGCTAGTCTGGGGTTCCGCCGGCTCCTGCAAGCCGGGGTCCCGGCCGCCGGCCCCACTCAGCCTGTTGCCGGCCAGGGGTTCCATTCAGCCAGGCCCTGCTCAGCCCGCCGCTGGTCTGGGATTCCATCCACCGGCTCCTGCAAGCCGGGGTCCCGGCCGCCGGCCCCGCTCAGCCTGCTGCTGGCCAGGGGTTCTGTTCACCCAGGCAGGCAGCGGGCTGAGTGGGGCCAGCAGCCGGGACCCGGCTGGCAACAGCGTGCCACTAAAAATCAGCTCGCTTGCCACCTTTGGCACACGTGCCGCAGGTTGCCAACCCCTGATTTAGTGGGTGTTGGTCCTGCTTTGAGCACGGGGTTGGACTAGATGACCTCCTGAGGTCTCTTCTGACCCTAATATTCTATGATTCTATATTCCAGTTCACTTAGTGCATTTCTTTTCCCATCCTCTTCCCCATACATCTCAATTCACATCCCTTTTTCCGTCTGAGGAGAGACTCTGGAACAGCCTGGGGCTAGTGTGAACTGTGGTCCCTCCGAGCCTGTTGAAAGGTTTGGATCTGCTCAGAGCCTTGTGTTTTGTTTTGTCTCCCCTGCACCCTTCGCTATATGGTCCTTTTGCCATGCTACCTGCTCAGAGGCAAGGCTCTGGTCTGGCCCTGGCGTGTGCTGGGCTCCCAGGCAGCCTTACAGAAGAGGGAACTCACTAACAAGGGCTTCCGAGGTGGAGCAGCATTTGGGATAGCTAGGTGGAGTGTGCAGGGCTGGGAAATGGTCGAGACTCTTTATGAAGAAGCTCAGATCATCTGTGTGGGGAGCTCTGGGCCCAAGTAGTGCAAGTGGCAGCCTGGGAATGCAGCAAGGGTTCATCAACTTCAGAAGAGCTGGCATAACGTGCTTGTCTGGGCAGTGGGTGTAACACAGGGAGCAACTCGGTCACATGTTGGCTGTGATCCCATTAGCTGCATGGGTAGGAGGCCAGGGTGGGGCCTCAGGGTGTGCCACGTGGTCTGTTGAGTCTGAGATCCTGGCACACAAACAGGGACCAACGCCCACCCTTCCACAGTACCTCACCGTGCAATATTAAATCAAGGGGGGATGTCTTCCTGACCCCAGCTGGTGATCCTCTTATTCCCAGAAGTGTGAGGCTGGGTAGATAATCCCTTTTATTTTTATCCAAGCACCAGTGCCGATTCTATTCTTACCCTTATTTATTTACCATCTATATTACAGTAGGCGCACAGAGACCCTAACCAAAATCAGGGGCCCATTGTGCTAGGCACTGTACATACAAGAAACAGTCCCTGCCTTGAAGAGCTAACAATCAAAATAGACAAGACGAAGGGTCTGTTGCCAAAGAGGGAACTGAGGCACAGAGAGCCAGATTATTTTCAAGGAAGTTATATGCCTAAAGATGCAGATAGATGCTCAGACCAGAAGGGCCTGCACTGTGAAATGGCTACAACCTGTATGAGAGGCTTTAAAAATCTGGCCCAGGGAGACTTAAGGGTACTGCAAATGAAGGTGTGATTGCAGTCTGGGAAGGCACATGTGTGGTACTTTAATTTAGATAGCACGGGTAATAACAGTAGCAAAGATGGGGTGGCATGGGCTAGCAGCCCAAGTTTAAGCCCATCGGTATCAGCTAGCTGCCCAAATATATTTTCCTGGAATTTCTGAAGCCTCTGCTACTCTGTCGTCACTACTATTGTTACATGCGCTAGCTAGATTAAAGCTAGCGTGGGTAGGCCAACCCCTGCTATAACTACACCAACACTTAGAGTGTCGTCAGACCTTCAGCAAGGTCATACAGGATAACTGCCAGGGCCAGGAATCGAACCTTATCTCCTGAGTGCCTGGGCAGTGTCTAAACCACAGAGTCATCCTTTTCCTGTAAGGGTCAATATAAGATTCTTCATTACTTCTGAAATCTTCATTAAGCTCTTTGCTTCAACGATATCCTGCGGCAGTGAGTCCCACAGATAAATGAGCTCTTGCATTCAAGAAATAGTTTCCCTGTTAATTTTAAATAACTTTACTTCCTTGAGTGCCCTCTCCCCCTACTTCAGTTGCAGAAAGAGACCAGTAGGAACACCTGGATAGCTTTGCTTACAGATGAATGGATTCAGTTTTAATATCTGCCATAGGCTCCCTGTGTGACCTTGGGCACATCAACCCAACCCCTTTGGGTCTGAGTTCCTCTTCTGTAAAATGGGATGATAAGAAGTATCCACTCCCAGTGTGTGTCTGTCTTATCTGTTTAGGTCATGGTAGGAACACTTACTCTGTCTGCACAGTGCCTAGCACAATAGGGCCCTGATCTTGGTAGGACCACTAGGTAGTACCGTGGGACAAATAAGAAGTTCTGAGCAGGATTAGATTATACCTGAGCCCCGTTTATATTAGTGCTTCCACAACAGAGAAAGTGCAGCCATGAGAGAATGTAGGAAAAAGCTCAAGGTGGGAAGGCTGGGGCCTAGATGCACAGGGGGAGGATGGCCCCAAGGTTAAACTGCCTGCTGGTGATTTGTGAGACCCAGGTTCAATTCCCCACTTTGCTACATAGATCCTGTGTGTCCTTGAGCTTGTCGCTTAGCCTCTTTGGGTATTGCAGCCAGCAAGTGTGATTGGAGCATGTGTAGACATATCTGAGTAACAATGGCAGTGCAGTCACTCAAGGATGTACCCAGGGTCATAGGGCCCGTAGGGCTAGCCTGTGCTGTAATGGCTTCCTGCTGTTGTTACTTGAGCCAGCTTTGATCTAGGTCAGGTATGTCTCCACCTGCTGCAGTCGCACCTCCAAATTCTGGGCAGTGCCTCAGTTTCCCAGCTGTAAAATGGGGATCCCAGTAGCCACTTCCCTGCCTGGCAGAAGAGGTGCTGGATACTATGGCAATGGGGGGCAGGTAGGTACCTAAGACAGTATAGACCAAGAGGGGTGGGGGAGGGAGACTTTTAAATGGAGTGCAAAGTTTACCCGGAGGCAGCACAAGGATTGCATGGTGTGTTTTACAGAGGCCATTAACATAATTTGTGGAGAGCTGCTCTCTTTCAGCAGAGGAGGTGGTCAAGACGAGAGAATAAATCTCTAAAAGAATAATGTTTTCAAAATCAGGCTCCTTGTCCTCCAGCCCTTTGATGTATGAGTGCAATAGTCGGCAGGACACCTAGTGAAATATACATGAGATCTCCCCAGAAGAGAATAGCAGAGTGGAGGAAATATTAGTGTTTACATCAAAACTCAATTGGAACACTCGTTTCAAGATGATAGTTTATTATGTTGAATGCAATTTAGTCCCACAAGGATGTTTCCTCTGTCTGTGACACACTCTCTCTCTCTCTCACCACCGCCTCCTCTCCTTCTTCCATAGCACGGTACCTGGGAGCTGACATCCCCAGCGTATAATTCATTCTCTTTCATGGCAGGTTGGGAAAGGAAGAGGAAGGTAATAACCCAGTTTGGAGAAGTTCACTGTTTCTTAGAGATCTCAGGCCTGATCCCCAGCTGGCATAATCTGGTGATTTCAATGGAGTGGTGCCGATTTACATCAGAGGAGCATCTGGCCCCATGTTGGGGGTGGAATCACAGCGAGAGGAAATCACTCTGATGAAATGAAGAGCTGGTTTATGAGCATTGGGTTCTTCCCCACTGAAGAATTAGCACCCCAGGTGCACACACCAAAACCAACACCTGGTGTGGCTGTGGGCAGAGGGCTGGCAGCATTAACTCCTCTGCTGTAATCCTCAGCCCTCTTTGCCACCAGTGGCTGTGATGCTGGGCGTCGGCCTGGGAAGTGGGGACCCGTAAGGGGCGCAGAACAACGTGAATGTGCTGGTCTAAGCTCTGCTCCTCGCCACGTAGTATTCTACCATGTGGAAGCGAGGCACCGGCGAAGGGAAAGCCCCCGCAGCGGGTCTCTAAGCCCTTCCCAGTACAAGTGCAGGATGCAACCCTCCAACAGAGGAGGCTCCGAAACCCAGCACCTGGTGCCTTTAGCAGGAGTGCCAAATAACCTGGGTCAGGGAGAGGTTTCCCATCCCGCCCCCTTGGATGAGCTCTTCTAACAAGAATCCCCTAGTTGTTCCCTACTGGGGTGAGGGGATGGTGGGGGGAGGGCTGCTGTTAACCCTTCCATCTCCATCCCACTGAAAAAAGCAAAACGCAATTCCTGGCTAATGCTAGGGTGACCCAGGCAAGGTGCTGCGGGTGTCCAAGCTGCATAGCCCTAGGAGGGACAGAGCTAGCTCATTGTCTGATGCATAGAGCATCCTCCAAGGGCCTCCATGTGGCTGGGGGGACGCACGAAGAGGCAGTCTCCAGGAGCCATGCAGTCTCCAGGTGCATTTCATAGGCTTTTCTCAGTGCTGGGCGAGCAGGCTTGGGTGAAATACAAACCGTCCCCGTAGATCCAAGACCCAAGCCAACCGTCCCAATTTAACAGTTATTTTTCATTGCCACGGCTTCCTCCCTGGCTGCGTATTTCAGTATATTCCAAGGAGCGGCATGCACCCAGGCGTGTGATGCCTCTTGCAGATGCAGGGCATCCCCAGTGTATGTCATATCCGGGGGGAGGCTGTGTGTTCCAGATGTGCAGCCCATCCCAAGGGCACCGTGGAATTTACAGGCATGGTGCATTCCCAGGTGTGGCTGAGGCATCACTGGTGAAGGTGCAGTGTATCTAACAGGTGCACACCATGGCCAGATGTTCCAGCCGGAGAGGGTTGATATTCCCTAGATGCTCATTGCCTCATAGGTGGGCAGAGCATCCCAGATGTGTGGTATGCCCTTGGTGTCACATGCAAGGTAGGAGGGCACTGTATCTTAGATGCATTGCATGCCCGCGGAGGTGGGCAGAGCATCCTAGACGTGTGGTATGCCCTTGGTGTCTGATGCAAGGTAGGGGGCTAGTGCATCCCAGATGTGTGGTACGCCCTTGGAGGTGGGCAGAGCATCCTAGATGTGTGGTATGCCCTTTGTGTCTGATGCAGTGCCCCCCTACCTTGCATCTCAGATGTGTGGCATGCCCTTGGAGGTGGGCAGAGCATCCTAGGTGTGTGGTATGCCCTTTGTGTCTGATGCAAGGTAGGGGGGCACTGCATCTCAGATGTGTGGTATGCCCTTGGAGGTGGGCAGAGCATCCTAGATGTGTGGTATGCCCTTTGTGTCTGATGCAGTGCCTCCCTACCTTCCATCTCAGATGCATTGCATGCCCTTGGAAGTGGGCAGAGTATCTCAGATGCATTATCTGCTCTCTGTGTCCATTGCAGAGTAGATGGATGGTGTGGCATGGCACAGCACCGGCGCGCAATCCCTTTTTTGTTGGCTGTTTATCTCTGTGTTCTCCTCTCCCAGGAGAGAGGTTTGCCTAGGAAGCCACCCCCCCAGCCTAATGTATTTCCAATACATTCGTCTGTTCCGGATGGCGGGTGTGCCCTGCCCACCCTTGAATAATGCTGGCTGTAATCTGTGTACCTTTCCCAGATTTGCACTTGAAGCGATTCCCCAGGGCTTGGGCTGTCACTGACAGTAAGTGTGATTTGCTTTGCAGGCAGAGAATGAACACCCTTTGCAGAGTTATTAGGTTTTGCAGAACAGCCGCGCACAGCTGCTGAGCTTGAGCGGGCTGCAGGGACAGCCTGTCAAAAGAGGGCAAGGCGGGAGGTGGCTGGTCTGTAGGACACGGTCCGTGTCTTCGGCTGGTCCTGCACTGGAGCTCTTCTGACTTTGCTCAGTGAGAGATTTCAGCTCGAAACCCTCCTCCTTTCCTCCCTTTGTTTCCTAGTGTGTAATTATTTATATGTATGTAAATTACAGGGCAAATGGGAGACGAGGAGATGAGTTTGATATTAAAAAAGAATCATTTATTTCACTGCAAAAAAAAATTGTTTTGCGTAAACCAGTTTCTTCTGCCAGCAGTTGTGGGGAGGGGAGGAGGGATGTGGGAGAGAGTGTCACTGGGGCATTGGACAGAAAACACAAAACCAAGGAGCTTTTCAAAGTCACCTAGGAGACTGAGATGCTCAATGCCCATTAATTTTAATAGAAACAGGGCAGCCGTCTCTCGGGCAACTGAAAACCTCAGCCTGCATCTTTGTCTAACCTTTAGTTTGCCTTCCACCTGTTGCTATCTCGGAACAATCCGAGAGCAATGCTTAAAAGTTAAAGCCCCCTTTTAAGCAGAAGGATGTTTTCCAACTGGCGGGGGTGCTGAATGTATCTGTGCCTTGCCCGGATCAAAACACAGTTCTTCAGTGAGCTCAGCACTGCTCCCTTAGTTTTGTTGCCGAGCCAGCCATGAGAGTGCCTAATTTTGTAGATCGCACAAAGCCAGTAGCTGTTGTTTATTGGTATTAATTCCCTATGTTAATCTCCGGTGCATGTCAGCCAAAGCTCTTTACAAACCTCACAATGCCTCCAGGAGATAGGAAAGAATTTGTTATACCCATTTGGCAAGAAGGTAAACTGAGGCAAAGTGTACGTTAGAATCTTGGCTCAGGTCACCCAGCGAGTCAACGTGGGAAGGGAACCCAGGAGTCCGGGTCCCATAGTTCCCTGCTGTAATCATGGACAAGCACACCTACGGAGTGACAGAGTTGTAAAACCGTCCTGACATGGTTAGGATTTGGAAAAAACTCTTCTGTTCACAGATGTTCTATCTGGGCAGCACATCTGGAGCGGTGTGGTAGCGAACATCCCAGCCATGGCTGGTGTATTGCCTGTGGCCGGTGCATTGTAAACAAAACACAGCCAGTAACATTCTCCCAGGACATTCTCATTTTCAGTTGTCCCCTTCCACAGCCATTGACAAGGTGAGCTGGGACACCATGCAGTGGGTGAGTGGTGGCTCCAGCCAGAGACTCTAAATAAAGCATTACCCCTGTCTCACAGATAAGAGTCCTGAAGGGAGATGGTCAATCTAATTAAAATTTCAGGGCCCAGCCTTGTAAATCTGTCAGAAACAAGGCCCCTGATGAGAGAGGAGGAAATACTTATCCAGGAGCTCTGCATCCTCACACCGGAAGCTTTGCGGACTGGATGTAAATCAAGAGAGAGGAGAAAGGGGTGGAGAGAGGTGAAGTGATGGGCTGTAGCACTGTAAATCAATGGCTGTGATTTGGCAGAGGGCTGTAGGGAGTGCAGGTCAGGAATAGGGTGCGTGGGCAGCACTGGGAGAGACTCAGTACTGGCCAAGCAGAAGGGCCTGCAGCTCGGGATCAAGGTCCATTGATAGAGGTGTGCAGGAGCCCTGGAGTGGGATAACTTTACAAGTTGTGGGTTAGGATTGAGGAGCATCAGCAGAACTATGAGGAGACCAAGACTGGACTTGGCAAAGGGCAACAAAAATGATTATGGGTATGGAACAGCTTGCGTATGAGGATAGATTAATAAGATTGGGACTTTTCATCTTGGAAAAGAGACAACTAAGGAGGGATCTGATAGAGGCCTATAAAATCATGACTGGTGTGAAGAAAGTAAATAAGGAAGTATTATTGACTCCTTCTCATAACACAAGAACTAGAGGTCACCAAATGAAATTAATAGGCAGCAGGTTTAAAACCAACACAAGGAAGTATTTCTTCACACAACGCACAGTCAACCTGTGGAACGCTTTGCCAGAGGATGTTGCGAAGGCCAAGACTATAACAGGTTTCAAAAAAGAACTAGATACATTCATGGAGGATAGGTCCGTCAATGGCCATTAGCCAGGATGGGCAGGAAAGGTGTCTCTAGCTTGTGTTTGCCAGAAGCTGGGAATGGGTGACAGGGGATGGATCACTTGACGATTACCTGTTCTGTTCATTCCCTCTTGGTCACTTGGCACTGGCCACTGTCAGAAGACAGGACACTGGACTAGATGGACCTTTGGTCTGACCCAGTATGGCTGTTCTTATGATTAGCAGGGGGTGCTGCAGGTTGGGGTTTAAGTGCATTGGCAGAACTCTGGTGGGAGAAGGGGGGGAAGTGGCGAGGACCGGAATTGCTGGGGGAGATGGAGGTCAGAAGTGAGATGCATTGGTGGAACTGGAGTATGCGGTGGTGGAGCAGTTGTGGAACAGTATTGGTGTTGTAAATCAGAACTAAGGTGCACTGGCTGAACCATTTGGACAGGCCCCCAGCTGGTACAGCACGGTGCTGCAGGTCAGCATTGCAGTGCGTTTTGAATTAGGTTCTAAATTCTTAGTTTGTACAGCACCGAGTACGGAGGGGCTTGGAGCACTGACAGGCGTCTATGCCTGTTGCTATTTAATTCCCTCCTTTCCCAAACATCATATTGACACAAATCCCTAGTGGAGCGCAGAAAGCCAGCGACCTGTTTTATTCCTTTATTGTTTGTGGTACAGCCATTGTGCTGGGCTCTATGCAAACATGCAGTCAAGGACAGCCTTTGCCCTGAAGAAATTATAGTCTGCATTACTGTGATGTGTTGGGCTCCACCCAAACCAGTAAGGGGTTCTGTCACCACCTGTCCTACAGCTTTCAGGGCCTTTTTTGCCATGCAGTTGTTCCATTCCCTGACCAGCAGTGTGCTCACCAGCACAAGGTCTCATCAGAGCACTTACTCTCTGCAGAGCGATGATCAACAGCCCTTCCAGTCCTCGGTTTCCCCACATACATCCTCGTGGAGTTCTTAGCTACCAGACACTTGGACCGTTTCCCTCTAGTTTGTCACCCCCAGGCATGAAACCAGCCGCCCAGTTGTCAGCCCACATTGGCACACCACCCTGCACGTAGTTGGCACACCAGAGACCTGCCTGGGATTAAAATAAACAAAGTTTATTTAATAGAAAAAAATCAGCCAATTCAAAGATGAAATAGTAAGGGAAGGCAAACGTATACAAGTGACACAAAAATAAACATAAAGACGCAACCTCAGGCTTTATGCTCTCCTATTCGATCATTCTTATTAGGAAAGGGATTTTATCTATTGCCTTAAAAGCTTGATATGTTTATAGAGGGAATGGTATTATGAGATTGCCTACATGCTATTGTAGGCAATCTGCGACTGCTAGCAGCAAATATCTCCAACGGCCAGGGGTGGGACACCAGGTGGGGAGGGCTCTGAGTTACTACAGTGAATTTTTTCCCAGGTGTCTGGCTGGTGGGTCTTGCCCACACATTTAGGGTCTAAATGATCGCCATATTTGGGGTCAGGAAGGAATTTTCCCCTGGGTCAGATTGGCAGAGAGCGTGGGACACAGGTCACTTGCAGGTTTAAACTAATGTAAATGGTAGATTCTCTGTAACTTGAAGTCTTTAAACCATGATTTGAGGACTTCAGTAACTCTGCCAGAGATTAGGGGTCTATTACAGGGGTGGGTGGGTGAGGTTCCGCGTGGCCTGCAGTGTGCAGGAGGTCAGACTAATGATCATGATGGTCCCTTCTGACCTTAAAGTCTAAGTCTATGAGTAAAACAGTTTCTCAGTGTACTCCCAGTTGTAGGAGGAATCCAGCGTCCATGGGCAGCCTTCTGCCTGGAGACTGTGTTGCCCACGTTTTGGAAGATCTTCCGTTCAAACCTCTTCTGTTTTAGAAGGGTTTGCAGGGTTTTTTCTTCAGTCACTCTCCATATTTGAAGTGGGGGGAACTCCCTCCTTTCTTAATTTTAAAAACCTGAGTTTTCTTCTGTTTTGAGTTGTTCCCATTTGCCTTGATGGTTCATTGTTTTCTTTTGCTCTCTACTGGAGGGCGGGTAGGCGCTTGAAGCCAGTTTCACCTGGTTGGGGAGGTAGCCTGGCTGTGCCTGATTGCTTCACCGCACTGTTATGTGGTGACACTAAGTCACACCACAGAGGCAATGAGAATTTTCTATATTTACACATACATACCTTCATGACCATACCCTGTCGACCTATCCCATGGGTGATTGAGTTCAGTGCATTACAAGCTGTCAAGGTTCCTTCCCCACTCTGAACTCTAGGGTACAGATGTGGGGACCTGCATGAAAACCTCCTAAGCTTACTTTTACCAGCTTAGCTTAAAACTTCCCCAAGGTACAAATTATTTTACCCTTTGCCCTTGGACTTCCACTGCCACCACCAAACTTTATCTGGGTTCCTGAGAAACGGTTGTTTGGAAACGTCTTTCCCCCCAAAATCCTCCCAACCCTTGCCCCCACTTCCTGGGGAAGGTTTGGTAAAAATCCTCACCAATTTGCATAGGTGACCACAGACCCAAACCCTTGGATCTTAGAACAATGAAAAAGCATTCAGTTTCCTTACAAGAAGACTTTTAATAGAAGTAAAAAAGAATCACCTTTGTAAAATCAGGATGGTAAATACTTTACAGGGTAATTAGATTCAAAACATAGAGAATCCCTCTAGGCAAAACCTTAAGTTAAAAAAAGACACACAGACAGGAATATTCATTCTATTCAGCACAGCTATTTTCTCAGCCATTTAAAGAAATCATAATCTAACACATACCTAGCTAGATTACTTATTAAGTTCTAAGACTCCATTCCTGTTCTGTCCTCGGCAAAAGCATCACACAGACAGACACAGACCCTTTGTTTTTCTCCCTCCTCCCAGCTTTTGAAAGTATCTTGTCTCCTCATTGGTCATTTTGGTCAGGTGTCAGCGAGGTTACCTTTAGCTTCTTAACCCTTTACAGGTGAGAGGATTTTTCCTCTGGCCAGGAGGGATTTTAAAGGGGTTTACCCTTCCCTTTATATTTATGACACAAACTTTAAAAGATCTTATTTGATATACTCTTATGTTAGTGAAATAACATAGTATGTGATCAGTTGGTTTAGCTAGTTATTTTGGGGGGTTGAAACCTCCTCTTCTCCCTTTGGGGTGTCTGGTTGTCACAATTACTCCTTTCCACTTGGCATTGGTTAAGAGTCATTGCAACTCAAATATGGGTGGTATGGAGAGTCTTAGCATATTAGGCCTGGGCGACGCTACGAAGTTAAGTCGTCTCGCATTGACCTATTTGTGCATGTGTCTCCACTCAAATTTGTCTCCCGCTGATGTGAGCATCCCGTTACAGTGACACAGTTGAGCCACAACCGAGTGGAGTTGAGCCATGGTTGCTATGCTGTGGTCGATGCAGCATGAGTGTAGTCACTGCGTGACCTGTGTCAACCCAAACGGTCCTCCATCAGCTGCCCCACAATGTCCATCAGAGTTGTGAACTCCACTGCTCAGGGGTGACGGAAACCAGAAGCCACCCTCCTTTGAAATGCCTTTCCCTAACTGCCCAGTTTGCCAAGCACACCTGGCAGCTCTGCCGTGTTGTGTGCAGCTACCCACCTGATCATCCTGGCCACACGCTCTGACCTGGGAGCGGTATGGCTGGTATAGTGTAGCCAAAATGGAGTGCATCTCTGCTCTGAAACAGACAGAATTGTTTGCTACCTTTCTAGACTGAAAGTTCTGTTTGGTTGACTGTATGTTTGAAGTTTGTATTTTATTCTTTGCATTTTTACTGCTTTTGTCAGTCAATAAAATTCTTTTTTTTTAAATAAATTGATCTTTATTAGTTTACTACATGTACTGTAGAATGTAGAGCAGTACTCAAAGCACCCAGTTCTTGTACACGTTCAGCACCACAGCACTCAAGAAAACATCCAATCATATGTATAAATGTACAGCACGCACCGCATAATTCATCATTTCAGTGACAGTGTCATGGTTATAAATGTACAGCAAAACAGTAATTCATAGGTCCATTATAAGACAGTGTTGTGTGTACGCTACACAGTTCGTAACAGCCCACAAACCGTCAGGGCCCGACTGCCGTAAAGCAAAGCCCATGAATGTGACTGACTGGAGCCTGCATGATGATGCAATCCCGCCAGTCAGTGCTTGTTTCTCAAGCCCAGAAGTGGTGCTCCGCCCTGTGAACGCCAGCAACAACCTTCAATTGTTTTCCGCTATGTCCATCCGCAATCTGTCCTCGAAGAAATTGTATGTCCCCCACTATTGTGGTTCTTTGATAATACCGGAGAATAGTGTGTGGTGTATTTGCAATGTTCACGAGAATAGTTCACAGATCTGGACAGGCTCTGTACTTCTGTCCGAATTGGTGGACACCAAACAGGGCTGTATGGATTTATGGAATCTTTTTTTAAAAAGTGTGAAAATGATGGCATAGGGATGGCATTGTGGAACGGAGAAAGCTGCATGATGGGATCTTGACCCGTATCTCCCAGAGTTCCCGGTGTGACCCTTTTCTACCCTACGGCACATTGTGAAAACTTCCCAGAAGGTATATGGCAGTGCCTGGCACACCAGGATACCTA
This sequence comes from Lepidochelys olivacea, assembly GCF_965140295.1. Lineage (NCBI taxonomy): Eukaryota > Metazoa > Chordata > Testudines > Cheloniidae > Lepidochelys > Lepidochelys olivacea. The sequence goes on along the minus strand of NC_140432.1, from coordinate 11,260,961 downwards.
CCGATGGTGCATCGCAGTTTGCATCGACACAAGCATGCCTGGTGAGCACACGAAGCACCGACTCAAGCAGCCAAGTGTGCACTAATTGTATACTAACTGCAGTAGCCCTACGCTGATGTAACTTGTGTTGACCAAATCTTCAGTGTAAATATGGCCGAAGATATAGTCCCCTTCTTTCTTTTGCCCATCATTATAGTATCTGATCACAACGGATAAAATTTGCCAGTAGCAACTCACTCTAGGCTAAAGGCCCCAGCCGCTGAGCTGCTGGTCAATACTGGTATTTCAGGATTTGACACTCTACATAACTTTTCCCTAGTATAGACCTCCTCCTCAATACTGATTGCTTCAAAATAAATGGTAACATTTCCATTGACTTCACTGAAAGCAGTACAGTATCCTTCTTGATGTTTCCACCCTGGACCTGGGTGAATCATGAATGCCATCTGCCTCCAATTCACTGGCACAATGTCTAAGGCCATGGAGCATTAGCTGGTTCTCAAGCAAATGTTGACCCATTGTGGGTTAGAATGGGATGGGGGGTGAAAATCCAAATGGGACAGACTCTGCTGTGGCTTTCGTCTGGTAAAGTGATACTGTTGATTAATTTCAGGTTTCAGAGTAACAGCCGTGTTAGTCTGTATTCGCAAAAAGAAAAGGAGGACTTGTGGCACCTTAGAGACTAACTAGTTTATTTGAGCATGAGCTTTCGTGAGCTACAGCTCACTTCATCGGATGCATATTGTGGAAACTGCAGAAGACATTATATACACAGAGACCATGAAACAATACCTCCTCCCACCCCACTCTTCTGCTGGTAATAGCTTATCTAAAGTGATCACTCTCCTTACAATGTGCATGATAATCAAGGTGGGCCATTTCCAGCACAAATCCAGGTTTTCTCACCCCCCCACCCCCACCCCCATACACACACAAACTCACTCTCCTGCTGGTAATAGCCCATCCAAAGTGACCACTCTCTTTACAATGTGTATGATAAACAAGGTGGGCCATTAAAATGCTCTTGAGGGTCTCCAGTCTGAGGTCATCCATTTCCTAGTTGAAGATCCATCTAGCTAATCCATCATACTTAAAACATTCTACTCCGCCTAAGGCTATGTCTACACTAGAGAGTCTGCACTCCCGTAGTGTAGACACAGCAGACAGCACCAGAAGGAGTTTTTCTGCTGGTGTAAGAACAGCACCTCCCCAGACAGTGTTGTGTAGCTGCATCTAAACTGGGGGGATTGCCAGCATAACGATGCCATCGTGTGTTTTAAGTGTAGAGCCAAACCATAGTGACAATAGATCCTGTTCTGTAAACGTGTCCGGTCCATTTCCCTCTTAATGGTGTCGAAAGGGCTGCTTTCTCTGTTCAGAGATTTACTGGATCCCAGGGGAGGCTTAGCATGGATCCAGTCCATCCCATTGATTCCCGATTCCCTGAAGACTCTAAACAGGTATGGAATTAGTTGGTAAGACTGTTAATCACCCTGTGCGCATGTCCCTCCTCCCTTCCCTGGTTCCCTTGTTTGCTTTTCTTATTAGCGCCACCAGTTCGTTTTATGACCTAGCGATCAATTCTCTATCGGATGTTCTCGAATGGCCTCTGATGTGTTTCCAATAAATGATATATCTAGGAAATATATATACGTATGTTAAAGTTGAGGACAACTGTACCTGTATTCCTCCCCTGTGGTCCACCCAGGGCACTCACTCTAGACTCCTGGCCCCTCAGACCTCACCTCTTCGGTAAAGACCTGGGTTTTTCCAGGCTGTACAGTTCCCTGCTTACACTGTAATATTCCCAGTAACCAAGACCAGTGTCTGCACTTTGCTTTCTCTCCAGAGGTTATGAACAGTGTTTAACGGCCATCATTTCCAAGTCTCCTCACAGCACAGTTATTCTTAAGATGAAAGTATTACAGAGGGAAACATATTAAAAACAATAACAGAACCTACACAGATGCTAAAAAGCTTTCCAGAGATCACCCCCACACCTTGGGCTCTGGTAGGTGTCAAAATCCATAACTGGCTTTGCCCCATGCTTCCAAGTTCATAACTGTCTCAGATTCAGAACCAGAGCACTCTGAATAGTTCAGACTTTCCTTTATACAGCTTGGGCCTTTGATCTTGGCCTCATGTAGCAGGGGATCAGCAGACAATAGCCCAGTCCTCAGGGCATAGCTTCGAAAGGGTGGGTTTTGCACAGCTGGAGGTGGGCATTTTGCATTCACCGTCGGCTAACACCTTCCCCTAGATATTCCCCAGGAAAACCGTTTCACACTTTACTCCGAAAGTTCCTGCTTGTCTGGCCCATTGTTTGGCATAGTCCTCTGAACCCCCAGATCTCACATCTATCACATCTCCCCAGTCGAGAGGTTCCATACAGTCCCAGCCCACAATAATACATAAACTGTTCCTTCGAATACAATGGACCCCAAAGATATTTAAACTTCGTTCAGTAAGGTCCCCCAAGGACATGGCAGGAAATTGCCCGGTCTGTCATAAAGTATATATGTATCAGATCCCCGATTCACCTTTGCTAGAGCCGCCTCTCTTCGCACATACTTTTGGTATGTCGGATAAAGCACAGTGGGATCGCGACATCTTTGAAGAGTCATGCTTTAGCAACAAGAGAATGTTGATTCTCCTGCAGGGGAGGACCTGGCAGAGAGGAAACCTGTGTAATATATTTAGTTGCGAAAGAGCTGATGGGTTACCACCATACTGCTTTGGCTGTTAAGGTGATGGAGGATGCCGGTGAGAACTGTGGGGTTAAGCCAGGTCAGGGAAAAAACGACTAGAGGATGGCCCTAATTTGGTTCTGAAGGTTTCTATTTCACTTCCTTTACTTAACACACTGGGGACCTTCTTGGCTGACACACTGGGGACTGAACCAGGGACTTCCAGAGTTAAAAGCCTGAGCTACTACAGCTTGAGCTGAGACTGTAATTACCTCATACCTTTTGTGGATCAGGCACAGACGGGGACCTGCAACACGTGCTCACCAATGGGTTACACTGCCACCTCCAGGCCTGGTAATGAGAGGAAACAGAACCTAGGGTATCGCAGATGGCTGGGAACTTTGTGCGCACGGTACGCGGAATGCTGTGTGACCTGTGCAAGGGGTGGGGACTGTAGCCACGTCTCACCCACGTGTGGGGGCGCTGGGTGGGGCATGTGGAAGGAAAGGAGGCTAGCAGCAATACCAGAGGGGGTGCAAATAGTGGGCGTGAGGCAGAGGCTGTTAGGAGAGTGCTCTATGTCTGTAGGTATGTACGTAGCAAATAGAAAATATGGCACTAGGTGGCACTCAGGAATCCGCAGCATTGCCGCTGGATTTGGTAAGACCAATAAAAGCCTCTTCTTGTGGCCTTCCAAATGGCTTCCTTTGCGCAGCTTTTAACACAGACCGAATTCTGCTCTCGTGTTCTGGTGGAACTGCTCAGGCTTGAAATAAGAAACCAGAATCTGAAAGCTGAATTTAGCAGTGTGTGTGTGTGTGTGTGTGTGTGTGTGGAGGAGGGGAGGACACAGAAAATGTAGAGTGTGCCTGTGGGTGTGTGAGACAGCGGGGGACGGTAGTACTGTGTGCTGGTTGTGTGAGTGGCTGAACAGGCCTGTGTGAGATGAAGGAAGCAGGGGCTGCAGTACCGTGGGGTGCATGTAAATGTCAGTGCAGCACGTGAGAAAGGGTACTTTGCATATGAGGCTTAGTGTGTGAGACGAGGAGGGCAGGATCTGCAGTACAAGTGTGTAAGTGTACAAGTGTGCCTCTTAGGGGAGGTGGGGAGAAAGGGTCCGTAGGGCTATGGGGCAGGGTTTGCTCTCTCGAAGTAAGGTCTGTACTTCTGCAGGAATGAACCGACAGTGTCTAGTGTGGGGGGAGGAGGAGATGCGGTTCCCAAGGAGGCTGTATGATCAGCACTAGCCATGTGTAAAGCTGTAAACATTCCAGAGACAGCCAACACCTGTTGTGAGCTGTGCAGGTTTGAGAAGAGCAATTGCTCTGAAGTCAGAAATGAAATTAATGTCAAGGGAAATAACCGGAGGCTGATGTTAATAATTAAGCTTTATAATGAGAGCATTAATTTTTCTCCGATAGATTGATTCAGCGTTTCCTTTCCTGATATTGTTGCACAAACTAAACTAAACTCTCCATCAGTCTTGGTCATTCAGGGCAAAGTGCACTATATAAAATCACTCCATAGCTTTCTCCCTGTCGGTAGAGTAAATGCATAGTGGGTGGGAAGAACTGTATAATCTTGGGCAAGTCATGACTTTCTCTGTTCCTCAGTTTCCCCACCTGTAAAATGGACATACTGTAAATAATATTTACTAGTGTCGGTCAAATTTTTTCAACCCCCACATTTTCCCAGTGAAAGATGGAGTTTCAGTGAAATTTAAATGTCTCACAGGAGAAAAGGCCCATTTCATTGACGTTTTTTCCAGGGAAAATTCAAAACAGAATATTTTGTGAGCTGACACTTTGAAATAGTGGAAATGCTGGTCCTTAGATACAAAATGATTTGATTTAAAATGTCAGCATTTCAGAGCTTCCTTGGAATTTTTTGTTCCACCAGAATTTCCAGTGTTTCAACTTTTCATCCTAACACAGGATGAAAATGAACACTGAAGTATTGTGATTTTATCAGGATGGATATTCTGGTTTCCAAAGAGCTCTGATGTTGATCTTCAGTTGTACAGTGCTTTGGGATCTATGGAGGAAAAATTCTGGATAAACGTAAAATATTTCTGCTGCTTATTTTACTTATTATCCATCAATATAGTTCATTCCCTAGGAGGAATTCAGACTCTGTTTTAGCGAATGGGACCTGAGGAAGTCAACTAGTTACAGTGGCTGAATTCTTGAGCTGGTTGAAATTTTTCAACAGATTGGAAGTTCATAGAAATTTAATATTTTTCTTGGGAAAATGTCACTGTTTTTTGTTGTTGTTGTTTTGCTTTATTGGGCCTTCTAGTGAAAGGTTTAGTGGAGGAACTCCACAGAGTGTCTGTGAGAGAAGAGAGGGGAAAGAAAGTGGTCTCATCTGCTCTTAATCTACCAGTTACTCTTGAGGGCATTCTGCACCAAAAAATTAAAAATTCTGTGCACAATATTTTAAAATTCTGCAAGTTTTATTTGTCAATAAATAAATGCAGCGACTCCAGCATGGCAGTGGGGTGCACTGGCCACTGGCTGTACGAAGGTGGGAGATCACCCTGCAGCCCCCCCACCCACAGACTCCGTGGTGAGGCTGCACCCGACCCTGACACAGCACAAGGCCTGGGCCTGCCGCTTTGTGCCAGGTACACCAGGTGTGGGGCAGGCAGGCAGGATGCAAGTGTGGAGGGGCTCAGTGTGGGGGGATCCAATTGTGGGATGAGAGGATTCTGTGTGGGACAATCTGGGTGCAGGCAGCTCAGTTGGGGGTCTAGGTGTGGGGGTATCTGGATGCAGAGGCTTGTTGGAGGGGTTCCAGGTGCAGGGGTAATGGGACTTTGCAGGGGCTTCCAGGTGAAAGCGCTTGGAGCTCAGTGGAGGGGTCTTGGTGTGGGAGCATCAGCAGGGGGGTCTGGGTGCTGGGGGAGTGGGGCTTGTTGGGGTGGGGGTCTGGGTGCAGCTAGTTGGGCATCAGTGGTGTGTGGGTCTGGATGTGGGGACTCAGGGTGGTGCAGTGGGGTGGGGCTCATCAGGATGGAGATTTGAGTGCTGAGAGATCAGTGGGAGGTGGTCTGGCTGCAGGGGTGGGAGTCTGGAGGCAGCGGTCTGGGTGCAGGGGTCTCCAGATGCAAGGGTTGAGGTCCAATGGGGCGGGGTTTGAGTATGGAGGGCTAGGGGGGTTCTGGATGTACCAAGTGAGGCTTGGCGGGGTTGTCTGGGTATGGTAGGTCCAGATGCACAGGGGTTGGGCGGATGGGAGGGCAGCTCCCTGTAAAGTGAGCCATCCCCCCGCAGCTGAGGAGCAATGGGGGCAGGAAGCAGGGGAGAATGCTGAGCTTCCTGTAGCTGGAGGAAGGTTTCTGGGTGTGGGTCTGGCACAGCCCCAGCCACTCCTTGCAGGGGAAGAGGATGTTCCATCCTCTCCTGCTCCAACCCAGCCGGGACTAGCAGCTGATCCTAGCTCAGGGTAGGAGCCACAGGCTGGGGTGTCCCCAGCCCTGCAGTGATTTATCTCTCCCTGGCTGCTCCGGGTATATGAAACAAAGTACCTGCACAGCTAGGGAATGATGTGTGACTTCTCATGCAGCTTCCCTTTGCTTCCCTATCAGAAAGTCATTTTTCTGCCGGAAAGCAAATAAATCTGCAGGGGACACGAATTCTGTGCATGTGCAGTCATGCAGAATTCCCACAGAAGTAACCAGCATGCTGGAGCTACAGACCACTTGGAATGGCTATGTATGGGAAACCCTACTATCCCAGGGGTCTCATTCTTAGAGGCATGAATCCCCATTCCCTGCATGTGTCTCCCAGCTGAGATCTCTGTGCACGTCACTCTATGATGTGTAACCCTGTCCTCTTTATATGGCTTTGTTTTGTGTGGGGATAGGCCAAAACCCAGGCCCTGGAGCTGAACTTCCTAGAACATCTTTGGATTGCTTGAGATCCACAACCAGATCTGATGGCTTGAACCCATCATTACCTATAAGTCTGTCTCTTGTAGAAGTCTACGGTTTTGTGTCTCTTGCTGCATTACACTTGCTCGCCCCCCCCCGCCCCCTCCAGAGTCCATTTGTACACACTGAAATGGCCTGTCTTGTTCTTGGATCCCAGTGTACTCCCTTCAGAGTCACCTGCGGAATTATATCGAAGAAGTTGAGGGATCCTGGACGTTTAGGGACATGCTGTAGTGGATGCTTGTTATTATCCAGAGGTTGGAAATTTTGGATGCTTCCTCCCTCTCGTGAACTTTTTTTTTTTGAGTTGTGCCCATAAACACAGCTTAACCAGGTCTCTGGCTGAGTCAACAAGTTCTGGTGACTTGCCTGTGAGACCCAGTAGGGATGTGAATGCAAGACCGGGTGTGTGCTGCAGTCTGTAATGATTCCACATCCTTGCGGCATATTAAATATATCATAAAATTCCTGTATGGCATGTGCACCAAGATTGAAACATCTATGCAGATAAAACATAGCAGGCAGGACTCTAAATAGGTCTAGTCATGGTCACTTTCAACAGAGAACGTGACCAAACCTATGCCTCTCACAATACTGTCTACACTAAGGTTCACATTAGGCACGACCGCCAAGCTACACAAGCACTTGTTATTGAATTGGGCAAGTGCTAAATGGATTTTGCTGACTCTCTTTGGCCAGGTGGCTCATTACCCCACTCAGAAATGATGGAGGTGGAAATGGTTAGCTGGGGAGAGAGGATCTAGGGTGTGGGCAGAGCAGAGCTGAAAGAGGAACTTGAGGATGAGCCAGGGCTGGAGAGAGAGTATGAGCTGAACTTTGTTCATTGTTAATTTCTTAATAAAGCCAGACTCCAGTCTGGAGTGACTTTTTGACTCTGAACAGTGAGTGAAGTTTGATTTAGAGCAAGCTGTGAGAAGCACCTGCTCTCAGCCACTCACGAGGGAGGAAAAGAGCCTGCAAAGTGGCTATCAAGGATGCCTGGCATAGTTCCTGTGCTGACAGTGAACGGAGGGAGCTTTCAATGAAGGTTCCCCAAATATGCAATTAATTGTGGCTTAATAAACTTTTATTGTATAATAAACAACAAACTGATTCATGAAAACATATTTATCAAGGATTTACAGCTAGGTAATGAATTTGTAGCTCAGTTTGCTTCTATTAGACTTATTTGCATAGCAGTTAAACTTCAATCAATAATATGCTTTTAATAATCACTATGTTTAAGTGGTATTTCAACAATGCACTGTAATTAGGCCAGGAAGTCTGCAGTAATTCTTTAGATTTAATATACTTCGGAGTTTGTATTCGCATCTCAATCCCTATGCATGTGCCCCATTAATGTTAATTAAGTACATCCCAATCAAGCCGAGAATAAACTCACTTCTGTATATTATGTCAACAACTATCAATTGGTTATTGGGAGAGCAGTGGCTCAGGGTTCCAGTAATGGATATTGACTGCCTGTCTTCTACTGTTTCAAATATTCTCGGGTCACAAGTAACGGAGGCATTGCTGTCTCAGGGACGTGTGCACAGCATTGGTGGGTCTCGGTCAGGATCCTAGCAGATAGACATCCATGTCAATGAAACCATAAAGGCTATTGCCACTAATTGCCATTCCCTGCTGGCATTCTTTGCAAAAAGGGTTGAGTATGCCTTGGGGCTGACGTTCCTGTTCTGTACCTCAAAAGGGCTGCCTCCAGCTGAGGGCTAAGGGGAGTTTGCTCCGTCCCTGGGCTGTGTGTGGAAAACTTCCCTCACCGAGTCTGTCCGTTAGTTTTACAAGCTGTGAAACTGCACCTAAAGGTATTAAGTCCCCGGCAGCGGTGGCTCATGACAGTTCTAAACCCTTTGGGCCCAGGACTGTAATTTCCTAGGTGTTTGTACCCCACTTAGCACAGCGAGGCTCTGAACTCGTTAAATCCTGTGGGTGCTACCGCAAAATAAGTGGTGGTGGTGTACTGTGCTAGGAAGCAGCACTGCCCTCTGCTGCATGGAATCAGAACTGCTCAACACTGTGTCATAAGCCCTATTTTGCTGGCACCTAAGGCTGATTCTTCTTTGGCTCAAGTGGTAGGGCCCCCAGTTTTCGGAGCAGGGAAATCCCAGTTCTGTTCCCTCTGCCCGTGAAGTTCTAAGTGACTGTAACATGCAGCAGAGTGGCTGCCGTGAAGTGCGAGCTGTTCACAGGTGTGTTAGGATATGAAATAAGTGGACTGCAGGGTAGGCAGACACCATGAGATGATGGACCAGCATAACCTACGGATCTACCCATGGTCGATGAGCTATTAGAACTTAAAACAGAACAAATTAAAAAAAAACCCTCTTAGAGGTTGGACTTCTCAGAGCTCTACAAAGGACACTTGCAGCTGTACCCCCTTGGGCTGCCATTTGGCCCTCCTGAGCTAAGCAGGTTTGGAGTTGGTAGAGACTTGGATGAGAGAGTACTGAAGAAATCCCAGGGTGCTGTGGGTTGTGATGGCATGATGGGTTTGCCTTCTGAGTCGATGCGGGACCAGTGCCCTGGCTCAGGTTTGGGAGAGAAAGAAATGAATGGTCTGGGCTGCTGGAGGGGTACAGCCCATGCACAGGGGAGACCTAGGACAGAGGTCCTTGCTATGCAGCTGCCATGGTAGGTTTGTGGAGGCAGCTATGTCTGGCTATTCCTATATGGGGTAATTCTACCTCCCTAAATTCCCCTGTAGCTGTTGTCAGATACTGTATTCTTCCAGCTGCCCAGTGCTCTGTTAAAGAGCTGCATCTGTCCCCACAGAGGTGGCTGCATTTCTGAGTGTGATCCCTGTCTATGCTACAGTTTGTAGAGCACTTTAGGATCCTTCTAGATGAAAGAGCCTGTAAATCTCTGTCTCTCTCTTTCTCATCCAGTCTGGCTGTCTAATCTCTCTCTGTCTAGACAATTGTATCTCACTCATCCCTCTGTTACCTGAACCCCTATGACATTGCTCCTGAGATACATATTTTATTCTAGAAAATATCTCCCGCATTCCTTTCCCACAAAATATCCCCCTTCACTCCCCCACTCCCAACGTATTAGTACGATGCCTAAGGCAGGAGTGACATCGCTAGTCGTTCTCTTTGTGGCGGGGGCTGGATGTGGAAGAGTAGCTGTGCTGATGAATATTTACCAGGGCGCAAGAGAGGATTCGGTGCTGAGTAGATTTTTTTTTTATTATTATTATTATTATTATTATTATTTTAAATTCTGTAACTCTCCAGTCGGGGCCTGGAAATGCCATTGCCTGAAAAATTCAGAGAGAAGTCAGGAAAAGTGTGGATCCCTCCCTCCACAGTGATAGGAAGGAAACAATTGTGTGGGATTTAAGGTTAATTTGGGAAGCCCGTTGGAAACTTTCAGGAGGAAGGCCTATGGGGTGGATAGGGGAGGGGTAGGTGGTGAAGAAGGTTACCAGACAGGGAAGGCGGATGTGGCATATTACAGTAATAGTGCAGCTTAATTGCCTTTGAAACCAGTGATCAGTCATTTCCCAGCCTGACAAAGACATGCTGCCCATTCAGTCTTGATCTTCAAAGCACATTTCAGTGGTAGTTCTTCACTCTTACCCTGAGTGACATGAACTGAACGAGTGATGAGAAGGAAGGGATGCAAACCAACCCTCCAGATCTGAACAGTCTGAAAACTCTGTGCAAGCTCATCCCATTTGTAGTGATGGCAGAATTTCAGGGATTCACTTCAAAAACTTCACTGAGCCTTGTGGATCTGCAGCCTTGGCCTGGAAGGCCTATACCTCCTGCTCCCAGTGAATCTGAAGATCTTAGCAGAATGTCTCTGCTTATGCTATTTTAGCCCATCTGGGACAAGTGCTGATAGAGAGGCAGGCAGGCAACACTATGAAAATAGTGGGGCAGGGAGGGAGGGAAGGGAAGGGAAGAAAGACTGTTGTTCAAACTTTTTCAGGCTTTGGGGAAATCATTTCAAGACTGGGGCAAATGTTTGGATCAATCCTTATTTGATCTGAACTTTCTTGGCCTGCCTTCAACTGAACAGGGAGAAGATCTGGTAGTTTGGATCACTGGCAATGAGATCAAACCAGAATCTTGGATCCAAAACCTCCATGCCCTGGCAGCCCCCTAAGATCTGAGACCACTCCCCCCCCCCCCATCTCTGCTTTTAACAGTGCCATTTTAATACTCTGTGTTACTTTATCAGGAGGGGATTGAGGCAGTTGCATGAATCTTCATGACAATGGATACTTACTTATTTCACAGGGGGATTACGAGGCTTAATTTATTAGGCAAGGTTCTGATATCCTGCCTCCTGGTAGGTAGCATCTCACACCACAAGCAAGCCTACTAAAGTCAGTGGGACTGTGTGGGTGGTGAGTCAGTGTGTATCAGAATATGTCTGCAAAGTGCCATGGGATCTTCAGAAGTGCATGTTGTATTCCATTTCTTTGCCATAACCTTTTTGACTAAGCTGTTTGTACAGCCGAATAGTCGTGCACAATGCACACTGATTTCTCACTGAGGGACTGAGCTAAAGCTCCTTGAAGGCAATGGGAAGATTCCCATTGATGCTGATTGGCTCATAATGCTAATTGCAATGACTGTGTCATGCTGTCGGACAGTTTTTTCAGACTGGAAACCCAGCAATGAGGCACAAAGCCCCCCTGCAAATATAAACCTGAGTTGGCGCATAAGGCAGGTTGTGACTGGCAGGAGTCCAGATCTGCAAACTCGGAGAAAGACACAGCAGAGAGGGGAATCTGCTGCCTTGGCCGTGCATGGAGACGAGCTGAAATTTTCCTGACCAGGTTGCGTTACGTAAAAGGGGAGACTCTGGCCTGGGGTTTGACGAGGGAGGAAAACAGCAGCAACCACAACAACAAAAGCTATGGTGCTGCTGTAATCAGAAAACCGGCGGTAAAAACCACCTGGTGGTGTTCTGTGTCTGTTTCTTCCCAGCAACTTTCAGAGCCACTCTGCTCCATTTACGACTCAGAACCAATCTCTCCGCCTGTCACGCTTATGTCTTAGGCTCTGGAAACCCAGCAAGATCTCTGTCCACCTCTGACCCGTGCTAAAGATTCCGCCGTCAGGACAGCTGAGTTGATGATGCATGAACCATATTAGAACCCAGTTCACTGCCTCATGCATTTGTTCTGCAGTTTAGAGGCCCCCCCCCCAACTTACTTTGTCACTATAGCGTGTCGTTCCGTAGGGCTCAGACACGCAGGGAGCTGGTGTGTTGAGCAAAAAGGGCTGTTCTTATGCAGTGACTTTTTCATGCATTTCCCCCTCATTCTCCTGGTCCCCAGGTAATTAAATGAACAGGTCAGCTATGAAAAAAGAGTGGTCATGCTTTGAATTGTAATGGCACCCTCTGAAATTAATCTGGGGGAAGGAGCTCAGTGGTGCGGCATGAGTGTTCATAAGCCAGTCTCAGAGATCAGCCCAGACAGGTAGGGCTGATCCATGAAATGACAGTTTTCCCAGCCCATTGCAACCTCTTTCTCCCAGGTTGCTCCACCCAATGAGGAGGCTTCATTGCCTGAGCAGCACTCAAGAGGGGGTTTCTAATCGGCTGCAGGCAAGTGTAGACAGGGAGCTGTGAAAGACTTTGAAATGCCTTGCCCTGGGGTACATTAGAATTCCTTCAGCATTGCAGCTGCGATGGGCACTTGGTCATCAGTTGCATTAAACATCGGGTCAGTCCTTTCTCTGTCTTCCTTCTTTGTCTGTGATTCCGCATCTAATGGCAGTGATTAGTCAGTGTCCAAAAAGGGATGAGTAGGCAACCTAGCTCAGCCCTACTCTTTGACTGATCCACTCCACAAGGGGGATGGAATGGTCATTAGCAGAGGGCTGGTTATCGATCGGGAGAGCTGAGGAAAGGGGGTTCAGAGGTTTATCTCAGCACCTAGCCTAAGTGATGATGCCGGAGAAAGGAGAAAAATAGGTTTGCAACAGGCTCGGAGAAGCCAGAGGCACCAGCGTGCCATGGATACCAAGGACAAATGCTTATTGATTCGGGCGTTTTTCCTGAAGCAGGTACTAATCATGGCTTTGAATGGCAGGGCCAAAATGTCAGAAATACCCAGGCCTCGGTTTTTCAGGCCCCAGAGGGTTTCCCATAACGATGCCACTGCAAACTCACCATGTCCCTGTAGCAAAAGTGGGCCACGGATGTCCATCAGGGAGCCAACAACTGGAAGGTTTTGTTTACAGAGTAATAAGTGGAAGACAGCTAATGTCCTGACTGGTTATGTGGGTGCTTCATGCCCCAGGAGAAATCTATGGAGACCCGGGACAGCTAAGGAGAGGTAGTGTTGTCTACTGGGTAGATTCTGTTCCCAACTCTGCCACTGACTGTTGTGTGACCTTGGGCAAGTCACTTCACCTCTCTCTGCCTCAGTTCCCCACCCGCCATTTCTCTCTTACCTAATTAGGCTGCAAGCTCATCAGGGCAGGGCCGGTCTCTCACTATGTGTATGTACAACAGCTAGCATGGAGCAGATTTGATCTCGGCTGGGGAGAGTAGGTACTACTACAATATAAATAATAATGAATCGAGGAGGGGTGGCTGGGAGGTTCAGGTGCTGCTGGCCCTCTGTGAGCAGATGACCCCTTTTCACGGTGGTAGCAAGGAGTCCTCTTCAGTTCTGCCCACTGTCTCCCTGCATGTCTTCGAAGCCTCACTGAAAATGTCGTGACTTCATCTACAACACTGCTAAAATATCACCCCCCCCCCCCTGCTTGCCAGGGGATGGGTGAAGCAGGCCGCAAATGGCTTAGGGCAAGTCAACATGACAAACTTACATCGACCTAGGTTACGTCACCATACCGCCGCCGCAGTAATTGAATCTGTTCTACACGTCCACACTACGCGCCGTGTGTAGGCAAGGGGCCCTGGCACCCATTTGGCTGCCAGGGTGGGGCATTGTGGGGCGATTTCTGAGAGGCAGCACCAGTCGATGTCGGCAATGCAGTGTCTACACTAACGCTGCCTCAACCTGACTACCTCGACCGAAGCACTGTGCCGCTCGCAGAAATTGAGGCAAGTCGGTGTCGCGGGAAAGTTACATCGGGGGGAGCGACATTTTAGTGTGGACTCTGACAGAGTTACGTCGACACAAGCTGCCTTACGTCAGCCTCGCTCTGTAGTGTACACAGGGCTTAATCGTCTCATTTTCAGTTGTTACATCGCCCTTTTTTCCCTTCCTCCCTCTTTCTTTTCCCCCTCTCCTTCCCCTTTGCTTTCGCTAGTTGAGGTTTGGAGGAAGCAGGGGATGAGAACATTGAAGGGCTATTCCAGATGGACCTTTTGGTTCAGAGGGGGAGAACGGCATGGAAATGAAGAAGAACAAAAGTTTTGAGTCAATCTTCGTTATCGACCGCCCAACAATAACGAGGGTTTAGTTCAAACCGATGGGCAAAGTTTGAGCCTGTTGGTTTGATCCCAACCTGTACGTGTACGTAGGAGGTGAGCAAAGAGGCGGGAGAAAGGGAGTGAAGGGGTAGGGAGGGTGAGCCTTGCCCCTAGGAAATAATGAGCTGGAGACCCAAGAGGTTCCCTGCGAGAGCGGCTGTGGCATGCAGGGTCCTGTAGGAAAAACAAATAGCCAGTGTCTGGAGAAATAAAAGCCAAATGCAACCCAGAATGCATTGCAGGCAAAGAAGCCAGGTGCTTTGGGTCATTTCTTGTCTGGGACTGGCCGGGGGAGGAAAACGATCCGGAGCTGGGTCAATTACTTGATCAGCTCTTCCTTGGCGTTGACTTTAATTAAGTTGTGCAGCAGATAAATTAGAGCCATTAAAAAGCTTATCGGGCCAGGAGGGAGCCTGAAATGGGCGCTGAGGAGGAGGGGAGAGCAGCAGGGGCCAAGGAGGGGAGGGTGGAGGAGAGGGCTGGACCTGGGGAGCCCAGTCTGGCTAGAGGAGGGGACAGATGCGTCCGCAAGGTGGGGTTGTTCGATGGGTCGCCAGGCTGCGGAGTCGTGAGGCCCCCGCTCCCGTCAGTCACACGTCACGGCCTGTTAAGTGCGGTCTGACTGGGTGCTCCATCACGGCCGCGCCAGTGCGGTGTCGGGAAGAGGGATGAGATTATTGGCTGTGTCACCGGGGCTGATAAATCACAGCCTCTGAAACTCAGCTCCTCAGCGGGGGGGGGGGACCACGTGCCTGGGGGACGCGTGATCAAAGCTCAGCCCGGAGGGCGCCACCAGCTTGCTCCTGTCTTTGCCTCCCAGCCCAGGACCATCCTGTTGCCTCCCTGCCTGCCGTCCGTCTGCCCGTTCCTCTCTCGGCGTCCGTCTGTCTGAGCCACTTTATCTCCCCCGCTGTGTCGCTGTCATGCCTGAGCTGGGCAGACTGGTTCTGTGGAGTGGGAGGATCAAATTCCACAGCTCCTGTGGTCCACGAGTTGGCATCTATGCCCCTGGCTGTACGCCTCCCTCATTCCACAGCCTCAGTTGGCGGGCCAGGGGGCTACACAGAGTTCAACGGCAGAACGTGGCCTCTGAGTAGGCACCGAGGACGTTTTCAAACGCGGTTGCCTCAAGACGGGCCGCTGATTCCAGTGAGAAACCTAAATAAAAGGGGCCTGGTTTTCTGTGCAAACACTAATGAACTCTCCATTGCAAATCGCTCAGTCCTGCCTTTACTTTATAGATGGGGAAACTGAGGCATGGATAGTATTATGAATTTGTGTTTACACTGGCCCTGACTCTCTAAGAGCCCTGTCGTGCTGCACAAAGTCATGCCAAGAGTCAGCCCTGCTCTGCAGAGCTTCCTTGGCAGACAGCGCGGGAAGAGAAGCTAACGCACAGAGAGGGGAAGTGACTTGACCAAGGTCGCGCAGTCAGCTGGTGGTGGAGCCGGGAACAGAACCCAGCTCTTGGGAGACCCAGAGCAGTGCTCTGTCCATTGGACCCCACAGCCTCTTGTGCGAAGCTGTGCAAAAAGTTGGACCCCAGATCTCTTGATCTGGCTCTGAAAAAGCTTCCCTTCTACCCTGAAAATGATAGAGTGAACCCCTCCATCTCACCTCGTGATTATCCCCTCCTGTGAGGCTGGTGTGACCTTCAGCGCCAGATGGATAATGCTGTGGGTGTGAAGGAGGCAAGCACCAGAAGAACTGTTTTCAATAACCCTTCGCCCTCCTGATTTATACAGGGGAGAAAGCAATGCTGATGCACATTACTGCTCATAGATTATCTTCATTCCGGCTGCAGTCAGCCAGACAGGAGAGGTAAACAGAAGCTATCCGGTACCCTATCTGTCACCTTCCCTCCAGCAGCTGCTGCCGTAGAGCAGCCTCTTTCAAGGGAAACTTTGCGGCTCCATCAAACACCGCCAAAAAAGTCATATTCTGAAAACAAGTTCATGTATCTCTCGAGTGCCCATCCTGGCTAGTTCCCTCCTGAAGCCTCCTGGTAATGTTGGGAGGAGAAGGAGGAGGACTGGGCCTGGATCAGGCTGTCTGTCCTCCTTGCACAAGGCCAGGGCATTCGGGACAGGATGCAGCTGGAGATGAGAAAATAATGATGGTTGTGGTGAGAGGTTCTGATTACCACTGGGGGCTGAGCGCCAGGACTCCTGGGTTCTATTCCCAGCTCTTGGAGGGAAATGTGATGTAATGGTCAGAACACAGGACTGGGAACCAGGTATCCTGGGACCGATTTTAATTTCTCCCATTGACGGTCTCTTCAACTTTCCCAGGCCTCAGTTTCCTGCACTGGGATTAATAAAAAGTGAGGCTTAATCTGCTTGTTTGCAAAATGCTTTGAAATCCTCCTATGGAAGGTGCTTATAGAAGAGCAAAATATTTTCAGGATTCAAGGCACAAAAATAGACAATGACTCGGAAGCCTACAGGATTTGTGGAGTCTCACTGGGACTAGATATGTCACTGCAGCAATTCTTGCTCGTGTGCCAGGGTTCAACTGACGGCTAAGCTTGGGGTTCAAAATTGCTATTTGTCCAGGGAACAATGACGGAACCCTTGGGGGATTCTGTCTCTCTTTGGAGCATCAAGGGGCCTGATTCTGTTCCCACTGGAGCCGTATGGAAAATACCCATTGATTTCAGTGGGGCAGCACAAAGTCCTTGAGAGTCAGGATGAGGTGGGAACACAACAATAGTTGGGTGGAGGACTGGGAGATCATTTTTCTTCCTCCGTATGTCATCTTGAAATCCACCTCTCTCCAACCTTTGCTGCTTGCTAAACCCCACTGCCTTGGAGAGCACAGGGCATGAATTATGAGCCCCTTCCCCTCCTTACGGAGGTGGGATCAAACTCATAAGTAGAGAACTATGGCTCTGCTACTGCATATGGGGGTGTACATACAGGGATAAGATACAAGCAGAAATGGCATGGGGCGCAGAGGCAGAGAAAAATTAAAACCAATCTTCAACTAATTCAGGAAAACTACTTTCCCTGCGGGTAATCCCCTTTGGAAGTGATAATGCCGACTGGGTCTCAATTTACTTTTAATTTCCTGGGTTTTTAAAGCTCTGCTTTTGATCTCCATATATTTTTATCAGCTGTATTTAAAATGTCCCTAATAGCCCAGGCATAATAAGTTTACTTAGTGTGTGTCCAGAGAAATGTGTGTGAAGAGAGTACAAAGCGCAATTCTGCAGGTTCCCAATGCTTTAGCTTTGCAACATGTTCGTTAGGACGTGGGCCTGAACCAAATCCCTGGATCCAAATGAGGCTGGGCTTTGGGAAAGTTCCAATTCCATACCCAGATCTGGATTTTGCAAGTGACCTCTGTCTTCGGCATAGGCCAGACCGACATCCTGTTTTCCAATAGCCCAGATCTTGGAGTGCTCAAAATCTCCTTGTAGCCTGTGCCACAAGCCAAGCAAAATTGTAAATGCCCGGAGAGCAGCAATCCACTGAAGAGCAGTGGTAGGGTATATTATTTCAAATTGAAGCCAGTCAAATTGTTGGGGGGGATGCATGCAAAATTAACAACGAATGCAAAGCTCAAAGTTCCAGATCGTGAGTTTGGGTGGGGGGAGTGGGGGAACATATTTGACAAAACAATTCACTTCTCTAGTTTTTTAGTAAAACGAGCATGACTTGCCATACAAAAAGCATGCAAAAATCAACGTTTTCCTGTATTTTTCAGTATGAACATTGATAGTTTTGCTGAACATGTCGCAAGAAGTGACATTTGTGGACACATCGCGAAAAATCTAAAATGGCAAAGATTCCCAATGCAAATTTCAGCAGCATGCCATTTCTGAAAGCTGTGCAGCTCCTGTGAACTCTCCCAGCTGCAAAAAATAGAGCCTGGCGTAGACTGCATCATCAGGATTGCGCGGTGCCCGAATTATTCCAATAGGACAGACATGCTTGTGGTTATTTTAGCTTTGTTGTAGAAAGATGCAGCACTCAAGTCTGACATGTTTGGCAACTTGCAAGTGAAAATTCACAGAACAAAGTGTGCCGATTTCACACGGGCCTTGCGGTAAATGTGCTTAAGCTGCTGTGCACGGTTAATTTACACTTTGTCAGGACAATTACTAGTGTCAAACGAACAACAACAGTTTGTAAATTGAATTATAAATCTATCTCAGAGGTTCACATGAGAGTTTGAGTAGCTAGAGCAAGCACACAGCCTTCAGGTGCAGCTCATCACTAGCTATGTAGTCACAGAAGTATACATAGAAGGCTGGTTAAGGCCGGGGTTGGGACTCTGGAAATCTGGGTTTAATTCTTGGCCCTGCCACCAGACTTCCTTTGTGACCTTGGGTGCATCAGTTCACTTATCTGTGCCTCAGTTTCCCTTCCCATGCTTTTTCTGTCTTTTGCGTTTAGACTGCGCTCTCTTTAGGGCAGGGCCAGTCGGTTGCTGTGTATGTACAGCACCTAGCAGAACGGGGCTGTGATCCAAGTTAGAGCCTTGAGGTGCAGCCATCATACAAATTAATAAACAGTTGCATGTTTTGGGGGCACTGAGCTGAAACGTGTCCTGTTGCCTTCGTTGTGACTTGTCCCAGGTAATCTCCCTCTCTGAATTGTTTTAATGCCTTTATAAAATGCGTTTTAACAACATGAAGATAGTTTGGCTAATGCAGTCTTGTGCAATTACCTTCCCTAGTTCTCATAATCCTGCATCAGAGACCCTTGCTTTTTCCAGCCCATTTTTCATAACCTCTGTAAATATGGTTTAATAATCAATTGGCATATTATTAACGCACAATAATGGGCTCAGTAAATCGAAGTTCAATCTTTACTTGAGACACTCACAGTAAATATTGACTTTCCTCAGAATTATGGCAAAGTCCTGAGCTGTCTGTTCCAATGGTAAATAGATCCATTTTTAATACTAGTTATTGATTTTCAGCAAGCAGGCTGCCTTGAGGCCTCTGTTTGTTTCCCTCCTCCCCCCTTGGTGAAGTGACGGACAGTCTTGGCTGCTAGATTTCCCCTTTGTTCATCGGTAGTGCTGTTGCTAAAGATGGACAAACTAGTGCAGTTCTGGAAATCTCTCAAATTACTTTGAGGAGTTTGCAGAATCAATTCCAATTCATGAATCTTTTCCTTCCCCACTCCCTTTAATAAGCAATGTTGTCAAGAGTGATTGGGGAGGCAATCAGACCGAATGGGTGCAACACCGAGATGTGTCTCTATCTGGGGTTCTGTTCCCATGTCTGCCACTAGTCTAATGGGTGACCTTGGGCAAGTCACTTCATCTGTCTGGGTCTTCACTGGGAGCAGGGGGGAGTGTGGTCTTAACTAGAGAAAACAAGATTGTTTATAGTTTTCACACAGATTGGCCAGTCGAGTTAAACCCTATGGAGGAGCCAAAGGTTTACCTTGTCCTGCTAACTTATGTGAAAACTACACACTGCCTTGCCTCCACTAGGATTTTATCCCTAGTCAAGAACACATCTTTTGTTTTTTCCTACTCAAGACTAGGCTTCCGTGCTTCAGTTTCTCCACCTGTAACCTGGAGATGATACTGATCATCGTATGTAAAGCACCTTGAGATCTACTGTTTAAAAGTGCTGTATAATAGCTAGGTTCAGTTATGTTTATGAAAAAAACAAGTTTTCCTCTCTCAGGGGAAGCCTGCACTGTGAAATAGGGGCACAGCTGACACAAGTTGGGTTGCCTTCAGACCTGCCGATGGGTTAGATTTTTGTCTTGAGACTCAAGCTTTGGTTTTCTCAGCCTGTCTTCAAAGCCTCCCAGCGCTTTGGGTGGTGCAGTTGCTCATGTAATATGGCACAGGGAATGCTAGAGGTGGCTTCTGTTCATGCAGTTTCTGAGCCTGAGACCTATTGTTATCCCTAATCATGGAAAATGAGGAACTATATAATTTTCTCTGTGTGTGTATGTATGCTCCTTTTTTGCTATCGAGACATTGCAGACAGGGATGCAGGGGCAGAATGGTGAAACTTCCAGGCTTTTAATTTTCCTCCATTGGGCCCCATTTGTGTGTATATATGAACGCATATATGCTGTGGGTTTTTTTTTTTTTTCCTTTCTTAGGTTTCTCCCCTCTCCCTCACTCCTCTGTTCTTTTCTGGGTCTCTTGATTGGCTCGTGAAACCGTTAACGCTCCTACTGGAATTGAACATTCAACCGTACAGGTTTTGGAGTGGATTCAGAATTAGGCAAACTGAGTTCCCACCTCTTGGATTTTTATTGCTAGTGCCTTGCGTTTATATAGCATGTGCAGGCCTGAGCTCTCTGATTGCACCGTGGGTGTGTTGTGGGAACCAGAATAGAACTGAATAGAATACAGCTTTCTCGAATGTCTCCTCTCTAAAGAGGGATTATTCCCCTGGGGCTGGAGGTGGGATGGAGCACCTGTTTAATAGCACACTGCAACACTACAGTGGTTAATGGTTAGAGCCAAGGTCTGGGAATCAGGATGCCTAAGACCTGATTTTCCCACTGTTAGATCTGAGTAACACCTATTAAAGTTGTGTGTTTGTATACACACATGTATATACAGACACACACACACACACACACTACCTACATACACCTAAACGTTGTATTGGTTTGTTCTGAGATGAATTCCTCCTGGGAATGCAAATTCATGGATTTAAATCATAGAAGAGGCCAGGGGAAGATTCTACAAACCACAAACCTGCAAAACCCCTCAAACTCTGCTAGCTTCCTCAGTCTCTCCTAATATAACCCTACTGATGAACAGTGGGCAGCCCTCAATCTCTTTCTGCTCTTGCCAATTCACCGTGGCAGGAGAAAAACTTCACATCCCTCAGGGCAGCTTCTTGGTTGAAACCAATAACTAGTGTTAGAAAACCTCCACCACCAGTGTTAGAAAAGCTGGCAGTTACTCATATCCCATGGCAAATAGAATGAGGCCTCATGTTCCATTCCTGGCTCTGCCACAGATTTATTATCTGATCTTGGGCAAGTCACAGCCCCTCTCTGTGCCTCCGTTTCCCCACCTGGGAAACAGGGTTGATCTTCCCCACCTCGCAGCAGTGTTCGGACTACATTGATATCGGTGAAGTGCTTTCAGATCCTGGCTGTTAACGAGTCTGGTTGTGCTGTTCTCTCCAGGCTCAGGAAGGAGGATTCTTTCATCCACCTGGGTGACAGCAGGCTGTTAAAAGAAGGTGCCAGTTTAATTTCTTTGTCTAATTTCTGGTAAGGAGCAAAAATAGGCTTGCTTGGTCATTCGGCGAAGGCAGCTGCCAATTCTCGTTTTCCTGCTGTCCTGCGACCTGCCCATGTGAGGCCTGATTGGAAATGACATTCACTTATCCCTGTCTGTCCCGAGATGACATGATGCTTGCATCTTCACATGGGCAAGCCATCCTCCTGCCTCTCCTGGGTGACATGCTTACAACTTCATGGCTACCTGCTCATTGACTCACTGGGGAAACACTGTCCCCGCTAATTGCATAAAGCTCCTCTTTCCCGGTCTGTGCTCTCCTCTCTTTCTGTCTCACAGAGTAAACTCTTTAATTAGGGCCTGGATTTTGCATGATAATTTAGCTACATTTCCCAATGAGTTAGGCCAGTTACTGCCCGCTCTGTTGTTTATGGCTCTGGGCATGGAGATCTCCAATACCAGAAGCTCCTAAGCAAGGTAGTTTAACATGGATCACTTCACTCTAAAGATCTCTGACTTATGCTCCATGCTTTATCAATATCAAAAAGGTTTCCCTCCTCCCCCAACTCCCTGCTCAAACTTTCTGGTGCTTAATCTCACTTGTGATACCTCTTAGGGATAAATAGTTTTGAACGTCCTTCTTGGGTACCAACTTTGAATGAGGCTGATGGAGTTAGGTACAGGGTGAGGGCAGGTTTCTGGTCAAAACTGATCGTAGCTAGGATGCTATGCCCCAGCGGCAAAAGGAGAGTTCTCTTAAACTCCTGCCAGCTGGCTACATATAACTGGATCCTTGGGCTCTGAGCGGTTGAGCTGATGCAGAAGGGGCAGGTTCTAAATAACATTGCCAATGAGATGACAGTTGAGTTGACTGTGTTGTATTCCCTCGCTCTGGAAACTAAGAATTGACGGCGCTATCAGTTTGGCTTGTTTGTTTGTATGGATTGCCTTGGAGGAGTAAGTCTGTCAAACACCCTCTTCTCCTCCTGAAATTTTTAGAAGAAAAATGTCAACAAAAATGAGAGGAAAAAAATCCCCAGGAAAAATAAAATCATTCCCCAACCAGCTGTATTTGCACAGGCCTCAAAATCCCAGCTCCCCTGAAGGAAGTGTGTAACTATTGGGTTTTAGAGGAGCTCAGTGTTATTCAATGGAAGTGCTTCTTCGGGGATGATGGGCTTAGGGCCTCTTAAGGCTCTGGGACTGTGTGTGTGGGTAGATATCATCATTTTTCTGGAGTCTCCCCAGCGTGGTTGTGAAGTGCCTCTAAACTTATTCCAGGGCTGTGGGTTTTTCCATCCGCCCACAGTTAGGGAAGGACTGAGCCTTGGCCATAGCTCATTGAGATGTGAGTCCATTGGCATGACTGACTGTCTATGTATATTTATGTAGAATACCCTGCGTCCCTAGAAGGTGCTGTTGCTTATTACTTTGACTGATTACAGGAGAGTGACTGCACCAGGATAGCGGCAGCCACTCATTAGCTTTGGCATAGCAAGAGAGAAATCATCAACTCATTCTGTCCACATCCACCCCTGGAGGCGAATAGTCAACAGGAATTGATCCTGGCTAATGAGAACCCAGCCCGTGCTGCTGCGATTAGCACTCTTAGAATTTTAAATAGTTAATTATTACAACAGGCAGAGAGAAGGTAGCTGTGGATGTGAGTCTGGGCTGTTGGGAGTGTGTTGTGTGTGTGTGTGTGTATCTCGCGCATGCACACACACTGCTGGCAGAGGGAGTTGCTCTGTCTGGATGTATGTGCTGCTCTGAGTTTGTGTGTGTGATGGGTATGCGAGCGCCTGTTTGGAGTACATGCGGGCGTGTTGCTGGCAGAAAATGTTTGCACAGAACACGAAAATCAGGGCGTTGGTAAATATCGAAGAGGACAGGTCACTGACACCGAATGATCTGGAAGGCCTGGTAAACTGGTCGCAAGCAAACTCTCTGCTTTTCAATACAGCTAAATATCAGTGTGCGCCTCTCAGAGCAAAGAAGGTAGGCCGTGCTTACAGGATGGGAGACTCTATCCTGGGAAGCCATGACTCTGAAAAAGATTTGGGCGTCCCGGTGAACATGAGCTCCTGGTACAAAGCCGTGCGTGGGCAGTGCTGTGACTGAATGTCTGCCTGTGTGATGCTGGGGGAAATACACTATTTCCATGTAGTTTAAAAATTGCATCGGGAAGCACGTCCTGCCCCACACCGTGGGTGATAGACACTAATGGGCCCCCATACTGGCAGGTTTGGCAAAGGGCATAAAGATTCAGTGAGCCTCGAGGTTCTCTGTGCAGGTCTGACTGAGGCTCAGGGGCAGGGAGCTGGAAGTTCCTTCAGATGCGTAACGGGGGCATATAAGCAAACTTCTAAAGGAGACTGGGCACGAGGGTGCATTTCTTTGGCAGCTGGCTGCTCCCGGAAGCTGTGGTGGGAATATTTTTCACTTCGGTGTTGCTGCCATTTGGAAATGTTCTGGCCGGCAGCTTTTGGCTGCGTCTTTACAATCACCATCTCTGCTGAATCATCGCATGGCAGCAAAAGCAAAGCGAGTGAAAAGGGGATGGGGAAAGGGGATGCACTGTGCACCATGCTGTTAGAGGAAAGTCAGTGCAAAATAAAAGGAGTACTTGTGGCACCTTAGAGACTAACAAAGTGCCACAAGTCCTCCTTTTCTTTTTGCGGATACAGACTAACACGGTTGCTACTCTGAAACCTGTGCAAAACAAAAATCCTAATTTAGCCCTCCCCCCCCCCCCACACACACACATTCTCCCTTCTTACACCTCACCGCCACACCTCCCCAAATACCAAATCACCATAATTAAAAATTGACTCCAGTGGACAGGCAGACATGATAATTGATTGTGGCCTTTTATCCTCGTGGCCACACGTATTTAACCTTTAGATTCATATGTCAAGCACTGGCTGGACAGAAAGGTACAGGGAGGGAGGAGGGAGGTGATCCCCCCATTGAGAAGGGAACGTGTAGTGTCTGAGTTTCAACATGCCTCATATCCTGCAAGACGAATGCCATTGGATGATACTGAGTTCCTGTAAAGACAACCACCTTTAAATTTTTTTACCTGAATGACACGCCCTTGGATTTTAGATGTCCTGCCATTGGATTGTAGGATTAGCCCTGATCTGGGACACCTCCTCTTCCTGATTTCTCACAGTGTCAATGAGTGCCACATGGCTCCACTGCGTATTTGTAGTATTTATGGTTTTGTTTTGGGGTAGCATCTAGGAGCTCTGGGCAAGGACCTGGACCCCATTGT
Source organism: Lepidochelys olivacea (assembly GCF_965140295.1). Lineage (NCBI taxonomy): Eukaryota > Metazoa > Chordata > Testudines > Cheloniidae > Lepidochelys > Lepidochelys olivacea. Next base: position 11,236,453 of record NC_140432.1, on the reverse strand, counting down.
GCTCGGTGCTGTACAGACACAGAACAAAAAGATGGTCCCTGCCCCTAGGAGCTTGCAATCTACATATGGATGTGTTCGTTTTTGTGGCATGAGTGTTGCCATGTGGTGCAGCGAAGCAGTGGGGCACATGGGACAGATGCAGCATAAGACCGGTCAGTGGTGAAGGGCTGTCATATGAAGGGAGTGCTCATTTTTCTAGTAGTGGGGCTGTCAGCTGGGGAGAGAGTAATGCTGAGTCTAATCATCACATTGCTCCCATTGTTTAATTGTTGTGGGGTGCTTCCTCTGGAAATGTGACCCTTAACCTGCAGCATCCCACTGCATCACCCTAACAGTTCAGCCTCCAGAGCTGAGCCAGAAAAGCGCTTAAGCATATGGCAAGCAGGTGGAGTGACTCAGCAGGAACAGAGAAACTAACAAATTCAACAGCAGCCACCAAGATCTTTCCCTTAGGGAACAGCATGGCTAAACAGAGATCAAAATCCCTCATTAACACCAGAATAAAGGAGAATAAAGAGAAAAAATCCCAGCTCTGGGTTCTAGAGCTCTGGCACTGGGTATGTTCCCCAAAACATTGTCTCCTAAGCAGACACACTTACCATCTTTCCTCTGAGCATCTCTGCAAGACAGGGCAGGAGGCAGCTGAGCTCAAGTTAACCCCTTGTTCATGGGTAATGAGTAGTGCTTCTTGTCTCTCGCATACCCACTCCCCTTTTCAGTTTTGTAAACCCATTCTTTACTTTTTATGTACTCCTTAAAGTCCTTACCCTGTCATCTTGACTGCAGAGAACATATAAGAATATTGCCAGACCCTTGTGCAATGGAAACATACTGTGACTTGATGAATAATAGCCAATTCCAGATGGATAAGACCTGTGAGGCCAACTAGCCCAGCCCCGGATGATTCAGCTTGGTTCTCCACTGCTTTTGTTTTTAATATAGGGTGACCATATGTCTCATTTTGGCCTGGACAGTCCCATTTTTAAGTCCTGTCCTGGCCGTCCAGACCTTTTGGCAAAAAAGGTGGGTTGCTACCACTAGTGGGACATGGAGGAACGTGTGTGGGGGGAGTGGGGCAAATGTTAATGCCAGCCCTGTACAGGAGGGAGGGCTTGGGAGGTTGGTGGCAGGGGGGCCTTGGAATGGCCCCATGGCTGGAAGGGGAGCCTTGAACTGGCGGGAGGCAGGGAGGGCTAGGGCTGGCTGCATGGGGAAGAGGAGGGGCCCTCAGCCCGGCCCATGAGTGTCCATTTTTCCATTGGGAAAATATTGTCACCCTATTTTAATGCCATGTTTAAGGAATCTTTCTTGAATAAGTCCACTGAGGATTGAAGGAAAGTGCAGAAGACTTGGGATAGAGGGTCAAAATGTAACGAGGAAATGAAGATGTCCAGAGCAATGGAGTCAAAGTGATATTCAACAATTGACGGGGAAGGTTTGGCATTTTTCGGACATGGGTTACGTAGGTTTAAGCCCCAACAAGGTTACTGTGTAAGATCAGCTCTGATCTTTAGAACAAACCCCTTGAACTTTCAGCGTGAAAACAGGATCTAGAAGTGGGAATAGCAGTAACTGGGGCAGCATGGAATGAGAGAGAGACTTTCCAAATAACTCCCTGCTGCAGGATTTTGAAATTTGAAAACCTCCTTTCATTTCTTTCAAAACCACAATATTTGGGTCTAGATTTTTAGCACCCCAAAAGCTAAGGAGTTCGGATCCAGCATCTTGGTTCAGCTGGTGGGTCAGACCTATGGCCAGTTTGCAACATATGGATCCAGAACTGGGTTCAGATAGATCACCTTGAAGCCTGGGGCGTTTTGACTTTGGTGGTTTGGATCATGCCTGCAGCTGCTTTCCCGATCCAAGCCCCCTGCAATCTCCTAGGGTTTGGGGATGAGTGACACTTGTGGCCATCAGATGGGGACTTTTTGAGCTGCTGGGAAATTCTCTGCCTTTTGTCTTTCACCCTCGGGAATCACAGATCGCAGTGACAGCAGAGTCGTGTACAAGTGCAAAGTAAACAATGTTGTGTGTGGGTGTGATGACAGGATTCTTTTGTCCATAATGTATTCCTCTCCAGAGTGCACTGGGGTTATGCATTTAATTTGTTGTGCAATTGGCAGCTTTAGAAATACTTAAACATCCAGCTATCTTTGCCTAAAAATAAATTGAAAAGGAAACAGTTTTCTGGAAAGAGTGAGGTGGAGGGGGGGTGGCAGAGGGCTTGCAGGGATGCAATTAATTGTCCTCACCATGAGTGAAAGCACAGAGCCTTTGTGATAGACAGACCTTTCTTAATATGGTGCTAGATATTTTTGTCTCTCTCTCCTCCCACTCTTTGGCAGCATCCTAATTTGAATCTCTGTCACTCTCTTCTTTGTTGAAACAGGATTTCCACTTTTCCCTTGCATTAGGGGCAGGAGAAATTGCTCCAAGAATGCCCACGGCCACTCCCATGGTATTTTCTGACTGTAGTAATGCTATTCTGCACTTCCCTGGTGCCTTTCTTTGGAGGTACAGATGTTGGGGCAGATTTGTGCCCTAACCCTGCTCTCTTTGGGCCCCCAGAGTGAAAACCATCCACACCTCACCCCTGGTGGGGAGATCCCAGAAGGCACAGAGGCAGAATAGCTAGGTTTAATACCCCCTCCCTGCAGCCCCAGCGAATAGAGGCTGTGCCCGTAACATGCTGTGCTCTGACTTGTCTCCACTAGGAGATGGCCCCTTGGGGAATCCCTCTCCAGCAGCCCCTGGGCTGGGTTTAGCGTGAAGCGGTAAGTGGTTGCCTAGCTGCCCTTGTCCTCTGCACCGACCAACCCTCAATGGCAGCAGAGTATTTGCCATATTGTCTGGTGCACCGAAAATGTTACAGATGGGTGAACTGAGGACGGGAGGGTGTCAAGGCAACGCCCAAGACCACAGTGAACCAGTGGGGAAAGAACTCGGCAGCCCTGACACCCAGCCCTCTGCTGTAAGCAGTAGAAAATTGACAGGAGAAAAGAATGGAGGCAGATGAGTGTTGTGGGGAGGAAAGGGGCAGCTCTGTGTTTCATTTAAGTGGTGCCAGCTCTCAAAATATTTGAGCTCCCCCCCCCCACAAACCCTTAAACAAGCTCCCAGAGTCATGTTGTTTCGTGAGAATCTCAGCTTTCATTATTTAAAAAAAAATAAAAAATCTAGCCTTAATGGCTGTGGAGAGGAAGGATGGTGGTTAGGACAGGCTAGCTTTGGACTTGGGGTCAAGTCCTTGTTCCGCCACAGACTCTCTTTTTGACCTTGGGCAAGTCACTTAGCTTGTGACTCAGTCCCCCATCAGTGTGCCCAAGGATTCAGAATGCCACGGAGTTCCTACAGCCTCTGTGATCTCACTGTGGCCTCCAACTTTGGGCACCTGTATTTTTGGGAGCCATGGGCCTGATTTTCCAAGGTGATGAGCCCCATCTGTTCCCATTGGCTTGAATTAGAGTTCCAGATACTCAGCTCCTCTCAGCACCCAAAATCGGAGGCATCCAAAATCACTGGCCACTTGAGAAAATTAATGCCTGTATTGGTAGCAACAGAGCTACAACCAGGCCTTACTTGCATTAGGGAGCTTTGCATAGAATCATGCAAAACACTGGGCCCCAGAACATATAGTGTCTGTTCTCCTACCTGGCTGGTCACTACTTTACCAGATCCTCATCCAGACTTACTATTTCACAATGCTGAAGCAGTTTCTGAATCACTGCATGCATCTGTTTGGCACATGTCTGGGGGCAAAGAACTTCTGTTTCCGATCCTATAGTAGTTCTGAGCTAAAAGCCCTCTGAGCCAAGGGCCTGGGCCCCTAGAAAGATTGAATTCCCCATTCCTGTCTTGCAAGAGAGCAGAGAATCTGTCTGGCAAGACAGGTTCATTAACAAATTAATAGAATAATCAGCGGGGCTTTGTGTGCATTTTGGAGATAAAAAACTGGTAACAGCATTCTTTGACTCTTTAATGGGCTGATAAGAGCCAACTATCTGTACCATGGCTGGGCTAATCGGAGAGATAACAGAGGTTAAATCAGTTGCTGGGCTCTGGTGAGGGCATTTGCTGAGGGAGCTGCTTTCTGGGGAGGTGGAGGAGGGAGAACGGTGGTTTTGAATATGATAAAAGGAAAGGAAGATTCTATAGATATTTCTAGCTTCACCATACAAAGCCCACCAGGGCTTTGTCCGTGGGCTACACCTGGGAGAAGTTTTATGGGTTGCAAAATCACTGGCATGGGCCTGGGAGGCTTGTCTGCTACAGGTGATTGCTCATCTGATCTGTCCAAAGAGGGGGAAGCGATTCCTCCCCCACCCCAACACACACACACACACACACACACACGCCTTGTCTGTGAAATGTTGCTCTTGTCAGTGAGAGACAGAAGGAATGCAGAAGGCAAAGGGTAAGCTGCTTGCGTGGCTTTCCCTAACCAGTTATGACGTGAAGCAACCCTGCCTTCCACTCCTGCTTTCAGTCCTGACCTGCCTGCACCCCTTTCTGCCACTGCACTTCAATCCAGAGTGCAGCACCTTCCTGCTAGTCTAGTCCTGTGCTCCCCACATCCATCTATGCATTGCCCTGGATTTCCAACCAGCATTACCTCCTGCTCTTCTCACACTGGGCTCACACTAGCTCAGTCCTGACCTGCAGCACCCCTTCCAAAATCACGGGACCTTTGTGCACAGGTGGAGGAACTGAGGCAATGACAGATTAAAGGACTTGCCCAAGGCCACACAGCAAGTCTGTGGCAGAGCCAGAACTGAACCCAGATCTCCGGAGTCTCTATCCAGTGCCTTAAGCCTTGTCTGCATATAAAAGCCTTGCCAGCATAGCTATTCCACAGAATGCTCCTCGTGTAGACAGTTACAGCAGCAAAATAACATTTTTTGCCAGCACATCATATTCTGGTTCATCGAGCAAAATAAACTATACCAGCAAAAGCACTTTTTTGCTGGTATAACTGTGCCTGCTGGCACAGTTCTGTTGTTAAAAACAGACGCGCGCACACACACACCCCATCGCCATACCCTGGCCTTGACCACGAGAGTACCTGCTTCTCTCCTCTCGTCCGCGCAAGTGAAATGGTGCATCATCCCTGCCCGCTGCTGTCCAGAGAGAAAGGCATGGCAGGGATCCATCTCCAGCCAAGCACTCGGGGGAAGCTGGGCATGAATCTCTCCTTGTGCAGGACTCCCTAGAACAGCTCTCCTGCATATTGCTCTGCTGGGCGGGGAGAGGGATATCTCAGTGGTTTGAGCATTGGCCTGCTAACCCCAGGGTTGTGAGTTCAATCCTTGAGGGGGCCATTTAGGGATCTGGGGCAAAAATTGGGGATTGGTCCTGCTTTGAGCAGGGGGTTGGACTAGATGACCTCCTGAGGTTCCTTCCAACCCTGATATTCTATGATACTAAGAGCCTTGATGATTCCTGTGGGTTCAGTGACCGCTCCAGCCAGATTCTCAAAGGGATCCCCTCAAAGTCCCACTGGTATAGGTACCTGACCCCAATGGGAGTTAGGCACCTGAATACCTTTTGAGGTATTGTCTGTTTTGCTCTGGTGTGTATCATCACACCAAAGGATGCTGCAGGTCAGGAAGCGTTATCGGTGGGGAGCCCAGTGTGAGAATAACAGCAGGTGCTGCTGGTTGGGAATCCAGTGCAATGCAGTGATCTGGGGTCAGTTTATGACTCTAGGTTCCCTGTTTCGGAAGATATTGACCACAGCTCCTGCATGGGCCGTAATGCTTTGAAAAGGCATTGAGAACGAGCAGAAGAAAAACACCATCAGGGCTTGAGTGCAAAGGGCCTGCACGTGTCTGTACCTGAAGGGCTATTAACTTGTACAATATTTTCTTTGCTAAAGAGAGAACGTTGTCAGGTGGCTTTCAAGTGATGTGTGAAAGTGACTCTATTAAGACGTTCTGGGGAAGCTTTCAGTCAGGCCCGCCTCTCCTCCAAACCTCTTCAGCTTCCCTTTGAAAGGAGCCTCCGCCACCTTGATCCTCCTCCTCCTCCACTAGCAAACGCACTCCCAGTACAAACTGCAAGTTCCTCCGGTGCGAGGGGAGGAGGCAGCAGGCAGAGAGGGAGTGCCAAGAATACCGGGTTTGGCAGATAATTGGGCGAGTCTGACTGAAGGGGAAGACAAGTGAGGAGGAGACGGTGCAGGCAGTGGGAGTTTTCTTAGGAGGTGCAGTTGCAGGCCAGGACTGGGGCAAGCTTAGTGGAGGAGACTACAGATGAGACTTAATGTTCCTGTATTAAAAAGAAGGATGGTCGGGTGGTAAAAATACTGCCTTGATACTCAGGAGATCTGGGGTTCAAAGTCTGACTGTACCATAGGCATACCTCTGGCAAGTCACTTCACCAATGTGTGCTTCACTTACCCATCTGGTACTCAGGGTATGTCTGCACTACAAAATTAGGTTGAATTTATAGAAGTCAGTTTTGTAGAAAGCGTTTTTATACAGTCGATTGTGTGTGTCCCCACACTAATGCTCTAAGTGCATGTAGTCGGTGGAGTGTGTCCACAGCACCGAGGCAACCGTCAACTTCCGGAGCATTGCACTGTGGGTAGCTATCCCACAGTTCCCGCAGTCTCCGCCGCCCATTTGAATTCTGGGTAGAAATCCCAATGCCTGATGGGGCTAAAACATTGTCGCGGGTGGTTCTGGTACATATCGTCAGGCCCCTCTTCCCTCCCTCCTTCCGTGAAAGCAAGGGCAGACAATCGTTTTGCGCCTTTTTTCTTGAGTTACCTGTGCAGATGCCATATCACGGCAAGCATGGAGCCCGCTCAGCTCACTGTCACCGAATGTCTCCTGGGTGCTGGCAGACGCGGTACTGCATTGCTACACAGCAGCAGTTTCTTGCCTTTTGGCAGCAGACAGTGCAGTATGACTGGTAGCCGTCGTCAACGTAGTCCTGAGTGTTCTTTTAACCAACCTCGATGAGGTCAGGGGCGCCTGGGCAAACATGGGAGTGACTCAGCCAGGTCATTTCCCTTTTAAGTGTCGTCTCAGGGCGATTGAGTCCTACCAGCAGTGCACTGTCTTTTAATCAGCAGCCAGCAGAAGATGATGGCCAGCAGTCATACTGCACCGTCTTCTGCCGAGCACCCAGGAGATGACGATGGCTAGCGGTCGTACTGCACAGTCTGCTGCCAGCAAGATGTATAAAGATAGATGAAGTGGATCAAAACAAGAAATAGACCAGATTTGTTTTGTATTCATTTTCTCCTCCTTCCCTCTGTGAAATCAATGGCCTGCTAAACCCAGTTTTGAGTTCTATCCTTGAGGTTTTGAGTTCTATCCTTGAGGGGGCCATTCAGTTTCTCGCAAAGCCACCCCCTTTGTTGATTTTAATTCCCTGTAAGCAAACCCTGTAAGCCATGTCGTCCGTCACCCCTCCATCCATCAGGGCAACAACAGACAATCGTTCCACGCCTTTTTTCTGTGCAGACACCTTACCACGGCAAACATGGAGCCCGCTCAGATCACTTTGGCAATTAGGAGCACATTAAACACCACACGCATTATCCAGCAGTATACGCAGCACCAGAACCTGGCAAAGCGAAACCAAGCGAGTAGGTGATGTCAGCGCGGTGACAAGAATGATGAGGACATGGACACAGACTTCTCTGAAAGCATGGGCCCTGGCAATGTGGGCATCATGGTGCTAATGGGGCAGGTTCATGTGGTGGAACGCCGATTGTGGGTTCAGGAAACAGACTGGTGGGACCGCATAGTGTTGCAGGTCTGGGACGATTCTCAGTGGCTGCGAAACTTTTGCATGCGTAAGGGCACTTCCATGGAACTTTGTGACTTGCTTTCCCCTGCCCTGAGGCACAATAATACCAAGATGAGAGCAGCCCTCACCACTGAGAAGCGAGTGGCAATAGCCCTGTGGAAGCTTGCAACGCCAGACAGCTACCGGTCAGTCAGGAATCAATTTGGAGTGGGCAAATCTACTGTGATGCAAGTAGCCAACGCAATCAAAGATCTGCTGATATCAAGGGTACTGACCCTGGGAAATGTGCAGGTCATAGTGGATGGCTTTGCTGCAATGGGATTCCCTAACTGTGGTAGGGCCATAGAAGGAACCCATATCCCTATCTTGGCACCCGAGCACCAAGCCGGCGAGTACATAAACCGCAAGGGGTACTTTTCAATAGTGCTGCAAGCACTGGTGGATCGCAAAGGACATTTCACCAATGTCAACGTGGGATGGCTGGAAAAGGTACATGATGCTCCCATCTTCAGGAACTCTGGTCTGTTTCAAAAGCTGTAGAAAGGGACTTTATTTCCAGACCAGAAAATAACCGTTGGGGATGTTGAAATGCCTATAGTTATCCTTGGGAACCCAGCCTACCCCTTAATGCCATGGCTCATGAAGCCTTACACAGGCAGCCTGGACAGTAGGCAGGAGCTGTTCAACTGCAGGCTGAGGAAGTGCAGAATGGTGGTAGAATGTGCATTTGGACATTTAAAAGCGCGCTGATGCAGTTTACTGACTCAATTAGACCTCAGCGAAACCAATATTCCCACTGTTATTACTGTTTGCTGTGCGCGCCACAATATCTGTGAGAGTAAGGGGGAGACGTTTATGGCGGGGTGGGAGGTTGAGGCAAATCACCTGGCTGCTGGTTACTCACAGCCAGATACCAGGGTGGTTAGAAGAGCACAGGAGGGCGCGGTGCGCATCAGAGAAGCTTTGAAAACCAGTTTCATGACTGGCCAGGCTAGGGTGTGAAAGTTCTGTTTGTTTCTCCTTGATGAAACCCCACACCCCTTAGTCCACTCTACTTCCCTGTAAGCTAACCATCCTCCCCTCCTCCCTTCGATCACCGCTTGCAGAGGCAATAAAGTCATTGTTGCTTCACATTCATGCATTCTTTATTAATTCATCACACAAACAGGGGGATAACTACCAAGATAGCCCAGGAGGGGTGGTGGAGGAGAGAAGCACCAGGAGGGGTGGTGGAGGAGGAAAGGACAAGGCCACACAGCACTTTAAAAGTTTAAAACTTTAAAACTTATGGAATGCCAGCCTTCTGTTGCTTGGACAGTCCTCTGGGGTGGAGTGGCTGGGTGGCCGGAGGCCCTCCCACCGCGTTCTTGGGCGTCTGGGTGAGGAGGCTATGGAACTTGGGGAGGAGGGCGGTTGGTTACACAGGGGCTGTAGTGGCAGTCTGTGCTCCTGCTGCCTTTCCTGTAGCTCAGCCATACGCTGGAGCAAATTAGTTAGATCCTCCAGCAGCCTCAGCATTGAATCCTGCCTCCTCTCATCATGCTGCTGCTACCTTTCAGCTTCAGCCCTCTCTTCAGCCTGACACTTACTCTCTTCAGCCACCACCTCTCCTCCCGGTCATTTTGTGCTTTCCTGCACTCTGACATTGTCTGCCTCCATGCATTCATCTGTGCTCTGTCAGTGTGGGAGGACAGCATGAGCTCAGAGAACGTTTCATCGCAAGTGCATTTTTTTCGCCTTCTGATCTTTGCTAGCCTCTGGGAAGGAGAAGATCCTGTGATCCTTGAAACACATGCAGCTGGTGGAGAAAAAAAAAGGGACAGTGGTATTGAAAAAGACACATTTTATAGAACAATGGGTACACTCTTTCACGGTAAACCTTGCTGTTAACATTACATACATAACACATGTGCTTTCGTTCCAAGGTCACATTTTGCCTCCCCCCAGCGCGTGGCTAGCCCCTGCCCCCTCCCCATGGCTAACAGAAGGGAACATTTCTGTTCAGCCACAGGCAAACAGCCCAACAGGAACGGGCACCTCTGAATGTCCCCTTAAGAAAAGCACCCTATTTCAACCAGGTGACCATGAATGATATCACTCTCCTGAGGATAACACAGAGAGATAAAGAACGGATGTTGTTTGAACGCCAGCAAACATACACTGCAATGCTTTGTTCTACAGTGATTCCCGAGTATGTGCTACTGGCCTGGAGTGGTAAAGTGTCCTACCATGGTGGATGGAATAAGGCTGCCCTCCCCAGAAACCTTTTGCAAAGGCTTTGGGAGTACATCCAGGAGAGCCGCGAATGCCAGGGCAAATTAATCATTAAACATGCTTGCTTTTAAACCATGTATAGTATTTTAAAAGGTACACTCACCGGAGGTCCCTTCTCTGCCTGCCGGGTCCAGGAGGCAGCTTGGGTGGGTTCGGAGGGGTACTGGCTCCAGGTTCAGGATGAGAAACAGTTCCTGGCTGTCAGAAAAACCAGTTTCTCTGCTTGTTTGCTGTGCGCTATCTACAACCTCATCATCATCATCTTCCTCGTCCCCAAAACCTGCTTCCGTATTGCCTCCATCTCCATTGAAGGAGTCAAACAACACAGCTGGGGTAGTGGTAGTTGAACCCCCTAAAATGGCTTGCAGCTCATCATAGAAGCGGCATGTTTTGGGCTCTGCCCCGGAGCGGCCGTTCGCCTCTCTGGTTTTCTGGTAGGCTTGCCTCAGCTCCTTAAGTTTCACGCGGCACTGCTTTGGGTCCCTGTTATGGCCTCTGTCCTTCATGCCCTGGGAGATTTTGACAAATGTTTTGGCATTTTGAAAACTGGAACGTAGTTCTGATAGCACGGATTCCTCTCCCCATGCAGCGATCAGATCCCGTACCTCCCATTCGGTCCATGCTGGAGCTCTTTTGCGATTCTGGGACTCCATCATGGTCACCTGTGCTGATGAGCTCTGCATGGTCACCTCTGCTGATGAGCTCTGCATGGTCACCTGCAGCTTGCCACGCTGGCCAAACAGGAAATTGAAATTCAAAAGTGCGCGGGCCTTTTCCTGTCTACCTGGCCAGTGCATCTGAGTTGAGTGCTGTCCAGAGCGGTCACAATGGAGCACTCAGGGGTAGCTCATGGAGGCCAATACTGTCTAATTGTGTCCACAGTACCCCAAATTCGACCCAGCAAGGCCGATTTCAGCGCTAATCCCCTTGTTGGGGGTGGAGTAAGAAAATCGATTTTAAGAGCCCTTTAAGTCGAAAAAAGGGCTTCGTCGTGTGGACGGGTGCAGGGTTAAATCGATTTAATGCTGCTAAATTCGACCTCAACTCCTAGGTAGACCAGGGCTCAGAGATGAGGATAACACTTGCCTATTTTAGCCTTATTCACATTGGTCTTGTCTTCACTAGGAAAAAAAGAACATAAGAATGGCCTTTCTGGGTCAGAACAAAGGTTCATCTAGCCCAGTATCCTGTCTTCCCACAGTAGCCAGTGCCAGGTGCCCTAGAGGGAATGAACAGAACAGGTAATCATCATGTGATCCAACCCATTGCTCATTCCCAGCTTCTGACAAACGGAGGCTAAGGACACCATTCCTGCCCATCCTGGCTACTAGCCATTGATGGACCCATCCTCCATGAATGTATCTACCCTGTTATGGTCTTGGCCTTCACAACATCCTCTGGCAAGAGTTCCACAGGTTGACTGAGCGTGCGCTGTGTGAAGGTGTGTTCTTACCCTGTGTGAACGAGCATGTGATAAAACCCTCACGGAGATCAGGCAGTCGGTATTTTTCACACACCTGAGCAAGTCGAGGTAAACATTTTGGGGGCGGGGTCCTAGAGAGCACTTTGCTGGAAGCCCTTGCAAGTAGTTCCATTTATTTCAATGAGGCTGTTTGCAGAGTAAGATGCTACACGACCTGAGTAATGGTTGTCAAAAGCTGGCTTTTGATTGCAGGCTCTCTCAAGGCAGTTGATCACGATGGTCCCTTCTTGCTTTAAAAGTCTGTGAGTCTGCCTTGTCGGCTATGTCTTCCCTGCCAAAAAAGGTGTGGTTTTACAGGGAGATAATTAACACGAGCTAGCTCTCTTGCTGTGAAAAATGAAACAAAACCATCTTTCATGGCAGCGAAGACATAACCTTACACTATTTGTACAGCACCTTGCACAATTAGTCTCCGATCTTGGTTAGGGCCTCTAGGCAGTACTGTAAGAGAAATAATAATAATGGAGTTAGAAATACCTGAGCATTGAAATCTCATCTGATTGGCTGCTGTTGCACTGTGACATCATAAAATACATATAACTTAAATAGCTTTGTCCTCTCATTTTGCACAATGGCATGTGGCAACATCATGGCAGAGCTGGGAACACTTGCATGCAAAGCCCTTGCTCTCTATCCATTGGTGGAGGGGCATGACTGGGGAAGGCTGTAGTATAGTTTAACTGGCATTTTTCCTCCCAAATTACAGGTAGCCAGCTCCTAACCAGTGTGCCTCTTTTGTCTTAGGATATGTTTGCACTGAAAAGGGAAAAAAGGGCTCTTACTCAGGTTAAATAAGCAGTGAAGACACGACAGTTCAGGTTAGCAGCTGGAGTTAAAGCCAATAGACCAGCCTGGGGGTTCAAGTAGGGTGACCAGATGTCCTGATTTTATAGGGACAGTCCCGATATTTGAGGTTTTGTCCTATTTAGGCACTTATTACCCCCGCCCCAATTTTTCATACTTACGATCTGGTCACGCTAGATTGAACTCAAGCTGCAAACCCAACTAAAAAAACCAACTCTCTTCTGTCTTTGCTGCTGTTTTAAGCCAAGACAGTCACACACTTCTCCCCTCTCCCCCCCCCCCCACCCGACATACCCTTAGCCTTAGGGGAAAGAGTGATAAACTAAAACAAGTCATGTTCGTGGTAAAGCTTCCAGTAGTGGGATCCAGCAGCAAGAGCAGGACAGGACATATGCGACCCTCTGAGCCACTCATGAATCTGTGGGGTTTTTTTTCCTTTTGTAGTTGTTGGAGCAATTAATTAATTCTTAATAAACTAATTAATATTTTGCACTTCTATCACATCTTTCATCCAAGAATCTCAAAGCTCTTTACAGATATTAATGAAAACTGAAGAAGCCCCTTGCTTTGGGATTATTATTCATTTTGCAAAATAGGTAAACTGAGGCACATAGCGCTTTGCCCAAGGTCAGCGGCAGAGCTGGGAATAGAATCCCAGAGTCCTACTACCTTGCTTCAACTGCTAAATGCTGCTCCCCCTCTCCTCCCCTCTCCTTGCCTCCTGTTTAGCTGTCAATCCCCAGTGACAGGCAGGACTCCAGCCGCCTCGAAGAGAACAGGACCATTAATAAAACATCAAAACCATTAGAATCTAAAGAGCCAAACAGAAATGGGAGATAAAGGAGATCACATGCTTCAGCTCCCTGGAGTCCCCCAAAGAGACGCTTGTGCCCTGGAGGTGTATAAACTTGTGGAAGTGACTTTTAGGAGGTGATGGGGTGGGGGGGTGGCATGGCGGGAAGAGGCCCAGGGATATAGAAGTAGAGTCTGGATTTTTACAAGGGCAAGGTAGCATGAAGCAGTCACATTACACACAGACAGGCAACATGTGCTCCTCCTCTCCCACAGTGTAAGATGCCCAAATCTCTGCACAACCTTCATTTGCCAATGAACTCCTCTACCCTACCCTGCCACGCACCCACACCCCACTCTGCATTAGAATCAGCAGGTCCCTGTTGCCAGGACATTTGGGACAGTGCTGGGGAATGGACTGTTATTTCTCTCTATGCGCTCAGTTAGTTCCTTTTGCAGAGAGCAAGCAAGCAAGCTTTGGAGCATGATTCTCCACCACCCTGTGTCCTCTGCCATCGTTTGCACCCGTGGAAAGTGAAGATGAACCTCTACTGGATCAGAATGGTGACGTTTCATGCTCACTTTGTGTGCGGGTGGATGAATGAGAACAGGAGGGGTTGTGAGTCAGCCTGCAAGCCTGCACACACACAGTAACGGAGAAACCAGATGCTGGGACTGTATCTGGGTAAAAGCAGTAAGTTCTCACTTCCCAGAATGCAGTGGGCCCTGTTGTCTAGCGGTGATAGCAAAAGACAGCTCATCAGCGACCATAGCTCTGACACTGTCTCACCTCTCTGTGCCTCAGTTTACTGGTTTATAAAATGGGGATAATAATGCCAACCTACCTCCTCTTCCTTTAGAAAACTACTGCCGGTCTATAAAATAATAGCCCAACGTACTCTCCTGGTGCATTGTTTCGGCACATGAATCTAGAATACAACAGTACTTTTTTTTAATAAAGTCCTGAGATTGATTAATTAATGTTTGTAAAACACTTTGGACTGCTATCGTGCCTTCCCTCAAAGGATTATGACTGTAGATTCTCATCAAGTGAAAGATCTAATAAGTGCCAATTACGGAACTTTGCAAACTGCCAGGTAATAATAATAATGCTGATTAATAATGATTCTAGCTTCTGATGCTGATCTCAGACTGGTGGCATTGGGATATTACTCTGTTAACTTAAACTGGATTTATTCCTGATTTACATCAATGGTGAGTGAGCTAAGAATCAGGCTCATGATGTCTTTGGCCCAAAGATCTCCAAATTCTAACACACCCCATAAAACCCTTGTGAATGTGTAAGCAGGCAAACAATTAAAAAAAGTAAGGAGAACGCATTGCGAAATGCACTTCATTCGTACCCTTGACAAGTGTAATTTGGTTTTAATTATTTATGATACTTCATAGCCTGCTAGTAAATGTGCTGTAGTGTATTTTGTAAAACTAATGAAGTCTTAGTAATATGAGACCTACCTCGAGCTGTCTGCTGAGTAGGGGGGGAGAGATGGGTATGGACTTTGTGAGGTTCTGTTGAATTATTGATTACAGATTGGATCTGGGTTGCTGAGTAGGGGGGGGAGATGGGTATGGACTTTGTGAGGTTCTGTTGAATTATTGATTACAGATTGGATCTGGGTTGCAGTGGTACCGTTTTTCACACGGCACCAGTAGGAACTGGAACCCAGAACGTTAGTCCAGTTGAAACTGCTACAGGTTGGTTAGAAAAACAACTCATCCTTTGAACCTAGTGATGGGAAAGACCTTTGAAGACAGGGAGTTTGCGTCTAGATAAGCATCTGTGCATTTGGATGCTACTTATTCGAGCATAAGCTTTCATGAGCTACAGCTCACTTCATCAGATGCATCCGATGAAGTGAGCTGTAGCTCACAAAAGCTTATGCTCAAATAAATTTGTTAGTCTCTCAGGTGCCACAAGTACTCCTTTTCTTTTTGTGAATACAGACTAGCACGGCTGCTACTCTGAAAGCTGCCATTATGCAAGACACTGAATTTAGCCGTATGGAGTGGAAAGCCACTGAATGCATCCGATGAAGTGAGCTGTAGCTCACAAAAGCTTATGCTCAAATAAATTTGTTAGTCTCTAAGGTGCCACAAGTACTCCTGTTCTTTTTGCGAACACAGACTAACACGGCTGCTACTCTGAAACTTATTCGAGGTTCTTTCTAACCTGTTGGGTCTGCAGAATTGCACTGGGGTTTCTCAGATGCTAGTGGCTTCTTTTGGTCAGATTTCCCAGGGCTGATCTCAAATATAGAGGTTGAATGAGAAAGGAAGAATGGAGGGAAGAGGCTATAACAAGGGGGTTTCCCCATTTAAGGGCCAGAGGAGGCCAGCCAACCCTGTTTGATTATCAGGCCCAGCTGGGAAGGGGTCAGGTGACTCCTGCGAAGGGCTAAGAGTGCTCAGTTGAAGGGGAGCTGTGGAAAGTACGGTGGCAGAGTTTCAAGGGAAAATGTCTCTGGGGCTATGTCTACGCTATGCAGCCTTTAGCGACATTGCTGTGTCACTACAGAGTTCTCCTGCCGACAGAAAACTTCCACGCCCAACGAGCGGCGCTAGCTTTGTTGGCAGGAGAGCGCTCCTGCTGACAAAGTGCTGTTCACACCGGCGCTTGTGTCGGCAAAACGTTTGTCTTTCGGGGTGTCTGTTTATTTTAACACCTCTGAAAGACAAAAATTTTGTCGTTCAGTTGCCAGTGTAAACAGTAGCCAGGGCAGCTGCAGCCTGTGTTGGTCAGGGGAATAGCTTTGGTTGGGTGTTGCCTTGTGAGCGTTATGTTTGAGGAATAAAACTGCAGCCTGGAGGAAGGGCTTGAGCAGACTTTGGGTGTGGCATTAGCCCTTCTGGGCTGGGGGAGATGGGCCAGTAGCCTACAGAGGGGAAAGTGATCCACACTTTGGTGTGGTTATTGGACCCTCCAAAAAGAGTTCCCGTTTGAGATTTGGGTGAGATCTGATCAAAACCGGTTCCTAGGGTAGGTACAACTGAAAATTTACCCATAATTCCTTGCAAATGAGCACCTTCTCTTGGGATCCGAAAGGCATTCGATCTCCAGGCATGTTTAAACTTCCCTTATACGCTGGTCCATCCACCCTAACCTTGTAGGATGCCACCAGGAGGCAAGCTCGCAAGAGATCTTGGAGCTAACTTGGCAGAGGGGCCCTTGTGAAAGAGAGAGCCCAACCGCGGCATGGTGGGAGTTCTGATCAACAGAGCTGAGCGCCGCAAACTCATCTCATCGCAGACACTCTGATTTCAGTGAGGCCTCTTCTCGAACGGCCGGTGCAGGCCAACAGCCTCCCAGGCACCCTGACCTGCTGACGTTTTAGTAACCATGGATGGATCTGCAGCGTGGGCATGCTCAGAGCAGCATGGGGCGTTGCACAGAAACCTAAATTTAAATGTTAAAAAGCTTTTATTCATTACCAGTGGCATTTCCCCTCCCCCCCCTGCGATTTGTCACTTGGAGCGGAGCTGTGACTCTTTTAATATCAAACAAATAATAAGCTCCCTCTAAAGTGATTTTTCTGACAAGGAGCTCAATATATTAAACTTTATCTATATTTTAATAGCCAATTTCACACCAAACTGCCTTCTTAATAATGTATTTACCACCTGGGGATATTATTCCAACCCATCTGGAAAGAATTGGAAATTAACTGTCCCTAAACTGAGTCTGTGTGTGCTTTAGATGCAGTGGAGATAACAGCAGTGTCATTCCTAGGGGAAGTGGGGGAGGAAGCTCATAATGCAGTGAGTGAAATGTCACCAGCAAAGGCAATAGTTGGTGTGGAAAGGAGTTGTTCTTCTTTAGCAATTCAAAGCCCCCCAGCCTACGTCATCTGTGATCAGCAGCAAGAGGTATAGTCAATGGGGCCCCCTTCAGATAGTTATTTCAAGTGCAGAGGGTTTGCATTGCCAGGGATTGAGCATGGAGCCAGAACTCAAGCAGTCTGGGTCCCTATTCCACACACTGTCACTAACTCATTGTGTGACTCCAAACAAGTTGCTTCGTGTCTCTCTCTCTGCCTCAGTTTCCTCATTTGTAACATAGGGAATAGTATGTACCTGCATTTGAAAAGAGCACTTGGATAGCTAGAGAGGAGAAACCCTAAAGCACAGAAAAGTATTCTCCCTTATCCTCTTCCATCATATCTAATCTAAATATTTTTGATCACACATCACATCTAATCTAGTCTAATCTAAATCAGTCTCTTCTAATCTAGTGTAATCTAATCCCCCATTCTCTCATCTATAATTATGTAATCTCAATCTATTTAATCTAAACCTGTCTGATCTAATTTTTCCTTGTTATTTATTTATTATTTATCATGTGGGGGTGCTGAAAGGCCAATCAGTCTGCGTCCCATTGTGCTAGGTGCTGTACAAACACACAGTAAATGAAGAGTTTGCAATCTAAAGTAATCTTCTCTCCCTCTACACATCAAAGTGAAAATGGAGTTCAGCAGAGCGGGCAGTTTCTCAAAGAGACAATATTGAAGGTGCAACAGAAAACTATCCCCATGCGAAGGACAGATAAGAATAGTAAGAGGCCAATACGGAGGAGCTCTTTCGTGACCTGGAAATCAGAAGGGAATCCTACAAAAAATGGAAAGATGGACAAATTGCTAAGGAGGAGTGCAAAAAAAAAAAAAAAAAGCATTAATGGGTAAGAGGCTAAAGAACAAAATGAGTTAATCTTAGCAAGGGACATAAAAGGCAATAAGAGGTTCTATAAATACCTCAGGAGCATGAGAAACATGAAGGACAGTGTAGGCCCTCTACTCAGAGGGAAAAGAGAGCCAATAATGGATGACATCAGAAGGCGAAGGTGTTAAATGCCAATTTTGCTTCAATCTTCACTGAAAAGATCAACTGTGACCAGATACTTAACTCAATTAATATTAACAACAAAGGGAGAGGAACACAAGCCAAAACAGGGAAAGAACAGGTTAAAGAATATTTAGATGTACTGAAGTCTGCAGAGCCTGATGAAATTCATCCTAGCATATTTAAGGAACTAGCTGAAGCAATCTCAGAACCGATAGCAATTATTTTAGAGAACTCCTGGAGGATCGGTGAGGTCCCAGAGGACTGGAGAAGGGCAAACGTAGCCTCTATCTTTAAAGGGGGGAGCAAGAACCTTGGAAATTACAGATGAGTCAGCATAACTTTGATATCTGGACAAATACTGGAACGAATTATTGAACTATCAGTTTGTAAGCACCTAGAGTATAATAGGGTTATAAGTAATAGCCAACATGGAGTTGTCAAGAACAAATCATGCCAAACCAACCTAATTTCCTTCGTTGACAGGGTTACTGGCCTCGTGGATAGTGGGGAGGTGGTAGACATGATATATCTTGATTTTTAGTAAGACTGTTGACACTGTCCCACAAAACATTTTCACAATTACTATAAGGGGGCCAAAACTGGTTGAAAGACTGTACTCAAAGGGTAGTTATCAATGGTTCACTGTCAAACGAAGAACATATCTAATGGGGTCTCACAGGAGTCAGTCCTGGATCTGGTACTCGTCAATTTTTTATTAATGACTTGGATACTAGAGTGAAGAGTATGCTTATAAAATTTGCAGATAACCCCAAGCTGGGAGGGGTTACAAGCACTTTGGAGGTCAGGATTAGAATTCAAAACAACCTTGACATATTGAAGAATTGGTCTGAAATCAAAAAGATGAAATTCAATAAAGACGAGTGCAAAGTACTTCACTTAGGAAGGAAAAAATAAACACATAACTAACTATGAAAAGGGGGTATAATTGGCTAGGCATTAGTACTGCAGAAAAGGCTCTGGGCATTACAGTGGATCAGAAATTGAATGAGTCAACAATGTGAAGCAGTTGCAAAGAAGGCTAAAATCGTTCTGCTGTGTATGAACAGGAGAGTCGCAAGACATGGGAGGTAATTGTCCCTCTCTACTTGTCACTGGGGAGGCCTCAGCTGGAGTATCGTGGCCAGTTCTGGGTGCCAGACTTTACAAAGATGTGGAGAAATTGGAGAGAGTCCAGAGGAGAGCAACAAAAATGATAAAAGGTTTTGAAAATTTGACCTCTGAGGAAAGGTTAAAAGAACTGGGCCTGTTTAGCCTTGATAAAAGAAGATTGAAGGGGGGACCTGATAAGTCTTCAAATGCTTTAAGGGTGTTATATAAGAGAATGGTGATCAATTGTTCTCTGTGTCCCCTGCAGGTAGGACAAGTAGTAATTGTCTTACTCTGTAGCCAAGGAGATTTAGGTTAGCTATTAGGCAAAAACTTTCTAACTATAAGGATAAATAAGTTCTGGAGCAGGCTTCCAAGGGAGGTTTGGAATCCCTCTCATTGGAGGATTTAAGGAAAACGGTGAAGAAAGATCTGCCAGAAGTGGTCCAGGTTTGCTTGGTCCTGCCTTAGGGCAGGGGCTGGACTAGCTGACTCTTGAAGTCCCTTCCAGCCCGACGTTTCAATGATTCGACATTTTTTACTTAATCGAATTGAATCTAAATCTATTCAATTTATTTCATTTATTCATGAAATCTATTGAACACCAGTCACTGCAGTATCTAGATTTTGAATGAACATCAGAACCCCCACATTGCATGAGACACTGACCACGTGGTGAGGTCAAACCAGAGGTGAGACAATAATTTAGTCTCTTCCTTCCATTTGGCTAATTGTCCACCAGAGGTTCCCCATTTTTTCAGATGCATTTGCTCTTCAAAATTGCTTCGCTAGCCCTGTCTGCGAATGATTCTTAGCCTCTGGATCACTGGTGAGCAGTTTGCTGCGCGTATTTGGTACTTGACAGTATTCTAGCTGTTCTGGATAGTTCTGTTCCGGTGCCCCATTCCCATGGTTTTGGTCTGTTCCATCTAGCTGTGCCGGCTGACCACAAACCTTTTAGTGTTTGGATTTGGAGGTGAATAGTCTTGTTCAACATTACTTTTTCATTAATGTTCCCTCCGGTTTGATTAAAAATTCACCGTGCCCGGGAACATTCCTGCCAGAGGTCTCCTTTGCTAGAACATGCAAGCAAATTCAGCTGTTTTGTTTGCAGGACATCTTGGCAAGAGGCCGTAGGGGGAGCGAGGCCTCTCATTCCATCAGACAGGGACCTGGGGTAGCAGTGGTGATGGTGCGGGGGCAACGGTTGTTTGGGTTTTGTTTTCTTCCTCTGAAGCTTGGGGCATGAGTTTCTTGCTAGGATCCTCTGGGTCTATCTCACCAAATCAATTCCATTCCATTGCAGGGGCCTCGGGCCTTGGCGCTTCTCGGTCCCTGCTGCTCTCTGCCTGTTGCACACAATTGTTTGATCTCTGTAGGGCTGTAATACCTTAGGCTAATCCGGCTATTGGGCTCAATATAGGAGTAACTGGAGAGGGTTTGTGGGTGGGCTTGTGATTACAGGAGGTCCGGCTAAATGATCTGGGGGGTCCCTTCCAGCCTTAAACTCTATGACTCTGACACTTGTCCCATGCAAACCGTACTTAGGTCTGTTTTGGGATGGAAGGAGAGTAATGGGTCCTAGCCCTTACTTGGCCATACAGGGGAGTATGTCCTACCTTACTCCCCTGCTCAGATGGCATTTAGGGCTGGAACAGAGGAGCAAGGCCCCTCTCCCCCCGCCCGAGAGCAAGTTTAGGGTGGGGAACAAGAGGAGCCCTAGCTCTGCCCCGCCAGTCATAGGCCAGAATAAGTGCCTGGGCATGCAGGAAGGAGTCGTCTGCTCCATAAAAAGGGATATAATACTTGCTCCCCTGCCCCAGCAGGCAGGCGGCAGGTGAGGAAATCATGATCTCTCTGAGTCACAATTCCTCCTTTGGCCTCTCCTGGGGCAGTGTAGCTATGGGTGTGTGTGTGTGTCATCCCCCCCCAGTCCTCGAGGCACTTTGTAAAGTCACAGCCTAGCCCATTGTAATCTCCAGTGGGCCGTTTCAGAGCCTGGTAGGGAGGGTACCATGCCACAGTCTGTGCCAGTCTGTCTGGTGTCATTGGACACCCATAATCAGAGGCCACCTTTGCAAATTTCCCTGTTGACAGCCAAGCCTCTTCAGAGAGAGAAGCATCACTGAAGAATGAGGGAGGAGAAAGAGATTGTCCCCTCCTGCTGGGAGAGGGGTCTAGGAATCATGGCCTGGTAGCCCATCTGCCCACAAGTTACAAAGACAGGAACGTGCTGGGCTCTGTGACTCTTTCAGAGATTCCCTCATGTCGGGATGTGTTTGTGTAGAGAAGGCAGGGAGTAATAGCTGTCTCTGCAGGTCATGGGGATCCAAAGTCTCCAATTAATCAGCGAACTAGGAGACTAAGTGTGGCAGGCAGGTCAAGGAGGAGCGGTGTAAAAAGGCTGCTTCAAGCCTGCAGTCAGAGGAGGAGAACGCTGATGGTTACCTGGGGACCCTGCGATACCAGAATCCCTAACTTAATCCGACAGATAACGGGAGCAGCTATGGTGGAGGCCGTCGTAGGAAATGCAGAACCATAGGAGCCGGCCCTGGCGGACCCCTGTGCTGTGACTGAGATAATAAACTATATAAAAATCTGTCACTGTGTGATAAGTGATGAATTAGAATCAATTATATGTTTAAAATAATAGACCTCCCCCTGGCGTTCCCCTTCCAGAAGTGTGATGGCTCCTGACAAGGCTCTGCAGCTTTGAGAAGGGGCTGGCTGGCACCCTTGTCGCTGGCTGGGCCAGGAAGCTTCACACAGGCAGGCTCGGAGAGCAGGGCGTTCAGGGAGGCAACAGAAATCAAAACTGGCAGCGGAACCAGTGTGTTTTAGCTGGCATGTCCTCCCACCAGATACACGCGGCACATGTGCCGCTAACATGTGCGTGCAGCCAGAGCGTGCCCAGCCCCTGGGACACGTGTGGCACAGAGAACTCTAACCGCAGGCGGGTAAAGACTTGTAGCACACATGTGGAGATGGAGGGGCAGTTGAGCTTCTAGTCGGGGGATGGAAGGTCTTTTGGTTCAGTTCCAGGCTCCCTCTGTGACCAGGGGCACGTCACTTCATCTCTGTGACTTATTTCCCCTCTGATGCCCACTCCCTAAGCTTCAGAGCCCAAGCCGCAACTGCAAAGTGCCGTCTGCCCAGCCACATTTAGAGCGCTCGCCCGAGCCATGCTAGCCCGAATCTGTCGGCCCAGACTGGGTGGCACGCTCCCATCCACTCTCAAATGCAGTGTGGACGTATCCTTCGAGTAATGGCAACTAAACCAATCTCTAGATGCAGCTCTTTGCATCAAATAGTCCCCATTCGCAGATGCAAATTGGCCACACATCAATGGTATAAACCAGATGTGGGCGGTGAATCAGGCCCAGGATTTGTTGTAAACTTGGCTTGTTTTTTGGCGACAGACTCATTTGAAAACCGATCCTGGTCTTCGTGCTTTTGTCTTTTGTTCGTACTGAATGGCTTCACTGCCCAACCATTAACTTTAAAGCTTTGATATGTGTTTGTGTTACGCGATTGGCAACAGCAGGCATGTGCCACTGTTCCCCTTCCCTGGTCGGATGACGGAAAATGAACAGGTGAATAAAGAATAGGGAATGATGCTCTTTTCCAGGACGGACTGTCCACCGAATAATCATCTGTGCTTACGTTGGAGCACATTTTCACAAATACCAGGTGGCCCTCTGAATATTCAAGAATAAAGAGTCGCCCCATGACTGAGTCATCGAAGTGTTTGTGAAGCTGGGTGTTTTCTAAACTGTTCCAGGTAACCAGACGCTCCCTGTATAGACTCGACACACCTGCCCCACGTTTCAGGAGGGTTTTGTCATTCACAACTCCCATCCCCCTCTCTCTCCATTCATGCCTTCTGCTTTAATTCCCTCCCTAGAAAAATCAATTTCCTGCCACACGCCAGTGGGTCCCCTGCTCTGACCTTGTGGAACTCGTCCTTTGTGTGGTCCTGTATCAAAAGTTTAATTAGGAACTCATGCCTGAACTTTTTTATTTTTAATAGCGGGAGCTCCAGCCATAAAACCCCTGGAAGTCTGCGTTAAGCAGGAGTGCTGGGACTGGCACTAATGGAATGAAGTGAGCGGCTCACCAGTCACAGGGGGACTCTGGGAATTCCTCTTTGAGTCTTATTTACATGCGGACTAACAATAGCTCCCGCGCTCGGCTATAAATAATTTCTAGGGAAGAATTATCTAATTAAACGTACGGGAGCAAGGAAAAGACTTGAACCACAAGGCTGGTGTCCTAATGAAAGTAATCACTAGATGGGAACAGCTTAGGAAACAGAACTTGACGTTTTCCCCATGGAGGTGGAGAGATGGAGGGGAAATATACTTGGGGAGAATTTCCAATCAATATTTAATTGTGCAGTGCAATAAATTCCTTAGCATTCTTTAAAAGGGGGGAGTGGGGACGGGAGAACGTTAAAAATGGATCTAATGAGTAGCCTAAGTGCCGGATTTAACCCTCAGGAGAGGAGACGGCATCTGGATTCTAAATGCCCCATTTAAATATAGAAATGACCGTTCTGAATATACTACAGCACAGTCTCAACAGGGGACTAAAAACCGATTCAATGCCGATCTCACTCCTACTACTGATTCTTCATGTTTCCCCTCTGTGCCTCAGTTTCCACATCTGTAAAATTGGGATAATGATAACCCCGCAACAGGGGATTTATCTGGTTTTAGTTAATGCTGGTACAGTGTTTGAAGATGAAAAGTGGCATATAAGTACTGAGTATTGTGAACATAGGTGCCGGCTTCCTCCGGGCCTGGGGGGCGCTCGACCCCCCAGCTCCACTCCAGGCCCAGCCCACACCCAACCCCTTCTCCCAAGCCCTCACCCCTGCCCCGCCTCTTCCCGCCCCCGCTCCACCTCCCCTTTTCCTGCCCATTCCAACCTCCCCCCTAAGTGTGCCCCATCCCCGCTCATCTACCTCCCCCCCACAGCGCCTCCTGCATGCCGCAAAACAGCTGACCACGGTGAGCAGGAGGTACTGGGAGGGAGGGCGAGGAGTTGATTGGCGGGGTCGCTGGCAGATGGGAGGTGCTGCAGGGGGAAGGGAGAAGCTGGCTGCCTGTGGGTGCTAAGCACCCACTAAATTTTTTCTGTGGGTGCTCCAGCCCTGGAGCACCCATGGAGTCGGCACCTATGATTGTGAAAGTATCTGCGGCCAGCCAGATGTCACAGCTGTCATGATGCCGCACACCACGGTCCACTCAGAACTTCATGGCAATCACTGGGATATTTTATTATTTGTCTTGAGGTAGCACCTAGAGGCCTTCTTGTGGTAGGTGATGTACAAACGTATCACCAAAGGGGCCCTGCCCCTTTACCTTACAGTCAAGGATAAGACTATAGGCAACAAGAGGAGACAACAACCGGGCAGGTAGCACCAAGTAACAATGAGTCAGCTATGATCCATCATGATAAGAGGTAGTCACAGCTTACCAGCTAATTAACCAGACTAGTTTTTGTAGGCATAGAGCAGGAGTAATCTGAATCGGGCATGAGCCTTAACACTCTCAGATTAAAAATCTGATGTTCTGCTGACTGAGCTATAGATCAGATCACTGCCCAAAAGCTCATGCCACTTGAGCTAACCGAGAACCTCCATTCGTTCTCAAGGAGCGTTGAGTCTGTCGCAGAGCTGAACACTTCCGATCCTGTCCAGCCGAGGCGGTGGCGCATCGTACCAGTGGCGTTGCATTTACTGTTCCACACATGGGATCTGCACTTTTCAGCCCCCCCCGCCAAATGTAAAATCTAGTGCCTGGCTGCTGCTTTTTGCAGGCTGCATCCACTGTTTACAGACCAGCACTGCTGCCAGAGCAGTTGATGTCCTGCATGATGCCGGCATATAGATAAGGAACTGGTTGCAAGGCAGCTGTGCTGGTTTCTAACTTGTTTAGAAACAAAGGGGGGTGGGCGGGAGGGAAACACCCTGGTTCACACCCTCAGCTGGTGTAAAACAGTGTCGTTCCATAGTTTTCAGCAGAGCTATGCCAGTTTACACCAGCTGCCAACCTGGCTGGAAAGGGGAAACGGTGAGACAAAGCCACGGGGCTAGAACCTCGGCTTGTGTAAATCAGTAGAACACCACTCAGTGGAACCGTGCGGCTTTACTCCAGCTGAGGATCCAGTTCCCAATAGTTTCCAGTTTCTTAGAGGGTCTTATGAATCACACAACATTAAGACGGGATTCCCCAACACAGCAGGGACACAAATGCGGTCCTGTTGTCATAGCCATTGAACTAGGTACAGCATAGGGGTAATGCTGGATGGAGATGGGTGGAGTGCCAGGGGCATTCCTGTTCAGTTCCAAATCAGACTTCCTTCCTTGTCAAAGCACTAATTCCTTTCTCCATCCCCCGAGAAAATACAGTGTAGATACTCTGCAATTAGTCTAATCGGCCACTGGATGTCAATGTTGCTTCAGCCAATTATAGTTGTGAACATCAATGTAACTTGCAAAGAAAAGAAAAAGCCACTCTGCAGAATAGCAGGGTTGGTTAGTTGATTGTTTTTTTTCCTCGTGGTGGTTGGCTATTAGGAGACCATGGACCGGTCACAGCCCTGGTTGGAAGTAGGTGGAATTCCCATTGAAGTCAGGTTAGCCAGGCCTGGATTTGATCCTGTGTGTCTCTTGGACTTGACCCTGATTTGGGACAGAGAAAGGATGAGCCTCCGTTCCATGAAAAGCTGGACACATTTGTGCTGAGAGACCATGTCCAGCCTCTTCTGGGAGGGAGCACACTGAGTTGCTGTTCAGTGACTTACACTTGACTGATGCTCAGTAAGAGCGTCTCGTGTACCGCCAAGATCAAATCCAAGGTTCTGAGGCCTGGGAAAGGATGGTTGGAGCACAAGCCCTTAGAAAGGGAGCGCAATGGGGGGATTCCAGAAAGCAGCGACTCCGACAAGAGAAAGAATAGGGGCCACACCGGTGAGACCTGGATTTAAAATGTGCAGCTCGGACCCATCCCTAGAACCATTCCCAGGGAAACACAGGCAACAGCCGCATCCTGCCAAAATCCATAATCTAGATGAACGCCTCTCCCACCTCCCACCTTCCTTTGACAAATAGGTTAAATGTGATCCCCATTTTCTAATGCAGGCCCAGTGGCCAGGCTCCTGGAAAGCCACACCTGCCCTTCTGCATGCCCAGAGGGGTGTATTCTAGCCCAACAAGTGCAAACTCATGTGGAAATTTGAGACCCTGAATTTCGATGCAAACGTATTACTTTATTTTTTAAAGAAACCTTTTTTTGTAATGAAACTTAGGACTTCCCAATGAGAGCAGGGATAGAATTTGGCTCGTCCTGCTTCAAGAGCTCAGAACCCTGCCAGCTGAGCTAAAAGAGAGTATTAGTTTGTTTGCAGCATGGGGCCTGACGTATACAACTAAGCAGTCCTGATTCCATCCACTAGAGGCACTGTTCCTCACCAGCAAACATGACCATTCTGCTTTCTCAGAAGAAGCTGAGTGGAGGATGCAAATTGGCCTCCTCTCATACACCAAGGTATGGTTCACTCCAAGTTAGGGCTGATGCATGGGAGGAGCTTGCTGCCCTTGTATGTGATTCTTCTGTGGTTAAATCAAGGTCTTCGTTCCCTGGCACTACCTTTTGCCAGGACTATAAAGGAAAGAAAATGGAATTGTGGTTTCCATCTCTTTGGAATTATTCCCCCTCCCCTCACGTTGCTCTCATTTGTGCTCATTAATATCTCGAACTGAATGATAAGCCTGGTGGAATTCATTATAAGGTAAATAAGATGTTATTAGTACCTTAATGGCAAAAATGTGCAAGGACACAGCTGATCTAAGGTGAAAATTGCTGTATTGAGTGAAATTTAATTAGCAGATTGTGTTCTACTAGTGACTTGTACATTGAGTTCATGAAAATGAATACAAATATGATCCAGAAGTGGGGGAATCTGGTGATTTGAGAACTTCCTTCTGCTTCTGACATCTGGGTGGCCATGCAAGATTCAGTTCTCTCTGCTTCCTTTTCCGAGCAAAAGCAGAACAGTGAACTAGTGCACAGGGAGTCATTACTCATGCAGATGATCCTCACAATTCAATCGAGCTAATTAGTAAAACGATGGAGGAAATTAGCACTAGTTGCAGGTTTATTAATATTAATAAAATCACTCCGCAGTTAAAAAAGAATAATAAAGTAAAAACAGAAACACAAATGTCGTGCCCAGCTAGTAAATATCAGCATAGCCCAGCCCCGATCAATGAATGGCATGTGCTTCCCTTGAGAGGCAGAATTCTCTCTTTCCCTCCTAAGGTATCTTGAGAAATGACTACCGTGTGTAGAGCATGGAAAGGTTTTTGTTTCCAATTCATATCTCATCCACCCTACTGTCCTCAATAGTTTCAGCTCTGCGGCTTGCTTAGGCACACAAAAGACAGGATGCTTATCCGATCTGTGGTGAACCTCTGGGGTATGGTAGATGTACATGAACATCTTGTAAGACCTGGCTCTGAAGCATGATTCCTCCTTGCTTTTGATCAGCTGTGTGTATAATGAAAAGGGGGACTTGTGGCACCTTAGAAACTAACCAATTTATTTGAGCATGAGCTTTCGTGATGCATCCGATGAAGTGAGCTGTAGCTCACGAAAGCTCCTGCTCAGATAAATTGGTAAGTCTCTAAGGTGCCACAAGTAACCCTTTTCTTTTTGCGAATACAGACTAACACGGCTGTTACTCTGAAACCTGTGTGTATAATGATGATAATAATTCCTCACTCCCAGTTCAGGGCTCAGTGGTTCCTGGTTCTGACTGGACTGAGAGTCAGGATTTATGGATTCTATCCATGTATCTTGCATTGACTTTCTAAGTGGCCGGGGGCAAGTCACTTCAACTCTCTGCTCCATCTGACTCAAGCTCATTGACAGAATTCATTAAAAACCATTTGCAAAGTGCCTCAGGGATTCTCAGTAAAAAAAAAAAAAGAAGCCAAAGAACCAAAAACAGTTGTTGTTGATGATGTTATTGTTTCTTTTCACCTTCTTTGAGATTGGCTGGTTCCCAGTTCCTAGGTCTGACATCAGGTTTTCACATTTCCTGGCTCCCAGTTCAGGGACTGCTGGTTCCTAGTTCTTTGTGCTTAATTTAGCTGTATGCATTTCCCAGAGCAGCACAGAAATCAATATGGCGGGCTCCTACGGAAGCGCTGGCTGTGGTGAGCCAATGATGGCTGAGTAGGCACCAAAGGCTGGGAATCCTAGTTAGGCATTTAAACTTAACCCCCTTCCCTCCCCCCCCTTTTTTTAAATTGCATCGTTTATTGAAAAGTCAATACAATAAAAACAGTTTCCCTTGAGCTGCTGAATTCTCCAGGACAGACAGAACAGAGAACCAGGGACTCAGTAAATGGCCCTGTCGTCAGAATGTGCATTGGCTGGGAGGCTACGAACTAGGTCCTGGGCCAGATTTTGATCTGGTGTAAACTGAGCCTCGCTCCATTGCAAACGTGGCAAACCCATGGAAAAAACGCAGAAATTGGGCTTG
The DNA here is from genome assembly GCF_965140295.1 of Lepidochelys olivacea. Lineage (NCBI taxonomy): Eukaryota > Metazoa > Chordata > Testudines > Cheloniidae > Lepidochelys > Lepidochelys olivacea. Next base: position 11,207,820 of record NC_140432.1, on the reverse strand, counting down.
GTTTTGGCTTAATTGGCTTGTGAGTTGTTTGTTGGCTAGTTTTTGGCTTGTAGCTTGTTGCTTCTTTTTTTTTGATCGGCTCCCAGCAAGCCGGGCCGGGGGGGGTTTCCGGGGGGGGGAGAGTCAGGTGTGCACAGTGGGCCCACCACAGTCCCAGACTGCACACAGGGGGGATCTAGTCACATAGAGTATTGGGGTTCTTAGGGATGGGCTTGTTCTGAAATGGGATTAACTTGACTTTTGACTTATTGTGAAAGTCGGGGTGCTTATTCGCAGTGTGAAAGTTGACAACTGTGCCATTGACTTCACTGGAGCGAGGCTGGAATTACACGGGTGCAGCTGAGATCTCAATCTGGCCCTCTCGCCACATCAGCTGGGGAATTTGCAGGGGTCCCAATCCTGCTTCCACTGAAAGCGATGGGAATGTTACCATTGACTGCAACAGGCACAGGATCAGGCCTCCTGTTAACCTTGGAAACCAGTGCTTAAACCTGGTTGTTTAGGGGGGTGCTCGTGTGGTTTCTCTGGCCGTTGCTGATTGGGCAGGAAAGCGGGCTGGCGTGACAGTTGGGGGTGCTCTGCATCCGGCTGGGGAGTAGCTGCTGCAGCAGCCTGCCCTGGGCTTTGAGTGGTGATTGAGGAGGGCCGTGGCCTGCCAGAAGCTGCCACCAGACTGTAAAGACAGCTTCGTTCCAAAGCCACCCTAATTTGGCATTGAGGGTGCCGCCTCTGTGGTCTTCCGAACGCACATCAGTGCTACACAAATAGCTTCAACACCTTAGTTTTGCTAGAGCAGGATGCTGCTGCTTCTGCTCCTGGCCCTTCCAGCCCATGACCCTCAGCTGAGATGCCTCCCAGAGCCTAGGTGGGCGTTTTAGTTCAAGGATCGTTCCAGAGCCTGGATTAGTACCAGGGACGGGTGCCATTCTGCTGACTTCATTGCAGCCGGAGCTGCTTGCAGAAGGCTCAACTTTTACCTTGTTCCCACACAAGCCGCAATACGGGCGACTAACCTCTCCTTCCCCAGTGATGGTGGCTGCATCTTCCCGGCGGCTCATTGAGCCCCCAATCACAGGGATGTTATAGAGAGCTGTGTTCTAAAATAGGCATTGATGGGACTGTTGAAAGCTTTGCAAGCCCTTTTCTTCACTAGGGGGAAAAAGGTGTGTTCTTAACTCGAGTTAGCAGGTCAGGATAAACTCCAGGCTCTCCCATAGTCTTTAACTCACCCTGCTAACTCACGAACATTACAAACCAGCTTGCCTTCTCTAGGATTTTACCTTATATTAGCTAGCTTGAGTTAAGAGCTCACCCTTTTTTCCCTGTTTCTTACTGCATCAAGAATGAATAGTTTCAGCACAGGCTGCTTCAAAGCTGTCCAGGCCATCAGCTTCAACTATGACCCTGGATACCACTCGCCAGAAATTCAGCCACTAGGCTCCATCCAGCTCTGGGCTCTGTTGTGGCTGCCATCAAGGATTCCGGTTAGTGCTTGGCTCGGGGTTGTTTGTTTGTTATTATTTACTTGGGGAGCTGGTGCAAAATGTCATCCAAAGATGGGGGTGAGTTGGTTTTAAGAAGGTCTTTAAAAATATGAGACTTACAGCAATCACCTACGTGATCAACATTTTCCTTTTTCTTTGTGAAGATTTGTGTGATCTACTCAACCAAAATTGTTAATGAAACCATTTTTCTGTAATCTTGTGATTACCAAATACCAGTTTTCTTCATGAAAATAGGCTTTTTTTACAGACACACATACAAATCTGAGACCACTTCAGTAAAAGTTTTGGTTAAAAGTATCATAGAAAATGTCACCAAAAACGGAACATGGGGACATTTTAAACCTTGTGACAACTTCAACTTCAGAAATACTCATTAAACCATTTTCCTGTTTTTCAACCAGCCCTTGTTTTTGGATTCCTGTAGCACCTACAGATCTCAGCTGATATGGGGCCTCCATTGTGTGAGACACCACACATACACAGAGTGCAATGTAGTCCCTGACCTGAAGAGCCTATTGTATAAATGAAGGGTGGGAAGGGAAAGAGATGCACAGTGAGGGGAAGTGACTAGTCCAAAGTGTCATAGCAAGTCAGTGGCAGAGCTAGGATTAAAACCTAGGTTTCTTGGCTGATTGTCCTATGCCCAGTTCATACCGCTGTTTAGCCATGTGGATGCTTGGAACTAAACTAAGATGTTTTATTCATGGCTCACAAGTCACCAAACTAGGAACAAGCGTCTTAATAGCTCTCAGTCAGCACCAGCATAAATGTGTTCAGACTGGTGAGTTAGAGATGTGTGGCTCTGTGCCATGATACCAATTCCTTGAGCCATGTAATCCTCTATTTATTATTATTTTTTAATTTAAAAATAAAAGTTCCAGGGCAGTTGAATCCATGCTTCTGCTGGTAGGATCCATTGTATAGCACAGTTAGCAGAAACTCTCCTTGTTTCCTAAAAGAAAGGGATTTTAAAGAATGTAATAATGGGGTTAGACATAGTGATTTTCTGCTAAAGTGTAGCCTGTGATCTGAAAAGTGACTGTTTAAAAATAACCCTTCATCTCTCGGCGTCCCTATTCCTGGCGAGCCTTTGACCTGGTCTACACTACCAAGTTAGGTTGACGTAACTGCAGAGCTCTTTGTTGAGCTCTTGTAATGGCCCTTGTATCTCAAAGGCAGCAGACAGGTGCTCCACTTCTGCCCTGACACTTGTGGCAGCTTTCCCTGCTTTGCCTCACAGATATTAAGCAGAACACACAAGGCAGCTGTAACCAACTGGAATATTTTTTTCTCACTCAGATCCAATCTAGTGAGTAAGCACTGCCAACGTCCCTTCAATCAACCGAAAGCACATTCAGCTGTCATCCTGCACCTGCGGTCGAAGTGGCCAGTGTGTGGCTTCATGAGCCAGGGGAGCAAGCGGTCCCCCCAGAATCACTACTGGCATTTCTGTGCAAAATAACTTTTCAGATTGTAACTCTACTCAAAAGCTAGAATATGTTGACAATGCTTAAAGCATGTTACATGAACGCAGCACTTGGGACATGATCAGGTTTGCATTGATGTATCTGCTGGTTGAACTGGATGTTAGATACTTGTACTTGAATATAAAATATTTTTCAGGAATACATACTGTTATTCCAGCTTTTTTTATTACTTAGAACAAGTAAGAGCCCCTGCCCTCTCTTTGTGTCTTTGTTTCGGAAGGTCAGTTTTAGTGAAGGGAGGCTAAAGAGGTTTATCCTGCATTAGAAAGGAGCCTGATTCCAAAGCCTTGGATCCATGAACTTGGAGGAAGTTTGAACCAAAGCTGAGCTCAGTGGATCAGGCCATCTCTGCAACAAGCTGCATCAAAAACATAGCTCAGGTTGATGTGGAAATTAACGGAGGGTCATCTCTGTTTGTCAGACACCTTTTGGGGAAAGCGAATTGGCCATATGAATGAGGGACAGACAAGGTTTCAGTAAAACAAAACAGACCCACCAAAACTCAAGTCTAACCCAAAATGAATCTTTCTCAGGGTTAAAACTCGTTAACTTCCCCCTTCCTCCCAATTTTCTTTTCTTTCTGTGTTTTGTGCATCTCTGCTTTACCACCTGGCATCAGAGGCAGATGTACTGAAATCATGCAAGAAAGACTCTTTCACAAGTTGTGCATCGGCTGCTTGTATTTCTATCACACATGGGCTTGTTTAGTAGAGAGAAGGTTGGGAGATGCAGCCTGGATGTGTGACTGCTTATATTAACACAACCACCAGCATTTCTGGGTGCTTCATCCATCACAGTTTGAAAGCAGACAACTCATAGCAGACAGTAAGAAAGGAAAATGTATGGATTTTCTCTTTCCATCCTCTAGAGACTGGAAATCAAGCCCGCCAGCTTCCCTCAGTTCGCAGGCATTCCTGCGCTCTAGCTGTTCAAACAGCAAACTTGGGCCGAGCACTCCTGGAATTTAAACTGCCCTCGAGTCAGAGAGATGTTTGAAAGGCTTGTGTTTGTTAGCTAGTTTCCTTGTTTCTCTCCAGAGACTCTGCGTGTATGTGTGTAGGAGAGAAAATAAGCCCACGCCAAGCCAGAAGTAGGAATCCAGGCTTCCTCTTGAGGGTCTTAGTCTTCTCTAGAGTCCTATTCCTCCTTGATATAACTCTATGAAAGGTTGCACCATGGCTCAGTTGGGGTCTTTGTGCCCAAGAACAATGGGAGGTTTTAAAAGAGAATGTACTGTGCAGGATAGCAGAACCGAGTACAAAATAACTTGCTTCCACTCTCATGTCTCATGTTTCAGGGCACAAACTGAAGGTGTTTAGGGGCTAGGAAGTTTTTTTTTATTGTTGTTCACATTCTTCACTGCTCCTTTAGCTGAGTGTATTGTGTTAGATATTTCCCCCATCCCCCTAGTTCTACCTGAGGCAGGATACTAGCCTCCATGAACCCATGGTCTGGCATGGTAAATCCCATTTTCTTTCTTTGTAACAGGGACCTAAAAATGTAAGGAGCAGGGATCCAATACGATTAGGTTATATAAAGCACCAGTAAATAGTGGGATTTGCTAGACAACCCTGCCTAGTGGAATTGAGAGAACCTGCAGAGGACTCTGTGTGCTGAATTAGTGGTACATGTGCATTAGTTGGCCTGGTTGAAAGCTATCCAGGCTCTTCCTGAGCAGTGCAGGCTGTCCCTGTGCTCAGTGGCAGAGTTAGAATAGAGCTGAGCAGATTTTGGGGGGGCAAATAGTTTATCCACCAAAAAACTCAGCTTCAGGTCAACCAAAATGATTTGTGAATTCAGATCAAATTCACCAAATTTGTTTCAGCCAAAAAAAGGGAAAAGTTTTTCAAAAAAGTTGAACGGTTTCATTTTGACTGTATTGAAATGAACCTTTTTGACTCGGTTTCGAAACAACTTTTTTGTTCTGAAGTTTGGCTAAAACAACAACAGCAGCAACAAAAGGGTGAAAAAACCATCGGAAAATTAATTGACAAGAAAACTTGTTTTGGGGGGAGTTTTATTTGCCCTCAAAGGATGTTCTTTCAGGGTTTTTGTTTTGTTGAGAAAAAACAACAACAAAAAGTCCACTTGAGGTCAACCCAAAACATTTCTATTATTTATTTATTTATTTTGGGGCTTGGTTACTGAACCAAAAAGCCAGTTATATACTTAGCTCTATTAAAGTGGCCCCACTTGCTAAACAGTGATTATACCTAGAGGGAAGTTTCTCCTCATGTTTTGAAGAACGTGAGTGAAATGTGGCTGTTAATGACGCTGGGCTTTTTAGCCATATTGTGTGGCATATTAGTGTGTGAAGTAGCAGCTAGCTATGTGTGGCTACCAAGTATCGGGGGATCCTTTAGTTGATCAAATTGCAAAAAAATAAAATTAAATTAAAAAAAACACCCACACACTAGTTAGATAGCCTGCGTGAACTCCAAGCTCCACATGGCATAGCTCCGACTGATGTCAGGATTTCACCCTATGCGTTCAGAAGAATTCCTTTGTTGGCATCTCAGAGCTGTTTGTTTTCTGTTTAATTGGCTGGCGGGGGGTGAAGGGAATAAAGAGGGACTTTCACACAGGGGAAGCTTCCGTCCGTGCTGCTTTTGGCAACAAAGTCACAGCATCCTAAATTTATTTATATATTTGCATTATTAAAAAAATACAAATAAAAATAAATCCAGGAGAGCAGCCAAATCTGTGTGGTGCTGCATTTCTAAAATAGAACCATAAATGCCATGGAGCATGGGTGGGGGGGATGATTTATTAGCTTGTTATTGTGAGTGACTGGGACGCTTTCGATGGAGTCCTTGCTAATTTCTAACAGCTGCATTAAATCACAGATGCTATCAACTATTATAAAATAATCAACAAGCCTTCTGCAAGCCAGCCTGAGCCTGGGGTCAGTGATGGAGCCCTGGGTTGTTTTGTTTCACATCTCAACCTCCTGGATTCCTATTAAGAAGAAATAAATACGGCTTGTAGGTCACTTTATTTCTATCAGCCTGTAGCTGATGAGCGGCGGGGGGGGGGGGGGGAGGAGATGGCTACAAATGTTTTCTAAAGGGAATTGGATGTGGCATTCCCAGCTGACACAAGTCGCGATTAGAACTCCTAGATTCTGGTTGTAGTTTTGTGCTGTTTTGATGGGTTGGATCACAGAAAACCCCTTGGGACTGCCAACTGATATGCTGGGACACCTTTAAGCCGTTTTTCCTGCCAGCTTGGGACTCCAGAACCCTGCCTTGTTTGAGCCAGACACGCTTGCCTGCTGCAAACACAGACCCAGGTCTGAACCTTGTCCCCCAAAAGCTGCAGGCTTAACTGAAAACAGGTTAAGAAGTGTTCCTGTCTTCAACACTCAGATGCCCAGCTCCCAATGGGGTCCAAACCCCAAATAAATCAGTTTTACCATGTATGAAGCTTATACAGGATAAACTCATAAATTGTTCGCCCTTTATAACACTGATAGAGAGAGATGCACAGCTGTTTGCTCCCCCCCACCGGTATTAATACATACTCTGGGTTAATTAATAAGTAAAAAGTGAGTTTATTAAATACAAAAAGTAGGATTTAAGTGGTTCCAAGTAATAACAGACAGAACAAAGTGAATTACCAAGCAAAATAAAATAAAACACGCAAGTCTAAACCTAATACAGTAAGAAAACTGAATACAGATAAAACTTCACCCTCAGATGTTTCAATAAGCTTCTATCACAGACTGGGCACTTTCCTAGTCTGGGCACAATCCTTTCCCAAGTACAGCCCTTTTTCCAGCTCAGGTGGTAGGTAGCGGGGTTCTCATGATGGCAGCCCCCTTTGTTCTGTTCCACTCCCTTACATATCCTTTGTTCCTCTCTGGGTTCCCACCCCTCCTTCTAAATGGAAGAGCACCAGGTTAAAGATGGATTCCAGTTCAGGTGACATGGTCACATGTCACTGTAAGACTCCAAGCCCTCATTCCTCCCAGCGTGACTCATTGGCAAGCAAACAGAGCCATCCACAGTGAACTGTCCTAGTTGATGGGAGCCATCAAGATTCCAAACCATCATTAATGGCCCACACTTTGCATAACTACAATAGGACCTCAGAGTTATATTTCATATTTCTAGTTTCAGATACAAGAGTGATATATTTATACAAATAGGATGACCACACTCAGTAGATTATAAGCTTTGTAACGATACCTTACAAGAGACCTTTTGCATGAAGCATATCCCAGTTACATTATATTCACACTCATTGGCATATTTTCATAAAACCATCTAGAGTGCAATGTCACAGCAGTGTCAACTCCTGGGTTCTAGTCATGCTTCTTGAACGGGTTGTAAATGTACAGATTAGAGCAATGGAGTCAGAGTCAGGACTGCTGAGCTCTAGTTTTGGCAGGAAGGAGGGGAGAGGGTCTAGGTTAAAGCAAAGAAATGTGCATCAGGACTCCTGGGTTTCCTTCCTGACCTTGCTGTGTTGAGTTTGCTGTACGATTTTAGCCACGTGAATTCCAAGCCTCAGTTTGTCCCTCTGAGAAGCAGGGATAATAGTTCTCAGGGAGTAGGGCTAGTATTTGTGCTTTGACATCCTCTACTGAAAGTCACTCAGGAAATGCCAAGTATTGACAACAAAGACCGACAAAAAAGAGTATTCCATATTCACGTTCAATTATTAAAGCAGCAAATTTCCTGGCCAACGTTGGACAAACAGCTCTGCACACCCAGTCCAGCAAGAAAAATACTTTTAAAGGAAAGGGGAGGGAAACAATAAAACACATTAAATGGCAAACGTCACCAGTTTGGAATGCTCATATTTTTTGATAGTGCTGCTCTGTGCTGTGGCAGCTGCTTAGCATGACAAATGCTGGCTTTAACAGAAAGGCACGTGAGGAGATGCAGGGCCAGGAAGTGAATAATGGAGCTCTCTGACCCGACGTGTTGTGTGTCATGTTCGCCCAGCGATGAACAGCCCCAGCCGCTGTGACAGCATCTGCTTGTGCTTCCCACAAACACCTCGCTGGGGTCTGGGGAGATCATTTGGAAAACTACTCTGTCCATTAGGCCCAATGGATTTGGGAGCTCCATTTCGGTGGCCTTCCCAAAGTTGTTCCATGTACTGATGCCTCTCTGGTCGAGGAGCTGTCATTAGCATATGGTACATCGAACATACTGTTTGCGTGTGCATGGTTTTGCCTGCACTGGGAATTTTACCTGTCACTCAGTGGTAGGATGGCCCAGTGGTTAAGGCACTACATGGCACTTGGGAGACTTGAGTTCAGTATGTTGCCGGCACCCAGTGCCAGAGGCAAGCAACAGCAGGGGTTCGTTGCCCGGTGTGCGTCACCCAATAATCACAACGGGGTGGAGAAGAAGAAAAGTTTATTTGAAGCTTCAAAGAAGGTACAGGGAGAATAGACTCTCAAATCCTGCATACAGAGCAGGAAGTTACACAGACTTTTATACATCCTTTCTTCAGCATACTTATCCAATAGCAAGCTGCCCTAAGTATCCATATAGCCAGCCAATCCAGATACCAGCTAGTTCCCTTGTTCTCTGTACCATTTATTAAACTATAGATATAAACTTTGTTCAGCATTGTTCTGCCATGTCTGCCCTGTTTGGCCTTGTTTAGTTTCAGGCAGTCTGACTTTGCAACATATTGTTGCAGATCCTCAGCATAGCTGCTGCAAGTGCCTCCAGGCGGGGGGCCCAAGGTCATTTGAGCCTAGTGCGAGGGGGCTTCATCGACACTTGTGGTTACCTAGTGGCCATGCCCAGTGTCCCCAACAAGTACCCTGCTCTGACACCGATTCCCTGTGTGACCTTGGACAAGTCACTTAGCCTGAGATCCTAAAGGCATTTTGGCTTCTAACATCCATTCCTTTGGGAATCAGGCCTCAGTCACGCTGGGTCTCAGTTCCCCATCTGTGAATGGAAAAACTGTGTTGTGAGGATTTCAGATTATGAGGCACTCGGATACTATGGCAACGGGGGCCATATTAGTTCCATAGATAACTGGCAATGGATGCAGCTGAACTGGCTCTGCGCACGCAGATCAGACCAGAGCTTTTTCTGCACCCTTTTGAAATCATGGCTAAACCCTTCTCTGAGGGCCTGTCTCTAGCACACGGGGTTTAATTTTGCGATACAGATGAGCCTAGATTCAAAGCCTTGAATCCAGATGGACCTGGATGGTGAGGATCTCTGGATCTAGATCTGAACTGGGCGCTCAGACCCATCTCTGTAACAGGCTGAATCTAAAATGTGAATGAGAACAAACCAGGAATGATGGAGAAGTTCAGATTCAAAATCAGACTTGGCAACTTGGGGTCAACTCTACTTGACAAACACTAGTGGGACTAAATGAATGAGCACATAAGGAGGGGACAGATAAACTAGTCTGGACAAGATGAGACCTGTACTGACAACTTACCCAGAGTACAAATGAAACTGAACCTTTCTGATGGTTTGAACTAGTTTTCTTCCCTTCCTCGCCCAACGTTGTTCATGTCTTTTTCTCTACTGTCCAAAGCACACCAGATGGAATTTTGCAGGATAAAAAATTCTTCTCTCCTGATCATAGAGTAGACCTGAAATACTACAACAGAACTACTGCTCCTATATATTTCTCAGCTTATCTCAACAACCACCAAAAACTCTGTGCTTCGCCCATCACAGTTTGAATGCAGACAATTCAAAGCAGACGAGAAGGAGAATTTATGTATTTCTTCTTTCCACCCTCTAGAGGCCCGAAGTCAAGCACATCAGCTTCCCTCAGTTCTCAGGCCTTCCTGTTCTCTAGCTGTTCAAGCAGCAAGCTTATACTCACGCAGAGCAGTCCTGCAATTCAAACTGCTGTCGAGTCGGAGGGAAGTTTGAAAGGTTTGTGCGTGTGCGCTGGGTTCCGTGTTTCTCTCTAAAGACTGTGTGTGTGTGTATGTGTTTGCAAAGGGCCATCCCTAGGGGGGTGCGGGTTCCAGGGCAGAAGTGACAGATTAATCTTTTCCGGAACTGACCATGCTGGCCTATCGCACTGGCCCGCAGGGCCCCCCAGCGTGCAGGGCCGGGAGCAGAGGGCCCAGGATGGAAGTGATGGATTCATCTCTTCTGGAACCGACTGCGCCGGCCAATTGCACGGGCCCGCCGGGCTCCCCAAAGAGTGGGGCCCGGAGCGGTCGCCTTGATTCACCCTACCCAAGGGATGGCTCTGTGTGTGTGAGAGAGAGAAAGAAAAAATAAGGCCATGCCTGGCCAGAAGCAGGAATCCAGGCTTCTTCTTAAGTGATTTTAGCCTTCTCTAGAGTCATACATATTCCTCCCCCGTGAAATTACATTGAAGCCCCATGGGATTACAGCCAGGCTCAGTTGCTCATTGTGTCCAAGAGCAATGGAAGGTTTGAAAAGAAAATGAAATGGTCAGGATTACAGAATGGAGTACAAAATAACACATGTCCACTCTCATGCTTCAGGGAATAAGCTGATTGGCTTCAGGGGCTAGGAAGTTTCTTTTTTTTTTGTTTGGTTTTTTGGTTTGGTTTGGTTTGGTTTCTGCTCACTTCCGTCGCTGCTCAGTTAGCTACGTGTATTATGAGGGATATTTTCCCCCTTCCCTGTAAAGCATTAGCTATTGGCCATGGTGCCAGAAGCAGGATAACAGCCTGGATGGGCCTGAAGTTTGATCCAGGATGGCAAATCCCATTCATCCTAGTGGCAGGGGCGTGACTAATGCAAGGAGCAGGCATCTGTTAGGATTGGGTTAGTTTACCTGTGAAAGCCTCAGGGATGCGAGTGCCGGCTACTCAGGCTACTCGTCCAGTGATAATTTGTACTTCTCTTTGTTTTGCAAATAAGACTCGAGGCTATACAAACAGGTGCATATTTAGAAATATAATAAATAATAATATCATGCCCACATGCAGCACTTTAAATCAATGGGGCTCCAATGACTTTACATACATGAAAGAATTGAACCTCACAACTGCACCAAGTGGTCAGAAAAACATTCAGATCTTGTTTTATAGATAGGGGAAACTGAGGCACGGAGCGGTTCAGTGACTTGCCCAAAGTCACAACAAGAGACAGTGGTGGAGACGGGAATAGAAACTAGGGGTCTCATTCTCTAACCGCTATACTGAACTCCCTGTTTAAGAAATAATCCCCGCCCCAAAGAGCCCATCATTTACTGTATATTTGTACAGCACTGACCTGGTCGGTACGTCTACACTGCTATTACAGACGTGTGGCTGGCCTATGCCCATAGGCAGAGTTTGGAGGGGGCATGGGAGGGCATTGCCTCCCCAGACTGTTCGTCTCAGGCAGACAACCTGAGTGTACAACGTAATGAGTTCTGCAGAGGAGATCGGAGATATGCTGCTTCCAACTTGTGCCCCTGAGGCAGGGAGTCAGAATTTTGTTGATTAACAGGTGATTAAGAAAAGAAAGGGCTGTTAGGATGTTTCCCTAAGTTAAATGATCTGTTCCAAGCTTAGGGAATAGTAAAAAGTATGTAGCCTAAATTAGAAAAAAGTAATTGTAGATTTTTGTAAAATTGTTTCAGTTGTTGTATTCAAGAGATGGTAACAAAGTTAGTAATATCTTTCTTTGAGAAGATAACTGATTTTTAGACAAAAGAAATGGAGTAGATCTAATATAGCTGGATGTCAGTAAGGCATTTGATAGAGTTCCACAGGAGAAATTATTAGTTAAATTGGAGAAGATGTGGATTAATATGAGAGCTGAAAGGAGGATAAGGAACTGGTTAAAGAGGAGACTACAAAGGCCATACTGAAAGGTGAACTGTCAGGCTAGAGGGAGGTTCCTAGTGGAGTTCCTCAGGGATCAGTCTTGAGTCCAACCTTATTTAACATTTTTATTACTGATCTTGGCACAAAAAGCGGGAGTGTGCTAATAACATTTGCAGATGACATAAAGTTGGGAGGTATTGCCAATATGAAGGAGGACCGGAATATCATACAAGAAGATCTGGATGACCTAGTAAACTGGAGTAATAGAAATGGGATGACATTTAATAGTGAAAAGTGCAAGGTCATGCATTTAGGGACTAACAACAAGCATTTTTGCTATAAACTGGGACTTACCAGTTGGAAATGACCGTGGAGGAGAAAGAGCTGAGTGTATTGGTTGATCATAGGATAACTCTGAGCTGTCAATGTGATGAGACTGTGCAAAAGAATAATGCAGTCCTAGGATGTACCAGGCCAGGTATTTCCAGTAGAGACAGGGAAGTGTTAGTACCAATGTACAAGGCACTGGAGAGACCGCATCAGGAATACTGTGTGCAATTCTGGTCTCCCATGTTTAAGAAAGATACATTCAAACTGGAACAGGTACAGAGAAGGGCTACTCGGGTGATCGGAGAAATGGAAAACCTACCATATGAGAAGAGATTCAAAGAACTTGGCTTGTTTAGTCTAACCAATAGAAGGCTGAGGTGAGATATGATTGCCCTCTATAAATACATCAGAGGGATAAATACCAGGGAGGGAGAGAAGTTATTTAAGTTAAGCACCAATGGGGACCCCAGAACAAATACATATAAACTGGCCATCAATGAGTTTAGGCTTGAAATTAGGCAAAAGTTTCTAACCATCAGAGGAGTCAAGTTCTGGAGCAGCCTCCCAAGGGGAGCAGTGGGGGGAAAAATCCTAACTGACTTCAAGACTGAGCTTGTTACGTTTATGGAGGGGATGGTGTGATGGGACTGCCCATGACAGCATGTGGCCCATCGATGACTGCCTGTAGCAAAACTCTCCAACAGCTGGAGACGGGACACTAGATGGTGAGGGCTCCAAGTTACTACAGAGAATTATTTCCCGGGTATGTGCCTGGTGGGTCTTGCCCACATGCTCAGGGTCACTAACTAATCATCATAGTTGGGATCAGGAAGGAATTTTCCCCCAGGTCAGATTGGCAGAGACTATGGGGGTTCTCTGTAACTTGAAATCTTTAAACCATGATTTGAGAACTTCAGGAACTCAGCCAGAGGTTAGGGGTCTATTACAGGAGTGAGTGGGCGAGGTCCTGTGGCCTGCAATCTTCACCGAGTTGCTACAAAACATAGGGAAGTGAAATAAGAGGTCAGACTAGATGATCATGATGGTCCCTTGTGACTTTAGTAAGAGTATCTGAGTAAGAATATACATTGCAATTTTAAACCTAACCAGTGTCCCATAAGTGACTTGCCACAAGCTGTCAGAACATGTTAGTATTAGAGATGAGTGGGTCTAATATTTATTTAATTTTCTTTCTTGATTTAGGAATTAGATACAGTGCTCCAGTCAAATATTTCTATGTTATTATCTGCAAAAAAACCTAGAGTTTTGAGTTGCCCAAATCACCCCTGGAATCACAGTTAAAGCGGCACTCCCACCCTCCCAATCTGAAATGGCTCGTGGAGCTTAGGCAAAGGGGCTGTTTCATTGCACTGTAGATTTCCAGGTTCGGGCTCAGAGCAATCCCCGTCCAGCTGCCTTGTCCTGGTGTGATGGATGGCTGTCTTGGTGAGTGCCAGGAGAAGGCTGACGAGGAGATCTCACACCTTGGGAAGGCCACGCCCACAGATGGGGTATGCATGAATGAGGAGGTGTGGGGAAAAGAGCAACCAGAACCTCAAGGAGAGGCTATTGCTGAGATTCTCATGCAGCCCCCTGACCCTGGGAGCTAGGGGGTTTAAGCAGCACCTCAGAGATCACAGTGCAATCAGGAGAACTGCCAACACCGAGTTGGCACAAAACATAGGGAACCAAAATAAGAGGTGATGTTCGAAATGAGGGAAACAAGGTCTGCGTGGAGGGACTTTCTGAACCCTCACAGGATATTTCTCCCCACTGTTTGCCTCACAGCCCATGGACACTGCACAGCAAAGAATAACACATTCTTCTCCAGGCTTTACAGTTCGGAGACTCCAGCCTGTAAAAACCAGACCTCGGTTTCTGCTAATGGAAAGCAGCAGAGCCACTGAGGTTTAGTCAGTCCTGCCCCACCCCTCATACTTCCAGTGAAACCCCTTCTCACCCATCCCCTCGTCATGCCCCTTCTTCCTCTCCAGTGGGAAAGTGGGACATAGAGTTTTGTCCCACTCCCCTGGGGAGATAGGAACCCGAGGGAATTCTGAATGCTGATATGCTGTATGCAAAAGCTTATCAGCCTGGCTGTGCAGTAAACTACTTACACTACGCACTGCCTTTAAATAGGAGAGTGGGCCATATAGGGATTGATCAGCCTGGCCATCCCCCCTGTGCAGCCTCAGAGTCCAGAGCAGGCATGGAGCAAGGAGGAGGGGCTTTCTGCAAACTAGGAGCCTCCCTTCTCCAACCTGCTCACCCCAGGGGATTCACACAAACAAGCAGCACTGTCCTGGCCCCCTCCGAAGCCCTGTCACCAGCAGCCCTAGAGCAATGACATCTGGTTGAAAATTGCAGGGACTATATATTTCCATGGAGCAGTTCCTTTATGGAAAGAAACATTCTTTGGGGCGATATTGAATCAGACAGGCTTTTAATTGGCCATTTGTGTTCTCTTTCAAAGGGTGTTTTGGCGTGTCCTGCATGCATAGTACCCAGGCAAAGCCTGGGATATTCGGAGCCTCTCTCTTTGCCTTTGCGCACACACAAACACACCAGCAGCCTGTGAGGTTCATCGTGAGGCATCCCCCTCTGTGCGGAGCGACCATGAATCACAAGCCACCTGTGGGCCTATGCTGGGTAACAGGGCTGGGGTGCGGGTGGAGAACGGGCGTGTCTGAGAAGTGGCTGGCGTAGCCATGATCCTCATCATGCCAACAAGGCACTTATCCCTGGGCTCAGCTCTCTGCCTTCTCTCCTCCAGCTAGGACATGCAGCATCTCAACAGCGCAGGCTTGGGGGTCCCGGTGCTCAGCACCTTTAACCTGGCACCTGTGCTGCACTGGATGATGCCCCAAATGTCCCCTCCTTGTCTCCACTCTCTCTTTCTTTACTCCCTCACTCAAACCCCCTCCCTCCTTTGTCATTCTGCCTCTGTCCGTCTCCCGCCACGGACTGTGGCCTGCTGTGGCTTCTCTCCAGCCTCCTCCCTCAGCCCCCGTTGGCTGGCTCCGTAAGATTTACACATCCTCTGCCATTGAGCAGGCTCGCCTCCCCCAGACTATTTCTCTCCCGCCTGTGCTTGCCGGATTCCACTTTGCAGTAAATATTAGCTGACCAAATGAACAACTGCAAGTGCCATTCTCACTCCCCAGAGTCCGATCTTTTTTTCTCCCCTTTGGTTATTATTTTTAATTAGCTCGCAGCTGTAATTGTTGACTGGTTATAGAAAATATGCACGGGCAAGGATTTCTGGATGGACTCTTCCCCCCCACATCACCTCCATATTCTTGTAGCGGTAGGTGAACCTCCGAAAGGTTTGGGGGATAATCACCCCGAACGGGGGCTGCTTCTCTGAAGTCTCTCAATCTCCCAGGGCTGTGAACCTCACAGGAGATGTGGATGGGCTTTAAAAACAAACCGCCTCTGTGATGGTATTTTGATACATTTGCTTCTGCTACTGGTCGTGCAGCAGTGAGCATCAATGTAATGAGAAAAAAGTCACCCGAACAGAGTCGGTATTAAGAATAGCAGCCGGGGAGAAAAGCCAGGGAGTCTGGACTTAGGTATAAAGCCTAAGTACTTTGTTGAATCATGGTCTATGGTTTCTACAGGGCCATTGTGATCAAAGATAGGGCTTTGATGCCTGTTGCGGACCCTCTGAAAGAAAAGAAGGGAGGTCTTGTGGTCAAGGCACTGGACTGGTATTTAGATCTGTATTTAGTTCCTGAATCAGTCACAGACTCCCCGCCTGCCTTGAGGTAAATCACTTGATCTGCCTGTGCCTCAGTTTCCTCTCTCTAAAATGGAGAGAATATTTCCTTTCTCCACCCTTTGTCTGTCATGTCTATTTAGGTATAAGCTCTTTGGGACAAGGAGTATGTCTTAATAGGTGTATGTATTCCCGAAGTACCTGGGGGGTTGGTTTTTGTTTTGGCCTTCCTCTGCAGCATGGGCTGAAAGTCTACGGATAACAAGGGGGAGACAGTTGTACTGGGACCTCCAAAATGTGTGTTTGTCCATGTAAATAAAGTGAAGTGGGTGAGGGTGAGGCCCCAGAGAACATGATGAACTGGGGCCCCAGATTTCTCTCACCAGGCCTGTGTGGGTCACTTAATCAGTTCCCTACCATTCATTGCAGGGGCCTATGGATTTGATGCACATTGGTTCCTCCTGTTCTCTCCTCATGTCACGTAGTAATCGAGTCACCTGTGGGCTGTAGTGTTGTCTAATTTTGGTTATCAGGTTTGGTGTGTAGGTGTTGGTGGTCTGTGAGGTAAAGGAGATCAGGCTGGGTGATCTGGTGGTTCCTTCTAGCCCTAAACTGTGTACATCACCCATCACACTGGAGCCCAATCTCAAAAATAACTAAATTCTGCATCTGGTGTAAATGTAACTTTTAATGTAATGCTAATGTTGGCCAGTAGGGAACGCTGTAGAACAGTGCAAGATACTTCCTCTCTTTTCCTTCCACCAGAGCTTTGTCTGCAGGGTCAGTAGAAGGAGTGTTACCCATTTAAAGAGGAGATTACATTTTCTGACAATAACCACGGTCGTTTTTACTAAAATTTGGACAGTAAAATACATTAAATGCAGACATACAGAAAATAAAAGCTGAGGTTGCAGAGCGATCCTGATTTAGTGCAAATATAAAAAGATAAAACAACTAAGAAATTAGGTAGAGTACGTAAATTATGCCCAAAAGAGCCTCAAGAGGCCGAATCTGGCAGTCTTAATTTTCAGAAGGGCTGGCCAAGAAAAGAACAAAGGGGAATTTTTTTTACTGAGGTGAGCTGTTAATGTGGAATATACCAGGCAGCAGTAAATCCAGCTAAGTGCGAACAGCTTCAGAGAGACTTTCACCCTGAAAAGAACTTTTACACAGGGAGCAATGTACTTGGCTGGGATTTTCCGCTGTTCCCTTTGTAGTTCTTAAGGCATTTTTTTTGTTCTAATCAAGGCTTTTTCCTCCTCCCACTCAGCTTCTCTGATGTGTCTTGCAGGGATGTCACGGTCCAAGCCCACACTTGCAATACAATAGTAATATTTTGGAGTTACATTTCATCCAGAGATCTCAAAGCACTCAGGGGCAACTATTGCAACATCTAGGACTCATTGGTCACCATGGCAACAGCAGAGCCAGAACTTAGATACACCCCTCCCCCACCCCACACTTTTAAAGACACAGTCTCTTGGTCTTGGGCTTCGAATGCATCTCAATTAGTTGTCAATGGTACAGAGCCTCACACGTGTCTGAGCTGGTTTTATCCAGCAGAGGCAGAGATATACATACACGCTAGCTGGTTGATAACAGTATTATTAACCCCATTTTGAAGGTGGGGAAAATTGAGGCACAGAGAGGTTAAGTGACTTACCCAAGGTCATGCCTGGAAAAGGTGGCAACACAGTCCAATTACTTTGGCGTCTGACACTGGCCAGTGCCTAACAGGAAGAAGGCAAGAGGGAGGCAAACAAACCTGATGTGCTCTCTGTGGCACTGGTTGGCTCCATGATAGAGGAAAGACAGACTTTTCCCTCTAGACCACCAGTTCAAATCCGGTCCATGCTGGTGACAACTGAAAGTTTTTATTCTCTATCTAACGGCCACTGGGACACACATGTGGTGGTCTGTTCAGTTCCCAAGCCTCAGATGGTCACAACAGAACATCTTATTGGTAGTCCTAATAGAGAGGTCAAGAGCCGAATGCGCTGCGATGTCTGAAGTAAATAAGAATAGTTGACAGGAACAGGGAGTAGTTAGGCAAACAGGGATGAGGGAGGGAAAGGGTTGGAATTAATTTACAAATGTGTTGGGTAAAAAATAGCAGCTGAAAATGTGCAAGAGCAGAGAAGGTGGAGAGAAAAAGGGGCTAGGGACAGATGGAGAGGAGGAGGAAGAGGAGAGAATGGCACAGAAACTAGTTTAAGATCTCATATATACAGATGCCATCTGCATATACCAATACAGCATACGTATAGACATGTGCCAGGTACGTGCTATATACATGTGGGCCAGATACTTAGGCCAGGTTTTCAAAAGAGGGGCTAGTGATTATGAGCTATTTTAAAGGGGGCTCATTTCCCATCGGAAACAACACGTCATGGCTACTGTAAAGATGCTCACTCCATCAGATGGTAACACCCTGCTAGATAGAGAGCTCCATGATTAGGTGGCTGTGTAACATTTCTCTAAACAAAGCTGACTGATGTAAGGAGTACTGTGTTGTCTCTGATAATTACGTGGCTCAGATTGGTAAAGGGGGAGGAGGAGGAGGGGGCCCCAAAACCATTGTGCACCTGCCCTCCACCAATCAGGTGCCTCTCAACCAGGGCACCCAAAAGTTGAGAACCTGGAAATCACTAATCGGCTTGTCCTGGAGAAATTCAGGTCCCATCAGCTCCATGGGTTGAATTCCATTGAGGAACATGGAGTTCTTGTTTAATTAAACAAACAAACCAAAAGACCCTCTCTTTCTCCAGGACAGATATGATTTGAAGATTCACCTTGTGATGCGCTGCACATGTGTTTTTCCAGCTCACCGCCTGTGTTCTATTCCTCCCTGCTGTTTTGTGATCTCCTTGTCTCCAACTTTATGGGCTTCCAGATCCTGCAGTTGTGAGTGATCATGCCAGAGCCATGTTTTAATACTGTTTCCCCATCACCCATTTGGACATGGTTTTTTCCTTATCAATAAGGCTAGCAAAACCTTGCTAATTCCACTGTGTGTTTCCCCTCTGCTTTGAACATCCTAACTGTTAGGGGAACTCATTAACAACCAGGAAGCTGTTTGGCTAGGCTAAAACAAAACTGTCTCTCTTATGGAAGAGTCCTGTTGAATTTGTTTGGGATTGAACCAATTGGGTTCTACAGAAATTACTAATCACATCAACCACACTATCAGAGGCTCGTTTACCTGCACATCTACCAATGTGATATATGCCATCATGTGCCAGCAATGCCCCTCTGCCATGTACATTGGTCAAACTGGACAGTCTCTACGTAAAAGAATAAATGACACAAATCAGACGTCAACATTCAAAAACCAGTTGGAGAACACTTCAATCTCTTTGGTCACTTGATTACAGACCTAAAAGTTGCAATTTTTCAACAAAAAAAACTTCAAAAACAGACTCCAATGAGAGACTGCTGAATAGGAATTAATTTGCAAACTGGATACAATTAATTTAGGCTTGAATAGAGACTGGGAGTGGATGGGTCATTACACAAAGTAAAACTATTTCCCCATGTTTATTCCCCCCCTCCATCCCCCACTGTTCCTCAGACATTCTTGTCAACTGCTGGAAATGGCCCACCTTGATTATCACTACAAAAGGTCCCCCCCCCCAGCCCCCTGCTCTCCTGCTGGTAATAGCTCACCTTAAGTGATCACTCTCCTTACAGGTTTCAGAGTAACAGCCGTGTTAGTCTGTATTCGCAAAAAGAAAAGGAGTACTTGTGGCACCTTAGAGACTAACCAATTTATTTGAGCATGAGCTTTTGTGAGCTACAGCTCACTTCATCGGATGCATACCATGGAAACTGCAGCAAACTTTATATATACACAGAGAATATGAAACAATACCTCCTCCCACCCCACTGTCCTGCTGGTAATAGCTTATCTAAAGTGATCATCAGGTTGGGCCATTTCCAGCACAAATCCAGGTTTTCTCACCCTCCACCCCCCCACACACAAATTCACTCTCCTGCTGGTGGTAGCCCATCCAAAGTGACAACTCTTTACACAATGTGCATGATAATCAAGTTGGGTTATTTCCTGCACAAATCCAGGTTTTCTCACATCCCCCCCACCCCCATACACACACAAACTCACTCTCCTGCTGGTAATAGCTCATCCAAACTGACCACTCTCCAAGTTTAAATCCAAGTTAAACCAGAACATCTGGGGGGGGGGGGTAGGAAAAAACAAGAGGAAATAGGCTCCTTACAGTGTGTATGGAAACACCCATTGTTTCATGTTCTCTATGTATGTAAATCTCCTCACTGTATTTTCCACTGCATGCATCCGATGAAGTGAGCTGTAGCTCACGAAAGCTTATGCTCAAATAAATTTGTTAGTCTCTAAGGTGCCACCAGTCCTCCTTTTCTTTTTGAGAAATTACTATAAGACCAAAGAAGGTAATAGAGAATTCTAAGCTTTCTGTAGCTTTAAAAAAAGGTTTTAACCATTCTATAGAATTCTATGGCAGGGATATAATTTTTCGATTAAATTCTATCAATTGTCCAAAAAACTAACTGATCATTTTTTTAAGGGACAGATTGGAAACTGTTTTAAAACATTGTTTGGTCCCCCCCTCTGCCGTACGACCAATCTGTGTGTTGACTGTATTGCAGAGGGAAAGGGTAGTCTTGTGGTCCTACCAAAGATGTGGGTTCAACACCTGGCTCTAGCATGGGCTCCCTGTGTGATCTTTGCTAGATCACTTTGGGCTGGATATGGCACTATGCTGCCTTATTCCAGCTGAGGATCTGCCCGGTATCTCTCTCCATCTGAGTTCCCTACCTGTGAAAGGGCCGAATGATATTTTCTACTGTGTACTTAAATTGCAAACTCTTTAGGGTAGGAGCTGCCTCTTTGTTTGTGCTCAGTACAATCCTACAACATGGCTCCGGTCTTGCTTAGAGCCTCTCTGTGCTCCTGGAACACAAATAGCAACATGTAGGATGGATGGTTGAGATGGGACCTTACGCTGCTGCATGGTTTGCTAGCACCAAAACATGGCTCCTCAGCCCAGAAACCCTTCCCTGTGCATGCTGATCAGAGGCAGTGTCGACGGAAGGCTGTTAGCCAGCACTGTGGATAAACACCCTGCTTGTTAGCAGACTCTCGAATGAACTGCGGGCAGGGCCTTAGAGCCAGACCTTGTTGGACTCTGGAGCGCTAGCATGCTGGAAACACAGACAATGCCGAGTTGGCGAGTGCCTTTCAATAGGAATGTAGGGATCCGTACTAATAGACTCTGTCAGGGTTTTCTTAAATTCTCCCCGAGCCGAGGGGGAGGAAAGAAGAGCGTGGCTGGGTCTCTGGCTTGGAGCTGGAAGGGATGCTGGCTGTCTCTGCCTCTCTGACTGCAGCTCCTGTAGCTCTGGGGAGATGGAGCAAAAATCCAGTAGCAGCAGCAAGGTTGGAGAACAAGCTGATCAAACACCTCAGTCCTTCATTCCCAGGGGTCCTGCTGGCTGCTCGAGGTGAGCTTCTGGCCCCATTGCCTGACTCACTCCCCAGCCTCCAGTCTTCCCAGCCCTCCCTAATTACTTCCAGGCCTGTACTCCTGACCTTTGCAAGCTGCTGATTAGAGCAAGGAGGGAGAAATCTCCAAGGGCAATTGTGACCAACCTCCGCCACTAATAAACCCTGAGATTGACAATCAGAAGGGAGGAAAGAGGGGGGGAGAAGGGACTCGCCCTCACAGGTTCAGTTTCTTTCTGAGCCGATCAGAGCTTGTTACCATCACAAGTGGCAATCCACCACTGCCGAACCCTGGGTACCCCAAGGAGATCACGCTGAGCTCCAAGAACTTCTCCTTTCTGTGATTTTATTAGAGATTGGTTTGAGGCAAAGCCATGAAGCTGGGCACCCATGTGGGCTGGGGGTGTTTGAAATCCAGGTATGGAGTTTGCAGATTGCCCCATCTTCGTAACAAGTGTTATTATTCTTAGAGGGCCCACCTAAACTCAGGGCCCAATTGTGCTGGGTGCTGTGCATACACATAGTAAGAGGCAATCTTTGCAGTGAATAACTTGCAACCTAAATAGACTTGACAAAGGGCAGAAGAGCAGTATTATCCCCATTTTTTCTGACAGGGAACTGAGGCACACAGAGACTAAGGGCCAGATTTTAAAGTTATTTAGGAGCCTAATTCCCCCAGTCATTTCTTTGGGAGTTAGGCACCTAAATATCTTTCAGAATCTGGCCCAAGATCACACAGGAACTCTGGCAGAGCTGGGAATTGAACCTAGGTTTCCTGAGACCCAAGCCAGTGTCTTAATAACAAGCCCTCCTTCCTTTCATTTTCCCTTTATAAGGGCAGACCCAAAGCTCCACTTCCCATCAACCCCAGCCGTCACATTCAGAACCAAATTTTGTGCCCTTGGCCCTTCTATAGTCTGACAAAAAACCCACCCACCCCCTCTTTTGCAAAGTTCTCTGTCTTCCCTCCCCATTCCTACTCCTTTCTATTGAGACCAGCATGTTCACTCATTATTAACTGCACCATGGGTCCCAAACGCATTAGCAGTGTGATTCAAATGTACCCCAGAAAAATTACAGTGACTGCATTACCCACCACCGAAATGCAGCCACCTCTGGGGCATAACGTGGGAACTGGAAATGTGAAGGATGGTAGGAGGCGTATGGAGGTTAGTGGGACAGAAAGGCACTGAAGGTTAGTTAGCCAGAGTGGGGAAAGGTTATCTTCTTGTCTAAACTCTGCACGTTTGGAAAAGAATAGACGTTATGGCAACTTTTTATCTCCCCTCAATCGCTTGGCTCAACCCCCAACTGTAATATCCCATGGATCCACCATTCCACATTTAATCTGCTTGTGCTTCCTGCTCTTCTGTGTCCAAAACAGCCCCGGGGGCGAGTCTGGTTTAGCGAATAAGCTGCACAGTCTCCTTCACAGTCGTTCCACTTCATTGGGTAAATACCCAGTTAGGTAGGTTTTTGTTACATAAATATGTATAACATTCTCTCTCTCTCCTCCCCTGTCCCTCACGCACATGCCCAGCTATAGCTAGCAAGGAGTTATCTGTCTATCTATCCATCCCCCCTGTCTGTGGCTATCCATCCGGTCATGCGTATTCTTATCTCTGGAGGCTAGCTCAGCCCTTTCGAAGGTAGATATGCACTGAGGCAGGATCTCAGTTCAATCTTCCCCTTGTATGCATTACACCCATTTCAGCGTTATTTCAGAAACATGCACTGTGTGTCAACAGCTTCCTATCCCAAGGGGTAAACACCAATTTACCCAACAGACCGGAAAGCCCCTGCAGCAGCAATCACTCCAGTCAACCCAGTCCTGGTGCTGGTACATGCTCAGTGGACTTGATCTCCCGACGTAGGGCCCAGGTGCAGCTGGTTTGTGGTTTATCCCTTCCTCTCAGCAGCTCCATATGCATTTCCTCTCTATTGATGCCTGGGGTGATCTGGCAGGGGCAGCAGGCCAGTCTCTCAGTTACCTTCAGCCCTCAGCAACCCTGCTTAAGTGCACCAGCCAACTTGAATGTTTGGGGTGAAGCAATTTTTTTTAAAGAGCTATGTCACCTTTGGATGGAAAGCCCAGGCTCTGCCCAGTTTCATCAGGCCCGGCTGCCCTATTTATCCATATGACGTAGCCAGCATCTCTCAGCCATTGCTCTTGCCTTGAGCCAGTGTGAGTCCCTGCAGCATTAGGCCCTTGGTTAGTGCTGTGTCTTTAGGGTCGTGACATTTCAGCGCAAGATAGAAATTGATCTGGCTTGTCAGATTCTTCCAAAAGGCCTGAGCAATGCCAGGGATCCTCTATCACATGTATACACACCTCCAGGGTCCTTTCCATTTCAAAGCGCTTCAAATCTTAGTGCCCTCCCCTACTCCCCCCCACCCCCCGAGTTCAGGGGACCTTTAAGGACTCTAAAAGCTCCCAAGTCTGTAGCCAGAGTCAGGAAATTGTAACCACTACATTTGGAACTTGCCTCATTCCCGTCACACCCCCAGTCTAGGGAAGGCTCACGGAGGCATAGCAAACCAGCTAGAACTCCCTTCACTGGCCATATCATCCCACGTACAGTGTACCCCACATCTCCCGGGGTAGGTAACACGTCCTCAGATGCTCCCTCTGATCATCACCCTAGTGGGTTCCATCAGAGGAAGAAATCTAGCAGGTGTTAACAGATAGCTTACTACTGGTGAGTCTGCACCGCAGGGGCAGGAAGGGGTTAATTTTGCAGGCAGGCCATTGAACCCTCACCTGGTCAGCAGCCTGTTGGCAGGGGGTCTGAGCTGCTTCCTGAGCTACCAGGAAATGCCCAGCCTGACTCCGGCATTGTAGAAGAGGTACCATGCAGGGGGCCCTCTGAGCCGCATGTGCATGCTGGGTGATCCTTGGCAGGGGCCTGTTGATGGTCATGGCAGAGGGCACTCTGTACTGGGCTGTAAGGGGCGGATGAAAAGCCTTGAGCATCTCCTTGTGCAATGGCCTTTGGGTCGGTGCTTGGCAGCACACAAGGAGGAACTTGCCTGGATGGCGAAGGGGAAGGCTTGGCAAGGGGAGCCCTGCGCTTAGATGGCAGGTGGGGCCAGGGGGGATCTGCGTTCAATTTGTGTGGGGTATGGCGGGGCCAGGGCTGGGGGCTGTATCCCCAGGAGTGGGCCGAGAGGAAATGGGTTGCTTGGGGCACAGGCAGGGTATGCAGGAGGGGTGCTGGAGGCCGCCTGGGGGCATGGAGAGGAAGGGAGCAGGCGGTCCCGGGGGTGTGGGAGAAGCTGAGCAGGTGCTTGGCAGCAGGCGATTATTGATTTGTATTGTGGTAGCACCTAGCAGCCTCAGTCATGGACCAGGACCCCGTGGTGCTCGGTGCTGCACAAGCAGAAAGAAAAGCCGGTCCCTGCCCAATCAAAACATAAAAACTAGAGAGGACAGATGGATCCGGACAGGGCAGCAGGACACGGCGAGACAATAGGCGACAGGCGGGGGTCCCCGCACAGCAGCTGCCGAAGCCGGGTCCCGCGGCTGTGGGGCGCCCGACTGTAAACCCAGCAGCCGGCGCTGCTGCCTGCCGTGCGGGAGCTTTATTCTTCTCAGAGGGGTCCCGGCTGCAGGAAGGGTTTAATTATACACCGCCCCCCCCCGCCGCCACTCCCCAAACAGCCCCCCACAGCCCCGCTCCTCCCGGCTGCTCTGCTGCGCACCGGCCCGGCGCGGCGATGGTTAACGGGGGCGGAAGATGCTGGTGGTCCCCCTGGCTCGGTGAGGCGGGACCCCAGCGCAAGCCCGGATCCGGCGCCGGCGGGGTGAAAGCGGGGGAGCCCCGCCGCCGCCGCGCAGTGCGGCGGGGCCGGAGCCCGAGCGCGGGTGGCGGCCGTGGCCACCCCGGGGGAGCCCACGCCCGGGCGGGCGGCGAGGCGGAGCTCCCGGCCGGGAGGCAGCGCGCAGCCGGGCTGCTGAGAGCCGGGGCCGCCGCCGCCTCCTCCCCCTCGCCGAGCCCCGCCGGGGGCAGCCGGGCTCCCGCCCCGCCGCAGGTCGGCGCCCAGCCCGGGGCGCTGCCTTTGCCTCGCCCGGCGGGGGAGCCGCTGCGCCGCAGGGAAGTTTCGATCTTGCGACAGAAGCAATTTGTCCTGGCTTTCCTTTATTTTTCCTCCGCCTTCCTTTTCTCCCCCCCTGCCCGGGACCAGGCTGGGCTGAGCCGCCACCCTCCCTTTCTTGCCGGGGAGGCTCACGCGTCCTCCTCCTGGGGTGATAAACTTTTGATGGCGGGGCTCCGCGGCGCGTGCCCAGCGGAGTCTTAAAGCGGCGTCTGGAGCAGGCGGCAGAGCTGTGACCTTCATCTCCCGCGCGGCACCTCGCCCCCTCCTCTTCCTCCGCCCCCCCCACCCCCAGCCAGTGCTCCCTTCCTCCTCCTCCTCCCGCGCCCCAGGATCGCCGGGGGCTCCCTGCGGATGCTCGGCGCTCTGCGGCTGGATTGCCAGGGGCTCTGCTAATCTCCGAGGAGCTCCGTGTCTGCCCCGCGCTCCCACCCTGTTTGCTTCTTCCTCCCCCCCCCCGCCCCGCTGCCCCGTTTCTCCTCGCCGGGGGTGTTTCTGGCCTTTTGGAAAGTCCCTGCTGCCCAGGATGGGGGTCGGCGGGGGCTTAGTCGTGCCCTGGAGGTGCCTCGTCGTCCTCTGTCTCAGGCTGCTCTTCCTTGTGCCCGCAGGAGTGCCCGTGCGCAGCGGGGATGCCACCTTCCCCAAAGCTATGGACAACGTGACCGTCAGGCAAGGGGAGAGCGCCACCCTCAGGTAGGAGCAGATGTTTTTTTCTCTGGGTATCTACAGGGGTCTTGCTCTGTGGGCGCCCCGGCCCCAGGTGCATGCCAGGAGTGGACGCACCCGGCTGAGCCAGGGGCTTTCGATGCCACATTGCAACAGGGTTTAGCCTTGGCTCTGGCCATTTCTCCTGTAAAAACAGGTTGAGAGGGTTTGTCCGTGAATGGGGCGGGGTGAGACCCCTGAGTCAGGGAAGAACGTGCAATGCTGCGGCTGGGGCTCTGGAGCTGGGGCCCAGTGGGCTGGGAGTGGGGCGTTGGGGGGGTGCTGACACGGTAACGGGGGTGTCTCTGCGTAGAGTGTCAGGGTGTCTAAAGGAACAAAGAGGGCACGTTCTGTTGTTTCTTCGGCACTGGGTCGTGGGTGCCAGACAGGAGGTTGCAGTGAAACGTGGGTGCGGGGTGGCGTATTGGCGGTGTCATGTTGGAGCTGGCAGGAAAATGTTGGTGCCAGACAGTGAGCTGGCAATTGGGTTTAGGTGGCAGACAGTGAGCTAGGGCTGGCTGACACTCCAGTTCTCTTCCTAAAGTTGGTGGGGGGGGGGAGAGGTGGGGCGGGTATCAGGGCTCTGTATTGCCTGTGTATCTATGCCAGCATGCATTTCTAACCGGTTTCCAGGGCTGTGATGCCTCCGGAGATGTCAGTATTTTGCCTTGATCACTTTATATTCTCTGCACACATCTGTTAATATCAAATCAATCTTTTACTCCGGGGGTGCATCTTATGAATTCTGATGGATGTTTTACCTTACGCTGTTTCCTGCAAAAGAAATGCAGGCAACTTATATGCAGATGGCCGCTTCTACATGAGGCAGTACAGCAGAGCGTCCCTTTCCCTTTCCTCAGCGAGTTACAGGTGTGCCCCGTATGCTGTGGGCACATGGTGTCGGCACAGCAGAGACAGCCAGTTCAGTACATGCTGACTGTGCTGTTTGTGGTCCGATAGACAGGTCCAGTGTTATTCCAGTTATCTGTGCAGCATGAAGTGTCTGTGGTGGGGTGTGGATTTTGAGTACGGATCTTAAACAAACAGGTCCTAAGAACTTTGCAGTCTGCTGCTCTGTATCGAATGCCAAATAGTCTGTGATACCACTCCACCACACTAGCCTGCCTGCTTCCTTCCATACACCCAGAACGGCAGGGCTGCAGTAAGCAGTTCTTCCTCCCAAACTGGCACAAGGGAGTGCAACACTCAGGCTACGTGTGTCATCATATCCTCCTCTAGCAGCTGACCCACATAGCGGATAAGAGCTACTTCGATTACCAGCTGGCATTTCTTCCTTTGCCCCATTTACCTACCTGCTTCCTGGTCTGTCATCTCCCTGCTTCATGGGCAGAGGGGCTCACGGAGGGAGATGGACACATCGCACCCCGCCATTCAGACAGCAGCCTTGTTAAAACAGGACCCGCAACACCACTGCCCCTTTCCAAAGCTCATTCCCAAAATTAGCTAATGAGCCCACTCATCCCCTTCTGAGAAGAAAGAGCAAACAGAACAGAAATCCAAAGCACAGAGGTAAAGTGCCACCCACATAGTCATACAGAGGGGAATTGGGGTTAGGACTTGGGTTAGAACTCAGGACTTCAGTCCTGTGCTCAGCCCTCTGGCTCTGAAATAAACACACTTTCTGCAGGCCAGTCAGAGCCCCCCCCAGCTCCCCTTTGTGCTCCATCCTCTTCAAGGTCAGATTCTCCCTGAGGTCTGCCCAGCCCAAGTCAGGGTGGTTTACGCCTTGTGATTCAAGGGACGCAGGTTAAAAAGCAAAAGGCACAATTTCCATTTTGCTCCCAATAATATAGCTTCTGAGATAATGAACCTAAGCTGGTTAAAAATCTCATTGTCCTTTCTCCCTGGATGCTGCTTGGTGGTTTTCTGAATTTCTCCCAGCCTGGAAAATGGAGGCAGACTAGTTTGTAGACTTTGAGGTTCTCATGCTCTAGCAAAGTGCTGTGATGTT
Source organism: Lepidochelys olivacea (assembly GCF_965140295.1). Classification (NCBI taxonomy): domain Eukaryota; kingdom Metazoa; phylum Chordata; order Testudines; family Cheloniidae; genus Lepidochelys; species Lepidochelys olivacea. The sequence continues at coordinate 11,179,771 of NC_140432.1, read as the reverse complement.
AGGGCTGCAAATCTAACAGGGAGAGGATCATATGTTCAAAATATAAAGCCATTTTCTTTTAGAGTTCTTGGTTTTAAATCATTGGGCACATGCCTCTTGGTCTAAAAGCTTAAATTTTAGGGATACATTTGATCTGATGCTGTCTCTGATGCACGCTCTGATTTCCACCAGCAGAGGGCCAACTTTGATCTATTTTTTGAGGCTCTGGCCTGGTTGCCTGCTGTTAAGGATGAAACTTGCGGCAGCTGGCCTTGGGAACGCGAAAGGTTGGGAAGAATCCAGCCCCATAGTTGTTGGGCTTTTCAGCCTTCCTGTAAGAAATGACATTCCCCAGCAGAACTGTTAACTGCCTCTTATTAGCAATAGGACCCTGTTAGGAGAACCCCAGAGCTGTGTTCTTTATACTCCTGTCTCTCCATGGTATCCCCTCTCCTCTCGCTGTGTCTCATCCAGACTGTCTCTTGCTTCCCTCCCATTCTCTCATCTCTTTCCTTCCTTCTTCCACTTTATCTTCATCTGTTCTTCCCCTACTGCTTTCATTCCTTTTTCAGGTTTCAGAGTAACAGCCGTGTTAGTCTGTATCCACAAAAAGAAAAGGAGGACTTGTGGCACCTTAGAGACTAACCAATTTATTTGAGCATAAGCTTTTGTGAGCTACAGCTCACTTCATCGGATGCATTCAGTGGAATCTCTTTCTCTCCTTTGATCTTTTTTTTTTTTGCCCTGTGTCTCTGTCTCTTCAACCTCCCCCTCTTTATCCTCTGTCTCCTCGTCACTGCATGCATCTTCTCCACTTTCCCTGTTTCCACACTCTGCTCCTTCCATCCCCAGCCACGCTCCTTGCAGTGAGCCACTCCCCTGTCTGTCCTTTGCACTTGTTCCAGTGGTGGTATCACTGGGAGCCCAGCCAGAGGAATTGTGTTCAGCTGTCCTTATGTCTTTCCATGATAACTGCTTGCCAGGCTCTGCTGGTACCTCCTGCCAGCCCCACTTCCAGCTGGCCCTGCCAGGCTCACTTTTGAATTTTTGCCTCATCTCTCGGGTGCCAGCCCTTAGAAGCCAATTAGTTGCTCAGTGAGCTAATGAAGATTCAGGACCTCCTAACGCGGAGCGCTCACAGTGTCTATGCTAGCCCATCGTGCCCACAGCTTCTTCATTAATCAGCTTAACCAGGTGGACCTCTCAGGGAATGGTTTGTCTAACGGGGGTCAGCACAAAGCCCTGGGAGGCTATCGAAGCCAGGGCACCAGCTTCCCTTCTGTGCTGCACCATGGTGCCGCTTCCCTTCCCAGGGGCTCCACTGCGCAGAATGATCCGTACGTGTGTGGAAGAGCACAGCCTTAGCTCTCTCTGGAGCTGGGTTATTGCCATCACACGGGAGAACTCCACTGCCCATAGGAACAATCCTAGACTGCCGGGGCTTTCATTGCTGAAAGCAGCTGTTGCTGCTTAATCCAGCTATCTGAGACAGACATGCGCAATTCATCTTTAAAGTGAACCTTCCGCTTCCCTCAGATATGTGGCATGGCATTTGTCCTTACCTGAGATGTGACACCAGCAGCCGTGCAGCGGGCTGCGGCGTTTTGCAGGGATATGGTGTATCAGGGATGTAGTGGAAAATGATTTGCATCAGCACTGAGCAGGCTGCACTATCCTGCAGGAGACGATATATCAAGGATGCAGCTGGTGCTGATTCGGAACAGCCCTGTACAGCAGACCGCAATGTCTTGCAGGAGACAGTGTATCAGGGATGCATGTGATACTGATATGCAGTTTCAGGGAGAGGGTGCACTGGGCTGCACCTGACACTGATTTGTGGCTTCACCATGCCACAGGCTGCAGTATCTCAGAAGACAGTGCAGTGGGATGCATGCATGCAATACAGATTTTAAAACATCCTTCCCCCATGGGACAGGAAAGCAGTGAGGCCCTTAAAACAGACTTCAGAGGCTCACTGCATTATGCATTGATGACAGGTTGCATTAGGCCTCCAGCATGCACAGTCTCTGATGTGATCCTGGCATGAAATGCAGAGTCCACACCCAGATTGTGGAGGGAGGTGGCATTGACAGCTATCTGGTGAGGAGACTGTTGCTTTAAAAGAGAAGTTAGAGGTTTCTTTTTCCAGTAACGAGAGGACTTGTAGGACCTTCCAGCAGTTTCACAAACCAGGGTCCAGAGACGCGAGCTCATTTATACCTGTAAGCCCTGAAAATGCACTTTTTAGTTTTCACCCAGAAGGTCCCTTTGAAAATGATAATGCAGGAGGGCCTGATGCGGAGAGGTGCAGAGCACCTGAAACTCCATGTTGACTTTAATGGACTTATGGAAGCTCATCACCACTCTGGATCAGTCCTTAACAGAACTTAATAGAAGTTCACCCAGTCCTTAAATGCATACAGTGCTGAAAAAAGGACCAAGTTAATAGAAGAAATGAGATCTACAATGAAGAGCAGGACTTTTGGCTTTTCTGGGGGGGCAAATGAAGATTCCACACAGACAAGCAATAGCTTAGCGCTTCCCTGGGTCTTAGCTGCTCCTGAATCTCTCTCTGCTTTTTCTTCCTAGAAATCCCTTGCATAATCTATGGCTCCGTCTACTGGCAGCTTCCCGTGTCGCTTTAGATCATTGCCGTACAACCATTCTCATATTTTAATGGAAAACTTGCTGTTTTGTTTTAAGAACAAACAATTCCCTTAGTACATTTACACACTTTGCATCTCAAAGAAACTCCAAGTGGTTTGCAGTCGGTCTATACACTGTGGATAAAATCAGACAAACAGCCAAGCCGTTACCAACTGCTGAAATGCAGCCACTTCTGGTCTGAAGCACAGTAGCTGTTTAGTAGCCCACAGAAATGATCACTACACAGCAGTTAGAACAGGAAAGGAAAACACACAAATCAGCTTGAAACTAAAAGTAAGAATATCATTATCTAGCTGGAATTTGGTCAGGACATAAGGGTTAATGTTCCCATTCTTGTGGAAGGTGCAGTGGAATCTTGAATAACCATGTGCTGGGCTGCAGTTGTACATCTCCTCTGAAACCCCATTTCCAGTCACACACTGGTTCAGTCCTGACTTTGTGGGAAGAGTGCCACCTAATGAATGACCAACATTTCTCCCTGTAGTACCCAGGTACTCCCAGGAGGTATCCCATCCAAATACTGATTGAGCTGTACTGGTGCCTGTTATAAAAGGTTGGTTTGCTGGCAACATAATCAATGCAGTGTGGTTTACGGTAGGTTCCCATTCTTATTGTACTTTAACATTTACCACAATAATGGCATTTTACCCAGCTTATTGCCTTTAGCAGTCTGCCCCTGCACCGCTCTGGTTTTGGCAGCCCTTAGTGACAAAGAAGTTCTCTCCAACGTAATGACATGCACTCTGACCACGCACAGACCACACAGAAACTGAGGTCCTGCAATGGTGCTACCTCAAAAGTCCCATCTAACTGAGCCGAGTCAAGTCTCATCACAGAAAGTCATGAACAGAAGCAGAATTTTCAAGGCTTTAATCTGTAGTTAAGAAATAATAGCCCGTTTCTAAAGGCAAAGAAAGTGTGCTCTAGCGAGTACGGGAACAGCGGAGAGACAGAATGCTTGAGTTCTGTTTCTGTCTCTGCCACTGACTTGCTGTGCTGCGACCTTGGGAAGGTTCCTTTACCTCTCCATGCATCAGTTTCCCCATCTGTAAAATGGGGCTCACAGCACCTGCTTCCTAGAGGAGGTTACGCGCAGTAATTCCTTAACAGTTGTAAAATGCTCTGAGATCCTTGGATGAAATGCACTACACAAAAGCACCAAGCATTTTTATTTAACAAAAAATACAGACGCACAATGCTGAATTGTTCCCATATTTAAAAGAAAGTTTAAAAGTAAGATTTCTGCCCCATTCACTTCCAACGGAACCTTGGCCTCCCCAACCCTTCGTCATTTAAAAACTAAAGAAACAATAGAACCTTGCTAATGCACCCAGAAGACTTTGTGATTCACTGAACGAACCCAATTAAAAAGCAAACACCAGGATAAAACATCATGAGACATGGTTCCTTTGTTTATTTTTTGCTATTATAGTTTTCATGATTTCTGACAGTGCTGCATCGTTTTGTACAATAAACTATTGAAGCCTGTTTCCCAGCACATAATGAGGTTTGATAATATAAGACTACTTCAGACAGGCAATATGGACCAATGGATTTGGGCACCGGTCTGGGAGGCAGGTGACCTGGGATTTATTCCAGGTTCTGCCATTGATCTTGGGCAAGCTACTGTCTGCCTCTGTGCCTCAGTTTTCCCAGCTGTAAAGTGGGGCTAATGACACTCACCACCACTGAGCTATAGGGATGAAAAGTCCTAGATAGAGTAAAGAATTTGCACCGCAGCTACGTCGCTGCTATTAAATCCTTGCTGCCTGCTGCTTTTTTGTGCGCCAATGCGAAAAGCCCGGGGATTAGTGAAGGCCAGATTAACGAGGCCCTACTCTGTCACTGCCCCCCTTCCTTCCCCCAAAAGTTTCCCAAAGCAGCTAAATATATACCTGCCATTTACAAGGTAGAGCTCCCTGCATGTAGGAGCTGTAATTGGCGAGTCAGTGAAATTACAGCCATGGGTTCTGGCATTTGGATCCTCCTCGTTGGCATAATAATTCCCCCCTGGGTAGCTGGTATTTAACTTGTCTTATCTGTTCCTGATAGGTATAATTACAGTGCCCACTCATTTAACTGTAATATCAGAGCCATTGTCTGGGTGTTGGAGAAAGGGCATGGGGGTGAAGGAGAGTTCCCCTCTGTGCCAACCTCTTACATCGAGACAAGTGCTATTACAGAACTGCAGCTGCTATGGTACTGCCATAATAATGGCCCGTACCCAGCCCTCTGGATTCATGCACGGTGGTGTGTTTGAAATTCTCATTCACACTTTGCAGCTAGGTTCCATCTCCAGTGAAGCGCGAGAGGTAGCAGTAATAGGAACGTCTGATGTTTCTATAGCTCCTGACGGCACCTAAGTACCTTTGAGGATCTAGGCCCCAGTGAATTCAGCATTGGCTTTAGATCAGGCCTTTGGAACATACTCCTCAACAAAGCTTAGCCACTGATTCTGCCAATACCCCTCTCTGGGCCTGATGCTGCACCATGAAGGCAAGGGGTGTTTTCCCACTGGCTGCTCTGGGTACGAGGTCAGACCCGCTCTCTTTGTCTGAACATTGTCCAGGGGGCTGGGTAGAATACAACAGACAGGAGAAGGAAGAGGGTGAGTGGAGACCCGAAGACAGTGAAATTGCAACCGGAAAACTGGAACAACAGTCTTTGCTTTAAAATCTGCTTTGCATAATGCAGCAGGTCTCTTCTGGCTTCACAGAAAAGAAAGAGTGAGAGAGTTGCACGCTGTTCTATGAGGAATATGATTTAAGTTCTAGCAAGCTTCCTGTATTTCTTTCTAATGAAAAGCCAGCATCCACACACAGCTTCAAACACTTGAGCTTTATTCCTCTGAAATAGTTACAAGCAGCAATATTCAGTTACAGAGGTTCAGATGAAATGTTTTGTAACCCCTTTGCTGAGGAATACACTAAATCTTCCTCAGGCATAAGAAGATCCCCTGGATTGAAGATGGTAATAGCTGCTGTTCATCTGGACATATGCACAGTTCCTAGAGTTCTAATCTTTGTTTCTGGAAAGGGCTTAGGAGTTAACGCCACAAAACGAAATCGGGACCCAACAGAACCCTCGCTGTTCCGATTTCCATCTTCCGAACTGTTTCTTGGTTCCACTACCTTCTTTCATAGTTTGTCTCTTGAATCTAGATATTTTTTTCCATTTCCTGAATTTATTTGGTTTTCCCTCAACCCTAAAGTAAGGATACCTCATACAGCAGCCACATGCATTATTTTAAATGATAATCTAGATGCTATAGTCAAGCAGACAATTCATGAGGAATAACTAATTCGGTGAATTTCACCTCTTTTTCCCCCCACCCCTTTTGCCAGTTATCTGTGGGTGGGAGTCCAGTTTGTCTCCAATTTTATTCATGCAAAACAATTCACTGAATAATTCCTGCCAGTAATTCTTTGTCTGCTGTGAGCAGTTTGTTGTGGGGTATTTGACGTTCAAGCTGATTTGATAGGACACGTACAACTCATGTTTTCTGTTCCCTGGTTGGATGAGCTATAACTCTCAATGGTTAGATCTCCAGTGCCAATACTCACAAATACTAATTGTATATTTGTTTTCTATTCATAGTCTCCAGTAGCCTGTAAACTCCTTGAGGCAAGGACCATCTTTGGGTTCTGCGTTAGTACAGCACCTAGCGTAACGGGGTTCTGGTGCATGAGTAATGCTAATATAATAATATTTGCTTAAAACTGGCTGCTTGCATGAACATTCCCCCCAGCTAACTTGTTCATTAGAATATGTGAGGAAAGCAAACACAAAAGGGCATTGAGTCCCATCAAAAGAAATTTGTTTAAGTAGTTGGACAAATGGTGGTGGAAATAATTTTTTGCAGTAGCCATCCCACTCTGTGTTATACTTGCTGAAGAGGAGTACAGCTGTTAGTCTGGACTGGCTGATGAAATGAGGTTCTCTTTCTAGTCCTCTCCTCAGCAGGGCAGTGCTGCATATAGAGGAAGGAAGAGGGTTTAGTTCTGCCCTTTGCAGGATACAGCTCAAACCTTTAAGCACAGGATTGGATAAGCAAAGTGCAAAGTGACCATCGCCTAAGCGCGTTGTGGATTACCTGCAGCTAAATGTCCATTGCAGAATAGGGTGCCTCTTGCTTCCAGTTTGTGCTGCAAGGAGCCTTGGGTAAGGGCTTGTTTACAAGGAGAAATTGAATAGCATAGCCATTGTTGAATAAAATACTCAGGAATAGCTCACCGGATTGACATTCTGTTCTGTAGTAAAAGTGCCTTCATTCCAGAATCATCAGTGCACTTCCAGAGCAGAGTAATTTATTCTGGAATAAAATCACTTTCATTCTGGGACAGCGGGTCAACGCGGGGAGCTATTCTGGAATACTTCCTTGACACTTATAGCTTTTTCCTCAACAATCCTTATGACTCAGTCTGGCCAATTTCCCCACTTAGACAAAGCCCTAAGACCCTTTGAATTGCCCTATGAAGGACGGAGACTCCAGCTGAGCGGGAGAAGATTCTTTCATGGTTTCTCGCTCCCTATGGGGAAATCCAGGTTTCTCTTTTCCTGCTGTTTATGCAGCAAGGATATGAAAAGGGATTGTGTGTGGTGAAGAGACTTCCTTTGTATCCCAGTGAGGGAGTGGATGAAGCTGGGGAAAGGGAGAAAGAGACCAAGCAAGAAAGAGAAGGGGAGGATTGGAAGGAGAGAGAGACAGGAAAGTAGAGGGAAGAGTGGAAGAGAAAGAAAGGAAAAGAGAGTAGAAAGCAGGAGGGCTTGAAGCTTGAATGGCAGCGCACAACGGGAAGCTTGTAAAGTTCACTGCTCCGAGAATGCGAGAGTTCTTAAATCAGACCCAAGTAATCAACACAACTGGCCTGAGGACAGGAGGGAAAGGTGGTAGCTGGAGATAGCTAAGATTAATGGGGTTTCGGTTTAAGCCAGCCTGCTGTTACCCATCCCCCAGGATACGTCACAGCGGGGCAGTGCCTTCCCTCCTGTCATTATTTATTTATTTGTTTATATATTTAGTGTGTATATACATTTTTAAAAAAAATCTAACAAATTTCTAAGCCATATAAATCCAATTACCCATGTTTTGCCTTGCGGGAGCGAAGGAGATTAATGTTGGTATTTTGGCAGGAATGTAAAAAGAAATAGGTGGTAATAACCATGAAGGCTCGTAAAAAGGAGCGCACAGACTAGTCCATGCCTGGGAACTCGGCCATAATTCTCATGGGCCTGTGCCACTTGCCATGTGCATGTGCCAGGACCCTGTTCTCCCCACAGGGGGGCAGGGAAGAGCCAGATGCTTTCCGGACCCTTGAGCAGTTTATCCTGAAAGGGAAGGCTTCAGTATGGAAATAACAGAAGAGTTGGATAATAAATGTGTTGCCCTCCTACAGCGTCTTCCATTCAGGGACCTTGAAGTGCTTCGCAGATGTTAAGTGAGGAAGCCCCAGGGCAGCCCTGTGAGTCTGGTATGGATAGCCCCATTTTCCAGATGTGGAAACAGAGTCACAAAGCAGCTGAGGACCTGTTTTGCAGATTTGCAAAGAGTCCTCAACTCTTGCTGAAGTCAACAGGAGCTGCACGTGCGCCTTACTCTTGAAATTCAGGCTTGGTTTGACTTGGCTCAAGGTCACTCAAGAAGTTTATGGCAAACTGAGGAGCAGAACCCAGCAGTTCAAAGTGCCAGTCTCCTGGTCTAACTACCAGTTACCCTACAGAGGCTCTATCTGTGCAGAGGAGCCCGTATGTCTGGCACTGGTGTAATTCTGCCCCTCATCTCCAACTCAGCCCCATGTTTGTATCATTTCTCCATGCCAAGTTCTTCTCCTGTCTCTTAGATTCATAGATATCAAGGTCAGAAGGGACCATCATGATCATCTAGTCTGACCTCCTGCACAACGCCGGCCACAGAATCTCACCCACCCACTCCTATGATAAACCTCTCACCTATGTCTGAGTTACTGAAGTCCTCAAATCACGGTTTAAAGACTTCAAGGTGCAGAGAATCCTCCAGCAAGTGACCCATGCCCCATGCTGCAGAGGAAGGCGAAAAACCCCCAGGGCCTCTTCCAATCTGTCCTGGAGGAGAATTCCTTCCCGACCCCAAATAGGGCGATCAGCTGAACCCTGAGCATGTGGGCAGTCTTCCCAGGTTCCTTGCCCTCCCCACCCCAGTACAAATCTGGCCACGTAAGGTATGTCTTCGCTGCAGAATTAACTCACACCCGGGCCTGAGCAGCCACCCGACAAAGCCCTACCCCAGTGACCGCATCCTCACTGGTGCTGCGCTCTGCCATGTGTGTCATGAGGATTTCGGGGGCCACTGTCTGTGGTTCTTTGTGCCACAGTAAACTGTGCCGCTCTATGATTCTTTCCCACGAATTGTGGGAGAACTTGTCTGTTCTTCTGGGCACGCAGGAGGGAATTGTGGGAAGGCTTTGGAGGACTATCAGCATTTGAGAGGTTTAGCCTGCAGCCTAACTGCAAAGTGGATGGGTTACCAGCCCATGCAAACGCCTCACTCAGGTCTTTAGCTTGTAGCTCCAAAAGGCCCAGCTAGCTCAGGTTAAAAGCACCATCAAATGTGTGTGAGTTTGATAGGTGGAGGGGAGAGGGGTTTATGGCAACACCCTAGTAAGATCCCAGGCTAACTCTGCTGTGAAGACAGACCCATACGCTCCGTGCAATCAAGATGATGTCACTGTATAAAGCGTCAGAGATAAGAAACACAAACCTTGGCTTTGCTATTTCAGCGACCCCCAATCGACTTCCCACTCCTCAGGACCCCTAAAGCCCAGCTTCGGCATCTTAAATGTGTTTCTATCCTTTGCCCCTCCTAAATCACTGCTTTATCCCAGCTTGTGGAATCCCACTCCGCTTCCCTGTACCATTTATTAGTAACGCATCCCCACAACAGTATCTACTTTTTCTGCCATGCTTTGCAGCGGGCTCCTCGCACTGCGTTTATTACCGCAGCGTGTTTTATAACCCTCTTGATCAGATGACATAAAAAGAAAAAGGAAGAGCGTAGCCCACAATCAACTCATCATTCCATAAACAGGGAGAGAGCCTTTAGCAGAGAGGAGAAAGCAACCCCTTGAACGGAGAGGCTGCTTTACGATGCATTTAATTCCAGCCAGGCCGTTAAAGCCCGGATTTAAAGTCTTTTGTGCTATCACAGGAGTTGCCCTGATGCAGTGACAGGTCAAGGGAAAAGGACTGAGGTTGCATCCACACTGCAGCGAGTCTCAGAGCCTGGGTCGACAGACTCACGCTCATGCCACCGGGCTAGAAATAGCGGTGTAGACATTTGGGCTGGGGCTGGAGCTTGTCTCTAAAACTTTACAAGGGTGGGAGGTTTTCAGAGCCCAAGCTCCAGCCAGAGCCTGAAAGTCTGCACTGCTATTTTTAGTCCCGTAGCATGAGCCCTGGTTAGTTGACCCAGGCTCTGAGACTTCCTGCTCCAGGTCTTTATTTTTTTTGCCGTGTAGACTTATTCTGAACCCATTTCCAGGGAGACTTGAAGTTACTGTGGGAAGCAGCCAGGCCTGAGGCTCATTGCAGCACTGGCTTCATTTGGAAGCAGTTAGTATGCATGTCGCATAAGATCTCTCTTTCCCTCACCCTGCCCTCCCTCTCCTTGCTCCTTGTTCACATATATTCCATTAAGTGAAATTGATTAGTTTTTTTTTTTGCTTTGTTTTAATTACTATGTTTAACTGTGTAATTATTACACTGGCTGGTCCTGGCACTGTCTGAAACAGCCTTGCTTCCCTCACATCTGCGGGAGGAATATTCAGACTTCATTCAAGTTAGGGTGCCGGGGGAGCAGAGCATCTTGCGGATGTGTAAGGTAACTGGCATGGTTATCGCTCTAGAGGAAGGAGCTGTTTAGTCACAGAATCATAGATTTTAAGGACGGAAGGATCACTACGATCATCTAGTCTAATCTCCTGCATAACACAGGCCCTAGATTTTCATCTGGTAATTCTGGCATCAAACCCGTAACTTCTAGTTGGAGAATCCACTACATCCCTGGATAAATTGCTCCAATGATTAATTATCCGCAGTGTTAAACATTTGCATCTTGTTTCTCGTTTGCATTTGTCCAGTTTCAGCTTCTACTATCAGAAATCCTCTCCCCATGTAAGTACTTATTGACAGCGATTAAATCACGTCTTAATCTTTAAATTAAATAGATGGTGCTCGTGAAGCCTCCCCGTGTACGCCATGTGTCCCAGACCTTGAACCGTTCTTGTGGTTCTTCTCTAGAACCCTCTCCAATTTTTCCACATGCTTTTCAAAGTGCAGTGACCAGAATTGGACATAGTATTGCAATAAAGATGTCACCAATGCCATATACTCGAGAGTGTCCGACGTGGAAACGGGGCATGCAATCTTAAAAGTGGTTTTGGTTTGGCAGAGTCCTAGGTCTCATTTCCAGTGGGGAATAGCCATGACTCCAGCTATCCGTGTCCAGCACAACTGCAGTGTAGACAAGAGTGATTTGTACTAATTGAGCCAACCCAAGTTTCAAGCAAGACCAACTGTTGTAAATTGCGGCTTTCCTTGTGGGTGTGCCCTGGTGCACCTATGCCAATGGCTGGCCTCTGATGGGTGAAGTTGGGGCTAATGCCCAGTGGATCCAATGCCTTAGAAAGATTCTGCTCATTGTTTTTAACCAAGAATTTTTGGCAAAGTAAATTGGATAGACAATCTAAGGAATCCATGCCAGGGTTTGCACAAGACCCAGTGGTGGGAGGGTTACTGCGGGAGCATTCTGCAGATTCCAGCCTGAATGGATGTACTCAATAAGGTCACTAATAATTTACCCTAACAGTGAATTTTAGAGGATTAACTACATGTTTTGAGCAACCTGGAAATCAATAGCGTTCAATTAATAGATGCATTTCTCCCCACCCCCAAAATGATGCCTGATTTGCCAGATGGAGACAATTCTGGTCATATTTCGAAACCAGACAGCCCAGCCCCATGGGAAGTGGTGGAGGAATCTATACAACGAAATCAAGCCGTTGTCTGCTGCCGTACCTCTTGGGAACAGACAAGGGCTTGGTTTTTCAAATCGCAATGAAAACCATGCTGGGTAGACCACAAGAGTTGGGAATATAGTGTAGGGGAATGGGTATTGCTGGCTGGGAGTGGGGGAGGGGAACGGATGAGGCACTGAGGAGTCATCCGTATTTTTGATCTCCAATTTCTGTGCTTCTGCTTTCAGGCAGCCCTGCCAGTGGTGCTGCAACGCAGCCTAAGCAAGAGAGACGTAACAAGCCCCAAGAGCTGCCCAGAAAGTTATCCTGACACCGAGTGACAGGCTCTCAATTGCTATCCTCTGGAGGCTTTAAACACACTTCTGCTAGGTTTCCAGGACTGGTTTTGTCTTATACCTGGAGAATCCTTGATCTGTTGTGATGCTTCCCCTGGCTCATCTCACCGCTCTTTGTTGCTTGCTTCAGCGTGCAGGTAAATGCCCACAGGTGCAGGAACTAGGGAGCTCCCGCACCCCTTGGCTTGAAGTGGCTTCTATCATAGGTAGGGTTTACAGTTTGGTTCAGTGGCTTCCAGCACCCCCACTATACAAATTGTTCATGCACCCCTGTAAATGCCTCGCATGACTGGAAAGCTTTTGGGAAGGCCTGCTCACGCTCTCCCTCTCTCCCCACTTCCCATCCAGTCTCATCTGCTTTTGGCATTTATTCCATAATCCTCACTGTAAGATCTGAGTGTCTGCCGAGTGTTACGGTAACTACTTAGCATCCTAAGGCGATTCCTGGTCAGATGTCCCAGACTCAAGAGGTTTGGCTTAGAGATAGACCTGAACCCAGGCCCTGGATACCAAGGGTGTGCAAAATAATTACTTGGATCTTGGGTTTGGGATTTTGCAAATGAGCCCAGCCTGCCCCGCTTCCCCCAGATTGGCTCATCCTACTACATTGCCTTGAACCTGAATGTAGCCACTTGGTCTCATCTCTAGTGGAGGTACAGTTCAGATAACCTAGATTTCTATGTGCTTTTCTGGCCCTATCACCTTCCGAGGTTCACCCACTGTCAGCCATTCTCCTGCGCTCAGGCCCCGGCCCTAGCTCCCAATAGAAACTCTCTTTGTGGATTAGTAACATAAGTAGGCCCCTTTAGGCCTGCGGTAACTCTGTATTGCTTAGGGCTTCACCCATCCAAGGGCCCTGCTGTGTGCCCAGCCTGTCAGCCATCCTGCATCCTGTATCTCTAGCATCCCAGTCTCTTCCCTGTCTGTGGATCAGTCCCACAGGCAGAGACCACATGGGATTCCAAGGTGAAAGATTCCAGGGATCTGTGTTGTGGATATTCCCAGGAGTCAAATGCACAGAAGATTTGGGGGAATCACACCTGTCACCAAGACCCTTCAAAGCTGGAACCAAAGCTTCACTGACTCGCTGTGCCATCCCCCTCACAACATATCTGTCCCTGTGTGTGCTTTAGACACGGTCAGGTGTGTGGCTGGACGTAGCTTTGTCACATCTGTTCTTCTGGCTCAAATATCTGCTGGGTCCACACTCTGTAATGTCACCCAGGTCCGTAAAATGTTTCCTAGTGGCAAAGGTCTGATGCTGACAGTTCTGTAGAATTTAATAGAGTGTTCACCTTTCTGTAGGGTTTTTGAGTCACCCTACAGAATTTAATAGAGACTCCCATGCTGGCTGTAGAATTCTATAGGATAGTCTTAACAACCTGTCGAAACGATTTCATTCTCTGTTGAAGTTGAAACTATTTTTAGAGTAATTTCTCTCAAAGCCTGTTTATTAGCTTCACCTCCTTACATTCTGCAGGAGAGTCTCGTAAAGGGCAGGTCTGTTACAGGGTTGTGGGAGCGGGTTTGTGACCGGAAAGGGCAACAATTATATTCCATTTCATTGCTGTTGGGGTTCTGGAACCTATCACAGAGCCAGCCACCATCCTGCAGAATGGTGCTAATGCCTTCTCCAAACTGCCCCGCAGACCAATTAAGCACCTGTTGAGCCAAAGGGGGGGGGGGGGCTCGAATACACTCAATGAAGCCACACCAGGTGCATAAGTATAACCAGTTTTATTGCCAAGATATAATAAGCTTTCCAGCCTTCACGCGTTACTAAATACATGCTTCCCAGCAAGCAAGCAAGAATCGGTGCTTACGCCCCTTCTGCTACGGACAGTCCCGAACCCTACAGCCTTGTCCTTGAGGGCTCATAGCAGGTGCTGCTCCAGCGTGGGGAATTCCTGGGCACCCACAAGGCCAAAGTCCCCAGGTGAGACTGTTTGTCTAAAGCAATTGGCATAGCCGTTTTTATCACCATCTCTTTCTCGGGGGGGGGGGGGGGGGGCTGTATTCACCCACAAGCAGGCTCTGGCAGGAAACACTATTGCTTCCTATTCCCACACTTCTTGGGCCTCGCTTATCTCTTGACTTGTTTATTCAGTTGAGTGGCTGCAAGCCAGCTCGGCTGGTCAAAGCCAGTTCACTACTCGCTCCCCCTGAACCATACTGTAACAACAGCCCGAGGTAACTTGCAGCCAGCCCCAACAGCACCACAACGGATTTCAAAGGAGAGCGAGGGCCCGTCCGGACTCTGCAAACATCCCGTGCAGACGCTCAGAGACGTAGGCCGAGCATTTTCCTTTGATATTTTTTTTTCTTTTTATTGCCTTGGTAAATCAATTACTGGGGCAGCCTGTCTGCAAAAAATCTCCTCCCTTTAAAAAGAAAGAAAGTTGTTCCACCTTCTAAGTGGTACATTAACTTCCCTGGCTGCGCCGTGACTGATGTACTGGGGCAGCATTCTGCCTCTCCGCCCTCACCCACGTCCTACTCCTCCCCTGGCGCCCTCGTCAGGAGCGGCGTTCCAGAAACGAGAGTGCAACTGCGGCTGTGTCGGTCTTGGAGCGGGCAGGGTGGAAGATTCTTAATTGTCGTCTGCAGCACCCAACCCCTGTTGTTCCAATCCCTGCCCTCTTCGCCCCCAAGTTCTGCCAATGCGCCCCCCGTCCCCCACCTGCAGCACCCCCGGCTGCTCTATGTAACTGCCAGTAACCTCAGTTGTGTCTTGCGCCTTTGCCAGCTGTCTTCGTGTTGGTCCCCAGCGTAACTCTTCACATACACCCTGGTGCTGCCCCGATGCAAATCCTCTCGCTCCAGTCCTGCGCCTGTCATGCTGCTCTGGCAATGCGCCTCAATCCTGCCCTGCCCTTGCAAAGTCCCCTGCTAGCACAGTCCTTGCCGTGGCCCTTTTGCACTTAACAGGGTGCTTCCCAGCACACTGTTTCCATTCAGAAACCATTTCGCCTTCAGCTTCAGACTCAAGCATGCCGCTGCTGCTTCTTTCTGCAAACAGTGGGGCTGGGTCCTGCGAAGTGCTGAGCGCTCCCGACCCTCACCGACTTGAGTTGGGTGTCCAGCACCTTCCTGCCGGGCCCCTGCGCCTCACAGAATCGGGCCCTGCCTGCAATATGGTGCAATAGTGAATAGGAGGAGGAAACCCAGCAAGCTGTGAGCAGGCATCGCGCTTACTGCCTCTCTGGTGAAGGGCTGACGGGACCCAGTTTGGTTCTGTAACATCGTTTGACACTTTATTGATTCCCTTTGTTTATTATTTAGTGGTAAATCACTTCAGACTGGAGCTTGTGTGAGTCTTTTCTGATCAGCTGGTTTGTTACAGTTAAGATGCCCTGTGGGGCCATCAGAATCCCAGCAGAGGCTGCTGGGGATGATTAAACAGCCCCTTTTAGCAGGGAACAAATGGCAGGAGATGTGGGGAAATGGCAGCATTTCGAAAGTTGTGATGCCGGGGAGCCCTTTTCTGTTGTTTGAAACACACTTCAGACATGCAGAGCAACACGCGAGCTGTGGGGAACATCAAGCAGTTTCACTTGAGGGGGTTAACGGTACTGAATATGGAACTTGAACATGGATCTGAACCGCCTGGGTTTTTGGAGAAGTTCTGATCTGGATGAGAGTTTCATGTCTTGCAGCCATCACTGGAAGGCATATGATCTAAATCAGAATGCGGGACTTAGATTTCCTTGGTGTTTCGGAAAATTCAGTGCAGTCCTCTCAGCTCAGTCCTATCTCTAGTGCCTGCAAGAGACATTAGATCTGGTTTCAGTTCCCTTCGAGTTTGCACCCTTGTGATTTTCAGACGAAACCAAAATCTCAATCAAAACTTGCATGTACATTGAAAGTGCAGCAAACCTGTGGATTAACAATGGCTTAACCATCAATCGGGCCAGGGCTACTCGGAAGGTTTGCAAATGTTAGCAGGACTTTGAGGAACATGATCTGAATCTGAGATTCGGCCTGAAATTACACAATTTTTTTTTCATGATTCTGGGTTTCATTGGACGTAACTGTCTTTTAAACCCATTGAGCTGCTGTGCCTCAACTCATTGGCAGCCTTGGATTACTGCAATAGGTATCAGTGTTAATGTAAAGACCTGGCAGCTCTGTTTAGTACATCTTCTTGGTGAGCGGGTCTACACAGATCAAGAGAGATCCTTGTAGAGGCACTGATGTCCAATGAGTGCAGAACACAAGACTGGGAGTCAGGAGACCTAGCTTCTCTCCCCAGCTTTGCCACTGACTCCATGTGAAGGTGTGCAAGTCACTTCCGCGCTCTCTGCCTCAGTTTCCACATCTGTAAAAGGGCAAGAATGCTACATTTGCACAGTGCTTTGAGATCTTCGGCTGAAAAGAGATTCAGAAGCACATGCATCTGATTTGATGTTTCATTATTTTTAGACCTGTAGGGCAGGATTTTCAAAGGAGCCTGAAGGAATCCCACTGAAATGCAGTGAGGAGGTGAGTGCCGAACTCCTGCTGGCTCATTTGAAACTCCCAGCCTTGAAGCCAGCATAGTGCTGCTGAATGACCTGGAGACTCGTCTCGTTAGTCACAGAATAGGTACAGCATAGGAAGCAGCAGTGTGAACCCCTCCCACAACGTGCCTGGCTTCTTCTGCAAGAGCAACTTTCAGAAGGACCGGGGAGAGTTCACTTCCCAGCATGGGCGGCGTGTGAACCGTCGGCTGGGGGAGACGAAGCCACCAGCCCTGCCCCTTCCAACGGAGGCCCCACCCCTTCTGCGCCCACCACCAGAGCGCCCCCCGCCCCAGGCTAGTGCCTCCCAGCCCCGGAGCAACGCCAACCCCCTCACGCCAGTTCCGGAGTGCTGGGAGGGTGGGTGTCATGGCCTCAGCCCCGGAGCGCCAGGAGAGCAGGTGGCATGGCCCAAGCCAGGGCCACCCCACGGGGAGACTGGAGCTGCGCCGAGTGGAAGCAGGAGTGGGGACCTGGGGGCGGAGCATGGGTGGGGCCACGTCTGGCTGTTTGGGGAGGCACAGCCTCCCCCCGCCTATGATGCCGGCCGCCCATGCTTTCCAGTCCTTCCTTTGCCCTCTGCCATTTGTGCCTGTGGCCTTCTGATGCAGAAACCTGGCCAGTAGGAATAGTCTGATTCCCACCAGAGTCATCTCACGCTGGCCCCAAAATAAACATTGACCATGATCTGCAAAGACGGGCACCTAAATCCATAGGTAAGCACCCCAATCAAAGTGGCATGATTTTTGTAAAGGTACCATGTCCCTCTTGGCTCCAGTTGACAACACCTCTGAATATCAGGCCATTTGTATGTGGGTAGCGACATACCGATTTTAGGTGCCCGGCTTTAGGTCGTCCCATTTGCAAAATTTGCCCTGTGCTTATCAGATGGTGCTTTCAATGTTGGCCTAACTCCATTCTCATGTCATGGGGATTCATTGGGAGCTATGCCATTGACTTCAATGGGAGCACAGTTCGGGCCAGTTTTTAAAAGGTTTTTAGGCGCCTAACTCCCATTGAAATCAATGGGAGTTAGGCACCTAAATACCTTTAAAAATCTGCAAAAAGAAAAGGAGTACTTGTGGCACCTTAGAGACTAACCAATTTATTTGAGCATGAGCTTTCGTGAGCTACAGCTCACTTCATCGGATGCATACCGTGGAAACAGCAGCAGACTTTATATACACACAGAGAATATGAAACAATACCTCCTCCCACCCCACTGTCCTGCTAGTAATAGCTTAAAAATCTGGTCTTTAGTCCAGTGCTGTTTGCATCTGAACATCTCACCCACAACATTACATTTAAGAGAAGACCAGTTTTACCAAATGATTCAAAGGAAAGCTGCATGGTAGTTATTAAAGTTCCACATCTGTGTATATCTATTACATAGTTGTAAAGCTTTATATGTCTTAAATAATCCATTTTTATTTAATTAGCATACAGTACAATTCCTGCTTTTCTGAATCTATAATGATAAACCAAGTTGCAAGTTATTGGATGTTAATTACCAGCTGATGATTAGAAACAGCTATAGACATTTACCCGTCTCATCCTAGTTATAATACAGCGTGTCCATTATGCACTGCAGAGGCATTTACTGTGTCTTAATAATCAATGGGTGTTTAACATGCAATATTTGTCTAATTAACTCTAAATTAAAACCGCATTGACAACACTTCGGGGTAAGAGATCTGCATCAAGTATGACGGATTAGACACAGAAGGTCCGTTATTGTTCACTGGAGACGTGCGCCAACGCCAACCCCCTCACGCCAGTTCCGGAGTGCTGGGAGGGTGGTTGTCATGGCCCCAGCCCCCATCTGTGCCTGCTGTAGATGATGCTTGTCTCCCTTGTAGCATCAGCCTTGCCCATGGGGGGCGGACTGAATAATGTTCCTGGAAAGCGGCGGGTTCTCTCTGTCCACAGAGCTCCTATATCATGGGCAGCTCCCCTCTGCTCCCCGTACATGCTTCCCCATGAGCGTTTACACTGAAGCCCTGCAGCATTCCACGTGCAGACAAGCCCTGTGAAACTTCTCTTCTAATCAAGGACTGGCTGGTCCTTCGAAAGCAGCAAGTCTGACAAGTCTGGTGCAGAAAACTTCCCCTCCCTCTTCCTCCTGGAGTAGGAATGACGCTGTCACACTAAGGGCAGGATTGCTGCTGTTCAGTGTGTGCTGTACCACAGCCAGCTTGGTGACAAGCAAGGATCTCCCAGGGTGTGGCCACAGCTGAGCTTTCAGGTGTGGCTACGGAGGCAGCACTTGGCTGACATTCCCAGGGCAGTCTGATAGTGACAGTCGGCACAAGGCCTCAGAGCTCGTCTACACTTGAAATGCTACAGCGGTCCCACTGTAGTACTTCAGTGTAGACACGACCTACGCTGATGGGAGGGGTTAATCCAGCAGCAAAGCAGTAGCTAGGGTTGATGGAAGAATTCGTCTGTCGACCTAGCACTGTCTACATAGGGCTTTGGTCGGCTTAACTATGTCACTCAAGGGGGTCGATTTTTCTCATCCCTGAACAAGATAGCTGGGTCAATCTTATTTTCTAGTGTAGCCCAGCCCTGAGCTCCATTTGGAAGAGGGGAGTCTGATGGCTTGGACCCCCTTTCTGGGATACCACCTGATATACTGGGATTTCACTGAGCCTCTCCTGCTCAACCAGCCTGGGTACCCTATCCCTGGATGGCTGAATTAGGCTCTCCGGCCTCTTGCAGCACACACACAAGTAGGGCCACACCCCGCTGCAGACACAGACTGAAGTCAGCTCTGAGTGAGAGGACTTCCCCCAGCACTCATGTGCACACCCCTTTTGGAGGTAAACCCAAAATAATACTATCTTGCACTGTATAGAAAAATTTGCACTGCGCAAGCTCCTAAAAATTCACCCTCTTCCTCAATGTGAAGAGAGATCTGCATGACTTCTTGCCCCCCCTTCCCAGTTAGAAATTACATAAACTGGGTTTCATAATAAAGAAAATATAACTTTATTAACTACAAAAGGTGGATTTAAGTGGTTAAAGAGATAGCAAACAGAACAAAGCAGATTACTAAGCAAATAAAATCAAACACACAAACTAAGCTAGTTTCACTAAAAAAAATTGGTTACAAATAGTGATTTCTCACCGTAGATATTGTTGCAGGCAGCTTACAAAAAGTCTTGAAAGGCAGCTACACGGGTCTCCAGCTTGAGACCTCCAGGTATTATTACTCACAAGCTAGACGCCCTTCCGGCTTGGGCTCAACCCTTCTCCCCCCGGTTCATTTCTTGCTTCCAGGTGTTTTTCAGTGTCTCTTTGGGTGGGAAGGCAGAGGAGAACTGTGATCATGTCACTCCCCTGCCTTATATAGCTCTTGTGTATGGCGGGAACCCTTTGTCTCCCAGTGGAAGAACACTGGCATTCCAAGGGGTGGGTCCAGTACCAGGTGACTCAGCCCCATGTCTGTGCAGGGCTGTGGCGGCCATTACTCCTAGGCTGTCTAGAGCATCCACAGGAAGACTAGACTCTTTCACAGTCCATTGTCTCTGCTAATGGCCCATTAGCCCTGACTGGCTTTTCCATTGTTGTACCTGAAGGGCTGGTTGGGGGTGACACCCAAAGTAACACATTTGAGATACAGATAAATGGTAAATATTCCTAACTTCAGATGCAAAAATGATACAGGCATACATATTGGAGAATCACATTCAGTCAATCATAACCTTTCCAACGATATCTTGGATGAGCCATCTTGCATGAAGTATATCTCAGTTGTGTCATATTCATATCATAAGCATATTTTCGTAAATAATATGGAGTGAAACATCACGGGGGGGGTCTGCACGTTTTTGCTGGCTGCAGCGAGATCTCCAGACCACTCAGCTAGCTCAGGCTGCCAGTGAAACCGCAGGATAGAGTCTTAGAAAATGTAGCCTTGCAAAACACCTAAAATGATGTGCGATTCAGAAGGAGGGTGGGGAGGGCCCAGAGACTTAGCAACAGAATTGAGCTGTCTTCCTGGAATCACAGGTTCACAATCCCGCAAGGGATGATTCGGCCCTTTTTCTGTCCAAGGCACGTTGATTGTGGTACTTCAGTGTGTCTGGTCTTTCGGGTGAAACTATAACAGCCGTGGTTCTGTTGACTATGTCTGGACTGTAGAGAACCCCTTGATTTGTGTAAAGCCCAGGTTTACTCAGCAGTCATTGGTTAAAGCGTCCCTACTTGCGTGCTAGCTGCCACCCCAGAGGACCACCTGGACTGTCTCCAGGGCTAGATCCTCAGCTGGTGTAGATCAAGGTAGGTGCATTGACATCAATGTAGCTATGCTGATCTGTGTCCGCTGAGGGTTAGGCCAATAGTTGGTGAGACAATACAGGATCCTTTCAGATGGAAGATGCCATCGGAATGTACACAGTTGGGTTGGCTCTCAGCTGCATAATCCTGCCGTTTGCATAAAAAACCAAACCTGAGACACAGGTTCAGAAGCGGGAGGGTGCTGATGATGGGAGGAAGGATAATCCAAGGCCCTGACTGGACGGGGAGTGAGGAGAGAGAGGTTCAATTCCTGGTTTTGTCACCGACTCCCAACATGTCTCTGTTCCACATCTTTGAAATGGGGATTATAATCCTTCCTTCCTCCTGCATTCCTCTGTCTTGTCTGTTTATGATGCAAGCTCTTCAGGGCAGGGACTGGGACTTGCTGTGTGCTTTTACCGAGCCCAGTGCAAGGGGGCACTGATCTCAGCTGGGGCCTGTAGAGGCTACCATGATATAATAATTAGAAAGAGAAACGAGGAAGCATTTCTTGAAGAGCTGGGCTTTGAGGAGAAGAAAGGAGAAATAGCACCAGCTGAGGGGTATTTGCAGCCCATGTTCGGGCATCATGACATGGCTGCAGCAGTCAGATGGCTCCACCGGGCAGTTTGGGAGGTGAGAGCATGTTGGGGTGGTGGCATGTGGCAGAGAAACCCCCCTGGGCCCTATGGCTCCGGCAAGCTGGGGGGAAGCAGCCTCAGCTACAGTATGTCAGCCCAATGTGGATGTTGTTTTGCAAGAGCAGTGGGCTGGGTGGGGTGGCCTCTGGCTCTTCTGAGAATCAGCTTGTCCTTCACACTCAGCATGCATGGAATTAACTGCACTGAGAGGATGGTATGCCACCAGCAAAGCAGAAAATGAGTCGGAAACCGTACGGGGTTGTTGGGAGAGGAGGCACAGAGGGGGAAGCAGCCCACTGCGCCACGCAGCTGACCTCCCGCAGCAGGGACATTTGAACTGACATCAGTTCAGCCCCTGCCCCCATCTAATGGGGGAAGGGTTGTGAAATGGCATTATCCCCTCCAGAGAGGAGGAATAAGATGAAGGATGTGGCATGGGGGAGGGACAGAGCTCACTGTCTACTGCAGTAGGGACTGAGGAACGTTGCTACACCCCCATGGTTAGATTTGGTTTCAGTTTTTAGGTGGTGGGGGTGGGAGGATGGGGGTTCTGCCACCCCATGCCTTCTGTGGGATTGGATCCATCACTGGTTTGCTAATGCATTGATTTGGTTTTGTTGTGGCTCGTGTGACCTGATGTGGCTGCTATGTATTTGCATTACAATAGCACCTAGGAACTCCAGCCAAGGATCAGTGCCCCATTGTACTTGACTCTGCTCAGACAAGCAGTAAAGAATCGTAGGATCATAAAAAAGCAGGGCTAGAACGGACTTCAAGAAGCCATGATGTCCAGCTCACTGCGCTGTGGCAGGACCAAGCACACCTAGACCATCTCTGACTTCCTCTTAAAAACCACAGAAGAGGACAGCCCCTGCTCTACAGAGTCCCCAGTGAGGGCAGCCCTTGAGCATGTGCCTACAGCCTATTGATACCAATAGAACTTAAGCACATGCCTAAAGTTAAATATATTCTTTAAGTGTTGTCCTGAGCACGGATGGACTAAATCAAGTGCTTTCCTGAATCATAGCCTAAGTGATCTATTGCCATCTATGTCGGGGAGAGCTGTGGATGCTCAGCTCCTTTTAAAATCATGCTCTGGATTTTCATCAGCCTCCTCGGGGTTATTGTATGTGAAATCCAGGGGGCAGATTCTCTTGCTCCCTTGCATCCATCAAAGAGCACAAGTTGTCTCGTTGACTTCAAGGCGCTTCTGAGAATGACTAAAGGCATCCATACCCAAACAAATACACGGAAGTCACTCTGTGTGCACGTTTGTCACAAGGTTTCATACTGCAAAATCCTGAGCCCCCTTATTTCTCAGAGACATCCACTGCAGCTCAGCACCCCACATGATCTGGAGCTAGAGAGAGGGGAAATTACTTTCAATTAGAAAGTGTTCTTGTTCTTAAAAGAATTTGCCTATTTTGCAAGGAATGTTTAGTAATTGATAGCAATTTCTCGTAATTAAATACAAATTAATTCATGTTACAGAGGAGCAGTTTATTTATGGCACCATATTTATGGGTGCTCTCGCCGCTTAGAAATATCGTTGCTGGTTTTGTTAAGTAATTAAAGTTTGCTAAATAATTTCGCAGCGTAGGTGTGAATTTTAAGTAATTCTTCGTACAGAACAAGCATCACATTGCACCAGAGAGTCGGGAACTATTATTTGCCCTGCCGTAGCTCCTAGAGGAGCACTGTATAGACATGCTGGATGCCAAAGAGACTGTCCCTGGCCAAAAGTGCCCTTCCATGATAGTTACTATCATCTATAGTCCCCACAGTGTGTTGCTATAAGTGCTTTACCCATGACTAAAGGCCCAGTTCTCCAGTGCCCATTGTGCCGTCATTTGCCCCAGTGCAATGTGTGTGTGAAACGCTTCCCAATCAGAATCCACATTTCACACGCTCGCTGGGCTTGTGTAAATGACTGTAACACGTGTAGGGTAATGGTGACCTGCATTGCTAATGCCAGACCGTCAAAAATCATGTGTCAGGAATTGGCTTAAAAATCACCAGTGTTTTTATTTTTATTTTTGAGATTCAGCTTATTTGCTTTCTAGTTTCTGAGCCTGTCGGGTGAACTTGGCTTTAGCTTGAAGATTCTAGGTTCATTGGCAGCAAGTACTTTCTTCTTATATTGGTCACGGGTCCAAATACAGTATCTGCGGGCTTCAAAGAACACTGTCAGGTAGTTTAGGCCCAGTTTTTAGGTTTTGCTTTTTTATTTATATAAAAAACCCAACCTTGGCATTCCTACAGATGTTTTCAGGAACTTGTTGTTTGCATGCATGCATTGCCTACAGCACATGCAAACTGACTAGTGTGGCATTGTGCTAGTAGATCCAGAAATTATTGGATGAAATTCTTTGGTCTGAGTTGTGCAGGAGGTCAGACTAGATGATCATAATGTTCCCTTTGGGACTTAAACTCTATGCATCCAGAAATGGCTAGCATAGCTCCATTGTCTGTGCTGAATGAAATGCAGCAAGTAAACAGCACGAATGGTCCGACGTAAATTAGAGTGTTGAAATCCTTTAATTGTTAATAAAGTACTAGTACCCCTGCTGAATAAAATGTAAATTGCTCACCAGTGTGTCATAAATCCTGTACTGGTAACAGCCAGTGGTGATTCTCCTTTACTGAAAGTGGTAGCGGCCTGTGCTTTTGAAGCAGGCAGACCTGTGTTCCATCCTTGCTGTCGCTGAAAAGCTGTGAGTGTCCACACAATGTGCGGCATTGTGACCTTTGTAAAGGCCTATGTGGCTACAAAATATAGTTACATTGTGTTAGAAAGTCTGTCCCAGACAATGCATTGTCTAAGTGAGAGCTTCATGTATCAACCCTCTATGTGTATGTGTCACCACTGCCCTCTAGCGAATGCAATCAGAACTGCTGCACTGTGTGTCATAGGCCACGTAGTGCTAATGAAACTCCCCCTTTGCTCAAGTGGCACAGACCTCTGCTTTTGGAGCCATGGGGTCTCAGTTCTAGTCCTGTCACAGTCATGTTTGTAGTGCCTATGATGCAGAGCAGAATGACAACTGTAAAGTTGGATGTGCCTGCAGATTTGCTACAATGTGATATTTAAACTGGCCGCAGCATTTTAAAGCAAATGAGTTGCATTTTTTTTTTTTGCTTGTATCAGCTCTAATGGCTGTAAAATAGGGCTCGCATAAAAGCAGCCCCTGAATGAGATGAGGAGGAGGAAGATCCCACAACCATGCTGCCTAGGTCAAAACCTCTCTCCCTTTATTGCCGTCTCCCGGACGGAAACCCATTCCTCTGCTGAATGCAGCTTCCATGCACAGAGCCCGTTAAAAACAACAATTAGCTCTAAAACAATTATTATTTTTTTGAAATGCCATTTTATAAATGCAATAACCCAACACAATAATTCAGGGTTATTTAAAAGAGCATTTAGCATGAAAACAGTCATTACACTTTAAACGCTGCTGACTATACAAGCCTCTTAACGTTAAATGGCAAGTGAGGCAGAAGCGATGCAGTCAGAAATGCCACATCCCTTGAATATACTATGAGAGGCAATGTGGCTGGGAAGTGCCTTGCCCTGCTGAATGCCATTTCTTTGGCATTTCCTGTGCACAGGAAGCTCTCACGTTCAGGAGCAGCTGTCACCATTGACAGCGACACCAGGACCACTGGCAAAGCTCTGGACTCTGCTCAGATATCAGCTGGGAGCTGCAGCACATGAAGAGAGGCAGCAAATTAGGAGAAGCCTACAGTCCTACCCCGTTTTTTGCCGCCATCCTGTCACAGCTCACAAGCTGAGCCGAGATGCCAGGGCAGCGCCAGGATGGCAGGCTTCAAAGGAGCAGCAGTGTGCATGCCCATTGGGAAGTGGGTGCTAGTGATTCAGTAGGGGGCACACTTTTCTCTTTGTTAGTGTTGAACAAGCATCCTGTCACAGGACCAAATCATAGAATCACAGAAAATTAGGATTGGAAGAGACCTCAGGAGGTCATCTAGTCCAACCCCCTGCTCAAAGTAGGACCAACCCCAACTCAATCATCCCAGCCAGGGCTTTGTCAAGCCAGGCCTTAAAAGCCTCCAAGGATGGAGATTCCACCACCTCCCTAGGTAACCCATTCCAGTGCTTCATCATCCTCCTAGTGAAATAGTGTTTCCTAATATCCAACCTAGACCTCCCCCACTGCAACTTGAGACCATCGCTCCTTGTTCTGTCATCTGCCACCACTGAGAACAGCTGAGCTCCATCCTCTTTGGAACCCCCCTTCAGGTAGTTGAAGGCTGCTATCAAATCCCCCCTCACTCTTCTCTTCTGCAGACTAAATAATCCCAGTTCCCTCAGCCTCTCCTCATAAATCATGTGCCCCAGCCCCCTAATCATTTTCATTGCCCTCCGCTGGACTCTCTCTAATTTGTCCACATCCCTTCTGTAGCGGGGGGCCCAGAACTGGACCCAATACTCCAGATGTGGCCTCACCAGTGCCGCATAGAGGTTGTGGCCATTTTGGGGAGTTGGGCTCCGTCCCACTTGTACCTTGTTATCCAGCCCCCCTTGGTTGATTTGGGCTTGGGTTGTCAGCTGGATCAGAGGACCAGGATAGGAGCTGAGGGGTGGGATTTCCTATAAGCATAAGCCTTTTGCAGTAAAGAAGAGAAGGAGAGAGAGAGTTGCAGGGAGACTCCTACAGGGGACCCAGGACCAGAGAGGAGTTGGGAAAGCACTTGCTGTACTAGCCAGATGTAAAGGCCTGGCTGGAGCCACCTGGCATGAGTGGCAGGAGCAGAAGCCTTAAGAGGCAGAGGCTTGAGGAAATGCTAGGTAGCGGCAAGACCTAGCTGTGTGGGAAAGAACTGTAGAGCCCAACAAGGGACTGAAGAAAGTATGGAGATGAAGAAAGACGTGTTTTGATTTAAGAAACCGGATCCTAAGAATGTCTGTAATTTCTGTCACAGGAGATTTCTGGGTGCAGCTCTTGGGAAGCCCAAGAAAGAGAAACGGAGCCAGCGGGCAGTGTCCTGATGTGCTGCTAGGGATCAGCATGCTGTTGTGGGTGCAGACTTTTGAATGACACACAAATCTCAGCCCTGCTTCATTTGTGGTCACAGAAGACCCATAGCACACTGTGCTAAAACGTAGGGCTCGGCACATTGGCCATATCCCAATGGAGGTAATTTTGTCATTCCTCTCTCAGTCCCCGCTGCAGTTGCAGGTGGGTAGTTTCCTTCTACACTTAGGATGAACCTCTCAAGTACGTGCCATGTCCATGTCCTGGCAAAGGAGCCTTGAGCCAGCTTCCTGTGGCATTAGAATTCCCAGGCGTCTGTGTCGCTGTCTATCCTGCAGGATGTCGTCGTCATCAGCGGGCAGTGTCCCCTGTATGGCTCCCACGGAAGTGAGATGAGGCTGTAGTCTGGGGATGACAACTGGGCTGAGCAGAACTTTGCTCCTGTGTAAGGCTGGAAGTTTGCAACAGCAATTGGTTTTGGCCTGATCACCTAGTGTTGTGCCCGAGGCCTGGTCTACACTCAAAAGTTAGGCTGATGTAGCTGTGGTGCTCAGGGGTGTGAAAAATCCACCCTGGACATAGTTAAGTCGACCTGACACCAGGTGTAGGAGACACTAGGTTGATGGGAGAATTATTCTGTCGACCCAATTATGACTGCTGGGGGAGGTGGATTATCTACATCGGTGGGGAAAAAAACCCTTCTGTCACTGCAGGAAGCGTCTGCGTTACCGCAGCATAGGAGCAGCACGTTAGGTGTGCGATTGTAGTATCCACAGTAGATACAGCCTGAACCTCAGCAAATTGTAAGCTGTATTCGCGAGACTGCTAAATCAAGGGGCCCACTGGTTCACCACCCAGAATAATCCGCACACATCTGTAATTAAACTAAGGGCTGGGGGAAAGCCGACAGGTGTGCAGGAGCATGCGGTTCAGACAGATGCATTGCTTAGGGCCGGATTTGTTAAAGGGGATACTCTATATCCTAATAAAGAGGAGATGATAGCAGTTGGTAAAGTACAGGTGGGAACTGAAGAGAACCAGTCAAATGAAGGAGAGTGTGATTCAGTTACATCACGTGAAGGCAGACAACCAAATATTTAACACATTTTGTAAGTGCTTGTTTTCAAATGCAAGAAGTCTAAATACTAAGATGGGTGAACTTGAGTGCCTGGTATTAAATGAGGATATTTATATAATAGGCGTCACAGAAACTTGGTGGAATGAGGATAATCAACATGACACAGGAATACCAGGGTACAAAATACATAGGAATGACAGAGGAGGTCGCACTGGTGGGGGTGTGGCACTGTATGTGAAAGGAAGCATAGAGTCAAATATAGTAAAAATCTTAAAAGAATCAAACTGTACCATAGAATCTCTATGGATAGACATTCCATGCTTGGATAATAAGAGTTTAGCAGTAAGAATATGCTGCCAACCACCTGACCTCGATGACAGTGATTGTGAAATACTCATGGAGATTAGAGAGGCTACAAAAACAGAAAATCCAGTAGTAATGGGTTAACTGGGTACATGTCACCTCAGGTCAGGATGCAGAGATAAAATGTCATGACACCATTAGTGACTGCTTCTTGGAGCAGCTAGTCCTGGTGCCTGAAAGGGGAGAGGCAATTTTTGATTTAGTCCTAAGTGGTGCACGGGATCTGGTCCAAGAGGTGAATATATCTGAACTTCTCAGTCCCAGATTTAGGAGTCAGTAGAGGAGGTTTTGAAACAGATTGATAAATTAAACAGTAATAACTCACCAGGACTGGATGGTATTCCCCGAAGAGTATGAAATAGTAAATTGAAGAATTACTAACTTTGGTGTGTAGCCTATCATTTAAACCCACCTCTGTACCAGATGACTGGAGGGTAGTTAATGTAATGCCCGCTTTTAGTAAAAGGCTCCACAGGTGATCATGGCTATTATAGGCCAATAAGGCTATCTTCAGTGCCAGGAAAATTGGCTGGAACTATAGTAAAGAACAGAATTATCAGACACACAGATTAATACACGTTTCAGAGTAGCAGCCATGTTAGTCTGTATCCGTAAAAAGAAAAGGAGTACTTATTTGTTAGTCTCTAAGGTGCCACAAGTACTCCTTTTCTTTTTATAGATTAATACAATATGTTAGGGAAGAGTCAACACATCTTTTGTAAAAGAAAATCATGCTTCACCAATCTATTAGAATTCTTTGAGGGGGCCATCAATCATGTGGATGGGGTGATCCAATAGATATATTGTATTTGGACTTTCAGAAAGCCTTTGACAAGGTCCCTCACCAAAGGCTCGTAAGCAAAGTAGGCAGTCATGAGATAAGAGGGAACGTCCTCTCGTGGATCAGCAACTGGCTAAAAGATAGAAAACAAAGGGTAGGAATAGATTGTCAGTTTTCACACTGGAGAGAGATAAATAGTTGGGTCCCTCAAGGATCTGTACTGGGACTAGTGTTGTGGAACGTATGGAAAAATGATCTGGAAAAAGAGGTAAACAGTGAGGTTGCAAAGTCTGCAAACAATACAGAATTACTCAAGATTGTTAAGGGTGTGAGCATCCGATGAAGTGAGCTGTAGCTCACAAAAGCTTATGCTCAAATAAATTGGTTAGTCTCTAAGGTGCCACAAGTCCTCCTTTTCTTTTTGCGAATACAGACTAACACGGCTGTTACTCTGAAACATAAGATAGAAAATATCATAACGTCTCTATATAAATCCAGGGTACCCCTACACCTGGAATACTATGAGCAGTGCTGGTCACCTTGTCTCAAATTATATATATATATATTTCAGAATGGGAAAAAGTACAGAGAAGGGCAACAAGAAGGATGAGGGGAATGGAACAGCTGCCATCTGAGGAGAGATTGAAAAGACTGGGCCTGTTCATCTTAGAAAAGCGATGGTTAATGAGGGGGAGGACAGAGGTCTGTAAAATCATAAGGATGTGGAACAAGTGAATGAGGAAGTGTTGTTTGCCCTCCTCTGCTAGTATACCCTACAGACATCTCAGCTACTCCAGTTCTAGTCCCACAAACACAGCTCAGCCTTGACCTGCAGCACCACCCGCTCCTAAATCTCACACGATTTAGTTAATCTCCTTCAGGATCTTGACAGTTCCTGCCAGTCCAGTCCTGGGTTTGCTGCAGCTCTATGAGTAAGCTTCAGTACTTTCTGTTAAATCCCCGCCACTCTGCACCTTTCTGGTCTGGTACTGTGGGGTTTGCCTTTGGAACCATGTTTTCTACCCAATCTAGCCTAATATTAGCTATTTTAATATTTCCTATGGTGCCCATCGCACTGCACCGGCAAATTAGATTGCCCAGCTAAATCAAGAGTGGATTTTTTTATAGGATTCCATTTGACACCCCTTCTAGGTTCTGGGGAATACTGCTTGGTGTATATTGGTTACTTAAAAAGAAAAGGAGTACTTGTGGCACCTTAGAGATGAACCAATTTATTTGAGCATGAGCTTTCGTGAGCTACAGCTCACTTCATCGGATGCATACCGTGGAAACTGCAGAAGACATTATATACACAGAGACCATGAAACAATACCTCCTCCCACCCCACTCTCCTGCTGGTAATAGCTGATCTAAAGTGATCATCAAGTCGGGCCATTTCCAGCACAAATCCAGGTTTTCTCACCCTCCACCCCCCCACCCCCCCACCAACTCACTCTCCTGCTGGTAATAGCCCATCCAAAGTGACCACTCTCTTTAAAATGTGTATGATAATCAAGGTGGGCAATTTCCAGCACAAATCCAGGTTTTCTCACCCCCCCCACCCCCCTCCAAAAACCACGCACACAAACTCACTCTCCTGCTGGTAATAGCTTATCCAAAGTGACCACTCTCCTCACAATGTGTATGAAAATCAAGGTGGGCCATTTCCAGCACAAATACAGGTTTTCTCACCCCTCCACCCCCTTTTTTCAAAAAAACACACACACAAAAACTCACTCTCCTGCTGGTAATAGCTTATCCAAAGCGACCACTCTCCCTACAATGTGCATGATAATCAAGGTGGGCCATTTCCAGCACAAATCCAGGTTTTCTCACCCCCCCACCCCCATACACACTCAAACTCACTCTCTTGCTGGTAATAGCTTGTCCAAAGTGACCACTCTCCCTACAATGTGCATGATAATCAAGGTGGGCCATTTCCAGCACAAATCCAGGTTTTCTCACCCCCCCCACCTCCCCCACACAAACTCACTCTCCTGCTGGAGAGCTATTACCAGCAGGAGAGTGAGTTTGTGTGTGTATGGGGGTGGGGGTGGGGGTGAGAAAACCTGGATTTGTGCTGGAAATGGCCCACCTTGATTATCATGCACATTGTAGGGAGAGTGGTCGCTTTGGATAAGCTATTACCAGCAGGAGAGTGAGTTTTTGTGTGTGTGTTTTTTTTGAAAAAAGGGGGTGGGGGGTGAGAAAACCTGTATTTGTGCTGGAAATGGCCCACCCTGATTTTCATACACATTTTAAAGAGAGTGGTCACTTTGGATTGGCTATTACCAGCAGGAGAGTGAGTTTGAGGGGGGGGGAGGGTAAAAAAACCCTGGATTTGTGCTGGAAATGGCCCAACTTGATGATCACTTTAGATAAGCTATTACCAGCAGGAGAGTGGGGTGGGAGGAGGTATTGTTTCATGGTCTCTGTGTATATAATGTCTTCTGCAGTTTCCACAGTATGCATCCGATGAAGTGAGCTGTAGCTCACGAAAGCTCATGCTCAAATAAATGGGTTAGTCTCTAAGGTGCCACAAGTACTCCTTTTCTTTTTGCGAATACAGACTAACACGGCTGTTACTCTGAAACCTGCCATTGGTTACTTAAACTCCTTCCACTTAACTGATCTGAGCTTGGGGGCATTTGGGGGTGGCCGGGAGAGAAGGAGACACCCTTGTCAGGCTACCCAAAAGCCTTTGGCTTAAGCAAAATAGTTGTATTTAAAGATTAATTTAAGACGCTTTAAAAATTGAGCAGGCTCCATACATTTTTAATACCGATTGATATTATTATGAAAGATTCAGCGGCAACTCTTCTCCTCGGCACCCCTCCTGGCGCGCGGATGGCGTGTCGTCTGCCAGGGACATGGCTTTGTTGTCTTTCATCCTTGAAGCTGGCTCTTGTTAAATTTATGGAAAGTGCTGCGTCTCCCCTGGTGTGTCGAATCGCCACCAGAGCGTGGGGGACAAGCGACCTGGAAGGAAGCAATGGTGAAAGAGCTGAGATGTTGGGGAAAGGATTCAGAGCTCTCTGCTGGTATCTGAAGAGCACAGAGAAGGGGATGGAGGGGTGAGGAAGATGGGATGAGGAGTCTGGGGTTAAAATAAGGCATGGGGAAATGCAAGCTGAATATCAAACAGAGCTAGCACATGTCTGTCTCCATGGGCTGGGAGGCACTCTCCCAGATGCAGTAATCAGCTGACACAGCTGGCTTTGGCCTCTTGCAAACTGCTCATATTCCATCTTCTTCATTTAATTCTGTTTAACTTTGAAATCGATAGGAAGAGAAATATTAGGGACCCAGGACCAGATGCCTGATTCTGACAGGCTTGGTAGATGGGTGTTTCATTTACAATTTAAAATGGGCAGAGTTCCTGTCCGTCCCCAGAGGAGCTGCAGTTTGCTACTGAGGAGGAGTTCTCCAAATTGCATTTATTCCATGGGCGTCTAAGATATTGTGAATTGAAGGGAAACGAGAACTGTAGTCAATTAGACAATTCGATCAAAATAGATCTGTCAAGGATTCCTGCTGAGGAATCAATTGACTTGGAAAATGTATATCGCTTTTATGTATATCTTGGTATTACTATTTTAAATCAGATCTCGTGTCTGAGCTGCATGTGCGAGCAAGAGCACCTGGGCTGTTCGCGCTGTCCATCACTCCTATTAGATATTAATACATCCTCCTCCGCTTTGCATTGAGTGCTTTGTTAATAGTCAAGTGGGCCCAGAGCATTACCTGCATGGAAGATGCAAGTGGCTAATGCTGAGAAGGGCTGGGGAAGCTATTTATAGGCTGAAGGTAAAAGACAAGCAGATGCGTTTGGGCAGGAAGATATCATAGGCTGAACTGAGAGGCAGAGCTAAATCAATGTAACTAATATCTACTTTTGGTCCCCTTCTGTGGGCCTGTTACACCAAGCAAGATGTTTGAGTCCTCTATGGCCCGATTCAGCAGCACATTTTAACACATGCTTGATGCCCATTAGCATCAATGAGATTTAAGTATGTGCATAAAGTTAAGTACATGCTTAAATTCATTGCTGAATCAGGGTTGCAGTGATGAGCATGGTATAAATACATACACACAGAGAGAGATTACGCAGGAATTAGGTGGATACATCCACTCACTGATGTGTGATTAGTACCTGCTTACACGTCACCTTGGCTTCTTGAGACTGAGAGAGTCTAAGAATCTGTCTACACTGCAGCCAGTGGTGTGACTGCAGCATGCACAGAAAAACTTGAGCTATCTTTGATCAATAGCAGAGAAGCTGTGACAACACGGGCTAGCCACTCGATTACATACCTAGGGGTCCCTGGTGGGCTCATGCGGCCATGGCTTCACTGGGATTGCTACTGGACCTTGCTAGATCCAAGCTAGCTCGGGAACCGTCTCCGATTGCAGTGTAGATACTCCCCAAATTGCTGCAGCTCACATGTTCAAGGACCCAAAGAGAGTCGGTAGCAGGAGGAGTAAGAGATTAAAAGAACCCATTATGTATAAACAAGCAGGGTGTCCTTGTCACAAGGCACTGAACTGGGACTTGGAAGATATGGTTTCAGATCCCAACTCTACCGCAGATTCCCCAGGTAACCTTGCACAAGTCACTTAATCTCTCTGGGAGTCAGCTCCCCATCGGTCAAATGGGGATGATGAGAGGCTGCCTTCCTCCCACTCTTTGTCTTTTTAGGTTGGAAGTTTTGTGTAGGTGCAGTGCCCTGCACTATGGTGCCCTGATCTTAATTAGAAAAGGAGGACTTGTGGCACCTTAGAGACTAACCAATTTATTTGAGCATACGCTTTCGTGAGCTACAGCTCACTTCATCCGATGAAGTGAGCTGTAGCTCATGAAAGCGCATGCTCAAATAAATTGGTTAGTCTCTAAGGTGCCACAAGTCCTCCTTTTCTTTTTGCGAATACAGACTAACATGGCTGCTACTCTGAAACCTGATCTTAATTGCGGCTTCTAGGTGCTACTGTAATACAAATAACAATTAAGGTTGCACATAACCGGGTGTATGGGGGAATCTACAAACCAGTAAAGGGGAAGAGCTGTTTAGAGGGACCCAAGATGAGATGAAATTGAGCATTGGAAAGTTTATAATGAATACCCAGGGCTTTAAAGAATTCCTGCCAGTGAGGCCTTATATGGTGGTATCATCTCCCCAGAGGACACAGTGTAAGCTCCGTCATTTCAGCCATTGAAAAGTTTTCGCGATAAAGCACTAAGAAACATAGTGAAGAAACAGCCCTGCCGTTAGCCTGGATAACCTAAGAGATCCTTCCCAGATTTGGAGCGTCTCTCTCTTCCTCTGCCATCAAACCTTCTCTGTTGAACCAGCAGTGTCCCCCCTGCTCCCCCACGGTTGCCATCTCTTTGAAAATATAGCGCAGGAAAATCAAACATAAAAGTTTTCCCAGGACTGGGGGACTAGAAGTTGCTGCAAACATCAGGCATGGCTGTGCCTTGAGAGGCCATATGAGAAGTTTCATTGATCTTTCCATACCAGCTGGGGTGTATTCTTTTTATTGGGCAGCCTATTCTACCAACCCCTTTAAAAGGACTTATCACAGCAACGTTCTGACTCAACTGTCTCCTGCTTGGTACACTTCACTGATTTACTCCCTGATGCAACTGGAGCAGATTCATTTGTTACCATAGTTCTCTCGCTCTGTTTCTTTTTCCTGCCCGCAGCTGTGTCACTTTATCATGTGAGCCTTTCATATCTCACAAGCTGAGCAGCATAGGACTAGACAGTACTTGGAAGGAGAGAGTAAGAGTGTGGCTACACTGCAGTAAAGGACCCAGACCTGGTCTGGGGCAGCTGACTCAGGCTGCAGGACTATAAAGTTGTAATGTAGATATTTGGGCTCAGGCTGGAACCTGGGGTCTGAGACCCTGTGAGGGGAGAAGAGTCTCAGAGCCTGGGCCTGCCCAAGCTGGAACATCTACAACACTGCAATTTGATAGCCCCACAGCCAGAGCCCTGCAAGCCCAAGTCAGCTGACCCAGGCCCTGAGACTCTGTGCTATGGGTTTTTAATCACTGTGTAGGTGTACCCTTAGGTGCTCTAGGCAGCACCTATGGTACTGGGATTTGGTAGATGGCACGCTTCCTTCTGAAACACTACTTATCCCATTTGCCCACTTGGACAAGAGGAGGGCAGAGGGATAGCTCAGTGGTTTGAGCATTGGCCTGCTAAACCCAGGGTTGTGAGTCCATTCCTTGAGGGGGCCATTTAGGGATCTGGGGCAAAAATTGGGGATTGGTCCTGCTTTGAGCAGGGGGTTGGACTAGGTGACCTCCTGAGGTCCCTTCCAACCCTGATAGTCTATGATAAGGCGCTGTGCTGCTGAAGGTTCTGTCTTTAAATCCATTGCAGAGGTAGGCAAATTTTTCAACAAATACTTTTGGGTGTGTGTGTGTGTGTGTGTGTGTCTGTGTGTGAAAAATCCAGAGATGGTGACAATGAACCTTTTTGCAAATTCATCTAACTTTCCCCAAATTATTTTAGCCAACCCCTCCCCCACCAAAAATCAGAAAAAAACAAAACATTTTGTCCTTATGTTTTCAAAACTAAATTTTTTGTTTGTTTTTCATTCAAAACAGCTTTTCCTTTTGAAATTTCCTCTATTTTTCTTTTAATTAAAAACTTTAAAAATGCTCAAAACCGAAGGAAAACATCTTGTGTCACGTCAAACGCAATATTGCATCTGACCCCAAGCACTCATTTTTCTTTTGAAGTCACCGACAATTTTAAACAATCATTTTCAGGTCAGCCCAAAATGATTTTTTCCTGACTTTTGGGGATTTTCAATTAATCCAAAAATGTTATTTGCACAGCTGTAGTCCTGAGCAGTTGGTATGAAAGATTCCACGACATTTACACGATTACCCCATTGTCCTAGCTAAATTCCAGCATGGACATCCTGCCTCCCTAATTCCCCCTCTAATTTCAGTTGGATATTGCATTCTTCTTTAACCTGTTGTGTAGGTGGCAGTTAACCAGTTGCCCCAGAGGTGGCTGCATTGCAGTGGTGGGTGAATTGATTCCTTTCCATCTGTTAACCTAACTCAGTGGGACGTAGTGAGGTTTAATAGTTAATCAATGTCTGTACAGTGCTCTGAGGTTCTCAGATGAAAAGGACAAGGGATTCTTACCTCCTTGTGTATGTGCAGCGTGAGACGTTCGAACACAATGGGCAGATATTTACTAATTCTCCTTTCCCAATCCAAAAGCATGTTCTAGATAATTGTCTGTCATTATTGTCTATGAATCTTAACCCTGCTTGGGGAGCACTGAGATGGAGTGAATGGGAGGAAAAGATATAGAGATGGGTGGAAGAACAGGGTAGAGTGAGAGAGGGGAGGAAGAGAGAGTGGTGGGAAAGAGACGGAAAAGGCAGGAAAGCGGGAATGTGAAAGAGGCATAAGAACATAAGAGCGGCCATAATGAGTCAGAACAAAGGTCCACCTAGCCCAGTATCCTGTCTTCCCACAGTAGCTAATGCCAGGTGTCCCAGAGGGAATGAACAGAACAGGTAATCACCAAGTGATCCATCTTCTGTCGCCCATTCCCAGCATCTGGCAAACAGAGGCTAGGGACACCATCCCTGCCCATCCTGGCTAATAGCCATTGATGGACCCATCCTCCATGAACTTATCTAGTTCTTTTTTGAACCCTGTTATAGTCTTGACCTTCACAACCTCCTCTGGCCATGAGTTCCACAGGTTATGTGTTGTGTGAAGAAATATTTCCTTTTGTTTGTTTTAAACCTGCTGCCTATTAATTTCATTTGGTGACCCCTAGTTCTTGTGTTATGAGAAAGTGTAAACACTTCCCTTTTTACTTTCTCCATACCCGTCACGATTTTATAGACCTCAATCATATCCACCCTTAGTTATCTGTTATCAAGCTGAAGTGTCTCAGTCTTATTAATCTCTCCTCAAACGGAAGCTGTTTCATACCCCTAATCATTTTTGTTGCCCTTTTCTGAAGCTTTTCCAATTCCAATATATCTTTTTTGAGATGGGGCAAGCACATCTGCCCTCAGTATTCAAGGTGTGGGTGTACCATGGATTTATAGAGAGGCCATATTATATTTTCCGTCTTATTATCTATCCCTTTCTTAATGATTCACAACATTCTGTTAGGCAGAGAGGAAGAGAGAGAGACATCACAGCTGTAAAAAGCACAGAACAAAAAATCCCGAGCCCCTCCATTTCTTCTTTCCTTCTCTAGCACATTCAGTCACACGGAAAAAATCCCACGCACTTGGCCTTTCTCTTCCACTCGTTAACTCCTGTGACCTCCCGGTGCTGGGGAGAGCAGAGCGTTTATTCCAACAGAAGGATTATAAAAATAAATAACCAGAGTTTTCAGAAAGGTCACGTCCCTCACATGCCCGGGCAGCAGCAAAACCTCTCTGCTCGGCGGAATTTGAACTGGCTTTGTTTCCCGAGGTCAGAGGCCACAAGCTGTCACTTTGTAGGCAGGCTTCATCTCATGTCTTGCTCTTGCTGAGCAGCGCACATGGATTGCCCTGTGCATGACCTAGGGAAGAGGAGAGGACTGGTCCCTGGAGTATAGCGAAACGCCCCCTAATGGAATCACAGTGTTGACTTAACATTACCCCTAAAAACCGCCTCCTAGAACTAGACCTGCTCACTGGAGGCTTCCGTACAAAGATGGTAGGTGCCTTAGAAATACATTTGATAGATCCAAGTGCAGCTAGATTAGGTTAGATAAAGTACCTGGCAAATGGATATTACAGCCACTTTGGTGAGGGGGCTGTCCTGTGTTTAGTGGCAACAAACTAGGGAAAAAACCCCAAATTTGTACGGGTTTTTTGTTAGATTTTTTTTAAATAGTTTTTTGAATACCCATTTGAGTTGGGCATTGAGCTCTTCTGAGATCCTGGACAGAAGGGTCACAGTGGGAGCTGCTGGGTTCTGAGCTCTTTTGAAATTCTAGTCCCAGATCGTGCTGAGAACTCGAAAATCTGGGCTGGTGGGCAATATAAAAATGCACACAGTCCAAATTGATCCTCTCAAAATATATGTGCCAGCAGGTAGCTGCATGCACAAAACAAATAACTCCTATTGAAATGAATGGCCCATATTCTGTGCTGTTGTCAATTCAGAGTAATGCCGTTAACCTCAATGGGTATTGCTCGTATCCTGTAGTAGGAGAGTTTGGTCCCTGAACTCAAAATAATGCCACAATAGAATAGCCATGTTTCACCTGGTTTTACATCCATCATGTGCTACACTGGAGATTTTTCTTTGTGTGAGAGTTAGCAGCGGTCAGAGACAGACCTGAAGCAGAGCCAAACACCTGCAACATTTAGAAAAGTTTGGTGATGGATCCAAACTTTGTAGTTCGTACTAGACCAAACCAAATCCATCACAATCCCTTTGATTTCCAAGGGATCTCAGGGTAGACTCCTTTCTACTGGACCGATCAGGTTTTGGTCAGACTTAGGTACAGGGATGCAATTTGTGGATCCAGGTGTTTGTTCAGACAGCATCCTTCCATAATGGAGTGCTTCCTTTCTCCATATTACAAGTACCAGCCAACTTGTCTCTTGGCCACGCTGGACATCTCTTACTTATGTAGCATGAACCCCCTGAGAACAAGGTTTCACAACACTCGGGGCCTCGCTGGGAACTTCTCTGGAGTCTATGTGGTGTAACTAAAATATACATGGACCAGATCTTCAGCTGGTGTGAATCAGTGTCACTCTGTTGACTTCAGCTTAGACTGTTGACACCGATTTACACAAATTGAGGATCTGATTCTGACTAGTTGAAAACCAGCCGGTAAATCACAAGACATGCCTGGTCTTCCAGCTGCCTTGACAGAAGAACAAAGAATGCTCATTGCTGGAGTTCACCGGCATTTGATCTTCACCATGTCGTATGGACAAAGTGACTGAAGGCAGTACAACAGGAGCCCACTGGCTCTTTGAGACCTCCCCTTCCAATCCAGTTCAGAAGAGCCCTGTGCTCCCGAGGAAGCCCTGCCTCTGATGTCTCCGTCCAAGTTAAGCCTTAGCAGTTTTTATCCTCTCCCTCTGACTCCCTCTTACACGCTTGGGTGCAGCACAGAGCTGTCTCCTATCGTCACACGTCCCAGGAAGTTCTTGTGGAACATTCATCCAGAGCAATAAAGTAGGCAGCGATTTGTAAAGAATTTAAGGGCTGACTCCCCCCCCCCCCCCGCTTTCATCTGCTTGTCGTCTCCGACATGATTTAATGCCCCAGAAATTGTAAAGGGCGGCTCTTTTCCTGTGTGTGAGCGCCCGCGTGCGTGTTGTTGTAGAATTTGTAAATAATTCATCAAGCAGCTGAAAGGCGTGTGCAGCTTTAAATTATTAAAATACATTTTGATCCTGAAAGGAGACATTTGAGATGTTTGCACTGGCTCCTTCGGCTGCTTTGCTGTGGGGTGGGGGCAGGAGCAGAGGGGAACGAGTGGCTTTGAATGCACTCTGAATGCTCTTCAAAGACTGCCCGTGATTTATGGGCTGGTGGGGATGGAGTCAAATAAATAAATAAATCCCGATCGTCAGAGGAACAACACAGACAGCTTTCATTATTTAAACCAGAGATGCCTTTCCCCAGGAAAAAAAAATGACCTTTGGTTGCATTTCCAGAGAAATGACATTTTCTCTCTCTCTCTCTCTTTTTTTTAAAAAAGTCCAACCTCTTATTCACTTGGGGGAAGATGAGTAGCCACATGTTTCTTTTTCCTTGTAACTTCCTTTCCCCAAGACAGCAGGGACACTGTACCCCCACCATCCCTGCACGCACGCGCTCCCACTCGAGGATACGGAGGTGCCTGCATACATGCCTG
The DNA here is from genome assembly GCF_965140295.1 of Lepidochelys olivacea. Taxonomy (NCBI): domain Eukaryota; kingdom Metazoa; phylum Chordata; order Testudines; family Cheloniidae; genus Lepidochelys; species Lepidochelys olivacea. The sequence goes on along the minus strand of NC_140432.1, from coordinate 11,140,271 downwards.
ATATGCACCTGCATATATGCCTGATATACACCCGCACACTCTTCAGCCAGAGGTTTGGACCTGCACACCTGCCCGCTACATAGGGGGGCATGCCCACATATCTGTACACACTCACACAGCATGGGTAATGCCCACCTGTTTGCTCACACATGCAAGGGTGCATGCATGCCCATATACCTGCCCATCCATGCACACAAACACATGCCTGTGTTTTCCTCTCCTCTCCACCAGCTGCCTCCCATACCATGCTTGTGCCCTCCCACATACACAGGTGCAGACCTGTGATCCCCATCCATGCCTGTGCCCATACACCCCTGTATGCCTGTGTCCACCAGGGCTGGCTTGATCCGGGGCAGGGGGCACTGCCCAGGGTGCTGGGCTCGGGCAGTGCAATTTCCCACCTGACATGTTGAGAGCCAGCTGGGCTAACAGAAGCAGCCAGGCAAGTGAGCGGCAGCGTCCAGAGAGGGTGGACAGATCCGAGTTGCAGGCGGGCAGCTGAAGCAGCCAGGTAACTTCTCCAGAGCAGGGGTGTCCCTCCTCTCCCTGCTGCCCTGTCCCACTGCTGTCTGCAGCCGCAATGCTCCCTCCTGCCATGGAGTCGCCCCTGGTGCCCACATACATTTAGGTAGCAGTCATAGGCTTTGCACACACATGCCAACACACACACCACCCCATGCATGCACTTGTGATGTTTTGGGGGTTCAGCCAGGCCAGTAAGGGGTTTGGTCATTGTCTGCCTCGTAACCCAGGGTGTCTTGTGGCCATGCATTCAGCTTTGGTTCAGAACTCTGTCCCCAACAGGCTGCCAGTGACAGCAGCATACAAGCCTCACCCTACCTTTGCCCAACCTGGTTACTCCTTTCAGATTGACCTGGGACCCTCTCCAGCCTTGAATTTGCCCCCAAATCATCCTGCTGGAAGGACCTCCCAGAGAATGTGTTAAATTCGCGAGACTGGGAGTGGATGGGTCATTACACAAAGTAAAATATTTCCCCATGTTTATCCCCCATCCCCACCCCGCACTGTTCCTCAGACGTTCTTGTCAACTGCTGGAAATGGCCCACCTTGATTATCACTGCAACCCTCCCCCCTTCCCCCCGCCCATCTCCTGCTGGTAATAGCTCACCTGAAGTGATCACTCTGGTTACAGTGTGTATGGTAAAACACATTGTTTCATGTTTTCTATGTATATAAATCTCCCCACGGTATTTTCCACTGAATGTATCCGATGAAGTGAGCTGTAGCTCACGAAAGCTCATGCTCAAATAAATTGGTTAGTCTCTAAGGTGCCACAAGTCCTCCTTTTCTTTCTACCTTCACAGAGACAGTCAAACACTCCAGTCTGTCAGCTTTCTAGAAGCCCACACTCTACTGAACTGACACAGCACTGATGATTTATAATGAAAGCAAAACAAGTTTATTAACAAAAGAGCAAGGATTAAGTGATACCAAGTAAGAGATAAAGGTAGAGACAGTTACAAGCCAATAGAAGTGAAAATACATCTGGAACTTAAATCTAGCAAGATAAGGTCTTTGTTCAAGCTGGTTTTTCTCACACCCCCAGTCTCCTTTCCAGCCTTTACTGGCCGGTGTGGCCAGGACCCATCCCCAAGATCAGATCGTTTGTCTTTTAAGGTGAAGGATAAGGATGGAGTCTGAGGATTCAGTCTCCTGTCTAACTGGGGTGCAGGAGCCATATTATTTCCCTGTCTCTGGAGTTTAGAAGCAGGATAACTCCTGCTGGTTTAGCTCCATGCTAACATTACTGCTAACATGTAAATTGAGGTAAACCCACATTCCTTATCTCCTACACCTAGGCTAGGCTGTCTGGTCTTAAACATGTTTTAGTATCATCATACAGAGGGAATTCATAACTTCACTGTTAACACATGCATTTTACAATGATATGAATACCCAGAACAGTGTTAGCTTTCATATGATATCTCACAAGGCATATTCAGTTCAGAAATTACTGCAGTAGCATGTAGCGTGGGAATACAGGGGCGTCTAGGGTCACAGGACCGGCACAGGGCGCATAGACACATGTGCACGCATAAAGTTCTCGCCCACTGCATAAACCACCCAAGCTGCCTGTAGCAGAAGTTTATGAGAGGGGCCATGCACTGGAAATAGAACTGGCTGAGTGTGCAGCCACTTTGTATTGAGGGTTCGGTTGTTCTCTCATTTTGGAGAGCGGCTGCTTTAACAGCCAAGCGTTAGCCAATGCTGAGCAAGCCGGCATCCTGCTTTCCATTCTCATGCCGCGCTGAGATCTGGGAGGGGAGTCAGTTCTGGAAGCATCACTTGTGCTCGGATGTTTCTGGCAGGCTTCAGGTTGCTAAGTGTAGCTAAGTGCCTGGAGCATCTGTAACTATTCCACTCCTTGCTCTCTCTCCCTAAAGAGACATTTTCATGAGGGGAGCAAGGAAGCGAGTACAATCAACCATGTTAAATAGTACCCCAGTGTGGTGCATGGGGGTGCCATGGATACACCAGCTTGCACGGCTTCTGGTGCAGTGTGCTGATTGGCTCCCACTGACCCTAGGGAATCTTTATGTTGTTCATACCCTGGTCATGGTTTGGCCAATCTCTACCTATTCCGTTCTTTGAACCTTTCTCCTGAAGTCAGTCCCGCCAGCCCCATATCTGAGCTGCTCTGAATTCCCTTCTATTGGTCGACGTCTTTCTGTTGTCTGGAGCTCAGGTTATTCTGCGTGGGAGCCATAAAAGGCTTGATGCTACAAGCTGCTGAGAACACCTGCTTAACTGCGTGACTGGTTCAGGGCCAGACTGCTCAGAACCTGGTCTGCTTGAATCAGTAGAGAAAACACTTAGATGCTACAGGAGGGACTTGGAGAAACTAGATGGATAGACAGCGATATTCCCACCTCTAATCTGCAGTGCCTCTCCATATGCAGCTAAAAATCAACATAAATTTTGGTTTTGCTGCACTGCCATCTCGTACCTATTTTGTCATCCACTCTCTTCCCTGGGCTATCTATTGGCATTTATTCTGCAGTTCAGCTCTTTCCCTCTGCAGTACTCACAAGACAGCCGACTCACCTGTCTGTCCGTCCAGCCAATCATCTCCCATTTCTAATGCATCCTCCTAGCACTATCTGTGCACAATGAATTGGTAGCTCTGTGTACTTCGCAAACTCTGCTGTTCTTGTCCTAAGCCCAGACCTCTGGAGCATTGCACCCTTGTGTTTCTGAAACAGAATGAGATGTCGTTAACCCCTCGAGTGCTGCAGGAAGCTTGCAGATCACCAAAGCTGCAGGGATTCTATGGGTTTGGATTGGCAGAAAGCTCTTTTTAGACCACAATAACTGTGTCCTGGGACATCAGTGACATCCACAAGGAGGCCCTCTGCTTCTGGGCCCTGGTGGGTCACTCCCTGACTCCATTTGAGCTAGACTACCGGACTACCAGCTGGATCCCTGGCACCATCTGCCCCTTGATCTTGGGGTGTAGTCCGTAGAGTAGCTATTCTCCAGGCCGGATTATCTTAATGGGGTTATCTCTACAGGAGGGAATGATGTGTGTGCTCATCCACGCTCCTCTTTGCTCCAGCCTGAGTCCCAGGCCTGTGGAATGTCCTCCGGGGCGTTCAGAATATACAGTGAGGACAAAGCCGGTGCAATGGTGGTTGCTGAGCCCCATTGCCTGTGCGAGGGGGAGATCTCCTCATGGTTTCGGGGGACAGAGGAGGGGAGGAAAATCTAAGCCAGTGAGTTGATTTGCCAAGTGATGTCTTTCCTTTTGGGTATTTGTGCGAAGCCTTTGTACTTGGTAAATAACAAATTGCTGAACAACAGCGACAAATAGTTATAAGTAATGTACAGAAAGGAAGCCCCAAATGTGTATGCTGGGCAAGTAGCTCTTAGCAAAAACAGATTCCAATTGATATCAGTAATTCAAGATCAGTTACCGGTAGTCATTTTTATTTAATTAGTTATTGGTTAAAGCAGCAGCCCTTGTAGATATTTTGGTTTTGTTCCTGGTACCATAGGAACCAGCACTGTCAAATCTGAGCTGAAATCCTAGCTCTAAATCAGCTTTGAGCTACTCTCCAAACCCTGGCTTGAACCACAAGGATGTTAGTTATGGACTTGTGGAACAAAGGCCTGAATCTCTCAAAGCACTAAAGCACATGCTTATCTTTAAGCACGAGTACTTACATTGTTGACAATGGGGCTATTCACCCACCCTAGAGTTAAACACGTGAACGGCTACACAGGTAGTGTAGATCAGCATTGGACCAGAGAGTGCAGTCGACAGTGGTGTGACCCGGCTGGGGATCTGGTCTAGAGTCATGGGGTGTCAGGGGTTCTGGCCAGTGCCAGGTTGCATTTCCATCTGGCTTTTCTCTTCCATTGGGAGGCCAAAGGCCCTTGGGCCTTCCCCACCACTCGCTTCCTCATTTCTGAGCACTGGAAAAAGGATGGAGTACACCGGCTGCTGGCTTTACTGGCTTCAGAGCCTTTTCCCTGACTCAAAACCCCAGTGTGGGGGTTGAGAATCACAGCCTCCTTTCTGAGCAGGGTCTATACCAGGTGTCATTCTTAGGATTACAAATCCTTGCGCCACGGCCTGCTGCTCAGAGAGAGAGAAGAAAAGGCACCGGCATCCCCTTGGCCTTTCCAAATATCCCGCCATCGGCACATTTGTATTAGCTATTGATTTCTGTTTAATAGAATAAGCCAGGAGAAATCACATTCTTTGTTGGCATTCAAAGGATAAGCCATAAAAGCCATTAAAAAGTACTGTAAGCGGTAGGATGATTAATGGGACTTTAGGTGTTTTCTACTGAGTGTTTCCAGATAATGTCTTTGAAAGATCCCAGTGCTTCTGGCTGTAGTTCAGAGCTATTTATTTGCAAGGTGAAGCTCTGAGTAACAATGCTCCCAGCACAAACCCTGCCTGACACTGTTAAAGGCACGAACTGGATGCCCCTGAACTTGGATCTCTGAAGAGTTTTTTTTTTTTTTTTTTTTGCTCCGTGGAGCTGCCAGGATACTTGTGAGGTCAATTGAAAGACAATATGTCTGCCCTCTGAATGCCTCTCTTGGCCAGTGCAGTGAGACACTTCCCCGCCAGGTTTCAGGTTTGTAGGAAGGAAGCCCTTGTCAGGATATAGTGAGCCCGTCTTTTCTGAACGAGCACATCTTTTCCCCTGGCTCCACAGCAGTGACACACTCAGCTCGGACCAGGCAAGTTCCTTCACGGCAGTGCCATCATGGCTTCTGACAGTGTGAGCTTCTTCACAACATCACAGCCGCATCCTGTCAGGGTCGGCTTGGGCGACATTTGTGTGAGTTCCATCAGAGCAGTGCCCTGTTACCATATGGGGTTGTGAGCTAAGAATCTATCCCTGTGTGCATTTGCCCAAAGTGAGCTGGAACTCTTAAGCACGATGGGACGTTCACAATGTACCCCAATGTGTGTTGTCAGCCTGAAGGCCTTTCTCCCTGGCAGTTGCACTGCTAAGTATTGTAATCTTCTTGTCATCAGGGCCTTGCTGGAGCACCAGACACATCACCAGTGAAGCTAGCCGAGCTGAGAACATAAATAATCCCACCCTTGCTTTTCAATAGCGTCTTTGACTGAGGATCACAATGTGCTTTCCTCTGAAACTATGCTTCACTGCCCTTCTGTGAGGTACTGTGCTAGAACCTCAAAGATCGACCTCTTCTCCGAGAAGGGAAAGTCAGATTTCACAGGAACTCAGTGATTTTCAATGGAATTCACCCTTCAGGGCAGATGGAAATGTAAGGCTCCCCATCTCCCCTGATTCTTCTTTTACTTACACCAAGGTAAGCCAGGAGACACTGAAGTCAGAGGGATTGTACTGAGGTACAGATGCAGAGAGGGAGGGGAGTTTCAGGCCCATTGTTTCTATTCACTGGTGAGGGTATTGAGGGCACAGAGAGGGCCAGGCCCGAATGATTCTCAGTGGCTTGGTTTTTGGGTGCCCAACTTGAGACATGGTGGACCCGATTTTCAGAGGTGTTGCTGAGTGCCCTCTGCTCCCACTGACTTCAGCTCGGCACTTCTGAAAATCACGTCCCAAACTGGGCGTGCGAATCAGTGCCTGCTTTTGGAAAATTGGAGGGTAAGTGGCTTGCCTGAGGTCACACAGCAAATCATGGCAGAGACACATGGGACCCAGGAGTCCTGTCTACCAGGCTCCTCCTCTTTCCCTGTGAGTTGAGCACTGCTGTCATGGCTACAAATTCCTTTTTGTCTTTCAAAATCTTGCCAGGACCAACTACAGCAAAAAAAAACCCACCCTAGGTTGGAATGATATTTTTGCACTCTCTGTGCTCTGACATAAATCCGTTGAAGTCTGTGATGTTAACATTGACGTACAACAGCCGAGGACCTATCCCTAACATATATAATTTAAAAGAATGTCTTCAGAAAGTTTCTCCACCTCCCTCCTCCACTTGCTTGGTTAATGCCTGACTAGAGACCTCTTATTGGCGGTTGCACCTGTCAGTTCCAATCACTGGTGAGAAGGGCTCAGTCGCAGAGGGCAAAGAGGCGATATGTAGGAAAAAGCAGTTTGAGAGGCAGCATTGCAAACCAAGATCACGGTGCTTCCTGGCTCAGTTTGCTAAAACACTTATATCCTTCAGTGGAATGATGCTTTCTGCCTACTGCCACAGAGGGGCGGGAAATCAGCTGTGTTCTTGAGTTATTTGCCCCCATTATTTGCTTTCATTTCCTCCCACCCCTCTCTCATAGTCATGCTGCAGCATTCAGAAATATGACTGTGACAGGGCAGGGATTTCTGTCAGGGGAGCTTTAGCTGAAATAGTTTGTCATCCAGAATAATAACCAAATGATGATTGGCAAACCACTATTGAGGGGGAAATGAGGATATAATCCATTGTGGCCATTAAACAAGAAAGGGGGAAGAGGGGGGGTGCTCACCAGAGGAAGCAATATCCGGTCTTTAATGGAGAATAACAAGAAACTTAAACCACCGTTGGTGTGAAAGCAAGGGCCTGGTCCAGCCTGACAGGGTAATTATTTACTCCTTCTTACTGCAAGTGCCACAGGGACAGTGGGAGAGATAAATTCACCCTAGTTAAGCAGGGGGTTATTTTATTCTTAGCTGAAAGATAAAGCTCTGTTGTTAAATTCCTTTGTCACTATTTTATCTCTTTCTGGCCCTCCTCCTCTCTAGCTCTTCTTTCTTTCTTTCTTTCTTTCTTTCTTTCTTTCTTTCTTTCTTTCTTTCTTTCTTTCTTTCTTTCTTTCTTTCTTTCTTTCTCATGTGGTTTGCTTCTGTTTCTCTCTTCTCCATCTCTTCCTCTCCCTCTTTTTGAATCCTCCTCCTTCCCTCTCTGCTTCTTCATCTCTCTTTTTCTCATTCTGATCCTCCCCGACTTCCCACCTCTAACCCCCCCCCACCTCCCCCATCTATCTCCATCTCTTGTCACTCAGCTCTCCAGCCAGAATTCTAATGAGCAGATCCCTCTGCTGGTGGGTGCAGTGCAGGAAAGGCATTAATTGCAGTGGAGCAATCCGTTTCATTTGCCATTGCTGGATCTGATTTATTGCTCTTTCCGGCTCAGCTGAAGAAAAGCGTTGATGTTTTTGGCTTCTCCAAGATGCTGCTGGCAGTCGGGAGAGGGTGTGGGACGGGCATTGTTTCAGGGGCCCTGAGGTGTAGATAGACTCTGCAAATGCACAGTATCGCTGCAGGGAGGAAGGGCGGGGGAGAGAGCAACCTCAGGAAATTAAAAGGAGACAAAAGCTCTGATTTTTCTCAGGTTGGAAAACAACAAACTCTCACCAGCTTTATTTTAAACAAGGCTGTCAAGTGCTGTTGCGTGGACCCCGCACCTGCCCTGCAGGCAGTGCCTTTAGAGAGACAGGCATTACGTTATTTCTCCCCTGGGCTTCCCAGTATGCCCCATCCCCTTTATACCTCTCCTTTAGATTGCAAGCTCCTCACAGCAGCGGGCCTTCTTTGTCGTCTCTTGCCGGGCACTTAGCACATGGTCAGTACTTAATAAATACAGCCAATAGGAAGGAGGTGTTGCCATCAGAGCTCTGAGCATGGGACTTGGGAGCTATGGTAGGAATTGGTGAACTCTAACCATGCCTGTGTCATGGATTCCATCTAGGTAGGATCTTCAGGCAAGTCCTTCAGTCTCTCTGAGCCTCAGTTTTCCCCATCAGTTAAATGGGGATAGTGATCCATAACTAACTCACAGTGCTGTTGAGGGAATGATTGGATTAGGGCAAGATTCTGCAAGGCATTGTGCGTCTTTACCTTCAGCTCCCATTGATTTCACTGGAGGATCTTGGCCTTAGCCCATAGCAGATGCTCTCACCCACAATGTGCTGAAGAACATGTACTCTGGCTGGTGGCACAGCTCACGTCCCAGCTGAGCCACAAGGCAGTGAGATGATGCTCAAGCTGGGATATCTCCGCTCCCCTTCCCTTGCCTCTGTGGTTTGCAGACGGTCCTTTTCCTTTCACTTCTGTATGCACGGGGGTTAATTGCTTAGTGCATCTGCCAGCCGCAGGGCTTCCCAGCCAATGCTGCTCTTCCAGGAACAGAAGCTCTTGGTTTTCAACTCTTTGTCATAAATCCAAAAAGAGAAAGAAGAATGGTGAGGAGAAAATAAAACCCGTTCTGCCCATCTTCCGCGAACTCTCTGGCTCCCTGACAGCTCAGTGCAGCTTAAAGAGAGGGTAGTTTCTTTTAGGGACACAGAAAGTGAAACAGACGATTAACAGATGGGGGAAGAGCGAGAGAGATGCACCCCTGCCCAGAGATGCCCAGATGTGGCATTGATTGTCCTCTTGTCCTTCTCCCTTCAGCTCATGCGTGTGTGCTGCCCAAACTGTTCCTTGGGCTAGTGCCTCTCTGGAACAGGGACCCTCTCCTGATAGCATTTACTAATTTACCTTTCTCCTTGATGCACATGATACCCTTTGTCAGTAGCGTGAATGAGCCCTGTCTTACGAGCAGTCTCTGCCACCTTTGCTTGTGTTGAGCACTACCTGACCGTGCCAGGTGACCCAGGTAATAGCCGACAAGGCTGCTTACAGAGAAATGCACTGCTCAGCACAAGCAAGGATGGCACCGTCTGGCCTGTGGGACTTAAGCAAGTGGTTAAGTGCTTTGTTAAAATGGGGCCGTCCTTTTTATTCTTGGATTACTTTGCTAAAGAGCCTTTCCTCCTAAAACAATCCTTCCATTCCCCACACGAGGCTTCTTGCCTTGCCTGGATTCTTTCCAAGACTTGCTTGGCCTGTCTTGAAGTAGGTGAACGATATTGTACGTGATACTCTTTCTGAGGCGACTTATTTAGGGCGCCTGTTACCACCCTTGATTTTTAATTGTAATGATTTACCAGGGGCATCATTAGTATATTTGTTACTGCACCCCAGCGCCCTGTTGACTCTCTTTGCTGCTGCTGCTTTGGTTGAGCACTCTCCCTCTGGGTGGTGCATATCAAAGGACTGGCTGACATCTAAGTAAACTGCATCCGCTGCTTGCCTTCTGTCTGGTTTTCTTAGTCACTCCCTTCACAAAATCAATTATATTTGTCTTATGCTGTCTTTTTTTTTTTCTTATGTGATGAACCCATGCTGACAAGTGCTTAGATTCTCATTCTCTTTCCCCCTGCCGAAAAACCAGCAACATCAACAAAACAAACAGAGAAATACATAAGAGTTCTGCCAGTACTCATTTTGTCTCTAATGAATGTCCTTAGTATCGTTATGTTTCTAGCAATTTTCATTGGCAGAGATCTAACACTAGCTGGACTCCAGTTGCCTCTATTCATCCTAGTTTTCTTTCTTCTTTTTCTTCTCTAAATATTGGCTTTAGAGGTGTCTGAAGTAGCCTTAGGAAAATGCAACCTTGTTTAAAACCCAAATATATTGAAAGGGTGGGTTTGTTTGCTTGTGGTATTTCATTAACAGTACAAAAGTGAACCCCCCCCAAAAAGGACGCCACATTTTTTCTGTAAAACCAGACCCATTTCCGAGCAGAAATAGTCTAGTTTCTAAGCAAAAATTATTTTGCCTCAAAAGCATGAAGCAATTTGCATTTTTCACTTGGATGAAAAATTGTCTCTTTTGTCAAAATGTCATGAGGGCAGTCTAAACCTATATCGAACAGCCTAGAAGATGCACTGTGCTCTGTAGGCGTCCTGTGACATGCTCCGCTCTTGGAACTGAACAGAACCAGCTGGGTCCTACAGCCGAGAGGCAGCTAATCTCTTGCTTAGCTCCTGTGTTAACAATAGAAGTTATTTTAACCTCTACTGACTGGAGAGTTCTTAGAACATTACACTCAGAATGCCTCCATCTGGCCTTAGTAATGATGATACCCATGTTCCTTTGAATGCACTGGGTACGTGCTCCCCCCACCCCCCAGATTCTGAATTTGCCCCCCGCAAATTCTGAATTTGCCATGCCACACACATAGACACAGTGATTCTGAATTTGCCATCTCTCTCACAGACACACACACACATTCTCAATTTTCCATGCCCCCGACACTGATTCTGAATTTGCCATGCTACACACCCACACCCACACATACACCCACAGTGATTCTTAATTTGTCATCTTACACACCAACCCACCACCCACACACAATTATTCTGAATTTGCCATGCTCTGTACACACACACACACACTCTCACACAGTGGCTCTGAATTTTCCATGCTTCCCAAATCCTGCCGCGTATGTCCTCTCTTCTTCAGTCTGGTCCATACTAACCCGTTCTCTCCACTGCAAATACACTTGTGCCCTGTGTTTATTGCTTTGAAAGGTGCTTGTTTCACTTCAGGGTGATAACACACATGAGCTCTGCTAAGGTAAAAACACAGTGAAGACCAGGCCTGTTAGTTTTACCATGGGTAAACAGTCCTGTACCTGCTCCAGGTGTTGGTCTTGGAGAGTTATCTTGCAGTAAAACTAAAATGCCTGGACCTCACTCTGATTTTATCCCAGGATAACTCATGTGTTTGTTACCCTGAGGTAAAAAATCCATCTTCTTTAGTAGTGGGGATAAGGCGTTAGAAGGTATTGCTCGGTGGTCTCATTATTCTCCCACTTTACTCCATAAAGAAATTTGGTCAGGGAAAGTGTTTTTGTTTTGTTTTGAAAAGGGAAATTTTTAATGCTCCTCTTATCGCCCTTTCTCCTGCCGGGCAGAAACTGGACAAAGCTCTGTTGCTGGTGTGTGGTGCTTTTAACAAATAATGCTGCAGGGAGCATTCCTGCACTTTATGAGTGAGGTTTACGAGGTGACATTAGAGGATTTTTTCCATCTCTCATTTCTATTTGAAGCCCCTGTTGTTCCTTTCAAAACTATCATATCTGCTGTTACTGAAGGGATGAGTCTCCTACCCCACGTCTTTGCTCTGTTTCTTTCTACTCAGGGTTTTTCCACTTAAAGGCAAAGATTTCTTGGTTTGAGTTTGGCACAAATTTACTATCCGGATACTTTGAAATATACACCCAGATATGCATCTTTCTGTACAAAGCCTGACTAAGTGGCTTTGCAAGGGGCTGCGAATGGTGGTCTCCTGGGGAAAAAGCTATGGTGCATTCTGTCTGTCCATTCATCCATCCTGCATTACAGCCTACTATACACAGAAACTGATTTATAGATTGAATGTTGACTCCATGTCTTTCAATATTTAATTAGATTTTGATCATTGTCAAAATGATAATGTGGACAAATTGGAGAGAGTCCAGTGGAGGGCAGCGAAACTGATTAGGGGACTGGGGCACATGACTTACGAGGAGAGGCTGAGGGAACTGGGATTGTTTAGTCTGCGGAAGAGAAGAGCGAGGGGGGATTTGATAGCAGCCTTCAACTACCTGAAGGGGGGTTCCAAAGAGGATGGAGCTCGGCTGTTCTCAGTGGTGGCAGATGACAGAACAAGAAGCAGTGGTCCCAAGTTGCAGTGGGGGAGGTCTAGGTTGGATATTAGGAAACACTATTTCACTAGGAGGGTGGTGAAGCACTGGAATGGGTTACCTGGGGTGTGTGTGGAATCTCCATCCTTGGAGGTTTTGTAAGGCACGGCTTGATAAAACCCTGGCTGTGATGGTTTAGTTGGGGTTGGTCCTGCTTTGAGCAGGGGGTTGGACTAGATGACATCCTGAGGGCTCTTCCAATCCTAATCTTCTATGATTCTATGGTTAAGAGGCAAATCCCATCCCCCACATCTATGAATGGTCTGAAAAACACATGGGATTGCTGTTCAACCCCAGCTCTGTGTCAGGTGGTGGCTTATTCCAAATCAATAAAACCCAATTAAACAACTTGGTGGAGTGAAAATTCCATCCATGTGTGAGTTTCCAGGTATAATCTACACCATTAATAGTCTGGCTGCTGTTCTTATTCATTTGCATTACAGTATTGGCTAGAGACCTCAGCTGAGCTCAAGACACCATTGTGCCAGGCGCTGTACAAGCATATAGTGAATGCAAATTCGTGCCTTGAAGAACTTTCAATCTAAATAGTCAAGACATTCAAAGGCTGTTCTTTTCCAGCCTTTGAAGGGAATTATTTTCACTGTCCATTCAATCCTGGGCTTCTATGCTCCCATGCTCTTTCACATAAAGGCCTTTGTCCTCATTGCTAGAAACAACTGCCTTGAAATCTTGCCCTGGAGCAACCTTCTCCCTTCCCCTGAGCCGTCAAAGAGATTCAGCCTCGGCATCCACTCAATCCTGTAAATCGTTTTTATGGACATGCAAAATATCGGCAAAAAATACTTCATCCCTTTAAGGAGAAAAATAAACAGTTTCTCTCATTATTATACAGGTTCCAGGAAGAGAAGCACATTCAGTATTGACAAAGCTTAAAATGAAAATAATAAAATAAAAAAAGCCCAACCCAAGATGCTGAACTTTTCACAAAACAACCCACGTTTGATATTTACAAATGGGTAATTTACTCTTTATCGGATTTCGTATGAAGTCGTATTTAATACGGGTGGACTCAAACTGTGAGACTTGTCTCCCATGGGGGTGTTCACTAAAGCCTGGGGAAACTGGTAGGTTATGAGGAAAATAAAATAAAATAAGAGACGTGTGCATGAGCATGTATTTGTTGGTTAAGATAGTACTGAATAGTCAATACTGAATTCTCTTAGCGGGATAGACCTGTGCTGGCTGAATCCAAATGTGGAACTGACTCAGCGAGATGATCATAGGTGGCCCTTGCTACATGCTTATACAATGGTGCTGATGAACCTGCAGGTGGCAGTCTATCCCCTGAATCTGTGAAGAATCATTGCCCCACGACAGTGTTAAGGAGTGGGCAGGGAGTCAAAACAGTATTTATCTGGCTTGGTTCAGGTTTGGGTTCAGCAGCATCCACTGTATTCGGGTTCAGTTCTGGTGTAAGCTGCCAACAAAACAAAACAAAACAAAACAACCCATGGTTTGGTCACCAGTTTGAAATGGTTCAAATCAAATTTCAGTCTTAGTGGACATAAATTCAAAAAAGAGAGTTGAAACTTAAAATCAAAACTATTTTTATTTTTGACCATTTATTTATTTTTTAACTTTAACTTTACAAGAGTTTAGTTTCTAGTGTTCATGTGTCGTCAAATCAACACGGTTTTTTTTAATGAACAATTTGTGTGAGTGAACTAAAATAACATCTTCTAATATTTGTTCTGCCATGTTGGACCTCTGTGGTCACAAGATAAATTTGAGGCTTTGAAACGTTCTTTCAGCACTCATCATTGTTGCTGGAACTGCCCGTACAATTTTATGCCAGTTGTTACAGCTTGGGCATGACATTTTTTGATGCTCCCAGTAGTTGACTATGTTTTCTTTCTTATTGAGACATGTCTCATAGGCAAATGAATCAAGAATTGGCCCAATCCTTTTGGGGGGTATCCTTTGTCCAGATATCTCTTCCTTTTCGGAGATGTCATGAGATTTCAGATTTGGCACCCCAGAGGAAGGAGGACAGGGTTTGGGAGAGGTTGTGAGGCTTGCTTCAATGGGGAAGTGAGTTTGGGGCATGGGCCCTGGCTGAAGTGGGGCAGCTGGAGGGAGGAGCTGCCCCAGGGGTTGGGGATGGGTGGGAGGAAGCCTGTTTATTGGGGAGAAGGCTGGGGACCTGTTTCCTTTTTCCTTGGGTGAAGAGTTATTGTTAACTTCTGGGACCAGGGAGCATTCCACCTCTTCTCTCCCCAGCTGAGGCCCCTGCTGTCCCATATGGTGTGCAGGCAGCTTCCCCTCTCCCTCCCTACTTGTGTGGGCTAGCCTCCTTCTATTCTCATTCTCATCTCAGTCTCTTCTAATGACTGGGGAAAGCCTTTTTGGTAGCAAGCACATGCCTATTAGTTATTTTGTTTTCTTTTGTAATGAAATTAAGATCACTTTAACTTTTTAAAAAACTATTGAGCTTAAAAAATGCGGAACCTTTATTTTAACCAGTAACACATTCCTCCCTCCCACCCCACCCCCCAACTCAGTTCCAATTCAGGGTTGCTAGACAGGACAAAATTAGGGTTCAGTTTCGGTTCCAGTTCAAGTAAAAAATATGGTTCTGGTTCGACTCACTTCAGGTGCCTGCTATGGGGCGTTGAAAAGCCTGGGATTTTCAACTATATCTGGATTTCTCTCTGATGTTTAAAAATGGAGATGATACATCAAACGCGTTTATTAAAAAAGAAAAGGGTGTGAGTTTAACAGACTGAGATGGCCATTTCAACAGGTCGTACTACTTTCAATAAGTTGTTTCTGCTTGTGGACGGGGCTGTGAGAATGAAAGGGCGTCTATTTTATTAATGTTATCGTCAAAGTGCCAGTTAAATTTTAAAGCTAAAATCTAACAAAATGTATGTGCTAAATGGATAATATTATGGACAACATTTGAATGGAATCTAATAGGATAACCCCTTTGTATTGAGTCCAGGGAGTGTTAGCTTAATAATTTAATGCTCGGTTCTGTTTTGGTGAACTTTTACTTTGAACAGCATTTCTCAAATCAGGACACTTGGTTATTCTTAACCAATCAACAATGTATGAATTAACTCAGAAGCACATCAGTGTACAATCAACAGTTCATTAATTAAGTGTAGATACAACAAATATTCTAGGCTGTACTGAGTGCACCAGTACAGTCCTTCAAGCAATTGTCATGTAGTATGGGTAGGCTCAGTAGTAACATCAAGGAACAATGCAAGTCACCAGGTTTCTTTTTTATTACATTTACTTGTGACATCAGTCATCAATTCTTTAGCACCTAACACATTTAGCACACTTCCAGTATTCCTCCACGGAGTAAGGCTGCTCTTGTTTTTAAAGCACTTTCAAGAATGTGGTCGCTGCTATTTGAATGGTTTGAGGGGAAGGGACAAGTTAGAATATCTAAAGCAATTGCTTAAAGTTACGGTTCAGATCTCTCTTAGGTCAATTTGCTTGCACTTATAAAGGAGAACATACAGATACCATTAGTTAAATCTAAATATGGTTACTTGAGGTCTCACTAAAGCATGTAAACTCCATAAGATCACCTTCAGGCCTGGTCTACACCTAAAAATTAGACTGACCAAGCTACATAGCTCAGGGGCTATGAAAAATTTCAAACTCAGTGATATTGTTAGGTCGACCTAAGCCCATTGTAGATGCGGCTAGTTTGATGAAAGAATTCTTCCTTTCTACACAGTGTCGGTCACACTGGGGATTCTGCAGCTTCTTTATGGGTTCAGTCAATTCTGTGACCCTGGATGAAGGGAGAGGCTGACCACAGCATGTGGTTTCAGCTAGCTCTAGGTTCTCACATGGTGACCTCAATTTTAAACACCTTGATGATTCCAGTGCTTGTTGGGGGGGGCACCCTCTGATTTCTATTGGCCATTTGCCAACTGAGTGCTCAGATTTCAGCTCTCTCAGTTTCTCTATTGCTTCCATTGGCATCCAGTAGATGGTGATAGTATATAACAAATTTCTTCAGTCCTTTTCTTTTTGGAGGCTTTTTATGTTTGATTCATTTTAAGGGTTGTATTTCAATATTAGTCCATGTTATTAGTTGGAATTCCCCCCCCCTTAAGCATTTTCTTTTAGTAATTCAAATTTATAAGCTGATTTGTATCTTTCAACGTTCCTTCTTCCTTGTGCCATACAATACAATTACTTCTGGAGTGCAACAATTATTTACAGTAAAAGCCAAGAAAATCCTGTATCTTTTAAATCTACACTTCATACATCACTTTATTGTACATAAGCATTTCATATTCCTTAGGGTTTGCAAGAGAACAAGAGATGCTGTGAATGTATAGAAAGATGTAGATCTGACTCAAAGGACAAACAAAAGAGCAGCTTCTTATTTAGAGTGAAAAGGTGGTTTGGATTTCTTGGGGTAACACACAGTTTGTCCCATTTTACCTTCAGTCTCACAGCAAATCATCTCTAATTTAACTCACAGCTTCCCCATCTGTCTCTTGATCCACTCATCGTGTGCAATGGGCCACTTTGCACTGGTAGCTTTTTGGAGGCTGGGAGGGGAAAAAAGAGATTTTATCCATATGCCGATTGAGAGAGCTTCTTTGTTAAGCCATTAACAATAGTCTCATGTATTCATTTTAGTTTCCATTCTTGAGCAGTGGAACTCATAATCTTAACTGATTTGTGGGTCCTTAGACAAAGTGTCTCACATAACATGAGTCATTTTCTTACTGTTTTTACTTCCTAGCTGGGTCCTATTTTGAGATAGACAGGGGTGGATAGCTTTTCTAATTTTTGTGTGCCAAGCGGAATTAATAATTATTAACCATTCAAGGAATATCTGTTCTCTACATCCCGTGTATAGGCCCCTTTTGCACCTCTTGTGTATTTCAGTGTCACTTTTCCTCTAGATATATTCTCTCCCAGCCACTGCACCAAAAGCTTGAAGTTAGTTAGGGATGGTTGGGGAGTGCTGTGCTCAAAGATACAGTCTGCTTCAGGCAAGATGTAAACAGAGGTCCTCACTGCTTTTAGTCATTAAAGATCCAGCTTTTGGTAAGAATTAGGGATGTTAACCTTGGTACTTGTGCTGAATTCCAGCTCAAGTAGTTGTGTTTTAATTCTCTAAAATTCCGCCAACTTTGGTTTCAATTGGATATGCTATGCTAGCCTTTCTCCCTTTCTCTAATCTGTTGCTGTGCTCTGTGAAGCAGCTACCACGTTTCTCTTTAGAGGAGGTTGCACTTCAGCGGTATTTGAAGTGATCCTTACCTAGAGCAAGTTACAGCAACTTATTAAGGCTGCAAAGTGCTGTGGGAGCAATTGAAGTGAAAAGCGCACTGTCCAGTGCCCTCCCTTCCTCCTTGGTTAAGTTCCCCGGCCTTCCATATTTTACTTGAAAGTAGGGATGGATCTGAGCCCTAAAGTTCTTATCTGGATGCAGATCCATATCTGTGGTAGGGAGCTGTTCTTATATTTGGTGTTTCTGCTCATCCCATTGTAGAGATGGACCCAAGCTATGAATTTCATATTCACACCTAGATCCAGACCCCAGTTTTCCCCAGTTTTGGGGGAGGTTTAGATCCAGTGGTCTGGGCTGGCTCCCTCTGTGGGTTTTAGCCCACGAAAGCTTATGCCCTAATACATTTGTTAGTCTCTAAGGTGCCATGAGTGCTCCTCGTTCTTTCAGCTGAGACAAACTAACACGGTGACCCCTCTGAAACCTGTTTTGATGGGAGCTGGAGAACATGCTGTACACAAGGGGTGAACCCTGTCGAAGTCTGGGAAATCCTTGGTGGACACAGGAATAAGCATCCAGCATGACACTCAGGCACCACTGAAAGAGACAGGGGGTGAAAAATCTCGCAGTTAAAGATGTTCCATCGTGAGCCCCTTCAACTCCCAATGATGATCACAGTTGCTGAACAACATGCAAGATCAGGTCCTAAAAGGGGACAAATGGGGTTTAAAAAACAGAAACATGACGATCTAACATAACCATACATGTTTTCATGGGGTTTTTTTCTCCCCCTTTACAATTTCCAGTAATACATTTTGGATGGCAGGAATTTCAATAGCCCCCTGCAGTGCCAGAAACTCAGATAACAACAGCAGGGCAGATCCTCAGCTGCCTGGCTGATTTGCTGTAGCAAAAAGAGCAGCAGCAGCAAGCAAATAGCACAGATGTTGAAAAAGTAAATTAAGTTTTAAGAATTCTTTCTGTGGTAAGGCATTTTCAGTTACACAGGCAATATAAAAAAGAAGTTCAGCAATTCCTTATACTTACAAAGGAATCAAGATGGGTTTCTTCTCTTCCCACTGGATCGAAGGCTAGTTAGATCACAGAGCCTCCTAGGATATATGGTGGCAATTTATAATAAAGAATGAGTCAGTCTTCAATATTACACCAAGGTATCCAGCTTAAATAATGAATGGAGTAAAATAAATCAAGGTATCTCTGAAGGGAAATATGGACATTCTAATCTAGTAAACTCAGAAGCAACTCAGCAACTGTCAACATGCAACAACAATGAAGTAATTTCCGATAACCAAATTGAGAGGTTCTCTGGATAGTGTTCCCTATTCCTTAACGAGAGTCATTTGTTTAGAGAGTTCCTGTTAAAAGATCAGCCGCTTCATATTTCGAAGTCTCTCCCCTAGAGAGTGTCAAATGCTTTCTCGCTTTTCCAGCGTGAAACTTAGCCACAGTCCTGATTGAAGAAGAGTTATGTCCTTTAACCATTAGGGTGAAAACTCCTGAAACCCAGCTTGGGTGTAAATCGGAGGAACTTGAGGTTCTGATTAGGAACAGAGAAACTGGTTCAGATGTGGGAAAAGAAATCCCAGAAACCCGACAGACTCTCTCGCAGCTCAAACTCAGGTGCTCGGAAACCTCGTGAGGTATAAATACCAAGATAGAAACTGATCCCAAAGGTTTTTCATTCCCCTTCACTTTCTGGCTTCAGCTTTAAGTCCAAAGTACCACAGGTGAGGCTGTCTGCCTATTTTCCTGGCCTTACCAGGAACAGAAAATATTGTCTGTTTTCCAGAGTAATGAGCCTAAGCCATAGAATTCAGATTCAGCTGTAGGGTGTCCCTCCACTCTGCAATGCTGGGCTTTCTTGAGATTCCTCACCCCTGCCTTTCCAGGCATGGTGGAAGTCATCATGGAACAGGCATTCACTGGTGATATCTCAACCCTGGCTTGCAACTAGAAGCAGGCAAGCTAAGAGTGGGGAGGAAGGTGTAATATAGCTCAATGCTTAGGGACCTTAAGAGAGTTTGGTGCAGCTTCAAGCTTGATTCTGCATGGGACCAAAGGTCTGGGATAGGGGAGGGCGGGATTTATATACTTTGCCAACCAGCTTATCTCATTCCTTTTCTAGACCTTTGAAATGGCTACAAATGTTTTTTTTCTCCCTGCCATTCCCATTCTCCCCGTTCCTGTTGTGTACCCCTAAAACAGCATTTTTGTTTTGGTGGTGTTTGCTGATTCAGCGCTCCCAGGCCCTGAAGCTCTCTCTCTTTTTTAATCCAATGGGTCTTTAGTCTGGAATTTTCAAGAGGACGAGGGATTTCATAGAATGATAGAATCAAAGAAGATTAGGGTTGGAAGAGACCTCAGGAGGTCATGTAGTCCAATCCCCTGCTCAAAGCAGGACCGATACCCAATTAAATCATCCCAGCCAGGGCTTTGTCAAGCTGGGCCTTAAAAACCTCTAAGAATGGAGATTCTACCCTCTCCCTAGGTAACCCATTCCAGTGCTTCACCACCCTCCTAGTGAAACAGTGTTTCCTAATATCCAACCTAGACCCCCCCCACTGCAACTTGAGACCATTGCTCCTTGTCTGTCATCTGCCACTGCTGAGAACAGCCCAGCTCCATCCTCTTTGGAACCCCCCTTCAGGTAGTTGAAGGCTGCTATCAAATCCCCCCTCACTCTTCTCTTCTGCAGACTAAACAAGCCCAGTTCCCTCAACCTCTCCTCATAAGTCATGTGTTCCAGTCCCCTAATCATTTTTGTTGCCCTCCACTGGACGTTTTCCAATTTTTCCACATCCTTCTTGTAGTGTGGGGCCCAAAACTGGACACGCTACTCCAGATGAGGCCTCACCAATGTTGAATAGAGGGGAATGAGCACGTCCCTCGATCTGCTGGCAATGCCCCTACTTATACATCCCAAAATGCCATTGGCCTTCTTGGCAACAAGGGCACACGGTTGACTCATATCCAGCTTCTCGTCCACTGTAACCCCTAGGTCCTTTTCTGTGGAACTGCTGCCGAGCCAGTCAGTCCCTAGTCCGTAGCGGTGCATTGGATTCTTCCGTCCTAAGTGCAGGACTCTGCACTTGTCCTTGTTGAACCTCATCAGATTTCTTTTGGTCCAATCCTCTCATTTGTCTAGGTCCCTCTGTATCCTATCCCTACCCTCCAGCGTATCTACCTCTCCTTCCAGTTTAGTGTCATCTGCAAACTTGCTGAGGGTGCAATCCACACCATCCTCCAGATCATTAATGAAGATATTGAACAAAACCGGCCGGAGGACTGACCCTTGGGGCACTCCACTTGATACCGGTTGCCAACTAGACATGGAGCCATTGATCACTACCCGTTGAGTCCGACAATCTAGCCAACTTTCTATCCACCTTATAGTCCATTCATCCAGCCCATACTTCTTTAACTTGCTGGCAAGAATACTGTGGGAGACCGTGTCAAAAGCTTTGCTAAAGTCAAGGAACAACACGTCCACCTGTTTCCCCTCATCCACAGAGCCAGTTATCTCGTCATAGAAGGCAATTCGATTAGTCAGGCATGACTTGCCCTTGGTGAATCCATGTTGACTGTTTCTGATCACTTTCCTCTCCTCTAAGTGCTTCAGAATTGATTCCTTGAGGACCTGCTCCATGATTTTTCCAGGGACTGAAGTGAGGCTGACTGGCCTGTAGTTCACAGGATCCTCCTCCTTCCCTTTTTTAAAGATGGGCACTACATTAGCCTTTTTCCAGTCGTCCAGGACTTCCCCCGATCACCATGAGTTTTCAAAGATAATGGCCCATGCACAAGGGTAGAAAATGGAATAGGATTTCCTTACTTCTAACGTGACAACTCAGGGATCCCCTTTAAGAGCTGGGTTAGGCTAGACTGGGTTTGCTTTATGAAGCAGTCAGTGGCAAAACACATACAAGGTAATTGGAAAAGTAGCCAGTTTTGAGATTAAAGTTGTTCGGTCAACTGAGACATTTATAGCCGCTTCCCCTTTAGCTAATTTGCATAATGTTCCTGACCATTTCAGGAAGAGTATTGGGAATCCCATAATGCAAATAAGCCCCAAGCCTTTATAATCAGATGCCTTCACCTGGTCTAAGATGAATGCAGAAGGAAATTTACCACATGTTTTACCCAGTTC
Organism: Lepidochelys olivacea; assembly: GCF_965140295.1. Classification (NCBI taxonomy): domain Eukaryota; kingdom Metazoa; phylum Chordata; order Testudines; family Cheloniidae; genus Lepidochelys; species Lepidochelys olivacea. The sequence continues at coordinate 11,118,894 of NC_140432.1, read as the reverse complement.
AGCAATGTCTCCTCTGCAGACGGAATTGCTAATAATATTCCGACCTGTTGGAGCACAACATGGAAACGTATAGAAACAAGACCTGCAGCCACTTTCTGCAATTCAATCTTGTCTTTATTGCAGCAGTAGAGGTGTGCTGCATCTTAGCAAGCGTGTGAGGTTTTTTCTTTTTTGTTGTCCCCCCCCCCCCCGACTAACCTTGGCTGGGTCCCATTACCAGCCTCCAGCTCTCTTAAGAATCACTGTTTGAGGTTTAGTTCTGCTGGTTATGATGGTGACGAGCATCCTATTCTGTCTGGGGAGGGTGTGAAACGAATTTTAACTTAAGCTATAGTATATCTGCTCCTGCAAGGTAGTGAGCACCCTCAGCTCTGAAAGAAGTCGATGCAGAGTTAGGTTAAAAGTCCGGGCCAGATCTTCATCTGGCATAAATTGGCGTAGCTTCATTGTAAACCATCGACTTCTATGAAGCTATGCTGATTTACAGCAGCAGGTGATCTGTCCTCTGGTCCTTTATTTCTACTTGTAGCTATCAGAGAAGAAGAATACATTCCACACCTTTCTGGGGTAGTTTCCTCTCCATTCCTGGAATGAATTACACAGAGTGTACACTTGAGTGATTTTAAATCTAAATGAAAATGGAAAATCTTTTGCCAGCATGTGCAATCCTACCGTAAAGAGCATTGTTTAAGTTCCACACCCCGCCATCTGGCCTCAGCTGATTCTTGTAACCCATCTGCGATGACTAACATGTTCTAGTCAGAGAAATCTACCAGCACTAATTCTAGATGGTGAGCGCTGATATGGCATTTCATGTGCGAATGAGATCCATTTCCTTTCTCGAGGTAGGTCAGGAGTAATTGTAACCCTGGAGGATGTTCATTACATGGCAGGGACAGGACCAGCGAATGCAGAAATAAAAGGAACTGGGACAAACTTTTTTGAGGTTTGAAAATGTGTGTGTTGCGGGGAGGGGAGGGTTCTTTCTTTTTCTCACAGAGCTCTTCATCCTGGTTCTTGTTTGCACTGGGAGTCCCACAAGACAGGACTTGGGGTAAGGATTTGCCACAGTTAGGAGCAGATTATGAGGCCCTTACTCACATGGGTGAATCGTTACTGGCCCCATGGGCTTAAGCGGGGTTGCTCATGGTGGTGGTGGGGGGGGAGGGGCTCCTGCTGCTAAACGGACTCACAGGCTGGCCCTTGAGTTCCCTGTGTGATTTGGGCAGTGGTTGGGGCCGAGTCTGTTTTTTGCGACTGGTTCCTCCACCCCAGCCCCTGCTGTGCACAGCACAATGTCAAGGGGTGCGCACCTGAGGATGTGTTGCATCAGGATGGCAGCTTTTTCTTTCTGAGCTGTGCTATGAACAGAAAGATCTCTTGTTTTCTTGCAGTATTAAATTACTGGTATTTTCTGGGTACTTGTGGCCTGTTCGTAAAAGGGGTGTGAGCGAGGGCCCCTGTCACTCATCCAGACACTCCAGTCTGATGGATATAGCACAGGACCCGCAGAAGTAAGTGCAAGCAGGCCTTTGGGGCTAGAATGATGAAGGCCATCATTCTCCCTTAACTATCCCTTCACTGGGGGCACTGCCTTTCTCCTCATAACTAGGGTTGCCAACACTCCTGGTTTGGCGAGGAGTCTCCTGGAATCAGGCCCTATCTCCCAGAGGCTACTGACGCCAAACTGGGAGATTTTAGATGCTAAAAGTCCCGCAGAGCAGCAGGGCTAAGGCAGGCTTCCTACCTGCCCTGGCTCCGTTCTGCTCACGAAAGTGGCCTGCACATCTATGTGGCCCTTGCGGGGGAGCAGGGGATCCCACGTGCTGCCCCAGCCCTGAGCACCAACACCACAGCTCCCATTGGCTGCCAGTGGGAACTGCAGGGCCGACGCTTGCGGTGTGGGCAGTGTATGGAGTCCCCTGCTCCCCAACCCCCCGAGAAGCCACAGGCTTCTTCCAGGAGCTGTGCAGGGCCAGGGCAGGGCTAGGCAGGGAGCCTGCCTTAGCCCCACTACACCGCTGACCGGGAAAAGTAAGCGCCCCAGGTAAGTGCCTCTTGGCCAGAGCCTGCACCCCAACCCCCCTTGTGTACTCCAATCCCCTACCCCAACCTGGAGCACCCTCCTGTACACAAACTCCCTCCTAGAGCCCGCACCCCTCACCCCCTCCTATACCCCAGCTCCCTGCACCAGTCCTGAGCCTCCTCCTGCACCCAAAATCCCTCCCACAGCTTGCAACCCACACCCCCTCCTGAACCCCAACTCCCTGCCCCAGGCTCAGTCCGGAGCCCCCTCCCACACTACGAACCCCTTGCCCCAGCCCGCTGAAAGTGAGTGAGGGTTGGGGAGAGCGAGCGACAGATAGAGGGGGATGGCATGAGTGGGGAAGGGCCTCAGAGAAGGGGTGGGGTAGGGGCGGGGCAAGGTGTTTGGGTTTGTGTGATTACACAGTTGGCAACCCTACTCATAACTTAGGCCTTGCATGCACCGGGATTTCAGTGAAAACTCCTAGTTCAGACACAATTGACACTGATACCGCACAATTCAACCTGCTAGTACAAATCATGTTGCACCAGTGGAAATAATGTCTCCTAGGTGCATGCATGGGTGCAGCTGTACTGGTGGCTGAAATCCCTGCATGGACAATGCCTTAGTCTCTCATTACCCCTTCCCCTAGCTCTAATCTTCTGCCCTCCGGCCCACCGGAGACTTTTTAGCTGTCAGTGCCTGGCTTAAGACAATAATAAACCCTGGAACTGCCTTTCACCACTGCAGTCTAGTGTAATTGGCAGGTGAAAGGCTGCTTGGTGCCAGTGTCTGGCAGGAAGCCAAGCTCTTAATAGAAGATGACAGGCTCAGCCAGGAACAATGACGCCCAGCACCACATGCCATTGGGTTGGCTTATCCTTTGCGGCATGAGAGGAAATGCCACGTACACCCTAGGTGATGGGGCTCAGAGCAGAAGCAGCGTCCCCCTGTTCTACCACAGGTCGCCTAGAGCATGGGTAGAACATGGGGATCACAGACTATCAGGGTGGGCAGGGACCTCAGGAGGTCATCGCTCCAACCCCCTGCTCCAAGCAGGACCCATCCCCAGTTTCTGCCCCAGATCCCTAAACGGCTCCCTCAGGGATTGAACTCACAGCCTTGGGTTCAGCAGGCCCATGCACAAACCACTGAGCTCTCCCTCCCCCCAGAATCCTTCTGTTCATTCACGGAACAACACCAGCGATGATGCCAGCTTCCCCCCTTGCTGCCCCATTAATGTGCCTCACGCCTGACCTGGAAGGATTACATCTACAACAGGGGCAAGAAGCTTGTGCAGCCTCCATTGGCCCGTTTACTTTTCTGCCTCTCTACTGAAACTGCCAATCAAGAGGCCAATCTTGTTGGTCACTTTCTTGTTGTGGATGCTGGGAACTAGACACAGAGCCTCCAGCTCATTTCCCACCAGCCTCTGAAAAGTGGAAGAAAATGTTAAATCGCCCTGAGCAACAGGAACTTGCTAAGCAAGCATCAGCTCCGGCAGTCAGAAGCCAGCATCGGTAAAGCACATTTGGGCTCTGCCTTTCACTGGAAGTGTCATTCCTCTTCTCTAAACAACAGACAAAGCCTGTCTCCCATGGGGTGGCAAGGCCTTGAGGTCAAGGAGTGAGTAAGTGGGCATTTGTCTTTCCATGGGCTCACACGCATATGTGCTTGTGAGTGAAGGTAGCTTGGGTTGTAACGAGTAGGCTGATCCTCTCGGGCTTGATGATTGCACAGTTGTTTGTTGTAGATTTTCTTACAATAGCTGCTGAGAATTTCAGTGGGGGGAAAAGGGCTCTTGATTCCAGAGGAGACAATTTTCAGAGGGGTAGGTGTGTTAGTCTGTTTGCACTGTATCAGTAAAAACAACGAGGAGTCCTTGTGGCACCTTAGAGACTAACAAATTTATTTGGGCATAAGCTTTCATGGGATATAACCCACTGCATCCACCCTCACTGAATTGGCCTTGTTAGCACTGCCCCCCCCCAACTTGGTAAGGCAACTCCCATCTTTTCGTGTGCTGTATATTTATACCTGCTTACTATATTTTCTACTCCATGCATCTGACGAAGTGGGTTATATCCCATGAAAGCTTATGCCCAAATAAATTTGTTAGTCTCTCTAAGGTGCCACAAGCACTCCTTGTTGTTTTTAGAGGAGTCAATGTACCACAGTGATTTACGTGGAAAGGACTAGAAAGCTTCATTCTGTTAGTTTTGTAGTTGTTTTTGTTCATTTACTGGTTGTTGTGTACATTAGACGTTCAGGTCTTGTCTATCCTTTGTTTCCTGAAAGACTCTGAGGACAACTGGAGAACTTGGTAGGATTACCATTATCAGAGAACCTGATTCATTCAAAGAAAAGGGGGTGTCAGACTGATTTAAACCCACTTTGAAGGCAGGATTTGGTTTTATCATCACCTTTATTTACACCTGAAGCCTGGAGGGAACACATGGGAGAAAAGATGTCTTTGTTAAAGAGATGAGGTCCCTTACCCTTCAAATGAGGGTTCAGAAAGGCCCAAATCTGCATTTCTGGGGCCTCTAATGACTTCTTCAGACAGACACAACTTGATATTCCTGATATTCGTAAGGTAATTTCTTTTTTTTTTAAAAAAAAAGAGAAACAAAAAAACAAAACACTTTTTGGTCAGAAATGAGCAGTGAACACCCCATACCCTATCTTTCAGATTTTACTTGCACATTGATATTAAAAACGGCACACACTATTTTTAAGGACTCATCCTATATCATTTATGAATAAAGAATTACATCACTTGTATAGGATTATTAAAGAAGAAAAGAGGAGAAAAAGGATCTCATTTGCTATTATGAGGGTGACAGTACATTATGTGGATGACAATAGATACATTTAAGCCATTTAGCCCTGACCTTGGCACGTGTTTTCTCTCAGCTCTCTGGGAGCACGGAATTGATACACTCAGACTCATCATTAATATGAAGAGACACCGGCATTGGTACTGATGGGGACATTTTTTACAACAGTCCAGAGGCTGAAGTGACTTTTCCCATCCCTTCTCCCCTTGAATCAAATCTGGGGGTTCTCACAAATTGTTTTTTTAACATTATTTTTTCCGAATGGAATGGAATTATTGTCCAAGGAATATTGCTGGATAATAACCTCCTGTTCTGCTTCCCCTCATCCTCTCTGTCTAATCTGTCTGTCTTTTGATCCATGTCTCTCTGTGTAGTCTCATAGTAATAAAGGCAGAGTAAGTGTAGGTGCTGGTAGTATCTAGACCTTCTTACTCACCGTGGGGCAGGGAGATGTTCCCATACGGCTTATTGCTGCTGCTCCCAGTCTGTGAGGAGCCAAGGGAAAGCTGAGGGCTTGATTCTGCCTGATGAAAAGCCCTGGAGACGGAAGCTGAGCTCCACCAATGCTGCCGAGGGCATTTGGAGCCCTCATCCCCATTGATGTCAATGGGATTGCATCCAAATCCCTTAGGCGGCTTTGGAAACCAGCCTGAGGCGCTGGGTCCATAGGAGAGGTGAAGCACAGACAGTCCAAACGTAAGCGTCTCCCACATGCTCCCAGGTCAGTATCTCTCTCAGCCCTGACCCGCTGGCACTCCCTCTGGGGCGAGAGAGGAGTTCAGTCTCCATGAACCCTTCCCTTTGCTGCCTCCTGGGTAGGAGGGCCAAAAAGGGAGGCTAATTGCGATGGTGGGGTGCTGTTGTAGGCGGGTGGGAGCTGGCCTGAGATCTACCATGCTCCATCCGCAGAGGGCACCAAGCAGCAGTTAGAGAGAGACAAGTTCCGTTTCCACCTGACCTAGCCCAGCACTCAGAGCAAGCTCTGGATCCCATTAGCCTCCCAGGGGCCCCCTTTAAAAGGGTTCCCCTTATATCCTGGCAGTTTCTTCTGCCTCCAGTGCTGCCGCTGGTTCTTGAGCCCCGTTGTTGTGAATATCGCGGAGGCAAAAAATCCTCCCTGCTTTCTTCGTCAAGCCAAGTTCGTTTAGCCCCTAAGCTGCTGTGAATATTGAGAGAGAGAAAGCTGAGTTACATAGTGAAGACTCCGCCACATTCTGGCGAATGCAGGTATCATTTGATCAGTGCGATCCCCTGCAACCTCTTGTGAGGATTAGTAATGGGGAGAAATTTGTTCGAGTGAAACACCATACAGTATGAAAAAGAGTCATCTCCAGTGCCCCGGTGCTTCAGAAGGGCCACGCGTGGGCCTCACCGGAGAAGAGAACTAGCATCGGGGGGCTCTCTGGGGAAGCTTTTATCCATGAGGTACCTCATGGGGGGTGGGAGGGATGGAGCGAAAGCAAAGCCTTGGGGAAGTGGGAAGAGAAAAGTGTTCTGAGGCTGTTGCTTCCACTTCAGGAAGGGATCCATCTCTATACCGATATCTCTCCCATCTCCAGAGCCCCCTACATGCCTCTCCATCAGGGGGATGTCTCCATGCCATTATCCCCCCACCAAGCACCTTCTGTTCCATCAGTAATGGGGTTCGATCCCCACAGAGCTTTATCGGTCTCCTCATTCCCTGAGAGGTCAGTCTGCACACTTATCCCCCTCTGTCTCACTCCATGAAGGTGTTGTCTTTATGCCTGTAGCCTTCCAGAGCTCCCTCTGTCCCATCTCATCTCTGTACTGCTGTCCTCACAGTACCTCCTTTCCACAGCCTGTCTCCATGTCTCTTCCACCCTACCTTGAACGGGTGAAGGGTTGGGGTAGGGGAGGAGCTGTATTCCAAGCTCTTAGCCATCCTTGTTTCTTTCAGACTTCCCAGCAGGGCGTTCTCAGTTGGCTTTTACTTTTTCCTAGCTGCATGCAACCCACGCAGTCAACTGGCTGATTCAAGATAGACTGTCTGGCCCAAATCACAGCAGGGGCCACATTCGGCTGACACAGTTTAAAATACAAATGGATAAAAGCAGGAAAACGTTTGCCGAGAGGGAGCACGAAGGGACTTATCTCCAAAGACCTTGGTGTGGAAGCTGAGCTGCCTGAAAGCACCTTGTGTGTTTATTCCTCTTTCTTTCCTTTCCTTTTTTCTCCCCCGCCCCCCCCCCCCTTTTGTGGTCTTTGTTAGTCCCGCTGAGCTGTCGAGTCACTGGGAAAAAATATACCAGAGCAAATGTTACAGGCAAATTGAACCTGCTTGTTGGGATCTTCACCCTTCCTCCTCCTCTCTCCTTCCTCAGCCCCTTTCTCCCTTAGCTCTCTCTCTCTCTTTCTCTCTCAGTTTCAATGTCAAGAACTTTATGGGCATGACAAGATGTGCCAGCCTTGCTGGAGTTAATACTGTCTCAAGTGTGTGTGTCTAGGAGAGAGTTTCACAGCGGTAATTGGGGTTTATATAGTGTGTCCACTTCTTGATTTGATGGCTCAGGCTGATGTATATTGGGAGGGTATTTCAGCCACCGCTGCTCAAGTTAGGCACAGCTTTTCGTCCTCGCTTTTGAATGAGAAATGGATAGGCTCCTCCCCAGCTATTTCTTAATGCCTGAGGTAAAAGCCCCTCTACATCTCAAAGGACAGAACGTCTCTCGGTTTCAATCTCTCCCCTGTCATGTTGATTACAGAACTGTTCCTCCATGGATTTCCATTCAGCATTCTGTCACCCCGTTTCTTTTTCCCGTGTGTCTGGAGTAACTGGCTCTGTACTTGGTAAGCGTCTGCCCGAGTTTTGCATTTTTCATATGCCAGCGTGAAGATTCACTATTGCACAAGGTTGTGATCTTTACTCTGCCCTCTGCAGTTGGCACTCTCCTGTCTCCCTGGAGTCTTGTCGAATGTTGAGCATTGGGGTGGTCGGCATGGCAGGTCTGGAGAAGACAATGATGAGCCCCCAGGGCTGTGTTATGTCATTGCAATGTGTGTTGGCCAAACATCCATCTCCAGTTGCCAGTGGGGCTTAGATCAGGCTCTTGAAGTCCATGGGAATCGTTGCAGTGACTTAAGGGGCAGCTGGATTGAGCCCCTAGTGCTTTGTGGCGGGGGGTTGGGGCCCCTGTTGTTTTTACTGCGACAGCACCAGAAGCTGAATGCTCGGTTATGTATAATGATGAGCAGAGGGAATTGTCCTAGTTCTGCCCTGCAGCCATTGTGAGGAGAGATCCTGTGTACATGGAAAAGTGCAGCTGCAGGCTTTCTAATTGTGCTTGATCCCTTTCTCTATAAAGTGATAAGGTTATAATGCCGTTAAGCCCTAATCTTTGCGACCATAAGCAGGGAAGCAAGACTCCTGAGTCCCATTGCAAACTCTCTGATGAACACAGTCTGTGACCTTGGGCAACATACTTAGGTCCAATTTTTCAAACATGTCTGTTAATTTTTTTGCAGGGGGAGGGGAGGGTGGCTAGTTTTGGAAGGTGTCCAATCTGAGGCCTCTAAGTCACTGCTCCCCTCGGAAATGTACTCACTGCTGACAATGGAGGCTGAAGCAGGGCTGGAAATGCTTTGCAAGGCTCAGCCGTGTTGCAGAGCATTGGCTCTCCCTGCAGTTCAGCCATTCTCTGCTCCAGGCCAGCCGCACCCATTGTCACCAGTACGTGACTTCCGCAGTGCAGCCCAGGTGGTAGGGGCCTGGTTTTCGGATAGTGTGTAAGGCCCACAGAGCTCTCTCTTGTCGTGTTGATTCTACGTCTCTGAAATTCCCTGATGTCAAAGTACATGTAGGGTGAGAGGTGGCAGGTTCCTCAGTAAAAGGCAGTGGGTTCCGGGCTCTCTCATGCAGTAGCCTCTCGCTAGCATGCAAACTCTCCGTTGTGTGGGTGTGAGCACTGCCGGGTCATCTGCGCTGAGCAGGCTGTCCATCTTGGCACCGTTTAGTGGGAGGTTTGGGGGCTGCTCCGGCAGAGTAAGCAGCTTATTGATGTCTGCATTGAGAAGGGCAGGGCTGAGGCTACGTTCCTGTCTCACTCCCCTTTCTTGCTTGAAGGCATCTGTTTGCATGTTATTTATTTCATCAGAGAGCTGGAGACCATAGTATTAATCGTACCAGTTGGCATTCCCTAGCTTCCTCCTCCTTCTCCCCTTGGTCTCCTTCGCCTCTTTCTCTGCACTCCCCTCACTTTCCTCCTCTGCTCCACCCTGTCTTTTCTCCATCTCCTTTCTTCACCCCCTCGCCTCCCTCCATTTCCACACCTCTCCTCCCTTTCCTTACCTATCCCTCCACACTCCATCTCATTTTCCCTCCCCAACTGCAGGGCTTTTCCCATCCTTCCTTCCCCACTGCCTCCTGCCATCACCCTCCCAGAAACTCTCCTTGCCTAAAGTCCAGCTTAGCCCCTCTTAAAATGCCAGGAAGCCAACTCAGAACAGAGATAGTGATGACATGTGGGCTGTTTGCAAACCAAAGAAATAAATGAGATTAAAGAAAGACAGTGTGCAAAGTGAGGAACCTTTTGCTCTGGGAGGCGATGAAAGGAGACAGAACTGGAAATGATTTTATTTCAATTAGATTTTAATTAGCTGCTGTCTCCAAGCCATCAGATCAGTCACCGACGAATTGAAACGCAACAATATTTGCAATGTGGCATTCCCAAGAATAAATGCATCTGATCTGCGGTGGTGAGGGTTTGGGGAGATAATTCCTGAGGTCAGCGGCTCCCCGCTGCAGTTCGTCATGGGCATGTTTCTTGCAAATACCCCACTGCAGCCTTGCACTAATTTTATAGTAAATTAATGCCAAGCCAGCGTTCACATAGATTTAATTAGCAGGCAACACAAACTTTTATAAACCTTTTGCAATGGCAATTTAAACTTGATTGCAAAGTTATTAAAGGCAGCCATGGCAGGCTGGTTCTATTAGTCTACAGGGAGCAGGCAATGTGTATTTGCTCCAGAAGCGTGCCTCGCTGGGCCAGATTCAGACCTGGAGCAAACTGGTAGAACTCCCTTGATGTCCATGCAGTTGCACTATCTTAGACTGGGTCTGAATTTGGCTCTCTAAAAAGCCTTTGTGCCACTAACGTCCCATGTTTGGCTCCAAACAAGACTAGGGTCAGTTAAATATCAAATATGCTCTGCACCCTGCATTTATAGGGGGTGAACTCCATAGTCTTAATAGGTCCTTTCTGCCTGTAAATTCTGTGCTGTGTGAACTGCAGCCATGTATTTCCCAGAGTAGCTTGCTGCTGTCATGTTAATCGCCTGCATGTTCCTTGGTTGGTCTCCTTTGGCTGGATGGACAGGTATGCTCAGGAGAACCGAAGTCTGAACTGAAATCAGGTAGGTATCCCACCAAACTGCTGCCAACATGTGGGTGTTTCACTTTAGCCAAAGGGTTTTCAGATAGCTACAAATAGTTAAGAGCACATGCTTGCTCAATTCCTATGGCCATTTCTGATGGTGGCCTAGTAGGAGTGGGTTATAAGGAGAGTCTCTGATCCCTCCTTATCACATTGGTCCTTCTCCTCTCCTCCTGGCCAATTCATGTGAGATCTTCCACCAGGCAGCTCCACCCAGGGGTACAGATCCTTGTGTGTCCTGCTCACACAAGCTGGGTTTGTCATTTCCTTCCCACTCTCTTCCCTGGAATCAGACCCTCCTCCCACACTGGAGTGAAATCAGGAGTCTTGTCATAGAGCTGGTTTGCACCTGGCCTCGTTCCTCACTCTTACCATCTGCAATTTTCCAACTTTCATTTCTACACGGCCAGAAACGTTGCTTGAAAGATACAAATATCACCATGTGCAGACTCAGGGCCTGATCCTGCCAGGTGCTGAACACACTCAACTGACCTGGACTCCAGCTCTGCACCTTGCAGAATCAGGTCTTGCTGGACCCTGAACTCAATTCTTCCATCCCTATATATACCTTACTCCATGAGTATTCCCGTTTTCTTCACTGAAACAGGGGATATGGTACTATGCAAATTGAGTAAAAGTGGCAGGATGGGGCCTTGTATTACTGTCTGGCTAGATTCTCTCCTGTGTTGGGGGTGGTTCAGAGGCACTGGGAGAGCTGGGTTTGGGTTCCCTGGTTTGTGGGACCACCCACACTGGGTGTCACTTAGAGCAATCTAAGGGACCATACACCATATGGAGACTCAACAGAGCAGAGCTTCACACTGACCCATCCCCTTCTCTCTGCCCCAACACACCACCTCCTTCCCTCCACATGCCCTCTATGCTGGCTTTGGAGAGGGTGGCTTCACCATCTTATACCAGCTGAAATTTCCCTTATCCCAAAGGAATTCTCAGCTGATTACCTAAGGCCAGAATTCAGCTCCATTGGTCTGCCTGGGAAGTGCAAGGAGCCAGATCACAGATTAGAATCTGGTCTGTTATCTGCTAGGCCAATAGCAAGAACAAAAGAGCACTCACAGGGAGGGTCCCAAGCCTTCCTGGAGTGAGTGAAGCCAGTTCATATTTTCAACTTATTGTTTAAAAAAAACCATTTTATACAAGAAAAAGGTAATTCTTTACACAGCGGATTTAATTACTGAGCTGCCTTTCTAAGTGATGGGAATAACAGCCTTTAATTATGATTAGGATTTCCGTATGGAGATTCCAGGACACCTCTTTCATCAACCACAGATATTTTGCCCGTCATGCTTTCCTCATAATGCGATACGATGAGAACGGCAAGTTATTAACAAAATATAATGGGAAAAGCTCTATCTAACGATGATTCCATTTGTTTTTATGAGGCTGGGAGAGTGGCTAACCATTGCTATTTTCTTTCTTTTACTACTAACATCCTGAACTGGGCCATTCAAATACACGACAGGTGCCTGTGCTATTCAAGGCTCTGCCTAGCTTCTCTTTCAGCTTTGGATGAGCCCTATTCAGTTGTCAGTTCCAGCTATGTAAATCTGGAGTCACTCCACTGACTAACATTCATCCCATGTAAATGGGAGCGGAACGTGGAGTACTTCAATTGCCAATTAGTTGGATGAATGCTCAAATTAATGGCTGATGACTTGTCTTAAATATCTGATGAGGAAAACAGTCATTGTGCCGCAAAGGGAATTAGGAAATAGCTGCATTCGTGGGTTCAGTGGGGGCAAACTCCTTTGCGGATATGGCTGTGACATGACAGCCCAGTCAGATAACTTTAACAATGCTGATTATACCAGGACAGAGAAAGGGGCTCTCAGAACGAGACGGCTGCTCCTATTGGCTTAGAGCCCAGGTGTCCTCATGCCAACTTTGTGTGCTTCAATTAGGTACCTCAATCCATAGTTAGGCACCTCCGTAAGTGGCTTGTTTTTCAGAGGTGCTAGACAACCACAATTCCCAATCAATGGGAGCTCAGTAGCTCTGAAAATCAGGCCACTTATTTAGGTGCCTAACTGAAATGTTTGCAGTGCCTATGGGAGTTAGGCACTCAAATCTCATTAGAATTCTATGTGAGTGGGGCGCCTAAGTCCCGAGGGAAATGCCAGTCTTGGGATACTAGACTAGCATTTGACTTCAAGGCCAGGATTTTAAACCAATGGTTTTGGGTGCCTCAACTGAAGATGCTTTAAAAAGGGTCTTGCTTCTGAGAAAGTGCAGAGCACCCGCCGTCTGAAAAGCAGGCCCCTTTAAGGTGTCTCAAGTTGAGAAAATCAGGGGTCCTTTCGGAAAATCATAGTCCAGGATTTGAAACAGCAACTTCCATGGGTAAGTGAGTTTGAGTGGAGCAGGGTGAGCTGAGGAAGGGACAGAGAGAGGAGTCATGCAAAGGGTGGGGAAGACCCTAGATCTGGGTGCTCCAAGAGGTATTCACAGATGGATGTGGTTCGGGAAATGAGAGAAAATGATATTTACAGCTCATGGTTAAAATAAATCTAAGCAGGAGAGAAGAAGGCAGTGCTGAGCCTGTTGATTTGTCTGATGAAGCAAAGCTGATTCCCCTAGAAATTGGCACAGCTGTGTTAATGTGGCTGAAAATAGCAGCTCCTGTCTGCCTGTGATTAAGCCGCAACGGAAGGCCAGCCCATCACCTGTGGGTTTATAAATACAGATGATTCCCCCTTGACTGGAGATCATTTCTCCCTGGGTTCCCACACGCGATGAACCTCTGACTCCCACTGTTGGCTAAAAGAGCATTAAGTTCCAATTTGTTGTCTTGTCTCAGGCTCCCCAGCGAGCCAGTCAACAGCGAGGTACATTAACCCCAAGCTTTTTTTAATTTCTGCTCACATTTTGTTTTTCAGGGAGGACGGGGGGGGGAAAGAAAGCAAACCTCCACCCAAGTATAATTGCAGTGATTTGCCCAATTGCTCTTGTGTCCATATTAGCCAGGCAGTTTTATGATACTGGGTACGCACGTGAGTCACTGAGCAGAATTAAGGTTTCATTATCTGGCACTCTGCCTGCAGTTTTAGTTATGGAAGCGGGGGTAGAGGGAAAGAAAACGCTACAGGTGGGTGATGTGAATTCATATGGTCCCATCACAAGTCAGGTCCATTCTAAAATATACCCGTCTAGCCAAACTCCCATCAAGCTGCAGTTACGCTTTCTCCTGCTGTTGGTGCTCATCAGGACATCAGGGTATAAATAGACATGCTCAGCTTGCACCCAGCAGAGCGGCTCGGTCTTGTTTTGGCATCACAATTGCTTCCAGGGTACTGAACTCTGATGTCACAGATCCCGGATTGTGACACGGCCGAATGATCGGTCTCTGCTTGTGCAGAGGTCATCCCTGGAATCGGCAATTTGCAGCCAGCTTGGGAGTCCTGTTGACTGCGGGTGCCTGGCACCCTTCAGGATCAGGATCGAAAGGTAAACGGGAATGCGGTGCCCACATATTGTAACAAATTCAGCCGCTGCAGACAGCAGGCGCATACATCACTGTGAAGGAGTGTGCTATTCCTTAAAGGGACAGGCTGGAGCCCAAGACCAAAACAGCATAGAGTTTAATCCAGGAGGCCCTTGGCTATTTAAAGAGGAAACGGCAGCTGAGCAGAAGACAGGGGACTACAGGCCAGACAGGAAGCTCTGGGCAGCAGTGTCTCTGACTCAGCTGCCTTTTCCTCTTTAAACAGTCTCCTTAATTATCACACCTGGGTGTTTTTGATTGGAGGCTCGAGTCTGTCTCCTAAGCTTTTTCCACAATCAAGACCATCCGCTCTCGGAGGATGTAGTAGAACCTTCAACTCCAGAAATATCGGCTTCTACTATTTGACCTCCGATCGCTGTGAGTAGCACTAGGTCCCTTATCCGTCTTTGGGCCAGCCGCAGAAGAACAGCCCCACGTGTCTGGTGGTTAGAGCACAGAGATGGGATTCAGGCAACCTGTGTTCAAGTCCCAGCTCCGTTGGCCATTGTCTCTGGGAAGGGGTCACCTCACCTCTCTGTGTCTTGGTTTTCCCCATCTGTTAAATGGGAGTAACGCTACCTCTCCCCTTTTGAGTGACAGAAGCTATGAAAGACAAAATGTGATTGTGGCCAGTCATAAGCACACGCCAACAAAGAGCTGGTACATTACAATATGATGGTCATTAAGCAATTGCTAAAGGGTGGTGGGAGGGAGGTGACTTGAGGTGGAATGCTGGGAGCGGGAACGACCCTCAGATTTCCTAGTCAGACTGTATCACTGAAACGCAAACGCCATCAGTAATCAGCAGCTTGGATACACGGACCGGTTCCTGTGAAGCCAGAGTGGGATGTGTGCATTGGTTTATTACAACTGCCTTCTTGCCAGTCCACAGGGTTTATTTGTGATGGTGGTGTTCATTGAGGGCCAAGGGTTTGAATCTGAATTAGTCTCATCAGCTCTGAATGTGACTGTTATAACAAATCTGGGGCAACCTGCTGCACGCAACACAACCGTTTGGAACTGCTACTGAAGGGATAGAACTGCAGTCCTCCTAGGAGAGTCTCCATTGTTCCTAGCAGTACAGGGCCCGTGACTCACAGTTGAGCCTCTTTGTTCAGTGTATTTTACTGTACCGATAAGAGGAGGTATCATTGAAAAGCCTCATGAAAGAAAGGATTTGCATGTGGCCAGGAAGGTCTCTTTGTGAATGAGGAGTGGGAGTGACAGAGCTAGGCAACAACATTATTAGCTGGCTGGAAGTAAACCTGACAGTCATAGTGGTGCCTAATTGATAGATTGAGGATGGGCGAGAGAGAGCTCCAAGGCTAATTAACCCATGAGCCCGGAAAATGGAAAAGGCACAGAAGGAAGTGCCAAGGAGGGAAGAGGGCAAGAGACCTAGAGTCTGTGGTCTAAGGGGCTGAGGATTATGTGCTATTGTAGATAATGCACTGAACAATGCTGTGAAGGTGGCAGGGGACCACGGTAAATAATAGAACCATAGAATATCAGGGTTGGAAGGGACCTCAGGAGGTCATCTAGTCCAACCCCCTGATTAAAGCAGGACCAATCCCCAACTAAATCATCCCAGAAAGGGCTTTGTCAAGCCTGACCTTAAAAACCTCAAAGGAAGGAGATTCCACCACCTCCCTAGGCAACCCATTCCAGTGCTTCACCACCCTTCTAGTGAAAAAGTTTTTTCCTAATATTCAACCTAAACCTCCCCCACTGCAACTTGAGACCATTACTCCTTGTTCTGTCATCCGCTACCGCTGAGAAAAGTCTAGATCCATCCTCTTTGGAACCCCATTTCAGGTAGTTGAAAGCAACTATCAAATCCCCCCTCATTCTTCTCTTCTGCAGACTAAACAAGCCCAGTTCCCTCAGCCTCTCCTCATAAGTCATGTGTTCCACTCCCCTAATAATTTTTGTTGCCCTCCGCTGGACGTTTTCCAGTTTTTCCACATCCTTCTTGTTGTGTGGGGCCCAAAACTGGACACAGTACGCCAGATGAGGCCTCACCAATGTTGAATAGAGGGGAACGAGCACGTCCCTCGATCTGCTGGCATTGCCCCTACTTATACATCCCAAAATGCCATTGGCCTTCTTGGCAACAAGGGCACACTGTTGACTCATATCCAGCTTCTCGTCCACTGTAACCCCTAGGACCTTTTCTGTGGAACTGCTGCCGAGCCAGTCGGTCCCCAGCCTGTAGCGGTGCATGGGATCCTTCCATCCTAAGTGCAGGACTCTGCACTTGTCCTTGTTGAACCTCATCAGATTTCTTTTGGCCCAATCCTCTCATTTGTCTAGGTCCCTCTGTATCCTATCCCTACCTTGCAGTGTATCTACCTCTCCTCCCAGTTCAGTGTCATCTGCAAACTTACTGAAGGTGCAATTCACGCCATCCTCCAGATCATTAATGAAGATATTGAACAAAACCGGCCGGAGGACCCACCCTTAGGGCACTCCACTTGATACCGGTTGCCAACTAGACATGGAGCCATTGATCACTACGCGTTGAGCCCGACGATCTCGCCAGCTTTCTGTTCAGCTTTTGTCCATTCATCCAGCCCATACTTCTTTAACTTGCTGGCAAGAATACTGTGGGAGACCGTGTCAAAAGCTTTGCTAAAGTCAAGGAACAACACGTCCACCTGTTTCCCCTCATCCACAGAGCCAGCTATCTCATCATAGAAGGCAATTCGATTAGTCAGGCATGACTTGCCCTTGGTGAATCCATGTTGACTGTTCCTGATCACTTTCCTCTCCTCTAAGTGCTTCAGAATTGATTCCTTGAGGACCTGCTCCATGATTTTTCCAGGGACTGAACCACTGAACCACATGTGGTGTTTACAAGCAGAGAGTCTCCATGTGGTCTGCATGCACAGAGGAAAACAGGAGCAGAGGGCATGCCCTGTTGCTAGGGGGTTTCCCTTCACCCCTTCCCCTGGTTCCTGTATCGCAGACAGAAAGCAGACCAGAAGTCCGAAGTGCAGGCAAAGGAATATTTATTGGGATTAGTTTCAAGCAAGGATACCCATAGTTTCTGACGCTGCAGAGCACTTTACCTGTGTTCCCGCTCTCTATTCCCATCTCCTCCTTCTTAGCAAGCCCAAGTATACCTGCAATGCACACCCCTGGTCCCACCCCTTACAACTTATGGTCATGTTCTGTTCTGGAGGGTCAAGTCTGGGGTCTTGGTACTACTTCTCTTGTATCCCATGGGAGGGGTGAAGAGTGAGGTTGTGTACTAGCCAAGGCCAGGCTTTTCTTCGGCTTTTAATGTGTCTTACGCCTCCCCCCATCCCCTCTTGTCGCTCCTGACCGATTGCTTGACCTTGGCTTGAGAGAGGAGACATACAGCCTTCCAGTGTATGCTCATGTATTACTCTCCCACCATACCCTGTAACACTTTAGCTCTATCCCTTATCTTTTCTCGTCATGCTAACAGACTCATCTGGCTGAGCAGAAGCAATACACAGTGTCTGTTCTTTATTCACACATATAAGGTTATGAGAGTATCAAAAATCAAACCCAGAATTCTATCTCGGGCTAACAAACAGGCCTATGTACTCACACCTGTTACAGGAGCAGAGGAAGAGTTTGCATTGTTGTACCATCGTCACATTCCTGTCTCTGACAAGCGGTGGTTGGGATAGTCACATCCCTTGGAGCAGATATGCTAGTTTATCACAACAGCATACCTGAAGCTGGGCACTCCAGCCTATCCCAGCTATGTCCCTGCGGTAGGTGGCCAGTTATATCCCTGGGAGCAAGTGCTCTAGTTAATCAAATCTCTTCTCTCCCGCTAGAGGAAGTTTGCAGAAGATTCCCTCAGGATTCGGGAGCACAGCCCTTCCTCCTTGCTTGGATAACTCCATGGACTCTTCTCCCATGGGCTATTGCAGGGTTAAAGATTATTCCCCACAGTAATCAGAAACGGGATAAAATGTGACAGGTAGGAAACAGGAACCCTAACCGGCAGGTAATTAAAGACTATGCCAGGGGTTCGATGGATGAATAGAGAGAAGGTAGGGTGGGGAAGGGCTACAGAAACACATTAGTACACATGCGAGGAGGGGATAGATGGCAGAGAGGATTAATTTATGAGTGTCCCTGCCTATTATTCCGAGTCAGAGATTCTGAGCACATCTGGAAAGTCTCCAGAATTGCAGTGGCGCCATAAGGTTAATAGAGGACCACTCACTGTTCTGAGATCCTCTGGGCCATGATCCAGATTAGAAACATAGTAGGTGAAATTTAAGGCGGAGAAGACAGAGGGCTGAGAGAGAAAAGGATGAAGACTGGAATTAGGGGACTGCATGGCTGGGACTGGCAAGTGAATAATCCTGGTTGGCACCATCTTGAGGGCATCAGAGTGTGCTGTGGATATAGGGTGGCAACAGTGGAGGAAGAAAAGGAGGACTTATGGCCCCCTGGAGACTAACCAATTTATTGGAGCATAAGCTTTCGTGAGCTACAGCTCACTTCATCGGATGCATGCATTTTCTGTGGGAGAAGGGCTAATCAACCCCCTCCCCGCCACCCTCGGCACCAAGTCTCAGAGCCTGGGTCAGCTCACTTGGGCTGCGGGGCTAAAATTAGCAGTGTAGACATTCGGGCTGGGCTGGAGCCCAGGATCTGAGCCCCTCCCCACCCCCTATTGCGGGGTTTCAGAGGTCAGTCTTCAGCCTGAGCCTGAACGACTACACTGCAAATGTTATAGCCCATCAGTTTGAGCCCCGTGAGCCTGAGTCAGCCAACCCCGGCCAGTCGTGCCGTTGGTCTTTTATTGCAGTGTAGATGCACTCATTCTGTTTGTTGCCCTCCGAGGCACACGGTTATGAATCCCAGTCCTTATTTTCCAGGTGGGCTCCCAGCCCCCAATTACCAAGCTCTGCCATCGGGACGCTGAGTCTGGAACTCAGCTACTCCCTGGATGTGTATAAAGAGGAGCATTCACAGTAGTGCTGCTGATTAATCCATAATTGACCAATGTCAGTGTCAGAGACCTCTGCCACACAACACACCTAGCCCCCAATCATCCCCCTTATGCCATCTAAACTTTACACCATCCCCTGCAGGTCAACAGCCTCTGTCTCTGCTGGACCAGCAGGGGATTTGATGTCTACAGCTGAGGATCCCTGGCTGAAAACACCCTCCTGTAGCCCCGCATCCCCCCCCCGAATATTAAAATCTAGGAGCTGTGAGCAAAAGTGTCACAGCAGAATTCAGATGCTGTGCTGGAGCATGGAGAGAGAGGATGTGTAGCCACCGCATACACATACACCCTGTAAGGCTGCCTAGATACACTGCCGGGCTGCCTTTGCAGCATTCCAGGGGAAGATCATCCACAGTGCAATGCACTGGCTTTGCTGTAATAGCTGCAGCTCTAAAGGGTGTCTCCTTTAGACAACAATGCTAGCACTTTGAATGGCAGCCGCTGGCAGCAAACAGGAAGGCAGGGCAGTCATTGGGGCGTTGGCTTGATGCCTAGGCTCTGGCTGGCATTTGGCATGCCCTCTGCTTCGCTGAGACGCAGGCCGCGTGCCACAACGTGCCACCCCCCCCTACGCACACTCATTTCGTACAAGCCATTTGCAGCCAGTTGTCCTCTCCCACCTGGTGGGTCTGATGCAGTTCAAAGGAGATGCGTGGCCACTTTGCTCACCCTAGCAGCTTCAGCCACTCAAGAAAAAGCTAAAGCAGCACTTCCCAGCAAGGGATAAGCCATGAGACATATTTGAAAATCTAGTTGTTAATGACAATCATCAACAGAAACTGACCTTCCCCAAATGCATTTTTCTCCATTTGGAGCACACCTTTATCAGTTAGGCTTTCCGGGCTGAGCAAAATAGGCACCAGTTTCCTTTTTGAATGACATGGGGGGCATGTTCTTTGGTGTATGGTGCAACAAGCACCTCCTCCTCCTCAAATTTCCTGGGACATCTCACAAACCCACAGGATGTCCCCCAGGTGCGGAGCGCCAAATTCACTGTATAAACCGCATGCGACCAGATGGCTCCTTATCTGTGTCACATCTGGGATAGCATAAATTGATCTCAAGAAACCAGCTCCAGATAGGCCTGTTTCAGATAATACAATGTGGAAAGCTAATATGGTGTAGAGGGCTAAAGCTTCTTGGTTTGGGTTCAGATTGCGTTGATTGGTAGGGCAGGATTGGCTGTCTCGGTGGTGAAAGGCATTGTGGGGCAAATTTGCCAACAGCAACACAAAAGAGTAGGCCTCACAAATTATTCTTTTGGATGAGGTATAAAACTAAGGTCCTCGCCACTTGTAGTCATCGAAGATCCCATGATATTTTCCCAAGTAAAAAGAATTTGAACCCTGGTGTCCTGTTGGAGATCATTTTGGGTAATTGCCAGGGCTGATCAGCACATTTTTAAAATAAATTTCAAAACCGAAAGGTTGGAATTTGCAACAGCACTTAATATTGACTTAATTTTGCTTCTATTTAAATCAGTGGGAGTTTTACCACTGACTTTAGAGGGAGCATCTCGGCCAACACTGAGTACTATAGAAAAACCTATCCACACTGCTTTAACTGTGTGTAATATAAATCAGTACAACATTCTGAAATTTAACTGAAAAAATTGGGTAAGAGGATTGTAGTGGGCATACCTGTCTCCCCAATATTCTGACCCGTACTGATGATAATCTGCCTAGATATGGAATCCTCTCTTACTTCCTAGCCCAAATTTATCTGTGGTGTTCCCATGCACTATTATATAGCCATTACGTTCCACTCCAGAGGCCGCTGCATTTTCGTGGTAGGTTGAGTGAATGATTACGGTATACATAGAGGCCAAATCTCAAAGTTTCCCTTTCAGTTTTAATTCACTCTCTACTCAGGCAAAATTCCAAATAAAGTCCCTGGAGTTTTGCTCAAATGAAGATTTAGCCCAAGAGTCCTGATACATCTCTCCCTTGCACTGGTGTAGATCAGGAGTAAGTCCACTGAAGCAGTGCTC
The DNA here is from genome assembly GCF_965140295.1 of Lepidochelys olivacea. Taxonomy (NCBI): domain Eukaryota; kingdom Metazoa; phylum Chordata; order Testudines; family Cheloniidae; genus Lepidochelys; species Lepidochelys olivacea. The sequence continues at coordinate 11,098,138 of NC_140432.1, read as the reverse complement.
CCTTCATAATGAAAGAGGTGCCGGGACTCAAGCAATTCTTTTGCATTCATAACTGATGCAGCAAGTCCAGAGGTGCCGGGGCTAGGAACTGCCAAGCCTAGAGGTGCCGAGGCTCAGCTCTGGCACAAATGAAGCACTGCTCTGAAGTTAAAGGAGTTAGATCAGTGGGAGTGAGAGGATAACCAGGACTGAAGTTTGTAGCTTATTGTTGCAAGAAGGGCGAGTGGCAAAACGAGAAATGAATTGTGTGACTACTGCGCAGTTCTTGGGGAAATTCACCCCTGTGCAAGACCTCGGGAGTGCAAGGCTCAGGAGTGAATTTTCCCGTCTAGGCAGAACCTCATAGGATGAAGACTTTCCCTTTGGTGGTGGAGCAGGGAACCCATGACCAGGCATGAGTATGTAAGCCGTGACATGGCAGGGACGGAGCACAGGCATCTCGGATTGTTTATTCCCTGTTTTAATAATTGGCTGATTAAGTTCCATTTTTATTTGGTTTCAGTGGCAATCAGATTGAGAGCTGTAATATCTCCTCACACCTTGTAATTATTGTTAATTTCTTCCCATGCAAGTCAGGCTGGGGTTGGCAGAGGCAGCCCAGGGAGCGCAAGGGAATCAGTGGAGGAGAATGCATATGCATGAAGTGGATCTCGCTCAGGACTCCTCGGAAGGAGGGAGTGAGGGTGGAGGGATAGGCCTTCCATGGAGAGTTTGGGGGTGGGGAAGGGAAAAAACCCACTTTAAATCTGAGACAAAGGCAAGTGCAGCAAACTGTCAGCGTCAGCAGCCTTGTGAGCCTAATTACCATAATGATGTGAAATAGTCCAATCAGCAATCTGGGGCTAATCTTTCATGTATTACAGGTCTCCCTTTCATAGAGCTCCACAGCCAAATGCATTTTTAATGAAGATATTCCTAGACTCTCAGATAATTTCCCGCTCTTTACAGGGATGGTATCAGAGATCATTAAATGTGTCGTTCTTCTTTATATATATATATATATATATATATATATATATATAAGATCTCGCCATCTGACACACAGTGGTGCTGTACCCACAGGAAGCGCTTGCCTCTCAGCATTGCTGGGAGCCTGAAGTTCTCCCAGTCCCCCACACACACACCCCCCGAGAGCTGTTTGAGAAGGCCCCAGGAGTCCCATTTCCCAGGCTGAGAGGTAATGGAGAGGTGACCCCCCAAGGTAGATGGTGGGAGAGAGGTGAGCTGTGTCACCGAAATCCCCCTCTGTCAATCACAGAGATTAGGTTTTTGGCAGAGGATGAAACTTCTTCAGCTTTGTGTTCCCAACAAATGAAGGTTCCCAGGTGAGTTCTCTCAGATGCTGTCTTTGTCCAGGGAAGCAGGGATAGGAATAAAGGCCAGATGAAAGGAGAGGGGGCTTAAAAATGGGGGCACAGGGCAGCTAGCAGCATGGGCACGCACAAGAGTGGGAAGCCCTTAGGAGAAATGCAAGGCAGAGACATCAGGGAAACCAGAGACGGAGAGAGAACTGCGCAAGGGGTGTGATATCTTCTGCCTTATCCAGTCCCTAAGGCATACAACTTTCCTGGGCTGATGGCACCACTGCCTCTGGTCCCTGAGGCTCTTTCTCCTGTCATCTTTCACGGTTCCCACTACACTCTGAACATTAGCCACGTTCCAGCATAGCTGGGGCACTTTCACCTCAGCCAGGCCTCTCATGCTGATGGGTTGGAGGCAGTCCGGCCCTCCAGGGAAGCCGCAGACATGTACAATTGTTCTGGCCCCTCCTGCCTGACTCGGTGCTCTTGGGTGAGGTGAAGCAAACTGAGGCGCGCTCCCCTCATCATACAGCCATTACTGTCAACTGGTCCAGCGCCTCAGAGAGAGGCGACAAACTCCCTGTCACTCTGGAGTCTCTGAGGTGGCCGCAGACTCCTCGTCGGGGGAGAAGAGATGGACCCAGGATAGGGCTGGCGCCTGTGGAACCGGCAGCCGGTGTAATTACTGGTTCTTTTACGGCTGTTGAGAGACTTTAATTGTATTATTATTACGACTTCTTCTAACACCCCCTGAAGAGCTCTCAGAGAATCTGACTCTGAATATTCAAGGGGAAGCTCAGGGGGGTCTGGAGTGGAATGGAGCCTGGGAACGAAGCAGCACACACACCCCCGGGTGCTCATCTCACCAGGATCTTGGATGAGGCTTTAGCGGGCAGCCGGGATGAAAACAATGTGATTGTTTTTAAAGCAGCAGACAGCTGGCTCCTGTCAGGAGGAGGTGGCAGAGGGTGCATTTCCAATTATCTCTGCAGATTGGGCCAAATCCCCAGGGGTGATGAGGCAGCCGTAATGCAAAATGAAACACAGGAATTGCCACAGAGGATCATATGGACAGCCCGCCAGTCCTATATCCCGTCTCAGACAGAGGTGGATGCTTCAGAGTAAGGCGCAGGAAACCGCACAGTGTTCACTCCAGGCAATTAGTGGTTGCTTTATGCCTCGAAGCAGGAGGCTGTTTTCAGTTGTATCCCAGGCAGTGGAGCTGTGGATCTTCTTCGTGTCTATTTGATGCCAACGGCTTGCTTGAACTTCAGTGGCAGTTGTATGGGGCTTATCCCTTCTCAGGATCTGGCCTGTAGAGATTGAAATGGCTGGCTAAATGTCGAGCTCTTTAAAAACTCTCTGGAGATGGACCTGAGATGCGTCTCCTGGTCAAGATGCTGATCCCTAACCCCGCCAGCATCTGGGCGTGATGTGAGGTGGGGTTCTGGTTTGGCCCAATGCTGGCACGGGGACCAGTGGCGACGTTTTGATCCATATCCAGATTCCAAACCTCAGCGAAGTCCAGGAGTGTGTAGTGTTGATTTGGACCTGTTTCTAGTCTGCTCCCTTCTTGGTATTTGGACCCTTTAGACAGCTGCAGTTGGTCACTTAGAGGGGAACAAAGGGGGGCAATGCAGACTCTGTTTAAAGCAAGAACCAGGTGGGCAGGGGATCTTGGCTGTGGTGGGGGGGGGCAGAGAAAGGCATGTGGTGGGGGACAAAGGAGCAGGCAATTGCACATTCTCAGGAGATTATTCCCCACCATTCTCCCAAAGCCCACCATGGGGACTGCTCCCACGGAGAGTGAGGAGTGTGGCCAGGAAGGAGTTGAAGGGGTAGAGGCATCTGAAGGCGGACAGGAGCCTGCAGGGAGGATGATTTTCTCTCCGCTGGTTGGCGATTAGACTGGCTGAAACGTTTCCAGTGTCATGTCGGAAACATCAGGGTGGAGGCTCAAAGTCCAAGGCAAGGAGGAGCCCGAGGGGGGCAGGGAAGAGGTGCCTGAGAGGATGCTTTTGGTAACAGAGGCTCATGGGGCACGACCTGTGGAAAAGGTGGGTAGAAAGAGAGGAAATTGGAGAGGTGGGTACTGGGCCACATAAAAAGAAATAAGGCCCAGATCTTCAGTGGACCTGAGCCAGTTGTGTGTGTGTGGATTTAATACCCCTGGAGCCTGAGAGCCTCTGCCCACAGCACTGGTTTAGCACAGGAAGAAACTGGGCAGCTTCCTGTGCATGCTCACCACAGCCCTCACCTGGGCCTCCCCTCGTTCAGTCCAGGGCCTGTATGCTGAAACTGCCTGCCTGGGGGGGACAGTTAGCACTGACTGCGGTAGTGGTGGGTGTGTACTGTAAACACCCATCCACTAGGAACCAGGCTGAGACCCTCCAAAGTCACTTCACACACGACCCTCTGTTCCCCTCATCACAATACTTTGCACTCTCTCCGCTCGTTTCTAGGGTTGCCAACCCTCCCGGTTTCGCCACGAGGCTCTCGGAATCACTTCCCATCTCCCGGAGGCTGCTGCAGCCAAACTGGGAGATTTTAGTCGCTGAAAGTCTGGCAGCGCAGTGGGGCTAAGGGAGGCTTCCTGTCTGCCTTGGCCCCAAGCAGATCCCAGTATAGGTGGCTCATCCCTGCAGCCCCTGGGGGAGGGGCAGGTGGCTCCACACACTGTCTGCGTCCCCAGCGCCAACTCCACATCTCCCATTGGCCGGGAACTGAGGCCAAAGGGAGCTTCAGGCATGGGCATCATGCAGAGCCCCCTCCCCAGTGGCCACAGTGATGAACCACCTACTTCTGGGAGTGGCGTTGGGCCAGGGCAGGCAGGGAGCCTCCTTAGCCCCACTGTGCTGCCAATTGAGAGCCACCCGAGGTAAGTAGCTCCCAACCGGAACCTGCATGCCGCACCCCTGCCTGCACCCGAGCCCAGCCTGGAGCCCCCTCCTGCATCCAGACTCCCTCCCAGAGCCCACACCCCTCACCCCTCTTGCACTCCAATCCTCGGTCCCAGCCCTGAGCCCTCTCCCACACCCAAACTCCTTCCCAGAGCTTGTACCCCAAACCCGCTCCAGCACCCCAACCCCCGTCCCAGGCTCAGCCCCAGAGTCCCCTCCCACACTCTGAACTCCTTGGCTCCAGCCCAGAGCCCACACTTCCTCCCGCACCTCTACCCTCTGCCCCAGCCAGTGAAAGTGAGTGAGTGAGCGATGGAGGGAGCAGGGTGGGGCCTCGGAGAAGGGGTGGGGCAAAGGCGTTTGGGTTTGTGTGATTAGACAGTTGGCAACCCTACTTTTTTCCATGGAGGATCTCAAAGCAGTTCACCAAAGTGGCTAAGTAGAAGTACCTTGACCCGGCTCAAGGGCACAGTGAGACAGTGGCAGCCAGGAAAAGATCCCGGATTGCCTGAGTGCTAGCCCTGTGCTTTAGACATTAGAACATGCTGCCTTCTGCTCTCTAGTGACCAGGTCTGGCTTCAAACTGGTGACTTAGAAATGGAGTGGGCTTTCGCTGGAGTCCAGAGTAAAACTCCCAGCTGTCGATTCTAAGGTCAGATGGGAGCCCTGTGATCATCTAGTCTGACCTCCTGCACGACACAGGCCTGAGGGCTGCCCTGAAGTCCCAATGACTTCAGGAGGAGCCCTGTTAGGCCAACAAGGAGCCTATTTTAAAATCCCACCATCAATCCCGTAAAGCGGCCTGCTCCACAAATTCTTTTGAGTGTGAAGAAAAATTAATGAATTCTTGCTTCCTCATGCCTGCCAGGGCCAGAAAGAGAAATTTTAAATGTCTCAAGAGATTCTATTCTTGTGGAATGTCTGGCCTGATTTTGAGACCAGAGCTTAGCTTTAAGATTCTAAAAGAAGCATCAGTCTTCTCTGATTGAAGCCCCCGAACCTTTTGAGGTTCACCCACGAAGCCTAAGTCTGCAACTCAGGACTTAGATACCACCGGGAGGAGTGGTCTATAAATACCCATTCATAAATGAATTGGTAATATGGCAGATACTGCAGCTAGCTAGGTAATGTAGGTATGTAGATGGATAACATAGACAGATACATTACAGAATCGTATCTACAGTGCCTGTCTTCCTACCTTGCATATCTTTAAATACTGTAGATAAACACATAGAAATGGGTAGGAAGGTGGGACAGGAAGTCACTAGGTAGGTCAGGAAGTACATAAACAGGTAGGTTGGACAAGAGGTCACTAGGTATCTAGGTAGGTACGTATGGCAGGAAGAGGAAGGTTGGCAGGTAGGGCAGGAGGTCGCGAAGTAGGTAGAAAGACCATGTGCATCTAGGCCCGGCATGGGGGGAAATGGGATAACAAAAGTAGAAGGGATTACATAGAACACACAGCCACAACATTTAATTGCAACCAACTCTTTCCTGTTTTCCCCCAGCCCTATGACTTCAGCTGGGCTCTAATTTGCCTCCCTGTCTATTATGTTTATATCCTCAGCCCTGCAGCTTACTATGGTGATGATGTTTTTAAAATAGGACCTGATTCTGTTGCCTTCTTTGTTTGGAAATCCATCGCAGGCACTGACCTTTCAAGTCTCTCCATGTTTCAAGCTTTTACTAATTTCCTGGGGGGCTGCAGACGCTCTGAAGCAGTAAAGTGCTGGGAGTTCATTAACATGCGGGTCTTTAATTAGTCGGCAAGAAATCTGTCTCTGTCCTGATTCAACCAAAAAAAAAAAAAAAGTGAGAAGCAGAAAGTGATGATGAAATAGAAAGTAGTGGCAGTAAATGAGTGCATAAGAGGAATAGATTTAAGAGCTCACAATTTATTTAGCCAACGCTTTAAAATGAATCCTGGCCATATGTTGCATACAAATTAGTGACACTGGCCCTTTAAATGGAGGGATAGACACTCTTGCTCTTTCTCCCGACTTCCCCTACAGCTGTCCCGTCTGCACTAAGGACAGGGTATCCCAGTGAAATCAGACACAAAGCAGAAAAGGAGAGGATTAACAAAAAAAACGTAGGAAAGGAAAAGTAACAGAATCGTGCATGCCAGCATAGGCTAAGAAAGGGTTAATCAGGGCAGGTTAGTGGGGGTCTCCAATCCTGCACACGCCTTTCCCTCTGCTGGGTTAATGCACCTTCCCCGGGCAGCAGGGCCCAGCATAAATATCTTCATCTAGCTCCCTCCCCACCCATCCCTCTGTTCCTTTAGCCTGTGTCACGCCCCCCTCTCCTCAGCCTCCACTGATCCCTCTTGCCTGGGAAGCTTGGAGATGGTGGCAGTCTGGCAGAATGAGGGCAGCACGAGAAGAGGGTTCATTTCTGCCCAGTCTTGCTGGCGCTGGTCCGATGGGACCACAGGGAAGCATGCAGTGATGGTCCTATGGCCAGCGGGCCAGGTGTGTGTATAACCCAGTGCCCTTTGCAGCTTCATGAGTCCTTGCAGCCAATACACAACACAGCGTGCAACTTGGGGAGCCAAGTTCTATTTTCGGTTACACGGGCGTAGATTCGGAGTGAGTCCATGGGCTTCAGTAGGGTTTACACCAGCGTCACTGAAATCAGGCATTGGCCCATGGGGGTGCTGAACTTCCCCTCATGCCAGTTTTACACCAGGGTAGTTCTGTCTACGTCAGAGGGGTAGCCGTGTTAGTCGGTATCCACAGAAACAACAAGGAGTCTGGTGGTGCCTTAAACAAGGTGCCACCAGACTCCTCGTTGTTTTTATCTACGTCAGTGGTAGTACTCCGGATTGAGGCTGAAATCAGAGTCTGGCTGGGCATCTGAACAGAAAACAGAGGAACCATATGAACAAGCAGCTCACTCAGTGTCCCTCCTCTCCCTCCTCCTAAACATAGCCTATGTGAGAGCATGGAGAACTCACCAAGCATGCCCACCAACGTATGGGTCTTTTATTTACTTAAATCTCTGAGTGGAATAACGTATGTTAGATTGCCCGGTTGATCTATTTGTGACAAGTGTTAAAACACATGTGCATTGATTTTTGTTTTTTTGAGGAGCGTATTTCTAAGGGTAATTTAATAGTAGTATTGAGCATAGCTTTTACTGGCCCAGGAGAAGGAGGAGGAGGAGAAGGAAGGGGGGTAGGGGGGATTAGATGAAGAGGAGAGAGCTGCTAATGGTGTTTTTGTAATGCAATTGCTTAGGTCAGTGAAAAGCTGTCACAGTTTAATGCATTCGGTTGTCGGGGATGTTATCATATACAGGATTAAGCCATTCCAAAACATGAAAACAAGAGCAGCTTGTTAGTGAGTGAGCCTGTTAAAGAGCTTCTCTTGCATAGTTATGATCATTTTAAGAAGGGAGTTATAGTCATTGTTCTCCTCTTACCCTCTGGCTGGCATAAGTACTGAAAGGAAGGAAATAATTTTCAGTTCTCTTGGGGTTACTTTGGGTTCAGTCAACCCTGTCTCCCTTCTCCCCTGATTCAGATTCCCTGTGAGATGGCCAGGCCAAGACAGGTTTGTTAATCATAGAAATTTGAGGGCCAGATCCTTGACTTGAGATAAATCAATGTCGCTCTTTTGGGGTCCATTTGCACCAGCTGGAGATCTAATGGAAATTCCTGATGTGACTTCAGTGGAGTTACAATGATTTACACCAGCCGGGGATTTTGCCCACCAAGTGTGTCTGTGTTTGGAATAATGACTCTGCCATTTCTGCACCGTCTTTCTTATGCCTCAGTGATTCCATATCAAATGTATTTACCAGCGAAAGGATTTTCTCCAAACTCAACTTGTAAACTAGATGGAAATCTCAGCATCAATCCTCTGTAAGGGGTCGAGAGACGTTTTTTGTTAAAAGGTGGGAGCTGCTTTTTCTAACAACATTTGAACCTGCTGATTTTGAAAATGGTTGTAACCAAGCTGAATTTTGACATTTGGACCCCAAACTTGCAAATAAATATGGCCACCAAAATTCACCAGAAATGTTTGATATACCAACAGTGCATGTGTGAAGCTACCAGCAAAATCCAGTTGTTTGGCATAATTCCTTTTTAGTCTATTAAGAACAGAAATGAGAAGACACATCATGGTTTTAACACCTATTTTACCCAAATGGTCAACTTTTTATTGCATGTAGACACCTATGTATCCGTAATATTAGAAATCAGTTAAATCACAACACAAGTTATTTTTCCTGTAATTTGTGAAATCATTTTCTCATTTTCTTGCATGCTTCATATTTGTTTGAAAGCACCATAATGCTTTGTAGTTAGAGTAGAATTAGCATAGAAGGGATGGTATTATTTACAAAGAGAGAGAGCAACAGCAGTTAGGTGCGTTTGTGGTTTGTGACTAAAGCTACGATTTAGTCACAGAGATCACAGCAGTCGCGGATTCCATGACCTTACCGGACCTCTGTGACTTCTTTGGCTTCACCTGTCAGTGCCTGAAGCCGCGGCTGGAAGAGGGACTGTGCATCCCTGCCCTGGAGCTGGGGCTGGAGCCAGGGTCGTGTGCCACTGTCCCGCAGCTTGTGGCGGGGGTAGGAGACGGGACTGTGTGTCCCTGCTCCACGGCTTCCAGTGGGGGCTGCAGCTAGGGCCATGCACCCCTGCCCCAGAGCCGGGCCGTGCACCCCTGTCCCACGGCTTGTGGCGGGGGCTGCAGCTGGGGCCGTGTGCGCCTGTCCCCCAGCTTGCAGTGGGCACTGCAGTCAGGGCCATTCGCCCCTGCCCCACGATAGGGGCTGCAGTGGGAGCCATGCACCGCCCTTGCAGTTTCCCAGGGCCGTGTGCCCTCCCACCCCCAGCTGCGGCTTGGGCTGTGCACCTGTGCCTGGGGTTGGAACTGGGACTGTGTCCCCCCACCCACCAGCTGTGGCCAGCTCCAGAGTAGGAACTGTATGCCTCCCCTGTCGCTGCGTGCCCCCGCTGTGGCTGCTGGAGCCAGGGCTGTGCTCCCATCCCATGGCGTGTCAGTCCTATCTCATCAGTGTGGCTGAGGGATAGCTGCTAAATCATGGGCAAGGGCTGAGCCTAGCCTGCCTCGAAGGGCCAGCCAGCCCGTGAGAGTAAACCATGGTACCGGTAGTGGGTCTCAAGAGATCCATGCCGGTTTCCCACCGTCTTTGCATTGTTTGCGTCCATCAGCATCCAGTCATCGTCGTCGAACATCTCCTCTTCTTCCTCCCCACGCAACCCAGATGAGCTGCATCTCTTCACCTTCAAATGTATGCTGCCTTTGTTCAGGAGCTATGGTCACACAAACTATGCCAGCTGAGGAGCCGTCTTCATTGCAGAAATGCATCAACTACCGGCCTAAGTGCTCCAGCAGGGAGCTTTGTTGTCAAGAGATCATGTCAGAAGTTCAGCCAAGTGGACCCTGATCAGAGCCAAACACGGCTTTCATAGGAAAGAAAAGAGGTGGAACTGGAGGCATCGCAAGACTTGCTCAGCCCTGATCAGAGCCATGTTCCGTGTTGCTTTGGATGACCAACTTGTTCATGGTGAGTCAAGAAAGCCAAGGGAGAATGTGACAATGAAAATGAGGATGCGGTCTTATGAACACTTCAAAGGTTTAAGATTTTATCGGGGGAGGAACCACCCATATCATTTCAAAATATCACAGCAAAGTACCTGGCAAATTAAGTTACCCAAGAGGCTCTGCGGAATGCAAAGATCCCTGGGTAAGTGCAACTGGGCAGCTTAGTAGACACTTACGACTTATGACTCAAGAAGGAGAGCCTGAGCATGTGCACATTCATGATCCTTGCCCCAAAATAATGCTGCAGCTTTTTCTATGGCATATAAGGGGGGAAAGAAATCAAAGGAAAGGTCCCAACCAGGAAGGCAAACAGAAACATTCTTCAGCTACTAATTACAGCCTAGGAACCTGGCCAGATTGTGAATTTGCAACAGGTTCTGAAACATGACTTAATGTCTGTCCTTTTGGCATTAGCATAGCCAAGTGGCAGTCTAAGAACAAGCACAAAAGTAATACTGGGTGATGTGCTGACAGCTGATGTCTCCTGCCCACCAACAGTTACTCCCATTGGGAGAAGCTGTCTTGCAATGGATGCACAAGCTTTGGTATAAGCCATAGGAAAGCCCTCTGGAGCCAAAACACTTTTGAGACCTTGCAGATGCATTTGTAAAACAGGATTTAGGTCTGGAGCAGACTTCCACAGAGTTGATGCTGCAGTTGACAGATGCTAAAACGAATCTGTGAATGGTGGCACCAGGCAAAACCACTCAAGAGATACAAGGCCCATCTGAAGAGTGGCGGAAGGCAGATACGTGCCTCTTCCAGTAACTGGATGAATTTCACTGCACTTCAAGAAAATAAGGAGGGCCTTGCAATATTTTGATCAGAGCAACTCATGACCCAAGCACCACATGGTAAAATCATGACTCTGGCTGCTGGCTTTCAGGAGGAGGTTGAAGTATGGTGCTCAACAGCAGCGGTTGACACCGATCACCTGTGTGCTCCTCAGGCAGACCCAAGAATGATTTTCCACTGTGTTCACAGTGATGCCGACTGTGTGGTCATTGCAGCCAGGGTCACTGATGCACTTATTCTTTATCTGGCTTCCTATTGCAAAAAACGACATGGAGGCAGCTTTGGATGAGAGCTTGCACATCAAAGGAACTGCAGAACTCTCCTGTTCCTGCCCTTTGTGAAAAACTACAATTTGGATCCATTGTTCTGGAAACTCTGCAGATCCCATTTCATGTGCTGACTGGTTGTGAGGCTCCCTCTTTTATTGCTGGGTACAGCAAGAAGGCTGCATGGAAAAGCTTTTGCAGTGACACCATCAGCTTCTAATACACCTTGGACAGGGTGACTTGGACTCTGAGAAGGTGAAAAGTGCAGCAGAGTTTTTATAAGGTTCGTGGCTTGCCAGAGGTCCACAGCACTGACAAAGCACGTGCCATTCATCAGAAGCTCTGCCCCCAACAAGTGATACTCTTTCCTTCCCCATACAGAGAGCTTGTAGTCCGGAGACAGGCCCATTGCCCAAATCCAGTGCTTCCTCCTCCAAATACAATGGGTTGGAAACAGGAAGACGGAGCTCATGCCATTACCACCAATACCCGCAGACTGCATGGAGGCACTATTCTGTGGCTGCACAACAAGTGCAGAAGTCAGCGACAGAGGGGCAGGATGGCACGACTGGTTTGTATAGGCGACTGCAAATGTAGAGTACTAGAACAAGTTTGTGCTGATGTTCCTGATTCCAGATGCTTACGGGCAGCATTAGCAAACAAGTTCATGTGTCATGTCATGTCATGTGACCTAGTAAGATGTTGATTCAATCTGCCATTGCATAACCTAAACTTTCTTGAAATAGTACAAAATTAACACGTCTGCTTAGCTTGTGTGCGTTAAAATGTTTACTTAATGCTTAGTCAAGAAAATACTTGTGCGTGTTTTAAAAAAAAAACAGGTGTTCTCAGATTATGCATTGTGTTTCTCATGGTTATATCGATGTGTGTACTTTTGTTTCAAGGTGCAAATGCTCAAGTTACAAGAGCCATGTAAACGTGCTCTTTCATTTGTTGGATAAAGTATTAAATATTTCTAGTGCCTCTTGCAGATAAGAAACTGAAATTCAAAAGCTTTATAAAAGGGTTGGGTATATTATTTGATTACTTTTATTGCCTCCTGCAGCTCGTTAAGATCCAACAGAAGTACATTATCCTAAACAAAAAGGAAATAAAGGTTTACACTTGAGTGATTTCTCTGTTACTTTGTGCTCTTTGTAGGGGCCTTTTTACACAACATACAACTTGGTAACAACCACAGCACACCTAATTGTTGGGAAAAGACTTGTTACCAACTTTTAACAAATGATGCCTCTTACAGTTAACTTTTCTGAGAGTCCGACTAGACTATTGGGATCTGAAAGGCAAGCTGGGCTTATTCTGGCCTGTGTGTCAGCACACGTAACACAGATTTCCCCACAACAAATGCTGTCTTCGTTTATACCTCTGCAACCTCCTTATCTTGCATGGGGTTACAGTGCAGTTACTCATGGCAGAATCCAGTCCTGCAAGTGGAATGTAGTAATGCTGTTGATGCACTGGCCAGAATAAATGTCCACTCCCTCTTTCTTAGCTGCATTGGCTCTGGAGTGCTAACAGGAGGAAAAAAGCACTAAAAACTTGTTTTTGTCACTAAAAATCAGTTTATCTAGCTCTGAATGCACATGGGGAGCCTATCTGTTGAGTGAGACAGTAAGACGGTGTCATTTTTACAGAGCCATTTTTCATAGTCGGGACTACATTTTATTTCGTTCACTCTGCTGGTACATACATTATTCCCCCCTGTATGTTTAGTGCTTTGTCCAGATTCAATGTAAATTAAATGTCTAAGACATGGGGCTTCCATCCACTTCCCTTGGGACACTGTACCACAGATCTGTAGATCTCAGTACCAAAAAGCTTTTTTAAAAAGTCTATATTCAGCCTAAATTTTTTCTCTCTCAATTTCATCCTATTACACCTTTGATAGCTAACCCTCCTAGTTTGTATCATGTTAACTAATTCCTCCTTTTTTCTTTAGAATTTACGTCCTTCAAATACTTATAGACTGGTAAAATGTCCTACGTTTCCTCATCTCTTAACCGAGCGATGTGTCTTGCTGGTTGACAGGATTACTGCTCCATGGCTTCAGCCATGACCCACTGTTAAAATACATAACATAAATTACACGGAACATATCATACACGAATCCTGAATAAATAGTAATGGCCCATTGCTGTAGCTTCGTACAGGGGCAGTCCTGGAGTCAATGAGGTTGGTCTGATGTGTGGTAATTGCTTGTGGACATGGACACCAACCAGTCATCACATTCTCTCTCTCCCCAAATGTGGAGCTGTTATTTGCCTCACAGATGTTTTCCACTTTGCTGCTCTGAACTCTCTGCCATGGATGGGAGATCTAGTTCAGATAAAGTAAGACATGCCCAAACCATATACCAGACCCAAACTCATTAACCTGTTTTTTTGTCTTTTTTGGAGGGGTGGGGTATCAAAATTTTGTCCGACTCAGCTTTTCATGTTTGCTTCTCTGAGGTTCCAGCTGAGATCAGAAACCATAATACTGTGGGAGAGGCTATTCTTGCATCAGGACTCCTGGGTTCTATATGCCTCTCTAGGAAAGAATGTGGCCCAATGGTTAGAACATGGGAGACTAGGATTGAGGACTCCTGGGTTCTATTGCCAAATTTTCTGTGTGACCTTGAGCAAGTTACTTCCCCTCTCTCTGCCTCAATTAGCCCATCGGTGAAACCAGTATAAAATCTTCCTGCTTACAGCACATTGCATCTTAATTGCAATAATTAATTAGGCTTAATTATTGTAATTAATATTTGCAAAGTGCTTGGAGATCGTCAGGCCAAAGGCTTTGTAAGGACAAAGCGCTGTTACTCCTGGCGGGATTTTCTCTTGCCTGCCTATCTGGGATACTGAGGTTTGCCACCCACCTGGCACCAGATGTGTGGGCAGGCGCTTTGAAGTCTTCTGTGTTCTCAGACCCAGATCGATACTCCCCAGGGTGGCTTTGGGATACGTCGGCACAAACCTTCCCTATCTTGGCAATCTAAATGCCCAGCGCCTGCCTCATGTAAATGGCACTTTATACTCTGGAAATGTGAACGCTGTCACCAGCGCTGGCTCCGTCATGCTTATCAGAAATACATTATCAGGTGGGGATTAGACAGAGCCTGGCACTGGTGCTGCTGTCCTCATCAGGCGAATAATGAATAATGAAAATTCCAGGGACCAGAGACAAACGCAATTGACAGGCAGGGAAGCACCTGTCACTTTAATGTGACAAACATGGCTCCTTTAGATAGCTTTCCACCCCATTCACTGTGGTGTCGTTGATTTATTTTTTTTCTTTCTCCCGCCTCCCCTTCCCCTTTCTCCCCCACTCCCTGAGCCAAGTTGCTTTCAAGCAGCCTATGAAAGAGAAAATCTGATATTGGATTGAGGGGCGTCTGGAACACCTCAGCGCCGACTCAACCCGACAGGAGGCTGTTTGCTAGTCAGCTCACTCCCAGTGCGGACACTGCATGATTTTGGTCCTTAACTGCTTTGAACTTGGATGTTGCTGAGTTTCTCTGCTTTTATTTGTTAATACATTTGGGCTCGGAGGGCACAGATCTCTCAATAGAATGAACCAAGGTAGATACACAGTTCCATTCACGTGGATTTCACTCTTCTTTGCGGGTAGTTGTTGGGAAGTTGGCACTTATGCAAGCAGAAGGACTGATACTACCAGCTAGCAGCAGATATAGTGCAGGCAGGGGATACAGAAAGTCCCACTTCACAGCTCCGCAGCCACAATCTACAACAACGCTTGTTATTCTGGTCCTCCGCCTTGAGGTGTGGAAGTCTGCAAATGCCCAGTGCTGACCTGTGATATCTCCTGTGCTCTGAGGCCCAGGAGCTTGCTCTGACTGTTACTACTGCACAGCCATTCTGATTCACAACTCCTTGAACACCTAACGTGTGACCAGCTTTTCCGCTCCTGGGCCCCATACATCTCTGCCAGTTCACTTCAGCCATGCCCTGCAGCTCCTCCCCTCCCCCCACGTTCCTTGTCCTAGGCTCTCGTGTAGCTCTGTTGATGTTCAATCCTGTCTTGCAGAACCCTCTGCTTGTCCAGTCCTGGGCTACTCACTCATCTCAGTCCTAATCTGCATCATTTACTAGACTGGGTTTCCCTAAACAGGTGCTGTCCATGGTGCTGAATTTCAGTTTCTTTTTCTTTTGTTTTTATTAAAGTGGACTGTAGGGTTAGATCAAACTGCTCCTTCTGATCTGAGCAAGATTTCAATCCAGACCTCAGAACGTGAGAGACAATAGAGCAACCTAGAATGGTGTGACATTAACTTATTGGCCCCAGAGAGGTGGATTATTGTTGTTGTTCGTTTGTTTTGCAAACCTGCATAAGGCATTGGAGTAACACTTGATGCAAATGAAACACAGATGAAGGAAGAATAGATTAGGAATGGACATCCCCAAGTTGGACTCTCACTCCATTTACTATCATCAAAAGAGTTTTTTGCTACTTCATTTGAGGATGAACACAGTCCAATCCCAGGACTCTTAGGCTGTACAGAGTAGATGGCCCAGCCATATTCAGAACAAGGATTTGAGATCTTCAAAGCAATGCAGGGGACTTAGCCACACATCTTCCAATAAAATGTCATGAAGCAACTATGAGCCTGATTCAGATCTCACACCAACTTTACACTGGTGTAACTCCAAAGATGGTCACAGGATTACTCCTCGTTTACTCCCAGGTAAGTGAGGTCAGAATTAGGCACTACATAGGAATCACTTCAGTTAGCACATAAATGCAGCTGCCTCTTGGGTTAGGGTATTAGCTGGGTAAATGATCAAGCATACAGAAAAGAGTGGAGTTCTTGGGGCAATCGTATTGTGTCAGGCATTGGGACATTTCTAAAAAATGCTCAGCATCAGCCTAACTCTACTCCCGTTGAAGTCAAATTGGACAAATTGGAGAGTCCAGCGAAGGGCAATGGAAATGATCAGGGGGCTGGGGCACATGACTTATGAGGAGAGGCTGAGGGAACTGGGATTGTTTAGTCTGCGGAAGAGAAGAGTGAGGGAGGATTTGATAGCAGCCTTCAACTACCTGAAGGGGAGTTCCAAAGAGGATGGAGCTCGGCTGTTCTCAGTGGTAGCTGATGACAGAACAAGGAGTAATGGTCTCAAGTTGCAGTGGGGGAGGTCTAGGCTGGATATTAGTTAAAACTTTTTCAGTAGGAGGGTGGTGAAGCACTGGAATGGGTTACCTAGGGAGGTGGTGGAATATCCTTCCTTAGAAGTTTTTAAGGCCTGGCTTGACAAAGCCCTGGCTGGGATGATTTAGTTGGGGATTGGTCCTGCTTTGAGCAGGGGGTTGGACTAGATGACCTCCTGAGGTCCCTTCTAACCCTGATATTCTATGATTCTATGATCTCTGGAGCTCAAGTTCCCTCTGCCCTTGCATTGTCTGCCACACGTGACATCTGCCCCCTGTCCCCCATCTCTTTTAAATGAGTCTCCAGCCCTGCAATTGAGAAGATGCCTGAAGTTAGCACCAGTCATGACAATCATTGTCAACACCATCTTCCTGGATGTGATGTAAACTCTCTGAATATCCAGCTCTTCCCCCAATCCACCCAGCAGGGAGACAGCCTGTCTGTGACACATCTGCTCTCAGTGTGAGTCTTTGCCAGTTAGATTCTTGCTAATTAATGTCAAACTTAGTTTAGCAAATAATACACATTATCTCGTCCTGCAGAAGGGATTGGTGCCAATCACTGATCTTCACCCCTCCAGAGGAGAAGCATCTGAAGAGCTTTTGTATTTCAGGCAAAAAAACAGGTAGAAATGTGCAGTGAGCTTGGGAAAGTGAACTGCTCCAGGGTCTGGATTCTGCTTTGACACACACGTGCATCTGGAATAAGTCCACTGAAGGCAATGCAGTTTGATGACGTGGGACCAGAACCTGCACCACTGAGGTCATTAGAATTTCAGCTACAGGCTCCAGTGGGAGCAGTATTGGGTTTTTAGGATTTTTAATTTTTTGTTATGGGTTGGATTTGCAAGAGCACAGATCAGTGGCGTAACTCTGATCCCATTGACTTCAGTGGGAGCAGAATTAGGCCAGTGCTGATTGCGTCTGATAATCCCACTCTCTGATAACACCTTGCAATGTAGCAAATTTCATTTGAGGACACTGGAGAGCATTGAAATAATTAATTACTGCAATAAATAATACCACTGTCAGGGGGATATTGATATCCACATTTTACATAAGGGTAAACTGAGGTAGAAAAAGAAAACACGTGACTCACATATGGTGAGTCCAGAGCTGAGACCAGAACCCAGGAGTCCTGATGCCCAGTCCCCGGCTTCAGTCCCTAGATTGTACTTCCTCTTAGAAAAGACAGCTAAATTCATTACTGTTTTCCTTACAGCTCATCAGGTTGACAAGTACAGGGTAGCTAATATCACCAAAAATACTTTTCACCTTGGATATGATTACTTTAGTTTTGACTAAATGTGACTCGCCTGCGTGTTTTAATTTAATTGCGTTATTTGTTTTTATGTCTGACTTTGCCTTATCACTTTAATTACGGAATCCTTTGAGTATGGTTACAGCCAAAGTAAAGGAAAGTTATTTACTTGCATTAATGACAATTTTGGTTATAGTTCCCTTCTGCAGAAACCACACTGTGGAAATGTTCGAGGTTGGATGCCAGTCCAAGGAAGGATAATTACCTGGGGATGGCATGAAGAAGCAAATCTGTCCTGTGCTCTAGCTGTAGGGACAGAAGGAGCCACTGAGGATATGTTTACACTGCATCAGGGAACAAGCCTCCCAGCTCAGATTGACACACTTGCAGTAGAGGGGATCACACCAGCACATTAAAAATAGTCGTGTAGACACGGCTGCTAGGGCTGTTGAGCCTGGCGGGGAGAGCCAACACTGCTATTTTTAGTGCACCTGTGCGATGCCCACTACCACAAGTGTATCAACCCAGGCTGGGAGGCTTGCTCCCAGATGCAGTCTAGACCAGATCCTTCACCTGAGAAAGCCACGTGAATTCCAAGAATTTGGGAGAAGAGCACATCAAAATTTTACATTGGAAACACGTTTTTCCAACCCCAAAAGTCCTTTTTTTGTCAAAACAGAAATTTCTGTTTTTTTCAGTTTGTGTTTGAAAAACCAAACCCTTGAAAGCCATCCATTTCTCAGTTTTTGACCAACTAAAAATAGAAAATTTCTCCAGCCAGTCAAGCAAAAAATGGAAAGTAAAACCAAACTATGTTTTTTTCTTACCAGGTGAAACTGTTTTGTTTCTGCTTGTCAAAAACTGAAAAAAAAAAAAATTGTCCCAAACTGAATTTATTTATTTATGTCATGACCCCCCCCCAGATTATAAAAAATGAACAGAATATGAAAAAGAATTAATTTTCTGGTGAGATGCACCAGCGCTCTTCTAAAATGGAGTAATTTTATTCCACAATAGAGTGTCCAGATGGGGAAGTTAAACTGGCGTAGCTGTAGTGGAGAAGTTATACTGCTATAGCTATGTTCCCAATTTTAGACAAGCCCTTAGTTCATGATTGATAATATACCTAGTTGTCCATGTGGAGACGTCTACAACCAGTAAACTTGACTGCTCTCGCATTGAGCTTTGAGTCTTATTCCTGACCGCTTGCTGTCATTAAACATGCCATAGAGGGGTGAGTCACAGTGTCCTGGTCAAATTCCAGTCTGGGTAATTTCTTCCTTCCTACCATTTATAACATTTCCCCTGCATTTGATATGGAGTTGGGAACATAGGAATTGCCAGGCTGGTTCCTTGCTCCGTCTAATTGCAGTATCTTGTCTCCCACAGTGGTTAGTCCCAGGTGCATCAGAGGAAAGTGCAAGGCACAATGTGGTAGGCATTTGTAGAATTACCTCCCCGGGGGAAAGCACCTTTCTAACCCCCAACAGATAGAGGTTGGCTTATTCCCTGATGTGTGTGCGTGTGTGTGTGTTGTGGGGGGTGTATCCTTTCCAAAATGTGTGTTTATTTGGCTTTTTTTTTTAATCCTTGCTGTAAGTCTAGATGATATAGCTATCCATAGAAATGTCCACTCCTTTCTGGAATCTTGGCTTTCACCCCTGGTCCTAAACTGTTCTGTATTGTTGCTGTGTGCTCTTGTACAGCTGCCACCTTCCACCCCAGAGGTGGCTGCATTTCAGTGCTGGGCAAAACAATCCATGCGTTTATTTATTTACTTAGGATTTACACTAATTAAAACAAGCAATAGGTTATACACATATTTTAAAAACTACAGCACTGCTAATGGACTGGACATATACCTATCAATAAAATTGACCCCATATAAATAGCAATGCATAAAAACAAAAATCGATCCTTGCAAAGTCAAGCTCTCAAAAGTTAAGAAATGCCAGCATTAAGGTTGCCTGGCAACCTTAAATCAGCCCCCTTGTGCATATATGTTATGATATAGTCTTTAATTACATAAATCCACCTATAATAACTCAGCAGTCCCCATCGCCCATCAGTAAACCCACCATCCTGGTAGAGTCACACACTATTAAACTGCCTTTTTATATGGAGATTGCAAAGTGCCAAGGAACCTTCGGTTTGGAAGGGAGTGTAAGAGATTAGTTTTGGAAGATGATTACTCTTAGAAGATGCCAGGACTGAACTTTCCGAGTCATTTGAGCGTAACATCGATATATAACACCAGTCATACAGACAGGAACAGAGAGGAGAGAGTGAAACTAAGAGCTCGAGCCATGATCTCATTTAAGTGATATCACCTTGTGTGAAAACTAAATGCCTCTTAGGCTTTATCAGCCTGCTGCTTGAATCATGACTATGGATCTTCATATTGCTACTGCTGAACCGTCCTTTCTGCTGAGCCTGCATTTTGCTAGCACAGGACTTGCCATAAAGCCAGGAACGAGGAGACAGTACATTTGGGAGAACCACTGAATATTGGAACTCGTTATCATAGTGGATTTCCATTGGTCAATATGCCAGTGACACCAGTAGTAGCCAGGGAGCAGTGTCCATGGAGATCCAGTTGATGAGAACAAGACATGGTTCTTGAATTCCATGCATCTGCCACATTTAGGACTTGGAAAGAACAACTTAATCCATGGTGCTTCGCTCACCTGTTTTATTAATGTGCTGGATTGTCACCTTCCCCCTCTCCCTCAGACAGCATGCCCTTGCATTTCAGTCTGAGGATGAATGAAGTTCTGTCTTCACAGCTCTGCAGAGAGCGAGCAAGCAGTTCATGTGCTAAGGAGACAAAAATGATGTGCTAGGCCTCCCTGAGTTTAAACACGACTTACAGCGATCCCCATTAAAGAGATGGTGTTTGCCGACTGGTAGCTGACATGCCATTGTTTCCATGCTAGGAAACCATGTGGCTTGCCTTGGCACGCAGTGACTCTTGACTGTTGTAATCACTCAAGTGTCCCCTTTCCTTGGGAGGGTAAGTAACAGCCACCAATTCAGCCAGTTTGGAAGGAGAACATCTGACCAGCGCCATAGTGTTGTGCTTGCAAAATGTCCTTTCCATCCCTCCACCCTGGTGAGATAAACAATCCGTATACGACATGTACAATTACCATACAAATCACATGCACATGGGAAGCCAAGACAAGAACCATGGTCCTTCGGTTACAATAACAGAGACTACTAGAACTAAAGGAGACCTCCCTCAGCCACGACTAGTAGTAGGTCCTCTGTGTTATATGCAGCCCAAGCCACTAGAGCATGCCAGACCTCTGTTACTTGTACACAGCCAGAACGTTCCAGGAGCTCCTCCTCTTCCCAGATGGAGTCCTGAAATGCTGCTTTTTCTTTGTTTTAAACACTACCCCTCAGGAGTGGGTGTTGCTCCCAGCAGGAAGGCTAACCGGACTACATTTAGTGCTCCGTAACAGGCCAGAGGCCATACTCCTCTTCTTGTTCGAGGTGTGTTCCCCAGGCCTAGCAAACCTAGCCTCTGTATTCCAGAGCTGAGCTTCGGTCTTCTGGCGCAGTGAGGGTGGCTTAGTCACCACACCATTTCCTAAAGGTTCTTCTGTTCCATCAACTAAAATAAGTCAGGGTGGGCAAAGCGTTGGAGCCTTAAAATTCCACCTCTGCTGCTGGAGAAACCCTGACCTGCAAAGTGAACATAAGAATGGCCAGACTGGGTCAGACCAAAGGTCCATCTAGACCAGTATCCTGTCTTCCGACAGTGGCCAATGCCAGGTACCCCAGAGGGAATGAACAGAGCAGGTCATCATCAAGTGATCCATCCCCTCTTGCCCATTCCAAGCTTCTGGCAAACAGAATCATAGAATATCAGGGTTGGAAGGGACCTTGGGAGGTAGTCTAGTCCAACCCCATGGTCAAAGCAGGACCAATCCCCAATTTTTGCCCCCGATCCCTAAATGGCCCCCTCCAGGACTGAACTCACAATCCAGGGTTTAGCAGGCCAATGCTCAAACCCCTGAGCTATCCCTCCCCCCCCCAGAGGCTAGGGACACCATCCATGCTCATCCTGGCTAATAGCCATTGATGGACCTACCCTCCATGCACTTATCTAGTTCTTCTTTGAACCCTGTTATGGAGTGAATTCCATTGAAGGACACAAAGTGCCTAATAATAAGCAAAAACACTCCTGGCGAGTTACACCCAAGATAAATTTGGCCTCTTCGTATAGGTGGCGGTACTTGAAGGCACCAGATCTGAGTAGCAAAGTGACATCCTCTTATGTCTTAGCCACTTCCCTATCACCCCAAAGAGATTGTAACACTCCAGGGGGATAGAATACCTCATGGGCAGTGTATGATCGTCATTGTGAGCCTCTGCTGGTACCCAGTGAGCTGCAGAGCATGCACCTTACATCCTGGATCATGGTCTGCTGACCAAATGGACCTGCGTGGTGCCTTCTAGTGAGTGTCAGAGAAACAATACAGTGCACCCAGCTTGCCTTTAGCATCCTGGCATGCTTGCCTCCAAAACTGCAGCATCTCCTGCTCATTAGCTCATAACTAATATGGACCAGCCGCGCTTGATGCTAATTAATTTTGTGAACTGAACCGGGGTGAATGGGGTAATTGTCCATGGCGTGTGCGGCCATGCAGGTGTGCACTTTTTCTCCTCCCTCCCTGTGTACAGGCTTCTTTGTCTTTATTTGAAGAAGCATTTGACACCCCCCCACACACACACAGACACTCCAAGTGAAGAAGAAAAACCATGTGATCCAACCCAGATAGAAGCAGCAAGCGCTGAATGTTTAATTAAAACACATCCACACTCACACACAAAAAACCCACACTGGAAAGGTCAAGAGCTAACAGAGATCCTTGGAACAATCTTTATGGAATGAATTAATCAGACCATTAAACAAATCTTTTAATCTAAAGTATCCCTTTCGTTTCAAGGCTCTGTAAAACAAAGTGACTGGAGTGTTGATGAAAGAGTTTGCAGTTGCTTTGCCTTATTTGTATTACAGAAAGTGGAGGGTGCTGTGATCCTCCCCCACTTCCCTCTATGGAGATGCGCTTTGGAAACAGAAGGGGCCTGCATAAGGCAACTGTGTTGCAGAGAAACACTCAAGGAGGAGTCCCCAGCACTAACCAGCACCACTTACCTTGTTCCCCGTTCCCAGCAGTGATGGCATATTGATTGTATGGAAAGGACTCGTGTGATGTTCCCTGCTTGGTACTCCAGAGGGAAGCAAAAATACCTAAGGGTGCTGGACTTGGGATGGAGGAGCAGAAACACCTTCCTGATCCCCAAATTGGGGAACCAGTTTGCCCCAGTGCATTTGACTAATTTAAATCTGGCAACTGGTTTACACTTGGGCAGAAACATCCGATCACATCTGTCCCCTGAGATGCTGTTTGGAGTCTAGGAAGCTGCCCATTTTGGCCCCTCTGCAGCAAAACACGGAACGACATGCTTAATGTTGAGCTGCTGACTTGGAACTTTAGCCCATGCTGAAGGACTTTGCTGAATAAGGTTGGGATTCCTCCCGTGCATGAAGTTGAGCAGGTGCTATGCTGAATCGGGGCCCTTGTGCTTTAATCTCAGCGAGGTGTTGTGATCTGGAAGCGTTTCCTCCTAAGGACATAGGATGGCCCATGTCCTTGAGCGGGGCTTGGATGCTGTGACCAACAGCACAGGCAGCCACAGCCCCTTGAGGTAGGGAGAGGGAATTGCTGGTCAGAGCTCCTCCATAGGGGAAAAGGAAGATGCTGGGGCAGGGTTCGGTCCTTGGGACCTGTGCTCTACAGTCAAGGAGCCAGGCGAAGCAGGAGCCAGCCCAGCAATGCGTGGCTCTTTGCTGACATACAGCTCCCTGCAGGATTGATGGACTGCCTCAGTTGATGGGAAGGACAAGGGCATAGAAGTGGGAAGAAGATAAGAGTCTGTGTGTGGGATGCTTTAGTTGGGGTTGGTCCTGCTTTGAGCAGGGGGTTAGACTAGGTGTCCTCCTGAGGTCTTTTCCAACCCTAATCTTCTATGATTCTATGTAGGGAGGGATGGAAGAGGGGCAGAGGGTTTTCTCAAGCCTTTCAGGTTGGTGGGAAAGGAATAAGAGGGGCATTCTTCCGAGCACCCTCCCTGGCCTCCTCTCGAAGACCCACGTGTCTGGTGAGGTGAGGTCAGGTCAGTGCTGGGTATTGATTGGGCTCTCACTCATCAATGCTTGCCACGGGCGCAGGGGACCAGGGTTCAGTTCTCCATTCTGCCACGGACAGCTGGTGTGACTACAAGCCAGTCATTTAATGTCTCTGTCCAACAGGAGTATTACTTCCCTACCCCACAGGGGGTTGTGAGGGGAAATGCATTTGAGATTGCGAGTTGCTCAGATACTGTGGTGATGGGGGGCCATGCAAACACCTAGGAGAGATGCAATCAAGCAAGGGTGCTTGTGGTGCCTAAAATTGTGCTTTATTTTGGCCCCAGTTCTGCAGATTGCATAAACACACGTCTAACTCCAAGCATTTGAACAGTCCCACTGACTTCCGTTGGATTGCTCGTGCTGTTGGTTAAGCACATCCTGATATGCCTCGGTGAATCGGGGCCTTGAGGATGGACTTTCTGAAGGGTCCAAGGAAGTTAGGTGCCCAGCTTCCACTGAATTTAATGGAGTTTGGGCTCCTAACTCCCTGCTGCTACTTCAAGATGCCCAGCCTTATTTGCTGAATGTGGATGCCAGGGCTGCAATCCTGGTCCCGCTGAAATCAATTTCAAAGCTCCATCGGAGTAAGATTTTCACACACACCCCCACTCTAGCCCCCTTTTACACTGGGTAAATGGGCCAGAGCAGGGAAAAGGGGCCCGAAAGCCTCAGGCTGTAGCTCAGGGAGTATTCTCTCAGTGCAGGGACTGCGCAATACGCTCTGAGCTGCGTTTCCAAGAGGCACAGCATGGAATCACGCTCTAGGTTTCAGACTTAAGCCACCTCCATTTGAAGATTTTTCCCTAAGCTTCTCAGGGCAGCGGTATTCAGCACATTCCACCCGTTGTACAGCGCCACTTACGGCACCTCTTTTGTGCCACTCGGATAACAAAGCTCGAAAGCCCTGGCAGCAAGCCATTCAAGCCAATGATACTATCTCAGACTCTGATCTGTGTATGTGGGCAGAGACAGACACAGAGATAAAGGGAGGGCAAATTCAGGTAAAAAAGCAGGCAATCCTTTTTCAAAGTCAAACGTATCCTCGTTATGTATTTATTTATTTTATTTCTTTGAGACACCCTCTTCAAAGCCGGCTAAGATTAAGTGTGTGATTTATCTTTGCAGAGTTTGAATTTTAAAAGGAACAGCCAACTGTGTGATCACATTATTAATATTTATACCTCGTCACAGAATGTTGATGGATTAATTATGCAACGTGGTATAAAAAGCAGCAGGCAGCGTGGGAGGGTGGTGGCAAAGTTCATGTATTAAGAACACAGCAGGGTGGCTTGTGCGCTCCCTGTGTGGCTTTGTGTTATTAGACACTGCATCGCTGATTTATCTAAGGTACCTTCATCCTGGCTTGACTCGGCACCAGGGTTTGTTATAGTGATGGGTGATCTGGTTCAGGAAGTAAATAGAAAAGAGAACTGATTCTTATTTACAGTAAAGCTCCTTTACACTGCTCTGAGAGTGTGAAGGGGCCTTCAAGTGAGTATTTATGCCCCCTCTAAGGCTCCTTTTATACATTCAGATCAAAAACAATGTGCAGGTTCTGAAAGGTTAAGTTAACTTTTATTCCCCATGATTTTTCCTTCTCTTAGCCACCTCTGCAGTGCTGAATTCCTGTAAAATGTTGATAGGAACACTTATCCACCTTTGTAAAGGGTCTCCAGAGGAAAAGCCAAGCAACAGAGAAATTGCCATATTGAATCAGGCTGATGGTCCATCTGGTCTGGTGTCCCATCTCTGACACTGGTCAGGAGTAGATGTGTCAGAGAAAGGTGTGCAGCTTTTACAATGGACAGTTATGGAATAATCTGTCTGTACAGGGTGATTCCTCCTGTCCCTAGCCAGTCAGCTTCTGTTCTTAAGCATGAGGTTTGATAGCTTTATGTACAATGCAGCACAGGCAAATCATTATTATTAATCGGATTGCATTGTTCTGTATGCCCTGGTCATAAGAAGCAATCATGGTCCCTCAGGAACCTGTTCTCATGTCATGTCAAACCTAGTTTTGGAAAGTCCAGGGGTCATGCAAATGCTTGGAGAAGCAAAAAGAATGTCACCTGCTTTTTGAAACCACTGCCCCAGCGCCAGACTTTTTGAGTTCCTCCCATCAACCCTTTGCTTTTGCGGATCTGTGGTCCCCAGTTAAAAGGCAGTTAGTTCTGTGAGGGTTTGCTTGAGCGCTGCGGCAATGGGTCCACTGATGTGAGTCCTGATCAGGGCTTTTATTATGTCTGTGGGCATTGCTGGATACAAGCTAAGCCATCAGAAAGTAATGAATTCACCGGGGTCTGGTTCTGCTCTCACAGGGTCCTTGAGCCCAGGCTCTAGCCCGAGTCCAGACATCTAAATGGCAGTGAAACATCCCTGCAGCACAAGCCCCGCGAGTCGGCTGGCCCAGGCCGGCCGCAGGTGTCTAGTAGCTGTGTAGACAGACCCACAGAGATCAGGAGAGATCCAAGTGCCACCAAAGCCCAAGGCCCTTGCAATGGCAAAGAATTGATGAGGTGAGATATGCCCAGATCCTAGCAGTGGATTTGTGCCCCCTGCTGCAGAGAAAAGGGGGAACACACACACAAACACACATGGTCCTGGTCATTCTGACCTGGGGTAAATTCCTTCCTTGCCCACAAGCTGACAATCAGTTAGACCCTGAGCATGTGAGCAAAGCCCCCCCAACCAAGCTTCTAACACAGGATGAATAAGATGAATCAAGTCCATTGATTTCTGAGTGCAGCATAGGCGCAAATACCCTGGTTCGCTGGTTACTGGACAGAAAATGTGAGGAAACATATTTCGCTCACGGCAACATCGATGGCATGTGGTTTGTTGTGATTGTTCACAAGAACCAATCAGTTATCAGACCACATAACAAAACGCTGTTATAACAGCAGCACGTCTAATCCGTTCCAGCAATGCTATACCTTATAATCACACAATGCAAATAATCAAACTCAATATGCAAGTCGGAATGGAGTGTCTTCAGGCAGTACTCAAACCACAGCATCTCTGATCACCTCAGATCAGCTCCTTAACTCTTGAGCCCCGAGCAGAGGCCAGCCGTTGGCAGGATGCTGATGGACGTGGTTCTGGCAGGTCGTAAGTGGAAGGATTAACACTTAGCATGTCACCTGATTAAATTAGCCAGTTCACCTATCCATGGAGTCCGATTATAGGTATCCCATTCCAAGCCAGTTACACTTATCCTCTTGGGTGTTTCCTGTACAGTCTGTTTTGTTGGTCCCCCTCCTAGGGGGCTGTTGTTGATATCAGGTGGGTAAGTGATGGTGCTCTCTTTTATTCTTAAGTGTCAATGTTCCTTCCTCTCAAGGTCTAAGTGTTCGTGATCTTCTAAGGTCTTGTGCTTGATGTGTGTTATGTGGCTCACAAGGGTAATGGGGCCTTTTGTTCTGTTTTTTACTGGTCCACTTCACTCTTAGCCTTCCTGGTTCATGCTGTCTTTGACTCTTAGATGCTATGTCTATGCTTAGGCCCTGCAGTGATGGGTGCTCTAGAAATAGCGTGGATGGACAGGCAGACAGACTGATTCTGCCTCAGGTGTTTTGGAAGGTCTGTTTTGGAGATATGGAGAGAGAAAGGTTACATTAAGATCTGGTGCACAGGTGATGTATGTTAGCCGATCTGGCCAGACAGCTCTCCAGCCTGGAATAAACCCTTCCACTTGGAGAGTGTGGTGTTTTTCAGCAGGAGAGCTGTCTCCTTAACTAGCACATTTACAGTCGTGCTCTCCAGTCATGCTCAGAGGGATGAAAGTGCCCCCTCTGAAGTCCTGGCCGGCACCTCTTTCCATCAAGACATTGCTCTGCTGTTCTATTGTGGAATGATTATTTCTGTTCTCCTTGTCTCAAGTGGATGTTTTATATGTAACAATTTGGGTGATCCAGCTAGAATAATAATTGTTGCCTCTTGACGTAGGGATGTCCCTAGTTCTAGAATAGAATTCTTTGTGAGTTAAGCCCTTGAGTCTGAAGGGTAAGGAAGTTTGTTGAGACTTGCAGGCACTACATATGGCTGTCATTTTTTTCTCTTATGCCCTATCCTTGAACAAACTCTTAACTAAACTGTGTGTGTGTAGCTATCTTATCAGAAACAGCCTTAGTAATGCGCTGAAGAGTAACTGTGGGAACAGTAAAAAGAAAAGGAGTACTTGTGGCACCTTAGAGACTAACCAATTTATTTGAGCATGAGCTTTCGTGAGCTACAGCTCACTTCATCGGATGCATACCGTGGAAACTGCAGCAGACTTTATATATACACAGAGAATATGAAACAATACCTCCTCCCACCCCACTGTCCTGCTGGTAATAGCTTATCTAAAGTGATCATCAGGTTGGGCCATTTCCAACACAAATCCAGGTTTTCTCACCCTCCACCCCCCCACACAAATTCCAGTGAGATGGCTAACTCACTGGAAAATACTGGGCCTTTAAAGAAAAATCACACATAAAGTGAGATTTTCAAATCCTGCAATGGGATTTGGATTCTCACTTTCCATTCTGATTCATTTTCCTAGTTCCTCTGAATTCGAGCGGGGATTGAGAAGCCAGATCCCTGAGGTGGCTTTGACAGTTTCAGCCTTATTGTGCTAAGAAATGGAAAGAACCAAGGCCCCAATTCAGCAGAGCACTTAAGCAAATGCTTAAATGTAGCAGACTTCAATGGGATTTAAGCACATGCATGTGCTTAAATGGGATTTTTTGCTGCATAGAGATGGCTTGGTCTTCCAGTACCCCCTGAATCCTCCACCCACCATTGTCCCCACCAGCCACTCTTCTTTGCTGCGTCATGCCTGAGGTAAAGTGTAATCCCCTCAGGACAGTCTCTTTCATTTCCTTGCCATGCACACTTGTGGCAGTGTATTGATAACAAAGGCTGTGTGTGTGTGTGAGAGAGAGAGAGCGAGCGAGCGAGCATGCTCATGCAGGAAAGAGAAGGAGAGAAATTCATCTAATTAATTCATTCTCAGAAGAGAAAAGAGACCCTCCTTAACAGTGAGGTGTGTAATTTGCCATGCAAAGCTCACTGCTTGTTTACCAAGGTGAAGGTTAATTGTGAGGCATGAAAATGCCACCGTGGTGCTGAGTCTTTTGCTATATCTGCTCCTTTGTCTAAGTCTCCAGGAACTCTGGAGTACTGAGTCGGGCCTTTGATAGCCACACTGGCAGCCCATGTCTCCGGCTGTTCTCGGACAGGTTAATGTGTTGCTGCCAGCTCAGTAGACTGAGGCAATCAGGATCGCAGCTTGAGAGAAATCAATTGGATATGGGAATGGGGGCGGGGGGGGGGGGGGAGAAAAGAAAGCTAAATCTGGGGGCTGCTCTTTCAGTTAGAGTCAAACCACTCCTGAAATCAAATGTTGGGAGGAAAGCTCATAGTAAAATAATAGCAGAGGGATAGCTCTGATGCATAGACTAATCCCCATTTCATGCTTTCTTTTTCATTTGCTTGTTTTTCTTTTCTGTGTGGATGCTGTTGGGTGGGAGCATTTTATCTGGCACATCTGTGTTGAGGGGATGATCAGGCTGTGAAAAGCATGGATGCTGTGTCCTAGTTATCTCTGGGCCAGATTCTAGTGCCTGTTTCACAGGTATTAATCCCGGTAACTCTATCAACATTGGTATTACTTCCAATGGATGCTGATATAACTGAGATCAGAATAGGGCCTTCTCTCTCTCTTTTTCTCTCATTTGCTCTATGTCTGCTTGTCTCCTTTTGAGAATAAGGACACCCCACCTCCTTCAGTTTCTCTCTGTTTTTCCAAGAGGCATTGACCTTTGTAAATGGGATCAAATGACTAAACTGAAGGATACTGCAAGCTCTAAGGGAGGAGGGAAATTTCACACGTGTCTGACTCACTGCCATGGGTTGGCTCATCTCAGCAAACTTCAGCGCCAAAGAGGGGAAGTCGCCCTTTGATCATATGTGAGTGTTGCTCACATGCACGATGCTGCATAGACAGGCCATGGCTGGAAAGGGTTCAGGGTGTGTCTGTGCCCCATTTCTCTGTTACATCTGCAATAACATCTACATCATACTGAGAATAAGAGGCTTCTGTCAGGACTGTTCACTCGGGCATTTAGCATCCCTGTCCTCACAGCTGTAACTAAAAAGTGTGTGTGTGTGTGTGTGTGTGTAGGGGGGAAGGGGGGGAGGGAGGATGGACGGACTACTGGCTACTGTAATAGTTGAAGCCATCCCAAGTACACCAGAAAACAAAATGTCTCTGCACTGTGAAGCTCTTTTTGCAAGATATGCAGCCCCTTTTTGGAGTCAGTACATGCTCCTTTCAATCAAACACACGCTGGAGGAGATTCCACGCTGTTTTCAGGGAGATTAAAAATACAGCTGTGTGTGCATGTGTGTGTGTGTGAGAGAGAGAGAGAGAGAGAGACTGTCCTCTTTTCAGTACCAGGTTTACCATGGCACCAATGGCTCTGTGACGCTGGGCCAACACTCGGAAGGGGCCCATAACAACTACATGGAGGCCCACATATATGTTTGGTGCCAGGCCCACAAAAGGTTAATCCAGCCCTGCTCTTTTGGCTGGTCTACAGAGAGGATAAAGGACACTGCTGCTACCAGTTAGGATCAAGTCTTTTGCAGCTGGTGTGATTGAAGCCTATGTTTTTGGAGCTGATATGCCAGGGTTTAAATCCTGCCACCCCAGCTATGTGTCTCTGATTAATATATTAGTTATATCTGTGGTCTGTGAACATAGATTCGTTATACCACCTCTGCTTATGTTTAAACCTGTGGGTCATTGGTCCTGGTTAGGGGGCGTTTATTCAGGAAGAAGGTGGGGGAGATTGTGCTGGTTCCTACATATTTCCCTGGTATTGTTTAAGGTTAGCTGGATAACAATGATAGCCGATTGGAAAAACTGGAGCCGAACCATTTTCCCATCAGTGAATGCAGTGCCGGAGAAATTAAAATGCTTTGCCAAGTCATGTTGATTTTGCCAAAATTTCATTTGGGAGAAAACTGGCGTTAAAAAAGGTCCTCAACAATGTTGAACTGTCCCATTTTGACATTTTTTGCTTTTCCGTTTTGAAATGACTTTTGGTTCAGATTTTGTTTCAACTTCATAACATAAGGCCAAATTGAAAGAAAATGTTTTGATCAACCTGCCGTAGTTATTTGCCTAAATGTTCTTTCACTAAGAATTTCATGTTTTATGGGTGTTGTTCCAAATCAGAATGAAGAACACTTGAAACCTCAAAATCCTTCATGCCTTGGAATTTCTGCCCTCTGGACAGCTCTAATAAAAATCCTTACCCGGCTCATTAGGGGCTGGTGAGGTATTTCACTAACATCAGGTGCATGGAGAACCTTTAAATGAAAGATGCGGTGGAGGTGCAAAGTATTATTAATAATTGACTGCTCCATTCCCCACCTCTCCCTGGTCCAAGTTAGGGGTCACTGAGATTTCTGTCCCAACTTCCAGGGCTAAGGTGGCTTGCTAAATGATTTAGCACCGGTGAGACCCACTTGGCTGTCTATTTCCCAGCTCCCCAGGCTGAACTGTGTCACTTTTCTGGCCTCGTTTTGCTGTCACCCAACTATATGAGGATCTGGTAATGTGGCACGAAGCAGATGGAGAACCCATCCTGTAGACATCAAGCCCAGGTGGCTAAGTGCTGTTCTGTTCAGAGGTTGATAGCTACCAAGACCCAGGAATGTTCAGAGGAGCATCCTACAAAAGCCCATTTCTCTGTGGGAAGGCGGCATTCACTGACTCAAGGTTCTTTTTAAAGCAGCCCTCAAGGTTAAAGTTGGATGCTCCTTCCAGATGGTCTCCATCTGATGCTTTTTGTTATGAGGTTGAACTGCCCTGAAATCCAAACCACCCACTGCCTAGAATAACAAGAAATGGAAGCCAGCAGCAGTGATCACTGCTGTCATAAGGGTATAAGAAGAGTTAGGGGTCAAGACACGACCATATGGCCCATCAAGGTCCTGTCGTAACAACCCCGAGGAATACAAATCAACCTGCAGTAGTGCTCATCTTTCCAGCCTCCTGTTGAGTCTGTTGCTATAACCTCCAAAGCCTTCATTTTCCAGCTCCCTCTTGTATTGATTTATGCTCTGGGTTTCTTACTGCACTGGCTGTAGAGTCTGTATTTCAGACACATGAATTGCTTATAGGCTAGTCTCCTCCTCAGTACTCCACTCCAAGGAGAACTCATGTTTTTCTGGATAGAGCAAAGGCACTGGAAGTAGGGAGAAGCTGGGTTCTCCAGTTCAGGGCCCAATCATAATTTCACTGCACTTGTTTTCAGGGCAAGTTGTTTGACCTTGTGCCTCACTGCAAAACTGGGTGTAAAGCTGGAACCTTGCAGGGACCTGATAGCGCAGATCAGTTGGGGAGGGAGATGAGGGGTTTACAACTTGTGCCATGATGCCTTCTTAAATCAGTGTCAAGCTACCAGTTGGTATTACTGATTGCTTGCCTTTCAGAACCATCTGCCCCCTCTGCTTGTAGCCAGCCCATTTCCCAAAGCCGCACAGGTCAAAACTATCCAGTCTTTGCTCAGGATTTATGTGCACTGGGATATAGCTTTTTTTCTTGCCTCAAATGGGATAGGGCTTGTGAATCTGGGGCTCCAAAGATGCCAACCTTCAATCTCTGCCACCTGTGGCTTCCTGGTAGACCCCAGTCCCTCCTAGCTAGTCACTGTCTTTTACCATGTTCTGTGTTTGCATACGCAAGGTATAGATGGGCCTGATGTGCAACATTCAGGGCTTGTCTCCACTTAACGCTGCGGGGATCAATGCTGCGGGGATCGATTCACTGGGGGTTGATATAGCGAGTCTCGTGAAGACCCACTAAATCAACCGCCGATCGCTCTCCTGTCAACTCCGGTACTCCACCAGAATGAGAAGCATAAGGTAAATCAATGGGAGAGTTTCTCCCGTTGACCCAGTGCAGTGTAGACACCTCAGTAAGTTGACCTAAGGTACATCAACTCCAGCTACATGAATAACGTAGCTGGATTTGTGTACCTTAGGTTGACTTAACCCTATAGTGTAGACCTCCATCGTGTAGACCTGCACTCAGACTCAGTCTTTTCCAAGGTTTGGGTGGGGGTTCAGTTCTGGTGCTTGGCTCCAAGTCCATTATATAAACAAGAGACCAGATCCACAGTTTGGGGAGGGGGTTATTTGTATCTGGGCCTCCTGTACCAATTCAGGGACCATGTCTCTGCCTGTGTTTATACGGTGCCTGGCACTGGGGCTTCGGGACACTACTGCCATGCAGATAAATAATAATAGTAATTGCTAGAGCAGAGTGATCACTTTCCCCGTGTCAGGCTGAGCTAAGAGCAAGTTTGCTGAAGTGAGGCCATGAGCGGGTGCAGGAAGGGTCAGGAGAACCATCTAGAGGACCTTATGGGTGCGAAATCTGATCCCTTTATTAAGGGGCATGGTCGCCGATCATTAATAAGGTCATGCACAGCCTGTCTGTTTCCCTTTCTTATATTTTTAATGACCATATCTCTGTCATTGGTTGCACTTACTGGTGACTGGCCTCGGGTCATGTGAGCACAGTTTTATTGCAGTGTGCACCCTTCCATGGTGTTTCTATAGCTCCAGGCCCTTCTCCATCCACTGACTCCAGCCCTTACACTGAGTTTCATGGCATTTCTCTGAATGTTTGGCTGTAACACAGTAACATTTGAATGCAACACCTCCTCAATTCCAAAATTCCAGTGAATGGTCTAGGGCAGAAACCTATTGATTTGGATGAAAATTGGAAGAATGAAATGGGGAGCACATGGATCCCCTGGCATCTCCTTAGCAGAGCTGCCAGCTTCAGCTCCCTCTGTAATTGCTGGGTGATGGCAGCCTGTAATAGGGTCCGCACCCACCTCTCATGGGTGCCCTCTTTTCTCTTGCCGATAGTACCTGCAAACACAGTTCTTTTCACGAGCGGGGAGGGCACCCAGTCCTCCCTCATCAAGCTCCACATAGCAACTGAAGGCTCTGCTCTGCTGCTTGCCTTTTATCTGACCCTTCTGGCCCCTTATTGGTTGCTCCATCAGCGCTCTGATTGGCCGCTCTTCTGCAGCCACTCTAGGCTGCACGGAGGACTTCTCGCTGCTCTGTTCTGGGACAGGGTGATGCACGGCTGCGAAGCCTCCAGCAGGGTCCCTCTGGATTTAGTCCACCCTGCCACGCAGCCGTTAAAACATTGCAGCATAACAATATCCCTCATCTTAGCCCTGACCCTCCCAATACCATTTTAAAATGATGAAACACTGAAAGTGAGACAGAGAGAGAAAAAGAAGGGTAGGTCTACACTTAAGAGCTCCCACTGGCGTATGTACTCCACCTCCACAAGAGGCGGTTGCTATGTCGACGGGAGAAGCTACTCTGGGGGGGCGTGAGGTCGGTATAATGACGTCTCTCAGGGCGGAGCAACGTAGTTATACTGATGTAAGTTTATAGTGTCAACCTGGCCAAGAAGAAGGGTTGTAGGGGATGGGGGGTATGCACAGTGCTCTGGCAGGATGGGGAGAGAACGGGGTATCCTGGCATGGAGGGGATGGGGGGCACACTGGTGGTGATGGTGAGAATGGAGTGCACACTGAGCCCTGGCATGCGGAGAGAATGAGGGGTCACCCAAAACCCTGACTGGGGTTGTGGGGGAGAATGGGGAATGCCGGTAAGGATTGGAATGGGGGAATAGGGAGAGGGGATGATGAGAAGGGGGAGGGGGGAAGGGGTCACAAAGTGACCCTGGCGTGGAGGGAGGAGGGAATGGGTGGGCAGACATGAGGGAGGGCATCAGCAGTGGGTTTCGAGAGTCCCTGAAATAGCTAGGGCTGAGCGTATGGCACACGGGGAGCTTGTGAGGGTGGAAAGGAGGAATGCAAGGAGCCCCTGGTGTGTGCAATGCTCTCACTTACAGGAGCAACCAAGTGTGCGACCCTCTAGTGTAAACCGGGAGTTACTGCACTGACGTCCAGCTAGTTACCTTGGGGTAAAAACGGTGGAAGTGAGAGGAGAATCAGGCCCTTAGCCTCTTCTTGTGTATTGCTCCTCCTGCTTGTTCAAGTGATCTCACAACAGGCTCTGTGCGTGTTTGTGGATCCGTGGGATCTTCACACCAAGAAAGCATCAAGTTGCCACATCCGTTCCCATCCGTTTCAGGGGAGCTAGGTCCCCCCTCTCCCACACATGTTCCATTCCAAGCCGCCAAGCCACAGTCCTCGATGCTGCGCTTAGCCAAATGGTCCAGCTACCCAAGAGAACACTCACAGCACTGACCTTAAAGAGCAATTTCAGGCAGGACTAGAGCAGCTCAATTGTTCATAAAC
The DNA here is from genome assembly GCF_965140295.1 of Lepidochelys olivacea. Lineage (NCBI taxonomy): Eukaryota > Metazoa > Chordata > Testudines > Cheloniidae > Lepidochelys > Lepidochelys olivacea. Next base: position 11,063,302 of record NC_140432.1, on the reverse strand, counting down.
CTGGCATTTATGTTGTGCAGATTCTGTCTCTGCAGGAGGCGCTGCTCTTAAGAGTTTACGCCCCCTTCACCCACTTCCCACTGCCGCCTCCTTTCCTGATGCCTTTGCCTCGTCCAGCTCGGCAGAGAGCTGCATGGCTTGGGGGCATCTGTCTGTCCCTAATGTTGCAGCGTGGAGGGGTGGGAGAAGGCCGTTGTCCATGCGTAAGCAATAACGAGTCGCTAAATCTGCTTCGGTCCTGACGCTGGTAATTATGGTGCAGGCATTAGGGGCTTGGATTGTGTTTTCTTGTCATAGAGAAATGCAGGATAAAACAAAAAGAGGCCAAAGGAGCTGATGACCCTTTAAAGTTTTAATCCTATGTCTGTGTAATATGCCTGTTGTCTCTAAAGGGTCCACACAGGGAGAAGGGTTGGCAGAGAACTGGCGTGGGTAGAGATGGGCACAGTATGGAGGGAATCGGAGCCCCACCATCCCTCTCCCTATCGCTCGTATCACAGTCCCTGCACCGTGTCTCTGTTCCTCCTCACCCTCTGGAACTTGGCTCACAGCTTCCTCCTTTTCTACAGCCCAGCCCATCTCCCAGCTCCCCCTCCCCCCTCAACCCCCCACTTCCACTTCTCTTAGTCTTCAGAAGATCTCTGAACCAGGAGATCAATGCCACCTGCTAATCAGCTCTTCAGCGCCACCACCAAATACTCCATTTAATTCTCTTCTACTGCCTCCGCTAATCATCCTTTCCAGACCAGAGCTCTGCAGCCAGCGAAAGAGGCGAGTGGAGAACGTTAGCTGTATTCACTTGCAGCAGGTTTTGAGGTCTTGCAAGCAAGTGCAGGGTCTCTGCACTGGGCAAGAGAGACAGGAGAGGGATCAAGCAGCGCCAAAGCTAGAGAACAGAGTACACCACAGAACTCCCAAGCTTGAGGGCAGAGTGCTCCAGAGCTAGACGGCAAATCTACCCATTTCATGGAACCCCTCTCTCTGAATCTGCCTGTTTGATTCTCCTCTTCCACTGCATGATGCTCACGCTTCTTGTGCTCCCCTTCAAGGTCTTGTGGTAGCTTCATCTCTCCCTCCTTATCCACCCATGGCTGCTATTGCCCTGTTCCCACTATCCTCTCTCCTTTGCCAGGAATGCCAGCACTGATGTCCCATTTGTTTGCTTCTCCTGTAGCCATCCCTCTGCTGTATTCCACACTGTGAGCCGTGCGTGGAACGTCTTCCCTGATCTGGTCCTCTCCGTCCCTGTCACCCCTCCTGAAGGGCCAATTCTTCCGTGGCACCTAAAGAAAACTAACTGGCTGATTGCAGCAAGGTCATGGGGTAGATTTATAGAGTCAGCATTTTTTGGCCAGCATGTAAATCAGCATATTTTCGTTAATTCAGTCATTGACTCCAATGGTGCTATGCTGAGTAACACCCATTGAGAATCTGCCCCTGCATATTTAACAAAAGCAGCCACCTTCCGCGATGTTATTGAAAGCTCAGTTGTGGGGCGGCGAGTTGTAGTGGATAGTTCACTAAGCTGGGAGTCAGGAGACCTTGGTTCTGTTCTTGGCTCTTCATTGACCTGCTCTGGTACCCTGGACAAATCACTTTGCGTTTCTCTGTGCCCCTGTTTCTCCCACTACCCTTTTCCCATCTAGACTGTAAACTTTTCTGGGCAGGGACTGCCTCTACATCCTTGTCTACATGAGGAAGTGTTTTTGGTATAACCTAAGAAGTGAATTTCAGTCTATCTAGTTATAGTGATATAATCCCCGTGTAGACACACTCTTATTGCAACATAAGAGTGGCTCCTTTTGGTTTAGTTGTTGTTGTTTTTGAAGGGATGTAAGCTACAACAACAATAAAAAGCCACTCTTATAATGAATAAGTGTCCACATGGCGGTAGCGGAGTTATACTGGTATAACTCTCTTGGTATAACTGGTCAACTTTCCCATGAAGATAAGACCTAACTCTGTGTATGTCCAATGCCTAGCACAATGGGCCCCAATCTTGGTCAAGTCATCTATGTGCTACTGTAATACAACCAACAATAAATAAAAGCATCGTATTGTCAGAACAGGGCCAATTAACACTCAGCCATTTTAATTGTAGATAATACAGTGATGAGCATGGTATAAGAACCTGTATAGAATTGAATAGAACCCCTTTCCACTACCTTCCACGCTGCTGCCTGTTTACTCTGTTCCTGATCACCGGCTGTGTGTTGTTACCACCTGCCCTAGAGTAAAAGGGCTTGATGCTGCTGTCACTGATGCATTGTGCCGTGGACGTCAGTCCAGAGCAGGATCAGGCTGGAAGAAGATGGCGTTCTTTGGGGAAAGGGAGTTAGCTTCCCCTCCCCACATTGATACTCTCACCCTAATCTCTCAAGTCCCTGTGTCATGGCAAGCCCACTTCGGCTGAGGACGGGATGCCTTTTGGGCCCACTGGTGCTGTTAGTTTGAGCAGTCATCGAAGAGCAGAGTTCCCTATCTGGGGCCCACTAACCACCCTGAGCAGATCTACCCATCAGAAGACCTGGCCGTTGATGAACATGGGAGGATGAGGCTCTGTGGAATGACCTTTCTCTGAGGAAGAGTCCCACTCTTGGAGAAACACAGCCCAGGAGCAAGAGTCTGAAGTGCACTGTCCCTGCAGTGTTCTGAGCCCATGCCAGCTCTGGAGACCAAGAGACCCCACTTGGAGAATTTTGCTTTGCCTTGGCTCTATGGCTAAGATCCAGGATAGCATCCGTTTGACATCAGCTACTGCCCCTATCAAACGTACGACTGTCCCCTGCACTTGATATGAAGTACTAATAGCCCTTTTCTAATTCTAACTGCTGCGATCCAGAAGAATGCTTCAGCACTGAAGCCTGCATGGAAAATCAGAATGAATGTTAATGATTTTTTTTTTTGGGCCAAACCCAGAAGGAACAAACTCTACAGGGAATTTGTACTTCATTTTTTTCCGCTACCCAAGTTCAATAGCAGTGAATTGCATATTTCTCTGAGGCTTCTCAACAAACAATTTACAGTGTAAATATATTGTTGGCATGCAAATCACTCTGCATTATGAGTTTTGATTAATATTATAATGTGGTGAAGAAAGCCTGGAAGTGGTTCTTGGAACTAACGTTCCTGACAAAGATAGGCTGTATGGGTGCTGAGTGTTTGTTGAATGTTAGATTAGGGCCTTTTGTTTTTGTTTTGTGGTTGTTGTCGTCCCCGCCCCCCGGCATCCTTTTCTTTTTTTGAGATGCTTAATGTGAAGTGGCACGGACACACTGCTTAATACACAATTAATTAACACAAACAATCTCTCCCCCAGATTGCGCCAATTCACGCCTCCCCCCTCCCCTCCCATTCCCGGCACATGCATTATACCTGAGCACACCCAAGATTACCTTGACCATGATAACCCCCTTGGTCTGGCTGTTTTTTTAAGCAGTTGCTTGGGTGTATGGTCCCTTACTTGCATTTGCTTATCTCTATAGGTATAGGATTTTAAAGCACAGTGGTTTTGTGTCTTATCCTAATCTTAGCTAACTAACAAGGAACTCATGATGGTTGATTAGTTAGTGCTTGTAAAGGATTTAGGAGATGAATTGTGTTTAGGAGACGAATTTAGCAATATTGTGTGCGTTAAGTGCACATATACATATGTGCAGTGTGTGGGTATATATAAGATAGACATTCTCATAAGAAGATGAAGGGAATGTGGTCTAGATGAAACTACTATAAAGTGGATGCACAACTGGTTGAAAAACCAAACTCAAAGTAGTTATCAATGGTTCACTCTCAATCTGAGAAGACATATATACTGGTGTCCCACAGGGGTATGTCCTGGGTTTGGTGCTGTTCAATATTTTCATTAATGACTTGAATGATAAGGTAAAGAGTATGCTTATAAAATTTGCAGATGACACCACGCCAAGAGGGGTTGCAAGCACTTTGGAGGATAGGACTTGAATTCAAAAGGATTTGGACAAATTGGAGAATTGGTGTAGCATCAACAAGATGAAATACAATAAAGGCAAGTGCAAAGTGCCACACTAAGGAAAGAAAAATCAAATGCACAAATACAAAATGCGGACTAACAGGCTAGATGGTAGTACTGCAGAAAATGGCTCTGGGGTTATAGAGGATCTCAAATTGATCATGAGCCAATGATGTGGTGCAGTCTTACAAAAAGCTAATAGCGTTCTAGGGTGTATTAACGGGAGTAACATATGTAAGACACGGGAGATCATTGTTCCACTCTGTTTGGCACTGGTGAGGCCTCGGCTGAAGACCTGTGCCCAGTTTCGGGCACCACACTTTAGGAAAGATGTGGACAAATTAAAGTCCAGAGAGGAGCAACAAAAAATAATTAAAAGGTTTAGGAAACCTGATATATGAGGAGGAAAGTTTAAAACAACAACAACTGGGCATGTTTAACCTTGAGAAAAGGAGACTGAGGGTGTGTGTGTGTGTGCTGATAAGTCTTCAAATATGTTAAGGGCTGTTATAAAGAGGACAGTGGTCAGCTGTTCTCCTTGTCTTTTATGGTAGAAGAAAGAAGTAATGGGCTTAATCTGTAGTAAGGGACATTTAGGTTGTATGTTACGGAAAACTTTCTAACTATCAGGATAGATCGTTCCAGGAATAGGTTCCTGTCACAGGGTGACTGGCCCCTTTAAGAGGGTGCACCTGGACTGATTATCTGCTGCTCAATTGGGGCTTAAGGGGAGGCACTTTCAGAAAGAAGGAATCAGGAAGAGGGCAGCAGATACTGAGAGAGGCTCCTGCAGAGGGCTGTTATCTGCTGACCTCTCTCGCAGCTGGAGAGTTAAGGAAAAGGTTTCCACTAGGACCTGCTGAGAGGGCCCTGAGAGAATGGGGTTGCCAACTGTCTAATTGCACAAACCCAAACACCCTTGCCCGGCCCCTTCCCAAGGCCATGCCCCCCCGGCCCCTTCTCAGAGGCCCAGCCCCCACTCACTCCATCCCCCCTCCCTCTGTCACTCACTCTCCCCTACCCTCACTCACTTTCACCAGGCTGGAGCAGAGGATTGGCATGCTGGAGGGGGTGCGGGGTGCAGGCTCTGAGAGGGAGTTTGGGTGCAGGAGGAGGTGTGGGGTGTGGGCTCTGGGCTGGGGCAGGAGGTTGGAGTGCGGGAGAAGGTGAGGGGTACGGGCTCTGGCCGGGCGGCACTTGCCTGGGGCGGCTCCCGAAAGCGACCGGCTCCTAGGCGGGGATGGGGGGCAGGGGATCTCCACACGCTGCCCATGCCCACAGGCACCACCCCCACAGCTCCCATGGGCCGCAGTTCCTGGGCCAATGGGAGCTGTGGAGTCGACGCTCGGGGCAGGGGCAGCGTGCGGAGACCCCCTGCCCCCACTGCCAGAGGCCGCAGGGACGTGATGGCTGCTTCCAGGAGCAGCACAGAGCCAGGACGGGCTTAGCCCTGCTGCGCCACTGGAGGTTTAGCGCCTAAAATCTCCCGGTTTGGCTTCAGTAGCCTCTGGGAGGTAAAGCCTGATTCCTGGGAGACGCCCTGCAAAACTGGGAGGGTTGGCAACCTGACAGAAACAGCCGGAGAAGAGGCTAGCAGAGCTGCTGTGAGCAGGAATTAGAGGTCTCCCGCAACACCCTTAACTGGGGGAAAGCGTTGGGGCCCCAAAGCTAGAGCCAGAGAGCTGAAAAAGTCTGAGAGCCAGGGAGAGCAGACTTCACAGAAGTAGAACAGACTCTGGCCAGGAAGGGCTGGGTCAGTGTAACTTACCAACGCAGGGAAGACTGGAGAGGCCAGACTGGGAGGGTGGGTGAGAAGACCCATGGCTCAGCTTTGTGTGTGTGTTATGCAAATAAATTAGCCCCTGGGAGAAGGGGCGTTACTGGACAAAAATAAAGCCTGTGTGGAACTTATTACCAGAGGCAGGGCATCAGCAGAGCCACACGTGGCCAGCATGGGGTGCAACAGAGCGGCACGCCCATGTACAGCTACCAAGGGAGGAATCCCCATCATTGGAGGTGGGACAAACACCTGCCGGGGACGGCCTAGGGCTTACTTGGTTCTGCTTTAGCATGGGGGGGACAGACTAAATGACTTCTCAAGGTCCCCTCTAGCCTAGTCTAAGGCATACTGGAGTCCTACCCATTCTGGGGTGTTGGAGTCCAAAACAAAAAGGAAAACAGTGAACTACAACCCAGTGTTGTCATCAGCCGGACCCCATCCTTCTGCTCCAGGCTTGTGTCTGTGTCACTAATTGTGAGGATCCTGGGCACAGCTAGACAAGGTCTTGGGATCCCAGAACTGAAGCCAAGGGTCAGAGACAGAATCAGGGTCAAGAGTCAAGCTGAGGGTCAGACCCAGGTGTTAAGCCAAGGGTCAGAGCCAGGAGTCGGGCCAAGGGTCAGTACCAGGTATTGGTGTGCGTGTTGGGCTCCAGGGGTAGGTCAGGCGTCAGAATCCAAGCTGGGAGCTCAGGAACACAGAAGCAGGGCTATCGTGGCAGCTAGCTACAGAGCCACATTCTTGCCTTGTGATCGCTAAGACCACTGTCAGTCAGAGCTCTTGAGGCAGAACTTCCCATGGCGTTCAACCTCTGTGGATTGTGGATCACAGCAAGTAGCTTCTGGGGAGCAAGCTGTCTTAGTCTCTTGGTTAGAACCAAGGGGTTCCAGGGAGCCATGGCCCAATCTCTTTTCCCCTCCTTTAAGGGCGAGTGTCTGGGTGGGGGTGGAAGGGTGTGAGGTAGGGCCTCGGGGAAAGAGGCGAGCGGGGCAGGGCCTCGGGAAAGAGGCAGGGCCACCATTCAGGCGCCAGTGGTCCCCTCATTTCTCGGGCTCCTAGTTGGAACCTCATTGAGGAAGTAGCAGAGCTCTGGTCAGCCCTGAACTGGGCTAGGTCTCCTTTTAACTCCCTTCTCCATGCCTGAGGCTGGCTGCATGTGTAGCTGAATGGGGTCAACCGGGTCCACAGGCTCTCCTTAACCCTCTTGTTGCCCATTGCAATGTGTATATTGTGTGTCTGCGTGTTTATTTTTTGACTGTGCTTCAACCTGATGACTGAAAGAAGGCAGTTTTGAGATACCAGCATGCTGGGGTCCAGCACAGAGCCCGAAGACCGATCGCTAAGGTACATGGCTGAGTCAGAAGATGCGGACACACAATACTCCTAAGGGTAGACTGGTACATGATGTAAACATACACACACAATGCACATGAAGTTACGCAGACAAATGTTGGGAGCGCGAAGTAATGCAGGGACATTAACAGTCCTGGACGTCGAGCTGGTCTTTGGTGCACTAAATCGGTTTGTAAACAAGCGGCAGGTGGAAGTGCAGGTGAGCCAGTCTGTGAACGGAGCTTTGCCTGGCATTGTTAGGCACAAGGAGGTGTTTGGTTTGACGGTGTTGTCTAGCCCAGGGAAGCCAAATTGTTGAGTCTCAGTATTCTAGTCTGTGTGGCTAATGTAGGGGATCCGTTTTAGCTAGCTCTCGTCCTCGAGCCTTAGTATTCCACTTCTGCAGGGTGAATTCCACTGTGTCCCAGGGTCCCTCTCTTGTCTTGCAGGGCATGTCTGAAGCCTGTAGCTGGCTCCTGATCTGGCAGTGGCTTAAACCCTCCTTCCTGCAGAAAGTGAGAGCCTCCCTCTCTGAGGCTGCCCTGGCCTGACAGCTCAAGGTGTTGCGGGAAGGGTGGGAGGTGACTCATGGATGTTTTCGCAGGGCCAGTCAATCATTGACATTCACACAGCTGGCTGGGCAAATGGCACAGAGGGGACAGGCTTCAAGGGGCCATAATCCCAGATCTTGGTTTTGTGACTGCTCCTCATTCCTCTCTCCCTCCTGCCTTTTGCAGCGCATCTCCCAAAGGTAGCAGGACAAATACCACCCTCTTTGTGTGTATTTGCTGGAACACGAGGCAGTCAGAGAGGACCCGGGGAGGGAGGAAATCCCTCCTCCACAGGCAATTGAGGAGTGTTTAATGACAGCCTCAAGTTCTGACCTTTGTTAACTGCTGTTTTGCTCTGCGAGTGACAGGGAGTTCAGTGAAATATCAGGTTTTTTGCTTGTACCATTCCAGAGAGCTGCACGGCTTTCAGCAGGTTGTACAAGGGTGTCTGCCCGTAGTGCGCTAAACGGTTAACAACAGCAGGAGAGCAGAGGCAATCAGGACTGAGGGAAAGCGGAACAGCTCCCTGGGGCCTGCACCCCTATTCGTTTGCACCAGACTACCGGGGAAGAGCAGGGCCCTCTTGCACTAGGTACTCTGCAAACATGGTAACAGACAGCCCCACCTTGGAGTACTTACTGACTCAGTGGGTCGGAGCAAGGGAAGCTGGCAGCAAGGCAGTACTGTTATCCCCACACCGAGAGACAAAGTGACTTGCCCAAGGAGCCTGTGACGGAGCTGGGATTTGAAGCCTGTCTCCTGAGACGCAGTCCGGGGCTTTAACCACAGGCCCATCCTTTCTCTCCATCCTTCACAGCACCCCGTCTTTTGGGACCCTGGTGCTGTCTGACCGGGGCGAGCTCAACGTTACCCATCCTTCCCAGGACATGCCCCACTAAGTGGGGGCAGAGAATCTGAGGGCAAAGATAACTTTCCTGGGGACATTCCCAAGAAGCCACAGTAAAACACCTCATAACTAGGCCATCCACTGACACAGTATCCGCTTCAAATGAGGTTTCCTAAACTCAGGGTAGATCCCTCATGATTGCACCGTTCCCCTCCCCCTTTTTTTAATTTCTGCTCCTCTCTGCTAAACTGCAATCTGCTCTGCTCCATGGAGTTCCCCTCCCACGGTCCCATAAACTGGGGAAGCTGCTGCCGTGAGGCCAGTTCACACCCCTCTAATTAACCTGAATTTTTAGCAGTGCACTGAAGGTTAAATTTTAGAGGCTAGAAAGCCGTCATTGTGAGAACATAGCTGGGGAGGGGGTGGCGGGGAAAGGACACCTGAAGAAAGAGAGCGAGCTCCTTAAAAGAACATATATTGTCTTTCCTTTCCTTTGAAGGCAGTTGTGCCTTTTCCCCACACTTTTAAATGGTTGCCAAGGAAACCGAGCAAGGGAGAGTGGAAAGGTTAGATGGAGATTGGACGAGGCTAATGCACTTATTTCAAACGAGAATTGACAGGCCTCAGGACACCAAAGGTTCTGATCACTCCTCAATTGCAAGGCTCCTTTACTAGCACCTCAAGTACCCACTCAGTGTTGTTAATTAGGTTTTAATCATTTGTAAATTACAATCCATCTCCATCAGAGGGACTGTAGGGGTGGCATTACGAAGCGCATCCTCATGGTCTTAGCCTTTCTGGGACAATCAGGATGAAGGTCTGACTTTAAAGAAGTGTGACTCCAAAGGGAGTCCCTGAGAGAAATGTCGAGATCGCAATTCAGTAGCCCAGACTTCTTCTGACAGTGTTCAGGTGGGCCAGGGTTCAATGGAGAAAAGCCCAGAGGAAAAGAAATGCACAGTTTCTGGCTGTTTCTCCGACGTTGGCAATGTGCGGGCATGTGCAGCTCGATCCAGCAAAGTGCTGGTCATCTGGAGGTTGTTGGGTGCCCTCAGCTCCTCCCATCACTGGCTCCCATGTCTATAACGAGCCAAACCAAAATCCTGGATGGAGAGAGATCCCGACTGACATCCTGGCATCGCTGAAGTCAATGGGAGTTTTGCCGTTGACTGCGGTGGAGCTAGGATTTCACCCCCAGACTTTAGGGATGCTGTTGCTTCAGAACTTTGTTCTGAGAGTTGGTCCAAACCTCCTCAGCTGATGCCTTCTCACCCACAAAGATAAAATCTTAGATAAATCCCAGCTCAAGAGGGCATTTGCCTGTGTGATACAGTTACGTGCTTCAGTCGGCTATTGACTGGGTCTGTTCAAAATCCGGGGAGCCCTCGGCTTGTCTGATGGCCGGGCAGCCTCTTCGGAGGAGCAGCTGGAAATGAATCACGGACTGGCCTTCTGAGTGTGAAATGCAGGCATGTTCCTTCGCGGCAGCAAGCATCAGGTGGCTGAACGGGTGCTTTCTTCTCCACGCGGCAGAGTGTAAGCACATCGGAGCTTGAGCCCTTCTGAGCTGGACACGTCACAATGCTGGATGCTTGATCAAGTCTGGTGGGAGGGTCGTTTTGTTCACTTCCCCCTGGGGACACACATCTCCCATTATATCCTCCAGGAGCTGCATGCAGAGAGAAATGAGCCTGAGATTTTTCAAAGGGTGGAGGTGCCCCACTGCCACTGAAATTCCCTGGGAGTTGGGTGACTAACATCCCCAAGCTCCTCTGAAAATCTCAACAAGACCCGAGAACCTTGGTGTAACTCCATAGGTTTCGATGGGTGTACACCGAGGATGCATTTGACTCATCACGTACAGTGGCACCAGGTGCTGCAGCGGGCACATGGCATGGATAAGCATCTGAAACAACAAAAAAAAGGACCTGGAGAAATGGGTATTATTTAGGTCCCATGTTTGCCAGCTGTGGCCCAGGGGGCTGTTCCACAGATAATCACCAGATCTGTGCTTGGTGCCTGCCTATGGCATTTCCAGTGGCACATCATTTGGCTTATAGCCTCTGGTGACTCTCTGCCTGCTGGCAGCTCGACTCCGGCCTGACACAGCTGTTTGCAAGTGTTGGTCCTGGGGTGCTAATCACGCTTCTTGGCATTTTCACCTTCCTCCGAGTTTAAAAACAAGGTTGAAGGCATCACTATAGATTTTGTTGCTGTTGTTGTTGGAGCTGCTGTTTTCGGCTTTTTTGGTTTGCGTTGCGTGTGTTTCTCTTCTAAAATAGCTGATCTGATCCATCTGCAGAATAACCGAGAGGCCTTAAACTAGACCGTTCCCCGTGCATGTCACATCTGCTGTCTACAAAACACAGAGAGGAATAAATAGCTACTGTGTCATAAAACACAGTCTCGGGCTCCGGAGGAGCGTAGGCGGGTTGGGTTATTTATTTATTTATTATTTAATGGAGCTTTTACCTGAAGATAGAAACTAATAACTAACCGACCCAGGGAGCCAGGAGACGGCAGGTCTCTACTTCGCCTCCCCCAACCTTGCATGTTGAGCTCTGCCATTGAGCAGAAGGAGCTATATGCAATGGCTGTGTGCATCCATCACATTAGTGCTTTGACACAGTGACTGGACTCCTGCCTGAGCAACTTCGTGCTGGGGCATGCAGCAGCGTGAGGGCTGACCTTAGAGCAAAGACCATTAGGAGATCAGGTTTGCAAAGTGACGGAGCGAAATGTGTTTTGCAGGAGAGTGGGGGTCATCCCAGGGCACTTTTTTGGGTGAGGGAGTCAGGAAAGATTTTGGTGCTGGGTGATCGAGAGAAAATTGTACCAATATCTCCCTTTCCCCACCATCGCCACCAAGCACTCCCAACCTTGTCCATCTCGAGTGTCGGAGAAAGTTGGCTTGAGAGCTATGCAGAAGGGAGAAGGTCTTGTGGTATGCAACCTAAACGGGGTGTGTGCTTTTGCCCAGCCCCGTTGTCAGTTTCCCCTGCCCAGCTGGCTGGTTACTGCTTTGGAGCTGTACACATAAAAAACAGGACAAAGCTTGTTGTGTGTGGGGAGTGGTTGGTAAAACAGTCACGGTCTCCAGGACAGATGCCAAAAGCGGGGATGTTCCTGGAGCTCAGGGACGTGTGGTTGCCCTATGGGGTCAGCCAGGGGCTCCTGCTCCACTGGTGTGATTCAACACCATTGCTCTTCAATAACTTCCAGAAGAGGCTTGTCGGCAGGGCCAGGGTGACTTTCTGCTGCTCCCAGCAGGGATGTGCAAACTCAGCTCTCACCTTTAGCTTATGATCCTGCCATGATGAGGAGGAGGTTGGTGTCACTCTTTGCCCAGAGCCACAAATGAAGCTCCTTCCCAAACTGCCTTGTCACAGAGCTCCCAAGTCTGCAATCTGTCCATCACCCGTGAGTGACAGGTGCCAGGCCAGCATTGAGACGTGCGGCTGTTGCAGCTCCCAGGATGACCTCATCGGTGTGCGGGAGGGGTGAGCGGCGAAGCAAATGTCACAATAAGTATGAAAGGGTGATGGTGCCATGCCCGGGCTCTGGTACTGAACCAAAGTGCTCTTCTCCCCCGGGCAGTCCTGGGCAGTGAATCCTTTCTTCTCAATCAGGGTTTCGTTTGATTTGAGTTGAGAAGTGATTTTTAGTGCTGGTGAAAGGATCCAGACTGACAGCCTAGGAGAATGGAGTCCTTGTAACCTACAGAGCAGCTGCAACATGGGCAAGCTTCCCCCTCGCAGCATCCTGCCCGGTACATCAACCTAGCTATCTAGGTTCTGATATGTCCTCCTCGGCCATGGTGTCTGAGCCTCTCAGCGCTGGTCTGAAGGGACCCCTTATAGCAATGTCAGGGGATGTTAGTCTCCAGGGCCTGCTCAGACCTCGGTGGTTCTGCTCAGAATGCCCAGAAGGGGGCCGGTCAGTGCTTTTGCGGGCTGGGATGGCAACGTTGGTATTTAGTAGGGTGACCAGATATTAAGTGTGAAAAATCAGGATGGGGGTGGGGGGTAATTGGCACCTATATAAGAAAAAGCCCCAAATATCCGGACTGCCCCTATAAAATTGGGACATCTGGTCACCCTAGTATTTAGGTACCTTCACAGGTGAATCTCTGGTGACTCTGTAACTCCTCTGACTCTGCTGGCCCCTCATGTAATGCCAGTGACTCTGCCAAGCTAGGACAGGGGTGAACAGGCCCTCTTACCTCTAGGAGCACCCAGCTGCTGCATTCAGGGGTAACTATTTGCTCCTCACCTTGCTTTTGTCATTCTGAATGGTTGGTTCTTTTCTTCCGCTGACATTCTGCATTCAGGCAGTGTGTGTTGCATCACTACAACCTTACCAGAGCCCCCTGGCTGGTCATAAGAAGCCAGAAGAGACGGGTGCCGTACAGTGAGACTGTGTCTACGCTGCTGCTTTCGGTGCTCAAACTTTAGTCATTCGGGGGGGGGGTGTGTGAAAAAACGACAAAAGTTTTAGCGCTGAAAAGTGCCAGGAAAACAGCGCTTCGTGGCTCCCGGTGATAAAGCTACCCCCCCTCATTCGGGGTGGTTATTTTTTATCGCCGGGAGAGCTCTCCCACAGTGATAAGACATGTCTACACTGCCCACATCACGGGGCTGCCGCGGCCACGCTGCAACGTGGGCAGTGTAGACAAATCCTAAGTTAACATTTTGAAATATTTTGCATTTCTCTAGCCCTTCCTGTCTGAGGGCCCCAAGTACCTCCCAGACACATAGAATCATAGAATATAAGGGTTGGAAGGGACCTCAGGAGGTCATCTAGTCCAACTCCCTGCTCAAAGCAAGACCAATCCCCAATTAAATCATCCCAGCCAGGGCTTTGTCAAGCCTGACCTTAAAAACTTTTAAGGAAGGAGATTCTACCACCTCCCTAGGTAACCCATTCCAGTGTTTCACCACCCTCCTAGTGAAAAAGTTTTTCCTAATATCCAACCTAAACCTCCCCCACTGCAACTTGAGACCATTACTCCTTGTCCTGTCCTCTTCTACCACTGAGAATAGTCTAGAACCATCCTCTCTGGAACCACCTCTCAGGTAGTTGAAAGCAGCTATCAAATCCCCCCTCATTCTTCTCTTCTGCAGACTAAACAATCCCAGTTCCCTCAGCCTCTCCTCGTAAGTCATGTGTTCCAGACCCCTAATCATTTTTGTTGCCCTTCGCTGGACTCTCTCCAATTTATCCACATCCTTCTTGTAGTGTGGGGCCCAAAACTGGACACAGTACTCCAGATGAGGCCTCACCAATGTCGAATAGAGGGGAATGATCACGTCCCTTGATCTGCTTGCTATGCCCCTACTTATACATCCCAAAATGCCATTGGCCTTCTTGGCAACAAGGGCACACTGCTGACTCATATCCCGCTTCTCGTCCACTGTCACCCCTAGGTCCTTTTCCTCAGAACTGCTGCCTAGCCATTCGGTCCCTAGTCTGTAGCTGTGCATTGGGTTCTTCCGTCCTAGGTGCAGGACCCTGCACTTATCCTTATTGAACCTCATCAGATTTCTTTTGGCCCAATCCTCCAATTTGTCTAGGTCCCTCTGTATCCTATCCCTGCCCTCCAGCATATCTACCACTCCTCCTAGTTTAGTATCATCCGCAAATTTGCTGAGGGTGCAATCCACACCATCCTCCAGATCATTTATGAAGATATTGAACAAAACCGGTCCCAGGACCGACCCCTGGGGCACTCCACTTGACACCGGCTGCCAACTAGACATGGAGCCATTGATCACTACCCGTTGAGCCCGACAATCTAGCCAACTTTCTACCCACCTTATAGTGCATTCGTCCAGCCCATACTTCTTTAACTTGCTGACAAGAATACTGTGGGAGTCTAATGAATTGAGACTGGCAATGATCTTGTGAGACAAGGGGAGAGAATAATACCTGCCAAACAGGTGGGAAAGCTGAAGCCCAGAGAGCTGAAGCTACTGGCTCAGGTTCACACAGTGGGGTGGCCGAGCCCCGACTCCTAGTCCCATACTGTAATCACAAAACCCGCAGTCCTTCACGGATCTGCAAACTGACCCAGGAGTCCTTGCTGCTAGACCCCCACCTCTAATGACTAAACCCGCACACCCTCCGAGATCTAGGAGTAGACCCCAGGATCCCGGGCTCTCTGGTCTCCCCTTCTGCCTACAAGCCTCCCCAACCTCTCTCAAATATGCTTACAAATTAACTTGTAACCCTCTCCCTCTTCTCCCCACTTGTTCCTCAGTCTTTCTTCTGCCATATATCCCTAGTTTCCACTCCACACAATCGAAACATGTTCATGGAAGTGCCAAGGCCCCGAACCCCCCAGCGAACTGACATTTTCCTGCTGAAGGAGAGATCAAGCGTAGGAAAGAAGAATGATTTATGAGGCTTCAGTTGCCCAAGCAGGACATTCTCAGCATATTCCAAGATACTTGAACATTATCTATTCTGCCTGCAGCGAGCGTCTGTTAAGGAGGGGTGGGGTGAGAGCAATCAGAGAGCTACTGGATTGGGATAGTTAGATCTTGAAGTTCAGATTTTCCTAAGGGCGACTCTCTCTTCTCACCAGCCCTGTCTGTGAGTCAAACTGTGATAGCTGGAGTTGGATTAGTGGCTCTGTATTTCCCCAAGAAGAAGGTAGCTTCTCCACTGGTTTTCTAACTCCTCTCTGTGCAGAGGGGACACAAAAGCAACCTACAAATGTTCGAAGAGCTTCAGCACAAGGGCCGCACAGATGATTTGCGGTGAATGATTTAGTGGATGAATTTAAGCCCTTTTGTTCTCTTCACAAATGATCTGTGAACAGACTTTGATCTTTACAAATTCATTTGATGTCATTGTTGTCTGTCTTTCTGTCTGCCTAGCTATCTGTCTAATCTATTTTATCTTTGAGACACAGAGGTCGGCAAACTACGGCCCGCGGCCACATCCAGCCCATGGGACTGTCCTGCCTGGCCCTTGAGCTCCCGGCCAGGGAGGCTGCCCCCGGCCCCTCCCGCACTGTTCCCGCGCTGCCCCCGCCCCCCACCGCCCCCCGGCGCAGCCTCAGAGTGCCGCGCTGCCAGCGCTCTGGCCCTCCACTCCTGCCGGGCAGTGCGGGTGGCGTAGCTGGCTCCAGAGGGGCTGCGAGCTCCTGCTGCTCTGAGCAGCATGGTAAGGGGGCGGGGAGTGTGGGGGTTGGATAAGGGGCAGGGGTCCGGGGGCGGGGGCCGTGCAGGGGACAGGAAGCAGGGGGGAGTTGGATGGGTCGGGTGTTCGGGGTGGGGGGCACGGTCAGGGGACGAGGAGCAGAGCGCGGTTGGATAGGGGGTCGGAGTTCCAGGGGGACTGTCAGGGGGCAGGGGTGCCCTCCATACAGTTTCGCACCCCGATGTGGCCCTCGGGCCAAAAAGTTTGCCCACCCCTGCTTTAGCAGAACAGCAGCTCTTTCTCTGGGTGTATCATCTACCTCGTTGTACTCTAACACAGGAACCTATCATAGAATATCAGGGTTGGAAGGGACCTCAGGAGGTCATCTAGTCCAACCCCCTGCTCAAAGCAGGACTAATCCCCAATTTTTGCCCCAGATCCTTAAATGGCCCCCTCAAGGATTGAACTCACAACCCTGTGTTTAGCAGGCCAATGCTCAAACCACTGAGCTCTCCCTCCCCCCTCTTAACCATACTTGTGCCTATGGGCTGTTCACAAACTCTTCGCTCAGATTAGGTCTCTGACTATTTACTGTTCTTTAATACTGACACCCGAGGTCACTTAAGTCACATGATACCATTAGGCTTCTTGCTTGGATGACTGAGATGTTTATTGTACAGGAGGGGAGGTCTGGTGGGATATTCCTGGTGTGAATAATCACACGCATGTGCATGCATTTGTACAAGTTGTGATGTTGCATTACATATGCTTTATGAAAATATGCTTGGAATGTGAATAAAATGTAACTGGAATATGCTTTACGCAAAAGGTCTCTTGTAAGGTATCACAAAGCTTATAATCTACTGAGTGTGGTCATCCTATTTGTATGAATGTATCATTCTTGTATCTAAAACTAGAAATATGAAGTATTAATCTGAGGTCCTACTGTAATTATGCAAAGTGTGGGCCATTGATGGCGGCTTAGGATCTTGATGGCTCCCATTAACCAGAAGAATTGGTTGTAAATGGCTCTGTTTACTTGTAAGCCTTCCTGTGTTCCTGTGAGTCAGGCTGGAAAGAATGGAGGCATGGGGTCTCACAGGACATGTGACCATGTCAGCTGCTACTGGAATTTATCTTAACCCTGGTGCTTTTCCATTTAGAAGGAGGGGTGGAGACCCAGAGAGACAAAAGATTCCCACCTTGTGCCAAAGCTAGAAAAGGGGGTGGAATGGAACAAAGGGGGTGGCCAGTCATGAGAAATCCCCTAGTTACTACCTGTGCTAGAACTAACAAGGACTGTACCGGGGTAAGGATTGGGCCCAGACTAAGAAGGCGCCTAGTCTGTGAAAGAAGCTTATTGGAACATCTCAGAGGGTGAGATTTACCTGTATTCAGTTTCTTAAATGTATTAGGCTTAGACTTGCATGTTTTGTTTTATTTTACTTGGTGACTTACTTTGTTCTGTCAGTTATTTCTTGAAACCACTTAACTTCTACTTTTTCTACTTAATAAAATCACTTTTGTTTTTTATTAAACCCAGAGTCAGTAATTAATACCTGGGGGAGCAGACAGTTGTGCATATCTCTCTGTCCGCGTTATAGAGGGCAGACTTACCCTGTATAAGCTTTATACAGAGTAAAACGGATTTATTCGGGGTTTGGATCCCATTGGGAGCTGGGTGTCTGGGCGTTGGAGATAGGTGACCTGCTGAGCAGTTTTTGGTTAAAGTCTGCAGCTTTGGGGACGTGGACCAGACCTGGGTCTGTGTTTGCAGCTGGCTAGTGTGTCTGGCTCAACAAGGCAGGGTTCTGGAGTCCCAAGCTGGCAGGGAGAACAGGCTCAGAGGTAATTCCAGCACATCAGGTGACAGTCCCAAGGGGGTCACTGTGACCAAACCCGTCATGCAAGTATTCATGCGGCTTTTGCTTTTCCATGAGCAAAAACCTGCTGCTAGTACAAACGTTTACGGGAAGCAAATAGAAAGAGCTGGGAATGCCATTGAATCACAGATGGTCTGAATTCTCCATTACATGAATGTACTTTAACACCATTCTGGCTGTGTAAAGTGGCTTTTGTGTGACTGAGGATTCAGGCCACGGAGTTTTTATCCAAGCAAATGCATGGAAATACTTTTCTGAGCTGTTCTCCCATCTCTGCCAGGCACCCAGGAGGAGAAAGACTTCTTAAGTGTGAACTGAAGGGGACATAACAAAGAATGATAGAGTGACCCTAAGAAAGGGGAACGTACTCCACTAGGGACTTAACTATTGCTATTGATTTTACATGGAAGGTGCTCAGATACCATGGTGATGGGCGTCAGTATCAAAACCTTAGATAGGTAGGCTGGCAGGCGGGTTGACTGAGTTTCAAGAAGTTCTGCATGTATTAGGCTGTAGAATAAACTCCTACGGGAAGCTCTGGATAGCCCTTTACCTGATATTTTTAAGGCAGGGTGAATAAAGCTGTAGGGCACAAAGGAATTGCCCTGCACTGGCCTCAGGGAGAGAGAGCGAAGGATCTAAATAAGCCTTTTCCTAGGGGATTCCTCTCTGCTGCTCCTCCTTATGAGCAGCAATCCCACCTCTCACCCTGTCTCATACCAGAGTGGGGATGGCCTCACTTGGTCACTTCAGGCGTGGTGATGGACTGTGAAACATACTGTTAGAGACAGCGGGGCCCAGATTTTCCCAGGAGCTCTGCACCTACCATGCACCCAACACACTGAGCTCAGTGGAAAATCTGGCTAGCGATTGTGTGTGTGTGCTTGTGTGCACACGTGTTTGCCTACATGGGAGCTGAGTTTGTTTAAAAATCTGTCCCAATGCTGTTTGTGCTGAAAGAAAGAATCCCACGTTATTGTGAAGCATCTGTGCATCAGCGGGACAGTCATTGGGAGTTTTGCTGAATAAAAGACTGCATAGAAATTCAGTAAATGGCCCCTCCAGCTGGACTTGCGATTCTAAGCATAACTACAACACACACAACCTCAGATATCTCCTGCCCCTTCCATGTCCGTTTTGGGAACTTGTCCTATATTGCCCCTTACGGGCCTGATCCTCCACTCACTGAACATCAGTGTAAATTATGTGTACTCTCTTTAGGTCTATGCAATTGCCCTGCGATAAGCAGAAGTAGGACCCTGATTCTTGCTTTTTGGGGAGGACCTTTCCATAGACTTGCTCCAACCTACCTAACAGGCCTTGTTTCCCTCCATTCCCCTCCTCTCATTTAGCTCCATCCTCTGTTCTGTCCCCATTTGCAGTCTTGACCCAGCAGGCCCAAGAGCCTTCTTCTCTGCAGCTCATGCCAAGAAGAAGGTTCTTGTGGTATATCCTTGCCTCAACATCCCTATGTCACCTCTGGAACCATCTCCATGTAGCCTTCTTTCTCTGTTCATGACATCTTCCTGCTCAGAGCACAAGGGCCTTCTCCTTTGCACCCCCAGCCTCATGTCAGCACTCAGCTGATGACCTACCCTTTGCCTTTACTGCTCATTCCCCATCCCCCGCTGCTGGTGTTCCATCATTTAGTTCAGTGATGGTGTGTTGAAGTTTGTTAAAGCATGTCAAGAGAAGGGTACAGTTTGCCGGAAAGAGGCCATCTGAAATAAAGTTGTATCGCATTCCGAGATCAGATTATCCTTCTCGGCTTCCAAAGAGAGGACGTGGTAAAGCCCCCTGCAAGAGTTTGCCGCCTCCTCATCTCGGTTTATATCCCCATTCCCCTGGCAGACACTCCAAATGCTCACTCATCAGGGCTCGCTCCCTGTGCTAATGGCCCTCTATAAATAAGCCCCAGGAACAGTGATAGAGAACAATCATAAAAGGCAGGAGCATAAATTAAAGCTGATGTTATAATAAACTAGACAAGCCCTTTATCTGGATTTTTATGTCTCTCCTTGAGTCTGCAGCTTTGCCAAGAGAAAATGACTTCTGCTTTCTTTTGCCCATTCTCCCCTTTTTTAAAAAATTGTGTGTGTGTGTGTGTGTGTGTGTATAGAAAGAGAGAGAGAGATGTTAATAGCAGCTTTGCAGTATAATAGGAGGCCACTGGTATTTCCTGGAACCACTTGTGACTTTCCCTGTGGAGATCCTTAAAGACAAGACCGCAAATTAACTGGCCTGAGTGGTTTTGGTCCCTGTGTTTAGCTTTTTTGTTAAAGAGTTTTAAAGCTTTAAAGAGCTGAGACTGTTTGGGCTCGATCCACCTGTTGAAGTTCCTGGGAGTTTTTCTGTTGACTTCAGTGTTTTGGATTAGGTCCTATGTGAGAAGAGGGAGATGCCCGTCGGAGACTGAATGGAAAAGCCCCAGGAACAGTGATAGAGGTTTATAGGGGTATAAAGAGGCATGTTCATTAACTTAAAAAGCATGGTTTTCCTTCTCTGCAACCCAGTGCTGTAGGGAGTGGGAAGGGTGTGCTGATGGACGTTTCCATCTTTCTCTCATGCCCAGATGTGCGTTCCTCAGCATCATGGCAAATCCCAAAGTCTTGTCACACCACCAAAGCTTTTGATGATCGCTAGGTGGGCAGTAGTGTCAATTAGACACCCCACCTTCTCTGCAGCGTTTCACGGTGAGTTCATATTTGTACCTCTGCTGCATTTCCTGGCCACCTGGAACCTCATGCTGAGAGCAGAGGCAGAATTCAGCTCTCCCTGCTCCCAGAGCACAGCGCCTACCAGCTTGTGCTGATGTACAGTCTTCCCTCGGCGTTGGCAGAGTACAGCCAGTGACTCAGGGTTGTGCGATTCTGATTCCATCAGAGCACGGCAGTGGTGCACATGAGCCAGCCAGTTACTAGGTGGTGCACGTCATAGATCCATGTAGAGAGAACAGCGCAGGTGAACCCGGACGGCTCAGGTGAATGATCGTGAGAGATGGGCTGTCACCACGAGGCAGCGGGGTCAAGTCCAGCCCAAGCCAGCAGTGACCATCATTTGTTGCCTTCTGTTGGTTGCTTAGTAACCTGGATAAAATGAGTCTCGGTCCTTATCCCCTGTGGATGTGTGGTCTCTCTCATGTGGTCCACTGGAGCGTAACCCGAGTCAGGGTGGCACAGGCAGGATGGATCTTGGAGACTGAACTTCCCTCCCATGCCCGGAGGCATCTACCCAGAACAGCACTGAGCCACATGGATGGTCAGGGGATGGCGTGTGCACAGGGGATGCCGTACCAGTTCTGAGGATAACAGGACTTCACTTTCCAGGACTGCGGAGCTGGCACCTTCGAATAGCACTAAATACCCATGAAACATTAAGAATAAGGGATTAAAGGGGGAGAAGGTGAAGCTCCCGTAGGTAAAAAGAGTGGGCAGTAGGCAGCACACATCCCAAGGTACAGCTTCTCCCAATGGGCATGTGTGTTTTCCTCTGATGGGTGTGTGGCGTTCCCTGGCTGAGGCCGAAGTGGGAATAGCATCACTGGGAATGCATGAAGACACAGGCTGGTATGACACATGCAGCTGCAAAGCCTTAAACTGGGTCACCAGTGAGCATGAGCAGATGTCTAGTCGGGGAGGTGAGACGAGCATCTCTGAGTCCTAATGACAAAATCCAAATGATCTAAGTATGTGTCTGGAGGTGGAGGGGCGGGAGATGCAATGGGTTTTCTATGGGCTCGCAGCCTTTTTGCATTCAGAAGCTGCCACGCTTGGGCTGCAAGAAACGCTGTGTTTTCCTCCTTGTCTTAATTACTTTCCAAGTGGGGAGGGGCTGGGAAAGGCAATTCACAATGCATAAAGGCTGTATCCATGGGATGCTGTGGGTACAATGAGGAGAAGAATTACAGGGGTCTTGCCCATAGTTGGAGGTTCAAAGCATTTGCAGGCACGTGCCCCACACTGTGATAAATACAGCCCTCACAGCCGTCAAAATGTTGTGGAGAGACATTGGGAAACCATCTTCTGCTGAGGGAGGGTGGCAAGGGCTGCTGCTGACTCGCATGGTGGTGGTGGCGGTACGTAGCTAGGTATCAGCGAGAATCGCGCCCTGTTACTCAGAGGCTTCTTTTCCTGGCATTCCTATTCGGAGGCAGTGCAGCCTGCGGCCCCCGGAGACGGCCGGCATCCGTGCGAGACCGTGGGTGGGGAGACCATGGCGTGGGAATGGCGCGAAAGAGACAGCGGGGGATGGAGTAAAGACTAGAGCGGGAGAAAGATGGAGAGGGAGTGGGGAAGGAGGGTGTGATGGGAAAGAGGTGAGGAGAATGTGGAGAGAAAGGGAGAGAGGAAAGGAGGGGAGGAGTGGGAGAGATGGATGGAAGGAGGTGTGAAAAGGAGGAAGGGTCAGAGGGAGGGGAAAGGGATAGTTCAAGGTTTTGCTCTCTGCTCCCCATCCATCCATTGCCTGGGCACCACCTAGTGTTCCGAAGTGTGTCTTGCACCAATCCCCCTCCTGCACGCTTCTGTTAGCAGAGAGGCAAAGCCAGACCTTCCGATGTTCGATCCAGAATCTCAGAGTCCAGCCAAACTCCGATTGTCGGCTGCACCCCTGCCCTTCTCCTGTTCGGAAAGGAGCACGCCGTGGAGCAGCAGCCTTTCCCCAGGCAGCTCTAGGGAAGACACTGCGAATAGCCAGTGTAGCGCTCTAGGTTTGAGCTCTGAAATTCAGTGTGCGCTTTCCTCGGCCCTTCCTTAAGGGACCACTGCAGTGTGAGCTCCCCCAGGTTCCATCGCAGTCTGACATGCTGCATGATGTCAGGCGTCACTCTGTGATGTCATCATTTGGGAACTGCATCCTGACTGAGGGCTGCTGCCATAGGGTTGCACTGGTTGGCGGCAGGGAAGCCCACGGGGAGTCCTCCCTAACCCTGTCTCCGAGCAGCTTTGGCAGCTCCTGGCAGCTCCTGCCATTAGCTGTCTGTAAAGGCAAAGGGGCAGCTAGCCTACCTGAGAGTGTCCAGTGGACAAAAGGGGAGGGGCCAGCCAGGTTGGGGCGTGGTCCTCTTCCTTTCCGTGCTATGCCTCATGTCAGTGTGCCCCCCAGCCTTAGTGCACCTGATCCAGCGAGGCGGCATTGAGCTTTGTCCAAACGGAATAGGCTTCAGACTGACAGGAGGTGAGAAGATTTACTGGGGCTGGGAGATAGAGAAACAGTCCATGATTACCCCAGTGAATGGTTGCTCTCTATTTCACTGCAATCTGGCAGGTTGCTTCACGGACATAGACGTACGTGGGGCCATGTGGGTGCTGAAAGCATTGTAAGCCTACTACCAAAAATCCCCAAAGGCTCAGATGAGTTGTGCACCAGCGGATGGGGGTGGGAGGGAGGGTGTCAAAGTGGTGAACAGAAAGCTGGAAACTGATTGCAAAGGGATTGGCCTGGTTTGATCTGTCCCTGCAGTGGATGTGCCTCAATCCATGAAACAGTACCCTGTGCAGATCAGCCAGTGACCATGCTCTGACTGAAAGAGGATCCAAATCTGGTGCTTCAAAGCCCCCTTGCTACCTTCCCTCCCACTGGAGACCAGCTGGCTGCTCCCCTTACCCCACCACCTTAGTTCATCAGCATCTCCCTGCTCTCACGCCGGGTCATTTTCTGCTCCATTTTCTCCCCGAGTCCTTCAATCACCCCAGAGCTATCTACTATCTTTACCGTCATCCCGGCTAGAATAAAATATGACTGCAACCGAGAAGTGCAGAAATCAAAGCTCCCCTCGGGGACTGTTTGCTCACATCACCTGTCGGATTGAGAGCCTGCGTGTCCTTGGAAAAATATGTATTTCAGGCTGCTGGGTGCTAATTTGCAAGGCCCATTACTCAACTGAAACATTAAAATAGCCGTCCATAAACCAGACCCTTTATTCCTGCCTCTCCCTCTGTCTGAACTCCCCTCGCCAGGTATAGGCTTCCTGTCAAGCTTGGGAGCCAGAAGCAAAGATTTATTGATAGGTACCTTGACTCCAGCTTGCATTTTAATTATGTTGCCATCGGACTCTGCTGAGAATAAACTCTGTGGCTGTTGTATTATCCTCGCTCTATCTCTCCCGATAATGCAAAGAGAGAGATGGTTTTATGAAGACCCTCACATGGGCCCTCTTGCTGTTCCCTCCCCACTCATCTTCACACATCTGCTTCGAAGCCTCTAAAGGTATGTCCATGCTGCAAAGAAAGGTGTGTTCTTAAGTTAGGTTAAAATAGCAGTGAAGGCATGACAACTTGGTTTTTAATGTGGATTAGCGGCTCCATTTCAAACCTAGAAGGCAGCCTGGGGCTGAACTCTGTCTGCTAATCTGAGTTAAAAGCTGAGTTGCTGTCTCTTCACTGCTATTTTCACCCAAATTAGCTGACTCACATTAAGAACACAGCACTCTTTGCAGTGTAGACATATTTTAAGTAAAGTACCATAGCTAATCTTAAAGTAAGATAGTGTGGTTAGGATGCAGAATGTGGGAGGGAACGGGGAAGTTCAGAGTTCTGTTCCCATCTATGCCACTGACTCACTTTCTGACCCTGAACAAGTTACTGCTTTGTGCCTCAGTTTCCCCATCTGTAAAATGGGGGTGACACTTACTTCTGTGAAGTGCTTTGAGATCTACAGATAGAAGAGGAACTATTGGGTTCTGAGCCACACCCATTTAAGTTAATGGCAGTCTTATTAGTGAACATGGGATCAGACCCTAAGAGTATTTGGTGGTATTATTGAAACTGGAATCACTGAACTTAGCACAGCAACATGGCACCGCGTGTTCTATTATCCTAGGATCCAAATTAGAACATAACATTTGAGGTTGGCAAAGAATTCCCCCTCCAGGCTATTCTGGCCGGGACCGTGGAGGCTTGTAACATCTTCTGTTGCGCTGAGTGGGGAAGTCTCAGGAAGGGAGCCCCTATAAATAAACAATGCAGGATTGTCCTATAATAGCTTAAGATGATATTTCCTCAGAGGGTCATACGGTATTTGGGGTTATGTCTCCCGGAAACTGTCTTTTTTTAAATGGTGATGATTATAGTTATTTATTTATTGCATCAGTGGCTGGGTCTTTAAAAGCAGCCTGAAAATATTTAAAGCCAGGACATGTGGTTACTAGGCAGCATGCCCCAATGCCAGGCCTCGTTTCTCAGGGGGTATTGTGTAGGACTGTGTCACTACAAGTGACAGGAAAGTGGCGATAACACTGAACCGTTATCAGCTGCCATAGCAACTTTAACCCAGGGCCGCAGAGTCGTTCTGGACATGCATGCAGCATGTGTGGAGACAGGCCTTTAAGTGTGTATCCCTCTTCCTGACTTTGAGTGATACTGTCATGTTTTATTGTTTCTCAGGGTGGCTCCAGGAATGTTAGGCCACTGTGGGGCAGATAGAGTCCCTGATGGGGGAACGTGGGGGGAATGTGCATACGCACACACACACTGTGCAAGAGACACCCAATGCCACCACACTGCTGCAAAAGCAGAGAGCCTTTGCACTGATTTCCGCAGTAGCTGGGCTTGACGTGTTAGCATTGCTAATTGGCGATCCAGCGTGCACATCACAGACTCAGCACGTGCCGATAATGGCAATAGCACCCCTCCCCTTTCTAGTAATGTCAGTTACTCATCTTTGCATGTAGCTGCTTCTATCCTGAACGGTCTCAGAGTAATTTATAAACTCTGTGTGTGTACGGTGCGGAATCACCCTGCCTGCTGCTAAAATGCAGCCTCCCCTGGGGTGACGCGACAGCTTTATAACAGCGCAACATAACCAACAAAAATTCCAGCAGCAATTTTATCTGGGCAGAATGATAACCCGAGTGACATTCCGACTCCTGCTTTCTAGTCTAGTTTACCTCTGTGATGCCCACCACTGTAGTATAAAGGACTCCTTAATGCATTATGTATTTATTTATTCTTTGTATTACTGTAGTATCTAGGAGCCCCACTTATGGATCAACAGCCCCTTGTGCTGTACAGAACAAAAAGATGGCCCCGGCCACTAAGAGCTTACAAGCTAAGTTTATTCATTACCTTGTAAATCGTGGGTAGTAGACATGGTTAAATTGCTCAGAAAGAGGGTGGGGTCTCTCTGATATTGGGGTGGTGGGAAAAGGAGAACAAGAAAATGAGATAGAGGACTGATCCTAAACTCATGAATGAAACTCATGTCAATGAAAAGAAAGCCATTGAGTTCAGTGGGCCGGACTGTGATACCTTCACAGTGCCTTATTTCACAAGTAGTCTTCATCTGGCCTGTGAATCCTAAATCAGTGCTCACTGAAGTCAGTGAGAGTCTTTCTGTTGACTCCACTGGGTGCTGGCTGGAGCCGTGAGAGCCAAGAAGGGGGTGGGAAGGAGAGGAGGATGAGCGAAGGAGAGCAAGAAAGCCCATTTTTCATGAGAAGATGTTCGAGAGGAAAACAAACCAACCAACCTGGCAGGAAGTGACAGCGTAAAGCAGAGCTGAACGTTGTTTAAATGTTACGCACTGTCAGGGGCAGATGTGTATCTCGTTGAACAATGGAAAACAGGTGTGCTTTAGAGCTGATTTGGCCAAGCGGGTTTGCGGGAACAAGCGCTCCCGACCATCTGGCTGCCCAATTTATTTCCCCCCTCGCTCTGCATCAAAACTGGAAGGAACGACGAGGGGCCCATGCTGAAATTGCTTTTTGGCGGGCTGGATTTCACGCTGAGAGGGAAGCGGCGGCTCGGAGACGAATTGGAAAGCTACGCTTGTCAGGAATGAAATGTGATGAACTTCAGAGGGCATTTTTTTTTATTGACATGCAACAGCCAGCGTCGGCATCTTTTTAATATACCGTGTTCTGGGGACGGAGCTTGACCGGGCACGTTCTGGTGGAAATGATGCATATTTATTAGAAAAGGGGAGTGCGAAATTATAACCCGCTCAGTGTGTCAGACGCTATATCAGCAAAACATTTCTGTTATTAAAAATAAACAAAGACAGTCTCGCCGTGACAGCTTCTCTAATGTTAACTTTATTATGGAGTGACCTTCTTCCTTGGCATGAGATTCGGGTCCTGACCCCGGATGGTCATTAAAAATCCCATGGCATTTCTTGCAAGAGAAAAGATGCATTGTCTGGGTTCAATTCTAACTCTGAGGATTTGCACCAGGCCAAACTTCGAAGTCCTTGATTCCCTCATTATTGGCTCCTTACCTGAGCAAAATCCCCATTGATATCAATGAGAGTTTTCCCTGAAAAACAATGATGATAATGATATTAGGAGGATGTAGGGGCCCTGATTGAGATGGGGGCTCCAGCATGCAAGGTGCACATGATAAGAGACAGACCATGCCCTGAAGAGCTGACATTCTAAATACCAAGACAGAGAAAAGGCCGGGGAGAAGGAAGTACGACTCTTCCAATTTTACTCTTGGGGAGCTGAGGTACAGAGAGATTAACTTGCCTCAGGTCACACAGGAAGTCTGTGACATAGCCCAGAATTGAACCCAGACCTCTTGGGGGTTGAGTTTTGCCAGAATAAGGAGTTCAGCATTTGGGCTGCTGAGCCTGCGGTAAATCTTGTCTGTCCATCCTTCCGTTCACCTTCATGGCTGAGATTCTGTGTTGCTCTTCCTGAACAATGCAGCCCAGAGGAAGAGGCACCTTTGCACCTTTCTGATGCTGGCATATTCCAGGAACCAGTGTGGCCTCTGATGTAACACAGAGCAGCGAGGATGTGCAATATGTCCCTCCTTGTCCCTCCTTGCATTCCCCCTGTTGCCGGCACCCAGTGCCGAGAGGCTGAACAACAGCTTGAGTTGGTTCGTTACCCGGTGTGCTACACCCAATAATCACAACGGGGTGGAGAAGCAGAAAAGTTTATTTGAAGCTTCAAAAAGGTACAGGGAGATTTGAATCTCAAATCCTGTACAACAGAGCAGGAAGTTACACAGGCTTTTATACATCCTTTTTCCCAGCATACTTATCCAATAGCAAGCTGCTCCAAGTATCCATATAGCCAGCCAATCCAGTTCCCAGCTAGTTCCCTGATTCTCTGTATCATTTGTTAAACTATACATAAAGCTGCTTTATTCAGCATTGTTCTTCCATATCTCCCCTGTTTGGCCTTGCTTAGTTTCAGGCAGTCTGACTCTGCAGCATACTGTTGCAGATTCTCAGCATAACTGCTGTGTGTGCCTCCAGGCGGGGGGGCCAAGGACACTTGGGCCTAGCACGCAGAGCTGCTGTGAGTGCCTCCAGGCAGGTGGGGGGGGGGGGCCAAGGACACCGGGGCCTAGTGCGAGGGGGCTTCATCGACACTCGTGGTCTTCCATCCCCTCGAGTTACCTAGTGGCCATGCCCCAGTGTTCCCAACACCCCTGACAGGCAGGGATCCCCCTCACATGCTTGACTCACCTCCTGTGGCTTGTGAAGGGACCTGTTACCACCGTCTACAGCTGTCTTATACAGTGCTGGACAATTTCCCCCTTCCTGGCTATGGGGCATGTACGGCCTATATCCTCCAAAGTGCATAGAGGCCATACTGAGAGGGGGAATCCCTCCCCTTACATTTATAATACACTCATCACTATGGTGGTGTATAACAGTTTTGCAGTACCCTGTTAAACAGCTGCTAAATTCCACACCAGATGTGTCTGCATTTCAGTGGCGGGTGAAATGACTCCAGGACTCACTATAAGGAAGTGGACTCTTTCTGGTTGAAACACGCTCTGTTAATATTAGCTCTGTATTATAGCAGGAGAGGCAACAGACTGCCCTAATGGTTGTATATTCGAGCCCCCCTGTTTTCAGTCAGTTAAACCCAGACCCTCAAAGGTATTTTTTGTGTGGTGGGGGCAACTGACTCCCACTACAGTCAATGGGAGTTAGGTGCTTTAATACCTTTGAGGATCTGGGACTTAGAACTTACCAACATTTTCATCCTTTAGACTGAAGTTTTCCAGAGCTGCTCTCTGGCCAAAAGTGGTTTCTGTACCTTCCTTATAACATGCATTTATCTGTCTACCTTTAGCATGTCCCCTGTTCCTCATCAATGCCTTAAAGTAAACAGCCCCAGTCTTTTCAGTGTCTACTTACATTCAGAGTCTTTCCGGCCCTCTCCTCATTTTCATTCCCTGTCTCTGAACCCTTTCTGTTTCTGCTATTTTCTGATCAAGTATGTGAATTGGACCTGAAAATGGTTGAGACTCAAAAAACACGGAACGGATCAGTGCTGTTTTTTCACAGTCGCTTTTCAGAGTCAAGCTACACTTGAGCCTCTCTGCCTTGGTTTGACCCTCTGTAAAAAACAGGGAACTACTATGGATGCGCATCACAGCAGGGACCTTGAAAAGCTCAGTTCGTTAATATGTGTAAGACACTTTGATATCCTTAGACAGAAGTGCAAGGTATTATTATAATATTACCATAGCTCAGTTAATTTCCCTTTCTACCTGAAACCCGCTCTTGATCCTTTTACCTGTGGTAACAATTATCTGACTATGTTTTACCATCTGAATATTTCAATTCAATTACATTTTTTAAACCATACAGTGAGGTTCAAAATGATCACTATATCACTCCAACTTTCCACCATTTCCAGAAGGTTAATTGAAAGGCAGCCATCTTGGTGACGTTTAGACAAATGAGGATAATTATGTGTTCTCCAGTTCTTTGAGAGGTTAATTGCTTAGATGTACGAAGACTTGAAGAACAAAGAAGGAATAAATCAGACACAGGACTATGATCTGATAATGTAATTTGGTATATTCATGTACAACTCAAACAAATAAACTCCCTAATTAGATGAACTCATTCAGTGGCATGGACACACTGCCAGTTTGCCTGTATCAGGAGCCCTGAATCCACACATTTCATTCAGAAGCCAAATGAATCACTCCTCAGGGAAGACTCAGAGACAGGTTGTCTGTTTAACATGAGAGAAAGTTCAGCAATTTTCTGGTGTTGGCGGTAGGAGGGAAGGAATGGGAAATTGATCAATATTTCTGATTGTCTCCTAGCAGATGAAGATGTTTTACTTCTTAAGGCTTTGGGGGGGCTAGTTGTTGTTGTTTTGTTTTTGTTTTGTGTTGCACTTGGTGTTTCCTTTTCCCAGGGGAGCCACTTTTGGCTCCAGGAGAGAAAATTGTGTGCAGGAGCAATAAGTTGCTTGAAAGGGGGTTGTCCGTGAGGATGCTGTTGGTTAGTACATACCTCTCTTTACAATCAGTAAACATACTGCTTAGCTCAAGCTCTGCAGCTGGAATTACCAACAACTGTGTTTGTCTAGAGCA
Organism: Lepidochelys olivacea; assembly: GCF_965140295.1. Classification (NCBI taxonomy): domain Eukaryota; kingdom Metazoa; phylum Chordata; order Testudines; family Cheloniidae; genus Lepidochelys; species Lepidochelys olivacea. Next base: position 11,033,482 of record NC_140432.1, on the reverse strand, counting down.
GCTGGTGCAATTGCAACAGGTGTATCTAGTCAGTGCACCCCTGCAGGGCAACTAAAGGTCCTGGCTGTACCCAGGAAACACCCTTTCTCACTACATTCACCCAAGGAGCACAGTCCCTCTATAGCAACTGGAGAGATCATGTCCAGCCAGGAAAACTGATTCTCAAGCATAGACCTCCAAAGAACACAGTCCTCCCTATGGCCAGAGATACACGTCCACCTCCAGCGCAGTCATCCCAAGAATACATTCGGATAGTGATTTCATTCTGGACACATGCTGCAAGAATTCCAACTCTACACCTCCAATGTAGCTAGAGGTATAAAGTCTGTCCAGAAAAAAATGCCCCTCAACTGGGACGCACGTAGCCAGGTCCAGTCTGGGCACTGCTTCTCCAGTGCAGATTAAACTTATCAGAAGCACAGCTCTCCAGGTTGGCCATTGTATTTGTTTAAATCCTGTGCCCATATTAGCATCATATTCATTAGACATGTTTTTCTTTTTTAAGAAACCCTCCATTATTTCCCCCTCTATATTGTAACATACCAAAGAGTTTGGGAGGAAAGAAGTTTTATATCCTAGAGAATTCCAGGGAAACTAGACGTTAGCAAAGTCATTTTGCTATTCTGCTGAGATGGCAGCTCCCTTCCAGTCTGTTGAATGAAAAATCCCACTTTAATTTCAGAACGAGAAATAAAATATCGGGTTGAATCGAGACATGTTTAAAGAGGTGCTGGAATGTCAGGCATTACATTTCCTCAGGTGGGTTATTTTATTTTGCTTAATTGTTGGTGAATTTTTTGCAAATTGCCAATTATAATCTCGAGCTGATTGCTTACCCAGGTAATTTACACATTTCTCATTTGGCAGGAATGGTTCATAACACCTCCCATGAAATATGGTTTCATCATCCTCTGAGAGAGTTTCCCTCTTTCTCTACATTATTACTCCTGCCTACAGGACATATGCATACTAATTCTGTTTGCTGTGCCTTGCTAAAGGAAGTCAAGATTCTTTTTTGTTCGTCATTTTTTCTTTTCATTTGTGTTTGTGTGTGACACAGATCTGGACGGCCTCCCCTGCCGATGGCCCACCAGATTGCTGTGAAGGGAATCCAGCCTCTGGATCCCTGGATGTTTTAAACATCCAGCATCCAAAGAGAGCCCAGGCATTCCTTAGAGCCTGAAACTAATGCTGACTCCTCAGACTCCCCTACCTCTTAAACCCCTCCTCTCCCAGAATCCCTCCAAAGGTCTGATCTTTCTGGGTTACAGTTTAACTCTCTGAGGGCATGTGGTGGGGGTAGCATATCACACAGACATCGAACACATTATTGCTTTTTACTTAATCACAAGAGAAATACACAGTTCTACACAACCCTGCCTGCATCTCCCTGTCTAGCTCACCCTTCCCTTGAGAGTCATGGGGAACCATCTGTGTTTCGGTAGGTAGGCAGGGTCCCTTCCTCCTCCAGCCTCATCTGACTTCTGCAGCAGCTTCCCTCATTTTAAGATGGGAGGAAATGGCCAAAGAGACTAAATGGAGCAGCTTCTGCCCTTTTATAATCTTACAGTCCCTCTGTTGACAGGTAATCTCCTGATTATTGTCCTCAGCTGACCAGAGACACCTCCCAGGTGACTTTGTTACCAGGTGACCTATCCTCTGACTAATCAATTTTTCTAGGTAAGAGCTATCTTCTTGTCTAAGATGTTTTCATTTGAATAGAGGAGCATAGCGAGTTAATGACCAAGTCTTGTCAGTCCTGTATCACTCTCCCTTAGAATTCCAGTCCAGCATGAAGCCAAACAGATAATAAAGAAGGCAAAAGGCTGCAAATGGAATTTGCAGCTTGGTAAAGGTACATACAGAGAGTGCATAATCTCCCAGAGAATTCACAGATTGCACAGACAGATTCCTCTAATTATCACAGCATGTTTGCAGTTTTCCCCCCCACCCTTCAGGGAGCTGAGTGTGAGGTTTTGCTTGCTCTTCCCAACCCTAAGCAGCATGAATCTCCATTGTCTTGCTCCCTGTGTTGTCATTTCCACCTCAGGGTAGTGGAAGTAAAACGCTACCAGTGGTGTGAATAAGTGGAGAGTTCAGATTTGTGCCCACTTTGCAACAAATGGAAAGGACTAGAGGGAAGTGCAAGATAGTGGAGAAGCAAGACAAAGGTTTTGAAGGGGATGGGACTGATGCTCATACATATTAAGGCCACTTTACACCTCTCTGGCTGTGTGTAAACTATATTTAAAACCACTGTATGGCCAATTTGTGCTGGAGTGTAAAATGGCTTGAGTGTAAATGAGAATCAGGACTCATAGGTAGGTCAAACGGGGCTCTGAAAGGGGTTTTCCTCTAGCCCATTCTTCAGTGCTGCCCAGGTGGAGCACAACAGTTTGGGTTTAGCTAGACTGACACATGAAAAGTTGGAACTCTTTATCAAAACCTCTAGGCTAAGCCAAAACTCCCAGAACGAACTGGTGAACAGCCATTGCCTCATAGTGATCTTGTAGGTGGTTGGCAAACTGAGATTTCCTCCCAGGAGAAATTTAGAATGAAAACACTTGGTTCCAATTTTTTTTCACTTGAACAACTTTGGTTTTCCATTGGGAAGTTTTGAACTGACTAGAAATGAAAATATTGTCCCCCAGATCTAAAGTTAGGGGAGTCTTGAATGTCAGCTTGCTACATGTCGGGCAAGATGCTTTTTCTGCCCATCTGTTAGGCCAGCCTGAAATTGCAGTTTAATTCTCCATATTTGCTCTCTTATTGTGTATGAAGATACAGAGAGTTTATCCACCAGTCCAGCTGTTTTGAAGATAATTACTACAGAACTCAACCTGATGTAAAATAATCCTTCTGGGCAGGCAGCCAAGAACCTGAGACTTATCTTCCAAAGACTGAAACTTCTCCATTACCCTTAAGAGTCACAGAGATAGGAGCCGGTGTCTCATGACAAATATATTTTGAGAATGATTACAGGTGAGTCAGAAGTGGAACCTCAAATCAAAACCTCATCAGTCTTTAAGCTCAGAGGCACAGGATTTGAATCCTTGGATCCCAGAGCACTCAGATATCGTGGTGAAAGTGGCCAGGTACTATGGTGTTTAGCAGAGCATAAATGCTGCATGAGAGGTGACTTATGAACCAGATCCTACGGTTTTAGTTCTGGGCTGAATCCAGAGGAGCATATTTGACAGTTCTCCAAAAATATCACAAGAACGGCCCTTGTTGCAAAATTTTGACCCAGGATGAACATCAGAACTGCCGAGCATGGTGCAACTTCCACCATTTCAAGCCCAAATCACACAAGAATAGCTCACAAGATTATGGTGACGCTGAAAGCAAACCCAATGTCCAAGGTTGGACTTCATCTCCAGTGCAAGCCCTGGACTCCAGCACCCACCCAATCCAGAACTTATACCACTTCCTTGGCTTATCTACGGAAATAATGGCAGGAGAGGGTTTTTAAGATCACTTGATAAACGACACATTCTCCAGGGCTTTGACCAGTCTAGTTTTAAATGACTCTAGCATTCCATCACTTCTCTTGCGAAACCGTGCCATAGATCTCATCCAAATACCCCACCTAAGTCTTCCTTTGCTTAACTTCATCCCACTTAACTCCTTGTCCTACCCACTTCCTACCAGACTACGCATTTCTTCCTCCCCCTTCCTTGGTGGTTGTGCCTTTCCAAACAATGGTCCCGTCCCTACCCTTTTGTCTTCGTGAGGCTTCATACAGCTGCTGGCTCCTCAGCTGATACAAACTGACATAGTTTGATTGACAAGTGATCATTGATTGAGACATTATTTAACACTTGTGTGGTGCTATCCCATTTTATGCCAGCTGATATCCAATCCAGTATATGAGATTCATGGACAGCGAGGTCCAAGTGATGAAACATCTCTAATTGTGGGTGCTCTGAACTTCAAAAGTATTTTCTTTTTCTGTGCACTGATGCTAGTCTGGATCCTTTCATGGATTCCTGCCAGAATTCCATCAGCAATTTCACTGTCCGATTGATTCAGCACTGCAGCAGCTTGAAGCAGGTACTTGTGATATAGCTGGTCCAATTCTTCCTCCAGTCCTTAGGCATCAATGGCAGATTTAAGATCCCTCTGCTCAAATAGCCAGCTGTCCCTTTTATCTCATACCTGCACTGGGAGTCTCCTGGCCCGTGTTCTAAGGATATTGGCAAACTCATTTCCTTGTTTGCCACTGCTGTATGCTGGGAGACTGCACTAAAGTCAGTGAAGCTGTGCCTACTTTAACACAGAGTGAATTTGGCCCAGTTTCTTGGTTTAGATGGAGATTGTGACCAATCTGTCAGGAAGACTGAATCATAGTAGCCAGAGCCTGGTATTAACACATGTTAATTACTGTTACTTAATTACAGAGCTAGCTGAAACTGCAGTGAAATTTTCTCTCTCTCTCTGCCCCCAAAGGTGGAAGAAGAAAAAAATAATCTAGAGAGCTCCAGGTTCTTACATTTTCAGGTCTGCTAACACTGCTAGCAATAAACTCTTCTTTTCTTCTCTTTCATTTGATTGAAGAACACTAGAAATCAGCCGGAGAGCAGGTGCTGTATTGTGTTAGATTAGCACTGATTGAATTCTTACACAGCCAGCTGATTGACGCGCGTGTTCTGCAAGCACATGATTCTGCAAACGCCGGGTTGCAATGAGGAGGGTATTTTGCTGGATCATGTCCCTTAATCAGCACCCTTGAATCTGTCAATATTGTCAGCGGGTATCCCTCTCTCTCTCTCTCTCCTTGGTCTGTGCTATGGAGCAGAACCCTAGTCTGGCTGTGCAAGTTGTCTGGTGGTTGAGAGGAGAATTCAGATTCCTTGACCAGAAGATGCCTGTTTTACTTCATGCTCTGAATCACCAGTTCCTTATAAAATACAAATTGTTAGGCTTTAGGACAAAAATGCTGAGTGGGCCGTTATGCCCCGAGCCATCTATCCTGTGCCCACATCTCCTGTTACAAAATAATCCCAGAAGAACAGCTGATTTGGGAGTTGCTGGGGACATTACAATCCAGCATATATTTCCCATGACACTGCAAGGTGCTTTGATGCTAATGAGGGGTGGATGCCAGAAGATTTGCTGGTTTGGAGAAGAGCCCCAATGTTGATGTGGTAATTACTCAAACTACACAACTCCCTTGAGGGTTGAAGGATAGTCTGGTGGTTAGAGCAGTAGATGGGGATTCAGGAAGACTGGGCTCAGTTCCTAACTCCATCACAGGCTTCCTGAGAGACCTTGGGCAAGTCACTTAGGGCCAGGTTTTTAAAGGGATTGAGGCATCAAAAGATGCAGGTAGGTTCCTACTGCAATTCTCAAAAGTGCCTAGGAACCTAATTCGATGGGAGTTAGGTGCAACTAGGTACCTATCTGCAGTGTAGCACCTAAAAATCTGACCCTTAAGCAGATTTTCCAAACATCTAAGACCCAGATTTGTGAAGGTATTTAGGTGGTGTTCTGCTCCATGTTGCAAGACCTGAGCAATTTCGGAGCCTGTCTTTTTTTCAAAAAGTGACTTGGGCAGTTAGTACAAGTCTCATTGAAAGCCAATGGGGCTTAGGCTCCTACTGCCTAACTCACTTTTGGAAATGAGACAGGCTCCTAAGTCACTGATGCCTTCCAATGCTTAAGCTGAGCAGCTCGTAAATATCTTTACAAGTCGGGCTTTAGCTCCCCTTGAGGCATCACAGGATATGTCTACACTGCAATGTAAGCCCAGGGTTAGTGGGACTTGAGTCAGCTGACCCGTGTTAGGGAAGCTTGAGCTTCTACATTGTATTTTAACCCTATGTTCAGAATTTTCTGACCCGTGCTTGAACCTAGGTCTCTGGCATCCGCACTGCAGTGTGCAGACCTGAATCAAAGAACCATATCCCAGATTCCCTCGCACCTCCAAAATATGGCTGCTGTAGCCCTAGGACCGTGGTGCACTGTGGGAAAACTTTACTGCCCGCCCTGCATGTTACCAGGAAGCAGCTTGCTTTGCAAAAGGCTTGATTGGTTGGTTCTTCATTCAAATCCAGAAGGCTCTCTGAGACTGTGCTTCCAGATCGGTGATCAGAAGAGAATGTGTTGATGCTGACCTGACCTGCTGCTGTTTGCTGAAGCGGGAGAGGGGGGCGCTTCCCTTTTAAGTAGGGTGGACTGTAGATTGTTGGGATACAGAGGACTAAGCTGTCCCATGGAACTGTGGGATACTTCTGGATGACTCTCAGGACCTGAGTCGAGCAGGGCTGTGGCTACGCTGCAAAGCAATAGGGCTCGGACCTTGAGTCCCGGGTTGACTCAAGCTCAAACTTTCCAGCCCTGCAGCGTCCTGGCACCCTGGACCTGAGCCCTGGGTTAGTGCAGTTGCAGTGTAGATGCAAGGCGGGTTAGCCATGAGCCCGTGATCAAACACAGGCTTATATTGCAGTGTAGAGTGGCCCAATTTTCAGAAGTACCCAGCATCGCAGTCCAACATCATTGGGAGCTGCTGAGTGTTGGACACTTGGAAATCTGAGCACTCCTTTTCAGTGTGTCAGTAGGAGCTGAGAGCTTTTGAAAATCAGCGCATTAGTCTCTCTCTCTGTCTTAAGTTTCCATCTGTAAAACCGGGCTAAGAATTCTTCCCTACTGCAGAGTGGCAGTGTGAGGTTAAGATCACTAATCCTTCTGTGGGATACTACGATGATGAGAATGCTATAAATACCTAGCTAACCTGCAAAATGGGTTCCCGTATTAACTAGTTGTGGTCAGGTCATAGGTGCCACTTTATTGTGGTATTTCAGTATTCCTCCAAGATTTATGAAAGGTTTGAGTTTGGGTCTAGTTTTAGGAGAGGGCACAGAGGCTACTTCTGAGTTTTTCCACACTGGTCTGCTCATCCCTATTTGATACATTTTGTGTACTAGTTTTCATTATCATGCAGAAGATCAGGGACGGACGCAAGCATCGGCTTACTCTGATGTTAGCATCCAAGTGCCCTCTGTGCTATAAACATTCCCATTGATTTGCTCTATCAAAGGTCTCCTACCCTATTTCTTCGGCTGCTGTCTCATAATTCCTAATGACAATTTCCATTAAACCAACAATAGCTCTCTGTCCGCCTCACTTACATGGGACTTAGGCTGAGGGTGCCAGCTTTTCCTCTCCACTGGACCTGTACTGCTGCTTTAAAAATACATTAAACTGCAGAAATGGGTTCGGGGCTAGAGAGGAGCAAGGTGTGTGTGTGGGGGGTAGTATGGGGGGCATTCATGTGCATGCACCCCAAAAGTCAGTGCTGGAAAACAGTTTGAGGTTTTGGAGATGCCAGTGCACCTCAGAGGGCTTCCTTCTCCACTTTCACCCCGTTCTTTGGCTCTGGTGGCTTCTTCTCTGGAGGACCCTTCCCAATGGAGTACACACTTTTGGGGGTAACCTGACACCTGCTTGGGTTTCCAGAAGGCTGGGCAACCACCAAAGAGAGAGAAACAATTCTGTTCAGTTGCTTTAGCTCCACTCCTTTATCATCTGGTCTGAGTGAATCTGCAAAGCTGTGTCTATGCAACCACACTGTGGCCCTTACGTGAAAGCCCAGCGTGCATTCAAGATGGGGAAAAAAAAGGACACCGTTCTTTGCCTGCTTGCTAGGTCTCAGCTGACTAGTCTCAGACATCCCTTAGGCAGCCTGTACCTTTCGGTCAAAGGACCCAGTAGAGGACTTGAGCACAGCTCAAAACAAGAGTTACTGCATGCAAAGCCGACTCGACCTGAGACCTTGTTTTAAGAAGGAGCAATGGAGCAGACCGTGAGTTCAGGACTTGTGGGCCAAGTGATTCCATTTCACACTCTGAAGAGCTTTCGGATTCCATTCTATGGGGTAGGGTTGAGTGATCCTTAGACGGAAGAAAATAATTTAGCTGCAGAGAGTTTCTCTTCCAAGGAGAGAGGACCACTTGTGCTGCCAGACATAGTCAATGCACATTTGTGAAGCACTGTGAGATCTTCAAGTGGACAGAGCTGTAAATGGGCAAAACACCCCCATCATTATTTTGATCAGCGTCATGCTTCAGAATAGACTAGCCTGGTGGGATGGGGTCAGAATGGGTTGGGTGGAGGGGAAGCAAGGTTGAGCTGGAGACACACATTCCAGACTGCAGAGCACTTGGCTTCTTGAAACATGCAGCAGGTTCATGTGTCAGAGGGTCAAGAGACCCCGCCAAACAGAGGAATATAGGTGCCTAACTCCCATTGATTGACGAGGAGAGTTGCATGCCTAACTGACCTTTGTGCTTTTGAAAACCTGCCCAGCACGGGTGTCTACACTGTAACCCACGGTCTGATTGCAGCTTGGGTAGCTGTACTGGTGACACCAGACTTAAAAAAAAGCAGCGACACAGGCTTCAGCACGGGATGTACAAGCACGTGAGGGACCCTGAGTGTGTACTCACATGGCTACCCTGTGCTGCAGTCTTCATGGCCATGTCCGCACTGCCAATTTTAGACATGCTAGCGTGGGTACAGTTTGCAAGGGTGGGTCTCCCTGAGCTGCCGGCACACCTTAGATTGCAGTGTGGGTGTGTCTTCAGTGTCTTCAAGGTTTTTACTTCAGTAACTCAACAGCCCTTGTCATGTGGCTCCTAACAGCATCCCCCCAAACGGCCGGCACATCCCATGGAACATCAGACTCTTACATTCAAATCAAAATACATGCACTCCCAGCAGAGCTCCTGAGATTCAGCTGACAGACTGTTTGGTGTGTGGAGGAGGCTTAGTTTTGGGTGGTAATATTAGAAAGGGATTGTGGTAACACAGCCCTTCGCTGTAATATAGCACCAAGGATCTATCACGTGGTCAAGTTCACTAATTAATGACACTTTACAGTCCCCTTGCAACTGCTGCCTGGAATCTGTGGAGATAGCTGTGTTATCAGTGCCATAGGTAATACATAGCTATAAATAGATAAATGTATTGTATATAGGTAGGTAGGTAGGTTTCTCTTTTTACACTCTTAGTCCAGTGTAAATCTATGTGCATGCTACCACTTAGGGTGAAGGGATGTATGTACAACTCATGATAAGCCAGAGACTTACAGTATACTCAAGTTTCAGAGTAACAGCCGTGTTAGTCTGTCTTCGCAAAAAGAAAAGGAGGACTTGTGGCACCTTAGAGACTAACCAATTTATTTGAGTGTGAGCTACAGCTCACTTCATCGGATGCATACTGTGTATACACATACTGTGTATACTCAAGATGAGGATCTGATGGTTTGTTGCTTCGGGTCACAAGCTGACCCCAGTGTGCTGGAGCCTTTCTTCAGAGCAAGGCAGTGAAGTTACCCTGCAGCAAATGAATATGTTAGGACTTGATCCAAAGCCCATTGAAGTCAGCTGGAGTTTTCCTAAAACTGTAATGGGGGTTGGATTAGGTCCTTAGTCATCAAAATACAGATGTTTGTCTCTGTAAACCAGAGGCTCGGGCTCCTAATCAAGGGGGAGCTTATTTCAAGTTAGAATACTCAACCACATAGCACAGTCAAATTTCCCTTTCCAACTGAAATGACTTGATCAAGGGTTTTGTTCTTATTTTCCCCTGTAGCCTGAATCTGAGCTTAAAATAAAAAGCTTTTTGAAAAAATAATAAAGTAACTTGGTTTAAAGGATCAAACCGTGGTTTCCGGATTTGCTCGATTTGGAGCATTAATTCAGAAAATCCAGTGAAAAGCTTTAGGGAACAGATACAGTCATTTAGCAGCTATGAGGCCAGTGTAAACTTGGTTTTCTCTCCTTCCTGGTTCAAACAGGGTCAGTATACACTGACCGCAAGACCGCTCTGTCCCCGTGAGCAGTAGCATCACACAGCCTGCTGTAAGCTGCCCATAGTCGGTACCTAGTCCCATTGAACCTTAGTCTGCCTACAGCTGTTCAAGACTGAATGTAGAAAGGAAAGTCAAAGGGAAGAAAGAGAGGTTGTATCTAAATTACATAAAGGGCTCTTCTGGTGATAGCAGGAGAGTGAATTTGTGTGGGGGGGTGGAGGGTGAGAAAACCTGGATTTGTGCTGGAAATCACTTTAGATAAGCTATTACCAGCAGGACAGTGGGGTGGGAATAGGTATTGTTTCATATTCTCTGTGTATATATAAAGCCTGCTGCAGTTTCCACGATATGCATCTGAGGAAGTGAGCTGTAGCTCACGAAAGCTTATGCTCTAATAAATTGGTTAGTCTCTAAGGTGCCACAAGTCCTCCTTTTCTTTCTGGTTTAGAATGTCCTCTTCACAAAGGGCTCGAACAGGGAGTTGAGGTGTGATTTGGACCAGACCTGTGCAAAATTTAGCAGCTTTTGTGAGCAGAGGGCTGTGTGAACCTTTTAACAGCAAGATGGGCCTGAATCCAACCCCTGGACTCAAGAACCCTGGAGCTTTGTGGCAATCTGGACTTGGATCCAAACTTTGCAGGAACCCTTATCTCGGAAATGAGCAGAACCGCAGCTCCTCAAGCAAAACATCCCCAGATTCTGAGGGCATTGGCTCTCGATCCAAACATGGCTCATGCATGTTTCGCTTATCCTCAGTGAGGGCACATGGTCACCTGTCCATGAAGAAGCAGCATGCACATGTAGAACATGTTTCAGATTATCAAACAGCAAGACGACTGGAAGATGTGGAAAGAAAAACATGGGTGTATCAGTGCCATGGAGCGGATAGACCTATGGCTCAGAGAGAAGAGATGATGCCAACAGCAGGAATCGGGAATTAACACAAAGCGCTTTCGGCCCTTGACACCAAAAATAAATATCACCAGTGACAATGATGGAAACCTGACAGACACTGCCCTGCCCTCTGGGATATATTGTATTAAACCGAATGTTACATGCTGCAGATGCCATTGTACCAGAGGCTAATTTGATGATTTGCATTGCTGAGAGGGGATTAGTGGAACCTCCCATTTTGATGGCCTGTTTCTAATTTGCATTTTTAACGAGGTGGGACCCCAGCCAGGTTTTTGTTCCTTTGTGTTTACTTCTGAGGAAATGTGTTTATTTCCAATGATTACAAATAAATCTCCTCTTCCTTTTCTCCAGCTGCCTCAAATAAAAGGCATTCAGAGCATGTTAACTCTGTAGCCAGAATGACTACCAGAAGAAGAGAAAATATTCAATTATGAGTCCCCTGAAAACGTAATTAACGTTCCCTTCTCAAAGAGCATGGCGCCCGCACTTTTGTTCTGCCTCCTTTTACAGGTAGTTACGGCTGGAAACTTTCACAGCTGAAATGTGGAGCCAATGTTGTCAAGTAGCTGGAGCAATGAATTGGGAAGCTAAAGAATCTTTGGACTAAGATACTTACTCTCATATATTATTGGTACAACGGCAATGTGTAGAGACCCAAATGAGATGGGGGCTCCATTTTGTGAGGCACATACACGCATGCTGGGAGGGATGGCCCCTGCCCCAAAGAGATGGTGATCTAACAAGGCATATCATTCTTCCCAAAGTGCAGATGAGAACCTGAGGCACAGACGGATCGAGTGACTTTCCTAACATCACTTAGTATGTGTGTGGCAGAAGCAGTGCCTTGACCCCACGAACACTCTGCCTGTCTGCTGAGATGTTCTCATGGCTTTGAACTAAGCATCTGAACTTTTCAGGAGGCTTGATCAAATTGTCAGGGGTCTTAAACCTCCCCTCCTTGAGACTTTTGTTCCTCCCAGGCATATACATGTTTAACATCTGTTTCCCCCCCTCCTCCAACTTCTTTATCTGTCACCGATCCCCCTAAACCTCAGCATTAGAGGAAGAGTGGCACTCTGACTGGAGAGCAGCAAAGCCTCATATTCCTCTTGCAGTGCAGCTGGCTGGCACTGCTGCAAATGAAACCTTGCTCCTCCGAAAGCCATGCAAAGGTGAAGCAGGAGCCATTCTCTGCAGCAGGCCTGCCTGCTACCTGCTTAATGTGACACTGATAGGAGTCTAGGGGTGAAACAGCAACCACAGGAGATGAAGGTGGCTTCTGTTCTTTAATCTTCCCTACATGGTAACAGCATGTCAATATCATTAATGAGCCCAGGTGTAGGCCTGCCTGAGTGATCCAAGCAGGGGGCTCTGCTAATAGGCCTCCAGAGATAGGGGCTGACCACTCGCTCTACGAGAATGCAAAGGACTTAGCGGCACTATCTATATTGTTGACACTAAGTAAAATAATTCCCTGGAAAACTTCAAAATTAGCATGTAAAGGAGGAAGAATGGTTACAATTAGAGTGCAAGCAGCAGAATCTCGGTGCCCCAAAGTCCCTCCTTCATGCATCTTCTCACTCTGCTGCGGCATTCAAATTTGTCTCCATTGTCTCTTGCAAAGCTGCATGACCAGTAAGGAAGCTCTTGTGCTTTCAGAGCCATGATGGCGGTGGGGGAGGGGGAGGGGGATAAAAAAGACACCTTTCCTTTAGATAGCATGGATTTGTCAGTATCAGCACAGACAGGGTAGAGCCCCAGCACTGCATGGCTTCTTTTTGCTGTCTCCGCTGCTGGGGAAAGAATGAGGAACTAGCCCTGATGGCCACCTGTTGTTGTCGGTGAACCAGTTGTGGTGACCTTCTTTTTAGTGTGTTTGCTGCCGTGTGAGACCAAAGTCTCTACCCCAAAGAGCAGAGAATATAAACTCGACAGACACAGAGGAAATTGTATGCATGTGATACACACAGGAGCACTATAGTGGGATGCAACACATCATCTAAACCAGGGATGGGCAAACTATGGCCTGGGGGCTGCATCTGGCCCTTCAGACATTTTAATCTGGCCCTCAAGTTCCTGCCGGGGAGCAAGGTTTGGGGTTCGCCCCGCTCTGGTGCCCCAGCCGGGGAGCGGAGTCGGGGGTTGGCTCTGCGCGTGCTATCTCTCTGCTCGACTTGGAGAAGCAGCGCCATGTCCCCCGTCTAGCTCCTACGTGTAGGAGCAGCCAGGGGGCTCTGTACACTGCCCACGGCACAAGCACAGGCTCAGCAACTCCTGTTGGCCAGGAACCGCAGCCAATGGGAGCTGCAGGAGCAGTGCCTGCGGACGGGGCAAAGTGCAGAGCAGCCTGGCCATGCCTCTGCGTAGGACCCAGAGCGGGGGACGTGCCGCTGCTTCCGGGAGTTGCTTGAGGTAAGCACTGCCCGGAGCCTTCCCCCTTCCTGAGCCCCAACCCCCTGTCCCAGCCCTGATCACTTTCCCACCCTTCGAACCCCTCAGTCCCAGCCCAGAGCACCTTCCTGCACTCCCAACCCCTCATCCCCAGCCCCACCCCAGAGCCCACCCCCCCCACACACCCTAAGCCCCTGCCTCAGCCCAGAGCCCCCTCCTGCAACCTGAACTTCTCATTTCTGAGCCCACCGCAGAGCCCACACCCCCTCCCACACCCGAACCCCCAATTTTGTGAGCATTCATGGCCTGCTATACAATTTCCATACCCAGATGTGGCCCTCAGGCCAAAAAGTTTGCCCACCCCGATCTAAACAAAGAAAGCACGAGACAAAAAAGGCTGGTTTTGGGGGTGCGGGGGTTCCTGCAAGTTTGTTGGAAGAGCCACCAGCTGATGGCTTTCTGCTACGGGCAAAAGTTACGCAGTTGGCTTGCCCTGCAGAAATAGGTGTTTGCAAGTTGATACAACTTCACTCCTCCTAACCCCAAACGCAGAATTAGTGATGGGGGAGACTGGTAAATGTTCAGGGTCTAGCTGCAAGTGTTTGGTGACGCCAGTTCTGAACCCTTCCCTGTGCTCCCAAGCCAAGAGAGGCTAAGGCCTCCCAAAATTTGGATCCAAGTTTCAAACAACCCCCAGATCAGGTGATTATAAAAATATAGGCCACTTGTAAAATTAGGAGCCAGGTCTGGTTCACATCTCAGCCCTACTCTCTAAATGTGGGAATGTTTAGCTCAGGTTTTGATTCAAGCCCCTGTTTAGATTCAAGGAAGGGCTTCCGCAGGATCTGCAGTTCTTCAGGGGTGCTGCCGTGAAGGGAGGAAGTCTGTGTGGTGGCATTGTGGGGCTGAACCTGCAGGGCGCTCAGTGCTGAGCACCCTTCGCTCTTGCTGTTTTTAGCGGGAAGGATGACCATACCTACAGAAAGGGGGACTGAATCCTGGGAAGAAGATTTGGAGGGTTGTGGGGGGGATAATAAGGGGAACATGAGCTCCTAGTGCAATGCTGTAGCCAAAAAGGACTAATGAGATCCTGGGATACAGGGGAATCCCGAGTAACAGTAGAGATGTTATTTTAACCCTCTGTATTTGGCGCTGACGAATATTACCCAGCCGAAACACAACATCCGAGAAGGGTTATTTCCTGTCTCATCAGACACACTCTCCTCACCTGCCCCACCTCCTTCTGGATTTGCGACACAGTGATTCCTTGGGAGATGGATACAGAGCCTTCAGGAGAATGTTATTGCAGGTTTGTCTTTGTTCTTAATTAGATCCCTTCAAGGGAAAACCTCCTAGCCCAGTTTATTATCCGGCTTTGTCAGAGCTTATCTGCTTTATCTAAACAATTTGGAGAAGTCTCTTTACCTGTTTGCTTTATGGGAGACATTATCATCATCCTTTGCAATTGGAAATAGGAACAAAGGGCCACTCCACAGATGAGGGGATGCCTGAGGCTTAGGAGCTAATGGATATTGGCCTTGGAACATGTCAAAGAATTATGCAGGGTGCTACTGGAATTTTGGTGCCTATGGCCATTTGTAGTTAGACCCCGATTTCCAGTGTGGACAGGTTCTGTAAGCAGACCCTTTGAAAATACAAAACTCGGCATACAAGTAGCCAGCCCATGTGCAAAGTGACAGAGTTTCTTGGTCTCAATTATGCTGGAGCATCTCCAGGGCTGATGTGTCAAGAAGAATTTGTTATTTCTGGTGACGTACTGGTTCATATTAACCATAATCAATAGGTGTGCTGCTTTCTCCCATCAGACACCAGCCTGAGCCCAAGTTTTGGCATTGTGTGAGGGTCATCTCTTTGTAAAGTCACGTCCCATGGGAGTTTTTGCCTGAGAAAGCGCTTCAGAGAGCAAATGTGTGCAAAACGTACCCAACACACCCGGACCCATGCAGTTCTCCTGCTTTCATTGCAAACTCAAAACTCAGCCCAGGTTCAGTGAGTCATAAACATTGGCAGGTGTATGGTTTTGATGCAGTGCAGCAATTTCACCTGCTTTTTGCTTTGAGTTCTTTGGGTGCATTCCAAACTCATCGGGTGGCTGAAAGAAGGTGTGGCTGAGGTTCAAGCAGCCCTAGCTAGAGACTCAGCGGGCCTGGTTCTGATCTTGTTGACTCTGTCTTTTAACTGAGTAACTCCACGGGCATCAACAGAGCCAATCCTGACTTCCACCGGTGCAAATGAGATCAGGAGCCAGACCAGAAACTCACAAATACTAGACAAGCAGATGCAGTTACATGGGGGCATGTTGTGCTCCACACTACACGGGTTCACCTGCAGTCAGGGACTGCACCCAGTAAGCGAGAGAAGCATTTGAGCAACGGAGTTTTAACTTGCACAAAACTGGAGTAAACGACTCTTCACTGTCACTTCAAACCCTAGTCCCTGTACTTCTCCCCTAATGAGGGGACCAGATAGTACCTTGAGGGGCTTTATACTAGATATTTATATGAGAACAGACATGCAAGTTGTCTGTTTTACATATTACTGCCCTGATTTTTTCAGTTCACGCAATGAATAATTTACAGAAAATGTGTGTAAGTATCTCTTTATTATTCATTATAATGAACTGAGACAGGAGTAATAGTCCACTAGACTGGAATTCCCTAGGGCTCAACTTAACTAGGCTGCGCTTAGCTCTCCCACGGTTCATTTGAATAAAGGGAGGGCTCTGAATCCTGACATTAGAATAGCAGGGTATGTTGCAGGTCAGGACTGGGGTGTGCTGGCAGAGCTCTGGGGGTGTGGGAGAAGGACTGGGATAGCAGTGGGAGGGATGCTGCCCATCAGGGGTAGGGGGGTTGCTTTCGATTCAAGCCCACCTTTCATTTCATGGATGGCCTTCCCCAGAACTTGCAGTTCTTCATGGCTGGCTGCTGTGAAGTGAGGAGTCTTTTGGGGCAGCACTCTGGGGCTGATCCTGCTAGCTGCAGGACACCTCCTGGGAAGCACTGTGTGCCCTCCACCTATGCCGACTTCCAGGAGACTTGCGTCAGCTCACCACCTTGCAAAACCTCACCTTGCGATGTTGGGGACAGGAATAGCACAATGTGGGTACGGCAGGTGAGGATTGAGATTCACTGGTCGAATTCTGCGGGTGCTGAAGATTAGCCCTGCAGGTGATGCCACATATCCGGATTAAAGTGCATTGGCAGAGTTGTACACAGAAGCCAAGACCTGGGCTGCGAGTCCAGATTAAGGTGCATGGGCAGAGTGGTATAAGGGGAACATGAAATATGATTCCAGTGGCTCAATCCGTCTGTTGTTAAATACCCTGAAAAGATTTTTATTCTGAACTTGGATGGGGGAAATGCAGGGTGGAATGACCCCTCTTCCCCATGGTCTGTGGGTCCACCATGTCCTTGGGCTCCCATTCAATGATGCGGTGTCTCCTTCTGGAGCGGTGGAACCTGTCCCTTTGCCGCTCCTCCAGCTCTTGAGAGGCAAAGCTTATGTAGCTGCAGAAACGGCATCTTATTTGAAATATGGCAGCCTCCTGGGGTAAAGGTAATAACATGCCAAGCTCAACGGACCATCTATCTTCCTAGGAGTCCACACTTGAAGTGGCTAGTGGGAGCACGCAGCCGCTACAAGGGGAGAATTATTTGTTTAAGGGGGAATATATCTCTTAATTCCTCTGCACCGTGTGCCCAGGGGGGCACTGAAATATGCTTAATTCAGTCCCACCCGCACACCCCAAATCATAACCGTGATAGAGTTGACACTTGGTGAACATGGCGTGGGAGGCGTATAACTTTTCTGCAGCTTTGGTGCAAGAGGCCCGACACTCTCCTCCTGCCACATCTGGCGGCAGAGGTGAGTGAGATGAAACGTCTTGGAAGACAATTTATAAGCCAATTTATACTGCCAATTTATAAGCTTGAAGAGGGGGCTGAGCAGAAGCAGCAGTGTCTGTGCATGGCGTGACCCAGCATGGCCTGATGATCCTGCCTCAGCACAGGGGGAAGGACCCGATAACCTCTTGGGGGCCCTTGTGGCCCCAGATTGCTGTGATTTCGATGGCGTTAATACTCTGAGAATTCCCCTTCCATACCAATGTCAAATCACATGCCTCAAACACAAAAAGAGGTACCTGGGCCCCCCTGCTCCCATCCCTCCCATTTGAAAACAGAAGCAGCCTTGGACCTGTTCGTTTGCTAGGGATTAATGGCCCGCTTGGGCCAATATGGGCTACAGACACAGCTTTTCGGCAAGGTACAGTGGAGGACCAGGTTAGTATCTGAGACAGCCTCTGATGGGGGTCTGTGTCCCATTGGCAGCTGGCTGAGCTCGATAAGCTTAGGTGGGTCTATAACTGTAAGGGTGGTGGTGTGGTTAAGGCACTAGGCTGGGACTCGGGAGACCTGGCTTCGATTCCCTCCGCTGCCGCAAACTCCCCGTGTGGCCTTGGGCAAGTCACTTCTCTCGACTTGCCTCAGTCCCCCATCTGGAAAATGGGAATGAGAATACTCCCATTTCCTGCCCTTTGTCCCTCTTTTCTATTTCGATCATAAGGCTCAGGTTTTTAAAAGGTGGTGAGGTGTTATTGCACTCAGCCTTCAAGTCCTACGGGACTGAGGTGGCTAAGTTCCATTTTCAAAAGAGATATTGGACCCTAAGTCTATTGAAAGTCAAAGAGACTCAGGTGCCTAAAGCCCAGATCCGTAAAGGTATTTAGGTGCCTAACTTGCATTATTTTCAGTGATTTGAGAATCTGGGCCTAAGTCACTTGTGAAGTTAACTCACTCAGAACTTGCAATGCTGAGCAGAGCAATGCCTAAATCCCTCCAAAATCTGGGCCTATGTGCTTTGGGGCAGGGACTATTTCCTAAAGTGTCTTTACAACACCTAGCACGATAGGGCCCTGATCTCAGCTGGGCCCCATAGGCACTGCCACAATGCATAGAACAATAATCACCAAGCCACTTCGCAGCTCTGTGCCTCCGTTTCCCCATCTGTAAAATGGGGATAGCACTGGCCTGCCTGTCAGGGGAATTATGAGAGTTCATTCATTCATGT
This sequence comes from Lepidochelys olivacea, assembly GCF_965140295.1. NCBI lineage: Eukaryota > Metazoa > Chordata > Testudines > Cheloniidae > Lepidochelys > Lepidochelys olivacea. The sequence continues at coordinate 11,015,271 of NC_140432.1, read as the reverse complement.
ATGAAAAGCCCTTGGAGATCTTTGAAAGGACAGTGCTGTAGGAGGACCAAATATTACTATTACAACCCACCAATTAGTCCATTTTATCACAACCAAGTGTTCGTGCCTTCCGTGCTTGCTGAAGCTTTGGAAAGAAAGGGAATGCTCTGGAGAAATGCTTAGCTCCTGATATAGCCAAACATGTGATGCTTTTTCCGTGGGTGCTCCCAAGCTAGACAGACCCAGGAGTAAAATACATCAAGATCATCTATCAAATAGAATTAAAAAGACCTGTGTTCCAGCCTTCCAGGAACATTTTAATTCCTTCTTTGTGCCATTCCTCACCGATGGTAACTAACCGCTCAGAAACGTAGCTCTAAAACTGTCCAGTGTCGGGTGGCAGGAGAGGGGAGGGCTGGACCTAGGCAGCAAATAAATAATTGAAGAGAGAGAGAGAGAGAGAGAGAGAGAGAGAGATTTACAGCTGCTTCTCCAAAGGCCCCCCTCATTCTTCGTCTTTCTCCTTTGCCTCTTTCCCTGTCCATTTCTTGCCTTTATGCTGAGTCTGTTCAAGCCCTCTGGGGCTCAGCACAGTATATCTCACAGGGGCCGCCGGGAGGGCCTTACTGACAAGCCAAGCTGTCAGCAAATTTCACAGCTTCATCTAAAATTCTGTGTGTCCAGCCAGGGGAAAGGGGAGGGGTAGGGGCTGTGATGGTCATGAGAGAGGGGACCTATGGAGAGCCGCTCTGGGCGTTCAGAGGACAACAGAGTGGCTTCCACCCAGAAAGGTGACACTGTTCCTTTCTGGGGGGACAGTTTCTCCAACGCTTCAGAGCACCACATGGTACTGCAGTGAACAGTCAAAACTTATCCGCATAAGGCTAGGACGTGACCGAACAGGTGGGATGTGTCAAATACCCTGGGATACATCCCCTCCAGATTCCTGCGCTGGAATTTGGAACTGAAGGGCACTCTGTGAATGTCTCTAGTATTGTCCCTTCTGAAAAGTCCCGTGGAATCGTTTCTGTGGTCGTTTGTCCAATTAATATGGGTTGTAACCTCTTGGGGGTCAGGAACCTGCTTTTTATGTGGAGTCCCTACTACACTTGTGGAGGCTATGGGATAAGAATAATAATGAATACGTTTGCTAGAGTGGTTTCTATAAAACCCTATTTCATTGTTTTGCTACCCTATTGTTTGCATCTCTATTATCCTGTACAGAGCTTTTTCATATTAAGTTGCCCAATCCCACTAGTGAACAAAATGACCTCTTTTCAGCGTCACTATTGGGCAGCTCCGTGGGCACGTTCCCAGCTGGCCATTGGCCTGTTTTCTGACACTGTCTCCCTCCATTTGTAGGTGTACTGTGGATGAGAGGGTCACGCGAGTAGCTTGGTTGAACCGTAGCACCATCCTGTACGCTGGAAATGACAAGTGGTCTATAGACAACCGCGTGGTCATCCTATCGAACACGAACACCCAGTACAGCATCAAGATCCATAATGTGGACGTGTACGACGAGGGGCCCTACACCTGCTCCGTGCAGACAGACAATCACCCGAAGACCTCACGGGTGCATCTGATCGTGCAAGGTAAGGCTCAGTGCTGCACGCTGAGAAAGAAACTTGTTAAGCTGAAGGGCGACAGGGCTTCCCATCAGTACAGCTTCTATTAGGTGCTGATGATGATGTGCAGGGGATAATGAGACTGATAATTCCTGCTGTCTCTGTCTTGGATGCTTAGTAGTTGGGCATTGAAATCTTGCCCTTTGGCTGCTGTTCCACATTCTGCTAGGTGTCCCAATGTCCTCTGATGATTATCCCATTGCAAGTGCTCTGCCGTCTTGGGATTGAATATAGATGAAGTGAGCTGTAGCTCACGAAAACTTATGCTCAAATAAATTGGTTAGTCTCTAAGGTGCCACAAGTACTCCTTTTCTTTTTGCGGATACAGACTAACACGGCTGCTCCTCTGAAACCTGTCATAGAACAACTAGTTACTCTGCTAATTGAAAGTTTAGCTTGGGCCCCTTAGAGCTTGCCTCTTCCAGTTGGGAATTGCACCCAGGACTAATGGTTGTTAGCCAGGTATGTTATCAGCAAAGACATGGACCTATCAGCTTAAAGGGTCTGGATTGTTGTGGTCAATGAGCTCAGCTGGAGACTGCTTTTGAAGATCCTCCTGGTAACAGCTCAAGTATTTCCCATAGAAGAAGGCGAGAATGGCAAGCTGAAGTTTGTTTTGATAGTATCCTAGGCGTTGGAAGAGCCGGCCAGGAATTGTCAATTCTTGCTTTCCCGCCTGCTTAGTAGGGCTCAGTTCCAGAGGAATAAAGGATTCTTAGCATTGGAAGTGATGTCTCAGTGGCACCTTACTGGCCTTGACAGCAGAGTTATCTTCTTCTTTGGGAAATGCAGTGCTGAAATAAAAGAACTGTCAGGTACTGTAGAGGAACAGATTCAAAGAGAACAAGGCTATCACTTTTCAGGAAAGAAGACAGATTGTGTAAGTACATCAAAGTCAATACAGGCCATAAAGGGCTTTTGGCACACAGCTTCAATGGATAATGCTATTAGAGAAACGCCTTGGCATAACATAAGCTGTTGGGTTGAAAAGTGGGAGTCTCGGAGTCTCTTCAATCAGAAGGCTCTCAGAGCTTCTAGATCTGAGACAGGTTGGGTAGGAGGAGGTGGGCTGCAGCATGTATCTCTTTTTGAAGGCGTTCCATTGAGTTGGAATATTTGATCCAAATCAGACAAGTCTGAAAGCTTCCAGTACCTGTTGGATAACATGAACTATAAACTCAGAAGGCATGCGTACTGCATCCCCTGGAAGGAGAAGGAATCCTCCTTGCGTGACTAGGTCAGGAAAATGACCCTGTGCATTAAGAAGAGGGGGTGACACTGACACCCTATGGGTTAGAGAGCTTTGGTCACTGGTGGAAAGAGCTGTCAAAGAAGGGGATGTAGGGTAGTTTTCCCAGCCAGTTGAATCATAGAAATAAATGCTGAAATGCATTAGTTCAATTATCTTCAAAGAATAATGAGACCAGCTCTGCCCATGAGGAGCTCTTGTTTTTCTCAGCACTAAACAGATTTCACCCCTTCACCAGCCACCCACCCGCCCACTTCAATTAGAAAGTAACTCCAGATCCCTACTTCTTTGCAACAGCTATCGGGTTTTGTCCAGTCTATAGATTAATTTTTCAGAGTTAGTGTTAGTTCAGGTTAGATAAAGATAATGAAAGTTTCCTAATCCTCTTAAAGAAGATTTATCTGGCTGAGTAGAAAGCTCTCAGAATACAATAAGGCATGTATAAAACCAGGACCTAATCTTTCCTTTAATTTCAAACAGCTGATGGGTATTGATTTTGCAATGAGCAAATCTGAAAAATATCTGTGCCCCAACCTGTTTCTTAAAAAAACTCCTGCAATTATTTATCCTCTCTCCATTTAGAAATGCTAAGGTCTGATTACTCCCACCAATCAGCTATCATTAAGGAAGAGAAAAACCCACCCAAATCTGTCACCTACCCAGTTAATTATGTATAGATCTAGGAATCAGTTACCTCACCGCTTGCCCAGATTATTGTATGCTGTTGTTCTTGCCAAGCCTCTGATGGAATTTACTGTCATAGTCCATTTGGGGGGGACAATATGCTGCACCAGGCATTCTAAAATAATCAAGGCATTGTCACCAGGGAAGGGCAAAACTGATTTGGGAAAAACAAAATAACTTACTCGGCCTTTCCCTCCCCGTTTGGGGGCATTTCTAGACCCGAACTCAGACAAAGCAGCTGCTGAAATGTTTGCATGGCTGCATATTCCATTTTTACACCCATCTACACATCTGACATTCAGCAGGGTCTGGAAAGCCAAGCACTAATATACCCCCCCAAAAAAGTCTGATCTTGTGAGATATGCACCTAAATTTGCAGAGCCAATAGACTCTGAGACATCTCTCTCTATAACCCGAATCTATTTATCTACCCTATCCTGTCTTTATCTTTCTAATTCATCCATTGCCCATTTCTGATGTATCTGAGCACTTGACACTATTATATAAATCCACGTGCGTGATTTACATGTGGACTTCTCTTTTTCTTTCTCCTCCAAGATCCAAATTCCAAACCTTTTGAGGTTCACCCGTACCTAACTGTAACTAGATACAGGTTCAGAAGGCAAGTTTCAGAACTGGTTATGGATTGCATTTAGGAGAGGGTTCAAGAAGCAGGTTTGATGCCAAGGCAAGTGTTCGGTGTCACGTTTGATGATGCTGAAATTCCTTGTGCTGGTCTTACTATAGTTTATCTCCAGATACATGATTTTGCGATATGGTCCATCTTAGCCTGAAGTCTCAGGAGAACAGCAGTTGCCATCCAAACCATTTACGAGTAAATTAACTATAAATATCCTGGTGTGATTGTCTTATCTCTGTACTGGCACTTCAGTGTAACTACTTACCTGGTTAAAGCTAGGCATATGCTTACGTACCTCACTGAATTGGGGCTTATGTGATCCAGCTTAGTGGTTATATGCCCAGTTTCAAACTGGAACCACTCAAAATGTGTCTGTTTCTGCAAAGTTTCACTTTGAGCTTTGAGGTTAAAATTCCCACCAGTGCCATCGATCTACTGCAGTTATCGTCCCTGGTGTAATTAAGTCCATGGAATAATCAGAGGGATGCATTTGGCCCTGGGATTGTAAATGGTAGGTCTAAACTGGAATTTACAAGGGGGCAGGGCGTGATGTCAGGCTTAACTACAACACCCTTTTGCTGCCTCCACGGGGCTCATATTAAGGACTGGAAAAGACTGGCTGGGGACTAATATTAGGAGAGGAGAATGGATGCAGTATTGTTAGAGAGCAGGAATCAGATGGAAAACGAGGGGCTCTCTTTTTTGCTGCAAGAGTGTGTGTCTGAAATGAGTGTGTGTGTGAGACACAGAGAGAGATTATATCTTTGCCTATTTCCCCCTCCACACGCTCCAACTCCCTTCTGCACATAACAACCAATATCTTGCCTACTAAAATCCATGTGTCATTATCTTATCTCTTTAAAACAAGACGAAAAAGCCTCTTACTTCACAGAGACACTTGTGCCAAACTCTGCTTGCAGCAAGAGGAGAGTGCAGGGAGGTAGAGATCCAGGGGACTTGCAGCCGTGGCTTTCACAGCAGCGCAGTCTGCAATGCAGACTTTTCCCCTAAAGGGCTCAAGAATCAAGAAGGATCGGGATTGTGATGTTCATGGCCAACCTTCCTCTAGAAATGCTTTATTTCCACACACTGGGCCAGTTTTGCCTCAAGCGTAACCAGGCATTGTTCGGTTGACTTTAACGGAGTTCTCCCCACTTTACGTCAGCTGTGAATTTGGTCAGTAATTCTTAGCTTTACCTTTATTCATCCAGATGACTGGGTCTTCCTTTCACACTCTCCATGTCTGTCCAGTGTCATGATCATGACTCAGCGCTAAGGATGCTTGTGGCCAAATGGTGCTTGAAGCAATTTCATTGCTCGTATGGACAGGGCAAAACCAGGAAGTGTTCGTGGTGCTGAAAATGGTGTTGTCCCGTCCGTACTATCAATTAAGCCATTGTCCGGACGTGCTCAGAGAGAGTGAGGGCAAAGGTCATAGCAATGGGTCAATTTCCCCATTTAGCTGTGCCTTCTAAATTGAATCTGAGTTTGAGGGGCACAAGTGAGTGTGCAAATGGCTGATTTTTTTGGTCGGCTGGCAATTCTGAAAAATTGGGGACAGGGGAGATTGTTTCAGGCTGCCCTAAAAACAAAAGTTTATTGAAACTTTCAGCTCCGCAAAATAGTTTCAGGTAGAACAAAACATTTTGTTTGACCCGCAGTAAAATTTTGCATTGAGATTTGGAGCTTTTTAAAACAAAAAGTCATTTGGAATAAAAAAAAAAAATCAAAAACGCTTGTTGACTTCTTTCCGATTTCTGTTTCGACACGCACTGTTTGGCAAAACCGGCACAACTCTGTGAAGCAGCCCAGAGTCACTGACTCTCCATTTTTCACTGGGAAAAAAGTTTCAGCTGAAAAATGTCACCCATTTGTACAGCTGACTGCACTATAATGGAAACCAGTTAACCCGGACGCAGTGCAACTTGCACATTTAAAAAAGCTTTTCCTTACTGGCCTCCTATCAGTGGAAATGAATTAATTTTTTTCTTTTTTGTGATTTGGGACTGCTAGCGTGACCCACGCCTGCTTGGTGAGGCGCTCTGTCCCCCTCTAGTGGCACCTAGGCCATCTAGCAATTGATGAGTCTGGTACAGCCATGGCTAAGAGCTATGTATCTTTCAGCTCATGCAGTAGGGGCTCATACGCTAAGCTTCAGAGGTCCCAGGTTCGACTGGTGATCGGAGATACAGAAACTTTCACCACTTGTTTCCTGCTTCAGATGCAGCCCGGGTTGATCACGAGTGGGAGCTGTTTTGCTCTGACAACTCTTTGATGGCCTGAGTCCAGTTCTGAGCGGGCAGTATCACAGAGCAAACCACCAGCGTTGACAGTAATTGCCCATCTCAGCAGAGAGGCCAAGGACTAAATGGGCCATGGAGACTGAATGCCCATCTTAACTCTGCAGTTGGTTCTTCCTGGTTAAGGTTGAGACTTGCAGGGTAAGAGCAGCATATGGAGAATTTGCACAGTTGCAGCACACATTGTCCCTGTTCAGTGGATAAGTAGAGGACTCCAGTCTCTGGGGCTGTCAGTCAGCATTAAATTCATGTACATTTAAAATAAAAAGCCCAAACTCTGCATTATCTCTAGTGTAAACTGTAACATTTTGGACCAGTAATTACAGTGTGTACATGATGTCAACCTCATTTTTCATACAGTGCCTGAAGGGAGACAGTATTGTCTAGTGGTCAGAGCAAAGGAGTGGGAACCAATATTCCTGGATTCTGTTCCCAGTTCTCACCACCTGACTTGCTGTGTGACACGAGGCAAAGTTCGCTAATTGCCTGGTGTTTCCCCATCTCTTAAATGGGGATAATAATCCTTAATTCACTGTTATTAATGCTCATGAAGTGCTGAGAGAGCTCAGATAGACGTGCTCTCAGGTAGGAGAGCAAAGGATCATCATTTTTACCTAGTTACACCCAGTGGAAATGTCAGTGCTCTGATAGAAAGTTGGCACTTAAAAGACCCTCGCCACGTTCTGCTGAATCAGGATGATTACAGCCAGAATGCAGCAATAAAAATGAAAGAAGGGAAGGGCGGGGGGAATCCTGAGTTCAAAACTTTGAGTGCAGTTTCAGCACGGAGCGAAAATCTACTGGTGAAGCTGAAAACTCCTGAAAACTGGCGAGAAGCCTGAACCCAAATGCTGGCTGTAAAGAGACCCAAGCTTTTGGGGGAAATTGCATTTGGATCTGAACATTGTGATTGGCCCTATTCTGTATAACCAGAGGATACAGTGGTCAGGTGGTGAAGGCACTGGACTGCAATTTAGGAGATCTGGGAGGCTCCTTCCAACTCTGTCACCAGCTCTTGGGCGATCTTGGGCAAGTCACTTAAGGTACAGTTTTCAAAAGCAGCTAAATGACGTTAGAGCTTATGGCCCAGCTTGACAACGGTATTTAGATGTTGCTCTGCTCAGCATTACAATGCCTAACCGGCTCAGGAGCGTAAGTCTCATTTTCAAAAGTGATTTAGGGACTTAGGAGCCCAAGCCCTATGATTTTTTTAACGAGTCTTAGGCTAAAGGCCTAAGTCCCATTTGCATATGGGTCTTAGGTGCCTACGTCATTTAGAGCGCGGTTGAAAATGTTACCTTTATGCTGTGTCTGCACGGGTGGGTGGCGTGTAGCGTACGGGCACCATGTGTAACTACAGGCTGCTGTGAAAGGTCACTGCAGTGTGTAGCTACTTGCTGCAGTGAAAAGACTCCAGCAGTAGGGGGGCAGTGGGGAAAGGCTCCAACCACAGGCATGCCAACTTTCTGATTTCCCTGGGGGTGCTCGAGCCCCACTCCACTCCTTCCCCCAAGGCCCTACCCCTGCCTCTTCCTGCCCCACTCTGCCCCTCCCCGGAGCACGCCCCGCCCTTGCTCTGCCTCTTCCTGCCCTCACTCCTTCCCCTCCCGCCAGTGCCTTCTGCCCGCCGCTGAACAGCTGATCAGCAGCAGGCGGGAGGCGCAGGTGGGGGAAGAGCTGATCAGCGGGGCCCCGGAGCACCCACAGAGTCAGCACCTATGGCTTGCCTCCCCACTGCCAGATCCTTTCGGCACTGCTGAAGACTTTCCCTGTGGTGGGGAAGCCGTGGGGCACTACACTGCTAAAAATAGGCATGTAGAAACGGGAGGCACTGCTTGGGCGTGTCGAGAGCCATATAGGGTACATATCCCGGGGCGGCCAGGCATGTAGAGCTCTTCCCCGCCTAAGCCGTATCTCACCATCTACACGACTGTCTATACCCATGTTCGCTGAGTGGGCTGTGTCTGTACTCTACAGGCTGCTGTAAGTGTAGGTGTACCTTTAATCTCTTTGCGCCTCAAATCTACATCTGTAAAATGGAGTTCACGTTTTTCTCCAACCCTCTGTCTGCTTGGTTTGTTTAGACAGTAAATTATTTGGACCAGGGTTTGTCTCTTACTACATGTTTGTACAATACTCATTCCCGCTGCTCTCAATGGACGCCTCTAGGCACTCTCATTATAGCACTAATGATAGCAATGGGTGGGAGCAAAGCCCTACCTCTGTCCCAGCCCTCCTGGCATTTTGGGGACATTCGGACGTGGGCCCGAATGTGGAGGCTCAGGTCCATCGCCCTGGAAAACCCAGGAGATGCCAGTGGAACCACAGACAGACAGCCTGGGGCAACACAAGTGGGAGGTTCATGCTCCTTGACTTAATGAGCTGCATTGTGTGCTCAGCTTGGCTAGCAAACAGGCATTAATGACCAGTTAGCAACTGTGTTCAGGTCAATTAATTTATATGTGTATTTTGCAAAACTAAAAGTTGCCCGGTTAAATTATTGACTCTTTGTCCGTGTATTCAATATGTTTTTAATTGCACGACTGCAGGGCCAGACCTCCCCTCGTAGCAACCCCGCGGTAAATCTGCCAGTGACTCAACAATCAACAATAAATGTGTCTCTTCATGTCATTATTAATATGTCTCGTGGATTGGTTCATTACAGCAGTTATCAACGGTTTATAAGAGCGGGGATGGCGCAGGGCCAGAGGGCTTTTTTTTTTTTTCCTTTTCTTTTCTCTTTTTCAGAGGCTATCTTGTCGTTATAAGATGGATGGTTTCATGCACACACAAGTGCATGTGTGTGTGAGAGAGAGAAAGAGACAGAGAGAGTTATAAACAGAAAGATACCTGGGATATAATTTAATGTAACTAGGATATGAGCCACCTAATCTTCGTCTTATCATAAACAGCTGCTGGGCTTAGGACTTCTCTCTGTCTATCTCCCTCTGCACTCGCTATCCCTGTATAAATGAAACTAGAGCAGGTTTGGCAGACCAAGTAAAGGTGAATGGGGAGGGAGGGGGGAAATAATTGTCAGAGTGACTTCATTGGCACTAATGACATCAGAGGAGCTGTAATTTCGCTATCAGACCATTTAGAGCCTTTTGCCTTCAAAAGGGTGTTGATTAATAAAGACAGAAATGCAGCTCTTGGAAGGGAAGTGAGATTCCGGCTAGACGGAAGCCAAAAAATCCTCACAGACATGCCAGCCAACAAGGCCACTTCCTTTTCATTTGATTTTTTGTGCGGGTGAGCGATTTGCAGTCCTGTCGGAGAGGGAAGCATCCTTTTTCTGTGTGACATGGAAATGCATGCAGAGAAATCATTGGAAGCATCAGTGGTATAAACCAGAGCACTCTGGAATCTACTGACAGGACAGACCTCCCGCAGCCTCCCATGCATGGATTGTCTCAGAATATGGAATATATTTTTCTCTTGAATACAGAGCTCTTAGTCAATGGTTTGGTTGATGCTGTGCATTTTACACTTAATGTACCGCTTAAAAATATCACTCCTTCTCCTCGGTAACACAGACTCCTCGGAGAGGGAAATGAATGACATAAAAAATCATGCATCAGTGACAATTGGGGTGGCATGGAAGAGACTGCAGCAATGGGGGAAGGAGACTGGAAGACCTCTGAACTGTGCGGCCGAAACAAGAGATATAAGTAGGGCCCTATGGAGCTCACAGTCCATTTTGGTAAATTCCATAGTCACAGGATTTTTAAAATCGTAAATTTCATGATTTCAGCGATCTAAATCTGAAATTTCACGGTGTTGTAATTGTAGGGGTCCTGACTCAAAAAGGAGTTGAGGGGGAGGGGTCGCAAGGTTATTGGGGGTGGGGGGGTTGCGATACTGCTACGCTTACTTCTGCGCTGCTGCTGGCGACGACGCTGCCTGCAGAGCTGGGCACCTGGCCAACAGCCGCTGATCTCTGGCCACCCAGCTCTGAAGACAGCGCAGACGTGTGGGTGGCAATACTATGACCCTGCTAAAATGACCTTGTGACCCCCCCCCAGTCCTTTTTGGGACCCCCAATTTGAGAAATGCTGGTCTCCCCCGTGAAATCTTTATAGTGTAGGGCAAACGTACACCAAAGACCAGATTTCACAATGGGACACCAGATTTCATGGTCCATGACACATTTTTCATGGCCGTGAATTTGGTAAGGCCATAGGTATAAGACAATGAATTTTGCCACATAGAATGTCCACACCCTTATGGATTCTCAGCACAGTGAATGCCCAGAAAGAACAACTGCCATCATTGCTAGAGAACTGTCAAGACTCAACATTGACATTGCAGCTCTTCTTGAGACCCACCGGGCTGATGAGGGCCAATTAACAGAGGATGGAGGTGGCTACACCTTCTTTTGGAAAGGAAAGCCACCTGTGGAGAGATGCATTCACGGGATTGACTTTGCCGTCAAAAATAAGATCACCCGTCAGCTTTGAGAGCTTCCTGTGGGGATCAAGGAGTGTCTCATGATTCTTCGGCTCAAGCTCAGCAATAACTAATATGCCGCAGTCATCAGCGCATACACCCCAACACTTGATGATGAGGAAGACAACAAGGAGCAGTTTTATAGCGCTCTCTATGCAGACCTCACAGCCACATTGAAGGCAGAAAATCTCCTGGGAGATTTCAATGCCAGAGTCGGCAAAGGAGGGGTTTGAAACATAAAGCCCAATGGTATTCTGCTCCTCAGCAAATGTGTGGAGCATGACCTGCTCATCACAAATACCATCTTTAGGCTGCGTAACAAATTTAAGACCACCTGGAAACATCCTCGGTCCAAACATTGGCACCTCCTTGACTATGTTATAGTCAGAGTCTGAGATTACGCCTATGTCCATATAACTCAAGCAATGAGAGGTACAGATCACTGTTGGATAGACCATCAATTAGTAAGATCAATCATGTACTCACAGCTTGCTCTGCCACATTGCAAACACCCAAAGACTAAGCGAAAGCAGTACAACGTCAAAGCACTTCAAGACCATGCCAGCTGTGAGACATTCCAGCAACACCTGTCTGAGAAACTCTTTAACTTGCCTGATATCGTTGACATTCGAGAGCACTGGGATCAACTTAAAAATACCATTCACAGTGCATGTGCTGAAACCATCTGCTATTTCACTCATCGGCACCAAGACTGGTTTAACGAAAACAATGAGGAAATCCTAGCATTAATTCAACAGAAAATAACTGCATTCTATAACTGGCAAAATGATTCCTATAACCAATGAAAACATGAGGCTTATCACCTGCTCAAAGCTGACATCCAAAAGAGGCTACATGATATCAAAAATAAGTGGTAGCCAGAGAAGACCTGGAGATCCTGGGTTTCGTATACCAGGATGACATAAGAAATTTCTTTCAAGCAACAGAAGCTATATATGGGCCAACCTCCAAAGGCCCAACCCCCTTACATTCCCAGGATGGCTCCACCGTCCTCAAGGACAATGCGGCCATTAAACAATGCTGGAAGGAGTAGTTTGAGAGCCTACTAAACCACGAATCCACGGTCTCCGAATTCACCATCGAATCTATTCCACAACACTCAGCATGGAACACTTTGCTGATCCCCCATCTTTTGAGGAAGTCTGGCGTGCCACCACTAGGCACCAGGCCCAGACAGCATCTGAGCGGAATTTTTCAAAGATGGTGGAACAATGCTGCAGCACAATCTTTGCCAACTCCTTGACAAAATCTGGACCTGCGAAGAAATTCCACCTGACTTTAAGAATGCCAACAGTGTTACAATATTCAAGAAAGGGGACAATTCTTTGTGCAGGAACTACAGAGGTATTGCCCTCCTCTCCATCACAGGGACGATCCTTGCCCGGATCCTACTAAATCGCCTTCTCCTCCTTGCTGAGGAACTCCTCCCCAGATCCCAGTGTGGCTTCAGGCCATCCCGAGGCACAACTGACATGATCTTCGTGGCACAACAGATTCAGGAGAAGTGCAGAGAACGACACCAGGAACTGTTCATGGCATTCATTGGTCTAACCAAGGCCTTTGACTCTATCAATTTGTGATGCCCTACGGAAGGCGCTGTGTACGTTTGGCTGTCCTCAGAAATTAATTTCCATCATCAGATGACTCTATGATGGAATGATGGCCATCGTTCTGTGCAACAGCTCAGAGACCAAACCATTCATCGTTCGTACTGGTGTCAAGCAGGGCTGTGTCATTGCTTCAGCACTCTTTTCTGTTTAACTTGCTGTGATCCTGATTCTTATCCATGACCACCTTCCTGATGGAACTGGGATTGAGTATCATACGGATGGCCAACTCCTCAATTTTCGACATCGCCAAACAAAATCTAAGATCACGAGAATTGGCATCACTGACCTTCAGTATGCAAATGACTGTGTTGACCTGCAAAGTATCCTAAATATTTTTACAGCCTGGGTCTCTCTCTCAACATTGGGAAAACCAAGGTACTCTGCCAGTCCTCACCTGCACAAACTACTCTTCATACTCTACAAATCACCATCAGTGGAGAACCCCTGGAAAATGTGGACCATTTTCCATACCTTGGCAGCCACCTCTCCCAAACATCCAACATTGAAACAGAAATTGAATACAGGATCCGCTGTGCCAGAACAGCCTTTGGAAGACTACTCAAATTAGTCTTCAATTATAGGGATCTGCAAACAGGCACCAAGATCTTGGTTTACAAGGCAGTTGTCATCCCCACCCTTCTCTATGGGCGTGAGACCAGAGTAACCTACAGACGTCGTCTCAAGTGGCTGGAATGGTTCCAGCAGCGCTGCCTCAGGAGGATTGTCAGGATTAGCTGGGAAGAGCGACACACTAACATCAGTGTTCTCTCTGCAGCCAGCATCAGCAGTATAGAAGCACAGGTCATGAAATACCAACCCCGCTGGGCTGGCCACTGTGTACGTATGCCTGACACTAACCTGCTGAAGCAAATACTCTTCTCTCGGTTAAGTCAGGGAAGAAGGGCTTGCGGAGGTCACGTTTCAAAGACATACTGAAAGTACACTATGAAAAGGGAGGCATCAACCCAACAAAGTGGGAGGACTCGGTGTGGAACAAAACAGCGGCACCACACCATACTCCAAGCCACAGCTCACTTTGAGGAGAACAGATGTGCTCATGAGACAGAGAAGCGACTAAGGAGGAAAGAAAGGGCACAACACTCCAGCCAACAACTGTCTCCTCCAAGATTACACCTGTCACATCTGTGGGAAAATCTGCAGGGCACGAATTGGGCTCCTCAGCCACTTAAAAACCCACCAGTGAACCCCCTTGGCAGACATCATCCTCACATGGAGGGATAGCCAAAGAAGTAGAAGAAGACTACCTCCTTACTGTGAACTGTATTGCCCTGTTTTTACATCCAAGGATCCTGTTAGCCATCTTAGCCACTGTATCTCTCTGGGAGCTTGTGTTCAGCTAGTAACCTACTGTGCCTCTGTGATGCTATCTGATTAAAATATGACCATGTACATCATTGTTGCTACCACTGTTATATAATTGCAACAAATCTTGTACAAAGTATGTCAAGTAAGGTATCTATGGAAAGGTTATGATTTGCTGAATATGATTTTGCTATCTGTATGCATGTATCATTTTTTTTATTTGAAGTTGTGAGTATTGGCTCTGTACCTGGATTTCAAATATGTTTGCTCCTGGGTAGCACCCACAAGGTAATTAGCCTGCACATCTTGAAGGGACTATTCAAGTTAAATGGCTCATCAAGGAACACTTAACTCACAATGGACTATGGGAGACACCTACCTACACTTAAAGGACTTTCCCGTGAATGTTCCATCTGGCATATAGGTGATGGCTTCTGCTGTGACTAAGCGAAATCATGCATGGACGTGTGACTTGCCCTTGTGACCCCAAATACCATCTTGCTACCTGTAATTTTCCACAGTGATAACAATGGGATTCCCTTCAACTGGCAGAAGCTATAAAAGGCCCTGGAAACACCTCCATTTTGCCTCTTTCCTTCTTTAACCTCTGGACTATAAACTTATACTAATGGGAGCATTCTAACCAAGGAACTGAGGACCTTCCAACGATTTGGAAGCAACCAGAGACTTGACTTAATCCAGCAATTTAATCCATCACTGCTACAAGCCTGATCCAAGAACTTTGCAATTGTTGTATGTATTTGATTCCTTTAATCAATTTTAACTCTCACCTTTCTTTCTATAAATAAACCTTTAGATTTTGGATACTAAAGGATTGACAATAGCATGATTATTGGGTAAGATCTGAGTTATATATTGACCTGAGTATGTGGCTAGTCCTTTGGGATCAAAAGAACCCTTTTGTTTGATGAAATTGGTTTTAAGTAACCACTCATCTTTAAGTCTAGTGTCTGCGTGTTGAATCCAGGACTGAAATGCCCATAGAGACTGCTTTTCTGACTTCTTGTTAGCCAGTGTCGTGAGTCAGAAGTTTACTTTTGTTGCTGGTTTGGTATATCTTATGGGAGAATAACCACCAGTTTTGGGGTGTGTCTGCCATATTTCTCAGCAGTTTATTCTAAATTTGATATTCTCAGTTGTGATCTACGGAGGCACAGTGACAACCCCTAAATCCTTTTCAGAGTAATTGCTTTCCAGGGCATGTTCCCCCCAAACCTGTAAATTTGACGTACTGTTTTCCATCCCAGACCTTGTGTTTGGCACTATTAAAATATGTATTGTTCGGATGAGCTAGACAAGTGATCCCAGTAACTCTGTAGAACTGACAGGTCCTTCTCGTTATTTACCACTCCTCCAAGTGGTAAATGTGTTCTCTGCAAACTTTACCAGGCATAATTTTATATTTTGTTCCAGGCTATTGATATACATATTGAAAAGCATACAGTGGCAGATCGCTCTGGGACCCCCCTAGAGACATCCCCAGTGGATGATAATTCCCCATTTACAAGTGTTTTTTGAGATCTGTCAGCTAGTCAGTTTTTAATCCATTTAATATGTGCTGAATTCATTTTGTGGAGTGCTAATTTTTTTATCAGAATGTTGTGCAGTACTTCATCTTTCAGGAGCCTGTACATCTGTACTATCCCATCTCTATCTAGTGACAGATCTATACCATTGCTAGGATTTATTTTGCTCCTGATATACATAAATAACGCTCCTCCTAACTGTCCTTAATCCTACTGGCCATAGATTTTTTTTTCATTAATACCTTTACTTTCCCTTATCAACTGTCTGCATTTCACAACTGTTAATTTATAGTCAGTTTGCAGTGTTGTTGTAGTCATGTTGGTCCCAGGATATTAGAGAGACTAGGTGGGTGATGTAATATCTTTTATTGGACCAACTGGTTTATGATTCAAACTGTGTGTAGCTTGAAAGCTTGTCTCTTTCACCAACAAAAGTTGGTCCAGTAAAAGATATTACCTTACCCACCTTGTCTCTGTAATGTATAGTCAGTGCGGTCAACTTTCCCCTTTCTCCTTTTGCTAGGGTTATCGTGGCTTTCATCTTCATTTTTAACATGGAAAGAAGCCTTTTCTTGTGGTTGCAGAACTATGGGTGTTTTGGGCATCCGGTGAAATGAGTTAAGCAAGGACCTAGGAACCTCCCTGAATCAGGGCTTAAGTATTTTTTTGCAGTGGGGCCAGAGTGCTCAGCACCTCACAGGATGTAGCCCAGAAAGGAGATTAAGGGTGCATGTTCACTTGGCAGGAGAGAGACTGTAACTTTGGCTCCTGGGGCACATACACCTGGCAGGGGTAATTCGGTTTGTTCACAACACGCCATTCTTGATCGCTTCAGCACAAGGAAGGATGCCCAATGTCAGACACATTGATCAAAGAGGGCTGTTTTGAGAAAATGCCATGCTGATGGATGCGTCAGAGAGAGAGAGAGAGACTCATCTCATCAGCAAGTGTTTCTAAAGCAGTTTGGGTTTTTTTCTTCTTCTTCCCAATAACAACTTGCTCCTTAACTCCAAAATAAAAAAATCCAAGGTGTCTGTTCTTAAGCGACAACATATTGTGCCTGAGGGCCCCTGAGAGAGGAAATCTCACAACTTCAGCTTTTAAACTTTCTTTTATAATGTTGTCTTTGATATATGGTCAGAAGATGAAACTGTGAGACCTATTAATACTTTACCAGGAGGATGTACTGCACAATACAGAGATGAGAAGGCTGCACTCAGCCTTAGTTTGTCTTTAGAAATGTTCTTCCAGCTGCATTAGCTGTTGATAGTGCTGTTGAGAGTGGAGATGCATGCTGACTTTCCACTTAAGTGTGTTGCCCTGGGTCTTCCTCCTTTTCAGGACATGGAAGGGTGTGTGTGTGTATGCAGGGTGGTGCACAAGGTAAATCAGTTTCAGGTTTAATTTTGTACATTGTAGGATGCAACAACATCAGATAAAAGACCAGAACAATCAGTAACAATCTTGGACCAGTCTTGTTCCCATTGAAGCATGGTTAAGGTTTGGCCGGTTATTGTAATAGGAGCAGAATTTGATCCCAAGACATTAGTACCTTGAAAGAGTGACACCTGCCAGTTTGGGGACCAAATTCTCTGCTGGTGTAAATGGGTTCAGCTCTGTTAATTTCAATGGAGTTGCACTATTTACACTAGCAGAGAATTTGTCCACTGGAATCATAGTTCTTCAGCAGTGTATAGATTCCCTCAATATGCCAGGCCACTGTCTGCGCCTCAGTTTACCCATATGGTAAATGGAGATATTGCTACTTTGGGCTTGGAAGATTAGTTAAGACTCAGAGTGATTTGAACATATAAACTGCAATACAAGTGCTAAGTCTCAGTGTTTGCTAATGCAAGACTGGAGAGTTTAGAGGGAGGTTTTGCCATGTAGTCTGCAAAGACTGCTACTGCTCAGACCTGAGGAAGGGAAGATTAAGAACAGATAACACATGACCTGCAGCGATACAGACTCAAGTATCTAAGATCAGTCTCTATCCCGGGCTTGGGAGTTTTATTTGCATCTAAGATCCCTTTCCAAACAGCAGCGGGCTTGTGATTTCAAATCTTGATGTCAGTTTCATGGAAAAGACGGTAATGAGGATGACAGCTGATGCAAACTAAACCCAATTCAAGTGCTAGCCCTTCCCTGCCATCAGGTGATGGTCATTTAGAAGACACTAAACAGTACAGGGGAGCTTTGAGGAGAGCTACAACCTGGTCGATGAGTGGATCAAAACACCTTAACAGGGATTTACAGTGGATCCCAGCATTGCCAACCCCAGGCATTGAAAAATCATGACTCAGCTCCCCCACAATGCTGAGACTGGCTTAAAATCATGGTGTAAATAACAACTATTCATTATGAATGATTAATTAATTAATACTCATTAATAATTAGTGTACAATTGGTGTTGGGATTTTTTTGTTTACCTTCAGGCTTTTGAACCTTTAGGGTGCACTTGGGTCACATTTTTAAGTGTTGCTTCATAGCTGTGAGAGCTAGAAACATTTTTTAAATGGAAGCTGAGATGCTCACATGATCACATGACTCCAGGAGCTGGGGCTTCACCCAACACTGCTGTTGTTTAACACAGTTTAACCTTTTTTTTTAAAGTAGCACTTCACAAGAGTTCTGTCCAAGGAAGATAAGAGCATCTTGTCCGTATTCTATTGTGAATGTGTGTGTGGAATTTTCACAAGTCAGAATATAATTATCTATATTGGGATTTAGCCAGAACACAAGGTTCCCAGCC
The DNA here is from genome assembly GCF_965140295.1 of Lepidochelys olivacea. Classification (NCBI taxonomy): domain Eukaryota; kingdom Metazoa; phylum Chordata; order Testudines; family Cheloniidae; genus Lepidochelys; species Lepidochelys olivacea. Next base: position 10,997,089 of record NC_140432.1, on the reverse strand, counting down.
TCTTCTCTTGTGAAGACTGCTGTTGTAACCCACACCCCTCCTGGGTGTGGTGTTCTGTCTCCACAAGTGGCACCAAGACCACTTAAAGAGAGAGATAAAATGAGTCTGCTCTACAGCCATAGCTATCATCCAAACAGCTTTTGGGCTTTTAGCTCACGAGGTAGAGGCTCACGCACTAAGCTCCAGAGGTCCCAGGTTCAATCTCGCCTGCTGACGACCAGGGTCTGCAGGCGTTACGTAGTCACATTTTTTAATTATCGTGAATGGTCTGGACCTTGGTTTTACATCTGAAACTAAAGCACTGGGCATAGGGCTTCCTTGCCTTTAGCATGATGATGGGTGTTATGAAAGTTGTATCCATGGCAGGCTTTAGGAGCAAGGTTGTCCAATAAAGCAGCAAGACCCTGTTAGGAGGGTTTTTAAAAAATAGTACCAAGATTTATTTTAAAGAAACACAACCACTTTCAATAACATAATGCCCGCAGGCCCAGGTTCCTCCAGGTGGCCCTTCCTTCTGCAGCTCTGACTCCCAGCTGGAAGCTAGGGAGTTTTATAGAGAGCTTCCCTACCCAGAACCCTTTGTGGGAAAGGGAAGTCCCTGAATGATTGACAGCCCATCTGGCCAATCGGCTCTTTCTCCCTCACTTCTGGCTCCACAACAGCTTTTCCCTGTCACAGCATCATTCTTTACTCTCCTATCAAGTGGGTGAGGCTGACAGGGACTGGTCCCAAGAGGTTCTGAGAGCCATCGACTCCCACTGAAATTAACCTTACCAGAAGATGCTCAGCACTTCACCAAGACACCCTTGAATGTTGTGAGCTTAGCACATGGATCATCTCTTCCTTATATGTCTAAAGCGGTATCCATGGCACTGTTATAAACAAAAACTAAATACTGACTCAGCTTAGCTCTTGAGATCACAGCCCGAGGTAGCTGGCTGTGGGAAGAGTAGACTATATAACTGATGTTTTTCACCCTTGACTGGTACAGCTGCTCCTCGGACTGAGTGTTAAAGACGCTGGTATGTTGATCATACTCCATATTTGAGCATGTCATCTCCTCCGCTGCACCTCAGAATATCATTAGGTGTTTTGCTTACGCCTTTGTTCAGAATATTGGCTTTCGCTGATCCCCATTGCAAGATGTTAAATCATGCCAGTGGGGAAAAGCAAAGTCATTACGCCCAGACTTTAGGCTTTGTAATTATGGGGATGGAGAGCAAGAAAATAAAACGAAGATCAAAGGGCTTTTAAAGGGAAGGGGAAAAATCACTTATGCTGGCAAAATGTCTCTCCAGCAGGAAATAAAGTGGAAAACTTTTTAAGTTGCCTTAAAAAATAACATTTTGCAATCTCCTTTTCCATACACATTTGTGCAAGTTGTTGGGCAGCAGGGGAAAGGCATGGACTGAAATGGGTTCAGCCAGCTTCGGTATGTTTTATTTAGCTATCCACTGGCTGACACAGGACAGCAAAAACATAAATAAATAGGAAAAAACAATTAGAGCTAGCACCATTACAAGGGATCCTAGGGAGACTCCTGGGAGAGACACGGGGACCTTTCAAAGGAGAGGAACATCTCAAGATCGCTTCTTATGGAGGTTGAAAGCCTCTGAAAGTGGTTAGTGCCTAAAGTGACTTTACCTCCCAGCTTCATGCTGGGTCTGACACAACAGCTCAGTCACAGAGATCATACCAAGGAGGCAGGTTAATAATACAATAATGCACCATCTCACTTTCAATTCTGCATATCAATGGGGTCTTGAGTGTTTAATGACAGCAAAGGTCCCAGGGAGGAGACAAGAGGGAAGGAAAGTTTAGATTCAGATCACATGGGCTGTTTTTCCCTCCCCCCCCCCCCCGTCTGAGTGAACTTGGTGAAGAGGCCACTGAATTAATTGAGAATCCTTCCATTCAATTCATGGGGCACTGGATCAGGCTCAGGATTTGAATTTCAACTAGAAGCTGTGCAGATGGTTCTGATTTTGCAAGGACTTGTTGGTCTTGTTTTGATTTTGCAAAACTCAAACTGGTGGGTCTGGATGTGGTTTTATCCAAATTGCCAGCGGCTCAGGGCTTTGGATAACTGGTTCAGGTTGGGCCTGTTTCTGATCTAGCATCCAGGGAGGTTCTAGCATCATCTTGCTCCCTGGGATACCGTGGTGACCCGTGGCATGTCACGGCATATACAGGAATGGACACTTGACCAGGGTGATACACACTCACTTGCACCAAGGTGAAACTGATTACCACGTTTGGAGATAGAAATTAATTCCCCCCTAGGGCACATTAGCAGGGGCTGGCTAACCTCCGCCCTTGAGCTGGCATTATCTGTAAGGATCGGGAAGGTGTTATCTGTCAAGATTGCTGAAATTTTATGTCATCAAGGACTGCACTGAAGGCTTACCCAAGGGCTGTGCCTAATTTGCATGAATATTTACATATATTTGCATAGTTTAGCCTACAAAGTGATTAGGCAACACTCCCTTGCTGTTAAAATGTGACATTGGGAACAGCAGGTTTTGGCTGCATCCGGTACAAGGTAATAGCGCTTGAGGACTTCGTACTGACAACAGTGCTGGTACAAGGGGCAGGTTGACAGCTCGGGAGACTGAAGCCATCTCTGTGTCTGTGGAATAGGTGGGGCAGGCTCCCCCCCACACACACACTCTGTTCTGTAAGCACCCCTTAACCCAGACAGGGAAGGGATACCTACAGGGGTACCAAGTTCCTGGCCTAATTTGTTCCTTGACCTCCCAGCTGAGACTGCCAACTAGGAGTTGGACTGAGATCACTGGCTCCTTCCACATGGGCCAGCAAACAAGCATCGGGATAATAACGACTTTTAGTCCGTACTGATCTTGGGCCCAGTCCAGCCCCCACTGAAGACAATGAAAGTTTTGCCATTGGCTTCAATGTGGAGCTCATAAACTGCTCTTTAGCCCAATCTGCTGAGCCATAGTATCCCATGATACTGCAAAATGTGCATTACCTAGGCTAGGAACACATTCATGAACAGCTCGTTAGAAATGACTTCAAGCCCACCATGATTCACCGGTTTTGCACATAGAGTAGGGTGGAATTTGGCTACATTGCGCAGCGGAAAGGGTGAGATTTTATCCTGGATGGAATTTTCAGTTCACCTTGAACTTACCCTTTTTAGTGAGCAGGTGCCGGCAAAGCCAATGATCTGACAGCTAAATGCTCTGATAGGTTCTGTGACTTATCAAAGAGAGATAACAAAGTAGCGTCATCTAGAGTAGAAAGTCACTTTCCATAGATGAAAGGAAGGCATGCAAAAAACTAATAACAAGCAACAGAAAAAGAATATAATCTGAACCCTACAAAAATAAGAAACAGAGAAGAGGGAACACAAAGCTGATGACAAAGCACAAGACACACAAAAAAGAACACAATTCAAAGCCAGGGAAAGACCAGAGAAAAAGGAGAGAATAACAATGAATGGAGAATAAAGTAACATTAAAAAAGATAGAGGAGAAAAGCCCAGTGACTTGTACAACAAAGAGCGCAGAAGAAAGACTGAAATGCACAAAAAGAGCCCGTCATCAAAGGAGGAGAGAGAGAAAAAAAAACAGAAAAAAATAAAAGAACAATGAAGGCGTGAGGGCGCAAAGAGTGGAAAGACTTCAAAGAAAAAAGGCTTGGCTTGGAGGCAGAAAATAGCACACACATGGGCAAGACAGTGACGGTCTGGTTTGTGAATGAAAGCAGAAGTGCCAAAGACCACTTGCTTTCAGGAGAAAGCCTGTCGAGGACTGATGTCTGTCGGCACTCACTTGGAGCCACGAGGGAGTGTTTTGCACTGTGCTATACGCAGTACTCCTGCTTACACCTTTTGGAACCAGCACGCAGCAGGGAAGAGCTACTCTTAAGTGGAGCCGCATACAGCAGTTAGAGCTGTGGCACAAGGGGTAAATCCTGGCCCTGTTGAAGTCAAAGGCGCAACAGTAAACGCTCTCGTTTCAAAGGAAAGTTAGGAAGAATAGTAACAGGCCAACATGGCTCCATCAGGAACTCTTCAATGACCTGAAAACCAAAAAGGAATCCTACAAGAAAGTGGAAACAGGGACAAATTGAATTCAAAAGGACCTTGATAAATTGGAAAACTGGTCTGAAATCAACAAGAGTAAATTCAATAAAGACAAGGGGAAAATACTACAGTTAGGAAGAAAAAATGAGGCACACAACTACAGCCAGGGGATACACTTGGTAGGTGGTGTTCCTGGAGAAAACATCTGGGATGATAGTGGATCATAAACTGAATATGAGTCAACAACATGAGTATGTTGTGAAAAAGGCAACTATCATCCTGGGGCTTAGTAACAGGGCTGTCGTATGCAAGACAGGGCAGGTCATTGTTCTGCTCTACTCGGCACGGCTGAGACCTCAGCTGGACTCCTGTGTCCAGGTCTGGGCACCATACTGTAAGGAACACATGGAGAAATTGGAGAGAGTCCAGAGGAGGGCAACAAAAATGATAAAAGGGAGGGATAGCTCAGTGGTTTGAGCATTGGCCTGCTAAACCCAGGGTTGTGAGTTCAATCCTTGAGGGAGCCATTTAGGGATCTGGGGCAAAAATTGGGGATTGGTCCTGCTTTGAGCAGGAGGTTGGACTAGATGACCTCCTGAGGTCCCTTCCAACCCTGAGATTCTATGATTCTATGAAAACTTGACCGATGAGGAAAGGTTAAAAAAACGGGGCATGTTTACTCTTGAGAAAAGAAGACTGAAGGGGGAACCTGATAACAGTCTTCAAATATGTTAAGGGCTGTTACATAGAGGAAGGTGGTCAGTTGTTCTCCATGTCCACTGTAGGGAGGACAAGAAGTAATGGGCTTAATCTGCAGCAAGGGAGATTCAGGTTAAATATTAAGAAAAAATTCCCAACTCTCAGGCTCTGGAATAGGCTTCCAACCGAGGTTGAGAAATCCCTGTTTTTTGGAGTTTTTGTAATAACAGGATTGACAAACACCTGTCAGGGATGATCTGGGTTTACTTGTTGCTGCCTTAGTGCATGAGGCTGGACTAGATGATCTCTCAAGGTCCCTTCCAGCCCTACATTTCTGCGAGTCTGTGATAAAGTGGGCCCAGGACTTCACTCGAGGTGTCTCTGATTGGGCTTCCCCAAATGGAAGCACCTAAAATCAGAGGCTAATTTTGAAAACATTTGGCCAAGCAAAAATCTTTTGGGAAGGACCCTGGGAACCCCACAATATTTGCTGCGTGAATTTTCACGTCAAAACCTGAGATATGAAAAAAAAAATCCAGAAGACCCAATTCACAAATTTGTTTGAGGCTTTTTTTTTTGCCCATGTTCCAGCAACGACTGACAGCTTGGCATGGGGAAGTTCTGTCTCAGGCTGGAAGAAAAGGTATGTGTTTTTCCTTTAAAAAGAACTGGAGGACTTGTGGCACCTTAGAGACTAACAAATTTATTAGATCATAAGCTTTTGTGAGCTACAGCTCACTTCATCGGATGCATACAGTGAGAAATATAGAGGGGAGATTTTATCTATACAGAGAACATGAAACAATGGGTTTTACCATACACACTGTAAAGAGAGTGATCAGGAAAGGTGAGCTCTTACCAGCGGGGAAGGGGGGGACCTTTTGTAGTGATAATCAAGGTGGGCTATTTCCATCAGTTGACAAGAACAGTAGGAGGGGAAATGAGGGGAAATAGTTTTACTTTGTGTAATGACAGATCCACTCCCAGTCTCTATTCAAGCCTAAGTTAATTGTATCCAGTTTGCAAATTAATTCCAATTCAGCAGTCTCTCGTTGGAGTCTGTTTCTGAAGTTTTTTTGTTGAAGCATTGCCACTTTTAGGTCTGTAATCGAGTGACCAAAGAGATTGAAGTGTTCTCCGACTGGTTTTTGAATGTTATAATTCTTGACGTCTGATTTGTGTCCATTTATTCTTTAACATAGAGACTGTCCAGTTTGGCCAATGTACATGGCAGAGGGGCATTGCTGGCACATGATGGCATATATCACATTGGTGGATGCGCAGGTGAACGAGCCTCTGATAGTGTGGCTGATGTTATTAGGCCCTGTGATGGTGTCCCCTGAATAGATATGTGGACACAGTTGGCAACGGGCTTTGTTGCAAGGATAGGTTCCTGAGTTAAGGTTTTTGTTGTGTGGTTGCTGGTGAGTATTTGCTTCACGTTGGGGGGCTGTTTTTAGGCAAGGACTGGCCTGTCTCCCAAGATATGTGAGAGTGATGGGTCATCCTTCAGGATAGGTTGTAGATCCTTGATGATGCGTTGGAGGGGTTTTAGTTGGGGGCTGAAGGTGATGGCTAGTGGCATTCTGTTATTTTCTTTGTTGGGCCTGTCCTGTAGTAGGTGACTTCTGGGTAGTCTTCTGGCTCTGTCAATCTGTTTCTTCACTTCAGCAGGTGGGTATTGTAGTTGTAAGAACGCTTGATAGAAATCTTGTAGGTGTGTGTCTCTGTCTGAGGGGTTGGAGCAAATGAGGTTATATCATAGAGGTTGGCTGTAGACAATGGATCATGTGGTGTGTCCTGAATGGAAGCTGGAGGCATGTAGGTAAGTATAGCAGTCCGTAGGTTTCTGATGTAGGGTGGTGTTTATGTGACCATCGCTTATTAGCACCGTAGTGTCCAGGAAGTGGATCTCTTATGTGGACTGGTCCAGGCTGAGTTCAATGGTGGGATGGAAATGGTTTTTCCTTTGTTTGTTTGTTAGTTTGTTTGTCTGTTTTGCTTTGTGTTGCACTATGGCTTCCTCTTTAAGAGGGGGGTGGCTATTAAGATAAATCCTGATCCATGTGTGGGTCAAGAATAAATATTGCCCCGTGGCTCAGGGTTGCTGTGCAGGGTCAGGAAGGCAAGGAAATCTCCCTCCAAGTTGTGATACCAGCAGATCTACCCCATAGCTGCTGTTGCAGTCAAGGCTGCAGTCACCCCCATAACCACTACACTCACCATACTTACACAGCAGCACTGGAAGGTGGATCTGCACCCAGTACTCCAGCCACACTAAGGAGCCCAGCAGAACTGTGATGTGCAAAGGGGGCCCAGACCTGCTCGGGGGGGGGGGGGCTCTTTTGCATCCTGCTGCATTAGAGCTACAATGGTTCCCCTGCTTCCAAAGCCCAAGCTGCAGGATTTAGCCAGAGCTGGGTTTCCCCTGGAGAAATCTCAGCTCTGGCCTGCAATATCTTTGTCTCATTTTCTACTAGTTTGATAACCTGTGCTGGCTGCTTTCCCTCTCCAGCACTGATTTGGGAGGCTGTGTGGTGAAGTAAACTGATGTGGACACCTACCAACACCCCCATTCCAAAAACATGTGCTCCCCCCGCATCCAAAAAGACTTGAGAAATAAACGTAATAAGGCTTCTTCCTCCGGAGCTCTTCAACATTTACCTAAACCAGCCCCACCGTTGTCATGCCCTGGAGTTCCTCACACAGCCCAGGTCAGTAGTGCAGTTTGAACAGCCTTCTCCTGCCAGCACTCTGGGGAGGGCGAAACCAAAGTGGATTAGTTTAATATCAAGTTGTTGCAGGGTGGCAGTAGCACATAGGCTGTCCTTGGAGGGAGAAAGAAAAGGAGGACTTGTGGCACCTTAGAGACTAACCAATTTATTTGAGCATAAGCTTTCGTGAGCTACAGCTCACTTCATCGGATGCATACTGTGGAAAGTATAGAAGATCTTTTTATACACACAAAGCATGAAAAAATACCTCCTCCCACCCCACTCTCCTGCTGGTAATAGCTTATCAAAAGTGATCACTCTCCTTACAATGTATATGATAATCAAGGTGGGCCATTTCTAGCATAAATCCAGGGTTTAACAAGAACGTCTGGGGGGAGGGGGGGAGGAAAAAACAAGGGGAAATAGGTTGCATAATGACTTAGCCACTCCCAGTCTCTATTCAAGCCTAAGTTAATTGTATCCAATTTGCAAATGAATTCCAATTCAACAGTTTCTCGCTGGAGTCTGGATTTGAAGTTTTTTTGTTGTAATATAGCAACTTTCATGTCTGTAATCGCGTGACCAGAGAGATTGAAGTGTTCTCCGACTGGTTTATGAATGTTATAATTCTTGACATCTGATTTGTGTCCATTTATTCTTTTACGTAGAGACTGTCCAGTTTGACCAATGTACATGGCAGAGGGGCATTGCTGGCACATGATGGCATATATCATACTGGTGGATGTGCAGGTGAACGAGCCTCTGATAGTGTGGCTGATGTGATTAGGCCCTGTGATGGTGTCCCCTGAATAGATATGTGGGCACAGTTACCAGCAGGAGAGTGGGGTGGGAGGAGGTAGTTTTTCATGCTTTGTGTGTATAAAAAGATCTTCTACACTTTCCACAGTATGCATCCGATGAAGTGAGCTGTACCTCACAAAAGCTTATTCTCAAATAAATTGGTTAGTCTCTAAGGTGCCACAAGTACTCCTGTTCTTTTTGCAAATACAGACTAACACGGCTGTTACTCTGAAACTTGGAGGGAGAGGATTTCAGAGGCCCTACATTGCCTGGGACTGGCCTACCAGAGGGCTTACCTTTCTTCCAGGACCACCGCATGGTTTGCGGAGGATCTTGAGCTCCCCTCATTATAAAGGAGAGGGGGCACCTGGCAGGGTGTTCTCTATGGGTACGTCTACACTTCAGTAAAAGAGCCCAGGTCAATTGACTTGGGCTCACAAGGTTTGGGCCGTGAGGCTAAAAATAACAATGTGGATGCTCAGGCTTGGGCTGGAGCCCAGGCTCTGAGACCCCATGACCCGGCGCTGAGACCCCATGACATGGGCTTGGAGACTTGGTGCTGCAGGTTGTTCTTTGCAGCAGAGACAAACCCTCTGAGGGGTCGGGACTCTGGAACTTGCTTCCCCTGGTTCCAAATAGCCCAAATGTTGTAACTTTCTGAGCCCCCTGCCCAAGACACCTGTTTGGTAGGGGATTTGGAGAAGGCTAAGGGTTTGCTCCCTGGATAATGAGAAGGGTAGGTGGCTGGCTGAGTTCCTGTGGAACTGATTATTTGAATACTGCCGAGGTTGAATTTAACTGTATTTATTATATAAATAATAATGATGGAGGCATCTTTAAATAGTTTGAATGAAAAATAACTTTTAAAAAGTGTTAGTTGAGAGTGTGTTAGCGATGAGCATAGGGGAACCTTGTGGAATCGGAGATTCAGGAAATGCGCAAGCTAGTGCTGTGGAGTCTGCAAAAGCAAGTTTGAGTATGTGAGCCATTTCTTCCACCATGAGTCACCCCTGCATCACTCTGGTATTATGCTAGTGTAACCTTGTTGATTTCAGCGGAGTTACACATGTGTGAAACTGGAGCAATTCAGTGGTGAAATAGGCCCATTATGTGTTATTTCTTTTCCCCCCCCCGAGCGATTCAGTTGAAGCAGAAAGATTGTTTTGTTTTGCATTTTCTTGCTACGGGAAAGCCTGTATTGTCCTGTAAGGAGTCCCCTTGGAGCCAGGTAAAAAAGAAAGCTTAGATCTAGACCTGAGTTTTAGAACTGCCAGCCCCAAGCATTCAAAAATGACAAGTAAGGCCCCCAAAATAATGAGATTGGCTTAGAAATCATGTGGCTTAAAATGAATAAATACATTCTGGGCCTTTTTATTTGTCTTCTGGCTTTTGATCTTTACGGTTCGCATTTGCACACGTTTCTCTGCCCCAACGAGCGCTCAGCATGTAAGAGGCGTTTTTTACAAGAACACCGAATATTGAGAGACCAGCGATAAAATTGCATGAGTTCGCAACACTGGAATTTTGAAACTAGCCACTCACTTTTTAACCAAAACCTAGATCCAAATGCCCCCAAACTTTCTGGGGGTGAAGATGGTGGGGCCACAAAATCGAGAGCTGAATTTTTCTGCTTGGGGCCAGTGTTGTCACACGAGCATGAGCACCAAAACATGCCCTTAATGTGAAAGGCGAAAGGAAATCAAGGCAGGTTGTGGATATGTGTTAGATAAAAGAAGTTGTGTCATCAGCTAGAGGAGAGGAAGGTGCAACAAAAAGGTTAGTATGTGTGTGTCACTATTGTCCTTTAGTGGTGTGAAGGTCAGTTCTGACCAAGAGTCTGCTGGCTGCAGCCCACAAAGGACATTGCTAGGCCTTAGTACGAGTAATGATGCCTAATGGAGATCATCCTTCGGCTCCAAAGCGAGGGACATGTATTCAATATTTACGCAACAGAAATGTCCCCATTACAGCCATGAGGCATGTTTGGCCATTGAACTGTATCCATTTAACACATGTAACATCCTGTGCCTGGAGTCTCACATTCGCTGGCTGTTCTAAATGACTGTTTCAGCTCTGTGCAATTTGGTGTATTTGCACATTGAGGGGATCGTAAGTTTCAAGAATAAAAGAACAACAAAAGCTGATTAATTACCGCAAAAGCTAAATTAAAAAAGGAGAGGAAAAAATTAGAAAAGTTGTTTCCCCATTATACTTCCAAACAAAATGAGCATTTTATAGCTTGCGCAAATGGTTCCCTGGAAAGCACTTTCACTTCCTAATTGTTCATAAATTTACTGACAGGTGGTTACACAGTAGGTGAAACATCGTTATTTTCATTTTTATTGCATACACTGTCTTAACAAGAAAATCTGGAGCAAAAGGGTAGGTGTAATATCACTTTGAGGTCCATGGGATGGTATCTGGTTGTAGGCAAGTTATCTCTAAGACCTATGCGCTTGATTTAGCAGTCCATTCTGTTCAGCAAAGCACTTAAGCATGTTCTGAAGTCTCACTTAGTTTAATGGCACTGAGGCATCTGCTTAAGTGTTTTACTGAATTGGGGCCACAACACAGTGATACACTTACAGGTGGACGTGAAACCTCACTGCTACTCACATGCTTTAAACTGAAGCATGCATTCAACTGCTTTGCTGGTTTGGGGTGAAATCCTGGCCCCATTGAAGTCAACGACAAAACCCCATTGATTTTAGTAGGGTCAGGATTTCACCTGCTGTGCCTTTAGCTCTGATTCAGCAAGGCACTGAAGCATTGCCTAACTTTCAGCACATGAATGCTCCCTTTCTAGTGCTTGTTTCCCAATCATCCCAGCTTAATCTTCACATCTGGCCCTACCCTCTAAGCTGCAAGTAGTTGAGGCAGGTTCTGAAACTCAGGTCTAAGTTATTTGGAGCTGTACAATCCAGGTGTTTAAAGTTTGGCATGTGCTTCCGTGGTTTCCTGAATCAGGCTGTAAATGTGGATCTAAGGCCCCCACTTCATCAAAAACTTTAGCCCATGCTAAAGTCTCATTACTGTAAGCGAGGCTGAAGTCCCCACTGACATGCTTTACTGAAGCAGGGCCTAGGGGTCTAACTTTAAGCACCCTGGTTTGAAAATGGATTTTAGGTTTGATGCTAAATCTGGGTGGAGAAAGAGTTTTGGTTGGCTGGTGGAAGGGTTTGTGGAGAGGGAGTGGACAGAGGTCGCAGGGCTGTGAATGGGGCTTTTATGTTTTCCTAAACATGTTTTCAAGCATTGTTTTTAGAGACAGGAGGAGGAGGAGAAGCAAGAAGGCACCCTAATTGGAGAATAACTGCTGGGTTGGAAACTCTCTTCTGAAGCCGCCCACATGAATTGTTTGAACATATTTTCCCCATGAAATGTATTTTTATCAGGGGAGCCAGATGGGGATGTCAGGGAAGGGGAGTATTTAACAACAAAATTGAACCCAAACCAAAATGCTTTTAGAGAGAGAGCGATGGGTGCATAACTTGCCTGTCTGAGAAATTTGACAAAAATCATTTTGCTGACCAAACTCGAGCTGGCAGATGTACTTAATCTATTATCTTGATAAAATCAACTCTGAGGACTCTCTCAGATTGTGCTGTCATCAAAATTGATTTTATCAAACAGGATAATCTCTGATGTCAACAAGCAACACTTTGTTAAAGCTCTAATTCCCCCCCCCCACACACACACACTTTCTTTTCCCATAGGCTTAATGGGATTCTGAGACACAATTACACATTGTCACTCTTTCACCCTGCCATGGTCCCCCAAACCAGAAACAAATTGGAAGAGGTTAACCTGGGGTGAGCATCTTTCAAGTCTGCGGATGCCTTCATCCCCACAATGAATAACGAAGCTTAGATGGCCAGGTTTTCAAACACAGCCAGCTGAGCTGTGCTTGAAAATTGTGTGCACAAAAACATCCATTTGTATCTGACACTTTGGTGTGTGCCTATTTGTGCACGCCAGCATGACTTTTGCAGACCCAGGCTGGGATTTTCAAAAGAGCCCATGGGAGTTAGGCACTGAGCTCTCATTGAAAGTCAATAGGAGTTGGTATGTAAATCATTTAGGCCCCATTGAAAAATCTTACCCATAATTTCCAGATTGTCCGTGCCACTGAACCAGCTAAGTTTGAAAACTTGGCTCCCCGGGCTGAATCCAATGCCCAGTGAAGTAAATGGAAAGACTCCTGTTGTCTTCGATGGGCACTGGATCAGAGCTATAATGTCTATGCATAGCTTGGGCAATTTGCTTACAATAAATAGAAGACTAAATAAAAGATTAGTTGGGGATTGGTCCTGCTTTGAGCAGGGGGTTGGACTGGATGACCTCCTGAAGTCCCTTCCAACCCTGATATTCTATGATTCTGGTTGAAGATCAGCCATGTGCAGAAAGCCAGCTCAAGGTCTGTGCGCCACTGAAGTCCCATACAGCCCTCGTTTTAAGGACCTACGTGGAAGTTCATTGTTGCAAGGATTTTGTGCGGGCCTTCCACATGGGGGTGAATTTCACCCTCTTTGTTTCTAAAATTAATCGTGACTAAACTCTATTTGTACAAATCTCCCTATCCCAAATCTAAACTTCAAAATTAGTGCAAAATCCAAAAACATTACTTATTTATGTGTTCTAAATCAAATTCCCCAGGAGTTTTCCCATGTGATCAGACGCCAACCTACCTGGACAGTCTGCAGCTCCTTCATTCCTCTGAGTACATCAGTGTCTCCAGTTTTGTCTGCCTGTTCGTTAGCATCACCTCCATGCATTCTCCCATTCAGCCCTCTGTGTGCTACAATATTACCTTGATCTCTTTGATTTTTTTGGTTTTGCCCTTTTCCCCAGCCTTCATCTGCATTTTGCCTAATTCAGCGGTTTTCAACCTGTGGTCCACGGACTCCTGGGGCTCCGCAGACTGTGTCTAAGGAGCCTGCAAAAGGTGGTTGTTATCCGATAATAGTAGTTTTCAACCTGTGGTCCATGGGAGTGTGCAGATTTCCAAAGGGGTCTGCACCTGTATTTGAAACATTTTAGGGGTCCGCAAATGAAAAAAAGATTGAAAATCACAGGCCTATTTTGATTGTTCTCTCATCAGCTGATATTGATTCTCTGGTGTGATGTAGCAAATGTTTGCCCTTATTAGGGTGAAAGGGCAATCCTCAGCTGCCACTTTCCATGGGTGAAGGCTGATTTTCAAGATTGAAAAACCCACCTTTCCTTTTCCTGAATCCTTTCAGAAAATCACCCATCAATGTGTAGCTTTTTTCCCCCTCCAAAATCATGAAACATTTCTTTTGAGCATCCTTGTTCTCTGACAGCACCTGGTGTGGGGTGCACTTGGGTGCTATATAAATAATATAATAATGATAACGCTATCACTTGACCTAAAAGAGGAGCTGTTTTTAGCTTCAGCAACACTACCACAATTATCGTCTTTTTGGCCATCAGCCACCAAAGGGTGTAAACAGGACGACAGCAATATGATAAAATAGGGCATGGTAATGGCTCTTCATTTTCACCTATCAGTGGTGACATTAACACATCACTACTGTACAGCAGGTCTTGCCCTTTCAGAATATGTCCAAGTAGCATGGATGCAATTTCAGGCAACATGGGGTTGCCCTCAATTTTTCTGATGAAAAAACTCTGCATTAGAAATTGTCACAGGCAATTTGTTTAAATCTACAGTCCTGATGCATTTTCCTTATTGTATTTGAGTTCTTTCAATAGAAACAAACTACTTGTTTCCTTGACAGCAAAGAGGATCTGACCTCAGAGGAGCAGCCTACAGAAATGTTCAGAATCTTACACTGTGTGATGGCTGGGGAAAATGTTCGGAACAAATTAGTTCAACAGGAAGCTGAGAAGCCACACAGACAGCTTTGACAACACTACTGCGACCATGAAAGGAGTGGGTGATATCTGCAGGGAGCTAAGAAACCCTGGCTCTCTCTTGGTTGAAGGCAGAACTCTTGCTTCAATAAAAATAAATATTGTGAAAGGTTAGCCACCTTTAATAGAACAGCAAAGTCAAGATATCACCTTGAGGTACTAGAGAGGCCACTGGTTGAGGATAAAAGGAGCAGAGAAAGCAAACTAATGGCGCAGGAAGGATGTTTTCCACCTTGGGTTCCACTAGCTAATGAACTGAGCTCAAAGGAAGGGTGCAAAATCATTAATGAAATACTGAATGATAAAACCATTCTAAATCCCATCTATATTTTGCGGTGACTCAATGGGGGTTGAGTTTGATCGTCCCTAACAAGACAGATCACGCATTTGTGGCCATCCTTTGTATCTGAGAAGTAATTAAACACTTGCCAAATGACAGTTTTCAAATGGAATGTCGGGCTGGAGCCTTCTCCAGAAATAATGATGTGGAGGTTGTAGCGGGACCCAAAGAGAAAAGCTCTTTGCTGTGTTCCGAAACCACCTTCTCCATTTGTGCTTCAGTCCAATTTGGTAGCTGTGACCATTAATTTCCTCTGTGACTATCTTCTGTGTGTGTGTGTGTGTGTATTTCTAGTGCTCTTTTCCACAGCGAGTCCCAGAGTAATACTGGTCATGAAAGTCCAAAAAACACGCACTGGTGCTATCAAGCCTGTGTATTTTTAGTAAGCTGTGTTATTGATGGTGACTTCAGCAGAGCTGTTGTGCGAGACTAAGAGTGCTGATGCATCAGAGTAACAGAGAGTTAAATAACAGTGTGTTCTTTACTCAGTAATTTCTTTCTGCTTTGGGGAAATGTTAGAAAAAAAGACATAAGGTTTAAAACCAGGTTCTGACTGCACAGCAGTTTGGTCCCTTCCGAGTTGTGCAGCTGGGGTTTGATGTGCTGAACGTGCTGGTCCCAATCCTGCAAAGTGCTTAAATGTTAAGCACATAAGTGGGCACTGACTTCATTGATTTGCATAGTCCTTGCTCACATGCTTCAAATGACATAGGTGCCTAAACACTTTGCCGTATCCGGGCCATGATATTCAGCACCATGCATGACCAAGCCTTAGGTGTGCTCTGACCAGAGGAGATCATACGATACTTACACTGATGTGTTACCTCGCAGCTAAAAAATGCAAAGCACATGATAATTGTATATGTTAATAAATTAAACCTCACAACGTCATCATCATCATTATTTAGTTAATAATTCTGTCATTTGTTTGTCTTACATTAGAACCTAGCGCTTGTAGATCCTAATCAGGGAGCAGGGCACCCTTGTGCTCAGCACTGTACAAAGATGTAGGAGATCGTCCCTGCTCCAAAGACTAGTGACAAGAAGCTACAGGTGGGTGAACTAGACAAGCAGCTGAGGGCAAAAAGGAAGGAGAGTGAGGTAGCAATGAGAGTACGTTTTCACACAGACTAGCCGTGGGTACGACATACCTCGCCTTTTGCCTAGCCAGTAGGTACATATGATGTAGTGAAAGGGACGTCATCTTTTTAAAAATCTTGTGTTGCAAAGAAGGACATATCTTACGAATATCATCCGGGATTGTTTCACATGGAAGAATTTTAGAAAGCCAGTTTGTGTGTTACTGTCAACATAACTGTTTGCCTTTCTCTTGGCTTGAACAATGCAAGTCAATGGAGTCAGTTTCACTTTTAGGTTCTTAATGGTGAAATATTTGGGTAGCAAGCACTGAAGAGGAAATGTTTATGAGTTTAAAAAGAGCAAGTTATACTGGATTTTATTTTTAAGGAAACATTTCTATTGGACTTAGGTTCTCTAACACCTTGTTTTTGTGAAATGTAAATGGTGGGCTAAATTCAAATTGACAGTGTCCTTTTAAGTATTGTAAAAATCTTGCTAGTGTGTATTTCTACCACTGCCCGCTGTTGGATGCACTCAGAATTGCTCAGTTGTGTGTCATAGGCCCTGTATTGCTAACAGAGATTCTCGTTTAGGTGGCCGGGGTATTTGGAGCAGGAGGATCTGAGTTCTGTCCCTGCTATTGCTGAGAGGTTCTGAGTTGCCACAGGTCTGTGGCTGAGTGACAAGAACAAGGTCTTGTGTGACCGTGGACATTTTCCAGGGGTGTTATTCCCATTTTGGAGCTGGAGGACTCTAAGGACACAAAAGAGATTAAGGCTAAAATTTTAAAACTTTGCTGTTTAAAGGTTAGGCATCTGAATAATTAGCTGATCCTCAGAGGCTGACTGCAGTGGGAACTGCCTCTGAGCAGGTAAGTGTCTAATTATGGATTTTAGGTGCTTAACTTTAGCCATCTAAATATCTTACCCAAGATCATCCAGTGAATCGGTGACAGAGCCAAGAAAAGCACCCAGGAGTGCCCACGGCTTATCCCTTTTTCTGATGTAGTATAAGGAACCATCACTCATCAGGATTCCCAGCCACTAGTCACCACTGCCTTGAAAGGTACATCTGCACAGGTGTGATTGGAGCACATGTAGACACACCCAAGCTAGCATTCATCTAGATAGCTTGGGTACCAGTAGCGGTGAAGCTGTGGAAGCATGTGTTTCGGCATGGGCTATACAAACCCTCCCAGAAACCCGGGTACCTACTTGGGCAGCTAGCCCACTCTGAAGTCCATGCTGCCACAGCTTCACTGCTATTGGTACCTGACTGGTGTAAACCAAAGCTAGCTCGGGCGTGTCTACACGTGCTGCAGTCACACCTCCAATTGCAGCGTAGATCTGCCCTTACTGCTTTATCACAGCAAGGTGTCCAGCAGCAGAAAGAACAGGGCTGTTTTCTGCCTGGTTGTGTGGCTTCTGTAAAGTGTTGCTTCACACAGACAGCTGCTCTAGCTTCTCAGGGAGGAAAGATCATCTTCTGTCTAAGACTCTGGGTCGGATCTCACCGTTGCTGGACTCATTACCCAATTTTGCCACTGACTTCTGCTGTGCCCTTTGGCTAGTCACTTAATCTCCCGGTCTCAATCCCCCATCTGTAAAAATGGGGATGGCGACACTTCTTTTGTCTGTCTTGTCTATTTGGATTGTAAATTCTTCGGGGCTGTCTCCTACTGTGGGTACGTACAGCGCCGAGCACAATGGGAGCCTTGATGTCAGCTGAGTTCTCCAGGCATTACTGTAATACAAATAATAAGGGAGGGATGAAAGAAACAGGAAAAAAGATGAGGCATCAAGTGACAAGTTGTGTCTGCTCATTTCAACTGCTGCTGCCAGGCCTTTTCTTCCCATCTGTAAAGGAATAAATACATTAGGGCTGATTAGTCCCTCGTCAGAGCTCTGACCCAGCCAGTGCTTTTTATAGAAAATTTTACTTCCCTCGCTGAGCTTAACTGGAGTTGTTAATATATTTCTCCTTCCTTTGCTGGCTTCACACACACCATCTAATTAGTTCCTGGACGATGACATCTCCAACAGCTCCATCCTTCCAATGCTGGGGAGCAGAGACGGGCTTGGAGACTCTGACAGAGATATAAATGGAGAGCGCTTTATATAGCAACAGAGAGAGGGGAAGGGGGCGGTTCTTAGATATGGCTTGGGTCCGACCTTTGCTAGGGTTACACTTGTGCTTCCTGGCGGTGACATCTGCATCTGATGAAGGGCACGACTGCGCGGCTTCCCCGGAGGATTAAAAGGACAACAGCAAACAATTCTCTTGTGAGGTTTTTGGGAGAGGAAAGAAGAGGGCTGTGGAGAGCCGGACAGACTCCCAGACGGCTACAGAGAGGACTGAAGGGAGCCTAAGATGCCTGGGAAGGGTCAGAGACAATTTGAGGGGGCTGAGAGGACCAGAGAGGAAGACTGAGATTGTTGGGGCAACACCTAAGAGGCCCAGAAAGGATCTGAGAAGAGTGGGTCAAAGCCCCCTTTCCCATCTAGACGGGACAGGCAGTGGGCTTGGGGTATTAAACATGACGTTGTTGTCTTGTTCTGGTAGCTGCGGCCTGGCACAGTAGCGATGGACGTTTACTTGTGCTAAGGTCAAAGAACCCCTAGAGATTGCCCTTGGGCAGGGGTGCCGCCCCAGAATGCTGTTGGAGCTGGGCCACAGAGCAGCTGGGAGGCTGCCCAGCTGCAGACGTCTTGCGGAGCTAGATGAACTTTCCATCCCCCACACGTCTGACTTTAACAGAGGGGAGACGTGTGGAGAGCTATAGGAGGAGCTGATACATAGGCGCCATCTTTATGAGTTGCGGGGGGGGGGGCGGGAGGTGCTCTACCCCAGGCCCCGCTCCACCCCAGGCCCCGCTCCCGCTCCACCCCAGGCCCCGCTCCCGCTCTACCCCAGGCTCCGCTCCCGCTCCACCCCAGGGCCCGCTCCCGCTCCACCCCAGGCCCCGCTCCCGCTCTACCCCAGGCCCCGCTCCCGCTCCACCCCAGGCCCCGCTCCCGCTCTACCCCAGGCCCGCTCCCGCTCCACCCCAGGCCCCGCTCCCGCTCCACCCCAGGCCCCGCTCCCGCTCCACCCCAGGCCCCGCTCCCGCTCCACCCCAGGCCCCGCTCCCGCTCCACCCCAGGCCCCGCTCCCGCTCCACCCCTTCCCCTGAGCCCTCACTCTTGCCCCGCCTCTTCCCGCGCACGCCCTGACCCCGAGTGCGCCCTGCCCTCGTGCCTTCTCCTTCCCTCCCCCGCCCCCAGCACCTCCTGCACGCCGCTGAACAGCCGATCCGCGGCACCCAGGAGGAGCAGGGAGGGAGGGGGAGGAGCTCACTGGTGGGGCCACTGGGGGGAGGAACTGACTGGGGGGACTGCCAGTGGGTGTTGATCACCCACTGTTTTTTTCTGTGTGCGCTGCAGCCCCAGAGCACCCACGGAGTCGGTGCCTGTGAGTTGATAGGTCCATAACTGCATCTGAATCAAGAAAGGCATTAACAATTAATGTAAAGAGGGCCATGGCTCACCTTACAGCTACAAATATTGGAGGAAAGTCCTCCCACAACACGGGGAAATAAAGTGCCTATCTCCATGTGAGCCGCCAGGGCACTCAGCATAAAGGAGCTGGGACTCGGGCAACACGTGCTGCCCTCCTACAGAGTCCAAGAGCGATGGGGCAAGGAGGACCCTACACTCAGAACACATCCCAGGCAAAAGGAGCAGGGAGAGGAAAGAGCCTCTGGAGTGGGCATAGTGGCCTCAAGAGGAGAGAGAGAGAACTTTGCGGCACCTCTGGCAATGTCTAAGGAACATTTTGCTTGGCAGCTTTTGCTGTGTTTTCTTGGAGAGCTGGATTGAAATGCTGGCAAGCAATGCCAGCAGCAATATGAGCTCCCTGCCAGTGTGCATCCAAAAGGCAAGGGCCCAACCCCACCTCTCTAGCCTCGCCCTGGCTTAGAGTCACCACCCCTTGGGGGCAAGAAGATGTTGAGCTCTTTACTCCTTGGCACCTCCATTGATAAAGGGGGCCAGTTGAGGCGTAGTTCTGATGGTGTTTTTTGTGATGTGGGCACGGGCCCACTAGAAACTGTATGGAAAGCAAAAGCCAACAAATACCAACCAAACAGGCAAAGATGTTGGTCACAACAGACCTGGAGTGGATTTTGTCTGGTACGCCAGGGCTAAAAGCTTTCCAGTGATAGATTAACCAGCTGAGAGAGTTCTTTCACAGTATCTCAGTTTTCATACCATGTTGGTTTTCATTGAAAGACGTGTTCTCCTGGAAACATAGAGGGCAGATAAGATGACAGGATTGTCCAGTGGTTCGGGTACTGGTTTAGGCTATGGGAGATCTGAGTTCAATTCCTTGTGCTGCCATAGACTATATCTGTGTTCTTGGGCAAGTCCATTAGGCCAGTGTTTCTCAACCTTTCTGATACCAGGGACCAGTTTGCTGCCTTCCTCACCAGTGTCAGGGAGATCTCAGGGACTGGCACCAGTCCATGGACTGGTTGTTGAGAAACCAGGAATGAGACTCCCTGTGCCTCAATTTCCTTGGGAAAACCAGTGCTTCCCTACCTCATAGGGGAATTGTGATGATAAAGACATTAAAGAGTGAGCGCTACTGATGAAACATGCTATATACTATCATAGTAGGCATTATTATCTTGTTATTTTGACCAGCTGGGACCAGTAGAATCCAATGAAAAAAAAATCAATGGGAATTTTCACTGGTGGGGGGGGGCAGAGGGGTGAGTCTAAGTGGAAGACAAATGTGTGATGGGTGTGTGTGAAAGTTTGACCAAACTTTTCCAAGCAGCAAGCAATTTCCTTTGAGTTTGGGGTGCAAGTTTGGGCCAGATCATTCTTTAGCTGAAGCCAGTCATTTGCCAGGCTCTACCTCATGCCTGTCCTTCCTGTGCTTAAATGAACTGATTCCAAGTGGCATTGCTGACAAACAGATGCCCTCCCAGCACAACTGCAGAACTGGCTGTGCCAGCAATCTTGCCTGCAGATTGAGGAAGGTCGAGTAGAGATTGCTTCTCCTGCCACATGTTCCATGCAGAGACTTTCTGGACTCATGGGTGCAGGCAGAAGGCACTGAGAGAGTCATAGGCAGGATGGGTGGATCAGAATGGGAAGAGCACAGTGTTTCAACGGGCTGCAGAAAACTCCGGGTGAGGTGAAGAGTAGGAAGAAGATGAACCCGACCCACGGAGGAGAGCGAGACCGTTGAGTTTGCAGTGCCCTGTGCATATATGGGCCACCTGACCTGTCACAAATGAGAAACACACAGGGGTACGGGACAGTGTGACAGATTTAGGGTTTCTAATTACTGTAGGTAGACCCGTTTATTGGAATGCTTTCTGTATGACTGAATTGGTGCCGTTTCATAGGAGGCTGTTGGGAATCAAAGCAAGTAGAAAAGGAAGGAATGGCTCAATATAAGCCACTTTCCCACAAACACTTGAGGGCAATTCAGAGACAATACCAGGACAGGAAGAAGCCTGGGACCACAAGAGATCAAAGAACTGTAGCGGAGTTTAGAAAGGGCCTTTCTCTCAAGAAAGAGTGGGGGAGTTGTTCAGAGAAACCACTCTAGGTCTGCCTAGGTTCCCAGGAGGGCATGATAAGTGTTTAGGTAAAATATATGTGTATGTAGGTTGTTTTAAAATCCTTTGTTTCATGATGCTTTGTTTCTACTGGTTACAATAAACAATACTTTGGTTGAAGCAGGCTGTCTGTCACTGTATACCATGGGTCATGGACTCCCGAAGAGAAGTAGGTACCGAACTCCTGCTGAGTAAGCACTGTTGATACTCAGGGTGCTGTAGGCCAGGGCCCGCTCTAAGAGAGGGAGGATTGGGGAATTCTGCCCCAGCAGAGGTAAGGCATGAGACCTAACACCTGAGCGGGTGTTTTCAGAGAGCTCAGAGAGGTGCAGCCAGCCTTGTAACTGTGACAGAGGGAATAATTTTTTACGCAAAATTGTAAATATCCATTTCCACGGTAGCATTTTATTTGTAACCAGCTTGTTGCAGAGTGACAGTGGCAAAAAGCACCGCGTCTGTTAGCCTGGCTAGGCTGGCCTGATGCGTGTACAGTTTGTGAGCAGGGTCAGCAGAAGCAGTATGTCAACCTGGGGAAGGAAAAGAAGAGGAACATAATTCATCTCCAGTGCGGATCCCTCCATGGGATAACCCTTCAGCCTTGAACCTGCAAGGACTTGCACCAAGGAACACGAGGTTGTTGAGTTAAAGCTAAGCATGGGTGGAAGCTGTGTACAAGTACGACAGTGCCTTAGGGCAGCATCCTTACAGAAGTAACTTTGCTGCGCTCTGGATCCCGTCGGCTGTAGTGGGATCAAAGTAGCCATCCACAGAACAAGTCACGCACAGCAAAGAACACAAATGCCTTGGCTAGCCCAAATCTGGATTCAGTGAAAAGGGTGAGCTGTGTGGCAGAGAGATGCTCCTTGGTAACTTGCCAGAATCATAGAAGATTAAGGTTGGAAGTGACCTCAGGCGGTCATCTAGTCTCACTTCTGTTTCTCTCTCCTCCTTTTCTCATTCTCCTACATCTTCCTTCTCCTGTCATAGAATCATAGAAGATTAGGGTTAGAAAAGACCTCAGGAGGTCATCTAGTCCAACTGCCTGCTCAAAGCAGGACCAATCCCCAACTAAATCATCCCAGCCAGGGCTTTGTCAAGCCGGGCCTTAAAAACCTCTAAGGAAGGAGATTCCCATTCCAGTGCTTCACCACCCTCCTGATGAAATGATATTTCCTAATATCCAACCTAAATCTCCCCCACTGCAACTTGAAACCATTGCTTCTTGTTCTGTCATCTGCCACCACTGAGAACAGCCGAGCTCCATCCTCTTTGGAACTCCCCTAGCAGAAGCCCAAGGACCGTGCCTAATTTGCTCATGCATTTATGTAGACTGTTTTTTTTTTTAAACTGATAGAAGCAATTATCTTCCTGGAGAGATGGATAGACACTGCATGTTGGTTACGTTTACCAGCAGCAACACTGAAATTTGATCAGAATGGAGTAGAGTGGAACCCTGCATGTGAACTCATTTTGGCTTTGGGCAAGATCAGATCACATCCAGAGCCAAACTGTGCAGCTCTGGTCCATCTGGAATTTGGCCATGCCACTGCAGTTACAAGGAATGATACATGGATGGTTTTATTATGGGATAATATGATTGTAAACTAGATATAAAATATACCACCCACCTCCCTCTCCACAAGACCAAGGTATTCAGCCATCATTCCAAGAAGTCTGTCTGTCTATCATCATTTACCATACATACCCCTCTATCTGTCTATCATCTTGCTTTATGAAAGGTTTAAAAGTAAGTATATTTTAATGGATTAAAAACTCATGATAAAGAGGAAGGATATCGGTGGTAGGTGTCAGTTCTGTAAGCTTGCTTAGCCTCTTTACTGCTTGGTATGCAGCATTAGTGATCTGGGCTAAAAATAGTCCACTGTGCTATCTGTGGGTCACTGCAGAGAGTGTCTTCAGAAGATATCCGTGCAAAAGTGTAATTGTGAGATGAGTCAGCCTCTGTGGTTTTATGTGTTTCGGCTTTACGTTCAGTAAATAATCGCGCAGTAATACTAAACCGCTGTCTCTCACAAAAGGCTTTAGTGACAGTCTGTGAGAGCTAGGTCTGTCGGAGCAGGCATGACTCATCCTCCCTGGATGGGTAGCACATGTCAGCAAGGGAATATTCATCCGTAATAATATTTAGGTTTCATCTAGCGTCTCACAAACGACAAGATCTCAAGCTGCTTTACAAATGGTGTCTGTGCCACACACACCTATCAAGCTGTATCATTTCACCGACCACTGCAATGCAGCCTTCTCGGGGTAGAAACTGGAAGTTGTTTAACAGGCACATGGCAAAGCCAGATGCATTTTAGTACAAAAATCCCATGCACGGTTGGAACTATAGGGGAAATGTATATGCAATATGAATATCCCCATACTGTATTTGGGAAAAGCACAATTTTGTTCCATGTTTGTACAGCACCTAGCACCATGGGGTCCTGGTCTGTGTCTACACTGCACACTAAGCCTGGACTCTGACTCAGGTTTGAGCCCAAGCCCCGCTTCCGTCCACACACAAATGAGTCTGACTCAGGTCAGCAAGCACTCAGGACCCAGGTCCTAGGACCCTGCTCAGGGAGTGGGTCAGAGCCTGAGTCCTTCTGTGACTCAGGTCCAAGCTCTGCCATTTTGCAGTGTGGACACAGCTCAAGCCTCAGACCTGAGTCAATAGATCTGTGTAGTGCAGTGTGGACAGGTGAGCACGGTTGTGAGACCTGGGTCCAGCAATTGTAAACCCAGGTTTACAATGCAGTGTGGACACTCAAGCACGGGCTTGGAAACACTGAGTCCACA
The DNA here is from genome assembly GCF_965140295.1 of Lepidochelys olivacea. Lineage (NCBI taxonomy): Eukaryota > Metazoa > Chordata > Testudines > Cheloniidae > Lepidochelys > Lepidochelys olivacea. The sequence continues at coordinate 10,973,093 of NC_140432.1, read as the reverse complement.
AGCCCTAGTCCCACACACCCAGGCGTAGTGTGCAGTGCAAATATACCCCAAGGTAAGCAGTATGGCAATACAAATCATAATACTCATGAAAGCACCACAGCTCTTTCAGGCTCCAGTTCAGCACAGCGTTCCCTCCTTACGACAGCCCTAAATCACATTCTTAAGTCCCAAGACAATGGAACTTAAGGATATATTTAAAGCTAAGGACATACGCACGTGATGTCTTGAGGAGGGATGGACTTAAGCATGTGCTTTGGTGCTTTTCTGAATCAGGATCTCCAAAAGCACTATAGGCTCTTTAAGGTCCAGTCCAAACTCCCAGTCAGGTCATGGCAGGATTTCCATTGGCTTCCGTGGAGTTGGGTAGGGCCCTAGTTGACCATGAGAGGTCAGGAGCTCAGTTTTCTGTCTGAGCTGCCTCCTGATGGCAAAACGAAGTTGAACAAACCAAGGTATGTCAGGTCACAATTTTCCTGAGTGCCTTTGTTATTAGACTTTATTTGTTAATTAATTTCTGTTAATAATTGGTCTGTTGATCGTGATCAGTTTGTTGTGAGTTAGTCCCTGGTCAAACTGCTTTGACTGGTCATATAGATCACATAGGATGGCTCAGTTCCCTGATTGGATGAGTGTAACTATTATAATCCAGTTTCTGGTGTAAACATTTGCTGTTCCAGATTTGAAATTCAGACCCTTATTGTGCAGTATTTTCTTAAAATTCCTTGTTTCTGTGATCAGTGCTGCCTTGTTCTCTAGGTTATTCACAGCGGGGAAGGCACAGACACAATTGAAGCAAATTTGTTTTAAAATTCCAATAAGTATTCATGGAAGCTGTTGTGAAGCATTCACCAAGTTCTAATATAAAAGATTAATCAGAACATCAGGTGATTTGGGTCTAAAACTGTAAAGAAGGAGATAAATCAAGGGCTTATTGTTATTGAATTTAGTGGCATCACTTACACGTTCAATATCTCTCTCTGGCTTTTTGAACAAACAAGAAATTACAGTTTAAATGCATTTTTTGGCCCACCAAACATTATGTATTAACTTATCTTTGATTAATATTACACTGTGCTCATGAAATCCTCTAAGGGCTGCTTGGTGCTCAAATAAGATTGTTAAACAAAGTGTTGCTACTTGCTTCTTGAGATTTTGTTTCATATTCCATTTAGTTTTCATAGAAATGCTTTACATGGAAAACAAGACTATTAATAAAACAGACAGAATGCTTAGCTTCTCTATTAGTTTTCATCTGTAGATCTCAAAGCACTTTGCAGAAGGGGGACAGTATCATTATCCATGTTTTACAGATGGGAAATACAGGGAGGTGACCCAAGAAGCCAGAGGCTAGAACAGCAACCAGGTCTCCCGATTGTAGTCCACAGATCTATGTATTAGGCCAAATTGCCTCCTAAATGGAAGCACACCAGAGCTTTGACTCCTAGTTAACCCTCCCCAAAGCCCGAACAAAGCAAGTGTCATGCTGTCTGGAGTGGCTCAGGCCCGCCAGTGTCTGTCTCAGGGCAGACCCTCCAAACTGTGGTGTGTTCTATAATTAGATTTCACCAACTGAGTAACAAATGTGAACTCCTGGATCACTGTAACAGTCTTACCATGGGCTCACAGACAGTCCCCTTAGGCTCTCCAATTTATCTTGCCACTCAGGCAAGCTGGACTTCGTGATAAATGGTCACTTACACCAAAATCACAAAATATTCAGAGTGTTCCCAGTCCCAAGAAACCAGTCACTTACCCTGATCAATTTGTACCTTAGATCTCGCAGCGCCCGTAGCCAATTCTGTCATAAACTAAGGAAAGGGTTATTAACTAGGAAAAAGAAATAGTTATGTACAGGTTAAGGCAAGCAAACATAGACACACGAATGAGTTTCCATCTATAGTTCCGAAAGGTGACAGAGATGTAGTACTCTGTCCGTTCAAAATGTCTTTCAGGTTGACTCTGTGATTTCTGCTTAATTGTAGTGTGTCTGGTCCTGTGAGAGTTCAAACAGCAAAGGGATGATTTTCTTTTTCTTGTGACCATGTTTTATCTTTTACATTTGACCATCCAGTCCATGAGCAGAGCTCCCTTGCAGGTAGCATTTCCAAGGTGTGATAGGGTCATTCACCAATCCTTTGCATATGATATTCCTTAATGGCCCATTTAATCTTGATAGGCCTCCTACATAGGGGGTGGGGGGAGAGAGCCGATTCCCGGGCCTGGAATCGCAAGTACAGAGCAGACATTTCCCAAGTTATAAAGCAAAACTTAACCTGTTCCTTATCGCAAGGAATACAGGCATTACGAGTGCGATTAATCCAGGCAGCAACTTACAAGCAGTTCATAGAGTCTAAACACGAAATACATTCTTATCATACGAGTACCTGTTTTGAACAAAACTAACATACAGGTGAGCTGGTTTGGTTTCCGGGCATGAGGCTGTCAGTTCCTAGCTAACACCTGTGGCCTTGGCCAGAGCTCACACTTGGTTTACCAGCATCACACCAGGTTCCAAGGTGTGCAAGAATAATCGAGACAAAAGAACTCTTGTATTCCTACAGCAGAGCGAGGGAGAATAAGCATCCCTGCATTTTACGGGGCCACAGATGCTCCCATTGACATCAGGGGGGAGTTTTGCCATCGACTTCAGTGGAATCAGGATTTCGCCCACTGAAAAGAAACTCATAAAGCTGCCACCACTCCGTTGTGTGGAGGGCCTCGGTTATAATACATATAAAGGAGCTTCTTCACTGAGGCTGCTGAGCGCAGACAGCCCCAGAGGTTTCTCCTTGGGTCTCTAGCTATCACAGACTATGCTGCCTAATGTTCACAGACAGAGTAATCCTTAGTCCTGGAAGGGATCTGTGGCTACTGACAGTCACCTTTTGGAAATGACATTGCTACTACTCCCCGCCTCCCCCGGCATTTCCTTCTGTTCCACCAAAGAAGTAAAGCACCCACCCTCCCTCTTTGCAAACACTGTTAGCCAAATCATGCTGCCTTCTCATATGTCACTGGTAACTCCGGGGCAAATCACTTCTGGAGGTGGAATATAAGCAGGTGGAATGTAATTGCCCCAGGCAGAATTTGGCCAGGACACCACAGTTAACACCTTTAGTCTTTGGCAGGGAGAGACGGGAACTGAACTTTACTAACCACAAAATATCAGTTCTGCAGTTTCATGTCACGTCTGGTAGAACGGTAGGTGGCATATCCAGCAACCCAGCCTAGTTGGATTAACCCAGTAGAAGTAGTATCACCTGCTGAACCACCAAGTGCCTGCAAACACCTATGCTGGCTTTTGACTCTACCATCCAAATCCTGGCTAGGATGAACGCTGGTGGAGTTGCTGAGGTGGATCAGTGTCACAGCACAAGGCAGAACGATGGAAGCGGAGGTGTGACCTGCAAGAGTTTTGCAGTGTTTCTCTCCTTTGCTGGCCCGTGGTTTTCCACACCGCTCTCCATCTTGATTCGGTTTCCTGAATCTTGGGAAGAAGAACTCAGAAGACACGACCCCCTACCTGATTACAATTTTAGGAGAAACCTAATCTATTCAACCAATAATCCCTTCGAGATGACTTTCTGTAATGGCTTTATTCACACGAAATAATGGAGGGGTGGGTAGCCTTTTTTGTCTTAAATATTTTATTATCAGACATTATGAAGTGCATTAGTAATAACAGCTCCTGAACTGACGAGTCTGTGGCAAGCTGTTATAAAGCATATTATGTCTCAGAGAAGATGTTAACACAATGAAAGGGATAACAGGTAATAGTACTGTATTTTCCTGCCTAAGTGACATTCCTATTCTCACTCTTCCCCATGCTTTTGAATGTTAACAGATTTGTCTAGTGATCATTTCTTATGTTCTATATTTAGTGGTAAAGATGGTGAGTCATAAATATTGAACGCTACCTGCATACTGGAGTTGTGTGGTTTGTTTCCCCCTCCCCTGTCATCTTTAACTATAGAATATCAAAGATAATAAAAAAAAAGATTACTGTAGACATTTATATGAATAAGAATAGCATCTGCAGTTCCAGTTTGCCGGGATACAAGATATTACGAGGGTTATCAATCCTCATGCATCAGGGGACTTGGATGGCTTACGGGCTTGGTAACAGGATACAAGAGCTTTTCACCTTCATGTCTGGAGCTCTTGATGGGAGGGATTGAAAGCAGTTACTGCCTGACAGATGTTTGGAGGCCTATTGTGAAAGAAGCCGGTAGTGTGAATCCAGCTGTTTGTGCATAGGTGTCTACATAAAACAAAAACCCCCACACAGCTGTAGTACCCTGGTTGGATCAAAAGGCTGAATGGGCCATGGAGACCTAGCTGTTCTCTTGTTCTTCATGGCTGAGGCATACTGGCAGAGGAATGTGGAGAAGCTTGCATTGCAAGTGTCTTTGCTGGATAGGTTCACTGGGGCAGAAACCCAGTACAAGGTCTATGCACCACCTAAGTCCCTCTTAAGCCCTCAGAGTAGGACTTGACTGGTGCCTGTGCCTTTTGTTCCAGGGTTACACTTATCACCAGAACTATCAATCCAGCACCTGTCCGGAGCTTCCAAGAACTCCTAAATTCACTGAACCAGCTCCTCATGCCCTGGGGTTTGAGGAAAAATTTCCCCTTCTCTTGGTGGCAGAATTGGGTCCATTGTGGAGGTCTGAATCATCTGTAGAAAAATCTAGCATTGGCCAATGAGAGAACATAAACCAGTCCAGATGGACCATTAGTCTGTTCTGGTATGGCAAGTCCTATCTTCGTATTGCTACATAAGCCCTTCAGTTGTTTTTCTCCACTGCTCTAAATGTCACAAAAGACCATTTCCGTGTTATTGACAACGCTCAGATCTCCAGTCTCCAATACTCAGTGCTGCCTGGGAGGCACAGCTGCTGTAATAAGCTCTCCTCCCTCCTTGCCAAATAAAAGCCCTTTGCCAGTAGCTGTGGGACTGTGGGCCGCTCAAAGGGTTAATTCGCGTTTTTGAGCAGTGCAATGTTTTCATTAATGAAAACACATGATTCAGCAAAAAGGAAGAGCAGCCTTGTTATGCTGCCAGGTGTTGCTGAGACCATCTGCTCTGTAATAACTTGCTCAGATTTCTCCGTGGTGGGATAGGGGCCCATTCCATATGTGACGTGGCTGCACCTATTTCACTTTATCCAGCAATCACGAATTCAAGATTATTTTTACCAGCGCAATCAAGTCTGTTTTTTTCTCTTAAATGTGCCTCTTCCTTTCTCCTCTTCAGTTTGCTTCAGCTCTTAACCCTTCTTCCCAGCCACTCCCTGTTCCCTCCCAGCCAGGTGCTGGGCTGAGTTTTGAAATGGTAAGGAGAATATGCCGTTAGGGAAAAGTCCCCTTGAATGAATCAAGTGGGCGCCATAGAAGTGCAATCAACTCCTTTAGAAAAGATTCTAAACACCTGTTGACTTTCATAGAGAATGATCCTCTTTCTGTCGGTTTGTTGAACCCTCTCTGTAGCACTGAATTCTATAGCATGGAGAGTGGTCGCCACTGAATTCTAAAGGATGGCTCAAAAAGCCCACAGCAAGGATTTCTGTTCCATTCAGTGGGGACTTTCCATTCGGGTGGTGCAGCAGTGAGGATCAAGACCCTCCGGTCTCCCAGGATTTTGCTGACTTTGCCACTGATGAGCTGTGTGATGTTGAGCATGTCACTTCGCCTCTCTGTGTCTTTTCCCAGGACATCTGTGAAATGGGAATATCGATGCCTGATCAGTGAATGCTTGTAAAGTGCTTAGAGATCCTCAGATGGAAGATGCTATAGATCTGCAAAGTGTAGTTGCTATTTAAGCAGCATTTTCTGTTACTCCTTCCCTTGGTGTTAAATCTTTGGTAACCCAAGCAGTATTACCCTGAGATGTTTGTGTCAGCCTCAAGGGATGTTTTCTAGACCTCTCCATGTGAATTTATGGCTCTGGACTCAGCAGATAGGCAAAACCAACTTTAGCCCAAGGCTAGGGAAGGGAGGATGGTCCAGTGAGACTGGGGTCAGTTCCTGACTCAGCTATTGAAGTCTTGTGTGACACTGAGCAACTCACTCTGTGCCTCAGTTTCCCATCTATAAAATTGGGATAGTACTTCCCTATCTTGCAGGGGTGTCGTGAGGATAAGATTTGGGGATGACTGTGAAGTGCTTGGATGCTATAGTGTTAGGGGGCTTTGTAAGTACCTGGATAGATCCCAGAGAACATTCTTACATGAGGAGGTCCTAGCTTGAATGCTCCTCTCTGGAACTTCACTGTGGCTTGGTTCTGACCCCCTCTTCTTCTGTGTTTTGTTCGGGTCTCCAGATGACACCCTGGAGACCTTGCATACGGTCTGCTGGACATGTTGTGGATGACTTACAAAGGCGTACCTTTCCTGGCTTTGTCAGCACCGACCGATGCCTTAGCACAGCATCACAGGGATCTGTGTTGCTGGGGGGTGCTGTATTTCAGATGAGACATAAGAATGTGGTTCTGGCCATCTATGGTCAGTAAAGATCCCAAAGTACACCCTGCAGATAGTCTATATAAAATCTCAGTAAGTAGAATACTTTGAGATGAAAGGTGATATATAAATATTAGAGCTCAGTGAATAATTCACTATGAATAATTTACTAGACTAATTTAGCTTTTTTCTTCTGCTGGTGGAATATCTGCCAGGAGATTTCAATTTCCTTGGATTTATTGGAAGGATTTGTTTCACACTTCTGTTTAGTTTTCATTTTTTTCTGGCTGCGGGTGGGTTGTGAACAGTAGAATGTGTGAGTATTTGATAGACAGTATTGGAAATTGGAGCGGTGTGATGAAGAAGCAACATGGTCTAAGTCTCAGGGGAGCTGTGAACTATTCTGGGCTCTGCCACTAACCAGCTACATTACCTTTAGTGAGTCACTGCACCTCTCTGTTTCTCTGTCTCCCCTTCCACTCTTTGTTTGTCTTGTCTAGTTAGGTTATACAGTCTTCAGGGCAGGGACTGTCTTACAGTTCACCTGTACAAAACCGAGAACAAAAGGGGCCTTGATCTCAGTTGGGGCCTTCAGATGCTCCTACACAATGCAAACAATAATAATAAGCTGTGGTCGTTCACCTATCATCCTTTTAGCTCCCAGACCAAGTAAACACAACAATTCTAGCAAGCGCTTTGGTGTGAACTACTCTTGGGTGTGCATTTAACATTGGCTTTCCATGAACAGTCACCCCACAGAAGGTTGAAGTTCACTCCCTCCTCCCGAAAATTGGGGAGAGTAAAAACTCAGCCGCTCAAATGTTTGCTTTGAGCCCCATCCGAAGTCCACTGATGTCAATGGGAGCTTTCCATTGACTTCCTCAAACTTTGGATCAGGCCATTAAGAGATCACTTAAGGCGCATGAGGGGAGTCATAAAAAAAAACCAAAAAAAAAAAACCATGGGGCTGTTTGCAGGAGCAGGAAATGTTTTGCAAAATTGGCTCAATTCCATATGACTATATTGGGCCATATTCATTCCCTGGTGAGGCAGCAAGGAGTCTCAGCTTTTGGTGAATGACTTTCATTAAACTAATACACCAACAACATAAAGGATGAAACTAAATTTAGCTCTCACTCTGTCTGTCTCCGTGTCTCTCTAGCTTATTTCTGTTTGCCTCTGCACTTCCTGTTAGATGCATGCTGTGTCCACAAGATGGCACTTTGCCACACCTGGTATAATGTCATTGAAGTAGTGTAAGGGCAGGCATGAAACATGGTCCATTGTTGTGTGTCACTATCAATTCATCTGAACTTTCTTTCTTTCTTTCCCAATCCAGTTAGACAGGACCCTGCAAAGGTGCTCCACCTGTTTTTTCCTGTTTTTCCTGTTTTTGTGAAGAGACTGCTCCCTGCTCACGCCCTCTTGTTGGCAGAGAGAAGGCAAGGCCGTGCCCCTAACGCCCAGCAGAAGAGCCATCCAGCTGTGTAGGAGACCATATGGTGGCATGCTCTGAAGCAGCCATTGTGCCACCACCCACAATTTGGGGCCAAAATATCTGGTGGTGTCAGCTGATGCAGATCCACTGCATTGAGTGGAACTGTGTTCATTTCCACCAGCTGAAACTTTGGAGCATTGTGCCTCACTTAGACTCAGGGCCTCCCAGAGCTCCAGGGCTATTGCTAAAAGCCCAGAGAGAGCCCTACATGTCCTTTTGTCCACGTGTCTGTCTTCCTGCACCCCTGTGACTACATTAATCTGTACAGGGAACATGTATATCTGTTAACACTGAAAAGCAGATGATGTCTGAACAACATTTGTTTCCATTTTTCTGTAATACATGGGAATATCCTCTTAGTTAGCCTGAAGTATAGAACATGGGGTTACAAAAGAAAATTGATAGGAAGGGCAAGGAAAGAAAGTTAGAGTGCAGCTCCTCTCTTGCTTCATGAATAATGTGACTGATTCTGTTTCCAAACCACTCTGTCTCTATAACATACATTTTTCTCTCTTTCTGCTCTCTCCATTTCATGATTAAGGACACTCACCTTAGAAACAGTATCTCCGCTCCTCACCGAGCCTTCTTCCCCTGCTGTCTTGTTGACCATCTTAATGTATCACAATTGGCTGCTGTGGAAATGATGATGGTATCGCAAACAAAAGACTATATAATTCCCAGATGGGGAAACAACAAGTGGGAAGGGATGTTTTCTTCAGAAACATCCGTTTTGTGCTTGTGCAATTACAGACACAGAGAGAGGACTAAGGAGAAGGGAATTAAGCAAAATCTGTGATCGAAAAGCAAAATTGCTTCTGAAGAGGATTGTTTTTTCCAGGCTTTGCAGGAAATCATCATAGACCCTTTACAAGAAAAGATTATGCAAAACATATACATAGTTGTGTACTTTCCCAATATTGTTTTTTATGTGACTTTAGTGCAGGTAAAAGAGAGTATATTGACACTCATCTCAGCTAATGGAGTCACCTCTTTAATTCAGAAGAACAGCCATCCAAAGGTCCATCTAGTCCAGTAACCTGTCTTCCGGCAGTGGCCAATGCCAGGTGCCCCAGAGCGAATGAACAGAACAGGTAATTATCAAGTGATTCATCCCCTGTCGTCCATTCCCAGCTTCTGGCAAACAAAAACTAGGGACACCATCTCTGCTCATCCTGGCTAATAGCCACTGATGGACCTATCCTCCATGAATGTATCTCGTTCTTTTTTGAACCCTGTTATTGTCTTGGCCTTCACAACATCCTCTGGCAAGGAGTTCGGCAGGTTGACTGTTCATTGTGTGAAAAAAAAACTTCCTTTTGTTTGTTTTAAACTTGCTGCCTGCTAATTTCATTTGGTGACCCCTAGTTTTTGTGTTATGAGAAGCGAGTAACACTTCCTTATTTACTTTCTCCACACCCATCATGAATTTATAGACCTCTTTCAGATCCCCCCTTAGTCGTCTCTTTTCCAAGCTGAAAAGTCCCAGTTTTATTAATCTCTCCTCATATCAAAGTTGTTCCATACCTCCAATAATTTTTTTAAGAAGTGGAAGGTTGTCTTTTAGCGGATGAAGGTCCTGGGTTTTACCCCCACTCATGACCACAACATTCATGCATATCCCAACACAGTGTGTTGCACAAGGTTGTAGGTGACTCGAATCCAGTGTTCTGAGTAGGGCTTATCCCTCTGTTAAGTGTTTCATCTTATAAGTAGCGCTCCAGAGACTGTGGTTCACGAAGTGCAGTTTGAGTCCATTCCATTTCTAGCACTTACTTGCCTGTTGCAAAATTTTCTGGGGGGAGAGTTTCTTTGAAGAGCCGCTAGTGCCTACCAGGGATTGTGTCAAGGATCAGTAATGTTCTGGGAGATACTGAGGGGAAGAGGGAAGAGCACCAACCTGGGAGCACGCATCTTCAGGTACAAATGATATAGTCTCATCTGCTTTTCTTTTTACAGGGCCTATACTTCTTGTAGTGTGGGGAGAGGTACATTTGCAGAGACAGCACCCATTTAAAAAAAAACAAACTAATGGCCAATAATTTCAGATGTGGCCAGCAATTGTAGGTGTTCCTGTTTCAGGTGCTCTGCACCATCTGGAAATCAGGTCCTTTTAAGCTATCTCAGATTGGACACACAATAATTGAGGTATCCAAGATTACTGGCCATATTTGAAAATCTTGGCCAGAAGGTTTTGTTATTCAGGTCTCCCCTCAAAATCAAACTTTCATTGTCTATTTGTTTTCAATCCTATTTCCAAGAAAGGATCTTGCCCTTGGAAGCCAATGCAGGTGCTGGGCAGTAGGAAAGGTTTCCTGAGATGGAGTTTGTCAGAGGGAAGGCGGCAGAACTTGCTCAGTTCAATGCTCGGCGTTAACTACATTTTTCCCCCCGTTGCCAGCGTACACTTTTCATTTTTGGATTGCTGGTTCCCCCTTAAGGACTAAGACAATCTCCCTTCGATATAACAGACTGTACTTCTATATTAATGTGTCAAGTTGCTGTGATATTTACTGCCTCGCTGGGCCCATTAGACCACTGAGGTTCAGCTCCATCTTCAGGGCATCTCAGTCTATCAGAACTCTATCATCTCGCTCGGGACAGCCTGTGCCCACATGCTGCTGTACCGAGGAGAACCCCTTAATGGCAGGAGAGCAGATGGATTCTTTAGGCCCTGATAATTTCCATGACTCTCGCGGGAGGCTATGCAGCAGGCTCCAGGTATCTGCTGTATGTAGCGGGAGTTTTACCACACCTCCTTCTTTTTGTAAAGAGATGATGTAGCAGGACTGACTCAGTGCCTGTTTAGCACCATTCTTACCCAAGAGACTGCTACAGAGAGAGTCATTTTCAATTTAGCTCAAATCACCACAAGAAAAGTTTAACCTCATTTTGCCCTTCTTCCCCTCTGCCCCACCCCAGTGAATTTAGTGCTGGCAATCCAGCCCTGGAGTCTGAAGTCTCCTATTTAACCACAGCTCAGACATAGTCTGAGCAACATCATGTCAAGTTTCACCATACAGCCCCTTGCTGATATGCCTCAGGCCTGACTCAAACAGACCATGTCTAGGTGACAAGATGGTGATTTGGTTGCCAGGGACCTTTTTCTCTGTTGAATCGTTGTTGTGACTATCAACAAGGAAAGTATCTGGGAATGGTGTGGGGGTGAAATAGTCACCTCTCTGCTGGAAGCATGGGTGAGACCACCCAGTTCATGACTCACATTGGTAGATCGCTGCATAACCATCAGATGGTAGCAAATTTTAGTCACACGCCTTACCACCCACCCTGGGCTGGAGTCTAGCTTGGGAGTATGACCTGGCACTGGAAAACTCTGTATCCCTTTATTAATCTCCTAACCCAAGGGTTCTCAAACTGGGGGTCAGGACCCCTCAGGGGATTGTGAGGTTATTACATGGGGGGGGGTCGCGAGCTGGCAGCCTCCACCCAAACCCCGCTTTTCCTCCAGCATTTATAATGGTGTTAAATGTATAAAAATGTGTTTTTAATTTATAAGAAGGGGTCGCATTCAGAGGCTTGCTATGTGAAAGGGGTCACCAGTACAAAAATTTGAGGACCACTGTCCTAACCCATCCAGCCCCAAAGATGTTTAACCAACCTGTTCGAATATAACCAAAAGGAGAATTTGGCCCCTACTGCAATAGTCACACTGCAATAATCACAGCGTTGAATGCAGATTGAATTAGGCTGTCATTGAACAAGGCTGTCATTGATAGTTTTATCTCACTGGCTGTTATCATTTGAGAAGGTGCTTGACTGACTTAAAGGTTTAGGCCTTTGATTCTGTCATATCTGTCTGAGCTCTCTGGATGTCTGTAATGCACCCATCCCCATGGTATCTGATCACCTCAGAGAAATACAAGATCACCTTGCGTTCTTTCCTCTTCTTTGAGACAGGGAGTAGGAGTGTGTGTGTGTGTGAGAGAGAGAGAGAGAGAGAACTCTGTGTCACACAGATGAATCTTGCATTTTGTCCTAAAAATGATGAACATTGAGATCGTTCTGATCTGGCACGACTTTTATAGCAGGTTATATGGGTGAGCATGTTAAACTCCAGTTTCTTTATAGATTAAGTAGCAGTTTGACTTAGCACTCTTGGCTGAGAATAGGCATACATCAGTGGGGAAGCCAGTTCTTGCCGGTGGTAATCCTGCATATGATAATAACGCAGTCTAATGAGCTCTCTCAATGCAGTTTGTATATTATGAGCAGGAGGTGTCATTTGGCATTGTTCATTAGCTCCAACAAATGCGGCTGTTTTCTTTATTCAAAAATTGTCTGCTTTGCTCCAGCGCAGAGACGGCAGTACTGCGGGTACAATTTTATTTTTAACATTCGGAACTGTTGTAAGCCTAGTGAACTGTTTAATACGCTACATTCAACAAGCCCAGCTTATACACTATGGAGGCTTTGAAACTGTCATACCTTCAAATGAATACAAGTTATGGACAAAAGCTTTTTGTTATAAGGTTCTGCAAATGTGGAATCAGTTACCATTAAGACTTAAGAATGACCGTGGAAGGTTGTTGTGCGGGTTGGCTTTAAGATGAAGCTAGAATAGCCCTTCTGCCTGGAGAATTTTATTCTATTGTACAAAGGTTCTTACACCACCCTCACCACCTACTATCTGAGCGTCTCCAGTTGTGCAATTGTGACACGACTAACATCTGGGCAGATGTGGTTTGTTCTCTCATCCTCTCCCTGGGGGGAGAGTGGTGTGTGCACTGGGATGGTTTATTTTAGTAGGGTTTTGTTTTCATTTCTTTCTTTTGAAGCCCACTCTGCTCTGTGTTTATGTTGAAAGAAGGCAAACCAGAGACGTGCACTCGGAGTGGAAGGTGGGGAAGTTTACGATGACCCTGAGTTCTGGGTGAATTCATTCCATAGTCTTGGGCTGGCCCTCAGGAAAGCTTGTCTCCTGAACAGGTAAGCTTAGGATAGAAAATCCCATTGTGCCTGGGAATTGGAGCTGTCACCACAGCTCCCGGACGGAGTTTTGGGTAGTCTGTTAGATATCCTGGGCCCAGTGCATTGAGCACCTTGAAGGTGAGAACCACGAACTTTCTCAAGAAGAAATGATAGGGCTGGTTTAAGTTGTTGCCTTGACTGTGCTTGGGGATGGTTGCGCAAACATTTTGTGCAGCCTCCGGATAAAGAGAGAGAGAACGGATTGTCCATCCATCCACCCATCCTGGCTTCCTCAGAGGGTAGGATATGAGTGCAAAACCAGTGAGGAAGGAAGCATGTAGTCAGACTGGGAAGAATGAGCTGCAGTCACCAAACTATTCTAAAAGGCTGAAAGGGGTCGACAGCATCCATGCCACGGTCATCGGGAGCAGCAGGAGCTTTTCCTTTGCACTCTTCTCTTTATACATTGGCTGACCCACCAGTCGGCCCCTCCCAGTGCCGAAGCCTATCTATGCAGAACTGCCTGTCTGCGAGCCTCAGCGGTCCGTGAGTGTGAGACACAAAGGGAAACGGGCTTGCGAACACGGACCACACATCTGTGTGCAGGATCCACAGACACTGCATGTCCGTAAGCAAATTTGACAGCACGGTTCAGGGGCAGACAAGGTGCAAAACAAATGCCACAAGAGAACACAGATGCACATTTCACTTCTGAGCAAAGCTTGTGAGCCAGTGTGCTGAGAAAAAAATCCCTGGGCAGAAGGGGAGCAAATGGATTCCTCCACTTAGGGAAATCTGCCTTGTAAAAGCCTGCCAGACATGTTAGAGCTACCCTGTGGCAGGGGGCCAAGAATTGACAGACACTTCCAAAGCACTCAAGCTTATGCAAATTTGTGACGCAGAGGCAGGTTCCACCAGTACAAGATGGTTAATTAATGGTTGGGATCCAGGCAAATTGGTAAAGGACCCTATGCCCCACTGCCAAAGATCCTGGGGTACCACAAGGGGGACGCAGAGGCTCTAAAGTGAACAGCGAAGTAATTGTGTTGGTAGCCACCAAAATAACTGTGTTCGCTGAAAGGAGAATAGGGGCAAAGGGAAGCCCTTGGCTATCTGATGTGGGAGTAACTCACACTGGGAGCACATGGTGGTTTGTCCCTCTCTGATAGCCATTCCACATAAGATAAGGGTCTACTCCTGTTACGAAGTAATGGAGTTCCACCGAGTGGCAGAAGCCCATGCTCCTAGCACTGAAGGTCCATACCCCGATGCTGATCCAGGTATGGCAGTTTGGTCATTGTACATGGTCCTCACACCATCCATTGGAGAGGAAAGTAGAGACCAGAGTGAAACCGAGGGGAGCTTAACAGTCGCTGAACGACAGCTCCTTCTGTAGCAGTGCATTCAGGTGCAAAGGTGTTCGTCTGTGTTCATCTGCAGTGTTGCAGCCGTGTTGGTCTCAGGATATTAGAGAGACAAGATGGGTGACATGATATCTGTCATTGGGTCAGTTTCTGCGAATGAAAGAGTCAAGCTTTCCAGCTCGCACAGAGTTCGTCTTCCGGTCTCAGAGTCTCTCAGCGAAATACATGGTGGAGCTGATTGTTAAGCATAAGGAATTAACATGTGTAACACGAGACATTCAAGGTGCTTTTCATTGCTGGTGACTGCGGGGTGGGAGAGAGCATGGGGTCGGTATCCACTGGCTACAGTCACAGAGATGTGCATCTGTGAGTAGAATTAGGTGCTAATATAGGGTGTGTTCCCCTCCATCTTACGTAGTATTCCAAGTCTTTATATTTTTCTTATTTTAAAGAATCTCTCCCTCCCTGCCTTCCCATGAAAGACTATTCTATAAAGATGTTAAGACGTTAGGTCCTGTTTTCCCTTTTCTTTTATTAATTTGGGTTTTTTAAATAATTTCTAAGATGAGCTTTGGGGGGGAGAGGGGAAGATAAAGCAAAATGCCCCCAGCTGGGTGCAGTTGGAATCCAAAGGTTACAAATCATGGATTAGCTTTTACCTATTTCCATGGCAACCGCTCAGTTGCTCTTAAATTCTACTTTAAAGGCTTCCCACAAATGTGTCTCGTGACCCTGAAAACTTTTCCATCTCCCTCCTGACTTCTTTCATTTTGTTTTTCAAACATGAGTTATTTGCCACAACCTTGCAGCTTGACTCTGACAAGCTATTGAAGAGATGAGCTCAGAGGGGAACGGGATGGCTCGAGGGGATTGGTGACACTGCTTTGAAGGCTTTCACCTCTTGGATCTTCTTTCAAATCTGGAGCCAGAGCGGTAGTGACTGAAAATTGGTACTGTCGGACAGCTCCTTATTATCATGTGTGCAATGACTTGGTGGGCATCAGTCCAGATCCTAGCAGATACGTACTCAGATCTTGACAGCTGTCGTTGCAGTTGGCACTGATTGTGGAGGAAGGGGCTGGCCCAGCAGATAGGAGAAATGGGATGGTGTGGTGGTTAAGATACTCAAATGGGACTGGAGAGATTTGTGTTTTGTTCCCAGCTCCAACACAGTCTTCCAAGGTGGCCTTTGGCAAGTCTCTGCACCTCAGCTCTTTCACTGTAAAATGGGGAGACTAGCACTTGGCCTCACTCCCAGGGGTATTGTGAGCAGGAATGTATGTGAAGTGCTTGCATACTATGGTGATGGTGGCCATATATGAATATATCTACGTACATATGGCACTGGACTGGGAACCAGCAATTTGGCTTGTGTTCCGGTTCTGTCACTCGTAGAATCATAGAATATCAGGGTTGGAAGGGACCTCAGGAGGTCATCTAGTACAATCCCCTGCTCAAAGCAGGACCAATCCACAATTTTTGCCTTAGATCCCTAAATGGCCCCCTCAAGGATTAAACTCACAACTCTGGGTTTAGCAGGTCAGTGCTCAAACCACTGAGCTATCCGTCCCCTACTGGCTCAGTATATGTGACTTTGCCCAAATGGCTTCACTTCTCTGTCCCTCACTTTCCACATCTGTACACTGGGGGAAGCAGTATTAACTTCCCCACCTTTGCAGGGGGCTTTGAGATCCACAGAGGAGAAGTGCTAGATAAATGCTAAGTAATATTTTAAATATCCATTGGCACTTTTGCTCTCTGTCTCAGTAGTGCATATTTGTTGGTCCTGGAAGTTGAACTAACCTCTGAGTCAAGACTAAGGCACAAGTTGTTTGTCAGCCGGATACTTTTCACCTGCCTCAGCTTCATTTCCAAAATACCCAGAGAGCTCTGCTGCTCAGTGGGCTCCCGAATCACTCCATTATTTGTTCTCTTCCAGGTATCACAGCAGATTAGAATGGATGTAATGTGGATTTACGCTGCCACTCTATTAATCAAGAAAACGCTGAGTGCATCACTGTAATAATGCAAGTGAAACTGTAAGCAAACACGACATTAACGATGCACAGAGCAATAGCATGTGCGAACCCTGCTAAGAAGAACCATTGCCCACCATAATCGTTACTAGCATGGGTCTTGTTGGGTTTCCTTATCCAGCATGGATTGGAATTTTTATGACACTAGCCCAAATCATGCTATCAATTACTCAGGCCCTCGGTATGCTATGGTGTGACTCCCACGTGGTTGGAACAGAGTTAGACGAGAAACAGTGTTTATTGTGTTAGTACCCAGTTCTGTCTCAAAACATTGGTTTCTTTGCTGGGCTTTTGCGCTCCTTAATTCTGATCACTGCTTAGATACTGCAGGGAGGCACCTTATACAACAGCATTGGTCAAAAAGAAGGATTTCTAATATCCCCCTATATTTAGGAGTGTTTGGCTCCAGAGTGTAGGTCTTGAGCCAAGCCTACTTAGAATCCAAAGGACTTTGTTCAGAGAATCACCCCCACTGATGATAATACACAGTAGATCTCAAAGTGCTTTACACAGGAGGTCAGCATCATTAGCCCCTTTTATAGATGGGGAAATTGAGGCACAGAGTGGTGAAGCAATTTGCCCAAGGCCACCCAGCAAGCCAGTAGCAGAGTAGGGAATTGAGCCCAAGTCTCGTGAATCTCAGTGCAGTGCTCTATCCACTAGACCACACAGCCTCCCCTGCACAAGAGGGAGGGAGCCGTAGTCCTTGTGTTAGCCAAAGCCCTGTGGAAAGCTTTAGGGGTATGGTCCTGACAGTAGATCTGGAGGCTGTATGAGTCCAGTTTCAGGGATCTGTCTGTCAGAGGAGAGGACACTGGCTGGGGTCAGTGTGAGGGCAGAGCTGGGGCCTGGTTTGGCTCTGGGAGCGGTGAGTATGTCCTTAACTAAAGCTATCTCAATTCTTAAAAATAGCTCGTGTTCAGCTTGGCCTGGAGAAAGGGCTGAAGTTCACGCAAACTCTCGGCTTCCAGAATGGTTCCATCCATTTCTAACTGCTGCCCATTTCATAGAGCAGGGGACCAGTAGCTTGGGTTTCATGCCTTTTACTCTTTTCTAAAAAGTGCCAGGGGATCTTTCTCCTCTCCCTGGGCAGGAGGGACCTCACTGTGTTGTGTGTTTGAGGAAGTCTCCTCGCCAGCTGGATGGTGGAAAGTGTAGAGCACTATATAGCACAGTCCATAGAACTTCCCCAAAATAATTCCAAGAGCATTTGTAATAGATGTGCTCTAGGCATTATTCTGGGGAAGTTTTCTGGCTCGTGCTATACAGGAGGTCAGAAAAGGTGATCACAGTCGTCCCCTCCGGTCTTAGCATCTATGAATTTAACACTTCTCTCACAAGAAGATTCTTCTAAATCCAGCACCCTCCTAGCCAGCACCCTCCTAAAGGTCCAGCACCCTCCTAGCCCACTGGTATATAAGAACACGTGCCCATAGGAGACTAGACCCTGCAGACTTGTAGCTCATGGGTAAGCATGCTATTGACTTAGCTGCACTGAAGAAACTGCTGGCCCATCTCTTCGTAGCTTGTCTGCATCTTTTGTGCCCGGCGTAGGCAAGCTATCGAAAGTTTGTTCGAGATTACTTCACTCTAGGTAAAGCCTTAGGCCTTGTCTTCCACCAGTGGCACTGTCCTGTCAGTGGGAACTCCCCTGTGTTTGTATGTACATTTTCTTCCACTGGGTACCCATCGACGCAAGGTATCCTGCTTTGCATCCAAGGCAGATGTCTGTCAGTGGGAGTTACATCCGTGTAGTGCCATTTTAGGTACATTCCACTTCTGGGGCAACTGAATCTGTGCAAACAATCCTTCTGCTCTGCATGGATGACTGCAGAAGTGAACTACCGGGTCACCTTTCTGAAGGAATGCATCCCCAGTCTGCAGGTTACAGAGAGACCCTGGAATTACTTGTGCATCCTGATACACTCCAGACTCCCTGTGAGATTGCACTGGCAAGTCCCCGTTTAACAGACTAAATTTCTCACCTGCTGTCTGGGATTGGGCCACCATCAATTAATTTCTTTGCCAATTTAAAAAAAAGAGAGCGAGAAATTATGGATTGTGTTGGAGATTGTTCAGAGGAGATTTGCACCAAGAGGGACTATCACAATAATTAAAAAAGAATAAACTTTATAAACAGAGCTAGATGGGTGTGGAGCAGCTGTTTGACTTGGAATGCTGGGAAAGGAAATTTGGTTAGCATTTGGCATTTGAGGGCCATTCATCTTTGGCTCCCTCCACCCCGCCTTGGGTTTTAAATCATAAATCACTTGCCTGGGTAAAGCCCTATTTGCTCAAACATCTGCAGCAGAGAGCACACTGGCAAATCCCTGCAGAGCAAAAGCCGTTAGATTGCTTTTCTATTGGGGTCGTTCCAGAGTAGTTTGTTCTTCTTAAGGAACTGACAACATCGTAAAAAGTTTAATCAGAAGCCAAGTGGAAAAAAAAAATAAAAACAGGTTGGGTGGGAGGATGTTTCTCTTATAGGCAAGTGCCCTGTAGTCCCTTCCAAGGCCTTGCTAGCAATCCAAGCAAAAATGGAACTAGTCTGTTCCTGGCTTGCCGCCAGGCTGAAGCCTGGCTGGAGCTGGGAAGAGGAGCAGAGGGAGACGCAAAGCGGGACCTGTTCTCTGCACAGCACACAGTCTGAGCAGCTGGGCTTGCACACTGGTGAAATCTGCAAGGAGAAGAGGATATATTCCTCTCCCATAGCAGAGCAGTGAATGACTCACCACTTCTGTTCAACAGCCACATGCAGCCACCAGGTGAACTGGTTGGATGACGTGGAATCCAGTGCCAGCAATATGCAGATGACACAGCTCTACCTGTCCTTCACCACGGATGACTAAGGCCTGGGCTACACTAGGGGAGGGTTCGAACTAAGATACGCAACTTCCGCTACACTATTCGCGTAGCTGAAGTCGAAGTATCTTAGTTCGAGTTACCCAGCTGTCCTCACGGTGGCGAGTCGACTGCGGCAGCTCCCCCGTTGACTCGGCTTACTCCTCCTGCCGAGGTGGAGTACAGGCGTCGATTCGGGGATTGATTTATCGCGTGCAGACGAGACGTGACAAACCGATCCCCGATAGATGGATCACTACCCGCAGAGCCGGCGGGTAGTGAAGACGTATTCGAAGGCTAAGATTTAGTCACGGCTATTTTTGATAAAAGTCATGGAGAGGTCACGGGCAATAAATAAAAATTCACTGCCCGTGACCTGTCCGTGGCTTTTACCAAAACTACCCGTGACTAAATTTCTACTTCTGGGGCCCCGCTGCTCCGGGGGCCCTGCTCCAGTGCTGGGGGTTGACTGCCCCCCAGCCGCTGCTCCTGGGACCACTCTGTGGACCGCCTCTGGGTGCCCCTAGTGTCCCTGCTCCAGCCGCCACAGGACCGTTGCTGCTTGGGCAGTTCACCAGGGCATCCCCAGGACCACTGCTTGGGCACTCCCCAGAGCCAGCCACACAGGCCGCTGTTCTGGGGCTCCCCGGAGCCAGCTGCCCGGGGCCGCTCAAGCAGTGGCTGGTGCAGCTGGCTCGGGGCAGCCTCTGGGACCGTTGCTCCGGCGCGCCCCGGGACCACCCCCAGGACCACTGCTTGGGTGGTCCCCTGAAGTTAGCCACACCAGCTGTGATTTCTGAGACCTCCATGAAAGAATCACAGCCTTACGTATGACCATACCACTACTGCCAAGGCCGCCCAGTGCTCAGGTGAGCTCAGCTCCTGGATGAAGAACAGCTGGCTGGAGCCGAACCTGAGCAAGGCCCAGGTAATGCTGGTGGGCAGAGGAAAGCGTTCTCTAGTGATGATGGTTGCAGTGCAGTATCCTTTGATTGAAAGTACACAGCCGCCAGGGGTCAATTCGCTCCTTGGCTGAGAGCACTCCTAGATTCTTTGCTGTTGCCAAGCTCTCATATTGCAGCATCCATGAGTGATGCTCTCTACCATCCAGTTGGCTAAGAGATGCCATCCCATCCTGCTGGATGATGACCAGCCTCAGTTATGCGTGTACCTTCCTCACTTTTCCGTGGCACGATGGCAAAGCGATCTACCTGGGTATCAAGTTGTCAGTGCTTAGGAAATTCCAAAAGATACAGTACGCTGCAGCACATTGCCTCAGCAACCCGGGCTACCGCCCGCACCTCAGACCTGCCCGCCACTCCTTATACCGGCCTCCCGTAGCATACTGAATTAAGTACAAGGTCTCGACTGTTATCTGCATGGCGCTCCATGGCTCGGGCCCAGGGTATCTAAAAGAGCCACTAAAGCTCAATGATAAAGATCGCAGTTGACCGCTTTGCTCCTCTGGCACAATGGAACTAGCGGCAGTAAGGGTAAAATTTGTCTGTAGAGGAGACAGCTTTCTCGGGGGCCAGCCCAAGCATGTGGATTGATCTCCCCCAGGCACTAAGGCCCATCACAAACCTCACCACCTTTCGCTCTACGTGCAAGACACTTTTTTTTTACCTGGCTTTCACCGACATAAACATGGAGCAATGTGTGTGTGTGTGTGTGTGTGTATCATTAAAAAAAAATCCACAACTAAACACTCCCCTTCACATACATCTCCCCCAGGATAAGGATGAGAGAACGAACACACGACAGATGTAGTGGACTCCTGGGAGGACCTCAGGTACTATGATGATGAGGATGATATAAGAAGCTATAGAGACTAGACTAGAACCCAGCTTAGGATACTTCACCCTCATGGCTAGAGGAGCATCCCTGGTCCTGTCTCTGTGGGTTGGAGAGTTCACGTCACAGCAGCTGCTGTTAAACTTTTTTGTGTGCATCCCTCTGCCTTAGGACATCCAGTTTCACCTTTGGGTGCTCAAACTACCCTAAGTACCTATTTGAGCCCAGAAATGTCTCCTTGATGACATGTTCAGTCCAAGGTCCTCTCTTCTACCCGTTCCAAAGGCAAGTGAATGGTACAGACGCGGGTTAGCCCTTTCCTTACAAATTCCTGTGTTGCCCAACACAGCTCCCAGTGGTCACGGTTCGCTACTCCCAGGACTTGCTGGTTTGCCACAGGGACATGCTGGCCGCTGCTTTCCGCAGCTCCCATAGGCCGGGAACGGAGAACCGTGGCCACTGGGAGCTGCAGGGGGGCCTGTGGACGGTCAAGGTCAGCAAAATGTCAGCTGCAGGTTGCCCACCACTGCTCTAGACCAAAGCTCTTCTGGAAAGAACAGGAAGTGAACTTAGTTTTAAGGACAGTGGCTCAGCTTCCCACCATGGAAATCGGTGGGAGTCAGGTGCCTACGTACCTTTGAGAATCTGGGCTAAAGATGTTTTGCTTAGGGTCTGTCAAGCCCACCCCACTTCCTAGGTTTCAGAGCCTGTGCAGCACCTTCAAAGCACTGTCCACACAGCTACCTTAGAGCATTCACGCGAGCCCCCCAGCCTTGGGTCTGTACCCATAAGTGTACGTCTACACAGCAATAAAAAATCCATGGCAGTGAGACCCAGAGCCCGGATCAGCTGGGCTCAGGCTGCAGGGCTAAAACTAGAGTGTAGACCAGGGTGGGCAAACCTTTTGGCCCGAGGGCCACTTTGGGATGCAAAACTGTATGGAGGGCCAGGTAGGGAAGGCTGTGCCTCCCCAAACAGCCTGGTCCCTGCCCCCTATCTGACCCCTCCCACTTCCCACCCCCTGACTGCCCCCCTCAGAATCCATGACCAATCCAACCCCTCTGCTCTTTGTCCCCTGACCGCCCCCTCCTGGGACCCCCCGACCCTAACCGCCCCCCTATCCAACCCCCCCGTCCCCTGCCTCCCCCCAGAATCTCTGTCCTGTCCAACCACCCCCTGTTCCCCATCCCTTGACTGCCTCCCACAAACCTTCGCCCCATCCAACCACCTCTTGCTCCCTGTCACCTGCCCGCCCCCCGGGACCCCCTGCCCCATATCCAACCCCCCGACCCCCTTACCATGCTCTTCAGAGCAGCATGTCTGGCAGCTGCGCCGCTCGGCCGGAGCCAGATGCGCTGCCCTGCATGAGCACAGTGTGCTGCCTGCCCGGCGGCCTGGCTGCGGGGAGGGAGAATAGCCGGGGAGGGGCTGGGGGCTAGGCTCCCCGGCCGGGAGCTCAGGGGCTGGGCAGGACAGTCCTGCGGGCCGTAGTTTGCCCACCTCTGGTGTAGACATTCAGGCTCGGGCCGGGTGTCAGAGCCTGGGATCCAGTCAAGCCTGAATGTCCACACTTCTTTTTTTCACCCTGCTGGCCCAAGCCGGCTGACACAGATTCAGGCACGGTGCTGCGTGTCTTTCATTGCTGTGTACGTATACCCTGCGTGTCTAATCAAGTTCCTGAATCAGGATTAGAAGAAAGCATGTCTTCCTAGGAGCCTTTACTATGGTCCTATGACAAATATCTAACACTTTGCACTGAATTCCACGACAACTCGCCTGGACTAGATTCTTGGAATTCTATTAAGTTTTGCAGTGAAACCCTCCATGACCTACCGATGCATAACAGTGAACTTCTGTTTGAAAAAGCCATGGTATCCAGAGTACACAAGAGGTTCCCATTCATCGTCCTGGTGGAAGCAGGGACTTTCCTAGAGGTAGGGCAGTAAAGCATATACCGCTGAACTCCAAGTTCGCCTCATAAATAAGGGTGACTTTTACCTGGCATACACCTGAACTTTAATAACCTGAAATATATTCTGGGCTGGCGAGGCAGGAGCCTTTAACACCATTTTAGTCTGCTGTCTTGGTGCTTAATGCCATAGCATTTTAAGCATGTTTTTTGGCTCCACTGCTTCCCGAAGTGGTTTTTAACAATATTTTAGCAGCCTAAGCTGTCTCAGGCAGCTAAGAAACACTTGTTGCTGGAAATAATGTTTACCTCGGTAACATCTCTACATCATTGTGACATGTTTAAACATTAAAAAATTGTTTTGTATTTAGCTTGTTTTTAAATTGGAGCAAAAGCATAAATTTTGGATGGGGGGAGCTTGGCAAGGGTGGGTTTCTGTGTGCATGTGTGGTTTGTTTTTCTTTTTTGCCCGAGTAAGTGGTATGAAATATTCCAGGTGAAACATCCAATGACATTGCAGTCTGGAGAGCTGGGAAGCAGCATTTTTTAACATGCTTTAATTGCTTTTTGCCGGGGCCAGGGATATTTATGGGTTAGGAGATTGCCAAGTTATTTATTAGATGGAGTATCTGGGGATAGACTAATATAAATCACTTAGGCTGGTATTGAATATACCAGACACTCAGTAATTTAAAAAGCTTTAATAAAAATGCTAAAATATGAGACTTGTCTTTAGCTGTAATGAGACTCAGTTATCATGTTTTTATCAGTGATTTTCAGCCTTGGGGTTTTTTTGGGGTTTTTTTTTTTTTGCACAGAGCTGGAAAATGAGGACTTGACCCCCTCCCTGTGTCTGGCATTCCACAGCATCTGGCCCCAGCCTTTGATCTTGCAGGCATAACCGGTAGCACTTAGACATCTTGATTTACGGGTGAAATATCAGAAGCTCTTCCTGAAAGTCACATGCACATAGGGAGCTCTAGGTCTGGCCATCAGGCCTCCAGGGCCAGCTGTAGGAGTCTAGCTCTGCAGGGAGCATCTCTACATAGCTGTCGCCTATGTCCAAAAGACATTCTTTCTTTCTTTCTGCGTACCCTAAGCTGGAAGGACTTTTCACTACATGCCCATGCAGCCTGCGTTAGCCATGTAACGACTGTCTCAGCCCTTTAGTTTTCTACTTCAGAAGCCTCCCTGTTATCACAGACCCAAACTATCCATTCTAGGGCAGATGTTGCCCTTTTACTACCCTCCCAAGCTGTCTTCAGCCTCACACCCGTGGGCATTTCCCTGCTTGATCAGGCTACCCCAGTGACTCATAGAATAAGCACGCCTACTTTCTGCTCTGATTTCATCCCACATGGAGATTTGGGAGCCCACGCCTTTCTCATATAAATTAAAGGCAAAAATAATTCTCTACTTCTACTCTCCTTCCCCCTCCATTAGATCTTTCCCAACGGGTCCTGTGACTAACGCTGCTGGCCTTTGGCAACTAGGGAATGGCTCAATGCCTCTAGCCTTGATTGGGATTCTCACATCCCTGCTACGCCAGCTCTGCTCACACCTGTCTGCTGTTGGCAAGAAATCACCATTCCAGCCTGCAGAATGGGAGCGGGTGGGGTGGGGGGTGATGAGGCGAAGAGAAGGCAGAGGAGGGTGCAGGACACACGAGCTGAAAGGAATCACAGAGGGATAATAGGGTAGGGGAAGGAGAGAGAAAGAAGTAGCAGCAGGAAAGAGAGGGTCAAGACTGAAGAAAGAGGAGGAGGAGCTGATACTAAAGCAAAGGGGCAAGAGGGAGTTAGTGAGACAGTGGAACAAGCAGGTGCTAATAGAATAGGAGTGAGGTGGTAGGGCCATGCATTAGATGGTAACAGGTGCTTTCATCTCTAAGTCAGTGGTTCAGATCCAGCCCAGGTTAATGGCCAGAAATGCCTGCCCTGAGTGA
The DNA here is from genome assembly GCF_965140295.1 of Lepidochelys olivacea. Classification (NCBI taxonomy): domain Eukaryota; kingdom Metazoa; phylum Chordata; order Testudines; family Cheloniidae; genus Lepidochelys; species Lepidochelys olivacea. Next base: position 10,948,319 of record NC_140432.1, on the reverse strand, counting down.
AATTAATTTGCCATCCTCGGCCCATTTCTGAGTGTGCATGTCACAAAAGCACCACTGTGACAGGCATTGGCCAGCAGGCTCAGCAGAGGCTAAAAAGGGAACAGACCAGAAAGACTCAAGTCAGGGTGGGAGGATGTGGGGGGAGAGGGTTTCCAATCTCCGGAGCCATCAAGCCAGTACCTTGCCCAACGGACACTGGAAAGAGAGCCAAGGGAGATGCCAGGGGAAGGATGGGCAAGAAGTAACCCCTTCTTCTTCAGTGTGTAATAGACTCTATGCCTTGTGCACATTAAGATGAGGGAAACTGTGAATAAGGCTATAAATAAACGTGCCAGGAGATGCTCTGGAAACAATCATTATAAACCACCAGAGCAAAGCGCGAGTAGTTTGTGATGTCATCAGCATCATGGCATGTATTTATATCCCTATAATTCATAATCATTTGTTCTCATTCCCTATCATCTCTCTCCACAAAATACAACACAGGGGCGAGATGCAATCATAAATATAACAGGATCTGAGCTGACATGACATGATATAAAGCAGCAGGGTTCTGGGTGCTGCTGCCCAAGGGCGGGGATTTAGCTGTGCACTGCATAATGCAAACCTCTCGGCAGACTCACCACCTCAAAGGAGTCTGGCTTTCCTAGGAGTTAGGTGTAACCAAGCTCAGGGCCCCGCTGTGCTACGAGCAGTTCATATTCAAGAGACAGTCCCTGTCTCAAATAACATACTACGCGAGGGCTAGATTGTGGAACTTACACGTCACCTCCTCCATGCAGGATGGATCACAGTTACCTGTGCTTAAATGGAAGTTTATGTTCCATGTAGGCCTGTGTAATCCTGGATAATCTTCTTCATTTAAATATAAACCACAAAACTATTCAGTCATGCCATGCTCCTTATACAGTGCCTTTAACAGACTTCAGTACTGCCCTGGCAGAGACCATTCATCCTCTCCTTGAACTAGCTTCTTCCTCCCCTGCTTTATGGTGGGAGCGAAAGATACCAAGGACATAATCACTTCCATAGCAACCAGCTGTGAAGGCGCATACAGGAGATTATGATTTCAGGTGGGGAATAAACAGCAGAGACACAGATGAATCCTTGAAGAACACGTTTTCACGCCAGTGTCCTTTGTAATAAAGAGCCAGTGAAGAGAAATACAGAAAATTTAGGACGGAGGGGGCTGAATAATTTCCTCGTCGGATGTTTTTCAGCTTGCCATGAGATGTCAGCCATCCTTTAAATCTGCCAGGCTTTATATCGCCAGCAGCAGAGTGGGGATTGAAAACTAAAGATCTTTCCCCGAGCAAATTCAAGGCATTGTGAACAGCTCTCTAATTCTTCCTGCTCCCAGCAGTTGAGAGGGGAGAGTCAGAACTCAACCTCCACACGGCGGGAGATCTTCCCTCCAACCACCCGCTGCTTTGCAGCATCACAGAATGAAGCTTTCCTAAATGAACATTTTGAATAACCTGCCTGGTTAGCTGGGTGCTTGCCTTCATTGCTGTAGTGTCTGAGGGGCCCACAAACTTGAAGGAAGTTATCCTCACCAACTCCCTGTGGGCAGAGCCATAAGGGCAGACTGAGGTCCAGAGAGAGAGAGAGAGCATTGCCACCCCGTAAAATGTTACCGGGAGTCTCGCCATATTTGGTCATTTACTTACAGCCTCAGCGCCTGGACCAAGGGATTATGGTGGGGACTCTCGAACAGAAAACCCCAGTCCTCATGGTTGTGAGGAGAAGCTTGAAATGTGGGTACCCAAAAGGGCTCAGAAACCAAAGACACACACAAGACACACTCGCTCCCTTTCTCTCCAAATGATGCTTCAGCTTCCTCCTCTGTACAACTCTTGGCCTTTCTGAACATTGGGGATTCACAAAAGAGGATGAAGGCCCCAGTTTTCAAAAGTGGCCTTTAAGTCTGGGGGACCCCATCTTGGGCTGCCCAAGTTTAGGGCCTAATTTTCACATGGAGTGGCTCTCAGCCAGGGGTATGCGTACCCCTGGGGGTAGGCAGAGGTCTTCCAGCTCTCACAGGCTGTTCCTTGGAGCTGTGGGTTTTTAGCACCCTTGGGCGCTTCAGGGTTGGGCATAAAACATCAGGGGTCCCTTCTGAAAAATTTGGCCTGAGTGACTTGCCAGGGGTCAGCCAGGGCATCTGTGGCCGAGCTGGAAACTGAGTCCAGTGCTTCACTCCAGCTCCCTGGCTCCTTTTCTGGCCAATCTCTTGTTTGTTTATTTGGATTGCTACATAATTAATAACCTCTCCAAAATGTCTAGGCGCTCCTGACACCACACGTAGGTAGCAGCTTATCCCCTAGAATTAGCAGTGCAGAACTGAACCAGTTACTACCATGAAGCCTTGTCTACTTCAGGACTTCCCTCCCATCTAGCCAGGGTCTAGCTGGGACCACCTCCTCCGCAGCAATATGGAAAGGGCAGGGTGGTTACAGCCCCTCTCTCAGCAGCCTCACCTGACCCCCACATTGAAAAACTCTGCCCTACAAAATTCATTCCACACAGCTCAAGCCCCATTTTCTTCAGCTACCTCTTTAATAACTGCCACAGTGGGGACTGAACCAGTGACCTCCAGAGTTTAAAGCGTGAGCTGCTACAGCTTGAGCTACAGAGGCAGTGTTGAAAGACTTGACAGTGCCCTCCCTTAAATCAAGAGGGTTCAGCCTTGGGTTTCTCTGGGATAATGTTTTGGACATTGTTTCTTTAAGAGGCGTAGAAAACAGAAATTAGGCTTGCTGATGAGAGAGGTGGGTCTGGAAGTAGGCGAGCTTTGAAGTGTGGTGCCTAGCTGCTGTGTTTGCTGGGTGAGACATGAGTTTGCCATTAGGTGCATAACTTCATTGCAGAGAGCCAGGCAGCGATGAATAAAGGAATGGCTCTGGTGTGCTCAGATCATGAAGGAATGGGGATAATCCCTGCATGACCTCATGCCTAGGCTGTGAGAAGGGGTCTTCTGGGGTGGTCTCCACAACCTTAGGACTTGTGGTGGTGCTGTAGCCCTGGACTGCCAGACAAGAGCGTGGCACTGAATCCAGGAGCAGGCAGGCTGCAAAGCAGACAGGACCTGAATTCCCAGGGCAAGAAAGGAGTCACACAGCTGGTTTAGAGGTAACAGCTGAAAGGGATTTGAGTGCTTTTTCTCTGTGAATAGCTGAGGGAGGTGGAAGAGGATGGGGGCTCTGGGAGGGGAAAGGGTCATCTGAAAAGACCATCTCAGGCTTTCCATTTTCAGGTGGGTAGGGTGGGGAATTGTGCTACTCCCAAGCACTCATTCTATGGCAGGGAGGATACCAGGTGTCTGAGGTCCTGGGCTGTGTCCCATATCAAATCAGTAGGGCGTGGTTTGAAAAAAAAAACAAAACCCATCCCTTCTCTGCATGGACAGAGCTACACCAGTAACCGCCTAGACATGGACAAGGATTTAAAAAGCAAGTTGGGAAATTTAAAAAGCCTACAGACCTGGGTTACAAACCCAACAGCAAACGGACAAGGCTCATAAGCAGCAAGAACAGCACCTTAGAGCAAGAGGGCTGAGCATTTAAAGAAAAAAAAAGACCCAAATCATAATTAGCAAAAGGGTGGGAGGGGCAGGGAAAATCTTGTCTTCCATTCCATCTCTTTCCCCTTTCTTAAAACACCATCTGCAGACTGTAAATCTTGCAGGGCACAAGCCTGTCTTCCCACCTGTCTGCAAAGCACCCAGAGCGCTTGTGGGCCCCATGTACCACCCAAAGGCAGTAACTATGGCTAGCACTGTAAGGGCCTGATCCACAGTGCATAGAAATTCCACTGACTTCGATGGGCTTTAGATCAGGCCCTAAAAGCGTCCCAAGGGGTTATATTCTGCCAGGAAGAGACCCCTGGGCCAAGCTGTGAAATCTTGTTCTATGGTGATGAGATCAGGAGGCTTGTTTCGGGTTCATCTCCGATCACTACAAAATGTGCTTTATGTGATGAGCCCAGACAGATTTCAGTTGTTTAAGCTAATCCCTCAATGCTCTACTGACCAATGTTTGGTAGCAGTGTCGTGTTTTTTTTGTTGTAGTAAGTTGACTGCTCTATGCTATTAAAACTTTGCAAAAAGAGAGGGCATTTCAAACTGTGGGATGTGCAAACCAGCTGGATGCAAATGGCCAAGCTCCTCCAGTGTCCAGCACGTCTCTTTTAGAAACAAGGGGTACTTGGAAAGTAGGAGGGTTCTCTTCTGGGATGGTGGAATATGTCAGTGCTTTGGGCTGTGGAATGAGGCTGTAGCTCCTGAGTGGGGGCAGCATGCATGAGGAGGGCCTTTGAACAGCTGGCATTGCATTGACACTTCAGTAGAGACATCCCAAGCGTAGTAGGGGAAGCACTAGGAATGTGGTTTGCTCCAATCTCTTTGAACCTGCATAATTCAGCCCTGAGCCACTTCAGACGTGCTGTACCAGAGTGGAAGGCTTGAGATTGCCAAGCATTAGGGATCCCGCTGTGTGTATGTGCATGGCAGAGCATTGGATGAAACACAGTTCTCATGAATTTCTCCTCATTCTCTCTCTCTTTCTCTCTCTTTCATCTAGTTCCTCCCCAGATTATAAACATCTCATCAGACATCACGGTGAACGAAGGTAGCAGCGTAACTCTCATGTGCCTGGCCTTTGGGAGACCAGAGCCTACGGTGACATGGAGGCACCTGTCTGGAAAAGGTAAGAGGATGCCTTCAGATGGTCAGGGGGACTTCGGGCATCTGCGATGGTTCTGAACAGATACACTCAAATGCAATAGGGGACTGGCCACAGGAGGGATTGCTCAGTTTTTCTTCCTGTGTATTTCTCTCTCTATGAGCCTTTGCCCTTAGTCCTTGGTTCCTGATAGTGTTCCTGGAATTGTAGTGAAGGAATGGCACCAGGAGTCAGGACTCATAGGATCCGTGTAGGGCTCTGCCTGATTTGCTGCGTGGCATTGGGCAAGTTACTTAACTCCTCTGTGCCTCAGTTTCCCCATGTGTAAAATGGCCATCATGGAACTTGCGTGGGGCTAGTTACTTAACTTTGCTGTGCCTCAGTTTCCTCAACTGTACAATGGAGATCCTGGCACTTGCCTACTTTTGAGGGACACTGCAAGGTGTAAGTGATTAATGATTGTAAAAATCTTTGAGGTCTGTGGGTGAAAGAGGCTAAATAAACACAAAAGTCTTAAATATTTAGATGTTTGTTTCCTGGGTGAAGCTTCCAAGCTCCTGCTTAGCAAGCAGGAGGGATTCGCTCCCATAATGGGGTGAGGGACGAGGAGTTATTATTCATAACAATAATACGCTGCATGTTGCTAGCCCCTTCTGTCCCAGCATCCCGAAGCATTTTACAGACACTAGTGAATGAAGCCCCTCTATCCCCCAGAGACACAGTGTCAGTGCCATGACCTTCATTGTACAAAGGGGGAAACTGAGGCATGGAGCGACGAAGTGACTTGCCCAAGGATACACACAAAGTCAGTGCTGGGGATGAAACCCTGGAATCCCAATTCCCAGTCTTCTGCTTTAACCACTAGAGCTCACTCTTTGCTTAGAACTCTGACTGTCGGGTTGTTTTACAGGTTGTTTTTCTCTGTGTATTCATAAACCTGCTGAATATTGTACTTCTGTGATGCTTCCCAGGGGTACTCAGGGCTGGGTGGCATCTTGCTACCACCTGCCCTTAGTGTGTGTGTGTCTGCCTGTTGTGGGTGTGCTTCCCAACAGCACCGGTCATGGCAAACCCAAGCCTCCCCTCCTGGCCTTGCAGGCCCTGTTGTCACAGTCTGACCCCGGAGGCCTCCGAGCATCTCCCTGGACTGTCCAGCCCCTGGTCCGCTGGACACTTGCAGTATTCATTGATCCGCTGCTTCCAAAGAAAGAGGACAGCCCAGCTTACCAGTTCCCCATTAGATCACTGCTCCGCTTAAATTACAGCACTTAGATTAGTTTATAGTGACGTCAAGTATAACATTATTTAACAAAGCACAGAGATTCAAATGGTAGCAAGTAGAAGTCTTGGAAACAAACGATTACAAAATCAAATCAAAACACGCACTCTAGAGCCTAGATTTAATTAACCAGATACTCTCCTGTCTAGTAAAGAATTGCTCGCCCAAAGTCCCTGCAGTGCTTCACAGCCACGCTGGCTGTGAGCCTTCTTTCATGAGACGTGAATATGGTCACTTTGCCTCCTAGGTCAGGGGTGGGCAAACTATGGCCCGTGGGCCACATCTGGCCCAGGCCCTGAGCTCCTGGCCGGGGGGGGCTTGCCCCTGGCCCCTCCCCCACTGTTCCCCCTCCCCCGCAGTTATGCCGCTGTGCGGGCAGCATGGCTTGTGCCCGCCCACCTCCCAGGCTTTCCAATAAGCCTGTCCTGCCGCTCTGAGCGCCCTGGTAAGGGTAAGGGGATGGGGGGAGGGCAGGAGGTGCCGGGAGGCAGTCAGAGCACAGGGGGCGGTTGGATGGGGCAGAGGTTCGGGTCGGGGAGGGGGGGCGGTCAGGAGACAGGAAGCAGGGAGGGTAGTTTGGAGGGGGGGTCCCAGGGTTTGGGGGGGACAGGGAGCAGGGAGGGTTGGATAGAGGGTGGGGCCCTGGGGGAGCAGTTAGGGATGGGGGTCCTGGAAGGGGGGCGGTCAGGGACAAGGAGTGGGGGAGGGATGGATGGGTTGGAGGTCCCAGGGGTCCTTTCAGGGGGCGGGTCCCGGGAGGGGGCAGTCAGGGGACAAGGAGCAGGGGGAGTTGTTCTGAGGGGGGCAGTCAGGGGGCAGGCTGTTTGGGGAGAAACAGCCTTCCCTACCCAGCCCTCCATACCATTTCGCCACCCTGATGTTGCCCTCGGGCCAAAAATTTGCCCATCCTTGTACTAGGTGAAGGATTCCATGTGTTGCTTTGCACTCCAAAATATACCAGACTTATCCTTTGTCTTTTTCAAAAACAGGTAACCCCTCCCCCTGCCGCTATTTGTTTCTTCCAGTAGAATTCCTTTCTTGTAGATTTTACTCTCTCAGTTTGCACCTGGCTCAATATGCAAATAGGCGTTCGATACACAAGTGGCCAGACAGGGAGATTGGTGTCAGTTACTTCCTGCCTGATAGGAACATCTCCAAGGTACGTCACCTCCTAGTGATCTGCCGTAACCCCAAGACCTGAAGAACATCATTTTCAGTATAGGTACGTAACTCCTTAAACATTATCCGCCCATACACTTTGCAGTGATTGTGACGACAAGTGGGAAACTGACTCTCAGCAGAGACCTCACACGCCACCCTTCAGTGGACTGTTATGCCAATATCTGACCCAGGGATCCTTGTACAACCTTATGCACCCTGTTTCCTCTGCAAGTTGGCACCAAGGGTCACAACCACCAATGTGAACACTGAGAATGTATGTGCACGTGTGTCATGTGTAAATTGACATCCACACACACACACGCGCACGCATGTTCTCCAGTTACTCCTTTTGATGCACTGGGCCGTTAAAAATACAAGCAATCATGGGCAATCAACACGTCATGTTGCTTTTCTACCTTTGACATGGCCTGGCAGCTGCATTCACTTTACTATGAATCGTGAAGCATATTTTTTTAACGACAGTTCACACCACGAGGCGCACCATGTCTTAGCACAGCGGGAAACCGAAGTAAAAGGACATTGCCACTTCAGAACTCCTGTAGGTAAAGGGCTAATAGCGCTGACTGGAGGTGATGTAAACAACCTGCATCCGCCCAGCTTGGCTGAAGTATCTAAAACAGTCCTGACCTGCAGTTCAAACCTTGCTACCCTGGCCCATCCACCTCTGCAGCTGCATCTCATCTCTTAACGTGGAGCATAATTCTCGTTTCTCCCCCAAGTCCTGAAATGGAAGCTGTCCGGCAGTGAGCGATGCGGTGTCTTTGTGTCATGTGTTTGACTGCAGTATTTGACTGCAGCACACTAATGTTGGCTATGTCTACGCTGGCGATTGAATGACAAAACGTTTGTCCTTCAGCCGTGTTAACCCCCCGTCCCCAAAAAAAGACACAAGTTTTACCGTGACAGGTGCCAGTGTGAACAGTGCGTTGTCGGCAGCCGACAACGCAAATGCCGCTCGTTGGGGGTAGGCGTTTTTTGTCGGCAGGAGAGCCGATAAACAGCTGCTACATGGCGCGACTTTTAGCGGTATGGCTGTGGAGATGCAGCCATGTCACTAAAAGCTGTGTAGTGTAGACATAGCCTTTCTCTCGTAACTAAGCTTAGGTCCCAGATCTCTCCAGGCAGGGTATAAAAGACTCTTGTGCTGAGACTCAGAAGATCTGGGTTCAAGTACCTCCTCTTCTCCCTGGGTGATTCATGTCACTGCTCGCTGCCTCAGTTTCCCCATTTGTAAAACAGGAATTCTAATATTTCCATTCTTCTAACCTTTGTCTTCTCTATTTAGACTGTAGAGTCTTCAGTGAAGGGGCGGTCTCTTACAATGTCTCTGTACAGCGTCTAGCACAACGAAACCCTGGTCTTGGTTGGAAGCTCTAGGTGTTATTGTAGTACAAATAATCATCATTATCATTGCAGGCAGTGGTATTTGCTCAGATCCTGCAGCAGGAGAATAGGACCCCTGCTTGTCAATCCCCATCTCCAGAGAGGAAAGGGGGGCTAGTTCCTGGGTTAATTGAGCTGTTCTGCTCTTCCTCCTCCTATTACTGTGTTTTTCAGGCCAGAATGCGGGCGGGTGTATCTGAAGCTTTTGGAGTTAGGAATGCATTTGATATTGATGCCTGGCTTTGGGTATCCAGTAAGCATTAAGAGGCAGGTACGCAGCGGCAGGGGAATGCCTCCTCTCCAAGTGAACGCTGCTAATGGCAACGTTGTCTCACTTTCAAACAAACGCCATGGCCCAAGGTCAGGAAGCCCAAAGAACCTGATTCTGATCCCACTCACACTGGTGTAAATCTGGAGTAACTCCGTTGACCTCAATGGAATGATGCCAGGGTGACACTGATGTAAGAGGAGAATCAAGCCTGGTTCTGTCTTCAGCGGTTCTTACTGAGCGTGACCAAGGCTACATCGGCCAGTGATGCCCAGATGATGTCTCCTCGACATCTTTAGCAGCCTCATTGGGGTAGTGTGGGTGGATTTTAAAAAGGGCTGAATCAGACTTAGCATTGCACTTACATAAGCTAATCGGTTATATCAGCTAGTCAGATCTCATGCTTCTGGATTAAGCTGATTGCTTCAGGAGTAAGGAAAAGATTTCCTCTTCTTTATCCCCAATGTTCCATAATTGGCCAGATATCTATATAGTGGGATGGAGCAGCAACCTTGTTTTAAAACAGTGGGTCCTGACCACTGCCAAAGCCTTGGTATTGAGCTAGCTGGACCAGTGATGCACTGATTCACTGACTCCTGAGTTCACATTATCTGAGTTCACATTATTTATTTGTACTTACAGATGCCTCACAGTTGTAACAAAGTGCTTTCTGTATAGCTAAGCGTGAAGGAGGGAGACATACATTAACAAGGTGTGTGGAGGCTCAGCTGCGTGCATGAATCTACATGGCTAAATCCGTCCCTTTCCAGTGCTCTGAAAACTCGTCAGTAGTAATACGACTGATACAGTTCTTAGATATGCTATGTCTATAAAGCCAAATTCTGGCCTTGGTTATGCACCCCAATGGCTTCCTTAGGGATGTACTGGAGGGGAGTTTGGCCCAATGTCTGTTTAGTTGTTTTAGCTGTTTAAGTAGATTTAGTTCTCATAAAAGATGCTATAGTGACAAAAGTTCCCTGTTTATCTAAAGAGCATCAGCAGTGTGGTATGGTGTTCCCCATGACATCCTGCCAATATGTCTCTGCCCTTCCCTGGCAGAACTCCCCTATGCGTGAGAGAGTAATACAGCCTCCATGTCCCATTCAGGGCTGGTCACACTGCTGTGACTGTCAACAAGGGGCTGTAAGTGCCAGTGTTTTTTCTGCTGTAGACCAAGAACTGGACTGATTCCTTCAGACCCCCAAATGTTCATCTAGGGACAGCTACAAGAACCAGCCAGTCTCTTAGAGGTGAAAGCCTCTGTCTCCTGTTACCGGTAGTGCAAGCAGAATTTATTTCTTACCAGTATGCTACACCAGCTAAAGGGGGGAGTAGAGCCCTGTCCTCCAGCAGGGCTGCTGTACAGACCCCAGATAGGAGATGCTAGATGCAGCTGTGTGGAAGGGCTGGGGGCAGGCTAGGTCTGCTCCTCCTGTGTCTTTCCAGTATGGCGTACCGGCTATAAATATCTGCTGGTACGGCATACCGGACCGCACCACCATACTTCCCCACTGTGTCTTACTGAACCATGGAGCTGGCATAATTCTTGCCATCCTTGTTGAGAAGAGAGCAGGTGAAAACATTTACAGCGAAGGCACCTGATTTACTGTGCACTGCAGACAAAGGCCTCCCTGCCACTGACGGGAGCTGCCAAAGCCATACGTCCATCTGCTGCTGCTGCTGACCAGCGGCCCAGTCAGTTTGTGCTGGCAGTAACACCCGCTTTTGTTCGCTCCTGGCTCTCCTGCAGTGCTGCTCTAAATCTCCTAGCTCTATTCAGTCATCTCTGCTGTGCCTCACGGCAGCCCTGCACCTGCTCCCCAGCTTGCTTTGCATCGAGACCAACCCTCCTTTTAGCTCTTCCCTCCTAAAACATCAGGCCGGATCTTACAGACATGTGCCTTAAGCGCATGGCCATGCAGTATCTATTCCAAGCACCAGCAGGATCCTCTTTCTCTTGGCTCTTTATACTACTTGATTGCAGTATTCAGGGCTCCTGCTTAGCATAATAGGTTTGTTCTTTCATCTCGTCACTCTGTGACTGACCATCGTAAATCACCTGCTTCTCCTCAGAGACACTATCCTACCAGACCCTACTTTGGCATGTCTGACCTGTATGTATCCCCCCAATCGCCCATGGAGAATATACTGCCAAAGATCGGGTACTTATTACTTAAACTGCCAGGCAGATCTGGAAGTTTTGGGGCCAATGGGATTGAATAAGGAGTGAGAGTCAACACAAAATTAGCCCATCCAGCCATGGTACGTATGTGCATAGCGTAGGTGGAATTATGGGAATAATGCTTGCCACGTAAATGAATCATGTACCAGAGCATGTATGATGAACATATCAGAAACACACATAGTACATATACCATAACTGTCAGGACTACATTTTTACAGTATGTATATTGGTAGATATATTACATGCTTTTGGCATGAATTGTATACATGTGTTGGCATGCTTACGTTATGTAATTTGGAACAATTGTTACATGCATTTTGGTATGCATGTCGTACAGTAAATTCCTCTCTCAAGTTACACCAGTGTAAATGTAAAGTAACTAATAGTGTTATTTACCAGATATATAGTAGAGGTAAACTGATGTTACTGGAGAGAAGAATTTAATGTATGACACACATGCCAACATGCAAAACATGTGTAAGACATATTTCAAATTATACAAAGCACCTGATTCATGCCAAAGGCATGTAACATATCTACTGACATATGTACAGCATAAACACACAACAAAACATGGATAATGTGTAGCAAAACGTGTATCATATATGTACAGAACCATTACTATCTGCACTAAAGCATAGTCAGTGCAAAACAAAATACATGTAACAAGTGCGGCTGTATAATACACAAACCAATTTCTCTCTGCAACCAGTGAAGAAAGACATCTTTACAAATGTTTGAAATCCCCAGTATGTATTTAGTTGATCCTAAATACATATTTATATAAGCCTGAAGATCTTTTTAAAGGCATCTTGGCTTCTGGTAAATGCTTCCACTCACTTTTTATAGACTGTACATGGAAAGATTTAAAAAAACAAAATCATAAAACCCCAAGGAACTGAAATACAGCATTGAAGTCACGATGCAAAGGGAATGCTGGGGATATTCCAGGGTCAGACTGACCATCAACGCTCAACTCAGCTGATATCTTTATCTTTTTTTCTTTTGTTTTTATGGCTTTTATTTTTTTAACTCCCTGTCTTTTGTCCGTTTCTGTCCCAGCCTTTAAACACAGAGGCCTTCATTTTCTGAAGGGCTTAGTGATTTTGCATGTCTCTGGTTTTGGGTGTCCAACTCCAGGGACCTGATTTTCACCTGAGCACATTGCCCTCTGAGAATCAGGCCCTTTAAAAATCTCTCAAGTTGGGAACGCCAGAATTAAGACCTCAGAAATCACGAGGCACTTTTGAAAATGCATGCGAGGGTGGCTTTTTGTTCCTTTTACTTCATTTTTTTTATTTATTTGTTTTGAGGCCAATGGAAATCTAGCTGCATGCAAATGTTTCTTCCAAAGTATTTCTGTCTCCCTTCCCCCTCCCCTCTTTCAACTACTGAATGTTCATTCATAGGCACCAGGTCAGGAAAGCCTTTAAGCACAAGGTTAATTTTAAGACATGCTCAAGTCCCTTTGAATTCAATGGGAGCACGTGCTCAAAGTGAAGAAAGTGCTTAAGTGATTTCTTGAGTAGGGAGGCGTTCCTGAATTGGGGCTGCAGAGAGGCAGGATGGTCCAATGGTTAGAGTCCTCATCGGGGACATGAGAGAACAGGCTTCAATTGCACGCTCTGCTGCAGGTTTCTTGTGTGAGCTTCTTGAGCGGAGGTAGGACAAGAGGCGCAGGGCTTAATCTGCGGCAAGGGAGAATTTAGTCAGGTATCAGGAAAAACTTCCTTACTGTAAGGATAGATAAGCGCTGGAATAGGCTTTCAAGTGAGGTTGTGAAATCCCCATCACTGGGGGGTTTTAAAAACAGGTTGGGCAGACACCTGTCAGGGGTGTTTACTTGGTCCTGCCTCGGTGAGGGGGCTGGACTTGATGACCTCGCGAGGTTCCTTCCAGCCCTACACTTCTATGATTTGATGACCGTAGGCAAGTCACTTAGCCTGTCCGTGCCTCAGTTTCCCATTTGTAAAATGGGAATCAAAGCACTGCCATGCCTTACAGGGGGTACTGACAGAGCTACATTAAAGACTGGGAGCTGCTCAAATACTAAGATAATGCGGGCCATAAAGGAACCTTTGTAAAATACTTCTGGGACGAAATGCTCTGGTTAAAATAGCAATCATAGGTATCGAGACTGGCATAACCAGGGTCATTCTTCTGCTGGAGAGGTGAAGTCTTATCTAGGCTGGAGGCCCCTTTGAAGACATCTTAATTATTACTCACACTTCTCATCAAGGGAGAGCACAGCATGTCTCTTAGTGTGATGGCTGGAGACAGGTATTTGGTCTCCGATTGCATGCGGAGCCTGATCCTGCGAAGTGCTGAGCATCCTTAATTCCCATCTGCATGGCTGGGAATTGTGAGCTCTCGGTCGCTGGCAGGAACCGATCTGATCTTTCCGAATTCCCTTTGATCCAACGCTCTCCGGAGATGCTAGCGTATCCCGGGTTTTGGACAGGTAGTAAATATCCCGAGAAGAACTGTACTCAGGCTTTCTTTGGCATGTGTACTTCTGCTCGCCGATGGGACTGGAAAATGCAGAAGCACTCAAAAATGGTACCTTATTGAAACTTGATAAATCCAAGGACGTCTCCAAACGTTAATGAGTTCACTCTCACAGCCCCTCTCAGGAGGGAGAGAAATATCATATAAGAGCTGGGGGAATGAGGCTTATATAGAGTGACTTGCCCAAAGTCCCACACAGGAGGCCACTGGCAGACAACCCAGGAGCCGTGACTCCCACTGCTCTGCTCTGCAGCTGTATGTGTCGGGGACAGAACTTGCTTTTTTCCCATGTTTCATGCTCTTCCGTCTCTCTGCAGTCAGAGACCACACCTGTTCCTATTTATATTACACAGTGTCACTCTTTTTGTTCATTCCTGGGCGTGGGGAGGAAGGAGAAATACAGTTTGCATGTGCTGGTGGGATCTGTAGCTTCCGAAGGCACCAGGCATTGAGACAGCTAGCAGATCTTTGTAACGTTGCTGCGTCTTCACTCGACAGTTAGGGTCGGCTCCTGAGCAGGCAGCTGCTGACCTCTCGCCTCTGCACTGACAATTTTTTGAGCCTTCAGTTCTCATTGACTTGACAGGCTGATTGCACTAATTCAATTTGGGCTCGGCCCTGGGAGGGGCAAACAACCCTGCACAGCATTTCAGTTGCACCTTAATCCTGACCCAAAGCATCCCCCGCTGTTATAATCCTCCCTGCCATTGAACTTTGCTGATGTATTCTATCTGAGCTACAGCACCCTCTGCCATTCCATCCCTAGCCCCCACCCACCTTTTTACCGATGCACCCCAGACCCCATCAGCAGCTGGACACACAGGGACACAAACTGCTCTGGCAAAGGTTTTCCGTCATACCCTTCAGTCCCCCTGCTCTTTCAGTACCTGGTCCCCATACAGCTCTGCCAGTGGGTATCAATCCCAGATTACACTGCCCCTTTCCTAATTCCCCCACATACAATCGCTCGCTTTAGGTGACCGCACCTGTACAGAAAGCACCCACCCTGCTTCCTTCTGCTTTTGTAGCCCTGGGATTTTCCTGATCCAATCTTGTGCAGCAGCAGTGGCTTTCTACTTGCTGTTTTAATATCTAATCAGCCCGCAATAAATACGGTGGAGCCCCACCAAAGTAATCTCATTTGTGACCTAAACCAGGCACAATTGCAAATGACTAACGAGAGACATCTAATATATTGACCTGCTGTGCCATCTCATCTTGTCGCCGCCTCTGTTTCTTTTGCCTTCCGATCTCCAAGGTGCTCTGTTTCCCCATCTGAAGACCTGTTTAGAGGCTAATTAATCCCCCAAGAGTGTGTATGAGGTGGCTGAGATGAGAAATCAAGGTTATTCATATCTTGCTCAGTAAAACGGTTATGGGCAAGCAAGCTGTTCCTAGCACGTTTCTGCAAAGCAAATTTCTGTTGGCTAACTTCGCTTCTTGTTGTAAATGAGAAGTGTAGGAAGGTCTAGCAATGCGCTTTTTACCAGATGGGCAGCCATATGTTTCCCCTCTCTGTATGCATCCGTTTTAGCTTTGGCACGCACATATGCCTGTATTTTTGCAACTTAACAATATTAAAACTAATTCCATTTATGCTCCTTTTGGGTTGGTTGATTGAGTCGTAAATTGTTTGGAATATCTTCCTTGGGAGGCCCTTTTTATTCCCCTCCCCGAAGCCAAGAGAGGCTGAGCAATCTGCTCACAGCATAGGAGCTGGACTCAGTGCATTTGCACAGTCTTGGAATGAAGTGCTGCAGGGAGCAGCCCTTACTTTCTGGAATTATGACCGTTCTCCAGGGAGGAGAACACTCCTTGCCCACACTCCTTTCTTGTGAGCTGTTCTGGGACTAAACACAGCCTGGCCCTAAAGCAGAAGAAGTTGTGAACGCCCAGGACAGAGAAATAATTTTGTTATGGAAGGCACCAGCAGGTGGCACTGTTGGGCAGTTTTAAAAATTCTTTTTTCTTAGGGTGCAAGCAAGTTTTGACTCCTGGGGAGATGTGCTGTGTTGTGCTTTTTTTGGGATTAAGCACGGTTGTGTGTCGAGGTAGATTGGGGAGAGAGGGAGCTGTGTGAGTTTGCTCTGTGCCTTGGTCTCTGACTGGAGTCAGTGCTTCAGGCAGAGTTGCTCCCTGGGCATTGGTGGTGAGCTGAGATTCCTGAAAGAAGAGATTGCCCTGCATGCTGTTTGACCATCTTAGTTCAGGACTGGTGTACGGGTGTATACCCAAACTCCACTTCACTGATTTCTCCTCCTCCTCCTCCTCCTAAAAAGTCTGCTTGCAAGGATCCGGACTTCTGCTACCTCTTGGTAAAGGGACAACACGGGTCTCAGAAGAAGGGGCAATAGAACAAAAGAATCTTAGCCCCTAATGCTGCAGTGAGCTCTGCGTGGTCAGACATCTTGCATCCAGGTGGGGCTCACAGCAGGATCTGGGTCTTCTGGAGTGGAACCATGGCCAAAGTGAGAGTCAGCTGGAGAAAATATCAAGCTAATATAAGTAGGGGGAAAATAATCCAAACCACAGACACTGAGTGGAAGGGAGGTACCTGGTGAAGGTTCTTGGCTGAAAGAGACTCAGGGTCTGTCTACGTTGGGGAAGTTCATATTGATGCAGCGACTCTGATGCAAAACTCAACTGCAGCTGCAATGCCGCAGCAGACAACGAATCTCACACCACTGCAATGTTGCTCTGTGCAGGCCCCAGTGCAGCTCATCTACATTAGGGGTTTGTACCAAAGTAGCTACCTTGAGGCAAATCTCTAAAGAAGACAGGCCCTCGATGGTGACAGTGGGCAGCCAACAAAGCACAAGCTGGCCATGTCGGACATCAGCCCCAAACAGGAGCATCGGTAGCACTGTGATCTGCATGTGCAAAGGCACCAAATCAGGGAGCAGAGTGTGAATGCTCCTTCTCTCCGCAGCCCTGGTGTGATGATCACAACCACGATACTGCTTTCAGCCTGGAAAGAGTTCAGATAAAGCAACACAAAGATCAGGGTTGCTGGCAGGAGTGATTCCCGTAGAGATAGAAAAAGTTACTCGCCAACGGAGGGTCTTGCTCTCCCCACCGTGCACCGGGCCTCCTCGCTCACACCTGTGCAAAGTGGGCTTCGCATGCCATCCAGTCAGGACGGTAGCAATTTACACTTATTTTGCACAGGTATAAATAATGACCTCAAGAGCCGGGCAGTAGGGAATCGGGCCTGAGTGGGAGGGAGGGGGAATGTCCGTATACAAGGGTATAAGCACAGAGGAGGAATTGGTTAGAGTAGCTCATAGGGAAAAATGAGATGAAAGTTTTTAAAAAAGGAAAAACTAGACTGAATATGAAGACTGCATCTTGACAGTTATGGCCTGTGGGCAGCATGGGCTGTGTGATTGTGGGGCTAAATATCCCATCCTCTAAGAGGGGGGACTCTGAACAGGCTGTTTCCCCTCCTCTGCCCTCAACAGAACACACAAGACCCTGACGTAGGGCCCTGTTCAGAAAAGCACTGAAGTATGTGCTTAGATCCCATTGACTTCAGTGGGATTTAAAGACAGGCTCAGGCTAGCCAACTGAATGTGTACCTCGGCTCTTGGACGGGGCTGTACTCGGGCAGCTAGCCCACGGCTTTCCTGCAATGTTTAGCATGCTAGCTCGAGCAGAGCTAGCATGTGTCTGGCTACTTGCACTGGGAATTGCACTTCCCAGCTGCAGTGTAAATGTACCCTTGCAGTTGAGAACATGCTTAAAGACTTTGCTGAGTTGGGGCCTTCGTCCCCAATCTCCCTGCTCGATGTGGTAACTCGAAAACAGAAAACCCCACCTTAAACTTCATCCATGAACTTGTGTGCCCCTAGGAGATCCCTCTAGGACCTCCTGTATCCTAACACTCCCTTGCTAGGCTGGTTGTAGCTAAGTGGGTCCACCTCCAGCATGACTCAGGAGTAGTTATCTTCAATCATAGGGCAAGAGATTCAGCATCCAGGCTGATTTAACAGAACAGCTCTGCATACCTGCATAGGGTCTCTTACATCCGTACAGAGAATGTTTGATCGCCTTCTCCCTCTCCCTTGGGGACCAGCCATTCAGCTCTACACGAAAAGGACCCAGTGGGTAATTTATACAGTGCATGGGGCAGGGAATGAGTCAGAACATCTGTAAAGGGAAAGGTCACCCCCGCGGACCGTCTTGTGGCATTAAATATTTCCTCTGTCACTGATGACTATACAGTCGCCAAGCTAATTGGACCCTTCTCTCTGTGCTGAGCTTAGAAGAGGGGAAAGGGATGGAAAATAAATAAATAAAAAACATGACAAACAGCCGTTAGCAGTGAGGATTTTAATTGGAGTGGAACATTCTGCCTGGCTAGTCGAACCTAGCTGACTCCAAGGAGGGGTCCCTCTCCAATCTGGGATCCTGACTGCTGGGCTGGGGGAGGAACCGGGCTCATTAAGCAGAAAATCCTTGATTGTTGCTTTGTGTCTGGGTCGCACAGCCAGAGGCATCCCTGATACATCCGGCGCACCAGCAGGGACGGGGTGGGCGAGGTGGATGTGTTTTATCCTGCTGTATCTAATGCCGAGAACCCCGGGGTCCTCTCTCTCCACTCTGCTCCCCTTTAGCCAAGGGACTGTCATTAGTCAAATGGAGGGTGATCGTTAAGGCTCTCTCGTGCTCTTCTCTGGCATGCCCAGTGCAGGGATGACTTATTAGTGAGTTCCAGACCTCCTGCAGGGCCTGTGTAGTGGGTTGTGGTTTTTTAATGACTCTCTGGGTTATTTTGCTTCTTAAGCAAAGCGTTTGGATTATGAAATAGCCCATGGCTCCTTAATCTCTCCTCTATTCCCAAGTCTCTCATCCTACCTCCCCTTCCCTTCACCTCCCTTCTTAGCCTCCATTTTTATCACCCTGCTCTATCAAACTAATATTCCTTCACCACCTCCTTTGCCCGCATTGTGTTTGCATGTGCATGCTTCTCCCTGAACAGTTTGGGTCAGACACGATGCAGCCAGATGGCAGCGATTACAAGTGACTAAACCCCACTGAGATGCAGGTTGATGTTTTTTTAAAATAAATATATATAACTTTTTCTTCCCTTGAGAAGTAAAATTCCTACGCGGTTGTCACAGGCCCCCCACCCCCTGACACCACTGTAAATGCTTGCTAGGGTGTTGGCGTCCCAAGTCCAAGGGGATTTGGTTGTAGCCTGTGCCATAGATTGTGCCTGCCCTTAGCGCCCTCTGCTGAGTTTGTATGGGGCTGCAAGTACTCCTTGCCTCAGTTTCCCTTCTCAGGAAGCCAGTAATTGCGCTTCAGCTACTCTTGACACTTGATTCAATAATACCCCTTCTGGGGCTTGTTTATGACAAACCTCTTACAAAAATGGCCATAGCAAAAAGTCTCAAATAACCAAAAGGTGCTTCTGGTTTTCAGAATTCGTCTAAGCTCTGCTCCCAGTCCCCTTGGGGTTCTCTCTGTCTCTCTCCTCATGACAGGAGCCCTAACTCTCCTCCTGGAGCTAGGTAGCACCTTCTCTCTCAGCCCGCATCTTCTCCGTATGGCAGGAATCCCAGTACACCTCCTGGAGCTAGCTAATTTAAACCGTGACTGTCCCGCTCACGTGCCCAGCTCGCCTCCTGGAGCCGAGCGGCACTTTTTCTCCCTAAACTGGCCCCCCTTAGTCCTCAGGCTCCGAGGGCTTGGCAGCCTTCTGCTGGGATCTGTTCCTGGCTAACTCAGGGCCCTGCCTTCTTATTCCTTTCCATGTCTGCTGGGTAGGAGGCCAGTATTTATGCTGGCCCCTTCTCCCAGCTGATTCCATATTGACTGGGTGAAAGGGGAGCCCTGCCCTACCCTCTCTGCAAGGCTCCAGGTCCCGGGCCCTTAAACACAGAGAAACAGGCCCTTCTAAGTGCTATTTTTTTCTCCCTTTTCTCCCTCCCCTTGTCTCCTCGGGCTTGATGTATTAGACCACCCCAAACTCTTAAAGGGCCATGCTAGGTGATGGGGTGATCTGACCAGTAGGCAGTATTGCTTAAGGGGTAGACTCCCCCATTACAGTCCGGTTACTCCCCGTTCCCTTCATCCCCTCCAAAACCATCCAGCTCAGCTCAACCACGCACTGTAACGTCCCTCACGGTCAGGAAGAAACCAGACTCTGTTGTAATGACTGTTCACAAACAATAAAAAGATATTCAGAGGGAGCTAAGGTTAAGAGCACATATCAGTAATTTAAGGGTACAAAACATTCAAGGGATGTAGTAATTATCCCATAACCATAAACCCAGGAAATTCAGAATTAAGGTTGCACTTAAAATTAATTGAAGCATGTTAAGGTAAGAAATGGGCAGTGAAGTCACCCAAACAACCTTAACTCTGCCCTATAGTGATGCCATGTAGTAATCATATGAATTTCATTAAGGCCTTTTCGTGTTTGTGCTGTTGAATTAGGTGAAACTACATTTCTAGATACACATTTGATTTTTTTTTCTTTTCATACTTCTGCTCGTGGGTTCATTAATTTAAAAGGTGGTTTGCCGAGGTGGCTGGACAGAGAGAAACCCTGTGGTCTTCTCTGGATTTCTAGTGCTCAGACTATGCAAACACAACATGTGCTGCCTAGTGTCACCCCTCCAGAGCTCGCGAAGTCCTGGCCTAGGCTAAGCAAGGGACTGATGGCTACACCACGCCCACCTGATTCCCTGTCTGGGCCCTTTATTTCTACAGAATGCTTTCCTAGTTCCTGTCCACTCCTCTGAAATGGGGTGGACAGAGTAACGTGGGCACCCAAGGAGAAGAGGTGTCCTCCTCGCAGGCCAATTGGAGCGAGGGTCCTGCCATGTTCAGATATAAAACTGTAATGTCTGACAATGAGCCTGCATTGTGGCAGAGCTTTTGGATCTGCTACAACCTCCATTATTGGTCAACACTGGGAACTGGCGTTGTACGTGGGTTACGTTATGTAGTGGGCTACCTAGGCCGAGGGGGGTTGAATTCAAGCGCAAAGGTTCTACCGCTCCAGGATTCTGCTGACTCGGCAATTCTTGCGTGCTATTTGTTGCCGTCACCAGCTGAAATCTCTCCAGATCAGAACCAGATCTGCAAAACAGGCCCCCTCCCCTGCTGAGAATCCAATCCAGAACTAAACCCAAAGGAGAAGGTTTGGATCCAGCGAACCAAAACCTCTCTGACTAAAAATCCAAGGAGCCTGGAACTGAAATTCTGATTATATGTGAACCTGCCCCATTAAAGCCATTGGGCAAAGTGGGGGACAGGATTAATTCCTTACTTGCTTATTCATTGATTGCCAGACAGGGCTAGCAGCTATAGAGGGCACCAGTTATCCACAAGAACATCCTGTTGGATATTTGTCACTTTTCCTCCCTGTCCATGTTGATTATTGAGGGTGGTAATTATTTGGTGGGGAAGATGGAGGGAGAAATGGATAGTTGCCCAGGGTTACCATCTATAAATCGGAATCTTCCCAAGCCTGGTTGTGAGGCAGGCATTGAAAGCCATGGCTGCACCCTAGCCTGCGACAGCCTGTGCTTTCCGCAAACAGCTTCGCTCCCAGCTAAGAGAAGGGCTTGCACGTTAGCCTCAATTCCCCTGCATTTCTGGGGTGTGATTGGCTCCCTGAAACAAGGGGGTTTGCATTTCACTGCTGCAATTACCCTTCACCATCTCCCAGCCACCCTCACATTTAAATAAAACTCTCATTTCACTTAACAATGGAAGGACTTAAGAAATTTGCATATTAAGTGCAAGTCACTCAGCTCCGAGATCTAATTAAAAACCTCTAAATCCCCCCCTCCCCCTTTTCATTTTTTCCCTTCCTCTCCCCTGAGCTGCTGACATTATTGTAACTGCATTCGGTGTCCCCATTCTGTCAGGGCCTGTGCTGTGAGAAAGGCAGAAAGGGCAAGTGGGCGAGCCGGAGCCCGGGAGAGTGGGAAACGGGAAAGGAACAAGCGGGAGAGGATAAGGAATGAGGCACTGGAGGCAGGAACTGGGGAGGGAGGAGAGATGAGGAAAAGAGACAGGTGAGGGAGTAATGAGAAAAGTCCCGTTCCACAACGCAGCGGGAATCATTCCACTGACTTCGCAGGGCTTTGGAACAAACCCAGAGTGAGCAGAAAAGAGAAGATTTTCCTAGATCCCAAGGCCAGAAGGCACCGCTGTGGTCATCTACTCTGACCTCCACCATAGAACTTCCTCAAAATTATTCCTAGAGCAGATGGGTTAGAAAAAAACACCCAATTTTGGTTTAAAAAGTTGTCACTGAGGGAGAATCCGCCACTACTCTAGTTAAGTTCTGTCGGTGGTCCAGGAGAGAATGAGCTCCAGGACCAAACGTTGGAGTCCTCACTCAGGCAGAGCTGCAGTTGGACTCGATTACAGTCCATGGGAGTTCTGCCTAAGGCATGCTGGATTTGGCAGACTTTGTGTTCCTCTGTGTGTATTGGCAGGGCCGGATTGCCATTTTGGTACGGTAGGGACATGCCTGGGGGCACCGGTGTTCTAGGGGTACTTCATTTTTTAACTTTTAACCCACTTTTAAATTTTTAACGCATACAGCTCCCCTGCGGGCGACTGGGTTCCTGACGCGGGATGGTGGCCGCCCAGCTTGTGGGGAGGGAGCAAGGTGAGCATCCGAGTCAGCCCCCCTGGAGGTGCTGTGAGCCGCAGCCGGGCGGGGCAGCTGATGAAGGTGCTGGAAGCATCCCAGCCCCTTCTCAATCTCGACCACCCTGCTGTCTCGACACAGTGCTAGGGAAGGACAGGGAGGGATGCGGCTGGTGCCCCATTCGCTTGCACGGGCAGAGCCGGAGCGCAGCTGCCACGCCGGGCTGTGGGAGGGATGGAAGACACCCAGGAGAGGTACAGTCCCCAGCTTGGGCTGGGAGCACCGTGCGTGGTGAAGGGTCTTGTGCCTTCCCGGGGAGGCTGTGTTTATATTTCTTTTCATTTCATTTTTTACGGAAAACAGGGTCAGCTGCAGGCAGTGGGGGCACTGAAGACGCTGTGCCTAGGGTCTCATAAGGTGAATCCAGCCCCATGTATTGACCTGAGATTTCAGAGACTGCGGGAGATGGATTTGTCGTTGCTCCCCCTTCTCTTGACTGGAGGGATGTAATAGCAAAGGGAGGTACAAGGTGTGCATCACCAAATCCCTCACCTTTCACTTGGATGGATCCGGTTCTTGGTCACCAATTTTGCGGGCTTATAGTAGCTGCACATGGAGGTTTTTCACACACGTGCCTATTGTAGCCTCCTGTGGGCAGAGGGGGAACAATCTGTCCCCCAGAAATGTGCTGATTAGGAGATTCCTCCCTTTGATTCAAGAATTCAACTGCAGAAAAATCCTTTTTGCCCAACTTGTGTTTATTTCCTTCCCCCTCTCCACCCCAAGCTCCCTTTGTCAACCAGCCTCCTGTAAAGCTTCTGTGTTTAACAGGGACAGCCTGACCCCCCCTTCCACATCTTCTTAAGTTTATTTATACCTAGGTGTGCCCCGCAGCGTACACACAAATTGACTTCAAAGGGATTTCTCTGTCATGGTTTTGTTAACTTCAGGATCCTGCCAATAGCAAGATATTTTTTTTTCACCTCATTAGAGCTTTTCTGGTACAATGAATATGAAATTAATTAAAACCTTCCACCTAGTGTTTTATTATTTCCACCACCAACAGAAACCCACAGATCAAAACCTGCATTTATGGAGAGAATCTGCTGGTTGTGGAAATAATGCACAGCGTGAAGGGGCACTATGATGTGCTTGGAATCAAACAAAATCAGGAACAAATGTGTTTTTCGAAAGGTTTGGTAGGGGGTGAGGAGTGTTTTTAAAAAGCATGGGTGGGAGTAATGGGTAGCCCTCCAACATTTTTATTAATTCATTTGTTACTGTTGTAATTTCTAGTGCAGTAGTGACTGGTAGCTCCAACTGAGATCAGAGCTCTGTTGTGGTAGATGCTATACAGAGACCTCATAGTCAGTGCCCGAAAGAGAGAGAATCTAAACAGGCAAGCAAAACAAGGACTGGGAGAGATGACGTGACTCGCCCAAAGTCATTCATCAAGTCAGACTGTAGGTAGGTATTGTTGAAACAGTGAAATAAAATAAGAAAAACTCTCATGAATAGAAATGGTTTTATGTTCCTTGCCTTGTTTTTTATTTTTAATTTCAGTGAAAATAGACTTTTATCCAGGTTTATATATTCCCCGTCCCATGTTCTGCAACCCACGTGTTTCCGCATAGTGAAATGCTAACATAAGACCCGTTTATCATGTCATTTCCACTATAAGCCCTGTTGCGAGGTTTCCTAGGTGGGATTTAGGAGGTGTGTGGACCCTCGGCACGGGGTGAATTTCACCCATTTGCAGTAAGTGCCAGGGAGTTAAATTGACGCGAAGCAAAAGTGATAGTGGCTGGTTTCCTCTCCTTTTCCATGAGGAGGGAAATGCAAATATTAAACAATATTAATGGGTTGGGAAAATAAATTATTTTTTAAGATTCATTCTGCTTTAATACCGGAAGGTGTAGTTACCCAGTCTTGTACTCCTGACGCATCCAAATCTCTCAGTGAAGCAGGAGAGTAGTTTGTGGAAGTGGGCCAGGTTATCAGAGTGTCCCTTTCAGCACACCTGGAAAAACATAGGGTATGTCTCCACTGGATCTGGAGAGAGAATTTCCAGCTCAAGTGGACATACCTGCCCTAGTATCAATCAAGTTACACTGCTATTTTTAGCAGGCTATCTATCCATGGCAGCATGAGCAGCCGATAAAGCTAGCCACCCAAGTACAATCCCATCTGAAACTCTAGGCATGTGCTCGGGCAGCTAGCCCATCACGCCGCTCGTGCCGCTACATTACGCTGCAAGTTCTGGCGTGTTAGCTCAATCAGAGCTGAGATGGCTTTTTCTATCCAAGCTGGACTTGGACCTGGGGCCTCATCCTCTACAGAGGCGGTACAGCTGTGTGCTGCGGAGATTGGTCCCTACATAAGAACAGCCATACTGGCTCATACCAGTGGTCCATCTAGCCTAGTGTCCTGTCTTCCAACAGCTATTTGCAAGCTCTTTGGGGTGGGGAATTCTGCAGTATCATGCCCCGAAATAAATGTGATCTGATTAGCTGTTGGCTTCCTCCATGGGAGTGAATTTTAGCAGTACTGGGGAGAGTTTAGTACTGGCAACTCAAGTGTTCAAAAATCATGAATCAGACCTGCCCCCCCATCATCAGATTTGGAAAATATTAACTCTGCTGTTCTTTTTTTACTGCTGGCCTTTAAGACTTTAGGATTCATGTTTTCATCCCTTTCTCTGCAGCTGTGAGGGCGAGGAGTGGACTTTTTTTTTTTAATGAAAACTGAGATTCTTCACATAATCCCATGACTCCAGGAGCCCGGGCTTTCAGAAAAAAAGAAAGTGTCTCACAATGAAATCACAAGAGCTGGCAACAGTTGACTTTAATTCTGCATGGCTGTTCCTATAGATATTTTGTTAATGAAATAAAACCAAAGTGCTTTTGTAGCAAAGCGCGAATAAGCTTGCTACAAACTCAGCAGCTACTTAATCTAAAAGCCACAGGCTGCCTTTGGTTCCTCTCACACCAATTAGCAGCTATGACTTGACTCCACACCAAGAACTTTTTAGAACAACTTAGCCTCATTCTGGTTTCTAGGTAGCCCCTCTCTGCTCTCCCTGGGCATCATGTATTGTAGCCATAGCAGGGTGGCAAACCCTTGCCAAAACATCAGCATCTGCAGAAACAACAGCATTTGGCATACACGGGCTCCTATCCTGGGCAGCATCCCCAGTTGTGCAATTAAATCATTTGTCATGTGGCTATCTTGCCTGTCATGAAGGAGAGTGAAAATCTTCGGCTGGGAGACATTCTATTTCTCTGGCTACATTTGTGCATCAAACATGCATGAAACGCGTAGGTGTGTCCTGAATTAGGGATGAGCCTGCATGTTCCTTGCATTAATCCTTGGATGATTTAGGCACATCAGCTTCGTTTCTCACCCTTTTGTCTGAAACATCTGGTGCTGGCCATTGTTGCGGACAGCATAGACGGAATGTGAATCCAATCCAGTCTGGCAAAGCCGATTTTCTTCTGATTCCTGTATTATTTCCCTCCAGCACGATGTTCAGTAAGCATAATATGTAACCTCAGTCTGCCATCTGTAAAATGGTGATAACAATTCTGTCTTTCTCCCCTGGTTTGTCTATTGAAATTGTAAGCTCTCTGAGACAGGGACTATGTCTTATTGTGTGTTTGCACAGAGCATAGCCCCTTCGGACTCTGGTCTTGATTGGAGGGTCATCAGCTGTGTTGTGATACAAATCAAAGGAAGAGTCAGGAAGGGAAATAGAATGGAAAATTTGTGTATGTGGTTGAGAGAGACTGAGACAGACACAGACTGACCCCCCTACACAGTTGCTGGAAAGAATTAGCAGGGTGAGGAGGGGAAAAAATATCCAGAGACCTCCCTCGTGTCCCTCCATGGGAGAAAATAGCTATTTTTAAAAAGGTAATTGTTCCATCTAGATTTATTATAAGCAGAGGCATATTTGGAGGCTGCCTGATTCATGACTGTACAGTGTCTGGAAAACAGCAGCTTGCAACGCACGTTTTTCTTCCCTTGCCTCTGGCTAATTATTGATAAGGACAGCTGAGTGATTAGGAGTAAAACTAGGTAGCAGTGGAAGGGCTGCGAGCCCTAATTGGCAGTGGTGAGATGCTGCGCCGTGAATAGGCTCCTGCTCCCAGAGTCCTGGTTGACACTGACAGGCCGCTGCTGGGAGATCTCTCTCCCAGCAGCATTCATGGCTGACGGTGACAGGGCACTGCTGTGAGGAAGCTCCCGCTGAGCAGCCACAGGGAAGGTGTTGCCGAGAGGAAATCCGGGCTCTTGTTCCAACGGAGACTGTGCCAAAGCAGCGGTTCTCAAACTTTACTGTACCGCAGCTGCGTGGTGCCATGGAATAAAAGTTTGGAGTCTCCCCAATTTTCTGTCTCAGTGGGACTGCCAGTCCCATCTAGCTATAAAGGGAAACCTTTTGCAACCTGCCTACCCCCAAGTTCTGATCCCATGCTTTCAAGCAAACAAATGCGACAAGTGGCGCGGGGAGCAGAGCAGGAGCAAATCCCCTGTTACATGTGAAGCGTGGAATAAACAAGTTCCCTGGGCTTGAATTGCGAGCCTTTTGGATTGTGGAGGAAAAGCAAGCAAAGAAACCTCAGCAAACCATGTATTATTAATACTGCACCGGTGTTCTCTTTACCAAGAGTTATTACGGGGCAGACACAAACCACTGCAATAGACAGGGAGGCGAGGAAGAAACCCTTTGAAATTGGCAACTCTTTGTCTTGAGCCTGCTGTCCATGGGATGTGATATGTATCCTCCTTTGACGGGAGACAGAGGGAAAGCAGAGAGAGACAGAAGTGCAAGAAAGGAGGGGAGAGAGGGGGAGGGGGATGAAGCTGACACAGGGGCTTTTGAGCCCCTTTAGCTGACTTGTATCCTGCCACTAGGAATCAACTCCAGAACCATGCTGCCTGGCTTAGATTTTTAACCCTTCCATTCCCAGCCGTCCTCTCTGCAGACGTCACCTTTGTATTTTGAGGCAGAGGAAAACCGGGATCTGCTTTCATTCCCTGCGCCCCTACCCTGCCAGGACTCAAGCTGGTGGCCGAAAGCTAATCGAGAAACCCAGCCGGGTCTTAGTCAATTGAGCTGTGTCCCCAATTAAGTTCTGTGTCCTCGGCCTGCTGCACGTGTTGCCAGCATGTGAAAGGACTGGTGCTGGCAGCTGGGTCTGTCTGCATGCCAGGCGGCTGGGAAGATGCTGCGCTGTAATTAGCAACAGGTTCAGACTCTGAGTACCCGCTGTGCTGCTCGCCTCTGGCCCACGGAACACAAAGACCTCCCGCACCGGGAGGGCAAGTCAGAACCAAGGCCGGGCACAGACAAAACACGGGAGCAGGTTCACGGCCAGAGAGCCCTTTCTGTGATCTTCCTTTGCTGTGCGTACGGAAGAAGGGCCTTGCCAATTTGCGGGTCGGGACAGTGAAGGTGTTGACAGGCAGTGGCGGAGCCCAAAGAACACATTATCTGACACTACAGATCCAAAACTCTCTAGCGTACACCAGTGGCTCTCAACCTTTCCAGCTGACTGTACCCCTTTCAGGAGTCTGATTAGTCTTCTGTACCCCCAAGTTTCACCTCGCTTAAAAACCACTTGCTTACAAAATCAGACAGAAATATACAAAAGTGTCGTCAGCACGCAATTACTGAAAAATTGCTGACTTTCTCGTTTTTTACCCTATAATTATAAAATAAATCAATTGGAATCTAACCCTTGCACTTACATTTCAGCGTATAGCTTATGATCCGGTGTCTCGTATATACACAGCGTATCGCATACAGTCCAGCGCCTGCATTAAAAGGAGAAATAGAGCCATGGCAACACAGGTGGCGGGAGAGGCGAGCCACCCTGAGTACATATCTGTCCCAGATGCTAGGCTTGTGTTTGGGGCGGCTAGCCCCTCTCGCTGCGCATGCTGCCGTGGCTGCATTTGTTTCTAGCTCTGATCGAGCTAGTGCAGGCAGGTATCCTGGAGCTGGAAATTACACCTTCCAGCTCCAAATGTAGAGTGCCCTTAGTCACAGCTGGGGAATTAACTGATCTGTCCATTAACCCTTTTATTGCTGCTGTCCTGTGTGGGCTATACACTCCATCACAACAGTGTTGTGTGTAACATACGCCACATCCCCGTACAGTAAATGCCTTCATCTCTCAATAATACTCACTCTCTTCTGCTTCTCCAGCCATGAAAACTGTTGTTGACCCTTAGGCCTTTTCTTCTCTACAGCTTTATTGTGTTAGAATGCAGCCTTTTCGAATCAAGCGAGCTTTGCAAGGATATCTCACGATCGCTATCACACCAGCTAATCATGGTTAAATGCTACTGGAACTAGGGTTCCCCCAAAGTTGTGGTCGGCATTGGATTACTTATCTTGGCTCTTTGTTGGAGGCGTTAGATTGCTGGCTTTTTCCAGACTGTCAGTCACATGGAAGTTTTTAAGGGGATATATGTGATACATACACACATTTCTCATGTACACACACACATGCGTTTTGCATTATGCATGATACTTAACGTATGTGTATATATACACACACACACTATGCATTGTATACACACATCCCCACACCCTCTGCAATGTATGTGGCATAAACAGACTACACGATGGTGGTGTATAAACATTTGACTGGTGTTCATTTGGTGTTTTGCCACTTGCGAGTTATGCAACTACCCCAAATTCATGCTGATAACACTTTTGTACTCTGTCTGTCTCTCTCCACAGTCTCTAAAAGGGTATGTTTTCCAGGAGAATCTGCCTGAAAATGGAGCTCCTTTGCCTGTCTGTCCAGCTAACCTAATTTATTCTTCACCTAACCCATTTAACATATGCATAAGGTACCTGTCATGGTTCCTTCCCCACTCTGAACTCTAGGATACAGATGTGGGGACCTGCATGAAAGACCCCCTAAGCTTATTCTTACCAGCTTAGGTTCAAAGCTGCCACCACCAAAGTGTTACACAAAGAAAGAACAGGGAAAGTGCCCACTTGGAAACATCTTCCCCCCAAAATATCCCCCCAAGCACTACAACCGCTTTCCTGGGGAAGGCTTGATAAAAATCCTCACCAGTTTGCATTGGTGAACACAGACCCAAACCCTTGGGTCTTAAGAACAATGAAAAGCAATCAGGCTCTTAAAAGAAGAATTTTAATTAAAGAAAAAGCAAAAGAATCACCTCTGTAAAATCAGGATGGTACATACCTTACAGAGTAATCAGATTCAAAACATAGAGAATCCCTCTAGGCAAAACCTTAAGTTACAAAAAGACACAAAAACAGGAATATACATTCCATTCAGCACAACTTATTTTATCAGCCATTTAAACAAAACAGAATCTAACGCATATCTAACTAGTTTGCTTACTAACTCTTTACAGGAGTTCTGACCTGCATTCCTGCTCTGGTCCCGGCAAAAGCATCACACAGACAGACAAGACCTTTGTTTCTCCCTCCCCCCCTGCCCCTCCCAAACTTTGAAAGTATCTCGTCTCCTCATTGGTCATTTTGGACAGGTGCCAGCAAGGTTATCTTAGCTTCTTAACCCTTTACAGGTGAAAGGGGTTTTCCCTCTGTCCAGGAGGGATTTAAAGGTGTTTACCCTTTCCTTTATATTTATGACAGTACCCATCAGCACAGAATTTAGGTGCCAAAGTAGACATTTAAACTATGTATGCCTAGTGGGGCTTGTTTTCATATGCTTAGGTTTATCTGCTTACACTTAATACTACTGCTACTAATTAATAAAAAAAATCTTATTCCTTCTCCTCCTCAAAGTTATTTTGCTGTTGTTAGTGCCAGAAGACTTGTGTGAAAAGGTGGGCTTTGCAACAGAGTCTAAAGTCCGCTAGGTTGGGGCTCATTCAAACCGTGGACTAATTGATGTAGTCAATTGGCAGTTTCTTTAAATAATGTCAAAATATTTTATATCCAGGAGGAAAATAGTTGCCCGTTTTTAACAGTGAGCAAAGGATGTGGTAGATTCTCCATCACTTGGAGTTTTGAAGTCAAGTCTAAAAAATATGCTCTAGTTCAGCCACAAGTGATTGGGGTAGAAGTTGGATGCTTTCCATCAAGTCTACAAACCATGCAAACCTCTGATGCTTCACATTGATAAGTATACACAGCGATTCTTAGACAAGCTGAATTTGTATTAGCAGAGATCTCTTAATACGATGGCGTATGATCTGTGAATTATAGCTATTCTTCAAATTATGTCATACTTGGTGTTTTCTCTTGTTGTATCTTTCCACTTGCTTATTGATCATTTTAGAGCTGTTATCCTCAGCACATAGTAACTGTGAGGAAATCAAATTCTGTCTGGTTTTCATAGATTTCAAGGCCAGAAGGGGCCTCTGTGATCATGTAGGCTGTCTTCATACATAACACAAGCAATAGAATTACCCTGAAATAATTCCCGTTTGAATAGATCTTTTAGAAAAAAAACATCCAATCTTGATTTTAAATTGGCCAGTGATGGAGAATTCACCCTAACCCTTGGTAAATTGTTCTAGTGGTTTATTACCCTCACTGTTAAAAATGTGTGCCTCATTTCCAGTCTGAATTTGTTTAATTTCAGCTTCCAGCCATTGGATCTTGTCTGCTAGATTGAAGAGTCAGTCATGAAATACTTGGTTCTGGCAATGGAATGTGGCCATTGCAACAAAGCTTCTGTTGCTAAACAGCATTGTGGCTTTGCTAAGGAAGCTCAGGAGAGTGGCGTGAACTAAGCAATCGGAAATTCATGTGACCCGCTGATGGGGCCATTTGGTCAGCAAGTTACTTTTGAGCATTCAAGTGGTATAACAGCGTATTGAGATCAATTCAGTAGAAAGTTTTCAGTGGATAGCTAGACAGATCCAACTTTATTATGACTGTGCCTGTATCTTTCCATCTATGTGCTTTATATGGCATCCAAATCACCATATTCAAACAGTAACCCAGATAAATACGATGACGGAGATAAATAATATCAGCAGGTGGGAAAGAACTGTCCTAAATCAATAAAGGAAAAATATTTGTATGAATTAAGATGATCTTTAAAAACTAATAGGAAAGATGAAAGTTAAACCCCATTCATTAGTGAAAGAATTCTCATGCTGTGAGCTCCCAGTCAGATGTACTGGTTTAGGGTAGCACTTTTGGGAAGGGGACACTTAAAACATTGATGCTTAAGTACCACATAATACTTTCATACGGCCAGGATTGTCATCTGGCAGCAATGAGTTTTGCTCAGGTGTGTCTGAGGGCATAATTTGTCCTGCAGATCTCTTATTCATAGTGATCATGCACAAGATGGAAAACTCAGGGAGAGTTTGCATGGCTGGCAGTTTGGAAAAAACAAATGTCTAGGCTTGTAAACTCAGCAAATCTGACATGGAAATCAATGAGACAGAATGACTGAGATTTTCAAAAGCTTGTGATTTTGGGTGCCCAACCTGAGGCACCTTAAAGAGGCCTGATTTTCAGAGGATGGGGGCATAGCGCTTCCTAAGTATCAGCCCCCTTTAAGGTAGCTCGGATGCCTCCCCTGTCCCAAATCGCAGCATCCAAAAATTGGTCGTCACTTTTGAAAAGCTTGGCCAGCCTCACACTGACATTTTTAAAGAGTCAATTTCAGGGCAGAGCCATGCTTTAAGGTACTGTGGATAGCGTTTGTAAGTGTGGTCAATGTTTAGCAGCTATGTCCCTGGTCCCACAAACACACCAGAACTCCCATTAGCTGAATGAAGCAGGAGCCCTGTGGGGGGAAAGAAGAATTTGTGATCATGTAGGTTGCACAAGCAACATGAATTCTGGCACTTCCTAAACTTTTGAGGGCTTGCCTTTGCAACCATAACATTCTTTTAAGTCTGTGCACGCATGTTCATATGTACATGTGTGAGTAATATAGATGTACATCTTCCCTGTACAAGCATCACCAACAAATATGACTCCAGGGATGACTGTTAGGACAGACTTGAGGCCTCCCGCTGAATCTACTTGCCAGATTCAGCTCCCCAGCTGCTGTAAAGGGTCAAAGTTCCACTGACGTCTGTGGCGATGCATCCCTTTATACCAGTTGTGGATCCGCCCTGGCCGCCGATCTGCAGGGCCCAGGAGAGACCTGCAATTGGGAGACGGGACTCAGAGGGCCCAGATAGCCCAGGCAATGACCTGTGGGTAGAGCAAAAAGAGAGAGGAGGAAAAATGAAGTTTGTCCTCCGTCCTTTGCCCCTTTCCTAGCCCTCCCTGCTGCTTCACGCCCTGGTGAGGTCCCAGCCTCAGTCACTTGGGTGCTGCGTCTCTGAAACAATTGACTTTAATGACACTCATTTTGAACGATAAACAGGTTTAAAGCTGGGCTGCACGAAAGGCTGGGACACGCTGCAGGGAACAATGCAGCGTCAGCCAGGAGTGGCTAATGCGACCTGGGAGGTCATTTCCATCTCTATTTTCTATTATTATGGATTCTATGGGTTTGACTGGTGACTGGCACGCCATCAGCCCTCTAATGGATTTAAGCCAGCAGGATCCTCCCACAGGCTACTCTCCCAGACCTCAGAGACCTCCGTATCTGCAATGCCTTCCCCAGGTATGATTCAGCAGCCCTTTTCAGTGTCCCACTGTGCATGCGGCAACAGAGCCTTGCTAATTAATTGGCTTCTGAATGCCAGACAGCACTCTTAGCATGTCCTAAAAGCAGGGAAACTGGACTGTGCGTGATATTTCACTTGCAACAGACACTTCACCGGACTGCTCCCTAACCTAGTTACAGGATAGGTTTCTCTCTTCCATTACAGCTGCGCTTGATCCGTTGCCAGTGTCTCAGGCTCTGTACCCTTAAGACATTCCCTCGGAAGAGCAGAGTCTCCTCCTATTTCAGGTTTCAGAGTAACAGCCATGTGAGTCTGTATTCGCAAAAAGAAAAGGAGTACTTGTGGCACCTTAGAGACTAACCAATTTATTTGAGCATAAGCTTTCGTGAGCTACAGCTCACTTCATCGGATGCATCCGATGAAGTGAGCTGTAGCTCACGAAAGCTTATGCTCAAATAAATTGGTTGTCTCTAAGGTGCCACAAGTACTCCTTTTCTTTTTCCTCTTATTTCTTCTGCTTCATTTCCAGGGCTTTGCTTGGCAAGAGCTCTCTTTCCTCTGTTTGACGTGTCTCCTGCCTCCCTGCCGGGGGCCAGCATGCAGAAAAAGCATTGTGGCATCCTCCCATTCTGCCCACAGTCCCAGAGTAACTGGGGGCCTCTCCTAAACTAATCAGCCAGGAAACAGTTGTAACCCACTTATGCAGGAACGGATAGGTTAGAGGCTGGGACTCAACTAAAGCAGAGGGCTCTGTCCTTGGAGTAAAAGGGAATAGATCTACACGCTGCTAGCAGCAGAAGGTTTTTATCCTGTTGTGCGGACCAGCCATTAGGAGGTGGACAGGTAACAAACCCCGAGTGCGTGGATTACATTATGCTGGCATTTAATTAAATGTCACTAGTCTTTAGGGTCAATGCACATTTGAGATGGAGAGTTGGTGCATGTCTTACACCTGTTGTTTTGGTCTCTCCTTAGAGTCAGTCTAACGGCCCTGCATTCGTTTCACACTCTGAAGATTATCTAGGAAAAATACAACTTTTATTTTATTTTTTTTTTAAAACTGAAAGTTTAAAGCTTGCAAAATGTGATGAGTTATTGGACAAAGGCTGTTCCATGTAACCCCTCCACACCAGCTCCAGCCGACCCATGCATCTCCCATATGGGTTTCTATTTCTAATTCGACTGTTAGAAGCCAGGTGATGTGGCAGGCTTCCAAACAAGCCACAAAAACAACAGCAGCAACAAATGGTGGGTGGGGAGGCTATATGTTGTAGACTGGGGAATTTCATCACAGCCACTGCACATCCATCCAGGTCCTCTGTGTCAATTTCCACCCAGTGTGTTGCATCGTACGGCGCACCTAGCCCTGGGCTGAGCAATGAGATTGTGAACATTGGTGAGCGAGCTCAGGAAAGCAGCTGTTGACAAAACGAAAGAGCCTTCTCTCAGTATGTGCCAGCAAAGTCGTGCTACCTGGAGCCGAGATCTTGTCAGATCTCATCAGCTAAGGAGGTTTGGCCCTGGCTAGTAACTGAATGAGAGATCTCCAGCGGGAATCCAGCTGGTGTTGACAGCTTAGTAAGCTGCCTCTCTTCCCTCTGAGTAGGTACCCCAGCGTGATGCTAAGGGGTTCTGTGCTACTGGCGGTGCCTTCTCTTGGATAAAGCCCGAAGGCCTCATGGTAATTAAAAATCTCATGGCATGTTTCCCAAGGGAGCGACTGTGAGCCCTGGTGCCTTGGCCAACTTCCTAGTTAGGTTAATTACATTCTGCCTCCCTAAAGGCGCACTGCACTCACAATTGGATGCAATATTTCCCCACACTTCCTGTCTCAAACTGTTACGTTAAACAGCTCCACGCAGAGGTGCTGAGACGTCTGTCTTTCTTCTGAGATCCCTGTGTAACACTTTGGGAACTGCGTGGGTGAAAGGCACTGTAGAAATATACGTTCTTTTAAAACAGCATGACAGATACAGAGCTGCCAGACGTGATTCCGACAGCTACTGAGCCAAAGCGAGGTGGTGGCGGGGGAGAAGAACGTGGACTGCATCCATTTTCTAGCCCCATCTGTTCCTTCCATTCCTTGGTGAGGTCTGGCTCTTTTTGAATTGCGTTTCTGGTTCTCGGATTTGAAATGTCGGATTCCAATGCTCCCTGCTCACAGAGCCAGTTATAACCTGATTGCAAAGCGGTAACAGTTGTGTACAGTCCAAGCCTGGGGCCAACTCTGCCTGCATATGTCTGGTGGCCTTGCTGGTGTGTGGCCAGCAGCTTGTCCAGCCCTCTGTCCGACAGGATAGGAGAGTGTGGGTGAGCGGACTCTGACTGTTGACTTGCAGATGCCTGGACGTTCTTTATTTTGACTTTACCGGGTGGTCACATGCTCTGCATGTTTAGCCCCCTCTGCCCAACTTCAGCAAGAACTCGGTCCGAACAATTGCTAGCTGACACCCACAGTGAATCTCCCTTCAGTCCCCAGCATCCGTATTATTTCTCTCCTTGATACAGTGTGTGGATTTAGGGCAGATCTGCCAAGCCATGAGATTGAGTCCTTAGTGCAGGCACAGCACAAGGCAGCAGGAGCAGCCCTGCAAGCTTCCCCCATGCTGACCCACTGATGTGTCTCCTTTGTTCGCCTGGAGCCATGTTCAGTCTTCATGCTCTGTTCCATTCTTAGCCTCTCTGCTGAGACAAATGGGGAAAGGGCAGTTACTGCCAATTGTGTTGGTGTTCTTCTGAATCAGAGAAACTGGTCCCCTGGGAGCTGGATTGAAGGCCACCAAACTCACTTCATGTTGGCCACCAAAGAGCGAAACAAAGGTAAATGCCAACCTAAGCTGGATTTGAACAGTGACAGAGGGGTAAAAAGCTCCCTTGCCATTTACCAAGCTCTCTGTCTTATCCCTCTCGGTTCTCACTGTGGTGCTATAGATCTCCTGAGTCACCCAGTCACCACACAACCATGTTGTAATCTATGGGGCCGTTCTCCAGATTGGGTGCTTGGAGTCCAGTCCTTATGGTGAGAGACCTAGCTTCTGACATACTGCTGCTTGCATGGGCACCTAGGTTTCTCAAATCATGCCATGGGGGCAGCTAAGTTATGGTGGGAGGCAGCTAATTTTCAGCACTCAAGTTTGAAAATTGGGGTCATGCTATGGGGGAAAAAGACATGACATATGGAATTGGAAGTTTTAAAGCCTTAGGAAGGCTGATCATTTGCTATCGTTACCAACCATGGTTGGGCTGGTGAACATATTATACGTCTGCAGGAAAAAGGTGTGTTCTGTGTGGGAATCTATGTACATTGAAAGGGAGTGGGTGATACAGTGCTTGTCCCCAGTGTGCCATGCTCTGAGAATGGACACAAATGTCAAAGGAAGTAAGTGCCGGTGGAGCATCTTGTTCCTGAGATAAGGTACCCCAGGTCTCGGTATGATATCAGGTGAAGGTTACCAAAGCAATGCTTTGTCCCTGGAACATCGTGTCCTGCTTTGTAGTCTGCATCGACTGACAACACACAAAGGCAGTGGCAGAGTCCCTGAAATACTGTGACCTAGTTACCATGGAAAACTTGTGTATTCTTGGCTTCCTTTTTTCTTTTCCACATGATCTGCAGAATTACAGAACAGGACGTCTTTACTGCTGGGAAGTATAAATATTACTGAGAGATGCTCATTTTCTCTGCGTGTGATGATTATTACTAGAGATATGCAAGAGGACTTCATTACAGAACATTGTCCCTCTTAACGAGCCCTTGGAAGTCTTTTATAGAACACACCATGAAGAAACTTTCTGAGAAGTGATTAGATTTAACACTTGGGTATTTGAGGGCTCACCACGTACCTAAGGAATTAGAAAATGTCTGTGGAGAATCAGAGAGACAACATGGTTAAGGTAATACCTTTAATTGGACCAACTCCAGACAGTCTGTTTTACTGGCTCATTTTTTGCCCTTCCAAAGTATCTCATTACTGGTTGGTAGGAACGTCATCTTCTGTACTTGGGGGGAATCCTGGGTGTGCCCTCATGCTGCCTGCACATGCCCTAAGTTTTATCTGGAGAGGTCACCATTTTCTGAGTATGACGGGAACTCTGTTGCCACGTTTTGTTCAGTCCTGAACTTTCCACACGCTCCTCCATCCGTGCACTCCCAGCCACTGAGCTGCAAGGTCCTCTTCCGGCCTGAGATGGGAATTAAGTTTAAATGATTCTCATTCTTCACTGCACCTCACCTGGCCTGGAGGGACTACCATGTCTGAGGAGAATGCAATGTCCATGTTCATCTTCAATTCTGGGCTTCCCACACTAAGGATCATAGAATATTAGGGTTAGAAGAGACCTCAGG
This sequence comes from Lepidochelys olivacea, assembly GCF_965140295.1. Classification (NCBI taxonomy): domain Eukaryota; kingdom Metazoa; phylum Chordata; order Testudines; family Cheloniidae; genus Lepidochelys; species Lepidochelys olivacea. Next base: position 10,911,262 of record NC_140432.1, on the reverse strand, counting down.
AGGTCATCTAGTCCAACCCCCTGCTCAAAGTAGAGCCAACCCCAACTAAATCATCCCGGCCAGGGCTTCGTCAAGCTGGGTCTTAAAAACCTCTAAGGATGGAGATTCCAACACCTCCCTAGGTAACGCATTCTAGTGCTTCACCACCCTCCTAGTGAAACAGTGTTTCCTAATATCCAACCTAGACCTCCCCCACTGCAACTTCAGACCGTTGCTTCTTGTTTTGTCATCTGCCACCACTGAGCACAGCCGAGCTCCATCCTCTTTGGAACCCCCCTTCAGGTAGTTGAAGGCTGCTATCCAATCCCCCGTCGCTCTTCTCTTCCGCAGACTACATAACCCCAGTTCCCTCAGCCTCTCTTTGTAAGTCATGTTCCCCAGCCTCCTAATCATTTCTGTTGCCCTCTGTGGACTCTCTCCAATTTGTCCACATCCCTTCTGTAGTGGGGGGACCAAAACTGGACGCAGTACTCCAGGTGTGGCCTCACCAGTGCCGAATAGAGGGGATGGATAAACGATGGATAGTCTGGATCTCTTGACAGACATGCAGGGATCAGTGCAAGCCAATAAGAGGTCCTGCACTTGGTACAGATGTTTGACATCCTGAACCCATCGCTGTCTAATAAACACTGCTCTGAGGCCTGATTCAACGCCTGTCGAAGTAAATGGAAATGCTTCAGATTGTGCCCCTCATCCTTCATGTACTTCAGGCAGAAAGGGGTGGGGGAGAGGAAACACAGTCTCCACCTTGGGTGGCCTGAACACTTTTCCACAGAAGGCAAAGAATGAGAGAGGCTTCAGCTGTAGACAACTTTGTATCCCCGGTTCCAGTGCGCAATTGCTGCCTTCCTAACAATGAGCCTTCAAACCGGTGGATGAATCTGTTATCAGCTTGTGGCAGGTTGAGAAATAATCTCCAACTGGTAGCAACAATAGGTGCTGTATCTCAGGGCAGGTAATGAGGAGTCTTTAAACTGCATCAGCTCAATTTTATTATCCTTTAGTTTTACACTTCCCAGCTAGGAATATTCTTATCTGTTCTTTTCTTTCTTTTCTTTTTTCTATTGCAACTCTCGCTTTTGTTCTCCCCTTCTTTTCACAGAAGGAAGATATTAGATGCCTTTTCCTTTTCTTTTTTATTCCTCCAAAGACAATGTCTAGAAATAAGTTTGTGTCTGTATCTGTAAACACACATACGCACAGACAACCACATATACGTGCATTAAGCTGCATATGAATATATATGCATGCACATGCAGAATTGAACCTTCTTTGGCCTCATTTTACAATGTTTAGATTGTGCGTGTGCGCTTGCCTCGAGGTAAATATAGACAGGTGTCCATTTATAAATAAAGAGAGAGAGACAGGTGTGTGTATATGAGAGACTTTTTGTAACTATATAGACTCCACTTTCTGCATATAGCTGTGCATCTTTACATCTCCACACACACACACACAGCCCTCTATAGATTGTGTTTGTGTGTAGCTGTTGAGAGCAAGAGAGAGACATCTCCACACACACAGACAGCCCTCTATACAGTGTGTTTGTGTGTAACTGTTGAGAGCACGAGAGAGACACACATATGTGTGTTTGCAGTTCGATAGTGTAACCGTGCGCAGGCTCACCGGCAGCGCCTCCTGCTGGTCATCTCAGGGAATTAGCTCACCAGCCTCCAGAGGGCCCTTTTCAGGCCGGTGTCTCGCCTTGCTGCTGGCTCCCGTGTCCCTCCCAGGACCCCGGTGCCCCTTTCACTGAGTGCTGCCGCCTAGCAGTACCCCTCAGTTCTAGGTCTCCCCCTCCCAGGGGAACCCCCCCACCCACTATCCCTACCTCGCCTCAGTTGTAGGCTCTGGCCAGTCACCAGCTAGCCCCCACACCCTGGGGCAGACTGGAGTATGAGCCACTCATCACCAGCAAGGTTGGGTTTGGACCTGCTGCCTCTGCCTACCCATGGCTGCCCCTACAACCCCCGTACCTAATAGGCCTTCCCAGGTCTGCAGCCTGGGGCTTTCCTAGGCCAGAGCTCCCCGGCTCCCTTGGCCTTTCCCCAGCCCTGCTCCAAACTAGGTCCTCTATTCAGGTCTCTGCAGCCAGGTCCCTCCCTCTCAGAGCTAGAGAGAGAGTGCTCTTCTGCTCCTGGCTTCTCTGGCTTTTATAATGCCCACTGGGTCTGTTTGGGGCGTGGCCCCCAGCTGCGGCTGCTCTACCAATCAGCCTAGCTCTTCCCCTGCCCCAGCCCTCTCCCAGGGCTATCTTAAACCCCTCTGGGCCCGAGCAGGTATCCACCCCGCTACAGATAGGTACAGAGATGTGTCTATGGAGAGGTGTGAGTAGGTAGGCATTAGTGTGTAGATAGATATGTTTCCGAAAATATTTTAAGTGTGTATGTTTACAGGTATGTAAGTGTGGGATTGTGTGCATGTCTGTGTTTTATCTCCCCAAACTTCACCTTCTGGAAACTTTTGTCATCTTAACTTTTTTTTTAAACAAAGTAAAAGGAAATAAAAATTGCCCAGCCCTTCCCCATGCTCTTTCAGCGAGAGGCATTAAGAGGGCTCTTTCAATTTATCCCTTTTTAAAAGATGTTTCTTATTCCGCTGGGGATTGGCCACGCTTGATAAAGTTCTATTCTTGCAGCCAGAGCCGCTTGGATTTCCTTTCAGGACATTTACCCACTCCTTTCCCCTCAGCTGTGCTGTGCGATGAAAAAGGCATCCCTCAAGCAAAACCACCAAGATAAACATCCACCTGCCTGCACAAAGAGACCAACTCTCCAATGCAGGGAATGCTGCATGTAATGTGTGAAGAGCCAGGGAGCAGAGGGGAAAACTCATTGCAAGGTATCAGCCAGTGCTTTGCCAGCTCCCAGCTAGGATTCCCTCACCCACAGGCCCCAGGATGAAAGGAGAGCCAAGGAACTGAGAGAGAGGGGAGGAGGGCGAGACAAAAGCGGCTGCACGAGCTGGTGAAAGGAACTCATTATGAGCTGCCTGCCTTGCTCTGCAGGTGTTTGCGGGACAGCGAGGGAGTGTTTCACACAGGAGCCAAAGGCTCCTGTCAGTACAGCGGTTTTTTACTGCATGGAAAGGCCAAGACCACACTGTGCTGCTGTCCAGGGCGGGGAGGGCAGTTTCAGGAGATGTGCAGATTTCTGAGAAACGGTTAAATGCTGCAGGAGTCGCAAAAAAGAATTACCCTTCAAGCTAAGGGACAGATGAACCATCTCAAATGTCCCTGGACAGATCCTTTCCATGTCTCCCACCAGGACTTGGGAACAACCAAGATACCGGCCTCTCCTGTGCAGTCTCTTCCGGTATCTCCATGAGATTTGGTACATGCTGGTTCCATCAGCGTTAAGCAGGGACCCAGCCATGTTGTATGTATCCAGTAAAGCTGCTTGGCCTTTTACTTAATACCAGTGATAACCCTGAACCATCACCTGGACTGTTGCTATGAACTATGTTATTTAGTGTTTTTCAGTGCCCAAATGTGCTAGGTGCTTTAAAAACACATAGAAGACCCCTAGTATCTATATAGGCTTGTGGTTATGGGAGCAGACTTGAGGCTGAGAAGATCTTGGTTCAGGACCCAGCTCTGCAACCATCTCCCCATGCCTCGTTTCCTTATCTGTAAAATGGGCACAATGGCACTTCTCTGGGGTCAGAAGGCTGTTGTGAGGTGAATGTTTGTGGTGCTGTCACTATGGTGATAGGGGCCTATCTAGACAGGTAGAAGACACTTTTCCTGACCTGAAGAACCTCTCCAATCAGCCCTGAAGTTGGCTTCCATAACCAGTTCCCTCGGATCACTACAGTTTATTCTCAGGCCAGTGGGTTATTCCTTTCAGCCACCTGCTTTATATCATCTAACACTCAAGTTGGCCCAGATGTGTTTTCTAGTCCTTCACTCTTTCCTGTAAAGAGTGAGAGCACGTCATGTGGCATTCATGGTTCTCGCTGGCCTGGGAACCTCAGAGGCTAGCGGCTGCTGTGAGCTCGTGGCTTGACTTCCAGTAAACACCTCATTAGCCAGACATGACTGAGCCATCCATCCCGTTTGTAGCGAGAGCTGTTTCACGGTCACTAGCTACATTCTAGACTGTAAGGTTGGGTCTATCTAATTAGGATACGTTGTTCTGAGTTGGTTGGCGGGGAGGGAAGATTGCCCAGGAGGTTATGAGGCATGGTAATTGAGGCTGTGTCCTTGTGCACCACGTTGTGGGGAGATTTGCTGTTGCTAAGACAGCGCTTGGTCTCAGCTAAACTGATGCTAATCCAGAGCAACTCCATTGAAAATGAGATCCGGATCTGGTTCCGTTCCTCAGTGAATAGCTTCCCGGAGGCGTATTCTGAATTGGAATATCCCCAGCAGCCCACTGATGTTCAAGGCTGGCGATGAACAGGCAAACCCCAAAAGGTTCCCTTCAAATAGCATCCTCGAATTTCCAAGCCTTCTCCAAATGTCTGTGGTGGGTAAATCCCTTCAGAGCAGGATGTGTCTGGGAAAAATTCCAGTACTTCCTGCTCCTTATCCAGAGCTGGGTCTGCCACAAACAATCCCCTACTTAATCCAGAGGCCCCCTGCTCCAGGCATGTCTCCACCCCAACTGACCTACTTTCAGCCTAGATAGGACTTGGGTGCTCATTGGGCCACCTCCTGACCCCTTGCAAACTGCTAGGCCCCAGCCTGTTCTCTATGGGGCTCTACCTCAGAACAGGGCTGGCTGGTCCCAAGCTCCCTGGTCCTTAAAGGGGCAGACCACCTTGATATCGGTACTGTCTGAAAAGGCAAGGCGTGTGCAAAGGTGGAAAATAATGAAGAAGAAAAAACAATAAGTGCCGAGCAGGGTTTGGGGAGGAAGGTCCAGCAGGGCTGCCCATCACCGTTCTGGGGAGTGTGAAAAGGTCCAGTTTAGCCAGGTGCTGAGTCGGTGTGCACTCAGCTCCTGGCAGAATCCAAACCCTCATTTTCTGAAGCTCTCCGATTAGTTTTTGCAAAGGCTGCTGTTTTGTTGAGCTCTCTGGGTGAGCGTAAAACAGAGCGGCTGGCATGCGGGGAGAGTTTACACCCTCTTTGCAAAACAACACCAAGGTGCAAAGTGGCAGAGAATGAAGCCCAGTGGAATGATGCTGGTGTGAGTGAGATCAGAATTGGGAGTGGAGAATGGAGGGGAAGGATGGGCCAGTGGTTAGGGCACTAACCTATGACTTCTGGGTTCGGTCCCTAATCTGCCACAGACTTCCTGTGTGGCCTTGGCAAAGTCACTTTTAATCTCTCTGTGCCTCAGTGAAAATCAGGGCGCTAACTCTGCCCAACCTCACAGACGTGTTGTGAGAATAAATCCTCTAAGAACTGTGAGGTGTGGTCAGATATTGCAATGATGATGGACAGATTGATGGAATTGGCTCAGCAACCTAATAAAAGCTTTTTCAGAGTTAAACAACCTAGTTAAAATTAAATGGGGGAACAATAATAGCAGAAGGAGAGAGAAAGGAAAAGAATCCAATAGAGGCAAGGGAGAAGAGATTTTTCAGAGGAGGTTTGAATATAGATGGTGAATTTTTCACTCTTGTTTTGTGCCTTGCTTGCTTGCTTCTGCTTGGATCTATCCCAATTTCTCTTCCTCAGAGAGATCTCCTGCTCATCTATATCACTGTGATATAAACCTGTTTCCCCTCATCTGCATATACACCTTCATGGGAGAGTGCTGAACTTGCTGGTTAATAATCTATTTTAAGAGTCACTTTAGGTATTTCTGGTGGGATGATCAATCTCAGTATTTCAGCAAGGAGTCACTGGTGCATCTCGCTGGGTTGGGAGCCAGCCCTTGGCTACTAGCAGTGATTTGCTTGGTGCATTCTGATGCGAGATTAGCCTGTTGAAGGCATCCTGCTTCCCATTCAGTGGGCTGGGAATCTCTTTTAACCCTCCCCTGAGGAATTGCTGGGTGCCCTGTGATAGGAAATTAACCAGTCTTTCATCCACTCACTGAGACATAAGGTCACAGGCAAAAAACCAGGTCAGAGAAACTCAGTCCTTTCCCTGAACTATCCTACTTCCTGGCCCCTTCCTTCAACATGGGGTAGATACAATGTGCTGCTAGCAACCTGCCCCCAGCGCACTTCAGTTTCCCCTCCCAGATAGGCCGTGTTTGCCCACAGAAGTTGCACTGATTTAACCAAAACCAAATTTACCACTCCAAGTTAAACCAATAGAAGCAGGGTTTAAATTGAATTAAGACCATCTACACAGGACCGGTTTAACAAAATCTTCTTAAAAACATACCTTTAGTTAAACCCAATGCAACTCTGTTCTTTCGGCTTTGTCTTCACTCCAGGAAGAGGAGTGTTTTTACATTGAAACAGCAGACTGGAAAGAACTATCTCATGGTATGATCCCAGCAGAGACAAGGCGTGGTGTTTTTTACCTCAGCTAGCTACACCAAGGTAAAAAAAGAACAGCTGTGCCTTGTCTCCCCTTGGATTTTAAATCAAGATGTCTCTCTCCAGGTAGCTGTCTCAGTGTAGAAAGACACTTCTGTCTGCAGTGAACATGTAGCCTTAGACTGAGGGTCTGATTCTACACTGCCTTTCACACCATGCCATCATTGGAACTCTTACAAGGTAGGTGTCAAATGCGACTGCATCAGAAGTCTTTGCTCACTCACACCTCTGATGATGCCTTTATACCCACCTGGCACTCACCCTGCACAGGTGTAAATGACTACCCAGATTGCTGGGCAGTGCAAAATGACTACCCAAGATTTCTGGGCTTGACACCTCCAACTAGGTCCCTCCCTGAAGCACTTTGCTGATCCACCCCCCGCACTCTCACACACACACACGCATGCACTTTTGAGATCCGTTGCCTGTGAGATTCAGGGCCAGGATTTAAAATGTTTTGCACTACAATCTTGTACTTAGTTGTCCGAAGGGTGCTGATTTTTGGGAGATGACTAGTTGGTAGGTGTCTGGACGCCACTGTTGTCTGTTGGAATCATTCCTTTGTAGTGAAACTGTTTGCAATTCAGAATTGACACAGACTTTGAAGCTGTCACTTCCCTTTCCCTCAGTGTTGTCATGTTGCCATTCGATTTCCCTGAGCATTTCTCTTGCGTGAGCACATTTTGGACTTTCCCTCCTGCTCTGCCGGCTGCATTGTTAGATCCTCTGTTGGCTGAGAATTTGTTGCCAGGTGATCGGAACTGGGCACAACCTCCAGAGGCTGAAGTCATTGGGTTTACTGCCCCACAGAAAAGATGCTCCTTGCCCAGCTGCTCTCCCACCGACTCCATTCCAGTCTTGTAAGTCTATGCTCCCTCCTCTGAGGTTTAAAACCTGAGGGCTTCCTGAGGTTTTGGTGCTCGATCTTGCTTTTATTTCCTGCGCTGCTGCAAAAGATCTGTTTATTTTGTTGTGAGTCCTTGGGTTACCATAGGTTGGCTGTCCCCCGAGTTCCTTCGGGCTTCAGCTCGTTAAAAGGTGATGGGCCAAATCTCTAGCTCACTATTCCAAATTCATCCCCCAGGCAAAAGTCAAAAGCATCTCTGGTGGCATCTCTGTGTTAAATAAATTGGTGCATCTCAATAGCAAGTCTTTGTGGATTGAATGCCTGCCTATTTCACAAAACCACAGTTGACACTCACTGAGAGTTTGTCTCTATTAAGAAAATTTGTCCCACTATAAATTACATCAGTGCAGACTCCTAATGTAGATGCCTCACCTGCCCAAGGTGGGTCTTACCCTGGTTTACCTTAATTCAGTAACTTACTTAATATAGACCAGTCCGTAGCAGAGAAGCCAGGGACAATATGGGGAGGGATAGCTCAGTGGTTTGAGCATTGGCCTGCTAAACCCAGGGTTGTGAGTTCAATCCTTGAGGGAGCCATTTAGGGATCCGGGGCACAAAAATTTGGGGATTGGTCCTGCTTTGAGCAGGGGGTTGGAGTAGATGACCTCCTGAGGTCCCTTCCAACCCTGATATTCTATGATTCTAATATGGGCTATAGGACTTTAAGGAAGAGAGTTCTCTCTCTATCTGTGCAAGAGAAATGATTCAGCTTCAGCCCCACTTGTGTTAACGACACTGGAAGTGCGAGGGCAGAGAGACCTCTCAGCCTTTTAAGCGCTACGTCAGTTAGACGCACTCTGAGCAGGATCAGAGGACACAAGGCTTAAACTCAGAGGCCTGTCTACACTAGGGCTTCCGACGTGGTGGGGTGTTTTGATGTGCCCTTTGCATAGAGAGGCTATTGGAGTTGCTGCTTGGGGTGAGTGGGCAGAGTACGGCATTCCCGCTTGCACTGCTGTTTCCTGGGCCGTACCTGGACCACCAGCTGCAGACATTTTAATATTAATATATACGAGAGTGGGGAGGCTGCCTGGAGGCCAAACCATTTGAAATGGCTCGGAAGCAAGGGGGCTTACATCCATCTGGGCGCCACTCGTGCCTCCTCTTGGTGGTTTCCCCACAGATGGGTTCCAGTCCTACCATCCTGACTCAGGCAAAAGCCATTCCCAAGTGGCTTCCACAGGAGTTTTGCCCAAGTCATTCTGTTCTATTCAAGCTCCTCGTTCATCATCACCGAGGTATCTGAGCACCTTCTAACAGTGCAGTAAGCAGGGCGATTAGCATCTGTCATGTATGTTGAGTTTTTCGCTTCCAATCGCTCTTCCGCTCCTCAGAAAGGAAATTGGCTTGTTGATGGTTTGAGGGTTTTTAAGGGCTACAGGACTGGGCTTCGTCTATCCTGGGTTAAATTCATCCCTATACAGAGAACCAGTGCAAGGCCTATGCACGCTGGGGGCTTGAGTAGTTCTGGCCTCTTGCACAGGGGTGAAATTCATCGTCTGTGGATAAACAAAGGGCGTCAGTCACCAATTCTGTCAAATTGGCATCTTGCCCTAGCAGTAAATTCACTTCAGAAATTACAAGTTGCAATAAGAACAGGGCTCTGTTTATTCCTTTGTAGTTTATGCCTTCCGCTGTAGTGCAAAATCCCTGTCTCATCAGGGGCTGGTAATCATTATCCAGTTCTCATTTCGCATGAGCTTGGCTTCATAACCCCAAGAAGGCCTGCTCCTTCTTGCTATTTTAATCTCAGCCATTGATTATTAGTATTAATAACACAGCTCTGCTGTGCAGGGGTTCAAGTCCTGTGAAAAGCGAAGCTTTAGGAAGAGAAGCTGACTCTGGGGAAGGGGCTGAATGAGATCAAATGCAAAGAGGAGCAATAGACGCGGCAGTATCCTGAGTAAGGATGCTAAAGCCTGTAAAGTGCCGAGAAATGGACGTGGTGACCTGGACAGGGAGCTCAGGTTCTCGCTTTTCTGAAGCAAATGGAGACAGGGGCTGGGGTGAGAGTACAGGGTGAACCCAGCCGCTTCTCTCCTCTCCCACGATTGGCTTGTGAGGGTGCGAGGGCAAGGTAATCCCCATCGCTGCATCCTGACACGGCATGCAGATATCTCTAGGGAGGCCAGCCAGGTGCCATCTCACAGCAGGCTCTAGCAAAAGGAGGAATGGCATGGAGGAATCAGGGTCTACTTTTGATAAGTTTTAGGGGAAACGATGGCACTGAGCATTAGAAAGAGGACAGTAACATTAGCCTGAAATGCTGCTATTTGACACTCAGATGTAGTGCCAGCGTGTGTTGCTTTATCCTGACTGGCCGGATGGAGCTGTGCATGGACCCAGACTGACATGGGCCAGGGGATCCGGGCTTTGGGTTTGAACCTGTTCTCCCCACTTCCTCCATTCTCTCAAACACCCTCCTCCTTTCACACCGCCTTGAAATCTTCTGTGGACCCGCCCCCGTTTCTTGCCATTTTCCTGTACTCTCACCCCAGCCCCCACATTTCGGAGGATCCAGCGGGGAGCAGGGGAGGAGCGTTCAGAAAATCGGGGAGCTTTTCTGCAGCTTCCAAACAGCACGTGCGCTGTCCACCCTGGCAGACACCGGAGTGGGGAGGTGCAGAGCTGCAGCAGGGTGACTTACACCCAATAATGTGTTACATTTCTGTGTCAGTTCTATACCATTAACCACCGGTCATAATTATAATGTACAGCGCCCTTACACCGAGCAGCTGCTTCTTCCGCTGATTTCCCTGGGATGACTGCGTAGTAAGGGGCTGCTCGACACAAGTCAGTGTGTCCGAATCAGGCCCATTGCACTTATGATTGGATTCAATTCAATCACGTGAGCAAATCATACCTATAAGTGCCGGGTAATAGCCTTTATATCCCTTCGCCATACATGCCCGGAATCAAAGCACAGGCTCACCTCTGTGCTTAAAACTGTCGCAGAGCTTAAGACGGTGTACCTGCTGCTGCCCCCTCCTGGATGGAATATGTCTCCTCACAGGTCTATCAATTTGCTGTATCCACTGAACGGGAGATATTGCTCCTTTAGCTCAGTGGGTTGAGGCTCAGTTGTCCTGAGTTCTGTTCTCTGCATTGCACATCTGCGTAGGCAAAGCCAGAGAACCAGCACAATGGCTCCATTTAGAAAAAAATAGACCCATTTATTTCTTGGTCTAAAAATTTCAGCTGTCAGCAGCGCAAAGTGGGAATATGGCGTAACCACTTCCACTGCCCCGCTGCCCCACTTCAAGCACAGATCGCATCAGACCGGGGTCACAGCTGCCTTGTGCACAGGCTAACAGCTCCGAGTTGGGCTCAGCCACAACAACAGTGCAGACCTTCCAGTGTGACGTGTGCTGAGCCGAATCTCACCTGAGAGGTGGCATCGCCGGACACATCCCAGCACAAGGGTCTTCCCGTTGAGTTGGGAGAGACTCCCACGCTATCCCCTGCTACCAGCATGGACAGGGTGTGGCTGGAATGCCCCAACGCTTTGTCGAGATTCTGGCGTTAACTTCTTGGTGTAAGGAAGAGCAGCCCTTTGGCTTCTTCAGAGTATGCCTGGGGGCTGGCTACATACACAATGGCCCCAGGATTGGGGAAGTGCAAAGCTAAACTTTCCATCCCCTTTGGCCTCATCCCGACCTGGGTTTTGGGCTCCTAAAATGATTCCGTCTCCTCTGTCCTAGAAGCTGGAATGCTCATGGCACGTGGGCCAAATATTCCACCATCTGTGCAGTCTCCCTCATAGAACCAATGACACTGTAGCATGCAAATTAGCTGTAGAGTAAGCATCGTGATTGGCTGAGTTCTGCCAATCTCACAGTGGTCTAGGACTCTTGGCATGGCAGAGATTTGTGCCTTACTGTAGCTGTACCACGCGTGGGTGTAACTGGTGAAGTCAGAGTGGCTGAGAACTTAAAAACTGGAGGGTAACAGACCGCAAAGCCCAGGGAAGATTGAACCTGGGGATAGTCTGAACAAAGAGCTCTCAGCCATGCTTGTAGCTGCTTCCATCGCTTCACAATGACTCACCAGGCATCTTGGGCTTCTGAATGACAATCCTAGCATCTTATTACAGGTTACATTAGTGTCCAGGGGCCCCTGTTAAGACCAGAGTCCCCTGCCCCCAAGATCTCATAATCAAAATAGACAAGACAGAAGGTGGGAGCAAGGGCATATTAATAGCCCTGTCTGATAGATGGGGAGCTGAGCCGTAGATTAAGTGATGTGCCGAAAGTGACTCAGTGTGTGGCATAGCTGGGAATTGAACCTCACTCTCCTGAGTGTTAGCCCACGGCACCGTCTTTCTTCTCTAAATGCATACTGCAGTGATGCAGTGACTCAGGCATGGATGCGTCTATCTTAGCTGTGTCCCCCCCACCAGTCTTTCTTCTGTCGCTAATCTTGTCTCTCCACTCTCACTTCCTAGTGGGTTCATCGCTGTTGTATTTAAGCAAAGGGATGTCTTTTTACCTTCCCCCAGCCCCACACCGTCGTAATTCTGATCCGGCTAGAAACAATTGATTTTCTAGAAGGAAACCCTGCTGGAGAGAAGTCAAAGCCCATTGAATTCCAGCCCACGAGACGGCGTTTCATTGTCCTATCAATGAATTGCTCACAACGCCTAATTTAACTTTCTGTAATTAGCACAAGTGCATCCTTCTTTTTTTTCCTTCCTCACCCGTCCATCCCCTGCTTCCTTTTCACAGTGCCATTGGTAATTCCAAGAAGTTAATACCTGATTAGTAAATATGATGATAAAAGAGTTCTGGCTGCATCAAGGCCTCCATTTACAATCCGCCTCTGATTGAAAAATTACGTTCAGTTCAGTAATAATTGATGAAAATGGGCTCCCTTCTTCTGCAGCTGATTTGCTTTGTAATTGTGATTTAATAATGTAAATATCACTTGTTTTCTTCTGAAAATGAATTGCTTTCTGATTTGTTAAAGCCGGCTGCTGTGTTCCTGCCTATCTTCTTCCTAACTGGAGACCAGTAGGCTTGTTTGCAAAGGATTTTGGGAGAGCAGAACCGTCAGCTGACTCCTTCGTGATGAAGTGGATGTGGGCTGGGGTGCCTAGGGTGGGGCGGGTACAGCTGCCGTAACCCAGCATGGGCTCTGTCAGAAAGCACAGCACTTCCTGGAGTACAGGAATGGTGACACCTAGTTCCTGCATCGCGCTTTTCATCTATGGATCTCAAAGTGCTTTACAAAAGAGAGCAGTGCTGTTATCCCCAGTTTACAGATGGGGAAACAGAGGCACAGACAGGGGCCATCATGTGCCTAAGGTCATGGAGCAGGCCCATGATAAAGCCAAGAATAAAACCTGGGTCTCCTGAGTCCCAGGCCATATCCGCTGGACCACACTGCCTCTGCACTGACTCTTTTACACACTTTGAAAGCACCATATTGTGCCCTGCCCCTATGCTGGGGCAGTAAGGGCGGGGTCTCCCTGTGCACCTGTGTGGGGGCTGGGTATCATTTGTGTGCTATTCTCATATCAAGGTATCCTCTCCTATACAGGCAATCAGGGTACCCCTCCAGGAAGATTCCTTGTGATGGAGGGTACCAGTTCTTCATCGCCCTCCCACCCCCACATTGGAGGCCCTGCTGCTCTGCTACACCCTGCCCCCCAGAACTGCTCCCTGACAGGAAAATAGCACCAAGCATTAGGCTTGCAGGCTTGCCTAGAGAGCCATCCCAGCTGCAGTCATTTTGGGGGGAACCACTGAGATCTGGTCCTGCACCAGCTAGAAGGGCAGGAGTCCAGCAACAGCCAATCAAGGCCCAGCAGGCCAGAATAAAAAGAGCTGCCTGCTGCTACCAAAATCAGTTTCTGGGTGGAGCCAGAGGAGCGAGGAGGGATGCTGCCTAGACTACGGCCAAAGGAACCAGGCTTGGCCAGGGACCACCACTGGCTGTAGCCAGTGGCAAGAGTGCAGATGATTCAATTCCAGAGAGGGAATTTAGCCCCGAAGGGGAAGAAACTCATTCGCTTATAATTGTCCCTGAAGGGCACAAGGAGCTTCTAAGTTTGTTGCCCCCCCCCGGAAGGGATGGTTGCACTGTGGGATCTGGCCGGTGGGCCGAGCCACAGAAGACCTGCAGAGGCAGACAGGCAACCTGCAGTAAGGGCTGGGAGCTGAAGAGCTCAACCTTCTAAGCTCCTAATTTACAACCATGACTGAGACATGCCTTGCAGAAAGCCCCAGCTCTGCTGGAAGTGTTGGTGCTTGCTGCTAGCTGGAATCCCCAAAATGGAAGCTGATGCAGACAAATCAAAAATAAGATCCCAGACTTTTCCTCCTGGCCACCTTTCACCCCTTGAATCTCTCTTTCTCCCCCGTCTGTTCTGCCTTCTTTGCCGCTTTTTTGACTACCAGGACTCGAAACAGGTGGAGAACTGTCGGTCAGGCTAAGCTCAGGACTGAGACCATGAGGTCAGAGTAGTTCAGGAATGAGGCGGGTGTGATATTGGCAAAGGGTTGGGTCAGGAAAGCTTGCACTGCACCGTCCTGTTCATGGCCCGTTCCAGCCAGCCCTGTCCATCCTTCCCTATGAGCACATCAGCCCCCTGGGGCTGAGTCCTATCCCAACTGCTTTACTCACTGCTGGCTCACCCTGGCACAAGAGAGGTATCAGGGCAATGGGTAAATAAAAAGGCACCCTCAGAAAGCAGGTCCCCTTTGCTGAGACGAGCAGCCCTAGCACCAGGTTCCAGTACCAGGCCAGTCTCCCGCGGATCATGATGTCGTTTGGTGACATGTTCGCTCTGGAGTGTTCTAATGAACTATGAAATGAACATAATGTCACTTGCTGATGCAAATCTGCCAACACTGCTGCCACTGTTAGTAGGTGCTTTGCCTGGGAGCTAATACAGGTAATTTAAAGATATTAACAAATGCTGTTAATTAGTATCATTATCATACCGCTAGGGCTATGCACAGACAGATAATCCTGCCATGTCAAAGTGTCTCCAATAAAAAAAACCCTGTAGGATGAGGGAGAAGGAGATGGATGCAGTCAGCGCTGGAGGACATGCCAGGACTGTCTTGCAGTTTGGAGCGAGAGAACCTGATCTTAGCCAGATGTGATGGATAAAGCAGTTGTTGATGATTCCAAAAGGGAAGCAGCCGGGACTCCTATAGAGAAGAAAGGGTAAATTCTGGACCGAGCAGTGTACTTTGCTCTCTCCTATAATGCCCTGTGTTCACTACCATACTGGCTTTGCATGTGTTTGTGATATTGCCTTTTTAGTGGCTGCCTCACAGAGAAGAGAAGGGACCTATTACCCCGGGTTCCTGTTAAGGGAGTTCTCTTTTAGCGCCAGTGTTTAAGGCCTATGTTTCTAGAAATGAAGAAGATATGCATCAGTGTGCATGATTTCCACAATAATCATCGGCCTGTGCAGCACATGGATTTGTCATTATCCCACCAAGCTTTCTGAGGATGCCGTGCACGCTCCAAAACTTTCAAGCCAAGAAGGGTCACTCACTGAAAATTCCAGATCTGGATCCAAACTTCCCCCGTGGTCCGTGGAGACAGGATTTCGGGTTGGTCCATCATGGAGAGCCAGCCAGCCAGCAGTGCAGGTTGGATTCTGGTGCAGATCCAAACTGCCCTGAAGTTTGGGATGCTCAGATAAGGAATTGGAGTCCAGTGCCCTCTCGAATTATGATGTATCCCATTCCATTCCAGCAATGGCAGAAACATACCCTAACTCCCTTGTTCTCCTTGCCCACCTATCTCTCACTGAGCAGAGCATGTGCCTTCTCCTCCCCCTGTTTAAAAACTGCTGTGTGATAATGTCCTGGCAAGATCATTTCCATATGCTGGACACGGACTTTGGACCAACTAAGTAGAACAGGCCGCAGAAGAATCCATCTGAGGCTTTACTTGAGTCTCAGGGAAGGCTGGTTGAGTCTTGGTGGGAAAAATCCTCCTTTCTTGTACTGATGTTGCTTCAGTGGAGTTGGTCTAACGAATTGGAAACACTTGCCCCATCAGTTTTGGTTAGTGTTATAAGGACAGGGGGATGGGTGGTATGGAGTAGAGCTGCCTCTTTCAGTAGTGACTCCTAGCATCCTAAACCTGAGGCTCCACCCTAGCAGCCTTTCCGCATCATTTACTGCCCAGCCGGAGCCAGCTGACCTTCTGGGTTTGCAAAGACCCTGTTGCATCTGGGTGTATCATTCAAGATACTCCTCTCCCCCAGCTGGGCTGCCCCTGCCTTTCTCCCATTGTATTGATTCTGGGCTTCTAGTGTCTTTAGCTATATCCTGTTTCCATCTGGCTGGCTGGCTGGAAAAGTCATACAGATGTAATTAATCTGCAGCACTGGGGCTGCCTTGCCAGGAAGACTTTGCAATTATGTCACCCATTGCGTGCTGGCATCTCAAAGGGCTGTATTGAATTCCCACCACCACCACACGCGTATGAATTAGAGCATTAGTAGTACCCCCGAGGAAGAGCTGTCTCTAGAGAGGTTAAGCCACTTACCTAAACCCACACAAGTCTGAGAGGGTTGGAGCTAGAACCCAGGAGCCCTTATTCACAGTCTTCTGTTCTACCCACTGGAAAGCACTAGGGGCAGCCTTCGGTTAATGGAATATGAACCTCCCTCTATTAAGGACATGCCCATTTTTAAAGCACCTGCTGGATCTGCATTGCAGCTGCCGCCCCGTGGAGTTGAAGGTGTTGCTTTCAACCTACCATGCATTTTATTCATTGTTATTACTGTTTGTATTAGACCAGGACTCCATTGTGCTAGGTGCTGTACAAACAAAACAAAAATGTGGTTCCTGACCCAAAGAGCTGCAATCTAAATAAGTTACTGGGACCTGCCCATTTGCCTGGGACCTGCCCGCTCCCCACCCCACCCCTGGCCACATGGCTGGAGAGATCGTCTCTTTCCTCTCCCACCCCGTGCCACATTGCTGGAGCTCTTGAGCTTGATCCCCTGCACTGGTTCTCCATGAGAATGGAAGGCTCTGTCCCCTCCCGGACTGTAACTGTTGACCTTTCGGGCACTTTTGCACAGCCCACCTGTGTGAGAGAGTATCAGAGGAGGCAGGGTGTTGGCGACTAGCAGCGGGTGTGGATGGGAGTGCTTGTCTGCGGCAGGGCACGCCTCCACGTTTCTTCTGAGGAGGGCAGGGTCATACGTGTTGGGTGCCTGAATCTTCTCCTCCTCCTCACCAGAGTAACAGCTCCCATCACAGTCACACATTGGCTTTAGGGTTACCTTGCGGCTCTGGGAAAGGAGACCGAGCACCCGGGCAGCAACAGGAGAGTGTGTGTGTGTGGGGGGGAGTTCTGCAAAGCCCAGTCACAGCTGCTGCAGTCAGAGATGCTCCCGCTCATCCCACACCCCAGCCAAAGAGCCTCCTCTCGCGCCGCCAGCCAGCAGGATGCTGACCCCAGGGCGCTTTCTCCAACCCAGGCTGACTTCAGCACAATCCAATCCCTGGGATTAATTAACACAGTGGGTTTATCACATTTTTCATTAACTCCGGCGTGGTGGTGGCATCTCCGGCCTCCGACAGGGACGAAATGCACTGCAGTTCCCGGCCCCGCACTTAATTAGCGAGGGGAATCCGCTCCTCCATTGCAGCAATTAGATTCCCAAATGGGGAGGGGAGGGCAGATGGCTGGTAGCTTGGAGAGCCCCCCCCCAACATCCCTCTCTCCCCTCCTTCCCCCCCCACAACTCCTGCCTTCCCCCTCTCACCTCACTGCGTCTCTCTCCACCGCTGTGCCCCCCCTTTTAGGCCTCTGTAGTCGTGCCCCCCCAAGGCATCTCCCTTTTCACATTGTGTCAGGTACCGGAGCAGAGGAAGTGCTGGCTGTTATTGGTGCTAAACGCGGGATGACAACAGCCCGGGCTCTCCAGAATAGTGCGTATCTGGGCGAGAGGCATAAAGGCCCCTGTATGGCAGTGCCGCAGGATGCCAGATGCTGGGCTCGGACAACAGGGGATGGATCGCTTGAGGATTGCCCTCTTCTGTTCATTCGCTTTGACACTGCTGGCGCTGGCCACTGTCAGAAGACAGGATACAGAGCTCTATGGACCATTGGTCTGACCCAGTAGGGCCGTTCTTAGGATCGAAGGGAAGGCTGCAGCCAGCAGGCTCTGTGCTTCCCTTTTCCCGTCATGCTTCTGGGTCATGCTTCACCTCGGAGGCCTTCTTGCTGAAGGGCCTCAAGTGGTTCAAGGAGGGGCCTTAGAGGGCATCACTTGGGTAGGGTGACCAGATGTCCTGATTTTATAGGGACAGTCCCGATATTTGGGGCTTTTTCTTCTATAAGCTCCTATTACCCCCCACCCCCTTCCCGATTTTTTGCACTCGCTGTCCGGTCACCCTACACTTGGGTGAGATGGGAAGAGAAACTTGCAGCTCAGCTCCCCTGGACAGGTGTCTGCCTGGGAGTGGAGTGGGTAGCTGGAGGGAGGCGTTAGTCAAGCAGCGTTAGACCGGCTAGAGTCCAGTGGATTTAGTACTGATGAAAGGAGACCAATGAGCAGCGCTAGGCACCAGTGACCTTTGTTTATCCTAAGGGAGGCTGGGGCCCTGCTTCGCATCAGTCAGTCAGCGAGGCAGGGATAAGCCATGTGCTGCAAAGCACCAAGCAGCACATTCCAGTTCAGCCCCGTCCCTGAGAGACCCCAGCGTATTTGTTATACAGCCAGACGCGAGGGGGCATGGTGCACGACCCGGCGTGCGCTGGCCGCTCTGCCGCAGCAGATCCCGGCTCCGGCGTGACCCCCACCACTTCATGATTGATGGCCCCATGTCTGTCACGCAGCCTCCGTCTGAGCGCACCCATTTGTATCCTTGTAGATCCTTATCTCTCTAATGTAGCGAGCTGGGCTTATCTCTTCCCGAGGCCCCTTCTCCACAGAAAGAAATCACCTTGGTTATTTATGTATTTCTGTCGCTGGCTCGTCGAATCTATTTTCTTTCGCTTCCAATCATCTTTTATAGAGATCGCTGGGCGGATAGGCCGGGTCCATAATGACCCCAGGATTATGGGATCATTACAAAGAAGACTCACTTACAAAGTGTTGCCGTCACTCATCCACTTCATCTTTCCCCCCACCATTATTTTTTCGTCTTCCCACTCCACCGTCCCTAACCCACACTCTGTGACTTTCCCTCTCTGGGGATGGTTTTGTCTTCCAAGCAAGGAGGTTTTGCAGTCGATATTGTTATTTCCTGGCTTGAAACGCTTGGTATTCCTGGTGTTAATGTCAGCAAAGTGTACTGGAGCTGTCGTAAGGGCAGTGATTCTTGTATGTGGTTTTGTGTCTAATATTTATATTCTGGCATATGAAAATGATTGTGCAGCGATCTCTTATGCTTTGATCCTTACAGGTTAAACTCAGACAGGCTTGGTCAGTGTCTGGGGATGTGACATTATTTCAGTAGACGCTTCTCCCAGTCTCTGGCAGACATTTTTCCCTACCCCACCGACCAGTTTCGCACAGCTGCTTTGAAAAGGCCCGGAACTGAAATAGCAGTCGGGGGCTGCAAATCAGGAAGGAAGTGCAGTGGCAAAGCTCTGTGCATGTGTGTGTTATGCCTGGGATAGCAGGGGGTATTTCAGCTGAGTCCTGGGGGGTCCTGGTGGAGAGACGTGGAGAATCATAGAAGATTAGGGTTGGAAGAGACCTCAGGAGGTCATTTAGTCCAACCCCCTGTTCAAAGCAGGACCAACCCCAACTAAATCATCCCAGTCAACAGTTGCACAATATATGGATGGCAGAGCTGGAGTGGAATCCAGGAGACCTGACTCCCAGTCCCATTTGTTCACCAAGAGACCATTTGTTAATAATAATTTAGTCCCCAGCCCCCAAAACAATGGAAAGGTGTTTTTTTTTGATGGGGGAGAGACACCTGCCCCGTGCAACACTGGGAACCCAAACTCAACAGCAAGGTGCTAAGGAATGACCATGGGAAATGATACTGAGTGGTTTAATATCACTGCCCCAGCAGATTGAAATGCAGAACAGTGAGCAAACTGCATACATGGCAACAAGTTGAGGAGCTCTTCGCATGTATTTCAGGTATAATAATCAGTGGCATTGTCAATAGAACAGATTAGGGTTATTTTACAATATGGGATAGATTCTGTGCTGCAGCTCATGACATATGCAGCATGGACCAAAGGGAAGGGGTTGGCTTTACTTCTGCACTGCTTTGGGAAC
This sequence comes from Lepidochelys olivacea, assembly GCF_965140295.1. Taxonomy (NCBI): domain Eukaryota; kingdom Metazoa; phylum Chordata; order Testudines; family Cheloniidae; genus Lepidochelys; species Lepidochelys olivacea. The sequence continues at coordinate 10,891,688 of NC_140432.1, read as the reverse complement.
AACATGTCCCCTAGGATAAATCTGAGCAGCTCCTGGGGTTGTAGCCTTCCCAGAGCTGCCTGTGGTCCATGCACCGGCCCAAAATAGCTGTAGCCCAAAGCACTGTGGCTGCTCCCCCACCTAACCCAAATGTGATCCCCGCCATGCCCCAACATGCTTACATTGGCCCTGGCACTGCTCCAGCCTGGAGGAGTTGTTCTTTGGCCCCTTGCAGCTCATGCAGCACCCCTATATGCTTCTGGAGCCAGATCTGCGGAGACTCAGTCCCAGGGTTCTTATGTAGGCAATAATGTTTTACAATGAAGGACCACCAGGATTTTACCTCTTTTACAGCTGCAGTGAGATATGGCCCCTGGAGTCCTGTGAGTGTTTCAGAGAGCCTGATTCTGATCCCAGATAAACCAGCCTAATCCTGAGTTAAACCCCCTGAAGCCCCCAGATTTACCCCAATGTAACCGATCCGGATCAGGCCTGGAGGTCTCCATTCCATCAAACCATCAGATTTTATTCCCAGTGACCAACGGGAGTGGAGGTGGCAAGCTGGTGGGTTGATCTTTCCATTTGCACCTTCTCCCTTGCAGGCCGGGGTTTTGTGAGCGAAGACGAGTACTTGGAGATCTCTGGGATCACCCGGGATCAGTCCGGGGAGTACGAGTGCAGCGCTGTCAATGACGTGGCCGCTCCAGACATCCGGAGAGTAAAAGTCACCGTAAACTGTAAGTAGGGCACGACTCTGCACGACACACTCCCTGATCCCGCCTCCTGGCTTCAGACAACACTGGGCTCAGGCTAGTTGTGGGGACTTTTCACACAGGTCATTTTGGCTTTTACCTGAACACTGGGGGCTGTAATGTAGTCTGCTTAGAGTTCCACAACTTACTGTTCTGTTCTGTCTACCATGCCATCGAAGGGTACGTCTACATTTCAAGCTGAAGGTGTAATTCTCGGCTGAGGGAGACATGCCCATACCAGCTCCCATCGAGCGAGCATGCTAGTAATCAAGTGTAGTCATGGCAGGCCGAATGCCGGGAGGGGCTAGCTGCTGGAGTATGATCCCATCCCAGGCACTGGGCACGTACTCAGGGTGGCTCGCCTCTCCCGCCACTCCCACCAACGTGGCTACACTCTATTTTTAGCATGCAAGCTGGATCAGAGCTAGTACATGTTCGTCTCCTTCAGCTGGGAATTGTACCCCTGGCTCAGAGTGCTGATGTGCCCTGAGTGGGGACGGCTGCTCCTGAAGTGTGACTTTCCTTTCCCTACCTGCCAGCGTTGAGATCCAAGGGTCTTGATTCTTCACCGCTTTGCAGGGGTCTAGAAGACGATGAAAGGCACAAGATGATGGGGAAACAGAGCTGAGATCCTAGTATTCCAGTGCCGGCGGGGGTGTGCGTGTGTGTTAGAACAGCTGAACTAGAACCATAAACTCCTGAAAAAAAAATAAAGCAGATAACATCTACGTCAGCATCCCTTAAAGACTATTTATAGCTGGAACATAAATGGTAATACCCTTTTCCTCAGGAGCAATTCAGGGGGGGAAAAATCTCTAGTGGCTCACCACACACAGAGCACATTAAAGATCCTTCCCTTTAGGAAGGAGCTTGTAGCTCTTTTATATCCACTAAATTGCTGTAAGAAAATCACATATATACATTTCATTAAGCTTAAAGCATTTACATCTTAGGACAATTTGTTCTTTAGAAGCATGGTTAGGAATTCAGAGCCCAGACGCTTTAAAGACTTCAGAGGACATGCCAAGGCAGAAAAGCTGGAGTGGCAAAGCTTGTCGGCATTTCAGGAGTGACTCGAATTCTTTTGCGCCTCTGGGAAGCTTAAAAAAACCTGAGTATTTTTGGGATGAAGGGCTGCATCTACTCCTCTGCTACCTGGTGCTCTTTTCTTTTTCAATCAGGGCTCCACTGTTGTAATCCTCTTTACACCTGACACAAGGAGAAGTGGGTTTAGCAGAGATGGGTGAAACTGGAGCGGTCGGTCTATTCTTTGAGCGTACAAAACCAGGATTGGTTTGGCTCAGGGTTACACTTTATAGCGACCCTTCTAAGTGCAGGGGAGAGGCAAGACTTTGCATACATTGTTCAGGCTTTGGATCATCTCTCCAAACTCGTCTTTTTGTCTAGGTCCTACACAGGTGTTGGCCTGTTTGTAAATTTCTCGGCACAACAGAATGGGTTTAAAAGATGCAAAGCTACTTAGAAACCAGGGAATTTTCCCGATCAGATTAGAAGAACTTTAAAGAAAGCCCACTCGGGCGTGCGAACTACGTGGCTATGAATCAGAGGAGTCCTGAAGGAAGGAAAGAGCCTTGTGCCTTCAAAGTGTCCCTATTTAGGGGACTCGTCCAATTCGCATCCAAAGGTGGGATTAGGGACATCAGGGACAGCACCCTACAATGGAGCGTCTCTTCTCATTCTGCAGGCTCCTAGTTTCCATCCTGTGCATGTGGTATCTCGCTTGTGAAATGTGTGTTTCCCACAGTCATGTGGTCTGGGGCAGATGGTGGGAGGACCAGAGGTTCAATGTGTATCTGAATTGACACTTGGCATTCACCTTATTCATTTCTGAATGACCTAGAGCTGACTTGGCTACCCTGGGCCTGAATCTTTCTCTCTGTCCCCAGAGCAAGAGATGGGGCATGGGTAGCAATAGTCCAAATATCATCTACGTTGCCCTACCAATGTGCCCCAGTGTTGATCCGGCGAGGGGGCGAGAGGAGACTTTGGTCTCCCTGGCCGTTTCTGCCTTTGGTTGCTCTACTGAGACTGCTCACAAGGAGTCCAATGAGTGTTGGTCGTGGTGCAGGAGGTCACTGTGTGGTCCTCCGCCCTTCTAGGACATCTCATTTCATGACGGCCGACAAACAGCTCTTAGACGCTCACCCTCTCGGCTGTCCCATGTTGGCCAGATATTGGCCATTTTTGTAGGGAGGGGTGACCACCTTGTGCTGGGAGTGTCTCTGGCCCTCTCTGCTGGATGGGGCATACTTGCTGCCAGCCCCACCACCTCAGCTGTCTAAGCCGTCCTAGCTTTCGGCCCACCTCCCTCACCACCAGTTGGGCTCAGGGGCAGGGTGGCTCGTTTTGTCCCTGCTCACACAGGGCTTTTCCCTCTTGCTATGAGCCCAATTTCCACCCTGCCCCAACACAATTAGGGGTGCTGCGTTCCCACCCCACATGGGAAAGGAGAGCCCCAGAAGTAAATGGGGGAGAGCACAGGCCAAAGGGGGCAGATGAGGGGTGGAAGGAGAGACAGGAGAAAGGAGATGGCTCAGGGGTGGGTTGAGAAGGGAAGGGGAAAGATGCTGAGCAAAGCAATGGCAGTCAATTGTGTGTCCTTTATATGAAGGGTCAGTGCCTAATACTGCCGCTCATGGGTGTGGATCTGTGCCCCCCCCCCCACCGCCATCCCAGGAGGGCACAACCTAGACTGGGTTCCAACCAGCCTCATAACAACACGGCTCCACATCCCCTCACCGTCCTGAACACCCCTCCTCATCCCCACGTCTCTCTGAGCCCAGCTTGTGCTCGGGATCCGGAGCCCCTCACGGCAGCAGTACTGTATCCCGGGGCCCCAGCCCTCCCTCCGGAATAACGTCCCTTTGCTCTGCAGACCCACCGTACATCTCCAATGCCAAGAACACTGGTGCCTCGGTGGGCCAGAAGGGAATCTTGCGCTGCGAGGCCTCCGCCGTCCCTGTCGCAGAATTTCAGTGGTTTAAAGAAGAAACCAGGTACCTAAACAAGCTGCCAGGGCCTGGCAGATCCCGAGCTGCGTTCTGGGCACAGATGGGGAGTGCTGAATTCCCTGGGTCAGGATGGCCATCTGTCAGCATGGGAAGGAGAGAGAATTACACTTCATTTTAATATATTTATAGGGGGTGGGGTGGGGGGATCTTGCTGCAGACGTCTCTTTAAGTAAAGGATCCTGTGGGAGGCGCATCGGGATCTGCAATTAAAACATCCAGGTCCCAAATCTCACAGCTGTGTTTAGCAGTCTAGCTCAAGCAGAGCTAGCATGGGTGTCTACACCTCGGCTGGAAATTAAACCTCCCCGCTCCAGTGTAGACGAACCCTCAGTGATGGCCTGGTCTGGGGGTCCCCTTAGCTGGAAGAACCTTCTCAATAACCTGGCAGAAAATATCCAGGACCGGGGAACCTTCAGGAAGAGGGGGAGACTTTGGGGCAGTGGCATAGCTCCACTATCAGGAAAGCCATTCTGCTTTAGACCAGCCGAGGAGCTAGCCCAGTGTCTTGTGACAGCCAGCTGGGAGGTCCTGATTTGGGGACTAGTGGGGCTTTCCCCACTAACCTAGATATAGCTGGTGTGACTGCATGGGGATGGGAATTGATCGCTCCTGTCACTGGGGGGCCCGGCCCTTCGTCTTTCTCGCCCCGCAGGTTAGCCAATGGGCTGGATGGAGTGAGAATCGAGAACAAAGGTCGAATGTCCACGCTGACCTTCTTCAATGTCTCGGAGAAGGATTACGGCAACTACACCTGCGTGGCCACTAACAAGCTGGGGAACACCAATGCCAGTATAATTCTGTACGGTAGGTATGAGGGGCTGAGCCTGTGCTTTGTGAGGAGACGCTGCCGGTACTGACGGAGGGAGCTGGATAACCACCAAGCCTCACAAAGGGTGGAATTCAACTTCCTGCAAAGTGCCAGTCCAAGGCTGTTGGCGCCTTACTTTCAGGGCTTACGTGGCATAGGCCTGTGTTGGGTCCTCTGGGGGAAGAGTGAATCTGAATCTCGCCTGCAGAAAGGTGTGAGGCAAAACAAGAGAAGGGACGTTACCACAGCAATGAACCCACCATCCTGAGGAAGTGGACTCTGGCCATTTAATTCAATGCTTCCTCCTCATGTCCAAGCTGCAAATAAACAAGGCCCTTATGCTTAGAAGAACCCGACCCTGCTTATTCACTAATGCACACAGATGTATACTGCTAGCAGCCGAGTATTAAAGGGAGCCGTTTTCTCTTTCTGTGAGCAAAATGTGATGTCACTTCACCAACTCCCCCCCCACACACACTCCTCCCCTTGCCCCAATGATGATATTAAATCTAAAGCCTCGTGTCTCCAAAGCACTGTACAAACATGAATGACTCCTCCCAGCACTTCTCTGAAGTAGGTAGGCACTGTCTCCTGCATTTTACAGATAGGTAAACTGAGACATGCAGTGAGTACATATGAGGGGGTAGGAGTCAGTGGCTGAGCTGGGGTTAGGTAAGCCTGGCTCCCAGTCCCAGTCTTGTTCTACTAGACTATGCAGCCTTGGGAAAGAGATCTGGTCCCCTCGCCTGGAAAAGGAAAGCAGACCCTTCCATACCTTTGTAGTGGTCTCCGTCTTAGTTCTGCACCTCACTAAACCGCTTCCACCTTCACGCCCGTGCCTCCAAAATGCCACCTCCATGGTCACAGTCCTTGCCAGCCGACCTGTTCAGTATTTTCTCAGGGCAATGCAGTGAGTGGGCCCAGGGGTCAGAGACATTGCTCTGCCAGGGCCTCCCTTTAAAGCCAGGGTTGCATTCTGCAAAACTGATGTGTCACAGAGTGGAGGGGTTCATGTTTATTGTCTCCTAGTCCCTCCTAGATTGCTGGCTGTTGAGTTCACCTGCCAGTGTCACCTGGCATCTGAAAATCTGGTCGTGTACTCTCCCTATGCCTCAGCCCCAGTCACTGTGATCCCATGTACTTATCTGATACTTGTTCTGACACTCAAGGCCGAATAGGATATAGCTTCCTCTGCAGTAGACTCTCATCACTGGGGGCTTTTCTACACCTGGGGTTATCCCAGAATAACTATTCTCAAATAACTCCACGTGTGGACACTCTTATTCTGAAATAAGATTGCCTTGTTCCTGTGTAGCTTAATCCATTTTCAAATTGGATTAAGCTAAACCAGAACAAAGCTTGCTTATTCTGAAAGAAGTATGTCCACGCACAGAGTTATTCAGGAATAGCTATTGTGCTTTAAATTCACAGCCTCCCTTAATCTGAATTGTCTTTCAAATGTAGACAAGCAAATGTGAGTCGGGATGTATGGAGAGAGACGCTGTCATTTTTCCCGATGGTAACCACACTTCCTGTCTGTCCTGTGTAACCATGTCAGCGGCATGTGCATTATTATCAGTGTGTACTCACCTTTCTAATGATCATTCTTTCATCAACTGTCTGAAAACATGAACTATGTATTTTCTCCCCCTCCCCTTTCTGTTCTCTCTCTGTCTGTCTCCATCGTCCTCTGTTTTAGAAATAAGTGAACCCACAGCACTGGCAGGTTGGTACAGCATGTTCCTCCCTTCATTTGCTTGCAACACCCAGACGCCTTTGCCTCGTAGGCTTGTTACGAATGATGACTGACTCCTACATCAGCCCAAATGGGCAAGCATGCGTAGATTTAAGGCCAGCGATCTGTTCTAAGGAAGGATGGAAGGAAGGAAAAGACCAGGCACGGATTTTTCTTCTAAGCAGGAAGGAGCCAGTTTGTATAAATACACATTAGTCACAGCCGCCTTGGTCCCATCTTTGCAGAAATCAATCTGGCAAAGTGTATTCCAGTTTCACGGACCCATGCACGGCTTTGCAGTGCCGTTATTTTGGTCGGCCGTGATCGAATGAGACTCTAGTTGTTTTGTACAAAGCAGGGCAAACTGAGTTATACAAATGTAACAGGGGACATGACGTTCATTCGGATAATCAAAGGGTTTGGACAAATGACTATCAGTAAGTGCCAGCAGTCTGCAGCGTTCCTAAAATCCTGCAGAGAGAGGCTGCAGAGTTTATCTGATCGGCTTATGCTTTGAGGAGTTCCCTGCACATTTCAATTTCAGATCTCTGAGTGGGTGCAAATCCATTGATATCAGTGGGGCTGCACAGTTTACGCCAGGTCGGACGCTTATTTGCTTTCTACATTTAAACAACTCAAAACCCTCAGGGCACATAAACAGCAGAACCAATCTGAGGGCACCTCTGCCGCAAGATGGTTGAGGGTTTTGTCTGAAAGGTGACCTGCAAAGGAAAGCAAAGATTGGGTGTGTGCCCTTTTTTGGTTTCTTTATGATATATTTAAAAGGTGCTTGAGTTGTGGGGACATGGGAAGAAGTATGCACTTGCTTCATTTCTCCATTAGAAATGGAGGTCTTGTTTACACTATGTCCACTAGAGAACTTGGAGGATTTGGACATCCCCAATACCGAGGAACTGAAACCTGATTAATTACTATTGTTCTTGTTTTTATTATTAAACCTGTTGAACACAAATGTCCCACAAACAGAAGAAAAGTTCTCTCTGTTAATTATTCACTATTCCATCACCAAAGGCTGACAAAGCTTGGCAAACTTTTCTCTGAGACCCCAGCAAGTCTTCCAGTGAAAGCAGAGATGACCAGACTTCATATTTCTGCTACTTCTAATAGCTTCAAACAAACGAACATATGCTTGATGAATTAAATAAATATATAAGGCTGCCTTTGTACATCATAAAGACATCAGAAGGGGCACCCTCCTAATGTATATATTTTTCCCCTTCAGGACACAGTTAAAGGGACACTGTCAGTTTGCGAGAAGCCCAGATTTTTAATTCGGGGTAGACCAAATCTTTACAAAAAGCTATGATGAACAGAAATACGCCCATTATTGCCTCACTTCAGTTCTAATGCAAACAGCTTTATGGATTTTGTACAGGGGAGGTAGGGCTATTTGTAAGGTAAACCTTGCACCACTGAAGTGCTGAATGACCAGAAGAAAGCGAAGCCAAGGCAAAGCCTCCTTGCTAGGTATAATAGAGTCTGGTTTCATAGTTTCATTCTCAAACAAAGCGGCTAGGATGGAAATAAACGTCTTTGTTTTATGTAATCGAAGAGAGTGACTATACACAATTCTGTATATTATTAAAGTATATGATTTGTAATCAGTGGCTAGACACAGTTCCATTATCATTTCTCATTAACTCATTGTTACGGTTGGATTCCATTCTACCCCAGCTGTAGAAGTTAACTCAGCTATTTCTGTGCTGTGTAGTCCCTTCCCTCCTGCAGCTCTCCTTCACTTTTGCCTCCCGAGATATGAGGCTTGGGTCCAGGTTGCTGTGCACTAATCAACAGCTGCTGCTCTTCAGCACAGCATTCCCTGCTCGAGAGGGAGAACATGAAACAGGGTGGCAGACGTCCTGGATGGAAGGGCTTTGTAAAGACACACTGCTCTTGAGGAAAGAGTGCCAGCCGTTACAATGAGAGACACAATATTAACGTTCAGGGCTAGTTTTGGACACGGTTGGGCCCGGGCCGGGGGGAGGGGGGGGCACGTGCTTGAGGTCACCAATCAAATAAAGGCAATTGTCCCTGCTTTGTCCTTCGCTGGATGTGTTTCTCCCCCACAAAAACCACCCCGCAACGCAGTGTGACTGGACGGTTCTCCTTGCAGGCAGAGCAGAGAGGGAGCATTGAGCACAGGGGTACAGATAAGAGTAGACAGTCAGCCCACACATGGGGAGGGTATGGATGGAAGTGGGTTCTGACATGAGGACACCCAGGGTGTTTTGGGGGGAGGGTCCTCAGTGTACGGGGGCATGTATCAGAGCTAATGCAAGCACATGGGGGGGGGGCGTCAGGGATATAGCGGGGGCATGTTTCGAGGCTGCCTAGCCCCTATGAGGGCATATAAGGGCCACGGCGGGCGGAGGTGGAGGGGGGTCTCAAGGCTACGCGGGCCCCAGCATCTACCTGCTGGGGGCGTGGCGGGGGCGTGTCAGAGGCGTCTCAGGGTCGTGTCGTGGGTCAAGAATGCCTTTAACCTGGGGGTGTGAGGGGGCATGGCAGGAGCGTGTCAGGGTTGTGGTTCGCCGATGCCTTTAGTCTGAGGGCCTGGCGGGGGCGTGGCGGGGGCGTGTCAGGGGCGTGTCTGTCTACAAGCTATCTAACTTCTGGGGGTGTGGCGGGGGCGTGTCAGGGGCGTGTCGTTCGAGGATGCCTTCAGCCTGGGGGGCGTGTGAGGCTGGTGCTTTCATGCCTTCAGCCGGGGGGGCGTGTCAGGGGCATGGCGGGGAGCGTGTCAGGGGTGTGTCTGTCTACAGACCATTTAACTTCTGGGGGGTGTGGCGGGGGCGTGTCAGGGGCGTGTCTGTCTACAAGCTATCTAACTTCTGGGGGTGTGGCGGGGGCGTGTCAGGGGCGTGTCGTTGTTCGAGGATGCCTTCAGCCTGGGGGCATGTAAGGCTTGTGCTTTCATGCCTTCAGCCGGGGGGGGCGGCGTGTCAGGGGCATGGCGGGGGCGTGTCGGGGTGTGTCTGTCTACAGACCATTTAACTTCTGGGGGTGTGGCGGGGGCGTGTCAGGGGCGAGTCTGTCTACAGACCATCTAACTTCTGGGGGCGTGTCAGAGGCGTGTCAGGGGCGTGTCGTTGTTCGAGGATGCCTTTAGCCTGGGGGGCGTGTGAGGCTTGTGCTTTCATGCCTTCAGCCGGGGGGGGCGTGTCAGGGGCATGGCGGGGGCGTGTCAGGGGTGTGTCTGTCCATAAAGCATCTAACTTCTGGGGGTGTGGCGGGGGGGTGTCAGAGGCGTGTCAGGGTCGTGTCGTCGTTCAAGAATGCCTTTAACCTGGGGGTGTGATGGGGCATGGCAGGAGCGTGTCAGGGTTGTGGTTCGCCGATGCCTTTAGTCTGGGGGCCTGGCGGGGGCGTGGCGGGGGCGTGTCAGGGGCGTATCTGTCTACAAACCATCTAACTTCTGGGGGGTGTGGCGGGGGCATGTCAGAGGCGTGTCAGGGGCGTCGTTGTTCGAGGATGCCTTTAACCTGGGGGTGTGAGGGGGCATGGCAGGAGCGTGTCAGGGTTGTGGTTCGCCGATGCCTTTAGTCTGGGGGCCTGGCGGGGGCGTGGCGGGGGCGTGTGAGGGGTGTGTCTGTCTACAGACCATCTAACTTCTGGGGGTGTGGCGGGGGCGTGTCAGGGGTGTGTCGTCGTTGGAGGATGCCTTTAGCCTGGGGGGGCGTGTGAGGCTTGTGCTTTCATGCCTTCAGCCGGGGGGGGGCGTGTCAGGGGCATAGCGGGGGCGTGTCAGGGGTGTGTCTGTCCATGAAGCATCTACCTGCTGGGGGCGTGGCGGGGGCGTGTCAGAGGCGTGTCATGGTTCAAGAATGCCTTTAACCTGGGGGTGTGAGGGGGCATGGCAGGAGCGTCTCAGGGTTGTGGTTCTCCGATGCCTTTAGTCTGGGGGCCTGGCGGGGGCGTGGCGGGGGCGTGTGAGGGGCGTGTCTGTCTACAAACCATCTAACTTCTGGGGTTGTGGCGGGGGCGTGTCAGAGGTGTGTCAGGGGCGTGTCGTTCTTCGAGGATGCCTTTAACCTGGGGGTGTGAGGGGGCATGGCAGGAGCGTGTCAGGGTTGTGGTTCGCCGATGCCTTTAGTCTGGGGGCCTGGCGGGGGCGTGGCGGGGGCGTGTGAGGGGTGTGTCTGTCTACAGACCATCTAACTTCTGGGGGTGTGGCGGGGGCGTGTCAGGGGCGTGTCGTCGTTGGAGGATGCCTTTAGCCTGGGGGGGCGTGTGAGGCTTGTGCTTTCATGCCTTCAGCCGGGGGGGGGCGTGTCAGGGGCATAGCGGGGGCGTGTCAGGGGTGTGTCTGTCCATGAAGCATCTACCTGCTGGGGGCGTGGCGGGGGCGTGTCAGAGGCGTGTCATGGTTCAAGAATGCCTTTAACCTGGGGGTGTGAGGGGGCATGGCAGGAGCGTCTCAGGGTTGTGGTTCTCCGATGCCTTTAGTCTGGGGGCCTGGCGGGGGCGTGGCGGGGGCGTGTGAGGGGCGTGTCTGTCTACAAACCATCTAACTTCTGGGGGTGTGGCGGGGGCGTGTCAGAGGTGTGTCAGGGGCGTGTCGTTGTTCGAGGATGCCTTTAACCTGGGGGTGTGAGGGGGCATGGCAGGAGCGTGTCAGGGTTGTGGTTCGCCGATGCCTTTACTCTGGGGGCCTGGCGGGGGCGTGGCGGGGGCGTGTGAGGGGCGTGTCTGTCTACAAACCATCTAACTTCTGGGGGTGTGGCGGGGGCGTGTCAGAGGCGTGTCGTTGTTCGAGGATTCCTTTAGCCTGGGGTGGGGCATGTGAGGCTTGTGCTTTCATGCCTTCAGCCGGGGGGGCGTGTCAGGGGCATGGCGGGGGCGTGTCAGGGGTGTGTCTGTCCATGAAGCATCTTCCTGCTGGGGGCGTGGCGGGGGCGTGTCAGAGGTGTGTCAGGGTCGTGTCGTCGTTCAAGAATGCCTTTAACCTGGGGGTGTGAGGGGGCATGGCAGGAGCGTGTCAGGGTTGTGGTTCGCCGATGCCTTTAGTCTGGGGGCCTGGCGGGGGCGTGTCAGGGGCGTATCTGTCTACAAACCATCTAAATTCTGGGGGGTGTGGCGGGGGCGTGTCAGAGGCGTGTCAGGGGCGTGTCGTTGTTCGAGGATGCCTTTAACCTGGGGGTGTGAGGGGGCATGGCAGGAGCGTGTCAGGGTTGTGGTTCGCCGATGCCTTTAGTCTGGGGGCCTGGCGGGGGCGTGGCGGGGGCGTGTGAGGGGTGTGTCTGTCTACAGACCATCTAACTTCTGGGGGTGTGGCGGGGGCGTGTCAGAGGCGTGTCTGTCTACAGACCATCTAACTTCTGGGGGTGTGGCGGGGGCGTGTCAGAGGCGTGTCAGGGGCGTATCGTTGTTGGAGGATGCCTTTAGCCTGGGGGGGCGTGTGAGGCTTGTGCTTTCATGCCTTCAGCCGGGGGGGGCGTGTCAGGGGCATAGCGGGGGCGTGTCAGGGGTGTGTCTGTCCATGAAGCATCTACCTGCTGGGGGCGTGGCGGGGGCGTGTCAGAGGCGTGTCGTGGTTCAAGAATGCCTTTAACCTGGGGGTGTGAGGGGGCATGGCAGGAGCGTGTCAGGGTTGTGGTTCACCGATGCCTTTAGTCTGGGGGCCTGGCGGGGGCGTGTTGGGGGTGTGTCAGGGGCGTGTCTGTCTACAAAACATCTAACTTCTGGGGGTGTGGCGGGGGCGTGTCAGAGGTGTGTCGTTGTTCGAGGATTCCTTTAGCCTGGGGTGGGGCATGTGAGGCTTGTGCTTTCATGCCTTCAGCCGGGGGGGGCGTGTCAGGGGCATGGCGGGGGCGTGTCAGGGGTGTGTCTGTCCATGAAGCATCTTCCTGCTGGGGGCGTGGCGGGGGCGTGTCAGAGGCGTGTCAGGGTCGTGTCGTCGTTCAAGAATGCCTTTAACCTGGGGGTGTGAGGGGGCATGGCAGGAGCGTGTCAGGGTTGTGGTTCGCCGATGCCTTTAGTCTGGGGGCCTGGCGGGGGCGTGGCGGGGGCGTGTCAGGGGCGTGTCTGTCTACAAACCATCTCACTTCTGGGGGTGTGGCGGGGGCGTGTCAGGGGCGAGTCTGTCTACAGACCATCTAACTTCTGGGGGCGTGTCAGAGGCGTGTCGTTGTTCGAGGATGCCTTTAGCCTGGGGGGCGTGTGAGGCTTGTGCTTTCATGCCTTCAGCTGGGGGGGGCGTGTCAGGGGCATGGCGGGGGCGTGTCAGGGGTGTGTCTGTCCATAAAGCATCTAACTTCTGGGGGTGTGGCGGGGGCGTGTCAGAGGCGTGTCAGGGTCGTGTCGTCGTTCAAGAATGCCTTTAACCTGGGGATGTGACGGGGCATGGCAGGAGCGTGTCAGGGTTGTGGTTCGCCGATGCCTTTAGTCTGGGGGCCTGGCGGGGGCGTGGCGGGGGCGTGTCAGGGGCGTATCTGTCTACAAACCATCTAACTTCTGGGGGGTGTGGCGGGGGCGTGTCAGAGGCGTGTCAGGGGCGTGTCGTTGTTCGAGGATGCCTTTAACCTGGGGGTGTGAGGGGGCATGGCAGGAGCGTGTCAGGGTTGTGGTTCGCCGATGCCTTTAGTCTGGGGGCCTGGCGGGGGCGTGGCGGGGGCGTGTGAGGGGTGTGTCTGTCTACAGACCATCTAACTTCTGGGGGTGTGGCGGGGGCGTGTCAGGGGCGTGTCGTCGTTGGAGGATGCCTTTAGCCTGGGGGGGCGTGTGAGGCTTGTGCTTTCATGCCTTCAGCCGGGGGGGGGGCGTGTCAGGGGCATAGCGGGGGCGTGTCAGGGGTGTGTCTGTCCATGAAGCATCTACCTGCTGGGGGCGTGGCGGGGGCGTGTCAGAGGCGTGTCATGGTTCAAGAATGCCTTTAACCTGGGGGTGTGAGGGGGCATGGCAGGAGCGTCTCAGGGTTGTGGTTCTCCGATGCCTTTAGTCTGGGGGCCTGGCGGGGGCGTGGCGGGGGCGTGTGAGGGGCGTGTCTGTCTACAAACCATCTAACTTCTGGGGTTGTGGCGGGGGCGTGTCAGAGGTGTGTCAGGGGCGTGTCGTTGTTCGAGGATGCCTTTAACCTGGGGGTGTGAGGGGGCATGGCAGGAGCGTGTCAGGGTTGTGGTTCGCCGATGCCTTTAGTCTGGGGGCCTGGCGGGGGCGTGTGAGGGGCGTGTCTGTCTACAAACCATCTAACTTCTGGGGGTGTGGCGGGGGCGTGTCAGAGGCGTGTCGTTGTTCGAGGATTCCTTTAGCCTGGGATGGGGCATGTGAGGCTTGTGCTTTCATGCCTTCAGCCGGGGGGGCGTGTCAGGGGCATGGCGGGGGCGTGTCAGGGGTGTGTCTGTCCATGAAGCATCTTCCTGCTGGGGGCGTGGCGGGGGCGTGTCAGAGGTGTGTCAGGGTCGTGTCGTCGTTCAAGAATGCCTTTAACCTGGGGGTGTGAGGGGGCATGGCAGGAGCGTGTCAGGGTTGTGGTTCGCCGATGCCTTTAGTCTGGGGGCCTGGCGGGGGCGTGTCAGGGGCGTATCTGTCTACAAACCATCTAAATTCTGGGGGGTGTGGCGGGGGCGTGTCAGAGGCGTGTCAGGGGCGTGTCGTTGTTCGAGGATGCCTTTAACCTGGGGGTGTGAGGGGGCATGGCAGGAGCGTGTCAGGGTTGTGGTTCGCCGATGCCTTTAGTCTGGGGGCCTGGCGGGGGCGTGGCGGGGGCGTGTCTGTCTACAGACCATCTAACTTCTGGGGGTGTGGCGGGGGCGTGTCAGGGGCGTGTCTGTCTACAGACCATCTAACTTCTGGGGGTGTGGCGGGGGCGTGTCAGAGGCGTGTCAGGGGCGTATCGTTGTTGGAGGATGCCTTTAGCCTGGGGGGGCGTGTGAGGCTTGTGCTTTCATGCCTTCAGCCGGGGGGGGGCGTGTCAGGGGCATAGCGGGGGCGTGTCAGGGGTGTGTCTGTCCATGAAGCATCTACCTGCTGGGGGCGTGGCGGGGGCGTGTCAGAGGCGTGTCGTGGTTCAAGAATGCCTTTAACCTGGGGGTGTGAGGGGGCATGGCAGGAGCGTGTCAGGGTTGTGGTTCACCGATGCCTTTAGTCTGGGGGCCTGGCGGGGGCGTGTTGGGGGTGTGTCAGGGGCGTGTCTGTCTACAAAACATCTAACTTCTGGGGGTGTGGCGGGGGCGTGTCAGAGGTGTGTCGTTGTTCGAGGATTCCTTTAGCCTGGGGTGGGGCATGTGAGGCTTGTGCTTTCATGCCTTCAGCCGGGGGGGGCGTGTCAGGGGCATGGCGGGGGCGTGTCAGGGGTGTGTCTGTCCATGAAGCATCTTCCTGCTGGGGGCGTGGCGGGGGCGTGTCAGAGGCGTGTCAGGGTCGTGTCGTGGTTCAAGAATGCCTTTAACCTGGGGGTGTGAGGGGGCATGGCAGCAGCGTGTCAGGGTTGTGGTTCGCCGATGCCTTTAGTCTGGGGGCCTGGCGGGGGCGTGGCGGGGGCGTGTCAGGGGCGTGTCTGTCTACAAACCATCTCACTTCTGGGGGTGTGGCGGGGGCGTGTCAGGGGCGTGTCGTTGTTCGAGGATAAAATCCGCCTGGGGGCATGTAAGGCTTGTGCTTTCATGCCTTCAGCCGGGGTTGGGCCATGTCAGGGGCATGGCGGGGGCGTGTCAGGGGTGTGTCTGTCTACAGACCATCTAACTTCTGGGGGTGTGGCGGGGGCGTGTGAGGGGCGTGTCTGTCTACAGACCATCTAACTTCTGGAGGTGTGGCGGGGGCGTGTCAGGGGCGTGTCGTTGTTCGAGGATGCCTTTAGCCTGGGGGGGAGTGTGAGGCTTGTGCTTTCATGCCTTCAGCCGGGGGGGGCGTGTCAGGGGCGTGTCAGAGGCGTGCCAGGGTCGTGTCGTCGTTCAAGTATGCCTTTAACCTGGGGGTGTGACGGGGCATGGCAGGAGCGTGTCAGGGTTGTGGTTCGCCGATGCCTTTAGTCTGGGGGCCTGGCGGGGGCCTGGCGGGGGCGTGTGAGGGGCGTGTCTGTCTACAAACCATCTAACTTCTGGGGGTGTGGCGGGGGCGTGTCAGAGGTGTGTCAGGGGCGTGTCGTTGTTCGAGGATGCCTTTAACCTGGGGGTGTGAGGGGGCATGGCAGGAGCGTGTCAGGGTTGTGGTTCGCCGATGCCTTTAATCTGGGGGCCTGGCGGGGGCGTGGTGGGGGCGTGTGAGGGGCGTGTCTGTGTACAAACCATATAACTTCTGGGGGTGTGGCGGGGGCGTGTCAGGGGGGTGTCGTTGTTCGAGGATGCCTTTAGCCTGGGGGGCGTGTGAGGCTTGTGCTTTCATGCCTTCAGCCGGGGGGGGCGTGTCAGGGGCATGGCGGGGGCGTGTCAGGGGTGTGTCTGTCCATGAAGCATCTACCTGCTGGGGGCGTGGCGGGGGCGTGTCAGAGGCGTGTCGTGGTTCAAGAATGCCTTTAACCTGGGCGTGTGAGGGGGCATGGCAGGAGCGTGTGAGGGTTGTGGTTCGCCGATGCCTTTAGTCTGGGAGCCTGGCGGGGGCATGGCGGGGGCGTGTCAGGGGCGTGTCTGTCTACAGACCATCTAACTTCTGGGGGTGTGGCGGGGGCATGTCAGAGGCGTGTCAGGGGCGTGTCATTTTTCGAGGATGCCTTTAGTCTGGGGGGGGCGTGTGAGGCTTGTGCTTTCATGCCTTCAGCCGGGGGTGGACCATGTCAGGGGCATGGCGGGGGCGTGTCAGGGGCGTGTCTGTCTACAGACCATCTAACTTCTGGGGGTGTGGCGGGGGCGTGTCAGGGGCGTGTCTGTCTACAGACCATCTAACTTCTGGGGGTGTGGCGGGGGCGTGTCAGGGGCGTGTCGTTGTTCGAGGATGCCTTTAGCCTGGGGGGGCGTGTGAGGCTTGTGCTTTCATGCCTTCAGCCGGGGGGGGGCGTGTCTGGGGCATGGCGGGGGCGTGTCAGGGGTGTGGCTGTCCATGAAGCATCTACCTGCTGGGGGCGTGGCGGGGGCGTGTCAGAGGCGTGTCGTGGTTCAAGAATGCCTTTAACCTGGGGGTGTGAGGGGGCATGGCAGGAGCGTGTGAGGGTTGTGGTTCGCCGATGCCTTTAGTCTGGGGGCCTGGTGGGGGCTTGGCGGGGGCGTGTCAGGGGCGTGTCTGTCTACAAGCTATCTAACTTCTGGGGGTGTGGCGGGGGCGTGTCGTTGATCGAGGCTGCCTTCAGCCTGGGGGCGTGTAAGGCTTGTGCTTTCATGCCTTCAGCCGGGGGGGGTCGTGTCAGGGGCATGGCGGGGGCGTGTCAGGGGTGTGTCTGTCTACAGACCATCTAACCTCTGGGGGTGTGGCGGGGGCGTGTCAGGGGCGTGTCTGTCTACAGACCATCTAACTTCTGGGGGTGTGGCGGGGGCGTGTCAGGGGCGTGTCGTTGTTCGAGGATGCCTTTAGCCTGGGGGGTGTGTGTGAGGCTTGTGCTTTCATGCCTTCAGCCGGGGGGGGCGTGTCAGGGGCATGGCGGGGGCGTGTCAGGGGTGTGTCTGTCCATGAAGCATCTACCTGCTGGGGGCGTGGCGGGGGCGTGTCAGAGGCGTGTCAGGGTCGTGTCGTCGTTCAAGAATGCCTTTAACCTGGGGGTGTGACGGGGCATGGCAGGAGCGTGTCAGGGTTGTGGTTCGCCGATGCCTTTAGTCTGGGGGCCTGGCGGGGGCGTGGCGCGGGCGTGTCAGGGGTGTGTCTGTCTACAGACCATCTAACTTCTGGGGGTGTGGCGGGGGCGTGTCAGGGGCGTGTCTGTCTACAGACCATCTAACTTCTGGGGGAATGGCGGGGGCGTGTCAGAGGCTTGTCGGGGCGTGTCGTTGTTGGAGGATGCCTTTAGCCTGGGGGGGCGTGTGAGGCTTGTGCTTTCATGCCTTCAGCCGGGGGGGGCGTGTCAGGGGCATGGCGGGGGCGTGTCAGGGGTGTGTCTGTCCATGAAGCATCTACCTGCTGGGGGCGTGGCGGGGGCGTGTCAGAGGCGTGTCGTGGTTCAAGAATGCCTTTAACCTGGGGTGGGGCATGTGAGGCTTGTGCTTTCAGGCCTTCAGCCGGGGGGGGGCGTGTCAGGGGCATGGCGGGGGCGTGTCAGGGGTGTGTCTGTCCATGAAGCATCTTCCTGCTGGGGGCGTGGCGGGGGCGTGTCAGAGGCGTGTCAGGGTCGTGTCGTCGTTCAAGAATGCCTTTAACCTGGGGGTGTGAGGGGGCATGGCAGGAGCGTGTCAGGGTTGTGGTTCGCCGATGCCTTTAGTCTGGGGGCCTGGCGGGGGCGTGGCGGGAGCGTGTCAGGGGCGTTTCTGTCTACAAACCATCTCACTTCTGGGGGTGTGGTGGGGGCGTGTCAGGGGCGTGTCGTTTTTCGAGGATAAAATCAGCCTGGGGGCGTATAAGGCTTGTGCTTTCATGCCTTCAGCCGGGGTTGGGCCATGTCAGGGGCATGGCGGGGGCGTGTCAGGGGTGTGTCTGTCTACAGACCATCTAACTTCTGGGGGTGTGGCGGGGGCGTGTGAGGGGCGTGTCTGTCTACAGACCATCTAACTTCTGGAGGTGTGGCGGGGGCGTGTCAGGGGCGTGTCGTTGTTCGAGGATGCCTTTAGCCTGGGGGGGCGTGTGAGGCTTGTGCTTTCATGCCTTCAGCCGGGGGGGGGCGTGTCAGGGGCATGGTGGGGGCGTGTCAGGGGTGTGTCTGTCCATGAAGCATCTACCTGCTGGGGGCGTGGCGGGGGCGTGTCAGAGGCGTGTCGTAGTTCAAGAATGCCTTTAACCTGGGTCTGTGAGGGGGCATGGCAGGAGCGTGTGAGGGTTGTGGTTCGCCGATGCCTTTAGTCTGGGGGCGTGGCGGGGGCGTGTCTGTCTACAAGCTATCTAACTTCTGGGGGTGTGGCGGGGGCGTGTCAGGGGCGTGTCGTTGTTCGAGGATGCCTTCAGCCTGGGGGCGTGTAAGGCTTGTGCTTTCATGCCTTCAGCCGGGGGGGCGTGTCAGGGGCATGGCGGGGGCGTGTCAGGGGTGTGTCTGTCCATGAAGCACCTACCTGCTGGGGGCGTGGCGGGGGCGTGTCAGAGGCGTGTCAGGGTCGTGTCGTCGTTCAAGAATGCCTTTATCCTGGGGGTGTGACGGGGCATGGCAGGAGCGTGTCAGGGTTGTGGTTCGCCGATGCCTTTAGTCTGGGGGCGTGGCGGGGGCGTGGCGGGGGTGTGTCTGTCTACAGACCATCTAACTTCTGAGGGTGTGGCGGGGGCGTGTCAGGGGCGTGTCTGTGTACAGACCATCTAACTTCTGGGGGTGTGCCGGGGGCGTGTCAGAGACGTGTCAGGGGCGTGTCGTTTTTTGAGGATGCCTTTAGCCTGGGGGGGGCGTGTGAGGCTTGTGCTTTCATGCCTTCAGCCGGGGGGGGGCGTGTCAGGGGCATGGCGGGGGCGTGTCAGGGGTGTGTCTGTCCATGAAGCATCTACCTGCTGGAGGCGTGTCAGGGTCGTGTCGTCGTTCAAGAATGTCTTTAACCTGGGGGTGTGACGGGGCATGGCAGGAGCGTGTCAGGGTTGTGGTTCGCCGATGCCTTTAGTCTGGGGGCCTGGCGGGGGCGTGGCGGGGGCGTGTCAGGGGCGTGTCTGTCTACAAACCATCTAACTTCTGGGGGTGTGGCGGGGGCGTGTCAGAGGCGTGTCAGGGGCGTGTCGTTGTTCGAGGATGCCTTTAACCTGGGGGTGTGACGGGGCATGGCAGGAGCGTGTCAGGGTTGTGGTTCGCCGATGCCTTTAGTCTGGGGGCCTGGCGGGGGCGTGGCGGGGGCGTGTGAGGGGCGTGTCGTTGTTCGAGGATGCCTTTAGCCGGGGGGGCGTGTGAGGCTTGTGCTTTCATGCCTTCAGCCGGGGGGTGTGTGTCAGGGGCATGGCGGGGGCGTGTCAGGGGTGTGTCTGTCCATGAAGCATCTACCTGCTGGGGGCGTGGCGGGGGCGTGTCAGAGGCGTGTCGTGGTTCAAGAATGCCTTTACCCTGGGTGTGTGAGGGGGCATGGCAGGAGCGTGTCAGGGTTGTGGTTCGCCGATGCCTTTAGTCTGGGGGCCTGGCGGGGGCGTGGCGGGGGCGTGTCTGTCTAGAAGCTATCTAACTTCTGGGGGTGTGGCGGGGGCGTGTCGTTGTTCGAGGATGCCTTCAGCCTGGGGCGTGTAAGGCTTGTGCTTTCATGCCTTCAGCCGGGGGTGGGCCATGTCAGGGGCATGGCGGGGGCGTGTCAGGGGCGTGTCTGTCTACAGACCATCTAACTTCTGGGGGTGTGGCGGGGGCGTGTCAGGGGCGTGTCTGTCTACAGACCATCTAACTTCTGGGGGTGTGGCGGGGGCGTGTCAGGGGCGTGTCGTTGTTCGAGGATGCCTTTAGCCTGGGGGGGGCGTGTGAGGCTTGTGCTTTCATGCCTTCAGCCGGGGGGGGCGTGTCAGGGGCATGGCGGGGGCGTGTCAGGGGTGTGGCTGTCCATGAAGCATCTACCTGCTGGGGGCGTGGCGGGGGCGTGTCAGAGGCATGTCGTGGTTCAAGAATGCCTTTAACCTGGGGGTGTGAGGGGGCATGGCAGGAGCGTGTGAGGGTTGTGGTTCGCCGTTGCCTTTAGTCTGGGGGCCTGGCGGGGGCGTGTCAGGGGCGTGTCTGTCTACAAGCTATCTAACTTCTGGGGGTGTGGCGGGGGCGTGTCGTTGTTCGAGGCTGCCTTCAGCCTGGGGGCGTGTAAGGCTTGTGCTTTCATGCCTTCGGCCAGGGGGGGGGCGTGTCAGGGGCATGGCGGGGGCGTGTCAGGGGTGTGTCTGTCTACAGACCATCTAACTTCTGGGGGTGTGGCGGGGGCGTGTCAGAGGCGTGTCAGGGGCGTGTCGTTCGAGGATGCCTTTAGCCTGGGGGGCGTGTGAGGCTTGTGCTTTCATGCCTCCAGCGAGGGGTGGGCGTGTCAGAGGCATGGCGGGGGCGTGTCAGGGGTGTGTCTGTCCATGAAGCATCTTCCTGCTGGGGGCGTGGCGGGGGCGTGTCAGAGGCGTGTCAGGGTCGTGTCGTGGTTCAAGAATGCCTTTAACTTGGGGGTGTGAGGGGGCATGGCAGGAGCGTGTCAGGGTTGTGGTTCGCCGATGCCTTTAGTCTGGGGGCCTGGCGGGGGCGTGGCGGGGGCGTGTCTGTCTACAACCTATCTAACTTCTGGGGGTGTGGCAGGGGCGTGTCAGGGTCGTGTCGTTGTTCGAGGATGCCTTTCGCCTGGGGGCGTGTGAGTCTTGTGCTTTCATGCTTTCAACCTTGGGGGACGTGTCAGGGGCATGTCGGGGGCATGTCTGTCCATGAAGCATCTACCTGCTGGGGGAGTGTCACAGGCGTGTCAGGATCATGTTGTGGTTCAAGAATGCCTTTATTCTGGGAGGTGTGAGGGGGCACGGCAGGAGCGTGTCAGGGTTGTGGTTCGCCGATGCCTTTAGTCTGGGGGGTGTGGCGGGGGCGTTTCTGGGGCGTGTCTGTCTACAAACCATTTAACTTCTGGGGGTGTGGCAGGGGCGTGTCTGTCTACAAACCATCTAACTTCTGGGGGTGTGGCAGGGGTGTGTCGTTGTTCGAGGATGCCTTTAGGCTGGGGGCATGTGAGGCTTGATGCCTTTACCCTGGGGGGCATGGCGAGGGGCCTGCTTGGCTTGAGGTTCGAGGATGTTTCGAGGCTGCACTGAGCGAAGTCTCATTCTGAGGCTGAGCTGTTGTCAACCCTGGCCTGTCGTGACCAGTAGCCAGTACCTTTTGCATGCAGTGCCGTATCGCGCCTCTTTGCGCATAGTCTGGGCTAAGCCCCGACATCTCTGTGGTATTGAAACTGGACAGGGCCAGGCAGCGTAGTAGGATATGCTGGCATAGTGGCTTTCAGGGGGATAAAGAAAGGGTGAAAGTCTCACATTGTGATCTTAGTCTGGAGCAAGGTAACTTTTAATACATATTAGAGATCAGCCACTTTTGTCATAGAAGACAGCTGGCCCACCACCTCCGGCAGGGCCTCGGCAGCGTGAAGCACTGTAATGTCTCTTCCCTCGCGCAGAGTTTGCTACCTGGAATCCTACTTGCCTCTTCACCACCACCAGGGGCAAAGCAGGCTCTGCTGGCTTCAGGACTTAACTTTGATGGCAGAAGCGTTGCACGATGGGGAGTGGACAAGGAAGATGCTTTGAGATGAACTGTGGAAAGAACAAGGCATTAGGCTGATTTTCCTTTTACTGAAGGCTGGGGGCCAGAACTCTCATTCTGGCGCAGCAAAAGGGGAAAACCATTCCTTATCTTCCACCCCACACTCAGGTTAGAGGGGTGGTGGCCCAGTATTGTGGCAAGATGGCCCCACACCTCAGCAGCTGCCAGGCATCTTCCTCCTTCGGCCGACCTGCTCCAAAGGGAGCTCTGGCAGTCGGCCTGGGGGAAGAAGAGAGTGGCTGCAGAAGGGCAGATAATGCAGTAGCCACTGAGGCAGAGCAATCTGTACGAGGAAGACTTAGCCGGGAGACTGGGAGCCTGACCCCTTGTGCTTGTCCCCTCCCCTTCTCCCTGACTAGGTGGAACAATTGGACTCTGGGAGTGAGCTGGGAAGCTCTCCCTGAGCCCAGCTGGGGCTCTGAATTCCTGAGCCTGTGCAAGCAGAAGACTGGATTGGGCCCCAAACTGAAGGGAAGGGAGGAAGTGGCCCAGGAGAGGGATCTGCTGGAAGGGGAGGGCCTGGGTCCTCCTACCCTTCCCTCTTCCCCCTGGCCACCTGATAGATCCTGTAGGATTCCGGGGGCAGGCCATGAACTGTGCCTTGCCCCCCGGGACTCCCCTCACATTGCCTAGAAGAGCTGCCCCCAAACTCTGGAGCAGCCTGAGCACAGACTCCCCCTCCCTAGAACTTGCATAGAAAGAAAGGGATAGATCCTCTTTGCATTTCCTCCCCTGAGTGCTGCAGCTCACAAAGTTTTTGGGCCATTTACACCAGGGCGAGGGAAATGAAAACTTTCTCATTGGCTGGCATTCCCCACCCACTTAGCCCAGGGGAAAATGACGACCCGCGATCAATAGAGGCCTAGGGTCATAAAGCCAGGCTGCTACAAAGCGACATTTAAAAAATAAAATAAAATCCCATCTCGTAAACCTTTGCAGAAAAACGAGAGTCTAGAAAGTTGTGAATAAAGGCGCGAGAGCGACAGGAAAAACAGAGGAGGTTACTGAGCCCGGGCTAATCAGATTTCAGCAGCCAAGATAAAGGAGCAGGGGAGAACAGGAGATTGGGTAAAAATAACCAAGATGCAGCAGAATGAAGACTGCTGCAAACTGTGAGGAAGATCAAGTGGAACAGGCAACAGTATTCATCTGTCCTCTGAAAACCAGCAAGTGCCACTAGAAGCCGCAGCAGGAGAGCAAACAAAACAGAACCCCCATCTCTTGACCCAAAAGGAATATCCCCCCTGCCCCCCAAAGTAATACTGAAGCAGCGTCTGATCCATCTTACTGCATAAACTGGAGTGAGAAACGCTGCCAAGGGCAGATTATTCTTGACCAGAGGGGAAGGGGGTTAAAATAGAAATGCCACGAGACCCAGCACTGTGGAAGCTTCTGCTAACACCGCTGCAAAGGGTGGGGGGGGGGGCATCAGGTTGAAATATCAATTCATATTGTGTCTCCACTCAAGTCCAGCTCTTTGTGGAACGAAAGAAAATGACTTGAATAAAACCCACTAGCTTGAGTTAAACCCACTAGCTTGAGTTTTCCCTCCACACAAAGAAAAGTTAAGAGCTTTTCTGGGCTGGTCGGTTGTTTGTTTTCTGTGTCTTGTGTTGTGTTTGTACCTTTCAAACCCCTCAGGATTAAGGGAGATGAGACAAAGGCACAGCATCACACTAATTGCATTCAGAACCTGAAGAGCCCGGGGGGGGAAGCGGGGGGGGCCGGGAGGGGGAGAGAACACGGTGATTTTTTTTCCTTTACCATTTAAAAGCCAAAGACAACTGTAGTGAGCTGTGCCCCAGGCATGGCAGGAATGAGACACGCATATCATGCTCTGGGAAAGTTACTGTCATCACCTTTTTTGCAGGAAAGTAAGGCAGTAGCTTCTAACTCAGGGGAGGGCAGACTTTTTGGCCCAAGAGCCACATCTGGGTGGGGAAATTGCATGCAGGGCCATGAATGTAGGCTGGGGCAGGGGGTTGGGGTATGGGAGGGAGCGTGGGGTGCAGGAAGGGGCTCAGGGCAAGGGGTTAGGGTGCAGGGGGGTGCAGAGTGTGGGAGGGGGCTCAGGGCAGGGGGTTGGGGTGTGGGGTGCAGAAGGGGTGAGGGCTGGCTAAGGCTGGCTCCCTGGCTGCTCTGCTCTGGTACCACATCCCTACGGCCTCTGGGGAAGAGGTGTGGGAGCGCGGGACAGAGGGTTCCGCACCCTTCCCTTGCCTGCGGGTACCTCCCCCAAAGCTCCCATTGGCCCCAGTTCCCCCTTCCTGGCCAATGTGAAATGTGGGGGGCAGTGCCTGCAGGCGAGGGCAGCGCAGGGAGCCCTCTGTCCCTGCCCCCACAGGAACGTGATGCCATCCGCTTCCGGGAGTGGCACAGGGCCCGTGGCGCTACTGGGGGGCAATCCCGCGGGCCGGACCCAAAGCCCCGACAGGCTGGATCCAGCCTGTGGGCCATAGTTTGCCCACCCCTGTTCTAGCTGTAGGTTTTTGAGTGAGATCAGCTGAGCCAAAAGGAAGTACCCTCGTTACAATCCACTTTGAATGTCAGGGGGGCACAAGAGGGTTAAGGACTGTACAACACCATCTTCATTCATCTCTTTAAACTCCAACTTTTTGGTGCTAGCTAGAGATTGGTGTGAATCACAGCACGAGTCTGATCTCAAACTATGGGAAAGTATGGACCCACATCCAAACTTCATGACTCAGGGCTCTGTTGCGAGTCAAACTAACATCAAATGGAGGCCCCTCTAGCCCAGCGGTTCTCAAACTGTGAGTTGGTACCCCAATTTTAATGGGATCACCAAGTCTGGCATTTGACTTGCTGGGGCTCAGGGGAAGAGGTGTGAAAGAGGCTGAAGCCGAAACGCAAGGTGGCAGGCTCAGGCTTCGGCTTCAGCCCTAGGTGGCGGGGCTCACATTACAAGCCCCCAGACCAGGACTGAAGCCCTCAGGCTTTGGCTTTGCCCTCCCCCCAGACCCGGGGTGGCAGGGCAGGGGTGGTCACAGTCTTTGGTCCCCCCTTCCTGGGGTCGTGCAGTAATTTTTGTTATCAGAAGGGGTTCGGCGTGCAATGAAGTTTGAGAACCCCTGCCCTAGCCAATGGATATGAAGCCAACCTTTGCAAATCTTGCTTATCGCTATTATAAGCTCATGCCTTTACAGTGATTGCAGACACTCCCTGGACTTTGGGGGTGCTTTGGATTCCAACCTGACTCTAAAGGTTCTGGCTCATACGTAGCACTGAGCAAAACCAGTCCCTTTCTAAACACAGACTCTCAAACAGCTTCATCTGGTAAATTGGTGAGTCATATTGAAAGAGCCTTGAATGCAAACTGAAACGTGGGGGGGAAAACCACTTTCAATCAAAAACGGTTAAGCAAATTATTGTCAAGGGATTTCTTTTCCCCTCTGTAGCAAGAACTCTGAAGAGCCTTCCATTTCCTTCCCAAATACATTTTCACATCTCCGATTTCGTTACGGAGGAGTGGAGTGAATCAGTCCCTTCCTTTTTCTGGCTGACAGCAGCGCAATCAGTTACATTTTCTGAAACCTGCAAAATGTCAACATATTAGAAAAATATGCAGACATTTCACATTTCATTTCTGATGAGTGTTTCTCCCCCCTTTCCCGAATCATTGCCATCTGGTTATTAGTCCTCGCGTTCCGAGTTCTGACGCTGTCAATTCGACGTTTGCTAAAGTCAGCAGAGGCTTGGAGATTTTGCAGCTTGGCAGTGTCTCGGTCTTTATTGTGATGATCCCAAGGAAATTAGCTTTTCTGAGAGAGCATTACAAGGCTCCCAGTCACAGCACTATATCATGCACCAACTCTATGCAATTTTAAAATACAAAACAAAAACAAGCATCGACTGCACTTCCCCCCCTTCCCCCCAAATGATTTTAATTGCTCTACAAAGATCGTCTGGTAGATGCCTGGAAACACAGTACCACAGTCTGTTGTAATTAAGGAAAATAAAAGTTCTGTTTGAAATGAAACAATTTGGCGAGGCTGGTTTTGCACTGCGGAAAACAGGTTTGTGTTCCTGAAGAAGTAGAGAGACGCGTCAGCTAATTACATCCCCTCACTCCATTATTTGTCTTTTTTTTTGCCATTATGATGGTTGTTATTCCTTTGCCTTAGAATTAATGAGGTTAGGCTGTGCACATTGTTTTTATTTTCAGCTCAGATCACAGCCAAGTGTGAGAGATTTCAGTTAATGTGTAATTATAAATTAATGAGTCTTCTTTTCAAGGGGGAAAGGGCCCTTTTTCTCTTCTTGCGGTTATTTCTGACTGCACTGAGAAAAGGAGGAGCTGTTCCGATGGGAGTCTAACCTGGAATTCGGGGTTACAGCTGAATAAGAGATTGATGACTGAAATTTTGTCCCCCACATGGCAAACATCTTGTGAACTCAGCTGAAGTCCCACGTTTTCTGTCAACTTGGGACAAATCTGGAAAATGTGACCTTAGAATCATAGAGGTGGCTTTCAATTTGGGGATTCAAATCTGAACCTCCATGGGACTTCAGAGGGGTTTTGACCAAAGGCTTCGCTTTTGGCCCATCTGTAGTTACCAAGAGAGTGCAGGGTTGATCTTGAGATGTCCAGCCCAATAACAGCTACGAGACATGGATGTGCATTATTTCTGTCCTGGGTCCCAGACACCCTCTGTGTAGAAGGGTCCATACAAGGTTTCACTTAAGCTTTAAACCATGAGAGTTACGCAGTGCACAGGCCTCATGCAAGCCCTTGCAAAGGGGCGAATTTCTCCGTTAACATTTAGAGTCCAACAGCAAGGTTATAAGCCACCCAAGTTTGCTAAGGATGATCCAGGCAAGAGGTTCCCCCTCTCTCTGTAACTGGAGGCTGAGTATGTCCCGCTGCAATTTGGGCAGCTGGTGAACAACAGTGAACAGTTCCTGCTAATTTAAACAAGCATGGACAAATATTTCTTTTGGGTGCATTTACGATAAAAAAAAAGTCCTGCCAAGTGGCCACTGAAACCCTTGGTGCCATAAAGCCGAAGGGTACTCTCCAGAACACACTGACGCTGCTGCCGTATGCAGTTTATAGGCCACTGACTTCAATCAGTTAAACCAAATTAGAGAGAGAAGGATGAAAGCTGAGTTTGGAATGTAAACCCCCTCTGCCCAGTCGCTGCTCCACTGGGTGAGCGACCTGGGCACTCCCACTAATTTGAGAAAAACAAGTTCCTTGAACAGATGGCCTAGATTTCCTTCCATGCATGCAAGACAAATCCAAAGAGAGCGGACTGCACTTGTAGCATCAGCTGGTTATTAAACTCGCCCTTTGCCTGTCATAAAGTCATGTTCCACTCAGGCTCTCTTAGAATAATCGGCTCCTTTAAGAGGTTTGTCTTCCAGCATTGCTGCCAGCAGAAACCGCGATGGAGCACAGTCACGTTTGTCAACCTGTTTTCAGACTCATCTCCCGCTGAAAATTGTCTGTCTGGCTGAGTAATCCCTCTTCTCACCCCCTGCACACACACAAATTGACCTTACAAATTCCCAAACAGCTTTATGTCTTCTTTATGGGCCTTTCTCTGCAGGGCTCCTTATTTTTTTCCCCTGTAGTTATTTTTCTTTATGTCCTTCCCTGCTTTCTCTTTACTCTGTACACGTAGCCTTTATTGTGCCTTTGCCTTTTCAATTTTTTTTTTGTCCTTCACACCCCATTTTCCTGGTTTCACATGAGACCCTGGGGTATATACTGTACCTTCCCAAGGCTGAAGATCACAGGTGCAGAACATA
This sequence comes from Lepidochelys olivacea, assembly GCF_965140295.1. Lineage (NCBI taxonomy): Eukaryota > Metazoa > Chordata > Testudines > Cheloniidae > Lepidochelys > Lepidochelys olivacea. The sequence goes on along the minus strand of NC_140432.1, from coordinate 10,864,366 downwards.
TGTTACTTTGTGCTGTGCAGGAATGATACATTTGACTTCTACCCAGTATGGCCTTTTCTACATATTGGAGAATTGTAGCATTCTGGGTAACTGCACTCATTCTAAAGGCGGCTTTGTACTGTTGACGTTCGCCCCACTTCAAACAAGTCTAAATAAGGTTTGCTCTTAGCTTGTGACATTACAGTGCTGGCATAGACAGGAAGCACCGGAAAACTAGCTAGCATGTGCCGATGATTCCTGACACGCTGCTGTGGGCAGGGCACTTGCACTGCTTAGCTGCACCGCTAGGTGTGAACCCGGGAAATAACGCAAGTGGAAGAGAACCGCTAGTTTATTATCTGTATTACAGTATCAGCTAGGAGTCCGAACTAATTAAATCAGGGCCCTGTTGTGCGAGGTGCTGTATAAACGCATAATAAGAGACAGTCCCTGCCCCAAAGAACTTACATTTTGATTTGAAAATTGGGACAAAGGGCAGGTGGGGAAACTGAGGCACAGAACAGTGAAGTGGCTTGCCTGAGGTCACAAAGTAGGTCAGCGGCAGAGCCAGGAATAGAACCTGACTCCTATTACAGTATCCTATCCGCTAGATCATGTTGCCTTTCCCCATTACATACTAGCAGCCCTAGCATTTCCATGACATTGTATCATTCCCCGGTGTAGACAAGGCCTGTCTCTCCCAGTTTAGGGCCTGATACTGTAGTGTTGACTGAAGTCACTGGGAATTTTGCCCACTGAGACAGGAGCAAGTTAAGCTCCTTCAAGGCAAACCTTAGTTTAAGGCTGTTTTCATTAGGGTAGCTAGCTCAACCTAATTCATTCAGATTAATGTAAGTAGGCCACTTTGGACCGACTATCTCTTTAGACATTTTTGTTGTGCCCATCACCATAGCGCCTGGGCAGCAATAACACTCTGCCCTCCTAGTGTGCCTTCCATCGGACAATCTCTATGTGCTTCATGCAGCTTAATGAGGCTCCCCTCCCCTCCCCCCAGCCTCAGGCCAACGAAGCAGGCCGAAAGTCATTCGGCCTTTTATTTGATCAATGCTTTAAGATCAATTGCTCCAGCTAGAATTACATTTAACAATATTTTGATGCTGCTCTTTGCGTTTCCCTTCAACACACCTGTGCACGTAGTGCATGGGAGCGGACGGAGTCCACGCAGAGCTCTGCGTGTCTGTGTATGGAAGAGGAGCGGCTTTGGGTTTCTCTTCCAGTTAGAGCCAGAGAGCTTGAGTTGAAAACATCATGGCGTGATTAACCGGGGCGGCGTTAGTTACAATTCCAGAATTGCTTAAAATGAAAAGACATCAAGGTACTCGGACTGAGCCCCTCTAAATTCGAAATGTGAATATTGTCTCCCCTGTGCTGTTGGCTTCCTTCTCCAGCTAGCCTAGAGAGGCAGAGTGGTTTAAGTAATCCAAGCAGGGCGCAGGGAGAAGTCACAATTCTTGGATAGAGCGGGCAAATTTTTTGGTTTACTAGCAATTGCAGGGAAGGGGATTGTTTAGGGCAACCCGAAAATAAAAGTTTTCAAAATTTTGGGTGATTAGACAAGTCAGAAAAAAAAAAAATCCGTCTGGGATTGGAACAAAACATTTTGGCTGGATTTCGAGTGATTTTTAATGTGCAGGTCAGTGCCTCAGTTGGCCCACCTAAAATAGGGATAATTCTTACTTTAGTCTGCCAGCCAGAGTAAAAGGATCTTATTAATGAGTCTGGGTAACCAATCAGCTAGAAAAAATTCATTACGATCACATATCAAAAAAATAATAAAATCTCAAAAGGGACATAACTCAAAGAAACATAGTCAAACTTTGACCAAAACTGACAGAAAGCTTCTAAATACAATTGCTAATGCAACTATATACTCAGCAGAGTACTATGTATGGACAGTTTGGGAAATATTTAGCCCCAGGTGGTATATTTTATGCATTTTCCTGTACTTTTTGCCTTCCGTGAAAGCAAAAGTCTGTAGTCACATGACAGCATGAGCTTGTTTGTACCAGGTAATACATCAAAACTTGTGTCATTATTTGTAGAATGGACTGATCTGAGAAAAAAAATTCTGTCTGCTATTTTATGAATATTGGCTACTGTCCTAGGATTCCTGCACCAGCAACTAATGTTAATACAGCATATACAATGATGAAATATTTTCAAGATATGTTCCATTCTCAGGTCCAAGACTGGACATATGTCATTTATGATGAAACAACCTATTGCAAAGCACAGTTGAGGGACCACCTTGAGGTGGGAGTCATGCACTGTGCACTGAATTTCATGGGCAATATAGGCAGGAATGCAGGAAAGTGGGTTTGAAAACATTCTTGTGGAAGCCAGTGTCTATGGTGCTTCAGTCATTAGCCATGCTCTAAGAGGGAAAGCATATAACCATGCCGTTAGAATCCACAACGTTATGAATGAAGCGATGAATTGCTTGAAATGGATGACAGCTGGCGGTTCCATGAACAACGGTGTTCTCCCAGAAGGTGAGAAGACACATATCTTGGAGAAAGGTCAATCGTACAGTGATGCATTTGAAGGATTAGAGAAGGCACAGAGAGGAAACAGAGCAGATGCACAGAATGCCCTGGCAGACTTAAGGAATAGCACCCAATCACCAGGTCATGGACACTTACGTTACCCCAGAAAAAAACTTCATAAGCATTTCTGTTCTGGGAAAATTATGTCATGGATTTCTCCCAACTACTAATGGATACTTAGCAGCCAAGAGAGATGATGACAAGTCCATGGAGCTAGAGACATTTGCAGAGATGATTCCACTGACTTCCAGTGTGGTCATGTGAACGATGCTAGACGGAGTTTTGTAAATGTATCAGAAACCAGACTTCTAGAGGAGGAGAAGCCAGCAATATATCGTGTCCTAGTTGTTTGTCAGCATACCCGACTGCCAAACCCTTCAGTGGTGGATGGCATGGCATGTCGGTTGATCAATCACTCAACAAGAATTGTGGGAAGCATCAGCATCTTTCCACAGAAGATAAGGCTCTGACCAAGTATTAACTGGCTGCAGGTTTTAAAGCAGCTGTAAGTGACCAACAAATGTGTGGAGTGCAGCCTTCAGCAACAGATCTCCACAAAGCAGCTATCACAAAGCGCATGGCTGCAGATGAAATGTCTGTCCAAGAATGACAAATCCTTTTAGCACTGAACCTGGAACAAGCCCAGACAACAGAAAGCCACTTGTGAACACCGTTGCCCCACCTGAAATTGCAGAAAGTTAGTGCATGATCAGAGACAATGGCACAAGAAATGAAGCAGTTCATACCCAGGAGGTTGCAAAGGGGTGAGGCAGAGGTCTTTGATCCCATAAAAAGGCACAATCTCAAATAATTTTGTAATCTCAACAAAACAATCGGAAAAAAGAAGAAGCAGACAGCATAAACAATAACTGCTGACTGTCAGATCTTCAGCAAGCTGTCCATTATTGCCCAGTCCAGAGATGTTGCTATCCAAGGTTTGAAGTATGTCCCATTTCCCCTCTGCCAGAACATGAGGCAGATCACAAGGACAAGGAACATGTAGATTCACGCATGTTCTTACACGTTGCTGATGCAAAGCAAACACTCGGCGTGAACAGGGCGCTTCTGTGGAGCTTGGAATCAGATGTTGCATTGATGTGCCCAAGTTATTGCTCTATTCTTGGGGCAGATGAATTCGATTTCAGAACCGGTGTTGGCCCAAAGAAGAGAGGCATTCCCATGCCCAGAGTAGCCGGGAATGGGCCCGTGTCTTATGCTGCCAAACATTCACGCTGTCAGTGGATGTGTGATGCTACTTCAGCTTTCAGAGGCAGGGGAAAAAAGAGATGACTGAAGACTGCAGCTGACCTCCAGAGAAGCGGACAGAGAAGGAATTTAGAGCTCCCTATCCCAAGCAGCAGGAGTGCAGGGGAAGAGGAGCTCCAGAAAGCCCCTCACACACCCAGATCCACAGAGCGACTTAGAAGTGACAACACCAGCAGTGCCATCCCTGCTTTTTAGATGCCTAGAAAAATAATTGGAACAAGGAGATTCCCAAAGCCTGAGTTGGGCACTTAGGCTCCCTCTTCAATGAAAGGGGAGAGACAGGTACCTAAGAACGGAATCCATAAAAGCCAGCAGGGAGCTGCCTGAGCTAGCCACTGGGAGACAGCGACGAGAGAGGCTCTGGCTTAGCCCTGCCTCATTTGGGGAGTTCAGCACCTATCTCTGCCTGAGATCCACTGCCAGGAACCCCCTCTCCTGGAGTCAGGTGACTTCAGTGCCCCAACCATTTCTTGTGAGATTGTGAGGTACCAGCCTTACACCCCGCAAAACAGCCGAGGGCAGAGAGGGAAAGAGTTGGAGGCCTCCGGTGTAACCTTTAGCCCAGTGGTTAGAGTCATCACCTGTGGTGTGAGGGATCCTGTCCCAGTTTCATCCTCTGTCTGATGAGGAGAAGGCCTTTAAAGAAAGGTCTCCTACACTCCCTGTCTACTCCAGGGGTTAGGATACTCACATGGGCTGAGGGAGATGCGGGTACAAATTCCCCCTCTGCCCGTTAAAAGCGGGTTCGAACAGGTATCTCCTGCAACCCAGGTTAACGCCCTAACCTTGGGGTTACCACGATGGGGGGCTCCCTCACTCTTGCCTGTTGAAGCTGGTCCACTTCAGTTATGTATTAATTGGCCCAAAAGGGACAAAGAAACAAGAGCCCTCTGAAGGCTCGTGGTTTGAGTACTCCCCGTGGGATGTGCTAGTTTGAATCCCGTCTGCTTGCTGAGAAGGGATTTGAACTTTGATCTCTTACAACACAAGTGAATGGCCTAAGTGCTGGGCTAGGAGCCCCTGCCTGTTTGAAATGGGGTTTCTCCGCGTTGGAAGGGAGAAAGTCAAATCAACATATGGTTACTGACAATATCCCCCGGTATGAAGAGGAATGACATTAAAATGATCCGGGGGAGCTTGCGGTAGTTGTCGGTTTGCAGTTTGCCCGTGTGCCTTGGTCGTTATCAATTTTTAATTCGGCTAGTGCCATTAGGCTAGTTAAACAACAACTGAGATCTGTCTGTTCATGTATGGCGGGGAAATAGAACCCACTAGAGAACAGAGCTACAAGAGTGTAGAGCATTTAAGAGCAGTTACAGCATAAAGAGCTCCAGTTGGGAGGAGTTAAGTGCAGCTGCTTTCTTTTCCGTGGCTCCAGTCAATCAGGGTTACTGTAAAATTGTGATTAATTAATCAAACAGCACGGTGCTTTCCTGGCATCTTTAGTCTCTAGCAATTCCACTGGGGGTGTAGTCGGGGGGACGGTCTGTTTGGAGAGAGTGTTGCTTTCTGCTCAGATTCGATGCTATATCCAGAGCTTTTGGAAAGCCGTGCAAAATACAGAGAGAGAGATTCTGGAACTGTGAGCAAATGATACTATTAGAGGCAGTGCGGCCTAGGGAGTTTTGCTGGGGTAAAGTGGGGCCATATTCTTTTTGCAGCAATACGGTGCTCCAGAGAAAGCACTTATGGGGATGCAGAGCATTTACGCTAGCTTGCAAAGCACCGTGGAGCAGGCTGCAGGGTTTGTTTTTTTTATACATGCCAACGTTGGAGGCAGCTTGATTGTGGTGCGTCTCAAACCCACAGACGGATGGCAATAGCTTGAGCTGCGGGCTCTCGGCGTAAGCTCTCTTTACACAGCTCTGACAATGTAGCTCAGTTCTGATCTGCCGCCACCCCCGCTTTCCCACCTCTCTCTGCTAACACACTCCAGCCCTGACTTTAACCCTTGTCCCTACTTTCCCATACAGCTCTGCGGAGGCACCTTCATCCTGACCCACAGCCCGCCCCCTGCTATGCCAATCCGGGGACCCAGTGTGGTGGTTTTGTGGGAGGTATCAAGCTGGGACTCATCAAAGACGATTCAACTCAGTCTTACTTACAGGACCTAAACGGAATGACGCCAGTGAAAGCCGTGTCAGTTACAGTCTGGTTCCCCTGGTCCTAAGGCTAGCGGTGTCTTTACCACATGATCACCGACAGATGCAGGATATAGGAGGACACCAGTGGACCATGCTGCATATGACAGTATCTGCAGCTTGGCCCCCAGTGGTCTGCACAGGGCATGCAAGCTGCAGACAGGGAGGTGGCTATTTTTTATCTCTAGGGTCAGGCAGTGCCACCTATCGACAACTCCATAAGGCTCCCCGAAAGGAACTCCTCTTCCTCCCTGGCCCTTTGAGGTCCTTTGGGCCAAATGCTCCCTCCTGGCAGGGGAGGGGAGCATGGAAGGAGGAGTCGCTGGCTCTCTGACCCCAAGGAAGCCCCCCAGGAGTCCTCCACGGCTCTGCAGAGGGGGATGGGGCAAAGCAGGGGATGGCAGCTCTTTAGAAGCAACCTGCCCTTGCGCCCCATAGGGATTCCTGGCCCAGGTCAATACGGATTCCAGCGGCAGCGAACCAAGTTCTCCTCACTGTGATGAGACTGCGCAGGAGGGGTGTTGGGATACCCTGGGAGCAGGGGTTGGGAGGGAGTCCCGAGGACTCGGTTCTGACGATGGGGGGCAGTTATTGGGAGCGCTACGAGCAGCTGACACCTTTCCCCTGCAGTAAGAACAGCGCGGGTCCAAACTCTGCAGCTCTGGCTCCTACTCGGGAATCATCCACACAGGGGACATTCCAGCCCTTGATCTCACTGTTCCTGACCCCAGCCCCCAACAGCTGGAGCCTGTGTCATCATGACTTCCCCATGACATTTCATCCTTGCCCTGGCTGTACAGTGATAACAGACTGGAAACAGGCATCACCTTCCACCCTGCCAGTAGCTACATGTCTGTGGCGAGTGTAATGTATAATGCTTCTTGCTTATCCGCTCAAATCCAGTCCCCGTTGGTAGCAACCTGAGAAATGGCTAGGAGGCTTATGGGAAATGAGCTCAAGGTCCCAGTCCACGTTTCTTCCCCATCACAACTGTACTGCCTAAGCCTCACGTGAGTAAGTGTGGAACGGGACCACTGACTCCTAGAACTGACTGGTCCGATTTGTGGCAATATATTTATCCGATCTCATTACGAATGGCCATTTCGTTTGAAGCTCCCTGACAATTTAGTCCAGTTTAGTCCAGAGTAAAGATTCTGTCTGGGATTTCCTTGGGATTTGGGTGCCCAACTCCCTTAGGTGCCTTCGAAAATCCAAGTGCCTGTTCGTTAGGACGCAAGAGCTATATGGCATTAGTGGAATGGGACTGGAGTTCAACTGGGACTCACAGATTTTGTTTCCACCTTGGATTTTTCCTAATTGGGGTCAAGCCGAAGTCACTCCGGTGAAAAGCTCAGTGTAAGAACCTCTGCAGAATAGGGTGGAGTAGAAAAGAGCTCCAAAGAGTCACACAGAGGACGGGGGAGCCGTCTAGGCAGCCACATGATGCAGCAGGGGAGCTAGCTCACGGACGGAGGTCACTCACTCTGCCTAATACAAACAGATTCTCAAATTATGCCGCATGGACCTGATGGGTCACAGCAGCATCCCTTCAGGCGGGCAGCGCAATGAGGCCTTTGGGAACCTGAGCAGAACAAGGATGGAGGAGCTGGCTGTCTAGGAGCGATTCTTTTCCCCTCGGGAGTGGTTTGTGAACTGAAAGTAATGGTTGAGGATCCCCCCAGCCCCGGCAAACCCTGGCTTAGCGAGGCTGCAAGCAATGAGTGAGAGAAAGGAAACTCTGGCTTTGGACAAAGGCAGGGAGGAAAAGACCTGCTGGGTTTTTAGCTGAGATATGCCTGAGCCATGGACCTCAGATCTAGACTTCCCCAAAGTTCGGGGCTTCCCTCTGGGACCCACCTCACCTAGAAGTCAATGGACCGGTTGATTTCCTTCTCCCTCCAGCTGGTAATAACAAACCTTTCTCTCTGTCTCTCCCTTGTCCAGGCCCTGGAGCCGTGCATGACAGCAGTAATGCAGCTTCCAGAGCGCTGGCCTGCCTCTGGCTATCGGGCACCCTCCTCGCTCACTTCCTCATCAAGTTTTGATAAGAAAGCAAAGGGTCCTCGGAGGCAACACCTGGCTTCTCCCACACCATAGACTTTACTCTCTATACTGCGGGGGCAACAACCAGTTTTACCACTTGAACGTACTGCCGGGGGGGATGGGAGAGGGGAAGGGGGGAAAGGGTTCCGACTGCCTGTTGGGGGATAAGTCATGGGCGTTTCCCAAAGCGAATCAGTTTCTTCTACCCCGGCCCCGCCCTCAACCCTATTTATAAACTTATCCTAACGTTAAGCGTGTCCCGGCCGAACCTGTTCAAATTGCCCCCGGAGACGTGTCTTGGTTTGAGGGACGACACACAGCAGAAGTCAAAATGAGTCAAAGTGTCCTATTATCTCTGTCTCTCTTTAGCAAAAGGATTGTTCTTTCTACTTGTTACACTGTACATACCTGTTCATGTTGATAAGTGTCCTATTACACTTGGGCTTCACCTGGCATCCATCTGGAGGGATGTTTTAATAAATCCACCCCCTGCTCCCCCGCCAGCACCTGGGCTCTTGGCAACAACTGCAGTAAGTGGCGGCTGTGAATGGGCCATAGTGATAGTGCATTTGAACACTGACAAAGGATTTGAGATCCCTTGGAGTGCAGAAAGGGAAAAGCTAGGGGACACTGTTCTCCCCTCTTGCTAAAACTGATGGGTGAGTGGCTAATACAAACAGATAAATAGACAAAATGGTGAGTCATCCATCTCCTCATCCATCAAAGTAATCACGGAGCCATTCTATCCATCCATCTATCCTATTCACCCATCCATCTAATTAGCTATCCATCTGGCTTTCTAGCTCACCATCTCTTTACTGTATTTATCAATTTATCAATGTAATTATCTGTGCTTCTATCCAAATCTCTCCTTCTCTGCTCTTCATCCATCCATCAGCGTAATCATCTCTATTGAGTCACCTATTTATCTAGCCAACTTTCTATCCTGCTCCCTCCATCCATTTAGTTTTCTTTCTATTTTGTCTGTTCATCTACCTGTTACAGCGGAGGATATTGAGAAATTTCACAATATTACATTTATACGTGCGGTAGAACAGAACTACTGGCCATAAAGCTGAGCAATATTTGGCCATTTGGACACATCTCTGACAATTCAAAGCACGATAATGCAGTAGCAATCCTTCACTTAGCTCCCCCCTCCAAAAGAAAAAATAGTCAGAGATCTGTTTTCTCCTACCTCCCCAAAATATACACTCTCTTTTTTAAAGTAAGCAACACCCCTCACTCCACCCCAGTGCTGTTCATGATCTTTTGCGTTTAAAAACCAATGTTTTATATCTGCTAACAGGTGCTTGTACTGCTGTTTTCCAGTGGGGATGCATCCAGTTTTCTTTAAGAAAAGTCCTAATTATCCATTAGTTATGGCAATTCCAAACAAGATGTTCACTATCCATCCTGAGAGAGCCAGACGCAATCTGGTTATCACCTGACCGGCACTTCTATGCTCACTCCCTTTCCCAGCCCCGATCCTCATTTGCTTTGTTAGGAATCCATCCAGTCAGAAGCTGACAGAGGCCAATTATTTTGCTAGTGTGTTGACATCACTCTTGTATTTGTTTGGGAACCTCTTATGAGCAGAGGGTACTTGAATAACTGACTTAATTTCCAAGCACTTGATTAACTCAGCACTGAAAACAGATGGGAAAGAGGAAGGGAAGAGAAAAAATAACCACCACCCTTCCACAAACCTACAGTCCTGTTTCTCAGCTGCTTCTGTAGGAGCGTTTTAAAGAGGGAATTTCAGGCAGCTGTTTCCAAAATGGAGCAGCAGCCTCAGATCGTTTATTTTTTAGACTGTGGATGTTTACTTTGAAAGTTCCGATTGATTCTTCCCCAAGTTCCTTGGTTCGGTTTAGGCCTTATTCGAATGAGACATGGCACCTTCTTGGAAGCCAAATGGCAGTAAGGGAGGAATCTACATTGCTTAAATGTCTTTGAATGTACTTTTTTTTTTTTTTTAAATTAAAAATACTACTAGCTTTCTGGGTCACTGCTAAGGCCTAACAGGGCTAGAGGACTGCAGCATTCCCAGACCAAATTGCGACCTGCATGACAGTCATTTCAATCAACGCCCCAGACCGGATTGGGCTGCACAGCATGACCTGGATCACTACAGCAAATCAAGTGGCTCTTACAAAGACCTGCCAAGTAGAAACCTCTTTGCTTTTTCTGATCCCATGAGACACAGACACTATTTCCCAGGTAGGAAGTAAAAGGACACCTTGATTCGTTTGGTTATTTTTGTTGTTGCTGATTGTTTTGTTTTTTTTTCTTTTACGACTGTGGCCATCTGACTGCCTGCAGGCACTCCCAATGGTGCCAGGTGTGGTGGTCTGAATGCAGTAAGCAAAAACAGCAGTAAGGAAGTATACGACCTACCATACTGAGCTGCCAACAGCCACGTGCCGAGGACGCAAAGATGAACTTGTGGAGAGGGAGTTACCTGTGCTGGTTTCCGGTAGGATCTAGGTGCTTTAGTCAGAAGGTCAAGGATGTGCCTCATCAGATCTGTCAATAAATGTAAAACATGAATGATTTTAAAAAAGTCTGAAAAAAACGTATACAAGACAAAACAGTTGTGCGGTATATTCCCAAAATGGAGGGGGATATTCTTTTGAGTTAATGTGTGTGAGTTCTTGAATGTATACGCTTGCTTTCCCATTCATTTTTCCTTCCATGAGGGAAGGTTTGAGTTTGAAGAGCAATGCGTCTGGATTTTGCCATCACCCCTTCTGTTTTACGGCTCTGAAAAAAAATCTAACAGTGCCCTCCCACTCTTTCATCTGGATAAAAAAACAACATGAAGCTGATTGAACGTTGATTTAATCTGTGCAAGAAGCCTCCTGCAACAGGTCCACGTGGAACCTCGTTCATTGTTAAAACATACAAAAGGTATATTATTATTTTAAACCCCACATATACACGCTGGCTCCATTGGGGTATTAGGTGGAATGCTGGTAAAGAACTAAAACAACCGACGTTCACATTTATATCTAGTTCAACCACAAGTCGTAGGGCTAGCAGCTGGGATCACTGGGTGTAATCGTAGCCCTGTGTCACGCAGGAGGATAGATTAGATGGTCATAACAGACCCTTAAAATCTATCAATTGGTACTGAAAAATGTTGTCGGTGTATGAATACCAAAAATTGCAGCAGATGCCTTTAACTGTCAGAGCAGGGCATCAAACAGAGTTTTAAGTGCTTAATCGTGCCGTAACTCTGTTGAGGCTGAGGGAGGAGAGCTGCTGGAGAAGTGGTCTCTCAGAGGGGTCAACTAGTGTAGCTACTCCTACACAGATGCCTCTTCCCTTCCTGCCCGCTATCATCATCATCAGAGAGACAATAAGTCAACAAGCCACACACATGCACGCTGCCTTTAAGAAGAGAGAGGTACAAGTGGAATCTAGTGGAAGGAATAAAAGACCCGAAACAAAACAACATTTCAAAGCCCATTGGGGCATCCATGTCTTTCATGACTTCCAAGGTCATGTGAACTGAAGTGTTGGTGGTAAATGTTAAGTGCCTGATACATGGTTGTTTGCAAGTCTGTTTTTCCCTGGTGTTCAGGAGAAATGCCACAAATGTAAGAGTTGGGTCTCCATGTTCTGTTGCTGTGGTAGCATTCTCTTGGGCAAGGGCAGAAAAAACATTTTCACTTCAGCATCTAAAGTGCCCTGCAAATTTAACTCAAGCTTTGGCAAAATTTCCACACTCCCAATGCAGCAAGCAAGCTCTAAGCTCTCAACTCTGTATCCCAGATGCCGCATCTCTCTGCACAAGTTTCATGTGAGGAAGACATTACGGGCTAGGTGTGTAGCAAGTCAGAGCACAGGAAGTCGTAGAAAGGTCCTATTTCAGGGCGTATTACATTGACTTAAAATAAATCTAATAAACCATGCAATAGAAAAACACACACACACACACGTACGTAATTGCTGCAGATGATTCACCTGGAAAACTTCTAAGATGTTTACACCCCGGGAGGTCCCAAGTGGAGCTGCATGAAAAATACCAAGTGACGCTTGACAAGGAGTGATATTTTTTCCCCCCATCAAAGGGAAAAGCAACAACAACAAAAACCAACGATTTTCCTGAATGTGACTCCAGGTTTCTTATCTCTGGAAACCAGAGAAAAATAAACAGCAGGCCACAAGGTGAAGCTGAAAAAAAATTAATTTGGGGCAAACAATGTGATTTTCCTCTCCTCTTCATTCCCCACCGACAGCAAGAGGGTTTAGTTTTTGCACAGCCCTAGTTTTGAAAACCTTCAAGTGCAATTTCCTTCCTCCCCCCCCCCCCCAAGACAGGAACGTTTAAGTAGCCACAGGACGCTTCTATAAGAGGTGGGTGGCAGATCAGAGCAAAGAGTTTCCAAATAACGTTAAGATGGAAAAAAATCCTATTTAAAAGGAAACAGAGTCCATTCTTCCCTTACAGAAGAAAAACAAAACAAAATATTACAGGTAAAAGTTGTGCCAAAAAATAGACAACCAACATACATTGACCTTTCAGTCGTCAACGCTTTGGAACAGAGGCCAAGTGATATTCAACCAATGCATGTTGCCCTTCAGATAGTCAATACTTTGGTACTAAGGCCAAATTTAATCAATGTACGTTGTCCTTCAGATATTGAACATGCTGGGTCCAAGGCCAAGTGAAATGGAGTTGATCAGACTTTTCTGGAAGATGGCAACCACACGCCCAGATCTCTGCACTACTATAAAGGGATCCTTTAGGCTCTCCAAGACCCACGGCTTCAAGACCGAATTCTTCCTGCAACCATGGGTGGTTAGCATCAAGAACGGGAAAACCTCTAACCTAGTCCCCTCCGATCCACACGGTTAGTTCTTTTTGGCAGAGGAAACTAAAAAGAATGGCTAGCAGGGAACATTTTTTTTTTTTGAGCATTCAAGTTTCTTGTGACACGTGAAGTGCCGTTGTGAGGACCATGTTGGGTGTATGAAACCGTTAACTGTCCAGTTTAGAGTCCTTCTCTTTGCTAGGTTTAAAAAATTCTATGACTTATCAATGGTGCAGTTCTACTAGCAGTGTAAAAGGCTATGGTTGTGCACATTTTACTCACAATTATCCTAAAAAACAACAAAAAACAAAAATAAGTAATTTTCTGTATTCAAACGCTTTAAAGAAAAACCAACCAACCAACCATCACATTGTTACAAAAAAGCAAACTTTATTTTTCCCTGTCCGCCTTCTAGGGTTACTTTCATTTGATTATTATTTCTTAAAGCAATGAAGTCAAGTCTTGATTTTCCGTCAATAATTGTATTAAAAAGGGTGAATATACTACCTGAATTTTGTGCATGTTACATTGTGGTTGTAACCTTTTCTAATTCAGAAAGAATAAGAGATGGTTGTGATTGTGCAGTGTATCAATAAAGTTTGAAGAAATTTGTACCGGGGGGGAGGGGTTATTTGGGACTCCATCCACACAGCACTACTGTATTGGACTCCACGGGGGGGTTCTAGTAATGGAGAGGTCCCCGCCACTGGTGAAATTCAACCTGGCCTTAATTTGGAAAAGCGTCCCTATTTGGCAAAACACTTAAGCACGTGCTTAGGTTGAAGTCAATTGGACTTCAGCACATGCTTGAGATTAATGGGAGCTTTGTGCATCGAACCAGCACAAGGCCTAGGCGTGCTCCTTAAGCCATACATAGCCATTGTATTGGTCCCGTCTGCACGCGGGTTCATTTCACCTGGTATTCATAGCACCAGTACTTAAGGCTCTTGTGACTGGCACTCTAAGCTTCCCTCTCCCCTCCACCTTCAGCCTCTGTCCTGATCCCTCTTCCATTCTGCTTGCACCCTGTCAGGCCTGGGCACTGGGGCAGCCATGAGTTCCAATGGTGACCACACCTCGCAGAGCCAGATGAGATTGGTATCTCTGGGATCTAAATAAACTGACCCGGCAGCCAGAGAGGTGAAGAGGCACCGTATACAAATACAGAGGGCGGTGCTTCTATGCAAAGGCCAGGCCTCCTCTTTGAGACAGATGCAGGGTCAGAACCAAAATGTGACAGCTACCAACCAACCAGAAGAGCATGTTAAATGAACTGTTGAGATCTCAGTTGCCTGAAAACCCTTCCTATCAGCATCCCTCTATAATTATCTTACTATCTAACCACCCTGCTTTCATCCATATCTGTCTGTCAATCCTCCAACTCTTCACTTCTTCACTCACCCCCTTATTTCTCTCTTCCCCCATCCAACAAGTTAACCACCCACCCATCTATCAGCACTGACTTAGAAAGCCCCCCATTTATCCCTGCCACACTCCATCTATTCTCTTGCCTACTTATCAATGATTCATGTAACTATTTAATTCTACATCATCTAGCCACTCACCAGCCATCATGCACACCCATTAGTCTCCACTCCCATTTATCTTATCCCCTGAACATGTATTCATCCAATCTACCTGCCTAATGTAACCATCTACACACATATATCCCTCCATCCATTTATTTAACCATCCACCCCCCAACCTTCATCTATCAATCCATCCACCTAGCGTCTCCAAACTATCCCTTTGCAGGCACATACCTATTTTCAGAGCCACTTCAACTTAATGAAAATCTTTGCCCTTATCTCTCTCTAATGTTCAACTGGGGAAGCTTTATCCAGTTGTTCTTTAAGCACAGCAGTTAAGCGATCCAATGCATTTTCTTTATCTTGTCCAGAAATACATGCTATTAAAAAAAAAACCGAGAAAAAAACAACAGAAATGCCTTTGGAGCTGTAATAGTATTAAAGATGTTTCTGTCTCTATCAAGACATATCAACATGGGACTGAGGGGAAATAAATAGAGAGCAAAGAAGCAGAGCAGAAACAAGATGGTTAACCCTTCCTAGCGCTGTGCACCATTCTGCCCCTTTAAAAAGCATCATTTCCTAGCCTGCAGGGTGAATCAACACTGAACAACATTGAGACCCTGAACAAAAAGACCCTCCCTTCTAGACACAGAGGACAGATTATTTTAAAGGGCCAGGGCAGTGTTTTGTCATGCCACACATTTCCTCAGAAGCGGGTGAGATGGCCGCTCCCATGCCCTTTACTAAAGGGTTTGTGTAGAGTTGAACAGTCTTCCCCGAGTGAAGTGAATGCAAGGAGTAACATTCAACAGGGATCATCACGTGACAGGGTGTAATGAGGAAGGCACAGTGGAGCTCTGCATTGGCTGCCTAGCTATCTCCATCTCCAGTCCTACAAGATTCAAAAGAGCTCAGCATTTCAGACTGTCTGATAATGAGGGCTGAGCTCCTTTGAAAAATCTGGCCCACCACGCATTTGGCCCCGATTCTGCAATCTGATCCGCATACGGAGCCCCAATTAGTGTGTGTAAGATCCTGCCTCGCCCTAGTGTCCGGGGGAGCCACTGGCGGAAAATAAAAGACAGCCCCTCTGGTGAAGAAAACAATGTACATGAAGTACAGCCTGGCACACAAGCCTCCTGTCACCACAGCTCCACCAGGAGGAGTGCTAGCATCGACCGGACACTGGTGGTTGCAGGTACTTTTATCACTATCTTGTCTAGAGCTGCTCTGCACATGCCTCGTTGACACAGTGGTTCAAACACTGGTACGATCGCAGCGCTGCAACGGGGGGTGATGCTAAGAAGAAAGCCTGAATAGTCCAGCCCAGAGTGTTTCCATTTTAGGGCCCAGTCTCACACTCCTTTTTCATGGAGAGTAAGTTTTGCGGGAGCAAGAGAACCGGAGGAGTGCCCCAATTTGCAGACCTCAAAAAGGCGACAGGAGTCCGTTTTGTGACCCAGCTTTCAGCCATAACAGCGTGCATTCGCGTTTTGTCCCCTGCAGAGTGCTCCGTCTGGGCTGGAGCAGTGCTGGGACTATTGTTCACCCAACATTGGGGCAAACGTTGTCCTTCTCCAAGCACGTTTGCTGCCGCTTTCTTCCAGCAAGAGACAGAAAATCCCCACACTCGACTCTAACCAGCAACAGCCGCCTAACCCTGAGTACGCCAGGCCCTATCCTACCATCACTTCTTAGGCAAAAGTACCCAGGTGACCAGACACTGTTCTGGTGGTGGCATCTCAGTGCACAGCTGATTAAGCCAAAAGTTGCTCATCAACAGAAGGCTTCTGTCTACACTTTCAGCAGTGACTAGTGATTTTGGATTCCCTCTGTGAGATACCTGATTTTCATTGGAGTGGAGTCTCAGCAATTTCCAGAAATCAGGCCCTTTTAAAGGTGTCTCAAGTGGACTCCAAAATCCCTCGTCCCTCTTGAATACAGGCCCCTTCAGACGGGAACTCTCCAGTGCTTATTAACTCAGCACACAACCCAGGCCTCACTAGGCAAGCTACTATAAATTAAGACAGTTAAATTCCTTTTCCAGCAGCCCCGCTAGAAAATAATCAGCACCCCTTGGTGTGGATTATTTTAAGCTGTGCAGCTCTGAGGAGGTAAAGAGAAATTGAGCCGATCAAAAAGGAAAAATGAATGACCCCCAAATCAGCCTCAAAGATATGTAAGTGCTGAGGAAAAACCTGCTTCACATACAACAATCGCCGTTAAGAAGTCAGCAGCTATCATGCCGCAGCGTCTGAAATCTTGCAGGTATTTTCCTTGACTAAGAACAGAGACATTCAGCTCATCCTCGGACACTGCTGCACGGTAACTTATCTAGCAGGCTTTTTAACGGTGGCCGCTGCAAGGCAAGATTAATGCGTGTTGCCTATTAAATCAAAGAGATATTGCAAACAGCAGCATTTTAATCCCATCCTTTATGCTGATTGTTTCGTTCAGCTTGGACGGTGAACCTGGTCAGATTCCCTCGTGCTTTGTCGCTGGTTTCCCCTTCTGTTTCCAGCTAGTTCCCCCCTCTGGTTCCCACACATTAGCTGTAGCACTTGAGGTCCTGGGTGCCATGGGAAACTGTCAAAAATGGTCTTCACTGAAGGACTCTAAAAGGCATAGAGGCCCAGCTCTCAAAGGTATTTCAGTGCCTAACCACAACTGAAGTCAATGGGAGTTAGCTGCTTAAATACCTTGGAGGATCCAGGCCAGGAGACCAATCCACTGCTGACATAAACAATCCCCAGGGGTTTCTGAGGGAGGTAGTTTGACCTACTTCCACTACTCTGTCTTTGGTTCAACACTGTTTCAATGGCTTGCCCCAGTCAGCGGTGGCGTCTGGCCTCGAACTCTGACCTCCCAACTCCCAGCCCCTCTGCCTCCAACCACTTCACCAAAACCCTTTTCGAACAGCCCAGGTGCCCCGCATTTTGGGCCTGACGACTCCACGGCATCTCCTTTGACAGTCCCCTGGAGATCCAAATGCCCAGCTCACTCTGCCATCTTTCCCCTGCGTGGGTCTTTATCACAGAGCACTCTTCCTGCCACTATGACCACTGCCCACTCGAACCACCCAGGGCTTCTCCCCCCACCCCGTTCCAGGCGAATAATGCTGTGGTCCTTTGCTGGGGGTGGGGTGGGGGGTTCTGGAGCACACAAGGTTGCAGATGCTGCTCTCCCTCCATGCAGGTATGCAGCAGCCGCCGATCCGGAGGGGAGAAATTCACACAGCTGTGACAGTCCACCAGATAGGATGTTACACTTCCACGGTCTAGCATGAAGGGTCAGCCCATTAATCACCGGGTGATACAGGAATAACCGGGGACTGAGCATAATTCATTACAATTTACCTGCTAGGAGCGGCTCCTAGCAGAGACCCTGCTTCACAATGGGGAACGATGGGCTGCCTCCCCTGCTTTCTGGACATGGCTTGCTCTCTGCCAGCCTCGGGGAGGTGGATGTGAACCCAAGCTCCCCGCTGACCTTGCTTTGCTGGCACAGGGTGGTGGGGGAAGGCCAACCTCCACCCTGCCTTCCTATAACAGAGCTACTATGTTCAGCGCAAAGGGGCCCGGCTGATAATCCCTCTCCCCACGGGGGCTCTGAAGAGCAGCTGGAATCAGGCATTCCACCTAGGCCTCTGCACTGCCCTAGAGACTCATGGGAACAGAGCCGGTTTGAACTGGGAGGCCCATTCCCTTGCACCCGAGCAGGTCTCCGTTGGAAATCCTCTTTCTCTCTCTCTGTTAAGCCACGAAGGCAGCAACCGGTGGCCCGCTGGCATGCAGTGGGCGCAGCGTTCCGGATGGCCTCTCAGTAAACAACACCGTGGCAATCAGTGTGGCTTTCTTTTTTGATGAAGACAAAAGCGTAGACGAAAAAATGATTAGGGAAGGTAATAAAGGCCTTTGCCTACAATGAATAGAGAGGCTCCTGGATGGTGCAGGGCCCAGCTGCTGTGGTGGGAAAATGCACTTCTCTCCTCAAGTTCAAATAGAGACTAAAACCTCCTGTTTGTGCCTATTGATTTTTCGTCCTCTGAGCACGTGCCACCTTAATTGTGATGTGTGCGATTGTTCAGCCCCTGAAAGCTTTCGTTTATCTCTACTTGGTTAAACAACGTTAAATACTAACAGGTCAATAGATCTGTCTGTTGACCAGGGCTGTCTGCCCAGACTCCCCCGCCCTAGGCCCCTCCACCACCTCTTTGGAAAAAAGGGGGAGATGTGGTCATCTCACAGGCTCAGAAATTCACTGCAGGACTAGCCTGGCAGGACAGCCACAGCCAGGTACTGGCAGCCACCTGTCCTGGGAAACCAAAGCCTGGGATACACAGACGATGTGACCGATGGAGCATCCGACCCTCCCATAGCACCAGGATGCCAACAAAACTCTCTTAACCCCCAGCTCCGGCCCACCAATGCTCCTCCTACTGGCAAGTGGGATAGAAAGGGAAATTTTACCTCCTTCTCCCCTTCCTCCAAACTTCCTCTGCCATTGGGGAATTTACCCATAGTTTCGCCTCTTCTGCACTCTCTGTGCCAGAGTTTTACCCCCATGCCCCTCTCCATGCTCCGCAGGCCGGGGTTTTCCTGTCCACCCCGTGGCGGGTACTTATCCACGGAAAGCTCCATCCCACACATACACGTGCTATTCACAGGAGTGAGCCACAGCCCGATCTACTCCACCTCCCCCATGCTGACTACAAAGCTGGTGCTGCACGGATGTGCCAGAGGAGCTGGGCCATGTCCCACACATCACAACTTCTGGGCTGGCCTGGACCCCACAGACGTCTCTCCCACCCATATTCGGTGAACTCCACCCAACATCCATCTCCACTGGCCTGGGTTATCAACATGGCTAGACACACATGGCTCCTCTGGGCATCTTACTGCCTCCAGGCCACTGTTTAGACATCAGTCATGTTAACAGGGATAAAAAAATCCTTGCTTCTTGTGCGTCGTGTGGCTTCCCAGCACAGAACCCATCTCAGGCCAGCTCCCAGCAGCGACTGCATTGACATCATAACCCCCCGGGATGCTTCCTAGGGTTTTGAGGCACCTTGCCATGGCCAGCCCTTAGCGTGAAGAAGCCCTGTCTGTACCGGATGCGGATCCATCAGCTCCTTGCAACCACCAGCCTCTGGCAAGCCAAGCACTCTGCAGGCTTTGCTGTCTCTCTACAGGTTAGTGATACACACACCCAACCCCTTCTGCACTGGCCAGCCCTGTTCCACTGAACGCCTCCAGAACTCACAAATTTGATATTTCCAAAGGAAAAGTAACTGCCAACTTGTAAGATTCAACTCGGGATCCCCACTCTACTTAACACACAGCACTTAGATATGTCTAAATGGTGAAAACAAGAATATATTTATTATGAAAGAACAAGCATTCAAGTGATAGGAAGTGTGAGAATACTGGAAACAAATGGTTATACATAAAACAAAATCATACCATGTTTTCTAGAGCCTAATCTTAGCTCACAAGGCATTCCCTTATCTCCTACAAGACAGATGACCCCGAGTCCTTTCCCCAGCATTTTCAACCAGTTTGACAGGTTTCCCCTCTCATAAGATGCAGCCAGCTGGCAGCTTGTCCTCACAGACTGAAGGAACAACTGGCGATTCATCTGCACCCCACATATAATTCCAAAAGTTCATTGTCTTTTCCCCTGACCAGGACAACCACTGCTGGTTCTGCTTTTTTCCTCCAGGCTACACCATCGATTCATTCACATTTTGCTCAGACTGTAAATGGGCCTCCATTATGAACCATACAATACTCAAACTGCATATGTCCAGCCAGAGAAAGAGAAGCGTCTCTTCCCCACTGCACGCCAGGGGTCGGCAGGTCACCTTTTGCTGACTTACCTTAACTCACAGTCCCAGAGAAAATATTGTTCGTATATATAGGCAGCTCTGCACACGTTTTCCATACATACACCACACAGCGATGATGATGACTCTCTGGCTTTCACTAGAGACATTCTTTGGTGGACTAACAGCTAGATGCCAGACCCAGGGGATCTCTGTATCTCTTATGTACCCTGTGCCCTCTGTCAGTTGGCATCAAAAGTTCCTTCGGTCACACGCCCGAAGTGCCTCGACAGAGAAGCCAAGAATGAAGAGAGACAAAGACCAAATTCTCTTGCCTGTGGAAATGGTGCTGACTGGTCATGGCACCTGGGTGGGTGGGGGCTTGCCCTCACGCTAACCCATTCTATACCTTTTCCATGCATAAACCCTGGACTCCAGTCCCCTGGGGCGGTCAAGCCACCATCCCCACTCCCCCCGCTCGTTAAACCCATCTTTTAACAAACACTTGAAACCGGCGCGGCACGCAATCCGGGATTTATTGCATGGCTACGGCATGTGCTTTGAATTTCCCCTAGGAAGAGTTGTGCCACTCTCCTTTTCCACAGGAGTCTCCCTCGGCAGCGATAGAGGGAGCTTCAAAAACAGACACAAGACCATTCGTGTAGGTGACGGGCCTGATCTAAGCCCATGTGATGACAGCTTCATAAAAAGAGCTTGGGGTGTCAAAACAGTCAATGCCTATTTAACAGGGCTCCTTGGAAAAGCAGCCTCGTCCTTTGTTGACTTTACATAGATCATTGCTGCTGCTCCAAGCCTGTTGCCGTCTCGGTTTTGAACTAAGTGAATCTCTCTCTCATCTTGTTACTGAACTTCAGTCAAGGGCTTGTTTTTTTCCCCTTTCTTTTACCGATCAATGGCCGTTTCATTAACACGCAATCATTGTCTAATTAACTCTGCATTCAGTTGCTACCACTAAGTGGTATGGTCGTGCGCATCAAAGCTGAAGTCTATTTCATCAGATTCTTATTACTGCCTGTTTATGAGCAAGCAAAAGGACGGGAGGTTGGAGCCGGGACTGGCAGGTAGACAGGGGAAGGCAGGCGGGGCCCCCCATGAGGACATTTCTACCTGATCACTGTTTCCCTGTTTATCTAAGAACTGTGTCTTGAGCAAACCTGCTGCCTAATGACTAACAAAAGATAATAAGGGCAATCAGCCCTCTTGACTGAGGAGGTGAGCTGCCCAGCAACCATGGAGTTACACAATAGTTCACAGGCATTGTGAAAGGCTTTGTTTTGCTTTCTTTTGAAGCACTGGGTACTGGCCACTGCCGGAGAGAGGATACAGGGCCTGGAGCCTGAACTGAAACCCTGAGCCCTATGCTTGGTGGGTTTTTTTGGTCTCCCAAGAAATGAGAGACACCAAGAATGCTCTGTGAAAGGACAGACAGACACGCAGAAATAAGGGTTGGAGAGAAGATATTGGGTGTCCCGCCCCTCAGGAAGTGCAGGGTTGTTCCCCCGAATGTATGTGCTGGGATTTTAGTTGCGACAGAAATGCTGGCACTGATTGTTAATAGAATTAAAGGGTCATTTTTCTTCTGTCAATGTAGACCTTGAAACATAAGCTTTGTAAAACCTGTGTTCCTTCCAAAACTCCAGATCAGCAGAAGTGTTTCTACAGATGTGATCATCTCTGATCCTCTTCCTTCCTGGTCCAACTCCCTTCCTCTTTCTAACTCTCCGACTCCTGCCTATCCCTCGTGTACATTAATTTATACACAGTCCCAAACTTTTTAGGGGGGCTGTCTTTCCTTTTGTAACCATCAGCTGAGACCCAATCCAGCAATCCTTATGCTAGCAAGTTTCAGAGTAGCAGCCGCGTTAGTCTGTATCCGCAAAAAGAAAAGGAGGATTTGTGAGCTACATGAAAGCTTATGCTCAAATAAATTTGTTAGTCTCTAAGGTGCCACAAGTCCTCCTGTTCTTTATGCTAGCAAAGCTTCCATTGGCTTCAGCAGGGGCTGCCTGCACATCAGGACTGCAGGATCAGGTCTTTGATATTTCGGGGCTTGATTTTCAAAGGTGTTGAGCTCCTGCCGTTCCTATTGGCTCCAGGCCTTTTACGAGCAACGCCACCTAACCTTCACTCAGTGCCTACGACGCTCATTTGCAAGTGCTGCCCCTATTTCTAGACTCCCTTATCTGATATTCCATCAGAAAGCAAAATGGGAAAGGGCATTCAGCTTCAGCCGGGGAACGGTTCTCACAATCCATCCGAAATAATGCTACCTCCTGCAATTTCTTCCTCAAGGAAGTCTGTAACCTTGGAAATATCCAGAACTTGCCTGCAGCGACACCATCCATCCCGGCTTATCTCCCCAGCCTTAGCCTGAACTCAATTGATCATAAATTTCAGTTTGTTTTCTTCTCGGAAGCCCAGAGGAGGAGGGAAGGGCCAGGGAGTTTGACACATGCACTCTTTCTTGTCTGAGCTCTGCAATGAGCAGACTCCCTCCTCAGTCCTGTCAATGCACTTGTAAGGCATTTTGGATGGATTATGTTCCTTTTGCCCTGGTACAAGCATGAAGCCTTAAAATTCCACCTGACCTACAGGATCTGGATGTGACTGTCACAGGAACTTAGTGTCATTCAATGGAGTTCATCCTGAAGGACAACTGGACACTTAAGACTTGGGACTAAGCAGTCATGATTTTAGTCTCAGCTATGCTACGGACCTGCTTTGAGATTGTGGACAAGCCACTTCACCGCTCTGTGCCTCAGTTTCCCCTTTGCTTTGTCTATTTAAATTGTAAGTTCTTTAGGGGAAGGGTCTGTTTCTTACTATGTGTTTGCATAGCGCCTAACACAATGGGCCATGATTTTAGTCGGGGATACTATAAGACAAATTAATAAGACTCTGTAAGTGCATTTGCCACCCTTTTGTATCTGAAGATTTCTTTCTTAAAAGGGACACAGTTAGGTCACATTTAACTCCATATTTTTTTTCCACAAAACTTAAGACCAACTGTAACATGTCTCTGGTTTTTGTTTTGATTCCCAGCGGGAGCACACTGGTATTTTATAGATACACAAATGAGCATTCCCCTGCAGCATCAACCATCCAGACACTGCAACACTGTGCTTAAAGCGTGAGCGCCTGAAAATGAAACTGACCTAAAACTGTCTCTGAATTAGTGACCGAGCCCGAACTCCACTCTCTGGGGATGTGTGCATGTGGTGTCCCTGCCCCTCCTCACGAGAAATGAAAGTGAAACTCACTCATCTATTTTCATGGTCCAATTTGAAATACAATAAGCAAACACTGCACCGACAGACTTACAAAGCACCATTTCTTTTCAGTCTTTCATTTGTAACAAACCCTAAGGTAGTGTGGTCTGTGGGTAGAGCACTGGACAGGGACTCAGAAGACCTCGGTTCTAGTCCCACCTCTGTCACTAGCCTGGGGCATGACCTTAGGCAAGTCCTGTCACCAACCTGTGCCTCAGTTTCCCCACCTGTGAAATGGGGATAATGCTACTGATCGCCTTTGTGAAATGTTTTGAGATCTATGGATAAAAACTGTATAAGACCTAGGCATTGTCATCATTAAGGTAGCATCTTTAACATAGAAAGGAATTTCCCTCTATATGATGATTAATCCGATAGTGTCTCTTCAAGGCACATCTATTGGGGAAGGGCGGATAGCCTGTGGGACCAAGTCTACCACCACTGTTTTGCCTCTCTCGTGGGGCTATGGGCCTGATACAACTCTCATTCAAATCAGCGGAAAGACTCATGTTGACTTCAGTGGCAGCTGGAGCATAGTATAACAGAAGCTCTCGTGCAGAATACAAATTATTACATCTACCCAGTAGCCTGGGTGAGTGCCCTGGAATATACCATGATGATAAACACCACCAGGAAGCAGACACGCTTATCTCTGTCCCAGAGCATCCTCCAGACGCTGCCAAATTCAGGAGGTTCTGTCCATATTCCCATCAACCAGGACAAGCTACCTGCTTCAAAGTGAGCCCTGTGACTTACAGAGTAGGCTTTCTGTTGCCTCTGAATTTTGTTTCATTAAGGGGCTAATACCCTGGACCTTTCCAGACTGCAACATGGACTGTATCCTTCTTAATGGCAAAGCCCATATAGTAACCCTGGACATCCAGGCGCTTTTCTACATGACTGAAAGACTACATCTTACACAAAGACATCCTCCTGCTTGGGATTTCCCCTCCTCTACATTCAGGACATCAAGCAACTTGGCAAGGTCTCTTTCAAGCACTGTTCTACCCTGAAAAGTGACCGCCTTACAGTGAGCGGTTCCGTGTTCACTGGGTCCCCACTGATTTCCATATTGAATGATGGGGGAAAGAGCTGAGTGCTCGGATGGGGCTGGGAAGAGGTGGGGAACAGCTGCTATACGGTGCATGCTTCCTGGCTTAGGGACTAAAGCTCTGCTACAAGATTCTGTGGTGGCAAAAGTTCCTCAAAGCCTATGAACACCTTGCACCACATAGCACCGACTTTACTGATGGCCATCGTTATTTCGCCAATGGCAGTTCAGCACTGGCGCTGTCCAAGGTGGCTGGAATCTATGCAGAGTGACAACAGCTTGAGGAGCGGCACACTTGGATCCCGGTTTACCGATTTCCTCTGTAGGCTTTGGCCAACCCATGTCCTAAAGGGGAGCCATCCCAGCGAAGCGGGAGACACAGGGAGGATGCACTGCACTGAATGGCACAATGTCACGCAGGTGTTGCCCCAGCTGGATTTGTGAATTACGGTACAACTCCAGAGTCCACCCGTATCAGGCTGTTTGCTGCCCTGCGGGGCCAAGTCCAGTGAATCCCACTGAGTTCCTTTAAAGGATGACGCAGGGCAGGAGGGATTGTGAGGCTCCGGGTCTGTAGCTGTTTGACTCAGAGGCAGGGTACCACGCTCCTTCACCATCCCCATCCCCGCACTATTGGAAGTAGAAGCTTTAGCAGGGTGGTCACCCGCTTCGGCCTTAAAGGGCTTACAACAGCCCAGGAGAGGGCTGTGGCTGGGAGCAAGCAGTTCCCAGGCTGATTGGGGAAGCAGGCTCAGCTGTGGCCACACCCCAATCAGGGCTCAGCTGGCCCTTATAAGAGGGCAGTGGGCCAGGAGCAGACAGTCTCTCTCTGCCTTTAGAGGGAGAAGGGCCTGGCTGCTGGGGAGTGTACCTAAGGTGGAGCAGGGCTGGGGGAAGGCCAGAGGAGCTGGGGAGCTCTGGCCTGGAAAAGCCCCAGGCTGCGGACCTGGTAGATGGCCTAAAAAGGGGTACCGGGATTGCAGGGGGCAGCCCACGGGTAGGCAGAGGCAGCAGATCCAAAGCCCCCTTGCCTGTGATGGTTGGCTTATACACTGCAGTCTGCCCCAGTGTGCGGGGGCTCAGTGGTGACTGGTAGTAGCCAAAGACTGAGGAGAGGTGGAGATCGTGGGTGGGGGCTCCCTGGGAAGGGGAGACCCAGAGACTGTGGTGGTACTGCCAGGGGGCAGCACCCTGGGTAAAAGGAGCACCGGGGTCCAGGAGGGACATGGGGGCCAGCGGCAAGCGGGACACTGGCCTGCAGAGGGCGCTCTAGAGGCTGGAAGAGCTAATTCCCTGAGAGACCAGCAGGAGGCGCCGCAGGGGTGAGTTGCTGCACCGTGACATAGGCCCATCTCTTTTTCCATACTACCTGTAGGAAGTTATGCCCCTTCTTGGACCATGTCATTACTTACTCTGAGTCCATTTGACTTTGAATAACACTGTGCCCCAGCACTGGAGTTACTGCACCTGGAGGGTAAGGGGAGTTTCTGTCTTGCTTTAAACCTTCCTTGCCTTAAATCAGGGTGCAGGCATACACTTTGCAGACAGTCTCTGGGGTCCAGCAGCTACATCACTGGATTTGGATTGAGGATGCCTGGGTCCTATTCCCATTCGCCTTGGACAAATCACTTCCCCTCCCCACTGAGGATAATTCTACTTATCATTCTTTGTAAAGCACAACCAGACCTGGCATCATTCTTTAGCTGCTCAGGCAGGCTGCAGTCAAGTCCAACCACTTTGCTATCTCATTGGCAGGCTCCCCCACAGCCCAGGGCAAGGTGCAGAGCGACAGTTCTCTGGATAGAATCTGAATTCAGCAGGAGGAAGCATTCTCATTCACTACACTGGAAAGGGAAGGGAGAACCTCAGTGGCTGATAGCAGGGCTGAAAAAAATCTCGGTTTCTTTTCTCTGCTTAATCAGTGACCACTTTGTTTAAAGAAAAGCATGAAATTACCACTTTGCCTCCCCAAAGTACTGAAAAATGATTTTTGCATCAGGAGCTTTAAGACTGAACAAGGCCAGAAACTCAAATCAGAAGTTACCAGAAGGCACCTGGTGAATTTATTTGCTTTTGTCAAAGTTAAGAGTTCTCTTAAAGGGACAGCAGCCACCTTTTACAACTCTTGACTGCACTGAAGACAGGTGCTGGTCTAAGAACCAGTTTAATTTCCTCGCAACAAATGTAACAACCACATGCAGAAATGCTGCAGCCTGTTCATAAGCGTTTTGAAAACTGGTTGGCATTGATGAGGCTTGTACTGGGTCTAAGAACCAATTCAGTTTCAACTGGTTTAGTGTCTGTGCGGACACAGACTTGTTGAAATGTTCAATTATCCATCCCTTCTAATATTCCCATATGGAATTTCCCAGAATCTGCTGCTTCTGTGAGCTGTAATGGGAGGTTTAGAAGAGGCAGCCAGAGGACACTGTAACTGAAATGGCTTACACCCACGCTAGCAGCGTTCTGTCTGCAAGGATTCTTAAACTAGTTCAGCGTGGCTCATGTGGACACACTGAACTGTCTGTGTTCAATTACAAATGGTTTAATTTCCTGGTGTAGATACCGCCTCCCACCTTCCTCCACTCCCCTTTCCTGCTCACGGCCCCCATGCAAGCATCTACTCGCTTCTCCATGTCTCCCCACCACCTCAAGAGCCTTCTCCTCCGCAGCGTCTATGATCTGCTATATCACTGTCTGCAACATCCTCCAACCTCCTAGTTGACTTTCCAGGCCAGTTTAAAGCAGCGTATGGCTCCCTTGTCTACACTTCAACATCTCTCTCCCCCTGCAGTTGGCCTGCTGACTAAATGCTTTAATTCTACTGCCGTGCAACTGTTTTCTGTAGCTTATACCAGGGACCTGCAGTGAACCATAACTCTGCAATGCCTTCCATACAAACTGCATCCCAGAATGCACTATACAAAAGTTGTACTGTATTGATTATGCTGTTAGGAAAAGTCCTCTTGGTAATATCCATGTGTTAGCTGTTAAAAATGATATCTCCAAACAAGATAGCAGAAGGGGAAAACATAACCTCAAATACACAATCAGTGCTTTTATTGCAGACCACATAAGGGATGCCGTGCTATTGAGCAGCTAGGGCACTAGGACGGGGAGTCAAGAAATGTCGGGTGAAGTCACAGCTCTATTAAAAGCAATGAGAATTTTGCCACTGACTTCAACAGGGCAAGAGTTTTACTCCTGAGTCCTATTCCCAACTCCGCTACTGACTTGCTGCGTGACCTTGAGCAAGATTCTTTCCGCATAGCATCACTAAGATCTGACCTTCCCTATCAATCTGCACAGCTCAAACTCTCAGCCAGGCTCTCAACATCTCACGTCTCTGTAGCCGCTTTGACAGATGCAATCTTGTCCTGCTCAGCTCCCTTCACAATGGTTAGGCTGCTGCTGAGCACAGACCAAGCCCACCATGCTGACCAATACGGTCTCACGGTTTCCTTGTGCCCTCCCCCCCCCCCATCTGTCTGTATCTATCTGTCGTCTCTTGCCTTATATTTAGATTGACAGCTCTTTAGGGCTTTGTGTTCTGTTTGAACAGCACCTAACACAACAGGGTCCTGGAGCATGGGCTCCTAAACACTGAAGTAATAATAATAAAATCACTTTATGACCTGTTCCTCAGTTTCCCCTCCCACCCTTTGCCTGTGTAGACGGTAAGCTCTCAGGGCAAGGGGCTGTCTCTTGCCATGGGCATGTACAGTAGCTAGCATGGAGTGGGGAAAAGGCCGTAATTTTGACTGGGGCCCCTTGCTGCTGTTGGATTACAAGTAATACATAATCATCCTAATCACCGCTAAGAACATGTTATCCCTGATCATAGCTTTCAGGGGGAAGCGTATTAAATCCTTTCTAACACTCCACACCAGGGCATGCAAATTCTGCCTCTCACATGGCTTAGCCTGACGGAGCGACCTCAGCCGCCCTCTCGGCGTGGACTATTCTACAAGAAGGCAGGGTGGAGAATAAAGAGGTTTGAATGACTGAAGAGAATTCTTCAGCGGTGAAGTTAATACATCTAAATTCACAGGGTCAACGCAAATTACAACTCATTAGCTGCATCATTCCCTTTTACACAAACACGGTGCGCTGATCGAAGACCTACAGGCCAGATCCTCAGCTGGTGTCAGTGGGCACTGCTCCGTAGAAGTCAATGGGGCTATGCCAATGTATAGCAGTGGAGGATCTTGCCCCATATTTTCTCTATTATGGTGTTTTATATTAGATTAATGGAGTTACAGCTCCAGAAGGGGACTCAAAGGAGCTTAAAACCAATGGGAGTTCACATGTCAATTTCAGTTTAATGATGAGTTTCTTTTCCTCTGCTTTGCGTTCTCTAGGAAGGTAGTCAACACCGTAGGGACGACCAGGCCCTTTCATGAAAACAGCTCATCTGTAAGCTGCTGCCAGCAAAGAGGAAGTGGCTTGTGAATCTAAAGTGAGAACTCCCAGGGGTTTTTGATTGCTGCCTGATTTTAAAGCCCACAGCATTTCAGAGCCATTTAATCTTTAATCACATTTACATACATCCCCTCACAATGTGTGTCTGCTTTATTGATCAATGTACATCGAGGGACGGGAAGCTCTGAAAGATTCGGAGTATCTGATTATTCGCATCCAAGCGTTCAGGGGCAAGGTTTGCAAAAGCGGCTAGTGATTTTGGGCATCCATCCTCAATTTCTGGAAATACTGACCCACGT
This sequence comes from Lepidochelys olivacea, assembly GCF_965140295.1. NCBI lineage: Eukaryota > Metazoa > Chordata > Testudines > Cheloniidae > Lepidochelys > Lepidochelys olivacea. The sequence continues at coordinate 10,835,129 of NC_140432.1, read as the reverse complement.
GCTTACCACCTTATTCTACAGGGGCGGTGAAATTTGGCATGGCTCTGGCCTGAGAACGCAGCTCTCTTGGGAAATGAGTACAACTTCCAGCTTCTTGTAGATGGAAAAATACCCCAAGGACACAGTGTTCGGCTTACGCCACCGCATTTTAACTAGAACGGAATTGGTGTGTTGAAAATTAGGCCAACCGCTTGTTATTTTGTCCGCCATACGGCCTATTCTACCCGTCATTACCTTTTGGGGGCCTTAAGAGAAACGACTTTGGGGAGAAAATAAGTTGAGCACAAGCACAATAATTGCTGACAGACAGAAGGGGAAGGAGACCATCTGGGATGAAATGGGATCAGACTTCCTCAGCACCCGCAGTTCCAAGCCACTGCAACTCACTTCTTCTCTTTCCCTCCAAAAGGACAGTTATGACCAACTTTGATTCTACCTAGGAGACTGTCTGACAAGGAGGTTTGCTTTCTAAGAACTCTCTCCAGCTAACAGGCAAGGGAACAAGGGATGTTGTTAAAATGAAACTTTACTTAATATTGCATGTTTCAAAGGCTTGATCTGATTTCCCTTTTTTCTGTATCTTTATTAAGGGTTTAAAAGGCCTGCCAATGGGGGGTTTGCCACAGTATTAAGCAGGCTGAGGTAGGTCTCTTTATGCCAAGCCTTGAATCTTGTTATCCAAAGTCCTGTAAGCCGGGTCCTGCTACCTTCACTCACTAACCCGAATCTGGGTTATGTTAACACATTTGGTCTATATAGTCCATCTAAATATATACAACAGTGGCCAATCTGCGAATAGAACCCAGGTCTCCAGGGGAATCCCTGTCCAGTGCTCTACCCATTAGTCCACACTGCCTTTTGTATTTACACATGAAAGAACGTAAAAAAACCACATTTAGACAGTGTTAGGTTGGTTTCACTTTCAGGTGCTCAAGCCCTAGCACAGTGTTGCAATGTCTGTGACATCAGTGCTGCAGGGGAATGCTTGTTTGTTTATAGATATAAATAGTCCCACTAGGATTTGGAAAAAAGAAAACCATAAACGCATTACTGGTGGTCTTAAATTCGGTGGGGAAAAACAATCATTTCAAATTTGACCTGAACTGTATTCCTTTTAAGAGTTCTTTAGATACTCATGGAGTCTTTTTATCTGTTTGTATTACTGTAGTTCCCCTTCCTCCACAGATTGCGACCCCATTGTGCTTGGTGCAGTACAAACACATAGTAAGAGACAGTCCCTTCCCCTCAAGTGTTTACAATCTAAATAGGGAAACTGAGGCAGAGGGAAGGGAAGTGCCCACAGTCACCCACAGCAAGCCAGTGGCAGTACCAGGAATAGAATCCACATCTCCGGAGTCCTAGTCAAGTGCTCTAACCACTGGTCCACACTGTCCCAAAAGCAGTGGTTCTCAACCTTTCCCATACCCGTAGGCATCCCCACACCCAATTGGAAACTGCTTCTCATTCAGCAATATGGGAAGGGCAGGTTGGTCATGAACCCACCTCAGGATGAGAACTCAAGATCCAGACGTACAACGGAGAAACAGGGGCCACTTCACCATGGCAGAGCTCAGACATCACGATGGGGTGACGGGTCACCAAAAGCCGGGTCCCGCTACCTTCACTCACTCTGATCACGCTGCAGGCAGCCTCACTGAAATCAACAAGGGCCAACCATGGAACAAAGTGCTATTCCACATAAAAGTCTCAGGATATGAACACTCTGGGCTTAAAGTCGCACAGCTGTGTGTGGTTTCAGCAAAGTAATTAACGTTTCTTTCTTTGCAGCAATTTAAAGTATACAGCCATCGCCGTTACAGATCAGCCCCATCATGGTCCATCTATTTTGGCATCCTGTCACTGACAGTGACCGGCTCCAGCACAAGAAAATGTGAGCTAGCCTGCAGCCCCCAAGAATGTCTCATCCTAACCCCTAACAGTTTCAGGTTGGCTTACGTGCTGAAGCAGTAGAAATTGTTTTTAAAACCCCAATGAGAGCAGTAATAAATAATAATCCTAATAATATTTTGCACTTCTGTAACATCATCAGAGAATTGCTGTGTGCTTTACCACCCCCCTTTCACAGCTGGGGAAACTGAGGCACAGAGGGACAAAGTGACTGGTCCAAGGTCACGCTGAGTCAATGGCAGAGCCTGGTACAGAGTCCCCATTAACTGCTAGATCAGCCCACAGAGTTGCAAATGCTTCTCGCTGCTTGCACATGGGGTTGAGTTTTCCAAAGAACCCCCCGGACACAATGAGATTTGTGCTCATTTAAAAAAAAAAAAAAAAAAAGAGGGTGGAATCCCCAAACTACTGCTGGTGATGAATACGCAAATCACCAGCTTTGTGATGCTGCTAAACGGTGTCATAGCGTTACTGAGGGGCAGCCCCAAAGCCGTGCTCCGGGAGCCGTTCCAATGAGTTCAGTGGCCTTTGGATGATGCTCCTGCAGAGCGCCCAGCAGTAAAAACTTGGCTACTTGTCCTTTCGACCCATAACTGACTTTATCAATTGGGAGAGGGACTGCTGGCTAGGAGAATGGGGGCCCCTCCCTGACATCTGTTATCTTTTTGTCCTTCCCCTCTCTCTGGTTTATGGCTGAGATCTGCAAGGACAATAATAATAATTCCCACATTTTATATGGCACTTTTCATCAGTAGCTCTCAAAGCACTTTAAAAAGGAGGTCAGTGCCAATATCCCCATTTCACATATGGGGAAACTGAGATACAGGGCGTTGTTCAGACTTGCCCAAGGTGACCCAGCAAGTCAATGGCGGAGATGGGAACAGAACTCAGGTCTCCTGCATCCTCATCCAGTGCTCTATCCGCTAGACAGTTAGTCACGCACATCCCACTGAAATGTAATGAGATGGGTACCTAAATTTCTGAGGCCCTTTTGAAAACGCCAGCCTGTTTCTGGCTCCTCTGTACATCACCAGCTATGTCCCTTCAGAGATCCAAAATGAATGAGCCCCTCCCCTGGGCGGCGCTAAGGTAATTACGGGGCAGAAACAGGGCCCTCTATCGAGACCCGTCTGCCTCCGAGAAGGCAGTCCAGCTTTACTTTGCCGGCCTGCCATTGGTCTTCTGCCCACACTGCAATTCCGCAAAGAGGCCACCTGGTTGCCCTGCTTTTTAAAAAACATCCATAGCCAGCTCTACAACAAAGGCACCCTCGTGCCACACCTGGGGGGCCAGACTGATCTCACGCACGGCAGAAATGCAAACCCCAGCACCCAGACTGGACCTGGCCCAACCGCCCCGGCTGCCTGGACCACGGGCTCTGACCATTGTGCGTTAAAAACCAAGTGACAAAATCAGACATTTTTATTTAGAGCCCAAGAGGCAGGACTGGCTTGAGGATTATTTTGGGGTGTGGCAATCTGTCAGGTGATCGCTCTTGGGATCTCTACCCTCAGTCCCCGTCTAGCTGCTCTTTCACCACCTCCTTGTCTTCATGGGACCCTCTGTCACAGCTGCACGTGGCAGAGGAGATGGGACTGTTAATTAAAGAGGCAGGCCAAGATTCCATATGGGACTGTCGGGTCCGACAATGTGGGACTGCTATGGCTGCACTAGCTGTGTAGGGAGAGAAAGGGGGTGTTTGGTTGCTCCCCAGGATCAACCCCACAAGGTCTCCTTCCCCAGATCACTAAAGCAGCCCTTGTGGATCGTGTGCGTTCTCCTTCCCCTCCTGTGGTTGTGGTTTTCTCTTCCTTCCCCATGCAAATGGTCAGGAGAAAGCCAGATGGGCTGGCTCTTTTCCCAGTCCTGCTGAGGACAGAGCAAAGCTTGATGATTTTCAGACTAGAAGAAGACAGCAAGGCTGGGTGCAGGCACCAGAGCAGCTGCAGACTCTGCTGTCCTGCAAAACAACTGATTGCACATCTCTAAACTGCGCTGGATCTTCCAAGATGTGTGATGCCTGTCCTGGGGCTTTCATGCCACCCCTCTGTGAGCCTGCCTTGTACATCCCCCCAGAGGCAGCCCAAAAACTGCCCCTTGTCAGAAGCCTTGCATGAGCTGTTTAACTCCAGAGGCTAACAGCCTGGCGCTCCACAGCCGTGGGTGAGATTGGCTGGTGCACCCCAGATAAAACCCCAGCCACATAAATTGTCTGGGTCTCCATCTTCCCAGGATGCTGGTTGCAGTCGACACTCGCTTAGCAACTCACCGCCTTCCACCATGAATATACATCAGGCCAAATCCCATTCCTGGTGTAACTCCACTGAAGCTAGCCGAGTTACACTGGGGTTGAGTTTGGCCCATTAGCATTCAGGAACAAGCGACACCCACTGGGGGGACCAAATGTTACAGCACGTGCTGAGATTGGCCCTGCAACTAAGGTGCATGACAGGGAGTCAGAAGACCAGGTTCTGTTCCCAGCTCTTCCACTGCCTTGTCCTCTCTGTGCCTCAGTTTCCCCATCTGCCAAATAGCACACCATCCCGCCTTCCAAGGCATTGCCATGAGGCTTTATTCTGTTAATGTCTTTAAAGTTCTTCGAGTTCCTCAAGTGGAACACACCAGAGAAGTTCTGAAGTATTATTATTCTAACACTGACAAACCTCAGGAAGGAAAATCATTCCAAGGATACCCTGCACCTTCTAAATGCTCTGGGAGAGAGAAACGGAGCTGGGTGGCCAACATGAAGCCTTCTGCTCACAGTCCGCCGTGTTAAAAAACAACAGTCTAACCCAACCCCAGCCCAAGAAAATCCTGGGATGGATCAAGAAGTGTGGTGACTGTAAATCACCAGCAGCTATTCCAAATGCCGCATAAGAGTCTAGGGAGGCCACAAGGAAAATACCGTGAACAGCTGTGGCAGCCTTATTATATCATGGCGATTACAAGAACCAGAGAAGGTGGAGCAGAGGGCAGCCAGCATAACGACACAGGGAGCTGGGGAGCTCGGTTCTTTGGAAAGGTTAAAGAAACTCGGCTTGCATTCACTGGCGAAGAGGAGAGAACTTAAGCTGAGAAAGGGCCAGGCACTAAAGGGAGGTAAGGTGCAATTCCTTGACCTGGAGAGTGGTTAATGTATGCAATCAGAAGATTCAGAGAATGAAGAGTGGGGCAAGGTGCAGTTGTTACCACAACACTATGGGGGATGCACGGGGCTGTAGCAAGATGGGATCCCAGTAGATACAGTGTCATCGAGTTAAAGGCCAGAAAGTACCATGAGATCATAGCCTCACCTTTGGTATAACGCAGAACATTCAGTTTCACTCAGTCACCCCCGCTCAATAGTTTGGGTTAGCCTACAGCATTTCAGCCTCCTGGAGGCTAAAACTGGGCCACAGGCTGAGAAAAGGGGAGACCAAGGCAACCTCTGGGCCTGAGGCCTCTGCAGTGGCAGGGGATTGATTAGGAGAGAGAAATGATTGGGTGAGATATGCCCAGGTGATCCTAGCAAGCAATCGGTGCTCCACGCTACAGAGGAAGGCGCACCTCCGGCCCAAGGTCCCCGTCAATCAGACCCAGGGAAAAATTCCTTCCTGACCCCAAATCTGGCATTCAATTTAACGCTGACTGTGAGAACATCACTCATCAGCCAGACATCTGATAACGAGGATTCTCTGCACCGCTCACTGCATCTACTATCCCGTCTCCAGCTGTGGCCAAACCCTGATGCCTCAGAGGAAGGTGGGGGGAAAAGAACATCCCAGAATACATCTGGTCATTTATGCATTGGGGAAAAATATTCCTTCCTGACCCCTGCAGGAGACAAACTGAAGCCCTGAAGCATGAGACTGCATTATAGCCATTGTTTTAATACACCACAGCAACTGTTATGAGCACATTGAGGGCAATGCAGAACTTCCTGTTCTCTCCCTGGCCCATGAAGTGAGGGAATGAGCAGGGGTCAGAAGGGACTACCATGACCATCCAGCCCAATCCCTTGCATAGCCAGGCCATAGAATTTCTCCCAGATATCTTTAAAAAGAAATATGTGATCTAATTGTAAAGGCTCCAAGCGATGGGGAGGCCACATCTCCCCTGGTAAGCGGTTCCACTGTTTAATTACCCTCGCTGCTAAGAAATTGCCCCTTACTTCACTGCTGAATTTACTGCACTTCAGCTTCCAGCCACTGAATCTTCTGGTGCCTTTGTCAGCAAGACTGAACCTCGCACCCGGATCTCTTTGCACGAGTAAATACCTAGCCACAGCGATCAAATCACCTCTCAGCCTTCTCTTCACTAAGCTGCCTGGGTCGAGCTCCATCACTTGGCTTGTTTTCCAGCCCCTGGATCATTTTTTGTTAACCCCTCCTTTGACCTCTCCCCAGCATTTCCACATCTCGCTTGACGTGTGCCCACTAGACCTGGACACGCTATTCTAGGGCCAGCCTTACCCATGCAGTGTACAGAGACAACAACGCTTCCCTACCTGCCAGTCCCCTTTTTGTGTGCTAATATGTTTACGTGCTCTAATTAAAATGAATTTAGCTCGTTTGGCACGAGAGGGCTGGGGACTAAAAACCCTCCACTTATCTGATGGGCAGCCGCAGGGAGAGCTTCTCCCTGCCAATATTCCTGAAGCAGGATGTGGAGCAGTGAAAGGAAAGCCCAAACTGCAAATCCTCCCAATCCTCGCCTCTCTGCGATCAGGCAGCCTGTCTGAGATCACTGGGTGGGATTCTACAGTCTTGGGCAGGTAGGAGGCGGACTACATGATCAGAATGGTCACTTCTGGCTTTGAAATCTATGAAGCAATAATGCAAGGAGGGAGGGAGGAATGGATAGAAGTTCTTTTTAGGGCTTGGTGGGCGTGGCCTTGCAGGAGCAGAGCTCTGGGGATGAAATCAGAGCTGCTCGCTTGGACCCCTGTCGTCTTATCGAACCCAGGAAGCTGGAGGTGATTGTGCTAAGGGGACCTGACTTCAGAATCAGGGCCTAACATCTGGGTGGAGATCATCAACTGAATGCATCTGAGCCAAATTTCCATCAGAAGGCCATAAACTTCAGGTCACTCCCAACCTGGGCTGGCACCAAATATCTGCCCTGAAACAGCCTGTGTGCCTTGTCTACAGTGGCAAGTTGGCATTCTGCTGCAGAAACCTCTTCCAGTTACCACATGGATTGGCATTATGATCACAGATTGGCAGGGCTGCAGGCGTTATTCAATGGGGTTAGCATCCCCTATATTATCAGAAAACAGCCCCCAGAGTGGCTGGCAACACTTCCTCCCTGTGCCCACTTTCCAAAGCAACTGCAGGCACCAGTTACACTGCAGACCTGATTTTCCCATATCTAACCTGAAGTTGCTCTGATTATGGCTGGGCTTTTCCAAAGGAGCCTCAGAGAATTAGGCACTCATTGAAATGCACTGGGATTTAGGTGCCTAACTCCAATAGACTATTATGGAAAAGCCCAGTCTAAAGCTCTCTCTCTTAGATTCTTATCTGGCCCCCACTACCATGGTATCTGAGAGCCCCACACATTAATGTTTGTAGCCTCACAATCCCTTTGGGGGGCAGGGCACTGCTAGTATCCCCATTGTGCATCTGGGTAACTGAGGCACAGAGACACTAAGTGACTTGCCCATGGTCAGACAGGAAGTCTGTGGCCATGCAGATGAGAGTCCCAGACTAGTGCTGTGAGCTCTGGACCATCCCTCCTCTGCTGAGGAGCTGGTCATAAACCCAGCAGACTGAAACGCCTAATTATCCAAACTTCCAGTGTTACAAAAAGGCTCCTCAACCTGCCCCAAAACCTGCAGCAAGGCAGGGTTGGCGCATACTAGCTGGCCAAACCCCTCCTCTTCAGACTGAGCTTTCCAGACCAGAAACCAAGAGATTTTCCAGCTCACTGTTTAAGGACTGAAAAAGCAAATAGGATCAATTAAATAATAGACCCTCTTCCCCAAAACTTACTTCCCCACTTCCAATCCCTCCTTACCTACTATCAGACTCTTCTAAAGCACTTTGCAAACTACGCCCATGATTATTTCAACTGCTATGGGCACACAGCCACCTCTGGGGTGGAACGCAGCAGCAGCAGCAAATAACACCTATGTTGGACAGGAAGAAATGGGGAACACCTAATGACTTACTACAAACTAACCAGCCATCGATTTGCTACAAAGTACATGGCTTTAAAAAGTCAATGATAAGGAATGATTCTTTTAAACTCATCTGGAGCTGCACTTTCACAGACATCAAACACTTATTAGGCACTAAGCGCAGTGGCCAGGTTTTTATGTTGGGCACTGAAGATCAGGTCCCAGCTGCATGGGTGCCCAACCCTTGATAACCGGGCCTATAAAGTATAATTCCCAACCCTCATGATAATTAAGGCCCCGATCCTGCAAACACTTAGGTGTGTGAGTCATTGTACGGTGCAGAGTCCCATTGAGTTCTGGGATTTTCACCACCTTCTTACACAGCAAGGGGGATTTAGGATAGACACTAGGAAAAACAGCCTAACTCTAAAGAGAGTGAAGCACCGGACCAGGTTGCCTGGGGAGGTTGTGGAATCCCCCTCATTGGAGATTTTTAAGAACAGGATGGCCAAACGCTTACCTGGAAGGGTCTACATTTACTTCCCCCCAAGGCAGGGGGATCTCTTGAGATCCCTTCCAATCTTGCAAGTCTATGATCCTATGAGGTAACCTTCAACTGCTGGGCTAATCTGGGTGTGTCTCACCTAATCAATTCCCTGCCATTACAGGGGGGCTTAAATTGGGCCTCAATTCCCTCTAAGCTGCGGAGCAGGCTATTAAGGGCTGCAGGCGCCCAGCAGGGAGAGGTGCTCGGCCCTGGGCTCCTGCAGCAAAAGAGGTCTCGGGTGGGGGTGGGGGTGTCCTCTCTCCCCCCATGGAAACCTGCACCCCAAACCCCTCATCCATGGCCTCACCACAGAGCCTGATCCCCAGCCAGAGCCCTCCTGCCCCCCCGCAACCCTCTGCCCCTAGCCCTGACCCCCTCCCAGACCCCAAACCCCTCATCCCCGGCCCCACCCCAGACCCAGGGGGGAGGCTGGGAGGGCAGCCGGTAAAACAGGGCCCGGGCTGCGCGGGCACGGTGCGAAGGGCAATGATTTCAGCCCCGTGTAAGGGGCAGAGGCCTTTCGAAGGGGCCGGCGCCATGCGGGAGCCGCCATGGGCTGTTACTTTTTTTGCAAAGGCAGGGGCACGGATCTGTGGTGAACCACGTGGGGCCTGGCGAACGCCTGAGCAGTGGGGCAAGGAAATGCAAGGGGGAAGCCCCCCTCGCCACCCCGGGCAACCAGCTGCAAGGTGCATGGGACTCAGCTGGCCTCCTTCCACCCCACCCCCGGGCAACCAGCTGCAAGGTGCATGGGACTCAGCTGGCCTCCTTCCACCCCCCGATCCCCGGGCAACCAGCTGCAAGGTGCATGGGACTCAGCTGGCCTCCTTCCACCCCCCGACCCCCGGGCAACCAGCTGCAAGGTGCATGGGACTCGGCTGGCCTCCTTCCACCCCCCCCACCTCCCCCCGGCCCAGGACAGCAGCAGGAAGCTGGCCTCGCTTACCTTGGCCACGTGCAGCCCGAAAGAGGGCGGGGGGGTGACGAGGAACTGGGGGCACAAGGGGAACCAAACACTCCGAGCCCCCCCCCCGCCGCGGGCAGGCACCGTCTCGGATCACCACGTGGGGGCGGCGGCCCGGCTGATTGATAACCTCACACAGCACCACCTGCTGGCAGAGCCGCAGCGCTGCAGCTTGCCGTGGGCACGCAGGGCGACCCTGCAAGTGCCCGGGGGCTGGGCTGCCGCTTTTGCCATGGGGCGTGGGGGTGCATGTGCTTAACTTCAGCCGCCTCCTGCCAACGACTCGCAGGCTTAAAGGGCGGGCGGCTGTGATAGGGCTGCCCTCTTGGCTGGCACGGCAGGGATTGCACCGGGAACCTCGTGGCTGGAAAAGCACGAACTGCAATAGCGGGGGCTAATTCTATATCTAGTGGCAGCCTCAAATCCTCTGTGGCTTGGGCACAAAGACCTGTAACACACGCACAGGGGGTCGCACACGTTTGCATGATCTGAGGCTATATTTGCTTTGGTTCCTACCTTTCCCCCCCCCTCTCCTTCTGCCTTCCGCCTTCCCTGCTTGTCTCCAGGGGTGGAGGCTGCTGGCTGCTCCCCGCAGGGCAGAGGCGGCTAAGGGGAGCAGAAGATTGAAGTGATCTGGAGGAAGAAAATCTCAGGGAAGGGTAGGGTGACCAGATGGAAGGGAGAAAATCTCGGGACACTTGGGGGGCAAACTATGGAAAAGGCAGACTGAATGCAGCAAAAGGGAGGCAAAGACAGTGGCTAGCAAGTCAGGGCAAGGCAGAACTCAGCCAGCTGCTGGGCTTGTGTTCTTGGGTAGTTATTCCCCAAGCTGGTGCAGGGTGAGCAGGTCCACCACTACTCTTCCCTTTGATGCAACTTGGAGTGAAACACTGCCCAGGGCCAAGCTGCCGGAGTTGTTCTCATTGACTAGCTGGAGTTCAGAGAGTCCTAGATTCCAAGGTCAGAAAGGGTGATTGTGACCATCTAGTCCAACCTTGTCACAGGCTTTAGGGCTTCCCTGGAAATATTCCTAGAATAGAGCCCTGAGAAAAAACAGCCACTCTTGACTGAAAAATTGCTCATGATGGAGAATCCAATACAACCCTTGGTGCATTGTTCCAATGGTTAACTATTCTCACTGTTAGAAATCAACACCTTATTTCCAGTCTGAATTTGTCTAGCTTCAACTTCCAGCCATTGCATCGTGCTATGCTTTTCTCTGTTAGATTGAAGAGCCCATTATCAGGTAGCGGTTCCCCCTGCAGGTACTTACAGACTGTAGTCACGCCACCCCTTAACTTTCTCTTTGTTAAACTAAATAGATTGAGCTCCTTGCTTCTCATCACTATCAAGCAGGTTTTCTAATCCTTCAGTCATTCTCGTGGCTCTTCTCTGAACCCTCTTTAATGTGTCCGCATCCTTCTTGAATTGTGGGCACCCAGACTGGACACAGGATTCCAGCAGTGGTCACACCAGCACCAAATACAGAGGTAAAATAACCTACTTGAGATTTCCCCTGCTTGTGCATTCCAGGATGAGTGCTTTGGGCCACAGTGTCACACTGGGAACTCGTGTTCAGCTGATTATCCACCATCACCGATGTTTTTTTGTTTTGTTTTGTGTTTTTCAGTTTTCTGACTGAAAAAGAGCACCTGCATCCTCTAAGCAAGGGCCATATTCTTTGTCCCTAGTTATAAACTTTTACATTTAGCCATATTAAACCACACACAGCTTGCACCCAGCATACCAAGCAATTCACTTCACTCTGTACCAGTGACCTGTCCTCTTCATTATTTCTCTCTCCCCCATTTTCTGGGTCACCTGCAAACTTCATCAGTGGTGATGTGTTTTCTTCCAGATCCTCGATAAAGATGTTAAATAGCATAGGGCCAAGAACTGATCCCTGCGGGACCCCACTAGAAATGCATCTGCTTGATGAGGATTCCCTGGTGACAATCACATTTGGAGATCTAGCCGTTAGCCAGCTTTGTAAGGTGCGCCCTTCCCACACCGACCCAATGTCCCTGAGTCCCACAGCTACATGGTGCAGGGAGTAGCCCGGCTGCAGCTCGCTTCCAGGGACAGAGAACTATGACAGACAAGGCTCAGAAAAGTCAGGGAGAATCCCTACAGAAATAGGGTTAGAAAAAAAAAGATCTTGACAGAGAGACACTTGGCGGGATATTTTTGCTAATATCCTTTGATTTTCCTTAAGAATGCACAGAGCACAGAAATCAGTGATGCCAGCTTCCCAGCAGTGCTCCATGAACAGGCTCCAGTCACGCCCTGGTGAGAGACCATGTCTGGGGATAAAGCAGAGAGTTCATTCTCTGTGTCCCCTTGAGACTCTGGCTTCTCTGCGGAGATTACCACTTGACAAGCACCAAATGGTGCTGGGGGTTTCTGTGATGGGGACAGGTGTCTGTACCACCTCCCCGTGACCAAGGGCTTTCACTCTCCACAGACTGCATGCTGGGTTTGAACCTGTCACCTAGACTGTTGAGGCTCCAATCCAAGCCCCTGCGGGAAGAGAACTGACCGTTGAAACAAATGCTTTGTTACTTACACATTTAGAAAAAGCCTTTAATCATTAATATTTTATTCCGCTTTGCTTCTGGCATCCACTCATCAATTTAAAATGAACCCCATCCCCACCTTTTCCATCACATTCTCCTTCTCCATTTCTCTCCTCCTGTGTTTTGTGTACCATCACAGCTTTATTTCTGTGTCCTTCTCTGGCCAGGCACCAGGAAGAATATGCATGTCCTCTGGGATTAGCACTCTCTGGTTAACTACTCCTTGTGGGACAGCTCAGACATCAGACCACTCACGTTTCACCAAAACAGAGATGCTAATGTATTTATCTTTCTCCTCAGGGGATGGAATGGTGCAGTTCACTATTTTATCCCCCTAGATTCAACCGCTGCTTTCACTTACTTCAACCCTTGGTTAATTTGACCCTCCATCTAATTCGATCAGCACCTCAGGAGCTCAGTCACTTGTGCTAACAGGAAGACAGCTTCCACCCTTTCTTTTGATCAATGCCGATCCCTTCAGGAAGCTATTACAGGATAATTTGATCACTGGCCGTAAAAAAAAAAGCAGCCATTTAATTGCTGAGGGCCAGATCCTGTTCTCAGTTACTCTAGTGAAAACTTGGCATATCCCCGCTGTCAAATTCTTTGGTGGCATATCTGGGCACAGCTCCATTGGCTTCAGTGGGTTTGCACAGCTGAACACGAGATCAGAATCCAGCCCTAAGGCTGAACCGTAATTCTGCTGTTAAAGAAGAGAGAGACCAAGGAAGCCCCTGAAAATAAAAGACAACAGAGTATGACTAACGGGCATTGGAATCTGGAGGACATTCCCCAGTAGGTCAGGACCTTTTGAAAGTAGAGTCCATTTTAGGGTTCTGCAGTATTGTCTTTAACTTTCTGGGGCTGACATGAGCAGCCTGCTCTATTCGATGAAAGGCCCGATCCTGCAAAATGCTGAGGGAGTAGAAAGTGAGAGTTGCTAGCAGTCCCCAGGCTCAGCCCCCAACAGTCTATTCCAAGAGACCCCCAGACTCACTGATCCAAAGCCAGTAAAGTCAATGGGAGTCTTTCAGCTGACGTCAGCGGGCTTTGAGACTCAAAGCCTATTATGATGGACTGAGCGGGATCAGGGGATTTTCGCTCTCCCTCCTTCATTCCATGCTGCAGTGCTGGCCATGTTGTTGTTAATTATTGTTATTTAGCATTACCTCTCTCCTCCTTATTCCCCCACCCCACCCCAAATGTCAGCTGCATCTGGACATTATCCATAGCGGTGAGGCATTCATACAAGCATGTAATAGCCATCAGGCAGGGATGAGGACCTGTGTCATCTGTCTGCCACCCTTCCTCCTCAGAGACTGCATCTCCTCCGTCAGACTCACACAGGACTCCAGAGCTAGACGGCCCAGATCCTCAAAGGTTTTTTAGGCACCTAACACCCATTGGGAATTAGGAGCCTAAATACCTTTGAGGATCTGGGCCGTTGTTCTCAAACTCACTTCTCCCCTGCAGGGGAGAGCAGGCGTTTACTGAAGAATTAAACAAGAAAACATTATACAAGCACAGATTTCCCCCCCCCCCCCGATATGACCAATTCTCCAAGCTTCACAATGAGGTACTACAACCAGGCTGAACGGCAACACGGAACATTTTTTTAATGTATAGTCAGACACAACCTCCCCCTCTCGTCCCTCCCAAACAAGTCAAGGACACCGGAGGGCCTCCGGCCATAGGGCTATCCCAGAACCTCGATGTGAAGCTCGTTTCTTCAGTTTTGTCCACCAAGAAGGAAACGAAATAATAAAGCAAGTTAATTTCTCCCATAGCCACACACGTGTCATACAACCAGCCAATGGCCAAATCAAAGGTGGGTGACGGGTTTTTGTTTCTTTTCTGTTGACTTTTTTAGTTTGCGGTGTTGTTGTGTTAACGTCCCAGGCTGTGTAGAAAAGAAGGAATGACGAATACTTCTTGTTATACACGGTTTCCTCTTGGAATAGCCAAACCTGCAAAGAGACGCTGCAGCTTTCACTTTTCCTTTTATGTTTGGTTGGTTGGTTGTTGTTTTTTAATAAGTGTCTCCAACATGTAAATAACCCAAGGGAAGGAGGGGACAAAATAATAGGCAGGAATTGATTACACAATCATCAATAGACTCTATCATCTCTTAGAAGAAGACCAATACACAGCTAAGTCCATATACAGCATGCAGGAATGGCAGAAGAAGGACCCTGCTGAGAAATAATGTGGCTAGAACGCTAACAAAAAAATAATATATATATGTGTATATATATATATGTATATATCCCATAAAAAGAATAAGCATATCCATCCAACTCAACCTACAGTGAGCACACCTTTTCCGTTTCCAAAACAGTATGTAGACAGCATAGTATCTTCTGCGTTAAACACCAGAGAGATGGATGACATTTCAATAACGCTGGTGGAGGAATTTTTTGTAAAACCACTCCCCCCCCCCCCAGGACTTGTTGACTCTTCACATCAATTTTGCAAAACCCCTAAGACAAGATGAGATTCCACCTCTTGCACACCTAGTTAAGAAGAACACTATTTGCTTGTTTTGTTTTTAATGCTTCATTAATATACTTCTCTTTTTCTTTGTTTTTGTTTTGTTTTGTTGTTTTTTATGAACTAACAGTTCTAGGCTCATATCAGAAAATATAATTAATAAAATTAAGAATGAATCAGATCCCTCATTCTCCATGATGTCCGTGTGTAGCAGAATGAAGAAATGTTTAACAACCGGTTTGCTTTGTTCCTTTTCATGTGTCTTGGCGGCGTCAATTTTTGCTTGTTTGTTTCATACTAACACGAATGGCAGCACAGTCCATGAAAGGGAGGGAAAATCTCAAAAAAAAAGAAAAGGGCTTGTGCGTCTGTATATGCATGTGCTGGAGCGGCCGACTCCGTAATCATCCGTGTGGGAGAGTTGAGCAGAAAGAAATAACCGAGCCAGCTGCCTTGGAATGGGGGATGTGGTGGGGGGGCCGTTCAGCCAAATGTACTGGTTGGTCCTTGGTACCGGCACACTTGTCCGTTGCAGAAAGCAAAGGAAAACAGAGAAAGAAAGAAAAAGATTCAGCTGTGTCAAAACTTCAGTGAGAAAAAACTGGATTTTTTTTTTTCAAAATTCCCTTTTTTCCCCCCTCTCTCTCCCCCTCAGATTTTCTCTTTATTATAACGCTTATTTTTCTTTTTTAAATGTTATACTTTTTCTTCTTCTTGTTGCTGTGGTTGTCGCTACTCCGCAGAATCTGCACTTGGGTCAAAACTTGAGGAGCAGATGCAACAGCAGGAGGGGAAGCAGCCCAATGCAGCCAGCTCTTCTTGACGTGCCATTGTTCCCATCATGCACTGCTCCGGGGCCTGCAAAGGAGGAGGGAAAAATCCGAAGGTGTTAGTCAGAAGAGTCAAGAAATAAACAAATTAGCCCTGGTTAATTCATAGAAACATAGGGCAATGTCTGCAAAAGTAATCTGGGGCATGTCAGTCTTTGGATGCCCACCCTGAAATGACTTAAAGGGTATGTCTAGTCTGCAATTAAAAACCCACGGCTGGCCCGTGCCAGCTGATTCGGGCCTGTGGGGTGGTTGAATTGTCATGTAGATGTTCAGGCTTGGGCTGGCGCCCAGGCTCTAGGACCCTGCAAAGTGGGAGGGTCCCAGAGTTTGGGATGCAGCCTGAGCTCAAACACCTATGCAGCCCTTAGCTCCAGTCGGAGTTAACCAGTACAGGTCAGCCACAGGTGTCTAGTTGCAGTGTAGACACACCCATTGAGGCCGGAAAGAAAGTGCTAAGTACCCTCTTTCAGGGACCTTTCAAGTGTTTCAGGTTGAGCACCCAAAATCTATAGTCTCTTCTGAAAAATCTTTGCCCAAGACCTCTAAGATGGAAACCCTGCTGGATCCTCCACTCCATCTCCTGAAGGACAATGCAGGTTTCTACCTACAACACATTTTTTTACCTGCCTTCTCCACTCCAGTTCTAGAAACCTCAAACCATGGTGCTTCTAGCCCTTCCCATGAAGAAGCTATTCCACAGCCTAATGCATCCTACTGGTAAGGAACTTCTGATGTTCAGTCTCAATTTCCTCTTTCTTAGTTTCAGCCTGTTGGTCTCATTTACACCACAGCACATCACAAGCGTTCCTAGTACTCATGGCAACCCACTTATTTTATTTATTTATTTTTAATCTCTCCTATGCAAAAGGAAGGCTGATGGGGGATAGCTCATCCTAACTACACGTTTTAGTAGACGAACATCATCTGTGGCACAAAACTGACAACCATTAAGGTAGATGGTCTGGGCATTTCTGTCTTTCACAAATCCAATTAAGGGCTCACTTCTGCGAACATCCCATGGCTTGTGCTTGACTTCAACAAAACTCCAGGAGCCAACTGTGTGTGTTGACTTATGGATGGGAGTTGGGTGGTATATGAATATGTTGGTACCCAAAGGACCATGAGCCCTGTGTCAGATTTGGAGGTGGGAAGGCAGGTGTGTTCCTAGACGTGTCCTGCAAACCTGGAGAAGCAGCTGTGTGCGGGCGTGTCTTTCACACGTACAACTGGGAAAATGTGCTTGCAGGTGTGCCCTTCACATGGATTTTATAACAGGCAAAATGTCAAGAATGAACTCTGATTCAAGCCACCAATCTTTGAGGCTGATTTCTCTCTCTTTTTTTGCTGGAGAAAAATTACATCCAGCTGAGAACTTCGTGCAGAACTGAGCTGAGCACTCAGAGGTTGGACACGATGTGGCAAAAAGAGGAAAAGATGCCACTTGCTGGGCTCATGTAATCTTGTTTCTTTCCACCTCCTTTCCTGTTTGTTGGCAAAGTTAATCGTGTGAGCACTTATTTAGTGTCCTTGGGCCTCTGTGGTGTGTCTTCCACAGTTGGTAGGGAAGTGCACATGAAATGCAACAAGAATATAAAAGCAGCTATTCTATGTCCAGATTTTCAATAGTAGCAGAGTGATTTTTGAAGCAGGCAAAGGGACATGATGATTAAGCAGAGAAGACATAAAGGCCCATACCCCAAACAATCCCCAGAGGTCCCTGTTTTAGCCCCAGGTTCTGTTGCCTTGTCACTCCTATACATTCCTGTTTTACTTGTCTCACTTCCCCATGGCACTATGGAAGTTTTCATGGAGATAAGACCTGACCTGTTGTTAGAAGATGTGTTCTGCCAAAAAACCAACAATAATTTTTGTCCATCTTTATGATTAACAAGATCTCCTGGGCTCCAAGTTTCTTGCTTATTGATAATTTCCCCCTTTGCCCAATGAACCAGAGAACCCCAAATGAGAGGAAAGGGATGGAGGAACATGGCTGCGAGGGATATATTATTCTGTTCCTCTCTCAGAGGCCACTCTTCCATAGTGTAAAACCATGAGCCACATTCTTCCAGCTGAGTTCTACCAAACAAGTTAACATACATGCAATGGAAGCCTCAGAGATGGGACTGGCCTTGTGGATTGGACATGGGACTAGACACCAAGGATTCTTGCATTCAAACCTGAGCTCTGAAGCTGATTCTTCCCCTCCATGGCCTTGTGCCAGTCACACAGTCCAAAAGGTTCAAAGGAGACCACTGATTCCAAAATCAATGGCCACTTTTGAAAACTCAGCCTGTGATCCCTTCCTCAGTTTTCCCGTCTGTATAAATGGGATAGCAATACTTCCCTACCACCTTGGGGTGTTGCGAGGGTTAGTTAATGTCTGTAAAGTTTGCCGTTCTTGGGAGTCACTATTTGTTCAGCTCAGACAATAATAACGATAACTAAAAGAAAGACACAAATTAAAAGCTGCAAACTCTTAAGTGAAGGGACGAATTCTGCACTTGATGAAGTTAGAAGGGATGGAAGTGAGGACAGATTTTAACTCGATAACTAATTAGTTTCATGCCGTTATCTCCCCAATTCTCCTAAAGTCCTAGGCTCTACCATCATAATAATAATAATTGTGCTGTTTAAAACATAAAGAAATGACAAGGCAGCTGAATACACTGAAAAGATCCCAAAATCAAGATGAAAATGTTTCCTAATGAGATGACTGATGGGGAAGATTTCCTGACAGTAGCAGGAGCAGGAAGTCCTACTGAACCTGAGAAAGTTAATGGGACAGATCCTCAGCTGTTATTGGAGTAACTGCTGTGGAGTGGGGATGCACAGTTGCCTTTAAATCACATTTAGGCTCCTCTGATTTTGGGGCTGCTCTCACTGGCACCAGTTGCTTATGGGCCTAAGAGGCTATACCAGCAACTGACGATTGCTTGGAGAGCAGAGATGTCTGGGTCACACTGCCTTTTTCCCAGCCAGGCTCCGTTCCCCCAGCCATACCCACTTTACAACACTAGCTGGGAGGAGGAATGGCAGAGTATCTGCTGTGCAAGAGAAGATGATTGCATAGCCCAGTCAGACTAGAGGGGGAGAAGGAACTCAAAGCTTCCTCACCGAGTAACTAAAATTGGCCCAATGGCTGATGTTTATACAACACCTTCCAGCCAATGAGTGAAAAGTGCTTGGCAAACTTTCCAAACTACTCCAAACTTTATATAGACAGGGATCTCTTCCCCATCACTGCAAAGCATCCATCTCCCTTAAACAACCTTTCAAAAGTTCACAGCAACTTTGCACAGCTACCTGATACAGGAAATGAAGAATTCTCCCATTCAATTGAAATGGCAGCAAGAATGATAGGTAAACAGGGGAACTGGAACGGGAAACCACAGTTCATAGATTCCAAGGCCAGCAGGGCCCACTGTGCCCATCTACTCTGACCTCCTGTATAACATAATTAAAATCCCTATGCTCGTGAAACAGTCATGCGACTTTTAAGAAGTAGTCAGGAGTTCTGTTCCACATCTCATGCAAAAGAAGACATGCTAGTAAAGCATAAAGGGTTTATATCTCCCCCCAGATGGAACCAAGAGTGGACAGGACTCAATGCAGACTTGACACTGCTATTCACTAGCAGTCTTTAAACTTCCATGCTGCTGAAGTGCCTCATGGAAGTTGTAGTTAGTGTGCCTTGTTCCCATTTCCCTCAATAGACCAGGCTCCCTGGTCAGACTACATCCGCCGGGATGCATCACAAGCTGTGAATTATGGGAGTCCCCAGCCATGGGAGATGCAGTCTGGACAGGAAGTCTAGCTCAAAGGGAAGAATGGGGACATGAGTCAACTAGACTCTAACTCCCCTAAGGCACCACAGAAGCAGCATTTCCAAATGAAAACATTTCCATGTTCAGGCATTTTGTTTTTCAGTGATAAATTGAAATTTTCCACAAAAGCAGACACTTCCCAAGAAAAAAAAAGTTCCGTTTAGTCAAAACCCCAATTTTCCGTAGGAAAACAGTTTTAACAGAAAATTTTCAACCAATCCTACTCAGCACCCATGACTGGGGCCGGATTTCCCCACAATGTCCCAGCAGCTCCCATTGGGATATTTCTGACCAGGTTTTCAAAAGAACTTGCCTTCGCCCTCTTTAGGCACCAAAATAAGTGGTCAGCTTTTCTGAAGAGCTGAGCATGCTGGGTGCACATTGGATGCTGAACGTTTCTGGCTGCTGGTGTGCATTTGTCTTGACGCCCTCTGGCGCCAGAGAAAGGTGTAGCTATTCCTGTCTTTTTTTTTTTTTTAACATGCTCTTTTTTCTGTGGCTAAACAGACTTCACTTCTTTTACCTGTTGTCCACTCCACTCAAAAGAAAAGCCATGTTGGCCAGCACCGGAGGGTCAACTGGGGTTATCATAACAAAGTTGGACCCAGCATCCTGGAGAGCTGAAAGCATCAGGTGCCTGAAACCTGGGCTGAACCTGATGAAATTTCGGATCAAGCTCTGGAGGGAGCCAAGCGCTGTGGGTGGATAATAATGGAGCCCTTGCTGGCACTCCTGTGTCCGGAGCAGTGCAGCTGATAAGGAGGCCAGGCTGTGACTGCTCTCCAGGTCTCATGCATTCATTACTTCCAGCTCATTAGAGAAACATGTGACAGTCCAAAGAGGCCAATTATCAAACCCTGTAGTGTCCTACAGAAATGTTACAAGCATCAATTATCCGCTGAAAACATCTGGGAGGAATAAGGACCTCGAATGAGACAAATTTTCTCTGAAACCCAGTGAATCAGACCAGAAAATACTCCTGATATTTGCCACAGCAAAAGGGGACAGAAAGAGAGCGAGAGCAAGGTAGGGAGAGCTAGGCAGGGAGCTGCACAGCATCCAGAGGAAAAGGCTGTGTAAAGAAGGTCTCTATAGCATGTTAGGCTACAAGAAAGGACAGGCTGCAGGATTCCGGACACAAGGATGGCTACACCTCATCACAGGTGCATTTCTTGCTCCTAATTCTAATGCTACTGAATTAGAACCCTGCAAGCATTAATGGGTGAGCTGCAGCAGTCCCCACAAAGCAGGGGTGCAACGAGGAAGTTAGTTGCATTGGTGCTCTCGGTGGTTTGCGGGACAAGAGATCGTGACTTCCGCTCAGCCGATCCCTTGGTTTTAGTGCAGCCACGGGAAAACAAGGGGCAGCAGAAGCAGAGGGGCTGGCGGCAGCAGGGAAACCAGAGTTTGGGGGAGCATTCACCGTTTGGGGAGCACATGTACTGACCTTTCCAGGGTGTCAGGGCTGTAGTTGTCTCTTCTAAAAATTAAAGAACAAGTCATGGTTAAGGTGAACGGAAAACGATGTTTAAAGACAGTTCAGCTGATTCTTCCCCCTACTGAGCAGCCTGGACAGCGTCTGACTCCCCCACTAACGTCGAGGTGGCTGTTACTAGTATTATTCGAGATAGGTCTGAGTCTTGCCGGGCCTGATTTCCCCACTGGCTTGCACCTTGTGTCGTCATCTATCCCTGTGCAAAGGGAGTGCAAAGCACAACCCCACAGATCTGGTAGCATTAGATGTTCCTTTTGCACAAGGGTGAATTGATGGCTACAAGGCAGGGGAGAACCAGCCACAGAGTTCTGACCGAGAGTTTAGGGTTATTTCCCTAATATTCTCTAAGCTCAGAGGGTGGATTATTTGTCCCATTACAGGTGGGGTCGTTTGCAAAGACTGGATCAGGATCCGAACTCGCCTAAAGCACAGGGGATTTGGGTCAAGCCCATCTCCAAAGGCTAGTATCAATGTCCTGCCTTCCCTGTTCTGGCTAGCAATCCTGGGAAGGAGACAGCCCCATCCCATGTCGTAAACAAGATCAGTGCTTGCAGGAGGAGGACACTTCGGGGGATTTCAGGCAGACGGCCAGCCATGCCGACTGTATCCAAGAAACCTGCCTGTTCTTTACTGCAGTGATGAGTCCCTGTGTGCTAACTGAAGGCCCAGGACACAGCATTATCCTCACTAATGCTGGGTCTTACTAGTTTCAGTTGACGTAGGTGCAGGCGATTGGTGGGAAGGATTGTATTGCAGTGTTAGGCTCCTGTTGAGAATGCAGAGAAGACCAGCAAAGTGGCCTTCATAATCCGCCTAGAAACGCTAAGGCAGTACCTTGATCCCACACTAAACCTTGCGGAATTGAAGAACAACGGAGAGAAGCCAAAGGTGGCGGTGTAGGGTTTATCTTGGCTCGGACAAAAATGAGTTCTGAATGGTCTGAGCTGGGATTGCATTGAGTGAGTCCTCCACAGCCTGCTGCCAGCCTTCTTCTCCATGTGCAAGGGACAACGATGAGGCTCAGAATCGGACAGGCAGAGTGCAAAGAGCAACCTGCAGCACAAGGAACTTCACATTTCTGCATGTACAGGCCTTTCCTCTGATGGTGTTACCAGCACACAATAACATCTGGGATTACCAGTCAACTATTGGGAGGGAAGGGGCAATTGCGATTAGGAGAAATGAGCCTAGCGGTTGGAGTCAGCATGTCCCGAGATCTCAACCCAGCTTGGCCACTGACTCAAGATGCTACCATCCCTTATGCAAGGCACAGCACCTCTCTGCCTCAGTTTCCTCATCTATAAAGT
Organism: Lepidochelys olivacea; assembly: GCF_965140295.1. Taxonomy (NCBI): domain Eukaryota; kingdom Metazoa; phylum Chordata; order Testudines; family Cheloniidae; genus Lepidochelys; species Lepidochelys olivacea. Next base: position 10,813,085 of record NC_140432.1, on the reverse strand, counting down.
AGGATTGGTAAATACCTCACTCATGGGGGGGAATTCATTTAGTTAATATTTATAGGCCGTTTTACATACGCAAAGCACTGCAAATGCAAAGTATTATTATCATTTACTCTTAAAACAACATCTAGGGCCAGATCCTCAGCTGGTGTAAATCCAGATCTGGCCGGATCTGGCCCTTAAGTTAGATATTCAGGCCAACTTTTGCCAAAGGAGTCACTGATTCTGGGTGCTGCTGAGGCACTAATTTTTCAGCGGTCCTGAGCACCCATTGATTTCATCTGGAGACGTGGGGTGCTCAGCCATTTGGAAAATCTGAAACAGGGCACCCGAAATCAGAGGTGCCCAAAAAGCAGTGGCCACTTCAGAAACTGCCAGCCTTAGCTCCCACCTCTGATTTCAATCAAGCCCATTCCTATCCTTTAAATTAAGCGTTGGCCCATTGACTTTAATGAGACGACTCATGCCAGTTCTCAGCAGTGTGACTCATGGTTGCAAAATCTAACCTTAAATAAGAATCTGATTTAATTACAGACCTGGCCATCACAGCTGGCAAAGCATACGGCAAGATCTGTAATAAAACTTAAGAGTGACCCACTAATTTACACCATTTGAGGCTCTGGCCCTTCAACGTGACAGAGACATTCACTGACGGTGCAACAGTGGAGTTACATCAGGGTTGAGTTTGGCCCAGAATGTCTAAATAATGTGCCTTGAATTTGCACTTGTCTTTTATTTTATTCTTGGGATTTCCCTTGGGCTCTTTCTTTCTCTCTCCCATGCAGAATGTTTGCCCCATCCTTATTAATTGCGACTTTCTAGAGAGAATTATCTAATAATACCTGCCTAAAGCAATCAACATTGATCACAATAAAGGGTGGAAATTGAGGTTTTAGGGGTTTTATTAATAATAATAAAAAAGATTTGGTTCCAGAGGTCTTGATAAATTAAAGAACGAATCAAATTAGCGATTGAATAAAGTGGGATGCCCTGTACTGTATGTTAAATAAAAAAAAAAACAATTGCCTCTTTTTTGGTGGAATAGATTTATTCATGATTAGCCACAAAATAAGCCAGGATCCCTAACCCTGTTTGTAGCAGTCAGTAAATAGATTTTATGGCCAAAATGATTAAGGATCAGATTCATGTGAGTAAGGCTACTCAGAGAGTAACCTACTTCTCTATGGGCCCAATTCTCTACTGCCTTACACCTTGTATAGTCATTTACAATTATGCAAAGTGGTTTTAAAACACTACCGTTCTGATCCGGGAGTGTTCATACCCACTTTGCACAGCTGTGGATGACTGTGGGAAAAGAAGTGAGGGCATGGCACTCTATATTAAAGACATCATTACTTGTTTTAGAGCTATTGATAACACAGAGCCATAGGATTTTGAATGCATATGGATCAGTGTGCTAGCTACCAATGCCCAGAGAGGGTACTGTTATGTTACCAGCCTCTGAATCATACCAGTGAGCATGGCGAGTTACTTCTTAACCACCTGTCTGTAAAGAGTGGAAAGAAAAATTGTGTTGTTCTGGGAGACTTCAGTTGGGGAGGCATAGGCTGCTGGTTTCATGCCGCCAGTAATAAAGCATCATTAGAGCGTCTACAAATTCTAGATGATAATTTTCTAACACAAAGGTATTGCACCCAACCCAAGGTAACTCTATTTTGGACCTCATTATGATGGGTACAGATGAATTAATCATTGAACTGGAAGTTAGTGGTTGCCTAGGGATCAGTGATCAGAACTGATTATATTCAATATGGGCAAAAAGTGGACAGTCCCGAACAGTAATATATATACCTGGTGCTTCAAAAGGGCCAATTTTCCAAAGCTGAAGAAAATAATGAGCAAAATTTTGGGGAGGAAAAAAATTAAACAGATAAATGTGAATAAAAATTGGGAGCTATTTAAGAAGAGTTTATTAGAGGGACAAAAAGCTTTGAAAAAATCATCTTAAGTTACCAGATCACAGTCACACAGTGAGTCCAGCAGAGCAAGCATCAGAACCTAGGTCTCTTGAGTTCCAGTTTAGTGCCTTAAACACAAGGTCAACCTCTCTTTCCTGCTGCCCTCACCCATTCAGTGGGAGATTGACCTAGTTAAGGGCTTCCCGATCGGCCCCATGTGGTTTTTAATCAAATGGGGCGGTCAAGACTTTACCATGCATTTTCAGCCCGGTGTCTCCAATTCATCCCTGCATGGCTAGTCACTGTGGGATTTTACAGAAGCAATGCATGAAGTATATCAACACCTGTTTCGTTCAACCCAGCTGCCTGAGGGCAGATCCCATAAACCTGGCACAGAAAGACATGCATATGGAGCTTCTCTGCATAAACATGGCCCGGTGCACCACTATCCCGGGAAGACAGCTTTCAGTTGACTAGAGACCTGCTGGCGGAGTTTGATGGGGGGATGGGTTGAATCAGCACAACTCCTGCCCCCAGGTAGACCACTAATGCTCGCTTTGCAGAAAGATCCTTACAATCTTTCCCCATCCCAAGTGCAAGGGAAGTTGTGGCCACTTTTTTCCAAATGAAACCTTGCCCAACTAGTGGACTGTCTGCCATGTGGCCCCTCTGCCAGGATATTTAATCCAAATTCTGTGTCAACCCTGGGTAAGTTTCAGCCCAACAGTGCACAGGTAAGGAGCATGTCTTAGGATGAATAGACCAGGAAACATGCATTTAACAGCCACAGACAGACAGACAAACATTTAATTACAATTGGCCTTTCAGAACCAGTGCTGGAGGTGTCCATCTTACTGAAAAAGCTGGGTCATTTGTGACACTGATTAGCCTGAAAGCCTGGTAAGGGAGAGGCTGCGACAGCTTACAATTTAAACAGCAAACATTTTTTTTAAAAAACACTCAGTAATGCGAGAATTATTTTTATGCTGGTTAAAAAAACCACAATCACAATAGAGATAGGCACAGATGCACAGTTCAGACTTGGATCCAAACTTCCATGAGTCTGAGGCTTTGGAGCTGTAATATCCCTCATGGCAGAGAAGAGAAAGGACTAGCTTGTGATAAATATGAAGTTGATCGTTTACAGGGGCTACTGGATATGGAGAAGTTCCTACAGTTCTCTCGGCCCACTAGAGTAACGAAACACAGCCTGCAGTGCCTAGCGTCACCATACAGGGTCTATCTATGTTCTGGATTGAACCATGCACTCCTGGAAATACTGCTGACTAAACTACATCATCAGACCTATCTCTGTTTGGAAGCTAGTTTAGAATTCCCTTCTAAGGATTCGCAAAAAGAAAAGGAGTACTTGTGGCACCTTAGAGACTAACCAATTTATTTGAGCATGAGCTTTTGTGAGCTACAGCTCACTTCATCGGATGCATACTGTGGAAACTGCAGAAGACATTATATGCACAGAGACCATAAAACAATACCTCCCAGCAGGAGAGTGGGGTGGGAGGAGGTATTGTTTTATGGTCTCTGTGCATATAATGTCTTCTGCAGTTTCCACAGTATGCATCCGATGAAGTGAGCTGTAGCTCACGAAAGCGCATGATCAAATAAATTGGTTAGTCTCTAAGGTGCCACAAGTACTCCTTTTCTTTTTGCGAATACAGACTAACACGGCTGTTACTCTGAAACCTTTCTAAGGATTGAATACCTATTTTCAAAAATCAAATCTCTTTGCAGAGAGATGGCCACCTCCATCAAGTGCCTCAGAAACACCCACTGTGCCACATTGACAAAATTAAAACAAAGACCATTTCCCAGGTTCTAAATGGTGCTTATCACTTTGTGGGCTTAAAGTCTGTTAGGCTGACCAAGTTTTTTCTTGAATGGGCCCTATTCTATCCCTCTCCAAAGGGCGCTGTGCAAGTCTTTTGTAACCAAACCTGAAACCAGGACTCAAAACCTCTATGTCCACTGGCAAGTGGAAGGACAGGGAGATGGATCCAACCTAGCTTGGCCGTTGCTGAAGCAAGGAAAAGGTGACCTCGAATGAAGTGGACAAAAGGGCATCATTATAGTGGATAAAGGGAATTCTCTTCTCCAGAGCCTGATCCAAAGGCCACAGAAGTCAAGTCCTCTCCAGAATGAAATCCACAAAGCCAGAAGATTTAGGAATGAGGTTTGAAGAAAATTAGAATTCAAAATGATCTTGAAAAACTGGAGGAATGGTCTGAAATAAATAGGCTGGAATTCAATAAGGACAAATGCAAAATAGAAAGGAACAATCAACTGCAGAAATACAAAACAGGAAATAACTGCTTAGAAAGGAATACTGCGAAAAGAATTCGAGAGTGGATCACAAATTAAATATGAGCCACCGATGTCATACAGCTGGAAAAAAAGTGAACATCATTCTGGGATGTATTAGCAAGAGCATTGTAAGCAAGTAATCCTTCCACTCCGCTCAGCCCTGATCAGGCCTTCACTGGAGTACTGTGTCCAATTCTAGGCACTAAACTTTGACAAAGATGTGGACAAATTGAAAAAAGTCCAGAGGAGAGCAGCAAAAAATGATGAAAGGTCTAGAAAACATGACCTAGGAGGGAAGACTGAAAAAAACTGGGTTTGTTTAGTCTGGAGAAGAGAAGACTGAGTAGGGAAGTGATAACTGTCTTCAAGAATGTAAAAAGTTGTTATAAAGAGAAAAGTGAGGAGAGGACACAAAATAATAGACTTAAATTGCAGTGAGGGGGATTTAGACATGACAAAAACTTCCTAACTGTAACGGTAGTTAAGCACTGGAACAAATTACCTAGGGAGGCTGTGGAATCTCCATCACTGGAGATTTTTTAAGAACAGGTTAGACAAGTACCTGTCAGGGATGGTCTAAAAAATACTTAGTCCTGCCTCAGTGCAGGGGACTGGACTAGATGACCTACTGAGGTCCCTTCCACAGTGAGCCTATGAAAAGACAGTTTTACTGAGAGATTAGTGCTATAGCAATCACCATTCCTACTTCTAATTATGTCACTTGCTTCTTTTATGCCTTTGAAGTACTGATGGATCCTACTGTCTGGGGGTGGGCAACAGGACCACATGCAGCTCTGATGAGTGGCACATGAAAATCCTGGGATCACAGAGGTCCCTCATTTCCCAAGAAGCCTCCCTTCTGGAACTGCTTCACTGACTGTCGAGGGTTTGGGGGGGCAGGCATTCTGATGTTCACAGAGGGGCTCTTAGGACATAGGGTCAGCCTCCAGAGATAAGATGTTCTCTTTTCACTGATGTGGGAAAGAAAAAGCTGGTACCTATGTAGGGCCAGCATGGGGAATGAACCGCCTGCCCTGTTCTGCACACCCATAAAACACTTTGAAAAATCACCCATAAGGCAAAGGCCCTCACAGATGGTGATGGGAACCCAGCCATGCTCTCTGCCAGGCTATGAGGCATCACCTCAGAGCATTTGGTTTTACGGAAGAATCCCGCCCTGCCCGCAGTGTGTTAGTTTAATCTGCAATTCCTGTTCAATCCCAGCTTTTTTTCCATTTGCAGACAGGAATCATGCTTATGTCACGGTGCCACCATAGGACCCAGCATGCATGACCCTTCCTGTCCTGGAAGAAGGCTAGATGGACATGACATTCAAGCAACTCAACATGTTCAGCGACATGATCATGTGATCTTGCTTTTCTAGCAGGGTGAAGAAAAGGACAAACAACCTCCTGATCTCCTGCCACTCCTGCAATCAACAGCTTTTTGCTGATCTTGCTGATTCCATGCAGAAAGAGTTGCAGTTCGGGGTAGCACACACACACAAAACCCAGAAGATGCTGCTTTATAGCAGAAAGCTCGGCAAATTTTCTGGCACATGCTATGGCTATAAGTGCTGCAAACTGGCAGTCCAGCTCCTAAGTGACTCCCCTTAATCCTCAGGGGATGCTGAGCCTGTCTTTGATAACCACTTCTTTTCACAATCGTTCCCTTGTGATGTCAGAAGTTTTACTCCAGTCCCATATGCGCTATTAAATTGGCTTGATGATCGCTGTGAGTCGTTAATCAGCTGACCTTTTACCAAGCGCTGATACCATCAAAAGCCAGCTTAATGCCTGGGGGATAAAAGACTCCATGGGGACTGAGCGAGGCGGTAAGACAGCAGCAGCGTGGCTCAGGCTGCTGTGAACGGTCCTTCAGAGAACACTCCAAGTGAGAGAGAGCGGCTCAGAGCCAAGATGCTATTGTGCATTCCCCCAAGCTCCCGGCCCGATGGTCTGTGTGCATGGAAAGGGGAGGCGTGGAGCATGGCAGAGTGAAAATCTCCCATCAAGTACCTTTACTTGTACAGTACCTCCAGGGACCTTGAAGAAGATATATCAGGGTACTGATATCAGGGTACGGCCCCGGTAAGTCCTGATGCTTCAGGCCATAAACCAGTCGCTAGCTGGGAGCAGGGAGACACCCACCCCGATGGGGATATTATTGCAGGAAGATGCACTGTGATTTCCTTTGAAGCATCCAGCACTTAAACTGCTTGCAGCCCTGCCTCCATAGTACTTCAGTGTAAACACCACCTATGCAGTGGGCCTCCCGTCAGCACAGGTAATCCACCTCCCCCAAGAGGCAGGAGCGAGGTCAACAAAAGAACTGGGGGTTGGACTGGCTTAACTACATCTCTCAGGGGCGTGGGTTTTTCACATGCCTGAGAGACGTAGCTGTGCCGACGTAGGTTCCCAGTGTAGACCAGTCCTGAGAAAGGACAGAAGATTCAATGGAACACCAGTCTGTCCCTGGAGTGGCAGTCCCTCTGTTATCAGCTTGTGTGCCCTGGCTCTCAGAGTCTCAACACACATGGGGGTTGTGTTTCAAGTGAGCACAGGTGGATTTCTGGCTCACCCTCTTTCCCAAGTGGCGTATCTGTGACAAGAACATGGATAAGCTGAAAGGCAATGACTCCTAAGCAGCAGGCTGGGTGATCAGAGATTCTAGTGCCTGACCTCCTAGGAAGACCCGAGCAAAGAGGTGCATCTGGCCCAAGTTCTAAGTGTGGCCAGGCTCAGTATTTCTGGGGGGAACCAATTCCATGGCAAGCGTCTGCAACAGAGAACACCCCACCTTCAACTCCCCAAGCTTCACCACAGCAAACACACTGGATCTGATACAGCACAGTGTCAACCTGGGGTATCTGAGCAGTGAATCAGGCCCAATGATCCTATCCACTTCATAAAACCTTACTGCCTTCGGAGCAATTCAACAAATCATTCTGGAAGGGTCTAGTCAACTCTGCCGTCAGACTCTGGTAAGATTAGAGCTAAACCCCCTCAGGTTTGCTGATTTCTATTTCTATTGGGTGAACTTCATCCCTGTTTGATTCCATTGAAGGCAGTGGAGTTACTCCAGGAATGGATCTGGCCCAGAGTGTCCAACACAGCCTTTTATTGGGACGTGTCTCCAAATCCTACTGTGGTCAAAGGGAATGCTCATGTGGCAGAGACTTGTGGCGCCTGGAGATCAAAGCTGCCAAAGCCCGTGGCACAGCAGCTTAAGCCAGCTTCTTTCTTTGTGTCACAAAAGCAGGCTGAGTGATTCTGCATGCCACTGAGACACAGAGCTCATGACCTCACTGGAGAGGACAAATGGCTGGCAAATATACCCACAAGCCATCCAAGAGGGACCAGGTTCCAATCTCTGTGCAATAGCCACCTTCTGAGAAGCTCAAACGGTTATAAACAGTTACCAGGACTTTGAGATGTTAACCCTGTTCTCTCTGCAGAGCTGAGTCATCTGTAAACAGTCTTAACAATTTCTACCTCCGGTATCCATCTGTCTGTGTATTGCAATCATCCGCCCCTCATCCCGCCTCTCTCCCCGCATCAGTATGTATATATGTCACATACATCTATGATATCTATCTACTGCTCCTATCTGCCAACTTATACAAACCATTCACGGTGTCCACGGCTGTCTCATTCATCCATCTCTTTCAGTGGTTCTCAACCTTTTCCATACTGCGAACTTTCTCAGCCCAAGGTCTCCACTCTCATCTAGCCGGGATCTAGCTAGGACTGCCCACACCTGTCTCATTTAGCAATAAAAACAACACAAACCCCACTTCTTCAGATGCATCTGAAGAAGTGTGGTTTTTACCCACGAAAGCTTATGCTCAAATAAATCTGTTAGTCTTTAAGGTGCCCCCAGACTCCTTGTTGTTTTTGTGTATACTGACTAACATGGCTACCCCTCTGATACTTGTCATTTAGCAATATGGCTAGTCGCAACCCACCTACACCTATTCACAACCCATTAGCAATTGTGTTCACCCATCTAAAGCATCCCAATTCTTTACCTGTCTCCATCTGCCATATCTCAGCCTGTATCTACTCTACCGCCATGCCTGCACATGCATCTGTCACATCTCTGTGCATTAGCTGGTTGGCTTCTGGGACAAGGCATTGTTTTTGTCTGCCCAACAACTCCCAACTTCCCTTTTTTACAGAACTCTAAGGAGTTTAGTAGAATGAAGGTGAGTTGTTAGTGCTGGGGGTACTTACACGGCAGAATGGAGGGAGGCACGAAGAGGAGAGATGCGGGCGTTGGCATGCAAGAGATAAACAGAAAAGGAAGAGAAACAAAACAGGATGAAGGGATGAGCTAATAAACGCGTCCACATGTGGGCGCGAGGCGACCTTGTCTCTGTTGACACTGTGAGGGGAAGGGGGATGCAGATAAACAACCCAGTATTGCTACGGAGTCTTTTATTTTTTTAAGAACTCCATGGAGTAAGGGTGATTTTTTCCCCATCCCTTCCTTTCGTGATCTTGACTGTATCATAAACGAAGATGCCAGGCATGTAGGAGGACTGGCAGGAATTACTGGACTCCTTCACGGATATTTTCTTTTAGCTCTGACTGGCAAGGCTGTCCATGTACCCCGCTGGGAGGATACTCACTCCTACAGCTGGTTCCTCTTTTACTTCCACCTGATGCTATTTCCCCTTCTGCACTAAACTATCATGCATGTAGTCTCTCTCCCGCAGAGCAAGCCACACAGTGCCCCTTGGTATCCCCCTGTGTAGCTGGTCTGCTCAGGCCCTACCTCAGAGGGTTAATGGTGAGATGCTCTTAGCCAGCAGCTGTCATTTGGGAGCTGTCAAAGAAAAAGCCAAGGGGGATTCCGTTCAGTCCCTCCCAAAATAACTGCAGCACTCAGAGGGCTGTTGCTGCCTGGGTGCTCTGTTTCAGCCGGAGCCGGCAGGGAAAAGACCAGTGCAATTTCTGATCTGGAGGAGGCCAGTTCTAGAGCAGGGAGGAAATCTTCCACACCCTGTCCTGACCATGAACAGAGGAGACTGCATGAGAAAAGGGGAGATTAAAAGGTTGGGGACCCTCTGAGAATAACCACAGTAGAGGTTCCCTGAATCCTAAAGCCAGCTCTCCTTTAGCCTTCCCCTGTCCAGAGATCTGGTGCATTGATCTGACTTTGCACTGGATTCCCAGCAAGGTCTAAGAATGCTCCTGAGCCAGGGTCTCCAGCAATTGCAGGATGCCTTATCGCTGCACATCCCTCATCCCAGCCTCCTCTGCAACAATTAGTGTCGTGTTTGAGCACTCAGCCACAGAATCCCCATTCATCCTCATGGGAGCAGCATGACTAAGACCCTACAGTCCTTCGGTGTGTTCAGAAGCCAAGCGGCACTGCGCCATAAGAAGGACTGCAAGAACAATGGCCCCTTGAGCCTACAACCCCAATGCAGATGTGGGCACAGCAAATCCCCTCAAGACAAGGAGTTTCCATTAATGTCTCCCCTATAGTTCTCAAAGGCCCGACTGTTTGTTCTGCTATCAGGCGCTCTCAACTTCCATTGCACATTCAATGAGAGCAGCTGGAGCTCAGTACCTTGCAGGATTGGGTCCAATATCTGCATTAGGATCCAGGGGGATGTTTCACACGGCATCATTCAGAATAAGGAGAAGAACTGGGACTGGATCCCTGGGGCCAGCTTGAAGAGACCCTAGTTACAACCTTTTGAAGGAGAAGATTGCACGAGGACAAGGAGTCTGGGCGCAAGCTCCAGGAAGAAATGAAGTGGAACCACATTTTGCACCCCCCACCCCCGGAAGGAATTCTGGGTCGACAGGACAAGCGTGTCGAGTTCAAGCCATGCTATTTATGGAGACAAATTCCAGGTGACCAGTCACAGCCCGTCTACCTGCATCATCTCTGGCTGCCCTCCAGGAAGTGGTACTGGCCTCCATGCATGTTGTCAGACAGTGAAACAGGGAATGTGAGAGCAGGCAGAGATTAAAGGCAGGTAAAGGACAGCGGATGTGACACACAGCAAGAGCGATACTGACCTTGGAACAAGGTTGAGCTTGTGGGCTCACTTATTTCTAAACCAGGGGAGGAAACGACGGAAGAGAAAAATGACAAAAAAAAAAATCGTTATAGTTCACATACCACTCTGCAAACACTCTGACGTGTAAATAAGAGGGGGGGGTGGTTTAAAAGGTTGGAGGGCGGGGCCGGGGCGCAGCAGACTCTTTCTGAAGTGAGCGAAATGAATCATGGGAAATTGCAGGAATGAGGTTTCCATGAGTTTAAAATAATAAATAACCTCATGGCAGCCTTGCAAAAGGGAGATTATTATTACAGGAATGCCTGAAGGCGCCAGCCAAGACCAGGGCCCCACTGCATCAGGCACTGTAAAAACACATTGTGAGAGATCATCCCCTCCCCAAAGAGCTTACCATTGAAATAGACAAATGACAGGAGAGAGAACCAGAGGTACAGACATGGGGAAAGACTTGCCCCAGGACACATAGTAGGTCAGTGGCAGAGCTCCAGGTCTCCTGACTCCCAGTCCAGTGCACTGTCCACTAGACCAAAGTGCCTCTCTGGAAATGTACCGGCCCAATCACAAAATCTCCATGCTTGTCCTTGTTACCACAATGAAAATGAAAAGCTAACAATATGTTATTCGCCCATCAAAATAAAGTCCCCACCCCTGGGCACACAGAATTTTGCAAGGCTGTATTATACAATAGGTACTAGAGATTGTGCATGGTGAAGCATGACAAAGACTGGGTAGCTGCAGGGATGTTATATACAGTTCTAGGTCCCGACTTATCCAGGCAGGTCAATCCCTGCACCTACACAGACTCACCTGCAGGACTGGGGCCCTAGTATGTTACAATCTCACCTGTTCGACAGGTAGGGTGTGTCTTTTTACAGGAACTGAGTGTTACTCAGAGGAACGCCTCCTGCAGGGCAGGAAGCTGAGCAGCACAGAAGGGGTTTTAAAGCTCTAAGACGCTTTGCTTTTCATCCCATGATTTCCAACACCAGTAAATCCAACCTCATAACCACCCCACAGTTCACGTCAGCACGGCCTGACTCATGATTGACTGGAAAAGCTGACTCAGTACATTCCATTGTTCCACCCCCCTCCTCCCCCCGGCCAATAACAGTGTGGTTTGCAGCAGTGTTAACCAATCAGCCATGGCCTGGCTCACGCTCTCAGACCAGTTCCTCAGCAGCCCAGCACAAAGTGAGGGGGCCCTGGAAGGTTCCCCAAAGGACAGGGTGACCCCAGGGGTGGGCGTTAAGGGGGAAGGTGGCCTGGGGGAAAGCTGAGGCAGGGGTCCCCCATAATGGGGATAATCTGCAAGTGGATGAGGTAATGGTGGTGGAAAGTGGCTGAAACTTGGGCTATAAAGGAGTCAATGAACAAAAAGTGGGCATTGCTTGCCTGAAATAGGGATATGGGGGGGAGGCTTTCCAGGCAATGGGCAATCCAGTACCTCCTGCTCCCAGATTCCTTTGGTGAAGCGCCTCCGAAACCCCCACAGAAAAATAAAGCCGCCCTAACCCCAGCAGAAACCACAAGGGAAGCTGAGACATTCTTTCCAGAGCAGGCTGCTGCCACCTGCACATCCAGGACAGGCTTAACATTCTGCAGCCATTTTACAGATGGGTAACCTGAGGCCGAGGTGGGAGAGGAGAGCCACAGGCTCAACAGTGGCGCCTAATTTTGCATTCCTTGAGTTTTGCGGACGCTCGGCTTCAGACACGTCGAGGTAGCTGACTTTCAAAGGGGAAGTGCTCAGCCCCTCTGAAAATGAGATGCCCCGAAATGAAGCCACCCAAAAATCCCTTCTGCTCCACCGCCTATTTTGTCCCGCTCCCACACTGTCTGGATTTCTGTCCCTTTATTTTTTTAAAAAAATCTCCCTCTGCTATTAGCAGTCGCTAGTTACTAGGAGACAATGACATCATTAGCAGGGGCGGAGTTCGTGATGTTCACAGGTCAGCCCGGATAATAAGATGAGGTTCAGCCCATGGTATGGGGATACCGGTGCTGCTAATGCAATGGAGGGACAGCTGGCTATGGGTGTGGGCTGGAATTAGGGGTGGGGGAATCTGGGAAGGGGGTGATAAAACCTTTGCTCCCCATTCGGTTCCTGATCAGCAGTACAGGCTCCAACACCACTGACTGCCATAGCAGTGAGACGCGTGACAAATGTGTTGAGCAATTATGTCCTCCCCGACTGTGAGTGGTGTCAGACGGATGCATCACTCTAATCGTAGCTCTGACATGTGGAGAAAACGTCTCCCAGATAAGGGCGCGGAACTCCCCATCCTGCTCCCTCCCTCCGGCAAAGTCATCTTTCTATTGTTTTTTTCTGCTGCAGTAACAGAAAATGTGACCTGGAAGCTGACACACAATGACAGAGTGGTGTGGGTCCTTTATGCTCTGGAGTCATGCACAGCAGATCAGGACTAGAACTTCCTTACTGGGTTATGTCTCTGTCATAAGGATCATACAGTCCATCCCGCTCCCATGGACTTGCGCAAATTCAAATCTGGATCCAATCTGGGTTTGGGTCCCTGGAGTTTGGGATTTGACAGACCCAAAAACACAAATGGAAACTCAGCCAAACTGGCCAAGGTTTAAGTTCAAAACATGAGAAACCACAAAGTCTCCTGCATATATCCAGGAGTCAGCCCAAGTCTATCTGGTTTGTGGCTGTGGCTGGCTGAAAATTCCATGTATCTCAGCAAAACAATCTTGAGATTCAGGTTTGCAACAAAGCAAGTGCTGCCTAGATTCAGGCTCGGTTACTGTAGCTTTTCACGGCTCTGTGCGAAGCTGCAGACACATGACCCCACCTGGCCGACTGCCGCACACCTGAAGGGTGCTCCTGTAGTTTATTACCTTGAAAACTAGAGATAGGCTCCAAGTCCCAGCTCGGTAAATATCAAACTTCAGGGGTGATTGGAATCCCTAACCAGATCTGGATCCAAATTTTGCAATGCTTCCAAGTTTCAAAGCAAAGCTTGGCCGAGAACACCCTTGGACCTTGCCATATTCAAACCTGAGTCTGGTAGTGAGAAACTGGACAAACTTTCTTGCAGGCTTCCTGATTCCTTCTGATCAGGCTAAAAACACAACACAAACTGGCTATTTTGCCATTTTTTGTATTCCCTAGTCTGGACCTGTTTTGAAGCGTTGAGGTGCCATGAACATGGGGACATAATGCGGGTGAGGGGCTATCAAAATTTCATCCAACTCTTATGAAACATGCATTAGGTGTTTGGGGCAATGAGGTAGGTGGGTTTATTTCAGCCAAAACAGGTTTCACTCACTCTCACAAAGCCCTTTCAGATCTTAATGTCCAACTTCAATCAAGCCTAGGTTGTTTGTGGGGTGACAGTTGTTCTGATTTAGGAGCTCTCAGCTGGCCAGCTCTTAGGTCAATTCTGAGAAGTTTATAGGGTAAGAGACAAAGGACGAGAGCAAATCAAGGAAGGGATTTCAAGGAGAGGAAGGAGAAAGTAGCGTGTGGACAAATCCAGGGTTGCATGGAGATGGAGAAGACTTCCTCTCCCAATGCAGGAGGTCCCTCCCAGGTCAGCGCTGGGGGCATACTGGGACAGCAGGATTTGGGGAAACCCAGGAATGAACAAACATGGAGGATGAAGTTCTGGGGGAATGGATTCCAACAAGTCAGAACTGAAGGGCATGAGTGGAAGAAACTGGGGTGAAACAAGCATGGAGACTGGATTTCCTTTTGCCCGGAGAAGAGGCCACTCATCTGCAAGGTGTTACACTGGTAGCGTAGCCCACCTTGCTCCTGGTCCCACTATACCTGGGAATAACAGCTGAGCATGCATGATCTGCCCCTTGCAACTGCAGAACCCTACCAAAGCAGAAACAATCGATAAGAAATACGCATCCCATCTGATGACATCTCCACTTCTCCAGAATGGAGTTTCCACACTGAGGCAGTCCTGTCTGTTAGCAACACCCAGAAAAAACAACCCCTGAGGGTTTACATCCTTCCATCCCCTCCCCCTAGCATTGGCTTCTCCCTACTCACTTCTCCCCACCCTGCACCTGGCCCTACTTACCGTACAGGATGATGCTGACGTTGGTATTTCCTAGCTTGTTGGAGGCCACGCAGGTGTAGTTCCCGTAATCCTGCTCGGAGACGTTGAAGAAGGTCAGTCTGGAGAAGAAGGCTTTGCTTTCAACTTTCACCCCTTTCTGTCCTTCTACCAGCCTGAGGCAAGGGGAGAAGGGGAAAGGAACATGGTAACACCTTCAGAATGGAAGACATGGTCAGAGCAAGGGGCTGCTAACTATGCCCTGGGCTCTTATCCGTATTGCAGTAAAACCTAGGGAACCCACCTGAGATCAGAGCTCCACCATACTGGACAAAGAGAGGGAGACATTCCTTGACCTGAAGAGCTTATATTTAAACAGACAAAGGGTAGGTGGGGAAAAAGAGAGATGAAATGAATGGCCCTAGGTCACAGAACAGGTCAGTGGCAGAGCTGGGACCGGAGTCTCGAGTCCCATCCTCTGCCTTATCCGCCAGACCACACTCAGACTGCCTCAGGGCTGAGCTAGAACAAGAAGTATCCGCAGATAAGCAGAGCAGCCACCATGGCAGAACAGTCTTGGGGCTTGCAAATCTCCCAGCATAGGTGGCGATGATCACCATGTGGGAACAGCAACTCTTTACCAGCAAAAGGACAGCCTCCGGGGCCTGTTTTAGACTTGTCCATATATGAGAAATAAGCACATGACCTTGGCACGGCTCCAGTCCTCTGGCATGTAGGGACTGAGCCGTCTGAACATGTGCTAGGTATTAAGATCCTGTTTGGATGAGTCCGAAAGCACTTTGGGGTTTCCCCTGTTCTTCTCTGCTTCTTCCCTCCATGCCAGCATTATACTCCTCTCCCCTCCCCTCCGCCTTAAAAATGATCCCCTTGTTCCCTTCCAAATCTGACAACCCCAACAGGTGGCCTAACCTCCTGCTCCATGGACTGCTTCCTTCACGCCTCCCTAATGAGTTCTCCTGACCCCCTTTCTCCTTAAAATCTATCCCCCCAGGCCTCTGGGGGAACCCCTGGCAGTGTGTCCACTGGGCCCCGGCACTGCAGATAAATCCAGGCATGCTTTCAAGGGCACATCAGAGAGCAGACCCACAGCGGTCTTGGTCTGAGTGGAGTTGTGGTTTGGGGTTCTGCAAACATGCTGCTGAGCTCCCTGGTGCCTGCAAAGACCTTCACAGAGGGGAGACCGGAGAGAGGTAGATGGAGCTGGAGGAAACTGAGTGAGGATTGTATAGTGGGAGGAAGAGGCCTGGGACATCATGTTGGATGGATGAAACGGTCTGGCAGGGACTCACAGAGATGGGAGGAGCTGGCATCGCTTTCAAGGGACAGTGCTGAGGTGCTACAGAGAGAAGAGAAGACCAGAGGGACAACTGGAAGAGGAAGGAGCCCTGCGTGGGACTGGAGACAGGGGGATTGGAGAGATGTCAGGCACTGGAGACTTTCTTCCAGTCACCAACTCCTCCAGAACTCCAGCAAAGTTCTGACCTCAGAAAAAGGTCAGAAAGTCAAGTCTTCCCTTGATTTGAGCCAAATCTATTTGCTCCACCCTTACTGCCAAGGGAGTGCTGAGTTTAATCCTGTCGTTTGATTCAAACTAGGACCCAGGAAAACCCGCTCCAGAGAGCCCTTCTCCGGCTAGCAGAGCATGGTATGTGCCTGGCTAGGCTCTGGGAAGATTGTGAAGTGGCACAAAGCCCTATGTATAGGAACCCTAACCCTAGCTCCGAGTACCAGGCCCATAGGAACCCCAACCCTAGCTCCAGGTATCCTACCCACAGCAACCCCAACCCTAGCTTCAAATACCAGGCCCATAGGAACCCCAATCCTAGCTCCAGGTATTCTACCCACAGCAACCCTAATCCTAGCTCTGAGTACTCGGCCCATAGAAACCCCAACCCTAGCTCCAGGTATCCTACCCACAGCAACCCTAACCCTAGCTCCAAGTACCAGGCCCTTAGGAACCCTAACCTTAGGGCAGGGAGCCCTAGCCCTAAGAACCTTAATCCAAGTGCAGGGAGCCCTACCCATAAGAACTCCAACCCTAGCTCCAAGTACGCTACCTACAGGAAACCAGAGTGTAGGGCAGGGAGGAAGAAGGCGAGCCGAGGAGATGGGTCACAGCTGGATCGTGCTGCCCTCTCTCTGGCTAAACGCAGTGTGGCGTGACATCATTTGCAGGTCTGCCATTCACTGATTTTTTGTTTCCTCGTTTTACAACTCACTCGCCCTCCTCCCCAGCATCTCTATTTCTTCAGGCATTTTGGTCTTTTTTTACTAGCTAATTCCTCCCAGTGGGTGCTGGCTCTTCATTACCACCACCCCAGCTTGCTTTGGGTCTCATCTGACAACTCTCAGTAGCATTTGGCTTCAATATGAATATGAATGTTATTCATATTAGTGGTTTAAAGGTCAGTGTAATATGGCCTGCTTCTGAAAAATGCATAGCCTGATGGCAAAATATCCTTCAATTAGTATTTAAAACCCATTTCTCCATTCCTAGGATGTGCTTAACATATGAAACAACCCTCACAGTTGGTGTAGGGCCTACATAAAGAGAGATCTATCTAATCTTATGCTGATAGATTATCATAGGATCTGAGCGTCACACAAGATGTTTTAATGTGTTTATCTCCACCACACCCTCATAAAGTCGGACAATGCTGTGATCCACATTTCACAGAGGGGGAAGCAAAACACAGAGAGGTTAAGTGACTTGTCCAAGGTCCCACAGAAAAGTGGCATCGCTGGGAACCGACCGCGAGTCTCACAAATCTCAGGCTAGCACCCTAGTCACCAGACTATCCTTCTTCACTTCCCATTGGGGCCTCATTCTAGCATGATAAGGGCCTTACATTTCGTCTGCCATTTCAAAGGAACTGGACCGGGAGCATCTTTAGTCTTAAAGCCGCTGCATTTTCACATACCCCCAAAGCCTGGATTCGTGCTTCCAGTAATACTCTCGGCACTTTCAGGCAAGGAGCCACGCAATCTTCACCAAGGAGAGGAATTACTTTTGCTCCCATTGCACAGATGGAGAAAAGGAGGCACATAATGGTTTGCCGCAAGGTCATCCAAGGGGACATTGGCAGTCAGGAACTGAAGCTAGGTTAACTGACTCTCAGCCCACTTCTGTAACCACTGGATCATGCTGCCCCCTTTCGGCCCACAAATGCCATTTACACATGCAGCATGGGGCATGCACATCTGAATTCAAGGTAACCGACTTTAGAGTGCAGATTGAGGCCACTTTGAAAACAAATGCCCAGAAGATCCATTCCCTGGCAGGAAAACTAGCCTCGGAGTTCAGATACTCTATATTGTGGAGAAAGAGTTGAATTAAATATAAATTCATGGCCTGATTTTAAGACGTGTCAACAACTGCAGGTCCTGTTGGAATGGATGGGTACTGCATGTGCTCAGCACCTGTTCAGATCGGTTATTAGTGCCGAGTTGGGCCCAGTACAAAAATCCAGATTCGAACCCTACCCAAGTTGGGGGGAAATCTGGCTCAGAATCCAGATCAGACTTTGGATCTGGTTGGCTCCTGTGTTGATAAAGGGCTGAGTCAGCTGGACCTGAACGCCACCAGTCTCTGAACTACGGGCAAGTTTGCATCTGGATCTAAACACTCCACCTTGGGCCCATCTCTCATTAGCTGCTGGTCTTTTTCCCTTTGCTCCCAGGAGCGCTGGCCTCTCTGTCTCTGCAAAAGCCTCTTTTTAAAGGGCTAAACAAGATTCGGGGAGAGTAAATGGCTTGGCAATCTGGCTTCCTCTGTTCTCCTCATCATTTAATTAAAACACCCGGGACCGAGAGATGCTCAATATTTAATTATTGTTTCCCCTGCCTGGAAACTGCACCTGGATGCACTGGATGGAGAGGCCAGCTGCTTTCCCTGCGCCTTCCTTGACATGCTGGTTTTATGGCTCTTTTTGCCGCAGGGGGAGGTGGGGTGGAATCACAGCAGAATCCTGGTGCCTCTTACAACAGCATAACCAGGGCGTAGTCTATTCCCCACCTCCAACCCCCTCCTCTCTCCTGCAGTGAGAGCCTAGCGGTCACAAAGACAAGGTGAAATCAGGTTGCTGACCCCCCTTTTCCGGTGCTAACAGGCTCTGCAGTTCACGTGAAGGCTTAACCACTCCTGCTTTGTGCAAGGTGAGTGGAGTGCAAAGGGCAGCCAGCCCAGGAGACGATGCAGGTAAATCCCCTGGGAAAGGCGGTAGATAGTTTTTCTGCTGGGGCGGATGCCACCTGCAAGGCCTTTCCATCTCCCTCCACTCCCAAACCCCGTCAGATTCACCTACCTTTTGTCGTCTTTGTACCACTGGAATTCTGCAGCGGGGACGGCGGAGGCTTCGCACTGAAGAATGCCCTTCTGCCCCACGGGCACCCCGGTGCTCTTGGCGTCTGAGATGTACGGCGGGTCTGCGGGGACATGAGGGCGTGAGGGTTTCTCCCCGGGGCCTCAGAAAACCCTTCTTTTCTGCCTTCACTCCGCAAGCCTCTCTTTCTTCCCCACCTCGTGGGCTAAGCCAAATGAATCAGCTTCCGGCAGAAGGTCCCTGTGCCAGCCGCCCTCCCCTCGCCAACACGAGGCCTGTTCCCCAAGCCGGTGCCCAGTTCCTGCCACTCAAGTGCTGTTCTACAGGCCTGCAAGGAACTTCATGCCCCGCACTCAGGCAGATGGGAAGGGAATGACCCCAAACCTCGTTCTGTGTCTCTAACCAGCGTGGGCCCTTCCGTCTGTCTGCCCCAGTTCACCAGCACCACATGCTTGTTGGAGCCTCTGGCTCTCTCCACTCCTAACAGTTTTGTTCCTTTGGTGTGAGTGCATGTGACTTTGCGTGTGCATGTATGAGCCTGCGTGAGAGTGCGCATGTCCACGCTGGTGAGCGCACGCACACGTGTTTGTTTGTGCACGTGTGTGAGCTCATGCACACGTTTGTCTGTGCATGTGTGTGAGCCCGAGCACACGTGTTTGTACACGTATGAGAGCACATGCCCATTTGTGCATGAGCATGAATGCGTGCACATGTTTTTGCATGAGTGTGAGCTCATGCACAGGTATTTGAGCATATGTGTGTGAACGCACGCACCGACGTGTATGCTTTTTGAGCACCGATGCTCCTGTGTGGACCACAGTGTGTGTTTGTGGAAGGGCATGCCCCCGTGGGTCTGTGCCCGTGTGTGTCTGAGTGCGTGCGTGTGTGTGCAGAGGAGTAGGGTGCCAGGAGGGATGAGTTTTCTTCACCCACTCTCTTAGCAGCAGCATTCTGCTCATTATTTGTTTATAAATTCCCACTTGCTGCTCATTTCCCTCTTCACTTCTCCCCAGAGGTTATCAGCACAGCATCTCACCATGGGCTGTGAAAGCCCTGTGCACACAGAGAGCCAGGGAGGTGGGGGAGTGGGAAAAAACGGAATTCAAAAACCAAACGAATGGGTGGAACGACATCTGCTAAGAAAACATGCGCTCCCCTTCCCAACCCACTCTGCATATGCCCCCTGCAAGGAGACACCCAGCTCTGCCCAGCCCTCCCCTCCTGCACAGATACCCCCCGTTCCCTGAAAGGGTGCCCCCAGCCCAGCCCTCTCCCAGCCCCCTGCACAAACACCCCCCCTCTCCTGCAAGGATACACGCAGCCCGCCCCGACAGACACACCCAGCTCCCCCACAGCCCTTCCCAGCCCCAACCACTTGCAGACACATCGAGTCCTCTGCACAAACCCAGACCATGCACCCTCTCTTTTGGCAGCGATACAGCCCGAGTGTGAGAGGACAATGGTCTCCTCCCCTCCCCACCGCATTGAGGGGTGCTCTCCTTCCTTTGCCCGCCACCCTGTCTCTGCTAACCGCCTGCCCCCGGCGTCCCCTCTGTGCTGCAGCCAAGAGCTGGCACCCGAGGTTACTTACAGTTCACGGTGACTTTCACTCTCCGGACGACGGGAGCCGCCACGTCGTTGGATGCGCTACACTCGTACTCGCCAGATTGCTCCTTGGTGATCCCCGTGATCTCCAGGTACTCGTCTTCGCTCACGAAACCCACAGCTGCAGGGGCCGGAAAGAGAAGGAGAACATGGGCTAGGGAGCAGCTCCACACCTGGGTTAACAGTTACGTGTGTTGAAAGGCGAGGGTGTGGGGGGCCCTTCAGCCGCTCTACCTACCTCCAGTGCCAGTGGGGTTTCCTGACACAGCTCTTAACATGGGCCCCTTCTCCCCAACCCTCCTCTTCACCCCTTTCTCTGTCTGATGCAAGAGAGAAACTCAAGTGCTATTGTCCAGCCACGGAGTAATAAGAAATTGTAGAGCCAGGTTTAGTAGGGTCCCATGGCGGCCCATGTGCAGAAGACCACTTCCACCCTGGTAGCATTGGTTTGGAGCCTGCAGTGTGAAAACATTCCCTTCTGGGTCAAGAGGGGAAATTCATTTATCAGGCCCTACGGAAACGGTCGATTCTCTAGCAAGGCCCCTGGACTGTGATCCTAAAGAGTTCACCCTCCGAGAGGACTCGGGCACCCACTGAACATGGGATTCTTCATGTTGGATCTATACAGGGGGAGCAGTGGATAACAAGCTACCCCTTTGGTTCAGCTAACAGGCTGCCTCATCAAACCATAAAGATCATTCCAATTTGGTCTAAACGCCAGGCTTGAATCTCCATAACTAAACACCAATATCAGAAGGACCCTGAGCCAAGAAATTCCCCTTGTCCAGGACCTTTTACCATCAGCTGATATTAATACGATCTGACCATTGGAAAGCACCTTCCCATCCTGAAGGATCACAACACACACTCAGTTATCAGTTCATCCAGCACAGAAATGCTACCCCTTCTGGTGTGAAATGTAGCAACTGCTTCATACTACGAGCAAAACAGCTCCCGGCTTTACGAGAGGAAGTGCAGGACACCACGCACAATTGGACTCTGATGGTGGGAGCGAAGGCAAGAAGATTGCGATCACCCATGTTGGAATTTGTCCCAGGACTCCAGGCCTGACTTTCCCTTAATTTAGGGGGAAGGGCTGACGTATCTTTATAGACAACCAGGGCCAGATTTTCCAATGAGCTCAGGGCTCCAAACAGTACCAAATGGGCTGAGTTCTGCTGAAGATTTAGCCACACATTTATGGGCTGTGCTCTCTGGAGAGCTTTGTTTTGATACAGTCCCTGCTAGCATGCCAAGCGCACCACAGCTGGGTATCATGGTCAGTGGAACTGGAGTCAGAGGACCCACATTCCCTGCAGTAACTGGGACACCAGGAAAACAAGGAATGCAGGGAGTTAGGCTGAAAGCAACACAGGGACACAGCAGTGCCCAGAATTTAATAAGTTCCACTTCAGCTTAACCTGTGCACACCCTCCTGCTTTGACAGAGAATCACGGGGGCGGTGTGGGAGCTGTGAGTTCTCTGCAGACCAGCAGCTGGCAGTGTGGGCCATGGAGCTTGGGCTGAAGCCCCCCAGAGCCCTGGATTTTGCCAGCAGAAACCTGGCCCCGCGACGGACCCAGTAGACGGAGTTTGAGCTGTACACAGGCCTGGCCATGCAGGGGGACGACAACAGCAGGAAAGTAAAACTTTTACTTTGCCTTATTGGGGAACAAGGCAGAGAGGTCTGCAGCACTCTGACACTCACCACGGTCCCAAGCTTCACAGCGGTCCTCTGGAGAGCTATTTTTCCCCAAAGCAGAATGAAATTGTGGAGCAACCCAGATTTTTCACTAGAGACCAAGCCAGAGGGTGAAAAGCCTACAGGCACAACGTGCCCAATGGTACATGCAGTGAGAAAACAGCCAAGGAGAGCCGATGGCCAGGGGTCTGTACCTGAAACGAGATGTATCCACAGTGGGAGACAGCAGGAGCGGATAAAGAAGTGCCCAGCGCTAATACAGCATTGCAAGGAACGTGGCAAGTTGGACCATTTTAGCAGCGTGCCCAAGAGCAGAAGGTCTCAAAAAGATGCATTCAGACAGGTACAAGAGCGAGACAGCACATCAGACAGTGGTGGTGACGTCATGACTCTCTCTTTGGGTCCAAGAGCATCCCAAGTTCAGGCTACTGGGACAGGAAGGCAACAAGAGACCATATCAACCTCTGTGTAAGCAACGATGTGAACAGGGAAACGCCCTGCACGATTTCAGCTGGATAGCAGGGCCTCCTGCAACGTGACTGAAAAATCATTGGGAAGCTGATTGGAAACCCATACTCAGAGAGTAATTATCAATGGTTCACAGACAAGCTGGAAGGACATGTCGAGTAGGACCCCACCAGGATCTGTTCTGGGTCCAGTTCTATTCAATATCTTCATATATGATTTGGATAATGGCATAGAGAGAACACTTATAAAGTCTGCAGATGATAACAAGATGGGAGGGGTTGCAAGAACTTTGGAGGACAGGATTAGAATTAGAGCTCGACAAACTGGAGAAATGGTCTGAAATAAATAGGATGGAATTCAATAAGGACAAATGCAAAGTACTCCACTTAGGAAGGAATAATCAACTGAACAATCACAAAATGGGAAACCATTGCCTAGGATGGAGAACTGCAGAAAAAGATCTGGGGGTTATAGTGGGTCACAAACCACATATAAGCCAAGCATGTAATACTGTTGCCAAAAAAAAAAAAAGAAGCAAATATTGTTCTCTGATGTATTAGCAGGAGTATTGTAAGCAAGACACGAGAAGTAATTCTTCCGCTCTACTCCAAGCTGATTAGGCCTCAACTGAAGTATTGTGTCCAGTTCTGAGCCCCACATTTCAGGAAAGATATGGACAAATTGGAGAAAGTCCAGAGAAGAGTGACAAAAATGATGAAAGGTCTAGAAAACATGACCTACGAAGAAAGATTGAAAAAATTGGGTTTGTTTACTCTGGAGAAGAGAAGACTGAGGGAGGCCATGATAACAGTCTTCAAGAAGGTAAAAAGTTGTTACAAAGAGCAGGGTGATAAATTGTTCTCCTTATCCACTGAGGAAAGGACAAGAAGTAATGGGCTTAAATTGCAGGAAGGGAGATTTAGGTTAGACATGAGGAAAAGCTTCTTAACTATCAGGGTTGTTAAGCACCGGAACAAATTACCTAGGGAGGTTGTAGAATCTCTGTCATTAGATGTTTTTAAGAGCAGGTTAGACAAACACCTGTCAGGATGGTCTAGATAATACTTAGTCCTGCCTCAGTGCAGAGGACTGAACTAGAGGACCTATTGAGGTCCCATCCTGTCCTACATTTTTATGATTATTTGATTTGTTGGGGTGAATTGGACTCAAACACGTGCTTTACAAACAGCAGATGCAAGCAAATAATGTACAAAGAGCACAAAGCAGCCCATAGGAAAATGTGACCTTATAACAAGTGATCCAAAATATAACAGTTGTTTCCAGCTCAACCTTGTGGTGGTAAAAGGTAAGCACCACAGATCCCTCTTGGGAAATATGGCCATGCAAGCGATGGAGCCGATCAGGTTCAGCTGCAATGCAAAAGAGGGAGAACCATGGACAATGGAGACCATTTAAGAAGCACAAGGGGATATTTTCAAAGGCCTTGCAAGAAAGTTGCAACTAGAACTAGACCCTGCTGTGGATTTGGTGTGCTTACCATGAAGGAAAATTACAATGGCACTATGTAATCCAGTACACAGGGAGCCTGAAAGCCTGCAGAGCAGGGGTATTGTAGCACCTGTAGAGGCCAGCACAGCTTGGGTAAGCAGCACAGTGGTGGTAAAGAAGTTATCAGGCAAATTATGCATCTGCCTAGACTCAAAGCCACTCAACTGAGTATTAAAAAGATGCCACTATTCACTGCCCACAACCTCCCAAAGCCAGAATTTTTGTGTTCTGTGATGTGAGGAATGGGTTTTGGCACATGAGCCTGGATAGAGTCCGGTATGCTGACAATGTTTGCAATGCCATTTGGTTGCCACAGATGGCTGCGCATGCTGACGGGCATAAGCCCAACACCAAAGGTGTTGCAGAGAAAATTTGCCCAAGCGCTGGAAGGACTGCCTGCGGTGCAAGTAATTGCAGATGATAGCCTTACTGTAGGTGAAGGGAGCAGTGATTCAGGAGCTGACTGGGACCACTGCAGAAAACAACAAGTTTTTTCTACAGTGATGCAGGGACAAGAACTTAAAACTCAACTGAGAAAAAATGCAACTCAGACAACATGAGGTGACATATATTGGACATTTGCTCACAGCAGAGGGACTGAAAACAGATCCCAAAACGCTGAAGGCAGTCAGAAAACATGCCAGCTCTAGTGGCTATGAAATCGATACAGCACTGTCCACACTGCAGCATCAGCTCACAAGGCAGGATGCTGAATGGGACTGGGCAGGTCCCCAACTGCAAGCATTTGACACTGTGAAACAAATTATAACAGATGCCCCTGTCCTGAAGTACTACCAGCCAGGAGAACCACTGAGACTCCAGGGTGATGCATCGGAGAAAGGTGATGCTCTTCTTTTGTCGCTTATGCCAGCAGAGCCTCTGTCGCGGGGCTGATACACCCCATCACCCCGTGGGGGCAGGGAAGAGGTGCCTCAGCACCCCGCAATCAAGTTTGAAGGGGAGCCCCGGGTCTTGGGGCTGCACGGCCCAGGGGCCTTAGTCCTTGATGCGGTCCTTGATAGCAGGGCAGTGCAGCTTATCAGCCAAAATCAATACCACAGCCCTTGCTGTCAGGGCAGTGCGGCTCAATGGCCAGAGTCAATACAAGTGGCGAGCGGGGCCATCACCCCAGGGTGGGTAGCGGCCAGGATAGGGGGATCCAGGCCCACCCTCTCCACCGGGTCCCAACCCAGGGCCCTATCGGAGGTGGGTTTGCCCGCCACCAGCTTGGCAGGGGTCCAACTGAAACACACCGACCTTGGTCCGGTTTCCCCGCAAAACCTCCCCGGGTCACTTCCTACCCAAGTCTCTGGAGTCCTCCCTCTCTGGGATTCTCCAGTCTTTCCCCTCTCCATGACGTCCCATGCCGGTGTGTCGGGGTCCGTCTCCAACTGGCTGGCCTCTGCGTCTTGGAGTGCAGGCAGTCCTCCCTCAGGAGCATACCCAGCAGAGCCGGGGGTGTGTGTGTGTGTGTGTGTGGTCTCCTCGGCTAAGAGAGAAGGGTTAACCCCTGCTGTACCAGTGTGGGGCTGATACACCCCATCACAGCCTTGTCAGAGGCTGAACAGCGGTACACCCAAATAGAAAAAGAGCTTCTGGCTGAGGTATTTGGAGTGGAGCGATTCCATGAGAGTGCATGTTTGGCCACCCAGTAATAGTGCAATCAGATCAGAAACCCCACCAGGCAATCATGGCAAAGCTCCTTCCTAGCGCTCCAAAGAGACGGCAGTGTATGTTGAGGCACCTCCAGCACTACCCGGCAGAGATCAGATGTTGTCCAGGGTGACTTCCGGTGTTGGCTGACACCCTGCGCTGGGCATATATCCCCAGCATCAGCAAGTTGGGGGAAGGGGATCAGGGCACCGACTCCATTAGCATGCTGCACGAGCTCCCAGTTTCAACAGTGACACTGATGGAAACCAAAGAGGCTTTGGAGAAGGACCCCCAGTAGTCTAGAGCGAACTAGGAGGGTGGCCAACAGACAAAAGCTAAGCATCAGGAGGAACAGAACCATCTTTTCAAATTATGGACTGGAAATGGAATATCATATTCTGAGGACAAAGAGCTGTTGTTCATGCAAAAAAAAAAATACATGCCTCACCTGGGCATTGACAGCTGTCACAGACAGGCTCTCTGGCATGTTTATGGGCCAGGAATGAAGAGCCAACCCTGCCCCTTAATGGAAGGGCGTGACACTGGTCATGCGATAACCACCAACCGCAGCCCCTTTCACTCAGCCACCCTCAAACACCAAGCTGTTGTATTGGCTCAGGGCCGGCCGAAGAGCATCATCTACTGAACCACCACCACCACCTCCTGCAGTGGTCCTCGGAGGTCTCCCAGCCATGTGCCAAACCTCTCCAAAGCGTCTTCACCAGCAAGCTGGGACTGCAGCACAGAGGGGGCCAGCTGGTTCTTGGTACTGGCTGTGCCCCTACCTGATGTTCATAAGTAGCTCGTATTAAAAAAAATATTCAGGTTATTAAATCTGTGCGTCCCGTGGTACCATTCCTGTGCCCTGTTTCAAATGAAAAAGTGTGTTTGACCTTGAAAGAAGAAGAAGAAGAAGGAAAAAAAAAAGCAGCCGCAGCTTTCCGTAATAGCCCCGGAACAGGGAGAGAGTGGGATTTTTGTATTTATTTCTTTGAAATCTCACTATCGACTTTATCAGATCTCCTGCAGCCGGGCTGCTATAATTACTGTGCAAAGCATCTCTGAGACCAGTGTCACACTTAATATTCCTATTAATTTTAAACGGTAGTCCTTGGTACATATGTGTGGCAATTGGTGTCATATTTTAATTAGGCCTGCCCTACACCATCTGAAATTAATAATAGCTCGAATTACCAGTGTAATTTATAAATTAACATTGCCGACGCATTAGGAAATAAATTAGCTCCGGACAGCTGTTTCTGGGATTGAGTGCCAGCGGTGAGGGGAGTGCTCACAGGTCCCCCAGGGAGACGGGGCACTTGGCTGCTGGATCTGGGGAGATGAGAGGACACTGAGTCCCGCAGCTCTCCTGCCTCTCCTCTCGCCCAGAGCGATGCAGCTCCGAGAAGCACCTTAATGATGGTGTGTGCGGGGGTTTGCCATCCAAATAAGTTATGGCTCGAGGTGGGTGGCTGGTCACATCTCACACACGGTTACTTGTGTGCATATGGAAAATATGCACACTGCATGCTCAAATACACCCCCTCCACAGCTGTCCACCTCCTGTAGGCAACCATACGAGAACCCATCACTGCAGCATCTGAGCAGTGAATATGATCATATAGACTGGCAGCATTGCTCAATAGGGTATCTATCTGTCTGTCTGTCTATTTATCATGTCCCGATCGTTATAGTATAAGGCATCAAAATATACCCACACACCTGCATAGATACTGATGCACACACACGTTCTAAGATATGAATGTGTTCACTGCACAGATGAGTATGCAAACATGTACACGAGTATAAACACACTTCACATTAGCATGGCATTTTCTCCAGCACCTGTGACTCACCTGGGGACCGGGATCTCTGAGTCTTAAGTGGAGAGGAATCCTCCTCCCTGGCAGGTAAGCACAGCTGCTCCATGGTGAGTGGCCATAGGATCTGCATAGCAGTACATCCTCCAGCCTCAAGCCTTACCCAAAGGCACCCCTCATGGAGACTCACAGAGCTGAGCTCTGCCCTACACAAGAATCCCATCTCTATAACATGTTTCCCCTCTTGTACAGCAGAAACATACCAATTCCACAGCCAGATGGCCCTCATCCTCATAGACTCATAGACTTTAAGGGACCATTATGATCATCTAGTCTGACCTCCTGCAGGCCACAGAATCTCACCCACCCACTCCTGCAATAAACCTCTCGCCTATGTCTGAGCTATTGAAGTCCTCAAATCGTGGTTTAAAGACTTCAAAGTGCAGAGAATCCTCCAGCAAGTGACCCGTGCCCCACGCTGCAGAGGAAGTTGAAAAACTCCCAGGACCTCTTCCAATCTGCCCTGGAGGAAAATTCCTTCCTGACCCCAAATACGGCGATAACCTGAACCCTGAGCATGTGGCCAAGACTCACCAGCCAGATACCCAGGAAAGAATTCTCTGTAGTAACTCAGAGCCCACCCTATCTAACATCCCATCACAGGCCATTGGGTCTATTTACCACTAATAGTCAAAGATCAATTAATTGCCAAAATCACGTTATCCCATCAAACCATCTCCTCCATAAACTTATCGAGCTTAATCTTGAAGCCAGATAGGTCTTTTGCCCCCACTGCTTCCCTTGGGAGGCTGTTCCAGAACTTCACTCCTCTGATGGTTAGAAACCTTCATCTAGTTTTAAGTCTAAACTTCCCGATGGCCAGTTTATATCCATTTGTTCATGTGTCCACATTGGTACTGAGCTTAAATAGTTCCTCTCCCTCCCTGGTATTTATCCCTCTGATATATTTATAGAGAGCAATCATATCTCCCCTCAGCCTTCTTTTGGTTAGGCTAAACAAGCCAAGCTCCTTGAGTCTCCTTTCATAAGACTGATTTTCCATTCCTCGGATCATCCTAGTAGCCCTTCTCTGTATCTGTTCCAGTTTGAATTCATCCTTCTTAAACACGGGAGACCAGAACTGCACACAATACTCCAGATGAGGTCTCACCAGTGCCTTGTATAACGGTACTAACACCTCCTTATCTCTACTGGAAATACCTCGCCTGATGCATCCCAAGATCGCATTAGCTTTTTTCACGGCCATATCACATTGGCGGCTCATAGTCATCCTGTGGTCAACCAATACTCCGAGGTCCTTCTCCTCCTCTGTTACTTCTAATTGATGCGTCCCCAGCTTATAACTAAAATTCTTGTTATTAATCCCTAAATGCATGACCTTACACTTCTCACTATTAAATTTCATCCTATTACTATTACTCCAGTTTACAAGGTCATCCAGATCCTCCTGTATGATATCCCGGTCCTTCTCTGAATTGGCAATACCTCCCAGCTTTGTGTCATCCACAAACTTTATTAGCACACTCCCACTTTTTGTGCCGAGGTCAGTAATAAAAAGATTAAATAAGATTGGTCCCAAAACCGATTCCTGAGGAACTCCACTGGTAACCTCCCTCCAGCCTCACAGTTCACCTTTCAATATGACCCGCTGTAGTCTCCCCTTTAACCAGTTCCTTATCCACCTTTCAATTTTTCTATTGATCCCCATCTTTTCCAATTTAATTAATAATTCCCCATGTGGCACCATATCAAACGCCTGATTAAAATCGAGGTAAATTAGATCCACTGCATTTCCTTTGTCTAAAAAATCTGTTACTTTCTCAAAGAAGGAGATCAGGTTGGTTTGGCACGATCTACCTTTTGTAAAACCATGTTGTATTTTGTCCCAATTACCATTGACCTCAATATCCTTAACTACTTTCTCCTTCAAATTTTTTTCCAAGACCTTGCATTCTACAGATGTCAAACGAACAGGCCTATAGTTACCCGGATCACTTTTTTTTCCTTTCTTAAAAACAGGAACTATGTTAGCAATTCTCCAGTCATACGGTACAACCCCTGAGTTTACAGATTCATTAAAAATTCTTGCTAATGGGCTTGCAATTTCATGTGCCAGTTCCTTTAATATTCTTGGATGAAGATTAACTGGGCCCACCGATTTAGTCCCATTAAGCTGTTCGAGTTTGGCTTCTCCCTCGGATATGGTAATATCTGCCTCCATATCCTCATTCCCATTTCTGATGCTACCATTATCCCTACGCTCATTAGCCTCATTAAAGACTGAGGCAAAGTATCTGTTTAGATATTGGGCCATGCCTAGATTATCCTTAACCTCCACTCCATCCTCAGTGTTTAGCGGTCCCACCTCTTCTTTCCTTTTTTTCTTCTTATTTATATGGCTATAAAACTTTTTACTATTGGTTTTAATTCCCTTTGCAAGGTTCAACTCTACATGACTTTTAGCCTTTCTCACTTTATCTCTATATGTTCTGACCGCAATAAGGTAGCTTTCCTTGCTGATCCCTCCCATCTTCCATTCCCTGTATGCTTTCTGCTTTTTCTTCATCACCTCTCTGAGATGCTTGCTCATCCAGTTGGTCTACAACTCCTGCCTATGAATTTTGTCTCCTTTCTTGGGATGCATGCTTCCGATAGCTTCTGCAACTTTGACTTGAAGTAATCCCAGGCCTCCTCCATCTTTAGATCCATAAGTGCTTCAGTCCAATCCACTTTCCTAACCAATTTCCTTAATTTTTGAAAGTCAGCCCTTTTGAAAAACCCTAGTTGCAGATTTATTTTTGTTTGTCCTTCCGTTCAGTCTGAACTGAATTAGCTCATGATCACTCAAGCCAAGATTGTCCCCTACAACCATTTCTTCTCTGAGGTCCTCACTACTCACCAAAACCAAATCTAAAATGGCATCTCCTCTTGTTTGTTCAGCAACTGCTTGGTGAAGGAATCCCATCAGCTATCGCATCCTGGAAAATCTGAGCCCTATTATTATTACTAGCACTCGTCCTCCAGTCTATATCTGGGAAGTTAAAGTCTCCCATGATCACACAGTTCCCATTAGTTTTTACTTCATTAAAAACATTAAAGGGGTCTCTATCCATATCCAGATTAGATCCCGGCAGACTATAGCACACCCCAAGCACTATCACGGGGATGGGGGGGTCTAGTAGTTTTCTTCCCCAATGTGATTTTTGCTCAGACAGACTCTGTCTTATCCATTCCATCGCTTCTTACTTCTTGACAGTCTACCTCATCCTTGATAGACAATGCTACTCCACCACCTTTGCTTTTATCTCTGTCTTTTCTAAACAGCACATACCCTTCAATACCTGTAGTCCAGTCATGACTACTATTCCACCATGTTTCTGTTCTCCCTAGAATATCTGGTTTCACTTCCTGCACCAGTAACTCTAGATCCTCCATTTTGTTACCTAGGCTCCTCGCATTGGTGTACAAACATCTTAATTTTTGCTGTTTGGCCTCACTCACTTTCTTCACCCAATTAGACACGGACACTCTACCGCCAGTATGACCTATTAGGCTGGTATCCATACTGCCCTTCCTCCTTATGTCCATTCTCCTACCCACGGCTGTATCCTTTCTTACTTCATTTTCTTCCCTCTCAATGTTAAAATCTGGCGTAGAGATTACCTGGACATCTCCCAACCATCTCCCCCAAATTCCTAGTTTAAAGCTCTCTTAATCAGTTGTGCAAGCCTCCATCCTCTTCCCCTGCCCCAGTGGAGGGTGCAGGATTTGCCTCCTTTATGTGCGTGTACACACACACATATACACAGAATGAACACACGCAGACACTGACAGGGTCACACCCATATGTGCTGCCTCTGTCCATAATATTATTTAAAAAGCCAATTTGCAGCCATGTGTTTCTGTGACATGGGTTTGCAGGCAGTGAAATTGACGCATGGTCACTCCTTTGATTTCCATCTACATTCTGTGTCCCTGAATTCCTCCCCTCACTCCCCGCCCCGCCACACACACACACGTGTGTCTACTATAACCAGAATGCACACACCAGTCACACACCAGCCCTAAAGTGCACTGTTTGCAGCTCACGCCGCACTCCAGACCTTAGAAAGGGGGTGAACCACTGCATCGTTACATCATCTCAGGCTCCTCTGCACTGTGATGAATTGTTAACATCCACATGCTTCTGAGGTCCAAAGCTGGAATCCCCACCGGACCGGTTTACGGCTAAAACTGCTGAGTTCATCAGTACCTAGCACAACTGAAGGGCAAGATGTGAAGGCGTTACCCCAAAATCAATATCCTTTGGAGACACAAAAATCACACTTTTATATTCCACGGGTTGTACAGTAAAGCGTGCTGCAAAAAGGTCCTCCCTTTTATGGCTGACCTAGAATTGGCTTCTCAGTAGCACAGCGCTGCCTGCTGATAAAGTAAGGACACAGCCAGTGGCCTTCAGATACTCCCGTGAGCAAATTTGACTCCAGTTTCTGCAAAGCAAAGATAATGAACCACTTTCTAATTAACAAAAGACCTTTCTCTGAGTGCACAGAAGTAGCTTATTGAGCATGCACCTTACTGGATCTCATGCCAAAAGAATTAGCCATTAGAGTGCAGGGAGCCACAGTGCTAGCGTGTGGTTTGAGCCCATTATAAGTAAGCTCCAGTGTGTTTCCTGCATGCAACAGACTTTGTTAAAAATTAATGGTGAGGGTCAGCCTTCCACCCACAAAAGCGAGGGAAATATCAGAGATAAAGGCTCCCAAGTCCTTCCCTTTGTGCTTTGATAGTGCAGAAGTCGGATATAAGTGCATGATGATAAACCTACAGAGGGGTGAACCACAGAGGGCATGGGAATCCAAGTCACTTTGGATGGGTACACACAAGATCTGATTCTTATCCAAACAATTTGGATGTCTAGAGCCTGCAAAGGTGGGCCAGTAATACAGCAGAGTACTGAAATACGGGTCTTGCACTGTATTTCAGCACTTGCTTTTGCCCTTTCGGAGACTGCAGGATCCAGCTTCAAGTATCTAGCTACTATTAATTAGTATTATTGTAGCTTCTAGAGGCTTAACCGAGATCAAGGTTCCATTGTGCTAGATGCTGTACATACAGATAGGTTCATAGATATTAAGGTCAGAAGGGACCATTATGATCATCTAGTCTGACCTCCTGCACAACGCCGGCCACAGAATCTCACCCACTCCTACGATAAACTCCTGCGATAAACTTCTCACCTATGTCTGAGCTATTGAAACCCTCAAATAGTGGATTAAAGACTTCAAGGAGTAGAGAATCCTCCAGCAAGTGACCCGGGCCCCATGCTACAGAGGAAAACGAAAAACCTCCAGGGCCTCTTCCAGTCTGCCCTGGAGGAAAATTCCTTCCCGACCCCAAATATGGTGTTCAGCTGGACCCTGAGCACACGGGCAAGATTCACCAGCCAGATACCCCAGAAAGAATTCTCTGCAGTAACTCAGATCCCATCCTATCTAACATCCCATCACAGGCCATTGGGCCTATTTACCATGAATATTTAAAGATCAATTAATTGCCAAAACCATATTATTCCATCATACCATCTCCTCCATAAACTATACACATAGAGAGAGAGAGAGAGTGTCCATGCCCCCAAAAGCTTACAATCCAAACAGACAAGAGAAAGAAAGGGTAGGAGGGGGATGGGAGGCACAGACAAGGTCACACAGCCAGGAAGAGATCCCAAGTTTCCTGAGTCCCAGTCCAGCCATCTGTCCATTAGACCACACTGCATCTCATCTCATCCATCTATCTACCATTAGTTACTCATAATACTAAGAACACTGGGAATTATTAAGGCATTTGAGAAATCTAATTTGCTTTCCAACACCTATGTTCTTTCTGTTTGATCTTTATTCCACTTAAAACAATTAACCTAGTCTTCCTGTTTAGGGTCAGTTTCTCATGGACTAGCGCCATGCTGGTGTGCTTGGGTTCCCAACACAGCGGAGAAGCAATTCAATCCAACCCCGCTACTGGTTTTCATGAAGGAGAGAAAAAAATCCTGTGATCATTTCTGTGCACATGGGGACCCATTCCCTCCACCCTGCCCCTCCATCAGCCAGCAGCACCTGTGCCGAGTGAGTTCAAAACAGCGCCTTTCTGATCTGGCACCACTACACAGTCACTGTGTGTAAAGGACACGACAAGGTGCACAGCAGGAGGTATCCAGGCCATTAGGTCCCCCCCCCCCTTTTTTTTTTGTTTATCTTTTTAAATATACAGAACTTAAGCTTTGGCTTTAAAGTTCACCTTCCCCGCACAATACCATGGGTGATTCATTCCTGGCACTGCAACTAGGCAGTAACAGACTTTAAAAAACACTATATATGGAAAAGTAAAGTCATCTCCTAAACCATAATAGTTCATCAGTTTCCCTTTTTTAACACCTTAAGGCCCAAGAGCACAGGAGGCCTTTCCGAACGGTAGGTTGTCACTGGGTTTTGGGTTTTTAAAAGGAGAGCAAGTTTCGATGGACAGAGAAGCAGGAAATAAAGTCGCAAGCCACAAAGTCTGTAAAACCCGAAACTAGCTGAGGCCATTTAAAATGAGTGTGGTACAAAATAAATCAACATTCTACTTCCGAGCTGAAAATTTATTTCCCATGTTCCACCTCCCCCCCGCCCCCGGCGACCAAATAAAATGGGGGTTAACAGATCCTTTGCTGTAGCATCCCCTGCTGGGTAACACCGGCCACTGCATCTGTCTAAAGAGAAAAGCACAGATTGAGACTAATTGCTAACGCACTCTGCTCTGTGGCCTCTGCATTTTTGCCTATTTATAATGGGACGTCTTGTTGATATCTGGACAAATCTCATTCATTAGTGACTGCCAGGAATGGAGAAACAAACAGACTGGACCCGGGAGCAGCGCTGGGGTTAAGCAAACAGAATCTGTAAGCACAGACAGTAGGAAGCAACAGACTGCTCATGTAAACTGCGGCTGCTCAGGTCTCACAGGGCCATTAGAGATGGAAAGGACAATTATTTACACGGAGAGTGGCGCTGGCTGGCATGAAAGGTGGCACTGGTACGTCTTTGGGTGAAGATCACCCCTGTGTGGAGATTCAGCACAGCTCAAGCCCTGTTTTGGCAGCTTAAGTGAGGCTTAAGTCATAGGTCTCACGCTGTCCCTGCTGCAGAGGGGTAAATTTCACTTTTCGGGCCTGCTTCGCTGTGGCACGATTCCACTGCCATGCCAGTGCGACTCCCTGGATTGCAGCGACATTACAGCAGTGCCAAGCTGGAGTGATGCAGTGGCGAAGCGGGTCTGTTGTGTTTCAATCTAGAGCACCACCTCTGTGAACGTTTCAAGTGAGAAGGGGCTTGAAAGACTGGTTCACAGGAAAGATACAGGGCTGTTCAAACATTCTCCTCCCCATCTGATGGCTGTGTGAAATGGGTTAGTGTATCCCACCTCAGTTCTTAGTGGACACAAAACCCAGCAACACAATGGACACATTTGTGGGCAATTCCAGCAGAAAGGCCTAGGATCGAATGGACCATGGAGTCCATCCTCTCATTTCATACACAGAGGGGGTCCAGGGTGAGGCTGATTGGCAGGGCAGTGTATGCAGGTGAGGTTCTCTGCATACCCACGTTATAGCTTCTGTAACTAGCACTTGCCTCTCCCGAAGTTCACTCCCCGGTACCATCGGAGGGAGGACAGTCTGTTAATCTGAAATAGCCAGTTCCTGGTAGAAGCTCTGAGAGCTCCCTCACTTCCTTCCATTCTTCC
The DNA here is from genome assembly GCF_965140295.1 of Lepidochelys olivacea. NCBI lineage: Eukaryota > Metazoa > Chordata > Testudines > Cheloniidae > Lepidochelys > Lepidochelys olivacea. Next base: position 10,777,879 of record NC_140432.1, on the reverse strand, counting down.
TTGTTGAATCAACTTTGTTAACTTTTAAAAGATGGCTCCGCTTGAGCACAGTTAGGAGCTGAAATATTACAGGAATTAATATTAAGCTCTCTGATCTCCTTGGGAGCCATAAAACTGGCACAGCTGGCACCTATTATTATTATTAATAATAATAATAACAATAAAGATATAACATAGGCCAGAAAATTGAGCTGTTAAGAAATATGCATTCCCTATCCATCAGCTAAGTGCACACAAAATTCTTGCTTTAACTAGGCTAGTGAGCCACTTTCTGCCCCCTTCTGGCCTGGGGCATGCTAGAGAATCTCAAGGCGAGCTCTGAAGTTTGGTCAGATATCTTCCATTGTTTCTCACGTTGTAAGGGCAATAGTGCCAGGGGACGACATTTCATTAGTTGAGTAAAGGCCTCTTCAGAAGTACTATTTATCCATCCATTCATCCCCCCACATCTATCTATCTATACATCCATCCCCGTACACCCCCAGCTATCTATCTCTACGTGTAACCCTCATCTCGACAGTATCTGAGTAACTTTCAGTCATTATTGGATTTTAGTCACTGATCTGTATCAGGCCAGGAAGGGTGTAGATTTTACACATCCGTCTGTCTGTCTCCTCTGAAAGATTCAGACATGTCTTGGGGCATATTATCACCGCTGGATTGCCAATGGGACTGCAAGCTCCCAGATGTGAGGCCGCTGTTGATTCCCTTCCTTGGGCTCATCGTTTTCACATGGCAAAGGGAGGTGACACTGACAGAAGCAGCATGCAGGGAACCGTCCATTAGCTTTGTAACTCATTCATTTGGAAGAAAATGGCAGGCTGAATGTTCTGGACCACCTCAAAGCTACAGACAAGAAACACTTGTTTGTTTCAGGAACGGTGTGGGGTCCACGCTTGGCCAGCCTCCCCGCTCAGCTCTGCCAATGAACCCCTCTTCTCCCCTGCAGCATCCCCTGCTATTCCAGTCCTAGTTGTCTCGGGCAGCTCTGTTAATGCACCTGAAAGTGGCCCTGCAGTGCTCCCAGCTATGCCAGCACTGGGGCACCCCATTGCTCTGCCGTACCACAGTCCTGATGGGCACAACTGCTGAACAACACTGCCAACATACAACTCGAACCTGCAGCCAGCATTCCTGGCTCCTCCTCACAGCTCAGTCTAGGCACTTCCCCTCTGGCTAGCAGCTCCACCCCTCCTACTCCCACTTTCCTGAACACTGCCAGGCTCCTGGTGTTTTCTTGTGATGTGTGCACAATTATTCACTAGCGGCTAGGAGGAGACTCCACCAAATGCATTGCACCAGTGACCAGGAACTTAGCTGAACCCTAGAGACTGAAAAGGGACAGCTGGAGCAATAACCCACTATCCCGCCAGCCTGTGAAATAACTGCATAGTGCCTGGGGTATGTATCTAAGTCACCTAAGCATCCATGTCTTCGGTTCTGTCCTTTCATTCCAAGCTCTAATGGTCTGCACGGAGGGACTCCGCAGGAAACGGCGTCTATCCCGGTGCATTCTGGAAGGGGGGAGAGTGTTGTAAGCTGGCGGTGCACAGTCAGCAGCTGGCGAGCGACGCACTGCCTCTGAGAGAGTGGATGATAACTTACGCTGTCAGGCAGAGAAGCCAAGCAGAACACAAGTGGTTGCAGCAGAGCAATTAGCAAAGAACCTAGGTAAATCAGCAGAAAGCTTGTTCCTGCCTTCAGAGCCCTGTGCACATAGAAATGTGCATTCCTGCCCTCCGTCCCCATTCACGCAAGGAGAGGTACTTCTGTGCCCGCCCTCACACCCCCTATTATGCATGCATATTTCCCTCCAGGGGAAGAGTGGTCCTGTGCATCGGCCATGAAAGTGGCCATCAGGGGATCTTGATTTTGTTCCTGGCTCTGCTACCAAGTCACTGTATTGCTGCAGTGCCTCAGTTTTCCCATCTGTAAAATAGGTCTAATGACACTGACCTCCCTTGTAAATGGCTTTGAGGTCTAGCGATGAAAAGTGCTAGGTAAATGCCAAGTACATTCACTGCACAAGCACACACTTGTTTATTGCTTCTTTATGGCGCTCATCACCCTAGTTTCTAAGACCTAGTGAATTTCTCCTGCTATGAAGCAGTATCACCATTTTACAAACAAGGGAGCTGAGGCAGAGATTAAGTGAGCCGCCAAAGGTGACACAATCAGCGAGTGGCAGAGCTGGGCACAGAACCAAGTTCTCCAGTGTCCTTGCCCAACGTCTTAACCAAAAGGCCACTTTTCCTCTTGCGTCCTCCCGTATAGCTTTATATACTCACCCTGCCTATCTGTACCCTGCTAGGCCCTGTCTGCACTGGGGGAACAACCCTTGAGGGGGATCTGGGTGCAACACAGTAAAACACCAATCCGTCTTATAGAGTGGATGGAACCCAACCACAGCTGAACCCTGTCCCCAGACCAAGGTAACAGCATGGTCCTGGGACACAGAAAAGCATGACTTGGTTCCATATACACTGCAAGGCTGCCTGTGGTGGGGATGACTGTGTTGCACCCAGAACTCCTAAGCCAGGAAGTCCCTACAGAAGGGTGAGGCCCTTGCTTCCAAGGAATGAAAGTGCTCTACAAAGAGATGCATGGAGAGGACAGGGCTGGATCCATACAAAATGGGAAATGACAGCCTAGGAAGGAGTCCTGCGGAAAGGGATCTGGGGGGGTCATAGTGGATCACAAGCTAAATATGAGTCAAGAGTGTAATGCTGTTGCAAAAAAAAGCAAACATCATTCTGGGCTGAATTAGCAGGGGTATTGTAAGCAAGACACGAGGAATAATTCTGCCGCTCTACTCCGCGCTGATTAGGCCTCAACTTGAGTATTGTGTCCAGTTCTGGGCACCACATTTCAGGAAAGATGTGGACAAATTGGGGAAAGTCCAGAGAAGAGCAACAGAAATGATGAAAGGTCTAGAAAACATGACCTATGAGGGAAGATTGAAAAAATTGGGTTTGTTTAGTCTGGAGAAGAGAAGACTGAGAGGGGACATGATAATAGTTTTCAAGTACATAAAAGGTTGTTACAAGGAGGAGGGAGAAAAATTGTTCTCTTTAACCTCTGAGGATAGGACAAGAAGCAATGGACTTAAATTGCAGCAAGGGCAGTTTAGGTTGGACATTAGGAAAAACTTCCTAACTGTCAGAGTGGCTAAACACTGGAATAAATTGCCTAGAGAGACCATTGAGGATTTTTAAGAGCAGGTTAGACAAACATCTGTCAGGGATGCTCTCGATAATACTTAGTCCTGCCCTGAGTGCAGGGGACTGGAGTCGATGACCTCTCGAGGTCCCTTCCAGTTCTATGATTCTGTGATTCTAACCGCAGTAAAATATAACATAACACTGGTGTCACCCCTAGGAGGACTGCAAAGGATGGGGAATTAGGTGTGTCTGCAACCTCACCCCTCCCTCACCCCTCCTTGGCCCGAGGGGCTGCATTGTCTGCAGGTGTAGTTAGTAGAGTTACACAGCAACTTAGCTCAAAGATTTCTGGTGCTGAGAAACAGGAACGAGAGGTCATAAGGGTGCTGGGGAAGGCTGGAGGATGAAGGAGAGAGGCAAGGACAAGAAAGGTAACATGAAATCCAGCCCAGGTCAATAGTGACCATGTGTGCTCACCACCTATCAGCTGGTTGGTGGGTTGGGTGAAATGAGCTGGGTGGGTCTCAGCCTGTCCTGCAATGGAGTGTGCACCCAGCTCCCAAAACTCCACCACAGTTGGCACCAACTGGCCCTCTCTGCTGGCAGGTGTAGCCAGGAGGGAAAGTAGTTAGCAGAGCACGGGAGCTGAATGGCCCCGCTAGGGTAGGGCTAAGATTCATCCACAGGGGGCACTGCCAGGCCCTGCTGCCGCTCACGCTGCACCTGTCAGATGACAGGGAGGTTGGTCTGGCCCCTTGTGCCAGCGTGAAGATTCACCCTTAAAACAACAGCAGCGGCCCAGAAATAATGAGCCACATCCTCACCCCAGTCCTGGCTCCTCCCCCAGGGAAAAACGGGGCATGGCCACAGCATGCTGGGCCATGGCGATTCTGGCGCTGGGGACCACTGCCGGCAGCATAGGTTAAAGCAGCCTTGAAGCTGCTCCATTTCACACTGAGGGCGAAACCACTGTAAGCCATCTTTTCCCCTTCCTCTGGATCCAACACTGAGTGATCAGATCTGAGGATCAGGAGCCAAAAAAGGGGCGCAGAAGGGAAACTGGGACAGGAAATAATAAAAGAGCTGTGGGAAGGGAACAACCCAGGATCTGGAAAAGGGATGAGCTAGATGCCAAGTCCTGCAAGGCCTGTGCCATTCACACTGCTCCTGAAACCCAGCAGAGCTTGTGAATAGCCCCGGTGTGTCACGCAGGTCCCCGTGTCCTCTCCGGAGACAGATGAGAGGAATGGCAGAGATGAGCCAGAAACAGAAAGGTATAAATAACAGAGCGCTGTCTCTCCCCTGGCGTGGCAGAGATAAGCCGCAGCGGGTACATTAGAGAGATTGCCATCTACAAGCCAGCGGATGGTGCCTTGCATTGTAAGGACCCTGGCTCGTCTGTCAGAGATCAGGGGGAGGGGAGACGGGACAGCCTCTGTGCTGGCAGCCTGGAATGGGCAGTGGGAAGAGGGGGGAAGGAATTGGGGTCTAGGACAGAGGGAATGAGTGAAGGTCAAAGGAAGGAAGGGGGCATCTGCTCTTGGATTGGTGGCTGCAGAAATCAGGCCACCAAGCAGGAGGTGAAACCAATATAGAGAAAGCACTTTTCTTCCTATTCCCACAGTCGTCTTCTCCTTGTTTCCCTCAACCCATCGTGTTGCATCTAGGCTGCAACACGATAATAACTGACAAGAATGTGAACACATATCCCCAGACTAATGACGTGCCATCCTCGCTTGGCTGTTCTGTGTTCTGTGAAATGTCCTGTTCAGGTCTCTGGGATTTGCCTTCCAAGTTCTCCTGACTGCACATTGTGGTGTGCCCATTAAAGAAGCTTCTCTGAACCGAAAAGAAGGACATCCCAGTGCAACCTGCCTTGTGTGTCTGTATCTTCGAGAGCCGACTAAAAAACTTCCTCCGACTCCAGACTGCTCCACCAGGTCTCCTGGCACTGACAGAGACAGCGCTGCACCTCTGGGAGAATGTGCTCTGCACATGGGAATCTGGACTTCTATTATTTGTGTGCATTACACTAGTGGCTGGAGGCCACAGTCAAGATGAGGGTCCTGTTGTGGTAGATGCAGAATATACACAGAAGAAGAGACTGTCCCTACCCCAGATAGCTTACATTCTGAATAGACCAGACAAAGTGTGGAAGGAAGGAACTATTACCCCTTTTCTTTTAAATCGACGGGGAACTGAGCCTCAGGGAGATTAAGTGCCTTGGCCAAGGTCACACAGAGAGTCTGTGGCAGAGTCATGAATTGAACCAGGACCTCGAATGCGGCATTTTAACAATAAGCCAATCCTTCCTCTCCATCCACAGCCCTCGTAAGACTCTAACCTGGCTGTGATTCATGCTATGCTAGTCACAGCAGCGCATGAGTGCCATTCTTACGGCGCCTTTCGTCCGCGTGGCTCCCAAGGCCCTGTTAAGTACAAGAGTCGCTTCTTTCCCCACTGCAGACACTAGAGTCCACAGCATCTCATCTGATCACCAGGCCAACTTCCATGCACAAGACAAAAACACGAATATAAAAAGCTCCCCTAAGTGCTTTCCTGCTCTATCCTTCTTGTGTTAGCCCAGTATTCCCGCTCCTCACCTTGATGCTGCCTCTACTCATTGTGTTATGAGTATGCACTGGCCCGAAATCTCCTCCTGTAATGCACTGTGCGTGCCTATGACACAACAGAGACACACATATAGAACGCAATGGTCGGTACGATGGGGGTTTCTTGTCTCTTTCCAAAGGAGAAGAAAAATCCACTAACCAGCTGTGTGACCTTGGCTAAGTCATTTCACTGCTCTGTGCATCTCTTTCCCTTTCCCTTAGTCTACTTTGTCTGTTTAGATTTACTTTGCGTCTGTGCACTGCTAGCATGAAAGGACCCTGTTCTCAGCTGGGGACCCATGGCTCTACAGCAATATCAATAAATAATAGTACAGCCCTTCTTAATCCAAAGATCTCAAGTGTTCTACAAGCATCAATTAATTTATTCGGTCAATTTTACTCATCCAGCAGGTCAGTCACATCGTTCCCATTTTCCAAAGGGGGAAACTGAGGCACGGAGTGTGACAATGACATGCTGCAGGTCACACAGTATCAGCAGCAGAGTTGAGCATAGAACCCCGGAGCCCTGGCTCCCAGCCCCACACCTGAGTCACAAGGCCCCACCGCTTCATTGCTGCCATTCCGCAACAAAGCTATCCCGTTATTTTATCCAGCTCAGAAATCAGGCCAGCTTGAAAATGAGAATATTTTATGGAGATAATTTTATTAAAATGTTTGCCACAATAGAGATATTGACATCTGGCTTCAATCAATAGCACAATTTATTGTCCTTCAAGGTGAACATTAAGCCAGCCTACCCATTGGTCAATATTTACCTCTAAGGTCTATAAATCTTTATACTGACTTCAGCAGATGTTGACAGCAACTGATTCTAGATAAGTAATAGTGAGGTCCATGAAACATTGCTTCTTTTGGAGGTGAAATAGTAACTAGTTAATTACAATCCCTATAGCATTTCTGAGCTATCAATTTATGGTTACTTCTGGCAATAAAAATTAAGGTTTCAGGAATTTTTGGCTTAAGGTGACACTCTAAAGACACATATATCTGAAATGGCACTCAGACACTATGGTGATGGTTCCATTATAAACGTGTATTGTAAATAAAATAAACAATGATACTAATAATTAATCTTAAACACATAGTACCCAATTCATCCCTCTTCAGCACTGAGGTCAAGTGTAAAACGCAGTCCTGATTTAGTCTGCAGTGTAGTTATGGCTCTCTTGGTCCTAGGGTATTACAGAGACCTTGTCTCTCTAATATCCTGATGCAGTAGCATTCTGAACTCCTTCTGTACAGACATACAGGGTTACACAGGGTGTAGGGAAATGGCAAAGCAGGACTTCATGCTGTGGCCAAAACCGTTTTTCCCATCTCACAAATATTTTTAAGGTTCAAAATTATTTTCCTATCTCAAATCTGGATAAAAAGTCAAAATCTCAAATATATTTGTGACCCAAAATAAATAAATAAATAAATAATAAAAATAAAAACATTCTTACTTGCTTTGGGTCAATCCAAACATTTCATTTTGATCATTTGGACCTATTTCTATTTTAACTTTTTTTAAAAAACACCACCACCACCACCTCTAATTAGCTTAGGTTTCCAAAGAAAAAATCATTTGTGCTGGAACACTGGAGTTTTTGGTTTCAAAATGAAACATTCTGACAATTTCCAGACATTTTTGCTCAACGTTTTTTCAAGCTGGGAAATTTGTGGAGTCCAACCCTGTTCTGTGAACAGTTTCGTTTTCGATGAATTGAAACTCGTTTTTCAGTGAAAAATTCCTGACCAGCTCTGCCTGTGATACACTTAGCAGCTTTTAGGATGGTTAAAAATAGAAGCATTTTAAAAATCAGTTAGGTCCTTTTCACTATTTTTTTCTATTGTCTTTACTTTTTCTTTTCACTCAGTTTGGACAATGAAACTAAACTGGTCAGTTTCACTTTTGTTTAATATCATTTTCACTTCTTGGTTCTCCTGCATTAGCCCAGCACTGTTATATCTGAGCTTCCAAAATCTGAAGTAGGACTATTAAAGGGTGATTAAACTGCTGGAGAATGATTAAAAGAAAATAATTTTAAAAACCAATAATTCATGGAAATTTAAAAAAACCCAGAACCTAATTTATTTATTTTAAAAAATATTCTATTTGCATTATATGGAGTAAAAAACCTGTTTTAACCAAAATTTTTGATAGTTTACTTTTCAAATATGTCATTTTTCGTGTTCTCATGTCAAGTAACATGTTCTTACATGTCTTCATGATTTCACTAGAAGTCCTGTAAACACAGAATTCTCACTGCGTGCCAAGATTGCCAACATACCTAGGTTTTAATGCAATCCTCATTGCTGTGGTATCTGAGTGTCTGAACTTTGCAACTGATCGCTCTCCTGCCCACTGACATGCACGTAATACCAGTAGTATGTCTTGATCTTTTCGTGCAAACAATAGTGAAAGTCCGAAATCATTCACCATGTTACAACAATATAATATGCTACCACTATCATGAACAACATAATCAGAGCTGGGAGAAATGTCCGGCTTTTACTGCAGAACAGAAGAGGTAAGTGAGGCTTGGACATTTTGGGAATGCTAAAGCCCTGCTGAAATTGAATCCAGTTTCAGTGAATGTAGTAAGTCCATCGTCTTTCTGAGAATTACAAATGTCATGGACCTTCGGATCTGAGGTCCTGCCTTTGTCCCATTTCTAATATCAACTGAGAAACATTTCACACATGCAGCGACTCCCGAGTCTGACAGATTTACCACTCAGTCAGTTATCACCAGATATCACACAGTATCCGGCAGTAACTCAGTGTCTCCATGGTAGCAGGCCAGATTTAAAGTTGCCAGTATTATAACTTAAGTCCAGTGACTAGCTTAACAATAATATTTCCAAATTCTCCCTCTCATTCTCATCCTCTGGAGAGATACTTAAGGAGCAGGGTAGGGATAGGGGGAAGGATTTTAAGATTAATTTTCAGAAACACAAGGCATTTGATATTCACTGCTTATCCCAAATGTTTTTGTGCTGTTTCTGCCAATCATGGCTCCTCGCTTGACTGCCCGGGAACAATAATGCTTCCCTGCTTTTCTCTCCTTCTCAAACACGCTGCTGCTAGTAGAGTTAATTAAATTGGATTCGGCAGAACTTTCAGGTCCAATTTTGCTTCTTGGCCTGGTGGATGTTACTTTCTCTCCATCGGGCCGGATGGGATGAAGGTGTTTGGTGAGAGCTGCTATAAGGCGAGCACCTCAGTTGGGCCCAAGGCAGATGTAAAGGAAGCGAAGGATGCCTGTCTTGCTGAAAGGTACTGGGGAAGTTTAGAGCAGCAGTTTCTTTCTATCCTTGATCAGTTTAACTGCTCCTCCCTCTCCAGGTTAAAGACAGGGCCAGTTCCAGGGGCATCTGAACCATTGTCTTTTGCTTTGGAAGTACTGGCAAGCAAAATATTCTCAGCTTCTTCTGAAACGGGCTGGTGAAGCCCCAACCACAGTCCTGAGCAGGATTTTGGAAGGACACCAGCCTCCCAAGATTTGATCCCAGGTTATATCTGAGCCCAGAGCATGCTGGGACAGGGCTTTGAGAGTCGTGGGTGGACATTCCTGAAAGACTGGCATGATCACTGAAGCTCTGATAGCTATGCACTGACTATCTAGTCTCAGAGCCTTCATTTAAGGAGCTCCCCATCACATTTCCCAAGTTGTTAGACTCCTTAGGCTATTTAGATTGTAGGCTCTTTGGGGCAGGAACTGTTGTTTTGTTCTGTTTGTACAGCACCTTGCACAATGCAGCTGCTGGGTTCTACCACAATGTAAATAATAAGTTGCCATGTGAAATATACATCGCCAGTTATCACGTTATATGACACACTAACTCCTCTATACAGAGTTGCATTTAAGGTATCATGACACGTCATGTGGCTATCTCGCTGCACTCGGTGTATTATGGGAACTCCATTCTTCTTGATGCAGTGTACATCATAGGTGCCAACTTCTGCTGGCACCAGTGGCTGCTCGACGCCTCCTGTGCCCCCGGCCCTGCCCCAACTCTACCCCCGCCCCTTCCCACCCCTGCCCTGGCCCCTTTCCAACCCCTTCCCCAAAGTCCCTGCCCCAACTCTGCCCCTATGCTGACTCCTTCCCCAAATCCCCTCCCTGGCCCCGCCTCTTCCCCGCCTCCTCTCCTGAGCGCGCCACATTCCCGCTCCTCCCACCTCCCTCCTGGAGCTTGCTACAGCTCTTTGGCAGTGACAAGTGCTGGGAGGTAGGCGGAGGAGCAGGGAAGTGGTGCGCTCAGGAGAGGAGGCGGAGGTGGAGGTGAGGGGGCAGGGAGGGGAGCTTGGCTGCCAATGGATGCAGAGAACCCACTCATTTTTCCCCGTCGGTCTTCCAGCCCTGGAGCACCCACGGAGTCGGCGCCTATGGTGTCCACTGTGTGACCCCCATACCTCACGTTATGTCATGAGGGAGTTCAGAAGTTCATCCCTCTCGCTGCAGGCCCAGTCCTCTATTTGCTTCCTTTGTGCCTTTGCAATAGATCATTACCTGCCTAATGATATTTGCTGCTTCTTCGCCTGGGGCCCAGTTCTGCTCTCAGGTACGCAAGTCTGATTTCTGCTGCTTTCAACAGGAGATGCAACCTTGCAACTGAGGACAGTTTCTGGTGCTTAATGTATGCAAAATAAGAAGGTGAGTAACATTATCTCCATTTTAGAGATGAGGAAACTGAGGCACGCTCACCCAAGAAGCCAGAAGCACAGCTGGGACTGGCATCCAGGTCTGTGCAGTCACTCTGCAGTGCCCTGTACACTGGGCCGCACTGTCTCATAGTACAATCACTGAATGCATTAGACAGACACCAAGGAGCGCTCTGACACATCCAGTCGTTCTTTTCTATTTATTTTGCCATCATGGGGCCGCATGGGCTGGCCCTCCCTGACGTGGTGCAGTGTGGGTGGGATCCATTGAGTGCCAAGGCCAATGGAACCCGGCCCCGGCGGGTCAGGTTGGTTTATTGTCCTCAGCAGCTCTCTGAAATGCAGCTAAGTGAAGACATGCATTATAACTCCATTGTGAGGAATTTTTAACTTAAAAGCCCTTGAAAATTTCCCCGCTGTGACTAGTCAAACAAGGTCTTTTTCGCTTTTCCTCCCTTCTTCGCTAACAATATTTACACTCATTTCTTTTATTGAAATCTGCCACCTGTTCCATTAAAACCACCTGAGTGGCAGCTCTGATTCTCCGCAAGCCTGCAGCCATCTCTTCTCCAGACAATGAGGTACAAGCATTCTATCTGCTATTGTGCTTCTCTGGCCTCTGACTCTCAAATCTTCCATCTTAAAAGGCATGTTAGAGATGCCTCCAGCTAAAAGCTGGGGATCCCACAGTTGCCATGGGCGCCACCTGGTGGTGCATTTAACCTGTGCAGTGCTAGTCTGCCTCCTTCTGCCCCCTTTGCCCATCTGCTTCCAGTCCTCCACTAGTCCGTGTTAGCATTGTGCTCTGCAAGACCCACAAGTACCCACAAAGTTACACAATCAACAGATCAGTGACCCTAAGCTGGGAGTTTTTTTGTCCGACACTGGACTCAGCTCTGTCCTTACTAGCACCCCTTGTACCATTAGAGCAACACCCACCAGAGAAACCCTCAGACACAGAAGCCACAGAGATGGATAATCCTTTTCTTGCACCTACACCAACGGTGCACTTCACCACGCCCAAGGGCGCCTGCTGAATCAGCACCGGGGTTGCTCCCAGTTCGAATTTTTGGACGAAACTCTTTTTGTTTGTTGGCGATGTTGGTTCCCAAGGTCGAGGATGGACTGTCTGGTCAGAGAGAGAGACAGACACAGGGTCATCCCCACACAAACACAGCCAGCAGGCTGGCAGCTAGTGCATTCTCCTAGGCCGTGGGAGAGCTAGGTCCAAGCCCCTGTTCCAGTGACTCTTCAGCGGAACAGCTTCAACCAGAGAGACTGGGAGAGCCCCAGCCTGGAACAGCCAATCAGCAGGCAGTTAGGGAACTCACTTGGGGTGTAGGCAAACAGCAGATCTGGGGGCTTGAACCTTTGCTGTATCCCAGCTGCATGCCCCACTCGCCACGCTATTCTGGGGCTAGGGGGTTGTCTCTCTTTTGCTTTCATTTTTCACAAAACACATTGGAAGTTCTCAGATTCATCCCGATGCAGAACAGGAAAATTTTTTAACAGATGGGAAACTTATTTCCCAACCAGCCCTACTCCTCCCAGTACATTCTCTCCCCATAACTATTGCTGACATGTGTTAGTGTAATGGCTGCCCATCATGGGACGTCCCTGAAGATCAAACCCCACAACTATCAGTGCTAACAGCATGAGCTTCTGCTAATTGAGCTCAAGGGGTAACTCTCCTAGCTGGTAGCTCATGGCTTCTGTGGACCAGCCAAGACGGGGAATGTATCAAGCATGCAGAACAGTGGGCTGTGATGGAAGAGCTGGGCAAAATGCTCAAAAAGAAAACACACACCTAGGTGAAGCTCACCCGGTTTCACATTTTGAACATTTAATATGTACGTAGTGCTGCACAAACATTAATGATCTGGAGGATGGTGTGGATTGCACTCTCAGCAAGTTTGCAGATGACACTAAACTGGGAGGAGTGGTAGATACGCTGGAGGATAGGGATAGGATACAGAGGGACCTAGACAAATGAGAGGATTGGTCCAAAAGAAATCTGATGAGGTTCAACAAGGACAAGTGCAGAGTCCTGCACTTAGGACAGAAGAATCCCATGCACCGCCACAGACTAGGGACTGACTGGCTCGGCAGCAGTTCTGCAGAAAAGGACCTAGGGCTTACAGTGGACGAGAAGAGGGATATGAGTCAACAGCGTGCCCTTGTTACCAAGAAGGCTAACGGCAATGTATAAGTAGGGGCATTGCCAGCAGATCGAGGGATGTGATCGTTCCCCTCTATTTGACATTGGTGAGGCCTCATCTGGAGTAATGTGTCCAGTTTTGAGCCCCACCCTACAAGAAGGATGTGGAAAAATTGGAAAGCGTCCAGCAGAGGGCAACAAAAATGATTAGGGGGCTGGAGCAGATGACTTATGAGGAGAGGCTGAGGGAACTGGGATTGTTTAGTCTGCGGAAGAGAAGAACGAGGGGGGATATGATAGCTGCTTTCAATTACCTGAAAAGGGGTTCCAAAGAGGATGGATCTAGACTTTTCTCAGTGGTGGCAGATGACAGAACAAGGAGTAATGTCTCAAGTTACAGTGGGGGAGGTTTAGGTTGGATATTAGGAAAAACTTTTTCACTAGGAGGGCTGCCTAGGTGCACGCTTTGTTATGCTTTGTTGTTGCTCACTTGAGACTGCATGTTTATGAGAAAAATAAGAACTTTAAACTGTTTGAGTCTCTCAGGAAAGAAATGGATGGTGTAAATAGATATTCAAAACCCTTTGGACCCACCATCTTTTGAGTGAGCCTCTTTAACATACAAGAAAACTAATTGCATAAAGAATGATTCCTTTTATTTCCAGTGTGGATGGAGTAGAGAAGGATGCAGTGGATACAGACGGTATTATCAGAGCTGCTGGTATCAGAGACCAGGGAAGAGAAATGAAAGCCTCAGAAAAGGCCAGCATCCATATAGCATCCAGAATACATGCGTCTGAGATGGAGCCTCTGGGGAAAAAGAGCCACACTCTTGATCCCCACTGTGTAGCAAACATAACTGAATGCGGAAGGGAATCAGAAGAATATGCCGCAGGGGTAGAGGAACTGAGCTCATGATGGGAAAAGAGGTGATTTAGAGGTGACAGCAGTCCAGGATCATGCCAATGGCACAAAGGCAAGGAGCAGCAGGCAAGGGGGATTGTTATGGTAAACAAGGCCAGCTGTTCTGGAGACTCAACTGCAACCAGCTATATACAATAGGAACTGAAACAGGAATGAACTGTGTTAGCTTATATACACCCCGTCACACACAGAGAGGCACCATGTGTCATGAACCCCAATACACAATTTGACTACTAGGCACCTCTGATCCCAGTAACCCCAAACTTTGGTGGAGAATTGTGTCCAGTTGTGCAGTTCACCCTGGCACCCTAACTCTATACTGGGCCAAACAAAACCCTATTCAAAATAAAATAAAATAAAATAACCTCCAGGAAAGTTTGGATTCAAATTTCACAGTCCAGGCTCACACAGTCACATTTATCACACTTAGGGGCCAGTCACTGCAAGTCCAACTTTCCATGGACTTCAAAGGGAACTGGTAGATACGCTGTATCAAAGCCCTTATGCACTGCCAGTGAAGTTTGGAGCCTTGTTTCTGAAAGATCTGCAGGATGGGAAATTCATGTAAAATGCACACGCCACCCTTTCACCTACACATGGTAAATATACTGCTGAAAAACATGTAGCAAAATCACAGGGTTTGCTGTATTAGAGGAGGAGCAGAGGAAAAGCTGGGGAGGATGGAACAAGTCCAGCCACATTAAATAAGCTTATAACAGGCTGGCCTGAAATAACTCTCCCTGTTAGCAGATGTTGATCCTGCTGGGAAAGGGTGAAGAAGGTTCTCCTGACTCATTGAGGCAGGTGACTTGTAATCCCACTCAGCCATATGGGAGTTGGGAATGGTTCTCTGAGGGAAGAAGATATAGGGTTTAGGCTGAGCAGTCCTAAGGGAGGAGCCCTATGGGCTGCAAAGCTGGAAGAGAAGAATTGAGCTAAATTGTGTGTTACCTTACTGCTATCTTCCATGTTAATAAAGCCAGGCCTCAGGAAAGGGGTGTGCTTGGACAATACACATTGTAGTTGGAGCAGGTTACAAAATTTGTAGCTCACAAAGCTCTTTAGTGTAGCCTGGTAGTCAAACTTGTGTAAGTGCACATTAGGGGGCTGCTTTTCTTATTGACATCTACATACGATTGCAACATTGAGCCAGCCAGCTTTCTTATCAGCCTGCAGACCTGCTACATCTACCTGTCCTGCTCCTAACCCAGGCCCAGAATTAGATCCTGCCTGCTGGTACCTGGCAGGAGAGGGGGCATAGGGAACCTCTTCGCTTTGCACAAGCAATGGGGCAGGATCTTTTCCTAGTGCTCAAGAAACTACAAGGAGAGCAAGGCCAGCTGCCCCAGAAGCCTCTGTCTGGATCAGACTTCAGGCTGACCTGGGCTACTTTCACGTGAGAACCAGAGGAGCATGAGGGTGTTGTGGGTTTTGCACCGGCTCCAGGTAGAACGCTGTGATTCGTGAGCAACTTTCCCACTGAGTTACTCCGGTTCATCAGATGGCGCAGCTCGAAAGTGGGTGAACTCACCAGTTGCAACCAAAAGCAGAGTTCCTATGCAGGCCTGCAATCTGACTGACCCCCCTCCCTGTGGCTGTGTCTTCCAAGAGGCACTACTGACGAAAAACAGCATGGCACTGCAGTTGTGCTCTCCTGTATTGACTAGCATGCCTCTCTGAGTGACTGCAAACCCCTCCTCCCTCTCTCCTATCCCTTGCACTTCAGGGGTGCCAGCGGATAAAGCCAGCCCTTGGCTAGACTTCTACCAGCTGGTAGTTCTTTGCTTTCTTTCCTTTTTCTTTTTTGTTATTCTCCCCGCTCCCCTCGGCCTTTTTTCTTTTCTTAGCTGCCTGCAAGGTGAGAGAGGACAGCGTCGCCAGAATGAAAGATTCTCCCGCATGCCCTCTCCCAGCCATGGCCCTAATTCATTTTTCATGGCCCCTCGCAGTGACAAAAGCCGCTGCTTCTCTCTTGTAAGTGTGCGCCATGCAATAAGTCAAAGCTGATGTGCATTTTCCCCCTGGGTGCCGAAGCTGCGCTTTTTGATTTAATTTGTCCTGTTGTTTGGCTTGCTGCTTTTGCCGGTGAGTTTCTCAGGTGAGCTGGGGAGGCTGGGGCCCATGATGGTGGAGGGGGCTCATCTCCAGATGGGGTTCAGTGGGCAATGTTTAATGCTAAGAAGAGGTTTGAGAGTGACAGATGCTCCTGCGGAAAATCACTCAGACAAACACACACATCGTGTTTGTGGGAGCTCTGGCCCTAGACTAAATCCGCAACTTCCCTTGGCTGGAGTGAGTCCCATTCCCCTTCTTGCTTGACTCTGCTTAGGAAAAGCCGCTTTACATACCACACAGCCATTATCCCCTTCAGGCAGGGATGCAAGGGGGCTTTGGGTAATCAAATTAGCTTAGATGCTTCTGGCCTAATCTTTGCTGGACATTTCCAACACATTGCAATAAGCGCTGTGTAATTCGCCACGATGGGGAATTATCACCAGCCTCTGCTCAAGAGAGGCCCGAGTCTGGAGGAGCAGGAGTACCAACCCCTGAGCGCTCGGGTGGCCTAGGCTGGGTAAAAGTGCACTGTCAGAGGTGAGTGGGAGGCAGCCGGCTGGAATAATACACGGGATTGCCAGGGTGAAAGGGAAGCCTGGGTCAGGGTGAGCAGGGGGGACTGCTTATCAGGATTAGGGTGTGTTGGGCAAACGGTACAGTGGCTGGAATAGGAGCAGGGCAGGATGGAGATGCACTGGGAAAACCGTGAAGGGCCCAGGCCTGAGTAGCAGGGGGTGCTACTGGACAGCTCTGAAGTGCGTTGGCCAAGCTGTGAATGGCTCAAGGTCGGGGTAGCAGGGGGTGCTGCAGGACTGGACTGGGGTGCATTGCCAATGCTGCAATGACATGTCATCCGGGTGATTAAGACTGAGGTGCTTTAGCAAAGCGTTGCCTCCCACCTGCCATCACGCACACGTGTGTGGAACAAAACTCAACAAATTAATTGATGCCTAAATATTCCACTTTTAATCTGCTAGCAACCCCCCCCCCCCCCCCCCCGCTCAAACAGACAGACCAGAAAACATCCCAGGTGTCTTGGGATTGGTTTTATAAGTGGCTACATTTTTTAGTGGTGGTACGCTCCACCCACAAGAGTCTTGAACTCAGAGCTTTCAAGAAGTGATTTCCCTCTGAACCGCTAAATGGCTGTACCCGGCAGAGCTCAGTCAAACCTGTGTTTTAAGTGAATTCAAAAAATATCCCTAGGATGGAAGTAAGTGACACTAGAACACAAACAACACCCCCCTACCCCTCCCCCCCGCCCACCCTCCAGCACTGAGTATTGGCTAAATCCATCCATACAAGGACCTGGGAAACTTCAACCGCTTTGTGTGTGTCTCCTTCCAGTCACCAAAACACAACCCTGGCTCAAATTCCTAGTCCCCAGTGCGTCTGAAACCTCTCTCAGCTACTGGATATTATGTCTGCAAGCAAGACTTTAGGCTTCACACTGGAGACCAGAGCAGAGGTCCAAGAATGCTGGACAGGGCTGGAATTGAATCCAGTACACAAGCAACATGGAATATTTAATAGCCCTTCCTTAAACCTTTAAGCGACTGGTAAATACAGCCAAAGGAAATCTATTCAGGGATTAGAGAGGGAGAAAAAGAGACTTTACAAGGAGAGATGGTGACAGGGCAGATGGGAAAGGGAAGAGGAGGAGGAAGGAAAAGAGAAAGAATGATGGAAGAAGAGGAAAGAGAGAGGAAAAGAGGGAGGGGTGGTGGAAGAAGAGGGGAGGGAGATATTAGTTCATAGCTGGAAGCTGAGGGAGGAGCACATGGTGTCTTTCAAAAGTGCTTAGCTCTAGGAGTCCGGGGCTGTCAGCTTTATTTCACAACCCTAGTCTAAATGTAGTTTGTGAAGCAGGCTCAGTGAGTTTGCAAAGGGACAGGCGAGCCAGCCTGAAAGCAGAGGAAGAGACCAGAGGAGCTGGTCCCAAATGCAGGCTGAATCACACCTGGTCCCCTACTGGTTATGTACCTTGCTCCCTGCTACATGAATAAGCCAATCAAAGGGCAAGTGGGGAGGCAGGAGGATGTGAGTTACACACATGACTAGCAACTGAACATCATAATTGAGAGAGAACCCCCAAAGCTCTTTGCAAACTGTATACAGAGATCCCTTCCTCCCACCTGTAGAATGCAGCTCCCTCTAGGGTGGAACACTGATGCTGTTAAACAGCACCCAGCAACACTGGGTTTGAAAAGTCTGACCACGAGTGGCAAGCATGCTGGAAGGCACGTTGCAGAGGTGCTGAGCTCCTGCAGCACCCCCGGCTGTCCACAACAGTTACGGGAGCCCTGCATCTCTGAAAGTCAGGAGCTTCTAGAGTCAATCTTACCCCCAAGCAGTGCTACCCCCAGAAGCAGTACTGACTGCATTTCCACTGTTTAACCCACATGTGCCTCTCTGTGGCCCTACCTGCACCACAACCAAACAGTGAGCAGCTCACTTTTGCATCTCGTCCTCTAAGCACAGTAGCCTGAGACCATGCTGGGGTATTGGTTCCGTCCTGGCTCAGAACTGTCAGCATCTCTTACTGAGTCACCCACGCCACCTGGGCCTGGCATCCCAACAGTAGTCCAGGCCGACCCTGTTCCATCTGGGAAAGCTGATGATCCAGAATCACCACTTGCTTGAGAGGCAGCTGGACATTTGAACAGGAACGTAACTGTGCCAACCAGCCCTTGGGCGCTGCGATCTTCCTTGCAGCATTGCCCTAATGATGCCAGCGCGGATCCCTGCACGGTGAAATTCCACACACCGGCGCTCTGATCGTGCCAGTGAACTCTCCTGAGCTGCGTGCTTCCCCCTTTCCAGGCCTGTTCAAATTTTGTCAGTCCAGGCTCCTGGGAGGCTTCTCCGAGGGGGTGGATATTTTTATTCCTCTCCTCCCTCCAGGGGGCTGGGGAACACAGAAGCAGTAACTAAATTATGACGGCACATCTCTGCTTTGCTCTTTTGCCTGCGGGATATCTCTAGCTCGTCAAATGAGGAATTTGTTACATGATGCCTGTCAGAAATAAATGAGAAGAAGTGAGGGAGCAGGGAGAGCTGATAGAGAGCCCAGGCAAGGGCTGATTGGAGATAAATTTCCAATTTTTCAGAAGACAGGGAACAAATGTTAAAATAAAGCGAGGCAGTGAAGTCCGGAGGAAGGGTCAGCATGGCGACTTGCCGTGCCTCGGCGTGGGGAGGGGGCACCGGTGATAGATGCATGCGCCATGCCTCACCCTGTTAGGGTGACCAGATGTCCTGATTTTATAGGGACAGTCCCAGTTTTGGGGGCTTTTTCTTATATAGGCACCAATTACCCCCTACTCCCTGTCCTGACTTTTTACACTTGCTGTCTGGTCAGCCTACACCCCTTCTCCATGCATGCTCTGCCCACCCTGGTGAGGGGGTGAGAACAGGAGGAGGTGAGGCTACATCAGTGACCTGTGCCAGTCTGGGACCGTCCACCAGCATGGAATTCACGGGCAGAAGGCAGCAACATTAATGCGGCTCTGAGAAGGCCCTCTGGGCCACACGGGACCCAACCTTCCCCTCTGAGCTGCATCACTCCGTACGCCCCAAATTAGACCGGCCCAAGCCCCATGGCTGAGCCCTGCGTGGGTCTGTGCTGCTTTCTGGGGCCCCTCTCTCTGCCCTGTAGAGAGCTCCTTTCCACTCTGGTGGGGACGAGCGAGCGATCTGAATTCAAACAGGGGTTCTGATCACTGTCACTGCTCCATCATGTGGAGCCCATCTTGATTTTTTCAGACATGCGATTTTCCAACCCAGCAGCCTTGCTCTGTCCCTCATGTTTGACGGTGCTGATATCTCCATTTCCAGAGGATCATTTGGAATACTGCTGCTTATTGACAGTAGCCTGGGAAATATATGGGCAGAAGGAAGGGAAGACAGCTGGGGCTGTCCTCGCAGAGGGTGCAGCGTGTCAGGACACAGGGGCTTCGGAAGACCTGGAGGATAGAGCTACGACTGTGGGTAAGGGCTGCAGGTCAGGATTGGGTGCAACAGTAGAACAGCATCCAGAACAGGAATGGCTGTGGATGGGGTCCATTCAGCCCAGCATGCAGTGCCCACAAGTCAGGGGTCAGGAGACACAACTGGTTTGGAATGAGGTGCACCGGCAGAGCGGTAAGAAAGCTGTGGAACAGAACTGATATGCACTGGCAGGGCTGCATTGGGAGCTCAGGGTTAGAAGACCAGGTGGTGCTGAGGATCAGCTGTGTGGTGCACTGGCAGAGCTGGCATAGCAGTGGAGCTGAGGGTCAGGACTGAGGGACGGTGGGAGAGGTACTGCAGGAAAGCCTGCATGGCTGGTCTGTGCTGAAGATATCAGTCTTCCTATTTTATGAACCCCAGTCTCCCGACGCAGCCCATAGGAAACCGAGAGTCTGACTGGCCTTTGAGAACCCACCAAGTTCAGAGACAAGGTCTGGAATTCTAGCTTCTAACTCCCCCATCCTCCTGTCCCACGTCTTGATCTCTCATTGAGACCTCACAGAAATGGCGAGATATGTACGTTTTTTGCGCTGATCTTCCAGAGCAAAAGCTCTCAACCAACAAAAAACAACAGGCCAACTCGAGACCCCACTGGGCCTCACGCCTTCCGCTGACAAAAGCAGCGTCATGTGAGACGCCAGCTCCATTGCCCAAGAGGTGGGCAGAGATGTGTGCGCGGGGGAGGGATGTGTTACTCTGAGAGGAAAGGCCATTATAAGTAACAGCAGTGTATTAAAGCAAGGGGAAAAAAAAAACCCTCTCACAGGCTACAGCATTGCTGTGGCTTTAAATTATAGTGGAGGAGGATAAAAATAAAAGCGAGGAAGGGAGTGAGGAAAAAGAATTGCCATTGTTTTACCAAGCAGATGGGAAAGTTCAGGGGATCAGAAAAAGACTATTATTATCTCAACTCGACAGAGAGAAGATGGGAGAAAAATGGACTATTTTCTCCTTCCCCCCCTGAAGTGCAGGACACTGGGGCGGAATCTATTTCAGCAAAGAATCAGAAGCAAAAGGGAACTTCAAAGCTCCGGACCAGGGGAATTATCACCACAGCTGGGCACGGACTCGGAGTTGGTTTTATTGTCCTTTCTCCTGTTATTTGTCTGAGGTCCCAGAGGCTTTTTTTTTTTTTTTTGGCTTGAAAGGGGATGGAGGGGGGAAGCACATACCTGGGTCTTTGTTCCAGCCCTAGCCCAAGCTATGTCTGTGCTACCAGCGTCAACCTACCAGGGACTGAGCAGTCTCAAAGTGTCAGTTCATGGCAGGATGGAACCCTGTGCTGCCCTGGGGGGGTCAGGGACGGGGGGATTTGTCTGAGAGAAGGGAGAGAGCAAGAACTTGAATGTGAGAGAGGCAGGGAAGAGAAAACTCATGAAAGAGAGTGGGAAAGTGAGGGGAAAACTACTGCAAGAAAGTGCATGTGTGAGAGAGATTATGTGAAAGAGATGAAAGAAAGGGAACTAAAACATGGGATGGGGAGAATGAGAAGAGAGACAACACATTACGCAAGGAGACAAACCAAAGACCAACTTTCTAAGCAGTCTGTCTTTAGCCTCTAATGTTGCACCCACTGTTTTGCACGTGGAGTTCATCTCACTGTACGTCCATGTGCAGGTGACTGCATGCACTGTGCATATGTCTGAGGGCAAAATGAGAGGCTTTTCTTTGTCCGCAAAGTCTAGACCTCTCTTTGTTACATTCTTTCTCCCTAAATTCTCCCTGCAGTTTCAAATCAATAGAACTTCCTTCAGTCCTGTGCCCTGAACTGCTGTGTAGCACTGCTACACACTGTTCCGCAGCTGCCTGTTCTACCCCAGAGGTGGCTGCCTTTCAGTGGCAGGTGAAATTATTCTCTGTTTTTATACACTCTGGCAGTCGCTTTGTGATCCTTCAGGATGAAAGCAGGTGGTCGCATGGGATAAGTTACAGAGCCCCCCACATCTTTGGGATCTGGGATCAAATCCAGGCCTCAGCAGAGGAGCAACTGGAATGTCTCACCATCTCAGGCTGTTTGGTGGCCTGTATTGAAAGTGCTGGCAGGTTCTTAGCCTAGTTCCCAGTGGACAAGTGTCCACTTTACAAAAGATACGGAGGCCGGGATCCACAAAGGTATTTAGCCTCAGTGGAAAGTAGGAACCCACTTACTTTTGAGGATCGGGTCCTAAGACAATCAGCACTAACGGGCACTTTTACTGGCAGCCTCAGCAGAGAAGGAGAAGCTGGGCCAGGACATCTCTGGAGCCTGCCCATTCAGCTCAGGGCCAGGACTTGCCTTGCTGTGTATACAGAGGGGGGGGGGGTTCCTAAACAGGCCTCCCCCAGGGCAATGTGGCTTCTCCACAGATGCAGCTCCAACTGCATCAGCTTCCCCGCCACAGTGCCAGCTGTGTCTCCAGCTGTTGAGAATGCCCTTGCTGCCATTAAGCCTGTAGCTGTTGTGTGAATCCACCCCCTCCCTCCCTCCCTCCCTCCCTCTCTGCTTCCTCTCTTTCCCCGGCCTCACTCATCAGAGTTCACTTCTCCTCCTGCTCTCACATCATCTCACTTCCCCATCTTCAAATGCCTTTGCTGCATAGAGACCTCTGACCCCTACCCTGCTGCCACTTCCCAGCCTCCTGCCCTGAACACACTGGGAGTCCAGCGGACCTGAAAGGCAGCTTCCTCCTTTCATCCTCCCATCATCTGATCTTGCAGTGGCACCTTTCATCCTGGAGGATCCCAACGTGCTTTGCAACCTCCGCATGGGGCAGTTGCTTCACAGCTAAACCACACACGCAGCTTCAGAGGCCAAAGGAAGAAGAGAGCATGCATCCGAACAGAATCAGCCCAGCTGAATATTCATGCAAATATTGCAGGATCCTAAGTGAAGGATCAGGGTCTCCGCTTCCACGACTTCTCTCAAACACGCAACCCCCCCTACAAAATGCTGCCTCCCAGGGAACAGTGTCCCCTGCCAAAGCAGCAGCCCCACTTGCTGCAATACCTCGGGTTTCCCTGGGCAGTCCCTCAGCCAAGTGCTAAGTCAAACCTAACCCTGCTTAGCTTTTAAATCCTGATAGACTCACACTGCCCAAAGCAGCCTGGTTGTCCCCGGTCACAGGCAGCTAACATCCTAATCCCTTAGCAAGCCGTGGGAGGAGAGGAACTTGCCTCTGGCTGGAGCGGAGCCATGGGACAACAAAATTTAGGCAGGTGTAATCCAAATTAAACATTAGGAGGAAGAATGTCAGAGCCAGAGGGGGAAAAGAGGGAGGGAACCAGAGCCTGGCACTGTCTCTGGCTGGACCCCTAGCCAGCCGCAGCTCTCTGCAGGCTTTCCAGAGGAGCACGCAATCCCAGTATGGACTCTTTGGGCAGCACGGCCACTGGAAGTTTAGATACCGCAGTAGAAACTTGGAGAGTCTCCACTCACGGGAAATGAGTTCTCGAGGCAAGTACTCCCGAGCAGCAGGTGACATCTATGCTCAGGGTGATGCCATCCCAATGATACGTGTGGGGTACTCTCTCCCTCCCAGTCCTGGTCTCACTGCAGAGATCTGCCCTCTCTTACCACTTTGGAACTGGAGGATCAAAGCACCAACACCTTCTGCACCGGTGTGACTACACGCCCACTCCTCACACAAGCACACCTGAGTGCATGAGAACGCACAGAGGTGCATGAACACAGACGTGCACAAGTACACACACACACACTCCAGGACACACATGCACAATACTACTCTCACACTCAGCTGTCACACTCATCACTCCCTGGGTTCCATATGTTGCACAACACAGATTTTATAGTGGGGTCTAGGACTAATTCATAATGGATGATTTCACATACAAATCTTGCCTTTTTTCAGTACATTGCCACTGCATGTGCGTGCTCTCTCTCTCTCACACACACACAAAATGGAACTGATCTCAAATAAATCTAGGAGACTCTTTGCTGTTCGCTCTTGGAGCATGGTTGGTACCCTGCCACTGGCCAGCTAAGTCGCATGGTGTGGTTTCTGCTCTCTGACTGGATGAGTGCACAAGCCCCATGCAATGGCTCATGAAAAGGACTTTATAGCTCCCTTCTGCAAGTGTTTGTTGCAACTTGATGGAGTCAACGTTTCTGGAAGGGACCCATGCAGAGCTCATGTGGAGTTGTTTAGGAATTAATGCAAGCATTTACAGCCATTTTTTTTTAATTATCCCCCACTGGCTCTGGGAAAATCAAGAGACCTGGGTTCTAATCCCAGTTCTGACAAAGGCCTCAGACCCCCCTCTTTTGTTTCCTTTCCACCCTCTCTTTTCCCAATATCCCATCTTTTCTCCCTCCTCCTCTCTCTCCCCAACCCTCATCCACACACACCTCCCTCTCTTTCTTTTCCCTATGCCCTTCTTATTCTCCCTCTATCCAATTTCCATTTCCCCCTCTGCCACATTGCCTTCTTCTTCTCCTCACCCCTCAGAGCTTTCCACCTTTCTCTGCCTGCTTCCCAGCAGTCACCAAGGAACCCCACACACTCCTCTCTTCATCACTTCAGCTCTCAATGCCACTCGGGCTCTAAGCAGGATTTGCACCTATGCCCCGGCAAACCCTCCCTGCTTCCCCGGCCCTGAAAGGGTGCTGGGAATCCTCCCGGCCTAATCCTGCAGCTCTGGGCTCCTGGTGCACTTCGTATTCACGACAGATAGAATATTTCACGGAGAATTGGACGCACATTCAACTGGAAATGGAAATTTTATGACTGTTCTCACTCCGAGGTACAGATTACACCAGCTGAGAAAACATGGAAGCAAATGAACAAGCCGTGAACTGTAAAGTGTATTAATAATGAAACCACAGCCTGGGAAATGAAGGCTTTATTCTGTTTATATTCTGCTCCATTAATAGAAAGCACTCCAGCTAGCTCCACCCCATTAGCCAGCAATCTGTGCGGAGAAAGAGCTCAGAGTTGTCAGGCAGACTGGGGGGAAGGAGGGAGGAACTGCGGTCTGTCCCTCCCACCAGGCCCTACACCACGCCTGCAGGATTTTGGGACACGTCAGGGTTTTTCCTTGCCTCCTCCTCAGCTGCAGATCCTTCACAGCAGGAATGCAAACAAGCATGTTGCGGCCTGAGACGGCAAACTTAACAGCATGCTTGCTATGCATGATCCGGAGCCTGGCATGGATGTGGGAGGATGCTGGGGGAACCAGTGAGGGAGGCTGGCCAAGAGAAAAAAGACCTAGAGACAGGGCAGGATTTCCCATTACGCACAGTAGGCACGTGCCTAGGGGTGCCAACATTCCAGGGGTGCCTAAAAATACAAAATTTGCCGCTCCCGGGGTCCCAGCAGGTGGTGGGGCAGGCGGAGGGGGAGACAGCCTCCCCCAGCTCTGCCGGAGTTCTCCTCACTCACCTCCCAGTGGGGCCGGTGAGTGTGGCCAGGGAGCAGGGCGCAGGAGAGTGGGTCTCGGGGGGTGTGTGTGGGGGAGCTCTGGGCAGTGTGTGTTGGGGCACTGGTCAGTTGGGGGTCTGAGGGCAGAGGGGCACTGGGCAGTCGGGCACCTAAAAGTTAAAAGTGGTGGTATCCCTGCCTCCCGCAGCAGTTATGAGCTCCGAGACGCTGCGGGCAGTGGGGGGACCCTGCAGCTCCTGTCTGCCTCTGGGTAGCGGGGTCCCCTGCAGCTCTGAGCTGCTGCAGGCACAGGGGGGACCCTGCAGCTCTCGGCAGCCACGGGGTGGGGGGCCAGAGCTCCCAGCCCCCATGGGCGGTGGGGGGCAGCTCAGAGCAGGGGCCCCCGCATTGGCCCAGCCACCGGGGGCAGTGTGGGAACCCTGCCTAGGGGTTCGCATGGTGCAAATCCGGTCCTGCCTAGAGTTCTGTAACTCAGGATACTAATGCCAGGGGGACTCAGCTCCCAAAGCAGTGGGATTCCCCCACATCAAAGCACTTGAGCCATGAGACACACCCACTGCCTCTTAGTACAGGATCTTGCTCTCTTTCTCTCTCTTCCTTTGACATTTCTAAGGTTCCCCTCACCTTAATATCTAACCAGCTGCATGGGCGGGGCACTTGGGCCAGGATACCTACCCAGCCCCTAAAAGTGCAGGACGCATACTCAGGACTGTGAGTCAGCATA
Source organism: Lepidochelys olivacea (assembly GCF_965140295.1). NCBI lineage: Eukaryota > Metazoa > Chordata > Testudines > Cheloniidae > Lepidochelys > Lepidochelys olivacea. The sequence goes on along the minus strand of NC_140432.1, from coordinate 10,752,185 downwards.
CCTACATGCATGCTCCCAGCTCCCTGTGTGCCAGAAGAGATGCAACCCAGGATCCCAGACAGTGGGTCTAAGTGTGACCCTAGCCAGAGGAGTTGCTTCGGGTACTAGCCTATCTCTCGGCATGGCAGAGGGCCCGCCCCCTTTCTCTCTCTCATTGTCAGCTCTTTGCCCGACATGATTTACCAACCTGCAGTGTCATTAGTGACAACTGGGAAGGAGTCAAGAATCTGACAAGCCAATTGTGGGAGCCCATGAGACAGGGCAGCAGATGGCAGGGATGAGAATGCAACTCAGGGCCCTTTGGTGAGGGACGGGCCCACTTGCCAGCCGCTTCCTCCCTCCATTCCTTCAGCCTCTGGCTAGGAACCCAGGGTCCTCACAGCTGCGGCGTGCAGAGAAGGGCAGTCCGAGAGAAAATTGCCTGGTCCAAATGCTTGCCATGAGCCACTGCAACAGCCCTCAGGTCTAACATCTGTGCCCCCCACTCCCTGGTCTTTGAAACCCTTACTTATGCTGAGCCCCAATTAAGTCATTGGGACCAATGGAGTGAGTGGCGACGACTGATATGAGAGAAGGCTGTAGGATCGGGGCCATATCCTTTAACCCAAAGCTGTATGTTGGCTACTCGGCACATCTTGGGCCCATTCCTGAAGCCCATGTTCATGGAACCACAGGGAAGAGATGAGTAAGGACCTCAAGTGAGCTCTGAGAGCAAGCAGGTGCTTTTTCTTGGGGGCACTGTCTTGGGTGCCAGAAACTCAGCTTTCATTGTAAAAAGAAAAATGCAGGGAGAGATTCTCCCCCGTGTCTGAGTGCCTTTTGGGGTCTGTATGGCTCCCTGATCCTGGTGCCGGCCAGCCCCAGCTCTGGTGTGTTATCAGCCTGAGTGGTGCAAGGGGGCTAGATCGCCAGTAAAAATCAGAGCCTAACTCTAGACCTTGTGTTGGCAAATAAAACCCACTAAATGTTCAGTGAGTGATAACCGATACGGTGACATCTGCCTGAGGCTATGTCTACACTTCAACTGCTACAGCAGTACAGCACAAGAATTCTCCTGTCAACCTAGGGCTGTCTATACTGGGGATTAGGCAAGCTTAATTGCGTCACTCAAGGGGTGTGGATTTTCACACCCTTGAGCAATGCAGCTGGGTTCACCTAACTTGTTAGTGAAGACCTGTCTTGAGTCTGCAGACAGTCTGAAACAATAGCTCAGAGAGGTGACGAATGCCCTTTATTCAGCTAAATGGTGCACTCACTCTGAAGCCTAATGATGTGAATTAAACATCAGCATTGCTGTTTCACTTGTGCACCAAACACACCCCAATCTGCACCATCTACTATGAGCACAGTCTCATGTTGGTGTCACAAGTGGGTGGAACTTAGTTTGTGGGTAGAGTTTGGGGGAATCCCACCACTCTCCCCCCTCCACTTGTCAACTTACCCTCTATGCTACCAACTGAACACACCCAATAGCCACAGCCTATGGGAAGGCAAAACAAGAATGAGGCAGGCCGTCAGGAGTTGTACGAAAAAAACCCCTGCACTGCTCTTCCCTTCAGCCCAGCCCTGTCTTTAGCTGTGTTGCTTAACAAGCCCAGGCCACATGTTACAATACAGCTGTGCTTCCCAACTTCCCCAAGCACAACCTCTACAGCTTATGCAAACCTCATCACAGCAGCTAAAATGAGCCGAGTTTTCTGTAGCTGAAGCCTCCTGGTGTTGACAGAATGGGGACGCGATTCCACAGCTCAGAATTTTATAATAATACCTCAGGGGAGTCACTGGCAAAGTTTGGCCAAAATATAATTAGTTTGCACAGCTATTAGAGGCTGATAAAAGGTTTTAATTTGTGTGGAGATCTCTTGAATCTCAGCTACTCCCGTCCCCTGCTCTTCCCCTGCTTCACAATGCCAGCTGAGTGCCGCACAAGCCCGAGTGAGCCACGAATACAATGCACCACATTTACCGGGGAAATGAGGCTGCCATTCTTCAGCCACTCTGATTGCTAAAGAGGGGGGAGGAAATTTGGGAGGCTCAAACTCATTTTCTCTCTCTCCCTACTATGGAAAGAAAGAAAGAAAGAAAGAAAGAAAGAAAGAAAGAAAGAAAGAAAGAAAGAAAAAGAAAGAAAGAAAGAAAGAAAGAAAGAAAGAAAGAAAGAAAGAAAGAAAGAAAGAAAGAAAGAAAGAAAGAAAGAAAGAAAGAAAACCCCATCCTTCTATAACATCCAACACTAAAGTCCCTGCCCCAAAGAATTTGCAATCTATGTATCCTGCCCTTTACCATGTGACCCAAGAATGTCTTGATGCCAGCTGGCAAAGGCACAAGGGGTGCACAGAGTCCCACTGGGTCAGATGAATGTATATTAAATTTACCAAAGGGTGGTAAACTTGAGGTCTCCACCAAGAACCAATAGCCCAATGGCTGCCACAATCACTGTTAAATGTGTGTATGGGTAATGTTTAAGGAAATATGTATCTTGCGTTAAAAATTATGTTCTTAAGGGCTATGAGTTATGGCGGGTCAACAGAAGGTCAGGTCAGTCAGGAAGGAAGAGATGCTTATCTCTCTCTGGCTTGTCATGTATCTGTGGTATGTTGTCTTTTTCACAACAGAGGCCTATTTGTATTATTGGGCCTGACACTAATCCGGAGATTGCACATTTGACAAGAGAGGAAAGCTGTAGGAAAAAACCAAAACCAGCAGGGGGAGTATCCTGTTTATAAGTGAAGAACATTTTGGGGGTATAGCTGGGAATACTGAGGTACACCCTGGATCCTTCCCCAAGGAGACAAATGGTCAGTGAGTTCTGTCTAAGGAAAGACAAGTCACAGCCAAACTTGCTGGAAAACGCTGCAAGGACTTTGGGAGAGCTAAACTCCATTAGACAGGAAAGTACCTTGCCAATGAAGTCTAGGCTCTAGAACATGTGCTTTGATTTTATTTTACATATTACCATTTGATTCCAATAGTTTTATTTACTACTTCTTGAATCTCTATACTTTGTTAAACAATGTTGCACTTGTTTTCACTATAAACATACCTGAGTGCTGTGTCTTAAACAGAGCAGTGTTCTGAGGGGAAACTGGTAAGTTGGGGTGTACTGCTTCTTTGGGAGCAGTGAATCTGTGAATACTGCGCGTGTCCAGGGGACCAGGGCTGGACACTCCAAGGGGTGCTCGGAGGTTGGAGTGTGTCTGTTGCTAACCTGTAGAGAAACACTGCGGGAAGAGTCATACCCTGATGTTAGTGAATCCAGAACAATTTGCCTGTGGTGAGGAGGGAGAAGAGGATGTGGCAAAGCCACATATCGGTAATATGCATCCCTCCTGGAAGCTGGAGAGTTCAGAGAAATACATCAACCCATTTGTAGCTGGGGGAGTTCTATTCTTTTAATGCAGATTTTAATTTGGAGAGCCCAAACCGACTCAGCTCAATTATCTCAGCCATACTGGAAATCAGAAAAATCGCCACTGCTCAGAAACGATGGAAGGAACAAACGCTCACTAGTGTTTGCTGCCGAGTCTGTTCCACTGACAGAAGATGAGCTAGCAGAGGGTTACTTCCTGGACTAAGGCATAATGGCATTTTTTCCCATTCTCCACTAAAGCCAGTTGATCTGGGTTAGACCCTTGGAACAAACTTTATCACTGGTGTCAGAGTAGCAGCCATGTTAGTTTGTATTCACAAGAAGAAAAGGAGGACTTGTGGCATCTTAGAGACTAACAAATTTATTTGAGCATGAAGTGAGCTGTAGCTCACAAAAGCTTATGCTCCAATAAATTTGTTAGTCTCTAAAGTGCCACAAGTCCTCCCTTTCTTTTTATCACTGGTGTAACTCCAAGAGCATCAGAGAGAGTTATACCAGGGATGGATTTGGCCCTTGGGTCCTCAAGGCCTAATTTGGTGAGATGCTGAGCACCTTACAGCTCCCATCGGGCCAGATCCTACTGAACCAATTAAGTCAATGATGTTTTGCTATGGACTTAAATGGGAGCTACAGATGCTCAGCATCTCGAGCGTTACATGTCTATTGAGTTCACAGGAGCTGGAGCAGGCTCCCTTCATTTGGTCACAGCATGCATGTGTTGTGAATTACATGCTCATTTCACAGGGGCAAGATGACCTGTCTGTGGGTTAAATGAGTGAGTGTTTGCTACGAGTTACACTGACGCTGTGCCCAATAAATCTCTCTCCAAAACAAAAGAAGCAAACGGATCAGAACTAACAGTCTCTTAGGCTTGTTCTTCCACTCACAGACATAACGGACAGATCAGAAGAGCTCTGTGTAAGCTCAAAAGCTTGTCTCTTTCACCAACACAAGTTGGTCCAATAACAGATATTACCTCGCCCATCCTGTCTCTCCAGACGTGCTACAGACAGACAGAATACTGTAGACAGACAGACAGGCATATAACAGACAGACAGGCAAACCAAGCCACATACACAGCTCCTAGGTTGGAAGGGGTTAAGCTAATGACCCTTGACCTATGTCCTGACTCTTTAAGGTAACTGCGGCACAGCCTGGTTTTGCCTGGTGCATTATCCAGACGTGGCTGGCCCATGCTGCCCAGCCCCCTTGTGGGCTGCAAACGAGACAGCGCTGGAGATTGCTATCTTCTTGCTTCTGTCTCTTCTGCCGCAGTCCATGCTCATTACTGTTCACTTCATCTCCCATCTCCCTGCACCGAGCAGTGCCAGCGGCAAGCGGAGAGCTGGGCGCGCCCGATAAGGAGCTCTGCTGGTGTGGCCTGGCGTGGGTGCCATGTGCACAGCATCCCCCCCCGCCCTCCAGACTTGCATGCAGCCCTTTCCCCCCTTCGCTGCCTCAGTGATGTCGGAAGTGACCTTTTTCACGAAGGATCTCTCCAGCCCTGTGCGATGAAGTGCACATCAAAACCAGTGGCAGATTTACAGGTTAACAGGGATTGAGTAGAGTGCACTGCAGCCAAATTAATGCTGCCTATAATGTAGTTTACCTCATTAAACAATGCACACCAAGATCCTGTCTGCTGTAAAACAATTGGTCTCTAAAGCCTAGTGTTCATCTTCCAGGGATGCTGGGAGATAATAAATGGGTAATATTCTGGCGATAATGGTAATGGAGTCACGGCTCAGAGCTAATATTATGGCAAAGCAGTAATTATTTCAACAGTAAACAAGGGGATGGTTGAGCTGCCAACAGGACTGGAGCCTGTTGAAATGCTTCCGTTAATTTAGCTGGATCCCAGGCCTGGGACTGGCTCTTCGGATGAAGATGACATTCTCATCTGCAGACTGAAAAAGACAGGCCTCCCCATGGCTCGCAGCCATGCCATGGCCTCCCCAGCCCATCTGGAGAATTTAGTGCCGGTGGGAGGTGCCCTACCATGGGAGAGGCGGAGCCTCAGAGCAGCAGCCTCGTTCTCATCAGGAGAGGGGAGGGGCCACCACAAAGTGTGAGGGACACTTGAGCAAAGACTCTTGGGTGATGCCCATGCTCAGAGAAGGTGGGGCTCGTGCCAGCCTACGTGATGCCTGCTTGGGAGGGTGGAGCCATCAAAATGGGAAGGAGCCGCAAGGCCACAGGAATCCTCTGATTATGGGGGACAAAAAATGAGGGGGGGAAACAGGAAGGGAGGGTATTAAAAATACAGAGGGTATGGGGATCGAACCAGAAAGGGACACTGATGAGAAACCCAGACAGCACCTACCATGCCAAGTAGGTGCCAGCTTGACAGCCCTAGAGACTCCAGTCCTCTGCTTATCCCTAAGACATGTAAAACACAGACAGTAGCAGGACTTGCTTCCCTGCTGCATTGCCCTGCCATCCCTGATCTGGAGGGAAGTCCCTCGAGCAGGGGGGCGTCTAATCTCTGTGGCCCATCAGTCCTTGCCCTCCCTGTCCCAAAGGGGTGACCAACAATACCGTATGCCCCTACAGTCCTTCTCACCTGAGGATTTCAAAGTGCCTTATGGATAATCATTAGTTGAGCCTCGCAAACCAGTCCGCACCAGAAAAGGCAGCATTATCAAGACCTCTGATTCAGATGGTGATACTGGCACAGAGTGATGAAGTAACTTGCCCCAGATCAACGACAAAGGCTGGGAGAGAACCAGCAGTCCTGACCCCCCAGTCTCCTATGCTAAGCATGGAACAAAACAGTGTTAATTAAGGGTCTATTTTGTGATGGACGCCTGCCCTGTAAGAACTGGGTTGATAACCACAAACGTATTCCACATGGGCCAACAAACACTGGTCAAAAAATAACAACTTTTGGCCTCTACCAACCACTGCTGGAGTTGAAGTTGTGACACATGTGGGAGAAAGGCTCCAGGTACAATGCTGAGAGCCCGAGGTATCCAGCCCCTGGACTGCTGCTCTGAAGGAGAAGGGGAATTGTCACAGCACACGGAAAGGCACAGTCCAAAGGTTCCATTTTTAAATGTTTGATAACAGGTTAATAAATGATATACGCCTGTTACAGATATGAGTGGCATTGCTCAGGGATGGTCAGGAGCACATCTGTAGCAGGTGCTGACAGATGATTACCTGTCACAGTTGTGTGTGATCTCGGCCTGGCTTAACAGAGGCAGCAGCAAAACCAGTGAGTTCTCAAGTGGCAAGTCTGGCTTTCAGAAAACAAGTCACTGGTGCCTTCTCGCTCTTGAGGGTGAAATAAAAGTTTTATTTCATCTCCTTGAGCTGGGAAAGGACATCACCAAAACACTGCATACAACAACAACAACAAAAAACCCAGGTTTCCCAGCCTGCAAGAAGCTGCCAGAGATTGGTGTCTTCCAGTGTTTCAATCACCCTGTAAATTCAGTTGAGCTGTTTTTATCGGGGGCTTCTCTGGTGCTTTACGCTGCTTTCCTCAACAAGCCTCATCTGGCCTTTTGGGAGGAAACCAGGCCCTCTAGCTCCTATCATTTCTGGCCAATTGTTAAGACAATCCAACTGAGAGCCAGGTGTCAGGACTCACTGGTACTCATTTGATTCTTGAAAGGAACTTGACCAGAAACGTGCTGCAGCATAGACAGACACAAAGCAGAGGGAAGAAAGGAGGAGGAAAACAAAACAGACCAAGACAAGATGATCTTACATACTCTATTCGCATCACATTCACTCACTTAATCATACCAGATGCGACATAGTGAGCTTCATAGACTACAAAAACCTTCCCTAATGTACATATCCTACAAAGTGCCTGTCACAGGAGTACAAGGGTGAGAGAGCATGACTGCATTTAACAAGAACAATGAAACAGCCTGGAATAGAACCCAGGAGTCCTGACTCCCAGTCTCTGGAGTCTAGCGTCCTTTGGACCAAAATCCTCTGGAGTCCTTTGGACCAAAGCATCCAAACCCTTCCGACTCCGGTGTTTATTTCGCTGGAATGTTTGGTCAAAACTTTATATTAAGGTTCCATTTCTAAATGGTTGATAAAGGGTTAATAAGTGATAACTAGCTGGTATAAGCATGTTACAGACGGTTTCGGGACACTCAGAAGCACATCAGTAGAAGGTGTTACAAATGATTAGATGTCACGCTTATGCATAACCTATCAGACTCTATAACAATCTGCAACAACTGATTCATCATTTATTAAAACGTCTATTAGCCATTTACTAACCCTTTATAAGAACCACCTTCATATAAAGTATGACCAAACTGTCTCTTTTTGAGTTAGACAGCAACTGGGGTTTCCTATTTCCCTGCATGAACACCTCAACTCATCAGTCTATTTCGCCATTGCTTTCAAAAAATCTCTTTCTATTACCCTGACTATCAATAACCCAATTCATCCGTCAATCGTTGTCTCAGCTCCCGTGTCATCTGTTTCCTTGACTCTCTCAAGGAAGCACGCCCATTGCTACCCAAAGTACCACGAGGACTAGAGACAATGAACGTAGCTGGCTTAAGGGGCAACATCTGCTGTGAATGTCCTTGAGGCCTCAAAACTGGTCTTTCTGGAGAGCTGAGCTGGCCTGGCCTGGAGAACTGACCTTAAAGAGGTGGGTTCTGCTTGGCAAATTGCTTAGACAATTGTTGCAAGGCTAGATATATTACTGTTTAAAAGGCAATCTCTTTCCCTAGCGATCGTCCCACTCAGCAATGGATGGGCCGCACAGTGATAAGAGCTATAGATGTAGCCAAATTGACTGATGAGATGCACAGACAGATAACTTAGGACAGACAGACAGATCCCCTGATCGACTCCAGTTTCCACAATGCAAGGGGATTTTTTTTAAAGCTTTTCCCACCCACCACACATCCTCCCATGGCCAAGCCCCTCACATCAGCCTCTCCGAGTCCTCTGCATTGCACCTGACTCTGCTTTATCTGCTCGGCAGGGGGTTCACAATTCTTTGAATTGTAATGGCTCTACTGGGCTGAATGCACCACAGGCTTGCAAGGCGAGACAGGGCTAGAGTGACAACACCACAATGTGAAGTTTCTCATTCTCTTTGTGCGCGCGCGTTATCCGGAACAGGGACACCGCTGTGAGCCTCGCCGGCATGCGCTGCCTCTCGCTACATCACTCATGGAGCGCGGGGGGGTGTGTGGCGGGGGTGGAATGGCGCACCAGAATGGGTCTTTCTCTCTCCCGGCTGTTAGCCTGGTCTGAGGAGAGCGGGCAGAAAGGTTTTCTTTCCAAAAGAAAGGCGTGTTTATCAGGAGAGCATCATGGATAGAACCACAGCAGGTGAAAAGCACCTGGACAACCCCACGGCCCAGGGCCCTGCGACACCCCTGACCTCCCCGTGGCCCAGCTCCCCATGACCCCCCTCCCTTGCAATGCTCTGCGGCCTAGCTCCCCACGAAGCCCTGACCACTCTGCAGCCCAGTGACGACACTCTGCCCGGCTCCCTGAAACACCCCGACCGCCCCACGGCCCAGCTCCATACTGCTCTCACAGACCAAGTAGCCTGAACAAATCCACTTCCAATCCACCAACTCATTCATCTCAAGATTCCCTGCCTTGCTTTTAAGCCCTGCCAAAAGTTATAGAGAACTGGCTTGGTGTAGCGGACAGGGGGCTGGGCTGGGAGTCAAGAAGCCTGGAGTCTAGTCCCAGCTTTGCTGCTGTTGCAAGTATGGGCAGAGGATCTCATGAGACCTCTGCCTTTTTTGGGCCAAAATCTCATCTATCTTAGATCCTAATTTGGATGCCATTCCTGCTGTGTCTGAGCTCCTGCCAACCTCTAATGTATTTATATTAATATCAGCCCGATGAAGGAGTCTGTGTTAGTGCACCCATTTTACAGACAGGGAACTGAAGGATGGACAGACTAACTGACTTGCCCACAGCCACCCAGCAGAGCTGTGAATTGAATTCTGGTCTCTCCAAGTCCTAGGTGACTGTCCTAAGCACTGGACCACCCTTCCTCTCTTATACAAACAGCTGATGAAGTCTGGCCCAAAGGTCACCCTGATTCATGGCGATGCTAATGATAATCCACAGCTGAGTTTCAGCTGTGGACCCTGCCCAACTACTGTCTCTAATCCTCCCCATTGAGGCAAACCCCAAGGTTCACTGAATGAAACAGGAATTTTCCATCAGCAAAGCCATTGTGAACTGGCTTGTTATTAATAATTGCAGCCTCAGCCGTACATCAGGGTGCCTCGTTACCCTGGCAGTCACTATTCTGGCCCCTTGCATTGGAATCCATCGTGCTAAACGGCAATCATTCTAAGTGGGACCCCCCTCAAGCCTTGGACCTGGAATGGACCCCTGCGCCCAGATCCCTGCATTAGAGCCCTATCCACACGGAACCTGAGCACGTGCCTCGGATCCCCACAAACGCCACCTGTTTACAGATGAGTCTGATTTCTGTCGTATCCACGGATAGGTGCCCCCGGGTTCACCAGCACTGTTGCCTCTCACTCTATTAGAGCGACCGCGGTCGCTCTATTCACTTTCAGGGTTCTCTTGTCCCCCACAGCTTGTGAAGCTGTACTCTTGCCTAGCCAAGAGAGTCGGGCATGGGTCTGCTGACACGCACATGACAATACTGCTGTCACCATGACAACACTAGATTTACACCAAAAAAGTAAAAGGCCAGTAACCACGGAAACACTTGAGTGACCGCAGCCTGACGGTATAGGATACTGTATCCCAGTTTGGGATAAGAGGGAAGGTCCTCTCATGGATCAGTAAAAGACAGGAAACAGGCTAAGAATAAATGGTTGGTTTTCACAATGGAAAGTGGCAAATAGCAGGGTCCCCCAAGGATCTGGACTGGGATCAGTGCTGTTCAATGTATTCATAAATGATCTGGAAAAAGAGGTAGGTAAACTGTGAGGTGACAAAGTTTGTAAATTATACTAAATTACTCAAGATATTTAAGTCCAAAGCTGACTGTAAAGAGTAACAAGGGACCTCACCAAACTGGGTGACTGGGCAACAAGACGGCTGATGAAATTCAATATTGATAAATGCAAAGTAATGCACACTGGAAAACATAATCACAACTATACATACAAAATGACGGAGTCTAAATTAGCTGTTACCACTCAAGAAAGAGATCTTGGAGTCATTGTGGAGAGTTCTCTCAAAACATCCACTCAGTGTGCAGCGGCAGTCAAAAAAGCTAACAATGTTAGGAATCATTAGGAAAGGGATAGATAATAAGACAGAAAATATTATAATGACACTATTAAATCCATGGTACGCCCATCCCTTGAATACTGTGTGAAGTTCTGGTTGCCCTGTCTCAAAAAAGATATATTAGAATTGGAAAAAGTAGAGAAAAGGGCAAGAAAAATGATTAGGAGGATGGAACAGCTTCCATATGAGGGGAAATTAAAAACACTGGGACTATTCATCTTAGAAAAGAGACGACTAAGGAGGCGGCGGGGGGAGGAGGAATTTGCTAACAGTGAATACAATCTTGAATGGAGTGGAGAGAGTACACAGGGAAATGTTATTTATCCCTTCACATAACACAAGAATTAGGGGGTACCTGATGAAATACACAGGCAGCAGGTTTAAAACAAAGAAAAGAAAGTCCTTCTTCATAGAACACAAAGGCAACCTGTGGAACTCATGAGGGGACGTTGTGAAGACCAGAAGTATAACTAGGTTCCAGAAAGAGTTAGAGAAGTGCATGGATGACAGATCCATCAATGGCTATTAGCCAAGTCCCAGGCTGACTGAAGCCTATGACGCTCACTCAATATGGGGAAGGCTAAAGTGCTCTATCAAGCTGCTTCAGGCCTTGCACATGACCCACCGCAAATCACCATCGAGGGTCAGACTTTGGAGACAGTTGAGCACTTTCGCTACCTCGGTAGCCAACTTTCTCAAAATGCAAAAATCGACAGTGAGATCCAGCACAGGATCCAGTGCGCAAGTGCTTCCTTTGGGAAATTGCTCCAACGCGTTTTCATGGACCATGACCTATGGCAGGACACCAAGATCCAGGTCTACAAGACAATTGTTGCTACACTCCTCTATGGATGTAAAGCCTGGATGACCTATCTCAAGAGCTTGGAGAGGTACCACCAATGATGCCTCTGGAAGATCCTTTGTGTCAAGTGGCAAGATCGCCGCACTAATGTCAGCATCCTCGCTGAAGCCAACGTCACCAGCATTGAACCAATGATCCTAATGCACCAACTTCACTGGGCTGGACACTGTGTGCAGATGCCAGACTCTTGCCTCCCAAAACAAGCCCTGTACTTTCAGCTCGCCCATGGTCAGAGATCCTGTGGTGGTCAGAGGAAATGCTGCAGAGACTCACTGAACGCGTATCTTAAGAAAACTGATGTGAACATCACAAGCTGGGAGGAGCAAGCCACCAACAGACCCCAATGGCGCCATATCCTCCTTCAGGCAGTGGCCCGCTTCGAGGAAAAGCGCCTTGACCTCAAAGCTGAAAAGAGAGAGAGAAGGAAGGAAAAAGAAAGAACTTTCTCCCCGCAGGCAGTTGGCCTGCCACAAAATGTCTGTACCTACTGCGGGTAGATTTGCAGTTCCAGGATCGGACTCCCAAGTCATCTCAGGACCCATATGTAAATCCGTGGTAGAGATCATCCTCGAATTGAGGTATTGCCAGTCCAATCCATTGGCCAAGATGGTCAGAGACCATCCTCTGTGGGTCCCTAAACCTCCAACTGCCAGATGGTGGAACGGGACAATGGGATGGATCACTTGAAATTGCCCTGTTCTGTTCATTCCCTTTGAAGCATCTGGCACTGGCCACTATTGGAGACAGGATACTGGGCTAGATGGACCATTGGTCTGACGCAGTATGGCTGTTCATATGTTCTTCTGAAAGATGGAAGCAGCAGTGATAGCTGGAACCCCAAAATCTGGCTTCGGGGCAAAACCTTCTCCCATTCCCTGAGCGTTTGGACTCCATCCCTTTTGGGAAGCAGGGGCCCAGCTGTGCGACTTGGGTTGGCATCTGAACTGCATTAGAGCTGGATTTTCAGTTCAGGGTGAAGCCAAATGTATTCTGTGCTGTGAAATGCGAACCTCGCCCATCTCTAGTAATTAGCAGAGTGCAAGATCAGCCTCCAAAATCAGCCAATTTAGAGCATCTCTAAAGCACCCCGGGGGCAAGTCTCCAGCACAAGTGACACAAGAAGGTTCTTTTGCAGTGGGGGTGGTTTCTCAGGAAGGATGTTGCTGCCTCCCACACAGTGTGTTATTTCTTGACCTTCATTGTCTTTCTCTCTCTCCTGCTTCCTCATTTCACACAGCTGAAAAATCTTCTCCTGACTGCCATCCTAATGATCTCAGTGCCTCGTAGGGCTCTGACACCAGTGCTGACGGCCAGGGCGCTGGTGTCAGCCCACCAGATGCCAGAGCGTAGCCTTCTGACACCTTTTTGCTGAACTGATATTTGAAGGCAGGGTGCCTGGTGGGTCTGGCAGAACTTGAACTACCCAGTAGAGCCTCCCGGTCCCATTTGATGGCTGGAGGGGACTTCTCAGCAGAGATGCACCAAAAGTCGGGGTAGGAGTCACAACGCTGTTGGATCTCTGCACAAAGCAATTGTACAGACCCTCTGCCCTGCTCCACTAGACTACAGATGACTCAAGCACCTGCTCTTCCTTGACCCAGCGGGATGGCTGTATTTGCTTTTTAAGTTTTACCAGAGGTGCCTGGCTGGAATAATATGCTGTGGTGCAGAATAAAAAGATGAGGGGGGTTGCTGCAGAGTGAGAGGCATCGGCAGAGATGCAAGGGAGGGGGGTCTCAGAACCGGGAGAACAGAGCAGGCTGCACATCAGGAGAAAGGTGCATTGGCAGAGTTTTATGAGAGTCCCAGGGGAGGAGGAGACAGAGAGAAAGCGCATGGGTTATGGAATGAGATCTTGGCTAAACTGGAATAGGCTTTATACAGCTCTTTTCAAAAGCCGTTTGCCGCAGTGATCCTGTTGTTTTTTCCATACACAGCAAGAGGAATTTGGAAAGATTGCTGCCCGTGAATGGAGACATGTGCAAAGGAACGGCAGGCGGCTCCTGCAGGGGAACTCCCCAAAGGCCTTAAGTATTCAGCCACAGATACAGAAGAGATCACTCAAAGCCCCTGTGATTCAGTGACAGAGACGGCACCAGCAGGAAATTCACCTGCTCCAGCTCTTAGCAGAAGAGTTAAATGGTGGAAATAACACCTCTTCCTCCCCCTCAGCAACAAGTAGCAACCTGGTCAGCACCAGAAAAGCATCCCCCCTCGAAACAAGTGGTGTGAATTTAGCTCCCATAATGTGGTTAAGATTGCAGTGATGAGCACCATGCATTCAGAGGGGTTTATGAGTGCAAGCTGCTACATATATATCACTCTGTACCAGAGCAATGCAGGCTTCTAGAAATCAGGTACCAAGGACTCCTCTGTTGTCACAGGAGCTGGGGGTGGATGGAAAGGAGCTTGGGGGGAAGATGAGTCACTGGACTTAAAGTGGCTAGAAAACAGCAGCAGAAAATTCACATTACACAGGGTAGCTCCTGCAGGGAAAGGCAGCGGAACCAGCTTCCACACCAGCCATCCCTGCCTCAGCCCTGTCATAAGGGGTGGTCACTGAAAGATCTCACACGGATGACGCAGGTTACATATGCTTATTAGCCACTCAAATGTATGCAGGTGCTGGAAACCATGGGACCTATAACCAACTCCCTGTGGCCCCTTTTCACCATTTCGCCCACTGCAGAGAATCCAACTGAGGGAAACTGAGGCATGGGGTTGGGCAGTGATTCGTCCAAGGTCATCGGGGAACAACTGGCAAAGCCAGATCCATGGCTTACAGTCCCCTCCCTGCTCCTCTGAACCACAGTGCCTCTTAGAAGGATCCGCTGTCAGGCTCTTTACAGAACCATGTCCAGATGCAGTTGCTTGGGATTAACAGAGCTGGGGAGTTTTCACAGCATGTAGTTCACCTTGAGGACTCAGGATGCCCAAACATAGCTAGATGACAGCCGAATAATCAACTCACAGATAGGTGCCCCTACCCCCCCCCCCCGTTATTGTAAAGGTGCTGAGATGGGGCAGTGGGTGTGGGTGGAGACACTGAGAGACAGAGGACAGATCAGGTGCAGTCATAGCTCCTGAGCTAGCTCACGAGAGAGAGATGGCATGTCTGGCAATAAATGGGTAGGTAGGCAGGCATCGGAGCTGCCCTGTGCCAACTCTGAGCTTGGCACTCCCAGCTATCGAGAGCCCAGCCCCACGCGGTCTGTGCGGTGATTAGTTCTACTGGGTTTCAAATGCAGAATCTCTAATCTGGGCCAGAAATCTGGTAACAGCTACTGTTGTAAATTATCCAACTCCACAGGTAATTTCTGATTAGCTCACTCCTCTCCCCTTGGTGCATCCTCAGTTTCCATAGCAGCTAAGACCTACGTAAAATGGAAACATCTGGTTCAAGCCCAGGTAAAGCTCCCCTGGGGAAAGGAATCTGCTGGATGCCAGCATAGAGAGATAACAGCCCCTCTGAAAGACAGCAGTGGCTGAACCTCAGGGATGGGGAGGGGCATATGGGGAATAGAGCAAAAGGGGGTTATGGGGGAGGGAGAAGAAAAGGAAGAAAAGAGACTTGAGGGAAAGAAAGAAAAGAAAGAAAGAAAGAAAAAAAGGAGATGAATGGCTGTGGGAGTGGGAGCAAACGGACTAGTGCAGAGATGCCCTACCATAAACGCTTGCTGATCGTGATAGATGCACTGGCAGTAACCTTGATCCAGTCCCATTAGATGCTCGGCAATGGGAGGAAGCACACAGAGATCTGTGGCACGGACTTTATCCATCACCCACATGAAGGGCCTGCTCGGCAGCTTGGCCCACGTGGGGTGCATCCATCTCAAGCAGAGAGGCCAACGCACCCAGGGAAGGCTGGGTTTTGTAACAGACCCGTTCGAAAGGTGCTCATCGTCAGCGACAGGAAAGGAACAGTGAGGTGTCGGGGTCCCTGCTCCACCCCTCTCTGTCCACGGGGATTAATGAGTTGGCCCAGCAGCCGCAGAAAGCACTGGGGTCGGCTGAGAGCACTGGGGTCGCACTCAGACACTGCAGTGATTAACATAGACTTAGACTGGGGAACAATGGGGCAAATGGATACGTTTCTCAGGGGAGGTAAGTTTGTCTAATAGATGCATTCAGCCCTGAGGTTCTTTCACTTCATGCGGGGTGACGGTAGAGAGCTGCCGATATCGCAGACAATCAAACCCTGCCCTGATCTAACCTGACAGCTGGCTGCCGGGCACTGCAACCAGAGCCCCAGTACTCAAAGCCTTCCAGTCATCGTCCTAGTCGAACCGATCTAACCCCATGGTTCAACAGCATCTGAGAAATGCTGGAGATCGCACAACTCAAAGTGAAATTAAATAAAATCACTGGGAAAATATTTTGAAATGTGATCTGACATCTCTGAATTGGTGTCTATAGGAATTAACTCTCCAGTAATCAAACCCACACTGTTAGAGACCTCTGTTGTTTATTAATTAACGAGAGATGGCAATTCATGCAATTTGTTTAGTGGATTTCCTTTTTTTTTGCACTACTATTTCCAGCTCTCATTGGCACTGATATAGAAATCCCAATGGTAACTTTTAATATTGCATTTTTTTTAAAATAGCGTTTTTGTAGGTCCTACACAAAAACAAAACATTGCCTTTGATCAGACTTGCACTCACTAAGATCTCCAGTTATCACATTAGTCTGATGAAAGCATTCAACCCACGATCATGATAAAACTCACACTTAGTGCAGGTTCTTCACAAACACAACTGAGAATTTGTGCCATGTTAACCCTGAATCCTCTGTTCAGCACACAGTCTAAAACCGCTTGTGCTCTCAGGATCAATTCCTGGGGCAGGGAAGGATGGAGTCTTCCTTCCAGGCCACCAGGCAGAACTGCAGATACTCTGTGGCCACAATTCCAGCCTCCATCTGGAGTTCCCTCCTTGCAGCGTGCAACACATCTGTCTTTGTGAGTGGGAACTGCTGGTGCCCCTAAGCCCCTGCTGCAGGGATAGCACTAGGAATGCATGAGGCCGCATGTGGCCATCTTACCTTTGGGGGAGATGTGCCTCCAGGTGATTGTAGGATCCGGTCTGCCTGTGGCTATGCAGGTGAGGCTGATGTTGCCGCCTTCGTTGACGGAGATATCGGAAGAGATCTCAACAATTTTGGGAGACACTGGAATGACATACAGGGAGAAGTGAGGAGGCAGCAGGTTCCAGTTTGACAGTTTCACTCTAATTCTCCAGGTTGTGTGTGTTGGGGAGGGCCAGGGGGAGTTTTTGTGAGTAGCTGTGGATGAGCAGCTGTAGGTATAGGTGGATTCTCCCCAACTCACAATTACCAGCTAAGCAACAGCCCATCAGCCCCATCTAACACGGCAGTGAAGGACCTGGAGGTGACATTCCCCCATCCCCCACTTCCTTCCCAGATATGCTTAACCCCAGATCCCTCCTTAACCTTCTCCCCACCCCGTTTCCATTGGAATCATGTCCTCAAGAGGATTCACTGGAGGAAAACACCCTCTCTGACAGGCGTTCCCAAACTGGGGCCAGGGGAGCTCCCACTGGTGGGGTGCCCAGAGCTCACGCATGGCGCGGTGCTGATTCAAGCCCCTTGTTTGCAGCTACCTCTACGTCATGAAGAAGATCCTGGAGCCCTTTGAAAGAAGCTGGAAGCCAGGAGAAAGAGCCAGCCTAGCTGCCTCCAGGAGCCGCCACTACACAGGAGAGGAACACAGTGGTGCCCTCAGGGATGAGAGCCACTTGCGCTGCTATTCACCAATGTCCAGGGAGGGCATGGGGGAGAAGAGAACCAGATGGCTGGGCAGCATGTCCAGGGTAGGATGTGTAACCCAGGGGGTTTAGGGAGCACAGCTGCTTTAAAACCTCGTCCTCAGGCAGTGCAAGGCTCGGCTGTTCTGAGGGGAGGGGAGCCAAGAGAGGGAGCATGAGAGGGACGTGGGGGTGTCTGTAGCTCCTGGCTCCTACAGCGAGTAGGCCCTCGCACAGCGAAGCAGGCAAGAATCAGCTCAAAGCCTGGGAGGAACAGAGTGGCTCACCGGGGACGTCCCAAGACAGGACCCTGAAGGAGCACTGTGCCAGGAAGGAATCACACGAGAAGCATAAACTGGAGCCACCGTTGACCGGAACTGTATGGGGCTGTGAGTACTGGGGTTTGTGACTTTGCACGGGGAATAAGGAGGGAGGCTGTAGCTAGCTAAGAGACGGGTTGTTACTCTGTGTGGGTTTGTGGAGAGCAGCAGGACACCGGACGGGTTGGTTGTTGATAGAGGATGGGCGCTGAAGATACCCAGGAGCACCCAAGCAGAGGCAGTGCTAGTCCATTGGGGGCCCAAAGCAGGAATATTTTTGCCCCCCCCCCAACACAATGAAAAGTGAATAGGGGGCCTCCTTGAGCTGCATGGGGCCCTAAGCAATTGCTTTGTCTGCTTACACCTAGCGTTGGCTCTGCACCCACGGCTCACTGCTGCACAGGAACTCTGCCCGGGATTCCTGACTTCTGAGTCTAGACACATTGCTCTTGGCATCTATCCTTTTACACTGTGGTAGCACTGGGTCCATGGGTCCTCGTCTGGGATGTAACCCTGTTTTGCCACTCCCCCTGTCATCTCCCCCTGATGTTTTTCTCCATCCATCCCTCTGTAAATAAGTATTTCCCTTTCTTACATCTGTTGTACTATTCCGATGAGCGTGTTTACTCCGGAGGGTTTGGAACAGGTGTCCCTGAGGTAGGTGGAAGGGAGTTTCCCTGCTGTGTTCCTGCATGTGGCTTTCCTTGGCCAAAGCTGCCTGGCAGAGCAGACTCCACCTTGGCCATGAGGGGCTATAGACACATATAGGGGAACAGGGAGTCCTGTCTATAAGGACACATGAGCAGGAGGAGAGTAGAAGGAGCAGAACGGATATGAAATGAAGAGCAAAAGGAAACAGCATGACAAGACATATTCCAAAGGGGCTTAGTGCTCTGTGCTCTAAAGACAGTTGAAAGAAAACAGCTAAAGCCTTCCTCAATGTCACATTACCATGTGAGCAGGGGATGGGATGTGATCTGTGTGATCTCCAATGGGAGAGGAGGTCTCTGCGAGATAAACTCTCTCTTAACTGTCATGAAAATAGCCCTGTAGAACTGAAAAGAAAATAATTGCCTTTCTGTTATAGGGTTTCATTGGACCATCCTATCACATTTAATAGAAAACTCTGTCCCTGCTATGGAATTTTATAGGTTCAAAAAAAAAAAACTATAGAAAGGATTCTATACATTCCATAGGTGTTCTGAATACTTTGCAAAGAACCCTCAAGGTTTCTTCATCATTACGGTATTTTCTACAGGACTTTTCCATAAGAGGAAATGTAGGGACAGATTCTCAGTGGGCTGTAGATCAGCATAGCTCTATCAACTTCAATGGAGCTATGTTATTGATGCCAGCTGAAAATTCATGAATAATGTAAAGAACCACTGCTACTCCCATTCTTCTCAGCCACGCAAGGCAGCCATGGGCTACAGCATCCCCTCTGCTGTACACCACCTCCATCTCTCTGGATTCCCACGCATGGCCGATGAGCTGGTACGCACATTGACCTTTCCAGAGGACTGGCTGAGACAGAGCAACCGCAGTGGCCTTCCTTGCACATATAGCCTCCGCCACACAGGTAAGTAATTTATTGATCCGTAAAGCACTCCGAGACAGCCTGGAAGGGATTATGTCATGCTAGCCCTGGGCAATAAAATAAAATAAAATAAAATAAAAAGAGGGGCTTTTTTGTGAATGCCAGCGTGATTAAGGGTTTGTGGTTTGAAGTATAGTTAAAGTACATTTTAAGTGGAAACAAGGTGGGTAATGAATTACCCTGTGATGTGAAGGACTGCTGGGAGTTCATTTTCCCTACTTTGAACACAACGGCTAATCTGGTAATCATACACTGGAGGACAAGAGCAGAACAAATGCAGGCAGAATGGAAGAGCTCCTGGGGCAGTGCATGAAGATGATAGTAGATGAAAGGTACATAGATTTTGGTGAGTCATCTCAGCTCTTGCTAAGAGCCAGTCTAACTGGATTGCGGGTATGTCGACACTTGGAGCTTGTGGTGTCATTTCCAGCGTGGGTAGATATACTCACACTCGCTCTGATCGAGTCAGGACACTAATGTTGGAAGGGTAGCCAGAGCGGCGCAAGTAGCCCTAAGTATGATCCCATCCAAAAGCCTAGGCATGCACTTGAGTCACTGGCCAGGCAATCGGATCTAGTATAGGTATGACTATCCGAGCTGGAAATTCCAGCACAGATGGTTCCCCTTGGAACCAATGCCCCAGCATGGTGCTAAAGCACGCTCTGCTGCTAGCAGTTCTGCCTAGTGGAGGAGATGGAATTTTGTTTATTATTAGCTGTATGACAGTTACACCGACAGGCATGGCCTCGGGCCAGTGGGCCCTCAGGGAGAATCAGGACCTAACTGGCCCATGCTGACCCTGCAAGCTACACCTGGGAGCAGGCAGGTGCTCCAGGTGCTGGCTCATTAGCCAATCAGCATGAGAAAGTCTGAGTTCTACCAGAAGAGTGCCGGAATAGTATACGTCGGGGGCTGCTCAGATAGGACGGGCAATGCCAGGTGAGAGGAAGGAAGAGAGTGCTCTCCTTGGGGCAGGCATGGGACTACAGGCTAGGGGGAACCCACAGGAAGCACACGGGCTCCTGTAGGGGAGGAGCCCTGAGTTGGGGCTTGGAGGTGACCGGGAGAGCCCTGAAGAAAGATTGTCAGAGCCCTGGGAAAGGGACACCCTAGGGAACCTCCAGTTGTTAGCTCGGCAAAGAGAGCTGGTGGATTGGACAGGCCCAACAGTTTGGGGCTGGCTCAGGCTGGAGAGCTGAGCCATAGGAGGGGCCAAGAACTTTTTGTGTACATCAGAGGGGACTCTGAGTACCTCAGAAGGAAGGAGCTGTTCCATGACTTGGCCAGAGGGCTGAGGTACGGAAGACCCAGAGGAAGGCAGAAGGTGCTGGAGCCAAGGACACTGGCAACATTACGTGCTGATGCCAGGAGGCGCTCTAAGGGTGAGTGTGCCCCATAACAATGCCCTGACCGCTGTGACCAAGACTGGAGCCATACTGTGCTAGGAGTTGTACGTAAATACAATAAGAGACAGTCGCTGCCCCAAAGAGCTTACAGTCTCAATAGACAAGACAGAAAAAGGAAGTATTTATTATCCCCACATTACAGATGGGGACCTGAAGCAGAGAGATCAAGAGACTTGCTCAAGGTCCTACAAGAAGAGGAAGCAATTGAGCCCAAATATAAGTGCAGTGCCTTATTCTAAATCCATACTTCCTTTCTAATGCAGCTCTGGGCCATTCATGAGTTTAAAACTACTGAATCCATTTTCATCAAACTTGGCTTGTTTTGTAGAGCTCACTGAGGCTTAAAAGTACATGAGGTCTGAAGATGCTACTTACTGTAATATCACTTAGCAACACGTACGCTTGCATTAGACATTCCAGGTTGTATTACATCAACTGACAAATGTAAAGAGTAGCCACATTTCAAAACACAATTTTAAGAAGGCAGGGTTAAGGTTAATCTTTCAACTCTGCTGTTCCTGACTTGGGAGCACTTGCATTCTCCATCTTACCACCAAATTAGCTGTTAGATTTGTTTGGAGGCCTGGGACAGTTTTGGCCTGGCGTATAATAGTATATAATCAGTTGATTATGCACTTTCTGATCTTTGCACATAAATCCACTTAGCTACACGAGCCGCGATCATTAGCCTCTTATGCATTAACTGGCAATGAGCCCACACTCCCTCGCCCACATCTCAGGAAGGGGTTGGGAGGAATCTTTAGGTGCCCAAAGAATGAAAAGATTTGCCCGAATCAATGTCAGCTGGAGCAAGGCAGATGTGACACTGGAGTACCTGGGGAAGGAAACGAGAGTGATAGGGGTAGAGGAGCCTTTAGTTACCCTTTCAAATTAAATATGCAATGTTCAGATTTAACACAACGGTTATTGTATGGAAATTAAATGTTTGAATAATTAATTGAATGAATTATTTAAAATGCCTTTCTTGAGAGTTAACAGATAGAGTGTAAGGTTTTACTACACAAGGGAGAAAAGCCTTAATAAATAAGTGACCATAAATATAAATCTGATATTATTTAACATTCAGTAGTAATCCCATTACGTCTATATTAAAATGTTTTATTCTTGGGCCAGTGTTTCTACAGCTAAGGGTGGGGAATCTCGAGCCGAATGGAAGCTGCAGATGGAATTGCACCCAGATGAGGATGAATAAATAAATAAAGGCATCCCGGGTGGAAATTCTCTCGTTGTTGCCAGTCCTTTTGCTCCTGGCATCTCTCTCTCTGCCTGACTAATCTAATTGCCTTCTATGACGAGATAACTGGCTCTGTGGATGAGGGGAAAGCAGTGGATGTGTTGTTCCTTGACTTTAGCAAAGCTTTTGATACGGTCTCCCACAGTATTCTTGCCAGCAAGTTAAAGAAGTATGGGCTGGATGAATGGACTATAAGGTGGATAGAAAGCTGGCTAGATTGTCAGGCTCAACTGGTAGGGATCAATGGCTCCATGTCTAGCTGGCAGCCAGTATCAAGCGGAGTGCCCCAAGGGTTGGTCCTCGAGCCGGTTTTGTTCAATATCTTCATTAACGATCTGGAGGATGGTGTGGATTGCACCCTCAGCAAGTTTGCAGATGACACTAAACTGGGAGGAGAGGTAGATACGCTGGAGGGTAGGGATAGAATACAGAGGGCCCTAGACAAGTGAGAGGATTGGGCCAAAAGAAATCTGATGTGGTTCAACAAGGACAAGTGCAGAGACCTGCATTTAGGATGGAAGAATCCCATGCACCGCTACAGACTAGGGACCAAATGGCTCGGGAGCAGTTCTGCAGAAAAGGACCTAGGGGTTACAGTGGATGAGAAGCTGGATATATGAGTCAACAGTGTGCCCTTGTTGCCAAGAAGGCCAATGGCATTTTGGGATGTATATGTAGGGGCATTGCCAGCACATGGAGGGACGTGATCGTTCCCCTCTATTCGACATTGGTGAGGCCTCATCTGGAGTACTGTGTCCAGTTTTGGGCCCCACACTACAAGAAGGATGTGGAAAAATTGGAAAGAGTCCAGCGGAGGGCAACAAAAATCATTAGGGGACTGGAACACATGACTTATGAGGAGAGGCTGAGGGAACCGGGATTGTTTAGTCTGCGGAAGAGAAGAATGAAGGGGGATTTGATAGCTGCTTTCAACTACCTGAAAGAGGGTTCCAAAGAGGATGGATCTAGACTGTTCTCAGTGGTAGCTGATGACAGAACAAGGAGTAATGGTCTGAAGTTGCAGTGGGGGAGGTTTAGGTAGGATATTAGGAAAAAAAAATTCACTAGGAGGGTGGGGAAGCACTGGAATGGGTTACCTAGGGAGGTGGTGGAATCTCCTTCCTTAGAAGTTTTTAAGGTCAGGCTTGACAAAGCCCTGGCTGGGATGATTTAGTTGGGGATTGGTCCTGCTTTGAGCAGGGGGTTGGACTAGATGACCTCCTGAGGTCCCTTCCAAACCTGATATTCTACGATTCTATGATTAAACATGGCAGCGCCAGCCTGCAGCGTGCATATTTCCCCAGACCGGGGCCTGTGCTTTTGCTGATCTCATTTTTTTTGCCATGATGCTGGGAAAGGTGTTTATTTTGTTCTGAGCTGATTCAGCCCCTTTTGTGGATCCCCAGAACATACCCTGACTTTGTCCCAGGGTCAGTTTTCATCCCTCTCACCCACACACTCAGCAGGATCGAAAACACAGTATTTAGCTGAAAGAGATGGCACACACATGCATTATATATATGCATGGAGGGCGTGCATCTGTGTGATGTGCATGTTGAATGGTATATGCACATCTGTTCACACAGAAACGCACCGACGTGTGTGCCATGGACATACCCAAATGCCACGTACCCTTACCCACAGACGTATGTCCATTCCCTGCAGACACATGTGGCATACATGCATAGCAGCACACATATGCAGCTTTGGGTGGATTGTACAGCCCCTTCCTCGGTGTCTGCACACACCCACACTCACATACGGATGCACCTGCAGCCCACACATTGGGACTAGCAGGCATGTACTTCCTGAGCCATTTCCCAGGTGATACACTCCCGGTCACTAATAGGCTGACTGATGTCCTCTGTGATCCCTGTTCCAGCCTGTTTTTATAGCCCTCCCTTATTCGCATAAACATCATTGGCTCTGCCTCCTCGATCGGTCCATGCCATCACCCCATCACCATTATCTCCCCATCTATCTTCCCCATCCTCGAGGGCTGTGCTGATGGTGTCAATCCCTTCCCCTGGCATTAAGTCCTCACTCATTTCCTCTGCCACACCTCCCCGCCTTGCTGCTTGAGCTCTCTCTCTGGAGCAGCTGGTTCCTGATGTGCTCAGTCTCTGCGTCCATGTTGCGCTCCTCCGTTCAGATCGGCCAGCTCTGCTGGGCTCAGATAAGGACCCCAGATTTCAGCCTCTTCTCTCAGCCAGAGCCGAACAATCCAAACTTCCTGGATCAGCACAACTGGACTGGATATTTCACTGAAAATCCTAGTGCTTCCTGCTGAGCCAGCAAGCAGATCTGGCTCTTGCAGTCAATCTTCCTTGCCCCTGAATGGGAGGTGTCCCCTCTAGGAGGTTGAAGGGGGAGGTTAGTGTCTGTGAAAGAGGAAGTTTGAGTTGGGTGTCCAGAGAGGAAGGACGGTCTACTAGTTAGGGCACTCATCTAGGTTTTGGGAGACCTGAGTTCAATTCCCTGCTTTGGCACAAACTTCCTGCATGACCTTGGGCAAATCACTTACTTCCTCTGTGCCTCAGTTCCCCATCTGTAGCACTGCACTACTTCAGACAGGTGTTGTGAAGGAAGAACCATTAGAAATTGTTAGATGCTTAGATACTATGGTGGGGGGGTGGGGTGGAAACATCAGCACCATCCATAGATATGGCCCATTTAAACCTGTGACTTCTTGCTAGCATGGGCATTAATGAGTGTGGTTGGTTTTTATGATACAGACCATGGTGAGAACCCAACAAACTCATTTCAAACAGCCTTCAGAGGGTAACAGCCCTTACAGAAGTGTACAGAACATCCTACATCAAGGGTCCAGAATGCGACTCTAGCTACAGCTAAGGACCATCCCTGGAGAGTAATACTGGTTTTCCTTCCCCACACAAAGCACAGCAATTGCATTTTTCAGCCTAGGTGACGTCTGTTTCAGATTAAGGAACATCATATTAGTTCTTTATTTAATAATCGTTCCCCTTAAAAAGAGAAAAGGACTGAAAATAACACTAAAGTTCTGTAACCAATCTGAAATGCACAGTGGCAGCTGCCTGAGCATCGAACAGGCAGATTCTCTATTTCTAACAATAGTCTCGGATGGCATCTTTCATCAGTTGACCTCACAGTGTTTTATTACAGAGTAGGAAACTGAGTCACAGAGTGGGGAAGTGACTGGAGCACCATCACACAGCAGGTCAGAGACAGAGAGAGGAACAAAACCCAAGTCTCCTAGTCAAGTCCCATGACCACTAGATCACACTGCCTTCAATAAACACTACATAGAACATAACCCTTCATCCATATAGGGACAAAGGACACAGGCTGGAAGGGACCTTGTGTGTCACCGAGTGCAGTCCCCGGCTACCACAGGCAGCTCTGTCATATACCTCCCTCCAGAAATTCATCAAGCTCCATCTTAAAATTAGTTAGGTTGTTTGCCATTCCTCCCCCACAGCCCCCCACACCTATTGGGAAGCTGTGCTCGAATCTCCCTCCTCTGACGCTTAGAAACCTTCTTCTAATTTCTAGCCTTTCTATTCATGGCCAGTTTGTCCCCATTCATGGCTAGTTTATACCAGTTCATACTTATCCACCTCAGCTGTAGGCTATATAAGGCAACTAATTGCCAACCTGGATCCATCACAGTGACCTAGAAGTGAAAGGCCCTATATCCTTTTATTGGCATCCAGAACCATCTTGTTCCTTCTGGCTGCATGCAAACCAATTCCCACCATCTCCATTCATACACAAGTTCTTGGCATATACAAATCCATAGGTGCTCAGCACCCATTGGCAGCCCCACCGATCAGCTCCGCCTTCCTCCCTCTCAGCACCTCCCGCCTGCCATGATCAGCTGTTCAGCAGTGTGCAGGAGGCGTTGGGGGGAGGGGGTGGAGTGAGGGTGGGGGCTTGGGGAAGGAGTGGAGCGGGGCGGGGCTTGGAGTGGAGCGGGGGCAGGGCTTGGGGTGGAGTGGGGGCGGGGCTTGGGGTGGAGCAGGGGTGGAGCCTGGAGTGGAGTGGGAGTCGAGCACCCCCCGGAAACTCAGGAAGTCAGCGTCTAAGTACAGATCCCTCTGTAGTTGCTGCCACACTGTTCCACGGAGTCTCCTCTCCCTCTCATGCTTGTTTTCCTAAGGGGAGCCAGAGAGAAAACTCGGAGAGCTACTCCTTGGGTAATATCTGTATTCTAAAGCACTTACAAAGGCCAGCTAATCAGCCATTCTAATGCCACATTGTTTGAACAGCAAAACGCGGAGGGTTTGATTCTTCTGTCACACCCGTGCAAATTAGGAGCAACTCAACTGAAGTCAATGGTGGTATGCCAATATGAGTGAGGAAAATCAAGGTCTCAAAGACACACTTTCCGGTGTCTTCCACCTGTGTTTGTCCATTGGCTTTAATGAAGCTGTTAATTATCATTTATTTGTATGAGAGATCCCAGTTGAGATGGGAGCCCTATTGTGCTAGGTGCTGTACATACCCATAGTGAGACTCAATCCCTGCCCAAAGAATTTACAATCTAAATAGATCAAGCATGGGAGAAATGAAGTAGGGTTAGACTTATTTTACAGATCGGGAACTGAGGCACGGAGAGACTAAGTAGTTTGGCCAAGGAAATACGGGGAGTCTCTGGTAAAGTCTCCAGCTATCCTGAGTCCTGATCAAGTGACTTAGCCAGAAGACCATATTCTCCCTACTCCCCAAATCAGTTGCACCTGGTTCACATCAATGTTAGCATAGAACAGGGGCCATTGTTCTCCACAATGAAAGAGATGCCACCTTGTGCACTGAAATCTTTAAGGGGCAGTTCTATCCTGCTAAGGGATCTTTGCTATTTCTTCCCCCTCATCACTTAAACACCCTGGTAGTTTTGCACGCTATGACACTGGCAATCAAATCACATGCTCCAGGGCATAAGCTGATCTCTCCAGAGTGGTCAGGAAGGTATTTCCTCCCTTTTTGTCTAGCATTGCACAACGAGGCAAACAGACACTTATGGGTTCATTTTGTTTTACACCAGGCAATGGCCGGAAGTGGGACACTGGGCCAGTGGGACCATGTGACCGAATGCACCCCTGTATTCACACCCTATTGTAATAATCTTTGTACAAAATATGCCTTGTGAGCTATCATTTGAAAACTAACAACTCACTGATCAATAATATCATGGTGAAATGAGGGTAGCAACATTATATGCAAAGTTATGAATTCCCTCCATATGATGGTGTTCAAGCCAACATAGCCCTGACCAAACAGAAGTTATTAAACAGGTCTGCCCTAACCAAAGAAATACGTCTTTACATCAATTTACATACAAGTAGTAAACAGGGTCCTTGAGACCGCAAGAGGGGTAAACTGGTTCCTCAAAGACAAAGCACAAGCTAATGCCTCTAGCCAGGTGTCATCAAAACTGATTGGTAATCACCTGTCAAGTGGCCATCCAGTGGCAAGGAAGAGGGGCAGGAATAGATCCATCTGCATTTTAGCAAGCAAGAACGTGGAACCTTTTTCACCACAAGACCCCATGTCTCCATCCTCACAGCAAAAAGGAACTTTATCTAGGGTTAACCCTCAGGAAAATGCATTTCAAAGGGTGATCGGACTATAAAATTGAGGTGGGGGGAACACACCAGGCTACCTATCTTCCTTTATCTCCTTCTGGCTTTCTCTTTCATCTAAGAAGTCAAAGAAACCAGCCTTTTCACGTTGATTAGCAATGTGGGCGGGAACACATGAGGAGGTAGTGATAAAAAATCCTTATTTTACCTTGAACCAAGTCTAGTTGTTAAGTTTTAGCTACTAGAAGGCATTTTATCTTTATTTCTCTTGTACCCATTTCTGACTTTGATACCTTACGCTTGTACTCATTTAAAATGTCTTTGTAGTTCAATAAACATGTTATATTTTTTCATAAAAACGAATCCAGTGTTGTGTTTCAACTGATCTGTTTGCTAACTGCAGTTAAAGTAGCAAACTGTTGTATGCTGACCCCTCCCAAGGGACATCTGAACTACCCAGGAGAGGGCTGGACAGTGCAGAAGACACATTTTGGGGAACATTCGGGACTGCGAGCATGTTGGGGTCACCCTGCAGGCAGTAACCCAGGCTGCCGGAAGCCAGAGTGTGTGGCTGGTGTGTCGCTGACAGGCTGTTAGTGTCCGAGTTGCTGGACCAGGAGTGCAGTTATACACAGACACTCAGGGTGTGACCTACATGCTGTTTGACTGTTTGGCCCAGGTTGGGAGTTGCAACATCAAAGCATTGTGAAGCACGCAAGGTTGCAGGGGAGGTGGTGACACAACCCCTCCCCGGTCTGGATTGCACCCTGGAATGTGACAGACCAACTGTCTGATCTGGTTCTGCAAGTCTCGGTTGCTGTCCTGCCCTCCAGTAAGTCCCCTTGGCCCCTCTCCGGTGGCACAATGTGGGCTTCAGGCTGCTTTAAATAGGTAGCTGAGGGTTCCCTCAGAGCGGAGGAATCCTTGGCCAGAACAGCTGACTTTATGCCACCTGTTCTATCCTCAGGGGACAAGATGGAAGCTGACATGACGCAAGCCAGGAGCGGTGGTGCTGGGGGGCAGAGCCAGAGCATGATGCATGCTCCAATGATCCTGGGCTGGCAGGATGGTTAATAAGCGCTATCCCTGCTGTCATAATTCACTGCCATCCTAAAGCTGCTCTGATTTATGAAGTGGCCCCCAAGCAAACCTAGGATTGCAGGAAGGGGTGGGAGATCAGGGGACAGGCGGAATAATACCAACTTTGCCAGCCCTCCAGGTGTGCAGAGCTCAGCCGCAACTATTTAAAGCTGAACACAGCTGAAAAAATGAAATGAAATGCCTGAAATGAAAGGGACATACATAACTACCTTAATAAGCAATTAATAAATAACTAATAGCAATTGCTCTCTTTAAAATAAGGCCTAATGAGATGTATCATATGCCACAGAGATGTGTCTAAATGATTTCCAAACCAGATAACAGAGCCTGCTGTCATAGCAAAGCTCTTCTGAGCTGGGAGACATAAAATTATTTACACACATCTCTACAGCATGTTATATGATAAGAGATTTTCATAATTCATTACAGGGGGGAAGAGAAAAGGAGTTTCCAATCAGGCATTAGTAAGTATTTGTGGATGCTGATATAAATCACAGTACAAGCAGCAGGATTCTGTAGACACACACTGGGGCTAGATGCCAAAATGGAGCCCAATCCAGATTTCACTTACACCAGTCTAAACCAGGACTAGCTCCACTGAAGGCAATGGGGATACATCAGAGTAACAGTGCCTTTGGAGGAAAATCAGAACCAAAGTACCCAGAATTTTCTCTTCCTGACAGCTGGATCTACATCACCAAGCCTGGATTCAGATTTTGAATGCTCCAAAGATTGAGGGATGGCCAGAATTGGGGGGGGGGGGGGTTGGTTAACACTGTTATAAATAGGGGAAACAATATTGCCTAGTGGATAGATCACTGCTGCTCAGTGACCTCGGGCACGCCACTTCACCTCCCCATGGCTCAGTTTCCCAATCTGTAAAATGATGACAACGATTCTGAAGTCCTTTAAAAAGGGTCTTGAGATCCATGGATGAAAAGAGCTGTATAGAGCTAGGTATCACTATTCAGTGTTGAGAACTGTGGCTCCTGATCTCAGTTTGGATTGCAAGTATCCACAGAACATCCAACTTATTTGGATCTGGGGATTTGTTTCAGTCTCTCTCCAGTTTATTTGGTTTTGTTCCCTTTCATTCCAGGTCTCTATATGGATTCACCAACACCCATCCTTCCCTGCAAATAAACTTCCCCCAAATAAACTGAAAGCCAAATCTTTTTAATGGTAAGAAATAGTTTAGTTGTTATGATTTGATCCATTTTAGCCAGCTCCCTAAAGAAGGAAAGGAGGCATTTCAAGCAATGGTTCTGGCTTGGGCCCATCTCTGTTTCAAACTGAGACAGGCAAAAATGGAAATTGCGTCCAAACCAATGCCCTGGTTCTCAATACACCTCCCCCACAACTTTGGGGAAGCCCATGTCCAAATCTGGACTTTGCAGCTGGCCCTTATTTCTAAAGTGGGGTGCCCCCAAAACTCCAGATGGGAACAGTTCTGGCTAGAAATCCAAACTCTATCTCAAGCTGCAGGCTAAAATAACAAAGTGGGGAACATGATGTAAAGAATCAGAATAGAATAGTATAGAACAGGGTTTTCTCCAGTCAAATCCAGGGGTGATTCACCTTTTGCAACATCCATCAGTTCCTGTTTTAGTCTTGGAAATAAAATGGTTGAGTTGGAGATGGGTGAAACTTAATCCAAAACCTCACATCTCCAAGAGCCAGCAGGTAAGGGGTGGGAGGGGGAGAGAGAGGTAGGTGTGTATCCTGGGGGGCTGGGGGGGGGGGGAGAAAGGTGTATGGGGATGAATGGAGGATAGATTAGACAGATGGGCGTGGATGGGGATGGATAGATAGATGGATACAAAATAAACTAGCACCTATGTACTTGTTATTCTGGAATCTTAAAATCCCAGCTACACCGCAGGAACCAAGTATCTGTTTTACTCCATGTTCTTGTACGGAATTCCCCCGGTAAGGCAAGAAATACTTTGCAGTACAGGCAGAAATATGACAACTTCAAGACTCCCACATCATCCATCCAGCTTCTGAGACACCCATGCACAGAATAGCAAAGTGGGCTCTGAAGAAGAGCTCTGTGTAATCTGGAAAGCATGTCATTTTCATCAACAGAAGCTGGTCCAATCAAAGATGCTACCTCACCCACCTTGTCTCTCTAAAAGCCTGGGACCAGCACAGCTATAACTACACCGTAAACAAGGTGAGCTCTTCACAGCTATATCCAAAGTAACCACACTGCCAATCGAACACAGAATGACTCCTTCCCACCCTCCTTGCCCTCCTTCTCTGTCACAAGCCTGTGGTTCTTCCCAGCCATCTCCGTTTCATCCTACAAGGCCTCAGAGCTGATGGTGCCTCTGTTAATCCCCTTGTGAAATGTCACCACACAGGAGTGAGTTGAAAAGTGTTGAAACAGAGTGAGAGTGAAAGTTTGAACACTACTCCTTGTTAATACAAAGCATGTCAAACCCATCACCTAGGAATGCTGAATGTCTTTATTAGATTCCTTTATCTCCCCCTGAGATCGGAGGGACACGACTGGATGATTCTCAGCGGAGATGTCATCATCCAGAAACTAATTAAAGGCTGCGCAGGAAGTCGGGCCCGGCGCACTCAGGAGAACAAAACGCATTAGCAACTGGAGTCAAGAAAAATATTACAAGTGAACTTTAGATCGGAAAGGGCAAGCTGGGGATTTGACAATAGCTCTCTCCCATTTCCCATTGCCCTACTCCCCTTTCCTCGAGGTCTGGCTCCAGGCGGGAGCAAGTCCGCTGGGATCCTGGTGATTGTTGGACGCCAGCTGCTGCAGCCTGCAGCTTCTCATCTCAGGGTGGGTGCCAGGAATGAAAAAGGACTTGGCTGCCTATTCTAGAGGGCAATGGTGGGGAATGGTGATCATGATTTGCACTTCCCCTTCACAGCAAAGCCCCTTCACAGACATTAACCATGTCAGTCAGTGGCAAGGACTGAATGACCCAATGGTTAGGCCACTAGCTGGAGACTTAGGCTCAGTTCCTTGCTCTGCCACCGATTTCCCACTGTGACCTTGGGCAAATCACTTAGCTTTTCTTTGCCTCAGTTGCCCATCTCTGCAATGGCAGCAAGATCATGACCCTGCCTCATGGGGTATTGCATAGATAATACATTAAAGACTGTAAGGTGCTCAGATATTGCCGTAATGGGGTCAGATAAGCACCACAAGCAGAAGTCAATGTGGTAGGCATTATTACTAGCAGCTCCATTTTGCAGATAGCCAAAGTGAGGCTCTGAGAGGTCCAGCCTTAGGGTGTTTAGTTTAGTGCCTGACCCTGAGTGCTGCTGAGCACCCATAAATAACTCCCATTAACAACAACAGGAAATTATGGGTACTCAGCAACTCTGGGGTGAAATCCTGGCCCCATTAAATTCAATGGCAAAACTCCCAGAGAGTTCACTGGAGCCAGGATTTCATCCCTGGTTCTTATATCTTGTGGACTGGCCTGTTTTCTTGGATGGCTATAGGGTCACCTTCTTGTCAGGGAAGATTTTTGCCCTGAGGGAACCAGCCCATCTTGACGAGCCCTACCTCTTCCCCTCACAACCTGCTGGCTCCTGACTGCCTTCTCTGACTGTGAATCAGCCAGGGAGAGGCAGAGCACAGCCACAGAGTGGCTCTAGGCTTGCTGGCAGCTGGGAAGCCGGCAGCATGGGGCAATAGGCATATTTGGAGGAGCCTCTTCCAAGGGAGGGACCTCATGAAAGACATGGGGTCTCCTGCTGGAGAGAGAGGAGCCTGGTGAACTCAGCTCCCCTCCCTCACCATGTCATGAGGTGAAAAGTGACTTGCCCACAGTCATGCAGTAACGGAACAGAATCAAGGAGACCTGACTCCCAGTCACCTGCTCTCACCATGCGACCACAGACCTTGAGAGATGATCGCAAGAAATGAGCCACATGCATCATGCTCACATTCAGCTATGGACTGTTTATCTATGGACCATTCACTTCTGCTGCTGTTTGTCCCCCAGGAAATAGAAAGCCACTGGGCTTCTTCAGAGGGACACAGAGAGGGTTGAATTACCCCTACCCCATATGACTTGTAAAAAGAACCTGTATGAACTAAAGAACTAAAGATTTCCCTTTCAAGGATAAATAAGATGCTCTAACATAGCTAGTGTCTTCAATGAATATAGGGTAGGAGTCTTATGTGAAGTACAGGTTAAAATGATGCCCTTTAAATTAGAATGGTGGCTATTTTTGGGGAGTTGGTTGTGTTTTTTATGATCTATCTAGAGGCTCAAACAGACCAAGAGAGAAATAAATTTCCTCTCCATTAAGCATACACTCTGCTCTTGCATGTTCGTTCTTATCGTTGTATGCTCTCTCTCTCTCATTCATGTTCTCCCTCTGACTCAAGCACAGAATATGTGTTTATTGTTACGCTTGCCATACTGACGCTAAGCTAATTCGAAGAGCTGGACGGAATGTGCTGGGGAAAACACATGGGCCAGGAGTGCTGAACGATGTGGGAACTGTGAACAAATGATGGTCAAAAGCCAGGGAGATTCATGGTTTTAATGTGAAACCAACTGAAAATCCAAAGTTTTGACTGAATTTCCATTTCTATCTAAATATCTGCCTACCAGCTCTCTCTCCGCATACTAGATCTGCATACCTGTTATATCTTTCATCTATCTACCTACCAATCACATCTTTTCTAAACTTATAATGAAGAACAAAAAAAAAACATCCCTGTTGAGATCTATTATCCTGGCT
Source organism: Lepidochelys olivacea (assembly GCF_965140295.1). NCBI lineage: Eukaryota > Metazoa > Chordata > Testudines > Cheloniidae > Lepidochelys > Lepidochelys olivacea. The sequence goes on along the minus strand of NC_140432.1, from coordinate 10,718,987 downwards.
TATCCCTTTTCTTGTAATCGCAGGATGGAGATGGTGCGGCTCCCTCGTTGCTCTTTGCTGACTCTGCTGCTGTCTGTCCAAGCCCCAGTCTTACATAGGGAATGCACCCTTGTGTGATTTCTATAAGTTGGGTGCCTATCAGACAAGCAGAAAGGTACAGGAGTCACTTTGTGCGCAGCCAATGTTTTCGGTACCGTCGTCTCTCTCGGCTGGAGACTGTTGCACTCACAGATTGATGCACTCACCCCCCTGCGCGGTGTCTGCTACTAGAGAGGCCTGCAAACACTTGATATCAGACTCTTCTCAGCTGCCTGTGTATCTGCATCTCATCCAAATGAAACGCTGATGTCTTATTTACAGTGAATCCTGCCTTTGCCCTGGAGGAGCTGGGAGTAGCATCCCGCAGTGCTCCTTAAGGACACTCTGCCCCCCCCCCCATCCCTTTGTTTGTTTTTTTCTCAGCCTCAGTCGCTCACTCTCTCCCCCCAACTTTGGGACAGCAGCACTGCAGAGCAGCGGCTGAATGGCTCATTACCCCAGGCCGATTTAGCAGAGGCAAGGCAGTGTCTGAGAAGTGTAATGAGCCCCTCAATTGATTGGGAATGAATGCATTAATCTGAGGCTATTAGACTCTTTCATCAGCATGTCTAAAATACATAGCAGTGTTGCTTTATGTGGGAGACACAGATCAGCCATATCTCCATCCAGGGCCATTTGGAGGGGATCTTTACAGCAAGAAAGAAAAATAACCATTGAGCACAAGAGAGGGAGCATTATCTAGTGGTTAAAGCAAGATCCTGCAAGTCCAGAGATCCAAGTTCTAGTCCCGGCCATGCCAGAGGCTCATTGTGTGACTGTAGGCAAGTCACTTTCCCCATTTTCTAAATGAGGCTAATTACATTGACCAACTCACTGGGGGGTGTTGAGAGACCTGATTTATTACTCATTCATTACCACTTTGAGATCCTTGCATGGGAAGCGTTATCATCTGTAGACAGGCCTCAGAGGACTTTTCAAAGGGTGGCACCAATTCCCTTATGTTACAGCTGGGGAAACTGAGGCACAGAGAAGGGCTGGGCCTTGCCCAAGGTTACCCAGCGGGTCAGTGGCACAGCTGGGAACGATTCTCCTGACTCCCAGTCGAGGGCACTATCCTGCAGACTGTGCTGCCGCCCAATGTGTTGCACAGCCAGACAATCCACACAGGGGCATCACCACCACCTTTCCTGAAATTTGTGACATAGGGCCCACTTTTCACTATAAACTGTCCTGTGCAAAGTAAGGATCCGGGAGGATCCGGGTCTGAATTCAGAGGGGCTGCAACGCAGGGCTCTGTACGTTGCCAGAGACCCACCCAGTCCTCACAGTCTACCCGTGCACACCCCGCGCTCCACCTCACAGCTGCCCAGGAGTGACGGAGGATCACCCCCAATTTTCTGTCCCCTTTAAGCTTTGCCAGAGGATCACAGATCTTCACTTGCTGTTTCCCTGTCTCTGTCGCCAGGCTTTATTGATTTGACGCATGTCTCCTAATCTAGGCAGAACCTTACAAATTTGATTCCCCTCTTCCCCCGATCTCCCTGCGCCCTGGTGAAAGGTAAACAGATCGGACAGGGAGTTGCTCTCCCTAATACTCTTTGATTAGGAGGTCTCCAGGCAAACACTGCCATTTGCGACCAGACCCCCAGCAGAGGTTGGAAGCTGTCCCGCAGTCCAAAATGAGCTGCAGGTGATGTGGTTTATGTCCCATAAGATGCTGCATTGTCCCCCGGATCCCACACACAGTCCCCATGGGGCCAGGCCTCCTCACACCAGACATACCGATCTTTCCATCTCTCCTGCTGAAGCCAGCCTGTCTTCTAAAAGGCTCCCCAGTCTGCTCCTTCTCTCCCTGGGCCGCATCTCCACCAACACTTGCCCCAGTCATATCCCTCCATGCTCTCTTAAAGCCCTCTCCAATGAGTCCTTGTTCCTACTGAGGTTATGCCTTCCCTGATCCCTGCTGCTTTTAAGACTAGCCTCCCTTCATCCATTCCTGCTCCTACACAAAGTTCCCATAATCGCTATGGATCCACATGGCTGAGAGCCGCCAAAGGTTCCTGCTGTCTCTTTCCGTTTCCCTCCCCACTCCGCTTTGTAAAGGAAGGGCTCATTTCCACCAATGGGATTGGGGGCTATGAGGTATGTTTCAAACAGAACTGAAGTTCTAGCATGTTATCCATAAACTGCACTCTGGCAGCATCCGCCAGCCAAGGATCTCAAGGCACCCTGATCAAACATTAATCAACAATTGCTCATGCAAACTGCACAAACGCTATACATAAGTAACCCAGGGCACCAACTCCAACTACCACAAAGTAATGAATAGAAAATAAAACAAAGACACACTATTAGGGGCCAATTTCTGTCCTGTGACCCCCTCGGAAATGAGTAACAGAAGACACAGTCCAGAGAGAATTTGGGGGGCAAAAGTGACTTTACACCACCTTTGTGAATCCCTGATTTGGGGCAGCCCCAGCATAAGTTATAGAAGGCTTATATAATAGTCAGATAGGCATGTATTACAAGCAGTGCAGATAGAGATGCCTATACTTAAGGTTGCCTAACACTTTCTATCATAAGACCCTGTTTTCAATTGCTGATAATTTTGCCTGACTTAAGCCATTTTGGCTGAAATTTTCCATGCTGATGTCTGCCTCAGGCTGTGTTGTTCTTGTTTTTAAGTTTCAGCAGAAACAGTTCCGCTGTTTCTGAGAACAAGGTTAGGAAAAAAGCTGCTTTTGCCCATGATTCATTCCCTGAGCCCCAACCATCCCATGCACTGAATGACGCAGGGCTCCTATAGAAAAAAGTAATATGTATTCATGAAATTAAAGATTGTACCATCATGCATATGCATAAGCGGGCTGAATTAAGGTTGCAGAGGCAACATCCATTCTGGCATTTCCTAACTTCTGATTGCTTGACTTTGCAACTCTCTTTTAATATAACAGCTCTGGATTTTATACGTAGACATATCCATAGGTCACAAGCATCTGCTAAGTGTGGGTGGCCAATTTGAGACACCAAGGATGTGTTTTTTCACAGTCTGTAGCATTATATGGCACTTAATTTATTCAAAGCACAGCTCCCATGACTTCAGTTGCAGTTGTGAGTGTGCAGCCCTTCTTCAAATCAGACTGCAGGGTCTCAAATCGGGCTTCCAGAAAATAAGGAACACACAATTAGTGACCCTGTTTAAGTGACTTGCCTAACATCACCTAGTAACTCTGTGGCAGAGGCAGGGATAGAATCCATTTCCCCAGGGCAGCATTCAACTGCCTTACCAGGATGCCATCCTTTCTCCCTGCAGTCCCCAACTGCATTCACTACAAACCTTCCAACTTCTTCAACAAATGAGACTTGAGTCCTACAGGTAACAGCCTCATCACTACACACCCCTGAGTAGGTCCATCCTGTGCACTGAATGAGGCAGAAGGTCTGTGGAAAAACCAGTCTGTGATCATGTCATTTAAAAAACTGCAGCATATTGCACAAGCCCAAGGGGGCAGAAGTAAGGCTGCGTAGAAAATGTCACCCCAAATGGTTAAAATATGGCAAAGTTATAAACACGTGAAAACAGGGTCCTAGAGTGGGGAAGGGTCAGGCAATCTTACAACAGAAGGTGCTACCAGCCTGTCCATAATACGTGTGCATGTATGTTATCATTTTCAGGACTTTTACATAAGGCCTCCACCTTCAGTTTCCCATCGAAACCCTCTAGCTTTCTCGTTGGTTATCCTCTCCCCTTTGAGAACCCTTGAAAAAAATCTAGCTGTTATTTTCGCTTAAGACCTCCCTTGTCTTTCCTATACCCCACCTTAGCAGCTGCAACATCTTTCCTTCATTTGCCTATGTTTTTCTTAGAAGAGTTATTCCTCGGCTGCCACCCCATTCTTATTCCCTACTCCTCCCAATTGATCCATTTAATCATTCTGCAGACTGTTTACACTGAGTTTCCTTTATTTTTTCTCTTCCCTTTCCCCTTCTCGTTTTAAACCCGGGCGTTCCCTGATTATAAATCATTACCGCTTTTAACTTGGCTCGGGTCTCTTTAATTAAGTTGTATTCTATTATTTTTTATCTAGTCCATTTGTGCCTGTTCCCCTTGTCCTGGCTTATTTTTCCCCTTGTTCCTCCTCCAGGCAGGCTGAGTATGAAATCATACATTTCCACTCGGCTAACAATCACTTTGAATTATTAAATGCTATTAAATTGGACCACACTGTGGCCATTGGATTGGAGTCCTCGAGCTGTGATATTTACTTGCGCTAGTCAAAGGGAACTGGGTTGGAAAGTGCTCGGGGGAGGAACGACACACAGAATTGTTCCGTCCATCCTGCTGAAAGCAAACGGCATCCGTTAGGATTTTATACCAAGTGAGTTCAAAGGAACCTCTTATGTTGAACCATGCATGCATTGTAATGTCTTTAATAAATCAATTACTTTTTGGCAGGGAAGTGTCACAGCATCTCAAATCCTTGTAATCACCTCAGCCTTGCTATGTTTTAAATGCTGAAAAGCCACAGAAACAGGAGAGGAAGCTATCAGGAGGAACTGGGTGGGGGAAACAAAGGGAAATTTCATCTCTCCAGCAGAGGCCTAAAGATGCTTAAAAATAAAATGATTCCCATGGTTCAAATACATTCCCAGACAGTTACTGACCAAATCCAGCCCCTCCTGGCTTTTGTCATGTTGCTTTCATCATCCGAATGAAAGCAGGCAGAATATTTAGGGGCGCATGTGCTTTAAAGACACAGACCCTTGTTGGTCAGGAGAAGCTGCACCCGTGCCCCATTCCAGGACGCGTATAGTTGCACTGGCAGGGGTGTGTGCCCATTAGTGCAGCATCTGCTCCCCACTGCTGACTGATATGGGGTGGGGCTCAGGTGCATGATATAAGCCTAGGGTTTAAGTAGCCCAGGGCCAGAAGTAAAAAGGCAAGAAGGGGAGGTTAAGGGGTACAGTTGGTTAGTGAACTAGCCTTTCACTTCTGGAGACCTGGGTTTAAATCCTGCTCATGCTGCAAGGGAGACTGAATTTGTTGATTTCAGCCTGTTCTCTGGTATATGTTTGCAGAGGGCACTAAATGACCACATGGCTACAGGACAGCGACAGCCGATCAGGATCGGAGTGCATTGGCAGCTCTCCACTGGAGGTCAAGACTAGAGTTGGAGGAGGTTTTTATTTTTCCAGTGAATAGTTAATTTGCCCAAAAATGTGGTTTTTTTCAGGGTACTGAAACCATTTTCAAATTTGGATTGAAGTCAGCGAATAGTTTCAGCACCAGCCTCCCTCCTGAAAACATCAAAATGAATCAAAAACATTCGACCACCGAACCAAAAAATCCCTTATTGACTCTGCTCTCGTCAAGACTGCAGTAGCAGGGAGGTTGGATACAGATGCACTGGCAGAGTTGTGAGGGAAATGCTTGCACAGGCCCTGCCAGCCCTGTGCCAGGCTGTAGTAGGCAATGTGATGGCTCCCACTCTTTCATAGAAAATGATTCCTCCCAGGTGTTTGAAACATCACAGTACGACTACATCTAATGCACTGCCCGGTCCTCCAGGTGCAGCGCTGGGCTGTGGGCATTTTTCCTTACAAGCTATTTGCAAAGCAGCATCCTCCCCTGGCCTGAAATTTGTTACTTCCCTTTGCTGTGCTTTAATTAGAAAGCCCCAGGCTCTTGCTCCCCCGGCTCAACCTCAACGGGGTGTCAGTATTTCAGTTCCACAGAAGAGGCCCTGTTACCATGGAACATTTATCGAAAAGAAAGAGAGCTCAGATTTCAATGACAACAGCGTCCTAGCTGAGCTCGACTTCACTCTCCTCTCTCAGCCTGACAAAATCCTCCCTCCTTTCCAGAGCAACTCTCAGCTGAGCACAAACAGACATGAAGCTTTTCAAAAAGTAATGAACTCCGTGTTGGAGCCAAGGCAAGCGGAAGTTTAATGTTTAGTTCTGAGAGCCTGGCGAGGCCCATCAATTATACAGCCCTGCTGCTGAAGGAGCAAAAAATAATATTTCCGAGAGACTCAGCCAAAAAGAATGGAAAGGAAAGACAAACACTACAAAAAATAAATCCCACCGGCGAAGAGACGTGTGGGCACAAGAAGAGGCGCTAATCACCCAGACTGGGTGCAAGCTGTGGGATGGGGGAGTCGGAAAGGGAAAGGCAGCTGATCACCTTTAGTGACGCCGAAGCCTGTCCAGAGCAAGGATGGTCCTGCAGGCAAATCAGAGCAGTTAACTGCTGTGGTGGGTTTTATGATGTGGATATTTGTCCAACTAGGACGTGGACAGAGACGCACCAAAATTCATTATATCCAGGCTAGTAAGCTGCCATTGGCAATAAAGGGGCTGGATCGCCCACTGTCTTACACCAGAAATCAGCTAAATGGGGGCAAAGAAAGGAGAGTCAGGCCTAAAAGCTTTTGTCACCACTGAACTAAAAGCAGCCGTGCAGCTGTGAAAATCTTGCAACTGCATCCACCCATCTCCCTGCAGCCATAAGATTTTCCAGTGTTCTCCATTGCAGTTGATACTGCTGTTGTTTAGAGCTGGTCAAAATGTTTCATTTGAAATCAATTTCCAGTGAAAACTGGCTTTTTATTACCACAACATTTGTGAAGCTCACAATTTCCTGGGTTTCAAAGAAAAGCCAGAGACTCTGCTCCCCCTCCTGCAAAATTTTAAAATGTTTTTGATTTTAGAAACAACATTTTTGTTTGTTTGGGGGGGTGCCCTCTTTTCTCCTCCTTTTTCTCTTTTCCTTCCCTTTCTCCTTTTTACCTTTTTCGTTTTGCCATTAGAAAAAGAGAAACAATAAAAAAAAACCCTGAACTGAAAAATGTTATTTTTTTTCCGATCCCCCCCACAAAAGTTTTCAGTTTGGGATTTTCATTGAAACCCCCCGCACCCTTCAAAAATTGTGGAACATGTCCATTTTTTCCTCCAAAAACCAACGATCACTTTCCAACTAGCTCACAACAGCCACGACCCAGTGCAGTGCTCAGTATTCGACTGGTTTACGAAAGCCTTCCTCAGTCTTTGTGTCTGAAATGGGATTCTGGGGAGTTCACGGTGGTTGGATCGCAGTGAGGAATGGACAGATGTTACCTTGGCCTCTCCTTTACCTCCATCACTGGGTTTACATCTGTTTCTCGCGCTGACTCTTTCCCAGCGCTGGGAGCCTGGTTTGGAATCTCCGCTCCGGGTGTAGCTTGCCTGGCATGGATTCCATGCAGCCTAGTATGTCACATTTGGACAGGAGTCTGAAGGCAGCTTGCATGATCTTACCACCCGTTTTATTATTGCCACTGTTATGGCCCTGGCTTTTTTTTTTTTTCTTTAGGCCACAGTTTCTCTGGCTCCGCAAACATGTCCAGACACCTGGTTTCTGGCAGCGTCGGGCTTTGGCGCCAGCTCTCCGCATGCAGCTCTCAGATAGGAAGGGGAAGGTGATCAGAACCCAGTCAGGGGCAGTCAGTGCAATCTACCTTGACTATCGGGCGCTTGCCAGTGTCCATGTGCTCAGCTCTCTTCCGTGCCAGGAACTTCTCAAGCCAATAGCAGGCAGGGTTCCAACCAGTCAGAGCCCTCTTGCTTGAGCTGATGTTCTGGCAAACTCTAACTTCTGGCATATTTGGGGGCTGGGTAAAGCCTCTGTTATGCGCAAACAAGCCCAAGAGCAGCATTTAAAGATGTCCAGCGGCTGATCAAAGTGACACAAAACCAGGATCTTCCATGCAAAGCATTATTTATTCACTGACTCTGAGATGCAGAGCACGCAGGGGAAAGACTAAAATTAATACAAGGCCCCTACACGTGGGTCTTTCCTATTCTCAGTCTTTCCTTGCTAGTTTGTAAGGTCCCCTCAGGCCAGCTACCCTGGTCACTGTCCTATTTGCAGCATGTTCTCCCTGCCTCTGTGCCTGCCTGATCTCACAGACACTCGCTCACCCCCATTTCTAGGCCCAGGGTCTTAGAGTGTTTCAGATTCTCCTTCTGATCCTAGACTTAGGCTGTGTCTATGCTACAGACTTCTGCCAGCATAGCTCTGTCGGTCAGGGGGGTGAAGGGTTGTGATTCCTGACTGGCAAATCTGTGCTGGTACAAGACCCTAGAGCTATATTGGCAAAACTGATCGACTGGCATCACTTGTTTCACACATAGGGGGTGGAGAGGTACTATACTGGTCCAAAGCACAATTTTGCCAGTACAGCGTACCATTATTCCTGGGCAGATAAAACGCTCCCTAGTGTAGACATGGCCGCTGCCTTGGGAAGAAGAAACCGTTCCCAGCCTGCCTGGAGTCAGGTAGGGGGCATTACCCAATGAACAGCATTCCCACTGATTCCTCTAACATTTTACTGTTTTATTTTTCCTACTTGGCTTCTTTAAGTCACTAGCAATGGAGAGCGGTGCTAAGGGTTGTGAGGTGGTGGTGTCTGGTAAACTCAGAGGCCAGCGAGCCAAGTCTAAGAAGTTAGTGGATGGCCTGATGATCCACAGTGGAGACCAAAAAAAAAAAAAGTAACCCCAATACACAAGCACACAGAGGCATGCACCTTCACCAGTCAAAAATACGACAGATATTTTCCACTGAACGCATCCAATGAAGTGAGCTGTAGCTCACGAAAGCTCATGCTCAAATAAATTGGTTAGTCTCTAAGGTGCCACAAGTCCTCCTTTTCTTTTTGCGAATACAGACTAACACGGCTGCTGCTCTGAAACCAGGTATTTCCCAGTTTCACAACAACACTAGAGCTCGATCCTGTAGCCCAGACTCTGGAGAAGTGTGGAGTCCCAGGAAGTCCAACAGATCAACTGGACAGACCAGGTTTTCCGGTACAGCTCTGGCTGCTTTGCACTGCTGTGGTAAACTGCAAACGCAGCTTGAAATGGATTCACAGCTACTTTTCACCACCAGAAATAGCTGGTGATTATCTGTGAATCTGCTGCCACAGTTTCCAATGAGTTAGAAAAGAGCCAGAGAGGCTGGAAGGTGGAGTGGCAAAGGAGAAGGCTCTTGTGTCAGCAGCAGCAGCAGGACAGAGAAGAGGCTAGTACTAAATGGAAGGAAAAGGGAGCAGAGAGACCCATCTTGTGAGATCAGAAGAAGCAATTACATCAAGGACTGGTCTGACAAGTCCTCTCTTGCACTGCAACTAATGTCTATCCAATGGAGCCAATTAGGGGTTTCCCTTTAGGATCATGTCAGGATCTCTCCTGCTCATCTTGTGCTCATCCTTGCTATTCCCCATCCCCGCTACCCTTTCAGGATCTACGGTTAGTAATTGCCATCACACAGCCCATTTGCCACTCCCATACCACGCTCAGGCTTCTGCTAACCACAGGGAACAAGGCGGCTCAAGCTCAGATTGCCCATCTGGCAGAGCAAATGTTAATGGGCTGTGCTGGATTTGCTATCATCATGCTGATGGTTTCATCATGTAAGCTAATATCACTTGGGGACTTGGAGAAGACCCCACCAAACGCATTTCACCTGTGAGCTGGACAGGATTGCAACCAAGGATTCCCCGTGTGAAAGGCTGGTGCCCTAACCAAGCCTGGGATCTCACTGTGCAATACCTCCAGGGACTGTGGGTCACGGGACGACCGTTTGCCGAATCTCAAACCATTTAAACTGGGATGCGCTACCATGAGCAGCACAACTGCAACCGCTGAAGTGCCATCAGTGATGCTGCAGATGCAGCTCCGAATCAGATCAAACCACTTCTGAGGAGGGTTGCCAGGTGTCCGATTTTCGACCGCAACACCCGGTTGAAAAGGGAACCTAGCGGCTCTGGTCAGCGCCGCCAATGGGGCCAATAAAAGTCCTGTCGGCGGCACTGCGGCATTAGGTAGGTCCAGCTCCTAGGTGGCTTGAGCCCAGCGGCTCCCACACAGACACACGCCCTCTGGCCAAACCGCCGCCTCTGGCTCCTACCCCCAGCGAAGCTGCTACTTCCAGCTCCGAAGAACGAAGGGCAGGTGCCGTGGTCAAGAGTAACGCGGAGGGAGGCAGCCGGTGCTACTCAACACCTTCTGCGGTCGGTCCACCCCGGCAGTGAGGACCCATCACCGCAGGCTGCAGTGACATCGCCCATGTATGGCACTGGGCACCCACCAGCTGGAGATTTACCAGCCTGAGTCTTCCTGCGCTGGAGGCTGGTGCCGGACTCCTCTCAGGCCATGCACAGGGATCCCCGCTCTGGCTGAGCCTCTCCTTGCAGCCAGCTGGAACACACCACAGCACCGGGGTAGTGCTCCAGCACTTGGGTCAGCAGACTGAAAGTCAGGACTCAGAGCTGCTGCTAGCCCATTGGTGGCCCTAAGCAGAATACTTTTGGGCCCCCTCCCGTAATACTAAAACAGGCAAATAAAAAGCAAATGGGGGTCGCATGGGCTACCTAAACAGCTGATCTGGCTTAGGTGCCTCACACAAGGACAGGGTTTGCAGCTGGAGACTCTGAGCAGAAGAAGACTCCCTGGCTCCCTGTATGCCTAGGAGCCGGACGTGCCGGTCGCTTCCAGGGTGCCGCACAGAGCCAGCGCAGGCAGGAAGCCTGCGTTAGCCCCGCAGCACCAACAACTGGAGCTGCCTGAGGTAAGTGCTGCCCGGCCGGAGCCCACACCCCCTCCTGCACCCCAAGTCCCTGCCCCAGCCTTCAGCCCCAGTCTAAGCCCCTTAACTCCAGCCCAGAGGCTCCTCCTGCATCCCAACCCCCTCATCCCTGACCCCACCCCAGAGCCCGTACCCCCAGCTGGAGCCCTCACCCCCTCCTGCACCCAAACTCCCTCCCAGAGCCCACACCCCCTCCTGCACCCCAACCTCCTGCCCCAGACCTGAGCCCCAATCCAAGCCCCTCAACTCCAGCCCAGAGCCCCCTCCCACACCCTTAACCCCTCATCCACCACCCCACCCTGGAGCCTGCACCCCCAGCTGGAGCCCTCACCCCCTACTGCACCTCAACCCCCTGCCCCAGCCCGGTGAAAGTGAGTGAGGTTGGGGCAGAGAGAGCCAAGGAGGGAGGGGGAATGGAGTGATCGGGTGGCGCCTCGGAGGAGCGGGGCAGAGGCGGGGATAGGGTGTTGGGTTTTGTGTTATTAGAAAGTCGGCAACCCTACTTCTGAGTAGAGGTCTCTGCTCTTTCCTCTTCCTCCACACCCCCTAAGTCCTGCGACAAGCTCTGGACTTGACTCAAAGATTCCCCAGGAGAGCTGGCCTGAAAACCAGTTCTAAAGGCCAAAAAGGAGAACCAGAGGAGAGCCAGATTAAAGTATCAGCTCAGAATTTATGCTCAGGATTTAAGGTTTAATAATGCAACAGAAAATCAATATTTAATAAAGCAAATGATGGGGAAAAACACGGAATCAGAGATGAGGCTGCTGCACTGTTTTCAAACATGTAACTCCCAGAGGAGACTGTGTTGGCAGGATGGATCCGATACCAGACTGGCATGCAGGAGGCAGCAGGTCCCATTGATTCCAACTCTGGTATCTAGGGGGCTCAATGGGTTTTTTTTATTAAAGAACAAACAAAGAATTACAATGAAGGTAAGAGCCTAAATACTCATACACAGTGATCCAAAGCTCACAGATAAGGGATGATTAGCAGCTGCCTCTCGGGGTGGCGGGGGGGCAGGATTGAACTGACAGGGATGACAGGAGGGCAGGATTAAGATGCATTGGTAGGAAGGCTCGGGAATGGAATGGTCGGGGGACACTGAAGGTCAGGACAGAGATACATTGGCAGAGAGGGATTGGAAATGCAGTTCGGACAGGCTGTGTGGGAGCCAACTGGAATAGTCCGTCCACTGAAGGTCCCAGGTTCAGAGCATTGACTTGATTGGCACGGGAATAGAAGGAGCTAGAGGTGTATAGGTCGTGACTGAGATTCATTTGGGAGAGGAGCCTAGCGCTAAAATGTCACGAAAAGGTGTGGCTCCGCAAAGCATCCATCCACAGGTGAGTGCCAAGTCTAGGGCTTTAACTGACCCCAGATACTCCGCTGGTGTAAATGAGGGCAGCTCCACTGAAACGAATACACAGAGTCACAAAGAGTTCCGAAGACTCCGGCAACTGGGACTCCTACCAAGAGGCAGAATTAGTCACCAAGCTCCAAGGCTTTGACTGGATAAATCCACCTCAGCGCACTGACTGTGATATGAGCAGTAAGGGGATGGCGGATCTGACTGCTGGAGTTCACTGAGCAAGAGAACTGCAAATCTAATTCCAGCAACAACCCTCTCCCCTGGTAAGCTGCGCTGGACATTAACTGATGGTGATATCCCGTGTGGACAGGTATCCGGTTTACCATAGGTTGCTTACATGTGCAAAGTGCATTACACGTCTATGCAACATACGGGGACAAAATCTGCAGGCTACTACCATTGCCAGCTCAGGGAGCTCTCCTTCATATCAAACAGGATCTTGGGACCTTACGGATCAGGGTTCTAGACCTGTCCCTCTGTGTGTGAGTGTGTGCGTGTGTGTGAGTGTGATATTACTGATTTATACCATGATTCTGTCTGTACCATGTGAAACCAATATGGTGTTCCATACCTTGTGGAAATTAACCAGCTCCACCCAACTTCAGATGGTGGATGGATTGTATTGGGGTCTGTAGTTCAAAAGAGTCTATGGGATTTATGGATTTATCTTAGTGAAATCCAACTAAGGAAGTAACAGGGGAGCATGGGGAACAAAGACTGGGCAGTAAAGGATAGTGACAACCCCAGACTAGCAATATTGTTGTTTGAGATAGGCCTCTCACAGATCCCTCCATGATCCCAATACCCGATATGGCTTGGGGCTGTTTGCAAGCCATAGGCCTGATCTTAGGCGTTGCTGAGTGCTCTACTCCCAGTGGCAGGGGATACTCTGTCTTATGAATGGTCCTGCAGCTGAAAGAGGCTTTTGCTGCTCCTTCCCATCCTCCTCCGCCCCCGCGTCCTGCTCCTCGTCTGTCTGATTAATAAAACCCAGCCATTTCCATCTGGGAAACAAAACATGCTTCTAACCGGTGAGGTGATGCATTTTTCATGCATCAATATGCAACACGTCAATCACCACCTGGCATGTGGCTCGCAGGTGGGTGGAGGTGGCAACCACAAGGCAGGGAAGCTCTGTGCTGTTCAGGGGCCGACAAGCACTCACTGTGTGTAGTGGCACATGGATTAACAGCTTCAGCACTCCAGACTCCTCTGCCAGGAGCTGGGTGCTCGTGCTGCCCAGCCACTGCTCCCAGAACAGGGTCTGTGGGCCAAATACCATTCCAAGGAGCGCCCAGCGTGAATCTGGAGTAACCTAGAGTTACACCTGGGGCAGAATTTGCCCCTCCTGTAAAGGGGGCTGGCACTGAGGCATGACAATGCTAATGTCCCCTCAGCGGCTGCAAGGAGAGGGAGAGGTTTTAAGTGACTAGCTGGCGTGGCCATCCAAGACAAGGGTCTGTGTGGGCATACAGAGCAGCTGAGCATGAAGGAAGGCAGCGTGAGGCCAAGGTGGTTAGGAGAAGGGGGCAAAACTGAGTGGTGATATATATGTCTGAATGGAGACATAGGACCAACTCCTGCCCCCTTTGTGCGCACTGAGTATCACTTTACCCTAGGGGCAAGGCCCACGGAAATCAATGCAAAGCACTTCAGTGTGCACCAGGGATGCAGAATCAGGCCCATGCAGCCTAGGAACAAGGACTGCATGCTGGAGGGGAAGTATTTGAATCCTCACTCTTCGGTTTGCCATACCTAAAATCACAGGTTCAAACCCCAGTCGCACCAGGTTCATCCTCCTGATTTCAGGAGATCAGTTCAGTCCCCCACAGCTTATTCTCTGAAGTCTTTTGAATGAGACTCAAGTTCTGAGGTGCCTATAGTCCTCCAATGCTTTCCCACAATTCCCCCGCCCCCGGCCCCTGTGTCCCCAGAAGGAAAGACAAGTTCTCCCTCAATTCACTGGGAAAGAATCACAGAGCAGCTCAACTTATTGCACCTCAAAGAACCATGGGATATGCCCCTAGAAGTCCTAGCAATGCACCTGGGTGCATGCGGCAGCAATGAAGAGCAGTAACTCAGGTAGGGCTTTGCAGTATGTCTGCTCACACTTGGGCTAGGGAGTGACACTACAGTACACGCTCTAGGTTCTCTGTTTCCCCCCTTCCCCTCAATCACTCCCCTCCCCACTTGCTACATAATTAATAACAACACTCAGCGCTCACATTGCACATTCCATCTTCAAAGCACTTTGCAGACATTAACTAATTAATCCTTGTACACTCCCCACCCCCCCGAGGTAGGCGAAGAGTATTATCTCCATCTCACAGATGCTAAATTGATTTGGAGAGAGGTCAAGTGAATATCGGAGACGGGGGCAGTCCTCCGGGGTGCCTGGCTGCCCGTCCTATGCTCAGGCCAAACACCCTTTGAGTGAATATTAGTGAACATGGTGAATCAGATTTGCAAGTAAAAACTTCCTCCTCATCCAGCCCAGCTCAAACGCTGCACATAATCCTGAGCCAATGATATTACAGCCTGTTGCCATGGAAATGATGGCAATGTTGCAGATATCACCAAGTCAGAGGCCAAGTCACAGGTAATGAGTAAGTTACGCATCAGTAAGAGGGTGCAAGGAAGTCCAGGTGGATGTAAAGGAGTTAAGATGCCTTTTCTTCATTAATGTGCCCTGATATAACAACACTGATGTAGGTAGACCAGTGTACGCTCCTAGCCTTTGAGTAGGTTGAGATCTAAAGGCATGGTTTACTTGGTCTTGCCTCAGCAAAAGACGGCTGGATTTGATAACTTCTTGAGGTCCCTTCCAACCCTACATTTCTATGATTCTTTGTATTTAGAATTGTAACGCGGTTCACTCACCACTCTGGCACCTCCTGCTGGCTGTCTTGGGGATTAGCTCTGCATGTTAGTACGCCCTCTTTGGGTGGTGCCTCACCACCGTCACTCCTGCTCTTGGACCCACGTCTCTCCAAGGACCCTGGCGTCAACTTCAGTGACATAGCTCTCCGGCTTGCCACACACTGTGCTTGGAAAGGGACCTGCAGTCCGCTGTTCAGCCACTTCTCTGAGTGGTTACTGCAGCAAATTGTCTGGCCACTTCCTCGTGGCCCCAGCGTCCTCTTTGCCCTTGCCTCAGGGCCTCAGCCTGCAAACCCCAGCAGCCAGCCAGGAGCTCTCTCTCACTCCCCTGGTTCCTGCTTGCAGCACTGCTCTGTCCAGGGTGCTGGCAGCTCTCTCAGTCCCCCAGAGACATAGTCCTTCCTCCCTGGGCTCCGAGCAGAGAACTGCCCTCCTCTGCCCTGCAGCTCCCTTTTCATATGGGCCTGATTGGCTGCTCCCTTCAGCCCTTCTCTGATTGGCTGCCTCCTACGCAGCCTCTTTAGGGCTCTATTAATCCCTTAGAGCCCTGTGTGGGGCAGGTGCCCCATCACTAGAATGCAAACTTGTTGGGTTGGGAACCGACTTTTGTTCTGTTTGACTAGCACAGTATGGTTCTCGCCCATGACTGTGGCTCCTATGCACTACTGTGATACAAATTCTAAACAAACACCACCACCAACAGAAGATATTAGCTAACACAAGCTAACATTTTAAATGTATAGTGTAGAGTAGGCAGCACATACTTTAACAAAGGTTAAACAGGGTGAATTACAGCATAGGTTCCCCATTAGGGTTTAGTACCACCAGTTTATTCATAGATTCATAGATTTCAAGGCCGGAAAGGACCATTGTGATCATCTAGTCTGACCTAGAATCATAGAATCATAGAATATCAGGGTTGGAAGGGACCCCAGAAGGTCATCTAGTCCAACCCCCTGCTCGAAGCAGGACCAATTCCCAGTTAAATCATCCCAGCCAGGGCTTTGTCAAGCCTGACCTTAAAAACCTCTAAGGAAGGAGATTCTACCACCTCCCTAGGTAACGCATTCCAGTGTTTCACCACCCTCTTAGTGAAAAAGTTTTTCCTAATATCCAATCTAAACCTCCCCCACTGCAACTTGAGACCATTACTCCTCGTTCTGTCGTCTGCTACCATTGAGAATAGTCTAGAGCCATCCTCTTTGGAACCCCCTTTCGGGTAGTTGAAAGCAGCTATCAAATCCCCCCTCATTCTTCTCTTCTGCAGGCTAAACAATCCCAGCTCCCTCAGCCTCTCCTCATAACTCATGTGTTCCAGTCCCCTAATCATTTTCGTTGCCCTTCGCTGGACTCTCTCCAATTTATCCACATCCTTCTTGAAGTGTGGGGCCCAAAACTGGACACAGTACTCCAGATGAGGCCTCACCAATGTCGAATAGAGGGGAACGATCACGTCCCTCGATCTGCTCGCTATGCCCCTACTTATACATCCCAAAATGCCATTGGCCTTCTTGGCAACAAGGGCACACTGCTGACTCATATCCAGCTTCTCGTCCACTGTCACCCCTAGGTCCTTTTCCGCAGAACTGCTGCCTAGCCATTCGGTCCCTAGTCTGTAGCTGTGCATTGGGTTCTTCCGTCCTAAGTGCAGGACCCTGCACTTATCCTTATTGAACCTCATCAGATTTCTTTTGGCCCAATCCTCCAATTTGTCTAGGTCCTTCTGTATCCTATCCCTCCCCTCCAGCGTATCTACCACTCCTCCCAGTTTAGTATCATCTGCAAATTTGCTGAGAGTGCAATCCACACCATCCTCCAGATCATTTATGAAGATATTGAACAAAACCGGCCCCAGGACTGACCCTTGGGGCACTCCACTTGATACTGGCTGCCAACTAGACATGGAGCCATTGATCACTACCTGTTGAGCCCGACAATCTAGCCAGCTTTCTACCCACCTTATAGTGCATTCATCCAGCCCATACTTCCTTAACTTGCTGACAAGAATACTTTGGGATACCTCTTGTAACACAGAATACCTCTGTGTACAAGAATACCTCTTGTAACACAGGCCAGAGACTGTCCACAGCAAATACCTTTTTAAACACCACTGTCTTTGTCTACACTAAATGATAAGTGCTGCTTAACAAGGTGTTAATTAGCATGGTACGCTAATGTGTCTGCCAAATATGCCCCATTTTTTAACATAGCCAAAGCCATGGGAGACCCTGCAAAAGGTAAAGTACAAGGTTACTTGCACATTCGTATACAACCCTTTTAACGGCTTATCTTGCTACAACCAAGAGTTAGAATAAGAAAAAAATGAAATGGCCGTTGTGACACTGCATGCCATATTCTTCATAGTTATATTGTTATGATGTGATTAGGGCATAATTATGATGCATTTTGTACAAGACGGGTCATGTGAGGAGTCATTGGAAAAGCTATGGTTTGCTGTATAGGATTATCCTATTTGTATACATGTATTATTTTTGTATCTGAAGTTATTAATATTGTTTATGGATCTATACTTCAAACGTAGTTACACCTGGGTGATGCCCACTAGACTAGATGCTTTTGGTCTAGATAGCTGGTTGGGAAGGGCCTATTCAGGGCAATGAGCCATTAGGGAAAACCATAGGCCTTAGGAGAAGCTTATCTCCCACCTGGTGAGCCTTCCTGAGAACACTCCAGACAGCCTGTAAGTAATGGCTGCTATGACTCTACAAGGACATGTGACCGGCCACATGATTCTGGACTCCATCTTGGGATGTCAGTATTTTTCCACAAACTGAGTTTGGGACATAGGGTTCCTGCCATATGTTAAAGCTATACAAGGCAGGGAGTGACATCATTGGCTATTCCCTCCCCACACAAGAGGACTCCTGAAAACACCTGAGGAACAAAGACTGAACTGGGGGAAGTGCTGGACCCAGGCTAAAGGGATTTCTAGCCTGTGTATGAGACACATGGGGATTCCAAGATGCAAAGCAAGTGTAGCTTGTGCCTTAAGAATCTGCAGCCTGCTTGTATCATCTATCAGGGTGAGAGATTGTTAATTCATATCCTATCTTTCTAGTATCTTTAGACTTAGTTTGCATTTTTGTTTATTTGCTAGGTAATTTGCTTTGATCTGTTTGCTATCACTTATAATCACTTAAAATCTATCTTTTGTAGTTAATAAACTTGTTTTCACTTTATCTAAACCAGTCAGTTTGAGTGAAATGCATGGGAAATCGTAGCTTAAGGGGCAAAGGCTGTTGCATATTCCTCTCCACATTGATGCAGAGGCAAACTGGATAATAAATTCATACTGATTAGGGTTTGGGCCAAGGCAGGATGGTACCACTCTGTGGTCCTCGGCTTGTAGCCTCTCTATTGTTGGTTCATGCAGTGTCTGGTCAGACAGCCTGCACGTAACTGCAGCTGGGTGTGTCCCAACCTGTGTGAATACTGGGGGAAGTGTAGGACTGGGAGCGGGTCTGCAGCTTGTCACTGCAGCACAGTGAGAAAGGAAGCCCAGGCTGGTGGGTCAGAGGACTCAGTGGTACCCCAGTTCCAGGTGGCACCCCAGGGGGAACCCATCACAGTGGTAAATTCCTAAACTGCACCCAGAACCCAGGCTCAACCCACTGATGATGCTGCAATGAACTGCTCCTCAAAGTAAATTGAGACGATCACAATGGCACTGTCCTTCATCTTTGTGAGGTCACCAGTGAAATAGCCAATAGTTTTAACATTTCAGCTGTCATCATTAGGGTTCAGAGATAATACTTTAATGAGTAAATAGGGAAGTTCATAGCTCCTTCTCTCTCTCTAGTGCTATTGTTCCAGGCTCTCTACAGATTCAGGCAAAAGTCACTGCGTTGAACACCACCTGAAGGTTACCTTTATAACGCTTTGGTCTAGAGAAACTTAATTAAAATATATAAATAAACACTGAGATTCTGGAACACACGATGGTGGTCACTATAGAAAAGTACCAGCTTGCTGAGCCTGTCTACAGAACCCTCTTCTGGCCCCTCTGCCGATGACACACACAAAGGGAGTCTTCCCATGGACTCCAAAGACTGAACCAGGCTGACAGGGAGAAAACAGCTTGACTTTCAATGGCAGCCTGAATGAACTGCAGACCGGGCAGAGGAATAGCAAAGGCATTTGAGTAATTCATGCATGGTAATGAGCCTTTAACAACCAGCCCTTCTCTTGGGGAGAATTAGCCGAGGTTAATTAGATGTCTACAGCAGTGCAGAAGAGACAGCCATTTTGACTGACTCCCATTCTGCACCCCTCTGGTAGGTCACAAGCCCTACTGTTGAACTCCTGACCTTACAGAGTTCCTCACTTTTCCAGGAGTAGCCCCAGCCCTGACACGCATTATAAACCCATTGAACCAATATACCGAGTGCACTGGGTGGCTTCTCGCTCTTCCCCCAGTGAGCGACGTGCAACATTAGTAAAAGAGACGTGATTCACGCTCGTGTTCCTCCCCCCCATGCCCCAGGAAAAGGCTTCTTAAATCAGGGGAACTCCTCAGCCTCTGTGAAGCATCCCGAGCATGGTGCTGAGGCCTTGTTTTGTTGCATACTAAACAGCTCAGTTGCAGGAATCGCTTATTAGGTGAGAGGAGGGAAAAAAAAAACTGGCGGGAGATGATCTTGTTTATCTGACTGCAGGTTCGCTAGGGTGCCATGGCTGGCACTTAGTATCAAGGGATGCAAGCTGGCTTTTCACACAGCATCAGAGATGGCTTTTATCTTGGCCTCTCAACACCACATCCCCCCCATCCAGTCCTTTCCTCCTGCAACAACAAATGCAGGCATCTCCCTGGAGCTATTAACACTCCAAGCGTCTATCACATTCTCCAGTAGCTTATTGCACAGGTTTGTTGTTCGGTGCCTGGAAATTCTTCCCTTGGCCTTACACACCAAGAGAGGGTACCTGAACAGAAGCCGCACTAGCTGTAGTCAGCTACGGGCACGAAGCCAGAAATGAGTTTGGTTAGACAAGGCCATAGATGACTGTGGAGAAAGCTGCTGCTCGCTGTGGATGTGACACCGTGCGGAGAGGTGGGTAACACCTGCCATCTCACAAGTACGTTCACAATAGCTCCATCTATGCGTTTAGATACCACAGTGAAGAGCAAAGTATAAGCACACAGACCGAGAGGCGATAGTTAGGCCACGCTGCCTCACCCGATCACACTGGCTCTATTTCACCGTTATCCCAGCGTCTGGCCAGGGCCGCCGTGTTGGATGTGAAAGAGCTGGTGACAGCTCAGACTATATAAGAAACTGGAATGACTTTACCTGGATATTCTCGTCTGGTTCAGCAGCAGCCCTGTCTAGTGCAGTGCCCCCAACCAGCCGCTGTATCAGTGTTCCCGAGTGGGTGTGAGGCTGTAGTTTTCCTGTGAGTTGCCGACATAGTCACAGTTGCCCCGGCCTCCAGACCTCACCATGCTGTGACCATCACGCTCTTGAAATCCACTCCGACTGCAGCTACTGCAGAATGCCCCAGCGTGATCGCTTCACAGCCTTCCCTGGGGTGACTCAGTGCTACTAGATCCTGGCCAGCTGCCTCTTATCCAACAGGTTTTTCAACAGCTAAAAAGCCACCTATCTCACATGAGATCTGGAAGTCGGGCCTGCTGAAAGATTCCCATTGCAATCTGGAGTGGGAGGCATGATCCACATAAGGGCCCGTGGCTTTGCAATTCTCTGCCCCTCTGCCTTAGCCAGCCCCGAGAGCCCAGCAGTGGGGTCCTGCAGGGCACCTTTCCTTACCAGTGGCATAGGCTGGCTGGAGTTGACTGTGCTGTACATGGCGGCCGTCAGTGAGGTGCTAGGATTTCAGGTTCTGCTCTGGCTCAGGTATGAAGCCAGGCACAGATTATGCGTTCAGTTCCCCTGCAAGCAACCCAGATGCCTGGGGCCCGAGTGGCCAGAAATCAAGGGCCTAACTCTCTTCCCACTTACGCTGTTTTCACAACCATTGCCACATGGGTTGCAATGGGGTTAATCCTGATTTACACCAGTACAAGTGGAGGGGGGAGTGAGGTCTTAGAAGCTATTCTTATTTTCATGTGAAGAAAAGGGGCTCATGCTGCCAAAGGAAAATTAATTGGGCAGAGTTCAGTGTTTGAATGAAAACAGACACACAAAGGAAATAAAAGGCAGCATGAACATGCCGTAGGCCCAACGGTCCCATTATCTACACCGCGCACACCTTGCAGAGAGGCTCGTGCGGCTGCATGCCTCCACACCGCACGACCGCATCTGCGCCATATGTGAGGTGAAGCGCCCTGGCTCCGCGCTGCTGGCTTTCCTATGTCTGGGCAAGGTATCAGCACTTCCCCCTTCCACCTGAGCTACACAGCCCCTAACTCCCGGCAAGCAGGTAATTAACTATCAAACAATGGCAGGATTTGCAGATTAACCAGACCCAGGAAGAAGTGGGAAAACTCATTTACACCAAACAAAGTGGGAGGGAGTGATTAGTTGCTCTAGCGACAACAGAAAGAGTCAGATAGGGCCAGGGAAACTGATAAAGAGATGGAAAAGTGCTAATATCCCCCAGGTTGGTTTGTCTGAAACACTAAAATTCCCCTATTTTCTATCATGCAAATGTGGTGTCTAAGTGAAATTCAACCCCAGCCAATGCGGTGCTCCACTCACCCGGTCTGTTTCCAATACTGAGAAAAGGCCCACTTTCTTTAATGCATCTTACAAGGCTGAAGGAGTCTTTTGCAGGCTGAGGAGAGGGAGTGTTACAAATATAAATAGAGCTTTCCAGATGCCATCCTTCCCCCTCCCCACTCTCTTCTGCCTGGTAACCCCTGGCAGGGCTGTGTTTGCAAGACTTAAATAGCTTATGTGTCCTATGGGGAGCAGGGTGAGGGGGGTGGGCCGCTAAGGCTGAGACACAGTAGGGGCCAGAGGCAGGTTTGTTTGGGATCCCCAGACCAAGGCACCGTTTCCTGAAGAGTGCAGCAACCACCCAGGTGGCTGAAAGGAGCAGGCAGGGCTTGGAAGCACTTAGTCATTAATTAGACCTGCAGGGGGAACGTGAGGATGAAAGGAAGGAAAGCTGTTGTGTCCCAAAGGCTAGTGGGTTGTGTGTGAAGTCTCCTCATTCAGAACTTGGAGAGCCACACCAGGTTCCTCCGCGCAGCGTCTCACAGATCAGGAGCTGTGGCCTTGCATTTTGCAAATGAGGCTCTTCCAGGATTCCAGGGGGCAATTACATTTTTGTGGCATATACTCTGGTCGTTCCTCACCCTGAATCCCTCTCTGCCCGCAGCCTTCTGATCCTGACTACCCAAAACATTGCCAGAAGCCCAGGAGATGAAGTCTTTTGAGCCAGTGCCTCTTGATTCTATTTAACACAGTCCATCTATGCACGGCAGAACTTTCCCTGAAAAGAAACCATGCTCAACAGGTACAATCTGTAGGAGACTTCATTGTAACCCAAACACACTAGGTCAGGTAAGAGAAAGGCAGCCTCCCCAGAACGGTCCAGTTCAGTACCAGTAATGAAAAGGGAACGTTGATCCTGCAGTTTAGTTTCAGTGAAGCTTGAACAAAAGTGAAAGGAGATCTGATGAGCCACAAAACTGGGGATGGAGCACAGAGCTCCCAAGATCCATCACGCTGACAAAGTCAGGTGGACCTGTGGGTGCTAAGAACCTCTAACACTTTGCACCTAGCTTGTTGGTTTGCAACCAGCCCAGTTCATGAACAACCAGCACCGACGTGTTTTAAAGTGGCCACCGAATTTGCATGTCTTAATTTTCGGGTGCCCAACTTGGGCTTGATTCTCAGAGTTGCTTTGGAGTGCCCACAGCCCCAGTAGAAGTCAGTGGGAGTGGCAGGTGTCCAGCACCCCTAAAAATCAGGTCTATGGTGTCTTCAGTTCAGTGCCACAAAACTGAGGCCCCCATAACCAGTGGCCTCTTTTGAAAAGGTGAGTTTTGCTGTTCAATGGCCTGGGTGACCTGAGTTTGGTGGATTGCCATCTGGCTCTCCATGGACAAGCGTCCACATCACGGAGCTCACCATCGTACAGTTAGCTCCCTTGCTGGCATTCTTAGCAGATGGGACAGGGACTGAACTATCCTTTCATGACAGGGGTCATTCCCTCCTGGTGTGGGCTGAGGCTCTTTGGTGGTGGGAGCTGCTAGTCCTGCTGAACCCCTTTCTTTTGCATTTCTGTAGGAGGCTTTCGGCCTCGAAGACTGTCAACCCAGCACTAAACAGGTATTGTATCCTCTTCCCACTGCAATGTTCCAGGATACCTTATACTTTGCTACCCCACTAAGACAGCTTGCCCCGGGAGGAAAGAGGATATATCACTCCAAGAGAAGTAATCCATAGTGTGTGTTGACATCTTCATTGTGTATCTCTGGATTACTTGCATAAATCACAGGATTTATTTAAGAGGACTTGCCGGACAAAAGTGGAAGATCTCATGGCCCAAGAAGGTCGGATCCTTAGGAGAATATAGCCTGCCCCAGAGCAGAATTCAATGGCTTCTTGAGAGGTTCTGGTGCACTCACTTCCAGAATTTTGCCCAAAGGCCCTTTCCTATGTCCTAGAGCTCTGTGTGTGGCCACCTGGTCATATCATTTGTTTCAGGTTATTACCTTAACTGATCGTATTTAAAATTTGAGTCATTTCCCTACGGTTAACCCCAGCAATGGGACATTATTAGTTATCTGAGGTGGGGCTCCACTGCTCTGAAAACGTGTCCTGCAGATAGTCTGCTAAAGTCTTCACAGAAGGTTTGAGAACGAGATGTGGAAGGGCTGGAGTTCAGACCGTCTGGGGAGTTTTCAAGGCCGGGTCTCCAAAAGGAGTCACACAGGTGAAAGCTAGGGGGGGTGTGAGCAATGGACAAAGTGGCTCAGGTGTTATCATCACCAATCGAAATCTTCCTCCCACAAACTCAAACTCCCTCCTAGGAGACTGAGGCAGCTCAGATAAACTGTTTCCAAGGCTGCTCTGTTCCATTTTCACAGCAGCGCTGGTGCTTCCTGCCCTGACCTCAACCAGAAGCAGAAATGCCAAAATTCCATCAAGGGAGAGGACTAGAAAACAGGGACTGAATACCCCGGCTCACCTCTCCTTTTGGACCCTTCCAAATAAACGTCACAGAACAACAGGAGATGCTCACATTCTGCAGTCGGAAAAGCAGCTGTTTGCTCTTCCCGTGATCTGCAGCCCTTGCTGTCCAGATGCTGGCTCACGACTGGGTTTGGGTTTGTTTCCTGAGAGGGGAGATGAATCCCCCTTCCTCATTTTAGCTGAATAAAAAAGTTGGCTTGGGAGTGAGTTATCTAAGCAGGACACCAGGGGCCATGGCATTGGGTCCCACAGATGGACTCAGCACTGACAGTAGGTCTGACACCGGACCACAGAGCGCCACCCTTTACACAGAGTGAGGACTTGCACTTTCAGAGACTGTTTTTTTACAGGCAGGTTATACTGGGTCATATTATTATAGGACACATTTTCCAAGGGCAAGACGTGTTAGTCCCAGCATCCTGGCTGAATTCTACTCTGGGTCACTACAGTCTGTCTCCCTTGTACTGTTAATAGGATACAATATTCTTCTTCACTTCCTGCCCTAAACAGCGATGTAGCATTGCTGTGTGCTGTTAAACTGTTGCTGCGTTCCACCCCAGCAGTGGCTGTCTTTTGACGATGAGCTAAGCAATTCCTGGAGAAAACATAAGGCCTGATTCTACAAGGTACTGAATACCCTCAACTCCAGCCGACCACAATGAGAGCTGAGGGTGCTCAGCACCTTGCAAGATTGGGCCCATCATTTGTGAACCAGTTGAGGATCCTCCAGTGCTTTGGAGTGATGCTCTAGAGAAATAAGACAGGATTTGACTTTGGTATCCAACGCGACGGAGAGAGGGGTCTGGATGCTTAAGGATATGGAGAAAGTTACGTCAGGAAACCTGGCAGCAGAAATCAGGACAGATCCAATATAATTGTGTTGTGTCACCTCGGTGTCTGACGGCAACTCCAGAACTTTCAGGTGATCAACTTCATCTTAAGAAACCCAGGCAGGTAATAACAGACTGCAAGATAAACAGCAAGAATTTGGGGCGGCGATGCACCTCCTGTCCATTTCACAGCTAATGGAAATGGGAAAAGTCCGGCTCTGTTTAGTTTTCTCAATTGCTTTAAAAGGAAGAAGAAGGAGAAGGAGGGAGGAGGGGGAAAAAAAAGCTCTGAAATCTTTTTGGCCTTCTATTCATTAGGCTGTCAATAATGCTCAGCCCCAGCACATCGACAGCGGATTAGCATAACGCAACTCTGTGTACCAGACCAGTGCCTTTTTAACCCAGCTTGTTGCCAAATCAATACACCCATCAGCATTCGAAAATTAGCCCGAGATGAGATTCCAGTACTCAAGCTGGTGTGTCATGCTAAAAGGGCTCCCATCCAACTCGGAGAGAAAAGACTGCTAGCAAGGGATTAGACGTTTTCCATTGATCCTCACCCAGACTGCCCTCAACTAAAACAGCAACGTTTCACACACATCGCACCATGCACACTCCTTCCTGCCCGATACACACCCACACAGACACACATGCACATATGTAAACACTGGTGAGTACACACGTTTTGAAGACTGTGCATGCACATATGGCCTGAAAAGTGGGCACACATTGAGCTGCGCTGCTGATCAGGAAGCAGATCAGCCTGCTACATGATAGTATACAAACCAGTCAGCAGCAGGTCGATGACCCTCAGCTTGTCAGCCCATCCCTATAACATAAGCGTTTCCCAGTGCTACACCCCAACTAGTGACTGTGGTGGTGAAGAGGTTGAGAAATTCTACCGCAACATCGAGCAGGATCTAGCAGTGGTTCACCTCAGAGACATCTTAATGATATAGGGTAACTGGAATGCTTGCACTGGTCCCGAGAGTTACCCAGAATGGTGCAGCTGTGTTGGGATGTTTGGCTACGCCGAGACAAACAGCAGAGGACTGCGACTCATGCAATGTGCGACTAGAAACGACTCAGTCTTAGCGAAGACTTTGTTCAAGCACAAACCAGCACGGAGAAGGACTTGGACATGATTGCATTTGTGACTCAGAACAAGATCGCCTTTGTCATGGCCTCGAAGAGATGTCGTCTCAGTGGGGTGGGGAATCCATCCTTCAAGAAGGCCGACATAGGATCTGATAATAAATTAGTAATGGCCGACATAAAGATCAAACTGGGAAACAAGAAAAGAGCATCTAGTACCTCGGAGTCCATTATAATGCTGACTCACTGAAAGTCCATCGAGCACAAGTGGAATTTAAGAGGATGATTAAACAAAAGCTCCAGGCATAGATCAGGCACAGCACATCATCTCCTGCTACATTACAGAGACCATGGATGGTCTCCTGGGGAAATGGATCCTAAAAAAGAAACCTTGGATCACAGAGAATATTATTGAGTTATGTGATCAACGAAGGAAATTAAGAGCACAAAGGAATACCGATGAAACTGCAAGAGAGCAATATTCTCGTTTAACACGAGAAATAGGTTCACAGATTAAAGTGGCAAAAGAAGACTAACTTGAACAAGATTGCTTCAATATACAGAACTCCTTTGTAGCAAATATCCCCAGCAAGGCCTATGAAACCATTAAGACTCTTTCAAAAGGTTTCTCTGTCAGGAAAAAATATTGTTTCACCCAGCGCTTTGGGTAGGTATTGCTGAGAACATGAACGAAACAAATTCTAAGTTGGAAGTGAAAGAGGCAGGGGCAATCTACACAAGAAGCTTGACTTGTCCTGATGAACCTCCTCCTATGTCACAGTTGAGGATGCAATGGGGTCACTGAAAAAGCAATGGAGTAGATAACATAGAAGCAGAACTAATTAAAAGTGGAGGGGGGCACTCATCCAAGCATACCATAAGTTTGTCAATGTGATTTGGGAGTCTGGAAGATGCCACAAGATTGGACATAGTCCCTGATGGTTCTTATTAATAAAAAGAGGCAATCTGATGTTTGTGGAAATTACTTCATTTCATTACTGACATGCCCTAATAAAATACTTCTGTGCATCGTTCTGAAGAGAACTGTGCACAAGACAGAGAACTTTCTGGCTGAAGAACAAGCCAGATTGAGACCCAAAAGAGGTCCAGTGGAGCAAATATTTTATCTGCATGTGCTAAGTGCAAAAGTGCTGGGAAGGTAGTAAATGTCTTTGTGGATTTTGTGAAGGCATTTGACAACTTACGGCACAAACCTCTTTGGGTAATCCTGCAGCTTGTTGGTAAAAATGTAATAAAACAGATAGAAAATATCTGTGGAAAAATGACAGTTTTGTTGTTTGTGGGCCGTGAGCAAAGTAGTTGGATTATTTGGGGATAAATGTTAAACTGGGCTGCATGCATCTCCCTCCTCAACTGTTATGTTGAAGACATTTTAAGAGCCACCACTGATGGAAACATACAAGAGACTGTACCCGTTGGTGGATGAAAAACTTGTCATCTATGCTTCAGGAATAAAATGGATCTGACTGCATCATTGCAAGAAATGCTGCAAAAATTGGTAGAAAACTATAGTGGTGGAAGCAGAGAAGTTAGGTCTAAAGAGATCACATGGAAAGGCAAAGAGGATGGTGACATCTACATCTGTTGAAAAGTGAAAGATATTCTTACCCAAATCTAAGGAGGCACCGGAGTGGGTTGAACACTTCAGACACCGGGGTAGTTTGACTGCAAGGTACACTAAACATCACTCAGGGTATGTCTACACTACGAAATTAGGTCGAATTTATAGAAGTCATTTTTTTAGAAATTGGTTTTATATATTTGAGTGTGTGTGTCCCCACAGAAAATGCTCTAAGTGCATTAAGTGCATTAACTCGGCGGAGTGCTTCCACAGTACCGAGGCTAGAGTCGACTTCCGGAGTGTTGCACTGTGGGTAGCTATCCCACAGTTCCCGCAGTCTCCACTGCCCATTGGAATTCTGGGTTGAGATCCCAATGCCTGATGGGGCTAAAACATTGTCGCGGGTGGTTCTGGGTACATATCGTCAGGCCCCCGTTCCCTCCCTCCCTCTGTGAAAGCAAGGGCAGACAATCGTTTCGCGCCTTTTTTCCTGAGTTACCTGTGCAGATGCCATACCACGGCAAGCATGGAGCCCGCTCAGCTCACTGTCACCGTATGTCTCCTGGGTGCTGGCAGACTGTGGTACACAGCGGCAGCAACCCATTGCCTTGTGGCAGCAGACGGTGCAATAGGACTGGTAGCCGTCATCGTCATGTCCGAGGTGCTCCTGGTCGCCTGTGTGAGGTTGATCAGGAGCGCCTGGGCAGACATGGGCGCAGGGACTAAATTTGGAGTGACTTGATCAAGTCATTCTCTTTAGTCCTGCAGTCAGTCCTATTGAACCATCTTATGGTGAGCAGGCAGGCGATACGGATTGCTCGCAGTCCTATTGCATCATCTTCCGCTGGGCAGGCAAGAGATGAGGATGGCTAGCAGTCCTATTGTACCATCTTCTGCTGAGCAGCCATGAGATGTGGATGGCATGCAGTCCTTCTGCACCGTCTGCTGCCAGCCAAAGATGTAAAAGATAGATGAGTGGATCAAAACAAGAAATAGACCAGATTTGTTTTGTACTCATTTGCAAACCACCGCCCCCCCCGGCCCCCGTCTAGGGGACTCATTCCTCTAGGTCACACTGCAGTCACTCACAGAGAAGGTGCAGCGAGGTAAATCTAGCCATGTATCAATCAGAGGCCAGATTAACCTCCTTGTTCCAATAAGAACAATAACTTAGGTGCACCATTTCTTATTGGAACCCTCCGTGAAGTCCTGCCTGAAATACTCCTTGATGTAAAGTCACCCCCTTTGTTGATTTTAGCTCCCTGTAAGCCAAACCTGTAAGCCGTGTCGTCAGTCGCCCCTCCCTGTGTCAGAGCAACGGCAAACAATCGTGCATCTGAGTTGAGAGTGCTGTCCAGAGCAGTCACAATGGAGCACTCTGGGATAGCTCCCGGAGGCCAATACCGTCGAATTGTGTCCACAGTACCCCAAATTCGACCCGGCAAGGCCGATTTAAGCGCTAATCCACTTGTCAGGGGTGGAGTAAGGAAATCGATTTTAAGAGCCCTTTAAGTCGAAATAAAGGGCTTCATCGTGTGGACAGGTGCAGGTTTACATCGATTTAAAGCTGCTAAATTCAACCTAAAGTCCTAGTGTAGACCAGGGCTCAGACAACCAACACAGAATCAGACTCACGACTGCTGCTCCAGCAATCCTCAGCCAAATTTGGAGAAGCAAAGGTATTTCCATGAAGTGTAAAATGAAATTGCGGAGTCTCGTCTTCAGCGTCTTGCTATGTGCCTGTGAGATGTGGATGCTAAGGAAGAAGGACATAAAGGGTTTTCTGCCTTCAAATTGAGATGCTACAGGTGATTGCTTCGCATTAGCTATACCTCGCATATGACTAATGAGAAGGTAATCACCCAAATGTATAGCATAACTGGAATGATTTCTGAGATCGTTAAGGTGATCAAACAAAGATAACTTGTTTGTGGGCCACATGGGTCAGATGAGTGGAGGAAGACTGCAGAAGCAAGTTTTGGAGGGACTGGTGCCAGGGGGCACCTGAGCCAGGTGTGGTCTCATGATGTCACTGACTCAACGGGACACAGAATGATGCTTATCAAGGCTGTGTGAAGATGGCAAATGTGGAGGAAGATTGCGGGCCCATGACTCCCATGTGCTGTGTTTACTGTGCACTGTGACGTGACTCTATGGCACTTTGCACTATGAGAGAATGGATGTATGGACACAAGTGAGCAGCCTGACTGGCGTACATGCACGTATTAGTGACTGCATATTTAGAAAACACAACTCTCCAATACAAACATCCTCCCTCCTCCCTACACAGAGAATTCCCAACCTTCCCGGCCACCAGGTGCACATACATCCGCTCCCAACACAAAGAGATGGATCCGATGCAAGTATCTTTCTCGCAGCACGGATGTGCTTGCTCGCTCTCATCCCTCTCATCCTCTTTCCACTACCTCAAACATAATTTGCTTTGCTGTTTCCCTCCAGTGTGAGAAAATAATGGTTTGAACAGCGTCTGTGTCAGACTCTCGAGCGGCTGAGGTTGAGGCCTGATGACTATTCAGAGGGAGTCAGGCAAGCCCTGCCCCATCTTCCCAGAAAAAAATAAAACACATGGACTTTGCTCGATTCTGCTTGGACTGCCTGGTCCTCACGATCCTGCTCCACTTGGGGCTAAACAACCCCCACCATGACACTTGGACTGAGCTTTAGGCCAGACAGGCAGGCTGTGTGGGGAGCTGGGACAAGGCTGGCAAAGAGCAAAGGCAGTGAGTGGAATGGGAAAGGAGATGCTGTTGTTTGGGAAGAGGGAGACTAGGATGGAGCCACGGGAACAAGGGAACTGGGAATAAAGGTCATGGTGGCAAACGGGAAGAGGAGTTGAAAGGGGCCATTGGGAAAAGGAACCAGGAGAGATGGGAGAAGAGAAACCAAGGAAGCAACGAGCTCCTAGCAGCCCAAGAAAGCCTGTCTCGCCTGGGCCTTACCTTGCACGATGAGATGCACCCGTGACGTTTTGGGGTGATTGTCTGTCTGCACGGAGCAGGTGTAGGGCCCCTCGTCGTACACATCTACGTCCTGGATCTGGATGCTGTACTGGGTTTTGGTGTTGGACAGGAGCACCACCCGGGGGTCCAAACACCACTTGTCATTGCCGGCATAGAGGATGCTGCTGCGATTCAGCCAGGCCACTCGAGTGACTCTGTTATCCACGGAGCACCTGAAGGGAAGGAGAAAAGTGATTCATGAGCACACCGCCCGTCGTGGTTATTCTCCCCACGGCCTCTTTTCTTTCTGTCCTTTGCTTTTTTTAGCTTTGCTGTGAGCAGCAGTTTCAGAGACCCAGTAGCACGGGTTTCCCAGGAGGAGAACATCAGCACATTGCCTGCAGGGCTCAGGGCTTCTTGTTCCATCTAAAATTCCACCTGAGCCTCAGAGCAGTTCAAGAGGATTTCCAAAAAGTTTCTCAATTACTTTAGAGTCACATGGCTTGAACTCCTCTCAGTCCATTCCCAAGTGGCTCTTTGGGGCCCCTTCATTCACCTTGAAGCTGCCTTTTACCAAGTGCACACAAGCCAGCTTAGTTACAGCCTTAAACTTTTGTCCAAATATCAATCCAAACTTTTTGGAAACTTCAAATCTCTTTTCTCCCCCAGCAAAACCTTATTTTTCATTTCCCCCAGAGATCTCCATCTCCCTGCAGCCAGGAGAACAAAAGGTGAAGCACAGCAAGGGAAGCTAGTCTCTCTCAGTTTCTGGAAGCAGGAAAGAGAAAATAGCTTCTGTTCTCCCAAGTATTCCAGGCAGACAGTCTCAAAAAAAGATCAGGGCACACATCCAAAGAAAACCTTTCAACTTCCTAAAGTTTGCCCATTGCAAGCATCCTCGCTTCCTTTCACTCATCCACATCAACACCATATCATCTTGTTAGCAGTCACTGTCACTAAATGCTGCTTCCCAGATCCCTGACTGCAAAGTCAGAGTGCTACCCATGAACCCAAGCCCCTTATGTGACAGGAGAACATTCAAGCATCCAAGCTGAATACAACTGTGTTCCTTTCAAAGCATTTAACAGCCTTTATAACCCAGAGAAAGAGCTTTGTTAGACGTCAGTGACAGAGGATAAACCCGCTCAGCCTAAGATCCCATGTTTATATTCTTTCCAGTCAACTTCATTACTTTTTCCAGCAGTGGTGATGCAAATTAACTTGCAAGTTAACGAGCGAGGGAGCAGCAGAGATCACAGAGGTGGTACGTGGAAACCTCAGTGAATGGAGGTCAATGGAGTGACAGCAAGGATGACTGTGGCCCCAGTGTGGAATTTTGTCAGTGAATTTTGGTGACACTGCATGTCGTCTGGGGACCTTGTCCTTCCTCAGTGTTAGTATATTGGGGGTGCTACTACAGTCAAAGTAATAAACAATGATAAAAGTAACATGAAAGACAACTAAAGTCACTATTAAAATTCATGCACCTCTTTGCCACCACTCTCTTGTATGCCTCTATGCTCCCGTCTCTCCCCCACCCCCATTTCTTTCCTCTCTACTATATCTATTACTCTGTTCTTGACCTATCATTGTGCCTGCTGCCCAGCTATACGAGGGACGAATGAGCTCTGTTGTAAAGTTTCAGAGTAACAGCCGTGTTAGTCTGTATTCGCAAAAAGAAAAGGAGGACTTGTGGCACCTTAGAGACTAACCAATTTATCTGAGCATGAGCTTTCGTGAGCTACAGCTCACTTGGTCGGATGCATACTGTGGAAAGTATGGAGGGAATGCTTGGATTACATGCTGTCTGATTCCATTGTTGTCCATGGATCTCCAAGCTGGGATGCTTCACAAAGGTGGAGGGGGAGGGGGAGGATTTTTGATTTAAACCTGTTCACTTTCCACAGTATGCATCCGATGAAGTGAGCTGTAGCTCACGAAAGCTTATGCTCAAATAAATTGGTTAGTCTCTAAGGTGCCACAAGTCCTCCTTTTCTCTGTTGTAAAGTTATCTGTGAATGGACTCATTTTGAAGGAGGGACTCATTTACCCATATACAGAGGTACCACCTCATCATGAGCGGAATCCTCTTGAGCGTGAATTTGAATAGCGTGAACCTCCATCGATAGTGAACAGAATGAAAGATCCAAAATCACAGCTGTGTGTGAACTGGAGTTCCAGTAAACCTTACTCAGGGTGTAATCTCCCGAGACGGTCTAAGCCTGGGAACTGTGTCTTCTGTTCTTGGTGCTCCCACTGACTCAGTGTGCGATGCTTGGAAAATCATCTAATCTCTCTGTTCAATAATTGTCTACCCATGAAGACTTACTTACTTCACAGAGATCCAGCAAGAATACTTTCA
This sequence comes from Lepidochelys olivacea, assembly GCF_965140295.1. Taxonomy (NCBI): domain Eukaryota; kingdom Metazoa; phylum Chordata; order Testudines; family Cheloniidae; genus Lepidochelys; species Lepidochelys olivacea. The sequence continues at coordinate 10,686,115 of NC_140432.1, read as the reverse complement.
CACTGCTTCATCGATGTAAGGTCCTGATCTGAGCCCCATTACCTGAGCACCTCACAATCTTTAATGTATTGACGTCTCCACACCACTCCTCTGAGGTTGGACCATGCTATTATTCCCATTTTGTAGATGGGGAATGGAGGCACACAGAGGCTAAGTGGGGCATCCAGGGAGTCTTTGGGCAGAGCAGGGATTTGAACCCAGATCCCCCAAATCCAGGCTAGTGTTCTGACCACTCGACCATTCTTCTTCTCTGCTTTAGAGACCTTTAGATGAAAGGAGCTGTTGACATACATAGATTTTTATTATTTCTAAAAAAAACCCCATGGCTTCACTACAGGCAAACCCAGAGGGCTTTATTCAGTTTGTGCTTAATCAAACTCCTGTTGAAGTCAGTGGGAGTTCTGGCTGTTTGAAGACTGAGAAAGGTCCTTAGGATCTCACCCAAGAGGACAAATCTACTGTATCCCTCTCTTTTTAAATGAATAATGGTTCGTAATAGAGCTGGGCTGGGGCCACAGAGTTTAGAGCCAACTTTGGAGGATGTATGGATCCAGGATTTTGGTCTGGGCCTACCGCTATCGGCACTTTTAAAGATACTGTAAAAGAAAGGTTCCAACAAACACTCTGAGGCCCACTTCTGTACAAATGAAGAGGTGCCCTGTCTACTGGATATTTCAGAGACGAAGCAGGTGATGGGAATGCAGATGATTAACTGCCTGTCACTTTCTGCTGAAGTTTGCACCATGGACCAGTGAGCAGATTTAAGTCAAAAATCCTCCCCCTCCCCCTCCACCTTTGTGAAGCACCCCAGCTTGGAGATCCATGGACAACAATGGAATCAGACAGCATGTAATCCAAGCATTCCCTCCATCCAACGAGCATTTAAGCGCTTTTGAAAAGTAACGGAGCTCAGGCAACGCATGAGGCCACAGCGAAATCAGTGCTTTTGCCCTTCACAGTGCCTGGTCACCATCTCTTCTTATCACATAGGCACACTCCTCTTCCCTGGGATGGGCAGACTCAAGGGTCTGGCTTTTGTATTGTATTTATGTTGTATTTCCTTACTCTTAAAATTTAAAAAAAAAAAGCACAATACAAACAGCTTCCAGATAGAATCACAGAAGATTAGGCTTGGAAGAGACCTCAAGAGGTCATCTAGTCCAACCCCCTGCTTAAAGCAGGACCAACACCAACTAAATCAATACCTGGGAATAGACACCCAAGCCTCGGATACTACAGCAATATCCCTGAGACCCCAGTCCTCCTCCATGCCATCCACATGGGATTCCTGAGCCCCTACAGGGACAGGTTTTCATCCTTCCCTCTGACCCATGTGAGACAGAGATGGGCCAGGCAGTCTTGATGCTCAGAGCAGGGCTGGGCCCAGCTGATAGCGCATCCCTCCCAAGGGGAGAAGGACGGACAGGTTGTGGTGCCAAGGCTGCGTTGCTACTGGCTGAGTTATAATGCCACCCAAGGCTCCCCGATAGGGGTACATCTCCACTCCACCCTCTCTGTGGGGATGTACAGACCTGAGCAATAACAATGGGAGTCTTTTCACTGGCTTCCCTGGGAGCTTCATCAGGCTGTTGAGTTCTAAGTGACTTGTCCAGCATTACAGAAGAACCAGCTGCATCTCTGGCGTGACTCCATCGATACCAGTGGACATAGCCTTCAGTGAGTCAGTGTCAGACCCAGGCCGCCTGACTCTCGCCAACAGGCCAACACCCTATGCGCCACATTAATAAAGGCCAACATCAGCGGCACACATCAGGGGCCTAGAAAGGGTCCAGAGCTCTGATCCTGACCCACGACTGCCATCCAGAGCCACGCTGGAGTGCACCCATGCTATACATTTTTAGGGAAGGGTGATGGTTCTGAAAGAGAAGACGTCACATGGCCAAGGCTCAGTCTCCGCTCCTGATACTGAGTGCAGCTCAGGATGGCCAGCAGTCTCCTCCCCATCTGGCTCTTTGCCCTCTTCCAGTGGCTCCTAACTAAAAGCTGAGCCTGTTGATGGGAAATCCTGTTTTCCCCACCAAGGAGACAATGTGGATTGGAGCAAACAAAATAACCAGCCGCCCCTTTGGTTGTAGCAGCAAGGGCAAGCTCCAAATAGGGGGAGGAGGGAGCTAAAATACATGGTGGAGTCTGAAAACTTTCCCTGCCCTCCTTTCCTTCCAGCAACACTCCAAGCCCAAAGACACTTTCCCCTTGCTCACTTGTGCACCTCTTTGAAGCCATTCTCTCCCTGCAATGTGCCAGTGAGAGAGGGGGGAATGGGTCCCCAAGGTGCCAGGAAACAGCCCTGGCCTCAGCAAAGATGTACAAGTCATTAAGTGCAGATGAGGTAATTTCGTCTCTCAAGATCCTTAATCCCCTTTACATTCCAGCTCAGAAGGCAGGGCCTTATTCTCCAAGAAGATGAAAAGCCTGGAGTTCTCCAGCAAGGGGAGGCAATGTTCTTGGTCTCACGCTCTTCATTCTCCCTGCATCTCTTTTCCCTTCAGATCTTGAGTCCCAGGTCTCCCGGCTTCCCTCAGCGAGGAGGGGAGGCTGTTAGTGTGCCGCGATCACAGCATCCTCCTTGCTCAGCAGCAATGGTTCGAGATTCCAGTACTATGTGCCAGGAGGGTGGTGCCTTGTTAATATCCCACCACCCAGATGCAGCAGGGTGGGTTCACCCCAATCTCTGGATCCCTCTAAACCATCCCTGCCAGACATCCTTTAGCCCTCGGGCTCAGAGCTATACTTTGGAGGAGCAACATCTTTGCCTTTGAATTTTTTCCCCAGTGAGCTATCCCCCGGAACGCTGCTAACATGATCATTAATGCACTTATAGTAGCATCTTGAGGCCCCAACCAAGATTGAGGCCCAGTTGCGCTAGGCGCTGTACATACATATAGTAAAAGAGAGTCCCTGTACAAGCCACTGTGTACATAGTCAAAGGATGAGAGAAAGGAAACATTATTAGCCTCATATTACAGTTGGGAAACTGAGGTAAAAGAGTGAAAAAGTGACTTGCTCAGGGCCACACAGGAAGCCTGTGGTGGGGGGGCGTGAATACATTTACACTGTTCACTAACAAACATGCATTATTATTAATTAGCCATGCAAGACCCGACTCACACAGAGCTGTCCCATCCTCGTATGGTGTTATGGACTTCATGTCACACATCCAGAAGGCCAGAAAAGCTTCACTGTGGTCATTCTTATATCTGATTGGATCACCATCACCTCACCCATCTCTACTCATCCTGGGCTACAGGATCAGCATTAGGACTTTTGCACAGATGGAGTTATTGAAAAGCAGCAATTTGTGAGTAACTCGATGTATAGACAAGTCCTGAGTGTGTTTTCCCAGGAGGGAAGTTGAAACAAAGTGCATTTGTGTGTCAGGGGCTGCTGCTCCTCCCTGCTCTTTGGCTGGGTTTATGAAGAAAGAACTTTGGTTTAAATGGAATTATACATGAATCCCTTAGCCCCGCACCATTCCTTTCTGTGAACACATATACCTATGGAATGATGCCTCTAGACAGGACACCTGCACTGATTGAACGCAGGACCTCTGGATCTTATAGTATGAGTCTTGACTGCCTGAGCTAAAGAACCAGCTCAGTTAGCTTGGATCAGTTGGCAGTGAGGCCCAGATCCTCAAAGAGAGGATACCTTTGAGGATCTGGGCCAAAGAGATTTTTAAAACCTCTATGCATGTTTACCCGCTTGGTGGGGGAGAGGTCAGACAGCTGTGCAGGGTTTATCACAGACTAAGTGAGAATACTTTTGTGGGAGCCCTTCATGACAGTGCTGACAGGGTATCACCGACACACCCTTCCCTTGGGGAATGTGCCGTATGTCTTAGGAAAAGCAGCAAGATCTCTCAAATAAGCCCAGTATAGGCTCTTTCACTTGTATATTCCAAGCACCACACAGACCATTGCTGGAGTCCTGAAGATCAACGGTGGAAGTTTCTTTCCCTTTTAGCCCTGGAAGAATGAGGAGGATGAGTGTGTGGAGATTGTTCTCTATCCCCAGTGGTCCTAACATAAATCCTAGCCCACCCTGCCTTCTGCTACCCCAATATTGTGAACCCATCTTGGCAAACAAGGGGTTACAGCCTGCACGTTGTTTGCACCATTATGATGTCATTCATGACAATGCACTGCAGACATCATCATGTTCGGCTGCATGGGGAACAGAGCACCAGAACAGCCTCGTGCTGAAGAAGCTTGTGCTCAGGGCATGGTGATGAGAAGAGCTCTGTCTGCCTGGGGAACGGCCCATCCTCTCACGGCAAGAAAGGAAGGGTTTGGGTTTGATTTTCACCAACTTTTGTAGCCAGCAAAGGACTCTAAACCCAGACTCCTCGTGGCTCAGATGTCTTATTCTCCATCCACATGCATTGTCCCATCGATCCATCCAGACACCGTAACCATCCTCCCGTCTACATCGCCAATCAGAGATGGCTAGATAATCACCTCCTGGGGAGATGGAAGTGCAGCCCAGGTGGAAACTGTAACAACCTGGATGGAACTTGGAGGGAGAAGCACCGGTTGCAGGAGGGAAAAATTTGGAGGATGCACCAGGAAGCCAGTCTGTGGGCACATAATTTGAATGAGAGGTGGAGTTGTAGCATCTCTGCTTCTAGATGCTGCTTTGTTTGCCTATTAATCACATTCTCTTTCTTGCTGTCTCTCTCACTAGGCTGACTGCTGCCAACATGTTTCATGTACCGTGTGCTGGGTAATAACATCAAAAGACTCCAAGTTTCTAAAACTAAACTGGATCTTTATTAAAAGAACTATTTCCAGAGACGCTTCAGCTGCAACTAGCATTCCAGCCATGTGTGCACAGACTGACTTATGTGTGTCTCCTCCAAACTCTTCCTCCCTCCAGGTTTCATGCACTTTGCAACAGAGATGGGGTGCAAAATGTGGTTTTCTGACAGCTTTGTTCAATATGGTTTCCAGCTCTCTGCATGGTTCAAAACACCCCCTGGTGTAAGTTAGAGCAGCCCCGGGGTCAGTCCAACTTACAGCAGTCTGTCCTAGGTTGCCTATGGGCTGCACAGCACACTGTAGAACTTAGCACTCAAGCTATCCCCATTCCTACCCCTAGGCCTGTCCCAGCACACCCCCTGGGCTGAGGCCTACAGGACAGGATAGGATAGGATTCCTTATATATGCTACTCTGGCACTGGGAGAATTCTACCCCGGCCCTTTGTGGCTTATTTACAAACCCTACTTGCTGTGGGAGTGGTAAAAAGCAGCCAAAATTGGCCCTTTCATAATAGGCTGAGCCAAAACCTGAGAACAGAACTCCCTGAAGCTGGATCCCAGATATGGGGCTTGGACCCATCTTTCCTAAACTGGTAGAGCAAACAGATAGGGCTACATGTGGACCCAGGGAATGCCAGGGAGGGAGGGTAAAGGAACCAGAAACCTAACAAGGACCCCAGCTCTACCCTCCAGACCCTTCTGCACAGCTGTGCCTTAGCAAGCGTTCTCTTTCCTCCGAATACAGCATTCCTCACACACCAAATTTCCCACCGAAGATAATGGGATCTCAGAGTGCAAAGGGAATGTAGGCTTGTGCTCGTACTCACTAACTCCTTTCTAAACCACCTACTGCCCTGGGTAATTCACTTTAACTGCTTTCCTTGTGCAGAAATCCCAAGTCCCCTTCTTCAGCGCAGTTCCCCTTCCACTGCATCTGTTCCCCTACCCCCCGGCCCCTCCAATTTTTGTCTTTTTAGAGAGAAGGAGCTCAAGCAGCTTGATAAGTACCTCTCTCCTCCCTTCTGAATCCCCCAGACCTCCGCAGGGGCGACTTGTTGTGCCAAACTCCAGCATCTCCAAGCCCTTTCCAAAAGATGCACAGTCATAACAAACAGCTCGGCCGGCAGCGCCATGGCAACAAGCAGGAAGCAAGAGGGAGAGATGCAAGTGGAATTTGAAGTTTGAAATTGAAAGAGGGAAAGTGTCTCCGAAGAGATCCCCTCTACGGCTTTGTCTACATGCAAACGTTGTTGTGCAAGAACTATGCAACTCTTTCTAGTGTGAATGCAGTCATAAAAGTTCCCCACTGCGGTAGCTTATCCCCATACAGAGGGTGGGGAATAAGCTATCTCAGGATAGGGCATCCATCCGGGATTGTCCAATGGAATAAATTACATCTCTGGTAGCTCCCGCTGCAGTAGTTTCTCCATTTCCAGCCGTTTTTAACCCAACAGTCGCTGCCTGCCACAGAAAGCACTCATGCCTCAAAACCCATCACCGATCTTTCCTTTACACTGCCCAGCAAGGCTCTCCAAGCCCTTTGCAAGCAGTAAAGAAGTAAGTCGCCCATCAGCGCTCAGAAGTATGATCCCCATTTGACAGAGAGGGAAACTGAGGCACTGAAGTGACTTTCCCAAGGCCACAAAGGAAGTCAGTGGCAGAGCTGAGAATAGAACCAAGGAATCCTGTCCTCTCTTAGGCCACCCTGCATCTGGATGGTACTCTCACATGTCCCCAGATTCAGAAGAAGACCGACAGACTAACAGCCAACACAATTATGTCCCAGTAGAAGGCTAGAGGAAGTTTCCTCCAACTTTCCCTATTTGTGTCCTCTAGTACACACATAAAGGCTGAAGGGGGCCAAAGTGGTGGGGGGAAGGAGGTTGTTAATTATTGAACTGCCAGAACTGGCTCACATGGCTTTGTCAGCTTTCACACAAAGAGCTGGTGTTTGAGATGACTGGGCTGGGGAATGTGGCTTGTTTCAACCCAGCAGGGCAATGAACGAAACACATAATATGAATTAGAACTGCAAAAGAGCCATGCCAAATTAGCAGCCTGATTGATGCTTTCATTGCAATTGTCAGGGGGAAAGCTGGGCTCTCTTCTCCCCACAGCAAACTTGGGGGTCCATCACCTCTTCCTCAGGCCAGATCAGGGGTGTGGGCTGTGGTGTTGGGGACCTCTAAAGCACACACTCACTCACTCACGGCCTTGGGTCTTCGTCCAGCCACACTGCAGGATAAAACTAACTCTCAGTGAAGCTGCTGAGAGGCTGGTGTCTGTACTGGGGAAATTTCCCTCCCCCAAATACTAAACAGTTTTTTAAACCAGTTATTCTATGCTGGATTTCAGACATGCTGGAGCCTTAGCACTGACCAAGTTCCAGGCGGCCCAAGACGGGTTTTTTTAACTGAACCAGTTCCAACCCACTGTGGACTTTGAAACCAGTCCCTTAAACATGATCTGGGCTTTGGATCCATCTGAAAATCAGTTTTGACGAACTAGCTTGGAAACTCGGTAAAATCTCGGGCAGAAAATGTTCCTAGTACAGATCTGGCCAGCAGGGGGAGCTATTTCTGACCTGCACGGGGAGAAATGGACCCACAAATCCTACTGAGTGTGCTGGAAGCAGGAGAACCTCAGAGTTCAGGCTTCATATCTGGCTTCACCTTCCAAGCTGTTGTGCTATGAGTGATCAACTAAACTAGCCTGCTGCCGAAGGCAGGAGCTTCCCAACTTGGATTTATTTCTTTGATTATCACATTTTATTGCTATTTATTAGAATTAATTGAAGGCCGGGCTGTGAAGCACTCACTCCCATTCAGGAGTGACTGAATTCACTGACTTCATTGACTCTCCTCATGCAAATAATCACTCCCCAGCAGGACTGTGAGGGTCACAATCTGGCCCTGAGGCAATCTGAGTGCTAGTGAAAGGTGCCAGACCGGCATCGCTAGAGATGAAAGTCCCCTCTATTTATCCTATACGCGCTGCCCCGCCTGCATGTTCAAATCCTCCTTGCCTGTCTGAAGAACATATACTATAGCTGTGAGCTAGCATCAGCCTGTGAGATACTAAGGGAATGTGTGGGAAAGCGAGTGGGCGGGTGGGATGAATGGATGGAGAGAGGGAGGAATGGATAGCCCACCCTCATTAGAATTCCCAAAGCTTGCCTCTTCTTGTAATGATACACCATTCGGGATGGCATTGTTGGATAATATACAGTGCCCCATCACATCAGTGCCTTGTATCCTTTTAGAAGGGCCATACTGTGCCAGCAGGTTTACCAAGGCATTTAAGAGGCAAGATTAAGATGCCATAGGTTCTTTTCACAGCCATCTGGTGAGACTGTGCGTCATTCCAGTTTTCCCTGAAGGAGCTTTTGGGGTCTGAGGGAGAAGACCCCATGATCCGCGGACCTACCAGAGACAAATGAGGGGCGGGGGGGAGCAGAGCACTAGACCCAAAGGACACAGGGTGAGGTATTTATATAAGACCCAGACCTAACCCGAAACAAGGCTGTGCACAAACCAAATCCCTGACACGCCCCCGCTTTCATTTCGTCCTCCTCCCCGACCATCTCTCCCGGCTCCCCACTGTCCAAGCCATGGGGGAGCTGGCAGTGCGGAGCGTGGTCATTTCCAGTCTCCACTTCTCCATCTGCCAGGACGCGGCTGCCACCCCAAACGCTGAGGAGTTGGTGGGGACGGGGGCAACCTTCCCCCACTAATAAACAAGCAGCCTGGGTCCTTGCTGCTGCCGCTCTGTCTCGTTTGTATTTTCCTGCTTCGCCATCAAAAACAGCTCACCGCTGGTAGGTCAGGCACAAACAATAGCTACCAGCGGCTGCTCCCACAACTCACAGGCTGGCAACCTTTATCAAACAGGCCGGCCTTCCCAAGGGATTCAGAGAGCCTGCTGGCTCTGCTCTTCACTTGTATTCAATAACCGACACGTACACACGTGCAGAGCGCAGACCCAGTGTGCACACCCACACCCACACCCAGAGTGCACACACACTGTGTAGAACCACTCCCCATACTGTACGCACACAGAGAACAGACATATACACACGCTGTCTGTAACCACGACGTGCACACAAAGAGTACACAACTACACCCACGGAAAGAGCATACATACAAACTGTACGTATCACACACAGATATATTATACACACACACTTGCTGCACACACACACACACATTACACACGGCAATTTTTCTGCTGGCACTCTACTAAATTTGTACACCCCTTTTGCTGTTCCTGGAGTTGCAAAAGGACACAGGACAAGAAAAATGAATCACAAGATACTTCACACTCAGCCATCCCTGGGAAGTACAAGAGAATTGCACAAGAAACCCTGATCTTGAGAGCTTTCTGGACTGAAGAAAATCAGAAAAAAAAAATCCTTTTCTCCAACTCCTCAGTCCTTTTCTTTCCTCCTTAGGACCCCCAAAAATGTGAAAGTGGCACCTCACTAATCCATACAGCATCTGGGGACCATTTATCAGATCTCCCTACCCATAGCATTGGGGCCTGGATAAACTGGGACCTAGATCTGAAGCACATTAGCCAATGACTGGGCTCAATACAAGAGTAAATGGGTGAAATGTAACGGCCTGTGTTATACAGATCAGAGTAGAGGATCTCACTGTCCTTTTTGGCATTGAAATCTATGAATCTTGTCTTAGTTTTGCACACAGAAGAACCTGATTGATGGCTTATAAATCTAGGAGAGGGGCTCAAGATGCTTCTCAGCTGGTGTCTCTGAATGATACAAGGACACATCAGAATAAGAGAGAGAGAGAGAGAGAGAGAAAGTGGATCCAGTTTTCCTCTCACCCGTTTTCCACTCAGTTCAGTGGGGATACGCCTGACTTACACCTTTGCAAATGAAAGGAGAATTAGGCTCATGCTTATACAACTCCTGGTCTCGAGGAGACTCGAATCACAGCAGCTGTCGCATGAGAAAGAAGGGGCACTACATGTCAGCACTGGGACTGTCAGCTCCGTCTGGATCTCAGCTCTCATGGCAGAGAGACAGTTCATTTATCCCGCAGCAGCTCTGATCAGCTTTGACTTTGGCTCTGGTGCTGCTGTAATGCGCACTTCTCAGTAACGGGGGCTTCAAGGAACAGATATGCCCCGTGGGAAAAAAACAGAGTCACCTTATGGGGTGAAAGTGATCTCCAGTATGTCCTCTGCACGTTCCCTTGGTAGAAAGCCCCTGGAATAGCTGGTATGCCCCATCTCCACCCATGCCTACTGTCACATATCTCAGCGCTCCCCCCATCCCGTCCTTGCCATGGACACAACATTTTATATGAAGCTGTAAAGTCTGCTGACAGCTCGGTTTGTCCGCAGGGCCCTCAAGTTGATCCTGGTGTGACATATGGCACTAACTCTCAGAAGCATGGACAGCCTCAGCACAAATCAAAAAAGAAAGAAAGGGAGAGACAGACAGACAGAAATATTATAATTGCACAGGACAGATAGCATGAGGGGTTAAGAGAAGTTTCACCGCCGGGGAAAATCTCCCTTTGGATAGTCACTATTAACTTGGCAACAGGAGAACAGACAGGTAAGGAAGGAGAGCCTGCTGATTTCCGCATGCACCTCAAATTTTCTCTTTCTTAGCAGTCGGAGCATTTCCAAAGGCTGGGAGCCAACAGGTGCCCTCACATCGGCTGGCACCCAGGGTTTTGTTCAGATTCCTGCAGACATGATCAAAAGTGCGGCTCAGGTATTGAAAATAAAAAACTTTTCATGACTCCCCCCTTCCTGCCCACGAAGATCTGAGCATATTTAACCAGCTTCACTCAAACAGGCCCATCGGGGGCATCAAATGCCATTCAAGCCTGCTCTCTCTTCTCCCTCCTTTGCAAACCAAATTGTTCTCTTTGCCCTTTGCTGGAGGAGCAAAAAGGCAATACCTAGGAGGAGGTACTACCTTGATTGCTAGAAGAAACAGGCTGGGACTCCAGGGTTCTATTCCCAGGGCTGTAAGGGGAGTGTGATCTAAGGGTTATGGGGGGGGAGGCTGAGTCAGGACTCCTGGGTTCTGTCCCTAGCTTTGGGGGAGGAGTGTACTAGTGATTAGGCAGGGGACTGGAAGTCAAGATTTATGGATTCTGTCTCCAGCTCTGAGAGGGGAGTGTGGTCTAGTGGTTATTGAATAAGGGACTAGGATTCAAGACTTCTGGGTTCAGTTCCTGACTTGCACCGTGAGCTTGGGCGAAAAGTTTCATCTCTCCCCACCTCGCTTTCCACTTGAGTAAAATGCAGTTACAGATTTTAGCACCGGCCTCCCCATGTGAGTTTGGAAGGTTAGTTAATGCATGTTTCTGAAGCACCTGAGAGCCTCTGTTCAAAGTTTACAGATGCAAATCATTCACCCTAATTGTATTAATAATAGGATGCAAGCTATAAACAATCCACCTTGCATGGTCTGGTGCAATGCCCATAATGCCCAGAGTTCCAAACAGCTCAGGGTACACAGCTGTACTTGAGCTTATTGGGAAATGCCAAAGGAATGGGGCCAAAGGAATGGAAAGAAAAAGAGGAAGGAAAAAAATGAAGCAAGAGCTTGAAAACTCCTTTCTAGTTCTCACCAGGCTGAGAGACCCCTCCCAACTCCAAAGCAATGGCTGAGTACATGGGACCAGCCACCCAAGCAGCTCAAAGTGCTTCCCAAACATTAATGAATTAGGGCCCAATCTCAAGCCAATAGACAGAAGCTGACTGACATCAGTAGGATGAACCCCTTAGCCCCCACGGCAACATACTGTGACCCTAGGTGCTGGGGATTTGCTCTTGCATCCCTCTGGTGCTGACATGCTGCCTGTCTCCCCCACATGCAAGTCTCCAAACAGCAGAGGCTGGCTAAGCTGCAGGAGCAGCAGCCCAGGCCCGGCTCTCCCCCCTTCCCTCCTCCCATATTTATCTTTCTCTGCATGTGGGTGCGTGCACGTGCATCCCAAGGGAATAGGAATCTAATTCTGGGTGGCTCTGCGACAGGAGAATTTCTGAGTGGTGGAAGATTAAGTCCTTCAAAAGAAACTCAGGCTAAGGAGCTCACGAGTTCTCAGCCTTGACATATGAGTCATGGTGGGAGGACAGCAAAGCAGACAAGTCCTAATACGGCAGACAGTCATTCTAGGAAGGTCTTTATCTGTCTGTAGCGCTGCTGTGTTTTGCCGTGTGGTCCTGCACCAAGCTCATCCCAATCCTCCTATTAACACACCTTAACACCACTACCCCTTTGCACACCTTTGCCACCTTCCACCCGAGGATCTCAAGGTGCTTTACAAAACCCGAAGGAATTCAGCCTCACAGCTGCTCTGTGAGGTAGAGAAGTGTCTGTAGGGTAGGAGTCACTGCCCCAGCACAGACCAATGGGTCATTTCATTCTGGGATCCTGTCTCTAAATCTAACCAAGGATAGTCACACAGGCATACAGGATTTGCTACCGACAGCAAGCTACTGGCCCATCCAGTCAGGTACCCTCCAGGACTGGCTGGCTGTTAATGTCTCAAGGAAAAGTGAAAGCACCACCAAAATACACACAGACTGTTGTGCATGGACACCTCCACTGTGCTTCTGAAATGCTGCACAATGGGGGGAAATCTTGCTAGTTCCAGCTGGCAGTGGGTTTATGATCTGAAGTATGTGGATTAAGGGACCTTATCCATTTTGTCCTTACTCCTGGTATCATTTATTTGAACACATTGTGCCGGATGGCGTACACACACAGAATAAAAGATACTCCCTGCCCAGAGAACGTACGGTGGCACTGCAAAGATCTTATACACGTAGGAACAGAGGAATAGGGAGACTGGATCAGATCACAGATCCATTCAGTCCAGTGTCCTCTCTCCCACTGTAGCCCACACCAGAAGCTTCAGAAGAAGGTGTAAGAAACCCCTAGGAGGTAAATGTGGGGTAATCTGCCCCCAAGAAGGTCTCATCCTAATCCTAATAGTCGAGATTGATTTAAACACTGAAGTTTGAGGTTTAATTTCCCTTTCTGTATTCTTTGTTTAGTATTAACTGTCATAACTCTGGATATTTTTGCTATATAAATATCCAATCCCCCTTTGAATCTTGCAAAATTGTTGGCCTTAGCAACCGCCGGTGACAATGAGTTCCACAGTCTAATTATGTATTGCATAGAAAAAAAAACTGTTTTCTTTTATCAGTTTCGAATTTGCCACCTTTCAGTTTCATCGAATGTCCCCTTGTTCTCATCTTACAAGATGGGGAAAATGGAAACTCCCAATCTGCCTTCTCTAGATTATTTATTTACGTGTCTAATCCAGTCTGGGGAGCTTTCTAGTCTAGGTGCTGGGGATGGAAACAATCAAGTATCCTCCCCTTCCCTCCTGAATAGTAATAACCTTCCTAGGCAAGATATGGGCATGGGTCGTGCACTTTGCTGCCATGCAGAATGCTGAGTGCGTAGGCTGATTCTGTGCATTCTGCCTGAGTCCACGCAAAGCTCCTACAGGACTCGGGAACGCCTTACCCGTTCTAATGGCCTGAGGGCATTTGACTCACCAGAGCTCTCAGAAGGAGGAGATAGAAGAATTCCTCCCACCCATCCTTTAACATCCCCCCGCCCCAACACACACACACCCTGATCCACCCCCTTTTCAAGAACAGATGGGGAAAGGAAAAGGAGAAGACCCAATCACTTGGGAAGCCCCTGGCTGGCCATTTGCCACCCAGCTGTCTTCTCTGCCACGAGTGAGTCAGAATAGCACATGAAAATACTAGGGGTGGGTAGACAGATGGGTTCAGATCCAACATTAACACTTACATTGCCAAGGGACTCATAATGCTTTACAGATATTAATTAACTGAGCCACCATCCCACTACGAAGTGCACAGTATTAATCCCATGAATTCTTTGGGGGCAGGGATCACTTTTAATTTCTGTGTTTGTACAGCACCTAGCACAATGGGGTCCTGACCCCTGGTCTCTGACTGGGGTTCCTAGAGCTACCACAATACAAACAATGATACATTTACACCTGAGGAAACGGAGGCACCAAGCAGGGAAGTGACTTGCCCCAAGTCATGCAGAAGAGCTAGGCAAAGAACTCAGGTCACCTACCTCCCACCTACCTCCCAGTGTCACAGTGTCTTAAAATCACAGAATCATAGAAATGTAGGGTTGGAAGGGATCTCAAAGGGTCATTCAGTCCACCCACGGCACTGAGGCAGGATTAAGTAAACCGTGCTCAAGGTCACACAGCCAATCAGTGGCAGAGTCAGGAACAGAAGCCAGATTTTCTGGCGTGTGCTTTCACTGCTAGGTTATGCATCCGCTCACTCTTTCACTGATGTTTCAGAGGGAAGAGAGGACAGCGGAGCAAGCAAGGCAGAGGGAAAACAGAACTCCAGGCTAGAAGGGAAAGGAAGAGAGAACAATGGAACATCAAGGCAAAGGAGACAAGACTGCAGAACATCAGAGGCATTCCCTGTCCAGGAGACGCAGATTGCCACCCCATTGTCAGACCAGCTGATTAGAGCGTGGTGCTAACAAAGGATAAAGCAAGATGGGGAAGGGGGAAACTTTTCCTCTATGACATCCCCCTTTCCCTCCCCCTCACCCCTTGAGGACATCATCCTTAAAATATATTTCATTTCACAGCTGCATTATGGTACCACAAAATCCTGCGAATCCAATTTAAGAACAGATTACCTCCTCACTTACTTCATTTGAAGCAATTACATGTTAATTTTCATTGAGACCAGCCTAATGCATACCAATCTGATGCTGCAATCTCATTTGAATACTTGAGGGAGCTCTAGAGGAGCTCTGGGCTCCAGAGGCTTGTATTTAAAGGGCCACTTCACATTTTACCTTTTTTCCCCTGTTGCTTATTTATGTTCTTTCCCCACCAGTGTTTCCTCCCTCCCCCACCAGTGTTTCCAGCACCTGGCACCACTCACGAGACCCCAGATAGAAATGCTGATAAACCTTCACAGCAGGTAGCCCTGAGCTGGATGCACCGCGCCTGATTCCAGGTTTCATCACAGAGCTAGACGTGGGAAGGCAGCGTGGACTAACAGGTAGGACACTGGACTGAGAGTCAGGAGACTTTGGTGCTATTCTCGGTTTGGCTCCTGTGACCTCGGGCACGTCAGTTCACAACCTTGTGTCTCTGGTTCCCATCTCACCTCTTGGCTGTTTAGATTGGACCGTCTCTCATTGTGTGCACAGCACCATGCACATTGGGGGTTTCAATCTTCATTTGTTGGGGGGGGGCTCTAGAGATGAGTATAAAGCAAATAATAATGAAGGTGTGCTTCTCAGAAAGTTCACTGGCTGATGACACTCAGCATTGGGCAAAGCAACAAAAAATTCATAGAATCATAGAATATTAGGGTTGGAAGAGACCTCAAGAGGTCATCTAGTCCAATCCCCTGCTCAAAGCAGGACCGACACCAACTACATCATCCCAGGCAGAGCTTTGTCAAGCCAGGCCTTAAAAACCTCTAAGGATGGAGATTCCCCCACCTCCCTAGGGAACCCATTCCAGTGCTTCACCACCCTCCTAGTGAAATAGTGTTTCCTAATATCCAACCGAGACCTCCCCCACTGCAACTTGAGACCACTGCTCCTTGTTCTGTCATCTGCCACCACTGAGAACAGCCGAGCTCTGAGAAGTTACTCCAGCTAGAAAATGTTTTGAGCATTTAATCACTGACCTTAGTGTAGAGAGGGTGACTGGATGGGGATCAATAACCATCTTTAGGGACTTTCTTCACCAGGTCATCAACAGTGCCAGAAGTTGTCCCTGACTGATGGCTGTAGGGTGGATTATGTCACGTGAGTTGATGGATCCTACTCTAATTCCCAATGGACAAGTTTGCATGTCACAAATGCCAGTACTGTGCGTGGTGCCAGCTGACAGTCTCAGCAGAGCAGCTGTGGACTAAATGGGACACGGAGGCTGGACGCTCTTCTTAGCCTTAGAGCTGGGCAAGTTTGAGTGACACTGATGGGACACTCACATTGACTCTGCTACACTTATTGTAAGGACCTCAGCCTCTCTGGTGATCAGCCCAGCACCTTTCCCCAGGGCTAAATCCATTGCAAACATATTTTCTCCCCGTTAAATAAAGAAAATAAACTGTTGGCACCATAGTCCCTTATGTATCTGACACACGTCCCTGGCCATGCCTCTGACAAGAACAGCCCCACCCACCTCTCTGACAGACAGTTACCTTATATTCCCTTATGTTCACTTAAAGCTTCCTACCCAGCCAAGCCCACTCTACCCACTGGCATCTTGGACATGGAGCTTTCGGTAATTAACGCCACTCAGAGACTGGATTCAGCTCCTGGTTGAGAGCTGAAAAAATGCCATGTCTGTCTCGGTTTACACGTTTCAGTGATAGGAATTCATGTTGGAGGCTGTGCTTTGATTAGATGTTTATGGTTGCAAAGGGCCCTGGGACTCTTGTGCAGATGCTATATATGTGTGCATTGCACTGTACTGGCATTGAGCAGTCAGACAGAGCAAGGGGATGAGATAGATTCAACGTGGGAAAGTCAGGGCAGAGTCTTTCATGTGACACCAAATCCAAACCCAGCAGAAGGCCCCAGTGCTCACCTATAACGTCCTTCAGGTTGGGTTAAGCCTGGGCTACCCCACCGAGCATCCTCTTCACATAGCCAACCAAGAATAGTACAAGTGACTGGGATGTTCTGATTGCTGGATCTCAGGGAGCCAGAAGGAAGGAATTTTCCGTATAGGATCCCCTGGCTTTGGGATTCCCATGGGCTCCCAAGCACCTCCTCTTCTAAATACAACAGGGACTGTCTGTGTGTCCTCTGTACGGTGCCTAGCATGTTGCCATTGATTTTAAGGTGCTCAGATACCTTGGCAATGGGCAGCAGAATAAACACAGTTCCATTCCCTAATCTAAATATCAGAGACGCTGACACCCTGGAAGCATGTTTGGTAGGGACTGGAACAGATCAACTGACTGGCTTCATCAGAGAGAAACCCACATGACCCCGCTACAAAGCTGGATGGTGTTTAATTCAGGCACGTGAGAAGGGGTCTCCAGGGATCAGAAAATACTGTAGGAAGGACCTGGTTGAGGCCAGGGGTTGAGAGCTGCTGAAGTCACCGAGAGAAGGTCAGGCTTAGTCTGAAATGACACAACAAATCACCATCCACTTTGCTGCCCTAGAGTTCATGTGGTGCCTTTCACGGGGTGACAGACATATGGGGCTGGGCATCACTGACTGTGAGCCACCTTGTCACAGAGAAGGGTTTGATCTGCTGAGCTTGGATACAGATTCTAACCTTTCGTCAGTTTAGGTGTCTGGTTTGGCCTGTTATAGAGAAAGGGGCTGGCTGTGAACTCTCAAAAAAGCTCAGGAGCGTAAGAGCTGGGTGGGGTAGTTAAGGGCTCATCTCTGTCAAGCGCAGATGCATCTCAAGGATATTCCACCTGCAGTTGAGAATTCTGGCTGATTTGGACCATGCATGGAAGTTTCAGATGAACTCAGGGAGGTGTATTACATTGTCATACACATCTTCCCTTATTTCAAATAATAAAATACAATGGTGTTTGCTCGATTCAACTGCCTTTACCTCTGGGAAGGCAGTCTAAATGCAGGCCAGGTGTTAAACTGAGCTATCGCATTGACTCCAATGGGTGAAGCTCTTTATGAACAGCATGGCCACAATTGGCCACTGGCTACTGCACAATGTCAATTAATTATACCCAGGGTGCTTGTGAAATTGCATTGCCCATGGGCAAGTTACTAGATGCAGCTCGTTGCAAACAGCTGTGATGAGCCTCATCATAGGTGCAGTGATCGCCAAGTGGCAATGCAGTCCCCCGGCCCCCTACATTCACTCTCACACTCATGACCCCACCTCCAATGCTCAACCCTTGGAGTAAAGGCACCTACCAGAGGGGACATGCTATTGCAACAATATACCACACCGGTGCTCGGAAAGGGTGAGCCAACTCTTTGCCAGCATGTGGGTGGATTTGGGCAGACTCAAACCGATGGGTCCTTGGCCCCATGGAGTACTGACGGAAACCGTGACTCAGGGAATGAAGCCATTACCTGGGTAATGGAGTACTGTAACAAATCTGTGCCCCCCTACGACTTCCAGTTGTTGCTCTGCTGCAACCCCAGTAGCTCCCCAAATGCCAGGGTGCTGGGGGAACAGAACTGAGATCTTCCTGTTCAGAAACGGCCAGCCCCTGGGCTCCACCTCAGACTAAGGGTAATGCACCTGGGCAATAGGCCGGAAGAGTCACACAGTGACGTCACTAGCTCCTGAGGTTCAGAGGGGATACATGAATACACAGAGTAACTAAAGCCCCAGTGCATTCTTGGGAGTTCCCCAATGCACACAGAGTCTCTGGGAGGTTTTACACAAGAGTAAAAGCACACACGGGGTCTGCCCATCCTGGCTGCCATCCATGCATCTGTCTTGCAGCATCTCCTGCTTTCTCCCCACCGAGTGCAGTTACAGCAGAAGCGCACAGCCACTTCTCAAATAGCTGTGTCATGTCAGTGCCATATGGGGAAAGGGTATATACAGTGGCCCTTCCCTTGCCTGCTGTCTTCCTACCTTCAGCCTCCACAGCTCAATAATACACCTATCTGTGTCCTTTCTTCCTCCTCAAAGGGCTGCTCCATCAACTGGCAACTGCTCCAAAACAGCCGCTGGAAGGGGGATTTGGGAGAGCAGAGATTGGCAGCCAAAGAGTTATCAATCAAGGCCATTTCAGCCCCGGTGAGTGACACAGAGCCATTTCAGTGTCATGTCCTTAGATGGGGTACCAAATTTACCCTATTCCCTGGCTACCTTTCCTTAATGAATGATATAACCCAATCTTCCAGTAAGGGTGGCCCAGCAGTTAGGACGTTAGCCTAGGACTCAGGAGATCCAGATTCAACTCTCCCCTTCACTATAGACTGTGGGGTACCTCAGGTAAGTCATTTAGTCTCTCTGGGCCTCAGTTCTACATCTGTGCAGGGTGCATGAGGATTAAAGAGTGCAAGTCTCTCAGATACAATGGTAATGAGGGCCATGTAGTTACCTAATATTCTTCTCATGCCCTTCCACCAAAATCATAGTTTTCCCCCAATGTTGGGTGTATATGTCCCAGCCTGTAGCGGTGGCAAGATCTTCCATGGTTCATGGTTCCTCTGCGTGCTGGCAGACTAACAGCTGTGCCACCGTTGGTGTTTCCCCACAATCACGTGCGATCTCTGTTGCTGGAATATTGACTTTTGACCGCCAGCTCTTGTTTGGAGGCGATTTAGACATCTCCCGGTTGACCAACCATTTCTGCGCCTGCAGGAAGGCGTTCAACAATGTCGACGTTCATTTTGATGTCCCCGTTGAGTATTTTGAGCCATGAGCGCCACATTTCCAGGAGTGTGGCTGCTAGCGATTTTTTCAGTGGTTCTGTTGCTGCTAGGAAGCTTTTCCACAATTTCAGGTGGCTAGCAGCTGCCAAGCGGCCATGCAATGGAAGTCTGGTGTCTCGGACCTCTCACGATTGTTCAGTTTTGCTGGGGACCGCTCTCCTGATTTCTGGTGGAGCGATTCCGGCTCCAGGCTGTTGATGTTTGTTGGTTTTAGACATCCTGTGTTGTAGCAGCAACTGATGGAGAGGGTCCCGTTTCTTTGCACAGGCCAATCTTTCCCAGCCTTTGAAAAGCAATGGCCAAGTGCAGTGGCTCTTCACATTACTGGGTCCGTTCCCAGTTTTGAAGTTGCAGACTGTTCTGGGAGCTAACTTTGTCTTTTGTCTTCTCTGGTTGTGCCTTGAAGGAGGGAGCACAGTCTAGTCACTCCAAGGCAGATGAGGTAATTACTTAAGGTAGGCAGATATACCAGGGGTTCTCAAACTTCATTGCACTGTGACCCCCTTCTGACAACAAATATTACTACATGACCTCACAAGGGGGGACTGAAGCCTTAGCCCACCCAAGTCCTGCTGCCCGGGCCAGGGGGCGCAAAGCCAAAGCCCAGGGGCTTCAGCCTCAAGTGGGGTGCTTGTAACCTGAGCCCTGCCACCCAAGGCTGAAGGCTTTGGTCTTCGGCTTCAGCCCCAGGCGGTGAGGCTCGGGCTTCGGCTTCAGCCCCGGGTCCCAGCAAGTCTAACACCAGCCCTGGCGATCCCATTAAAACAGGGTTGCAACCCACAGTTTGAGAACCACAGAGATACAGGATCGCCTACCTGGAGAACAAGGTGTCGTCTAGCTCCCCCTAGGGGTACATCATAACATAGTTTAGCTAGGCCTGGGAAATCACACACATTTCAAGCTAAAATGACAGACTTTTCCCAAATCAATACATTTTCAAAGTGACATAAGAGGATTTGGATGCCTCGTTCCCATTTAATAAACTCAGCTCCTGCACAAGGCTTTGAAAATGTATCCTTTATAGTTTACATTTTGATGTCCCATCTGTAAGAATATACAGTGGTGTGTTTTATTTTTTTTTCTCTCCCTCTTCTTTTTAACAAAAGATGTCACATTTAGAACTTTTTTTATTTTAATAAGTAAAGGATCTCAGTTACTACACTGTAGCACATAGGAGAAAAAAATACAGCCTTCAAAGGTGCCTGCATTTAATTTTTTTATCACAGGAACAGAGAGAGAAATTTGTTGATGATCAAATACATTCAAACACATTAAAAGAAGTGATAGGAAACCAGTTAAGGAATTACATGAAAGAGGCCTGAGAAACATATAAGATGCCATAACGGAGTGGAAAGCCAAACTGATCGGACTCAAACTGTCAGAGCAGCTGAGCACCACTCATCGTCGTATTTACTATAGATAAAAAGGAGGCAGTCAGATGTAACGGGAGCCTGATTTGCAGAGGGTCTGAGTATGCACAGCTCCGACGGCAGCGAGGGGGAGCTCAGCACCAGTGAAATATCCTTTTTTCTGTCTCCGGAGTTCCTGCGTGTTTTAACTCCGTGCACCCGAAATGAGCAAGCACAGTCACTTCCTGCACAGTGTTGCTTTGAAATATGACAGCGAGGACTTGGTATGTTTTTTTTCCTCCACCTTGACAATTTCCAGCTCAAATGTGCTCAGATTACAAATCCAAAGAGGGTTTCTGTTTAGTTTTTAATCCACTGGCAGCACTTCCCAGCTCAAGCTAGGATCTGAAAACCAAGCTGGGTCCTCTTTGCAGGGCCAGCTGTAATAGATTCTGGCACAGGGAATTCACTCACCCTTGGGGTGGGGAGATGCATCTGAAAGAAGCTGGAAAAAATATTCTGGCATGGTATCTTATCACCCTTTTGGCTCAATAGTACAGACATCAGCACAAAACTGCTCTGTCTGTATGGTTGATAGTAGTTCCGACAATGAATAAAGCAAGGAAACAAACAGGAGTACATAATAATTAGTGCTGAGATAGCACTGTTCATCTCAGGATCCCAAAGTGCATCACAAAGGTGGGTCAATATTATTGTCTCCATTTTACAGGTGGGGAAACTGAGGCACAGAGAGGTGCACAACTTAGCCAATGTCGCATGGGGAAAAGTCTGATCTGCCAGCTCATGATGAAATGTATTCTACTGTGAGAGTAGTTCCATTGAAATCAATGGGAGAAATGGAGGAGTAAAGTACTACTCAGTGAGAGTACAGGGGATTAAACTCTGCACCACAGAGAGTCACTCAGAGAGTCAAGAACAGAACAAAGCTCTCCCATCTTCCAGTCCGATTCTCTGCTCCACTAAACTGTCCCACATGAATGTGGGTGCAGAAGGCTAGGGGCCCTGAACGTGAATACAAGTGACTATTTAAAGTTGGAGAGGCAAAAAACAACCATCGACACCCTCCCACATCTGCTATTTTCTTGACTCTTTCTGAAAAAGCCAGTAAGAGATCAGATCCTGTTGTTCCCCAAACTGCAACCCAACCAGATTAAAAGGAGCCGCCGTTTGTTTCCATGCAGTCAGTGGTGAGCAAAACCCCAGAGTTGCGTTAGATTAGCAGCCTGCTCCTCCGAAGGCACGGGAACGGTGATCATTTAATATGTAGACACCGTGTCGGAGCGAACAGGTCTCCAAACCCCAGTAAATGTTTTATTAGGGCCGCGCAGACATTCGGGTCCAAGTCTTGTCCCTCGGGATCTTGTGATTAGAGAGATATTACTCACCTCCCTCTCGCTTTCCCCTCTCTCGAATGGAATGGCTGCACTGGCAGCAGGTGCTCAGCTTTGGATTTGTCCTTTCCATACATCCTGATGGGGGCAGGTGTTCGGGAGCCTCGTTAACAACACAGGCCTCCCCCTACCATCCATTCCAATTCAAGGGCTTGGAGAGCCACCTTGTCTTCTGGATCCTCCCTAGTGAATCTGGGGTTGATGAAAGGTATGTTGCTGGCGGGGCTGGATGGACACCCACCTTATAGGCACAGTGTGTAGGCAGCAGAAACGCAAGCGTCTCTCAATGACCTGCCAGCCTTCCTCAGCCCTATCCCGGAGGGTGCACTTCTACAGGAGAAAGGAAAGTCCAACCTTCCTAGCTCAGTCAATCCTTGATTGCTCTGTTAAAGCTGCCAAGACAGCGGCCAATTAGGACCCATCATGGCATTCAATGTGTGACGGGGACATGTATCTAGTGTATGTTTCTAGTGCCTATTACTAATGTGTCATAAACCACTCTCTAAGAAATGCCTCTAAGGACCATCTAAAGCTCTGAGTTGCACACAACGGAAAAGGGAAATAAAATAAAATAGAAAGCGCTAGAGTTGCACATAATTAAAGGAAAGAGACAAGGCGGACAGATATTGGGCCACATTCAGCCCCGGCCTAAGTGGGTGCAACTTCACTGAAGCGACCCTGCTTATATCCATTGCAAGCACGTTGAAGTCAACCAAGCTGCATCCACTTGCGACAGGTCTGAACATGACCCATAAGGTGCACTTATGGTCAAAAGAGCAATGATCCTGCCACATGGTGTGCATCATACAGTCAGCTCTGCTCACTTTACCGGCAAAGACCATTAATGTTTAATTCTGGCAGAGTCAACCCAGAGTCTGAGCTAGAGTCCATTCTGCCCTGTGCATCACCAGCAAGCCCGTCAGTCACAAGCGGGAATCACCTCTCACCACGTGGAAGAAAGAAAGAGACCCGAGCAGCGTATTCGCCCCTCAGGTAGGGTTTGTGATGCAGGCAGCTAGGAGATGAACATCTTGGATGGTTTAGACACAGCAAATCCTGCATCTTGGCAGGGAATTAGACTAGATCAGGGGGTTCCTCAACCTTTTTCTCTCGGAGGCCACCTCCAGGCTATAGAAACTCCACAGCCCAGCTGTGCCACAATTGTTTCTCTGCGTGCCCAGTAGATTAAAAACCAGGGCCATTGTTAAGAGGGTAGCAAGCAGGGCTATTGCCCAGGGCCCCACGCCACAAGGGGCCCCACAAAGCTAAGTTCCTTGGGCTTCGTCTTCCGTCCTGGGCAGTGGGGCTTGGGCTTTGGCTTTCTACCCTGGGCTCCAGCTAATTTAACGCCGGCCCTAC
Organism: Lepidochelys olivacea; assembly: GCF_965140295.1. Lineage (NCBI taxonomy): Eukaryota > Metazoa > Chordata > Testudines > Cheloniidae > Lepidochelys > Lepidochelys olivacea. The sequence goes on along the minus strand of NC_140432.1, from coordinate 10,662,792 downwards.
CCTATGGTTTATTTTAGCAGACCCCATGAAACCTACTCGTGGCCCTCCAGGGCCCCAGACCCCTGGTTGAGAACCACAGGACAGGATGATCCTTGTGGTCCCTTCAAACCCTATGGTTCTATCATTCAGTGGCCTTCTGACTCGAGCCGGCTGACAACTGAGCAACAAAACAGGTTTCCATGGGAAAATGCCACTTTACTGAAACCAAAACTCTCCATGGGAATGTGCTGATTTCGAGGAACTTTTGTTTAGAAAAAAACCCATCCAAATGGAACAGTTCAGCACTACTGGAATGGGGCCATCCCATTTTCCATTTTGAAATTAATGTTCATTTCCGCTTTTTTTATTTTCTATTGTAAATGAGACCATAACATAAAATTCACAAGCAAAAAGCAAAATGAAACCTTTTCATTGACCTGAAATTATTATTTTTTCGATCATTCGGTGTGAAATTTCAAAATGCGTGGCTTTTGTTTCAATGCAGGACAAAAACAAATTCGGAGGTTGTGGAACTTCTGCAAAATGTTCCTGGTTCCTGCTCAGTTCTGGTTCTGACCAATAAACAGAGCAAATATGATCTGGGAGCCATGATGAGAGAGCAGGGCCTGAAGTAATATTCACTGGATGGAAGGACACCCATTGACTTGAATGGGCATCGGACCAAGTCCATGAACACCGGCAAAGGCAATGCCATTTGCACAGACACTTCTCTGCCTATAGCTGTACTTCACTTAGTGTGACCAGATGTCCTGATTTTATAGGGACAATCCCGATTTTTGGGTCTTTTTCTTATATAGGCTCCTATTACCCCCCACCCCGATTTTTCACATTTGCTGTCTGGTCACCCTAACTTCAGTGAGCTTCAGGAGAAATCTTGTTGCCAGATCCACGACCCGCCCCATCCCCCATCTGAACTATTCATGTTTGTTTCCTTTTTGAAAACTTTTTTTACAGTAAAAAAGACAAAACCGTGTAACGGGGAGAAAGAAAACAAGGGATGCTTTTATTGTGTAGACCATGCTACTGCAGGAGACTGCTGAGGCAACTAGCTTAGTAAGTTTCAAGAAAGGATTTGACATTTCTCTGAACAAAAATAGTATCTGGAGTTGCATGAGCTAGGATAACACCTGGTGGGAAACCTATAGATTTTAATAGAGAATAACAACTGTCCTGTAGAATACTTAAACCCATCCACAGAATTCCACAACAGGCATCTCAACCTCCATTCAATTTTATAAGTTTTCAGACTAATTTCTGTAGAACCCTGTTGGTCTCGTCCTTATTACATTTGACTTGGATTTTTTTTTTTTTCAATGAAAGAAATTACAAAGGCTAGCAATTGTCTGCTTCAAGGTGTATGCTGATCACCAGCTTGGGTTAGAATGACAATTACCTCCACTGTGTAACTGGGTGCATTATGGATGCTTTATGCATTCATCTCAAGATTTCTACATTGACCACTGTTAGACACAGGAAAGCAGGGTCCACAGACCCTTGACTTCCACTGAATTCAAAGAGTTTTGGATCAAGTCCCTGGTGCAGTAACTTGTGTCGCCCAGATATTATCCTTATAAAAATATACTCCCATTAACGATTGAAAACATTGCAATATGCAGCCTTCTGGACTATCACAATAGAATAAAGTTGTGGGTATAGACATGTATCTGGTAGCAATGGGCCAACTGGTTCCTTTAAAATAAGAATTACCCAATTTTGAACCAAAATCCAATTTTTCATTTGCCACCTGCATCAACCCCGCACACATTCTACAGCTGAGCAGAAAGGACTGACCAGAGGCCAGGCCTTGGATCTCATATTCAAATCAAACTCCCATTGGCTTCAGTGCCAGTCTGAATGACTAATGACTCAAAACGGGCATCAGGATTTGGCTCAGTAATCATTGTCATGGCAGTTTCTACACTTGACATTTCTGGCAAGGACCAGCAACAGAAGTCTGGAAATACATCAGTCATGAAAGGCAGATCTCATGGCATTTTCAGCCCAAACAGAAGTCAAAAATACTGCAAACCCCAAGGAAAAGTCTCTTCTAGTCTATGTCTGCCACCACTCCCATCACTATGATAGCTGAGTTTTCCAGCCCAGTTCTGCAGACCAGTCTTGCATCAAATCTTGATAGTTTAGGGCTCAATTTTGTTGCAAGGACACAGCTCATGGTAGGGAAGGAAGCCTACCAGCACCACACCAGTAGTATCCTAGCAAAAGAACCTCAGTTCCCTTTCCACTCTCCGCTTGCTCCCAAGGAAGTGGCAATTTATTCCTGGTCCATTCCACTGTAAGTCACTGCCCCACACCCACACACCATGCGTTCTCAGCTGTGCCGGCCACAGCAAGTGCAGCTATAACTGTGCGCGTTGCCCACCGGCTCTCCACTAACATGTCGGGGAAGGAGTACCCCCCCACCACTTACTCCTGCACAAGTGCACCAGGGGAGGAGGTTCTCCCACCCTCAAAATCCCTTATGCAGACGTGTAGCTGAAATGATCATCTCATCCATAGAAACTATGCTGGAGCTTTTGGGCCCTTACCCAAACCAAACACAAGCGCCAGACCTTCCGATGCTGTCCCATCTCTAGTGCCAGGGTGGATGGCTACACAGATGGACAGCTAGAGAAATAAAAGGCATCACCACTGCCAGCTATGCCCTGAAAGTTGACCAACCTGGGCCCCTTCTGCTAGGTACTTTTGTTTACTAATCTGTTGCACTCTGCAGCTCCTTCAGTGCAGTCAAGCTGTCCTGCCATGCCGCAATGGCTAATTGCTGCCAACGTGTAGCTTGACCCTCTTTATCCAGATGGCACAAATCTCCAAAGCACTGAGATGCCTGCAGATTTCCAGGAAAATGCCCAGTGGTCTCATTACATCCGAACCCTCCTCCTCCTTCACTCACACCAGCAAAATCCCCACCTCCTCTGAAAGACAAACAACAAAAAGCAAAAGAAAGAGCAGGGCACAGGGGAGGGAACTTTGTCTGTTGTGAGTTGGGTTTCTGATTTACTGGAATACGAATGTGTTTATTTATAAATCAAAATTCAAACTAATTATTAGCTGGAGGCTTTCAAGTAAAAATGTAGGTCATGCAATGTTATGGGGGATCATAGCAATTGTTTCAGCTTCAGGAAGTGCATAAGTCATAGAAACTCTCTACTGCTCTGGCTTAGTTAAACAAAACTAAGCCATTCACCCACCAGGCAGTTTGACTATGTGGGCGTCTGCAGTCCAGATTCCACCAAAGAGCTCTGCACCAACGGCACGGCAAACATCAGGTCCACCATAGGAACGGAGGAATGGCCAATGGCCAATTTGGTGAAGTATGTTGTCGCCATCAATGTCAAGATGGGGAAGGGATGTGACTTGCACAGGAAGTCTTTGGCAGAAAGAAATCAAGCCTCCCCCGCCCCACCCCAGATCCTTTGTCCTCCGTCTTTGCACATCCACCTTCCCTTCTTGTCACCTGATGATATGGAACTAGGACAGAGTGGGCTTCTGATGACAGCTCCACCCCCTTCAGACGTCAAGAGCAATAGGGTTTGCTCACAGTACCGGGGGGCTGGACAATGCCCCATAAAGTAATGGGATTGGTTTAGTTTTTCTTTGGCTTGGCAGCTATAAAACTGGGTTCTCTTTTTGAGTCAGCACAAGAGTGCTATGGGGATGGCTTAATCAAAGAATATCATTCAGGCATGAACAGCGACATTAGAGAGACTTCTCCCCAGGAGTCCGGAGCCTAGACCGCAGGTTACAGGCTTTTCCTGCAAAACAGGGGTAAGTGGGCGGTCTAATCCAGCACTCTCTTTCCGCCACCAGAGCTGATTAACGGTGCACACAAAAGAAAATGATCATTGAAAACATGCTCCCATTTTTAAGAGAAGTGGCTTCAATTGATCAAGGTTTATTGGCACAAGCATTCACGGACAGAGTCAAAATTTGTGGGAACCGAAAGGTAAATTGGTCCGCCAGAGAATATCTGCAGCCAGAAATGCTCAGGCACTCATCCAGTCAGGGAGCAAAAACAACACTGTGTATGTTTATCCAACCAATTGCAAGAAAGTGATGCAGCTCGCATAGAAAATCTATTCTACTTGCAATGAGCCATTTGCCATCAAACCATGGGCTCAGACAAAAATGTTGCAGAGAAAAAAAATGTTGAATAATTTCACACAGTGAACAAATCTAAGCAAATTCCTTGTGAATATTCTGCACATGGAGAAAAGGGGCTAAAAACAGGTTGGTTACTGTGGGCCAGATTCTCAGCTAGTGGAAGATCACTGATTTCACTGGAGCTCTGCTGATTCATAGCAGCAGAGAATTCACCTCATTATCAATGTGTTCTAATCACTATTTTGACTTGCAAATTGTTTGCTTTTCCTGCAAAATACCAGATTCCCTGCCCGCCGAGGAGCCCCTTGGCTCCTGAAGAAGCTCATGCCACGAACATCAAAATAAACCCTCCACCTCTAATCTCACTAACACCCATTTCTCCGCTGCTAATGCTGGACTTCCTGCCATTAATCCTTAAGTATATCCTTATATAAGAATGACAGTATCTGAATCCCCTAACAAACCTGAATCGTAAACACAGACTGCCTCTGCTTCCTTAATTCTGTGTCCCGACACTAATCCTGTATCCTCAGCCCCATAGCTCCAGCTAAAATGTCAACCCATCACCCCACTCTCACCTTGAACTTAAAGTGCCTGCATCCCGAAAACTAAACCTTGTGGGTGAATCAAGCAGCAATGGCTGCCTTTTCAGCAATGCATATCAGGCCGAGGTGAAATTTACCCCTCTGCTGGGGACCACTATAAGGCTTATGAGTCACACATCCTAGGGACGTGTGGGTCATTGTCCTCCTCTTATGGCTGGCCTTCTATTTATGGCATACGGCTAGCACTCAGAAGATCTGCATTCAGTTCCCACTCCTAGCACAGTCTCTCTATGTGACCCATATTTCTTGGGAACTCAGTTCCCCATCTCCAAAATAGGGACAATTCTCCTTCCTTGCCTATTTAGATTGTAAGCTCTTCAGTGTCTTACTGTGTGTATGTACAGAACCCAGCACAGGGCAGGGTTCTGATCTTGAGTGGGCCTCTGAGGGCTAAAATCACACACGTTAGAAAAAGCCTGCTACAGCTGCAGGGCTAAGTTCTTTAGCTCAGGTGACAGAAGGCCATGCTTTTGGCTCTGAAAATCCTACTTTCAAGCCTGGCCATTGGCCCATACAGGTTTTAAGGATTTAAGAGGTGCACAGGCTTGTGCTTGGCTCTCTTTTTCACCCCAAATGCATCCCCTCAACTCCCACTGTGGTGCATGCAAACAGGGATTTGTTCATGCACAACGGACATTTGTGCACTTAAAATGTTTGCGTGCAAATGGACAGCTGCCGGTGGAGCCCCATTGCGTTCTCCATCCACGTAAGCCCAAGTAGGGACTGGCAGATGTGTTCCAAATCTGGAATATTTGGACTCATCTGGAGTACTGTGTCCAGTTTTGGGCCCCACACTACAAGAAGGATGTGGAGAAATTGGAGAGAGTCCAGCGAAGGGCAACAAAAATGATTAGGGGACTGGAACACATGAGTTATGAGGAGAGGCTGAGGGAGCTGGGATTGTTTAGCCTGCAGAAGAGAAGAATGAGGGGGGATTTGATAGCTGCTTTCAACTACCTGAAAGGGGGTTCCAAAGAGGATGGCTCTAGACTGTTCTCAATGGTAGCAGATGACAGAACGAGGAGTAATGGTCTCAAGTTGCAGTGGGGGAGGTTTAGATTGGATATTAGGAAAAACTTTTTCACTAAGAGGGTGGTGAAATACTGGAATGCGTTACCTAGGGAGGTGGTAGAATCTCCTTCCTTAGAGGTTTTTAAGGTCAGGCTTGACAAAGCCCTGGCTGGGATGATTTAACTGGGAATTGGTCCTGCTTCGAGCAGGGGGTTGGACTAGATGACTTTCTGGGGTCCCTTCCAACTCTGATATTCTATGATTCTATGAAATAGATCCGAGTCCTTACTCAGAACTCAAAACTGAATGAATTCTGAATGAAAGTTCACTTAACATCTTGTCCCTTCATTGCTGTTGTGGCCTCTGCCCTCCACTCTTTCAGTTGTGGCTGGATGCCTAAGAGCATCTATATATCACAGCACAAGCCGCTCATGCCACCATGGCTGTCCCAAACCCCTTCTCTCCCACCTCCCTGTACCCTCCGCTGCACAGCCTGGCCCAGCAACACCTCAGGGGCATTGGCAGAGTAAAGCAAACTAACAGCATGGGAAGTGCAAGCAGTGACCCGAGAAACTCCGTTGGCTCACCTAGCTGTGCCAAACTTAGGTTTTCCCGAGTAAGAAGAATAATTCTTTACGTTAGCAAGGCTGAGACTTCCAACGGGATCTAATGGGACCCAACTCCCATGGACTGAGACTTAATGGGAATTGGGAGTCTGATGCCCTTAGGCTCCTTTGACTATCCCAGCCTCAACACTGACAAATGGCCTTTGTCCGCAATATTACTGACGTGTGTGTGTGCCAGGAGTTTGGGGCCTGTGGGATGTTGTGGTTGTTCAGCTAAAGGAGCCCTGGGACGGAAGCCGAGCAACATTTCAGAAAGAAGCATTTTTAAATAGAGCTGGGCAGGAATTTTTCAGCAAAACATTTTTTTTCCCAACAGAAAACGGTGATTAACCGAAACCGAAACTTTTCATGGAAATGTGTCAGTTTCAGCTGAGCTTTCACTGGGAAGGACACTTGGATCAAAGATGGAATTTCTGGTCCAATCCAGAAAGAGTCGCCCCACTTCTGAACACCTGTGCTGTAACAAATCCAAATTCAGGGCAGGGACTGAAACCTCTCCTATCCCCAGTGACTGCCCTAGCCACTAGGCTATTGACTACTCTGGGGAGGAATCTCTGGTTTTTCACAAAAAAAAGTTGGAAAGATCTAGTTATTGTTCTGATGCAGAATGAAAACATAAGTCAAAACCTCATTTTTGGGGCGGGGGGGGGAGGGAATAGAATTATTGTTTTCCAGCCAGCCATAATTTTTGTACAATGATAGGATTGGAAGGGACCTCAAGAGGTCATCTTGTCCAGTCCCCTGCACTCAGGACAGGACTAAGTATTATCTAGACCATCCCTGACAGGTGTTTGTCTAACCTGCTCTTAAAAATCTCCAACCATGGAGATTCCACAACATCCGGAGGCAATTTATTCCAGTGCTTAACCACCCTGACAGGATGTTTTTCCTAATGTCCAACCTTGCTGCCCTTGTTGCAATTTAAGCCCATTGCTTCTTGTCCTATCCTCAGAGGTTAAAGGGATTTTTTTTTCTCCCTCCTCCTTGTAACAACCTTTTATGTACTTGAAAACTATTATCATATCCCCTCTCGGTCTTCTCTTCTCCAGACTAAACTAACCCTTTTCCCCCCAAAACTTCCCTGAGAGGTCATGTTTTAATTTAAATGTCTCCTCTGCCTAAGTTGGTGAATACTTATACCCAGACAACACGGGAAGGTCCCTTGTCCTCCGCAAACAGGGAGACCCAATTCAGTGTTGAAAGTGTGAAGCAGGGGTGCTTCACTCCCACTCTACACACAAACCTCAACTACGGAGTGCCTCCATAATAATTAGCCACAGCATGTTCAAAGTTAGCATGCGGCAGCTGCGAGCCAGCAATGAACTGGAGATAAGAAATACCACCATAGCGGCAAAGGGAAATTGGCCTGCGCCAAGAATGATCCACACACAGGCTCCAAACCTTATTCCAAGCCACTGTAGACCCCACAGACTTGCAGAGGGCCCGCTCCAAGCTGGTGGTGGGAAGATGCCAACACACATCACCCTGTCAAAACTGTCAGCTGCAGGAGCTGAGTCTGCCTTGGAGTGGGCGGAAGGCGCGGATTTCGCGGCTGTGCATCTGGGGGGCACCTAGCGAAGCATCTGCTGCTGATGTGCCACAAAAGGAATAATGAGATTAAACAAATGCTGATACGGGCACTTTGCTCTATTCTTCTGTGCAGCCAATTTGCATTGTATATGCCACGGGCTCCCTAGAGCCAACAGGGACGGAGGGCCTTTGCAGTCCAAATGGGCTCCCTTGTGCACAGAAGAATTGAGAAGCCTGTACTTTACTTTAATGCATCAACATGTGGTACGTAATAAGCCCAAGCAGGTGTAATTGTGCTACAGAGCCTTGCTGCCAGAAACTGTATGAGAAGAGCCTCTTGCCTATCACCACAGGGAATGAAATTCAGGAGTACGAGTAGGTTTTTCTTCCCCTTACAAAGAACCCCCTGCCCTTATATGCGATCACAGCTGAAATGACAGCACTTAGATGGGATGGACAAGGTCGATCTAGGAAGAGTCTGCTTCTGGCGATGGGCAAATGGTCTGCGCTTCCTATCTGGAAGTCGCTGCTCACAGGAATGAGTGGAGGCTCATGAGTGGAGCTAGTGGGTAGCTCATGAGCTCTTTTGGGTGACTTTGGGCAAATCACTTCACCCCTCTGTGCTTCATTAACCCCATCTATAAAGCGGGGATAATGATACAATAAACACCTTGTAAAGTGTGTTGAGATCCACTGACAAAAAGCATGAGGTATTATTATTACTCACATGAGTGAGCTTTGCAGGATCACGCCTTTGAGTTCTAAACTGAGCCCTGATACCGGTTCTCTTGGGAAAGTCACTATCTCAAGCCAAGGCACTGCACCTCCTTGCCTCAGTGTCCCCATTTTCAAAGCAGATGGGATAATACTTACGTATCTCAGAGGATGTTGTGAGGGTTCATTAATTAATTCAGGTTTGCTGGAGAAAGCTGGCTGTTCTTCTTATAACACAGTAATCCTTGCAGAGGATTAATTTAGAGAGAAACTCACTTTAGAGCAGAGATGGGTCCATACCAAAAAACCCCTGTTGGTCAGATGTTTACCCTACAAAGGCTGGTCATTGGTGGGGAGAAGGGATTCCGATTAGTGGGTTTGATCCACTGAATCATAGAAAGGTAGGGACCTCAGGATGTCATCTATTCCTCTCCTCTGGGCTGAGAGAGGACCATATAAACCTAGCCTATCCCTGACAGGTGTTTGTCCACCCTGTTCTTAAAAACCCTCCAGTGACGGGATTCCACAGCCTCTCTAGGTAACCTGCGCCAGTGCTTAACTAACCTTAGAGTTGGAAAGTTTTCTCCTAATATCCAGCCTAAGCCTCTGTTGCTGCAAACTAAGCTGATGACTTCTCATCCTACCCTCGTTGGACACAGAGGAGAATTGATCCCTGTCCTCTATAACAGGCCTTCCCATATTTGAAGACTGATGTCCCCCCTCAGCCTTCTCTTCTCTAGACTATAAATGCTGAGTTATTTCAACCATTCCTCATTGTTCATGACCATCACGGTTTTCCAAACCTCTTTTGGCTCACCTCTGGACTCTCTCCAATTTGTTCATGTCATTACAGACATAAGAAGCATCTGCAAAATTCTGATCCAGGTCTGGGATTCAGATTCCAAACACTGGGGTGTTCAGACCTGGGACCTCGGTGTGGACCCTTCCCGAAAACAGGAAAACAAAACAGAACAAAAACCCTGTGGCAGCAAATCTCAGAGCCCGTGTCAACTGACTTGGGCTCGCGGTGCTTGTGCTATAGGGCTAAAAATAGCCATGCAGATGTTCATGCTCCAGCGAGAGTCTGGCCTCTGAGATCCTCCCTCTTTGCCAGGTTTCAGAGTCCAGGTTCCAACCTGAGCCCCAGTATCTACACTGCTATGTTTCACCCCACAGTGCGAGCCCCAGCAGCCTTACTCAGCTGACCCAGGCTCTGAGACTCACTGCCACAGTGAGACATAGAGAACTTCTGATTAAAGAGTGAAATCCACCTCTATGCACACAACAAACATGAGGAGTAGATGTAATTTACAGGCCACTTAAGACCTCAAAATAGCACCTACGTGGGATATGGTGCATGAATATCCCGTGTGCTGGGCCTGTACAGAGGAGTGAATTTCGCCCAAGGAGAAAGTGCCCTAATCCACATCCTTCCATGCAACAGTTCTGAGGAGCATTCCTTGGTGTTGCCAACTCTTGTGATTTTAATTGTGCATCTCACAATATATAGTGCTCTTTTGTCATGCGCCAGCTCCTGGAGTCATGTGATTAGATGACAATCTGAGCTTTTATCACACATACACGTGATTAGACATGATTTTTAAGGCAATCTCATGATTTTAGGGCTCTGGACTCATTTTTGAAAGCTTGGGGTGAGCAATACTGCTTTTTATACCATATATGCATCCTAGGAGGACAGTTATCAGACTGGTTTTCTGTCACAGGCTGGCTGCTCTTTAAGAGAAGCCAGGCTCAGCTTTGCCTGTGGCTGGACAGCTTGGGGCGGTGATCAGAGGGAGAAGACTACTTAAACTGAACTATAAGCTCAATCTGGAGCCAGACCCAGGAGAGAGGAGCAAGGACAGTTCCCTCACTCTGCAGGGCCCAGTAGCAGGGGCAAAAGCAGATGACTAAGGAGTAGCCCAAGAGGGGCAGAAGAATTATTAGTCTGGATATTTATTTGGATGTATAGTTTGACCTTTATCACCCTGGAAGGGGACTGAACATTTAGGTGACCTGGCTGAGGGACAGGCCTCAAAGGACTTGCACAGGGACAGGCCCTCATGGGGACAAGGAAGTAGCCACTAGGCGACAGCCGTAAGAGCAGTTGCTTCCACCTTCCTCTCTCTTAGCTTGGCTCAGTGGGCACAGTAAGTAAATATCAACGGAATAATAATATTAAGGGGCAGGAAAGAATCCGTAATCCAGGGGACATCTGAGAAACTGATGAAAGCTTTTAAGCCTATATATGCTAATTCTGCTGCTAAAAACTCTGTCAGTCAACAGGCTGGATATTAAATGGAATTGGCCTGAGATGACAGGTCTGTGCTGACTTTTTCTGAAAAATTATTTATTAAAAATGCTCTGGCTAGAAATGAACATTCTTAGTTCAAAATATATTCGCACCGCACTGGCTTTGAACTGTAATGCACTCTGAGAGATGAATGGGAAAGAGTTGTTAAATTTCATTCCGCTTTCTCCAAGTGATTCTGCATCCTCTGCTGAAATGCGGCTTTGCAGTTTCCTTCAGCAACACCTCTCATTAAGTCACAGTGGAGAGCCCTGTACCTCTGCCATCATCACCCCCCTCCAGCTGGGAGGGTGGGGTCCCCGCTCCCTTGCAGCCGACCAATGCCACCACCACCAGGGCTGTGCCATAAGTATCACGAACCCACATGATACTGGTACCGCTGGGCACTGAACTTAGGGCCTGATCTAAAGCTTCCTGAAGTCAGTTCAGTAGTCTCCGGATCAGGCCCTTAGCACTCAATCTTGTCTGGTGCTGAGCTGCTCTGGGAAGTACTGAGTACCCTCCGCTCCCATTGGACTTTAAGCAGTTGCTCAAGGCATTGCTGGATGCCCCTTTATTTTTAGACAAAGGCACTGAGTTGTTAATAATGAGCCAAATCCTGATTTGATCATCTGCAAGTCCCATTGAAATCAATGGGCAAGGGCGGACTGGCTCAGGAAAGCACCATGCCTCTCTGGTAATCAGCCTGGGTTTTTTATCTACTCCAAGGGACCAGAGATCATTTTAAGGTGTGATATCTTCCATCAATTCCATGCTGCTGGCAAGCTGGAAATCTCAGCTTTCCAAGGAGGTATGGCTGCTCTTCTTGGCTTTCGCGGTTCATGAAATAGCAGGCCTTTCAAATTACAGTGGGTCTGATCCAAGCCCATGGAAGTCAATGGATATCCTTCCACTGAGTTCAGCAGGTTTGACTCAGGCCCGTTACTCTGATTATATTTCTGCAACAACCTATGCTCACAGAACACCAGCCAGCCAGCCTGCCCTGCCAGTCACAGCTCAAGCTGCTCAGCCGCTGTCCGGATATGGCCCCACCCCATCAGCCCACCGTGCAAACTCCATCACCACCTGGGGCTGCTAACGCCGACCAAATGCCTGGACTGTCTGTATAGAGCAGACCCGGCTTTGTTCCCAGGCCACCTCATTCCTTTCCCCTTTATCTCCTTTTATTTTTATTTTATTTTCTTACAACGTCTGAACAATTTCACTCTCGATAACACAGGAGTTAATTAAGCCGTGATCTCCTGGAGACAGGTTGCTACAAGAAGATAAGCGGCAGCTTCTGTTCGCCATAAACAGCTGTGCTCCTGACCAGCTTCTGGGATTTGCTGCTTTTGTATAGGAGACAAAACAATCATTGCCAATTAAACCTGGACATAATATTTTCCCTACGATCGGTGAGCTTCCTGACGTCATTTTCTCCACAATCCTTTCAAAGGCTCCTGGGGTGCATTGTGCAGCTCATGGGAAATTAATACCTGAAATGGTGGCACCTCAAGTCAAATAACAGTGTCCATTCATGATGGCTGCAGATATGAAGCATGAAAGACAAAAGACGAGCGGTGCTGGTCCCTTAGCCGTGAGTCACAAGATAGCATTCGGATCAGCTGTACAACAGGGTCTGATCCTGTGCCACTGGTTTTGACGAGAATTTAGTTATTGACTTCAGTGGAGAAGCAGGGCCCTGTTTCTCTAACAGGTCAAATGTAAACTCTAGGAATAATCAAATCCAAATTCAGCAACATTAATTTGGACCCAAGGTTTCGGTTCTGCCCATTTTAGAGGTACATGGCTCTGATTTGCAATAACATTCCTTAACTCAATTTCTGGATTAAAATACTGAAAGATTTGGGATCTGTATCCAGATGCAAACTTTATAGCTTCCTCTTGTACCAAGGTTAGAATTTATTAAAATGGACCATAATTCCAGTGTAGTTACATTTCAATTGCTGCCTGAATACCCTGTGCTTTGGGATTTTAGAATATTACCACTAGTTCACATAGCCGGGGAGTTAACTACATGACTGAATTACTTATTACCCCCCTCAGTGGGTAAGGTAATATCTTTTATTGGACCAACAATAATATCTTGTATTACCCTTTAGCATTCACCTTAATACATATACCATTAGAACCCAGGTATGCTAATTATGATGTCTTTTGTTACCACATTGTAACTCTCCTTTGCTTTGAGGCCTACAAAAAACTCTGGTATTAGGCAGCTTCCACGACTAACGTTTCCACCGTCTCTGCTTGGCTAGGAAACTCTGTCCCCTTCTGGCGTACGAAGATCTGGTTCCAGTTATTCACACCATCATCACTTCTTGGCTGGACTACAGCACGAAGCCGTCAACAGTTAGAAAACTCCAGCTGGTTCAGCACTCTGCCACACGACTCAGCTACACAGGCTACTACAAACACATCCAACGTATCCTTCAATCTCTACAAAGGTTTCCCAGAGAATTTCTAACCAAGTTCAAGATCTTGGTCCTCATCTTCAAAGAGCTCCCATGACTTCAGTCCAGGATAACAAAAGCTCATCTAAAACTCTGGGATGGACCTTGGTTGACAACTCTGCTCCTCTGGCACAAGGGAACGCTCTACACTATGAGTAAACCTCATCCGTTTGGGAGACAGAGCTATCACAGGGGCTGGTCCCAGACTGTGGATTGAACTCCCTCAGGAACTAGGGACTATCACAAACCTCCCCACTTTCCAGTTGAAGTGCAAGGTACATTTCTTTTATCTTGCCTTCTTGGACAAACACATACCATCCGGTATACTTATATTAAAGAGAAACATTACCAAATGAGACACTCCCCTCCCATCCGCTGGGGACAGGATGGGAGAACAGACACCCTGTGACAGACGTGTAGTTCCGTTGCTTACTGCACTACTGGAAGTCGCTCAGATTCTACAGTGATGAGCACAGTGTAAAAACCAATATAGACTAGAATAGTCTGCTGTTGCAGCTGCTCTCAGTGCTGCCAGGGAGCGCTGTCTGTATTCAGCAGGTATCCGAGTACCGGAGGTGCTGGCTGCACTGGTAAAGTTTCCAATCTTGTGGATTCAACACTGGTGAAACAGAGAAAGAAAGGGCGAGTAAGACTTCACTAGTGGACAATAGTCCACTGATTAGGGCTTTAGTCTGGGATTTAGGAAACCTGAGTTCAATTCCTTGTCACTTAGCCTCTCCGTGCCTCCGTTTCCCAATAATAGCACTGTTGTGAGGATAAATACATTGACGATGGTGAGGTGCTCAGATACTACAGTGTGGCGGGCCGTAAAAGTCCCACCGACAGATGATTGGAAGCAGAATTGACCGTGTCTGATGGTCATGTAGGGTTTCGTGCTAGGTTAGAAATCCATCAGATTGGTGGGATGTGAGACTTTTAGAATTATGGATTCAGAATAGCCCCCTCTTGGGTAGCCCTGCTCCTAGCACAACTCCCAGAGTATTATAAGTCACATTCCAGCAGTATCTTATAAAATACAACGTGAGTCATTCAGGGTTGTGTGGGGGAAGGGAGTTCCATTTTCCATTCCCTTCCCTGAATGTGGTTTTAATTATTTTAAATCCTTTCAACTCAATTACTGCCCTGTATTCCAACTAGTGTTTCTGGGCTATTGTGCACAGGAGCCATTATCCGGCAGCCCATAGAAGAATTAGTATCTGGAGAGTCTGCATTGGGAAATAAATCTTTCCTTGACATTTCAGGACCAATTTTTGGCCAATTAGAGCACACTCTGCTATGTGGGTAATGTGTATCCAAACTGTTCTCTCCACTGAAAAGGCCAAACAGAGAACAAGTAAAATCCATTCAAAGAAAAAAAAATACCTATCACAGTCTGATAACTTATTGGTTCTAAGTGACAAGTTCTGCACCCTGCTGCAATCGACTGGTATGGCTGACACTGGGTGTCAGAGGAGCTGCCATGCAGATCTGGTCTTATGGTTATTTGAGAGAGAGGGAATGATGGGCAGAAAGTGACAGAGAGGGAGAGGCAGAGAGGAAAGCGAGGTGGCAGGAAAGAGAGGGAGAAAGGGGAGTGGTGTTCAGAGTAGCGCTGGGGGCAGGGAATGGTATTCTGAGACAGGCAGGTGGGGTAGGGATCTTGTCTTCTGAGCAAGGCTTGGGCGGTGGGGCGGGCAGGGGGAGTGACTCAGGCAACGACTTTGAGTCATATCCCTCTGACCCCCTTGTGCTTCTATCCACCCATCTGGCAAAGCGGATTGCAAACGAAGGGGTGAACCTGCCCGAGAGCTAATGTTGGGGGTGAGCTGAGCTTTCCTTGGGGCGGGGTGGGAGGAGAGAGTTTAACATAAATAAGTACACACACCTGACATGGCACTGTGGCTTGAATGTCCATGGAGCTCAGGTTCTGAGCCCGCGTACTGAACAGCGTGCACGGGCATTCACTGACCATGCCCCGTTCCTGTACAGCATTCGATTTGGCCCCTCACATTCACATCCCAATGTCAGGTCCTGGATCGCCAAAATCACAGCTCCCGAGACTTATCTTAGGTCTCCTCAGTGCTGTCACAAAGATCTGGCTAGTCCAGTATATTGGTTTCAATGCCCTTTAACTTAAGAATTCAGAAGAGTCCCCATCACGTATCTTCTATTACACTGTGAAACTCAGATGAAACCAGAAGAGCCAGAAGGTCTCTGTTCAGTTCTTCTCAGGCATTCCTCCTGATGATCCTTGGGCTACGATCAAGGCTGGAGCCGACAGTAACAAGCCTATCTAGACAACGGGGACTTGGGAGACCAACGCAGCACCCTCACCCTAATACCACAGTGGCTGTGAAGAAGGGAAAGGTGCTCATCTAGAGAGCTCCACATGGGCCTTCCCCTCTTCCCAGGAAGTGATAAATCCAGGGAAATCTAAGGAGATGCACGTCTAGCACAGGATTTGCTGATCATTAGAACATACGAAAGACCAGACTGGGTCAGACTAAAGGTCCATCTAGCCCAGCATCCCGTCTTCCGACAGTGGCCAGTGCCAGGTTCCCCAGAGGGATTGGTCATTGACTCACCAAGTCCAATATCCCACCTCTGGGCACATCCATCAGCTGAATGTTGGAATCAAAACTAAAAATCCTGGTCTTTTGTACAAGGTAAGGAGACTATGGGGAGGTCTGAGATGTGCAGACAGTGAAGAGGCAGCAGATTCTAAACACACAACACTGCAACTCTCAAGCTCAACTGCGGCCTATTTAAAATCAGGAGGAAGAGTCACTTCAGAGGTAGTTCTCCTTTACTGACACTCATCTGGCTCTGATTTCTTGCATCTCCTTCTTGCATCTATTAATCTGATGGAGCTGTCATCACACAGCCTTCCTAACTGCTAAAAGCTGAGAGTTGTCTACTGCTCGGGTCCCGCCTGTAACGTATGCTACAAATAATCCTCCAAATTTTCTATGCCCCAGTGGCATGCCAGAGCTTGGGGGAAAATAAGAAGCCATAGTCATCTTTGACAAACTGAGGGTAGGAGGTGTCTCATTGCTCTAACCTCCCTGACTTTTTTGTTCCCTCTCCCTTGCCTTGCTTCCATGGCAACCAAGATAACGGTATTTAACAAAACCAAAAGACCCCCAAAAGGAATCACTCCTTTGCTGCCAAGAGCAGCCTCTGTCTCCCCAGGGGGCCTTCAGGAAGGGCAGCCTCAAGTTCTTGTCTCTCTCTGCTGTGCAGGTGAATGGCCCTACAACCAACTGACTTGATAGCTGCGGTGCCTGTAGATGGGTTGGCTGGCCTGCTCCGAGAAAGCGAGTCGGGGGCAGGGGGGACTGATGACAGAGTGGTCCCAGTAGCCCGGGATTTCAGAGATGTGGGTTCACTTCTCTGCTCTGCCCCAGACCCCCGTGTGACCTCGGAGAAGAAGTCACTTAGCCCCTCTATGCCTCTCAATGCAGGATATCAATCAACAAATGGCTCAACCAATGGAACGAAAGAACGAACCATTGGATCATCAGGGCACACTACCATTGGCTGATCTGTGATGCTGTGACTGGAGGACAAAAAAAGATGGATGATCCAATACTTAGGGTGGTAGCCTGGCGCTCAGGAGACCTTGGGGTCAATTCCCTGCTCCACCACAGACTTCCTCTGTGACATTGGCCAAGCTGCTTAGCTTCTCTGGGCCTCAGTTCTCCACCTGTCAAAGGAGGGTAACAGCACTGCCCTGCCTCCCAGGGATGCTGTGACATGCTCCGATGCTACAGTGATGGGGACTGTACCGTATCTAAGATACCTATCTCGGCCACAGATGCTAACAGCAAGAGGCTATAAAAGGAAGAAACCATGACAGCTGGTCAGCCTTGGATACCAATCCCAAGAAAACAGCCATCTGAAAAGACCATCACCAGTCCTCCTCCTGAAACATGTCTCCTCCAGCTGTTGCTAACGCATCACAGAAAGTTGCCATCAGCCTGCCTGTCAGAAGGTTTGCATGAGAGCTGGGTAAGAAATGGGGGTGTGAAAATGTTCCTCTTTTCCCATCAAAATTCAGTATTTTGAATCCCCACGCCCCGCCTGCTCTAGTTTTTGACCTGGTGGCGTGGGTTTTTTTTGTTTTATTTTTTTGGGGGTGGGGGGGGAGGTTATATTTCTAAAGACAACATGAACGTTGTCCAAACGTGGCTCTAGGCTCCTGGGTGTGAATTCAAATATTGCCAATGAAATTATACATCCCCCAGTTAGCCCTGGACCGTTAGCGAAATTCAGCCCTGACAGGCGAAGGAAAAACAACACCCCATTAACCCTCAGAACCCCATTTTATTCCCTCTATATGCCCATCCACTCCTGGGAAAACACATGATCCTTGATTTGTGCCTTCCGAGTTACCAGATTCAGGCTATTTCAAACACGGGGATTAATCCCGACACTGAAGGGAGCTCATAGAGAATGTCCTGATGTCAGGCCCTTGTCTATTAAATCAAAGCACCCCCAAGTAAAAACACCTCCAATACCAACAAGGAGAAAGAGGGTCTTGCCGTACACGCCACTTGGGGCTTGCTGGGTCAACATCAACATCTTAAAATCAACCCAGAATTCAACAGATTCTGGTGGACTGGCACAGCGTGCTCCCAGAGAGATGCGCCCACAGGAGGCAGGTGGCCACGTTGTGCACTAGCTTAAGCTTCTGAACAGTCGGCAGGTGCAGCCCGTCTTTACAGCACACTGCAGCATCCTGACAACAACAGCGATTAGCACGCTTGATCTGTAGATCCCAAAGATGGGTCAGTTCCATTGCCCTGATTTTACTGGGGGCATGGACAGATGAGGGGTCTTGCGCATGGTCGCACAGCGAGTCAGTGGCAGAGCTGGAGAGAAACCACTGACTCCCAAGCCACCGATCCACTGGATGACACTCCTCGTGTGTGGCCAATAGCTCCGCCCAGTTCCCCAGGTGCACAATAAACCCAACATTCTATTAAGAGTCAGGACCAATTTGGTGGGGAGGCGTCCACATCACAAAGGGATCTGTCCTCTGGGCCCCGTTGATGGCAAACTCAGCAAAGGCCACAGAGATGGACATGCGTGCGCCAAAGATGCCTAAAAACGGTGCCTTCGGAACAAGATTGATGCAGTAAAGAGACCGGTTACAGTGCTGCTGTCCATGCTGTCCGTCTGGATATACACTTCTCTCCCATCTACATCATTTCCACTTTTAGTGCACCCATCCTTGCAGGATTTAGCTAATAAACAGAGGCCTCCAAAACGCCAATGCTGACAGTCAAATGCCTTTCAGGAGCAATCAAGTTACTAAGCAAAGGACAATTACATATTTATTTATTTGCTAGCCATTGATTCAGCAGCAAGGTAAAACAGAACAGCGTTGCCTGCCATCAGCGTAGCGGTCCAGCTGTGCGGGCAATATCGGCACAGCTGGCAGAGGCACGCTGCAGTGACTGCGGATCCAGTCACTGGGCAAATTAAAATTGTGTCCTGCTCTGGCTTTTGTCTCTTCTGTACGTAGCAACTCAGGGGTGCTGAGGGTGATGGAGGCATCACAGGCAGAGCGAGCAATGTGGGGAAAATGACATGTGATGGTGTGAATAAAGACTGCAGTTTTACACATATGCACAAGGCACCTTAATGCAGTTTTTGGTATGTAATAATAACAACAAGAGCAACTGCGGGTCAAATTCATCCCTGGTATAAAGATGATCATAGTTAATTGAATTAACACCCAATCTGAATGTGGCTCGTGCACCATCCAACCCTCAGCGGGAACATCACAAATATGATGTGGGACCTCAGCACCTATACTATATACTCATATACCTTGCACAAGCTCCCGTCATCTGAGGTGGAGAAAAACCTGTCAGTCCATTGAACTCTGGTGTCATCATGGTTCCATGGCCTAATGAAGACAATCCACTGTCCCAGGCATGCCACACACAGGGTCCCTTGCGGCCCCACCCCCATGTATCCATTCCTTCTTCAGACAGCCTCAGGTTTCAGAAAGAAGATGAATGGGGCTGTTCTTGGAGCTCATTTCAGGGTTTCTGCAGACTGAAGCAGGCTCAGATTGCATGCTGGTCACCATGATTTTTTACACACACACACACACACACACACACCCCCCCAACGGTTGGTGATGACACTCATTCCCTTTAGTCCAACAGAGCTTAGTTTTGCTTACCTTCCGGGCACATTGTAAGAATTAGAATTTTTTCTAGAAAGGACTGATGGCAGGGGACTGAGATTCTGCAGTAGTCTGACAGTTTACCTCTCATGCTCTATTCCCCCAGGTATTGAAACATGTGATGACACACATTTTTTAATCTATGCACTTGCAGGTGTTGTTAGGCATTTTATAAATGAGAGATAAATAAGTGAACACAGTTTGAGTTTCCCAAGTTTATGATGAGACTTGAAATCAGACACGTTGGGTTGTGCATATGTTGGCCGTTCTAGCGGCAATGTCTCTAGGAGACAAGACCAGCATGAGAGACACATGGAAAAGCTGCGAGACAAAGCAAAGTACTGGCTAGAAAATCATCTGATCCGAATGGATTCTAGGGGAGGAGGCTGCAAAGTACTATTTAAAAACCAGCTGTGTGTTGCTGAAACAAGATTACAACAGCAACAGGTTCATTCCAGTGCCAGCTAAATCCCTATTAAATCAGATTAATGCAGATGGTCTTTACGTAACTGACCAGGAAGATCAATACTGTTGGTTCAGCTGGGGAGGTAAAAATATTCTTGTTTGACAAAAAACATCTCATTAATTACACACAGCGACCTCAATCAGGGCTACCTAGTTCAGGGATTACCTAAATTAGGGCTGTCTGGATAGAACTCGCTAAATCAGAACTATCGGTACTAGCTAGATCGCAGATAATACACTGCTGCTCTAAAGTACTAATGGAAATTTTTTTTTTAGTTAAAGTAAGAGGGACCTGGGCTTTTCTATCCTTGCTGTCACCATGAAGTGCCTAGGACCACCAAGTGACATATCGGACGTTCCTAGGCAGCCACAGATCTAATGCAATTTGGGCTGGTCTGAAATTTTCAGATGAAATTTAGGTTTCATCGAAAAAGGCTGACTCACTGAAGCAAAATGTTTCGCCTAATCTATTACAAATTCAAGGACACTTTTGTGGGAAACACAGGCTGGTTTCCACTGGAAATCTGCTGGCATTGTAGGGTCCACTTCTCCATAGCAGGGAGCCTGCTAGCCACCAGAGTCCTCACCAGAGCCCATGTTTCAGGGGCTGATAGGTTCCCTGCTTCATGGCAGGAGCCCCCAGAGCCCTGCCTTAGCAGGACCACAGGCAGCAAGATGAGTGAAAGTGACTTTATTTTTTCAGTTTCACCAATGCCATTCACTCAATAGCAGCTGTGAAATTGACAAGAGGATCAGTTTGCTTTCAGGAACGCTATGGTTCCAAAGCAAAATTTTGGGGGGACAGGGTCTTCAGTTCACAGGAAATTTCAGTAAAATTTGTTCTGGTTCCAAACCGGAATGAAAGCAGAGTCCAAAATACAGAAATTCCTTGCAAACAGTGTCTCCCCGCCCCTCCGGGAGTTTCAACCAGCTCTAATTGCAATACATTTCCAGATATTTCTTTGCAAGCAGCCAATACATCCCCAGGATCAGGCTGGCAATGTTGGGGGTGGGGGATGGGGGGGAGGTCCTTCTTAGCTAGCATCCTGAAAGAATCTTAAAGAGTTGTTTCTGTTTAAAAAAAGAGTTGTTTCTGTCTAAAAAATTCCACCTCACAATAGGACTCAAGTCAGGGTACTCAACATGGCTTAATACCCTGGGTTTTCATCCCAGGAAACCTGTGCTCAGACTAGCAATGGTTCAGAGGCTCATCCAGCTTTCTCCCAGGCCTGCCAACATGAAAATGGATGGGAACTGCAACCACAGCTACTAAGAGTCCCGCTTAGATTTTCATTCCTAGGGACGTTCTCATGCAGAGTCACACCCCACTTTCGACCCAGGAACAGAACTCCCAGCTATTGGGAACTTTCACAGGAGCATCCCACTGACAGCATTCCCCCTTCACCCATTACTCCGTAAGGTGGCAAGAAGATATCAGCAAAAAGAAAAGGAGGACTTGTGGCACCTTAGAGACTAACCAATTTATTTGAGCATAAGCTTTCGTGAGCTACAGCTCACTTGGTCGGATATCATTAGATCTTATTCCTTCTGCATCTTTTTGCCTTCGGGAACCTGCCAAGCACACACAGGATAAAAAAGAAAAGAGGCACTAGGAACCATAGGTTATTGTCTCCATGAGCCATTATCCAGTGGCCTATAGCTAAATTAGTGCCTAGAGAGAGAGGTTACACCGAGATATAAATCTTCCTGTGACATTTCAGGACTGATTCCTAGCCAATTAGAACACACGCTGTTACACTGGACATGCATATCCCAGCCCTCTCTGTGCGACAAAGGCCAAATCTGGAGGAAGTAAAATCCACCCAGAAAGGGGTGGTGGTGCGGGGGGGATCCTCACTGCAGGATCGTAACTTCAAGGCTATACCCGGCAAGTCCTATGCCCCGGCAACGCCAGCCCACTGCCTGCTGGGGCACAGAATCATCCCTCATCTGGATTCGGAGCATGACTGACCAGGTTTAGAGAGCCAGGCGAATGATTTAGAGTACTGCAGAGGTTGCTGAAGGCAAGCAGGGTGGGCAGCACCTGCCATGGTTTGAATCAGATCCCACAGGATCCTCACCAGCTGCTGTAAATGGGCTGCAGCTGGCATCTTTGCTTTAAAAGGACCCAGCCCTCCCCTGGCAGCAGGTGGGTCTATATGGAGGCATTTCATTACCCATTGCTCTGGCAAGGTCTAAGCAGTGCTGTGCCGGGGGTGGGGGGACTCTGTACTTTATACATACACTGACAAACAACAGAACCCACTGCATCCCCAGCAGCCTAAAAGTGTCCTGTTCTTCACTGGGAGAGAGTACAGAGGTAGACAGGGCTTGTTATTACCGCTGAGTTTGTACAGCACCAAACACGACAGAGCCCTCCCTTGCTTCTCCAACCCTGATGTGGAGAAACTGAGGCACGTGGGGGTTAAATGGCCTAGGACCTGATTCTTCATTGCCCTGCACCCCGTGTAGCTGTAACACAGGTGGGCAGGAGTGAACCTGGGACCTCTGGGGCTTAGTGCATGAGCCTCTACTGCATGAGCTAAAAGCCAACTGGCTGTTAGCTAAGGCTGTAGAGCAGACTCATTAATCTCTCTGTCTCTAAGTGGTCTGGGTGCCACTAGATGGGACAGAACCCTACACCCAGGAGGTGTGCACCCTGTTCCTTGTACACTTTCAATCACCTGATCCTGCTCAATGCTATTTTGTCGTGCGAACTGCACAGAAAGCCTGAAGCACACCAGTCAGAACTGATGCAGTATCTACGCTGCACCCTGCCCGGTTGCAGCTGCATGCTTAGCAGAATGTAGGTGAGCTGGAGGGATTTTTAACGAACACTGCTCCAGCTGCCAGCTCTCACAGGGTCTGCAGAGCTGGCTGCAGGAGGTGATCGTTGAAAACTCACTGCATATTCACTTGCTCTGAAAATCTCCAGCAGATTCTGAACAGCTAGGCTCCTGCTGCAAGAGAAGACGCAGCAAAAAGAGAGAGATAGAGAGACCTACACAGACTCTTCTATGGAGGAGCACAAGGGGTTAACGCAAACAGGATTCTGTTATTTGGCCTAATCCCCTCGCTTTTGTAAAGCTAAAAATAATCACATGTTTCCACAGGTGTCTTTCTTCTCCATCCCCATAGGAATCAATAACAGCATCAAAGAAAAGCAGTCCCCAAAGAAGCTTGTCAGTTGCAGATATGTACAAGCCTGGTGAATAATTCGTAGCAAATAATTTACTCAGCAAATTTCACTCACACTCTTCCTTTGCTGTTTGCAAATGTGCGCTGGAACGAGTGGCATATTTCTAAAACTTAATTCAATTAGCACCTTCTTAGCAGCCTGAGGATGGCTTTCCTTCATCCGTATCATTTTCATCTTTTCCCTTCTCTCTTTGGCTAACATTGACTACTTCCCTCTGTGTTTCTAATGGACCTGAAAGATTCTTGTTACCTACTTTATTTGCGCTCCAGCACTAGTGAAGATGGAAGAGGAGCGATCGGGAGACTAGAATCAGACAGACCGCTAATGCCGTGTGCCCAGCAGAGAGAGGAGCATTGCTTTTGCTTTCCCCTGGGTCCCAGGGAGTTGCTGATCCATTTTAGTTTTTTGTCCCTTGTATTCCTCAGAAATGCCGGGTGTGAAAATGACATGGAAGGGTTCCCTAATGAGTGATGGCATTTCAACAATCTGCATGCATGCATGGTTTATTTTAGAGCAGTTTCCTTTGTGGGATAACAGCCCATCTGAGAACATTTCATTGTGGCGTTCTCTATGGGTAGTGCATTAGTCATGGAGACTGGAATGCATCTGGAGGGTTAACTAACTCACCGGCCCCCCTTTCCTTGCCAGTCTTATGCCTATTCCAGGGGAAAGGTGAGACTCATACATTTCTCTAATGGAGGCGTATGGTAGGAGCCATTATCTGCTGGTGTACAAATATACCCAGCAGAGAGCACTGTATGACCTGCCTCTCTCGGTACAGAGGAGTAGAAAACAAACACACACACAAGAACATGGTACGGTAGCCTTCAACTCAGCCCTCCTGCAAAACAGACACACATTATTCCAACTACATACTGATTATACTCTGCTAAACGGTGAAAGCAATGAGAGTGTTTGTAATCTGTGGCTTCTTTATCTCCACTTGTGTGATCGAATGAATGCCTTTTGATCGGCATCCGAACTCCATTGCACAGCATGGTAACAAACACACCGGGCAACAGTGTGGGAAGATGAATATGGTTTGGTGAAAGATGGGGCTTTTCCACCCCCTTTTGTGATGTACAGGGGTGCTGTTTGGGGACATACGGAATCAGGAATGGGAGCTAAAACTTTTCATAAGAGGCCACAGGCCAGCTCCTCAGAAGGTCTAAATCAAGCATAGTTCCATTGACTTTAATCATTGGCTATGTCTATACAGCAATCACAGGGTGTGAAGCCTGCTTGAGTAGACACACCTGAGCTAGCTTAAATCTAGCTGAGCCCTGGCCCTGGAGCAATGAAGCCACGATTTCCCGGTTTTCAGTTTTCTGATAAAAACTCCAACTATTTTTGCAGAACATTTTCTGTGAGAACCCAACCTATTTTGTTTTCAGCAAATTCCCCTCCCCAAATGATTTCCCAGCCAGCTCTGCCTTTGAACGTGAGAGACTGCTATACCCGGCTTGTGTTTGCCTTAGTTCAGTTTCATCCCAATGTTCTTTCTTGTCCCACCTGCTGTGTTATTATTTACGATTTGTATGGAGGAATCACAGCCACAGGCCAGGGCCCCCTGTGCTAGGGGCTGTATAAACACAGAACACAAAGACAGCAATTCTACGCGTCCAGTGCCCTTTGCAGTCATCATGCACTTGTGGGCACCTGTCATGCCCCCTTCGCCCCAGGTGTGGCTTGGCCCAGCTGCACGTTTTTAGCTCTTTTAATCTTTCCTCCTAACCCATCATCTCTCCAGCCCCCTAATTGAGCTCAAGATCCCCCTACATCTGCTATAGCTCAGCCCACCTTCCCAGTCGCTTTGCAGAGCATTACCCAGCATGCTCTGGGCTGTTGGGTTTGCTTTCCAAACTAATGCACACGTTTCAGGATCAACCAGAAACCTAACTCAGACAGGGCTACTAAAAGGACTGAGGTTGTGTGTAGCCAGGACGGCAACCGCCCGGGATGGATGAACCTTCGCCTTCCACTCCTGGGGCCAGACTCACCCCTGCTTTGTGTGACTGTGCTGAACAAATCCTCTTTTCCCTCTCCCCCAAGCCACTAGCCTGCACTCCGTGGGTACGTCTACACTGCATTGCAGCTGTGGCGGGCATTCCTGCCTGAAAGCGGCACTGTCCATGGGGCGGCATCAGCATGCACCGCTGCAGCTACACGGCTACCGTAAGCCACACTAGCGTAGGTATAGCCACCCGCAGTGCATCACCCCTCAGGCTGCAGGGTAGATCCACCCACGCTCTCACGAGGGAATCCCTCCCGTGTGCTCTGCCTGCCTCAAAGCTACACAAGCAGGAGTCTTCCCGACTGAGCACTGCGGGACCACGGGTGGGGGTGCAAAACCCACCATCTAATCCGCCCATCAGTCCTTTCTCTAAGCTGTTAGGATCCATATTTTTCCCCTCCTCTCTGCTGTTCGCTATTCAGGAAATTTGCATAGCGCCAAATACCTCCCCGGTGGTGTAACTGAACTGAATCCGTCCTGATGAATTCCCAGGAACAGGATCTCAGTTGCTTCTGCTGCACAGGTCCCAACCTGAGGTCCTAAATCCTTTGTCAGTGACAACTGTACCCAGAGATGCAGAGCCTCAGGTTCCCTAAAGGCAACCTAATGACACCTGCCATCAAGTACTGGTTGGGATCAGCTGTTCAGGGAAGCATCTGGGATGGTTTCCAGTCATGAAAAGGGCAAGACATGACTGGTGACCCACCTTCCTAGCTCTGCCCGGAAGCTGTAGCAAAGGCTTTATGTGGAATACAGGGTCAATTATTGCTATAAAATAATATCCATCTTTTAATAGTCTGTTGACTCTAGCTGAACTACATATAAAGAGGAGGGGTGTCCAAGCAGATGGAAAGTGTTTACACCAGGGCCAAATTCTGTTGTCACTAGGGTAAATCTGGAGTCAGACCACTTCAGTTAATGGAGTGACTATGGATTTACTTTAGTGTAATTAGGCAGTGTTTTGGTCCAGTGGGGAATAGGAATTGCTTAGGACACTCTCAGGGGATAAGTCTGTGCTAATGCTTATTATTATTTTGTATTACAGCTGTACTGTGCTGGGTTCTGTACATAAACAGTAAGAGACAGTCCCTGTCCCAAGGAACTCACAGTCTAATAGACAAGACAGTCAAAGGAAACAAAGGGACAAGGAAAGGAAGTGATTTGCCGAAGGTCCTACAGCAGATCAGTGGCAGAGCTGAGGATAGAACCCAGGTGTCGTGAATCCCAGTACAGTGCTCTGCCTCTGGACCATGCTGCCACCATCAATGGTCTGAAATTATTCATGAACTTTATTACAACTCCACCACTCACCTTTCACCTTTCTCAGGGGAGACAGTGGGATACATTTCCAGCTGATGGACACTTCAATGGAGTTACATGGTTTGACATCAGCTAAGAATCTGGACCAGTGCATCCAGTGGTTAGAGCAAGTCAGGAGACCTGGGCTCTACACTCGGCTCTTCAGCTGATTAGCTTTGTGATCTGAGCAAGTCTCTGTGTCTCAGCTTTCCCCATCTTCAAATAATGCTACTTACTCCCCTGGGTAAAGGGCTTTGGATTGCTGAACACTAGGACACGGCCACTTGCTCTCCTCCTCCTCCACCACCCTCGTTTTAACCCCCGCATGCGCTTCTCTCAGCCACCACCCACGCTCCCCTTCTCCCTTGCTCAATCGCACTCATGGAGCGAGAGAGTCGGCATTTCATTTTCTAGCTATAATATATTACAAGGTAATTGCTGTGTATACAGAACAGGGCTTGGGCGGTATTGACTTCCAAAGACCACACAGTCTGAATGCGGCCCAAACAAATCAATGACATCTTTTAGTCAAATAAACCCTCCTAACTGCTCTAGCAGCCTGGTGACGCCCAAGGTCCTCTTGAGTTAGCTGGAATGGGTGTGTATTATTCAGGGATAGCTGATGGCTACCGGGCAGGCAGCAGCCTCTAAAGAATTAAGTAGGTAAATCTAACACATTCTGGTTATTCATATACACACACTATCTAGGTGGAACCTCAGTTATCTCCTTGTATCTAAAACTATTGTAAAACATTTGTTAAGCCCTGTGTGACGTTATTGACATAAGCTGGGACCATATAGATCATTGTTGCAACCAAGGCCCTGTAGTGGCATCAAATCTTATATAAAGGGGGTCAAATGAGGTGTCTAAGACAAGGTTATGGTTTGCTGATTATGATTATGCTATCTGTATATGTGTATCATTTTTGTGGTGAAGTTAGGAATATTGGCTCTATCCTGTCTGTATTTCAAACTTATGCTATGCTTCTGGGTGACACCGCAGACAAGTTGGTGTCAGCTCTGCCTAGCCTGCTTGATGGCCCATTAAGGACCATCAGCTGTACAACTGACCCATTGAGAGAAGGCCTATACGCCTCCTGACTCAGCAAAGTATGCAGGGACTTTCCCATGTGACTCCAAACTCCATTTTGCTGTAGTTTTCCATAGTAAGAACAAAGAGGTGTTCTTACACCTGGAAGAGACTATAAAAGGCTGATGCCTCATCTCCATCTTGTCTTCAATCCTGCTTCTTACCTCTGGAGGGACTTAGCTACAAACGGAAGCTCTAAACAAAGGACTGATGACCTATCCCTGCTGTGGATGCACTCCAGAGACTTGATTTGAACCTACAGTTTATTCTATGTTCTGTTACAAGCCTGAATCAAGAACTTTGCCATTACTGTATGTCATTGATTCCATGTAACCAATTCTAGCTCTCATCTATATCTTTCTCCTTTTATGAATAAACCTTTAGATTCTAAAGGACTGGCAACAGCGTGATTTATGGGTAAAATCTGCTTTGTATATTGATCTGGGTCTGGGGCTTGGTCCTTTGGGATCGAGAGAACCTTTTTTCCTTTACTGGGGTATTGGTTTTCATAACCATTCCTCCCCATAACGAGTGGCACCGGTGGAGATACTAGGAAACTGGAGTGTCTAAGGGAGTGGCTTGTGTGACTTGTGGTTAGCCAGTGGGGTAAAACCAAAGGCCTCTCCGTCTGGCTGGTTTGGTTTGCCTTACAGATGGAAAAACCCCAGCCTTGGGCTGTAACTGCCCTGCTTGAAGCACTTTGTCCTGAATTGGCACTCTCCGTTGGGTCCCGCCAGAACCAGCCTCGTTACACCCTGCGTCAGCTCCATAGGCACTGACGCCGTGGGCACTCCGGGGCTTGAGCACTCATAGGGGAAAAGTAGTGGGTGCTCAGCACCCACCAGCCACAGCTGCTCAGCAGCTGGGGGAGGTGCTTGGAGGAGGGTTGAGAGAAGAGAGTGGCGGGTGGGTGGGGCCTCAGGGGGAGAGGGGGCAAGAACAGATGGAGTGAGGGCGGGGCCTTGGAGGTGGGGGTGGAGTGGGGGCAGGGAGAGGCGGAGCAAGGGCCTTGGGGGAAGGGGCGGAGCCTCAGGGCAGAGCCGGGGTGGAGCACCGACCGGAAAAAAGAAAAGTCAGCACCTATGGTCAGATCCTTAGCTGGCGTATGTCAGCTTAGCCCGACAGACTTCAGTGGAGCTTCGCCGGCCTACGGCAGCTGAGGAACTGGCCCGAAATGTTGGTAGTTGTTTTATCATTTGCAAATGCCTGTGACCGTGGATGAGCTAAGCTGGGTTGTGGTCCAAGGCTGATGTAGTATGGGCTGCTGAAAGGCAGGACTGAAGTTCACTGGTAGAATTAAGTGGATGGTCCCCGGACAGCAGGATCAGGGCATGCTGTGGGTGAAGACGGAGAGCCACTGACAGAACATACGTGGACTAAGGACTGGACAATCAATGGGGTTCCGCAAGTGAGGACAGAGGGGGCAATGGGAAAACCAAGCAGAGGCCCCAGGACTGGAACAACAGAGAGTACTGCAGATCACAACTGAGCCATATTGGCATAGTTATATATGGGGGAAGCCTACATTAAGTTTGGCTCCAGCCATCCACTCCGCTTCGCGGCACTCACAAGGTGAAAACCAGTGGTGTTTGCTAGAGGACAAACTACAGTTCCCTGCTGGATCTTCATTCTGGCTTGCACTTTCTTTCTTTTTTACACTTACCACAATGTCATTTTTAAACCTGGCTAGATAATGCAAAATATTTTTGTGTGGATTCCATCTTCCTTGTTAACTAAAATGCCAAACTTTTGAAACATTTCCTACCAGTTCTCACACTTTCCTACACCTGGAGAGGAAAATCACCCCAGGAGAATGAAACTCGTTGGCATATTTGGAGTTCTCAGAAACAAACAAGACCTTCTGGCATCTAATCTACATAAAGGCCTTGTAGTGATTTTGGGTGCCCAAGTTTTTAAAGGGGCCTGATTTTCAGAGGGCGGGGGCTCAGCACATCCTGAAAATAAGGCCCTCTAAGGTGTCTTTGTTGGACACCCCAAACCACTCGCTGCTTTGGAAAATCTTGGCCAAGAGTGTTTTTAGTCACCATAGAAACAGCCCAGCTTCAACACATCAAGGGGGGGGGGGGGCTAAAACCAAACTAATCGCATCTTGACATGCAGCAGAATTATAGCTACCAAGGTGACCACACAACAATGGGAGCAGCTGCCATACATGAGAAAAAACCGAGGAGAGATTGTTCTCCAACCATCTAGATATATAGCCCAGTGCTCTGTGTAGCATCATGGAAATAGCACTGCAATGAGTAGCTACTTCATAGTACTTTGAGATGACAGATGGTCCCTTGAGCCTATAGCCTGCTCTCTGACACTGATTCAGAACAAGCAACCCTACTCAGGAAAGCACTTTGCGCATGCTTAAGTACCATTGAAGTCAATGGGATTTGAGCACATGCTTACCACTGAAGCTGCTGTACTGAGGAAGTGAGCTGTAGCTCACGAAAGCTTATGCTCTAATAAATTGGTTAGTCTCTAAGGTGCCACAAGTCCTCCTTTTCTTTTTGCGAATACAGACTAACACGGCTGCTACTCTGAAACCTGGGTTTATTCAGTGACCCTTCCTAGCTGGTGACAACTGCTCTCTTCCCTCCTTGATCTCAGCAATAACTGCTAAATCCCCTACCAAGACACAGCCCTGCATGGCACACAGCGATCCCCCCCCACCCCGCCCGGGGTGAGGATGAGAGAAAGAACGAACTATACATGAGCTGCCTTATTAGTCACGCGGCTTACTGCGCGACCAGAAGGCGCTCAGCCGTCACGGTGATGCGGGCGGGGTAAGATCCCCTGCAGAACAGAATAAAGCAGTCTGTGGCCTGGTCTGTGCACAGTTTTTAGACCACCGTAGAAAGCAGTGTAGTTCAAGTGGTGTCAAAACCCCCAGTGCTGATGCCGTTATACCAGCACAAGGTTGGTTATATTGCCCCTAATGGGAATGCTGCCATGGGTGCGCAGTAGCAGGAAGACTCTCTTCCACCATGGGGATCTGCAAATGTCACTGTAACTGCCCATTTGCTAGTCAAACGACCTCACCACTAGGGGGCTGCACTGCTTTGTTTGTAAACCAGGGCAGCAGAACAAAAGCCATGTGTACTATTATTATTTACTTGTATGGAGACAGCACCTAGAAAGCCCCGCTCATGGAGCCCAGCATGCTAGGTGCTGTACAAACACAGAACAAAACAATGCCTCTCTGCCCCAAAGAGCATGCAAAGTCATTCGGCATTGCGGGCCATGCCACCCTCCTGCACTTCTCCCCTGTGGTTCTCCAGCGGCTTGCCCATCAAAACATTCTTTCTGGCTCTGGGTACAATCCCTGCCTTGTCTTCATCGGGCAGTCCCACGGTTGTTCTTTTCCACCCACCTTCCCCCTTTCTCCTGGTTTTCCACACTGTCCCGCAGCCTTCAAATCAGACCCATGCTGCAGACCAAATTCTCGTGCACGACACTGAGTTCCTGGATTGCTCATCTGGGAATTTAAGGCCCTGGGTGTGTTATTTACAAGGATCAACCTCCAGTGCAGCGTCTCTGGCAAGAAGCCCCAGACCCATCTGTTCTAAGTGGCTTAAGAGCAAAGACCAGGTAAGAGCAGTGGAGTCCCTGGCTACATTCACAAAGTAAGGATGTGTCTAAAAGAACAAGTTGGTTCTATGAACATGGCTGGCTCCCCACCTGAAACTAACAAAACTCTCCAAGTGTCCTGTCCCACGGTGGACTGCTCCAAGCCCCAGACACTGGCTGGAGAGAGAGGTGCATTGAAAAGCAAGAAGATCTGGATTGCCTTTCTCTCTACGTTTTCCTCCTGCCACCCTCTGGAATTTTCCAACATAGCCCCACCCTTGTTCCTTACCTCTCTCCAGTCCTGCAGCTGGGGTGGGAGATCTGCCCACCTTTTCCTCTATCTCAACCTGGGCAATAATCAGCCCTCCCTGCTCAGCACCAGGATGGGGCAGGAGCTCTACTGTGCTAAACAGAACAAGAGGCATCCCTGGACCAGAACTCAGCTCCCCCTGCTGCCAGGCTTCCCAGGCTGGCAAAGAGCATCCTCACCCTTAAATGGAAGTGTCACCCAAAAGAGCACCACGTCCTTCTGTATTTCATGTCTCTCCCTGTTTAGTGCTAACGGCCATTGACACAACAGTAGAGATCTTGCTTCTTAGCAGCTGAATTCTCCTGTTCCAGGCTGTCCTGGCCAAAGGTGCCCAAGACTGCCCCTGCTACGCCAGGGATGGCCTGGCCAGATGCAGCTGTGCCCTTCAAGAATGGAAAAGCAGACGGTCAAATCCTGAGCAGTGCAGAGCCCCTGCAGTTCTTGTGGGAGTCAACAAGCCAAATCCCGTGAGCGTTACACAGGCATTACACAATCCTCACTCACTCTCATTCAGGCTGTGTTTCGCCAGGATCTGCAGGGGCTCGGCGCCAATAAGGATTTGACCAGCAAGCTTGTCGGCTGTTCCTTATGCATCTTCACAAGACGGGAGGGGAGCGTCTCATTAGCGGCAGACATTTGCCCTTTACCGCGGCAGCTTGCTGTCCGATGGGGGGGAGCACAGCACGGGGCCCCTGTCCATATGCAGCACATACGAAAGGAGAGCCAAGGCCAGCCTGCTCCATAATGAGGCTTCCTGCCTGCATGGTGATTCTTGGCTTGCTGCTGGGGGACAAGACTGAACGCTGTGCACACAAAGAAAACAGAGAGAGAGGGTGTGTGTGTGTGTGTGTGTGTGTGTGTGTGTGTGTGTGTGTGTGTGTGTGTGTGTGTGTGTGTGTGTGTGTGTGTGTGTGTGTGTGTGTGTGTGTGTGTGTGTTTCATTTGCACTGAACCACATAGGCAAGATTCTGGACCCTTGATGGCCTTTCTGCCAGCCTGCTAGAGACCATCCCGCCTCCATCCATAGCCCAGGTGATTAAGCAAGCTCTAAATGAAGCGTCACCCAGATACTCAGCTCTGGCTCTTGGCGTTCAGCAGGATCAATGGACAGAGCAGAGCAGGAGGCATTCGGATGCACCTGCTTTGGACGACAGAGGGCACAGGAACGGTGGCCTCATCTCTCACCTACCCCTGGCACAGCCCTCCCTTGAATCCGCACTCCGTCCTTTGCAAGGCAAAATGTCCCTCCGTTCAAATCTCAAACTCCTCATTACGGGGACGCTCAAACACCTGTTCCTCAGCTGGTGTAGACCGGAAGAAGTGTCCAGTGACTTGGGCACTAGCCTGGGATTGGGGTACCTGGGTTCAGGTCCCTCCTCCCACACAGACCTCCACTGTGGCCTTGGGCAGGCCAGGTTTTTTAAGGTATTTAGGCGCCTAAAGATGCAGATAGGCACCTAGGGCGATTTGCAAAGCCCCTCGGTGCCTAACTCCTATCAACTTCAAATCAATGATTGGTTTTGAATTTTGAAATCAATGGGAGTTAGGCACATGGGGCTTTTGAAAATCCCACAAGGTGCTTATCTGCATCCTTAGGGGCCTAAATCCCTTAAAAACCTGGTCCTTTGCCTGACTGCACCTTTGTCCCCCATCTGTAAAATGGAGTGAGGGGATAGCCCTGCCCTACCCCACAGAGGTGTTGCGAGGTAAACCCATCCAAGATTGTGAGGCGCTCAAATACCGTGGTCATGGGGGCAAGAAAAGGCCCATGATAAATCAGTATCACTGATAATAGTTTAGTCTCCTGAGGTCTGTACAACTTTGGTCTCATTCCAATGGTTTGCCTGGTGTGGGGGTGTCTGGGCGGTGTTGGTGGCCTGGGATATACAGGAGGTCAAACTAGATGATCCCTTCTGGCCATAAACACTATGGCTGTAAGTCAGTGGGGCTAGGCCAGTTTACACCAGCTAAGAATCTGGACCTCAGTGTTTACTCAGAACAGGCCTCAGGACTTGGCCTGCTGACTTCACCAGGAGAATTGCCTGAATACGAGTATCATCATAACGGGATGCTACAGGATTCCCAGGGCAAGATGGACCCTGAGTCTAAATCACCACAAGAAATGATGCAGAAAACACTCTGCTCACCTTATTTTTTCCTTTCGACCAGCTCTACCTGGCTGAGCAGTAAATACTGCTTTGGTTTTTTACCCCCTCATAATTTTACTCCTTTGCTTTCCCCTTGCCTGGCGTTCCTTGCTGAGACTGTGCGAGCAGGTGCCAGAAAGAGGGGGGTTTGCTTGTTTTTAATTTGCATTCAAAAAAAAAAAAAAAAAGAAGCAGCAGCAAAAAATCTATTTCTGATTATTTGTGTTTTCTCCCTGCGAGGCTCCCACTTTTGCCATCCTCTCAGATAATGCATCAAACCAGCAAGGTGTGCCAAGTCGCCTAGAAACAGCTCCAGCTCCTGTTGTAAAATGACACCAAGTTCATGGGAGAGAAAGAGATGCAATTGTATTTTTCCAGGAAGAGATGCCCGGCAGGGGAATGGGCAGAGCAGGATGTGCCCTGAGGGGAGGGGTCGAAGTGAGAACCAATGGTTGTTTTAAGAAGAGCCCAATCCGAACCCGATGAAGTCGGGGGATGACTTTAATGTTTGCGACGTACAGCACTCAAGTCTTCTAGTTACCCACAGGGGAGCGACAGCACTTGCCGTAGCATTGTAAGCTTCCTGATCAGGACGCTTCTCAAGAGGACCTTCCCTAAGCAGAGTGGTTCGGGCTCCATGGCTCACTGAAGTCCTTGGCCTCTCTGCCGTGACTGCTTATGATGTGGGCCGGGTGCTGCTCGTGATGGTTGACACCTGTCCCTGTTGTATCTGAAGAGCTTTGTTAAGCATACGCAGAACTTCTCAAAACACCTAGAAAGGCCAGAGGCCATGCACCAAGGAGCTTCGAGTCTATCGTGAAGAGGACTCTCAGGACCACAGTTCAGATTCAAGGGATGATATCCTGGCCTTATCGAATGAAGTCACTGGGAGGTTTGCCGTTGCCTTCAGAGGGGACAGGCTTTCACCCAAGAAGACGTATACATTGTCAGTGTACAGTTAGTAGAGACAGACCTGTGATCAGGAGGTAAGATCCAGGTTTGAATTTCACATGGTTCGGATCTTGGGACTACTCTCTCGGAGGTAGATGGGGTAGGAGAGCAGGACAAGAAGCAGGCCAGATGCAACACGAAGGATACACAAATTGGGTTTACCAACCAACGGGGCTGAGAACACCAACTCGTTATGTAAATGTGGCCTAATAACAGTGGCCATCCGACCTGAGTCCAATATGGACCATAAACCCCCAATCCCACACCTAATCCCCAGGGAAACTACAGCTACTGGGGAGATTACTCAAAATCTCTTCTGCAAATCATTACTCTTCATGTTTGGTTTTCAACGCAGTCTGGAAATACGAGATTTCTACAGGGAGGAAATTCACCACCAACAGGGAGTGGGTGGGTGGGTGTTGGGGATGTGCATGCCAAAGGACCATCAATTTGCCAGCTGCAGTTTGCCAGGACTCCTGGAGAGCATGAACAAAGGCAACTAGTACTATGGGGGGACTTCATTGCAGAGGGAATACACACACACACTTGTTTATTTGATCATCGGAAGAGAGTTTGCACAGCTTGTGGGGAAATTAGCTCTTCCAACTCATTTCTCCAATTGCCAGCTCTCCCTTTCAGCTCCCTCCCCCCCTCTCCTTGGAAGCAGCAGATTTGCCCATAAAATCTGCAGAACTCTATTGATTCTCCTCAGGAAAACCCACTGTGAATGTGCTTGCTCTGGAGAGTGCATTTCAGGTCAGTGGTGCTGGCTGGTGGAAAGCTGCAAGGCCTGGAAAGAACAACCTCTCGCTGAGACAAGCTCAGCAAACGCCAACTGCAGGCAAGGTGGAGAAGTTCTTGTTTTAACTCAGTTGCTGGCTACGAGGGTCCTACTTCAGGTCTCAACTGTGGGAACGTGCAGAACACAGGTGCACAGAGCAACCTTATGTTGCATAAGGGCATTTTCATGTCTGGCCACCCATTGTCAGACATGAAGGGTGAAATCTTGGCCCCACTGAACTCAATGGGAGTTCTCTTAGTGTTAGAGACAATGGCTTTATCCTGCTGGAGAAATCAGTCTTTAACCCAGCCCGAGAGAGAGAGTTCTCTTTGTCTCCCTTCCACCTAGCCACAGGTAAGGCTGTGCCTCTACAAAAACGACCCCCCTTTAAGATCTCCAGGAAGGGTTATCCACCACGCCAAAGGGCAGACTGTGGTTTTTCAACCAGACCATTCCTACGTGGGGTCAGATGCTGATCTCTGTGCCAGCTGCTTAGCTGGTGTCAATTGGCATAACAACATGGACTTCAGAGGGGCCATGCCAATTTACACCAGCTGTAAATCCCAGAGAAGCGGCACTGGGACTCTGGTGGGGTCATATTGGGTTTACAGAGTGGTAAATGTGATCTGAAGCAAGGGGCCACGGACATCAACACAATCAAGTTGGGGAAGCTAGTGACAAACCAGCCACGTGGGCAGGGGAGGAGGTCGACCCCAAGGGCAGGACCTTCTCAGGCACTGGTCTCAAGAGATGGGACAATAAAGATGTGCAATATTTTGTGGCTGACTTTCCCCAGCCCCCTTTACCAAGGGGTTCACAGCCAAGGAGAGAAATCTGTGGAGTAAAGACACAATCACTGGATTATAATGGCGAGTGGATCCGGGAGTGGAAAATATGAAATATCAGGTGCAATTGCCTTTCGTTCAGGATGTTTTTGAAACCTGCCATAAATATACATACACCACACAGCCTCGCCTTCCTGCTGTGACCTCTAACTTCTGCGCTGCCATGGCTCACTGTTGGCGATTCCACACATCAGACCTGGGCCCAAACACATGGGCGTAGCTCCATCAAGGTCTGATCTAATGTCCACTGAAATCAGTGGGAAGTCTCCCATTGACGTCAGCCAGATGCGTGGCCTAGTGCCACATCAAGCCATTCAACATCAGATTTTGAAAGCTGGGAGGTGAAATGCTGGTCCCGCTGGAATTGGAAACAAAACTCCCATTGACTCCATTCTCCATATCTCCATTCACCCACGTGACTCAGGACTACTGTTTACTGTGCGTTTTCCCTTCCCCAGATAGAATGTATCTCCTTTGTGGGATGCATGCCCAGGTACTCTTGCCTTTCTTTCACCACACAGACCCGCAGAAAGAGATTGAGCAACACTCACATGTGATGGGACGGCTTTCCCAAACAACTGTACACCCCATGAGGTGAAAGGACTTGGGGTGGATGTGGGATGAAGGGATTGTGATCCCGGCATTAGCCCCTGGACCAGCCCTGGCTGTTGCTTATCTCCCCTGCCTGCTGTCTGTTGTGGTGCATCCCATAATGCTCTATTTATAGACTGCCCTTTACTGGTTTTTATTCAACAGCCTGGCTTGATGCTCCCCTTTAATTGATCCATTATGCGTTCTAATTTATTGGCCAATAAAGTTCCTCCCAGCTTTAAAGCGAGTTCCCAGCCCATGTGCTTTTAGCGGGGCTGTAAGCAAACAGTTTAACTCATTACATTATAACCCTCATGCCCAGGGCGACCCTATGGAAAAAGGGTAATTTCAGGATCATGCATACAGAAAACAGAGCTGATTTGTATCTCCCTGGGGCCCTGGCTACTTGTGGTCATTAAAGTTCCCAGGACATTTCTGTGAGCTCCCCAGAAATGACTTTCTCCTGCTGATCTCTACCCAAGCAGATCTGAGCAGGGGGTTGGACTAGATGACCTCCTGAGGTCTCTTCCAACCCTAATCTTCTATGTTTCTATGATCTGTGGCCTTCTAACTATCTGTGCATTTATGCTACGCTCATCAGGATACAATGATCAATATGATGCCAGCCTTCATTGCCTAGCTATCAAGTTTTCCAACAACCATCTTCACACTTTCTCTTGTGCCATCCCTTATGTATAGGGGAAGATCCCTGTAAACATTGGCAAAGCCACTACATTATCTTCCTTAAACCCACCTCTGCTAGGATGCCAGCGAAACACTTGGCGATAGCTAAGTAACTGGCGACCAGTGCTTATTATGTTGATCATAATGGTTTTGCTGTTACCTTGTGTCTGTCTGTTGCATCCACCTATTATCTTGCATGATGCGCTTACATAGCAAGTTATTTGGGGTAGGGGCTATATTTTCATGATGTGTGTGTGTTCAGCACCCAGCACCAGAGCCGCTAGGCTCTACCCCAAGTAAATAATAAAAGATCGGCACCCCTAACAAAGTGATCACGGCCATCCCAACAATGCTGTGGAACTGCAGTTCCACAGGAACTATTCATCTCTGAACTATAGCTTCTCCTCCAGATCTCAGTTTTTAACCCAAGAAAGGGAGAAAATAGACCTTAGTTTGTACGGTGCTTTGAGATCACTCAAGGCATAGACACAAGACAATAGCAGTATTAAACTAAATCTGTGGCACATGGCACCGGAAACTACCATTTCCTGTGGCCTCAGCCCATCCTCCTGTACCCCAAGCATCACGCCGGCCAACCCCCACACCCAGATTACAGAGACCTCTCTCTCTCTCTCTGGGGGTTTCCAAAAGCCATAACGGAGCTTAGGAATGTAAACGTACAGGAACTTACTACAATTACAGATGAGGAGTGATGCACACAGACAGTCTGTGAGATGGGAAGCTGATGCCCAAATAAATCTGTTAGTTTTTAAGGTGCCACCGGACTCCATGTTGTTTTTGTGGATACAGACTAACATGGCTACCCCCTGACATGTGAGATGGGAGAGTAGGGAGAAGAAAATTAATTCTGCTGCACTGACTCAAGAAAAGAAAAGAAAAGAAAAGAAAAGAAAAGACAGTAACTCAAAAACAAACAACATTTCCCTAGACTATGAAACTGGGAGTGAATAAATGATTGACTCTTCCAGTCGGTGTCTTAATTCCTGTCCATCAGCTCCTCTGCCTCGTCTCCCCTCGAAATGTTATTGTCTATCACTCTCTTGGCACTAACAGGACCAGGTATATCTCTCTGTCTCACTCACTCAGCTGATAAGCATGACAGACCCAGGCCCTGGTAATGGGAATCACACTTCTAGTGGATAAAGTGCCATTTACACGAGGCAGGCACCTCGATCAACATGACTGAGGGCATGGGAATGGTGCGCTTTTTGTTTTGAAAGGGCAAAATGTGGCCCTTCCCCTCCAATCAGAAATAAAAACAAAACTATGAACAAGGTCACAAGTCCTGATTAAAATTCCCGGCATGCCAGCGTTTGCAAAATATCAAGAGTGAAGCAAAACAGGCTCTGGGGAAGTTTGGCAACCAGGCCGATTTTCCTGTTGTCGAGGGGATTAGAGGGGAATTTGGCATAGCCCTTTTTTTCTTCTTCCCAGGGGACTGATGTCTTAGAGATTTTCAAGGAACTTTCCTTAAGCCAAATGGCTCTTTTCCTCAAGGAGTTGGTTGGTTTTTAATGTTCCCTTTTGTTTTCTTGGCACTGCTGCTTTCTTCACGTTTTCCTCAGCAAATTGTTACCTTCTTTAAGAGGGAACAACCAATGTCTTGTTCCCACAAGAGAAAAGAGGGGGGGAAATATGTTCCCAGCACAAATTATCCCTCTGTTTTTCCCCAACAAAAACCCTTCCCCCAAAAGTTTCGTGCCGAAGGATATGTCACCGTGAAACATTTCCACGTCGACAAAGCAGCCTATTTCTCTGAAATTTTGCTTCAGCGATGACGTTCCGACCAGCTTGACCTGAATGGGCTTTGGCTTGAGTCAAGACTGAGCAAGGAACCCTGGCATCTGGGTGGCAATTATTATCCTGCAACGCTGGCCAGTGGGCTGTGACAGGGAGCCCAGGCTCTGGCCTGGCACTTCCCAAGGGCTGGGCTGTGTTGGGTTAGGAAGAGAGCCTCTTTCCTCTCCCGCATAGCCGCCTGAGATGATTGACGGAGACAGCTCTCCTTGCGTGCTATTAACTGCAGGGCTGCTGGCCGACCTGAGCTTGCATGAGCTCTGCAGTCGCCAGCCTCATTGCTGGGAAGGCAGTGACTTTGTCAGAGGGGCTCCTGCTGGGTACCAAGAGCGAGCTAATTACTAGCAACCGGAATGCCGTCTGTCACGGTGCTGGGCTCATGGTTCCCAGGGCAGTGTTAACTGGATTGTCATCCAGCCCTGATACAGCAGAGGGGGAAGTAAGAAGTGATGGGCAACGGGGGAGATAGAGTAGGGGCAGGGTACGGCAGAGAAACAAGCTGCTGTCGGCTTCCTTGCCCCGTCCCCTCTGCTCCCCGAACACTCTGTCACGCACAGCAAGCCGTGCCCACAGGACAGCTGGGGAGCTGCATCGAGGAGACACGGGGGATCCACAGCCCGGGGAGGTAGCAGCTGAGACACCCGCTGAGGTGCCAGATCGCACCAGAGGAGCAGCACGACACCTTCCCCCGCTCCCCGACCCGCCAGCCCTTGTCCCTGCAGCATCTCCCACAGCTCCACAGTGCCCAGGTGAGTCAGGTCGCTGAAGGCTCACGCCACCGACAGAAGCAAAACTTCATCCCGGGCGAGCGTGAGGGAAGCAATAAAGATCTCCGGCGGCACTGAGAACTGCCAGGTCACCGGCTTGAGGGTGCATGCCTCTCTGACAGCCCAGGCTTTGACGACATCAGAAAGCCATTTTTATTTTGAGATGGTCCACAACTCACTGGCAGCTGCTCGTGCTGCCACTTCTACCCTGCGCACCCTCTGCTTTGCAGGGCTTTATCCCTGGGAGAGAAGATGGTGCTCTGGCCTTAAATCCCCCAGCCTCAGTCCAGGCACAATTGATTTGGCTAACGCTCCAAGGGACAGACTGTCCCTAATGCAGCAGGCAGGGCAGAGGTTTCGAACCTCCTTCTGCATCTGGGTGAAGGCTGCCTGTATTGCAGCTCCAGTGTATAGTCGGGAGAGCCACGGTTTACGTGGCTGATGCTTGACCTGTGAGCAGATGGGTGGGGAGTGGATGGGAGCCAAATTTCTGCCCCATACGCATGGGCCAGGAACAGTAAATATAACAATACTTAACT
Source organism: Lepidochelys olivacea (assembly GCF_965140295.1). NCBI lineage: Eukaryota > Metazoa > Chordata > Testudines > Cheloniidae > Lepidochelys > Lepidochelys olivacea. The sequence continues at coordinate 10,622,142 of NC_140432.1, read as the reverse complement.
CGCCTCATCCCTTGATCTCGCAGACCTTCCCTAAGGAGGCATGTCTCTTTATCTCCGTTGCGTTGGGAATCAGAGGCACGGAACACGCCCTTCCCAAGCAGGGTAGCAACAGAACCCAACATGATCCACTCCCCAGCCACTGAGCCACAAGGGAAGGAGTCACAGCAAGCTCTGCCCATCAGAGCACAGTGTGGGGGACAGAGGAGCCTTGTGTGCCCATCTATGGACATGGCGGCACTGCGTGATTTCCAGCTCAAGCAGACTTGCACATGCCAGCTGTCACTGGGCTCGCCTGCTACAAACAGTAGTGGAGCCGGGGCTGCCAGGGCAGCAGGACAGACTAGCCGTCCCAAGGATGATCCCATCCAAGACTCTAGGCGCGCACTCAGGCAGCGAGCCCGTCCCGTCACTCGTGCTGCTGCAGCTACGCTTCTGTTTCTAGAGCACTGGCTGGATCCGAGCTAGCCCGGGTATGTCTGTGCCAGCTGGAAACTCCACCATCCAGCTCCACTGCAGACACCCCCTGGGTATCAAAGGCTGCACGAGTGGTGGGGCTGCTCATCTGAGACTCAGACGACCCAGGTTCAATTGCCTAATCTGCCACAGAACGTGTGAGACCTTGGGCAAGTCAGTTCCACTTCCTTCCTCTCTGGAGGTAACAGCAATGCCCTGCATCCTGGGGTGTTGTCAGGATAAATCCATTTGACTGCAAGGTGCTCAGATACTGTGGGAATGGAGGCCTGATAAGGACCTAAGACAGATAGGCACCATATTTGGGGCTGAATCTACGGCCCCACCTAACTAGTCAAAGCAATGGGGCCTTTATTTAATACATCCACTCCTCTGTGGGGGCGTGCTGGCTCTTTCGGTCTCATCTTCTTCTTGTGCTTTACAGCCCCGTTCCTCCTGTAATGAATCCGGCCTTGCTCCTCCTTGACGCATTTTATAACCACCATATTTTGCCGTTCTCTAGCGGTTTCCATTGAAGGGCACAGGAGCACCGCGCAGGAATTAAGCTTCCAGACGCCTTCCTCGCCAGCCTTGATTCATGGATGTTTGCCGGCTGCTTCGGAATCCTCTGGTGGAAGATGCTGTGGTACCCGCATCAGAGCCGGATATGCCTGGGAGGCAGCTGAGGTGCAGGCAGATGAATTCAATGGCTGATGGCCATGCCACAAGTCCGTGCCAGAGCTGGGCATAGGCTCCAGGTGGTGCATCCCCTGGGGGAAGTGGGAGGCCAGCGTGCCAGAGCGGCGGTACGGACCTTGGGACATGCACTGTTGGGGCTAGAGGGCATGAGGTTACCAGGCTGAGGTGGGCTCGGTCAGCGTGAGTGGGTAATGTGATCAGAGGGCATGACGTGGTTTGAAGAATCCTCCTGGTCTGTTTCAATGGGATGAGGTGGGTCAGTCTGGTTCTCACCCTCAGCTGTAACCGAGCGTGACTTTCTGTTTGTAATCAGACACGGATCAGGCTCAAAATCCTCCAGCCAAACACTGCTTCTACCTTCCTCCCCTGCCACCAATTCTGGGGTTTCAGTCTGGATCCCAAGTCTGGATGCTCAGGCCTCTCTCTAAAGAACGTTAATTAATCCTGCTTCGAAATGAGGAGGGGATCAGGTGGCTGCTTTAAAGCCCAAGCACTAGCCCTGGCTCAGCAGAGCCCCCACACCGCAATCACACAGAGCCCATTGTGCCCACAAAATGAGACGACGGGGTCCTCGGACGCTGTGTGTGGCTAAGGTGAGGGTCTCGGCAACGTCGGTGGGAGGGTAGCTATGCCATTGCTGCCAGCTGGCAGAACCAAGGGCGAGGAGGAGCAGGAGAGGCAGGGTGCAGCTCAGGGTGTCTCTACCCGAGCTAGCCTGAGGCCAGCTAGTGCAGGTAACAGTGACAGCGAAACACTGAAGGATAGGTTTCAAAGTGGGCTAGCGGGCCGAGTACATGCACAGGGTCGGTGCCGGGCTCGTACCAACCGCGCTGAAGCCCGGGCTGCTCTGTTGTTCCTGTTGTTACCCGCACTAGTAGGCTTGGGTAGGTTTTTCTGTGTAGACATGCCCACAGACACAGCGCCTGGCTCTCATGGTCTCCCAGAGCCAATGGGGGAAAGCTTCAGCTCAATCATCCTGGTGCTAGGCCAGATGTTCAGTGACCCTGATCCATGCTGAGCTGAGTGCAACCGACACTCAAACATAGAATATCAGGGTTGGAAGGGACCTCAGGAGGTCATCTAGTCCAACCCCCTGCTCAAAGCATTTTTATATGTTTTACTTCCCCTCCTCCCCCCCCCCCCCCAAAAAAACCAGAAAATGCCACTGAGAGTAAGGGAACTTGCTCCCGCACACCTCCTCCCAGTCCCACCCCTGGGTCTCTATCACCAGGCAGCGACGGGAACAGACACCAATGGGAAGAAGAGCCAGCCTCCCGCAGAGCCTGAGGTCTGAGACAAACACAAGGACCTTCCATTCTGTGCAGGACGAGAACAGGGGCATTGTTCCCTCCGACAAACCAGAGACCGTCCTCAGCTCCCGTGCTCAAGCCAGCCCCATCATCGCTCTGGAATGCAGCCATGGCTACTCTATGGGCAGAGCAGAGAAGGCACGCAGCCGCGGTACACCATGCAGCTGGGTCTTTGTGCTGCGCGGCCCGAGAGACCGTAGGGGGGTGGAGAATATGTCCTGTGTGCATGTGTCCAAGCAATGGGGCCGCAAGTGGAGCGGCTGGCTGAGAGCACCGAGAACAGAAGCTAGATTTATAGTGTGACCAGCAACCCATTCCAAGATTCTTTCAACCAGGTCACGAGTCAGGCAGAGCCCATGGGATAACAGTACAGCAAAAGCTGTGCTCGGTCTGCTAACTAGCGTGGCCTGCCCATGTCCTGCAGCCTCGTTAACGGATCCTCTCTCTCTTTTCCTGCACCTGAGTCCTGTCCCTTTCAAAGTGCAAGGGATGCCATCCCATTCAGGGGGAGAAGGTGAAACTGCATGGTTTTACAGCTAAGTTCAGCTTCAGGTTTTGTGCATTCGAACGCTAACGCTAAATGCAAACCCAGGGCGTGAAAACCCACACGGATTGAAACAAACGAGTGATTCTGTTGTGGCGAATGTTAACTGAATAGCAGAGCTGGTCAAAACATGGGAAGTTGAAATCTCTCTCCTCCCCCCCAAAAATATGCATTTTCTGGTTTTTTTGGGGCGGGGAGGTAAAACATATAAAAAATAAATCAAGATTTGTTGTTTTTTGGTGCCAAAATATTCAATTTTCAAAAAGTTTTGACGGGGAAAAAACTCCAGCTTCTCTTGCTTTTTACCCCTCCCCCCTTTCCCTCCATACATTAAAAAAGGTGCATGGGGGGGGGAATAAATTCCCTCCCACCCCGCAACCCCAGAGCTGTAAAACATTGACCGCCTGATCAGGAGTGTGAAGACACAATACATATTTGGGAACACTAGGGGGAGCAGAAGCAAGGGAAAGAGAGAGGCAAGAGGTTGTATTCTGAGTGATGTTCCCTCTGCTGTGACCTGGCCAGATTCTGATATTGGGTCCATCGCCGCTGTATGTGACTGAATAATCCAGTTGGACCCCACTTGTCTGCCTGTTTACTCATGTCAAAATTCAACAGTTGCTCACAGATCTGCAAGCCAAGGTCACCTCTCACCACTCCGAATGTGAGGCTGCAGGCCAAGGAGTAAATTCCTTTAGTCACCAGAGGTGCCAGAGTGCATCCACGGTCACGGCTCTGTTACTGCTCCAGAGTCACTTCCTGGTGCATTGCGGTAACATTTCACTATCAGCGCCCCACCTGTGCAGTTACACTAGACACCACTGTGACCAGCTCTACTGGGAGACGTGAACCCAGGACTTTCAGTACTAAAAGCAGGTACCTTGGCCACTTGAGCTACAAGGCTAAATACATTAGCATCCGACTGATAAACCTCTTTATGTGAGCCAGGCACTACAGGGAGACAAAGACTAGTTACACCAACGCAGCCACTTAGTTTAACGACTATTCAGCCCAGTCACATTCTGTAGGAATCTTTGCACCCTGAATTTGGCCTATTATGAGTAGATCTGAACCAGTGGATCTGTGTCTTGTTTCCCCATCTGTCTCCTGAAGTCAGTAATGCTTTCCCACCACTCAGGAGCTGTTGTGTGGTTTGATTCATTAATGCTTGCAAGGCACTTTTGGAGCCTTTGACGGGAGGTGCCGCGGAAGCACAAATGGTCATGAAATCTCCTTCCAGAGGGGCGTGGAGAACAATCTACTCCATCTGGCCTTCAAATGGGGACATAAAAAGGGCCTCTCTGATACCAGCAAGCTCAGGGTTACACTTGCCCCTCCTCTGCAGAACAAGCATTGCCCTACAAGCAAGTCGCTCATCTGGGCTTCGAGGGCAAGGCTTGGGAGACGGATCTGTTCCACACGCAGCCTCCTTTTACAAGGACAGCCACCCCCTCGGGGCAGAGCAGAGCGCGGCTCTGGCGGAGCATGGGGAAGGCCGGCGGCTGACATGACGTTTTAGCTGCAGCAGCAGTATTTCTATGCACAAGTCATTAATCATTAGGTTATAGGAAAGGCTTTTAATTGGTCAAAGAGGGAGGCGAGTCACATGCAAGCTGGTGAATAATTCTCCCTGCCAGCCTCATGGGTGCTGCTCTCCGCCACTTTCAGGCCCCTCTAGTGGCTGTTTTGGGGATGACACAAGAGCGTGATTGCCCGAAGGGCTCCTGGCTCAATCTGTGCACGTCTCAGGGCATTTCAGAAATGCCACAGAGCTGCTGCTACCAAATGAAGGGGACAAGCTGCTTCCTTCCCCCCCCTCTCCATCCTAACCTTTCTATTCTCCCCACTCACCAGCAGTGACTGATTTTACAGTAAGGACTGCAGGTGGCAAGACAGCTTGCTCGATGGTTCTGACGTGCTTAGATTCTCACCACCTCATTTTCGACCTGCTCAGATATCCCCCCTTAGCTTTTAAAACACAGGCCCAGGCAACGGGTCAAAGGTCAATGTGGTTCTGATTCTCCCTCCCGCTCCCCAGCTTCCTCACACGGGGGACCGATTCAACGGCTCTTGGGCTAGTTCTTCTGCCTCTGACCCACTGTTCAGACAGGGCATTCCCTGCCACTGGCTCCCACCTGCTGTTTGTATCATGCTCCAATAGCCTTACCCACAAGGCCCTGGCATGGTGAAGCACAGGCCCCGTGACTCCATGGCGCCCTCTCCGATCAGATCCTCCCACCAGCGATAGCCCACGTTCAGCCAGTCAGTTCTCAGCCACCCACTAACAGCCCTGCTTTGCTCCAAGACAGGCTCATGCTCTGAGCCACCCATTGCACTGGGCTGTCTGATTTAGGGCAGAGCCATTGCGATGGTGAACTGCCATGCACGTGAGTAACCTCCTTGACCAGAGCTCCCCAAGGTAAGGGCCTCACAATCTGACTCGCAGATCGAAAACATCTCAGGGCTGGCTCCACTCCTGCCTTTGCTTCTTCTGCAGCGAGGAACAAAGCATCTGTACGTCCCCAATAAATAACACACTATTAATGACGAATGTAGAAATTAGGGACAAGAATGGGATTTTAAACACTGAGAACTGCTAGTCCCCCACTGTCCACTTCTATAGCACTGGAGATCCCTGGGCATGTTACCCATATTTAATCTCACAAGACAAGTAAAGTGGATAAGCTGAGGGCCAGAAGGTTAAAGGACTTGACCAGGTCAGACAGTGGCAGAGCCAAGAACAGAACCCTAGGGTCCTGACTCTCAGTCCCCTACTCTAGTTACTAGACCATGCTCCTCTTCCAGGAGGATGAACAGAATTGAGGAGTCCAGAATGACTGCTAGAGGAAGGAGGGTCTAGTGGTTAGGGCACTTAGCCTCTCCGTGTCTCAGTTTCCCATCTGTAAAATGGGGATACCGGCACTGCCCTGCCTCACAGGGATGCCAGGAGGACAAACACATTAAAAGATTGTGCTCACATACTGTAGTAATGGGAACCATACCAACACTACAGGACACATCTACACTGCTAGAAAAGGTGAGCTGACTCGGAGCTGTAAAATACAGTGTAGACATTCAGGCTTGAGCTGGACCCTGGGTTCTGGGCCCATCTACCCTCACCAGATCTCAGAGCCTGAGCTCCAGCCCAACCCTGAATGTGCATAAATAAATTTTATAGCCCCACCGCCCGAGACAGCTGACCCGTGTCAGCCAGGAGTCTTATCGCAGCGTAGATGTACCCATAGACACATAGACTCTCAATCTCTCGCTGTTTGACTTAACACCGTGACCATACTCCAGCACTACAAAGAGAGCCCAGAGGTCTTCACTTTTAATCCCCTGTTCTCACCGCTTCATAGTGCTAGACGCAGAAACCAGCAGTCCCGACGCTCAACTACGCTCTAACTATTTGATCACGCTGCTTTCCCAGTCCCCACTTGCCAAGCCGCTTCTCACACCCCAGCACTCTGATGATGATTACACTTCTATACCAGTGTGTGACAGAAATGTTTGTGCTGAAAAATCCTACAAGTCAGTACATTAATGTCCTGTGATGAAAAATAGGTCTGCCTAAAGACACTCAAGGTAATTTTAGATGACATTTGAGGTGATTTCAGATTCTCAAGTCTGCCTGTAACAGTGTTTCAGTCTGTGTTTATCATTAATTTTCCCCCCTTCACTTCCATTTTTCCTCCCCAGTTGTTTTTAAAACATTCGGATAACAAGAGAATAAAAGGTCCACAGCACGGGGCACAAGTCAGCCTTAGACTAGCCCTTCTCTGCTCACCTGGAAGTTACATCTTTGCACTTTATAATCAAAAGCTTTGCACTCCAACTTGCTCTACATATATTAGCTAGGGGATCCTCACCCCATCTCTGGCAGATATATGCCCAATCTACAGATGGAGAAACTGAGGCCGGGGTTGAACGGTGCCTTTAACCACATGAGCTGTTAGCTGGGAGTGGGGAGGAGCAGCAGTGGATGATCAGAGGTTGCATGAGGTGCTCTGCAGGCAGAAGACCCAGCTGGATTGGGGCTGGGAGTGGCCACTGGAACTCCTCCCACACTTGTTGCCGGATGCTGACGGACACTTGTTGCTCGAGGCTGACAGCAGCGTTCTCTGTGGGCTCTGCATGAGCGTGGCAAGATGATCCCTGTGGGAGAGATCCCCACACCACGCCTGGCTCAGAGCAGGGCTATTGGTGTTTAACTTCCCCAAGCAGCAGAGGGTAAAATAACGTTATGAGCTGGGTGAAACCTTGCTTCGGGTCTAATTAAAAATCCCACTGAGATTGGTAGGTGTGACCGTGCCCTTCAATTAACATAACTATCAACATCATCTCCAACCTAAAACGAAAGGTGGGTGTGAACCAGCCTAGGGGTGTGTGTGAAAACAAATCAGGGCAGGGGTGTAAAGCCACACAGAAACGGAGGTCAGAGCAGAACAACAAGAACAAGAACAGAGTCAGGTCTGGACGACACTAAAAAGCTAGGTTGACTCAGCTACATTGTTCAGGGGTGTGAAGAGTCCAGACCCCTGCATGATGTAGTTAAGCCAACCGAACCCCAAGTGTTGACAGTGCCAAGTCAATGGAAGAATTCTTCCATCAACCTCGCAACCAGGAGAGGTGGATTATCTACACCGACAGGAGAACCCCTCCCATTGGTGTAGTTAGTGTCTGCACTGAAGCATCTGCAGTTGGGCCACTGTAGCATTTCACGTGTAGACAAACCCTCTGAGAGAGAGAAACAGGCTGCTGGAGCAGCTGAAAACACGGTGGGTGACTCTGGGTGCTTTTGGGTCAGGGGTGCAAGCTGAGAAGAGTGGCCTTGGCTCTGTGAGCAAGAGAAGCTATTTCCAGCTGTTTGGTCCCCTCTGCGTTCAGGCCTTTGTCCATTCTTTGTAAATATACACAACTGCATCGAAGAAAGACCTGACTACCACCAAGTTCTACTCCCCACGGGAGCACGCACAGGGCCTCAAACTGACTAGCTGCTCCAGTCATAAAAGGGTGACAACAGCCACCTGGGGGTCTTTGGCATAGAGGGCCAGGAGCGTTGGCGGTTACCTTTGCATGGACATCAGTGGGCTTTGGATCAAGTGGATAATAAGCAAGACTGAAGTAATTTACTCTCTTCAAGGCTTGGTCACTCGCAGGGGATGACTCATTCATGCCTTTCTCTGGTGGGGATACTTGGTTTTAAACTTTCAGTCCTACTTGCCCACCCCCTGCCAGAACTGCACCTAGATAAGAGCAGGGCAACCCTGCTACGCTGCTGGCTGCGGTCTCTCCTTGGACTGTCAAAGCGATGGAGGTAAAGGGCCAAGGAGCCATCTCAAAGGTGGACGTGAAACCAGACAGGCCCCTCTCTTGTGAATTGTACTCTGCCAACTTCTCTCCCTGCTGCTGCTGGTTAGTATGCTGTGTGGTTCCCAGGCACGTTGTGGGTGCATACACACAAACCACATTCTCCCAAATGAAAGCCACGCTCACCCATGTAGGACAGCCATGCACACCCCCTCCGAACGTGCACACCATGCTTGTAAACAAACACACACATGTTCTCACTCACCTACCGGAAGAGAGCTTCCAGCAAGGTGGGCCAGAGGGATCGGAAAAACCTCCCTTGGCATTGCCATCCCAGAATTTGCTATTAACTTCCCTCCCACGCCGATCCATTACAGAAGAGGCAGGAGCCTGAGAGATGACAGCAGACCATACATCCTAGAAATGAAACATCAAATGGGTCATTCCCTGTAACAGATCACACTGCAGAAGCTTGGACAGATCCACAGTACACACAGAGCAGCATGGGTGGTGGTGGTATGTGTGTATATACACACACTATTATTATATACTATAATTACATTAATTACATTATTGCCATGCCAGTGAATCACATACTATTTACAGAAAAGAACAGAGCTCTGTATTTTTGCATTAAGGGAAGGACACACCCAGCAAGGTACGTGGGCAGGCGTTCTATAGGGCTGTTTGCTTGTCCAAATAAGAAAAAACTGTCGAACCAGTCGTCAAACCACGTGCACCACTTTATGGCAAAACACTGCCATCCGGACGGAGGCAGAATTTACAGTGATAACACACTGCAGAGACCAAAGGGGTGTGCTGGACTCACACTGGTATTCCTGCTCTGAAGTACAAGCTTGGAAAGAAACAAAGAGGAGTGATGGCTGGCTACAGGGACCACATCTATTTTTATACAGTATTTATTTAATCAATTGATGCATCTATTTTACACTGTCATATTGCACCATTTTGAAAGTAGAGTTTCATCTCTGAGCCATCTTGCCCCTTTCCATCTGGTAAACTATCATTCTGTTATTTTCCCTCCCTTCTTTTTTTAAACTCCGTTTTTTCTAACACAGATTGAGAGCCACCACCTTTGTGCTGAGAAAGTACAAAGTAATAAACAACAATAATAAAAATTGCACTTGGATGGCACTTTTCCATCTGAGAATCTCAAAGTGTTTTACAGTCATCTGCAAACACCCATCAGAGGGAGACAAATATGATGCTAATTTTAGAGGTGGGGTAAAAAGAGGCTGAGACTTTCCCAGGGTTACACTGCCAGGTAGCAAAGTTGTGAATAGGACCCAAGAGTCCTGGCACCTATTCACCTGGTATAACCATTAGGTCACACATACGTTGCATTGTATGTAAGGGAGCAGTATGACTGCTCAGAGCTCCGGTATGAAACTGCAGAAAAACCTGAGAGTCTCTGGATTAAGTTTAGAAGTGTGAGCAACAAGGGTGATGTCGTGGTGGGAGTCTCCGATAGACCACTGGACCAGGGGGATGAGATGGACGAGGCTTTCTTCCGGCAACTCACGGAAGTTACTAGATCACAGGCCCTGGTCCTCATGGAGGACTTCAATCACCCCAATATCTGCTGGGAGAGCAATACAGCGGTGCACAGACAATCCAGGAAGTTTTCGGAAAGTGTAGGGGACAATTTCCTGGTGCAAGTGCTGGAGGAACCAGCTAGGGGCCGAGCTGCTCTTGACCTGATGCTCACAAACAGGGAAGAATTAGTAGGGGAAGCAAAAGTGGATGGGAACCTGGGAGGCAGTGAGCATGAGATGGTCGAGTTCAGGATCCTGACAAAAGGAAGAAAGGAGAGCAGCAGAATATGGACCCTGGACTTCAGAAAAGCAGACTTTGACTCCCTCAGGGAACTGATGGGCAGGATCCCCTGGGAGAATAACATGAGGGGGAAAGGAGTCCAGGAGAGCTGGCTGTATTTTAAAGAATCCTTATTGAGGTTGCAGGAGCAAACCATCCCGATGTGTAGAAAGAATAGTAAATATGGTAGGCGACCAGCTTGGCTTAACAGTGAAATCCTTGCTGACCTTAAACACAAAAAAGAAGCTTACAAGAAGTGGAAGCTTGGACAAATGACAAGGGAGGAGTATAAAAATATTGCTCAGGCATGCAGGAGTGAAACCAGGAAGGCCAAATCACAACTGGAGTTGCAACTAGCAAGGGATGTTAAGAGTAACTAGAAGGGTTTCTTCAGGTATGTTAGCAACAAGAAGGTGGTCAAGGAAAGTGTGGGCCCCTTATTGAATGGGGGAGGCAACCTAGTGACAAAGGATGTGGAAAATGCAAATGTACTCAGTGCTTTTTTTGCCTCTGTCTTCATGAACAAGGTCAGCTCCCAGACTACTGCACTGGGCAGGACAGCATGGGGAGGAGGTGACCAGCCCTCTGTGGAGAAAGAAGTGGTTCGGGACTATTTAGTAAAGCCGGACGAGCACAAATCCATGGGGCCGGATGCGCTGCATCCGAGAGTGCTAAAGGAGTTGGCGGATGTGATTGCAGAGCCATTGGCCATTATCTCTGAAAACTCATGGCAATCGGGGGAGATCCCAGACGACTGGAAAAAGGCTAATGTAGTGCCCAACTTTTAAAAAGGGAAGAAAGAGGATCCAGGGAACTACAGGCCAGCCAGCCTCACCTCAGTCCCTGGAAAAATCATGGAGCAGATCCTCAAGGAGTCAATTTTGAAGCACTTTGAGGAGAGGAAAGTGATTAGGAACAGTCAGCATGGATTCACCAAGGGCAAGTCATGCCTGACTAATCTAATTGCCTTCTATGACGAGATAACTGGCTGTGTAGATGAGGGGAAAGCAGTCGACATGTTATTCCTTGACTTTAGCAAAGCTTTTAATACCATCTCCCACAGTATTCTTGCCAGCAAGTTAAAGAAGTATGGGCTGGATGATGGACTATAAGGTGGATAGAAAGCTGGCTAGATAGTCGGGCTCAACAGGTAGTGATCAATGGCTCCATGTCTAGTTGGCAGCCGGTATCAAGCGGAGTGCCCCAAGGGTCGGTCCTGGGGCCAATTTTGTTCAATATCTTCATAAATGATCTGGAGGATGGTGTGGATTGCACTCTCAGCAAGTTTGCAGATGACACTAAACTGGGAGGAGAGGTAGATACGCTGGAGGGTAGGGAAAGGATACAAAGGGACCTAGACAAATGAGAGGATTAGGCCAAAAGAAATCTGATGAGGTTCAACAAGGACAAGGGCAGAGTCCTGCACTTAGGAAGGAAGAATCCCATGCGCCACTACAGACTAAGTGGCTAGGCAGCAGTTCTGCAGAAAAGGACCTAGGGGTTACAGTGGACGAGAAGTTGGATATGAGTCGACAGTGTGCCCTTGTTGCCAAGAAGGCTAACGGCATTTTGGGCTGCATTAGTAGGAGCATTGCCAGCAGATCGATGGATGTGATCGTTCCCCTCTATTCAGCACTGGCGAGGCCTCATCTGGAGTACTGTGTCCAGTGTTGGGCACCACACTACAAAAAGGATGTGGAAAAATTGGAAAGAGTCCAGCAGAGGGCAACAAAAATGATTAGGGGGCTGGAGCACATGACTTAGAAGGAGAGGCTGAGAGAACTGGGATTATTTAGTCTGCAGAAGAGAAGAGTGAGGGGGGATTTGATAGCTGCTTTCACTACCTGAAGGGAGGTTCCAAAGAAGGTGGATCTAGAGTGTTCTCAGTGGTAGAAGAGGACAGGACAAGGAGTAATGGTCTCAAGTTGCAGTGGGAGAGGTCTCGGTTGGATATTAGGAAAAACTTTTTCACTAGGAGGGTGGTGAAGCACTGGAATGGGTTACCTCGGGAGGTGGTGGGACCTCCTTCCTTAGAGGTTTTTAAGGCTTGACAAAGCCCTGGCTGGGATGATTTAGTTGGGGAATGGTCCTGCTTTGAGCAGAGGGTTAGACTAGATGATCTCCTGAGGTCCCTTCCAACCCTCATCGTCTATGATTCTATGCAAGCTCATCTGTGTTCTCTGAAGCATTTGTGCCATTGACACCCTCCACTGATTATGCACTGGCCTCATTACAACGGCCTATAACTTTATTCTGCAAGAGCTCAGGTAATTACCAAACTTCACTGTTCACTGTACATCCAGCAGAGGGAACCCACACATTGGTTTTGGTGGGAGACAACGTTAACTGACCTAATGGGCCTGTGGGAATATCAGCTCCTCTGGATTTTATTACTGCTCCTGTGATTACATGCACAGCTCTTCGTTAATACTATATGCTATCCTTACTCCTCCAGAAGTCCCACTGAAATCAATGTGAATTGCACACGTGCTTAAGCACTTTGCTGAGTTGGGGCCTTAGCCCCAAACTATGGCCTCCATCATGGCTTGGCCAGGAGCCCTGCACAAAGGTTAGCCCATTGTTATGCTGCTCCAGAAGCAGACCAGGAAGCAAACTGCAACTCAAGAGATTTACCATCTGTTTGACTGTCCCCCCTCTGCTCCAGGCTCGTTTGGGATGTGTCTTACATGGTAAGTTCTTTGGGGCACGCATTGTCTTTTTGTTTTGTGTTTATGCAGCACCTAGCACAATGGGGTCCATGTCTGGGGCTCATAGATGCTTCCTCAATATAAATATTTAAACAGCAACAATACACCAGCCCAAGAGCTGATGCAGTATACATCTCCCAGCACACTGGGCCAGGGAGAAGTCTTGGCTCCACCCATTCCCTACAAGGAGAGAGCTCTGACCCTGCACAGCTACTCACAGCATGTGCGGCGGATGCAGGGCAGCAAAGGTGTGCCTCAAACCCTCTCGGTACCTGATCAGGCATGAAGGATGGGCCACTGTCCCAGTCAAAGAACAACGCATCAAAAACATGCTTGGGTTTCACAAGGTGAAATTTTTCTAATTTCTTTTAGCCGAAAAATGCAAATTTGAGTTGACCAAAACATTTTGTGAGTTTGTATCAGTTTCAGCAAATTATTTTGGTTGAAACCCTCCCCCATAAAACAATTCTGAAAAAAATGACACGTTCTATTTCACCATTTCTCAAATGAAAGAGTTTGATTTTTCAATTCAAAAAGACTTATTTGTTTTGAATTTGCTTCAATTTCATTTTTAAAAAAATAAAACTCAAAAATGAAACAAAATGTTCAAAGAAAACATTTCATTTGACTCAAAATATTCACTTCACTTAAAAATGTTAGCAAAAATCCCGCAATTTTGGGTTGATTCAAAATGTTTTTTATTTTATTTTTCAGATTTTCCAACCAAACTGAGAAATCAGTTATTTGCACTGCACTATTCCACACATATTTCAGCGTTAATTATTCACACTGCTTCGTACCAAGCTAGAAAATGTTCTGTAGTGTATTTATTTTCAGTGGAACACAATCTTAAAACTACTGACAGGGGTTAAACCCTGTCTCTGTCCCCTCAAACACACAACATTAAAAATAGACATACATCTTGAATGACAGAGATGATGTTCCAGCTAGAAACAGCGCAGGGGGAGAGAGAGAGATGCACAGGATTTATAGCTTGAAACATTTTAATGGTTGTTCACAGCATTAGCTATCTGCACATTATAAACACTTACCATTTCTATCTCGTACACTGATTGTACTTTGCAGTTATGAAGTTGTTTCCGCTTTCCACATCCCGTGCCCCCTCCCTTCATCCCCACTATAATATTTAGTCTGCAGCTTTGCTTATTTACATACCTAATTTCAGTTCTGTTTGCAAACACAAAATTAGTTTTGTGCAATTACTTTGTGCACGGACATGAAGTTTATCTGCTTCAGTGATTTAACAGCATTGAAAGTGACGGCACAGGGCCATATGGCTCTCTCTCTATAATCACAATATTACCTGCACATGTTAGTTACATAAGAGCTACATTATAATTAGAGCAGTGAAGAAAGAAAGAAAGAAAGAAAGAAAGAAAGAAAGAAAGAAAGAAAGAAAGAAAGAAAGAAAGAAAGATCAGTTGATTGGTGTTTTATACAGGCAATAGATAGATGATACACAAAAAGATTCCCCAGATGGACAGATGGATCAGAAACTAGTTCTCATATAGAGCTGAGCAAATAACTGATTTTTTTAGTTCATCTGCAGTTTTGAAAAATAAAAAAATAAAATCGCTTCCCGTTGGAACAAAAATGAAAATGTTAGAAAATTTCAACAAATCAAACGACTTTTTTGGTTGTGTTTCACGTTCAATGAAAGATTCCATCTTGGCAAAATCAAAATGTTTTGTTCCAGTTTCAATCATCCGTAAACATTTTTTTTTTTTAAAGCCAGTGGAAATTTTGAAACAAAAAGTGGCCTCAAATAAAAAAAATCAAAGTAGGTCATTTTGAAAATATCAAAACAATTTTTTTTATTATTTGAGAATGTTTTATTTGGAAAACAAATCAAACAATTTGCTGAAACCAATGTGAATTTGCTACATGTTACATTGTCACTGAATCTGCACTTTTTGTGCAAAAAAGTTTCAGATGAAAAATTTTAACCAGCTCTAGATCCAAGCTTGCTGGCTGTCTTGGTCCAATACAAAAGGTTGTCCCAGGCATGTTGTTTGAATTGGGGTACAGCTGGTGGGAAAACGTTAATTCTTTTTCACTGCATTTTTAAAAAATGTTTCCCCCCCAAGATTTCCAGTGAAACTTTTTTTTTTATTTTTGATGCCCTGTATCCCCCTGCTGCCCCTCCGTGCTGTTTTCACAGGAATTTTTTTCCCCCAAGTTGGTTGTTTTGTTTTTAAAAACAAAACAAAACCAAAAAGCCATTTTCCATCAAAAAACATTTTTTTCCCCAATGGAAAAATCAAAACCAGCACTAGAAGTGGAGTCTCATACATGGAGGCTTACTGAGGGCTATATTGTGGCATAGACAAGATGCCAACATAAGAGATTCAGAGACACCCTTGTGATATCCCTACACAGTCTGCCTGGGCATTGGGTCCAGGTGTACAGCAGTAAGTGGGGGATACTCCTTTGCTTAGCTCCTCCCCAGAGCAGGTGGGCATGGAATGGGCAGAGCTTTACTAGCTAACCAGAGTCATTGAGCCTGGACGCTTCCCACTTTCCCCTTCTCACTGGCTAATGTAGCTGAACCAGCAAGGACAGAGGGAGGAGAAGGATTTTACTGCTGGGATAGAGTAGCAACAAATATTACCAGCCCACTCCCCCAGCCTCTCCCGAGAAAGAGAGAGGAAAGGGAGGAATTGGGACTCAGAGGGCTGACACCATGTCACAAGGAATCCTGAAGCGACATGCAGCTTGCACACTGCCCCATACTCTGGCCTGTGCCTAAAGGCACAGTATAGCCCTAAGTGATGGGCAGTGGCAGGCAACAGGGTCAAGAGCCGGTGGCTGTTTGGTGTATTGGTTGATTACAGCATCTGACTGATCTCAGAGGCCACCATGGTGGATACAAAACAAGTCTATAGAGAAGTAAAGTAGCTAAGTTAAATGTTTCTGTCTAGGTACCTGATCCCCACCTGGTCGGGCTGTCCTTGGTGAGGCTTGGGGAAAGATTTTCTTCTTAATAATTTCCTCATTTCTATAGCTCCTTTCATCCCCGGGGCAGCCGGGATTTCGTCACGCATGGAGAAAAAATATACTCAAGCGATACAGAGGGATCACTTTAACCACTACAAAGACGCAGCCACCTCTGTGCAGAATCGTGGCAGATGGTTAGCAGTGCGCGGCACTACTCTGCGAACAGTCTAGGGCAGGAAGTGAAGAACGCCGCTTTCTATTGAAAAAGCAGGGGGATTTAAAAAGGGAAAATGTAATTAAGGGCCAAATTCTGCTTTCAGTTACACCGCTGTAAATCTGGAACACACGACTAACCTTGATGGACTAAGGGTTTACACCAGTGGAAAAGAGCAGAATTTGGCCCTAAAAGAGCTGGAACTGGCCAAGGCAGCAGGGTTAGCACCTCCACCCTTGCGACAAGTGCCATGAGTCTTTAGTGACCACCAGTGGTCAGTATATTGTTATTACTGCCACAGCACAGGATCCCCTCATGCCATGCTGGGCCATGGGTTCAGTAGTGACTTAGTAGAAAGAAAGTCACCCTTTGAATCACCATTGCCAGGTTCTTTAGACGGATCATCTTTAGTGATCATCGCTAATCTTAAACTAGGTGCTTTCATGGTGTTACCTACCATCCCCCTGCTCACTAAGTTGGTCACAAAGTAGAATTTTACTTCTTGATTCAACAGGATCAAGCGCAGATCTTTTTCTAAAAGATCTGTTCTAGTTCAAAAAGGAATTAATTCAGGCCTGTACTGTGCAGAAGATCAGGCTAGGGGCTGGTCTACACTAATGAGGTAAGTCGATCTAAGTTATGCTAGTTCAGTTATGTTGGTTAAGTAACTGAGGTCGACATACCTTAGATCGACTTACAGCGGTGTCTATGGGAGATGCTGTCCCGTTGACAGTGCTTCCACCTCTTGGGAAGGTGGAGTACAGACATTGACGGGAGAGCGCTTTTCTGTTGATTTAACATGTCTTCATCAGGCCCGCTAAATCAACTCCACTGCATTGATCGCAGCGATGCCCATTTAACCCACAGTGTAGACATGCCCTAGGTGATCACAATGGTCCCTTCTGGTCTAGGAATCTAGGGATTGTTGCAACCATAGATGGGGCCAACTGCCCAAGTCCATAGGGGCTCATATACAGACAGTTGGGTTCAGTTCATTAAAGAGACATGGCCTGCCCATAAAGTTGAATTCTGGATTAGGACTTCCCCAAAGGTTTATGGTGTTTGGATGGAGGACTTGGATTCAAGCCCATCTTGAGTTACCACAAATGGTTTGGACTTGGAGTAGAAGAGAGAAAAGTCCCTTTGAGAGGCCGTGCGAGCTAACAGTTGCAGCATCCTTTAGCTCAGAGGTAGCGTCTCAGACTTGCTGATGCAGAGGTCCCAGAGTTCAATCAATGCACCGCCAGCTGGCTTGACAA
This sequence comes from Lepidochelys olivacea, assembly GCF_965140295.1. NCBI lineage: Eukaryota > Metazoa > Chordata > Testudines > Cheloniidae > Lepidochelys > Lepidochelys olivacea. The sequence goes on along the minus strand of NC_140432.1, from coordinate 10,604,854 downwards.
CTGCATGTTCTTCTTTCCAAAACACCTGTCCTTTGGCCTCCCCTTTCCCTGGAGGCTTCCTAAGACCCACTGAGAAGTAAGAGACTAGACGCTTCATTAGACATCCAGGAGTTCAGGTGAGTACATCTCCACAACCTGCATCAGTGACTCTCAGATCCAGGCGTGCGCTACAGCTCCAGAAATAGGTGTGTAGACAGAGCTTTGACGTTACGGCTTGGCCTGCAGCTCAGGCTCCCCCGGTGTCAGAGGCCAAGCAGCAGCTTCAAAGGACTGTCTACACAGCTATTTTAGAGCACCGGCCCCTCTCGCCTGAGTTTGTTGAGAGGCTGTGTCCAGGTACCTAGTGAGGGACTCACCTTTATTACCTGGCTCCTGGACTCAGCTGACATGGATCAGAGCTACCGAACAAGGGCCAGTTTCCACTGCCTCCAGTGGCTGCTTTTGGACTGTATGATGGGGTCACCCTATAGGCCCTGGACAGCAGCTAGGACGAATCAGCACATCGACTCCAAGCAATTTCAGCTTACCCTTTTCTAATGCAGCGTTTAGCGCAGAACAGGAGGGCACAGAGGGTTAGAGAGGGTTTCCCATTGTGCTTCAGGATGGAGTACACGGCAGCATAACACTGGGTATCACTTTTCATCTGGCAGCAAAATAACCATCTAATAACTCGCCAATTACACTGCACTGGTGCCCGTAAACCATCTGCATGATGAGACAGTCATCCCGGGAAGCGATCTTCCTCGCCTAAAGGGTGCAATCAACAGCAAATGTAGGTTTTGTGATATTAACGCTTTCCCCCTTCTTTTTCATGTGCGTTCGGTGAAAGGAGCCAGCCTGAAAGACCTGGAGAATGAGGCTCTGCCAGCCCTAGACCAGGTACCACAATAGCAACAACAATGCCAGCCAGCTTCCCCAACAGTACCCCACAGCCTTGAGCCAGCGGCAACGCCTCAACAGTGCTGCAACCTCCATGGCCCATGTAAGCCGCGGCCTTTCTTCTAACACAGCCAAAGACCTTGGTAAGTGCATCATCTTTTACTGCCTACGAGGAATGAGCTCCCACCATAAATGCAATTATGAGCCACCTTTGGATTGAAAAGTGTTAAAATCCACAAACCTGGAGTGGGTTTGAACCTGCGACCTAGCTGCGGAAAGCACTAGCCCCCTATTTTCACGAGCACCGCTGCCGCCTCCTCCCCCCCCGTCTCTCTTATGTCAAGGGACTTTTGAATTACCTAATAACTTCACATATTCCCATGAAAGCTGGGGGAACTTTTATTTCTCCCCGAAGACTTGTCTTTATTTATATAATACGTTTCATCTCCAAGACATCTCTGAGAGCTTTACACAAATGTAAATTACCAGGCCGTACGGGGTAAATTATAAATATCACTTCTCTCCAGATTAAAAACTCTACATTTAATAAATAAACAAACAACAACAATAAACTTCAATATGGTATCTAAAGTGCTAAGTGAAGGGGTGCTCTTATGCCCATGGGCAAAATTAAAATAGCACTAGACTGCAGAAGACTTAAGCCATGGAACGGCCAAAAGTCTTGTGTTTAATGAATGCACCACGGAGAAGATAGCACACGTGCTCCAAATGATCAAGGCATTATAAGCACTCACGAGGCATTTAAAGCCTTGTAAAGCACAGTGTTAAAGTCAATGCACCAGGTAAGAAGAAGCCAATGCAAGTAATGACTTAAGTACAAGTGTGACAGTGTGTAAGAGTAATCTGCCTGCAGTCCTTGTGAATGTTCTCCAATCCATGGAGGGTCTTAGCCGTGGGGCCGGAACACAGGTGAATTGCAGCAATCAGCTGCAGACACTACAAAAGTCTAGATCGAAGGCTCCAGGCGTGAAGCTGCTGAAAAGAGGACACAATCCAGGACTATTCCTTAGGTGATAAAAAGGGGCATTTTACTACAGATCCCTAGCTCCCAGAAAAGCAAAAAGCAGAGACAAAGAGAGCCTCCCTCTACCACCAAGGCCCTTGATGGTTATTAAAGGAACAGAAGCTTTGCCTTGGCAAAGGGAAGTGCAGCATAAAAGGATTATTATCTGCCAACTCCTAAGGGTCATTCAGCACGACCCTCGTGGTTTTCATCTAGATTTAATTTAAGAAAATTTGCCAGCGGGAGGCTGCTTGGTAACATGTAACATCACAGGGCACAAATGCTCTGTGGCTGTGTTTCACTGCTATATTAAGTGTCTCTTTGCTTCACACTGCAGTTACACAGCAATTACTGTCTGCTTGATAGTTAATTGCACTTATGTCTTTCTGGCTGAAATATTTGTCTCCCCATCAATATCATTATTTATTCCCACAACACCCCTGTGAGGCAGGACAGTGCTACTATCCTCAACATTCAGATGGGAAACTGAGGCACAGAGAGACTAAGTGACTGTCCCATGGTCATAAGATGATGTCTGTGGGAAAACAGGGACTTAAACCCACGTCTCCCTAGTCCTAGCCTAAGTGAATTAACCATTGGACCATCTTTCCTCATCTACACTGAGGAGCAAGCAGAAAGGTGACCCTGCTCTCTTTGACACAACTCACAAGACAGAACGGTGTGTTGCCCAAGCAAGGGGATGGCTCAGATCTCCCTTGGGGCTGAGGGTGGGAAATCTGGAGAGAACACTGAGTGTGGCAAAAAGCTAATGCACAAATCCACTACAAATAAAAAGGCAGCTGGCCCGATGGCCACATTATTGTCCTTCCCAGCCCCCCCAAACCAAAAATAACCCTTCAATGCAATCACCACCAACCACTCAGCCTACACCCTGAGACAAAGCTGGCTCTGCAATGCACACTGAAATCAACTAACTCTGGCTTTGGCAGACCAGTGCTGGTGCTGAATTCCAGAGTTGAGCATGTTTATTTTGTTGGTAGGAACAACTGGCGATTAGTTGGTTGGTCTATCGAATTTGTGACCAGCATCACAGTTTAGGACAATTATACCTATATTCCCCCTCCATGCACCAGCAAAAGCACCCACTCTTGGCTCCCCAGCCACCACCTCTCTTGGGCGGAGACCCACGTTTCTCTCCCTCCTGACCAGGGGTTTTCCAGGCTGCACAGTTCCTTGCTTCACACAGAGAGTTCCCCAGTGAATCAGACTGCCTAAGCAGGCCTGCTTTGCTTTCTTCTCAGATGCTATCAACAGCATGATTGCCCACAGTGAAAGTTACCTCTCAGCCCTTTCTGAGCAAGCACATTTATTCTTAAAGTGAAAGCATTACAAAGAAAGCCTATTAAAACAACAAAAGAACCTGCATGCACATTAAATGGGGCTTACCAGAGATCACCCCCCAAATACAACCTTGGGCTCAGGTAAGATATAGTCCTTCAAACCTCGCCATGGAGTGGTCCCACTTTTGCTCAGAACAAGAGCAATCATGGATCCACAAATCACTCTTTTATACAGTTTTGGCCTTTGATCTTGAGTCCCTGGGAACAGGTGATCAGCAGACAATCACCCTCTCCACAGGGCATAGCTTCAAAATGCTGGGCTTTGCATAACCAGAGGCTGGGGTGCGGCGCAGGAAGGGAATTGCATTCACCTGCCCTTACATATTTCCCAGGAAATCCACTTCACACACATTGTCTCCAACATTCCTTCTTGTCTGGCATATTGTTTAAAATAGTCCTTTGACGCTTTTAACGCTTCCCAGGTTTTACACTGGCCATGTCTCCCTGCTAGAGAAATTACATCCAATCCCACAATAAGACAAACATTTTGCATTTATAAGAAAATGGACTCCAAAGCTACTTAAACTTAATAAAATCTCCCAAAGACATTGCAGGTCCAAGGATCAATTTCAGAACCTTATTTGGTGACGAACATTAAACCTCAACCACACAGAAACTTCTTTTATTTGTAAAGAAAAGGGCTCCTAATTGGTCTAAGATCAGAAGGATCCAGTTCTCTGCACCAATCAGGAAGCAGCATCTGCTATAAGAGCACGAGGAGCAATTGTCACTCTGGTTACACCAGGGATCTATTGCATTTCTCTCTCCTTATCATTTGGGATGAAGAGAATCAAAGTCACTGGGACTGAGGAATATTGCCTCCTGCTTTGAAAATAAAGGTCTCAGCTTTGCTTGGCATTTATCTAGCAGCTGGAAATCGTTATCCCGTGATAGTGTCCTACTCTCTATTGATGTTATCTTGAAGGCAAGTGAGGTAGCAGAACTCTGCTTGTCTGACACTGATTGCACTCAGCAGAATTTCCATAAAACATACCAGGTCAAAGCCGTGGCAACATCTGACCATGAGGACAGACCCATTGGTTATGAAGCCAGGTGGCATGGAGAGGAGGTTGCTTTTAGGACAATGGCTCTGCTCTGGGATCTCTTGTCTTTGCAGTGTGCATCTGAGGAGCATATGGGATGAAATGAGGAATGAACAACAGAGAGATACAGCCCTGAAGGGATAAGAGCCCCAGGATCTGCTCCAGCACTTGGCTTAGTAGCCCCAAGGATGTCAAGAATTACAGGATTGGATGTTGACATCAACGGTACCACTCACGTGCTTAAAGCACTTCACAAGGGTTGGAGCCCTACAGAGGAGAAGCCGGAGCAGACTGTAGCCCTAAAATGGTGCTCTGAGCCTAGATGATGGCCAGGTCTCCTTGGCACAGAACTTCCCGCCCTGGAAGACTGAAGCTCAAGTGTGAGCATTGGCAGTCAGTGACAAAGGTCGCTTCCATAGACCAATCTAATCAGGGCCAACAAGAGGTAAGAGCCCTCTCCCCACTCTTACATTCTGGCATGATGTGAGGGTGTGCTGGGCTGGGTAGGCCACACTGCTGCCAACGCCGTGAATTTTGGTGGATCACAGTTCTCAATAATAGATCTTCCTTGTAGCCTTTGCGAGATTAGCTGGGCCTCTTTGACAGCTCAATCAAACCGAGGGGCAAGACATGACTTCTCTTGACACCTGCGTCCACCCCTCCCTAAGAGACTGGAGCAAACAGCTGATTGTGATCTTAGATCTCTGCTTATTCCCCTGGGGTCCTTCATCTCCAATTAGAGCATGCAAGCGAGCAACTTCTGAGCTGCAGACGGTGCAGCTAGTGTGGGGTCTTTTTTGTTCTTTAAATACGCTGGGTTGGTGTCCGCGGGGATCCCCTCTTTTATGTCCATCACAGCAATCAGCAAAGAGCATGAAACACCCTGCTTCCCAAAAAGAAACAGGCAGGCAATCAAAGCTATTGGAAAGGACACGCTGGGAAGTCAATGAAGAATAGAAACAACATTTACAAAACTGGGACTCAGCGGGACAGGGGTGCCTTGCCTGGCTTTCTGAGCAGTGCGTGCTATTCTCTGCCCTCCAATGAAGCCAACAGCTGCACGGTAACTAAGGGTGCCTAATGATAATACTGTTGATGAAGATAATAGCAATAACCTCCCCGCTCCCCCGCCTTGATACAGTGCCTTTCATTCACATGGCTCACAAACTTTCCTAACCTGATTGCGCAGGCTGGCGGTAGAGAGGTGACTCACAGCTGCCTGTCCCCAAGGAGCAGCCAGCTCCACGGTGACACCAGACAACGGCTGAAAAAATGCCACCAGTTTGAGACCAGGAGTGAAGCCAACCCAATTGCAAGGGGAATAACAAAGATGCCGGATCGAGCTTCCTTTGCCAGGACACCTGTATTCCTGCTGAAAGTCCCATGGGATCTTTAATGAGCACAAGGGGGGGCCGTGGGTTGGGTTTCCATTTATTCTCCATGGTTGGCGCCTCCAACAACGAAGTCATCCAAGCAGGAAGAGGGAGGATTAGCTGAGCACTAACTTAGAGAGGAGGGTGTTTCCTATGGAATCACCACCAAGGGCCAGTAGCCCACTACTCCACTGTCTCCTACCAAAGCAGTGCTGCAGTGGGATGCAGATTCGACGACTATTGGGGTGGTGCTGAATGAGCTGCTTTTTTAAAAAAAAAGGTAAAGACCCTATTCCCAAATGACAAAGATTTTGCATCTTTAAGAGGAAGAGGCAGGAGCCTCCAGCAAACGTGGTTTAGAAAGTAGCCTACCATGTCTTGACACCAAGGCTGAGTGATCATAATTTCCAGGACTTGCTGAGACCCATCGTGTTCTGCTCTATGGACATGGGGTGAATGGATTTTATCCTGGGGCTTGGGCTGTGTCCTTCTCTGTCAATGAATAGCTGTGCTTCCTATCCTAGAAGCTACCACAATCACAAGGGGTTGGTTGAACACCGAAGTTCCAAGAGAAATTCAGAGATCTCTGTTTGCTTATGTGTTAAACAATGGCTCGGTGAGCCACGGGGGCTCCATCTTTCATCTTTAACACCCCAAGAATATCCCTGTCCAACAGGCAAATCCTCCAGTATGCTTGCTGGATCCCCCACAGGGACGGCAATGGGGCTGTGTGGCTAGAGGAAAGCACAGAGATGGGTGCCATTTGACAGGCTGAAAGGAGCAGCAAATGAAGGGAACTGTGAGATACAGAACGAGAGAGAGAGGGAAACAGACGCATCCTGTGACCGTCTTTTTGTTCTGTGTTTGTACAGCACCTAGCCAAATAGGGTCCTGGTCCATGAACAGTGTCTTAGGCCCCACAATAATACTAATAATTAAATAATAATTAATAATGGCTGTCCCCCACCAGTGTATTTTCCTCTGAACCCCACAGTCTCCTCTCCCGGCCCCAGCTGTGGCTGAGAGGTCCAATTTCACAGCTGCTCAGTTCCAAATTGGACTTGTGCTTCACAGCTGCACTTGGACTGGCTCGTATTTGTTTGCTTTCAGTTTTAATTAAGAGAGGTTTCATCGTGTGACGCACAGAACCCCCCGCTCCCACTTTCTCACAGGCCGCCGTCAGCGATAGCAGGGGGCGGTCTCCTCCTCCACCTTCTTCTGGGCGCTGGCGTTCTCAGCAGGGGTCAGGGCACCAGTAGGGGGAGCTGATGACCCTGGAAATCTGCCAAAGAGGTGTCTCGTGGCGGTGTATAGCCCACTCTCCCTCAAATACAGACTCCCTCCAGGATGCTGCCCAACAGGTAATGCTGAGCTGGGAGATAGAACTGAGCAGAAGAAATCAAAGCTGATTCCAATCTTATTATCCAGCATGGCCCTATCAGAGGCGACAGCAACATTTGTCACATTAACAGGAACGATAGAAGAAATCTGGGATCCTGTCCAACAGGAGCGCTTTATCACACATTGCACTGTCTTACAAATCCAATTATCGCCAGCCCAAGTTCTTAACAGCCCTCAAATAGCGACTTTGCAAATCTGAAAAAGATCCACAAATGCACTTGCCCAGAGTGTGTGATGAGCCTTCACTGCCCTGCCAAAGCTGAAACAGGCACTCAGAGATGGAGAGCAGACACCACAGCAGGGTCTGCCCGTGCGTTCTCAGCCTGGGCTAGCGCCAAGCTGGAGGTATTAGAGCAAGGAGGTCAGATCCCTTCAGGGAGTGGGGATGGGCAGATGGGTACTGCAGGTGGAGTGTTTTGCTCAGAAGGGAGCTGCGGTTAACAGGCTGCAGCTAGAGACTAAGACAAGGAGGCTGTGACCCAGCACAGAAAGACAGGCGATTAACAGTAAATAAAACAAGGAATAAGCCGCAAAGGCAGGAAAGGTTATCCATGTCCAGGGAGTGGTTCTAAGGGTTACAGCATGGAATGCAAGTTGCCAGCTTTGCCAATGACTTGTTGAGTGGCCTTGGTAAGCGGCTTAATTTCTCCATGCCTCAGTTTCCCCAGGGATAATGTCTGTTCTCATGAGGGCAAAGTGGCAGTGGGTGGGGTTAAATAGTTAATTTGTGCAAAGCACTGCCAGATCTCCAGATGAAAGGGGCTATAGAGATGATCTATTCACTCCAAAGAAATAGTGAGTCACAGACACATTTGGAGAGGATTTTGGTACTTACTTTGGTTTCTCTCTAGTTTCTCGATGACAACATGCTATAGGGGTTATCCCCTCATCCTCCTCTTCTTCACTTTCTCTCTCCATACACACGCACGCACTTCTATTCAACATCCTTTCTTTCCCCCGCAAATCAGTTGTTGTTTCGTTTGTGTGTGTATGTAGAGATTTATTCCAGTGAGATGCGTCTCTCATTTGATTATTCTCTGATCAGCAACTGGGACATATGGGGCCTGACACTCCACGGTCTTGCACATCATGTAGAGGGAGAATTTCACAGGCACACACGGCCCTTGGGCACCACTGAAAGCCAATGGGAATTAGGCGCCTTACCTACCATTTGTACCTTTGAAAATCTCCCCCTAACGGCAACCCAATCATGAGCTGCCCAGGCAGAACGGAAGCATGTCACACCCATTTTGCACAGGTGTAAGTGACAAGGAGCAGGACAGTGTGAAACCTGGCTCATTGTATTAAGCCATGGGGTGTGGAGTATCTATCCATCCAAATTCTGCCCTTGTTTGCACTTGACTTCGGAGGGATTGGCACGGATATGACTGAGAGCAGAGTTTGACTTACTGTACTCTGGCATTTCACTTGATTCCGAGGGCATGGAAAGGCAAATTTCAGAAGGGGAAGAGATGAGAAATTTTCAAAATTTGCTGTCATTGTAAAGCAGCTGCAGAGGCAGAATCTCCATGGAGGGCAGGAGGCTGCGCACCCAGTGAACAAGTCTGACCGGCCCAACCAACTGGGATGTCCCTTTGGTTCAGTGGGAGTATCAGAGAGAACTCAAGCACTGACAGCCGGCCTGAGAAGAAACAGGGCACCCGTTACCATCAGCCAGCAGTTGCTGAAATTTACAAGAGGCCCTAACAACTCTGCTGATGGCTGTCACTCACTTCCAACCCCATTTCCATGGAAACAGACAGCTTCGGAGGGAGCTGAGAAGGAGAAGCAGAGTAAGTTTGTTCGCACTTCGATACTATGGCGATAGGGGCCTTCTGAACACCTAGAGGTTGTGCTTAGATTCTGACATTGGAAACATGGCTGCCTGATGGGAGCACTTAATGATCATCCCTCAACTGAGTAAGAGCTCAGTGCTAGGGGGTGCTGAGCAGGATAGCCCTGACACGGCACAGCACGAATATCCCGCGTGAGACCAACCACATGCGTAAAGTGAAACATATAATGGATGGAGGGAGCATGCTGAGTACTCACACAGCCCAGCCCAGTCGGAAGCCACAGGCTCCTACCATCTGGATTACTTCAGCTTGGAGAAAACACACACACACCAGTCACAACCTGGTGACACAACTCATGCTCAAATAAATTGGTTAGTCTCTAAGGTGCCACAAGTACTCCTTTTCTTTTTGCGAATACAGACTAGCACGGCTGTTACTCTGAAACCTGGTCATAAAGTCTCACCTCCCTGACTTCTGAATGGGAGTGAACTGCTCCATCTTTATATAATCCCGGGCTCCTCAGCACTGCAATAAACTAATATCATCATGTGGCCTAGGTCCAGTCCTGGAATCCCCACTGGAATGGTTTGCTGTAAATACATTTGACTGTAAACCTTTCGGGGACAGGCCTATCTTCTTGTGCTGCCTGTATAGCTCCGAGCACACTGGGGTGCTGGTCTATTATTATTTATATTACTGTATCGCCTAGGAACCCCAGTCATAGCCCAGAATCCCATTGTGCAAGGTGCAGAGCAAAAAGATGGGGGGTGGGAGGTCCTAAGCACTGCTGCTATACATAATCAATACATAATAATTAGACAGACAGATGATACCATTTCCCCTGCAGCACTCGTACTATCCTGGAGACAGAACAACTGGATCAGCATTACCAAATGGGACCCATTGCTGAAATGCAATATGGTTCATTCACAAGGCCCATAGATTCTGACTCCTCTTTACTGGTTAGGGCAGGAATTCTCCTGCCCGGTGGTGATACAGTGAAAGAACTGACTGGAATTTTTGACTTTTTGGCAGGCAGGGGAGGAGAAATACAACAAAAATAATTAACAACATATTTGTGAAATGTTCTCCCCTATGTGGGAGGCCAGTGGACACAGTATTGGACTGTGGCTCAGCAGACCTAAGCTCTATTCCTAGCTTTAAAGTGGCCAGCTGGGTGACCTTTGGCACGTTTCTGCACCCGCTCCAAACCTCAGTTTCCCCATCCGTAAAATGGGGATAATGATACCAACCTCCTTTGCAAAGTGCTTTGAGATCTACTGAGGAACAGTGTTATATAAGAGCTAGGCGTTATTACTATTATTGAGCAGCTTTATCAAAGTGACACATTTCATGGCTGTGCAGCCCATGGAGTAGTGGATTTGATAAAATGCTCTTTTATTATAACTGCTTATTATTTGTACAGCAGTAGTCCCTGCCTAGCCATGAACCAGGACCCCATTTTGCTCGGTACTGTACAAAGAGAAAACAAAAAGACACTTTCTGTCCCAAAGGGCTCAAGGTCTAAAGATCCTGGTGTCCACAGGAGTAGCTCTGTCAATGTCAGGTGTAGGTGCAGTGGAACATCAAGCTGCTACTATTCAGGGTGATGAAGAGAGTTTTTAATAAACAGTGGAATGGAATTTATGTCAGGGACTACAAAGCATTATGGATGGCAGTTTGTGTGTCCAATGCATGAAAATCAAACCATATTATAGTCTCCTGAAACACTATATGAAATTGTAAAGCATAAAATGAAATATATTTCATTTCTTATATATTCATTTCATATATATTTGTTTCTGCCTGTAAGAACACACTTCTGACAAAGAGATCAGTACAACATGGGCCTGAGCCCATGGGAATCCAGATATCACAGGATTAACTCTGCCCTCAAATGAATGTATACAGGGTCCCCACTTGTACCATGCACCAGCCAGAAGGGCTGTACGAGTCCAACCACAGAAGGGGGCTCAAGCTGGCAGGGTTCTGGCCAGGGACCAGACAGCATTTTCCCTGGGAAGCAGCCCAAGATTTCTGCAAAGCCCTTCTCCTCCCTATGAGTATGGGACACAGTCTAGCTCATACACATATATAACACATGTGTGTGTATTCACACACCTGTACCACACCCCCCCCCAACGTTAAAATACCCTGCAGGATGTGACAATGTAGCAGAAGCCAGGACATTCTGAGGTAACATGGAAACTTCCCATCTGGCTGTGGGCTAGGGGAATGAACAGCTAAAACAGCAGGTGGAAGGATCTGCAGGACATCTTCCCTATGCTGGTGATTTGGGGCCAACCCGAGCTCCTTTCAGGCTCCTGCCCTGGCATCCTGCTGGTGGATTCTCTTCAGTTATAAAACACATTGTTACCTTCATTCACTCTTAATTAAAAACAGAAGATGCTCCAGGGGCTTTGACAACACGAAGAAACCTCTCTGTGGTGAAAGCAAAGAGCCTGATGAAAAGCAAGGAGTGATTGCCGCGCCAGGAGATGAAGGGGCGGAGGGGGAAAGAGAGAAGTAACAACAAGAGGGACTTTTAAAATGTAGCTTTAATCGTTCCAGAAATTATGCGAATTCAGCAAAGTAGAAATCAGTGCTGGGAGTTGGGAGGGGGGCAAATTCCACCTTCAACGCACGTCTAACCTGACCTTCCCTTCCATACAGGCTCTTTGCACACAGAGGGAAGGAATGCTGCTTTCAGGGCCAAATCCTGTTCCTGTAGATGTCGCGGTGAGCTTTGCCAGCGCCCCAGGATCCATGTTGAGTCAACATGAAATGGAGGGGGTAGTTGGCCAGGCTGAAGGTGAATCATACAAATTAAATGAATTTGATGACGGTTTATAGCATAGCTCAGCCTGCTCTGGAAGTATTCTTCTTTCATCCATGTCCCTTTGTGCTTGAGCAACTCTGGCCAATTACTCTGTGGTTTACATTAAATCTATCTCAGAACAACCAATGCACACAGATCACAGCATTGTTCCATCCTGGAGCCGATCAGCAGCAAGTATCTAGTGACACAGAGGGAGGGGGAGACTGAACCTGGCCCCTCGTTCAGTACAACATGGTGAAGAATTCTTCTCTGCCACCTGCAAGCTCAGCTGATGCCCTGAGGCAAAGCATGAGAGCTGATCACCCATGATTTTTACTTGCACAGATATAAATAAATGGTGGTGGTTGCAAAATAATCTAGCTTTCAAGCCAACTGCTCTACCCAACCAGACCTGTACAGCCTGGGATAAAAAGGTGAGAAATGAGAGAAAGCTGGTGCTGTCACATGGCTTGATTCTCACCGTTGCCCTGCGAGGCTGCCCCATTTTCTCACTGCAAAATATCCTCTCCATGTCCCCTGCCTTTTATTTTTTCCCCAGCTACAAAAAAAAAACAGCCAAGCCATCTTGCATTAATTTCAATGGCTGTGTTCTGCCTCTTGAGGTTTTGCACCATTGGGGGCTGAGCGATGCAGGTGTTATGCCTACCTACATGATGCAGTTGACTTTCACTCCATGAAAGGGATTGCAAGTTGGATTTTTGTCTGTTCCCACACAGCCTTGCACATTGACAGTGAAAGCTCTGGTTACAGGAGCTGTCAGGGTGCATTATCCAAAGGGGTTGATGCTTCTGGAGAAAGGAAAGCTGAAACCATGAGTCAGAAGTGGGGGGGGGGGGGAGGGAAGGAACAGGAGCATAAATAAAAGTAGCAGCATGCATTGAAGAGGAGCGATGTGATCGGGAATTTTAAAAAGCCATCTTGATGGCCTCCATCGCTTGCTCTGTGCACTGAGGGATGCTTGCACCGGGTTCACTAGGAGCTCGCACATTTGTTTGTTGCTCATTGCTACACCCAATTCCTGGTGGCACTGCCTCTGTAAGTATTAGGTTGGCACAGCAGCCATAAATCCAGTGTAACTGAATCTTTCTTCCCAAGAGCATATGTTCCACTGATTGGTCCTAACTTGAAATGCAGCTAAAACCTAAGCCAAATGCCAACGGTCTACCTCGTCCCGTATTATTGTTAGTTTGTGCTATTGCAGTAGAGGTCAGGTGTCCCAGCCAGGGACTCCATTGAGCAAGGTGCTGTACAAACGCAGAACAAAACACACAGTCTCTTAACCTGAGGCTCATCACAATCTAAGACAAGAGACAACAAATTGATGCAACAAACAGGTGCTGGGAGCACAAGGGATCAAAACAGCAAAACCTATCAGCATGGAAAGCAACACACGGCACACCAACAGCCTAACCATTATCCAGCATCCCGTCTCCAGTGGTGGCCAGCACCAGTTGCTTCAGAGGCAGTTCCAAGAGACCCTGCAGTGGAGCATCATGGAATAACCTACGCATAGAGGAAGTTTCTTCCTAATACCCTCAACACTGAGTAATTGGCTTATAGCCTGATGCATGAAGTTTTATAGCCCTTCTACATTAGCAGTGGATGGTCTCATTAACCATACAAATGTCTAATCCTTTTTGGGATACTAATAGGTTGGCTCGTGGCGGGAGATAGAAGCAGGACTAGAAGAAGCAGAGATTCCAGCAGATAAGCAAAGAGAGTCAGCAGCAGAAGTGTGGGGGGCAAAGGAGCAATCAGACCACCCTGGGCATCACTGGGATTCTGATCAATCCTGAGAATCAAAGGATCTACCCCTCCAGACCATGGCACTGACATCTCTTGGTTTCTTCCAGACTGGCCCAAGGAACAGCAACAATTGCAAATTTGCTTTTTTTTTAAGTGCCTGAAGCTTCTCCCCATGGAATCCAGAATTCTGATAAGTCCCCTTAAAAGACAGTAAGCTGCACTCATGGCATCCTTTCATCCTCCTGCACTTAGCTAGTCAGAAGCTAAACAAAAACCCACAGAGGCTTCATCTTCACAGGGTTTGAATTGCTGTGATCCCACGTATTTCCACTGATGTTCCTGCTGACACAATACAATTTACTTTTGTGCAGCATCTTTCATAGGAAATATCATGGAATGCTTCCCAGCTCCTTATGGCCAACACTATACCCATGTGTTGTCTGTAGGCTACAATGCAGCCGACTAGGCTCGGTCACATGGGGTGAAGAAGGGCCCAAGAGGCAAACTGTGAGGAGACAGGTTGGATGTGAGGGACACAAGAAGGTCAGGGGTTGGGATTTTAGTGTCTTTCAGAATCACAGAAAAGGGAGAAAATATGGGTCTAGAGAGGAACAAGGGTCTTGTGATTAAGGCACTGGACTTGGACTCTGTAGATTGGCATTCAACTGCTGTCTGTGCCATAGACTTCCTGTGTGACCTTGTGCAAGTGACTTCACCTCACTGTGCTTCTGTTCCACACCTGTAAAATGGGGATAACAATACTTTCCCGCATGGTTTGTCTGTCTTGTCTATTTAGTTTGTAAGCTCCGTGGGGCAGGGACTCTCTCATATCTCGGGGAATTTTGGTCTGATCCATTATAGAGATAGCGGGCCAGATTCTCATCTCGTGTTAATTAGGGCAATCCCGTTGAAATCAATGGTACTGTACCAATTTACACTGACTGGGAAGGTGGCCATTGGGTCCGATTCTGATCTCACTCACTCTGGCTGTACAACAGTATTGCTCCATCGACTTAGTGGAATTACTGATCAGTGAGATCAGAATCATGCCCAAGAAGTTTAGCTATGGATCCAGCATTTGAGTCAGGGATTCTGCTCCAAGATGTAGGTTCAGTCCCTTCTTCATTCAGTAGGAGGTGCTCTTCCCACTGAATCAATAACAAACCAACACCCCGGGGATACAATGCTCACATTATTTGACTGAGATGTAAAACCACCATGCTGGCTAGAAGTGGGCAGGGAACAGGTTTCCCATCCCATTAATGTTTTTGAGAGTTCAAAATGTTTGCTGTCTCAAATCAAGGTGAAAAGTCTAAATCTCAAAAATATTTGCGAACCCAAAAGCCTTTCCCCCCACTCACCCATTTTAGGACAACTGAAACATCCATTTCAATCAACCATTCGGAAATGTTTTTGATTTGGACTTTTCCTATTTTTCAGCCTGATTAGATTAAATTTCAAAACAAAAAGTCCTTTACCACTACAAAAAGAGAAAAATGTTCATTTCAAAAATGTGGAAATATTTCGCTTTGCCAATTTCAAAACATTTTTCTCAACATTTTGTCACGTCTGGAAATTCATCAAACCTGACCCTGTTTTACGAATAGTTTTGGTTTAGATGACACAGCATTTCTCAGTGAAGGACCATTTGTCCAAATATTCCCAACTTACTCTAGGTGCTGACTACTTTTGGGCACTAATGATTGTGTGACACACTTTGCGAGAGTCACCCAGTATCCCTGGGTCCTGGTGAAATGCCAGTTCAGGTAATTACATTCTACCTTTTAAAATCCTCCCAGGTGGTTTCAAATGGATACAGAATCCTTCTTTCCAGCCTGTCCTTAGCTGTTGTACAAGAAGGTTGTGCACTGTCAAACAGATGGGTAAAGCATTTATAGTATTGTAGCATCTTCCATTCAATTTGTAGCCCTAAAGCAGCAGTGAAAGAGACACTGTATGGCAAATAAATTAAAGCCTTTGGCCATAAAGCCGATAACACAGAGAGAGAAATAAAGATGCATAGACAACGGAGAAAAGAGATCATAAACAAGGTTTTAAAATGAGATCACAGAGATATGCAAAACCAATAGAAAGAGAACCCTGGAAAAAAGCAAGGTTACCCTTTAGGATACATGGATATATTTCAAACACAAAGCACAGCAGATATGGGACTGTCTCAGGAAAGGAGCTTGAAGGGGAAAGGTTAAATTCCTATAAATATTTGAAGAAAGAAACTAGAATGAAAGACACAAAACAAAAATGGGGGCTGGCTTGGGGAGAGTTGAGAGCTTTCATGTGGAATATTCCGCAGAACTATCCCATTCACTTTTCCGCTTCGCTGCCCAGCCGCTTGTGTTGGTTAGAGCTACCCAGGTTCCCACCTGCTGCGACTGCAGAGAGCAAGAGACACTGGTGGATTGATAACTCACAGCTCACAGTCCCCTGGATGGCTTAAAAAAACATTTTTATTAAGCCAGATGGAGAAAGGGGGAAGGAGAGATACATCTACTTGCCAGGTGCCAACAAGCAGGAAGGAAGAAAAAAAGAGAAATCAAGCGAGGAAAATAAAAGAAAACGTAGTCAGAGATATAAAGCCTGTCAAATTGGCTGCAAACAGTAACAAAAGCAAAGGAGAGATAGTTTTCTCTTTAACAAATGCTTTGATCAGCCATAGTTGATATAATTACTATATAAAGCTACAGCAAGACAGAAAGAAGATACATTTATCTTTGCACAGCAAAGAGAACCATTACGATCACGTCCTTTTTCTCGCTTTCTTTTTCCCTTTCCTGAGCCATGACAAGCTGTTTCAAAGCTGGGAAACCAATGCAAAGGTTGTACAAGCCTACAGTTCATTGCTACGGAGATTCCTGACATCAGAGCCAGGTGTCTCCGCCGTTCCCCTGCCCACGGCTTTGCTCTGGTGCACGGTCCCAGCCTGTAATTATTAAGGTGAGCTGCTCTGAATGAAGTCTTTTGCTCACACATACGCTCTGTGTTGTAATACCAACTTTGCAACCCTGCTAGACTTGCTGGGTCCCACCAGCCCACTCATGACCTCTCACTGAGGAAGCGCCACCCTCTGTTTCAGGGATGGATGCTGGCACTTTTTGAGAGTGTGCAGAAGAAGCATCTTGATAGCAGGGAGCTCCCTCAGGCTTGCGTGTGTGTTGGAGCACGTGGGGGCCTGGTGGAAAGGGGGGTGTGTGTGTGAAATCCTGAGCAGCACAGAGTGTGCGTGTGCGCGAGACACTGAGTGTGCATGCATATAGGGTGCAAAAGGGAGCAGCACTCCTCTTTTATATCCCATGCAAAACCCTGATGTATTATTTCCTGGTGGAAAGGGGCAGGGGGGTGGATCCTGAGAGGCACAGCATGACGGTGGGTAGCGTTGTGCACGTGTGTGCATGAGTGCTGGAGCATTTTGCGTGCAAAAGAGAGTCAGGCTCCTCCTTCCCATCACATGCCAATCCCTGATTTATCCGGACGGAGAACAATTTGTCTAAGGCTGTAATTTTAACTACCTTCGTGCTGAGGAGCCAATCGGGGGCTTCACTCATCGTGGCTTTTATGAGTCCCCATAAAAGCCAGCAAAATGAAAACTCAGGGGTCCTTAAAATATACTCCACGGGGTTTGTGCAGTGCAATTGGAGGCTTTTACGGCTCCTGTCAGGGCTTTTATGACCCTGTAAAGCTGTGCGGTGGCCCAGCCGGCAATGAAAAGTGGCCTGAGTTGTCTTAAAACCCTAAATGGTCTTGTACATTTACAGGCCCCGTTGGAACAATGCGGGGAACCCCAGAGGGACTGCACTGCTGGCTCGGGAGGGAGTGACGGAAATTGAGGGGGCAGGAGCCCAGTCAGGGGTAGGTTTATGGGCTATGGAGCGCGTGAGATGGGAATGTCCCAAAACGCCAGGTAGGTGTCCTTTAGACTGGGGCGGGGGGGGGGGGGGTGGAAGGGGAATAGCTAGACATAAATCCTTTTGTAAGACACTAAATAAAACCAAAGTTATCACAGACTGGATGCTTTTACAGCTTTTTGCCCTTGTGAGGTAAGAATTTGGCAAGAGGTGTCTGCCTCTGGGAGGAGGAGACAAACTGAAGCAGAGCGAGAAGGAGAGAAAAAAAATTCATGCTGGCTTGCAATAAACAGAGATGCTGCCGCTCTCTTAAAAGGTCTTGTCATTGGGTCAAATTCTGTGAACATCCCATATGGACCCCCCCTTAATTTCTAGACACACACAAACACATATTGGCCATCACAGACACTTTTCGCCATGCCCGGCAGGGGCAATATGGGTCTTCATTAAACCCCACTCAGAGAAGGAAAATTTATGGGACTTCGCACAGAGGACATGCGAAGAGCAGCTGTAAGCTCCGTCTAATAGGAAGGATTCAGAATGCTAATTATAGAGGGGTGCCTGAGAACTGAGAGAGGCTCTCAGCTCCCCCCAGAAAGTGATTTACACTATCCCGGGTTCAAATCTTGGTAACTCCCAAACGAAATGAGTTTGATGGTATTAGTCTTTCTTTCTCCAAAACAATCAGCCCTTGACCTAGCGTGGCTGGCAATTTCTCCTCAAGCAAGGCCCAGGACTGTGAGGTCCAGAGTGCTGCAGGTCAGGGCCGAAGTAAACGGAGAGCTGTTGGGTAAGCCACAGTGACAGTGCATTAGTAAGACTGCAAGAGAAACAGAGAGAGAGAGAGAGAGAGAGAGAGAGAGAGAGTGTGTGTCAAGGGTGCTGCAGGTGGGATTGATGTGGGACAGCAGGGTTCAGTTGTATTGGGTGTGCTTGTGCGGTACAGGGATTGGGACAGGTCGGGATTAAAGTGTATCGGGTCCCCAAGCTGGAGTGACAAAAGGTGCTGCAGATAAGGATGATCAGCAACAGTGCTTTGTGGAGAATACTCACAGAGCTAGATCCCAAAATAAAAAGAATTGTTTCATGCATGAGAAAAAATCCTGCCTCATGATTGCCTAAAAGTCTAAAGTTCTATTATTCAGCTCTGAGAAGTAAGCATTACTAACTATTATTATTTATTTGTATTACTGTAGCACGTAGGAGCCCCAGTCATGTATGAGAACCTGACCGTGCTAGGGCTGTAAAAACACAGAAGACAAGGATAGTCCCTGCCTCAACGTAACAGTAAGATCTGGAGCACTATCATCCAGTCAAAAAATATATTCCAAAAAGCGTCTCATAAGTATTTATACTGATAACCTGAGTCTAAAGTTATGATCATCCAATCAGGGAAAAAAAATACACCATTGGATTCAGCCATCCATTGGAAACTGCTCAAGTTTCTAAAGTTCACAAAGCATTACAGTATAAGAATTATTCACAGAAACGATTGGACAAATCATTTTAAATATTGAATACATTTGAGAAAATTGTGACTTGTTTGTGGTCAATTCACAGACAGTAACAGAAGTGAAATTTGGCTTTAATTAAAATAGATATTGATTTCTTGTTTCAATGAGCACTTGATCAGACGTCTGATGCTGATCATACCATCAGTTCTGTCAATACTTTCCTTTCGGATCAATAAGTCTTGAAACTCAGATGGAAGAAATCAATTCTTTCTTAATATCAATAATAGGAACTATGAAGATAACCATAAGACATTAAACTTTCAGTGGAAGTTCAGGCAGATATCATATGTCCTTTTGTTTTTTCCATTTTAGCAAGAGGGCTTGCAGATTTAGCACAGTACAAAAAGATCATTCCACTAGCAAATTAAGAGTTTAAGTAAAACTACTAATAGATCATGAATCTAAAATGCCTACCAGAACTCTGCAGTACTTCAGTGTATATTGCAAAGCAACTCTGTGCACCCAGCTCAGATAGATTCTATAGTATAGTTTGCATTTAGCACATAATTTATCAGGCAATAAGGTTCACAGCAGATGCACCCAAAACCATGGTGAGATTTTTTTTAAAAAAAGGAAAATTGTTCTTTTACTTATTTTCCTTTTTTTTTGGAACAGATCATGGATGTGGAAACTAGCTTATTGAGCCCACTTCCCCGCCTCACAGGAGCTGCAAATGTGATCCTTAGCAAGCTGAGACAAAATCTGCCATGCTACATTAGGCTTGATAGCAAATTCACTACTTGCAAGCTTTTATCAAAACTGTATATCTAAAAGCTTAGTAATACAGGGACAGGGGGCTTGTGTTTGGTTTTTGTTTTGCTTTGTTTTTTCATCCCCGCTGACACTCACTCACTCACATACACACACATTTCCTTCAGGTTTACGTAAGGTTGCATACTTGGAACCAATTCCCGATTTTGAGCTCAGCAGTTTTAGCAGAGCGAGAAAGCAGACCTTGTCAGGACACCAGCAAGATGAAGTTGGCTGGCCTGACATCACTGGGTGAAATTCACCCCTGGCCTGTGCACTATTAAGTCCCACTTAAGTGCTATTTTGAGGACTTAAAAGTGGTTCACAGAGAGTGTGTGCTTTGCATGGGCATGATTTTCATCCACTGTGCTCGGGTACCTGTGTGCTAAAGAGCATGCCTCTTTCTTCAGTCATCACGTAAAAGGACAATGAGAATGGGCCAGATTAAAAGGTCACTATCAGGTTGACTTCAGTGCAAAATTTAGTAAATACCAGGTTTTACCAAATCAAAGAATAATATACATTTTTCTAGGATTTGTAAATTCCACCACAAACTTTTTTGGTGGTGGTGATTGTTGACCTTAAATAAGACATTGCAGTGCTAGTTCTAGGCTGCCGGACATTGACCAGAGACAAGAAGGGAAACTGACAAAACCACCTCAGATGTGTCTATTTTAATTGTTGAAATGGAGTCAAATGCAAAAAAGCAAAACAACATATACCTCAAATGGCTACTATTTAAATTAATTATGATGATGATTTATTAGCAGCTCTACTTTGGTAGCCTCAAAGCATCCCAAACAGGGATTAGAGATTCATTCTCCTAAGCACCATGCAAACAGGACTAAACAAGTCTCTGGCCCAGAAAGCTCAGAATGAGTGTTCTCAAAACTCAGGATTTCCATTCTGTGGGGAGTTCCAACTTTTCAAAATTTGTTTTCATTCCAATTTGTGAAGCGGTTTCACCAGCTGTTATAACATCTACAATAGCCCCTTCTCCAGCAAAACTGCCCAGTTTCTTACTTCTGCTGGACCTGAGTGATTTCCCCAGTCCAGTTATAGCCTGAGTCAGCTGGAAGCTGAAGGAATCCAGGAAGTACAATACTTATATCCAGGGATGATATTCGGGATAATCTCTGAGTCCTACCTGCAGAAGCAGGGGTTTCCTTACCTCCAAGTCTACATAGCAGATGGAAGCAAGTCTTTCTAGGAAAACGGATGCTCTGCAGATGTCTCTGAGCAAAGCAGAGTTCTGAACGGAAACCATCAGAGAGCTCAATAAAGGGCTGTTGAAATGCAGGGTGGCTTAAGTTAATTCTTTATGAAGGCTTGTTCAGGCTTTAGTTAAGGACAAAGCTTTGTTAAGAGGAAATAATGGGATACCTCGCCAAGTACAACAATATCTGGATTTTGTGGCTTGCCCAATTACAACAGGGTAAATCCCCAAATAACACTTCCAAAATCTTCCACAAGCCGGTTAGGCTTCACACAAAGAAATCTGTCACCACCACTTGCTTACACTTACTTTCAATGAGAGATCTCCATCACAGAACAGATTGTCTGGATGGCTCAGCCAAAATTCAGTGCTCAAGTAGTGGCTAAAGGGAATCTTTCTTCTTTAAATCTCTTTGGATAAGTTTAATCCGGTACTGAGACATTGAGGACCATTTTGGGGGCTTCTGGGTTTTCCTTATTAATACAAGCAGGAAAATTTAAAAATGTGTTTGTAACTTTATTTAGTTTACAGCCTGGATTTTTTCCCCCCAATGGTCAAAGCCTCCAAAATTCCATTGTCAACTTTGTTCCTTCCTGCTCATTGCAAATATGGCAAAAAGGTGGGCATTCCTTTCATTTATGTTATTATTGAACTGTGAAGCTGTCTGTTGCCTCATAAACATATCACAGGGATGTGTATGTCATAAAAACCCAGGATGGCTATATTACCCCTAATATTTGGGGCCTTACAGATGGTTTCCATCAGGAGAAGTTGATGATAGAGTCAGATATTTGATGCAATCCTGTTTACTTACAAAATAAATACACAAAATTCTGTTTCCCTGAACACAGTAGGAATCAAACAACGAGAGGAAAGTTTCTTTGCTCAGAATTCCAAGCCTCTTTCCAGCCAGCAATCTGCCCAAAAAACTGTTGGCTTTCTCTCAGGGACACATTACCAATTTCTTGTGAGTTTTCTCCTCCAGGCTCCTTCCTTGCTTTCTGATTTCAACACATCCAGCCCCCTGTGCTTGCAATCAGCCCTCAGCAAAAATCCTCTGTCCACATAGCTCAGTGTCTGTCTAGCCTTGAATGCGGTGGTCTGTGTTTTGGACAGTAGCTCCCAGTGCTTTAGCTATCTTAGAACATAAAGGAGCATAATTGCTTCTTATATCTGTCCTGAATGAAGGATGGCTGGCATGACTCCCAGCCTCAGTGAGGCATGTTATTGCTTATTGACAGCCGCCACCACCTGCCAGCTAGATAAAGGAGTCATAGAATATAAGGCCAGAAAGGACCACTACATCATCTAGTCAGCCCTCCTGTATACCACAGGGCACCGACACCACCCAAGACCCGCACACTAAACCCAATAACCGTAATTAGACCAAAGTGAGAGAACAAGAGGGACCAAGGTGCATCAGTGCCCAAGGCCCTGCGGCAGAGAAGTGATTAAGTGAGATATACCCAGATAATCCCAGTATGTGACCTGCACCCACAAATGCAGAGGAAGGTGAAAAATAAAACTCGTGGTCACTGACAATCTGACCTGGGGGAAAATTCCTTCCCAACCCCACATATGGCGATCAGTTAGATCACATGAGCAAGAACCAGCCAGACAGTTCCCTGAAATAGAGAATGCTCGGTGTTGCTTCAGAGCTCTGGCCCACCCCAGCCAATGTCCCATTCTCCAGCTGTGACCATCCCTGATGCTTCAGAGGAAGAAGATTAAAAAAAAACAAAAAACAAAAAAAAACCCCACAACACCTCCCAAAATATGACCCCCTGCCAGTGACCAGCTGAAACCCAGAAGCATGAGCGTTAGGAACATAATACATAAACCTGAAGCCACAGGGCTATTGAGCCCCACCCTCCACCTTCACAATCAACCCCGCACTCATAAATTTGTTCAGCTGACTCTTGAAACTAATTAAGTAAGAACATAAGAAAGGCCATACTGGGTCGGACCAATGGTCCACCTAGCCCAGTATCCTGTTCTCAAACAATGGCCAGTGCCATATGCTTCAGAGGGAATGAACAGAACAGGGCAATTATCAAGTGATCCATTTCCTGTTGTCGAGTCCCAGCATCTAGCAGTCAGAGGTTTAGGTACACCCAGAGCACGGGTTGCATTCCTGACCATCTTGGCTAGCAGCCATTGATGGACCTAGCCTCCATGAATTTATCTAATTCTTTTTGGAACCCAGTTATACTTTTAAGTTTATCCCCACAACTCCTATTTGGAATCTGTTCCGGAACCTCACCTCTCTGGTGGTTGGAAATCTTCTTCTAATTTCCAGCCTGAATTTCTTCATGGCCAGTTTACATCCAAACAGTTGGAATCTATTTCTCTTCTGCAACTGCCACACAGGATGGGGAGACGGGGGCGGTTCACAATTATGCAGAAGTTCAACACCAGGCTTGAGTCCCACTTAAGTCTTTAAAAATGAGCTAATCACACCTTTTACGAGCTTAAGCAAAGGTGCCCACAGAGCAACTCTGAGAAGGACATTTAGACAAGAAGGAAGGAGCCAATAAGAACAATGGGAGACTTTTTTCTCCTTCTCTCTTAGCTGACAACGTACAAAATACATTTTCATTCTGCCATCCAAATACAGTCGCCCCAGCGCTCCCACTCAGGATTTCGTGAGACGGACATTTTGAGCCAATCCTGGACACTGTGTTTTAACCATGTTTTGAAGGGGGAGTTGAAAGGGGGAAAGCGGAACATTTGCAGGGGCATGAGATCCCTCGCAATGTCATGGTGAACATTTTCCAGTGAGCTGTTTTCTCATCCCAGCGCACAGCTCCCCACGTGATAACGAAGAGCGAGGGATGGAACCTGGAGCAGGTCGCTGCCTCATGCCCAGGTCTCACTTTTAAAATGAATGGTTTATTCTATTTCCCTGGGGAGTAAGAAACACAGACACATGCACACAAAGATCAATAAGTCGTTGGGTCTCAGGGAACAGATCTTTTAATTATAACTCTCATCTGAGCTGGACAGAGGGCAGTGGCTGCAGGGCTGGGAAGGAGAGACATTTGCAGCAGTACAAAGCGTGTGGTTTTGGTCTAGGGAATGATACGTTAGGAGGGATTCAGAGGGAAAAGTGCCACCTACTGGATTTACGGACACCTGCAGTGTTTGCCCTTGGAATCCTGACCAGGTACTGACCAGGGCGGATCTAGCTTTGCTTGATCGCAGCCCATAGCATTGCAGCTGCGTCTCTCCCCACACCTGAGTGTGAACTTCAAATGGCAAGAAATATGGCTGCGATTTATCATAAGGGAACTTAATCCAAAGCACCTTTCACTCTCTCTCTCTCTGCAGGCTTTATCCTTTCCATTTATCTACTGATCTCTCCCTCTCCTATCTCATCTTTCATTCAAGCCACCGTCCCCTGAGCTGCGGGCTTTTGCAAGCAGCAGGAATAAATCCTAGTTTAATGCCTGAGAATGGGGGGCGATGCCCTTTTTTGAGGAGCTGGAATCGGGGCAATTCCCTGGCAGGAGGCAGCGGGACGCTGCCGATTCCACGGGGTTTCTTTAGGCAAACAGGCAGTCTAAACCATTTGATCCTAAAAGCTTTCCCTGCAGAAAGGTAAGATCAGTGCCGCTCTTTGCTCTAAGTCCCCCCTTGATTAAATTGGCTTTTTTTCCTCTGCTCCCCCTTTCTTTTTCTCTAAGTGAGTTTCCAAGTGCGGAGTAGCAAGGAAAGGTTTTAATGGGGTCTTGGATTTTAAAGTCACTGGCAATGCAGTCTGGGCCTTTTATGGTTAGCAATGAATAAAAGAACCCAAATCACTGCTTTTTTTTTTTAATGTCCTCTGTCTTCGAATTAAAGTAATTTTACTTCTCTCTCTCACACGCTTTCATTTTATGTTGCTCTAATGCTGTTTTAGCCAAAGTGGCACAATCTAAAGAGGCAGCTTACCCATATTACCGCCATGGCTGGCTGGGTTCCCTCCTCCCTGACCCGCTATAATATCAGTTACAGGAATTGGCCTCACTTAATCAATCCCAAAGCCTTTTCCCAGTCAGCCAATGAACGTGCACAAAAGGCTTGTCTTTCTCGGTCTGTCCTTTTCCCGTCTCTTTATTTCAGCTGTTCTCACCTTCACTCCATCTTTCTTCCTTTCTGTCCCCTCTCTCTACTTCTTTCTGCCTCCTCGTGAGTACTCATGTGAGTAAGGACTGCAGAATCAGGTCCTTTCCCTCTTAGCCACGTGTAAAAGAGCATTAGGAATCAATCCACTCATGTCACAGAGATCCTAATTCACTATCACCATGTTGCCAACTCTTGTTATATTTGGTGGTTTTGTCTTAAAGCCCCAGCTTGTGGAGTCATGTGATCACAGAAGAATGTTACTTCTTCTAAAGAAGAAAAGTTTCTACCTCTCATGGCTAGAGAAGAAAGCTTGAAAACGTATCTCTTAAATGCTGAAACACCAGAAGGCAAAGAAAAAGGACCCCGAATGTATCTTTTAAAAAAAAAAATCTCCTGATTTTGTGGGGCTTGACTTATGCTTTTTGAATGTTTTGAGTTGGCAGTATGGCTATTGGGTGAAATTCACCCCCATGCAGAGCAACCAGCGTAAGGCCTATGTATCTCTTCAGTCCCCAAAGTGGGCCTTAAAAGAACAGTGCCTGAAGATTGATTTCCCTTCCCTCAACTCGTGAAACCAACCAGCAGCTTGTAAAGTTCTAACAAGGCAGCTTAAAACTGACTCAGGCTCATGCAGAGACATGTCGAACTCAATACAAAACTTGTATTCCTCTCAATAACAACTGTAATGCTTCCGACACGGCACCTGTCATCCAAGGTCGCCAAAGCCCTGCACAGCAGGTAGGGTGAAAGTTAACTACATGTAGCACGCCAGCTGAAGGCTCATTCACCACTTACATCCCCATAAGTGGGCGGGGTCACCAGTCAGGGAAGGGGAATGAAGCCCTTTTAATAAAGTATTTTAAGACCTTTTCTTTGTGGCTTGTTTTATCATCCACACAAAAGCAAATCAACTGAGAAACACAGGGCAATAATTCCTCTTGGCTTTCCCTGCTTTAGCCAGCCTTCCCCTTAGGTCCCCTTTGACTCAGCTGTCCCTGACAAGCAAGGACTTCTTATAACTTTACCTGGTCATAAACTTCTAGGCTAGGTCATAAACTTCTAGGTCATAAACCCTCATACCCCAAAAGCTGCCTTTGAATCCCAGGCTAGTGGGAATTTGGGCATCCAAACAAATATCGTCAGGCAGCTTTGAAAATCTCAGCCCTGTTGTAAATAATTAAGACATTAAAGATATTTGTAGGTGAAATCCTGTACCTATTGAAGGTTTTCCATTGATTTCAATGAGGTTAGGATTTCAGCCTGGGCATTTACTGGGGTATTAAAACAAAATCGCTGACGTGACAGTCACGACGTAGGGAGCTAAGAGTTGATTTCAAGGCAAAACCCTCTTGCTTATCGTCAAACAATTGCCCACATCATTGGATGTATGCAATGAAGTGGGTTTTAACCCACGAGAGCTTATGCCCAAATAAATTTGTTAGTCTCTAAGGTGCCACAAGGACTCCTCGTTTTTTTTGCTGATACAGACTAATGCAGCTACCATAGCTCTGAAACAATTCCTCTGAAACAATTGCCCATTATCCGATAAAGAATTATCGACATGCAATGGCTATCTGATCGCATTCCAGCTGGACAGGATGCCCCCACCCTTCCCTCTGGCGCCCTGAGAGAATGTGACACGACAAAGCCACATCAGTGCCCTTCGCTCACCCAGGTTCTGCCTAGCTTTATCCTCCTGAGTGAAGAAGATTGTCTGCCCTGGTGCAATGGATCCATGGGGTGGCTGGCCCTGGCACATACATAACACATGCTTGACTGGCAAATAAAACTGATGAGAAAAGGAAGAAGGGAAAGGGAAAAAAAAGAAAACATCTGGGCCCCTCCTCACCTCTGCCTTTCTTTAAATCTCCCCTTGCACCCCCCTTCCTTCTTTTGCTTAAGATCGATTCTCTCTCCATAAAGTATTTTGTGACGATGACTGCATAATTATTAATTGTGTTCTGCTATTAGTAATAATGTTAACTTTGCCCTTCCAGGACACCTTCCAGTTCAAGATCTGAGAGTGTTTTGGAAACACTGAGTCCCCAGATACCCATATATGAGAATTATTTCATTCGTTCTACAAATGGATACAGTCAGGCATGGAGAGGTCTCACCCAGGATCTCACACACACACCATTCAGCCACGAGCCCTCTTTATAATGGTACCATGAGAACAGAGATTTCATGCCACATTGACCACTAGAGTTACTGCATGGTCCTTTGCAGACCGTAGCTACCTGCTGGAACTTAGATCAGCGCATGGGCTCCTCTAACATACAGCAGGGGCCAGGGCTTCACTAGCTGGAGAATCAGGGAGTTGTAACCAGCACCCTGAATTGCCCTTCATCGCCTCCCACCAGGCAGATCTCAGGGCAGGAGGGAATCTGGGCCTGTAATGTTTGGGTGTCTAATTTTGGTAGTCAGTCAGTCATACTGGCATTCGTTGGATTCCATGCAAATCTGCCTTGGAATGTAGCACTTTGTTGCAGTTCTTTCGTTCACCAGTGGAGGGTTGTACATAAATGACACTTGATGTCTGACATTTATCTTCATGACTGAAGAGAGAAGGCCGGAGTTCACGAGAGGCATGGTTACTTATCTTCCCTCATCCTTTGATTGACGGCAAACATCAGGCTAGATTAGTTGCTGTATACCTTATACATGCCATGCGTGCTTTTAATCCTCCCTTGGTTCTAACACTGCTTTCAGTTACAGTTGTAATACATCCAATGTAATCTAATGGATAGGGAATAGGATCACAGAAATGGGAAAGACCCCTTTGGTCACCTTGCCTGTTTCCTCGATCCCTGGCCAATGCAGGGTTGTTCCCTATGGTTTATTGCTTTGACAAAGGAGGTTCTCATTCCTGTTAAAGCTGTAATTGAAATGACCTGGAAGTGGACAGGAACATGAGTTTACATCACATCTGAATGACAGCGCCTCCTGCAACAACATGCCCTGATATCACTCTGGGACACTAGACAGCCACTCACTCAGGCTGCGACACTAGGGTTTAAAGGTGTGTTGGTAGCTAGCTTGATCTAGCTAACACAGTCTAAAATTCTAGTCAGCACAAGGCAAGTTGTATGGCAAACACGTGCTAAGCTGGCCAAGTTAAAACCCAGACTCTCCACTGGCTTTAGCTCGACCAGTTCAGCATGTGGTCAAGGCAGTCTACACTTGACTTTTAAACCATACTAGTTAGCCCCTGTTAGTGCCAACATCATGCCTTTAAATCCTACTCTAGACAAGTCTCAGGGAGAGGAGTTCTCCTTTTGTAGGGCTTGTCTACACATGGAGTTGTTCCCAGGTTACACTAAACAGGAACCAGGCATGCTTTTTGCAGAATAAGTATGTCCAGACATGGAGTTAATCAGGAGCTGCTCCTGAATAAATCCATGTGTAGGTAAGCCCTACCTCACCAGCATGGCACAGATACTGCTTACAGGTCATCCATTTAAGTACAGACCCAGCTGAACCTTGTTTGGCTCGGGAAAGCCGATGAGACCACAGCACAAAGCAACACGGCTGGGGGTGGTAACTTCGGAGCTATGTCACAGATACCAAAGTGGCTTTTTATTTGTAGGAGGCTGTGGGTTCAAATGCCATCCCTGAGTGACGCAGTTACACTGACGTAGCCCCCCATGTAGACAGCACTATGTCGACAGGAGAGCTTCTCCAGTTGGCAAAGCTACCACCTCTCAGAGAGGTGGATGATCTTCGCCAATGGGAGAGCATCTTCACTTAGGCTCTGCAGCATTTTAAGTGTAGTCCTGCCCTATGACTTGGGCTCAGATCCAAGAATAAATGGCAGTGCAGGAAGAGAGGGGAGAGACATGCTATACTTCAGCTGAGATGCTAAATCACCATCCTTTCTGATAATCCCTTGTGGCTATTTAGGTAGAAGCAGAAACTAGCACAGGACCTGCCTAGACAATAGTAAGACAGGACCCCACTGATCTCCAACCAATATTCCTCCTGGCTAAAATAAGTCCTCGCATGCAAGGCTGTGTGCTAACTGTCACAGAACACATCGTGGCTGTTGCATTTTGCCGACGTAATCCTTGCACGAGCAGGATCCAACACCATGCTTTGCAGAGAAGTTCAAGACTTCCCTGGAGATGAACAGGAGTTATCGAAAATCAAATGCTCACCAAAGGGATTGAGTCAATGAAACAACAAGAAATGTGTCTTCAGCTGAAAAGACAGAATGTGGGACTATCGCCTCCTGGTGCCCATGCCTATATTATGCAGGGTCAGCTCTCCTTCAAAGCTGTGCTGAAAAAAACCTCTTATAGTGAAGTTCATCCTCATAAAAGGTGCTGAATTGACAACCCAGAGGACTTAACTCCTTTATTTACCCAAAGAGCAGGTAATATGGTGGCTGGGCCAGCTCCCATCACTTGAACCTTCACCCAAAACTCAATGCAAACCACTTCTTGGGGCTTGAAAATGGGTTTGGGTTCCCTCAGCAATTTCAGTCTCTTGAGCAGCAGGTTGCACCTGATATCAGGAGCTAACATGCCAAGGCATCATGAGAAAGTAGATCTCATAGTATTTCCAGTGCGATTGGGCAGGAGATCCCATGGGAGAGTGTGATCACCAGCCCCATTTTGAAAGGTGCAGAGGGCATCATCTAGAATGTTTATCCGTACCAAACCTGCGCTCTGAATCCTTTCAGAGGTTTGCCGAGTGCTAGATAACAACCTTCTGCCAATCCTCCTTTTCCTTTCCTATTTTAGGATCATTATTTCCTTCACAAGCCTTTGCAGATCCAGATTCCCTCTCCTCGCAGTTAGAGATGGTCCCTAATCCCACCCACTGATGGATTCTGACAAAGTTACTCAACATGAAATTCAGCTCTAACTTTATGCATAAGCAGTTCTCCTTCCAGTTTATGCTGCACACTTCCCAGCACTTTTCCAGTTTCAGACGTTTGTCACAAGCAGTACGAGATGGATTTGGGGGTGGCCTGGAAAAGACTGAAATATCTCAGGGCGGGGAGGCTATGCCCGTTCCTAATGGCTTTCATGTCCTCATGTACCTTTAAATAATTGAAATCTCTTTGCTGCTAAGTAGATGGCAAATACTGCCAAGCAAAAGGGCATTAATGTTGTTAAAAACCTCTCTGGAGAGCCAAGGCCAGGATCGGGAAACCTACATAACTTACAAGATGTCCCGCCACCATAATATCTTGTCTCCTGTACAGAGACTAGCCACACCACCTTTTCATCTTGCCCTCCTTAATGGATCATGTCTTTGGATGTTTGGTATTAGTTTCTGAAAGGCTTTTCCCCCTGTTCCTAGCAATGCTTTTAGAACAACTCTACAAATAACCTTTGACTATCACCTAGTGCCTCCAAAACTTTCCTCCAAAGAGAGGGCATAAGCGGTAATCAAGGGTTACATGGTAATTTGCTAACAACTTCTGGAAAGCACAGGACACAAATAATATATGACTAGTCCTTATTCACATGCACAGGGAACCTTGGGTATCATCCTGCTGTACAGGATGTGGCAATAAAGAGATGGAGCATGCCTTCTGCTCGATGGAATACTAAGGGAGACAAGATCTACAGAGCATCCTTCCTTCTCCCCGTACACAGCAGGGTGGGACTCCAGTTGAGAGTTTGTGGAACGTGGACCTTGTCCCATGTTGGTCAGGACACCACCGGCCTTTGAGGTAGTGGACTGCCTAATAGGGAGTGTGGTCAAACTGCTGACTAAGCCAACTAGTGTGCATGGTGAGTGTCTTACACAAAGAAGGTGAGTTGTTACAGCCTCTCGCTATAAGAGTTTGGGCTATTAACTCAAGCTGTAGCAAGCCTGTGCTTTTTACAGCTGGAGGTCCCCAGTTCAATCCCTGACATGTCAGCCAAGAGGCAGTTGTCACACAGGCTGCTATCTACATAACACACTAGCCAGGCACGCTGGCTGCTCCTCTGTGAAGCAGGGCAGCAGCATCCGTGCATCTTAGATCATCCCATGGAATTCTGACCTGAGCTGCAGGATTTGAGTAGCAAGCAAATGCACTAGTTCCTCTCAGTTCTGGCAAGGGCAGGATGCTCAGATATCACCACTGTGGGTTTTAGCCCTAAAATTGGGTTCCTTCAGATACTTGGGTGGTTAAATAACAAATTGAACTCATGTGGTGAATTTTATTTGAGGATCTCAAAGCAACTTTAAAACCTGAGACATTTCACAAAACTCCTGTGAGATAGGTAGGCAAATCAATTAGATAACCAGCGGTTCTCAAACTGTGTGTTGGGACCCCAAAGTGGGACACAACCCAGTTTTAATGGGGTCACCAGGGCTGGCGTTAGACTTGCTGGGGCCCAGGGCCAAAGCCAGGGTCCCATCCCTCAGGGCAAAAGCCAAAACCTGAGCCCCACTGCCTTGGGCTGAAAACCAAGGGCTTCAGCCCTGGGTGGTGGGGCTCAGGTTACAGGCCCCTTGCCCGGGGCTGAAACCCTTGGGTTTCAGCTTTGTCCCTCCCCACCTCCCCCGCCCCCTGCATCAGGGTAGTGGGGCTTGGGCTTTGGCCTCCCTACCTGGGGCAGCGGGCTTAGGCTTCATTCCCCCTTCCTGGGATCGTGTAGTAATTTTTGTTGTCAGAAGGGGGTCATGGTGCAATGAAGTTTGAGAACCGCTGAGCTAGACAGACAGATGCTGGATTTTATATGCAGCAACTCAAGGGCAGAATTAGGAAGAAAACTTGCCACTCCCATCTCACAGACTCATGCTCTAACCACTAGTCCACACAATCCCAAGAAATAAATCCCTGCGTATCCTGCATGACTTAAATAACCACACATCTATAATCCTTTGTAATTACCTGACTATTTCTGTGTCCTGCCACTGTATGGTAGTTATTCTGCAATTATAGCTAATTGCTTTGATTGCTGCTGCATATTTCTGGTATGCTCGAGAAAAGTGCACCTGTTCTTCTTTGCTGCTCGATATACCAGACAAGCATGTCAATCGAATGCAGCAGCACCACAGAAGGAGTTAACATCTAACTTCCTGAAGGAGCCAACAGACATGCAGACGGAGGGGAAATCTGCGCTTTGGATCGTAAAATGCAGTCAGGAATGTAGGAATGTGGGAATAGCCGGATCAGATCGACCTCTCCTAACAGTAACCCATTTCTGGGACTGCCTTTCAAGAGGAAGTTCCAAGAATCTTCATCGTGGACAATTACACGACAATCTGTCCCTGAAGGAATTTTCTTCCGAACCCCAGATAGTTAGCGACCAGCTGATGTGCTAAGGCAGGAATCCTTTTCAATGTTTTTTCTATCTGAGTGTAATTGCAGGAGTTCTTGTTACCCAGAGCAACTTCTGAACCCACCATGCTCTTGGCCTCTTGGGGCAACCAGTTCCATGGGTCGGTCTGTTTAACAAAACGAGAAAGGATCCTGTCTTATTGCTGGAGCTTTTACCCTGCCAGTCTCCTCTACTGTCTGCCATCAGCTGGCACTTTTCCCTCTCTATTTAGCCTACACTTTCACTGCAAAAAAAGGAGTGTTTTCACATTGGCATAGGTCGTCGAGGTCAAAACTACCCAGAAGTTGTCTCCTTGAGGATTTTACATCGAGACAGTTAACATATGAGCAACCTCAGTATAACAACACACTTATTTTCTGCAGTGAAGACATAGCCTTAAGCACAGGCGCCAACTTTGTCATTTCCCAGGGGTGCTCGACCCCCACTCCGCCCCAGGCCCTGCCCCCACTCCGCCCCTTTCCCCAAGGCCCCACCCTGTCCTGCCTCTTCTAGCGCCCGCTCCGTCTCCATCCTGCCTCTTCCCACCCTCACTCCCCCCCACCAGCTCCTCCCGCCGAACAGCTAATCACGGCGGGTGGGAGGTGGCGGGAGGGAGGGGAGGAGTTGATTGGCGGGGCCCCTGGCTGCTCCAGCTCCAGAGCACCCGCGGAGTTGGCACCTCTGGTCATGGTGCGACACCCACGCTAGCTTTGCGCGTGCTGGCATGGCGAAAAGAAGCAGCATGCATGCAGCGGGGCGGCTGGCGGCACAGGCTAGCAATGCAGATGTGCCCCAGGCGGGTACATGCATCTGAGCTGCAATCACACCTCAGATTGCAGTGTAGCTCTCGGGGCAGAGACGGCATTTTATACTCCATCAGTAAAGTGCCAAGAATACGCTGGATGCTAAAATAAATCTTAAACACTAATAAGAATTTAACGAGCTAAAGTATTCTCTAGCAAGGGCTAAAATACTGCTGGGGTTGGGATTGCTAATATCATTCTAATTAATAACAAGATAATCCCAATACAGTCACAATACTACTGTAGTACAATCTGATTAAGTGGTGGTGTAACTGTGTTGGTCTCAGGATGGTAGAGAGACACGAGGTAAAATCTTACATTAGGCCGCCTTCTCCTGGTGAAAGAGACAAGCTTTTGAGCTACGCAGAAGAAAAGGTTTTACCTCACCCACCTTGTCTATGTTATTAAAATAATTCCAGGAGTAGGTATAGTACCCACCCTGCCTCTGCTAGTGCCAGGAATCAATGACAAGCAGATGGCATGCTCCTGTGCCCAAGAAACACACACACACACTAAAGCAGATTTTGCCACAGAGACGCTAGTTTGGGCCTAAAGAAGGATCTGAACATGCCTGAGTTTTGAAGAAGTTTGGCTCTGGATTGGTCTTTGTGGTTGGACCCCTCCTCACATGCAGTGGAGCCTTCAGTGGCGTTTCCGCCCCACCCCACCCCAGTTCACTCCATTCCACTCCCACCTCTCCTCCTTCTTCCCTCCTCACTCCATTCCTGCTATCCTCTGTCTCCATTTTCTTCCTCCCATTCCCCACTCTCAGGCACTGCTCCTCACACACTAGCACCAGAAGCCTTGATTGATTTCCCAGCAATGCCCATGCTCCTCTGAAGGGTAAGGTCAACAAGAGTACAGGATCCTGCTGAGTCACAAAACCTAAACTTGGCTTCTCTCTGAAGAGCCATCAATTATTCAGAGCTGTCCGGCTGCATGGCAGTCTGGCCCAGCAATAAAGGGAAAATATACAGGCTAATAACATCTCATTAAGCACTGTGGAGCCTGATGTTATTCCTGAGATCTGGGGCTGCTACCCCCAGTCTGCCTATATTGTCAAGGGACATGGTGTGGGCTATATACACCGAAGGACAAGCTCACTAATACCATCCTCGGCCTTCTCCTTCCTGCTCCTCACAGCTATGCTCTTTCTCTGACGCTGCTTCTGTTCTCCTCACACACACACCCCAGCCCTGCAGAAACCCAGGAAAGGTCTCAGGATTCTCCTCTCTCACTCATGCCTCTTCTAGCCCATCTCTCCTACCTACCCATTCCTCTCCTTCAACAATACTCCCTTGGCCATGCCTGTCCTCACCACCAGTCTGCCAACCCTGTCGCTTTCCCTCCCCACCTCTCTCTCTGCTCCCAATACACCCCAGTGAGGCACAGAAGGTTGTTATCCTTTTGGGGAAACCAGAGAGGCAAGGTAAAGGTCAAAGAAGGACTCAGTGGACAACTTAGGAACAGAACCAACAATCTCCTGAGTCCCATCCTAGTGCTTTAACCACTACACCATTCTTCCTCCCACAATGGAGGATGGCAGCGGACACTGTCTAATACAGAAGCATGAAACATATAGTGTCACCCGTCCCCTGCTCACCAGTGAACAATTTTCTGCTCATGAGCACAGGGCTAGTAGATTGCTGGGGCAACCATGACGGAAAGACTACAGGGCTAAGCCTCTCTGTTATTTGCTCACCATGAGCGGAGAGGAGCTGCTGGAGTTCTCAGGGTCAGGGCTAATTTATGAAACACAGTTTTCATATCCACACCTGTTCACCTCCCCTCCTTTGGCATCTACTAAATCTTGTGCCTCCTTGCTGCAGCAGGTCCTCCCCATCTAACTCCAGATGGGTTCAGTCTAATTTACCTCTCGATACTATGGACGGGAATAAACTTCTCAACCCTCCCCACTTCTCCGTGTCCTTCCAGCAGGGAATAACTCAGGGGGCCGTCTCAGTGCTTTTTATGTCCTCAGCCTCTTTCGAGTGCTAAACTGGGTCAGATGTGTAGGGGTTACGCTCACCTCGTAAAATGTGCCGGAGAAAAATCTCCAATCCATTAAGGCTTCATAAAATTTTTACAAGGTTTCTGCTAAAAAAGGAAAACAAACAGAGATGGTGTCGACATCCAGCCACTCTTTAAATCAAACATTCACTCTCAAATGCATTTTTTTATAGTACCAATCAGGAAAGCAATCAAGCGTGAAGTCCAGGCTCCATTTGCTTCCATTTCCAGCATCTAAAACCATCCTGGATCAGGACATTCCCAGCTGGTTAGGAGCATGTTGGTGATAAACTCCTCTTCATTTTAATGGACTCCCAAATCAAGGCACATCTTGTCAGCCAGAACCAGGGGATTTCACTAGGTTTCCTGTTCTGCTACTACTTGGGGAAGTTGGAGGCCTATATATTATAGCAGATATCGAGGGCAGGCTTGCAGGTTATTAACAGGGATCTGGACTGCAAGACAGAGCCACGACCCAGGGAACAATCACAAAACTGTGCCGGGGCACAGACCAGGAATGGAAAGGGGTGCTAACAAGGGTCAGGACTACAGCTGGCAGAACATTTTCGATAGAAGAGTTTTCTGTTGGAAAATGCTGTTTTGTCAAAATCAAGATGCTTGGCGGGAACTATGCATTGTGATGATATTTTCAATGGAAACGTTTCCTAGCAATTTGAAACCCAAACGCAGTATTATGTTTTGACTGTCTCACTTCTCTTCAACTTCCTCATTTTTACTTTATATCTATCTACGTCACAGTTACAGGGCTAGCTACACCTCTGTATGTCCAACTGGGCTCAGCACCGGCAATTCTTCCGACCCCTGTGACCAGTGGTAAATGGAATGACCAGACTGCCGTCGGAACCCAGACCATTATTTATCTTAATAGTAGGGACAACACATTGAGAGAGAAGGATTTTATAGCAACAAACAGTCTACATGTATGGCTATTTTACCCCAATCCTTACTATCCTGTGATGGTGACCCATACAAACCTAACTACTTCAGACCCCCTCACCGGATTTAGTATGTTAGTCTGTTCCCGCAAACAGCTCCCCAGAAGCTGCCCCTCAACCTCACAAAAGAGTCACGTTTCATCCAGTCAGAATTCCTTTGCTTTCTTATTCCCCAAGGCTTTTTGGTCCTGCTGTCCAACACCAGTTTGTTGCCCTTAGCAGGACGTTGAGCCAGACTCTCTAGAACCAATGGCTCTGCCATTGCCCCCAAACAACCTCCAGTATTAGCTGAAGGGGACCTTATCTAAGTCACTGCTTCTCCTTCCTGCTTGTTTCCCAACAGCACAGTTGGTTCAGCGCAATACAATCCTATAGTAAACATCCCACTGTTTAACCCAATATAGTCATACAGAAAACATCCCCATAACCAGGTCACCGCACAGCATTCATAAATGATTACAGGGAAGTCCTACTTCCACCACAATATTAGAGAGAGAGAGATGCATTATATTATGCTTTGATGTTAACAAAATGGAACGGTTTGCTAGGACTTAACACAACTAAAGGAGAGCTTCACAATGACAGCTGGTGATGGAAAACAGGAACATTCAATAAAAAAAAGACAAGGCAAATGGAACAAGAAACCAAGCAAACTAGAATATTCAACCATGTAGAGTTTCCACTGAAAACGTAAGAAACCCTGGGCTGCTTTCTGTTAAATAAAACTGAGGGTCAGAGACAGGTGGCCAAATGAGCCCTCCTGCAACAGGGTGTTGAGAAGCCTAGTGCTAAAAAAACTTAGGGATCAATCCATCTCCCAGTATTTACAGTCTGAATGCTCTGTCATCAGTATGGAAGTGTCTCCTGCCCAGACAGCGACAGCACCACAAATGATGCCGGGGAAGGCTTTGTCTCTTTTCCATATCTTCTCTCCTTCGGTATTTCACCGAGTGGCCTTTGGTTGTCAAAGCAGTTTAACTAAATAGGGAGCCTCCCAGACCTCAAATATCCTGAGGAGAAGCAGTCTGGTTGTACAAACTTACCTCCCACCTCATATTTCTTCTCCCCTTTCCCAGTACCATTCGACCCTGGCAAATCACAGCCATGTCTACAGAGTCGAGCTGGAAAGGAGCGAGAGAAAAACGCAAAAACAGATGAGGCAAAATTAGCAACAAAGCCCTCGCTGCCTCCAATAATGGCCCTGGAGAGGCCATGAAGCTGGCTAATGCACGTCTGCGCCATTTCCAATTGGAGGAAAATCAATGAGAGGCTCTCAGACAGATGGAGTATGGAGACATCCCCAAGATGCTGACTTCCTCTTCTGCCCCTTGGCAGTCACAGCCTTACCCAGAAGAGCAAATGTTTGCACCCACCCCTTGCATTTCCGAAATCATGCACAGCAAGAGCCGAGCTTCAAAACAAGCAGCCGAGTCTGGTTTTCCCACCAGCTCTAGTGGGGACTGATTCAGTTCTCAGCCCTTGCTGTTTAACTAAGGCTCCGATGCAGAACTGGGTCACTTTGGGCCCCTCACCGGTGCAGAGGGAATGCTGGTAATCTTCCAAGTTGTTGTATGAGCTACCAAATCCCAAATCACTTACTGGCACCTCCCTGAACCCAACAGGATCAGGATTCGCCTCTGGTTTTGCCTAGATCTATTTAATGAGGTATCATGGCACCCCCCTGCAATTTGCTCGCTAGCGTGTACATGCCCAAGTGTCCTCTACTGCAGTGGTTCTCAACCAGGGGTCCGGGGGCCCTGTGCAGATTTCAGAGGGTCTGTCAAGCATAGTCAGCGTTAGACTCACTAAAGCCCAGGGCAGAATGCAAAAGCCCTGCAGTGTAGAACTGCAGCCTGGGGCCCCAAGTCCCACCACTCAGGGCTGAAGCCTGAGC
Source organism: Lepidochelys olivacea (assembly GCF_965140295.1). Taxonomy (NCBI): domain Eukaryota; kingdom Metazoa; phylum Chordata; order Testudines; family Cheloniidae; genus Lepidochelys; species Lepidochelys olivacea. The sequence continues at coordinate 10,567,014 of NC_140432.1, read as the reverse complement.
AACTTAGCTTGGTGGTACCCCAGACAGTTGCCCTGCTTGCTACTCCTTAACACCAGTCCTGGCTTTTACATGCAGAAAGCCAGTTGTTGTGGCACAGCTGGGCTGTGGAGTTTTTATGGCATGTTCCGGGGGTGGAACGCTCAGAAAAATACTGGACACAATGTGTCAGGACCGATCAGTGTTAGACCTTTCCTCTCTTGAGTCAACCTATCTTTCTAGCCAGTCAGAGCTTGCTTGCTCGCTTGACGATGCGGATTGACTGAGCTAATGTAATCCACAGATGTTCATGCTTTCAGCACTAATCAGTCCTACATTTTCCGTGGTGACTCGTGATTCTGCTGCCTCATTTTTTGTGTACCCAACTTGAGGCTTGATTTTCACAGGGCAGATGCTCAGAGTTTTCTGTAACTCCAGCCCATCCAAGGTGTTCCAAGTTGTGCATGTAAAAAGCGAAGAATCCAAAAATCACTAGCTATTTGTCCTGGGTTCAAAATCTACCACTGGTCCAAGCAGAGTCAGTCATATTTGTGGCATTACACCCCATATTTTTCATAATAATATTATGATACGATTGTGACAATCATAATGTATTTCATACAAGATAGGTCATGTGAAATATGAATGGAAAGGTTATGATTTACTGAATATGATTATCCTATCTGTATTCATGTATCATTTTGGTATATGAAGTTAGGAATATTGTTTATGCATCTATTACAAATGTGTTTGCACCCGGGAAATGCCCACTACGTAGAATGCAATCAGTTTAGACGGCTGGCTGGGAACAAGTCAATGGACCATTAGGGAAAACAATAGGTCTTAGAAGATGATAATCTCCCACCGGGGAGCCTTCCTGGAGAGGCTCCCTGAGGATGTTACAAACAGCCTCTGAATCATGGCTGCTATGGCCCTAGAAACATGTGACCAAGTCACCTGGTACTGGACTCCATCAGAGAATCCCAGTGTTTTTCCACTGACCAGGCGTGGCAATCAAACTGTGAGACAAAGGGTTCCCGCCATATCCAACAGCTATTTAAGGCAGGGGAATGACATTGTTGTGGTTCTTCTTCTTCTTCTTGACTCCCTGCACAAAGGAGACACTTGGAAACACCTGAGAAACAAGGACTGACCTGGGGGAGAACGGCTGACCCAGGCTAGAGAGATTTCTAGCCTGTGAAAGGAATACCTGGAGTTTTAAGCTGCAAGCAAGTGCACCTTGCCTTTAAGAATCTCTGCAATCTGCCTAAAACAACATTTAGGGTGAGAATTTGCTACACATATCCAATTTCTTTAGTATATTAATCTTAGTTTGCGTGTTTTGTTTTATTTGCTAGATAATCTGCTCTGATGTGTTTGCTATCCCTTATAATCACTTAAAATCTATCTTTTATAGTTAAACTTATTTTTGTTTTGTCCAAAACCAGTGTGTGGAAGTCATAACTGGGGGCAGAATGCTGTTGCATATCTTCCTCTACATTGAGGGAGAGGGTGAATTTCATGAGCTTATGCTGTACAGTCCCCTGTGCAGCGCAAGACAGTATAATTTTTGGTTTACCATTCAAAGGAGGGTGTGCACTTGCATATCTGGGCAGTTCCTTAATGAGCCTTCCCATGCACAGCTGATCTCAGCATCTGTGTGAGGCGAGAGCTGGGTGTGTCCTTACCTGTACGTGTGCCGGTGAACGTGTGTGACCGTGAGCGTCTCTGCTGCTTGTCACAGCATTGCAGGTTGAGTGGGAGCCCAGGCTGGTGGATCAGATGGGCTCCGTGGTACCCAAGTTCCAGGTGGCCCCCCAGGGGAACCCGTCACAATATTAACTACCACACGTGTGATCAGCTAATGATCATGATGTGTCCACACTAAATGCCTAGAAGGAGCTTTTTATTCCATGCAGTAAAACATGACATGAGGCCTTCTCCATATTTCGCATGTCATGGCACATGGGGTCACAATCAAACCTTCCCAGATTATTTCAAATGGGCAGTTCAAGGGTTGTTTTTTTTTCCATATTGGGCTGCTTCAGATTGTCCCACTGCTTGAGACCAACACTGATGGTACTAGGTGCTGTGGTACAGGGCTGGTTCTGTCAAAGGACAGAATGGGCTTTCAGAGCAGAGACAATTCTGTAAAACTCAGCAGTAAAGTATTTAATCCGGGAGCTACTAATTTGCGCCACGCAATTAAACATCCGGTAGTTTAAATGATAGCACAATTAAAATTAATAATGAAGGGGTTAATATTTGGGGGTGTGGCCATCAATTTTCCATCAAAAGATTCTTTTAATGCAAAAAGTCTTTTTGATAAATAGAAATTTTCACAGACATGGAACCTCCCCCAACCCCAAAGAAATTAATTTCAGGATTTTTGTCAAAAATGCCCAAACCAGAAACCGAATCTTTTTGGTTTTAAACTGCAAAATCTCTGATTTTTAGACAAAACCGTGCAACTCTTCACATAAAAAAGGGAATTTCTCCAGTATTTATAATGTACTGAAAGATACGTAGAATGTCTACAGTTAAGGTAGCATTCAAAGCAATATCTAAATATTAACTAATTGACACTCACAAATCCCTATCGAGTTAGGCGAGTATTGTTAGCCCCATTGTAGACATGGATACACACAGGCATAAAGAAGCAAAGTGACTTGCCGAAGGCCCCAGAGAGAGCTGGTGTCAGAACCAGGATTAGCACTGAGGTGTTCCTGATGGTCCAGATACGCTGGAGGGTAGGGATAGGATACAGAGGGACCTAGACAAATTAGAGAATTGGGCCACAAGAAATCTGATGAGGTTCAACAAGGACAAGTGCAGAGTCCTGCACTTAGGACGAAAGAATCCCATGCTCTGCTACAGACCAGGGACCAAATGGCTCGGCAGCAGTTCTGCAGAAAAGGACCCAGGGGTTACAGTGGACGAGAAGTTGGATATGAGTCAACAGTGTGTTCTTGTTGCCAAGAAGGCTAACGGCATTTTGGGCTGTATAAATAGGGGCATTGCCAGCAGATCAAGGGACGTGATCATTCCCCTCTATTCGACATTGTTGAGGCCTCATCTGGAGTACTGTGTCTAGTTTTGGGCCCCACACTACAAGAAGGATGTGGAAAAATTGGAAAGAGTCCTGCGGATGGCAATGAAAATGATTAGGGGGCTGGAGCACATGACTTATGAAGAAAAGCTGAGGAAACTGGGATTGTTTAGTCTGCAGAAGAGAAGAATGAGGGGGGGGATTTGATAGCTGCTTTCAACTACCCGAAAGGGGGTTCCAAAGAGGATGGAGCTAGGCTATTCTCAGTAGAAGCAGATGACAGGACAAGGAGTAATGGTCTTAAGTTGCAGTACGGGAGGTTTAGGTTGGATGTTAGGAAAAACTTTTTCACTAGAAGGGTGGTGAAGCACTGGAATGGGTTACCTAGGGAGGTGGTGAAATTTCCTTCCTTAGAGGTTTTCAAGGTTCAGGCTTGACAAAGCCTTGGCTGGGATGATTTAGTTGGGGATTGGTCCTGCTTTGAGCAGGGGGTTGGACTAGGTGACCTCCTGAGGTCCCTTCCAACCCTGATATTCTATGATTCATAGAGTTTGAGGCCAGAAGAGATCACCAGATTGTCTGACGTCCTGTATATCACAGGCCAGCAACACCACGCAGCACCCGCACATTAAACCCAACAACTGCGAAGTATTACAGCCCACAGGAAACTAGATTGTTAAGAGCCACAGACAGAGAATAGGTGGGGCCAAGGTGCACCAGCGTCCAAGACCTCCACAATGGCATGGAAATTATTGAGATACACCCAGATAATCCCTGCACCACACGCCACAGAGGAAGGCAAAAACCCACCACGGTCACTGTCAATCTAAGCTGGGGGAAATTCCTTCCCGACCCAATTATGGTGATCAGTTAGATCATGTGAGCAAGACCCAACCAGCCATTCTCAAGCATATACAGAGAATGCCTGGTGCCACTTCAGAGTTCCAGTCCACCCTGCCCAATGTCTCATCTCCAGCCATGGCCATCTTTGAGGCTTCAGAAGAAACAGATTAAAAAATAAAACAAACCAACCAAAAAAAAAACCAAAAAGAATCCAGGGGTGGGGGGGAGGGGAGAAGAGAAGGAGAGATCCCTTCCTGACCCCTTCCTGCAGGTGGCTGGCTGAAACCCTGAAGCATGAGCTTTTAGGAACATAAGACATAAACCGGAAGTAAATCCCAGGGCCTCTGAGCTCCGCCTCCCACCATCACATGCAACCCCATCATACAATCACCCTCATAAATGTGTCCTGCTGCCTCTTGAAACAAAGTAAAGTGTTTGGCCCCACAACGCCTCTTGGGAGGCTGTTCCAGAGCCTCACTCTTCTGATAGTTAGAAACCTTCTCCTGATTTCCAGTCTGAACTTGTTCATGGACAGTTTAAACTCATTTGTTCTTGTCCCAGCATTGTCCTTAGCTTAAAAAACCTCTTCACCCTCCCTGGTTCGCCTCCCCCCGCCCCCTGACATATTTATAAAGAACAATCGTATCCCCCTTCTCAGCCACTTTTTGCTAGACTAAACAAGCCAAGCTCTTCCAGTCTCCTCCATAAAATAGGCCCTACTTTCCTCTGATCATCCTAGTAGCTCTTCTCTGCACCATGCTTCCAGCCAATTAGAAAGCGGGGGGAGAGTTTAGATTGAACATGGGGAGGAGCTTGGCATACTGCAGGAGGCAAACGGCATTGCGGAATCTGGGAAGAATTGTGTGCTCTTTCATGTGAGTTGGGGCTACTCCCTCTATCTTTCTCTACACACCAAATCTGGAAATAATTCCATGGCACGGCAGCTCCCAGCAGGTACAGATGGGTTTTGCAGACCAAGATGAATAATTTGGCACATTAAAAAGACCTGGATGTGACTGCAGATTGGACTCTCGCTCGATCGCCTCTCTGGGTTGGGGAAGAACCATGATCCATGCCTCCTGGCTAGAGAACCTTCCCATCTGGCCCCCTCTCCCCTCAGACATCTAGGGCACTATTGCTTGTTTCTCTGTAGACAGGCCCCCTCACTCTTAGGCAAGGTTAATAGGATAGAAGGGGAGCATCTGTTTATGAGAAGGTTATCAAGTGAAAGGCAGTAATACAGCCTCCAAAACAGCCTTTCAGAGCCTCTTACTTATTATTTAATTTGGCTCCAATACGGGAAATTAGTCTAATGGCTGTTAAGTGGCTAAGGCGCACACATTGTCCATCTGCTGTGAAGGCTGCAGGCCATTGTTCTGTTTCAAAGACTGAGGAAAAATAATATGAGAAGAGCATGCTGTTAGTTTGAGAGCATCATAAATGCCTCTCTCCCCCACCCCCTTCTTGGCTTTTTATTTCTTTTCAGCTCCAAAGCTTTTCTTGCTAACACGGTTAAAAACTTCTGGAAAGCAAGTTTTTTATGGACTAGAAGGGCAAGCCAGTCTATCTCAGCAATGCCACAGATGCCAGCTGTTGCAATTGACAGGCCCATTCAGGATTAGGCCCAGTGATGAGCTGCCAAAATCTTAACAACCGGTTCCCTCCTCACCCCCGCCCCCCGGGACTCCTGCCCCATCCCAACCCCCTGTGTTCCTTGACGCCCCCCACCCCAGGACCCCTGCCCCATCCACCCCCCTCCCCTGTCCCCAGAACCGGGCAGGAGGGTCTCGTGAGCCACCGTAGTGGGTGCCCACCCCGCCTCTAAGAGGCGGAGGGACCTGCCGGGGGGCAAGGTGGGGAGTCCCGGCGGTGCTTACCTGGGGCAGCTCCCAGGAAGCATCCGGCAGGTCCCTCTGGCTCCTAGGGGCGGGGTAGCGTAGCTGGGGGGGAGCAGGGGGAGCGGCCGCTCCCAACACTGATCACATCAAAAGCAGCTCCCTGCCCCGCGCCCAGCCCCAGTTCACCTCCGCTCCGCCTCCGCCCCACTCTGCTTCTCTGCCCTCCCCTGCCTCGGCTTCCCGCGAATCAGCTGTTGGCACGGGAAGCCTGGGAGGACCGAGAAGCAGGTGACAGCTTCGCCTCAGGCCCACGGAGGCGGAGGTGAGCTGGGGCAAGGAGCGGTTCCCCTGCGCCCGCCCCCCCAGATTACCTGCTGCGGTGTAGGCAGCCCTCCTCGCGCCCCGTCCCCCGCCCCAGCTCCCCTCCGCTCAGCCTCCCTGGGCCTGAGCGCGAAGCCACCGCCTGCTTCTCAGCCCTCCCAGGCTTCCCGCATGAACAGCTGATTCGGGGAAGCAGGGGGGTGGAGAAGCAGAGCGGGGCGGCACGTTCAGAGGAGGAGGAGGAGGCGGAGGCGGAATGGAGGCGAGCTGGGGCCACGCGCGGGGTGGGGAGCTGCCCATGGGTGCTCTGCACCCACCCAATTTTCCCCTTGGGTGCTCCAGCCCTGGATCACCCATGGAGTCGGAGCCTAAGGCGCTGCTTTTGGCCAGTTGTTAAATTTAGAAGCCGTTTTAGAACTGGCTGTCCCTCGCAGAACAACCGGCTCTAAAAGGGCTTCTAAATTTAACAACCGATTCCAGCGAACTGGTGCAAACCGGCTCCAGCTCACCACTGATTAGGCCCTTCCTGAGATAAGGCATCTCTGTTCCTCTGGATGCAAGGGATCAGCATGCAGCAGGCATCTGGGCAAAGAATTACGGGCGATAAGGACCCAGATACAGCCTGTGCGAAACCCCTGGATCAGGGCCAATGAGGACGAGAGATCTAAATCTTCACAGAGGTCCTGGCCAAATTTGAAAAGAAAAGACACAAGCAAAGGTTTCATCAGAGGTAGCTGTGACAGCATCAAGGATTAAGCAATATGAACTGGCCATCCTATGGCTTTTCCAAAGGGGGTTCCCTGCTTAGTAAAGGGCTTGATTATATTCCAGGTAAATGAGATAATGGGGTCAGGTTAAATTGAATCCAAAATCTGACGGAGACCTTTAGAATGGGTGGATCCAATGGGTGCTAAAAACCTCTCTCCACGGAAATTTTTGGCTAAAGTTAGACTAGAATACACACCTCTGAACAACACACCTTTGAACAACATACTAACCCGCAGAATCCTTCCTACTAAACTACAAAAAGAAGGATTCTGTGTGGACTCCTCCTGAAGGTCGCAACAACAGATTGGACTTCTACATAGATTGCTTCCTCCGACGTGCACGGGCTGAAATTGTGGAAAAGCAGCGTTACTTGTCCCGTAAACTCAGCCGTGCTGAACACAATGACATCCACAGCCTCAGGAACAACTCTGACATCACAATCAAAAAGGCTGACAAAGGAGGTGCTGTCGTCATCATGAATAAGTCTGAATATGAACAAAAGGCTGCTAGGCAGCTCTCTAACTCCACATTCTACAGGCCATTATCCTCTGATCCCACTGAGGATTACCGAAAGAAACTACACCATCTGCTCAAGAAACTCCCTGAAAAAGCACAGGAACAGATCTGTGCAGACACATGCCTAGAACCCCGACCAAGGGTATTCTATTTGCTACCCAAGATCCATAAATCTGGAAATCCTGGACGTCCCATCATCTCAGGCATTGGCACCCTAACAGCAGGATTGTCTGGCTATGTGGACTCTCTCCTGAGGCCCTACGCTCCCAGCTGTCTTCGAGACACCACTGACTTCCTGAGGAAACTACAATCCATTGGTGATCTTCCAGAAAACATCATCCTGGCCACTATGGATGTAGAAGCCCTCTACACCAACATTCCACACAAAGATGGACTACAAGCCGTCAGGAACAGTATCCCCGATAATGTCACGGCAAACCTGGTGGCTGAACTTCGTGACTTTGTCCTCACCCATAACTATTTCACATTTGGGGACAATATATACCTTCAAGTCAGAGGCACTGCTATGGGTACGCGCATGGCCCCACAGTATGCCAACATTTTTATGGCCGACTTAGAACAACGCTTCCTCAGCTCTCATCCCCTAATGCCCCTACTCTATTTGTGCTACACTGATGACATCTTCATCATCTGGACCCATGGAAAAGAAGCCCTTTAGGAATTCCACCATGATTTCAACAATTTCCATCCCACCATCAACCTCAGGTTGACAAATCCACACAAGCAGTCCATTTCCTGGACACTACTGTGCAAATAAGCGATGGTCACATAAATACCACCCTATACCGGAAACCTACCGACCGCTATATTTACCTACATGCCTCCAGCTTCCATTCAGGACACACCACATGATCCATTGTCTACAGCCAAGCTCTATGATACAACTGCATTTGCTCCAATCCCTCAGACAGAGACACACCCCTACAAAATCTCTATCAAGCATTCTTAAAACTATAATACCCACCTGATGAAGTGAAAAAACAGATTGACAAAGCCAGAAGACTACCCAGAAGTCACCTACTACAGGACAGGCCCAACAAAGAAAATAACAGAATGCCACTAGCCGGCATCTTCAGCCCCCAACTAAAACATCTCCAGCGCATCATCAAAGATCTACAATCTATCCTGAAAAATGATCCCCCACTCTCACAGATCTTGGGAGACAGACCAGTCCTCGCTTACAGACAGCTCCCCAACCTGAAGAAAATACTCTCCAGCAACCACACACACCACACAACAAACCACTAACCCAGGAACCTATCCTTGCAACAAAGCCCGATGCCAACTCTGTCCACATATTTATTCAAGTGACACCATGATAGGACCTAATCACATTAGCCACGCCATCAGGGGCTCGTTCACCTGCACATCTACCAATGTAATATATGCCATCATGTGCCAGCAATGCCCCTCCGCCATGTACGTTGGCCAAACCGGACAGTCTCTACGCAAAAGACTAAATGGACACAAATCTGACATCAGGAATCATAACATTCAACCTCTCTGGCCACTCAGTAGAAGACGTAAGGGTGGCAATTCTTCAACAGAAAAGCTTCAAAAACAGACTCCAACGAGAAACTTCTGAGCTTGAATTAATATGCAAACTAGACACCATTAACTTGGGTTTGAATAGAGACTGGGAGTGGCTGGATCATTACATATATTGAATCTATTTCTCCATGTTAAGTATCCTCACACCTTCTTGTCAACTGTCTAAATGGGCCATCTTGATTATCACTCCAAAAGTTTTTTTCTCCTGCTGATAACAGCTCATCTTAATGAATTAGCCTCTTACAGTTTGTATGGCAACTTCCACCTTCTCTGTATGTGTGTATATAAATATATATATCTTCCTACTATATGTTCCATTCAATGCATCCGATGAAATGGGCTGTAGCCCACAAAAGCTTATAATCTAATAAATTTGTTAGGCTCTAAGGTGCCTCAAGTACTCCTGTTCTTTTTGCGGATACAGACTAACACGGCTGCTACTCTGAAACTTAGAATAATCACGGGATTTAATCTAACACTTTCATATTCCAGCTCTCAGAAAGCACTTTGCAAACAACGAGTCACCCGGCATTCAGCAATAGCTCGCTCACACGTACAGCCTTGGACATTAGAACCTGGTTTCAGTGGGGGAAAATGCAGGGCAGGACATTGGGGCAATCAGCAAAGAGAATCATGGGAAGTTTGTCTTGTCTGTGGCCCTCCCACCAGAAACAGTCCTCAAGGAACTCCGGCTACCATCTCATCTAAAGGCCGGCACTTTTGTTGGGGTCAGCGTTCGACAGGAACCCAGATCCCCAAGCATCAACCTGACCTGCGGACTCAGAGCAAGCTACTAAGTGAGACCTATTTGCTCAGGGGTTTTGAGAATGACGAGGAAAACGTGGCCACAAAGCAGCGCATGCCAGTGCCAGATGGAAGAGCGAGCGAGTACCATTGTGTGCATGAGTGAAGTGCATTGTGTGCGAGAGGGAAACTGCTGTTCGTGAGCAGAAAGAATTACCGGCAGTCACAGCAGCACCATGCACCCGCCCAGAGGCACCGGGAAACCAGTAGAACAGAAGCTGCATTTCCATGGGGCACAGCTGTTCGATTCCAGAGCTTTCGGATGAAACGCATCACAGATTTCCCAGCGAGAAGGGCAGCAGGGCAAAGGAGCCCTTTATCTGCTGCAAAAAATAATGAGCTCTGTTCTCTGATTGGGGGCAATGCCGCATCCAAACGAGAGGGATTATTTCTGGAGAAGAGGGGGCAGTCCTGGTGACGAAAGGGAGGGTGGCTGGAGAGCAGTCCGCTTTGGCCTCCGTTAGAACAACGATCCCATTTGAGACGCTTCTTTATTTAATACCCTCTCCTCCGAGCCTAGAGAAATGACATGAGCTAAACAAACCTTCCCCTCCAACAACAGCCCCACAGTTATGCTAGAGGTTACTCTGTGGTCCGGAGTTCATTGCAGAGTCATGGCAGCAGAGGGCAAACAACTCGCTGTCAGCATCACCCAAAGAAGGTTTTGCAAATGGTTCCATTGCCCCAACTCCCCAGTGGTGCCCCGACTCTGCCTTCCTGAGGTCTCCCTTCCCTGTAGCTGTTTGCGATATCGACGATCTCCATCGGCACAATCTCTCACTGCCTTTATCGCCGAGTACTGCATCTCTCCGCAGGAATCTGTGTGAATTACTCTTCCTCTCTACTCTATCTATCCTAGTTCATTAGCCATACACAAGGTATATATATTCAGTCAATCTCCATGGGCTCTGATCGTTGGCGTGTGCAGAATGCAAGCAGACTCCTGCACCCAGAGGCAGCTGGTTACAACCGTCAGAGAACAAATCTCCAGCCCTGATCTGTTTATTTTCATAATGGTCTTTCCTGGGTCCCCCGCTCCCTCCAGCTGCACATTCCGTCCACAGTTAGGAGTCAAGTTTATGGGAAAGAGGGGGGGTAACGAAATGAAACAAAGAAGCTGAAACATGTGCTTATTTCAATGTGCAATGTTAGAATCAGATGGCTGCACCTTGGAACGGACACCGAATTAAGATGGTCAGTGTATCTCCAGCAGCCGTGCACCTGCTTTTAGTAATGGTGATCACACACTGAAATAAACTAGATGCGTGCCAAACGGATATTACGAAGAGCAAAACCTTAAGGAACTAGTTTTGCTTAGGCCAGGCCTACACTGGAAACTTGTGCTGGTATCGCAATGTCAAATGGGGGTGATTTTTTGTGACACTGTTGTGCCAGCAAAAATTCCTAGTATAGATGTTTTTGCCAGTATAGGTTATTTCACTCGCCAAACTGGCATAAGCTATACTGGCAAAAATCACTCTTATCCTATTATAAGCTGCATCCTACACTAGGAGGGTTTTAAGTATCGACTAGGGCCAATAAGGGCTTGTCTGCACAGGCCTGAGGTGCAGACTACGGGGGGCGGGGGGGGGTGAATTGCAGGGTAGGCTAATGTGCTGTCCCGTAATTTCCCATATGGACGCAGCTGGTGTGAACAAAAAGGTAACTAGTTTGCGTTAACGTAGACTTCTTTCGAACAGGACTAAGTTAACCAAGCGTGCTGGAACAAGTTGTATAGTGGGGGTACTAAGAGCCATTGAACCAAACGGTAAACCCTGTATATGATGGAAACCACTCCAAGCCGGGGTGTGGCAGCACCCCAGTTCCAGCACGTATGACGTTAACGTGAACTAAGTACCTTTTAGTTCATGCCCACAGGGTCCATATGTGGGAGTTACTGCATTTTACGTGCTGCAGTTCACATCCCTGTAGTCTGAACTGTGGATCTAGCCCTTGACCAGGTTAGTGGAGAAGTTTGCTAAAGCTCACAATTCTATTGACTGAACAAAGGAAGGTGAATCCAGTGCTGAGTGAACTTAAGATATTCTATGACCTTCCAGCTAACTGGAGACAGGTCACGGTTGCAAAGGCTGGGCCTAAAATATCAAAATCAGGTGAAAGGCTGGGAGTTTCGCCTGTACGTTGCCTTACATTGAAGAGTTTAGTTGAGACTGAGTTGACTTCTGAGCAGAACTGAGATGAGTGGTGCATGACAGGTACTAAGTTGTGGCTTTGTAGAATCTGAACTCTCCTCAACCTCGAACACGGGAGAAGTTTCGACCCAGATACTGATCCAAACTTCACAGTTTGGGCATCTCTCTAGAACTGGCTGACACAGGACATGGAATATAGCACCTCCCCACACACACACACACACTGAGTGTCGGAGGAATTCAGGTTGTGACTTAGGTCTGACCCTTCCCATGAAACTGCCTTCAAACCAAAAATGCGGAGTCACCTGCAGCACTAGCTATAAAAATCCCAGCGACCCAGGCTGAGAATAAAAGTGTCTCTTTGCCCATAACTATAGTGCTGTTTCCACAACGCTGCAGAGCGGCGTACGGGAGGGAGCAAGAGCATTACAGAGCTTAGCTTTTGATTATCAGTGTTTTGAAGGGTTTCTTGGCCTATTTGCTGGCCTAATTTGGCGAGACTTTCCTCAGTACGAAGCTGCCAATTGCAGAAAGGGGAATATATTTGTCTATGGTAACCATGCTGAGCTTAAAGCCGACGGAGGGCAAATGAAAGCGGAGATGCCCTTTCGGGGACAGTCAGGACAGCTTCCTCCGAGATGGAGCACGAGGTTGTGGGACAGAGGTGGTCTCTGACAGGCTGCAGAGCCTGAGAGGATTGAGCCTACAAGCGTGCTGAGTGCCTATAGAAAGGTCCTTGGCTTGCATGGATCTCCAGGAGGCCTGGAGGGTGCTCAGAACCTTGCAGGATCCGGAGGCAAGACCACCAATAGAAATAATCTGACTTTCCCTTCTAGGGAAAAAGAGAGAGGGGAAGGAGTTGCTTGGATTTTGTAGTACCATGGACCTGGTAGGAAAAGCTAATCTGGCAATTCCGCAGCACTCTACCTTTTCCACCTGTATATTCCGTGTGGGTGACTCCACAGCATAAATCCACTGCTCTCAAAGGCAAAGCTATTGTAATATCCAGCCACTTACAAAAAGATGAATTTTACAAGCGATCAGATTGGGATCTGGATCAACCATTAGCGTGGCACAGTGAGGCCAAGAAGTTACACACAATGACCTAAATGGGACATTTCCCCACCACCAGGACATCACAGCCAGAGGACGAATGTGTTGGTGGGGTAGTGTGTTCTCCGAATAGTTAGCTACTGAGGATTGCTGATGGGGGGATATGGGTAGGAAGGAAAGGGAGTAGTGTCCTATCACAGGTCAGGTGAGTTGACATAGGTGCCCATTGCTATAAGGGAATGAAGGTCTGCACTGTCTTGGGGTTTTAAGGACTGTCCTGCTAGGGGGACTGCATGGAGCAGGGCATGGGTAAAGGACTTGGGAGGACCTGCCATCCATAGGTCACCTCATCAAACACAGTCCCTGATCTGCCACAACCTAAATGATGGTGTCATTTGATGCATGCACAATGGCCTCACGTGAAGAGAGTCCAGTTCCCAGTGGAAAAGCATCCACCACAGGTGGAACTAACTGCCCCTTTGTTGTGAGGATGAGCAGAGAGGCCAATGACTGACCGACCTCCCCATCTCCTCCCTGGATGTGATCCTTCCAGGTCAGGTCTCAGTGATACTGGTGGTACTGCAGAGAACCTGGACTCTACACTGCCCACGCTGTACCTCCCCGGTGGCTGAAAGGAGAGGATTCTGGTCTCCAGGACTGCCAACCTGCCAGTGCCACATTCACACACAAATGGATTTTCTGGTTTTTAAATGATTATGCTCCTTTCATGTGAAATCCAGGTCCCGCAGCCACTGGTCTTCATGTGTTTCCCTGACAGACCTGGATCCAGGAGCCAACTGGCAGTGCTGGCTGCATTTGCAGGGGACACGGAGTGGCAATGCCAGCTTTTAGTGACAAAAGGAGTGTTTATAACAGGCGCAGTGACAGCTGTCCGAATGCCACAGTTATTTACAAAACGTTAGTTAAATTACTGACAGTTGGCGCTGCAAGGGGAAAGCTGAGAGGAAGAACTGACATTTCCCCATCTTGCTCACTCAGCAGCACCAGTTCCTCTTCATAGATCAGAGCGTTTTGTTCCCCCTTTCCACCAATTTCTGTCTCTTGCATGCCATGGGACTACTCCGAGCTATGCCACTCATTCAGAGCGCGAAGGAATATGCTTAAATTAATAGTGGCATCACCATGGTGATCATTACAAGCTGCCTGCCGCTCATATGCTGCATCACACCTTTCTGTTCCCACCTAAACCTGCCGAGGGCCCGATGCTGCCCAATGAACTTTGACTTCACAAGAGCGCAGGTATGACGGTGACAGCTGGATGGACTTGGCTCATCATTTGCAGAATGAAATTAGGTCTGGTGATTGACAGCCCTGGGGCCTGAATCCAAAGGAAACATGCAGCACATGTACAGATGGGATAAGATTCTCCTACATTAAAGCTGGCCATCATTCCTCAGCGTTTTACTGAGAGGACCACTTCTTGAGTGAGAGGTGGTGCATTCAGGCCTCAACCACAGGCCAGGACTATCTGCGGCTGGGCGACTCGTGATGTGGAAAATGGAGTGAGGTCACCAAGCATGCCACAGAAGAGCTGAACGTTACCACTTGCAGACTTGAAAGGCTCCATCTCTCACTCCATCTCTCCCAAAGTCTGCGTGCTCATAACTTAAGCCCCTTAAGAAATTGCTGACACTGTTCTCCATGAGGCAAGGAAAAGCAAAGATCTTTAGGAGTCAGAGGTGAGACGTGCAAGTGGGAAAACTCCTGGATTCTGAGCAAATGGGAGAAATTCTCCCGGAATCCATGAAGATGGGCAAGCCTGCAGTTATAAATTGTGTGTGTGTGTAGGCCAGGACTGAATGAACATGAAGACAGGATTTCCCCAGCCCTGTCTCAGTGGAAGCAGTCCTTCCAGAACTGCGGCAAATCAGGTCATTCTCATTATAGAGTACAACTATAGGAAACCCAAAATAAGATCCATCTATCCAGGGTTAAACACTGCACATAGCATCACGGAATAAGAGCATCTGGAGACAGAAAACATATGCTTAAACCTCTTGGACCTTAGAAGAGCCATACATGAGTCAACAGGCAGTTGAAGCTCTTAGGACAAAATGCCAGCATCAGAGAGACCAGGTCTCATCTCTCTTACACATACACAACCCACATGCATTTTGGATTCCCCCCAGTCTATGGTGCCTTCCTAAACAGAACATCATGCACAGTATTCTACACTGACATACACCCCCTGCAACTTTTCTAAAGCCAATTGGGTTGCAATGGATCTTAGCCAGCTAGGATTTGCAGAAATTGACACTTAGTGTGAAGTTTGTTCTGAGTGGAAGAAGGTGACCCAGATTCTAAGGCTAGAAAAGACCATTGTACTCCACTTGTCTGACCTCCTGCATAACACCTGCCCAAGAACTTGACCCCAAACAATTCCTAGAGCAGATGTAATGCAGACTAGAGCTGGGTAGGAACTGGATTTTTTGATTCATGGGAAATTCTAAAATTTCCAAATTCCTTCTGTTCTTAAATGGAATGAAAACAAAACGTTTCAACGTTTCCGGGAAAATGACATTCCGGAAAAAAGTACTGTTTGGGCTCAAAACATTTTGATAAAATCCAAACCTTTTGTTTGGATTTCAACTTCTTTTATATAATATAAACTTTTCAAAACCTGAAATCAAAAGTAATGTTGTGATGAAAAATGGAGATGTTCCATTCTGAAAAGATCAAAATACTTCCCCCCCACAATTTTTCTTTCTAAATGAACTTGTCAAAATCAATCAGTTTCCTTTTCACTAAATCAGCATTTTCTGACTGAAAAAATATTTCCAGCCAGCTCCAGTGCTGAACCTTTTCACCCATCCAAGCTCCTCTTTTCCCATTCCGCAGCTGGACCTGGGAGTAGACTCTTCTTCTCCACACTTTCCAGAAAAGCTTTCCGGCTGCTCATTGGAGAGTTTATGGGAACAGCCAAATGTTCTAGAGGTGGGTGGAGAAAGGTCATTCCTTCCACAGAGAATTTTGATACTTCATTCCAATTTGGATCAAAACCCAAACCTTTCAAAATTCTCCACAGAAGGGGACGGAGCCATGGGCACAGGAAGCCCAGGCTGTGAAGGAGTCATGGCCTAAAAGCCAGCCCTGCACCAGGACTTCCAGAGTCTCAGCTCCCCATCCACCCACCAGACAGGCTGATGAGGAGGCAGGTAAGCAAACTGGCAGGAAACAAGACAGCTTTCCAATGTAAATCTGCTGGAAGTCAGGGTTATGTTGGAAATTTGGCAAAGTCAAGCCATTGCTGTGGAACGTTTCCATTGTGAGGAATCAGCAAATTCTGATGAAAAACAAACAACATTTCACTGGAATTTCTCTGACCAGCTGTAATTCTTTTATTAACGGGGACCTAGGGAAAACAGCTGATTTTCCAGAAAAAGCCCAATCTTCAGAAATAAGGAAATACAAAGCTGGGTACATAGCACACACCATATAGTAACCAAAGGCCAAACCCTGTAGTCTGGGATTTTCAAATGTGCCTATGGGAAGCAGGCGCACAGGTCCCATTAAATTTTATTGCAAGTCGAGTGCCTAACTCCCATAGATTCATCTGAAAATCCCACCTGTGGTCTTTACTCAGACCCTGCTTCCTTTGAACTCAATAGGGGTTTCATAAGGACTGTAGAAATGTTATTTATTAGAGATTGGCTTAAACCAAAGCCCTAGATCCAATACCCCAAGTTGTGAATGGTTCAGGATTATAGCCTAGATCTGTATAAAAATTTAAAGACTAGCCCCTATCTCAATGATGGGTCCAAACAACCTTGATCTTTGGGGTGATTCAAAACCTGGATCTGAATTCTGTGACTCTGCCCCACGGCTGTTATTTATACAATTTTACATGTTCTTCCTCACCTCTGAGAATTAGGCTTGCCGGCCTGCTCTGCACAATGCTTCTCATTAGAGGTGCCCAGAAAACAGGAGCCTGAATAACTCTGCTGCATGGAGAAAGCGAAGCTGAGAAATAATGAATCCACCACAAAAAAAAAACAAAACAGACTTTAAAACCTGAACTAATGAATGTTTGGATGGTCTCCGGGGCTCTGCGTGTGTCTGATAAAGCAGACGCAGGTGTCAGAGCCATTTATGGTTGCAGGCTCAGAGTCAGTCAAAATCTTCCATCTCTGGGAAAAACCTGTGATATTTCACCAGCTGCTTGTGTTGGAAGGTAGTTTGATTCTTGACTTCCTCTATCCTCATTGACATGCAGAGCTGAGCTCCCTTGTCTCCGATTCAACAATCTGTGCCCTTTCTTGTTACATCCGCCCGCCACACACAGTGGTCACCGCCGTCGGGTGGCATCGCAGCACTTCACCACCTTGTCTCAATCGCTCCACCAATATTTTTCCCCCCGTCAGCTGCAAAGTTAGCCTGACACACTGATCCTAAAATCATCCGCCTCTCTAACTATGCACATAAACTCCTTTCCTCTATGGCTGCTTCTTGGTAGGGACACACACCACTCGTTGCAGGCTGAAGCTTCCATGTAGTCAAAAGCGAGATTTTTAATAGACTAATAATTTGGACATGGTTCAGCATTATAACGGATACCGCAGCACATGGAGGGGAGGGTTAGCCTGATTCTCAGGACATTTTATGTAAGGATATTCTGGGGCTAATCCTCCACTGCTTTGTAAAACGTAACCGGATCAGCATGGCAGCATTTTGCACAGATGCAATGTGACCACAGATGCAAAGCTGTGTCTCGAAAGGCTCTCTGCCTTGCTAGCCCACTCACAACTTATTGACAGTTTGAACATTCCAGCATACCGAAATTTTTTCTTCCGGCCTGATCCAAAGTCCACTAAGGATAAGAAATCAACTCCCATAGACTTTAATGAGTCTTCGATGGGGCCCTTTGTCTCTATTGCATTGATGAGACAGCATTCTCTCCCCCCCACCCCCCGGGTTGACTGTGTATTTTCATTACAATTCTTTTTATTTGTTTACCCATCGATACGATTAGAGGTTGATTCATCCCCTTTTTTGGGGCCAGGCTGCCCAAACAAAATAATGGAAATGCACAAAACTGCCAGGGTTTTTTGTTTGTTTGTTCGTTTGAGGGGGGAGAAGAGGGAAGGACAGCTCAGATACAGGAAGATGAAAACTCTTAGCTGGAGTTCATTGGCACAGATCCACTGAAGTCAATAGAGTGACACTGATTTATTCCATCTGAAGAACCGGTCCCCAATATGTATTAGTTAACACGTATATGCCACAGTAAATCCACATGGCACGATACAGTAAGGAAGCTGTGCCAAACAACAAACAGGTGCATTGCAACAAAGGGCTTTGGCAATGCCTAACAAGACGATATGAGGATGAGGCGTTGGGTAAGGATTCCAGTTAAAGATGGAGGCAAGCTAACCGGGCCTTCGTCCTTCAGACCCCAACTTCAGGACATTCAGGCCTGTACAGGCGGGAGACATTTGCCAAAGGTGGGCTCGGACAGCAAGTAGCGCAATTTCAGGTGTTCGCTTGGGCTTGGGCCCATCAACAATTCTAACAGGAGCATGCCGCAGAAATGGTTGACTTTGGAGACTGATTTGAAGGTGGAGGCACAAGGGCCTGCTTGCCATGTAGGAATGGGAGATGGTCGGCATTGAGAAAGAAGGCACAAAGCTGATAGGGGAGTGAGGAAGACAAGAGGAGAAGATCTTTGGACCAGCTGAGGAGCACTTCAGGACATGTCTGGGAGGGAAGGACTTTAAGCTGCCCTTGCACTTCCCTGATCCTAGGTTCAGAAGTGCCAGACTGGTCCCCCCATGCAAATTAAAGCTAATTTAACACTGCTCTAATCTACGCCATCTGGCAATGATTCCCGGGGGCTACTTTGCCACATGGGAAACAGCCAGATGCAGTCCCTGCCGCAAAGAGATTATAATCAAAATAGACAAGAGAAGGGACGGGAGTAAGGAAGTATTATCCCCCATTATACAGATGGGGACACAAAGCGCAGAGAGATTAAGTGAGTTGCCCAAATTCTTACAGGGAGTCGGGGAATTGCACCTAGATCTCCTGAGTCCCAGCCCAGCACTTTCAACACCACACCTCCAGCGCTCACAGCCACCATGTTTAGGGATGCCTTGAGTGGCCATAGAAAACAGTTAGCTATTTAAATGTACAGCGAGTTAATCTACCTCCAATCCATGAGATCACAGCTCCCCTGTCAGGGTTCATGAGCCCTAGTAGCACAGGGAGTAAGTTTTCCTTTGTCTCATTTAAGTGATCATTGGAGTAACTCACCCCTTCCTAGCATGGCTGCTGCTGTTAGCATTCCAGCAGCACTCACAAGATGCAGGCACATAGCAAGACCCCATCCCTGATCCAACGAGCTGCTTGTGCCTTTATAGAACTGGCCGAACAACACACTCTCCAAAGCTGGCTTCAGTACTTTTTATGGATATGTGAAATATTTGGTATGGGAGGTGAAAACGTTCCAGAGTTGTGTCCTACCCACCTCAGATGGAGAGGGATAAGAATGTGTTAAACTAACGCTTATCAAGACAAACAGGGAGCTTCTAACCCAGAGAGCTGATAGGTGCAGGACTATATGCTTGACCCATAAGACCAGAGGTTCTGGGTGTGTCTACATTGCAAGCATGGAGTTTGATTGCAGCTCCTATAGCTTTAATCTAGCTAGCTCGGGTACAGAAGCAGTGAAGCACAGGCTGTACAAACCCACCTGGAACTCCACATTGCCATGGCTTCGCTGCCCCGGGACCTCCATGAGCTGCAATCACACCCGGGACACTCCTTCAGACAGGACCAGAGCACATGATGATCGACAGGCACCAGTCTATCAGAAAAAAAATATCAAGGGAAACCTTCCCCTGGCTGGGCTCCTCTTAGATGGAAAGGACACTTAAAAATCCAAGCATATCACAACTGGTTTCACTTAAACCTGGTTCCATCTCAGCCACCTCTCTCCTGTCACCGAGATGTACTAACATGTCACTTTAGCAATAAACTCCCCTTACAAAAACATGCCACCGTGAGCAAAGCAATTGACTTGGAGGCTCCAAACAAGCTTCCCATGAACAATACACACTGGTAATAATGCTCCATGTTTCCACAGCCCCTTTCGAGTGAGGAGCTTAAAGTGCGCTGCAAGGCACCCGATTTTACGGGCAAAAGGCGATGTGACTTGCTGAACAGTGAGGCAGAGCCAGGGATGGAACCCAGGAGTTCTGACTCCCAGTGCTCCCCCCTATAATTCACAATGATTTTCATGGTGAAGGTGGAGCTTGGAGGGAGGGTGGATATGGGTGAAAATGTGTTCTGTGGCTCCTACACACATATACCTTTATGCAACAAGCCTTAGCACAAAATCTATTTAATTGTGGGTTTGCTAGCCTCTCCCTTCCAGAGACCACAAATCTTTAAAGGGATTGGGCCTGGAAGGGAAATACAAGAAACTCTTATGACCCAAAATGAGGTTCCCGTGATCCATGTGGAGCAGGGGGGGATCAAGGCAGAGTGCATGGGGCACTAAAGGGGCCAGAAGAAGTTGCTCATGATGCCATCAAATGAGTCAGTGGCTTAATTCTATCCCAGCCGTGCACACCCACAGTGTTTTCCAGGCTGCCCCCACAGCTGTGGGCTCTTTTACCACTCAGGGAGCGGCAGAATCAGGGTGACTGCTCCTCTGCTTTGGAAGTCAGAAGCAGAAAGCCCAGACCATGCCCCCACAGAACCCATCCCTGAGCAAGCAGGTAGGAGTTTACCGGATGAAGCTCTGAACTGAACAATTGCAGAAGGTGAAAACAAATACCAGGTGGTGAACATTCGGGACATCAGAACGGGATGAATATTTCATGGGAACAGCATGCTGGGGGCCTGAGCCCTGGAGAGGAACACGAGTACTGATCCACTAACCGGGAGTTCGGTGGTTGTACACGCATGCCAGGAGTGAGCCGGAGTGAATGGTAAGAGACTCAGACTGACTCCGACTGCACTGGCATGAAGGAGAGGTGTGAAGAAGTCCTCACATGGACTACTGCAGCATCCCTCCAGGGAGGGACTGAGGTCAAGGAACACATGGCGTATTGTACGCAGCCTGCAGAGTACGAAGCCATGCGATTGACGGTGCCATTCCTCACTGCTGCCACGCGTCCAACAGCTGCCCTCCACCTGCACGGGGATGGTGGCTGCCCCTTCACCAGTCTAGCTCTGCCCGCTGCCCCATTTCACCCGCTGAGCTCCACTCACCACCTGCACTGTCCCATCCGCTGAATGCCCGGCACTGCCCATCCACTTCCACCTGACCCTGCTGCCCTCGGCCCTGCTCCAGCTTCTTTTCAAAAGAGCACCAGTCCTTCCAGTAGTGGACATCCTGCTGGGGGGGAGCGTGAGGCCCAGTGCTCAGATTGTCCTAAGAGATCGCTGCCCAGGGTCCTTCAGAGTGACAGCTGGGGAGAAGCTTTTCTGTCCCCTGCATCCTGGCAGAGACTCTCTCAGCTCATTGATTACAAACCACTGGCAGCAGACCAAAAACCGCAGGAGAGATTTCCCGTCACTCAACCCTGGCAGCCTGCGACCGGGCCGGAATCCGGGGCTGTGCTTGGCACAGAAGAGGGTGAGATTCCAGTATTCATTAATGTGCTCAATTATCCGAAAGAGACAAGCAACAACAGAGCAAAGCTGAGCCCTGGTGTAAGTGGGTGGGGCTTCCCCAGAGTGAACCAAAGGCACACATCGCTTGGGCTGAATTTTGCCTTGTGTTTCCACTAGTGGGAGCAGGGGAAAAAACCCACAAGCCGCATTCTCAGCTGTGGACCAGAGGAAAAGTTCAGAACAAACCCCAAAACTTGAGCTAGAAGATTTGCAAGAATTTCAGAGAACCAAGCACACATTTTGAGGGAATTTCAGCCTCTTTTCAGTTCTAGGTGAAAGCTCGATTTGGGTGAAATATGAACAGACATGTGAAAGGCTCGAAATCTAAGCACTGCCCCCAATTGGTTGCAAATCAGAAATCAGTCCGTTTGTGGGAAATATTCAACTGGGACCATTTTCAGAGAAAACAGGCCTATTTCTGAGCCAGGTTCTTTTTTCGCTTAGGAACTGGGAAGTTTCATAGTAGTCTCTATGAGTCCAGGTGAAAACAGGCTTGTTTTGTATTGGAGTCATGTTGCCACTTCCCCAATATTATTCCAGGGGTGCAACATAGGGTGAAAGGAATATGCAAAATATAGCCCTGAAAAATGTTGCAAAAGGGTTCATTGAAAAACCGTGCTGCAGTTTTGCAGAGCCTTAGTGGAGACCACAGGAAACTCTGGGGCTATGAACCAAACCCAGGCAAAAGCCCGTTGTGTTCAGCATGGTCATTTTGGGTTATTCAATTCAAAAGCAAAAATGTAGGGGGTTCAACTCCACATCCAGCAAAACCAGGCAAAAAAATGTACAAAACTCCTGCAAAAAAATTACCCCAACCTTGAAATCGGAGCCACATGGGCCCGTGGCCTACTTGACTTCAGTGTGATGCTGTATGGGTGCAAATGTCATTAGATGCTGATGCAATTCCAGGATCAAGGCTTAAAGTGTGGAGTGAAATTGCCAGGATGGATATTCTCTGCAGGTACATGTACATTGCAGCCGGGAGCATGCTTCCCAGCTCAGGGAGACAGGCAAGCTAGCTCTGCTTGAGCTAGCATGCTAAAATAGCAGCATAGCTGGGGAGAGCACAGATCCTGGCTCAGGCTAGCTGCCCAAGTACATATCCAGGAGTTCAGGCATGCTCCCGGCTGCAGAGTAGACGTACCCTATAGCAACAAAGCAGCGGGATACGGGGCAATGCACCCACTTGCAGACTTTTTTCATGCAGCATCAGGCACTTCCTGATTCCAGTCATGCTGGAAACATGATAAGAGGAGTGTCATTCATGGTATATCAGTGCTTCTGGTCCAGCTAGAAATGGGAAGCGTAGAGGACAATGGAAAGGAAGACAACAGGCCTAAATCTTCCCATTACAATGAAGAGGTTGAAAGGAGTTTCTGTAGGTGGCTGACTTCTTGTGGAAGCGACTGTTCTAATGCTGCTGGGAGGTTAATTTATTAATGATGTGTCAGGAGTCCTTTACTACTGGAAATCTAAACAATTCTCATCGCACGTCAGCTTTACAGTAGGGTAGCTCCGTTGAGTCCAGCAAAGCTACTAACTGATTTATACCAGCTCAGGTAGGATTAGAATCAAGGCTTTTGTTGTTGTTGTTGCTGTTTTTTTAAACATTAACCAAACTTTTTTTCAAAACTCCCCAAAAAGATTGGGCTTGGTTCAAGTTTCAGGTGAAGGCTCAGGTTAGTTTGTCTGTGATGTGGACCTCCTGGCCCATCATTAACACTGAATAATGTTAACAGCACCACGTATGAGATAATATCTTCAGGGTGGGGTGAAACTGGACCTGGAAATAGTCTTATAGTACAGATAAACCCTGTGCTCCCCCCTCAACTTGTGCTGGAGCTGGGCGGGGACACACACGGGGGACCAGAATAGGCAATGACACATTTCATATCTAGGCCACCAATTTGAGTCAGTCCTTTGAGGTAATGCCCATAATTCAGAACCGTCTAATGCAGTGGTTCTCAGCCTCTTCCATCTGGGACCCCATCCTAGCAGGTCCTTTTATCTAGCCAGGACCCCTTTCCTATTTAGCAATACAGGGAGGACAGGGTGGTTGTGACCCCCCGACACCCATGCATGATCCCCAGTAGGGTCATGACAGCCAGGTCAAGGACCCAGATCTAATAAAAATGATCTTTGGCATTGATCTGATCAATTGGTGGATACTCAGTCTGGTCGCTCCTTGACAGGTGTGCCTGTCCTTAAACAACCCTGTAACAGACATTAGCTCGTCCCCTGTGCAGAGAGGTCAAGGACTGAATAGGCCATGAGGAGTGGACCCTTCTTTAACCGGGTGGTAGAGATCGTTCTATGCCAGGATTGAAGCATGTTGGCATGGGGCGGCGTGAGGCGTTTCCTCGGTCACTGCCCAGGCTGTAACAGCACTGTGGACAAAGAGTGGCCTTCAGTCTTCTCAGGGCTGTCAATCTGGCGCCTTTCACAAGCACTGAATTAACTTCATTCTCAGGGACAGCTTGGACAGAGTTTAAAACAGCATCATTGGCTAACACGACAGAAGTTGGGTGGGGGGAGTGGATCCAGGATTTTCATAGTGCCCCAGGGAATCTGCTTCTTTGGCAGCTAAGTTATTAAACTTGTGTTTCCTTTGCTGGTTGTGAAAGGACAAGAACAAAACTCCAGAGCCTCCTGCTTCCTTTGGACTCCTTTGCTGCAGTTTGCTGCTTTCCAAGCTCAAATGGAAATCAGCTGGAAACAATGAAGCCTTTTCTTCCATTAACTTCCATGCTGCCAGGAGTTGAGGAGGCATTGCCCAGTTACAGGGTCAGAGGAGAAACCCATTGGTGGGGATGGGGAAGGACAGTGGCCTCACCCAGATCAGCACAAGCTTCTGAAGAGCATTACTATTCAGAACAAGTTAACTCAAACAACAGATCAATAATTACACATGGAGCCAGCCTCTGCCATCAGGCTTTGGACCAGGAGGCTGAGGAGAGAGTGCAAGAGACACTCATGCTTCTTTGCTTTCCTATCTTGGAAATCGTTATTTTCCTGCACTTTTTCCCACCAGCCTGTAACCACTGCACAGCTCAAAGCGGGTGTGCCCACAAGTGTCTGTGACTGCCCCGGTGTGCTCACAGGAGCACACGTGTGAAGTCACAGGTGAGCACGGTGCACATGCTCAGGCATATGGGTGTAGGGCACAGGCATGCTTTGCATGTCTGTAAGCACATGTGTGGCCATGGGCATCTGTGAGCGTACACGTGGTGTGTGTAACCAAGAGTATGAATGCTTGAATGATGATTCTCATCATGGGTCATCAGCAAGGGTAGAATCCAGAACCAGCCAAAACACAGTCCTCTGCCACTTGAGCAAAAGGACTAACTCCACGAGATGATACATTAGTAGGCAGTTATCCTTTATGTGCAATGGCCACTAGAAGGGTATTACGCTCACATGGTTCGTATGTCCTTGAGAACGCGTGCAAAGTGTAAATGTGCATCTCTTCACACACGTTGGTGCCCGAGCGTTTGTGTCTGTGGACGTCTGTTCCCAGCATCTCTCATTCAGCTCCTGTGCTGGATGGGCTCTAAGGTCTAACTCAGCAAAGCACACTGCTGTCCTGGAGTGCTGGCTGAATGCATTCAATCCCACGGCTGCTGCCTGCTCAGCTGAACCCACCTTCCCTGTGGCTTTGTTGCAGCCCACGTATGTGCAGGATCTTTCACTCTTTCCTACAGGCCTCATTCATAAAACGGGAAATGTCCCAGCTGCTGACTCACCCTATTGATCCTTTGTTCTAGGCTGATGCCACAGGACCACTCGCAGTGAAGTTCGCCTCTACCCATCCTCACACACGTGCGGAGTGCCCAGATTCACATTAGAACAAAGTGACCGGGATACACCCCCAGCATTGCCAGAGCCCCCCACCCGCTGTGACTCTAGTCAGACCTGACACAGAGACATAAAGACCAATTCACATTCTCCTTCCCTTTGAGTAACTTGGGGGTGGGGGTGGGGAGGGAGGGAATTGGGGTGTCAGTCAATGCCAGCCCCCTGATCCGTATCCCATTGTCACCTTTGCTGCCTGGTGCCCACATGCCCTTGTCAGCCCCTGTGCTTGTCACCCACATTCCTGTGCCTTTTGCATGCATTCTGGTCACGAACGAAGGACTGGCCTCTGAACACTGGGCAGTGCTGCTTATGATGGGAGTCAGGACAGGTCATGGGCAAGCGTCTCCCAAAAGAGCTCAGCAGGCTGAGCCCTGTCCTGAGTCAGCCCCTGTTTTTCCATTACTGGGCACCCTCACACACAGCCAGGCTAATGCGGATCAGATCCGAGGGACAACCATCCTTCTCTTCTGCTGCTGGGATCCTCAAAACCCAGGAATCCTGCAGCGAGCAACCCAGCGCAGGCTAGGAGGGAATTGACAGCAACACAGCTGGAGAAGACAAATTAGTGGAACCTGTGAGGTGTAGTCCCTACATGGGCATTTTGCTTATGTTTCCAGGGGCAGTACATGGCCCTAATTTCATTTCTTTCCCCTGCACCACTTCAAAAGAGACACTCCACCAGCATTCCATGGCCTCCGCCCTGGAGCCAGCCCCACTTTTTGCCCACCCTTGACACTGCTCCACTCACTGACGCAGAGAAGTAGGAGAGCTTAGATTTTGCCTGACACACCCCGCAGGCGGTCATGTATCACCAGTGCAACACGCGACCACTAAAAAGTCGCTCCTGAGCACCAGAGAGTTTTAATCACCAGTTGTGAAGCTTGCAATTAAAACCAATAATTTAAAGAAAAGAAAAAAAACAACAACACAAAGATCCTCATCATCGGAGACAGACCTATTAGATGAGCATGTCTGTCTGCTGCCAGAGGAGGAATGGGTGTCTGGGTAAAGGACATCCCAGATATTGCATTGATTGCGATCTGAGACATTAGGTGTTTGGCAGCATCCTCAGCCTCTGCATCCCTTGAATAAAGCTCATCTCTTCCCTTTAAACAGCCCCCTAGCATGGCTAACAGAGCAGGAGGGAAACGCTCGGAAGAGTTAATGCCTGCAGGGAGTGGAACCCCCCATGCCGGAGCGTGCACACAATGGGATTTTAATGAGCAGTTCTGCAGGCGAGGCACACTGGCATTTGCACCCGCCATGCCTGGCACCAAACTGACACCCCTCCCATCATTGACACTTTATGGCTGCTCATCGCTCTGCCCTTCTTGTGCCAAGAAGGGACCACTTCTGGCTCTCCCCACACGCCTGCGGATGCCTACAAACCAAACTGGGAACTCAGAAACTTCAGGGACCATTTATACTTTGCAAACACACAATCCCAGCTCATGTTCATTGGACATGCACGGAGGCATCTTTAACAGGAACACCAGCCTCAGAGGACCAGCTCTCTCCTGATCCCAAAATACGGGCAACACATAAGCCCACATGTTCTACAAAGTGACCAGGCCACAGCCCCAGCATTGCCAGAGCCTTAAACATCACGCTGGCAATCCAAGCAGATACCGACTCAGAGGTGTAAAGACTAATTCCCACTCCCCTTCCCTTTCAGTAACTTTAAAGAAGGGAACTGGGGTGTCAGTTAATCGTAACTCCCTGCCTGGCATCCAGATCTCACTGCCTGGCATCTGCATTCCAGTACCAAGGCGGGGGGGGGGGGGCGGGGGAGGACAGAGTTTTCCCTCTTCATTCCTTTGCAGACACCGTGGCGCTCTCTGAACCAACAGCAAACCATCCCCCCTGCCTGCCCCACTACGAGGCCACTTGCCCCGAATGCAGGAGCCCCAGACTCAGCGTCACGTTTTCTTCCCCGACTCGGGGGTTTTATCCCGCCCCACTCAGGACATGGCTGGGCTAAGCAGCATCCGCCCCCCGTGGCAATGTGGCATCGAAAGCCCCTGGCTCAGCCGGGTGCGTCCACTCCTGGCATGCACCTGGGGCCGGGGCGCCCACAGAGCAAGACCCCTGTAGATACCCAGAGAAAAAAACATCTGCTCCTACCTGAGGGTGGCGCTCTCCCCTTGCCTGACGGTCACGTTGTCCATAGCTTTGGGGAAGGTGGCATCCCCGCTGCGCACGGGCACTCCTGCGGGCACAAGGAAGAGCAGCCTGAGACAGAGGACGACGAGGCACCTCCAGGGCACGACTAAGCCCCCGCCGACCCCCATCCTGGGCAGCAGGGACTTTCCAAAAGGCCAGAAACACCCCCGGCGAGGAGAAACGGGGCAGCGGGGCGGGGGGGGAAGAAGCAAACAGGGTGGGAGCGCGGGGCAGACACGGAGCTCCTCGGAGATTAGCAGAGCCCCTGGCAATCCAGCCGCAGAGCGCCGAGCATCCGCAGGGAGCCCCCGGCGATCCTGGGGCGCGGGAGGAGGAGGAGGAAGGGAGCCCCGAGGCGCGGTGGGGAGGGGGGGGAGCGGCGCGTCGGGCTTCACCAGCCGGCTCCTCCTGCCAACAGTCCGGACTCTCACGCTGCCCCGGCGAATCCCTGCCCCCAGCACGGGGGCTCGGCTCCCATCCCCGGGGCGTCGGGGACCGGCTCCCCCGGCGGCCGCGAGAAAGCGCCTGAGCCGGGCACCGCAAATCCGCTCCGCCGCCGCCGCCGCCGCCCCGCGCACGCTCCAGCCGCCCCGGGCTGGGCGCCGACCTGCGGCGGGGCGGGAGCCCGGCTGCCCCCGACGGGGCTCGGCGAGGGGGAGGAGGCGGCGGCGGGGCGGGCGCGCAGGAGCCCGGCTGCGCGCTGCCTCCCGGCCGGGGGCTCCGCCTCGCCGCCCGCCCGCCCGGGCGCGGGCTCCCCCGGGGTGGCCACGGCCGCCACTCGGGCTCCGGCCCCGCCGCACTGCGCGGCGGCGGCGGCGGGGCTCCCCCGCTTTCACCCCGCCGGCGCCGGGCCGGCTGGGACCCGCTCCTCCCCCCGCCCCGGCAACCCCTCGGGGAGCCAGCTCGCCTTTCCGCCCCCCCCCCCCATCGCATTACAGCGGCCACGCCGCTCTTTCTAGGGCGGGGAAGCTCCACGCCCATCGCCAGCCTGAATTACCGCCTGGCCGAGCACCTCGGGCTTAGAACCCAGCACTTTGCAGGTGGGGAAACTGAGGCACGGAGCAGCACGGTCGCACCGTGGGTCAATAAAAGACACAGGAACAGAACCCAAGGCTGCCCGTCCTGTGTGCGCGAGCCATAACACCGCACTTCCTAACAGTGCTCTGTGGGGGGCTGCCAAGCGCTTCCACAGCAACTCCTTTCATAGAATCATAAAATAGCAGGCTTGGAAGGGACCTCAGGAGGTCATCTAGTCTAACCCCCTGCTCAAAGCAGGACCAATCCCCCATTTTTGCCCCAGATCCCTAAATGGCCCCCCTCAAGGATTGAACTGGCAACCCTGGGTTTAGCAGGCCAAAGCTCAAACCACTGAGCTGTCCCTTCATCCCTAAATACTTTTTTTTTTTTTAAATCAACTCATTACTTAGGACATATCGCAGTTGTGTTATGCCTAGTAACTTCTCCCTCCACCCGCTGCTCAGTGTGTTGCCATCTTTATGCACAATTTCCCGCAGGTAAAAGGTGCCAGGTAGACAGCCCTGGAGAACGAAGTCCTTTATTTAGCCAAACAGGTACAATGCAGACAGCTGAAGTGCCAGTCTCCCACTCTCCATTAGTGTCAAGCCAGTGGCCAGGAACCGCAATCGCTCCTTCGGCCTCTCCCCTAATAAAGCTGGCAGTCTGGGGTCCGCTTTTCAGAGATGTTTAGCACACACAACTCCTACTGAACTCAGTGCAAGATGCAGGTGCCCAGCACTTGCGAGAGTCCAGCCCTTCCTGCCTGCTGGAAATGGTGGTTTTAATGGTGAGGACACCCAGGAATTGATCTGAGACTTCCCAATTCCTTTCACACAGGGCACCTACCAGCTATTAGATAGCACCGTTGAGTTTTGGTTGTTTTTTTTTTAAATCCCTGCCAACCCGAGCTGGATTCAAACCGATGACCTAGATGTGAAAAGATCCGTAGCCTGCTACTAATCCCCTGAGTCTCCCACTCCCCTGTAAAGTACTATTTAATTCATTAACTGTGCTGTTTAATTTCTCAAACATTATGAGATTTGTCAGGTAGAGAAGACACTATCAAATAAAGCCTTATTATTATTATTATTGAGCATACTGATGGGTCACAAGAGAAGGGGATTGCTTTGTGGTCTCTTTGTGCTTTCCTGTTCCATTTCTTTTTTAAGATTGTTTGCTCTGAATTTAGCACTGGTAGAAGGTGCTGGATTGACAACCCTAGAGGCAGAAGTCACATTTATCCACAGCTTCCCCATTTCAGGAACAGACTACCAATAGGAGGAGTGGGACAAACAACCTAACTAAGTTTAAGATGGAGCTTGCTATGTTTATGATGGGGTTGCCTGTGATAGCAGGGGACTGGACTGCATGACTCACGAAGTCCCTCCAGTTATGTTCACAGCATATATACAGCAAAGTTAGCTAAAAGCATAAAATATTCAGGCTGGAAGGTTGCAACATAACACAACTTTATTTCTTAGAATTCTACATGATCACACGCACAGGAACCCAAAACCAGAGAGCAGGCCGCTTCCCAAACCGGAGGAACACAACACACCCCACCTTACTATTTCCCTGCAGACTGATTGCTGAGCCACCAGATTGTACACTTCCTTACAGAGGCCTCTAGCCTGCAAGCAGGACCAGGAATACCTTTAGTATTTAAAGTGAGAGCTTGGTGTTTTTACAGCACCTTCCAGCCCTAAGTTCCTATTTTGCCCCCTGCTGTGGTAGGGACACACTCACTGGCACGAGGAGTTTAGTCTCAGTGGTCCATTCGGTCCCCATGACTGCCAACAAAGGGTTAAACTGACTTAGTTCATTATTACCTCTACTGTTGTAATGTCCCAAAGCCCCACTAAGGATTGGGACCCCACTGCACCCTGCTGTACAAAACAGAGTGGAAGATAGATATGAGGCAGTGTAGAGGCTTTTCAGCTCAGAAAAAACCTGAGAGCAAACTGCTCTTATTTCACACAGATCTTTCCAATTCTCCTCCAGGCTGCTCAGGACCTGTCTGTTGGTAAGAGACTGTTCTCCTTTAGCCATTCGAATAACCCCTCTCTGCCTGTTTCCCAATGCACAAGGTGCTGCATTGTATTCTGAGTTAGTGGGAGCTGCTGAAATCAAAAGCTCTCCAGGCTTGTCTATGGTGGTGGGGGAGTTTTTTTCAGGTAAACCCCCTCCATGTGGACGCTGTTATTCTAGTACACATAAAAAGCATGAGATTTATTGATCACAGGAATCTTGTACAACTCTCACTAGGACTCCAAGTCCCACCACAGCATGCCCTGGGCTCAGTTTAAATCATGGGGTGGATTCTCTTTGGCTGTTCTCAAGTCCTGGGTGGGCATCTGATGGGGAGCTCTTCCTCCCATCTTTCACACCCCACTAGTATAAAGGGACAGTCAGCACAGGAACACTAGTCCTCATCCATATGCCCCACTCCTGCCCTCTATGAGCCATTCTGTTCTTCATTCTCATGCAGCCTTGGATCACTTTTTCCAGTGGATTAAGACAAAGCGAAGAATGACTCCCACATGAAAAGGGATGGGATAGGAAACAGTGAGTGAGCCTGTCACTTGTCAAAATCAAGGCTGCCTTTAAACATTAAATGTGCCATTCTCTAACTACACCACCATGCTGCCTGGGGTGATCTTTCCACAGGCCAGACTGCCAGCCTCTCTGCATCAACTCCCCTCCCCATTTAATATAAAAGAGCAGTGTCAGAAGCAATAATGCTTCGGGCACGGAGGATGAAAGGAATGTTGAAGAGTCTGGATTGGAGGGATATGAGAAAGATCTGAGCAGTGTTTAAAGAGAAATTAATTCAGCTACAAGAGCAGGAGAGCTGAAGCATCCCCTAAACCAATTCGGACCATGCAGAGCTCTTCACAATGCAGGATACCGAGCGGCAAAAGTTTCAACCAATGAAACAAAAGAAAGGAGCACAGGATCATCAGGGCACAATTTCATTGGCTGATCTGTGACACTGTGATTGGGTGAAGCACGAAGCAGCATGGTCCAGCGGTTAGGGTGTTAACCTGGAACGTGGGAGACCCTGGGTCAAATTCCCTGCTTTGCCACAGGCTTCCCCTTTGACCTTGGGCAAGTCGCTTAGTCTCTCCGTGCCTCAAGTCCCCATCTGTACAATGGGGATAATAGCACTAGCTTTACCTGGGAGGA
Organism: Lepidochelys olivacea; assembly: GCF_965140295.1. NCBI lineage: Eukaryota > Metazoa > Chordata > Testudines > Cheloniidae > Lepidochelys > Lepidochelys olivacea. The sequence goes on along the minus strand of NC_140432.1, from coordinate 10,535,260 downwards.
TAAATACAGTAATTATGAAGAGCTCAGACTCTACGGGAATGAGGCCACATATAAAATAGAGTGGATGGAATAGAGTGAGGTGGGGCAGGGTTACCTAGCAATAGGTGATTGGCAATGCTCTGATGATCTTAAGTCATTTCTCCCACACAAATCCAGCCTGCGTATACCAAGTCCTACCGACTCCCCACTCCACTTCCCTGTCTCTCCCTCTTGCACACACACAATGTATAAACAAATGAGCCTGTCACCGCTCATCTCCGCGCCGTTCGCTGTAATTGGTTCCGATTTTAAAAATATCCACAGACAATAAACACATGCACACAAACAGCAAAAGAGAAAACGAAATCCAGATTCCATTGAATAATTCTGTGGCTCCAGGAGCGGAGGAGCCAGCAGTCAAGTCCAGCTGTGACTGTGCAGCAGCGGAAGAGAGGGAGCTTTGTAGGTTCCTCTGGGGATACGAGCAATCATTTTCCTTTGCTGGATTTGGACCACAACAGAAGGCCGGGGTCTGGTGTACGTGGGGAGGGTGCTTGCACACTGGCACAGAGCTGAACAGGGAATGTGGAATCTTTTCTGATCTCTCCCGGCTTTCTTCATACTCCAATAAAGATCTGTTTTCCTTGTGCCTGTTGCCTGCCCAGGGCAAACACGACAAGAAAAATACCTGCAACCTGTTCCTTCTTTCTAACAAGGCTAACTGCCCCCCTTTCCTGGCAGAGTCCATAAACAGGGCGTGCAGGAGGCTCTGCAAAGCAAGGTACAGACTGGCAAGGAGAGGGCTGGCTAATAGTATTGGTGTGTGTGTGGGGGGGAGATATAAGAGAGAGAGATTTAAAGACAGCCTAAACTGGGATAGTATTTTCCCTGGGATTATCAGAAACTGGAGGGAAGGGGTCTGCATGGACTGATGAACCTAGGAAAGGCGAAGGGGCAGGAGAAGCAAGAGTTCATGGGTCTAGTCTACGGAGAAATCTCCAGGGAGAATCTGAAGGAGATAGAAACAATCTGAATGAAAGCAGAGGATCTTGCAGTGTCATAGGCTGAGTGGATGGGAGCTTTCAGAGTCCAGATAAGGTGTGGAGAAGCAGGCTGAAATCCTGGCTGTATCAGTGAAGCAAAATGCTTTTGAGGTGATATTTACTCATATGTTTAGAGAGAAATTGGACAGAGACAGTGCAAAATTCAGAGAGAGAGAGAGATTGGACAGGCAGACAGTGCAAAATTCAGCAGTTCATAAGGATTTACATCTTTCCACCCTTAACTCACATGGCTTTTTTACAGTTCTGCTATGACCTTCAACTTCAAGCAAGTGCATTTTCATGCAAACACACCCCTAAATTCACAGCAAATCTCCGTAAAAACCACCAAGTTCTACCTGCATTAGCGTCCCCACTCGGCTCTGATGCAAAAATGGCTCCTGGGTCTTGTGAATGGTTTGCAAGCCTTCCAACACACACACTGAACTTCTAGGGGTTTTTAGCAAAACTAGAAATAAGCAGAAGCAAAATCTCTAGATCTGAACACTTCTGAACTTTGAGGCGCTTTGGATCGGGTTCCAGATGTAAGAATTTACAGCCAAGGTTTCTCTGTCCATTTGTAATTAAGGGCTGTGAGTCAAGTGAAGCCAGGTCAATTTCACGTTATTTCAGTTTTTCTGAGAACTTTTGGCACAGTTCCGCCAAACCCTACCCAGAAAATACATACCCACTTACATGGAAGAACTTCATTTCAGATACAATTTCACCTGCAGAAATTCTTGGTATATTCAATTTATACAACTAGATGAGCAACATTTTGTTTTAATTTACAGCTCTTTTATGGGGAAGGAGCTCAGATACTGCACTGAGTTCACGTACTACAGCATAAAACCTGACGATGGATGGACATGTATACAGTTTTGAAATTCCCAACTCTCATCTGAAACGTAATTGGTCCAAAACTCATCTCTAATAGCCACTGCAACACCTATGCATACAATACCCTTAACATACACACACACAATTATTGCATCAACCTCTTTCACGCAATCACGTTAAATGTTATCCCTCCGTTTCCTCAGGGTTACAAATGTGCTTTTCAAAATCTCACACTCGCTACATAAGTGAACATCCCATTAAAGTCAGTAGGTCCTAAGAGTCTACAACAAAGATTCATTGACAATACAAAGGATTCTCACCCCTCCGCACTGACACAGGACACAGACTAATTTTTTCCATTGCTAAGAGTGGCCCCAATTAGGAAACAATGATAGCACATGGTCTATGGCTGGTGACCTTTCAGAACTCTCTCCTCCCCAGAGGAATTCATATCATGAACAGAGATGACGGTCCACTGCAACTCTGCTGTGTCAGATCTCAGAGGTTCCCAAATAATTACCGTTAATTCCATCCCCCAACTCCACCTGAGGAGTGATTCACTTTCCCTTCTGCTGGTTTTTATTTTTTTTTTTTTAAACCCTGCCCATAATTTCCCATCACAGCCTGGCCCTTTGCAGGCTAATGTGATAATGTGACTTACCTTTACTCCTCCCCCTTCATGTCTCACAATCCCCAGGCTCCCCATACCCCAAAACTTCTCCGGCTCTTGTCTGGCTAATGTTTTTCGGGAGCTGCCCCAAATAATTGTTTGATTTAGATTCAGCAGTAGCAGCAGCAGCTGCTGTCACATTTGAAGAGGAGTGATGATTATTAGCAACATATTTATTGAGTTTAAAAAACATAATACAAGAGGGTCCGTTAATCCCCCAATAAAGATGCAGTTAATATTTAACTGGCATTTATTTAAACTTACAGTACCTGTCCTATTAAATTTAAATTAACTGCGCATTTGGGAGCCTTCCCCTAAAGCCTAGCTGGGATTCTGCAGCTCCAGTCCTTCCCTTCCCTTCCCTGCACTTTACACTAGGCGCTTGGCCATAAAAAGAACATTTCCTTTGCCCTTTAAAAAGCTAGTCAGTTTGGGGTTGGTTTTGTCTCTTTCTCCCTTCTTCGCTGTCTGGCTCTTACGTTAAAATGGAACTTAACTCTTTCCAGCCTGTGACAGGCTATTTTGGAGGCTGAGCGAACAGCCTGATCTTGCAGACTTTTACTCACACAAGTAAAGCCTGCTAGCAGCCAAGGGGGCTGCTGGGGTGCAGAGGGAACAGCCAGGTCCTTAAAAGTTGCAAGATTGGCTCCCAATAAGTCAGCTCCTACCCTGTAGTGCACAGCTGGCTTAGGTGGCCAGTGGAGGATTCCCCTTCCCTGTGAGAATCCTCAGGTGGTCTATAGTCATCCTGAACCATCTCCCTTCAGCCCCACCAGGGCCACTGTTGCTAGGGGTAAGCCCTTGTAGGTTGATAGCCACCAGCTGCTATAACAGTCACATGTTGCTGGGGCAGATTACAGCAACCTTTAGGCTGCTCTAATGTATTATGGACTGGGCAGACAGCCCCAGGGTACAGGCTCAGAGGGAGACGGGGGGTGGGGGTGTGTGTGCACAATTGTCTTTGCACCTTCCCTCAAGTCTTAGTCCAAGCATTCCTCACCCCATGGGAGGATCAAGGCCCTGCTGTTTTGCTTGCCTACATTTACCCAGCAAACCCCAAACAATTATTTTATTTACCTCATGACACCATTGTACGTGTCCCTTTAATATTTATATCAGGAGTCCAAAGAAGTTATCTTGGAAATCCAGAGCAGCATAGGCACCGTGGAAGTTATTAAACAGAATTGATCTTTGCTCTCCCTGGTACAAATCAATATTGTTTTTATATAAATCTGTTTCTTGTGGCATTGTTGGGAACTTACTGCAACCAACGAACACTTAAAAAGTCATTGCACAGTCAGACACTGCTTCCTCACCTGCATTTGATCAGGGCTGAGCCAGGTGCCAGAGACATCTGTTGGTGTCAGATAAAAGCACACCATCAGCCATCTAATAGTATTTTATAAGCATATGGCATTAACTCAGGGCTCTACAATTCACTCCAGGCTGAATTTTAATAGGGAGTAGGAGGGGGAAAATAGCCGAGTAAGCTAAAATAAAACAAGGACCAAATCTTCAGCTAAAACATGCATGAGCACTGGAGCAGTGTGGTGAAACTTGAAAAACCTCAAACAAAAAGCTTCCAGTTGGGTGGTTTTATTATTCTTTTGCCATAGACTTAGCCTGTAAATTATCTGGGGGTAGCGAGTGTCTTTTCCCAAGTGTCTACAGAACCTAGCACAATGGAGCCCAGTAACAGGGGCTTACCAGATCTGGCTTCAGGTGCAGCGTTTTTTCTCCAGGGAATCAAACTTTACACTGTGGAGGTTTTCTCACTAAGTCTCCCCCTTCATCAAGTCTGGGATATTAATGTAAACTTTAGAATAATACAAGTCTCCCACCAGCACCTGGCTCTCCACAGGTTTTGACCCTCTAGGCCCTCCACCTGGGAATGAAGGCAAGTCAGTCTATAAAGTACAACTCACACATATTCCTCCTTTGAGTCCTTCCCCCTGCCTGAACTCACGCTGCCCTTATACCCCTAGTTCCTGGTCACATGCTCTAATCATATGACCCCTGGATTGAGATTAATCATATGACATCTGGATTGAGATCTGAACTAGTCCCAGGTGAGGCTCAACCCAGGATGCCCTTAAAGAGCTAGCTTACGCTGATAAGCCTCAACTTTGTTGAGGCTTTCAGGCATTTTGACAAAGACTGGATTCAAAAAATGACCAGAAGAGAAGCTGGTGAAGGGTGCTCTCTTATTAGCTGGGGAGATGTGCTTAGGACGCTCATCGGGGAAATGAGAGATCCAGGTTCAGTTTGGTCTACCTGAGGTGGGGAAAGAAGTTGGACTTGGTTGTCCCCCCTTGCAGGGGAGGGCTGGATCTGGGAATCTATGGGATAGTCTGGTGTGGGGCTCTACCAGTCTCTCCTCCGGAAGCTGTTCCACTTTATATAAATAACTAAAGCATCATTAGAGCAGGGACTTGCACTCGGTTCTCTCACTGCCTAGGTAAGGGCCCTGACCACCACGCTACATAGTTATTTGTAGTAGCATGCCCTGACCTGACAACTATCCACTGTCAATCACACCGGACGTTCATGATCATTCATGATGACAATGAATAGACCGTGGGCCAGGCAGACTCAGACTGGTAGTTAGGAGGCTCAGCTAAGAAATGGCAGACCCAGGGCCCCCAATGACACTTCAATGATGTATAAAAAGTAGAACAGCTTCAACAAGAGAGAAAGCCCCACAGCAGCATAGACCAGTGTACTCACCCTCAACGAGAGGAACCAAGTTCAAATCCCTTTTCCACAAGAGGCAGAATCGAACCAAGGAGTTCCCCATCCCAGCAGAGTGCCCTAAGCACTGGGCTAAAGCTTACCAGGCAGGCGAGAGCCTCTCCTCCAGCTGTTTTGTGAATTCAGGTCTTTGCTTTTGCCAAAAGGCCTGAAAATCTAAATGAATTTGTTTACTGTCAAAACAAAACATTTTGTTTCAATCTTACCACAATATTGACTTTTTGATTTACTCAAATATTTCTGGGGGGGGATAAAAAGGGTCACTTTTTTTCCCCATTGCCAGCAAATCAAAACATCCAGTGTTCACCCAGCTCTGCTCCCGGATGCTCCACCAAGACCAAATCTGTGGCTCATCATCAGGTTCCTGTTTCGCTGATCATCAAGTAACAGCCCTTCATTTCACACAGCGCTGGGGCAGACAAATCATTCACTCTGAGTAACAAAAGCAAGGCTCACCACTGTCGCAGGGAGTCAATTTTACTTTCGTTGCCGGCCTACTGACCCGCGTAGCATTCCCCATCCAAGAATAATATTAATAATAACCATGCTATTAAGCAAGATGCTTGATTTGAAGCTGAACATTTTTGAGAAATGATCTCATAAATTAAATTCCCGGGGTACCATCTTTGAGAGTTAAAAGGCAGAGTCGCCTCTGAATTCTGGGAATTGAGCATAATTACATGGAAATTGACAAGGCACAAATGCCAAGAATTCTGTTAACCTTTAATATCTCAAAAAAACTCTCCCCTTGTAATTATCTCTTTCCTTTGTCTTAAATGTTACTGATGAATATTTAGTGGGAAAAGCAAATACAAGGAGGCTGAGGGGCGATAGAAACGGGAGCCCTGTGTAGAATAACTTTACAAACTTTGTGACTGGAGACTGGCTATCACCAACACCCAGATCTGAATATGGATGCAATGCAGATTGTGAACCATGCACAGAGGCTGGATTGTGCAGGCTGCCGGCTGGGGACAGATCCCTGTGCCCACATGTAGACCCCAATGGTTTCAGTGGGAGGATGCCCATATGGAGCGGTTTGCAGAATGGGGGCCTTGGGATCTTGGCTCTGTCTCCATAGCAGATTGAAGCAAGCCCACCATCCAAACACCCCGCAGCTTTCTTTATTCTCCTATCACTTACACAGATTCAGCTCCATTCATGTCCATGGGAGACGCACAGAGAGGCCCCATTTGACCCCAAGTTCAGAGAAACATCCACATTTTGTGGTACTTTTCCAAGCGTGCCTCAACTAGGAACTTGTGCAGGTTTCCATCATTCTAGGTATAAACACCTCCCCCACCCCCGGGTTGGGCACTGGCCTCCTCACTAAACACCGAGCCTGATGAAAGAAAGACGATTCTCTGCCATTGAGAATCGCATTAATACCTGCCACTCCAGTGGCATTTTCCCCTTACAATGATGATAAATATGGGCAGAGAAAAAGGGGAGGTCTCCCTTGCCACTTCCTCTCTGTGAAGTAGAAGTAGAAGCTGCTGCTCTTTTGCAATGTAGGATCATTAGGCAGAATCCAAGGAGGGTGATTATTGGGGGGGAGGGCAGGAAGAGGGGAGCAGCGCCTGAGAACCACAAACAAGGCACACTCAGTTACTGGAAAGGGTTGCAGGGTACCGCTCTCTCCTCAGCAGGATACTGTTATGAAGATCGGTTTGGGCGACTCCCCTCTTTAAGTGCTACATCTGACCAACTCCTACACCCAGATACGTGTGAAAACCCCAAGAGTCCTCAAGCAGATGTGGTGGGCTGGTGGGCTATCAGAGCCGTCAACCCTGTGGTCCCCAACTCCGAGGCAGGCCAGCAGGAGGGCTGCTGAGGAATTGGGCCTGCAAACTGGCAGGAAACCAGTTGGCTGGAACGTTGTTGAAATTGTACCATCCCCACAAAACTTTTCAATTTAGACAAATGGGCAAATTTAAAAAAAAAAAAAAAGTTTAATGAGAATTTTTTCTGACCAGCTTTAAATAACTGTGAAGACACCACCCAGAGTTATGCACATACTTAGCTTGACCCGTGTGTGTCGCCTCGGAAGAACCGTCTTGTGATTAACACACTGGACTGAGAACGAGAAGATCTGGATTCAATTCTTAGCTCTCCCACAGATTCCCTGTGTGACCTTGGGTGAGTCATTTAATCTCTGTACCTTGATTTCCTATAGGTAAAATAGGGCTTGCAATACTTCCTTTCTCCCACCCTTTACCAATCTTGTCCATTTAGACTGTACACTCTCCAGCACAGGGACTGCCTCTTACTCTATGTAAGCATAGTGCCGAGCACAAGCTACTAGGTACAACTGAAATATAAGTAAGGGGAGAATAATAAGCACACGTAGGATCGGAAGCAAAAAGTGAGGCTCCCAACCTATGCATGACGGCCTCAGTGCCACCGTGAAAGTGACTCTGCTCTGGGAGTGAATAGCTCCAGCTGGATAAGAATTAACTCCGCCTTTCGCCAAAGACTCAAACTGAGGCAACGTCTACACTTGGACCTGGCGGTGTGACTTCCAGCTAGCCCAGACATGCTCACGCTAGCTCTCATCCAGCTGCTAGCGTGCTACAAATAGCAGTGTTGTCATGGTAGCATGGGCAGCAGTGAGGGGTGGCATGGGCTAGCTGCTCCGAACACGAGTCCGCCTGGACTCCAGGGGTATGTAGTCAGGTGGCTAGTCAGGCCTCCATTTGCTGCTGCAGCTTGAGTGTGTTTAGGGGAGCTGGGAATCACACCCCTCACTTCCAAGGGATATGTAGCCTAAGTCATTTACAGACACACTTCCTTGTTCCAGTAAGATCAAAGCCAGAGGGGCATTTATTCAAAGAGGACAAGAGAGAGAATGAAATAAAACAGGTTAGATCATTATGCACCACACTTACTCGCTCACCACACTCCCCTGAAGATCTGAGGAACTAGCTCAGCAGCTACACAGAAAGGAAACACACGTCAAAGCCTAGAGATGGGTCCAATCTGCTTAACGGAAATATGGCCCCAAAGTCGAGGAGTGTCTGTCTGTTGCTTTGGACTCAGGCCCATTGCTAGTGCAAACATTCTGAAACCTCTTCCAGGAATTAACCCTGCACTGAACCGTGGTTAGTTCTGACCCCAGTACATGGCCGACGCTTGCCCTCCTTCTCTCTTTGTCTGTCTTAAAATGGAGAGAGCTTTCCAGTCTCCAAGCTGCTTTTATGCCTCTTTAAAAGGGTTATAAATGCTGTCTTTATATTCCAATAAAGCAATATAAAACCAACCTTTTTTGCAGTTCACTAAAAGTGGTTAACTTTTCCCCCCCATTAACGTTCCTTTCTGCAGTGCTGTCTGCACACACTGGCTGCTGCCTGGGGCTGGAGGCACGCAATGCTACCTGAGAGGCCACTCCAGTGGCATCAGCACCCTGGAGGCCCGGGGGGTGGGGGTGTCTTGCGAGGAAGCAAGGCAGTGAGGCTGAATGTGCGAGCAATGCCAGGGACACAGGATCAGGACTTCCAAGCCAAAGCAGAAGGTGGAGGTGTGCATAACGACGGGGGAGACAGGTTGCCATGCAAACACAGAGGGCTGCAGAAATGAGACACACACACACACACACAAAGCAACGGGCCCCGCAGAGATGTGTTGTCTTTTGTCAATTGTTTGCTCCAGGGGGTTAAGATCCTCCATCCTTAAAACAGGCACTGTGCACAAATCAGGGCTTAAAAAGATGAAAACCAGAATGGACAAAGCACCGTGATCATGTATTAGTGAGCAAGAAGCTCTATAGGGCTGGGGTTTCACATGCTGGGATCACCTTCTAAACCCCAAACCCTATTTACACACACACACACACACACACACTTAACAAAAGTCACACTTCCTTCTGTAAGAGCCAACCTGCTCTCAGCAGCACAATAAGAGTGGTCAGATTGCGCGTGTAACATCATGGAAGTAGGGTGCAGCCATCTTCACACACTCATTGACACCTGCTTCCATGCACACCCCATAGCCTGCCGCTCTGCACTCATTTGAATGTATCCACCATTGCACTGCTGAGCCTCGATGCTTGATACAGCCAATATTTGCTACCACAGAAAGCACAATGACTTAGAAAGAAGCCTGTTAATTAATCCAGCTAATTAACATTACGAGGATCATTTTAGGGATGCATGCGAGCAATGAGACTGAGGCAAAGAAGGGAAGGGGGTTAGAGCATGCAGCTCCCACGAGGACTCAGAGGTGTTGACAATCCCTGATCCAAGAAAGACTACAATATACTCAGCTTGGCTTTCTAAGAAGAGGCTGTACAATTGAGCTCCTATTAGCAACTGCCAATCATCTTTGATTAGCACTGGGTTGATTTACTCCTTGTTTTAGGGGGAATGACAGCCTAACCCCGATGGGAACTTATATAGCATGTCAGCTAAGGAAACCCGGCACTCCATGCCAATCGGCTCACGCTGCATGGGAGGGTGGAAAGTCAGTTGTTCCAATTAGGCCCAGCCCAGCAAGGGACTGAGCAGAGCTGCCATTTCCCAGTGGGGGTCCTGGGAGGAGTCGCCCGTCTTTGCAGAGACAGTTGTGCACGTGCGGCTACATCTCTCCATGTAGCTGGCCAGCATGCATGGGGACCGGGGAGGAGGGGCAAAGCCAGGATCCTGCCTCCTCCTTCTCATTCCATGCATACCCTACACCTTGACGTAGGGAGGGCTAAGTGTGAATCAGAGACAGAGCGGGAGAGCCAGCAAGCAAGTGCCTGACAGGATAAGAGAGTGTGTGTGTGTGTGTGTGTGTGTGTGAGATCGAGTGAGAGAGAAGGGGCCCTGCAGAGATCATTACTAATGGCTTCAAAGACAATTTCTCATGCTACACCTTTCTCCTCCCTCCCTTTACCTCCCCTTTATTTCACGTGCATTGCCTCTCCCTCAACAGTCCGCCCAGATCACGCTACATTAGGTTACATGTCTGTGTGGTAAATGCATGGACCGTGCACAGGTGCCTCAAAGCTACGCAGAATGCAATGAAATTTACAAGTAGGGTTGGTCCAGAACCTATTAGAGAAAGGAAACTTTGTAGATAGTGCATGTGGGTCTGAGACAGAAACAGAGCGTGGGGGTGCCAGGTGGGTACCCCTTGGATTAGAAGTCATGGGGCTGGCAGAACTAGCTTTGACACTATTGAGTGTGCCCAAAGGGTCACGCCCGTGACAGACTGGCACGACGCAATGTTGTCATGCGCTGACGAGAAGTGGCTGGCAAATGGGATTTCTAGTCTGTAGGAACTGGTGACGTTTCAAAATTGGTTTTAATTCCGTGCAAATGAGAACAAAAAGTCAAAGCTGCTCACAAAAGGGAAATTCTGAAAACTCGAAGATTTGGAAACGTCAAAACATTTTGTAATGCCAAAACATTATAATATAAATTAACAAATAAGACACCTATCATATTAAATATCAGCTATGATACCATTAATATTTTAATATAACAGAAAAGTCGATATGCAGTGAATCAAAACAGGAAAGTCAAAACATTTTGAATGCATCAAACTATTTAGACAGAAAAACAAAACAAGAAAGCACCAATTATTTTGACATGTTTGCAATTAAAGTATCATTGAAAACATTCCTGTGAAACCTTCAGATTTCAATGAAAGTTCATTTTCCAAAGGAAAAAACTGCTCTGGAGGAAAATTTTCAATGAGCTCTAGTGACGTTGCAAGAGACCCGTAAGTGATCTGGAGAGTCGTGACGGTACAGCGAGCATGCCTGGGATTGGCCCCTAGAGAACTGTGACCATCCTGAGAATACCGGGAAGGACAAGGGATGAGCCAGGAGAAGCAGAGACACGCTGCCCCAAAGGTGGGGAAACGGGTAGCTGAGACTCAGCGGGGGTTACCTTTGGGTGCAGATGCTCAGATCTCACAAAGAGGGCTTCTTTCCCAGTGCCCACTGGCTGATTTTACACCTCAGATTTGTACCGCTATACCGATAGCTCTATATTTAGGACTATATTGGATTTTCGTAGGTTTCAGGTTTTTGATGAAATTATGAGAACTTGAGAAGAAAATGTTAATGATGTTTCATCAATGGAAACCAAAAAAAAAAAAAAAAAAGTTTCCTGACCAGCTCTATTTGGGATCCAGCTTTATGAGGTCACAGCCACTATCCCTTCCTTAGTGCCTTGAGAGCGTGGATGTACAGAGAGAGAGAGAAACAGGGGATTTGAAAATTATCAGAGGAGAGAGCCCACACTTTTTTTCTCTCTCTGTTGTCTCAAAAGATTATAGGAAGAACAAGGCTGAGAACAACAGAGCTAAAGGAAGTTGAAACTGGATTCTGATTCAAAATCTGGAAATGCAATAAAGCGCTCAGGTTTTTGGTTTAGCCTGCACGACATGTGTGTGCTTTGTGCAACAGGTACCATGCACACATGCCTCATACGTTTAGTGTCTGTAGGACTTGTGCAGTTCGTGCTATGTGCATACACGGGCTAGCTGGAAAATGTGCTTTCTCCACAGACGTACGCTGTGTGTGTGCGTGACAGAGACAGGCAACATATGTAAGCACGTGTCTATGTATGTACAGTGTGGGTGCATGCATGTATATACATGGTGTGTGAGTACAACGCACAGAGAGTAAATGTAATCCTACAAAATGGGAAATGAATGTGGTCTTGAAGAGATTGGGTGGTTACTTTGACATTCCCATTTATGATGACTATTAATCGGGTTTATTACAGTGACGCGTAGGGACCAATCTCAAGAACAGGACCCTATTATGCCCACTAGGCCCTGTACAAAGTAGTAGACAGTTCCTGCTCCAAAAAGCTTACAGTCTTTGGAAGGAAGACCATGCTTAATGTCCCTATTGCAGCAGGGAACCTGATGTTGGGTGGAGCGTGAGAGATGATATTTTGGAGCCTGGGGAGAAGGAAAGAGGCTAAAACCCTTGTTCCTCTTTACCTGCACCAGACAGTTCCTGCTTTATCCCCTCACAGAGCACATTTCTTAACAGATTGAGGAAAGGGGGGGGAAAAAGAGAGAGCGAACTTGGTCTCATTTAAACTTAATTATATAGCTATATATAAAAAATGCCTCTGAGTGAGCAATTGTGAGAGGGGCTTTCAAACACCACAGGAAATATGAAAACGGGAGCATGGATGCAGCGGAGAATGGTTCGTAAACGCCTGCGGTTAGGGGGAAAAAAGCAAAGGCAGCCGTCTCAGATGCATCTCACTTCAGAGGGGGAGAAAAAAAAAAACCTGACGTCGTTAAATTCTGCCCCAGATCTGCCAGCACAGAATTTTTGACTCCACTTTCAATGGGGAGACAGAATTATCTCCTTGAGAAGCTGCCGCCTCCAGGCCATGCTTGAGGATGCGATTGGAAACAGAGGATGTGGACTCCTGCTGTCCTTCTGATCAGAGTTGTTCGTTAATTGTATTATGGTAGCACCTAGTGGCCGGGGCTCCGTTGCATGACTGTTGCAAACTAGGTGCTAATCCCAGCATCCAGTCGCGAGGCTCTGGCCTGCAGCTGAGCCAGCCAATCCATGGTTAGGTTAGGGTGACCAGACAGCAAATGTGAAAAATCGGGACAGGGGCTGGGCAGTAATAGGAGCCTATATAAGAAAAAGACCCAAAAATCGGGACGGTCCCTATAACATCGGGACATCTGGTCACCGGCCGTTAGGTGCAAGCAGCACTTGCTAAAGAGGGATTCTGTTCAGGGAGGAAGACGAGACCCAGGGTGAGAGGAAGGAGCTGGAAGGGGCATTGCTGCTCCAGCCAGCCAGCAGATTCCTGGTCCTTCCCCAGTGGAAATCAGAGATGGGTCGGGGAAGGAGGTTCAGGCCCTAAAACAAACAGGGAGGGGGAGCACAAGGAAACGACGCAGATCTGAGGGCAGCTTTCTCAAGAGTCGGGGCACGAGCCCCGGTGCCCACGCTGCTGTGTGCTTAGCATGCCCTACGGTTTCAACTGGGTACTCAATTCTGCTTCATGCCTCAGCCTGAATGGTCACGGGGCATTGCTGGGACTCCTCAAACAGCCACTATGGTTCGCTGGAGGGCGGACTGTGCTTCAGTGTGTGGGGGAAGAGCAGGGGGAGATTCCAGTCAGCTTGGGCCCATCTATCTACCAGACGGCTGACTTTGGTTTTATCCCCTAGCCGCAGGATTTACAAACTACTCTCAGCTGAATCCATCCTCCAGTTTTCATATTTCCTGTAGTGTTTGAAAGCCCCTCTCAGTTTGGGCCCCACCTACCTATCTGGCCCTTGTCACCGCAGTATCTGAGCACCTCAAAATGTTAATGTATCAAACCTCCCTGGGAGGCAGGGCAGAGCTATTATGCCCATTGCACAAGTGGAGAACTGAGGCACAGAGACTACATGACTAAGACTAAGTGACTAAGACACAAAGACTAAGTGACTCGCTGACGGTCTCACAAGAGGTCAGTGGCAGAGCAGGGAATCGAACCCAGGCCCGCATCTAGCAACCGGGGCTGGTCAGATTTCTCCCCGGTGAAGCTTAATTGGAGTCAGCGGAGTGACACCAGGGAGGAATCTGGTCCAGTGTCCCATACTGGAGTCCACAAGTCCAGCTGGGGGGGACGACAGACCCTAAGTAAACCAGATTCCTAACAAACAATATCAGCCAGCAGGCGCATAGCACATCACTTCCTCTAAGCACTACAGAGATCTGACCCAGAGAATCCGCCCCAGACCCCAGAGGGGCAGGTGCATTTCCTCACTCCCATTTAAATTATTCGGAAATAGTTACAGAGAGGTTAATAAGAAGAGATACTGGCTCTTTTATGACATGCTTCAGCTGTAGATCTCAAAGTGCTTCACAAAAGGAAGAAAACATCATTATCTCCATGTGAATGATAGAGAAATTAAAGTGCAGGGAAGTGAAGTGATTTGCCGAAGGTCACAGAGCAGGGCAGTGGCAGAACCAGGAAGAGAAGCCAGGTCTCCTGGTTCCTAGCCCAGCGCTCCATCCACTGTTCATAAATTGTGTAGTCAATTGCTTGACCACTCTTTGGTTCATTATGAAATTTACTCAAGAGACCAAATAACCAATGTCAGTCAGGTTTATTGCAAGGAGCCAATAACAAGCCCGCCCAGGACAAGAGTTCTATATGATACCCGGCTCTGGGAAGCTGTCTCATGCAGCATTATTACATTTGCCTTACACAGAAGGTGTGCTCTCCAAGCTACACATTGCAGCTGGTAATATTTATAGGATGATTTTACAGTACATATTTCTTTACAAGTCACTAAAGTTCACCCAATCAGTTCGGCCCAGTTTCTTAACTTCTTGTTCTATTCCTTTCCTTATCGAGGTTTTGCACATCAGAATTCCAGGTACTGGTCTGGGAAAGTACCTTCTAGGTTTGTACCAGGATAGACTAATCATCTCTCTTGTTATCTTCTTTTGGGACATTCCAGTACTGGCCTGTGAGAATAACTCCCTACCTGTTGCTATGGTAAAATACTCATATGTCCTGAATCTGACAGCTTTCCTGTCTATTTAAGCCAAAGCTTACTTCCCCTAATGCAAGGTGTTATGGGATACTTTGCGTAAGAGAACCGGATTATTGTAAAGGTATAGGCCCATTTAGGCTATATCTCAGTTATAATATTTGTGTGTAATGCTATTTGTGCTTAATGCATACTAATACACACACAAATATACGGTGCAGATCATACATATTATTAATATGATATATATGCTAGCCAGTAGACATTGGTCAATGCTACTAGGTCACACAGAGCCCTTGAGTGATTTGCCCAAAGGCACAGGCAGAATAGATCTCAGGAGTTCCTGGTAACCAGGCTTCCGATGAAGGAAGCTTATCTCAAGTGTCTGAGGCCCACCGCAGCTCGAATCCTGGATGAGCCCCCCACTTCTGTGGCATTTGGTATCTTGATTGACACACTGGGGACCTCGTGAGCAAAAACACTAGCAGTTACAACTTGAGCTAAGGACCCAGCCGTCCCTGGCTGTGGCTGTAACAGACTCATATCCTCTGTGGATTGAGGACAAGAGGGGGAGACCTGTAACGCACACACACCAACAGTGGGGGACACTCAGACCTCAATTCCTTGTGGTCATTCCTCCCTCCGTGGCCTATCCGGGCTTTTCCATTTCCAGCTCCTATGATTGAACTTTCTTTCGTTTGCAAGTAAAATATTAATACCCCTTTCCTCGGTACGATTGCCTCAGCACAAGAATAAGTTCTAGGTGCACGGGCTGGAAGCTGCCTTCGCACCTGTCTCTTCAGAGACTCAAGGACCTTGTCTTTCCTATCTCCATGGCAGTGTGACTTTGGTTGCTGAACAGAAAGTGCTGTCCTATTCCCCGCTTCCAAGTACTTTGAAATTAGATCAATGGAACTCAGTAGGCCAAATCCCCAACTGGTGTAACTGGGTCTAGCTCCACAGAAATCTATGATGGGGTAGTCTGCCCCTTAAAGGCAGTAGTGCCTGGTGGTCGGCCCAGCCTACCATGTGGCATGGTCCTTTTAGGGCTTGAAAGGGCCAGTATAAGGACCAAAGTGGGGAATGTGGAGAGAGAGGAAGAGGTCCCAGCAACCACTGGTGAGCAGGAGGAAATGATATCACTGTATCTTCAAGAGCCCAGCATCAGGAGCCTTGTAGAGAAGTGGGGTGAGGCTCCCCCCCACCCCACCCCCAAGCAACTGGGGATGAGCTGGGAGAAAAGGACCAGCATAAATACTGCCTCCTCTCTCATAGCAGGGCACATCTCTGCAGGGATTGAGAAGGCTCCTGTAGGGCCCTGAGTTAGTAGGGAGAGGACAGCAGCAGGGGCAGGTCTGCCTGGTGATCCCTGCCAGCCGGAGGATAGAAGGACTGATCAGGAAAAGGTCCAGCTGAGGAGAAGCTGCCTGCAGTTCTACAGCTGGCCTAAAGTACTACTCCAGCTCCAAGAAGGTGAGCTAAGGGGCTCCTTTCTTTGGACAATCCCTCTGTCCCATTCCTAAAGTACAACCCAGGTCCAAGAGAAGGGCTGGGGCCCCCAGAATGGGGGAGGAACCTGGCTAGGGCCCAGACTGAGAGTGAACATGAGCCACTAAATAAGTGAGTTGCCCTCTGCAGAATGAGTGAATAAACCAGACGACTCAAACGGGGGGTGGGAGGTTTGAACCAACTTAGGTCTGGTAGTTGATTGAAAGAACCCGAGGGGGTAGGGACATGGAGTGCACCAGCAGACCCACCAAGCCTCACACCTGAACCAAGTCATGGGGCCAGCCCGCAGCTGAGGCAAACAGGTGTAGTTCTAATGGAGTCTGTGCGTGATCAGACCTGTTCCTCTGGCTTGATCTTTTCTGATCGTTCCAAGCAAACCTTAATTTGGTTACACTATACAATACAACCACTACAGTTCACAGCAATTACAGTGTGATTACACAGTAGTTATGATTTTGATACCTGTAATTTCTACTGCATTCACATACCTCAAAGGTTAACTCCATGACTGTGAGGAAGGGGCGGTGCTGATCTAGTTTGGCAAGATTTAAAAGCAAATCACTAGCAAACAGTAGAGCAGCAAACAGCTAAGAGGGGAGTTTCTGCGTGAGTTTGTAGGTAAGACTTTTAAGGGGATTTGTGTCTTCTTTTTCTTCAGGAGTAGGGGGGCTAGGAAGAGAAAACAGCAATGACTAGCTGAGGCAGAAGTAGACGTAGCCCCAGGAGGAGAGGAGACAAAGAAGATGGTCAGAAGTAGAAGCTGCGGGATGTATTTCATCCTTGAGTGAGTATCTGATGGAAGCTACTTACGCATGAAATATTGCCTGATAGAGCTCATGGCAGAAAAGATTCAAAGGATTAGAAATGCAGCTAGAGATAATGATGGAATTCAGACAGGGATTTGAAGGTATCATGAGTTAATTCAGTTTAAACTAAACGGAAGGATAAACAATAATAGGGCTGCAACTAGGGTACCTGAAAGGCAAACTTTTAAAAAAAAATTCAGGGAATTAGTCAGGGAAGTGGACTGGACTGACGAAATTAAGGATCTGATTGTGGAGGAGGCTTGGAATTACTTTAAGTCAAAGGTGCAGAAGCTCTCTGAAGCCTGCATCCCAAGCAAGGAGTGGGGGCGGGACAGATTCATAGGGAAGGTCTGCAGATCAAACTGGATGAACAAGCATCTGAAACAGGTTATTAGGAGAAAGCCTACAAGGAATGGAAGAAGGGATGGATCAGCATGGAAAGCTACCTCTTGGAGGTCAGAGAGTGTCGGGATATAGTGAGAACTGCCAAAAGTCAGGCAGAGTTGGACTTTGCAAAGGAAATGAAAACCAACAGGAAAAGGTTCGTTAGCCATACAAATAAAAAGAAAACAAGGAAAGAAGAAGTGGGACCACTAAGCACTGAGGATAGGTAGAGATTAAAGATGATCTAGGCATGGCCCAACACTAACATGAATACTTTGCCTCAGTTTTTAACAAGGTTAGTGAGGGGCTTGGGGGCAGTGGCTGGGTGGCTAATAGGAGCAAGGATATGGACATAGAAATTATTACATCTGAGGTCAAAGCCAAACTCAAACAGCTTAATGGGACCAAGTCCAGGGGCCCAGATAATCTCCATCCAAGAACATTTAAGAATCTGACTGTCATGCTGTCTGGAGCGGCTCACCACCATCACAGAACATTCAGATTATGCCCGGTCCCAAGAAACAAGTCACTCACTCAGATCGATTTGCAGCCCAGATCTCACACCAAAGACAATGCTGGTAGCCAATTGCATAGTAAACTAACGAAAGGTTTATTAGCTCAGAAAAGAGAATGAGTTATTGAGAGGTTAAAGCAGGTAAAAATATATGTACAGTCTATAATCACAGGCTATAACTTCACAAGGTAGCAGAGATGTAGTGATCTGACAGTTTCTCTAAAGTCTTTTACGGCTATCCGTCTTCTCGTTTGGTTATTCTGCCCTATTAGAATCCAAAACACTACAGAGAAGAAGAATTCTTCCTGTATATTTATAGCTTCTTCTCACAGGAGATCAGCAAAGACTTCTCCCCCAGGTCAGGCAGGGAGCATGGTTTTTTTTCACCTTCCTCTGCAGCATGGGGTGTGGGTCACTTACCAGGATTATCTGGGTACAGATAACTTAATCAATTCCCTGCCATTGCAGGGGAGTTGGGCACTGGTGCACCTTGGTCATCCCTAGTCTCTGCATGTAGCACATCACAGTCTAGCCTCCTGCGGACTGTAATATTTTGATTTAACTTGGTTGTTGGGGGTAGTGTTCAGGTGCGGGTGGTAGTGGTGGCCTGCGATATACAGAAGGTCAGACTAGACCATCTGGCCTTAAATTCTTGACTCCATGATTAATTACAATGTCACTAATGCACTTGAATTCTAAAAACACACACACAAAGTGAGCAAAGGGGTAATTGCGGTCATGTAGGTAACCTTAATTCTGTAACATAGAGAAGTGGTTCTCAACCAGAGGTCCAGGGCCCCTTTGGGGACCACAAGCAGGTTTCAGGGCGTCCACCAAGCCAAGCCGGCATTAGACTTTCTGGGGGCCACAGCAGAAAGCCAAAGCCCCACTGCATGGGGCTGAATCCTGGGGCCCTGAGCCCCACCGCATGGGGCTGAAGCCAATGTCTGAGCAACTTAGCATCACAGGGCCCCCTATGGTGTGGGGTCCTAGGCAGCTGCTCTGCTTGCTACCCCATAACACTGGGCCTGGCTTTTATATGCAGAAAACCAGCTGTAGTGACACAGGTGGGCCATGCAGTTTTTATAGCATGGGGGCGAGGGGGGGGCTCAAAGAAAAAGTTTGAGACTCCCTGACGTAGAGAAACTTCCGATTACGTGAATTAATGGTGCTGAGCTATGATGCTGTATTTTCAGGGTATTTACAGCCCCTCTATTATACATTGCAACCCTTCATTATATGCATACTCCCTCCAGCTAACTTTAGAAGGGATACAGAGTGACAGCCGGCATATATCTGAAGGGTGTAAACCCCAAGGAGAAAGAGGAATTGACTGGAGCAGTCTGAGAGGAGCAGAGCTTGGAGCAGTGGAATGAAATTAAGGAAAGAGTCCTGTCGGCTGAATATCAGGAAACATTCATTTATGCTGAGATCGACTAGCCTGGGGAATATTCTCTCATGTTGCTTGCCTAACTTGAAGTTAGGACAAAGGACTGGAGAATATTCTGCAGGAGACAGTTTTGCACTAGATAGCCCACCCAAGGCACTTACATGGACCTTGTTACATTCGTATCTATCCTCCCAACATCTCTGTGAACTAGGGTGGTGCTATCATCTTGTTGCGCACATGGGGAACCAAGGCACAGAGAGAGAAAGTGATGTGCCCAAGGTCACACAGGAAGTCTGTGGAAGAGCAGGGACATGATGGCAGGTGTCTCAAGTACTAAGCTAGTGCCCTGACCATCCTTCCAGTAAAGTCGTTTCCAGCCTCATCTTCCAGGACCTTGATTTTACACCATTGAAGTCAATGGGGATTTTGCCAGTGAGTTCAAAAGGTGAGCAAGTTCAAGGTTTATGATAGTGTTCCCCATTTCTCTAAGAGTGGCCAGGATTTACAGGTCTCCCAGTAGATCTTATTCACCACGTGTTATTTTCATAGATAGAGTCACTTGCTCACAGTGAGGAGCCGAGCTCAGGCAGGGACATGTGGTAAAATATCCATTGAGTCATTTTGTAATTCAGTGAAGCCTCAGAACAAACTCAACCCTTTCTGTTGCACTGTGCACTAATGCAATGAGAAACTATTCCCCCATGTGCTCTAACTGCATTTATGGAGAGCTGACATGTGGGCATGAAAATGCAATCAGATGGGACAGAGATTTTGCTTTAGCTGGAAATTTTCCGCTCCTCGGCTTTACTTTATCTTTGGTCAGGTTCAAAGGAGAGTGGGCCCAGGTCTCAGTTCCTCTGCTTCTGCACTTAGGATTGTCTTTAAGCCATTTTTGTACTCCCCATGTTCTGGGGCCCGGCAGGGGACAGCAGTTTACCTTACGCTTCACTTCCCATGGCCCCTGCGGAGTGGAGAACAGCTGTAGCATGGTGCAATCTGGCCACACCCCTGCCCTGCTCCCAATCAGCCGTTATTCTAGGGGTTGAGATCATGCCTAGCCCAAAGCCCTTTAGACCAGCTTCATGCCGACTAGGGAAGCTCTTTGTACCACGGGCATGTTCAGGGGCCGCTAGCAATCCTAGACCTAGACCTTAGTTTAACAGTGTAGTTACACTTAGTGTAACAAATTCCCCTTTGTCTGAGACAGGCAAAAAAGCCAAAGCATTTTTAGATCCATTGCTCTGTGTCCTTGCTCAGTGTTCATTGCCCACTGCGGCTATGCAGCACCCTGTTGGCCTTCATAGAAATATTGGCCACCGCTGGGCAGCTCCTGCCCCCAGGGGCCCTTCATCTTTCTAACCACAATGCCTGAAGGAGCTTTCCTAAGTCCAAGGGGCTTGTCTTGCCTCCCTCTGCTGTCTCTTCATCAGTAGCAGCAGCCCTCGGGTCTGTACATAAATCCCATTTCTCCCCCTCAGCTGCCTTGAGGGAGCCCTTTTTCAGTCCAGATATACCAGGCTCTGGCACTTGGTGCCATGTGGATCTGTTAGACACAGCAGCAGAGTTTGTTTCATGTAAATGGACAGTCAGAGTAGCTAGTTTCTGCCTCAGACTCTCGCCTCCTGGACGGAAAATTCAGAGCAGGATCCTCATTGGAATTATCCCCAAGTTGTCTTTGTGTAATGCCCCGCACCAAAGTGGTCATGGGTGGATTTGAATGCAAGAGCAGCCCTCTCACAGCACACTCTGCTCTACCACCTAAACTAAGGGAATAATTCTGTTGGGGATAGTAGTAATAGGCGCTCATTCCATTAGGTAGACCAATGGCTAAAGGAGATCATGACACAGTCTGCCAATGTATTGCATTAGGACCCAGATTTTTCTTTCAGGCCATCTCTAGTGCCACCCTGCCAGTTCTGCAAACAGATTTCCCCTCACTATCTTGGAAACAATGGGATTGGGTGACCCCTGAGTGACTGGGGAGCTGGGGTACTACACCCCATGGACCTCAATTTAAGCAAACATATCCAAATGGAGAGGAAATGTTTATATTGACCTCATGGCTATAATTAGCAACAGAGGAAGTACCAGCCTGGATCAAATCTGAGATCAATCTAGTGCATCCTATCACCAACTGTGGCCAGTATCAGCTATTTCAGAGGAAGGTGCAAGAAAACTTGCAGTAGAAGTTACGGGATAATCTACTCCCAGGGAAAGTTCCCTCCTGACCTGCATTAGTTACAGGTTGGTTTATGCCCTGAAGCATGACAGTTAATATCCCTTCATTTTTTAACATTCTAAACAGAAAAAAAAATACATCTCAGTAATCAGGAAACACTTCTTGACATAGATGGTACAATAGATTCCCAAGGGGATTGATGCAGAAGCCTCATCATCTGGAAGAGTCAGAGTTATGATGGACACTGGAGAATATGGTGAAGGGGGAACATTCATGTCGCTGGCTGAACTAGGTAGAACCTAATGGGTAGAGCTGGCTGGAAAACAGTAATCTCTTCCCATGGAAAAATTCAAGTTTTTGCAAATGTTTTCATCCTGAATCAGGATGAAAAGTAAAACATACCTTTATTTTATTTTTTGTGGGAAGGGATTTGCTGAAAGATTCCAAATGTAATTTTTCAGCTTGCAGCCTGCCTGGAGGAAGGTTTTTGTCAATTTCCTTTTCTGCATGCTGGGACAAAGTGAAATTGACAACCACCACCCAAGCAGGCAGCTTGTGGCCCATCTTTTTTGATTTTCCCCAATTTAAAATTTTTGGCAATGCAATAATTTTCTCGTGGAAAATTTCAATTTTGCAAAAAGAACATTTTCCATCCGAAAGTTATTCCAAGGGGGAAATTCCCAGTGGGTCTTTCTCCATCTCTCTCTGCCATGATTCTGTCTTTTCATGCCTCCGCTAACACTCCTGACCCAAGAGTCTGCAACCCTGGCTCACTCAAGGAGCCCCACTGACTTCAGTGAGCACAGGGAAAGGAAATAAGTTTACCACACTGCAGTGGGTGGGAGGGAGAGCACATCATCCCCCTAAAGGAGGGGAGAGTACCACAGGTTTCGGTCTAGCATGCCACAGTTGACCAAAGGACTAGGAGCTTGCATAGAGCACTTTGCATTTTGAGAAGAAGAGAGAGACTCCTCCAGATACATTCACAAGGGGACCCTTCACATCAGATTATCAAAAGGCAGCTGATACAGACAGATCCCTTGCTGCACTGTAGTCTGCTAGCAATTTACTGTAACAGCCTCTGGAAAGGGCCAGGGAATCCTTCGGCGTTTGTACACTGCTCGTTATAATGGAACGCGGATGCTTTTGAGGGAGTGTCACCCGGGGGGTCATCAGAAACAGCTGCTCTCTAAGGGGGCACTCGCTTGTTCCCCCTCCCACTCACCCCACCTGCAGCGTTGCGCCCAGTTAATGGCAGAAGCATTATTCGCGGTCGCTAGCAGACCCTGGGGACAAACCGTTTTTAATTCAATCCAGGCGGAACAAGATTGCACCTTCAAATATCTTTCTCCCCTCCCCCTCCTGCTTTTTTTTTTAAACTAAACGATTAGGCCTGAGTCGAGCATGAATTAATACTCAAGAGGAGACAGAAGGAAACATGTTCCTGCCCCAAAGGGGTGATTTGGAGATTCTGTGAGGTAGGACCCAGACAGCGCATCCTCTGCGTTGCCCACGCCTGATAGGCCTCACAGCCTCTCCTCCCACCATTTGCAATGAGAGTCTTGCACACTCCCAGAGCATGTCTCGGACTCAAAGCTCCACAATGGCCTTGCGGGGATGCTGCAGGCCTACCCTACCCTAGCCCACAGTCAGGAAGGAAAGGGCTCCCAAGGCTCTTCTCCAGGGTGTTGTTCCATCCCAGGGCCATATCAGACCATAATGGCCTTAGAATCATAGAATATCAGGGTTGGAAGGGACCTTAAGAGGTCATCTAGTCCAACCCCCTGCTCAAAGCAGGACCAATCCCCAACTAAATCATCCCAGCCAGGGCTTTGTCAAGCCTGACCTTAAAAACTTCTAAGGAAGGAGATTCCACCACTTCCCTAGGTAACCCATTCCAGTGCTTCACCACCCTCCTAGTGAATTTTTTTTTCCTAATATCCTACCTAAACCTCCCCCACTGCAACTTGAGACCATCACTCCTTGTTCTGTCATCTGCTATCACTGAGAACAGTCGAGATCCATCCTCTTTGGAACCCCCTTCCAGGTAGTTGAAAGCAGCTATCAAATCCCCCCCTCATTCTTCTCTTCCGCAGACTAAACAATCCCAGTTCCCCCAGCCTCTCCTCATAAGTCATGTGTTCCAGTCCCCTAATCATTTTTGTTGCCCTCCGCTGGACGTTTTCCAGTTTTTCCACATCGTTCTTGTAGTGTTGGGCCCAAAACTGGGCACAGTACTCCAGATGAAGCCTCACCAATGCCAAATAGAGGGGAACAATCACGTCCCTCGATCTGCTTGCAATGCCCCTACTTATACATCCCAAAATGCCATTGGCCTTTTTGGCAACAACGGCACGCTGTTGACTCATATCCAGCTTCTCGTGCACTGTAATCCCTAGGTCCTTTTCTGCAGAACTGCTGCCTAGCCATTCGGTCCCTAGTCTGTAGCGGTGCATTGGATTCTTCCGTCCTAAGTGCAGGACTCTTCACTTGTCCTTGTTGAACCTCATCAGATTTCTTTTGGCCCAATCCTCTCATTTGTCTAGGTCCCTCTGTATCCTATCCCTACCCTCTAGTGTATCTACCTCTCCTCCCAGTTTAGTGTCATCTGCAAACTTGCTGAGGGTGCAATCCACACCATCCTCCAGATCATTTATGAAGTTATTGAACAAAACCGGCCCCAGGACTGACCCTTGGGGCTCTCCACTTGATACCGGCTGCCAACTAGATATGGAGCCATTGATCACTACCCGTTGAGCCCGACAATCTAGCCAACTTTCTATCCACCTTATAGTCCATTCATCCAGCCCATACTTCTTTAACTTGCTGGCAAGAATACTGTGGGAGACCGTGTCAAAAGCTTTGCTAAAGTCAAGGAACAACACGTCCACTGCTTTCCCCTCATCCACAGAGCCAGTTATCTCATCGTAGAAGGCAAGTAGATTAGTCAGGCATGACTTGTCCTTGGTGAATCCATGCTGACTGTTCCTGATCACTTTCCTCTCCTCTAAGTGCTTCAGAATTGATTCCTTGAGGACCTGCTCCATGATTTTTCCAGGGACTGAGTTGAGGCTGACTGGCCTGTAGTTCCCAGGATCCTCCTTTTTCCCTTTTTTAAAGATGGGCACTACATTAGCCTTTTTCCAGTCATCCGGGTATTCCATGAGTTTTCAGAGATAATGGCCAATGGCTCTGCAATCACATCTGCCAACTCCTTTAGCACTCTCGGATGCAGCGCATCCGGCCCCATGGACTTGTGCTCGTTCAGCTTTTCTAAATAGTCCCGAACCACTTCTTTCTCCACAGAGGGCTGGTCACCTCCTCCCCATGCTGTGCTGCCCAGTGCAGTAGTCTGGGAGATGACCTTGTTCATGAAGGCAGAGGCAAAAAAAGCACTGAGTACATTAGCTTTTCCCACATCCTCTGTCACTAGGTTGCCTCCCTCATTCAGTAAGGGGCCCACACTTTCCTTGACATTCTTCTTGTTGCTAACATACCCGAGGAAACCCTTCTTGTTACTCTTAACATCTCTTGCTAGCTGCAACTCAGGTGTGATTTGGCCTTCCTGATTTCACTGATTTGGCCTTTAAACAGTGTCCACTCTGGAACTCTAAGGTGCGTATCCAACCCAACCTCTGGAGACAGAGTAGAACACTCAGCGATCAATGGCCTGAAAGGCTAGACAGAGCTTATGTTTCTTTAAAGCCAGGCTGTCTCACTGATGACCACCCTGAATACGGGAGGGGACAGATCTTTCTGGAAAGTTAGTTTTCCTTTCTCCCCTGTCACAGATCTTTGCCACAGAAGTAGCCATTTTTGCAGATCTGTTTCCAGCATGTACTGGGACAGAACTCTCCCGTTCTACTGAGTCCCTGCCTGCCTTCTGCACCATTGCTACAGAAGCCAGTAAAACAACTTCCATGTCAGCATCTCAGTGTTTCCAATCCAAGCACTCAAAAAGAGCTAGCCCCCACTGCCCATCATGAAACTGCAAAATGATAAACTTAGGGTTCCTTTATGTCCCTTCTGGTTTATTTGCCTCCAGGTCTCACACAGGTCTGCTTGCAAAGTTTTTCTTGGCAACCATGAGGGCCAGAAACTTTTTTCTGAAAACTGAGATTTGCACGTAATCACATGATTCCAGGAGCTGGGGTTTTATGACAAAGTCCGCAGACTATGAGGCTCACAATAAAATTATGCGAGTTGGCAGCACTGGGATCTCAAGTACATTAGTCTGAAAGCACCCTGCTTGGGTAGATAAACCTCGTTATCCCCCTGGGGAGGAAATGGAGTTGTTGGGACGTTAAGACCAAAAGCGGCCACTAATTTTGGGTGCCCGACTTGAAGGGGCCTGATTTTTCAGGGGTGCTGAGCATCCAGAGTGCCCATTGATTTCAGATGGAATGGTAGGTGCTCAGTGCTTCTGAAAATGAGTCCCAGCGTGTCTCAGGTTGGGCACCTAGAAACCGAAGCACCAAATATTAGAGGCAACTTTTGAAAACCTGGGCCCCAGCGGCTTGACCAAGCTCACAAAGCAAACCCGTGGCAGAGACGAGACAAGAACCCAGGAGTCCTGACACTGATGAGGAACCTAATGAAAAGAGAATGCTGCCTCTGAGATGCTGCGTTATGGCTTAAAACCAGGACCAAAAGGTTGGACTCTGCTGTAGGTGGGGCAGCTGAACATCAAAACTTCCTCCCCATTAGGGAGATGTATATGCTGCATTGTAAAGTGGGTTCAGACTCAGGTTTGAGCCCCACCACCCCTACACACATCTTTCTGACTCAGATCTGAAAGCTGCCAGGACCCGGAGCCTACAACCCACGGGGAGGGGGAGGGGGAGGGTGTCCTGGGACTCAGGTGGGTGGGACTCACGGCCAGGCCCTGTCATTTTGCAGTGTGCACACAGCTCAAACCACAGGCCTGAGTCAGAAGGTCTGTGCAGTGCACTGTGGATGCATTAGCATAGCTGTGCGAGCCGAGTCCCGCAATGGTAAACCAAGGTTTGCCACACAGCATGGACGCTCAAGCGTGGGCTTGGAAACACCACATCCAAAAGCATGGATCCCACCGACTTGGGTTTATAATCCAGTGTAAACATACCTTATAGCAAAAATCTAGGTTATCGGCAGTAAAATGGCATAAGAGGAATTGAACACGGAATCTGTCGAGCACAAAGCCAGAAGAGAGTTGTCTTGGGTCAGCAGGTTGCCCTCTTGCATTTTGCAAAGATTCCTCCCATCATATTTTCCATTAATATCTTGTCGAGCTCATTCCTGAATCTCTGCCATGACGGTGCCTCCACTCGCCCTCTGGGAATCTATTCCACTGCTCACTTGCTCTTACTGTTGAGAACTTTTTACTAGTAGTTGGCCAAAAACTTTTCTCTCCTTAGCTCCAGGCCATCACTCCTTGTCCTACCACCTTCTGAGACTGTGAATAAGTCCCTTCCTTCATTTATATTGTTGCCTTGAAGGTATTTATAGGCTGAGATAATTCTCCCCTCTCCCCCCAGCCCAACCTCAGAGGACTCGGAGGACTCTCCTGTAGACTATAATTTAACATTAGACCCAGACAGTATAGCCTCAGAGTGAGCATGCCCATGAATTCCACACTGGCTACTTTCAGAACGATCAGGAATGAGTCCGACCTGGCAACATCTTTCCCCAGTTTTCTGCTCAGAATCATTCACCCCAAAGGCAACAGTTGAGGTTCCAGTTAGATCCCCACCAAGGCAAAAGGATATTAGAGAAATTCACACCCATTGGTCTCAGACAGGGGAAATTTTTTCAGCTACAGACCAGAAACAAACCGCACCAACCATTTTAAATTCAGGATCTCTGCTATTCAGTTACTAAGAGGTGTGGTCTGATTTGGGAATAATGAACCTGTCTGGACAAGAATCAACAGGATCCTTCACCCAAAAGTCCAGTTGGATCTTGCACATTTCTGAGTTTTTTTAATTGACATTTTTATTTTCAGGTGACTCTTTCTCAGCCAGGCTGGAAGCAGAAATGCTAGAATATCTAGAGGGAAGTCATTTCCTGCCTCATATTAGGAGATCCAAGAGACCTTTCCCAAGGGAAGGCGAGTCCATGTGGCTAAAATTCCAGACTCAAACGTTTAAACAAAACCAGAGAAGTGCTGCCCGAAACATTTTGGGCCCCGAGACATGTTCGTCAAAATACTTCAGGTAAGGGGAGAGTTTTCTGCCGGTTTCAAAAGAAACATGGCATCTGATAATAGGGCAGGTCACCTGGGTCACACAAACACAGAGGAGGCCTGCAGAGCTTAACGGAAGTCACCGGTTCCATTTGGATTTCACCCTCACCAGGAGGAGTTCAGATGCACCTGAAATTTACAGAGATGAATCTCACGGGATGTGAAACCAACCTGACCTGAAAGAGACAAATGGCTTCATGGAAAGCCATACACATAACAGTCACTAAGTTTTTCCCAAGGGACCAGTGTGGAGAGTTTGGCTGTTTGGATAAAAATTCAGAGCCAGATCCTCAACTGGGCTAAATCAGCCTAACGCCACAAAAGTCCACAGAACCCCCGTCGATTTACACCCGCTGAGACTCAAGCCCTCAGTCTTTTGAGATGTTCCTCTGAACTGAACAGTTTGAGGTTTGCCCATCAAATGAGCAGTGCAAAACTTCCCTGCCCAAGAGTTTGTGCCAGTATTTCCCAGTGGCTCTTGGCGGGTCACACGAAGACCACAGAAATGCCCGCAGCTGAATAACAATACTGTCCCAGGCTGTGATGGGGGACCTGTCTAGGTGGCACCAAGGCCTGGCCCATTGCACCCCCCACTTTACACTGGCACAGAGGGTACTGCAAACTGCATCTTCTTGAGGGATGGTGCACTGGCCACCTCTCCTTTGAAGAGCAGGGAGCTCCCCGGGGTAGTGCTGCTCTACCGAACAGAGACGAATTCTGCAAGGGCACAATCTAGGCCATCATCAGTAATATGGAGCTATTGGCCTGCATAGCCCTGTGTGGACATGTTAGAAGAGAAAGCCTTGCTATGAAACTTAAGCCAGGTGACAGTGGCTGGTTCTGCCTAATAGCCAAACCCTCTCAGGCCGCAGATTTCTCACGGTCTCCATGTGAAGCCCCCAGTCATCCCCAGATTTGCCCAAAACTGCCCCTGGCTTCCCCTCAAAAGGTTTACAAACCTGAGCACAGCTTTCAGTGAATTGAGGCTGATTTTGAAGCTCATCTTGACCAACACATCAGCAACGGATTGCAGCAGGGCTCGGAGCATGAATTTCTACCGCATGAGCTAAAGACCCAAACTTTGTAGCAGGGGCCTATGGTAAGCTCACATTCTCCGTGATGGGATGCACAGTACACCCTGACCAGTGCGTTATACCAGTGCCTGAGGAAAGCTTCGGGAACACCTTCCCCAGCGTTCAGAACATGCACGTCTTGAGTGCCTGCCACTTTCCTCCCGTTCTATACGGAGGGTGACTCCAATGATCCTGGGGCACGCCAGTGTAAACTGGGAGTGACGTAGAGTTGGGTCAGGCCCACCATGCGAGTAAATCATCTCCCTCTCTGCGCCGTTGAATTTCAGACCCACACCCACATCCGTCTTGCTGTTTTTCAGAAACCTCCCCCCATCCTACAATAACCCGATCAGGCAGAGCACCCGTGACCTCTGCTTCTCAGGAGTGTACGTGGCTATATCAAGACGGTGCCAGCAACCCAGGGGTGGCTCCGGCCCGCACAAAGCTCAGACCTGAGCTCCAGCGAGCTCTCTCGGCCTGTTTACTCCTCTCCACCTGGCTGCTTTGCTGTCCTGGCTCCTGCCAAGAGCAGAGAGGGGAAGGCAAGGAGGGACGGACGGATGGGTAGGACCTGGAGACGCTCACCAGCTCTGAACTCGGCATGCAAACAAGCTCTCGGCATGTCAGCTCTCCCCGACCCCCTCCCGGCCCTTCAGCGTGCTCTCCTCTCCGCTCCAATACTCACCAAGGTCAGTCGCTTACCCCCATACAGCAGAGCCTGTCCTCCCCAAGGACCGGAGAGCCAGGCTCCTCCAGTGCACAGGCGACCGACACGGCCTGAGGACCCCACACGCAACAGCAGGATCTTCATGTGGCTGTGCTCGGACAGTCGGGGCAGGATGCGCCGTGTGTCGGGGCCAAGGTGACATTTGCCAGCAGCTTGTTTTTAAAAGAGAGAAAAATCCACCCCGTGGGTCATGTTCGACAGCAGCGGGAGGAGGGTGTAATGCACACCAGCACAAGTGGAGCGAGCGTGGCAGCTGTCATCGTGACCAACACAACAGGCTTTGAATTGGGGATTTCCAGAGCCGCTAGAGCATGAGATAAAGAGCCCTGGGGCTACAACAGACTCGTATCTTCTGCGGATCGGGCCCCGGAGAGGATCTGGAACACACACACACCAGTGGGCTACACGTGCAAAATGAGTGTAACCTACATGCTGCAGGCCTGATCCTTCTCTGATTTATACCAGGGGTAATGCCACTGATGGTAGTGTAGCTTACTCTGGTGTGAGAGGAGAATCTGATTGCAGGGAGGGTAGGAGCAGGCAGGGATTAAGTAAAACAAGCCCACACACCTCACATTATGCTTTCCTGGGGTGTTGATTTTCCTGCTCCGTCCCACCCTGTTGCACTTCCTCTGCGTGTACGTTGCACCCACTTTGCACACCCGAGTCCCAAATCAGAACACGCGAATGCCACTCTCACCGCTTCCACCCCATGCGCGACCCACATCACCATTGACCCCACTGCTCATCTTGGCCCAGAAGCGAACGAGGCCGTTGCAAAGGCTCACAGCAGGGACTCATTTGAGCCTGTGTGTCCACCCCCTGCCACTCTTTCTGCCCTCTTAGTCCATCCTTGCTCTTCCAGCTCCATCCTTTGCCCAGACAACCCCCCTCTCCTCTTCCATGCTGAGTTTTCAGAGAGGTTATGGTGGTGGTAACACAAATAGCTGCTTACAAAAGCTGGCTGGAAGGGAGGAGGCCTTTTTTGGATATCAGAACCTGTCTGATCTGCTCACTTATTTCACCACCTTGGGAAAATGAAGAGAACAAAATCAGTTCCGTGTTGAAGCAGTCTTGGCCACTGCCAGCCTGGACTAGTTAACGCAGCACTGGTACCATGGCGGGGACGGACGCTCCCCCAGGTGGGAAATGCACTTGGAGGCAGGAAAAGAACCCACGCTGTGGGAAGGGCTCCAGGACCAGAGAAACCTCAGTTTGATTTCTGTGCCCCCCGGCAACAAAATTTGGCTGCACACCTTGATAGAAGCTGGACTGGATTCTGGGTGCAGCTGATAGAGGGGCTGGGACTGGATTCAGAATACATCCCTGGAGAGAGGGCAGGCTGGCTTCCCGGCCTGACCTGGAAGTGATTCAGAACGCAGCCCTCCACGTAGCCCACCTGGAGCGGCTCCCAGGTCCTGGCAGGCTCAGTGCTCAGTCCCGAGTGCAAAGCAGCCCATCTGTGCTGCGACAGGGTGAGATAGAGGGCGAAATGCCTAAGTAAAGTTCCACAACAGGGCATTAAAAAGACACAATAAAATATACACGAGTTATTAAATATTGTCATCAAGACGAGCTATAAATCAGCAATTTTATAGTGTCTGATTATAAATTCCATTTATTCTGTAAGCGGTTAAAGAAAGAAAAATGGAGACCCAGTAAAGATTTAAGCCCAGCCATGCTGCTGCTGCTATTTTACTGTTGCTTTGTGGGCGTCCTGTCCATAGGAGCGAAACAGGCTGTGGGAGTGTCGTGTCGGGATGTATAGAGCTGTCTCTTTGGAGCATCCCACTGCTCAGACTTCCTGTGCAGCAGAGCACCCAAAGGCACGCAGCTCAGAGACCAAACGGACTGCATTTGTCCAAATGCATGCACAGATGTAGCAACTGTCCAGACAGTCGTGCAAGTGCCCATGGCCGTGTGATCGCACATACAATCATTGAAGATGAGAGTGGGAAGAGACCTCAGGAGGTCATCTTGTCCAACCCCCTGCTCAAAGCAGGACCAACCCCAACTAAATCATCCCAGCCAGGGCTTTGTCAAGCTGGGCCTTATAAACCTCTAAGGAAGGAGATTCCACCACCTCCCTAGGTAACCCATTCCAGGGCTTCCCCACCCTCCTAGAGAAATAGTGTTTCGTAATTTCCAACCGAGACCTCCCCCACTGTAACTTGAGACCACTGCTCCTTGTTCTGTCATCTGCCACTGCTGAGAACAGCCGAGCTCCATCCTCTTTGGAACCCCCTTCACGTAGTGGAAGGCTGCTATCCAATCCCCCCTCACTCTTCTCTTCTGCAGACTAAATAACCCCAGTTCCCTCAGCCTCTCCTCGTAAGTCATGTGACCCCTGTGCAGGCGCATATATGGCATATATGGCGCTCCTTATTGTACGCATTCACCTGCTCACATACATGCTCCCACGTGCCGATTACTCACACTGAAGCCTGCTCCCCTTTGTGTCCATCCTCGTGTGCTCACAATCACGCACAAGCACTCCCATGCATGCACTCTCACAACACTTATGTATTCACACTCAAATACGGTCTCCCGTGTACACAGACGCGGACATTACCATTCACACACACACGACACACTCATCTTCTCACCCTCAAACCTGTACACGCTCCCCCGTGCTCCCTGTCACATACACACCTGCGCTCTGTCACTCCCCCCAACTCTCGCACCTACTGTTCACTGCTTGCAGACAGGTGACTTTTACAGAGCAAGGAGTTAAATCACTTCAGGGAAAGGAGGAATGGAAATGGCGGGCCGGGGTGGGGGGAAGAAAGCTACTTTTCTTCCCCTTCAAATGCCAAGAGAAAATGTCAAAGAAATTGCTTTCCTGGAAATAACTCAAGAGTTCAAACAAATTGTCAAGTGTCATTTCTCAACCCTCCCTGCCTCCCAGCAGGATGGTAACTCTTTATCTTGTGGTTGGTCTATTAGCTGGTATTTTCCCCTCCGGTCCTTCTCTTCCCCTGACACGCTGCCAGACAGAGGGAGGGATCGTGCTGTATTTCTTAGTGCCACATGAAATTACAGGATAAACAGCACTTTTAAATTTGCCAGCAGAAAAAACCCTCCCACCCTCCCGCCCAGCAACAGTTAACAGGAGCAACATTAACAAGAGATTGCCAAGTGCCTGACAACTTGGGGTGACTACAGACTGCATTCTGCCCATCTAAAATCCACCCTCCTGTTGTAACTGGATGGGGTTCCTTCACTTCTTATCTGAAACTGCCGTGCAGCATTGCTCTGGGTGTTCTTTAACAGCTGCCTCCTCCCACCCCAGAGGTGGCTGCATTTCAGTGCTGGGCCAAGCAAATCCTGTCGTGTCGATTGTCTAGCCACCTGTTTGTAAACAGCTGGAATCCTTAGTGTGGAACGTACCATACAAATGTGCGTTATTTATATCGATCTGTCACACTCCTGGTGACGGTGCCAGCAAACTCCAGGTTATTAACTGCCTGCGTTCGAGTCCTGAAAGAATAATTTGGTGGGATCCCGGCAGGGTTATATATCAGGTGGGTGCAAGGCTCACTTTCCAGCAGGGCTTCCTCTTGCCAGAATGCACAAAAAACAGGTCAAATTCAGCCCTGGTGTTAGCGTGTTCAACTTCAGCGGGGTCCCTTGGATTGCAGCTGCTTCCATCGAGGCTGAATTTGGACCACCATCTCTGGGATGGTGTGGAGAAGCTGTACTAAGGGACTGCCTGGCTCCTGCGGCCCTGCCCTGGGGTCACTGTAGGCTCAGAGATCCAGCTCCGTCAAAGGTTCTGTCTACACTTCAGTCAGAGTGTGATGCAGCACGTGTAGACATACCTGATCTAGCTAGTGTGAGTGCCAGTGGCAATGGATAGCGCTTACCCTGCCTGGGACCCTAGGTAAGGAGTCAAGCGGCTAGCCCACGCGGCTGCAGCTTCACCGCTCCCGTGTCTGAGCTAACTCGATCAAAGCTAGCTCAGGTACGTTCACACGGGCTGCAAGCACACCTCTGCCATACCCAGCATGGCCAGCGGGGCGCCAGAGTGGCGACTTGTCGAACCAATATGAACCATTTCCAAGGCAAAACGGCCGTTTCCCTCGACTGGCAGCACATGCCTTGTCTCGTCTCTGAACAGCCAGAGGCAGAAGAGAGGCCAGCTTGGGTTTCCGCATCTCGACTGCGTTAATGTCTTGGCTGTACTGGGAGGGCCAAAAGGCGGGTCTTCCTGTTAACAGCCAGTGCAGGTGGAAATACGCAACCCCATGCTGCACGGTACTTCTCCTGACCCCGGCTGCGTGTTAGAGGGGCAACTCCTGGCTTGAGGAGATGGGGGAAGGGATGGCTTGGACCCTTCCATTTAGAGTTGCACTATAGTTTGTATTCTCGGGGGGGGCTGAGATGGAGCAGTGGAGCCATTCTGCCCCATGGAAGCATGCTCAGCAACACCCCTCCAAGCTACTGCAGCAGCAGCAAGAAGCATGCATTATGCCAGGTGGGAGCATGCTCTTGAAAGGGGACAGGTTAAGTCTCCCCACCCCCATTTCTGGGGCTATGGAGCATTCTCAGGCAGCACCGAGCACTCAGGATGGTTTGCCACCCAGCTGTGGCAAGGGTGCAGTGGGGGTACAAGGGTCACCTTTCCCCACCGCTCGCCTTTGCAGGTTAAAATCCGACGGCACCGTACATAAAGGGTTCCTACTAGCAAAGCAGCAAATTCGATCTTTTCTTGAACTCCCCGCTGCATGGTGCCAGCGAACGGCACTGGAGCAGCAGTCCTGGAGCCCTCTGCTTACCCACCGCACGAGGACAGCAGTAGCCTGTGCTCGCCCTCCCTATCCTGGCCCTCACACCAAGTCTGGCAATGAGTTCAGTCTACATGGCCTATTCATTCCTGAGCCTCTGTTGTGATTATTGAATGGTGCCATCTGGTGCTGGTGGGAGCAGTGGTGATGTGGCCCCTTTCCCACTCGACTGAGAACCTTCTCGCCAGCGGTTCTCAAACCCACCATCTCACGACCCCATTTTAATGGGGTTGCCAGGGCCAGCATGAGACTTGCTTGAACCCAGGGCTGAGGCCAGAACTCCACCCCCTTCCGGGGCAGCAGGGCTCAGGCTGCAGCCCCCATTCCTCCACACGGGGGGCAGCAGGGCTCGAACTCGGTCTTCCCCCCACCCCGCCCCGGATCGTGAAGTAACGTCGTTGTCAGAAGGGAGTTGTGGTGCAATGAAGTTGGAGAACCCTTGTGCCCGCTCTGCAGCCCACGGGGTAGGGGGTAATACACTTCAGTCACAACCAGCCAGAGATGGATTCAGATGGGCAAAGCTAGCAGCATAAAGGTGTGCATGCCAATATCCACCATCACCAACACGTGATTCTACTGGAGATCATTTAGACAGGGCCAAAAACGCACCAATGAAGAACTGTAAACCCACCATCCCAGCAGTTAAATCCCATCCTTCAGCCTGCCTGGGTAAAAGGCAGACCAGAGGTCAATGCCTATTTAATGTGGTAAAACCCTCCTGGAGCAGCGCTGGAGAGTGGGTCTGATTTGCAGCTGCCTCTAAAACCAACAGGGTTACTGCTTCAGCAGTTTCCAAGCCAGTTTTATGGACGCAACAATAAAGCAAAAAAGTTTGTGCACAGCGAGTTTTACTACCCAAGCATCTGGAAACGTTCGACCAGCTTGTCGGAGGATCGAGAGGATGGGAGCAGCGGGGCGGACAGAGGGGATGCAGCCAAGCTGAAAACAGGAGGCAAGCTTGTGAGTTACTGAGCCACAGAAGTTTCTCAATGGGTAGATAAGACACACCTAAAATTAGCTTCCCCATATTTTCTAATAGACCACAAAGACTTATTTCCTTAACTGAATTTAATGCCAGTCTGGCTGCCTGGAAACCAAGGTCCTCTATTTATCCACAGAACAGGAAAAAGAGTCACAAAGTTTGCTCCGCACAAAAGATATTATTTATTTATTTATTGAATTACTGTTGCATCTTGGAGCCTCGTGATGGACCAGAACCCCACTGTGCTAGGCGCTGTACAAACCCCACGGTGCTAGGCGCTGTCTTGCAATTCTACCCTGGAGGGAATTACCTCTTTGCGAAACAGGGGACTTCTCTCTTGATGGCCCATTCGGACCTTGGCTGATATTGCCAGAAAGGGGGCTGATTAGCACCAATTTTAGTTACTTTTTAATTACCGGGAACTAGACAGAAACTCTCCCTAACTCATTGCAAGAAAGCGAAACAACAGCGGCTGCTGAGTGATATAGGCTCGATTTGAACCACTGAACTAGAGCTGCCTGGCTTGATAGCCTGCCCCCCATCTCAGCGAGCTATCGACAGTGGGTAACACGTCTAGGGTGGGGCACCGCCTGAAGGTATCGACGATACGAGACAGGAGACGTCACACAAGAGACACTGGCTCAAGGTGCTTACACCAGAGACAAACTGGTCCCAGTTATTACAGGGACCTAGTTTCCACTGCATACATGTGCTCAGCATATTGCCATGCTGTTTGGATAAAATACCCAGGAGCGGACTAGCAGCAGCTGCTGCAGATCAGGATAGAGGTTCGGGGACAGAGCACAGGGGGACCAGCTCTGGAGCAGTAGCAGGTGACGCAGAGGAGGACTGAAGGGTATGAGGGCAGAGCTGATGCTACAAATCAGGATGAGGTGCATGAGGTCTAGAGTTATGGGGTACAGGACAAGAATGATGGGAAATACAGCCCGTCATGATTGAGGGGCACAGACACAGCTGCTGGAGGAAAATGTGATTCAGAAACTAAGAGGGTACCATGTTCCCTCTTTCATTAAGAGTTAAGGTCACTCCAGCATTTTAGGCATTGTAGAATGGGACCACGATTACTCAGGTTCATAACCGCCCCTCCCCCCCCCCCCCCCGCAGCTTTTAATTCCAGACCCTGTTTTATAACGAGTCCTTTTGGCCACCTGTAAAGGAAAAGCTGATGAGCTAAGCTCGATGCATTAAAAAGGCCAATAGGTGGGAGGCTGGTCCTTTTAAAAAGCTAGGGCAAGTGTAAGGAAGGAAGGACACGACGGAATTGACGAGGTCAGGGCACTGCTAAGGACGTCAATATCCATCGCTGTAATTTCTGACCTAGCAGTGGATGTTGCTAAACTGCAGCAAAATTAAAAGAGAAATGAAGCAGTGAGAGCTCTTGGGGAGAGGCTGAGGCAGCTGGCATGCAGACAAAGGGACTTGACCCAGAGACAAGAGTGATGCTGTGTTGGGTTTGACAACCCACTTTCAAGCATCTCCCCCACTCTGGAAAATACACAGGGAGCAGGATACTGTGTGAGAGCAGCCCGGGCACCCAAGAGAGGGAGAGGGACAGAAATCGGGCCCTCGGCACAGTGGGATGCGCAGAAGTTTGCCAAGTTGAACTGACAGCATAGAGGGCGAGCGCAGTCACCGGGGAGAAGGGAAGACAAGGCTAATGTAGCTGTAACAGCTACGGCAGGAGAGGAGACAGCAGCCGCCAGCTGGGTTACTGAAGCATGTGGATGCTCTGTGCTCCTCGGGAGTCAGCCAGGAAGCCGCTGTTTCCTCTGGCCCCGGAAAGGGTCGGTCTCCCTGCAGGCTCGCTCCAGGGTACTTAGCTGGAAGCCTCAGCACCAAACGTCTAACCTTTTTGTAAACATTTTCCTGTGAAACTTCTTCTCGGCCTCTGTCCCTCTGCCTTTCACACCACTTTACAAGGGATCCACATGGGGGCTGGCCTTTGTGAGGGACAGAGAGCCAAAGGGATTGGAAAACATCAGCAGGGAAGCGACAGTGGTTATTGTTCTGGGGTCCCAGGGAAAAACAAAAAACAAAACAAAACATGCCTCACATTTTAAAACTGATCACGCCCGGTTCCGCCGAGCGGAGGAGCAGGAGAGGGGCCTCACGATTGGCAGGAAAGGGAGAATGATCTAAGTTCAAGCCTCCAACAAACCAAGCTTCAACCACCCTATGCCGAGAGGGAAATGTCACAATCCCCCAGAGCAAGTGGCCCCAGACTGAAGCCGTGCTGGGAAGCCTGTCTGTCCTGAGAAGCAGAACCAGGTCCAGTCTATGCAGCGCTAATGGCATCCTCAAGGAGACAGCCTTTACGCAGCACAGCGAGAGGGAGAGACCGTAACAGACACAGTTTTAGTTGACACTCTAGGGATCTCCAGGGCTAGAAGCGTGCGCTATTATTGCTTGAGCTAAAGACCCCTAGCTTGGGCTGTCCCACATCTGTATCCTCCGTAGATCAGGCACAAAGAGGGAGACCTAGATGACACACTCACCAGGGGGGTTCACTGGTTCACTCCAAGTCCTTCCCCTGTGCACGGAGCACCCAGAAAGGGAGTTGAGGATAAGGGTTTGGGTGATGTTGTTTGGTAGGGGCCCAACTTTCCAAATCAGCCCCTGACTTGAGGTGCCTCAGTTTTAGGGAGACAAATCTGAGGTACACTGGGGGGACTGGGGAGGGGAGCAGCCAGAAATTGAAGCACCCCAAACAGGGGCCATTTTAAGGTGGGGGGATCTGGCTGTGAGTTTAGGTCTGAACAGACAGGCCTGGGAACCCTCTACAGACAAGGCAGTGCACAGAGAGCAGGACAGACTTCCCTCTCTGACTGAATCCTGAACTGGAGTGAGCACCTCAGGGTTTAAAAGAGGAGTTCAGTGTCCATGGCCCAGCCAGTCCAAGCAGGCCTCTACACACTTGCAAACCAGTTTCCTCCTTGCAGATCACCTTCCATAGTATCTGATTTTTGCCAGTGCCACACAGACATCCAGCCCCCACACCTCGTTCTGCCAGAACCTTGTATTATGTATTGGGGAAGGGAAAAGAAATAATCATGGAGACAAGAAAAAGTACTCCTCAGGGAGCGCCTGGCCTCAATATCTTGTGGCATTGAGTTCCACAGGATAATTGTGACAGGTAAAATATTATTTCCTTTTACCAGTTTTACAAGTTGCCTTTCAGTTTCCCCAGTGGGTCCTTTGGTGCTTGCATTACGAGTGACCAGGATGACTTCTGTGCCATTATCATTGGTACAGAATAGCACTGACCAAGGAAAACTCTCAGACACACACAGACACAGGGTATCCAGCCATGCCAAGTACAGTGGATAGACACACACTGTGACAACACAGATGTGCACACACTGGGAACCCTGTACCCTCAGACACACTCTGCAAGGGATATACACACATCGCGGAAGAGGGTGATCACACCCAGTGATTGACACACAGATGCACAGGCACTGGGAAAACACCTCTCCCCACACGCTGCAAGGGACCACACTTTACCATCACCCTCCCACACCTAAAAATCACAGTTTTAAGTGACAGCGAAACTCAGAGTCCTTTTCTTACTGGCTGTAATCTCCCACACTCCATCCCAAGATGCCCAGAAGCTCAGACAGAGCAGATCCGTCTTCCCGACTCTGCTGCGAGGGGCGAAACAACGCGCTGCAGGGTCAGAGATGGCACACGTTGGACACGTTAATGGCTAATTAGCTATTTAATTTACTAACGCGCGAATAATTGACATCGCAGCACCACACTGATCTCCCCAGTTCAAACCTAATCTCCATGGAAGAGAACAACCTTTTCCCCTTCCTGCTCTCTCTAAAATCCTTCTGAGCCTGCAAATGTCCTGCTTCTCACCTGGGCTGGAGAGGAGCCAGGCTTCACTCAATCTAAGCTGGGGGGAGAGGTAGATACGTTGGAGGGCAGGGATAGGGTCCAGAGTGACCTAGACATATTGGA
Source organism: Lepidochelys olivacea (assembly GCF_965140295.1). NCBI lineage: Eukaryota > Metazoa > Chordata > Testudines > Cheloniidae > Lepidochelys > Lepidochelys olivacea. Next base: position 10,495,957 of record NC_140432.1, on the reverse strand, counting down.
GGATTGGGCTAAAAGAAATCTGATGAGGTTCAACAAGGACAAGTGCAGAGTCCTGCCCTTAGGGTAGAAGAATCCCATGCACCGCTACAGACTGGGGACTGACTGGCTAAGCAGCAGTTCTGCAGAAAAGGACCCGGGGATTACAATGGACGAGAAGCTGGATATGAGTCAGCAGTGTGCCCTTCTGGCCACGAAGGCTAACGGCATATTGGGCTGCGTTAGTAGGAGCATTGCCAGCAGATGGAGGGAAGTGATTATTCCCCTCTATTCGGCACTGGTGAGGCCACACCTGGAGTACTGCGTCCAGTTTTGGTCCCCCCACTACAGAAGGGATGTGGACAAATTGGAGAGAGTCCAGGGGAGGGCAACGAAAATGATTAGGGAGCTGGGGCACATGACTTACGAGGAGAGGCTGAGGGAACTGGGCTTGTTTAGTCTGCAGAAGAGAAGAGCGAGGGGGGATTTGATAGCAGCCTTCAACTACCTGAAGGGGGGTTCCAAAGAGGATGGAGCTCGGCTGTTCTCAGTGGTGGCAGATGACAGAACAAGGAGCGATGGTCTCAAGTTGCAGTGGGGGAGGTCTAGGCTGGATATTAGAAAACACTATTTCTCTAGGAGGGTGGTGAAGCCCTGGAATGGGTTCCCTAGGGATGTGGTGGAATCTCCCTCCTTAGAGGTTTTTAAGGCCTGGCTTGACAAAGCCCTGGCTGGGATGATTTAGTTGGGGAGTGGTCCTGCATTGAGCAGGGGGTTGGACTAAATGACCTCCTGAGGTCGCTTCCAACCCTGATCGTCTATGACTCTAATCCAAACCAAAACAAACAGCAGCACTGATGCAATCACATTACCTGTTAGCACAGATTATACGGAGCAGTCATTTCACCTAAGGATGCTTTGTTTTCACCCTCCTCTCCCCCGATTATTTTTGTGGGTTCCCCCCTCCTTTTGGTTGTTTTTAATTACAATCCATTTATTCATTTATGCAAGTTCCCCCCCGCTGCCAAAGAGCCAGGCCTGCCAGAGACCGACCAGCACCCTCCTGGCCAGGGACTGCAGAACAGACTCAGTCCCCACTTGTTTTGGAGGCAAAGATGGCAGGGGAGGAGGTTAATTGACACGTGACCTGAAGATGCTGCTGACTGCTCAAGCAAAGGGTTTTTCAGCGGTCTTGGGCGCTGTGGAGCGAGGGTTTGTTTCTAGCTGAGAGATTTGCTGAAAAATTGACTGCTGGATTCTTCACTTTGACTATCCACCCCATCAGGGACTTCCGCGCACCCCGAACTGCATGATACACTGCAGATACTTTCGGCTTGATTCACAGAGCACATTCGTAGTGGTAGCTGTTACATGGCAGTTGGAGTTATGATCTCAATCCTGCAGGTCCAGTTTTTTAAAGGTATTTAGGAATTGCTCCCCTTTGCAACACCTAACTGATTTATGATCCTAAATGTTATTTTCAATAGGGATTTAGGTATGTAGAAGCCAAATTCCCATTGACAGTTGATGGTGGTTTTGGTCTTAAGTGCCTAAATCCCTTTTGAAAATGGTGTGTGGGCTCCTAAATCAGTTAGGTTTGCAACGCGGAGTGCTGTGAAATCAAGATTCCCTTGAAAAGCTGAGCCTGTAGCTCAAATCGGCAGAGCTGTTCACATCCCTTAAGACGAGCCAGAGGGCACAGTTCTAGAGATAGAAAAAACATTCCATCGGGAAATATTTGACCCTCAGAAACTGCCATTTCATTAAAACAGACACTCTCAAATGGAACAGGGTCCTTCTGACAAAACCTTGTGGCTTTTTAAATCAGAATGAAGCCTTTTGGTTTTTATTTAATTTTTTTTTTTTTTTGGTTCAAAACAACTCTGCTTTGAAATGTATTTTATTTTATATTACATTTTAAATTCTAAGATACCATCAAAGATGAAAACGCTGAAATCAGAATGAAACCCTTGGGTTTTAGCTAAACGGAATGTTTCAATTGACCCAAAGTAAAAAAAATGTTGAAAGTTTAGTTTTATGGGAAATTTTCAAAACAACTCGTGATTTGGGGCTTGAATTTCAGAGAGCGGGGGCTCAGCACTTTCTGAAAAACAGGTGTCTCACAACTGAGGCACCCAAAATGAATCGTAGCTTGTGAAACTCTTGGTCACAATTTGAAATTAACCATTTATTTAATTAATGAACCCTTTTTTCTGCCTGGGAGCAGCATGGGATTCCCGACAGCTCTGTTGCTATTCAGATGTACCAATAGTATTGACCAACCGCCAGTGTTCAAAGGTTGAGCTGCATTTCTCAGCTGTGATTGGTCAGGGAAGTCATAAGGTGGCTGAGCTACACGGATGCTGATTGGATGTGGGAGTAATGCAGCTTCCGGTGCGTGCTTTAACGAGGGTAGATTTAACATTTGATAGCCTCAGGCACTGGGGGATGCAGCTCGGCGAACACTTTTGCTGGCAGAACTGGGCTGTGCAAATGAAAGAGGGGCTGGGACACGGGGAAGCGAGTGCTTTTAAACCTCTGTCCGAATAGTTGGGGAATATGGATTGCATTATTGAGCCAACTCCACACATCAATGCGTGGTGCATGTGGAGTGTGAGGGAAGACAGGGCCATGGTAGGAAGCTCTAAGAGGAAAACTGGCCCGGGGGTTAGGGTCATAGCCTGGTATTTAGGCGAGGTAGGTTCAATTCCTGCTCAGATTTCCTGTGTGAGGTAAGCCAAGTCACAGTCTCTGGGTATCAGTTCTCCATTTACAAAACAGGGATAAGAACAGTGCCCTACCACACAGATATATTGGGAGGGTAAACACATTAAAGATGGTGAGAAAACGATAGGAATGAGGCTTTGTGTACCAAGCGGCACTCACATTCTCTCTGAGAAATGTCACAGAGGCCACCTCCGAATGTGGCTCCCCCTCTGTTGCTGTCCCATGTCATCACATCACACAGTGATGGACAGACCCCAAATGGTGCCCAGAGAAGGGGCCTGGCTGCGCTATTGGACCTTGGACACACTCCATTCTGACTCCTCCTGCGTAGTGGTGCCAGCAACAGGGGAGTCAGCTGAGGCTTCAGGAGACTTCACTGTCCCTCCAGAGCAAATAAGTCCAGCACGGAGAAATGCCTTGCTGGTTGCTGATCAAGTCTCCTCTTCCAAAGCAGCCTGGGGTCAGGCCATCCTGCACCTGGGTATTGCTACAATTCATCCTTCCCTTCAGGACATTCCCTGCCATGAAACCACCAGGTGCTGGAAATACAGGAGCATCTCCATCAGCTGGCCCATTAATTCCACGGGCGAGACCCATGCTCCACTCCATGCACATTCGTTCACTTGGTGATGCACGCCCCGCTTCCCCCCCTCCCCAAGTCCTCACCACGTGACCAGGAGCATCAGTTTCATCCGGGTCAGACATCACATCACTCTTCTTTCATCTCCCTCTCCTTTCACTTCCATTAGGACACAATCTGGGGCCATCTCACTGACACAGCTACCCCGACATGGCCGGAGAAGCACCTCTTTGTGTGTGTGTGTGCAATCTGAGACATATTCATTAGCAAAAATATCAGAAACCTCTGGGGCAGCTTGTGCTTCTAATTCATTTTCCAAATGTATAATGAGCCAGGAGTGAAATTTTTAGGGTGAATTTAATTGACCTTTCTAGTGGCATCAGGCAGATTGGCTTAAATGCTATTAAAGCATAATGTAACCTGGTGAGACTTTAGGGAAGGTTATTGGAAAAAATCTATTGAGTTGTTTTTTTCCTCCTTCATTTTTCGCCAAGAAAGAGAAAGATGGATAGAGGACATAGAGAGCTGAACAGAAGGGGAGGCAGCCAGACAGATGGGGAGAGACTTAAAAAGGGGAGTGAGGAAAAAAGTGGGAGGGAGGGAGGGAGAGTGGAGCAGATCTAACATGACACAATTGGGGAAGTGTTTGAAATCCAAACATCTAGGGTTGGAGTCCATGTAAATCAGCATAGCTCTATTAACTTGTCTGCAGCCCTTATGCAATGGAAGTCACCCCAGCTCCATATTGCTGGCTGATATGCACAGTTCTTACCCTCTCACAGGGAAACAAGGGCCTGTAAGAGAGGACAGATGTTGAGCTCAGCTGTGTCTTGCTTTTTCGGTTCCCTAGCCAGGAGGATGCAGAGCCAGCTAACCGCGCCCGTTTAAAGGACATAATCGTGTGCCATAAGTGGGTCACCTGGCCCTAGCTCGTGACTGGAGAACATATCAACCCCCAGACGCTGTTATTGGTGGATCTCTGGTGATTGACAAGAAGAGGGAAATTCCAGGCCGGGGGGAAATTCACCCCTGTGCAGAGGGCCACCCCCCAGGCCCAGCCCCTAGACACTCCAAAAGTTCTTCTTAAGCCCCTCTGTCCTGGTGTGTAGGTCATTCGGTACGTGGTCCCATCCCCACTGAAGAGCTGAGACCAGAAGTGGAACCAGGGACCTCAGTGCATCATGGCCCTGACCTCACCCCAAATGCCTCCCAGAAGCTGACCCGCCACTCACCTTCAGGCACTCCAATGAACACACCACAGATTCAGTGGGAATTGGCAGGTAAACACTCCCTGTTCCACACTGAATTGGATCCTCTCCTCCCACACACAAGATCTGACCTGATCAGCACCCAGAACACACAGCTTGGTTTGACTTCCGTTTGCTCCTAGCAAACATGGCCAAGAACAGCGCGTACTAGCTGCTAAGCACATCCTGCACCACGCGTCCCTTGAGGGCCTTCTCTGAAGCACCTCTCTGTTGCTTAGCCACATGCAGCTCATCCTCTTTATATCCCAGATGCTCCAACATCACCCCAGACCCACTTGCTTCAGGGCCCCCACAGCATGATGGGTTGCAATTGCCGGGAGAAGGAGACTCAGCCGGCAGCCCCCCATGTCCCTTGCTAAAGCAATACCTGACTTTGTCTAGCAGGCACTGACAAAGCCAGTCTGGGAAGTTGGCACCACGACCATGGGTGTGGACCTCTGTGAAACAGATCATTCCCCTCTGTTTCTTCCTCCCCCTCCAACCCCCCCTTCACACAATGTCACTTTTAACGATTTCTCCAGCCCCTATATTACTCAGAGTTCCCAGTCTGGGCCACCCCTCTCTCACCCTGGGAGACCCGCCAGCTCCCAAGAGACCCAGAAGCAGCAGGTTCTGACCCCTGATGGATGGGCCAGATAGAACTGGAAGCACCTGGGTAATAAATACCAGCGCCCTGCATTTATAGAGAATCTCTTACCCCAGGATCCTGCAATGCCACCCAACCAGTACTGAACTGAATGTCACGGTGCCCTCAGGAGCTCTGAGTAAAGCTCGACCTTCCCAGTTTACAAATGGGGAAAGAGAAGCACAGGAAGGTGAAATGACTTGCTCAGGGTCTCGCAGCAGGTCAGAGGCAGAGCTGTGAATGGAGCCCAGGAGTTCGAACTCCCATTCCTCTTGGATTAACTAATTGACATGGCTAGTTGATGTTAATATTATTAGTAATTAGTATTGCAATAGCACCCAAAGGCTCCAGGGCAGATCAGGACCCCGTTGTCCTAGGTGCTGTACAGACAGTGTCAGCCCTGATAACCTTATCTTATTAGATAAGCCAAGGAAGTATTATGTCAGTTCTACTGATAGGGAACTGAGGCACAGAAAGATAAAGTGATTAGCCCAAGGTCACACAGGGAGATCTCCTTGTGTTGTAGAATTGACCCCAGATCTCCTGAGTTCCAGGGAAGTGCCTGAAGCACCAAGCCCATCCATCCTCTCCCCCACAAGACCAGCACACTCCCTCCCAGATTTGGGAACAGAACCCAGGCGTGCGGCTCTCGGTCCTCTTGACACACCTTGTAGATCACACACTGCATTCCAGGCTTTGTTGGGAGGGCGGATAGTTTACTGTTCTTCGGCCACTCTAGAAGAGCATCGTGGATAGAACATTGTCACTGCCAGTACCTGCAAAAGTACCAGTATGGTTTGGATAAAGCTGCCGCTAGGCAGCATTCTTACAGGGAGCTATTTTTATACTTCAGGAGATGCCAAATAGCTGCCCTCTAATGATTTTTTGGAGCGCTCATACTGCACAAGGGATGGGCAGGAGGGGTACATCAGTTGTACGAGGTTATGACTCACTAGCTATGCAAGCAATTGTACCCACTGGGCTTGTAGTAGCAGGATTTGTGTTTATATTTTGTATAAATTTAAAATAAAGGATAAAGAATAATAATGTCGCATGTATTTAACTGTATCTTGCCAGCCACCCTTTCTGAAAGCAGAAAGGAGTGGCCTCATTGGCCATTGGCAGAGATGCAGCAGCCAGAATCTGTATCTGGGCTGATTTCAAGGCAGCTACAGACCTTTTAGGGTCACCACTTAGTTGTAGGTTTAACATTTTAAAACACGTAAAGAATGCAATGGTGGTTTTTCTCTTCTGTTGCAATTTGATGTTCCTGTTCAAATTTTCTGTGTAAATCAATTCTGTATTGTGTGTGAATGAGGGAGGTGTGTGTGAAAAGAGAAGTGTGAAGGCCATCACCGAACCAGATGTTCTAAGGAAGAACTGAAAACAGACACAAGGGTGCCAGGAGGTTACAACACGTCCCTACTGAAATGTCAGTATTTCAAAGGCAATAGAGAAAGAATGAGAAAAGGGAAATGTTTCAAATGGATGCAATTGGAAGCGGAGGATTTATGTTTTCGAAAATGAAAGGTGTGAAGGTGTCCTATGTGTGAAATACTCTAGGTGGCATGAAAGTAAATAGGGCCTTGCTGGGCAGGGGGGATAGGATGATGTTGAGAGCAATTTTTATCCCTGTTAGCTATTAATTTCCCATAGACATCTGTCTGTCCTCGGCTTGTTTGAAGTTCTCAAGGTTTCACGCTTCAGTGCACACCATGACCGCCATTCGCACTGAACTCCTGGATCCACGGGGAGTCGCATCAGCGGGTTATCACATTGCGTCCCAGCATGAACACTCCTCATGTGCTCCCTCGCTCTCTGCCTCTGCCCCAAGGACAAGTCTGGATGCCAGCAGCAGGAGGAACCAATATGTGGTGAGTTCCTCAGGTCTCTGCTGCAGGTGTGCAAACCGGATCGGATACAGAACCGACCCAACGCTTCATCCAAAACATTCAATTAGACCCCAAACCATTCTCATTTGAAATCAGAAAAAGTCTGGAGAACTTAGTCCCAAATCTCTTGCTTCTAATCAACGCCATGCCATTACAGTCAATGGAGCTACGCTGAATTGCACCAGCTGAGGATCTGCCTTTTAGTCTTTCAGTGGTGGAAGGGCCAAAATACTACCGAGAAAGCTGTTCTCATATAGCCAGCATGATGGGAAGTACTGGAAATCTCTGGATGAAGCCAGCTTTCACTTGATTTCCAGCCTAGATTTGGAGGTTGCCATCCCTCTAGCCAGACCTTTGATTACTCACTGGGACTTCCAGACTTAGATGGTTCCACCCCTCACTAGTCTCTGCTGCACAAAAGGATGGAGTGACGGAACTCTTTGCCAGAGGATATTGTGAAGGACAAGATTATAACTGGGTTCAAAAAAGAACTAGATGAGTTCATGCAGGATACGTCCATCACTGGCTACTAGCCAGGATGGGCAGGGATGATTTTCCTAGCCTCTGTTTATCAGAAGCTGGGAATGAGCAATGGGATGGACTGCTTGATGATTACCTGTTCTGTTCATTCGCTCTGGGGCGCCTGCTATTGGCCACTGTGGGAAGACAGGATACTGGGCTAGATGGACCTTTGGTCTGACCCAGTATGGCCGTTCTTATGATGCAAGATTCTTAGAATTTGAACCCAAGACTCAGAGGTGACCTAAAAGTAACATTGCTTAGTTCTGACGGGGCCTGAGCCAAAGCTCACAGGTTGGTATCAGGTCCATATAGTGCTTTGCATGGCCAGATCAGAGAGTACTTTCCAGAAGAAGACAAGTATGATTATTGGCATTTTATGCACAGGCCAAAGGAGGCATGAAGTGACTTTCCCAAGGGCTGACAGTACAGCAGCGCCTAGAGCAAAACTCAAGACGCCCCAGCCCTACAGCAATGCTCTATGCCTTGAGCCAGACTGCCTCAGACACAACAGCTAATGACAGAAGATTACTGCCTGCCGAGTCCCTTCTGGGGTAAGACTGGGAGGAGCGTGAAGCAATCAGGAGAAGAGAAAGAATGAGACAAAGTCAGACAAAGTCACCAGCTGCTTCCAAGGAGCCAAACCACCAAGGCGGAAAGTGACTCAACTTTTTATTAAGAAAGAATCCAGCCATAAATTTGCAAAAGTCCTTTAAAAAGTGCCCGTCCCACCCCCTGGACTATGTGGCTTAGGACACATCGCATACCACAGGGACTAATAATCAGTACTGGTAATAAAATTATGATGATCATATAATTACGAATGCACCATCATGAACAGACAATAGCTGACTGTCTAATGCTGTGCCCATACGGGAATAGGGATGAGAATGCAAACTGGACATGGCAGGTATCACATTCGATGGCCACAGGACTCGACTGCCCTTTTCATGACTAAAGCTTGCATAGCTATAGCTGCTATTCGGGATCATCAGATAACGGCATCCTCTTTAATCTCTCTCAGCCACAATACCGGACGCTAATGTTCTGCAGCAGTGAGTTCCACAGGTCAGTGGCAAACTGTGAAATGGCTTTTCTTTTCATTTAAAGAGAAGCAAGGAGTTACTATTTGGAGTGTAGTTGTTTATTTTGGTTATTTGTTTAATGTTTATGTGACTTACCAGAACTGTTTGGGTAGCAGCAAAAATGCCTCCTCCAAAGGGGATGGAGAAGGGAAACCTGCACCTATAACTATAGCAGGGCGATATGGTGGACTGTGCGCAGAATGAGATCCAGGACTGAGTTCTAAGTCCTGAATCAGCAAAGCATTTAAGCACATGCTTAAGTGATTTCCTGGATAAGGATGTAGTCAAATTTGCACTCAAGTGCTTTTCTAATGCTCTAATCCTGGCTCTGCCACTGACTCACTGTGCGGCTTTGGAGGAATCACTTAACCTCTCCATGCCTCAGTTTACCTAGCTTTAAAATGGGATGATGATATCACATAGTAAGAATTTTTATTTGTTCAGTGCTTCAAAGACGGAAAAATAAGTCATACTTACTGGCTATTAATTTCAAGCATCACCTTTGGGTCTAAGGTACAAGACAGGCATTGGGTAGCCTCCCTTCATAATGCATGGTCTAGACACAGTGATTGCGCTAATATCACTGTCAGTTAGAAATGTGATTTTTTTATGACAGAGTTATTTTCCTTTCCATACAAGTATAGTTATACTAGTGTAATGCACCTTTATTCTGACATAACTGATCCATGCAAGCGGGGTTGTGCTGCTTTAACAATACTGATATAGTTAAAGCCAGACAGCTTTTGTATGTTTACTCCTCTGACATATAGACCTCTGTGTATTAACCCCTCCAGAACACTTCATTGCAACAACCGTCTGCCCCTTTCAAGCACTCCAGATCTCTGCTTCCTAAGGGTGCTTGCCTCTCTCTTGATGAGGAGTAAATACTAAGAATAAGGGAGTTACTTTGATCTGAGAAGGGATGCATAAGGGTTAGCCCTGTTTTGTGCAGCTGATTGCAAAGCAGAAGCTGGAAAGGGCCTTCCCCCTTGAAGAGGATTGTGCCATTAATGTGGAAAATGCATCTTTTTTTCCCTGATGACTGTAGGAAACACAGTATAATGGTTGAGCAGAAAGGAATCCAGCTTGAGTCTGGTCATTAGGCAGAAACCCTTTCTTTCTCCCTTTGATTAAAAAATAGATATAGCATGTCTATTTTAAAGATGTAAAAAACTTTCACTCGCCTCCCTTCCTGGAGAGACAAACTCACCATACTGTGATCAGTGAGAGCTCTCTGATCCCAGGGAGTAGATACGTCACCCGAAGCCAGTAGAGAGCAGGGATGCGGCACCCCCTATAGGATACAGAGCACAAAAGTGGCTGCGGTTTGGGAAATGTGCCTCTCTCAAGACGGGCTCCTTTCCGAGTGATAACGAGCCAGTTATAGATGGAAACTAGGGCTCTTTGGAGAGACATAACTTGAAAACTGAAAGGCCCACATTCAGACATTTCACTTCTCTTGTGTTTTCAATGGGAATTTGAGCAAAATGTGAGGGATGCAAGTCGACCCAGAGAGAGGGCAAAATATTGTCTGGAGAAATTTTATGGTAGGATGTTGGCTGGTCCTGCCTGGCCCTGATGGAGAGTGCACCCCATAGAGAATGTTCTGCTTTCTTTTAACCAGCTGGTCTTGAGATGGGCCTGAGCCTCAGGGTTAAGAGCCAAACTTCCCCCAGGATCAGTGTGTCTGTGGGCTACAGTCATGGTTTGGACCACTACCAAGATAGGGAACAGCGATAAATTCTAATCCAGCTACCAGAAGCAATGTAGCCAGTGGCTTCTCTTACAGTACACTGGCAGTGACGATGCTATGTGCAACCAGTTAGGGCGGGACCATAGAGAAAACACCAGGAAAGAAAGAATTGTCCAAATGCTTTGAACTTCACAAATGGATCAATTCTGAGTCATGCATGGAAATACCCTGGAAACTGCAGCACTGCACCCATCTAGGCTTTTATTCCCTATCACCATGGCATCGGAGCATCTCCGGGTAATTTTACAACCCGTTTCAAACAGGTCACGCTCATAAATTAAGCACTTTAATGGCTTCAGTTATTTCTAATAGCTGAACAAATTCAAGTTGCCACAAACCTTGGCTCCCAGCAAACTAGAGTGTTGGGAACGTTTCTGATCTGGATCTGAACTCCACGGCTAGTTTTGCCGTTTCTGTTAACAGACTCAAACAACGCCAACAAGACCTTAAGCTGTTTTGGTTCTGTGTTTGTACAGTGCCTAGCACAATGGGAACCTGGTGCATGACTGAAGATCTTAAGGTGTTAAAAACAAACAACAATAATAGTTGCGGCTCGGGAGCCAGCTGAAATCTGTCTCCTGTATTCATGCTGCTGTTCCTTAAAGAAACAATGAAAAGCCATAAACTTAAATGGGTTTCACTGAGACTTATGGACAATTTAGTTTGGCCTCAGTGAGCTTGCGACATTAGAGACCAGCCAAACGCCACTCCTGGCTTTATGATGTTTCCAAGCCTCCTCAATGCAATTATTTCTTGGTCCCCCCCACTGTCCATCCATTATTCTCTATAATAATGTGCTTTCCGAAACTCCTTTCCACAGCTGGCAGAAAGAAACCGCATTATTATTGATGATATGTCACATGGGTAGTAAAATGACTTATGGAAAATGGACGGTGACTGGAGACGGTTTCAACTTCAGCACATTCTGAACCTTCTGCATTACTGAACAATAAATAAATAAATAAATAAAGTGAGCTACTATGCAAAGGTGCCGTGCAAAGACATTCCACCTTGGAATTGCTGGGGACTCGAAGGCTACTCTTTTGTGGTTGGCTGTGAGAATGCATCAGCAGGACCGTACAGCCTGGTATCTGGTCATAATGAACCGGCCGGGGTGTGGGTATGCATCAAGGCATGCATGCAGGCACCACTCCCCTCTGCTGGACTGGATCAGAATTTCACCACTGTGGGTCACAAACCCAAGGCCAGATTAAAGCCCATCCCAATTTGGACTCGCCCCCCCCCCCCGGGCTCCACCCTCCACGGTCTGACATCTGTTCTGTTGCCCCGCCCCCACATGGCACAGTGGTATTGGCGGCTCCCTCTCATTAGAGGGGCAGGGTTGGGGTGAGGGATTAGGTCATCTGCATTCTTTTCCTCTGACCATAAAGAGTCTCCTGCTGGGGTGGGGATGGTGGGCCCTGCCAGAGCAGCAGATCTTGGCATTAATACCCTTGAGATGCATAACAAAGTTCACACCTCTCAGAACAATGGTTTCAGGCTGTCTGCAGACTCAGGCAGATGTCCAAATATTGCTTATGCTCAGATCCCATTGTCAAATTTTTATCACAACTGTGTGGGCTACAGACTTTTTTTTTTAAATGGGGGCTGAGATTCTGCCCACATCACATGACCCCAGAAGCCAGGGCCTTTAGGATGGGTTTATAGTGTTCATGACTTAATCCAGCCCTATATAAACCTTAAACTACTAACAACCGACAAAGATTCGCCCTCTGTTCAAGCAATAACAATTTGTGTTTTAGAAGCATGTAGGTCCGAGCTTTAACCTCTTGCTTTCTCCAGGGGCTATGGTGTTCAGCACATTGAAAAGAGTGACATCCTAGGTAGCCATGAATTTATTGAAATATGGATTCTTACAATCTATATTGGACAGGCCTTTCAAAAGTGAATGTAAATGGGAGTTTGGCTCCTAACTGACTCAGGTACATGTGAAAAATTCCACCCATTATTAATTTCATATTGTGATTATTAAAATGCCAGAGGCCACATGGTATTATTGGGAGCCACCAGATGGCGCGAATACCGCTAGTTTTACAAGCTCTGTTTAACTGATTGGGTAGGCAGTGAGATCCTGGAGGAATGCTTATTGTTCACTGCGGGGCAGTTGTTCCCAAAGCTGTGCATCTGAAAATACAGCTGGGTCTCACTCTCAGAATCTCTCTCTTTCTGATAGAATTATTCTTAGACAGTGTGGGTAAAACTGGTCATTTTGGTTTTACTTTCAATGGGACTTAGGTTCCTATATCTCTTAAGTTCTTTTGGAAAGTTTACTGAGAGCTGCTGCATACTCACACAAGCAAATAGGACATTGCATAGCGGACAAACACTGCAGATGAGGGAAGTAATTTTGTTGGCCAACAATAGTTCCAACCCTTGAAAATGCATCTCTAGGATGGCAACATACTTCTGGTCATCTCTCTTACTGATATATTCAAGATCAGCATTTTTATACTAAAAAAAAAGAAATATTTGCAATTAGGAAAAAACAAATTTTAAAAAAAGGACGGAAATGGCCAAAAAACTTATTTAGAAGCTAAAAGGGGGAAAAGAAACAAAATTCACAGGCTCCAGACCACTCCTAATCTTCCTGTTTATCTTTAGGCTTATGCAGTATTGGTAGCCAGCTGAAATATTTAATCAGGGATCACATTTAATCATTGGTCCACAACCAAGACTTGGAAATGTTTACTGGTCCAGAAAGCATTTGTACAGTTCCACCAACTAAGCGCCTTTGCAACGGTCTTTTACACTTGATTGTAGCCGTTGCTAGCTCATGAGCTGCTAGCTCAAGATTGATGCTTTATACATTTGAAAGCCGAAACTCCAAGCATAGTATATAGCCTTGGATTCTAGCTTTAATGGTTTTCATAACTGCAACCACAGTAATAGCACGCTGCAGCTGGAGCTGCAAAATTTTTGGCCCTGGATTGCAAACAGCCCAAGGCTCAAGGGGCTTGCATCCAGGGGGTTGTCTTGGCGTATTGTAAAGATAGGGGACAAACTGGATCTGATTACTATTTATATTACAGTAATGGCTAGAGACTTCACTTAAGTTCAGGCCCTTGCTATGGTAGGTGTAAGGGACCGTCCCTGCCCCAAAGATCTTACAATCTAAATCAATAAGACAGGAAATATTATCTGTCTTGTACAGATGAGCAATGAAGGAGGCACAAAGGAGCGAAGTGACTTGCCCACAGTGTGATAGAAGGTATTTGTAAGAGCCAGGAATGAACCCAGCTCTACGAAATTCTAGTCCAGTGACTTAACCAGACCATCCTTCCTTCCACTGAGTTTGGATCTCAGATATGCGCATGGTTCAAGCCAAATTGAAGTAGCAGGTTGAAAACAAAGATCAAAAGGCAGGAATAAGGGATTTTAAGGGTGGGCCAGAAATAAAATGTTTTTCCCACCCTGGATCAGGTGTTTCTAGAGAGATCAGAACTTAGAGCCAATCAGGCCTGCCTTGCTCTCAATCTACTAATGCCTTCCTTCATTGGTTTAGGATTGGGTCTATTAAGACCTGTAAGTACCCCAGATCAGTTACATCCCTAGTTTAAGTGAAGTGTCTTAACTTTGTTCCAGAATTAGCAGTGGGCTTGAATGCCTTTGAACTTTGCTGAAGTTTGAAATCTGAACGCAGATCGAGATGTGAACTTCACCAACAGCCCTTGAACCAAAGCAAAACCCCAAGGGACTAATCCTCAAACGCGATAAGCGCCTACATTCAACCTCAGCTGGCATGGACAAAACCTTGCGCAGCCACCCCACCTCCCAACTTAGGGATGTTCAAAATGCAGACTCCGATCTCTCTTCTGTGCCTTGGGTCCATCTCTTGCCAAAACAGATTGGCTGGTATCATTTCCATGGATGATCCCAATGTCCTGATTTTTGGTGAAAGCTGGACTTTGTTTCTATTACGTTCATGGCATACATGCGGAGAAGTTCTACAAGGCTGCAATGTAACACTATTAGAATCCAGAACCTGCTTTGTCTTGCTCTTAGGAAGAGAGGCACAATACTCCCCATCTCGCTCTAGGCTGGCTTTTTGCAAACTGGCTCAGATCCCACGCTTCCCTCCACAGAGCCTCTGAGCTTGCAAGCAGGACTGGAAAACCCCTTACAAATTCAAGTGGTAGCTTGTAATTTTAACACAGTTTTCCAAACACAGCTGTTTCTACCATTCCCAGTGAAGACACCCATGAGATCAGAGGACACTTTCTGGAATAAAGCTCATATCGAGTGTTCAGAATGGCCTCGGGTTCTAACCAACTCCAGGTTGCAACAGTGAAGTTTATTCAGACCCACAAATAAGAGATTATTCAGACAGCAAGACTGCAAATTCTTCAGACTGTAATGACATGTACAAATATGCCTAGAGGAATTTTTTAAAACTGATAGTGCTATACATGGGGTATGCAAAACAAAATGTAGCAAAGAGATTCCCTCAAGTATGACGTCAGTGACCTGCACGGAATATCCAGCAGCAGATAGGGAAGTGCTAATGATGTTGTTTTTGCGAACAAAACTAATGCTTTTCTAGTAGAGATGGGCCAGAGATGCAAAACTCTATTCCTGATCAGAATTCCTTCCCCCTGACCCTTGCAGCAAGGCAATCCTGGAGCTTTTAATTGTTTCTCTTCCTGCAGGTGATATCCATTGGATAACACTGAGTTCCTGCACGACATGAGAATTTCAGACTTCAGCACTACACCAGTTGAAAAGATGGGGAGGCCACATGTTGACATTCTCTATGGGCTAATGATACTAGGTTTTCATAGATTCAATGATTTTATGGCCAGACCAAAATAATTATGATAATTGACCCAGCATAACCCTGGTGATCGACTCCTGAAGTGGAAAGAATTATTCTCCTTTCTATCAAACCCAATAGCTTGTGGTTGAACTAGAGCATACGCATTTTAGACAGATATCCAATCTTGATTTAAAGACGACGACTTTGCAACCTCCTTTGGTCATCAGACCCTAACGTGCTTTGGATCTCGGTTCCATTATATCTGAGCCGCCAAAGTTTGGGAGAGGCATTGAAACAGTGTGAATATGGACCATCTATCGCTGACATCTCCACTCAAGGAGGTAGCCTCGTCTGGTGCAAGAACATTATGTTTATGGACACTGTGGCTGGTTGAATGAAACCCACAGGCACCTGTCAAGGAGATGGGATTAGAACCCTGGTCTTTCACCTCCAAATGCCTGTGTCTCTCCTGTGTGAGTTAAAGGAGAGCTCCTATCGTAACTACGATGGCACCTTTTCCTCAATGGAAATTAGAAGGGAAGGTTAGTCACTCATGCAGATGGGTGTGCAAAGAAACAGGTATGGATGTCGCACATAAGGAAAGAAATGCAACATCTACATAGACACCCAGGTACACCGGAGCCTCTTGACACATCCAGCATCACGCACCTTTCCCAGCCATAGCCTCTCTGTCCACGGAGCAGTACAAATACCAAGCTGAGTCATTCAGAGGCAAAGTAGCCATGTTCCACCACAGCAATCCCTAGCCTGGGGAAGTCACTGGGAAATCCTGCCATCTACATGCCCGCAAAAGGCGGGGGATGCCCACCCGTACCTACCGTGATGGTGGAGTGTGAGCCAAACAATCCTGCTTGGAGAGGGAAATGTAAATAAATAAATAAATCCAACTGGATCTCCATTTGGAGGCACTAAATCCCCACTCCTTTCCAGATGGCTGGGAGATTTCTCCCAGGTGGTAAATATATTATTAAGAAGTCATTTCACCGTGAAATTGACTATTCAAAACACAGACAGAAGTTAATATATTAGGACAACCTGTCTGAAAACTCGCATTAGAGGGAATTTATTTTTGTTTAATATCAGACCTGATTTTATACGCATCGCCTTCCTCAAGCTCACGGCCCTCAAGCTGTCCCTGGCTGGAACATGTGTTCCAATGTGAGGGCGGCCTGCGACGGTAAGACACAGGCCCCTGGATCAGGCCAGCCATCATCTCTGTCATGGGGTCGGACAACGCTGATTCTGAAGGGTCAGCTCTCCCAGCCTGTGTCTTGCTGAGATATGATACTACTGAAGCACCTCACAGTCTTTAATACACTTATTTGTACAACCCTCCTGAGATGTCCTATTATTTTATAGAGGGGGAATTGAGGGAAAGAGAAACTACATAACTTATGCAAGGTCATGCAGGAAGTCTGCGGTAGAGCAGGGAATGGAGCTCAGATCTTGCATGTCTGAGGTTAGTACCCTAACCATTGAACCATCCTTCCTCTCCTATAGCATAACAACTGCCTACATAGAGAGTCCCATTGATTCCACTAGAACTATTCAAGGAGTAAGGATAGCAGAATCTGGTCCATAACATACAGCCTTATTATGGTGCAAGGTAAGAGCTTGTTGCAAGGTAATAGCTATGGTTCAGAAG
This sequence comes from Lepidochelys olivacea, assembly GCF_965140295.1. Taxonomy (NCBI): domain Eukaryota; kingdom Metazoa; phylum Chordata; order Testudines; family Cheloniidae; genus Lepidochelys; species Lepidochelys olivacea. The sequence continues at coordinate 10,479,092 of NC_140432.1, read as the reverse complement.
CTAGAACCAGCTGAGAAGAGGCCGTCACAAGGGAATCCCATCCCACTGAGCACTAGAAGAAGGACCAAGTAGGTCCCAGAGGAAATGGGAAAGAGCACCTCTTGCCTGTGAGAATGCATCTGCAGAACACAAGGGAGAGGGCCAGCTGCTGACAGACATGGCTAGCTTTCCTCTGCCTTTTGGTGAGAGGCTCCTGCTAGGGAACAAGTCAAAGTGGTGGCATTGAGATGGGCTGGCAAATGGGGAGCTGGGCTCCTCCAAGCTTTAGGGCTGTTATCACACATTCTTCGGGCTCACCCCAGCAAGGAGCATGGCACAATCCTTCCTGCTGGCTTCTAGATAATGGGGTCTCTTTTTTCCTACGGTAAGCAATTATTCCTAGGCCAGTCTCTGCCTGCCTGACTTCAGCACTGCTAACAGTGGCCTCTATGGGTATGTCAACACAGCATTAAACACTAGGGGCTGGCCTGGGTCAGCTGACTTGGGCTTGCGGGGCTTAGGCTGTGGGGCTGTAAAATTGCAATGTAGACATTTGGGCTCAGGCTGGAGCCCAGTCTCTGGATCCCTCCCACAAGGAGTTTTCCCCATAAGTCTCCTTACCCAAGTCACTTAGCAGATCAGAAGCATACAACAAGGTCTGCAGCACTCCAGTGAGAAAAGCTAGATACGAGCTGTACCAGAAGGTGGACTGATGGTGAGGTCTGTCCTGGGCTTCTCAGACCACATCCCACTCCATGTCATTTTCTCATGATGGTCCCGATTCAGCAAACCACCTAAAGTCACCACACCTAACTTTCAACATGCGAATAGTCCCTTGGATGGTCGATAGCACAGCTCACCTGCTTAAGCATGTTCTTAAGTGTTCTTCTGACTTGGGGTTTAAACTACGATTGTGAAGAAGGTCTTGAACCAAAACCCCAGTCAGGACCTCAAACCTCTCTTCAATAATATTATATTAGACAAGAAGTACGTACATAGACACCCATGTTAACAAGCCGATTTCAAGCTACCTAATCACAAGTTAAACTGCAACGTGTACAGATGTGTCTGAATGAAATTTGGATTGGAACATTCCTGAATTTTGGCAAAATCAGCATCCAGCTCCAAATTAGCTGCAGAAAGCAGAAAAATACTTCACTTGGTGAAGTAAACAACACATCTCTTGCCATTAAAGAGTTTATTTTTTTCCTTATTGCAACAGTGGATCTGGGCAAAATCTACACAAGGAGCCTGTGGCAGGACCAGGAATCAAACCCAGAGCTCATGAAGCCCAGGCTGGTGCCTCACCTTAGAGGCCAACCATTCTATAAATACACGTGCCTATCCCTCTACTCCTTCGCCTGTCAGTTTCCCCTCCCTTGTGTCACACGGTCTTTCTGTTCTCCCCTCTCTTCTTGTCATATGTTCTTTGTCCTCCTTCCCTTTGCTTTTCTTCCCTCACCACCATTTGTTTTCTTTCTGCATCTTTTCCTTCCTGCTCACTCTCTCTCCTCTTCCATCTCTTCACTACTCTCTCCTTCCTCTCTGCTTAATTTCTATTCCCTTCCTCTTATTCCTTCCTTCCTTTTCTCTTCCTTCTCCTCCCCACCTAGGCTAGAGCACAGCTCACATGAATGAATGATTACTAGAAGGAATAGAATTGTTTTAAAAAAATGTTTCTGTGCATCAATGTGTAAAATGTACAATAAATAAAGCAGAACTGCACTAAATGAATTATGGTAAAAAAGAAACAAATTACCGACATGTCAAATACCATTAGTGCTCAAATCTGTAGAAAGAATAGGAATGTGTGTCTAGAGGAAGTGTCTTTTTATTATTTTTGTCTGCTCCCTTTGTAAAGCAAATACCAGCCACTCGTAACCAGCTGGTTTCAGTGTCTTGAATGAGTAACCGATAAAAAAAGAAAAGCAAGCAGCTCTCCCCAGAATCATTTTTTTTAATGGTGTCAGGGTATCAAGGGAATGTGTTACTTTTTGTGTGGACTTCAGACGTGTTCCTGTGTGAGAGTGAAAGTTTCATTGCCTTTGGCTGGATTAATGATTGCTTATTCTGAAGGAGAAGGGAGATGGAAGAGAATGAAAACTAGGAGGATTGAGAAAGAGAAATCCTGTCCAGAAATTGATTTGCTACTCTGTGAGGGTCGGCTGAACAGGAATTCATCCCAGGGGACTGGGCATCTCCATTTCAGCCTTGACTAGACTACAACTTTTAATTGAGTTTATAATACTGTGAACAACCATAGCGGACGTGTGTCTGCGCACATATCATGGTGAATACTTTGTAGCTGAGGCAGATGGGTTACCAGTGGCCAGAAAAAGATACAGTTCCTCCTTCCCCGCCCCCAGGGAAAATTTTCGTTGAAAAGCCAAACCTAACATTTCCAAATTTCTACCTGTGAAAACGTTGCTGTAAAAAAATGGACCAAGTTTTTTTCTGCCCCTGAAATGTTGTTTTTAGGGGTTTGTTTTTCCTGATGGAAGATCAACATTTTGGAGAGAAGGAAAGGTTTCCCACAAAAATAAATAAAAATACAAAATAGTTTGATCAAAAACAGAGTTTTCTGTTGGCGGGGAGGGGAAGTGTTTATGGAAAGCTTATGACCAGTCCTACTAGCCACGTTTCATCCTTGCCAGCAGCCTAGGCTGGGACATTGTTTTCTTCTGGCAGGGGCCCAATGGGATAGCCACCCGGATTGCCCTAGAATGCCCCGAAAATGCATTTATGCAGTGCGTGTGCACAAACTCACACGCGGCTCTGTTGTGAAGGAAGTGGCTGTGTGGATATATGCTTTAACCGGTGTGACAAAGTCCGTCCTCTGCCTTGGTGGGTCCTGCACTTATTGGCGGATTTTCTCGCCTGAGAGGGTCACGGCAGCCCTCAGTGTGGCCACTTTCGTGGCTCAAATCTGCCGTTCACTCAGTTAGCCTCACCACTGGCCAGCATGGGGAAAGGAAGAAGAACAATCCCCACAGTCTCTGCTGATCCACCTAGTGGATCGGGGAACAGGCCAGAGACCTTCCCCTCTGGTGGAAACACAATCCAGTTCAACTCTTCCGGTATCAAGTCAGGAGTTGGCGGGCCTGGGTTTCTCCCCATCCCTCCATGCCCCCCTCTACTCCGGGTTCCAGCCCAGGGCCCTGTGGATTGCAGCTGTCTACAGTGGTTCCTATAACAGCTGCAATTCCCTGGGCTACTTCCCCATGGCCTCCTCCCAACACCTTCTTTATTCTCACCACAGGACCTTCCTTCTGACATCTGGTAATGCTTGTACTTCTCAGTCTTCCAGCAGTACACCTTCTCACTCTCAGCTTCTTGCGCCTCTTGCTCCCAGCTCCTCACATGCACCACAAACTGAAGTGAGCTCCTTTTTTAAACCCAGGTGCCCTGATTAGCCTGCCTTAATTGATTCTAGCAGCTTCTTGATTGGCTAAAGGTGTTCTAATCAGCCTGTCTGCCTTAATTGTTTCCAGAAAGTTCCTGATGGTTCTGGAACCTTCCCCGTTACCTTACCCAGGGAAAAGGGACCTACTTAACCTGGGGCTAATATATATGCCTTCTATCACTCTCCTGTAGCCAGCTGGCCTGACACTGTCACACCGGTCAGAGAAGAGTCTCACAAAGTGGGTACAAATACGCAGATGTACCTGTACTGTAGATAGGCAGGGCCTGTATACAAATGTGTAATAATTAATGGCGATGCGCCCATGCTCTTAAGTCCAAATCCAGATTCCAAACTTCTCCAGGCTCAGAGGTCTTTGCATCTTGGCACAGTCTATTATACAGTCAGGGACTGGCTGACCAGCTCAGACCCACAGCTGCATCCTCACTCACCCCGTCCCTTCTTCATCCTCATCATACCCCAATCCTCATATGCTTCCTCTACCCTTCTGCTAGCTCCTTAGCTTCATCCTCTTCTTCTGCTTCCCCCTTCCAACTCTTCCTCCCTCCCTCAGTTTCCCCACCCTTCTCTCTACTCAGTTCCATTGAACTTTGCTGCCTCCTTAACACTCCACACAGGGTTCTGCTCTAGTGCTCCTCCTTCTGTCTGCTCCTTTCCCTCTTTCCAGTGATACATCACCCAATTCACATTACATAGAATCGCAGGACTAGAAGGGACCTTGAGAGCTCAGCTAGGCCAGTCTCCTGCACTCTTGGCAGGACTAAGTATTATCTAGACTTATAGCCAGTGCTATGTAAACTAGAGACCCATGAGTCGTCACTGGGGGATTATCTACACAGGTTTTCCTCCTCTACAAAATTCAGTAACAAACGTGTGTCCTGGAGCAAATGTTTGTGGAGTGTCTAGATTAGCATATACAAAAATATGAGTCTAGTTGATCTCATTGGCAATCAGTTAACGCGAGTTAAACCAGGAGCAAAATCTGTAGTTGAGACATAGCACTTCTCATCAGGGTTACTACTCTAGTAGTAAATTCACAGGATTGCAACTTTAGGTTAACAGCTCTCGAATCAAGGACTTGCTCTGCAAGCCACCTAGCACATTTTAGGTGCCATGTAATTTATAATAATAGATCTGAACTCTTCAAAAGGTCTTTTTACTCACAGGAGAGCTGGGTGAAGTTATTCCGATGGATCATTTATCTGATTAAAATTGCAGCTTCCGTCAACCTGAAGCTATTGCTCTGGCCATTCATAAAATGGTTGGAGGAGGAAGTGGTGATGCTGCTCCTGTTGCTTCCTGTACCCCTTTTATAACCTTTAGCCCAGTGCGAAGAGAACTCACTTGGGATTCTCAGGTTTGACTCCCCGCTATGGAACAGACCCCAAACTGACCTTTTTGATTCACCCACAGTTCCGAAACATTTCAGCTTAGATTTGACCAGACCTGATTTGTTTGTTTCCCCTCTATTTCCTGGAACTGCCAATGACCCCTCCCCTCCCCCTTTAAAAAAAAACAAACAGTTTTTTGCCCGGGTCTAATTTCAGTTTCAATAATTTTATACCTATGCAATACTGAGCTCGAATTTAGAAATGAACTGATTTTATCATTTACAGTGGTTCGCAAACTTTTGTACTGGTGACCCCTTTCACATAGCAAGCCTCTGAGTGCGACCCCCCTCATACATTAAAAACACTTTTTTATATATTTAACACCATTATACATGCTGGAGGCAAAGCGGAGTTTGGGCTGACAGGTCGTGGCCCCCCATGTAATAAGCTCGCAACCCCCTGAGGAGTCCCAACCCCACGTTTGAGAATCCCTGATTTAGAACGTGTTGAAACGAAACGGTTCAACAATTTTGAAATTTTTCCAATTATATTATATTATATTATATTTTTCAGTCAGGAAATTTGTGGAAACCAACCCTTTCCCACGAAGAGCTTCAGTTCAGACAAAACGGCATTTTCAAACAAAGTTTTCTCGAAAAATTCCTGACCAGCTCTAGTCCAGAGCATTTGACAATCCGGCCCCCCAGGTCACACTGTGCAGTGCCCAGCTTACACTAAGGGCCGCAGAGAGCAGGAAGCTATTGGCAACTAGTTGGGAATCCCGGATTCTCAGCCCCAGCCCAGGGGCAGTTGACCAATGATCATGTTCCCCAAGGGCATCTTTGCGATCTGGCTGCTCTCCTTGCCCCTGATGCACTCCTGGCCCTGGAGGTCTGAATGGCCCAAAGGGAGCACAGCAGGCCAGAGAATCCACCCCTGGATGTCTCTGGGGCAGTGCTTTAACTCCCCATTTTACAGAAAGGGAAAACAGCACCTTCCTTTCCCCCAATCTTGACAACTCTTTGGTCTTTTGCTATGCATTTGTACAGCACCTAACACAATGGGCCTAGATCGCCGTTCGGGCCTCTAGGTGCTACCATTACACAAATGCTATAACAGCACCACCACACACTGAAGAAGGCAGAGAAACAGACACTCAGGTGACGCAAAGAGACAGCCAGCTGCAGACAAATGGGGAGAAGAGAACGAATAGGGTCAGAGAAGAGATTTGTTAATCCAGCCCGTTGTGCTTGAAAGGACCTACTTTGCTCCCAAGCAGCCGCTTATGTTATTATTTCTTTCAGAGGGCTTCAAGCTGCCTGCAATTCCCTGTTAGTTAATAGGAAAAGTGAGAGATGCAACAATTGCTTTTGCTTGATTGCCTTGTAAAGGCTTTGTCACTCAGCAATGGAACAAAGGGGGCCTAATAACACCCTGTGCCACAAAGGCAAGTGCCAGGGAAGAGACAGAAATCAATTATCTGGGTGAAATTCAAAGGGAGAGAGAGCAGTGCACACGTACGCATAAGCAAACAGCACGCATAATCCCATTAACAGAGATGCTATCTCCCTTGCGGGAGCACCGAGCCACAGAGGAAAATGATAATTAAAACAAACAAACAAAAAAAAAAAAACGAGCCTTGACTTCATGGCTAACGGGACAGCAATTCAACTTGGATTTCACCGGGACATGGCAAACTGTTGGAGGGGGCAGTGCAAAGGAAAAGCAGTAGCAGGAAGCATTTCCTAATGGAAAGGGCAGCAACTGGATTTCTCAAAATGAGTGCCAGGCATGCTGGTGGTCTGCAAAGAGCTGGCTGGTTGCACAGAACTGGCTCTTCCTTATTTCCAGTTTCTAAGCTGCATTTAAAGACAGTTAATATACAAACTACTCTGCCATCTTAGTAATTGCTCAATTTGCATGAGGACAAATGGATCCAGTGTCACTGAAAATGGGAAGGGATGGGTTCATGAGACAATCTCTGTGTTAAGGCTTAGTCCCCGGTAGGGCTGGTCAGGACATTTGCAATGAAACATTTTCACTATTGGGAAAAAAAAATATTGATTTGTTGATGCCAAAACTGTTCGTGAGAAAGTGTCGGTTTTGATGAATTTGCCGCTTCCAAAACATTTTGAATAAAAAGTTTCAAAATTGCTTAAACATTCAATTTCAACATTTTCAAAACAAAACCAGTTAACAGTGACTTGCCATTTTGAAATTTAAAATAAGTTTTTGCAAAAGGTCAAAAAAATTAATCAATTTTGGTAGACCCAATATGATTTTTTTCTTCAGATTTTTGCCACGGAACAATTTTTGAGGTTGACTTTTTGTCCCAATTTGTGATGGGACAAGAATGTCCAAGTTGTGAAGATTCTCGTGGGATGGGAAAGAGATTTTCTGCCCAGCTCTAGTCGACATGATGAAATGGTTTTTGGTAGCCCAGTATGATGAAAGGGACCACATCTAGGACAAAGCTCTAGAGTGAATGTGCTTTCATGATGAACGGTTGTTCCCAAGACCGCTGGGACTGGCCACTTTGCATCTTGCAATCCCTGATGATGGAGATATGACATTTGAGTCCAAAAACACAAGGACAGCGCCCTACTGAATGTACCACAATTACAAAGCACACACAAGGAAATGGTCTAGATGCTCTAAAAGGAGGCTTTCTTCTGTCACATCAAGAAGAGAAGGAGGAAGATTTCTAAAATGATACCGGTGTCCTTGCTGCTTTGCGGACAAATGCAAATACACCCTATATACAATACAGGACAAAGTTGTCTATCAGTGTAAACTGGTGCAAATCCATTGACTGACACCAGCAGAAAATGCTCCAAATTGGCTTACTGCCTATGCTGCAATAGCTTTTTTATGTTAAATAACGAAACGGCTGGAAGTTCAAGCCCGGCACATTTAAATCAGAAATAAGGTACACATTTTTAACAGTGAGGGTGATGAACCATTGAAACAAACTACCATGAGAAGAGATGGATTCTCTACCTCTTGATATCGTCAAAACAAGATCAGATGCTTTTCTGGAAGATGGGATTTAGTCAACCATAAAAGTTACTGGACTTAGTAAAGGAGAAACTGGAAGAAATTCTACAGCTTGTATTTTGCAGGATTTGGGAGGTCAAACCAGATAATCCAATAGTCCCATCTGGCCTTAAAATCTATGAGTAAATCTCCATAAGAAACTGTTCTGCTAAAATGTAAAACTTATGTCACAGAACCAAGATATGGAGCCTCCAACGTTTAATGTGCCCAAATAAGTGACTTGACTTTCGGAGGTACTGAGCAGTGAGTACCCACAACCAATGGGAGCTTTAGTTGCTCGGCACTTGTGAAAATCAGGTCAAGTATTTAGGCACCTACATACATGTTTAGGTGACTGTGATCAGGCCTCCAGATTTGAAAATGGGGGCGCGGAACATAGATGCCCAATTCTGTATGACAGGCTTGGTGGGCTGATGTTGCTGTGAATATATCTCTCTCTCTTTTTTTAAAACTACATTCCCTTGTGGTGCAATTAGGCCAAAGGTTTCAGAGTAACAGCCGTGTTAGTCTGTATTCGCAAAAAGAAAAGGAGGACTTGTGGTACCTTAGAGACTAACCAATTTATTTGAGCATAAGCTTTCGTAGGCCAAAGGTATTTTTGATCCAATTAGCAAGAGTCACTAGAAGTGAATGAAGCCCGCACGGGTGGCTAAGCATGCAGTTTATCTGGAGCTCCCTGGCTCGAGGTCAGGAAAGCCCAATGTATATTGCAGATACTGGTCACCTTTTCGCAGTGTGTGTAATACTGGCATCCTTAACCCACGGAAAGAGCTAAGTGAGTCAGTTACTGAGTTCCCCTTAAATTTCTTCTCACAGATTAATGAATTGCTAAACAAGCAGACGCTCTCTCCCCATGCTGGGGCCAGATTTCACAGACCCTTACAGGATTATTTGACTTTTCAAGATTGCAGCTTTATGGGGCCCCCACTGACTCCCCTGCGAGATAGGACAATGCTATTGTCCCCCTTTTACAGATTGGGCAACAAGGCACGGACAGGCTAAGTGTCCTGCCTCTCATAATTTCATGGCTTGATTACGAGAACATCCTTCTCTCTGGTGTTGACAAATGCAGTCTTGCCCTGCTCTCATCCATTCAGGCTGCTGCTGCAGAGATCGGTCTCCTGGCCCCTCATTTTGGCCACGTCATGCCTCTCTCTGAATCCCTCCGCTGGCTTCCCTTTCTCCATTGCATCAGACATGAACTGTTTTATCTTCACTGTCAAGGCCCTGCACAGATCATCCCCCAACAGCTATCACCTCACTTTCATGCTGAGATGTCAGTTCCCACCACTGATCGGGATGCCAGCCTTCATTTGTTCAATTTTAATACAGCCCCCTGCATAGATACTTCATCCTTTAACTCTCTCCTCAAAACTCTTCTTTGCCAGGATGCCTGCAATAAACTTGACACCGTTGAGGCTGCTCATGTGTTGAGATGCCCATCATACAAACCAGTATTGTCTATTTTTTTCCTTGTGCTCCCCCATCTGTCTCCATCTGTTTTCTCTTGTCTTACACTTAGATTGTAACTGTTTAAGAGCAGAGAGAGTCTTTTTGTTGTGTTTGTACAGCACCTGGCACAATGGAATGCTGCTCCCTGACTGGGTATCCTAAGTGCTATGGTAATATAAAATAATAATATTGACATACCTCCATTTCTTAGCTTTCAAACCCATCAGGGCAGGGACTACATTTTCATGTGTACAATGCCGAGCACAGAAATCCTGACTGGAACGTCTGGGTGCTACCATAATCCAATTTTAAATAGGATTAATAATCCAACATGGTTTTCTGGTGCCCTTCTCTGAAGCAGCTGGCTGCTTTGGACCTGGGATACCAGACTAATCCTGTGTTCTCGGGGCCTGATTCAAAGCCCATTGAAAACAGCAGAAAAAGACTCCCAATTACTTGAGTGGATTTTGGATCAGAACCAACATGAGCACAGGGTGACCAGACAGCAAGTGTGAAAAATCGGGATGGGGGTGGAGGGGTAATAGGAGCCTATATAAGAAAAAGCCCCCAAAATCGGGGACTATCCCTATAACATCGGGACAGCTGGTCACCCTACATGAGCATCTGAACTTGACAAAAGCTCCGCATTTTTCTTGATTTCCCTGATCACTAGGCCCATCCAACCCAACCCAACCCACCTTGTCATGGGCTCTTGCTTGGACATAGAGCTATTCTATAATTGATACCTCTTCACCAGCTAACAGAGAGCGGCACATCAATCCAAAAAGATTTGAGCTTTAATTTTAAGATTTAGTTTTAAGATTTCCAGCCTTAATTTTAGCCCTTCAATTGTAGGAAAGACTGGTCCGAGTCAATTCCTGGAAACACAGTTCTCTTCCCTACCGGCCCATCTGCCCCGAGCACATTTGAGAGCAGGAGATGAGGAGAGAGAATGAATGAATCCGCAAGCTCAGGCTGCGTGCTGGAACCCTTGACACATCACCACGAAGAAGGCAAGATTAAAATACAGTCACTTAATCCCCTCCAAAGCCTCTTAAGCATTTATATCAGGGTCAGCTCAGTCAGTGCTTAGTCAACCTGCCTCTGAAAAATATCCCAATTTAGACCCTTCCAGCTTCCTGTCAAGTCAGCTGCAATGAGGCACAGGATCAAAGACGGTGGGGGGCTGAGCGGAGGAAGGGTATAAAGCAGTGTAAGTCACTCTCTTTAGATAAAAGAAAAGGAGTACTTGTGGCACCTTAGAGACTAACCAATTTATTTGAGCATGAGCTTTCATGAGCTACAGCTCACTTCATCGGATGCATACCGTGGAAACTGCAGCAGACTTTATATACACACAGAGAATATGAACCAATACCTCCTCCCACCCCACTGTCCTGCTGGTAATAGCTTATCTAAAGTGATCATCAGGTGGGCCATTTCCAGCACAAATCCAGGTTCTCTCACCCTCCACCCCCCCACACAAATTCACTCTCCTGCTGGTGATAGCCCATCCAAAGTGACAACTCTTTAAACCCTTTTTAGCCTTTAAAGAGTTGTCACTTTGGATGGGCTATCACCAGCAGGAGAGTGAATTTGTGTGGTGGGGTGGAGGGTGAGAAAACCTGGATTTGTGCTGGAAATGGCCCAACCTGATGATCACTTTAGATAAGCTATTACCAGCAGGACAGTGGGGTGGGAGGAGGTATTGTTTCATATTCTCTGTGTGTATATAAAGTCTGCTGCAGTTTCCAAGGTATGCATCCGATGAAGTGAGCTGTAGCTCACGAAAGCTCATGCTCAAATAAATTGGTTAGTCTCTAAGGTGCCACAAGTACTCCTTTTCTTTTTGTGAATACAGACTAACACGGCTGTTACTCTGAAACCTCTCTTTAGATAGCAGCACCTTTTTTAGCCTCCTCCCTGCTCCCATCCCTTCCCAGAATTCTCTTGGGGCCTATTCTGAGCAGGATTTTACTCTTCACGTCTCTGACCTCACAGAGTTTCCCTGAAAGATAACCGGTCAGATTCCTCCCAGGAGTAAGTCCACTGGCTTCAGTGAAGTCACAGCAGGGAAAAATATATCCCAGGGGGCTGTCAGGCGGTTTATGCAGGGCAGGTAGGTTGCTAGCTAGGGAGAAGGGAAGAGAAGTTAACCCCTTACAGAAAAGTCCGACAAAAATCTTTAGTTTCATCCCTACTTTTCAACCAATCTACAGACAGAATTCCCTGTTGCAACCCCAGCGATGGAATTCTATTGCGGGCGGGGCAGGGAAGTGTTCAACCCCCCCATTCTTTAGACCAGATTCTCCACTCCACTGAGTCCCCTTTACACCACTCGAGTAACAAAAATGTGAACTGAAAGCAGCCAGAAACGCTTAGTGGAGAATTCCCCGCAGTAACAGAGCAGGATCCTTTACCAGGCCCCCTCCCCACCCATGCTCTAAGGGAAGAAAGGGGATACATCCAGGTTGGGGTGCATGATGCAGTAGAGATCTGCATAGTCTGATCCTGTCCTGGAGGGGAATTGCTGGGATCAGGTGACCCAGGATCCGGTAACTGCCACTGGCTCCCTGTACACCACCCTCCTTTGCACCTGGTTGCAGAACTCTAGGGTGATTTCTCTAGAATCCTATTGGTTTCATCCCGGTTTATTTTTAGAGAAGCCAGGGCATGGCTCTAGCAGGACCATTGCAAGACACATGGAGAAGAGCAGGGCTAAGGGCAGGGATTGCACTTAAGCTCATTTGAAAAGTGGCAGCTCCCAAGTCCACCTTTTTCACCAATGTTTGTGTTGATTTGTTGGGGACCTTCCTCCCCAAGGAGCCTCATGTGAGTCGCAAGGACAGCAGGCAGCATCGGGGTAATTCCCCTCCTTGATCAGATGCGGGCTCACAGACCTGCCAACGCAGGGCCTTGCTAGTCTGTAAATAGCTCAGAGTAGCTAGGGAAAGGAAGGGGCCTATGTGGCTAACTTAGGTCTGATCCAGTTCTCACTGGAATCACTGGGTGCCTTTCCATTGATTGCGCTGGGCAATGGATCGGGATCTTACAGCTTCTGCAACTCACTCCAGCTGGGCCTTAATGAGAAGCTCAGGTAGAAGCTACAGCTGACACGTGAGACGATGCCCCAACTCCTAAGCAGGACAAGCCCTAGAGAACATGGCTTTTCCTTTACAAGGCTTTCCATGGGGGTGAGCTACAGGCCATTCCAGGAACCATCTCTCTCCCTCAGCTATGCGGCACACTGCATTATACAGAGCCCATGCCTAGGCCCCAAGGCGCTGGAGGTGGAGTTTAAGTTCTCAACCACAGGCCCATGGACCCCTAAGGAGGTCAAGAAGGGTCTTGCTCTTGCCATCTTCTGTCCACACCACTCCACTACTGCACTCGACTAAGAGGAGGGACGGAAGGAAATCTAACAAAAGGTAGCAGCCCATGATTGAACCTGGCGTGGGGGCAGGGGAATTAATGGTGCTTCTAGCCCTTCTCATCTATGTGCAGTACCTGGATCCTGGTGTTACATGTACTTGGGAACTGCTGCCTGCAGAGATTAAATAAGAGCTGGACTAGAAGATAGATGCAACCATGTCAAAAAATGGGACTTGAGAATGAAGAGCAAAGCAAGAGTCCTGCTGTCCACATGAGATGGAGAGGAAGAAAGAATGCTCATCTTCCTGCACACCTGACCCCAACACACACCTCTCTCCATGTGAGTTCAACAAATAATCATAGAATATCAGGGTTGGAAGGGACCTCAGGAAATCATCTAGTCCAACCCCCTGCTCAAAGCAGTACCAATCCCCATATCCCTAAATGGCCCCCTCAAGGATTGAACTCACAACCCTGGGTTTAGCAGGCCAAAGCTCAAACCACTGAGCTATCCCTCCCCCGCCCTCATGCTCTAATGCCTCATGCTCTAGGAGAAAAGGGTCAAAGGAACTATGAGGTTGTGGGGCTGATTTAGAACTGAGATTGGTGATGTTGGAGTGATTCCAATCCAGGAACCTCCTCCCCGCTGCCCTCCCCCTCAGTTTTTTCCCCCTCTATGAAAAGTTTTCTGGGTTGCGAGGGAGACATTCGGAGGGTATGTGTGCGTTTGGAGGGGAAGAAAAGTGTTGAAAGAGAAAAGGACAGTTCCTGTCCCAGCAGATGTGGCTTAAAAAGTCTGCAACACTGAAGAAACTCCAAAGCCAACGAAGGCCCAGCCCTGCACTCCTTGTGTCTACAAAACTATTGTGGTAAATGGGCCTACACATTTACCCTCAAGAGCTCAACTGTAAAAAAATACATGAAAGTTCACAAGGTGTCACAGTAACCTACAACAACAAGTGTTGGTGGGAAGAGAGGTGTAAGGGAGGCAGAAAGACTGAATTAGTCCAGACAGAACAAAAGGACAGTGTTAAGATCATGCTTGGTAAGAAAGAAAAATGTAGAACCAGAAATCTGAGCACCAAAATCGGTGTGTGGGAAACTGGGCCTAACTGTTGGACTAAATAATGAGGGGATGGGCATATTCGGCCTGCCAATCCCTTCTGGGGTCCTTAAAGAAAGGGATTCTGGGGAGAGAAATTGAAGCAAGCTTCTCCATCCTGGCTGCCACCCGCACTGTCTCCTGGGACCCTGGGCCTTCATTGGCCTACTCCCGAGAGACGTCCTGACCAGAACGGGTCAAAGAGGGGGATACAGATGACACTGGCACCTCCATCAGCTCCTGCTGAATCCCAACCACTGCCTGAGATGAAACAGGAGTGGACTTCAACAACCCCTCCAGTCCATGTCCACCAACGTCCTGTCTTTTGCCCCCCAAAGGAGACTAATCACTATCTAGCAGACTGTCAAACAGGGGCTTTTTTTTTTCCCCTTCTCTCCATCTAAGGGGAAGAAGCGATGTTGTTAACATGAAAGCCATGCTTACGACTTTCTATTTGAAGTGTTTTAACTGTTTTTCCTTCTTCTCGGTCTTTAATAAAAGGATTTTCAATGGTGGGTTTACCATGGTACTAAGTAGGCTGACGTCCCTGCATTCCAAACCCCGAACCTCATTGAACACTGTTTAATGGTGAGCAGCGACTGGGTCAGCGACTCTTTTGGCCTATATATTCCATCTAAATAAACACAACACCCGCCAGTGGAAGGTCTGAATGCACAAGGAACATGGGAACCTGAGGCCTAACACAATCCGCCGCCCTAGTGAGTAGTCACCTCACTCCAGCAATAGTGTCTCCGCTGAAAAAAGCCAGGAAGGGGATGTCCTAATGGGGTTTGGAGAATATCCCTGCAGGTGGAAGTGGACCTACTCAGGCCTAAGAGCTCGTTCTGCAAGGGGCTGAGCAGTTCCTGGATTCACTGCGGGCTGAATGAGGTTCTTCTCCAGAAGTTGGTAGCAGCATGCACCTTACAGGACCGAGACCTGAAGGAGCTGATCAAATTAGGTGCATGCATATAATCTGTAGGCCTGTGAATGTCACCATCTTGGTTGACAACGCAGGGATTGAACCAGGAACCGCCCGAGCTAAAAGCCTGAGAGCCTAGGCTCTGTAACACCTGTATGGACTGGCATATGGGAGGACCTGTAACACACCAGTGGGCTATATATGTATGTGTATAGCAATACACACAAGTGTATATAGGCGAGTGTGTGCATATCCCCGCCCCCCACAGCTACCCCCTCGCACACAGACACTCTGCAAAGCCCGTATGCTCCCCACAGCTGTCTTTTAACGTTCCAATACCAGGGTCAGAGAGAATCTTGCCGTATCCTTCTTATCTTCCCGCCGCATACCAGCACTGTCAATGCCATCGGCAATTTTACATGTAAATGAGCCCATCCATCACTCCCTACTCTGCAGCACCTCACTTCCAAGCCTGCCGTGAAGTTACACCATTAAATCTCCCGGCTTTACAATATACATCATGACATATTTGACATCAATCAGCTGTGTCAGTCTGCTCTCCGCAAACCATAAACTTGCTCTGCATTCCAGTGCCGCACACGGTGATTAAAACCTTCCCAGGCTAGTTTCCTGATTACGGTGATGAATGACTATTCAGGCCTTCCGACTCGCTGTTCAGCCATCCTCTCCTGACCATCCCCACACCATCTGAACCCCACCCCTATTTATTCATGTGCAGTACGCACTCCTCTGTCAAGTTTGCCAATCAGCTGTCTTTTGAGCCATCTCATCCATCCTTCCTATGGTCAACCTTAAGAGGCATGCACTTCTACTGTGCCTCCAGCTACCAACTTGTCCTTCAAAGTAGCTGCTGGTCCAACTTTGTCTCTCTCTCTCGAGTCATTTAGGAAAAGCATTAGGGACCATATGGACAGGAGGGACCATGCTCTGGCTGCAGGCACATGGGCCAGTTAACTAAGACTAACTTTCTTTCTTTCTTTTTTTTTTTTTTAAAACATTGGTGCTTCCACATCCATAACCCGGATCCTGCAAAGACTCAAACATGTGACAGGTTTCAGTGGTAGCCGTGTTAGTCTGTATCAGGAAAAAAAGTGGAGTCCTTGTGGCACCTTAGAGACTAAAAAATTTGTGAGTATCTTTATGCACCTGTGAATAGTTCCACTGACTTCAAGAGGACTTCTCATAGTGAACTGTTGGTGTAGGATCAAGGCCTTAACATCTAAACGCATGTGCTTCGATTTTCAGAACTGAATACTTGATAATCCTGTTGACTTCACTGAGACCAGGGGCTGCTGAGAATCTCAGTCCCTTGATTTTCCAAATTCTGGCCTAGATCTTTAGGAAAGAGATTTCCCCTACCAAAAGGCAAAGAAAATGGGGGAAAGTTCATTCTGTTCTGGGCCAGTTCAGACCCCAGTAATTCCCATTTTCAAAACTTTTTTTGAACACTCAGAAGCAGATGAAATATGTCATTTTCCATGTGACTTGATTTTATTTTACAGCCAAAGTACTGAACAAAATTTTTGATTTTTTTTTAAATTTAGAATTTCTTTTGGCTGGAGGGCAAAAATCATTTTGGATGAAAATGGGATAATTTCAGCTCAAAACCATCTCCATATTTGAGCAAAATCCCAGGCCTTTTTGGTGAAGGCTTCCCTCCCCTGCCCCCCCCCCCCAGTAAATTGGACCATGTGTGAAAGTTCAAAACTAAAAGATGAAACCTCAATCTGAGATTTTAAAGTCTCATTTCAATTCCCCCCACCCCCACTTCCATAGACCTCTTAATATGTATTTCCCCATGTCTAGTTCCGGTGGTGTTCCTATGTTGAATACAGTCCATTCTGAGCACATCCCCTTGAGACTATAACATAGGGATCTCACTGGGCCTTGAAGATTTCTGATCATGAGCCCCATCTCCTCCCTGTGAGGTAGAACACAGATAAAGATAAAAGCTCTCCATCTTTCCAATGGCTTCTATGATCATTTCTCTTTCAAACCAGACCATTCCACCACCTGATCACCACCACTGTCTAGATGAAAGGGGTGGTGCATTTGGGTCATAGATTACGCAATCCATTTCAAATCATTAGTGAGCAGCTTAGGAAAGAGATATGGAAATTGTCAAGTGGCATGAAAATAATGAGACAGGCAGAGTGAGGCAGAGACAGAAGAGGCATGGGAGAGAGGGGGGAAAAAATGTGTGCCTCACTTTCATTCTTGGGAGATCCATAGAGGAATGAACCCTCCTTCGGCGCAAGATGAATGGGTAGCTGTACAGGTTATGAGTGAGGCTGATTTGCAGATCAATAAATCTGTGTCAAAGACCCCATCTGGAGGGAGTTTTAATTTAAAGAAAAGAGTGATGAATGAAGAAAGCCAATAAATCAAAAAGTTGTGTATTCACGTAGGCATTAGCCTTCTATCAGTGCGAACAACTGCACTGAGAGGAACAATAGGGAATGGGTTTATTGGCCTGGCAGTGGTAACAGGGTTTTGGAGTCAGGGTAGGGAGGGTTTCTTTCACAATAGCCGCCCAATACTCTTTTCATCACAGGGAAGAAAGAGAAAGCCCAGGATTGACTTCTATGCTGCTATCAAAAATCAGTGGGTATCACTAGGAGACAGCTCTCTCAGATTAAAATCAGGAAGAGTATGCTTAACAAACAGCATAAAACCAAGGAGATTTCACAGGAACAAATGCAACAGAGGGATTGACAAGAAGATTGGAATTTCAGAGATAATCTGAAACCTCTACATTCAAAACACAGACTGTTGCTCCAAGGAAAACTTCAAGAGACATTGTGTTTCAACATACTACTCTCTCTTAAATTTCTCCTCTTCTTTATTGTGGGCCTGATCGCAAGCCCACTCAAGTCAACAGAAAGATTCTTACTGAGAAAAGGGATGATCCAGTGGTTAGAACACTAGCATTGGACTCTCGAATGCTGGGTTCAAACCCCTATGTTATGAAAAACAGCCTATGTGGTCTTGGGCAAGTCACTTGGGCAGCTGAGGCACAGAGAGGCTATCTGTACAATGGGGATGAGAGTGCTGCCCTACATCACAGGGGCATTGGAAGGATAAACCCATTAAAGACTGAGGTGCTCCCATGGGCTTTGGATTTAGACCCTTCCTTCACAGAGCCAGATTCCCAGTCGATATAAATAAGCATGACTTCTTTGATGTTTGAACGTGGCCCCTGTTGTCTTTCTAGCTGTGAATCTCAGGGGACTTTACAGGAGTTTAATAAGCAGAGATGATAAAGAAAATTGGGAATTCTGCAAAAAGTTTAGAAGGAAACATTTTTTTTGCGTCTTTTGAAAAAATCCAGATGATTTTTTCCATTTTTTTTTTGACAAAACGATTGAAAACAGCCAACAAAAAATTACATTTTGAGTCAAATCAAAACGTATCGAAACAACCTTTACTGGATATCTGGTTTCCTTCTCCCTCCACCGCCTTCCCACTGCAAAAAAAGGAGCGGAAATGAAAAAAAGGCAGAATAAAGACACCAATTTTTTCTTTTGATTTCATTGGATTCTAAAGATTTTTTATTGTTTGCACGGTTATAGTGAAAACTCAGAAATGGTCAAACAAACATTTTCAGTGAAAAAAATTCATATGGTTTGAAAAGCTTTTCACTGGGAAAAAAAATGGGTTGATAAGTTTTGTGCTGCGCTCCAAACATTCGCCACACTGGTGAAATAGAGAAGTGCTGAATTTAGAATTCACTGACAGGGAAACTAAGCCACAGAAAGGTAAAGACCCACCTTTTAAAAAAAAAATGGCTTCCGATATGGAATCGGATGCAAGATCTGAGTGCCCAATTTAAACAGCTAGGGCCTGACTTTCTCTCCCGCTACGATGCTCAACCTCTCTGGAAATGAGGAAACTTTTGTCAAGCAAAATTTTCTGATGGAAAATGGAAAAATGTTTTCAAATGAAAAAAAATGTCCCAAGCAGCTCGACGGAGCATCCCCAACTACAGCAGAAGTCAAATGGGAACTGCAAGCATTCAGTACTGCTACTAAGCCCTAAATGCCTATGGTCAGGCAACCAAAAGCTGAGATACTCAAAATTAAAGAAAAGGAGGACTTGTGGCACCTTAGAGACTAACAAATTTATTTGAGCATAAGCTTTCGTGAGCTACAGCTCACTTCATCGGATGCATACAGTGGAAGATATTGTCTGTATCCGTAAAAAGAAAAGGAGCGTGCATCCGATGAAGTGAGCTGTAGTTCACGAAAGCTTATGCTCAAATAAATTTGTTAGTCTCTAAGGTGCCACAAGTCCTCCTTTTCTTTTTACGGATACAGACTAACACGGCTGCTACTTGAAACCTGTCAAAATTAAAGGTCACTCCTGAAAACTTGAGCCTAAGTGATGTGTCCAAGATGGAACAGAGTATATTTGGCAGAGCCGGGCATTGGCACATGCTGTCTCTCAGTCCCTTGTGCTTATTGCTAGAAAACTCTGTCAGTTTCTCAAAAGCCAGAGTTTTGATTGCATCCAGAGTGCTCATCATTGTGTGATCCAGATGCCCAAAGAGGCCTTATTCTCCTGGATGGCCCAACCTCGATTTGAACCTCAGAACTCTTGAATCCTAAAGTCCTGACCCAACAAACGTTCACACACACACTTAACTTGGAAATCTAAGGGTCTATGCATGTGCATCAAATGAAGAAGCATGCAAATCAGGGTCTACGTGTATATCATACGTCTGCACCAACAGCCCATCTGCCTTACACTTAAAGTTATTCGGTTTCCTTGTTACTGTCACGGAATACACGCAGATAGTTCGGGATAAAAAAATTTGTACTCTGTGCATAAAGTTGCAACACAGCATGACTTCATTTCTTAAAATCCAGAAATCTAACACATAATAACCAATTACAGAGAGAGACAGCAGACTCTCACCTAAAGGCAGAAAGAGACAGCTCTTTGCAGATAACCCAGATCCCACCTTTCCCCATAGAGCCCCTAGCCTGCCAGCACTAAAAGGAAATACCTTACAACTTAAAGTGATAGCTTGTAATATTAACACAGCTTTCAATATACCACAATTCTGCTTCCCTAAATGTCTCTCCAGCAATAACAAATGGGCTAAGGAGAGGGAAGAAGGAATGCAGCATAGCTATTTGTTAATTACACAGAACACTAATAGGTCTTGTTGGTCAGTCCCCTATCGTGGCAGTTTTTGCACAGGCTTCTGTGGATTACTGTGTAATTATATTTACTGGAGGCTAAACTAAGCCCCATGTCACCTGCACTTGGGGATGTGGGTGTTAGAAGACAGAAATAATCATATAGTAGCCTTTAATAATATAACACCTATTATATAATAATCTGGTTACTCCAGGATATTTACCAGCTAGTTAAATGGTCGACAGCTGCCACTGGATGAGGTCTAGTTTTACACATTCCGCCCCCATTTTCAAAAGTGACTAGCAATTCTGGATGCCTAAACTGAGATGCTCTGAAGAGACCCGATTTTCAGAGAGTGATAGCTCAGCACATACTGCAAATCTTTTTCCTTTAAAGTGGTCTCACGTTGCCCGTCCCCCACCCTCTGACCTCAAAATCAAGGTATCTGAAATCAGTCGGTTTTTGAAAAACGGGGACATGCGTATTTTAAAATTCCTCGAGCTGTGTTACTAATGTCACCTCAGATTATGGAATCGGAAAGCATTTGTAAAATCCAATCTACTTTTCACCACACACACTTCGGCTTACTTTAGTTTTCACTTTACTCGGATTGGTGGAGGCAAGGATCACTTTCAGTTGATTAACAACAACATTGTGCACTTTCAGACCAGCAGCCTTAATATCCTTTCTGACCAGCGGAGGATTTCCTGTTCTGCAGGGTGATTTTGTTTAATAAGACACTTCATTGCTACAAACAGGATTTCAGGGCTCCAGAACTTCACAGTCATAGATCTCAGAGTATCTTACAAAGGTAAGGGTTATTATTGGGCACAGCCTCAGCCTGCCAATTCCACAGAAGCAAGACACTCTTCAAGAGCACAGATGGAAAAAGTGGTAGAAGTGCTTCAAGGTACCCAGGGTCTCCTAGTAAATCAATGGTAGTGCTATGAACACAACACATGTCTGCTGAACCCCAGACCAAATTCTGTCCTCCAGATCACACTTTCCCAACCTCAATCCCCTCCATTCCCCATTTGTTAAATAAGGATAATAATTAGAGCTGGGCGGAGAAAAGTAATCCCGTTTGGCAGAGGATTTTGGTATTTCAAAATTTGTTTCACCCGATTCAGAATGAAAACGGAACATTTTAAAATTCTGCCGGCTTGACAGATGGATTGACCCAGAACCACAAGCCCTGGACAGCCTCGGGTACCCGACTCCTAGGCACTCTGGCAAGTGAGCTGCTGAGGAGCTAAGCAGGAAACCAGGCATGTTTTGAAACCTGCCTGCCAGGCAAGGCTCCCTCAAAACCCTGCCTGGGTTCCGTCAGGACTGTGCTGAACTCAAACTGTCTCCATGAAATATTCCGATTACAACAGATTGACAATTTCCAATGAAAAATGCCCTGGTCTTGTTTACTAAGGTTGTAAACCGTTCAGGGCAGGGTCTGCCTCTTTCTATGTGTACATACAGCCCCTAGCAGGAGGAGGTCATGGTCTTGGATTGGCCCTCTACGTCTTAAGGTAATATAATAAACAGCAAGTCTGAGAGTTGCTCTCGTAATTCCTCAGCGTAAGAACAGAAGGTAGGAGATGCTTGCCACAAGGAATAAAATGTGGCATGTTTCTTTAAAAAAAAAAAAAAAAAAACCTGTCATTTATACAGCAGGCGTTGGAGGCTGCCACCTTACCAGAAAATGATGTCATTTGTGAAACTAGCCTCCAGCGCTAGGCTGAGAAAATGCTAATTTCAATTCGAACTTTAAGAAAAAATAATGATGTTCCCCAGTTTCCCCTTGGTGACAAGGGCCTCTTCACTCCTGAACCTGCAGACTGCTGGGCTGAGCAAAACAACAACAGGGCATTGTTAGTTTCGCTCCATACAGAAGGTATTTGAGGCACAGGGAGGCTACGCTGCTTGCCCAGGGTCATTCAGGAAGTCAGTGGCTGTGTCAAGAATAAAACGTTGGTCAACGTCCGGTGAAGTGAATGGGAATCTTCTCATTAGCTTCACCGGGGGCTGGATCAAAACTTTGACTCCCAGACAAATGCTCAATCTGCGCTGGAAATTAAAGAGTGACTAAAATCTCTCCTGTCAGAGCAAACTGTTTCTACATAGGACATTTCACACGCTGTTTCTGGGCTCTGGGCAAGAGACAGAGATGGGAAGGGCGAGGGCTTGACGGAAGATACAGGGCAGAGTTTGGATGCGAAGTTAGCCAATGTTTCTGAAACTCAGAGGTGTGATGGGGTGCCTGCCCCACACTGGGCTCTAAGGGGTTAATAAAGCCCTAGGGAGGCTTTGCAGGAGGCAGCCGATCAGAGAAGGGCTGAAGGGACAAGCCAATCAGAGCCAAGCAGGCCCATATAAAAAGAGAGCTGCAGGGCAGGTGGAGGACCATTCTCTGCTGGGAGCCCAACGAGGAAGGACTGTGTCTCTGGAGGACAGAGGGAACTCCCAGCACCCTGGACAGAGCAGTGCTGCAAGCAGGGACCGGGGGAGCGAGAGAGAGCTCCAAGCTGGCTGCTGGGGTTTGCAGGTGGAGACCCTGAGGCAAGGGCAAAGAGGATGCTGTGGCCATGAGGAAGTGGCCAGACAATTTGCTGCAGGAGCCACTAAGGGCAGTGACTGAACAGCGGAATGCAGGTCCCCCAGAAGTGGGGGGGGCACAGTCTGTGCCCCTGAAGAGGGCACCACGGTCCTTGGAGACGTGGGTTCCAGAGCAGGAGTGACAGCAGTGAGGCACCACCCACAGGGGACACACGAACACGCAGAGCTAATTCCCAGGGGAACCAGCAGGAGGTGCCAGAGTGGTGAGTGAACCCCATTCCAGAGGCTACTGAGAAAAGGAGACTCAACAGATGAGCAATGCAGTAAAGTAGAAACCTGATCAAAAGGCATTAAAAAAGTCTTGCTACATTCCAATCACAATAAGCCATTGCCGATCTTCCTTTCCATCCCCATCTCAGCCCTTTTGGGAAAGTCAGAAGAATTTAGTCAGCTATATACACACACAACAGAAAGCCTTCCAGTCTTACATCTTTCCATTCATCTCTCGATCTCAGATGGTCCAGCCCACAAAGGCTTTTACATATTTTGCATTCACTTACAATACCCCTTTAGGCAGACAGAGAAAATGGTTTGGAAATTCTGATCAGGATCCTTAGCTGAGCAACCTGGATTCCCCTGTAGTTCATTGATCTGTTTCTGCTTCCTGCCCTCTCAGCACAGAGCTTTTGTTTTGAAGTTCACTGGCTGATAACATTCCCCCAAACAGTAAGTGGCTGAAAAACCCTAGAACCTTTTGAGGCTAGAACTGCTCCATCAAAGAACCTCAGTCGTATTTGAATAGTTAAGTCAACTATTGCAAATAGGGCAAAGTACTGAAGTTGGACAGTGACTAGAGGTTGGTGACTGTGAGATTAGAGGCAACTCAGTAGTTACAGAGGACTGTCCTTTAAGAGGAAGTTTGGTTTTAGAGTAAGAGTTAACTTGTGGAACTCACTCCCACAAGATATTATTGAACAAAAGGATCAACAACAAGGTTCTGCATGAATGTGTAAAAGCACAGCCTCTGCAAAGGGGCCTGGATGGGTCAGCGGACTGGTGCTGTCCCATTCAACGTTACCAATTCAAACCCAGCCTGGGCCAGTAGTGAATGAAAGTTACCACCATCAGATAGCTGGGAGGTGAAACTGCTGGCCTCTGTGACCATGTCCCACATCACAGAAACCCAACAGTACAATTGGCATGAATGGGCACTGTTCAGCAGAGAGGGCAATGGGTGATTGGCCCTGGAGACAGAATTTCACAGGCATCCCTAGAGAAGGGTCCTTTCATGTCAGGGAGAGAAACACACTGACTCTTGGGATGGAGAGCAGCTTACGCTGCCCCTGCCAGGGATGTTCCAGGGAGAAAGGGCACTTCAATCCCCAGGGCTGTCAATGCACCATCTTCCACTAGCTAAGATGAAGACAACAAAGGCCCAACAGTTGTGAGCAGGGAGGCCCTCCCCTGCTATGACATCAATCGAGTATATTAGGGAGTGCAGGTGGATTATGTGTATGTCCGTCCCATCTTCCCCAGCACTGTACTGGGGAGAGGGCTGCAGTGAGTACCCCGAGTCGAGTGGTGCCATCCAAGCCCAGTGGATATTCTGAGCTACGAGGCCTGGTGTTTTCGCTCTTTTCCCTCCCATTTGATCCATTATTCCCCCATCACCAGTGAACCACGCTGGCTCCCTTGTCAGAATCGTCATCGTTAGTGGCGTCATCTTACATCAGCTAACAAGGCTCCTGCTTGACCCACGCTGGCCCGACACCTCCTCCTGGGGCTGTCGGGAAAGAGTTTTCTTTCTAATCAAAACCAAAGGCTTTGAGGGAAAGGCAGAGAGGAGAGATGGAGGAAACCTCTCTTTACCAGCTTTCTGGGTCATTATATAAAAGGATCATGTAAAAAGAGGTCAGATAAGTATTTAATACATGTATTATCTCTGTTGTTAATTTCACTCTTCCTTTTTAACCCCTAATTGAAGGCAAAAAACCCCCAAACCCCAGCTTTATCTCCTTCAAATTGCTCTGCTGATCCCTTTTAAGAAGGTCAGCGCGGCTTGCAAGATGATGCTTGCCATCAGTGGCTCAAGGCGGATCAGCTGCACACTTCTTCCCGAGGAGCCCAGCGTGAATCGGGTTACCTCTTTGAGCTGAGCTGCTGAAGGCATGAGCTCAAGGCCCTGACAACAGGTGATCTGCCGATCCAAGGGTGCTTTTCCCAGGAGTGAGCAGCGGCTGAATTCTAGCGTGGGTAAGGCCTTGTCTAGTGGAAATTTGTGCAGCTGGAAATGTACCCCGAACACGGAAGAACACCCCCAGTTTGGATGCAGTTAGAGCAGTATAACAGCGCCTACACCAGCATAGCTCTTGCTATGACCTATAATGGTAGAAGGCACCTTTGAACGGGTATAAATGGATCTGCGTTAGGGCTTGTAGTGGTATAATTACAGTGGTAAATAAATCCAGCCCTGAACTAACATAGAAAACTAATTGTGCCAGTTACACTGGCATCACGTTCAAATGTAGACCAGGCTTAAATTATGTTAATCAGGACAAGCTCCCTGCTGCCTTGCTCCTTATCTTGTCATTTATGCCTGTGGAAAGTGGATATTAGAGGATGCCATTCCGTTCCGGTAACAGTTTACATACACTTAGCACTGTTAGAAACAGCCACACAAGGAGGACCGGGCCCTCTGTGCAGCTCCCTCTTGACATATCCACAAAAAATGACAGTCTCTTTATTGTTCTGAAACAGTTACATACATTGACTAGTTTTCCTTCTTCCCCTTCCAGGCCTGCACTGCGGTGTTGTTATGCACTGTTAAACAGCTGCTGCATTCCACACCAGAGGTGGCTGCATCAGCGGCAGGCGACCTGATCCCCAGGGACAGATTTTGTAATCAGTGTGTTGAATGCTTCGTGATTTTGGAGTGATTGTCAGTTATCTTTCAGAGTAACTGTGTCTCTTCCTCACTTCCATCCTAATTCTCATTAGGAAGCAGGTGCAAACATATAGTTTCCATTCTCTCATATATCATGGAATTCATTTTGGTTCATGTTCTCTTTCACACACACCTCGGCTCACCAGCCATCTTTTAACATTTTACAGCTCCACGGAGGAATGTTACATAATGTAGAGCCAGATGCAGCAAGAAGCTGAGCAACACAAGCAAGATGCTGAGAGTCAGCAAGTCATGAGTGCTTCATTGAGTTCAGTGCAGCGAATCTGATTCACATCAGCTGAGGACCCGGCCCCAAGTATCCTCAGCCCACTGGCAGGAGGGGACATTTGGCTCTTTTTGGCTCACAGACACATTTTTGGCCCTTGTAGCCAATGGCCTGTTACAGAGACACACAAACAAGGCCAAGAAGGAAAGGCAAGCTGTCCACTTGTCATCATGTGGGGAGACAAAAAAAAAAAAAATCACACCCCGCAGGCCTTCTCACACTGCTGTCCTTAAAGAGCCAACAAACTAAACATCCTACTCGCAGAGCATTCAGCGCCTCTCTCACTCACCAACATTAGGGAACCCACAATATATATCTTGCATATATATATTATTTAAAAAAAACTATATTAAAACATTAAAGTTGCAAAGCCAAGTGCTCAAAAGTTAGGAACTGCCAGAATTAAGGATGCCCATGCAACCTTAATTCAGCCCCCTCGTACAGATGCATTATGATACAGTCTTTAATGACATGATCACATACTATTTTTCCCCCCCACAGGACCCTTGCCTCATTCAGTGCACAGCATGGATGGTGTTCACTTAATGAGCTGCTATTCCGTATTTTGTTGCATCCTCATTGTTCAGTGTGCCCAAGCTTGATTTAATCACACACCATTTAAAGCCTGCTGTGAAGACCAAATTATTTATTTTCTCTTGGGCCTTTCTATGGCATACACCTCTACAGTATCTGACTGCTTCCCAGTCACAGTGAATGTGTCTTCACTGCACCCCTGTGAGATGAGGGGCTATTATTATCCCCATTTTACAAATAGGGAACTGAGAGAGAGATTAAGGTCCAGGAACACAACATAGCAGGGAGTGGAAAAGAGCACTATATCCAACCAAAACCATGGGGGTGGTAGTGGGGCATTCCAAATGACCCGCAGGCACCACTGAAATTAACATGGAGCTCCCGCTCATAGAATCTGACATACAGGACCTGTCTTTTACTCTTTGGAAAGCAAAATACTGCGCTCACTCAGGCCCTCTTGCTTGGTAAAGCGGTCTACCACCACAACTGCTCAAATTCCAAGCTGCCCAGGATGCAAAGAAGTTACCATCTCATCTCTCCATCGAGCTGCTGTGGGGATTTTAATACACACAAAGAGGTCTAGGCCTTTAGTTTTCTCTCTCACCTGAAAGGCAGCAGTTCACCCCAGTGAGGCTCAGCACTGCATCTGAAGGAGCAGCAGCACCCTGCTGAATTATTTCTGCAGTTCCCAAGTGCTCCGTAGAAGTCTCTCTTCCAAGCACCAATCTGACCTAGCATTGCTTAGCGAAGCAGATTCACTCCTACCAGAAGGCATCACAGATGCAGGCAATAAACAAGTAACCCTGAATTTAGCGACCTGTTCTGAATTTTGCTGTCAGCACCTAAGCATTTGTAATACCTTCCCTTTTTATACCTCTCTTACAAAAGGGGTTGCCATGATAACAAGACCATGCTTTATCAACAAGAGGGGGATTGCTTACATATACAACCCCCTCACCCCCTCCTAAAAATCCTTATGTCACCTGAGAGTATCGAGGAGCAGAAATTGTGGCAATTTACTGTAACCACAATCAAGCGCCCAACTTTCCGAGCTCGCAGCGGGCCCTGCTATTAATTCCAAACACTTGTGTGGGAGCTGGGATTCCATTAGAAGGGCCAATTTCAAGTCCATTTCCCTGATAAACAGACAGAAGCCAGCTCCTAAATGGGGCTTGATAGATTTGATTAGGGCAGAGTTTTCACAGGTTGTGATTTCGGCAAGGGAAATTGCTGTTTGATGTGCAAGCGAAAATTGCACTTGAAATCCTCTTGTGATAGAGTGGGGGCAGGAGAGATGATGGAGCATCTAAACACCTAGCCAATTACTATCATCTAGCCGGCACGGTCATCAAGCTGTCGCGCTCAAGAAAATGGACATGCAGGGGATGCTGCCGAGAAGCGCTACATTAGAGGAGCTGAAGGGATTAGTTGCCGTGAAAACAAAATGTTATTTAAACAAGGCATAACAAAATCCAGCTTGCTCCTCCGGGCTGGGGGACAGGTTGACAGAGTTTCCTCCATTTTACGCATGCTAAGCAAGAAGCAGCCAAACTTGGAGGGATGCTTCTTTCTAAGTTCCTACTCCTGAAGCGTAGGGAGAAAAAGAGGGTGGGTGGGGGGGGTCTCTCCCTCATGAGTAGCACAAGTGTCAAAGGCTGGCAAAACGTGGCCTGCTGTCCTCTCTAGTGGCTGAATCGTCAGAGGTTAATAGCCTATTATTGTTGCCGGCTCATGGATTCACCCACTATGCTGCTCAAAGTCCCAAGCACAAACTTTGCTGCTGAGCCGGTCCTCCTAGCCACCCATGATGGGTGGTTCTGGGATGTGTGCGTGAGGTCCCACGCATCTGACTCCATATGCCAGTGGTGGCCATAAGTCATCCAAGACAGACACATGTTCATGTACCACAGGCAAGGCTACAGGGAATGTTAGCACTTGGGGGAAGCGACTGTCGTTTTGTTCTGCGGTTGTACAGCTCCAAGCACAAAATTAAGGGCCAGCCTTGCCATCAGGGGAGAACCAGTTCTCCCAGGGAGCAGCAGCCTTGTGCCCCATGAGGCCTGGCTAGAAGTATCCAAATGGAAGTTTATGGGCACTTGTGTGTGAAGATTTGTTAGTTGTCACCAATTCAGTTCTAAAATACGTGTCTTGGAGTCCACATTCTGCCCTTAAATGCCAATGACCGGTTCTCAACAGGAGGCAATACGAAGCAACGCTGCATAGCAGTTTAGGACAGGGAGTAAAACTATATCCAGCTGAAGGAGCCCTGGGGAGAAGCTGTGATCTAGTGAGGAGGGCACTGGACTTGTGTTCTATTTCTGGATCAGACCTGCTGCATCTCCTTGGAAAAGCCACATTCTTTCCTCGTGCCCCGTCTCCTTTGTCTATTTAAACTGCCAGCTCTTCGGGGCTAGGGCAGGGACTCCTGCTCCTGGTAGTCTCCCAGTCACCTCTGCTCCCTTCCTGGAGCCGCAGGCTTCTCTGAGCCCTGATGTCTTGCTCCAGGCACCCACCACAGGTGCCAGCTCCACTCCACTGCAGCTTTCGCCCCACAGCCTCTCTCAGTCCTTCCTCCAGCTGCTCACTAGCAGTTCTTTATAGGCCCAGGGGTAGCCCAGCCTTCCTTAATTGGCTCACCTGCTCTGGTCCAGGGACCAGCTACCCCGTGACAGGTCTCAGGGCAGGCACCGCTGTAATACACATAGGAAGGATTGTTGGGGTTGTAAGACACTCCCAATTTTTGGTTCACTTCGACGAACTGAGAAATCACTTGGCTCTGCAGCTGGGAGTTTTAGATTCATGCAAACTCCAGAACCCCTGAGTAAGGGCTGGGGGGGGTGTGAACTTTGGGTTCCTTTGTGGCTTTCCCAGCAAACCTGGTTCTGACATCCCCTCCAATGGAATCCTCATGCCACATGAGCACTGTCGCCTAGCACAAGCGGGTGCCTGGGAAATGACCAGGCCATGTTCCATTTCAGACAAAACCCACAGCCCGGGCTGCCCTGAAAATCCCCTTCACGTGGTCCCAGTTAAAACCAAACTGACCAAGTAACAGCATCACCTCACCGGTGAACGTACAGCAACAACCCGCGCTCCCCGTTCAAAAGCAAGCTGCCTCCCTCACATTGCCTCTTCTTGGAAACAGCGGTAAATCCCCTTTGACAGGGACAGCAGGGTCAGACTTCCCGCCTACCTAACTAAACAGCAAAGGATGAATATTCATTTCAGCATTACCTCCCATGTCTGGCCAGCCGGGCGGGCTGCATTAAGACGAGTTCTCCAGAGAATTTTTTTTAAGTCTATTTTTGTTTCATTCCCAAGAAGCTCAGCCTTGACTTTTTGGAGCAATAGTTTACTTAAGGGACGTTAATTAATTCTCCCAGACAATTTAAGTAGAGCAAAGATGCCATTCTGAATCCCCAGAACCTGGAAACAGCTGCCTTCTTCCATTCTGCCTCTGCCAGAAGCACACACCTGAGTCCTCCAATGCCCCAATTCTGTAGGGCACATGCCTGATTTACACCCGTGTGTAGCTCCAGTAACTTCAAGGAGGCCACTCTTGTGTTAAGAATCTTGCTGAACTGGGTCCCAAGTACAATGTAATTTAAAGTGCACCAGTTCCCTTGGCAACTAAACATTACCGTACCTCAGTCTTTGCAGCCACCCGTCTTAGCAATACAGGGAGTAATGACAGCTCAGTATGCACCGTATCTAGCTACCAAAAGCAAAACTGGACAGCGTTTAAGTGTTGGCATTGAAGGGATAAATTTCAGCTGGGTAGGTAAGGCTAATTCTATGTACCATTTTGTGGTGGGAGTGCTCCACTCACCGCTAGTCTTGCGCCTCTTCCTGGCCAATCTGGAAATTAGCTCATCAGGTTCACACCCCTTCCTATGGTTGCATGGACTCACTCTCACTTTCTTTGGTCTGCAGCCCCTCTCACTCCTGGAACTCCAGGGTCCTCTTCATAACTCAGCCCTCCGGCCAGGTCATTCAGTGCTCTCCCCTTCTGGCGTACCAAAGTCTTTTAAAGTCTCTCTTCACACTGACAATCTCAGGCAGTCTTCCCATTCACTGCCCCATTGTGTCACTCCCTCAGTGGCTGGTAGGGGAACCCAGGCTTGCCCTCTACTCCGGGTTCCAGTCTAGGGACCCTCAACCCAGCCATTCTGGGCTTTCCTCTCCCATCCCTCACTGCACCTTCCCTGGACTGCTTCCTGCCACTCCTGGTGCCTTGCCTTACTCTGGGTATACCAGCTAAAAGCCCTCTTCCCAAGGAGTAACTGTCCTTTCCCAGGAGCCGCCCCGGTCTGTTGCCAGCTTCCTGCCCCCCCGTCTCTGAACAGCTGAGCCTGCTTGCAATCAGTTCCCTGCTCCGTGGCTCTTCCTCCAGGTGCAGCCTGTTGAGTTAATAGGCCTGCCTGGCCACTTTAACCCCTACCAGTCATGTGTGAGGTGAACACCCCATCACACACTTACATCCCATGTAAGTGTAGTAATGCCTTGTTTTATATCCAAATGACTCAGAGAACTTTATAAAAGATCTCATTAAACCCCATTTTACAGATTGGGAAACTGAGGCACAGCGCAGGAAAAACTTGTCCAAGGCCACCAGCAGCAGACCCACGAATAGAACAGAGCTCTTCTAAACTGCAGTCCAGTCCTCCATCCCCTCCCAGCCCCACTCTGCTGCTATTGCCCATGCTGAAGGCCTAAATCCATTAGCTCACTGTTTGATGAGGTTGTGGAGTCTCAGTTCAGATGCCAGCAGACATCTTACCTGTGTGATATTGTGCCTCAGTTTCCCAACCTGGACAACAGGGAAAAGAGTGCTTATTCATCACTGAAATCAGAGGATTAAAAAGCACTAAAGATCCCCACCCCCATGCCCCAGCTTTAAACAGAAGGATGTTTTCTCTCACAAAGCTGAAGTGTTAAACTCCTGAGAAGTTTTGACAGGTGCTAGAACAGCAGCATTCATTATCAGTTTTGCTCTGTTTAATGCTCTTTGCTCATGTGTTCCTCCCCAGGGCCTGGTTTACTCCTCCTCAGAAATCTCTCTGAATTCAGCACATCTTAACCCAGTAATTGGGATCATGATGCCCCTAAGGAAGAGCATCTTTATCTTCCCAGGCCCCCCATCTGTGCATGTGTCACTCACAAATTTGCATTCTTTAAATGCCCCAAAGACTGCACTCCACACCACAAGCCACCTCTCCCACCCCCCACCACCAGGATCTAAGGGGATATCTCATCTAGTTTGTTATGGTGACAGCAGGCTTATAGAATCCGTTTTATTACATGGGGCAATAAATTACCACCAAGTCTGTAATTAATTAGCTGATTCTCACCTCAACCACATGAAACCTTTGGCTAACTGTAGAGTATTTTCCTCCGGAAATGTGTGATTGTAATGTTCTGTCTCTCTCTCATTTTCCATACCCACCACAGCCCTGATCCTGCAAAGAATTATGTGCCCACGTAACTTTAGGTTATTGGGCTTCTAGTGTGCGTAAAGTTAACCATGAGTATAATTCTTAGTGAGATTAGGGATGTGTGAATAATAGGAAATTAGCATTTCAGTCAATTCATTGTGTCTCGGATCATCTGCAAACAGATCCTCCCCTATATTCATTCTTCATAATTATGCAAACAAAATTTTTCTCAACTTGTGCTTAGGTCATGGCTTGCTATTTAAGTTGTGTTGCTCAGCAATTTAAAACTCACTTCCAGAGGGTGCTTGATTATGCCAGGTGTAAGAAGAAATGCTTTTTGTGAACATTCACACTACTGAGTCATGAGTCATCTCAGGGATACTGAGAATACGGGAATGTCAACGTCATCCAAGCAAGCTCATGGAAAAATCAGAACTAATGGAAAGTATGTTTTCACTCTTTGCCTGCTCTGTCCCATGTGGGAATGTCCATCATATCACTACGCCTCTGATCCTCCCTTGCCTGAACCCAGGGTCAGAGATGTTTAGATTATAGACAGCTGCCATCAGAAGCATGATTTCATTTTATCGCACCAGTTTAAGGGCTTGTATCTCCTCTGCCCTGTAACTTGTGCAAAGTGAGTGCAAAGCACTACCAGGCTCAGCCTGTGACAAGTGTAAAGGAGCACACCAGGCACAAGGCTGGGGAGAATCAGGGCCACAGGGTATTTCTTGCTGCTCAAAAGGTACCAGGTTGACATCCCTCAAGATCAGAGCCCTCTATTCATCAACAGAGCAGGCATAGCAAGGCAACAGCATTTGCTGCCTAACTCTGCACCTCCTTCACTTCCACCTCTAACCCAGAGGGACAACTTCTAGGGGAGGAAGAACAGAGTAGTCTCCATCCCCTTTCATGCCTTGCAAAAGAGGGCGTTAACTGTGTTATTGGCTAAGTGATGTCCACACATCTACTAAGATCTGGAGTGAGAGTCCCACCCCTCCAAACTTCTTTCACAATAGCCATTGAGCAGTGATTGGTCAGGAAACAGAAACATGTTTTAATCCTTACTGTGCTGCTGATAGGATCCCAGGAGAATCACTCTTGGGTTTTTACTTTAATAGCACTGTATGAGCCTTTACTGGTAATTACACACAGCGGGAAATTCACCTCTGTGCAGAGGGGTTACCACAAAGCCTACAGAAGAGAACCATGGTCTCAGAGCTCCAAGTACCCCCAGGGGAAGAGATGCTGACCCCCTGCACAGGGGTAGATTTCACATACAACTGGGATGAGTTCACCGCTCCTTTCTGCAGGTTCTGTCCATGGTGCTGAACTGACTGGCCAACCTATGAAACCTCAAACTATTTGGTTATGTCAGACAGTCTGTTTGATTCCCCACATCACATGACCATTTCCCCCAAAGAGAATATTTTCTGTAGTAACTGGATGCCTGTATAGTTTCACTAGAAAGGCTTTCAGAACACTGCTGAAAAGTTATACTGTCTTTTTATTGCTGGGACAACAAGCTCTGTAGACAAGGTAGATTGCATAGGACTTCTCATCCCGGTTCCCCTCCCCCTCAAACAGAAACTGTAGGGAAGGAAATAACATTTTCCTTCTTTTGAACTGGGCTTCCAAAGCAAAAGCAAAATCAGGAGGAAAGATGTTCCTGTGGTAAAGACAGTAGACTAGACTACAGGAGAGATGTAGGGTCCATTTCTGTCTGGGTGAACTTGGGCTAGTCATTTACTCTCTCTGCGCCTCAGTTCCTCATATGTAAAATGAGGCTAATACGTCCTTTGTCTATTTAGATGGTGAGCTTCCCGGGGCAGGGACTGCCTCTCATGACATGCACATGCAAAACTTAGCACAGTGGCACCTTGATCTCAGCTGGGGCCTCCAGATTCTGCCAAAATGACAACCGTATTAAATGCATTGGTTTCCACAGATCAACAACAACAGAAACGAGGAATCAAGGCGAACTTTTAAAAGATTGCCTCAGCTCTTTTTTTTAAAAAGAAGTTGGCATTATGCAAACACACACTTTATTCCATACAAAATGGATGTGAGCGTGTTTTGTAAATTATAGATTAGCTAGACGTGATCCCTCACCAAAGAGACCGAGGCAGAGTTACAAAGCTAGCTGCATTTCAACAGAGCTCACTGGGCAGCAGGTCAAAAAACAGTCATAACAGTGTGGTCTCGCTCTTTTTTTTTTTTTTTGGTTATTATTTCTACATCTGAATAACAATGGTTTGCAGTGTTGTTGCAGCTGTCCTGGTCCCAGGATATGAAAGAGACCAGGCAGGGGATGTAATGTATTTATTGGACCAAATTCTGTTGCTGGAAGGTACAAGATGTTGAGATCTGTGTAAGCTCAAATACTTGTACCTTGCACCAACAGAAGCTGATCCAATAAAAGCTATTCCCTCACCCCCCCCTTGTCTCTTTCAATAATAATAATAATGTCACTGACAAAGGAGGATGCACATTGTACAGGTCTGGTGTGTGAGGGGAGAAGACAGTAGCGCACGGGGAAGGAGAGGTCCAACACCATTGTTTTGCATCTCATACTTCTCTGGTTGCTCCTGGTTATTAACTGAAACAATACCTGGTGTAGACCTCAGTGGGAGATTACTCGTGCTGGTGTGTATGTTATACACAGAGCGGGTTTCTTGGAAGAGTTACTCAGAAGAACTGCTAGCACCAGGCAGAACTCGGGACACAGACAAGGTGACCCCATCCCACCACCTGGGCTCATTGTATTTCAGGAGATATTCCAGTGCCAGCACTCGGCAGGGTTAACATTTGTGCCTGCTGCTTCAAAGGTAGGGGAACGAGGGTGAGGAACAGGCCTTAGGGAAAAGCCGATCAAAAGCCGAAATAAATACATCTGATCAGCATAACCAGTTCTTAAGAAGTGCAGATTTTCTCTGACATCATTCATTCAAGACTCAAGACTTTGAAGCAAAGAAACGTATGAAAGAGGGGAATAAATCCAGCTTGATGCACCAGTAAGGAGCTTCCCCTTGATCGCTGTGGTGGGGAAATCCCGCCCTCCATGCCATTCACTCAGCCTTCTCTGCTGGCATCCAATCCATCTGGGAAGGGAGGGGAACCTCCCTCCTTCATCAGTCCCCGCCCAGATGGGAAAATAATATCTTTTCCATGCGTGTATGTGTCATACATGGCCACAGCTGCTTCTGAAAAAAAAAAAAACCCAAAACCCAAAACCGTCTTCTCTTTTATTAAAGGGACACGGACAGGTGTTGGGGGAAACATGGAGTTTGCAAGGAATGTTTCCATGTAATGTTCCTCTTGAAGTTTCAAAGAGAACAGGCATTCTGTTGGGTTTAAAATCTCCCTCCACACCTACTGCTGGAAGCCCAAACACAAAAGCACTCATGTGGTAGCTCATGAGAAGTGGGAAGTCAAACAGATGAGAAATGAGAGTGGAAGTGTCTAGCCTTTGATTGCACTAAGAAAGGGGGAAATGAAACATCACCACGAGCCTTCCACACTAGAAGGAAAATCTCAGCCTGAAACACACTCAAAACAAAGCTGCTAGTGTCACACATGTGAAGCCACAAAACGGTGAAAACCGAGCTTAGTTTCACTCATACAATTCAAAAAACTAAGCAAAGGGAAGATGCACGTGCAACTTTGCCCTGGGGATTTTCACTGAAGCAGCTGCACCAGTGCAAACCCATTGTGCAGAGAAGCGAGACCACTACTGCATGAAACCGGAGCGACCTGCACCAGCGAGAATCACGCTTTAGCCTACCCACACGAACGAGGGCGCTGTTGCTGCAACACCAGTGGTCAAAATCCCCAGTGCAGTCCAAGCCCTAGGGCGGGGGTGGGGGACAAGCTACGGCCTGTGGGCCACATCCGGCCTGTCAGACCATTTCATCTGGCCCTCAGCTCCAGCCAGGGAGCGGGGTCAGGGGCTTACCCAGCTTCGCGCAACTCCCAAGAAGCAGCTGGCATCCCCCCCCCGCTCCAGCTCCTATGTAGTACACAGAGGAGTGGCCAGGCAGCTCTGCCCACTGCCTTGTCTGCAGGCACCGACCCCATACCTACCATTGGCCGCGGTTCCTGGCCAATGGGAGCTGCAGAGGCGGCACCTGCAGACAGGGCATTGCGTAGAGCTGCCTGGTTGCGCCTCGGAGCTGGAGGGGGAACATGCTTCCAGGAGCGGCTTGCAGTAAGTGCCACCCGGAGCCTGCACCCTTGAGCCCTGCCCGCCCCCATGTCCCAATCCCCTGCCGCAGCCCTGATCCTCCTCCCTCTGAACCCCTTGATCCCAGCCTAGAGCTCCCTCTTGTACCCAACCCCCTCATCCTCAGCCCCACCCCAGAGCCCACACCCCCAACCAGAGGCCTCACCCCCCCCAATGCCTCAACAGCCTGCCCCATCCCTGATCTCCCTCCTGCCCTCTGAATCCATTGGTCCCAGCCTGAAGCACCCTCCTGCACCCTAAATCCCTCATCCCTGGCCCCACCACAGAGCTGCAGCCCCAGCCGGAGCCCTCACACCCCTCCCCCATACCCCAAACCCCTGCCCCAGCCCTGATCCCCCTCCCACCCTCCGAAGCCCTTGGTCCCAGCCTGGAGCCCCCTCCTGCACCCCAGAGCCCTCCCCCCCACAAACACACACTGAAACCCGGAGCCGCCTCCCACACCCTGAAATCCTCATTTCTGGCCCCACCCCAGAGCCTGCAGCCCCAGCTGGAGCCCTCATCCCCTCCCACACCCCTACCCCCAATTTCATGAGCATTCATGGCCCGACATACAATTTCCATACCCTGATGTGGCCTTCAGGCTAAAAGGTTGGCCCACCCCTGCCCTAGAAAGTCACACAGCGGTCCAGATCCCCAGCTGGCGTAATATCACTCCCACTGTCCTTGCAGATAAAGAGAGATCTGTGAATGCTGCTTTTTTTATCTCCCAGAAAGGGTCACCGTTGAATTGAGCAATGGCAGGCAACCCCACCACTCCTTTCCATCATAGGATGCTACCAGTCCAGGGAGGAGCTTGGGGGTGGGAGTGAAAAACCACGTAACATGCTGGATATGTGCATATCATATTCAATGCAACGTAAGAGCTGCTGGGAACCAAGTTGCCCAGAACGTTAGGGGGAGTGTGTGGGCTCCATGCTGTGCCCGAATAAAGCTTTGGGTGTGGAGGGGCTTTCTCCCCAGGCCTCAGTGAGACTGGTTCTTTTGGAGCTCCTGCCTCTCCTGCTCTATAGCAAGCAGCTGGCGGGCACGTGGCACTCCCCTGCCCGCCTCCCAGCATCCATCAGAGCCGAGCGAAGGACCCTCGTCTTCCCTGTTTGCAGGGTGTTTCACTGTCACCAGCCGGTTACGACTTGGAAGGCAGTTACTGCCTTCTTGCTTTCCCTTGTGAAGGTCTCTGGGGTCTGGAGGTGGTGGGGAGGGGCCCCAGGGCTCTCAGGATTATTAGAGTCAGGAGGGGAGTTTCTTGCTACCTCCCTGTCTGTGGGTCCTGAGGCTTGAGAGGGGAATTCCTGCTGAAGGATGTGGGGAGGGAGGACTCCTGGCATTTGCAAGGGAGGAAAGGACAGTTCCCCTTTTATTCTCATCTCTGCAGCCCTGGAAACCCCCAGGTAGGAAAG
Organism: Lepidochelys olivacea; assembly: GCF_965140295.1. Taxonomy (NCBI): domain Eukaryota; kingdom Metazoa; phylum Chordata; order Testudines; family Cheloniidae; genus Lepidochelys; species Lepidochelys olivacea. The sequence goes on along the minus strand of NC_140432.1, from coordinate 10,441,901 downwards.
TGACAGGGTGACATGGAATAGGACTCACCTCTCCTTCTGGCTCTCTCTCTGCAGCGCCCAGGTTTCCCCATTTTGCATCCAAACATTGGAGACACCAGCCCTCATTGGCCCTACTTGAGGGCTCATGAGACAGCAGGGCAAGTCCTTGTATCTCCTAAGGGCAGGCAGAACCTAAGCAGAGCTCCCAGTGCTGTTCTGCTTGAAAAAGAGAAGGAAGGGTTTGCCCCTCACTCCACAGGCTTCAGAGAGAGTCTGGGAACTTCTTCCTGGTCAGAGGCAGAGCCCAGCTGGGACTGATTGAAAGGGGAACAGGTGGCTAATCAGCAGCAGGCTGGGCTCTCAGCTTACAGGAGGTGTGAGTGGGTGCTGCGGAAAGGGGACTGGCTAGGGAGCAGAGCTGAATCTCATGCATTTGGGAGACTTTCAAGTTCTTTACCTGACAGACTGGCTATTAAATGTCCCGTGTGTTTGGTCCTTGCTCGGAGATAGTGGGAGTCCTCCCTTACTGGCTCTCCCCACGATGTGACAACATGACTGAGTTCTATAATACATTACTCTAGCCCCAGTGAATGGTCTGAAATTAGGGGTGAATGGGAGGGGTTAGTGGCCTGTGATGTGCAGGAGTCAGTCTAGATAATCTGCTGATCTCTTTTGGCCTTAAACCTTTATGACTCTGACTCAAAGCTGCAGGATGCTCGGGAATCTGCTTCCCCATGGCTCTGGGTGAACATTTTCTTTGGTCCATCAGGGTTCACACCCCCCACCGCACGTATCACGCTGGGCAAACATTGCTGACACACCAGTAACAAGCAAAGGGTTTACGCCAGAGCAGGACTATTTCACGGCTATTCACTGAGAAGGGAGGAGCTTAAGCCTCTCATCTGGGCATCTGTAGGCCAGTGCCATTGTCAAGTAGGGTTCCTGTTGCAATCTATGGAGAGTTATAATACTCCACTGTCACCCAGAAGTGCTGTAAAGCATAACCAGACATTGCACAGGGGGAAGGTTAGTCAGTGGTAGGAAAAGAACCTAGGTAAGTCCTGGCTCATGCTCCACCCATTAGGCCACATCTGTAGACACGGATGTGAAGGACACATGATGACTGTAGAGTATGTTGGGGGCAAAATGCCACAGTTGGATGATTTTGGAAACACAGAGTTTGTTGGGGGAAAAGATTGCAACAAATATTCCGTCCCCCCTAACACTCCATTCCAACCATCTCCCAAACAGACGTGAATTATGTCTCACCACATCCCGTAAGTGTTATCTCAGTTTTACAGACAGGGAAGTTCAACCTGTGTGTGCCTCAAGTGACCTATCCCCCTGTAATTCCTCTCTGAAGTCCAATGAGAATTTCTAATTAGACGAATCAAGAAGTATCAGGACACTGAATCAGGACCTAGGCTGTCTGATTTCTAGATCTGTGCTTCTGTCTTTCAAATGAACAGAACTTCAGGATAGTACAGGGCATATGGTAGGAGCTTGGTTATACATGTACATGGTCAGCACTGAAGGGGTTAAAGCAGAAGGCACCGACCCCCCCAGAAACGACATATTTGGAAACGACATATTTGACCGTTCTCTGGTTTATTAGCATTGTTTTATTCCTCCTCTGCACTCAGCTGGGTGACATCTGCCTGGCAATTTTTTTAAAACTTCCATACCAAAAACTGGGCAATTACCATAATTGGGTCACCCCTAAGATGTGTGATTGACACCCAGAGCACCCTACCAAGAGAAACGGACTTCTGGCTTATTACAAGCTTTAGCTTGACAGGCTATTTCAGTGGCAGGAAGAAAAGCCATCAGAACAAATGCACTGGGGAAAACCTAGGGGCCATGCATCCCACCAGGCTAGAGGTTTTGAGCAGCCAGTGTGAAGTCCCACAAGGTCACCTAAGGGCAGCTGCTCCTGTGCATCTTTCTGGACATGGTCTGCTATGGAGGAGACATGACCGATTCACCCAGCTTGCTAGGACCCTTGATGGCCAATGCTGCTAGTGACAAATGCCTACTCCTGCCCTCTGTTTGGTGGACTCGCCCAGCACCATGGCTGAGTCTCTCTCTGGAGGTCTTCAAAGTCTGCAGAAGCCCTAGAGGGGTCAGAGCTGGATCCCAGCTATTCTTAAAGTTCAGTTTCATCTAGGTCTGGATCCAGAGTGTGGGCTGGCTGCTAAGCTGAGATGTGCCCCCAGGTGTGTGGTGTTTGCAAGTAGGATTGGGGTCTGTGCCCAACTCTAGCCCTAACATGCTGATTTGGGATGGGAAAACTGGATAACAGAGGTGCCAGGTTGCACAGGCATCAGCCCCGTCTGGCCACATAAATGTGGCCGGATAACATCAGCCAGTGCCCATGCTGTCCGTGTTTAGTGTTCTGCTGGCAGCCTCAGCCTAGCATTAAGAGGGTAAGACCATGCACTCCTCAGTCTGCCTGGGTGGCAAGCGGCATCTGGCTAGTTAGTCTCCCATGCAGGGCAAAACCACCCCAGCTGCCCTACTTGGGGGAAGGCAGGTGATCTGAGCACCCTGATAGCCAGGTGTGAGAGCTCTTTCTCTTACCCTCCGCTCCTTGGGCTCTGCGGCTGGAGGGGACTGAGAACTGAAAATCTCCTGGCTTTCAGAGTGAGGGAAAAGCAAGAAACTATCTTCTCAGCTTTCCTCCAGGACCACAAGTGGTGTGGTAACAAGATACCGGCTCCTTTTCTTCTCTACCTTTCATTGGTTCCTTTGTCTGCTCTGCACACACACACACGTCCACACACCAGCTGTTTCATTTTAGAACCTGCCCTAGAACCTGCCCTAAGCCACAGAACAAGTGTAACATGGGCATTTCCTGTGAGAGGTTCCTGTAGGCTACCTGGAGAATATGCCCCAACTCTGTACTGCAAAGGACTCCTGTAGGGGATTCAATTACTCAGGGACCATTTGATCTTCTTTGCTGAGACTCCTTCCAAAGGGGCCAATTTTAGGGGTGTTTTAGGTACGTGGATACCTCTCTGTTAAAAATCAGTTTAAGAACATAAGAATGGCCCTACTGGGTCAGACCAAAGGTCCATCTAGCCCAGTATCCTGTCTTCCCCCAATAGCCAATACCAGGTGCCCCACAGGGAATGAACAGAACAGGTAATCAAGTCATCCATCCCGTCACTCATTCCCAGCTTCTGGCAAACAGAGGCTAGGGACACCATCCCTACCCATCCTGGCTAATAGACACTGATGGACCCATCCACCATGAATTTATCTAGTTCTTTTTTGAACCCTGTTATGGTCTTGGCCTTCACAACATCCTCTGGCAAGGAGTTCCACCGGTTGACTGTGCATTGTGTGAAAAAAATACTTCCTTTTGTTTGTTTTAAACCTGCTGCCTATTGATTTCATTTGGTGGCTCCTAGTTCTTGTATTATAAGAAGCAGTAAATAACACTTCCTTATCTACTTTCTCTACACGAGTCATGATTTTATAGACCTTAATCTTATCTCCCCTTAGTCATCTCTTTTCCAAGCTGAAAAGTCCCAGTTTTATTAATCTCTCCTCATATGGAAACGTAAACATTTTTGTTGCCCTTTTCCCACCTGTGTCCAATCCTCCTCATGATATTTCACCGGAGGGGGTCTTGTGGTGGCTGTGCCGAAAGCTAAGCACTAGCTGGTTATCATGGTTCTCGCGGGTTGTTTGTATAGGAAACAGTTTCAGAGTTACGTCATATGTGGAATACTGGGTGCCCAACTGATTAGAGGTGAAACATAATCATATCACCTGAGGCAGGGTGGGGCTCAGAGCTGACTCAATCAACATTGAGAAAAACTGGAATCCATCAACCCAGCCCTCTCTTTACAGTCTGGAGCAGACACAGGCTTGAGCACTGACACAGCCAAAAAGAACCTCACGGGCCAAGTCTGAACAGAGAACCATCAGGACTGAGGTGAAGGTAATGAAACGCCCTAATTATGACATGAGACAAAAATCTGGGACTGGGTAAGAGAATGAGGAAAGGTGCCAAATGTTAACCTTTACGGAGGAGACACTTTGCCAAAGCAAGTGTCTCATGGAAAGTGAATCCCAGGTCTCTCAACCACACAAGTTCTGTGAGGGGACTGACCATTGGGAAAGAAATACCTTAGTAGATAAGAAAATATCTTGTTAATAGTTATAAATTATACCTTACATGTTATGTTTTTTCTTTTATCTGTAACCTTATGTTTCCACATCCTTTTTACTAGCTTTTATTTGAAACTTAAACTCAAGCTTTGTTAAATAAACTTCAGTTTGGTTTCCCTGTAGACACATTTAAGTGACTTGTGCTAAGGCAAGTGTTGGACTGAGGTGAAGTCAATAAACTGAGGTGCACTACTTCCCTGGAGGCAGCCGATTGGTGTACAACGGTGTGTCCCAAAGACATGGGACTGGGCACTTGAATGTAATAAGGTGGGGTGTGTAAATTGCTAGCCTGCACTGGAAAAGAGCAGGCCTTCTGGTAGCCTGGCCTGAAGCGTTTGCTTTGCCTACAGCTGGTAGTTTGGGACAGTTTGCCCTGGTTGGGAACACACAAGACTTCCTTGCACTGTAAGCAGCTGGGTGACATCAGGACACCTCAGTTAATCCCCAAAAGTGTCACAACTTCCAGTCTAGATTAAAACATGCACCGCATGCGTAAAAAGGTCTCATGTCCGCTCCAGCACCAAAACCAGGAGGCAACCAGTCCCCTAGGAAATTAAGTGGACTTTCTCAAGCGTCATCAACTCTGCTTTCAGGGTGCAATTTTCAAAGGAGCTGAAGGAAGTTAGCTGCCCAATTCCACTGGAGCTTTCCTGGAGTCTGAGTACCTAACTCCCCTTGGCTCCTTGCAAAATCCCAGCCTCAAACCAGACCCTGCTTAGGTGAGTAGAGCAAGGACACACCTGCACGGCCCTGCGGGTATGAACCCTACTCATCCAGGCAGTGACTTCCCCCACCTCCAAACGACACTGCTACGTTTTGCAGAGTAGCGTCCTGTTGCCAGAGTCCTTCCCGGTGCAGTGAAAGGCTCCAGCAGCGGAGAAAAGCTCGGGCCACTCCCTGCTACCAGAGCCTTTCACTGACGCTCGTAGTGACACACTGCCGTGTGGAGGCAGCCTGCTTTCCACTGCAGCGTGCAGCCAGGTGTACATGACACGCCACTGCCAGAGCCTCCGTGTCTATTGTGCCGATGGCAGCAAGCTGCCTAGCAAATGGCTGCCCTGTCCCATGTCACGTTCTTCTTTGCCTTTGTCCCTGGGACTCTCCACATTAACATGCAGCAAATGTGTCTCTATCAAAACCAATTGTCCTCAGACAGCTCCACCAAGTCATGTCTCTCTCTCTTTCTGAGCTGTTAAAGGACTGTGGAATCAGGACGGCAACAGGTATTTTAAGGACTTCATAAATCCGTGAAGATAAGAAACCACCCACCCAGCGCTTTATAACAATGCCCCATGCTGACGAACAGGCATATAAGAAATTCAGACAACAGCCCACGGAAACCCTCCAATAAATCTCTCCTGCATTTTACATATATATATTATACACACACACACACACACACAAATACACAACAGGCGTCATTCATTTAAAAACTTGGACCAAAAAGCCTTAAAAAGAAAATCTCACTGCTTTTTCCCCTATGTGCATTGCCTCCCTCAATCCCCCTACCCCGGGATGGCCACCCCATTGCTGTTGTCATTCCCCTCCTTCTCCCCCCCACCAGTCACTCCCCAATAACTCCTCTCTGAATTCCAATGAGGTTTTCTAATTAGACTAATTAATTTTCTGCCCAAGTTAATAAGACTGCCGGCATTTCAGAAATAATTGAACTCCGCAAACACCCATTTCCCCTCCCTTCCCGCCTCCCCCTCGGTGGGAAGCTGTGATAGGGCTCCTTAATAATGCAAAATTAGCTCCTGTGTTTCAGATGATGGCTTCACATTTCAAGAGTTATTTAGTGGTTTTTTTCATTCACGCTTTGACACCAGCTTCCCTGCCCTAAAGAGAACAGAAGCCAGGGTGAGCATGGGATGGGCGGGGCGGGGAGGCAACAAGCCAAGATTCATTCCATGAGCCACCAAATCCTTTCAGGGATCAGCACCCTATGAAACTGCCACGCGATATAGGATCAGTTTCCTGGGAGATTAATTTACACCCCTCCCGGGCTTCGCTTTTTACTTTCCACAGTAGGTGAGAGCACTGGGTGCATTTTGGCATCTGTGCGGAACTGATTGCCGAGAAAGGAGGGTTTGGTTGGAGGGCGTCACCCCCTTCCGCTGTCCTGCTTTGAGGTCAGTGAACAGTCTCCTGAGGCTGGGATGGCCTTTCTTTCTACAGCAAAGGGCTCAATTCCCTGTTTTCTGCACAGAGTCCCCCTCCTTGCCAGACAGCCTCCAGGGATAGTTGATGGCATTTAGATTGTTAATCACATTTATGATGGTAGTCCCTAAGGATCTGCCAGGGGGCTAGGCACTGTTCAGACACAGAGTAGTCCTTCCCTGAAGGACTTACAATTTAAATAGACTTAGATTTTAAGACCGGAAGGGACCATTGTGATCATCTATTCTTACTTCCTAGTCTCCTCGAGGGAGCGTCCCCAAATTAATCCCTAGAGCAGAGCTTTTAGACAAACATCCAATCTTGATTTAAAAATCATCAGTGATGGAGAATCCACCACAACCCTGGGTAAGTTGTTCTGATGGTTAATGACTCTGTTAAAAATCTACACTGCATTTCCAGTCTGAATTTGTCTAGCTTCAACTTCCAGCCATTGGTCAGAGGTGAGCAAACTACAGCCCGCGGGACCGTCCTGCCAGCCCTTGAGCTCCCGGCTGGGGAGACTAGCCCCCGGCCCCTCCCCTGCAGCCTTGGCTCGCTGTACCGCCAGCGCTCTGGGTGGTGGGGCTGCGAGCTCCTGCTGGGCAGCGCGGCTGTGAGAGCCGCTGGTGTAGTGTATTAAATTGCTACTTATGGTGTACTACTTAGGGCTGTCACTCCTGGTGTTCTGAGCAGCATGATAAGGGGGCAGGGAGCGGGGGAGGTTGGAAAAGGGGCAGCGGGTCCCGGGGGGGGGGGGCAGTCAGGGGACAGGGAGCAGGGGGTGGGATCCCAGGAGGCCTGTCAGGGGACGCGGGTGTGGATAGAGGTCAGGGCAGTCAGGGGACACGGAGCGGGGGGGGGGTGGGGGGATTGGATAGGGGGGGGGTCCTGGGGGGGCGGTTGGGGAGGGGGATCCTGGGAGGGGGCTGTCAGGAGACAAGGAGCAGGGGGGATTGGATGAGTCAGGGGTTCTGAGGGAGGCAGTCAAGGGGTGTGAAGTGGGAGGGGGCGGGTAGGGGTCGGGGGCCAGGCTGTTTGGGGAGGCCCAGCCTTCCCTACCTGGCCCTCCAAACAGTTTCAGAACCCTGATGTGGCCCTCAGGACAAAAAGTTAGCCCACCCCTGGGTTAAACCTTTCTCTGCTAGACTGCAGAGCCCAGTATTATATATTTGTTCCCCATGTGGGTACCTATAGAGTGTGATCAAGTCACCCCTTAACCTCTTTGTGAAGCCAGACACAAGGTGGGGGAAAGGGCTACAGTACACAATACAGAGCGCTGTGCTCAAGGGCACTGGTTCAAAGTCACACTTGGCAGAAGGTCTCTGGGAGCTAATGCGAAAGGAACTTGTCGTTCCAGGCTAAGCGTCTGTGCCTCAGCTGGTGCCTTTGGGCTTGTCCTGCATCCATTTACACTAGACAGATGTAAATTGTAGAGCGGTCTAAACCTTCTAGATTGTGTCAGCAGGGTCTACACGGAGCTGCTGGAGCACAACACCTTAGCGCCATCTACAACTGGCCTCATAGAATCAGAGAATCTCAGGGTTGGAAGGGACCTCAGGAGGTCATCTAGTCCAACCCCCTGCTCAAGGCAGGACCAATCCCCAATTTTTGCCCCAGATCCCTAAATGGCCCCCTCAGGGATTGAACTCACAACCCTGGGTTTAGCAGGCCAAAGCTCAAACCACTGAGCTATCCCTCCCCCACAAAACAACTGTCACACAGAACGGCCCCCTCAAGGACTGAACTCACAACCCTGGGTTTAGCAGGCCAGTGCTCAACCCACTAAGCTATCCCTCCCTCTAGTAAAGGAGGCTATCTGCCTCCCTCTGTGGCAGCCTGCTGCACCATGCAGATCAGGTCTCAGGTGGATGCCTCGGAAAGAGGGATAGTCCTGGGAGGTGCTGGGGTCCCGCAACTCCCTTTCAGGTCGACAGGGGTGGAGGGTATTCAGAACCTCCCAGGCCGGGACCCAAGGGGGAATGCAAATGGGAGGCAGGGTCTCCATTCTCATCCCCACAGGCAGCCCCTCCCGTGTGTTGTGTTCAAACATGCAGATTGCTACAGGCATGCTCAGTATTCTTTGGCACTCTTACCACGTTTTGTTTCAATATGGTAAAAACGTGGAATCATTAATACATCTGTCTAAAGCAAAAATAAAATTCAACATTAGCCAAAGGAAATAAGAAAAGACCGCGCTCATAGTTTCACATTTTTCCCACGGACAGGGTTGTCAAAGTCACCGCCTGCCTACAAAACATTGCTAAATTGACAAACCTGCATTTTCCGACAGAACACTGTTCTGCCCGAAAGTTTTTCAGCCAGCTCGAATGAATGTGCCATGTTTTGCCATTGGAAAACAAAGCAAACCAAGCATCTGTACAACCCACCGGAGTGGGAGACAAAAATGGAAGCCCCCCCACCCCCCACCATGGACTTACTGATCTACCCATCTATCTGTGGGTTTGTGTTCCCCTTTTCTTCCACACCACCCTAGAGTTTCTGAGGACACTGGGAAGCGGGAAGGGAGGGGGGACGAGTCAGCAGAACCCATCTACACTTTTCAAAAGTGGCTTGTGATTTTGAGTGCCCAATTTGAGACACCTTTAAGAGGCCTGATTTCAGCAGTGGGGGTTGGCTCAGCACCCCCTGCCCCCCGAGAAATACATTCCTTTGGCTGAGTCATATCGTGCATCATTTCCCCAGCTCATCTGATTCCCTGCTCCCTCCCCTCTCTTCACCTGTTCACATGTATTTAGCCTTGTTTAAATCTGACTTGCTCCATTTATCCAGAGCTTTGTTCCTCTCTCTCCCTCTGCCCTGATTTTGTATTATATAGAGATCTATCAGCCTGCCTGCTGGCTGTGTTTGTCAGCGGCATTATCTCGGACTCACCTCATCATTCTGTCTCTGCAACATTCAGAGGCGTCGGCATTAATGTTAATGATGATGATGATCTTACATTTATTTAGTGCCTTCCATTCGTTTTTATAAAGTAAATGCCAAGGCCTTGAGTCACACCCTAACGTGGACAAGATACCAGTGAAATGACCATCATCTTAATCACCAGCAAAGACAGATGCTGGGACCTCCAGGAGAAAGACCATGATCCTCTAGACTTGGAGCTAAAGAAGTATGTTCCCTCATTGGGGGCCATAGTAGACTTTTATCCTTTGTGAATCAGGCACAGAAGCTAGGGAGACACAGCACACTCTGAACAATGTGTTACACATGGCGCAAGGTTGGCATGCACTCACGCTGACTATGACTGCACAAAGCTGGTGCCCCCCCCCCCATATTCTGCACGAGCGGAAGCATCCAAATGGCCATCTCAAGAAGCCCCACAAAGGACACAACACGGTCAGGCCAGCTTGTCAGGGGCCAAGACCTGGATGACTGTAGTGAGGTCTCCACTGACAAGACAAGGCTGCTGCCTCCTAGCTGAAGCACATAAACAACAAGAAAATGACATTGGGCTCCAGCTTCTAACTAGGAATCCAGGGAAGCAGTGGGGGCAAAAGATTTATCTGGCTTTAAGATTAAACTCGATAAGTTTATGGAGGAGATTGTATGATGGGATAACATGGTTTGGTAATTAAATATTCATGGTAAATAGGCCCAATGGCCTGTGATGGGATATTAAATGGGGTGGGATCTGAGTTACCCAGGAAAGAATTTTCTGTAGTATCTGGCTGATGAATCTTGCCCATATGCTCAAGGTTTAGCTGATCGCCATATTTGGGGTCAGGAAGGAATTTTCCTCCAGGGCAGATTGGAAAAGGCCCTGGAGGTTTTTCGCCTTCCTCTGTAGCATGGGGCACAGGTCACTTGCTGGAGGATTCTCTGCTCCTTGAAGTCTTTAAACTACGATTTGAGGACTTCAATAGCACAGATATAGGTGTGAGGTTTTTTGCAGGAGTGGTGGTGAAATTCTGTGGCCTGTGTTGTGCAGGAGGTCAGACTAGATGATCATAATGGTCCCTTCTGACCTAAATATCTATAGCAGTCGGAGTCCAAAATTACCCCAAGACCATGAACCACTGAGGCCAGAGATGGAACACTCATAACCTTCACTCGATCTTCTAACTATCCCTGCCAGCCAGCATCATCTCCATCTTATCAGGACTGAGCTTGAGACAGATTATCTCAATCCCAGTCTTATCCAGGCACTAGGAAAGCAAGAAAAAGGCACCGCTTGGAAACAGCTCTGACAGTCATTGGTATATTAATGGCACTGGAGCCCCCAAAATCACACCATGCCCCTAGAAACCTCATGTGCATGTTTGGAGAAGGAAAATGGGCAGCCACTCACCATCGTCTTCTGGGACCTCCAAGAGAAGACGGAACTGAGCTTCTGAAAACTCCACCATTCAGTGCAAGACCTGCAAGCCGGTCAGCAGAAGCTAGCAGACAACGGTAGCAAAAAGTGTTCACAGACATAATGACCTTCATTCACCTTCAGGAGATCATTGAGCAAGGACATTAATGGGATCTCTGCACCATACCCAGGACTTAAGCCAGATTTCTAGGCATCCGGGACACTGGAGGAACCCTCAAGCAAGTGGAGTTACTACAGCATGGCCTCCTTAAAAAGGAACCAACCCCAGGCTTAATGGAGATACTCCCATTGACTTCAAGGGGCTGTGGGTCATGCCTTAATCCCTTCGTGAGGAAAGGAAGGTGGAGATGGGCCATTCACCTCAAATGAAGATGTTGGATGCCGAGGATTTTTGGCACCTTTCAAGATTGGGGCCATACTCTATCCTAATGAGAAATTCCCCGGCCCTGTTAGACGGGCTGTGGGAGGGTGTGGTTTGAGAGCCAGGTTGGGAGAATGGGAATTGAAAGGAAGCAGTCTTTGGGTCCACGGGGCGGCCTGTCGTCAGCTCTTGGAGGAAGGCTGCATTAAAGCATGTGGGAGGTTTAAACAATGTGGTCTCAGCTCATTTCTTTGAATGCTCCTGACGCTACCCTATATGTTCTGATTTGGAGTCTTATCATCATGTATATGGTGGCAGGGCCTAGAGTCTTCAAACAGTTCCATGCTCCATCATGCTAGGGGCTGTACAAACATATGGAGTAAGCAGCATTGCCTTCCCCAAGTATTTAGAAATCATGGATCCTCCCCCACCCCCAAATCATGATATTTTATTAAAAATACGAATTTGTGGTTATTTTTATTTGTCATCTGAGCCTTCACATGTTTATGTCTTTCTCTGCACCCATGAAAGTTAGAAATTTACATTTAAAAAAAAAATAAGAAAGCTGAGAATTTCAAATAATCACATGACTCCAGAATCAGAGGCTTTGGAAAAGAAACCACCACCAAATACTGTGAGACTTGTGAGGAAAATCCTGCCACACTAAGTAGTAGTCCATGTCCCAAACAATGTGCAGTCTCAGTTTGCAACAGAGGATGGAAAAATAAGAACTAGAACCTCTCTGGAATCTGGTTATCTTCCTAGCTCTGATATACACACACAAGGGGAAAAAATTCATTTAAATTACTGATCAAAACTAAATTACTTGCTGTTTACTAGGTCTTATTTATTTATTTTAGAAATTACTTTCTAAAATTACTTAAATGTATTAATATATTTATAAGGAAAGAAAACACCCATAAATGACATAAATACCCAGCCAATGAATTAATTTGCATCAAATTACTAGTGGTTACTACTACTGTTCAGTACTAAACCTTCCTACCCTATTATGAAGAGAACGGACAAAAATCTCTCGCCGCGGTTAATAATTTCAATTATTAATTTTACTTAATAATTCATCCACCTCCCTGACTCCCTTGAATATAGCTGCTGTCTCTGCATCTCTCCTCTCTGTATTTCTATTGCTACACACCACCACTTGCAGCCAGACCATATATCACCTTGCAAGGTTCCTGGCTTTCAGAGGGTTATTTTACTTTATTTTTTCATAATCTGCAGTCATTTCCACAGAGAAATACTCCAGTAAATACCTGCTCTGGAAAAAACATAATAAATCCTTAAGGTGAACAAAGTGTTCCCTCCCCCGCCACCATCTCCCCCCCCTTTTTTCAAGGTAATATAACGTATAAAAGCCTCTGAGCGCCCAAATCCTTAACAGAACATACAGTATTACAAATAAATCCACTTTAAAGCAAAGGGGAAAGGATTTTTTAAACACCTTTTAGGACCTGAATTTAGGCACGGATGAAATCACTAGCGACTGCTATAGAGGGAGCGGCAGCCGTTCCAAAGACATCAGTGTCAGTACTTTCGCCGGTCCAGAACTCTGAATTTGGATCTTGGCAGATACATAAAGGAGGACTTAATGGGCCACTCTCTTGTTTTTAAAATGCATCTGTAATGCCTGCAAAAGATCGGGGGATCATAGGCAGCTTTGGTCAACAATTTAATTGGTTTAAATATCTCAGTTCACCTTTAAAGACCAGCTCTCCATTGGAAAGGCTGGAGGGGAGTTAGTTAACATGTGTCCAGTTCTGGCCCTTTACTCCTTGTTTCTCATTCAGGGACGGAATGTCTTTAAGGCAGGAACTCACTGTTCTTCAATGGAATTCTCCCTGTAGTGAATTCTAAAGGGGCAGGGCTGCATATATGGCTATGCAAGCCTGTGGCAAACAGGGTGCCAGGTGGCGGTAGTGGGAGTGGACAGAGTGAGGGACAAAGGAATCTAACATGTATATGACAGGCTGATCATTCTAAATGTTCATCATTTAAAGGTTGATCCAAAGCCTATTGAAGTCTAGGCGTATGTCTAGATGTCTGCAATTAAAACCCCCCGACTGGCCTGTGCCCACTGGCTTAGGCTCATGGACTCGGGCTAAGGGGCTGTTTAATTGTGGGGTCGACGTTTGGGCTTGGGCTCGGGCTCGGTTCTAGGACCCTGCGAGGGTCTCACAGCTTGAACCCATAAGCCGCCTTAGCCCGAGTCCCACAAGCCTGAGTCAGCTGGCACAGACCAGCCACAGGTGTCTAATTGCAGAGTAGATGCACCCTAAGAGAGCATTTCCATTGACTTCAATGGGCTTGGAGTAGGTCTTTAAGCTGTTCAAACCTTTTTCAGGGACTGAGATGCAGCATCACCTTGGCACAGAAGCCGACAGGCGCATGCATCGAGACTGGTTCCAAATGTCCCATCCCTTAAAGGTCACAGGAATGATCAAAGATTATCAAGCCTCCTTTGTGGCGATTAAGTTCTGCCAAGAGTCGTGTCTGCCCTCAGCTCCAGCTGCCACATCCAGGGTCAATAAACTATTATTCTAACAGCTTTTCACAGCCCACTGACTTGAAATTGACTGCCTGAAGCTCTGTGCTACTTCACGGAGGACAGAGGAAATAAGAGCATGTGGGGAAGAGAGGAGGAGTGTAGGAAGAGAGGGGTGAGAATGAGGAAGGGGCATTGCTTGCAAAGCAGATTTATTGCAGCTGAGAAGCCTGAGAGAGGCACTACGTTCAAACAGGTGCCACAAGGGGGGTCAACTCGCCCTAGCCAGGCAAGGCTCCTGCCTGAATGTTTCCAAACTGTGCATGCTTCCCTGGGCTTTGATCCTCCTGCCCCTTGAGCAGTCATTTACAGCAGGGCAATATGGGGTAAAACATTACCAGATCTGGCCAGCTGCATTTTGCACTGTGGTAGATGACTGCACAAGAAGGATGAGGGCAAGGGTGAACTGGCTCCCATATTTCTAAGTCCAACTGAAGCTCAATCCCTTCAGTTCCTTATGGCTGTTACACTGATCAGCCAGCGAAGCTGGGTCCTAGGTATCCTGCACCCAGCCCCGGCTATTAACAAGCACCGATATCTCATTCAAGGTGAGTAGGACTGGGTTGAGGGTCCAAGCTTCAATGCCAACAAGGCATCTGAAAATGAAAGAACTGGATGAAAGGGATGTCAGATGTACATTTCAAGAGATCCTCTTGAAATTCAGACAAATGACTCAAGATTCTTGGGTCTTGGTTCATTATTGTCCTGCACTTGTCCAGTCATTTTCGTCAGCACAACGCACCTGCAAATGCTACCATTTGGGTTTGATTTGCTAGTAGATTCCACTCACTTTGCACTATTGTGACTGCACAAAACACTGAGTGGGCATGAATCAGGCTTTTGTTGTTTAGGGGTCTTTCTTAGCAGTCCTGCCAAGGGTTAAAAGAGGCCAGTTTTAAAGGTCAGATGTTAGTATCAAATATGGACTTCACAGCCTTTCATTGAGGAAGATCTTCAGTATCCCCAGCTCCAAGTGTTCAAAAACTGTGAGCTGGACCCCACAAAAAACATTGTGATTGACTTGAAAATCATGAGATTTAATAATAAACTACTATTATTAATAATACATTTGGGTATTTTTATTTATCTTCTCATTTTTGAGCCTTTAGGCTTTGCATTTTCAAGCTTAAAAACTTACTTTTGAAGAAAAAAATAAAGATGAGATATGTCAGATTATAACATGACTCCAGGAGCTGGTACTTTAAGAAAAAAACACCAAACATCAGGCACTATTGCCAACAAAGCACTTTGCACTGAAGGTGTTGGTTTGTGGGGCTCCCAAGCAAAACACTGAGCCATTCTGAAAGGACAAGAAACCCACCTAGCTGTGTGAGATCCGCATTTCCCCAGAGCAGTTTAATCTTAACAAACGTCTGTTGCTTTTGGCTCCTGTTGTGTTTCAGAGACATTTGAGAGAAGCCGCTGAAACTAGGCAAAATGAAAAAGTCAGCCTGATCTATGGTATAATTACAACTTTGTTTGGAGAGGACACCAAATTGGCCCATCACGTGCATGTGTGTATGTTTCTGTTTTTGTCTAGAAATTAATTTTCAGATCAAAAGGAAACCAGTTAATGACAGAAGATAAATAGGGTTGGCAGAGGATGGGGAAAGGATGAAAAATCCTGCAGCCCTCGGGACATCTCTTGCCATGGAGAGGATTAATATTTCTGACAGGTTTTCACTGGGAAAGAGAAGGAACTTGCTGATCAACTCTGAGGCAGAGTCCAAATTTGATTCCAAATGGAAAAATGTTTAAAGAGAGTGAGACGCACACACACACATAATAAAGGTTCTAATCTATTAATCTCTTCCCTTGATCTAGAGGGTAGAACTAAAATGATGTTTGATGCTCTTTGACGCTCTCTGGAGGGCAAATCAAATAACAAATAAGGGGGGGAAAAAACAGCCAGAAAAACCAATACTGTTTATATCACATAAAAATAGACAGAGAGCAAAATAAATAGTAGGGTTGTTGGTGTTTGTTTTTTCCCTTATGAGGAAGGGAGGGGAGAGAGCATATTTTCTAGCTTCCAGAACAGACTTTTTTTCTATCTGAGCTCTGACATATCTAGGATAAAGAGTTCACATTAGATTATAGCACTGCCTGATTGGCTCCTGGGAATTCTAGCCTTGCTCTAGTTGTAGAGTAATTATTAATCCTACTTTGCTCTTCTATAGCAGCTTTTATGCGAGGATCTCCAAGTGCTCTGCAACCACGAATTAAGCTTCACATACCCCATTGCACCATATTAGATAAATATTAGCAGCCCCGTTTTAGAGCTGGATAAACGAAGGTACAGAGAAGTGAAGTGATGTCCCAAGATCGTACAGGGAGTAAGTGGCAGGACCACAAATAGAACCCAGGTGTCCCTGATCCCACTCCCCCTGTTCTAACCACGTAGGGTGACCCCAGACAGCAAATGTGAAAAATAGGGACAGGGGGTGGGGAGTAATAGGAGCCTATATAAGAAAAAGCCCCAAATATTGGGACTGTCCCTACAAAATCGGGACATCTGGTCACCCTATAACCATTCCACCATCACTTTCTCTCAGCATGGCTACCTGCGTGCTCTGCTTTGACTATCTGTGTCAATTTCACAGGTCACTGTAGCTTGCCAAAGTAACACTCCCTCTTTTCCCCCCTGATATTTCAAAGTTGCCTCTCGCTCCTCTTCTCCCATAGATGCCCTCTCCGTGTTGTGCTTTCCCGTGCATGGGGAGCAGCTCTCCGCTTCAGGACTGAATGGTTAAATTGGCGGAAAGCAATAAAACAAAGAAACAAAGTCAAGTCTCCACGGGAGAGAGCACAGGGTGTGCACGGGTGACTCCGCTCTAACATGCGGCAACAACTCTGCCCTCACAAAATGGCAGCTGCCCCTACAGACCGCAGACTCCTGGAAGCTTAAAGGCAGACTCCTCAAAACAAAACACTGCAATGCGGACACACACACACACACACATCACACAGCAGCTCACAAGAATTTGCTGTTCAACCCATTGTAACTGTTCTCTTTCTAAATAACCAAACAATCCCCCCAGGACATAGTGTAATAAACCCTAATGCTGCAGACAATCCCATATTACCCCCATAATCCCATATTACCATCAGGCGATAACCCTGATTTCTCAACTCCAAGCACCCAGGCCTCTGTCACTTGAGCTAGAGGAGAGCTTTCTAGTTTCACTTCTGGCAATACGTCTTGTATACGTCTTTCTGAGCCAGTCACCAGAGGGCAACCTTGTTGCCTCGCTCAGACACAAAAAGCCCGTCCGCTACCATAGTCCTCCTCACCCGTCACCTCTTTTCTCTGCTATAGAGGGAAAAATTGTGTGCAGCTCTGATTTGTTTTGAAGGTCGTTTGAGCTCCAAGGGGAGGCCTGTCAGTTTGACATGAATCCCAGGCTGACTCCTTGGAAGGCGTTATGCAGAGGTGCGTAGAGAGAGGCAGGGTTGTCTAGTGGCCAGTGCGCTAGACCAAGACGACCTAGACTAACTCTCACCTCTGCCACGTGACTGTGGGCATGTCCTCTCTTGGTGTGTTTCCCACGCGCTGTCTGTCTTCTCTACTTGATAAACTCTTCGGGGCACAGGCTGTTTCTGCCTATTTGGCTGAACAGCACTTAGCTCAGGGGAGTCATGACATGGTTGGGGCTTCAAATAATAAATACACCGCATAATCCAGAGACCTCCCTTGGAGTGGCTTGCCTTTACAGAAAGTATTTATTTATTTATGTCGCTGGCCTGACAGATATAACAAGTGTCTCTTTGACCTAGGAAACTCAGTCTTAATTTTCATCATTTTACCCAAAGAACAATGTGTCCTGGGGGCGTCTTTGAGCTCAGCAGACACTGTCATCGTCCAGACAAATGCTGGAAGTACCCATCTGCCACGTTATCAGTGTGTGTTGGCTCACTGAGCCGGACACAGCTTAGGGGGCGAGGGAGCTCTTACTCTTATGGAAGTGACGGATGCTCCTGCTAAACTCTTCAGCGCTTAGAGACACCAGCACAGACTTGTGTTTAGAGTTGCTAGTTTTTCCCCACCCTAGACTGGAAGAACAGGAGATTGGGGCCTTCCTGGGAGATTTCAGTTCCTGTAGGGTGGAAGTAAGTGAGAAGAGCTGATTGCCCCATCAATGGCTCACTAGGGGTAGAACCTCAATTAGCCAAAATTCGCCATTATCTCAACCAGGTTATATCCCTTGGCATGCGTTAGCTGAGAGGAAAGCCGGTCCTGTGGTTCAGATCAGGGTTTAGATTCTGGCACGGTCATTCAGCAAGTTACTTTGGGCTTGTCTACACAAATTGCCCTGCAGGGTGGACTAAGGTGGCATGAATTGCAGCAGACACTCAAGTGCTGCCTTGTGTGAACACTGTTAACATGAACTAACAGGTACCTAGTTAGCAATTTACATGGTCCTGCTTGGCGTGGACTACATTACGCCAACGAGAGGTGCCTTTTAGATCGCACCAGCAGTGTCCACGTGGGACAGTTGCAGAGCAATGCCTCGGGCTGCACTGTGATTCACACCCCCATAGTCTGTGCCACGGGGCCATGGAGACGTAGCCTTAATCTCGCCGTGCCTCAGTGCCCCACTCATAAAATGGGGTTAATAATTCCGTTTTACCACTTTTGTCCATGAACTCTTCAGAGATGGAACTCTCTCCTACTGTGCGTCTATTCACTGCCTACCGCCACAGCCCCCTGATCTCAGCTGGAGCCTCTAAAGCTACAGTAATGTAAATAATCTCCTGGACATCTATTAGATATATTCAGTTCCTTCAATTCTCCAAAGCTTTCCAATTTCCCCAGTGGCAGTCACATAATCGAGGCTCTTTGGCACCAAGATATTCAGCTTTATACAGATTTGTTCTTCCCTTCCCCAAAGCCACTTCTCCAATGAGGTGTCTAAGGGATGGCCCGGTCTATGTTGAAAATCGAAATAATTTGAAATAAATGCCAATAATAGTAAAAATTGTAAAAAAACCCCAAAACACCCCAACAACCGTTAAATAAAACACCCTTTGCTGCTCCCTAGGCACACATGTTTGTCTTCCAAGTGTCAAAATAATTACATTTTGTTTTTAATTTCTTATAGGTGCTACAGTAATGCCAAGTCACAGCCCCATTGAGCCACTGAAAGAGTTTATAGTCTAAACTGCCATCTCCTCTAGTTCTTGCATTCTGCTGCCCATGCCAGAGAGATTGACTTCCCTGCTGATTCTCATCTTAACTTAACCCCCTGGCCATGTTTGTTATGTCCCCACTCTACTGGCTAGTCCACACAGACAGTAAGGGCCTACTACTGCTACCAGCAGATGAAGCTAACCCTCTAGGTCAAGAGGTAGAACTTTTGGTGCTGAAAGTCCCACATTCCGTGTTCACTGGGGATACCTAGTGTGAGGCAGGGAGTTGTTGCATGATTTGTGTGATCCATACCACAACCCGTACTTACATGCAGTGCTGCTCACACAAATATCCCTATTAAACTACTTGCATGAATCCTGCTGAGCTCTAGTTAGAGTGGAAGAATCAAGCTCTTGGACTGTCAGGTTTTTGGTGCTGGGAGAGCAGTCTCTATTTGTTCTCTGTTGAGCCATGCAATTCTAGGGCACAATTTGAGCAGGCTGGGTTTTTCAAAGGAATCTTAGGGAGCTGAGTGCCCAGTCCCATTGAATTCGCTCTTATAGGCTCCTCAGTTGCTGTGTAATAGTCCTCTGCTGAACTTCCTGAAGAACCCGCATTTCCTGCTCACATGGATTTACGTTCTTCATCAGCCAGCCTTGTTGTTAATGAAATGCCAATGCACGTGAAGCTTCATAAACCTACATGGAAGAACCACACGGTCCTTCCCATGAATAGCTCACAGTGCAACTCAGCCAGCCATAGTGCGTGGGGGAAATAGATCAGGTGCAAGAACGGGTAGTGACACCCTATGGAGAGCTAGTGACAATGGAAGCAGTGGGGGTTGAGGAAGGATTTGGAGGGATGGGGGACTCTCAGTACTTAGAAGGACAGGGCAGGGAGGTGCGATGGCTTCATGGGCGAGTATCTGTCTGCAGCCTCTGCTGCAGGGAATCTCAGAGCTACGTAAGTAGGCGTCAGAAGCCTTACTCGGGCCGTACAAGAGATTCCCCTTGACCTCAGGTCTTGGAGACCTGTGCTTTTGGAGAAAGAGGACCAGGGTTCTCTCCCCATCTTTGACTGTGCATCTGCAGATGCTGTTGGTCTTTCCAGGCGAGGAGGGTGGCTTGTATTTAAAGCCTATGGGTAAAGGAAACAATTCAGCCTCTTAGACCTCCCGCTTCTGCGTCTTCCGTGGGCAGCAAAGCCTCGTTGTCTGACGCAGAGCACAGCTACCGGTGCCCTTATACATATGTATAAAAACAGCTAACAAGCACGTTCACTTCCTTAACACAGCGAGGAGAGAGGGCCCCTCTCCACCTCAGCCCAAAACAAGCAACAGCCCTTCTGGAAGAGGAGTTGGGAGGAATTTGCTACTCACTACATATACGCACCAGGTAGTGCTGAGGGAAATCTCTGCAGTGTAATGAGATCAGCCGGCCAGACTAATCACATCCCTGGTGCGGGTGTTGCCTTGCCAGGAGTAAGAGCCTTTTGGCAGGTAGGGGATGGATCTTGGGAGCTGACAGTGCACTGTCTCAGAGCCGTCTACAGCTGATGAAGTGTCAAATGAGATGGAACAGAAAGTGAAATCCATCTGCAGGGAAGCAGGCGCTACCAGGCTGATTAATACGCAGAAGAAGAGGAGGAGGAGGGAGAGTTAGCCAGAGCATCTCTGAGACCCACTGCCGCTTCCGTGATCTGTGAGTCAATGTCGTGTCAGGCCCAAAGGGGCACCTGACTCGCCCTTCTACACAACGGGAAGATTCCCTCCCCCCCTCTTCGGCTCGCGGGGAGAATGGCGAGATTGATAATGATTTCCATCGATAACTGCTATAATTACAATCACAGTCAATCAGCGTCACAATCATAAACACCATTAATGACTCCCATTAATTACTGTCCTTTTTCATTATGACTGGAGAGGGCCCCAAGCCACAGCCATGCTGGGCTGTTTTTTAATATGGGGAGGGGCTCCGAACTAGGATGTGGGGGCTTGGAACGAGTCTGCTTGGGAAATTCAGATCTGGCTTTGGAGTTTGAGCCCCCTTCCCCCCAAAAAAAAGAATGGGGGGGTGCGCAGATTTTGGTTCAAGCCCATTTCTCATCAATAATAGCAAAAGAGCTTTGAGAAACCCAGCAAGAGGATAAGTTAGATAGGTCCCGGCAGTTTATCTTGACGATGGTTAGGCTGGTAGGATGCTGAAGCCACTTCCTAGAGCCTTGCAAGTTGACCAGAGCTGTCTCACTGTCTCTTGGTACTCCCTCATCTGTTTATACCCATCTGTTGGCTCTTACACCTAGCCTGGCTGTTCTCTGGGGGAAGGGATCATCTCGTTGTTCTGTGTTTGTACAGCACCGAGCACAATGGGGTTCTGGTCCATGACTGGGGTGCCACGATACTCAGAAATATAATAATATCTGTGCTGGGACTCGCAAGGCTGACTTTTCATGTGATAGCAGCATGCTCCTATGGCAATGGTGCATTTCACGACTGCTTACGAGAAAAGCTCAGGCCAGAAGGCAAGGCCTCTACCCACATTCTCATCATCATTCGTTTTTTATTACAATAGCCCCAACCAAGATCAGGGCCCCATTGTGCTGGGTGCCGTACATATACACAATGAGAGACGGCCCCTGCCGACAAAGCTTACAATCGAAATAGGCAAGAGAGACAAAGGTGGGGAGGGGAAACAGAGTCACAGAGAGAAGTGACTCAGCCACGGTCACTCTGCAGATCAGTGGGAGAATCACGAATAAAACCCAGGTACCCTGAGTCCCAGTCAAGTGCACTATCCATTGGCCCACACCGCCCCCAAGGGTTGAAGATGATGGATTACTCATGTAAGTAATTGCTCACTGGTATGACTAAGGGCTTCCCAATCTAGCCCTTTGATTGGTATAGTTCCTTTCATCTGAAAGTGCTTTACAAACAACACACCTATTCTTTCACAAACAGAATCACCCGTCCACCCGTACACACAGAGGAACAGAAAGGAAAACTCAGCATTACTGGGCAATGATTTTCAAAGATGCCTATGGGAGTTAGGTGCCCAGTTCAATGGGATTTAGACACCTAAATCCTTTTGGATCCTGTGAAAAGCCCAGTCCTGGTTCACATGGGATTCCAGGAACCCTTTTTCTTTTGGAGCTGGGTTTGTGTCCCAAATTTCGATTTGACTCTGAAACTGCAATCAGTTCAAGCCAAAAACAAAACCATTTTTTCAGATGGCATGAATCTGAAACTAGAAATCCCTCCCTAGCCCCCCAGGGAGCGGGTGTCGCACTGAAACTCAGTCCTAGCTCCCCGAGCTCTGATAAAACTGAGAGCAGTGCCGACAGGTTGCACAACTCCTGGCAGGAATCACCTCTCCTGGCGCCGAAACGAAACACGGCCAAAGAAAATACTCAGACGAAAAGCCAAACACATATAGCCACAAGGTTGTCTGTTTTGTGATATCCATTAATAGGATCAGCTAAACAGGGTCAGCATGTAAACGATAGTTGCTTTACAGATCACAAAAAAATAATTTAATCTGCAATGGTTTTTCACCTCCAGGGGCCTGAGAACTGGTATATTATATCTATTTATTTAGCTGATCTTGTTAAAAAGGTATCCAAAATAAAGGGGGGGGGGACCTGTCACTGTGTGAGCTGAGCCAGAGAAAACTTTGCCTGTAGCAAGACTCTGGCAAAAATCCCAGTTCCACGCCACTGGTGGTTGAAATACAAACAACCAGATCTGCTGGGTGTACAATGCATTTCACACAGCCCTGCCTTCTGAGTTCAACACCCTCTCCTCTCTTATCTGTCTGGTTGCCCTCCAGATGGAGGGGGTGGGAAGCTTAAGGACCTGCCACTTTTTTCCTCACTGCTCAGAGAGACAACATCCCTCGTCACAGCTTCCAAACAAGGATTGTGAAGTTGGAGCACGGCAAGGCTACTCCTCAACTGGCCATCTGGAGGATACAAGAATGTACGTCCCTAGGATGGAATTTGTGCCACCTTCAGGGCTACAACATCCCTGCAGGCCAAAACATCGCTGCCTTCCTTGACGGTTCACCACAGCTGAGGAGCGACGGGAACGAAGCTTGGGGGAAGGAAACTGGAAGCGGTTTGGTTGTACAGTTATTGAGGGTGTCTCAGCTGGCTGGTGCCGCCGTTACCTTCCAGGTGTGATCAAATTCTTACCTGTACTGCAGACCGGGAGGGCTAAATCCAAAGCCTGTGGAAGCCAAGGCTAAGATTTCAATTAACTTTGTATTAAGCCCTGAAAAAGGACACAAACATGGAGCGCGCTCTCTCTCTCTCTCTCTTTGTCCTATCTTTAAAACACAGTCACACGTGCGATGGAGCCTGGGAGCAGCGATGAAGAAGACTTTGTCGTGCCATGGGGTTATGAATGGCTGAGATGGATGGGTGAGAACAGGTGGCACGAGCTGAAGGGGTTTTTTTTACCCTGGAGGAAGGAGGAAGGGAGTCAAGGCACAAGGATCTGTCCAATGAAGAAGTCACAAGTTAATGAAAGATGGGAGACTGGGGAGAATTTGCTCATGGGCAGGTTGTTAAGAGTATAAAAATATTGCTCGGGCACGTAGGAATGAAATCAGGAGGGCCAAATCGCACCTGGAGCTGCAGCTAGCAAGAGATGTCAAGAGTAACAAGAAGGGTTTCTTCAGGTATGTTGGCAACAAGAAGAAAGCCAAGGAAAGTGTGGGCCCCTTAATGAATGAGGGAGGCAACCTAGTGACAGAGAATGTGGAAAAAGCTAATGTACTCAATGCTTTTTTTGCCTCTGTCTTCACGAACAAGGTCAGCTCCCAGACTGCTGCACTGGGCATCACAACATGGGGAATCGATGGCCAGCCCTCTGTGGAGAAAGAGGTGGTTAGGGACTATTTAGAAAAGCTGGACGTGCACAAGTCCATGGGGCCGGACGAGTTGCGTCCGAGAGTGTTAAAGGAACTGGCGGCTGTGATTGCAGAGCCATTGGCCATTATCTTTGAAAACTCGAGGCGAACGGGGGAAGTCCCGGATGACTGGAAAAAGGCTAATGTAGTGCCAATCTTTAAAAAAGGGAAGAAGGAGGATCCTGGGAACTACAGGCCAGTCAGCCTCACCTCAGTCCCCGGAAAAATTATGGAGCAGGTCCTCAAAGAATTAATCCTGAAGCACTTACATGAGAAGAAAGTGATCAGGAACAGTCAGCATGGATTCACCAAGGGAAGGTCATGCTTGACTAATCTAATCGCCTTCTATGATGAGATTACTGGTTCTGTGGATGAAGGGAAAGCAGTGGATGTATTGTATCTTGACTTTAGCAAAGCTTTTGACACGGTCTCCCACAGTATTCTTGTCAGCAAGTTAAAGAAGTATGGGCTGGATGAATGCACTATAAGGTGGGTAGAAAGTTGGCTAGATTGTCGGGCTCAACGGGTAGTGATCAATGGCTTCATGTCTAGTTGGCAGCCGGTGTCAAGTGCAGTGCCCCAGGGGTCTGTCTCGGGGCCGGTTTTGTTCAATATCATAGAATCATAGAATATCAGGGTTGGAAGGGACCCCAGAAGGTCATCTAGTCCAACCCTCTGCTCGAAGCAGGACCAATTCCCAGTTAAATCATCCCAGCCAGGGCTTTGTCAAGCCTGACCTTAAAAACCTCTAAGGAAGGAGATTCTACCACCTCCCTAGGTAACGCATTCCAGTGTTTCACCACCCTCTTAGTGAAAAAGTTTTTCCTAATATCCAATCTAAACCTCCCCCACTGCAACTTGAGACCATTACTCCTCTTTCTGTCATCTGCTACCATTGAGAACAGTCTAGAGCCATCCTCTTTGGAACCCCCTTTCAGGTAGTTGAAAGCAGCTACCAAATCCCCCCTCATTCTTCTCTTCTGCAGGCTAAACAATCCCAGCTCCCTCAGCCTCTCCTCATAAGTCATGTGTTCCAGTCCCCTAATCATTTTTGTTGCCCTTCGCTGTTCTCTCTCCAATTTATCCACATCCTTCTTGAAGTGTGGGGCCCAAAACTGGACACCGTACTCCAGATGAGGCCTCACCAATGTCGAATAGAGGGGAACGATATATCTTCATAAATGATCTGGAGGATGGTGTGGATTGCACTCTCAGCAAATTTGCGGATGACACTAAACTGGGAGGAGTGGTAGATATGCTGGAGGGCAGGGATAGGATACAGACGGACCTAGACAAATTGGAGGATTGGGCCAAAAGAAATCTGATGAGGTTCAATAAGGATAAGTGCAGGGTCCTGCACTTAGGACGGAAGAACCCAATGCACAGCTACAGACTAGGGACCGAATGGCTAGGCAGCAGTTCTGCGGAAAAGGACCTAGGGGTGACAGTGGACGAGAAGCTGGATATGAGTCAGCAGTGTGCCCTTGTTGCCAAGAAGGCCAATGGCATTTTGGGATGTATAAGTAGGGGCACAGCGAGCAGATCGAGGGACGTGATCGTCCTCCTCTATTCGACATTGGTGAGGCCTCATCTGGAGTACTGTGTCCAGTTTTGGGCCCCACACTACAAGAAGGATGTGGAGAAATTGGAGAGAGTCCAGCGAAGGGCAACAAAAATGATTAGGGATCTGGAACACATGACTTATGAGGAGAGGCTGAGGGAACTGGGATTGTTTAGTCTGCAGAAGAGAAGAATGAGGGGGGATTTGATAGCTGCTTTCAACTACCTGAGAGGTGGTTCCAGAGAGGATGGTTCTAGACTATTCTCAGTGGTAGAAGAGGACAGGACAAGGAGTAATGGTCTCAAGTTGCAGTGGGGGAGGTTTAGGTTGGATATTAGGAAAAACTTTTTCACAAGGAGGGTGGTGAAACACTGGAATGCGTTACCTAGGGAGGTGGTAGAATCTCCTTCCTTTGAAGTTTTTAAGGTCAGGCTTGACAAAGCCCTGGCTGGGATGATTTAATTGGGGATTGGTCCTGCTTTGAGCAGGGGGTTGGACTAGATGACCTCCTGAGGTCCCTTCCAACGCTGATATTCTATGATTCTATGCAGGGAATGGGGTGAGGTGGATTGAGGTGTGAGATGCATGCTCAGGAAGGAAGGATGGAGAGTCATCTCCTGCCGGTCTTGTCTACAGCAACCAGGACATCCTGCTGGTGATGGGATCAGAGTCCGAGATGAGGGATCACAATTTACTCTAGTGTCAGTAGGCACCAGTCTGCAGAGGGCGATGAAGACCACCTGTGCCAGATAGTGGCAGGTTTGCCATCAGCCTGGCTCTGAATTCATGGTGGTGAAGGGGTTAGAGAAAAGGCATAATTTACTTCATCATCAGCCTTGAGACCACAAGTTGACAGAGGGGGAGATGGTGCAGCGAGCGACCTTCCAACAGTATCAGCCTTGCATCACAGGTGGAAATCTCAGGAAGAAGTTGCTTTTCCAATGGGGCCTGCTGCCAAAGTGGGGAGGAACAAGGGAGGTCTGGCTGGGCTGTGAGCTACGCAACTTCCTGGGGTCCCCAACCACTCACCTGCACTGCCTGGGCCTAGCGCCAGCCCTGGTTTGCTTGGCTGGTGCTTTATCCCCACCTGCTGTTCTGCTGGGCACATTTCAATTCATGTCAGATTGTGCTATTGACTTTTTTATTTTTGGTTTGCCCTTTGGTCAGATTTATATGTCAAAGGCAGTAAAATAAATGCGTGCACGTGAGACAGAGAGAAAGAGAGGCCTGGGTGCTACCGTGCATGGTGCATTAGACATACGGCAGATTACACAGAGCCTTGCACCTGTTCCATGTCATTTTTTGCAGGAACTCATTGCTATGCAATAGCTTTCCCCCTGCAGGAAGGCAGGGAGTTGGCGGCTCAGAACCGGAAAGATAGGGAGGTTTAGGAATGATAGAGGAGCTCTGGTAGGGAGGAAAGAGAAGAAATAACTTGGGATGGTAAGGGATATCAGTGCAGCAAATACAATCTCCAAGTGATCAGCAGGGGAACAGGCCTTCTCATGTGAATAAGGAGAGTGGGATCTGGCCCCCAGCGGGGTCAGAGAGGCTTCCACCCCAGCGCCACAGTATTACACTGTGAGGTACATTATGGGAAGCTCACACCTTTCACAGGAGTATCCAACATGGGGCAGGCTGGGAAGCCGGGCTACATGCCCAGAGCACAGCACCCATATTCCCTGCCCAGGACAGAATCCCCGCAAACACTCTCTTCCCCTGCATTGATCCCACTAAGCAGGGCTGGCAAATGACTTCACTCTGTACAACAGGCCATGAATCAGACAGGCCAGGACGTTTTCCGAAGATGCTTGGGTTGGTTCCCTCCCCAATACCTACATACAGCAATAGGAGACAGCACATTCTAGCTTCCTGCTATGGCTCAAATGCTGGGATTACTCCTAAAGGAGTTAGGCGCCTAATTCTCTTAGGTTCCTTTGAGGATCCCATCGTACTTATCCAAGCCCTGCATGTGACTGAACACGTCCCTTAGCAAAGGGGAGGAGAACAGGCGCAGACATCCGAGCCAAGGACCAGGATGGTGCTAGGAGCTGTACAAACACAGAACAACAAAGACAGTTCCTGCCCCAAAGAGTTTATCCAAGCCAATCACAACTCATCCCAATTGTACAATGAAGAAATGGGTAAAAAGCCAGAGAAAACCCAGGAGGTCAGAAAATACAACCTCAACCCTATTTAGGTGGGAGGAAGCTCCCGGTAGCCCAACTGGGAAATCAGCTGAAATTGCCAGAACGCTAATTACAATGCACACTCCAGAATAAGACCAGATAACACTCCCTTTCCCGCCAGTCCTGTCATTTAAATACCTGCCTCAGTGCAGGGGGCTGGACTTGAG
This sequence comes from Lepidochelys olivacea, assembly GCF_965140295.1. NCBI lineage: Eukaryota > Metazoa > Chordata > Testudines > Cheloniidae > Lepidochelys > Lepidochelys olivacea. The sequence goes on along the minus strand of NC_140432.1, from coordinate 10,414,368 downwards.
AACTCTGAGGTCCCTTCCGGCCCTCTATTTCTCTGGTTCTAGCTCTGTGAATTTTTCGCCCTGCCACTCCATGCAATGTTCCCTCTCAGCAGAGCTCAGCGGACCGCTTTCCCCCGCCTGCTGCTGGGCATTTTCATACAGGGGACAGTTCCCTCTGGCGCTCAGGGCCAATTCTGCTCTGATTGCTTCCACCAGATCAAAAAGGAAATTGAAAAGATTGCAGTGCACACACACACACCCGCGTGCCCACACAAAAGTGGGAAAAGGCAATGATTGGCGCCTCCAGCTGTGACCTTTATTTTCCATTAATGGACCTGGGTGAGTGTCGGCTGTGTTTGAAGCTGCATAAAATGAACTGAAAATAAGAGGGATAAACAGTAGCAGTTAAGGCCCTTTTTTCCCTAGAGGGATGCTGAGCCAATTTCAGCAAGTTATTGACACATAGAGAGCTTCCGATAACTCCTGACAAGGGGTTGGAAAACAGCCAGGAGCCTCAAGTCACCAGGGACACAAGCACGTGAAACAAAAACCCCCTATTCCAGAGATGATGGCTTAGTGTTTTAAACTCTTGCCTTTGGGATCCCTAAACTTTTGTAAGTCATAGGTTCAAACCCCAGCACCCGAGCTATAGAACTGTACAGGCCAGCATCTTCAAGCCTGGGTGCCTATGCTTAGCCTCCTGATCCAAGATTAGGTACCTACACAAGTGGCTTGATCGTCAGACTGCTGAGCATCCACTTCTCCCTCCTTTGAAGATCGGCCCTGAATATGGATTTAGCTGCCCGGGTTTGGGTATTTTCATCCTCGTTCCTTGAAGTTCACCATGCTTCTCTCTTTTGGATGGGACCTTATAAAGTGTGTCTAGAGGTGCCAATATTTCTAATGCAGCATTTTCACATGACCGGACAGTGCCCGCCCCCTAGCTCTCTAGGTTTGTGCTGAGAAGTTCAATGTCCGTCCACTTCACAGAAGCAGCTACCATTTATGTGCAAAACTGCAGATTGGGGAGAAGAGGTTATTTGCATACACAAATTGCAGGGACAAACGAAGAGGCCAGACTGAAGCCTCTAACCCGAAATGGCACTTTCGGAGAGAGTAGAGAACTTACTTTGATTTCTTGGGGGAATATCTTCCCGTCCTCCACTGTTCGGACTTCCATTGTCATCTGACTGCTGCTTTCCACCACAGAGGCAGCTGCATTTGCTCCTCTGCCTACAGTGGTCACCACTAAAAAGTCCGCATTTGCCAACAGGTACCTGAGGCACCATGGTTTGTCCCCTATCTTTAGGAAGTAAATGTGTATCTGTTGGCAAATATTGACTTTATCATGGTAACTGGTATATATAATTTGTTAAGCTCTTTGAGGAATTCGCTTTGCTAGATAAATGTAATATACTCATTCAGATAGTGCTGTATCTATATCCTCCTGGTTATAATTGTATTACACTAACCCCTAGATGCCCAAACTGAGATGAGGCCCCGTTGCGCTAGGTGCTGTACAGACATTAGGGATAACTCTGCAAGTGAAGATGTACTTGTAGCATGGGTAGACATCCCAGCTCTAGCTTTAATCCATCTACTGTGGGTAACAATAGCAGTGTAGACAAGGCAGCACTGGCTAGCAACCTGAGTACATGTCTGCCAAGGAGCCCGGATAGGTACTCTGGTTGCTAGCCAGTGTCATCACTACACTCTCAGGTAGGCTAGAAGGCTGGCTCATTCATCTGCTCCCCTCCCTGCCACAGACACCGAGGGCCCAGCAGTAGATTTCTGATTTATAATTTATAGGGAACCTTCTGCTGGATCTTTAAGCCTCTTTCTTTCCTCGGGAAACACTGGCACATGGGCTTTGCTCAGCAGATCAGAGACGATGCAGGTGTTTGAACAGCCCCAGATGCAGGGACTCAGAGGCCAACATTGGCCTAGGATAAGCAATTTGAAGATTCCAGCAGGCGCTGTGCTAGATAGCGAACTCTTTAATACTTTAAAATCAAATCTCATCAATCTCCCGGCTAGGCCTTTAATTTAAATTTAATAGCTCTTCTACGTTTAACAAATAACTACTGATTATTAAAAAGCACCCCGGTTGAAGTGCATCACCTCTAGGGTGGGGACATGTGCAGAGACAGACAATGCCTGTAATAGCATTATTAAGCCTCGGTCTTAGGCATGTGTTTAATAATCACTTGCTACTTAATTAACTGGTGATTTCAGGGCTTACTTTGTGGGGGGGGGAGGGATTTTTTCCAAAGAGAATGTAGTGCTGGGGAGAGGTGCTGGAGTGACAGCCCTGGGAACTGGTCTCCACCCTTTACCCTTGGAATAAATGCAACACAGCCACCGTGGTCTTCCCCACCTTTGTACTTCGATGGGAGGGAGCGCCCCCTGCAGTCAGGAGGGAGGAGTTTACAGGCAGCCAAGTCCTACCTTGGGCTTCTCTGTTGAGATGCCCAGCAAGGAGCCAGGACACACTTATCCACTGGAAACTGGTTTGAGAAGCCACCCACTGGCCTCACTCACTAAACAGCCATCTGTGTCTAGAGCAGTCACATGGACACTGAAAGGCTCACAACCAAGCCCCTGCGCCGTCTCATCTCCCTGTGGTGGGGATGCCAGTGTCTTGTCTGTCCGTTTGTCAGAACGCCTTCCTGGCCATTTCCTTTCTGGCTCCGAAAGGAGACGGGAGAGCTCTGAGACATCGCTCGGTTCGCTGGGAGGACAGAGGCTTGACCTGTACCATTCTGGACCTGCAAGAGCCTTTTCATCTGCCAGTTTATTAAAAATAAATAAATAAGGAAGCATTTGAATCTCTTCCTTCTGGAACGTCTGTGCCTGGCAATCACGAATGCACATCGCAGGAGAGTGGAGAGATTAAACAGACCTGATGGATTTGAGGTGCCGTGTTCTGAGGCTCAGTGGCCACGGATCAGTCCCCGTCAGCTCTGCGTTAGCTGCAAGCCTCATGCCGGGAGTTTCAGGAAGAGGAGTTTGATGAGTCGGTCATCTTGCAGTATTTAAAGGGGCGCTGTCAGCTACTGCCCAAGGCTTTCGGAAGGGAGTCTGCTCTCTTCAGCTCAACATCTTAGAGTTTTTCTTCACTGCAGAGTTAACTTGAGTCCTGTCCATACTCCAAAACATTGACTTGAGGCTAGTCCTGCTTCTAACTCAAGATGGCTGACCCAAGATGGGGTACAGGCTAAAACTCAAGTGAGCACAACGTGTCATCTGCTAACACAAGTACTCTGCGGTGTGGACAAAGGCAAGCACCACTTGAGTGCCACTCATCCGCCAAAGCCTTGCCACAATTCCCCGGGTACCCAGAAAGGACAGACAAGTTTTCCCACAATTCACTGAGCAAGAATTCACCAAGCGGCTCAACGCTAAGACCCAGAGGCTCTGCCCCCAGAAGTCTCAGGACCACACGCAAGGGAGGGCAGCACCTGTGTGGACAAAGGAGCTGGGGAGTTATTGGTGAGGCTGCTCGCACTTGAGCAGGAGGAGGAGTGCAGATAAGTCATGTTAACCCTGCAGCAATGACAGACCCACAGAGGGGACTAGCCGTTCTGGGAAGGGTCTGCCTAACTCAGCTCTCTGAGGATCCTAGCTCTGTTCACCAAGCAACTTGCCACCTGGCTGCTTTCTGTGCCGGGGATTCGAACATGGTCCATGGACCTGATCACTGTCCTCCAGAATCACTGTACCTGAGCTCCCCGCAATCACTAGCCAGCTTAGCCTCTACAGCTTCTCTGCGAGGCCTGGCAATATTACCGTTCCAGACTTCTCCCAAGGTCACAGAGGAAGCCTGGGCCAGATGCAGGAACTGAACCCACATTTCCTAAGTCCCACTCCAGAGCCTGGACCACAAGATCATCTGTCTTCTCCGCAGTTGTGTATTGCCAGCACATTCTCCGGCAAACCCTTAAGGAGCTAATTAAGTGCCAAGCTTTGCAGCAAGCAGTATGTCTGCCTCGCCCTTCCCCAGAACCCCACATTATCATATTTCACACTAAACATGAGATATTTAAAGGTAAGTTTCCATCAGGACACAGGAGGATTTATCTGCACAGGCTCCCATTAGCGCTAATAAAACCATGGCGATCAGCCTAGTACATTTCACTTTGTCCCGTATAAATGCCTTCACATTCACGAGACAAATGACTGCTGGAATCGTGGGCAGGAAAAAAAAACCTCTGGGGCAAATTTAAGACCTTTTCTTTGCTAGGAAAAGTGGTTGAGTTTAGGTCACGCTCAGCTAACATATGCTCGCTAAGCGCATCCCCGCTACACCGTTTGCCTGATGTAGATGGAGGCTGGCAGCTTGTCATTTAATTTAGCAGCTCATGTTGTAGCCTAGCCCAGAGTGAGCTCAAGTGGTAGCGGCTCATGATTTTAGCCCAGTGGGTCTCTTCTGTATCGGTTTTTATACTGTATCCTTTCAAAGCGGAGGAGAACCTGAGCACTTTCCAGTCAGCGTATCGCCCAATTTGACGGATATCGAATATGTGTTTGTTCTCTCCTATATGTTTATGTTAGCCAGCAAGGTCAAAGAGTTCCTACTTGGGGAGGTTTGTGATGGCCCTTTGCTCCTGGTAGAGTTCATCCCATAGTCTTGGGAACTATGCACCCATTGTTGGCTGCGGAGCAGGGCAAAGTGGTGGACTGGATTTACTTCCAGTCCAAATGCAACTCCCATCCTTCCTGTGTGCGGGGAAAATACAGAGAATGAAGGTCCACCTAACAAAGAGGCATTGCATGACACGGGCAGCCCCTTCTCGAAGGAGGGAACTCAGTGGTTCCAAAGTACAGAGACAGCCCCACCTTGTAATGCAGGACAGAGAAGCCCCTGCAATTCATAAGTATATAGAGAGTCCTCATTATCATGTTGCAGGTCAGGGAGCTTCAGCTTTAGTTGGGTTTGGTAACTGCGGTGACTTGGTGCAGGACAGAGAGTGTTTTGAGGGATGGGGGCAAAGGTGGAAATGGGTAGAGGGGATTCTGGGAGTTGGAGGTGTGGAGAAAACAGCCCCTCCCCACTTGGGACAGAGAGAACTTTGAAGGTGACTGGTGTGGAGACAGCTCCTTAGAGTATGTGGGAGGAGGCACTCTGAGGATGGGAGCTGAGCTGGGCAGGCAACCGTCCACCAGAGAGCAAAAATAACTTGAGGAGGGGAGAAGAGTCTGAAATACGAGGGCATGCTAATCCCCTGTGGGCTCCCAGGCTGGTCTGTTTCTCTAGACTACAAAAAAGGGTGAACATTGCCTTGCCAGAGTTCATTTCAGTCTCCTGCCAGAGACATGGATGCCAAAGGGAACATGATAGGGACCAGCAAAAAAACAAAAAACAAAGTGGCATCGATCCCACCTTGAACTCAGCAGATTCAGGGGCTGGACTCAGACAGAGGGCTGTCAAGAAATTACACTTGAACATGGGCACCTCAAGTTGGAAGCCTTTTCCTAGGCCCAGTGATGGAGAGCAGAGGGGCCTGCCCTGTGCCTGGTCTGCTGGGAGACTGAATTCCAGGGACGTGGGGCGCAGGAGGGAAAGGCAGGGGTTCCCGGTTGGGATAGCCAAAGTTCCCTCTGTGCTGCATAAGTTGATGGTTTCTCCAGGGTGTAAGTGGGCTGGGACAGCCCGGGACTGAATGACTCTACAGACTAAATTCCCCACTTCCCTCAGCAAAGGGTGCCCTCTCCAGAGGAGGATGGCAGAGCAGCCTGTGGCATCAGTGAAGACCGACTCCAAGGAGGGAAGCCTGCTTTTAGTGCCCTCCATACATAATACATGCTAACCTCTCACTTCCAGGGCCAAACGTAGCTCTTTTTTCACCGGGAGGAGAGCGTGGTTATGGAGCCAGCCGGGCTGCAAGGCCATGAGACAGTTCATCAGCACTCCTGGGTCTCATGAGGGAGCAAAGAGGCATGGGCCGAAGCCCGACCCTCTCCCACTGCCATTGCTTTGCCAGACTCCTGCGATTTGACGGAGTGAGGACAGGACTGGTCACACAGCATTAGCCTGAGCACTGAACTCGGGAGACCCCTCTGACGCGCCATAAATTTAGAAAATATTGATGGGGCTCTGAGCACACAATCTATGCTCCAGCAACAGGGATGCTTTGCGGTGTGGGGAGGAGGAAGAGGAAGGGTAGGAATTGGACAGGGCTTGCTGGGAAGTGGTTGTTACTGAGCACTCACATAAAGGGAACATATAGCTTGGGGTCAACAAGCTGATCAGAGGCCTGTTTGCTTCCCGGGGAAAGGAGAGAGGGAGAAATGCTAAGCCTAGCTGCTAGGGGGATGGGCACAATGTCAAAGCCATAAAGAGAGTGAACATGTTTCTGAGATGATAGATAGATATCCCTAAAGGCTGGTCCCAGGACACCAGCATTAAACCCTGGGAAGGACTCTCTGGGGTCTGCTTGGATGACTCCAAAGTCCTGCCCCATTCCAGAGAGGGACACCGCAACACAGTCGGCATCTGGCCTTTCCAGAAATTCAGGGTATCAGATCTAGAGTGTTTGGCTGCCCCCCCCATAGAATCATAGAATATTAGGGTCAGAAGAGACCCCAGGAGGTCATCTAGTCCAATCCCCTGCTCAGAGCAGGGCCAACAGCAACTAAATCATCCCAGCCAGGGCTTTGTCAAGTCGGGCCTTAAAAAACTCTAAGGATGGAGATTCTACCACCTCCCTAGGTAACCCATTCCAGTGCTTCACCACCCTCCTAGTGAAATAGTGTTTCCTCATATCCAACCTAAACCTCCCCCACTGCAACTTGAGACCATTGCTCCTTGTTCTGTCATCTTCTACCACTGAGAATAGTCTAGAACCATCCTCTCTGGAACCACCTCTCAGGTAGTTGAAGGCTGCTATCAAATCCCCCCTCACTCTTCTCTTCTGCAGACTAAATAACCCCAGTTCCCTCAGCCTCTCCTCATAAGTCATGTGCCCCAGCACCCTAATCATTTTCGTTGCCCACTGCTGTACTCTCCAATTTGTCCACTTCCCTTCTGTAGGGGGGGGGGGACCAAAACTGGACACAATACTCCAGGTGTGGCCACACCAGTGCCGAACAGAGGGGAATAATCACATTCCTCGATCTGCTGGCAATGCTCCTACTAATACAGCCCAATATGCCATTGGCCTTCTTAGCAACAAGGGCACACTGCTGACTCATACCCAGCTTCTCATCCACTGTAATCCCTTTTCTGCAGAACTGCTGCTTAGCCAGTTGGTCCTCAGCCTGTATCGGTGCATGGGATTCTTCCTTCCTTAGTGCAGGACTCTGTACTTTTCCCTGTCGAGACACAGGGACAGAGACCAGCGGCCATGTCTTGCTCTAGACAGGGACTCCTCTCAAGTGACTCCTCCCAGGTGGTTGAGATGCCGAGTTTTGGCTTGGTCCCATCTCAGAAAAAGACAGTGCACAAATGATACCGCAAAGCGCAAACCGAGAGAGTTTGAAGGGAAATACGCACCCCTGGTTGAACATGTACAGAGATGGTTGGGGGAAACTGCTTCCTTCTAATCTTACAAACAATTCGTGACTAAAGAGCTCCCCCTGGTGTCTGGGACTTTTGCACCATCCTCGGGGAATTCGCTGCAGGACAAACTGGGTAAGTCAGTGTGCAGCCAGCTCTGCGCACGACTGGAGCACAATCACTGACAGCTCCCAAAGCAGAGACTGGGGAGATCCAGAGGGAGCAGCATCTGTTTGTATGATGGGAAGGGAACTAGCAGCTTCTACTCATCCTCTCCCTTATTTCACAGGCTGTCACCAGGGGCTAGGCAAAGCTCCGAACCCAACTGCAGCTCCTCCTTTGGTGCTCTCTGCTCCTAACCAATTACAGGGGAAACAGCAGTGAACTTGGGAGAGAGAGAACTGCTGGCAAAAAAACCTCCCAGGAGTCAATTAAAAAGAAGCTAGGAACCCCAGCATAGCATCCGTCCTCTATATTCCCAGGGGTTTTCAGTGGCTGCCTGCATCGCGAAAAAACAAAACACAGTCAATGGAGGGAAAATAAGCAGACCCATCCAACAGGTGGTGTTAGGGCCTGGAGGATTTGCTCCTGTCACCTCTCATAATGTAAGGGGATGCTCCCCATTCCACCCAGGATTCATGTATCTGGATTTGTGTATACGAAGAGCAACAGTTCCCTTCCCAGGCGTGGCAGCCTTTGCTTATGAAATCCTAAATGGATGCACAATCCTCCCCCCCCCTTTTTTTTTCCAAGACCTCTGGTTGTTATTTTGCACTGTCCCAGCTGAGGCTGCCATCTGCCAGCGTGCCCCCCTGCCACGCAGCTTTGGAAGTGCTGAGGCCCATGTCACCATGAAGGTGACATTTTTCAGATTTTTTTTCCCCCTTCCCGAGCAACTTAAAAAACACAAAGATCAGACAATTAAAAACCTCGCGAGCAGCCCCGTGGGATGACAGCAGATTGCATCTCAGCTACTCTGTAGCATGAGCCGCATCTGACCCCTTGGCCTGAGTTTCCTAACATTTCAAATGTGAATGGAAAAGGGTTTTAAAGTATTAAAACAAAACCTTTTTTAAGATTATTATTATTATTCCAGTAGCAACAAGCCCTCCCCCCCAACTGGCATGAGGCCCCATTGTGCTAGGGGCTGTACATACTCAGACAGATAGTGACAGACCATCCCTGTCTCATGGAGCTTACAATCTGTCTACATTATGGTAAAGCCAAGCAAGATTGTGCTAGACGCTGTGCATACTCACAGTGAGAGACCGTCCCCGACTGAAGGATCTTACAGTCCAGACAAAGAGCAGGCAAAAAGGAGTATTACCACCTCCATTTAACAAATGGGGAACTGAGTCCCAGAGAGGTTAAATGACTTGCCCAAGGTCATACAAGACGACTACGGCGCAGCCAGAAAATAAACGTGGGTCTCTTGAATCCCTGTCCAGTGCTTTACCCACAAGCACATCCTTCCTCTTGCTAACACCTATAGGAAATAAATAGCTGCCTATAATGTGGTTAGCTGATGCTTTATCAATTTATAATAATAAAAAATCCATTTAAATTATTATCTATGTGTTTGGGTCCGTCTGCCCCAGCCATCAGATATCGCTTGTTTGCTTGATCCCACAGCTGCATAAATCTCTAGTTACTCCTTTAGCTCACATGGCTGAGACTCTGTTTTCAGTGTTGAAGGCCATAGGTTCAAAAGGCACCAGTAACCCACCCCTGGGGAAGTTACGTGATCTCTTCAAATTCATCGCAACTGGTGTTAACTCGGAAGTGTAACGAGGGTGATTTAAATGTCAGCGTCGCTAACTATTTTACTGCTGCTCATTTTAGTAAAACTGGCCAGCTACTCCCTGGCTGCACATGGGGCTTGGATTTGTGGGGAGGACCCTTTGCTAGCATGCAACATTGGCAAAGCTCTTTCAAATCAAACTTGGAAGGGTTTTTGCCCATCTCCAGCCTCTGGGTCTCCTTCTCCCCCTGCCACATTGAACACACATTCCTATTTACTCAGCTGTCTGTTAAATCTCTGAGGATAGTATGTGAGATTTCCCTGAGCACCATCACATTGGGTGTCAGTATCTTAGATGACCTGTCACAGAACATTAACCTCTGGGCTGCACCCATGCATAGCACGGGTAACACACTATTAACATGGCCCATTGTCCATTGCAACATCAGTTTTCCCTGCAGCCCTCAAAGCCTGGAGATGGGACAGAGCCATCAGACTCATTTAAAGGTTTATTGTTAGCTGCCTCGAGGCCAGCACACGGTCTCACTGATTTGAGGCTGGAGAGAGGACCAGACAAACCCATGCAAATGTCTGATGCTGTTGAGCCAACTCGCCATTTTCACAACACAACATTCATGATCCCTAATTACCAGCCTGACTTAATTTTCAAGCAAATTTACACTGATCACTCTTCCTGCTGCCTTTTGCTGTCAATTGCATAGATTAAGTAATCTGGCTACAGAAAAAAAATCCACCTACATTTCTTGTGTGTCCTGCTTCTCAGTTTCTTGGCTTCAATTCATGCCCACTTGTTCCTCTAATCCGACAGTAGTTTAAAGAACCTCATGGTATCAAGCCACTCAATTCCCTTCAGAAATGGGTAAAACCTCAACGAGGTCCGATCTTAATCTCCTCTTTGCCAGTAGTTACAGAGCCAATGTCTCTAACCCTGCTTGGATAGAAGACCTCTCCCAGACCCTGTACCATTGGTCTGGTTGTCTTCTTCTCTGTCTTTGCTGCTTCGCCGTTACCACTGCAGAACTGTCAACCCCAAGTGTTTAAAATGAATGAATCAGACCCTCCCAAATAAGAAGACTGGCTTCAAAATCTTTAAAGTTGATATCTATGTACATCTGTATCTAAAAGTTGGGTTCTTTAGATTTGCTGTCTGGGTTTTGAAACATTAAAGTGAACTCAGGTCAATATTTTCAAGGTTTTTTGCTGCAGCTATGAGAGCTTCAAACATACTTTAAAAACGTCTCCCCTAATCACAGGCCTCCAGGAGCTGGGGGTTTAAGAAACGTTCCCTTGCAAGAACCCTTAGAAAAAAGTAGAAACCCTTGATGGATGCACAGTTAATGAAAGATGAAAACTTCAGCACTAAAGCAATCGGTCTAGTCTCAGTGCAAGTCTCAAAACCACCTTTCACTCCAACCTTGCACCTTCCCCGACCCCGCCTACCACCCTTCCTTTGATGGACTGGGAACCCCTTGCTACAGGGCAACAATAATTTCCTCCCTTATAAATTGCACACTTGCATTTAACAATCCCAGTTGTCTTTGCTTTTGCTTTGATGCCAAAGCTTCTGGATTTAACTCTTTGTACCTCAGAGGCCTTTCTCCTTCTAGTATCTAGTAACCTACTCTTTTCTTTTGGCGTATAAGGGAAAGAGACAGGTTGAACGATTCACCCATCATCTCTTTCTTTACCCCTTGTTCCTGGTCTGTCCAAACTACTCTGGGTAGCCTGGTCTTCCTCTGGATTGACTGCACCCCAGCGTCCTGATTTACAGTTCATCTTGCTTGCTTTGAATCAGCATCAAATTTCATCCCTTTCCTATCAGGATCACTTTCTCAAGAGAGCCAAATCATTTCGGATACTATCCTAGACCAGGTTTCCTACTGCGCTTGCTGCTGTGATATCTCAATGCCTGACCCCTATGGGCCTAGGGACACTTGAAGGTCCATCTGGAAAGGTCAGTAGAACGCTGGCTGGATGGATTTATAAATTCATAAATCCCAAGCCCAGAAGGGATCCCTGTGGTCATCTAGTCTGACCTCCTGTGTAACGCAAGCCAGAGAACTGCCTCCAAGTAATCCCTAGAGCAGAGCTTTTAGAAAACCACCCAGTCTTGACTGAAAAGCTGTCAGTGATGGAGAATCCACCGCAACCTTTGGTAAATTGTTCCAACAGTTAATAGAGAAGAGAGCCGTGGGTGGGGGTATCGGTGGGGTGTATCGGGACAGTAGACTGTGTGAGTGGCTCGATGGCTGGTGGGAATGATGAACATGGGAACGGCCTGACAAACTCACTGCCATTTGACCGTCCTGTCAGAGCATTTCCGCCTATTCCCCAGGCCTGTGCTCCCTGAATTTCTGCTTGGCTGGATCGTCACAGGTCAGCGTGTCGCGAGCTCCTTATAGGCTGGACATTGGGAGGATAAGCGGCTGCAAGAAATCCAGCTAGCTCACAGCGAGTGAAGAACATGCCTGATGTGCTGGCTGGAAAACTAGCCCCAGGGTAGTCACTGAAGGGAGGATTTCAGCTTTATATATACATATGTCAAGAGTAAAAAAATGGCTCACTGCCAGGACTCCGTTTTGCCCCCAGGGCACAAGACAGGAGCGGGGCTTTGTCAAGCCCAGTAAGCTCAGCCACTCCTTGGAGAGAAGAGGGAGAGAAACTTTACAGAGCACTCGGGGTTGTGGCTGGGTTTGGGCTTGTCCCTAGGAAGCCCGGTCCCAATGCTGAGTGCCAGAAATAAGCCAAAGCCCACATAGAGAGCTCTCCACCTCCCAGCCGTTCGCAGGGACTTCACCAGGTGCCATGTCATGGGGCCCAAGAGGGCACTCAGTGGTGCCTGCCATGACTTCTGCGTTCAGACCAATACTCGGTTGCTGATCTGGGAGACAGAAAGCTGGAGAGAAGAGACACGGGGTCTGTCGGAGCCCCCATATAAAATCCCACTTTGATCCATTACAGCCAAGTCCTGCCTCCTCTCTGCCATTGTAGGAGTACTTCCGGACTTACTTGCCTAACTCCCAGGCAGGACAGGTAATTAGTGAGATCAGCCCGCCACCCAGGGCCTGCGCTGCATCTCCATGGAGCAAGAGGTCGGCAACCGGAGCATCTCAGACGTTTCAGGGGATTGTGAGAAGCCCCCTGAACTCAGGTGCTCCTCCAAAGCTCTCAGATCTGCTAATGGAGCAGGGAATCTCTGGAAAACCCAAATGCCCTGGCTACCCCCAGGCTAGGGGATGGTGCTGGTCTCATGGCTCTTTACTCACAGCACCTGAGGGAACCAGATGGGAGTGGAAGATGGAAACTAATGGGAAGACAAAGCCAGGGCAAGTGGCGCGTCTGGGATCTCAAAAACCAGGGTGGGGCAGCTGCAAGCGAAGGCCAAGTCCAGTGCATTAGTGCCGCGTATGGGGCAGGGGTACCGCTGCGGCGCGAAGGCACTTGTGGGGCTTCTGTGACCACCACCGCCGCTGGAGGGGTTTGTAGGCCGGTGCTTACAGGTGCTGTGCTCATGGCCGTTTGCCTTGGAGTGAACGGGCTGGGTCCCGGAGTTCTTACAGGGTGGGGAGCTCAAGGGGCTTTGTTCACATTACAAAGGATATTGCCTTAAGGGCCAAGCCTCTGGTTGGCCCCTCAGCAAAGGCTCCTTAGTTTGAATGAGCCGTGGAGACGGAACTCATCCCTTCTCTAGATCACAAGAACAGCCATCCTGAGGCAGACCAATGGTCCACCTAGCTCAATAGCCTGTCTTCTGACAGTGGCCAACGCCAGCTGCTCCAGTGGAAATGAATAAAACAGGCAATCATTGAGTGATCCATCCCCTGTCTTCCACTCCCCGCGTGTGGCACACTGAGGCTTGGGACACCTAGACCACGGGGTTGCAACCCTGCCCATCTTGGCTAATAGCCGTCGATGGACCTATCCTCCACTGCTGCCTCCTAAGTGTATGTACAGTGCCTAGCACAACGGGACCTTGATCTCGGCTGCAGATTCTGGGCACTACTTTAATGTAAATAATATTACAGCTGCTGGACAACAGGCAGATTTTGCTCATCCAGGAGCTGGATTTCCAAGCCCTGGCAGCTCAAGCCAGGAGGTTAGCCCGGCACTTTGCCCTCCGTTGCCCACTGGTGGTCCTGAACCCGCCTGTCGTTGCCGGCAGATTGTCTGTCTTCCCATCAGGCAGGCCTTACACCAAAGCTCTGTTGTTTACCACTGCACCTTACCCAGAGCTCGCTGTTCTCCCACTGTCTTCTCTCCTGACAATCGCCTGTGCCCTAGATTGCCTTGCACAAGGCTGGGGCTGCTCACACATGCAACGTGTCCTCCGCTCGCTTCCTTTCTCTTTCTCTCGTATTTTTTTTTTAACCTAGCGCTTCGCTACATGAGCTCCAGCAATTTCCCAGAAGCAGAGCTTTTGTGCAGTGCCACTGTGCAGAAACAATGTTGGCTTCAGCTGGCACTGAGCATCCTGGAACGTTTAATTCTCCGCTGCGTGCAAATAATGTGCTGGCACAATGTTCCCAGCCACTTTCTTTCACTGAATTCTAACTCAATGTGTGTGTGTGGGGGGGGCACATCGTCTCTTCACCGCACTCCAATCTGCTGTGTGTGTGAGGGAGAGACGGAGTTAGTATTTATTCCAGTGTGTACATCAGCGATTGTGTGTGTGTGTATTTCTATGCATGCCTCTGCAGCTGTGTCTGCTAGAGAGCCTGTGGGTGTGGGCCAGAGAATGGGAGTTAACGTTTGCATAGGTGCATCTGGAAGTGCATAACTGTATTTGTGCAAGAGAGGTAACGTGTGTGTCAGTCTCTGGTTCTGTGATTGTGCGCAACTGTGTGTTGGTTGTGCAACAGTGAGTGTTTGCATAACAGTGCGAGCCCCTCTGCTAGGCTGCAGTCCTGTGCGTGTATGAATGTAACTGAGTGTGCGTCACTGTTTCTCTCCCTCTCTACCTTGCCTTAACCCGGGATCCCTGGCCATCTCGACGCAGCCCTGCTAGCCCGGCTCTGACAGACGAAACCTGCATCTGCGCTGGGCTCGGGGGGACCCGAACAGACAGCTTAGACTCCCACAGATGGAAGCTGGGAGATGGCAGACCTGTAGGTGCACAGTGCTAGGGCCTGCCACACCAGTCCCACGGGCATGTGCCCCCTGAATAGAGTGCTGTGGGCCAGCAAGAGGGGTAGGAGGGTAACAGACTGGACAGGGCAGAAGGAAGGCGAGCCAAGGGGGGAGGAAGAGAAAAACAAAGAGAGAAGTCCTGAAAAGGTAGATTGGGCCTGGAGTGAAGCTGGCACTGTGGGAAATCAACAGCAACCCTCACATTATTTAATGGGAGCAGGCTAAGCCTCTTCCAACAGCTCCCTCGCTGAGCCCTCCAGCTGGCAAGGTGAGTCTCGGCCTCTCCATCCTTCTGTACTGCTCCCAAACTCCGGCCAGAGAGGCCTTCAAACCAGCAGCTGCCCATGGTGCCTGGGTCCATTCTGATTGGCACTGGACCCTTCACGCCAGCCCCCTGTTGTGTGCAAGCAAAAGCCCAGCAAGCCTCACCGTAACCCCACCCAATGCCCGGCACCGTGCGCTGTCCCAAAGGCTCCTTACACATCAGGCTGCTAAACCCAACTGCCGTCCGCACCCCTTAGGCCTTGGCAGGGTCAAGGCTGGGGCTCGGAGGCTGTCCGACAGCACCACCTTGCCTCCAAAGCGAAAGCATCGAAAGGAGAGACAGAACTTGGACAAGGCGGGAGAAGCCCAAGATAAACCCATAACTCTGCTGCCAGCGTGCGCGCTTTCTCCCAGATTGAGGACACTGAAGGTTAGAGGAAGAGTTAGTGCTTCACGCTGCAACTGCGTTTGTATAAATTGTGTTCCTCCAACTTATCGCTTTTGTTCTAAGTCTTCAGGACCAAATGACAGGGGAGAGGGCCAGGCTGGGGAGCTGCCAGTGGCCCTACTGTAGCTCTCTTTTGCCACCTAGTGCCCAACCCTTTGCACCGCAGTTATTTCACATCCCAGGTAGGGAGTGGGGAGGGAAGACATACTTTTCCACTGGAAAGGTGGAAGACGGGAGGGGCAGGGAAGAGAAGAAACTTGCAGGTAGTTTCAGATTTCTAAAACCTTATGGAGCTGGAGTTTCTCTTGCAGAACTAGAACCGGACATTGTCCAGACCTGGGTCCCATAGATCCCAACCTCCAAAGTTGGGAGCATTCGGATGTGATTTGGGTTCTGATGCATTTCTAACTATGCAGTGTTGGTCCAAGGATATTAGAGAAACAAGATGGGTGAGGTCTAATAAAAGATATGACCTCATCCGCCATTTCTAAGTCGGCCTTTTCACGCATACATTGAATGGAAGTGAGGAATCCCAAAACCGGACTGATTCAGTCACGTTAAAAAATATGGGAGGGATGGTCTTGTGTTTAACACCCAAACCTCGGAGTCAAGACTCCTGGGGTCCATCTCCAGCTCTGCCACAGACTCACTGTGTGACCTTGGACAAGTCACTGCCCTTCTCTGTGCCTCAGTTTCCCCATTTGTAAAATGGGGGAAATAATTTTGATTGAGAATGGAAAAATGAATCTAGCCACATACCTCATTTGGGTCCTGGGAAGCATAAGTGGTGAATGCTTGTAAACATCTTTTAAAACATGAAATGCCATGTAAGTGCGAAGTATTACTAAGAGCAAGAGGTCTTCCTTAGGGAACTGCTGGATTTCTCCTGTCTGATATTTCTACATCTACTCTCGACAGATAGAAGTACAGAAATATCATTTGCTCTCTACTGTCTCATGTCACATGTTCTCTATATTCATGGAGCAACATGTAATACCTCAAATTCAAAAGCATTTTAACTGATATATAATACACAGACAGCTCTTTAGGCAGCTACCACTGGAATCCAGCCACCTCTGGGGCAGAATGGGGCTGCTCCTTAACAGCTCACAGCAACACTAAACATCACGAAAGAAAAATCCAATATCCAACTAGAACTGCAGTAGAAATTGAGAGAGGCACTGTGTAATTACCCGAGTCTAAAGTTAAGCCAAGCCACGGAGGTTAAGCCCCTTGGTTCTAGCACAAAGCACCATGTGACCTTACTTGGCCGCAAGCATTCAGGACATCTCCTCAGAAAGACAGGACACTGCAGAACAGCTGGCCTCCGGCACCCTGCTCAGACAATTGTTTGTCCCTGACCCGAAAGGAACAACGCCATCTCGTGAATCCGCAACACCACTACAGAACTTTTGTGGCCCTTGGACATCTCTCAGCTGGGCACTAACCCAGACTGAGCAGCTGGTATGATGTGGCGCGATCAGAGCACATATTGGTATGGCCCTAGGCAAGATGACCCACTTGGTCTATAGGGAACAGGGGAGCCACCACACCATGCTTTCCCTGGGACAGGGGCGCTACTGTCCCCCTGAACATGGTATTTACACAGCTGCAGGGGAACAACTGCCCGTCATCAGCGCGTGTATCCCCGCCGGGGCTCCAGGCTTTTCCCTGCCACTGAAAAGGATCTGCTGTTTCTCTGGCTGCCTCGAAGGCATTGCACATGCCCAGCTCCTTGGCACGGGAACTGAAGCTGCAGCCGTGCCAGACCACCCGAACGCTGCCATAGTGGGTGCTTACAAGCTCCTCTGTGGGTTTATTCACTGCTTCTGGCTCCCCACCGCGAAGGGGACCCTCCGCTACTGATGGGCTTTGCAAATGGTCCCCAGAGTCACAGCTGGTGAACATGTACCTTTGAAGCCCTGGGTTACCACTTGACGGTGAGCAGTTTCCTACTCATCTTGTGGCCAACTCAGCCATCTCGTGGCCATGTGCTGCACTGCATGGCCTCCCGCCTCCCTGACTCACTACCAGCCCCTCTGGGTTTGGGAGCCTGCTGGGGCAGTGCACTCAGACATGCAGGCTGGGAGCGCCTCCTCTGGTTGGCACTTGGTGTGGAGTTGATGGAGCAGCATCCCAAGTGTGTGTGTGCGTAGGGGATCCTGGGGTCCCAACGGGGCAAACATACTGGAGTTTCCTATAAAGCCTCCCCCTCCTAGGGAAAGAGGACTTGGAAGCCCGAATTTCAGAGCGAACAAGGCATCCCGAATCCATGGATCAAGGGAGCCAGGCAGAAGGGGTCTCCCCAATGCGTAGAACTGGGAGAGAACTGCAGAAACCCCCAAATTCCCACAGGGCGGGCATGAATCTACATTGTGAGTTACTGCACGGCAAGCCAGGGTGTGAATCTCCAACAGGCCGACTTGCTGTGTGGACCCCGCTGCCGCACACTAAATGTTCTGTAGTGCGTTTGGATGCACTCCCGTTTCCAACAGCAGCAGGTCAGAGCAGGGTCCAAGCGGCTGGCTAGTGCTGAGCAAGCTGGTGGCTTGTATATTCACACCCTGGATGCTCACGCTGGAGACTCACCATGTAGACAAGCCCTGCATGTCCTATAGAGTTCTAGGAAAAGAGAGTGATGCCCATGGAGGTGGCATCCCTCCCTCTTCCATGCAGGCAGAAAAAGATCTGCCCACAGAGGTCATTAACCAGGGCCACAAGGACAAACTTTCTCCTGGTGCTGATATCTGGAGTCAGAAATCCCAAAGCCAGGAGGGACCATTATGATATCTAGGCAGACATCTCACGCAACACAGACCACCGACTTTCTCTCACTGGTTCCTAGCCCAATCACTTGTGGTTAAACTGGATGATCTTTTTCAGAGACTTGCCATCCTGGATATGCAGAGGCAGCTTGAGAAAGGAAAAACTCTGAGGAGGGGTAGGAAAATGAGCTATCTAAAGGGTCCGCAAGTGATGGGCTGCTCTGAGATCCAGCCGAGGTGTGAGGTGGTGGTTCGTCTCTCCAAATGAGCACACAGGTATTATCCCAACTCCCCCTCCTCCCCATAGAGCATGAGATGCTGCTGTGGGGAATGGAAATCAGATCGGGTCCCAGAGAGTAATAATAATAATACATCATCAGTAGATCTCAAAGGGCTTAACAAAGGAGGTAAGCCTCAATATCCCATGTTACAGATAGGGAAACTGAGGCACAGAAAGGTGAGGTGACTTGCCCAAGGTCCCCCAGAGATCAGCAGCCAGGCTGGGAATAGAACCCTGGTCTCCTGAGTGCCACTCCAGTGATCAATACACTAGGCAACACTTCCTAATAGTCAAGTTAGGCTCTTGGAGATTCCTGAGTGTTTCACAGCTGATCCATCA
This sequence comes from Lepidochelys olivacea, assembly GCF_965140295.1. Lineage (NCBI taxonomy): Eukaryota > Metazoa > Chordata > Testudines > Cheloniidae > Lepidochelys > Lepidochelys olivacea. The sequence goes on along the minus strand of NC_140432.1, from coordinate 10,395,906 downwards.
CTCTTCCTCCAACTTTGCTCCTATCCAAAGACTTCCCTCCACAAAAAAAAAAGATAGACACCCTCCCCGCAGCCCCAAATCTCACTGCTGAGCCCTAGTAACTCATTGCATGGATGGGACATACCATCATCTACTCCCCCACATGTGTAAATATATTGTGCATGTGGGGGGAAAAAATAGGGAAGAAATGAAGTTGGGACCCTCAGGGACAGATAAAGAGAAGAGTGCAGGTTTGAGAGGGGCTGGACAGGTGATCAGAAGGAGAGAAGAAGGACTATCAAAGAAAGCATGGGAGGGAGAGGACAGCAAGAACAGATGGGTAAGACTGAGAATACAATGCAAAAAAGTCTGTCAAGGGAAGTTTGGAGCCCTCTGAGCCCTACAAACCCAGGCCATACAGCAAAAGGAGTGGTGAAGAGTCCTGGGTCCCTCCAACCCCATGTAAACAAGAAAAGGAATTGAGAAATGAAGTGGAGTGATCGTGAGGGCCTCTCCGAGCTACTCTTCCAAACCCTTGGTGTGGGGTCTCAATGCACCCGTCTGGTTGCATGCGGGATTAAAGAAAGAACAATGACATCTAGTGGCCACCATCAGTGCTTACAAGCAAATAATAACCCCATTACAGATTAAGATACAAAAAATAATATTTGATAATCACAATATACATTTCTTGCTAATTGGCTGCTTGATGGAACAGAACAAGAGGGCACCAGCTGTCTGCCAGTGCAAACAGTCACATGGTTTCTCTATGCCACAGAATCATAGAATTGTAGTATGGGAAGGGACCTCGAGAGGTCTTCTAGCCCAGTCCCTGCACTCAAGGCAGGACTATGCATTATCTAGACCATTCCTGACAGCTGTTTGTCCAACCTGCTCTTAAAAATCCCCAGTGATGGAGATTCCACCACCTCCCTGGGCAATTTATTCCAGTGCTTAGCTACCCTGACAGTTAGGAAGCTTTTCCTAATGTCCAACCTAAACTGCTCATGCTGCAATTTAAGTCCATTGCTTCTTGTCCTATCCTCAGAGATTACAGAGAACAATTTTTCTCCCTCCTCCTTGTAACAACCTTTTATGTACTCGAAAACTGTTATCATGTCCCCTCTCAGTCTTCTCTTCTCCAGACTAAACAAACACATTTTTCCCCATCTTCCCTCATCAGTCACATGCTTTCTCGACCTTTAATACTGTCTGAGGATGCTTTTCTTTGGGAAAGTCATTGGCCCAGGTGAAGGACTCGATTCTCAGCTCAACTCAGACAGAGCTTCCTCGGGTGCTGGCTGGAGAAGGAGAAATTCAGCATCTCTGAAACCAGGCCCTAAATAGAGTGAGCCTCACAACACCCGAGTGGGACAGAGGAGATTGAGGCACAATGCAACTTGCCTGAAGGAGGCAATGGCAGGGCAGAGAATAGAACCCAGGAGTCCTAGCTCCCAGCTTTGTGCTCAGATCACCCCCGTCTCTCTAACAAGCTGAACAAACGCGGAGAGCCTTTGATAAGCTGGTGAGTGGGAAAGGCTAAGTATCTTTATTAAAATGATAAATGAGAAAAACACAAGCCACGAAACCCTGTTAACAATATTATTTTCAAATGTCATGGCACGACCTTCCCCTCCCACTCCAAGAACTCCTCGCCATGGATGTCCCCTCGGCTTTGTACTGCCAAGACGAATTCCCCCTAATGAGGAAGCCAGACCTTTGACGAGCCCATTTACCATCACATCCCTCGCTTTGCAGGCTGGGAACCTGCCGTTTAGCCAGTACCTGGTTCCCCAGGGCCCTCAGGATGTCTGGGTCTATCAGAGTCTATTAGCCAGGCAGCCCTTGAGGGAGTGGTTCTGTTCCTTTATCAGGTAACCCCTTGGAACTGAGGTGTTATGTGAGATCCGTGCCAGGCAAGGCTGATCACACAGCCATTGCCACTACTGCTAATGAGGCCCTTAGGCTAATTAAAAAGACGAGTAAAACACAAAACCCTAATGAGGAGCCAGTTTATCAGTCAATCAGAGGACATGAATATGCCAATAAAAGTTTGAACTCCCTTTTCGCTGGCAGCCTCCCCATGTCTGACTAGCGCGGTGGGAGCGAAGGCAGCCAAAAAGCGTGGATTCGGTACCAGGTCTGGCGTAACGTGGGGGAGATGACCCCCTTCCATCATGCTGTCCCTCCATCTGACATTCGGGTAGCAAGTGGCCTTTGGCATTTACTGAGCAATGGGAAAATACGGAGGGTCAGAGAAGCAGTCCAAAACACCAGGAGAGGGTCCAATGAGAACCCTGCCTCTAAACACCCTGCAGCTTTGCGGGAGCTAAGGACATGCATATTTTAAATCAAGATCCAAATGGGCCCAGCTTTAGAGTAAGATAAGCCCAAATTCTGGGTCTTGGGAAGTTTTTAAATCACCCGAATCCGGATCCAGATGGACAGCACTGGTCTGAAGAGTCATTCGGAACTGGACTTCATGACCATGAGCGCTACCATAAGGAGGAAGGATGGTCTAGGGTTAACTAGGATTAGGGAGACCCGGGTTCAATTCCCTACTTTGCCACACACTTCCTGTGCGACCTTGGGCAAGTCACTTAGGCTCTCGGTGCCTTAGTCCCCACCTGTACAGTGGAGATAACAGAACTTCCCTATCTCACAAGGGTGTTGTGAGGGTAAATACATTCAAAAGTGTGAAGTGCTTTGAGATCTCCTGACGAAAAGTACTATATAAGAAATAGGTATGACTAATAACCAACCCGTTATTGTGACTACATACAAGCGCCCCCGGCTCTGTCCTCCAGCCCATTCTGCCAAAATGTCAGGGCAGAGAGTAAGGAATATGGTGAAAGCTTCTTGCTGCCTCCACAGCAGCTGGGAGCATGCTGCCCAGAGTGGGTAGCCAGACACACACTAGCTTTGCTCAAGTTAAGAACATAAGAACGGACATACTGGGTCAGGCCAAAGGTCCATCTAGCCCAGCATCCTGCCTTCCAACAGTGGCCAATTCCAGGTGCCCCAGAGGGAATGAACAGAACAGGTCATCATCAAGTGATCCATCCCCTATCGCCCATTCCCAACTTCTGGCAAACAGAGACTAGGGACACCATTTCTGTCCATCCTGGCTTATAACCATTGATGGATCTATCCTCCATTAATTTAGTTCTTTTTTGAGCCCTGTTAAAGTCTTGGCCTTCACAATATCCTCTGGCAAGGAGTTCCACAGGTTGACTGTGCGCTGGGTGAAGAAATACTTCTTTTTGTTTGCTTTAAAACTGCTGCCTATTAATTTCATTTGGTGACCCCTAGTTTGTGTGTTATGAGAAGGAGTAAACAACATAAGAACTAGGGGTCTAAAAAGAGCAGTGTGACCACGGTGGCATAGATGGCTGCTCAGGCTACCCACACCCACATGTACCCGGCCAGGGCCGTGCAGGACTGTACGTATGTTAGCTTGAGCAAAGCTAGCACGGGCCTCCCAGCTGCTGTGCAGACATATCCCCTGTTACACAGGGAGGGTGAATCAGAGGGTTTGCCGAGGTGGTTCCATGGTCAATGTCTTTCAAGGGTTTCCTCTCTGCCTCTCAGGCCCCACTTGAGGATGAGCCCGGAAATCTCCTGGGTGTCTTTTCAATATGCAAATGTAAACAGTTAAATATAAACAGTAGCAGCTGGAGCTGCCCTGCTTGGGTGCCCCAGGGCATTGGCCCCTCCTGCTGTGAAGTTAACGCAGGCTGCATGGGCAGAGTGACACACAAAGGGAGGGGGCATTACTCTGCCCAGGGATGTAGGTGGCGGCTCCTGTTGGGATGTAGCAGTGTTGGGGGGAGGAGCGTGTGGCTTTGAATCTCCTAGGGGCAACTGGCAGCTTTGTTTGCGGTGTGTTCATCAGATCTTTTAGCAATCCGGCATGGATGAGACCTTAACACCCTGCTCCGCATAGACATTCTCAGTCAAAATCCTACCCATGCCCATTCTACTGCTGCACGATAGTTGGTTACCACTCTCCACCCTAGAGGTGGCTGCATTTCAGGTGCTGCCACAGTGCAGCACCCACAGGCTTGAGCACTTTGAAAGTGCCCCTACAAGGCTCTGCCATGGCTGCTGGATTCTACAGTGATATTCTTCTGCTTTTGAGCCCCCTGCTGGTTACATTCCAGGGTACAATCCAGACCAGTGAGGGGTCGGGCCTCGGCCTGCCTTGTAACCTTGGGCGCCTTGCGATGCTTTGCTTTGCTGCTGCTGCTCCCAACCTGGACTGTTCATAACCGGCCTACCTGCATGCAAGGCACACCCTGAGCATCTATGTGCTAGACAGCCCTGGTGATGCCAGCAGCCTGTCTATAGCCCCACAGCCCAGCTCTGGCTTCCACCAGCCTTGGTTCCCACTTGCAGGGTGACCCCAACACACTCCCAGTCCCAGAGTTTCCCCAAAGCCTGTGTTCTGCACTGTCCAGCTGTCTCCCAGACAGTTCTAATATTGAGGTTCATTGCCCCAGCAAGGAGTCAATACTCAGCTCTTGGTTACTTTAACTGGAGTTACCAATCCATTCCATTTAAACACAGCAGTGGATCGGGTATGATTAAAATGAAAACAAATTTATTAACAAATGAAGATCGGATTTTAAGTGAATTCAAGTATAAGAGAGAAAGTTAGAAATGGTTACCGGCAAATCACAGTTCAAACACGCAGCTAAGAGTCTAAAATTTAATCTAGCAAGTTTAGTTCAGGGGTTTATTTAAGATGTCCTTTCTCACCCACAGTCCTCCAGCAAGATGGAGACTGACCCTCTCCTTGGTCAGGATCGCTCCCTGAGGCCCAGAGATGCTGGTGTCTTTGCCTTCTTAGGGAGGGAGAGAGAGAACTTGGGGTTTTCTGCTCCTTTCTTTTATACTCAAGTGAACCTTTGACATGGGTTCTTCTGAAGGTTACCCCTCAAAGCAAAGTTTACCCCAACTGTGAGGAAGGCAACACAGAGGCTGGTGGTTAGGGAGACTCTTTCTTCGCCTTGTAAACAAACAAACTTGTGTTTGCTAAAAAGCAAATTGTTCTCTTTCCTGCCATCTTCTCCTGCTGCCTTCTCCAGGACCCTGTTCACTACTTCTACGAAAACTGAGGTAAACTCACATCCCTTTGTTTAGCATAGGCTTGTTTGACCACTTTTGCCTAGGCAGGGTTGCCTGGCTTTGAACATGTGCTAACAACATCACACAGGGGGAATTCATAATTTTATGTGTAATGTTGCTACCTACATTTTACTGTGATATTATTGACCAGCAAGTTATTAGTTTTCAAATGATACTGCACAAGGCATATTTTGTAAAAAGGTTATTACAATCATGCCTAGGGTGTGAATACAGGGGTGCATTTAGTCACAATTCACCATACAGCCTGGCCCTCAGGCCACCCTCGCTTCCATTCTCCCACTCAGTGTTTAAGGCTGGATCCCCCTGAACGGCACCCTGGATAGATCCTGACTGTCACTGTACCACAGGGTTTTTCACAGGGGAGAAACTCAGAGTATCTCATAACATGGAGAAGCCCCTTCTGGCTGGGGTTCACAGACTCTCAAGGAGAAGACGACCCATTAGAGCATTCACCTATCTCCCTGAGGTCAGTGCAGGATTATTCCCTACAGAACAACTGATCCACACAGGAGGTTAACAATGAGTTTGCTACCGCTGCCAGCGAGGGGACAGTTCTCTAGCCCAGTGGCAGAAGCTCATTCTTCTACCGCCGGTTTCAAAGTCTCATTGTTTCTTTGTGCTCCCCATTAATCAGTCTGTATCCATCTGTTGCCTCTTGTCTGATATTTAGATTGTGAACTCTTTGGGGGAGGGATTGTTTTTTTGTTCTTTGTTTGTACAGCGCCTAGCACAACGGGGTTCTAGCCCATGACGGGGACTCCTATCCATTAGTGCAATACAAATATATAATAATTGATCATTAATAACAACACCAGCCCTTCTGGGCTAAGCAGGGGAGGTGAAACGTTTCCCAGTGCTCTGTTCAGTCTAGTTCTAAAGCTCCCCGTAATGGGCCTTTCACCATGGTGACTAAGCCACAGACAATACACCTCAGCCCTCACCTTCAACTTCCTTACCACACCTCATGTCTCCTCATGCCACTCCCACGTGTGCCCTAAATATGTCCCCTCCCTTCTTGGCATTAACACCCTTTGCTCTGTGGTTTCCCCTTCCCACCTCACTATACAATCCATGCAGCTCCCTGATGCTTCCCAGGGCTCTTCTGGGAATTTCCCCCCGCTTGGCTGTATCTTTTGACCAGAACTGAATGCACGATTCCAAGTTTGGCCATAGGGAGGAATGAGCCCCATAAGCCTTTGCAGCCCAGCATTTAACCCTAAAGTATGCTCCACCCACAGAGTGACTTCTCTCGTCTTTGCTACCTATGTGAGTAGATGACACTGGGAGCTCATTCTCTCACATGCAGGGGGATCCGACCCTCCCTGGCCCACGTAGGCTCCCTCCCCTCCCTCAGCTGACTGTCAGGAAAGCCTCTGAAACAGAGACACTAATTCAATTACACTTCCTTCTGAAACTGCTCTCTCGAGTAAATAAATAAATAAATAAATAAAAATTAGGTGGTCATCAAGTTGTGTTTGGAAACCGGCAGATTAGCATACAGCTGCATAGCAATGAAGGGAGAAGGGCCATTTACTGTGAGCTGGTAATTTACCAAGCCAAGTAAACGTCATTACCTTTAAATAGTGCTGCAGGACAAGCACTCATTCACACCTTTAACTACCCTGGCGCAGATGGTAAATCGGGGGCCTTGGCTGAACGGCGGCACCAGACAAGTTGCCTTCATCCTTTGGGAGCCGCATCCCTGCGCAAGGGGCAGAAGGCAAAAGGAGAGTCAGGGCTAGGAAGGCAAGGCAGCTTTGCCGAACAAGGGCTCTGCGCCAAGTGATGCCATCATGCCAGGAGGGCTTTGCCAGCCCAAGCTGATGCCAGGAGGGCACTGCCATCCACAGCTGTTCGGTTCTGTACAATCATACCGCTCCTCTACTCTACACGGCCCCCATTTAGAGATCAGGGAGAGGCGGGGCCTGTCTGCCAGTGCAGCGGTGGTGCCGCAGAGCGACCATGTGGATGCAGGGTGCTTCCTGCTATACACCTGGTGATGGCCCAGCGGGTCTGGCTTTGGCAGGATGGAGCCTTCTATCTGCTTCCCAATAGGCTCTGCACAGAGTGAGATGGACCGACGTCCACAGAGTTGAGCTGACATTCAGTTTGGAGAGAGGCAGGATGCTCTAAGCATGTCCACACTGCAGCTGGGAGTAAGCCTCCAGTCCAGGTAGACAGACTGGCTCTGTATCTCAATACCAAGCCAACAGCAGGGTTTGAACCACCGACTCTCTGCTGTGAAAGCAGGAGACTGCTTGGGCCAATGGACCACACACCCAGTGGCGGGGTCACAAGCTTGCTATGGGGCTCAGCCACTCAAGGGTGACGAACAACCTTCCCGCTCTGAGTCTGGGTTATAGCTGCAATGTCTGGGGCCCCTGGTGTTACTGTACCCCACTGGTGAGTGAGTGTTACAGTCCACAGAGGAGATGCTACAAGCCCACCTGCGAAGTTTTAGCTCAAGCTAGAGCAGCTTATGCCTTCAGCTCTGAAGGTCCCTGGTTCAGTCAGGTTCCCCCCTCGCTCCTGAAACAGGAGCGGGGCAGACATGGAAATGCAGGTGTTTAGAGTGAAAGGGGCCCCACCAAGGATGGAATCGGGTGCCATCCAGCAGAGATCAGGAGGCCAAAAGGAGCTCTTTCACTTCCCCTAGACACGCAGTCAGCCTTAGAGCCCTGAGGCTGGACCTGGGTCAAGCTACTTTTTTCTTTGCCCTGCCAATCCGAACAGCACCAATCTTCACCCACCCTGACTGCCCTGCCAGGCCCTTGGGGAGGCCCCATGAGATGATTCTTTGGGATGTGCCCCAACTGTCACCGACTAATTCCACATAAACCATGTGTTTGATCAGGAGTAGGACGGGGCCAACCTGCAGATCTCCTCTCCAGCAGAGACAAAGGGTAAAACGGACAACCATCTAGGGTGAATCCGTTTAAATCAGTGGCAAAACTTGCATGGATTTCAATGGGGCCAGGATTTCCCCCTTAGAGGCTTGTTCCTTTCAGCCCTGGCAATGGGTTTCTGTCAGTTTACACACCTCTGTTGTTTGCAAGGCCGTTCACAAGGGAGAGGGATAGAGACAACAGAAACTCTCACATAATCCCAGGACTCCAGAAGCTGGGGCTTTAAGGAACACAACAAATATTGCAACACTTGTGATGCAATTGAGAGCAGGCAACACTGAATTCTCCTATATATGTAGAGATCCATGCATACCCAGGGGACCGAAAGCCTATGTCACAGGCGTGAGCACAGTCACCCCCCACCCTACACACACACACTGCGTGTGGGAGAGAATCTCACACACACCTGCATATCCACAGACTGGACAGAAGCAGGCACTCTCCCTACATGAGTTAAGGATGAGGGGAGAGAGGGGTTACCTAAGCCAGGCAGAGCTGGGGTTGCTCTCTCTCTGCTTTTGCATCACCCCTGCATTGCAAACTTCCCCTCCCTCCCCACACCAATGCCTACTTCCCAAGCCTTCTCTTCCAGAAATCTGGCTTCAGCATACCATGTGTAGCCACCAGAGGCTGCTGTAGCCCCACATTCGTGTCCCCATCTCTCCATTAAATGTGACACCTCATTCCTCTGTGCTGTTATGTGTATATTTATTTCCAATGAGGTCAGGAGTATCAAGGTTGTAAAATAACATATTTTCACTCGTTGTCTTCCTAGATCTCATATGAACCGCTTCCAAAGTCAATTATCTTCCGGAGGCTTTGCCTCCCCCTGCCCACACCCCGCTCTGCTTTTCAGCACATCACCCGCCTGACACCAGAAGGCCGGGGAATGAAAAGGCGGGGGGGAAGGAAACATATTTCCCTGATGTGGGACATCAAATCTCTGAAATGACATTCGGTATAAAAAGACAATCGTCAGCATGAGTGCTGCAATTATCTACACAACAGCCTGGAGTGTCAGATAAACAGAGGCTGGCAATGCAGTACGTGTGAGCTTGCCAGTAGTCAATGCTGCCGCACAGCACCCTCTGCTGAAAGAGGCTGTGAGGACAGGAGCCAGAAATGCGACGGTAGCCAGTGCCTCTATGCTATTCTTTATAGCACCCCCTGCTGAGAGAGACTGGGGCTGCAGAGTCATCAAAGCATAGAAAAGTCAGGCTGGAAGGGACCTCGAAAAGTCATCAAGTCCAGCCCCCAGCACTGAAGCAGGACCAAGTTAACTTAGACCATCCCTGAAAGGGGTTTGTCTAACCTGTTTTTAAAAACCTCCAGTAAAAGGGATTCCACAACCTCCCTTGGAAGCCTACTGCAGAGCTGAATTACCCTTACAGTTAGAAATTATTTTTCCTAATATCCAACCCAAATCTCCCTTGCTGCAGATAGAGCCCTTTACTTCTTGTCCTACCTTCAGTGGACATGGAGAACAATTGATCACTGTACTCCTTATAACAACCCTTAACATATTTGAAGATTATCAAGTTCCCTTCAGTCTTCTTTTTCCAAAAATAAACATGCCCAGTTTTGCTGTTTTTTTTTTTAACCTTTCCTCATTGGTCAGGCTTTCTAAATATTTTTATCATTTTTGTTGCTCTCCTCTGGACGCTCTCCAATTTGTCCACATCTTTCTTGAAGTGTAGCACCCTGAGTTGGACCCAGTACTCCAGCTTTGGCCTCACCAGGGCCTACTAGCGTGGAACAATTACCTCCCCTGTCTTACGTACAACACTCCTGTTAATACATCCCAGAATAATAGTCTTTTTCGCAACTGCATAATGTTGACTCTGATTTGATATGTGATCCATTATAAACCCCAGATCCTTTTCAGCAGTACGACCACCTAGCCAGTTATTCCCCAGTTTGTAGTTTTGCATTTGATTTTTCCTTCCTACATGTAGCATTTTCTACTTGTCTTTACTGAATTTCATCATGTTGATTTCAGACCAATTCTCCAATGTAGCATTATGTCAGAAGCCTTACTAAAATCAAGCATTCTTCATGTGTCAGGAAATAATGCCTGGATCTGTAATTTTCACTCCATGCATCTGAAGAAGTGTTTTTTTACCCACAAAAGCTTATGCCCAAATAAATCTGTTAGTCTTTAAGGTGCCACCGGACTCCTTGTTAAAATCAAGGTATATCACATGTATTGCTTCCCCCCATCCACTAGGCCAGTAACCCCGTCAGAGAAGGAAATTAGATTGGTTTGGCAGGATTTGTTCTTGACAACTCCATGTTGGCCATTCCTTCTGATTCTATTTTCCTCCAGGTGCTTACAAACTGATTGTTCAATAATTTGTTCCAGTATCTCTTCAGGTATTGAAGTTAGGCTCACTGGGCTATAATTCCCTGGGACCTCTGTGTTCCCCTTTTTAAAAATAGATACTTGCCCTTCTCAAATCCTCTGACCCTTCACCCATCCTCCAGGAATTGTTGAAGATAATCACTGACCATTCTGAGATTGCTTCAGCTAGTTCCTGAAGTACCCTAGGATGAATTTAATCAGGCTCTCTCGATTTGAATACATCTAACTTATCTAAATATTCTTTAACTTGTTCTTACCCCATTGTGGCTTTCATTTCTTCTCCCTTGTAGTTAATATTAATTGTGTTGAGTATCTGGTCACCATTGACCTTTGTAGTGAAGACTGAAGGAGAATAGCTACTAAACATCTCAGCCTTCTTGATGTCATCAGTCATTAGCTTCCTACCCTGCTGAGTAGAAGGCCTCCACTTTCCTTCACCTTTCTCTCTTGCACCCAATGTATTTTAAAAAAAAACTGTTTTTAATTGCCTTTTATGTTTCTTGCTTGGTGTAACTCATTTTATGCCTTGATTTTTCTTATATTGTCCCTCCAGGCTTGTGCTATTCTTTTGTACTCCTCCTTGGCAATTTGCCCATGTGTCCACTTTTTGTAGGGTTCCTTTTGGATTTTCAGGGGATTTAGGAGCTCCTGATGGAGCCATATTTGCCTTTCATTATTCTTCCTATCTTTCCTCTGTGCCAGGATAGTGTGCAGTTGTGCCTTTAATACTGTCTCCTTGAGAAACTGCCAGCTCTCCTGAACTCCTTTACCCCTTCCTTAGATTTTCTCCCTAGGGAACCTTACCTACCAGTTCTTTGAGTTGATTAAAGTCCGCTTCTTTGAAGGCTACTGTCCTTTTTCTGCTGCTTTCACTCCCTCCTTTTCGTAGATCATGAGCTCTGTTGTTTGATGGTCACTTTCACCCAAACTGCCTTCCCCCTTCAGATACGCTAGCAATTCCTCCCTCTTGGTCAGAATGAAGTCTAAAATGTGTGTTCCCCAGGTCACCTCCTTCACCTTCTGAAAAAAAAAGTTTCCTCCCATACCTTCCAAGAACACATTGGGCATTTTGTGTTTTGCCATCTGACTTGTCCAACAGAAATCAGAGCAGTTAAAGTTAGGCAGGCCATCTCTCTGGTTATAATCTGGACAGTCCTCTTTTTGGGTGGTTGGTTCCCCATCCAGTATGGAGACAAAACCAGATGTGCTTTGGTCCAGTATTGGACAGGAGACCCCATTTTGAAGCGTACACCACTCCACCCCCATTAGTGTGACCTTACACACGCTGTGTGTGCAAGGTCATGCCAGCGTGGGCAGAGTCATGCCAGAGGAAACATGCCCAGAAGTACCAAATGTCTGGCATTCTGGTAAAGCGCGAGGGGTTACCCTAGTTGAAGTCCCCCATTACTACCAGGTCTCGTGTCTTGGACATTTCTGTTATTTGTTCTAGAAATGCCCCTCCTCCTGATCTGGCGCTCTATAGTAGACCTCTACCACGATATCACCTCCATTTTATCTTTATCCAGAGACTTTCAGCTGCTCTGCCTCTCACTTTCTGCTGGACCTCCAAACAAGCGTATATATTCTTGCTGTATAAAGCATCCTCCCGTTTCTTCCCCTGCCTGTCCTTCCTGAACAAGTTATACCCCTCTATACCAATATTCCCATCATAAGATTTATCCCACCAACTTTCTGTGATACCAGTTAAGTCAGAATTTAGCTTATGTATCAATGCTTCCCATTCTTCCTGTTTGCTTCCCATACTTCTTGCATTTGTGAATAGACTTTTGAGCAGATTCCCACACTGATTTTCCCTCTTTTTGCTCCTATGTCCCAATTTGAATTGTCCTTATCCCACCCCTCAATGTCCAGCTCTCTGTTAATGTTGATGACTTGTTTATGCTTACCTGTGGTCTGTTATCACCTGCCCCCTTTGGCTACAGGAGAGCTGGGAGCTGCCCCATAGCCAGTGCTGCCATGCAACATGCCCTGCTGAGAGGCACTAGGATTGCAATAACTGGGAGCCAGCCCATAGCTAGTGCTCCCTGCTCTTCTATACAGCACCCCCTGCTGAAAGTGACTGGAACTACAGTATCTGTGAGCTCTACCATAACCAGCATTCCTGCACCATTCCATACAGCTGGGAACAGGTCAGTCATACAATAGCCCACCATCAACTTCATCCCATCCCAGCCCCTTAGTACTTCACGGGGAGAGCAGGCTAGGACTCAGGCCTAACTGCTTCAAAAGCTCAGGCATCTACTCCTTGAACTAACAGAGAATCCCCATCAGCTAGCAATAGTAAAGGGCATATGACACACAGTTCTGAACTCCTCCAGTAGAGGGCAGTGGAAACTAGCCTGTTCAATGCAATGTTTACCAACTTCCCAGAGTTGTTGCAGCACACTTTGCACCAAAGATAACACCGAGAGAAGTTATTATTTCAGATGCCCGCAGAGGAGCAAGAGGGGAAGTGTCCTCTGCTGCTGGGAATAAGGCACTGGGAGAGCCAGTTGAAGACCAGAAATGCTGCAGATATCCCCAGAGATCAGAAAGAACCAGCGGTCCTGTTAGGCACTGCTATAAATTGAGTGTCGAACCTGATTCCCATCTCAGTTACACCAGTGTAGATCAGGGAAAACTCCATTCAAGTCAGTGGAGTTTCACTGGTGTAAAATTAACGTGCAAGGAGAATTAGACCCATTATATTTCTATTGCAAACGACTGTTAACAGCGCCCCCTCTAGAAAGCTGCCACAGGCTGCTACATCCACATCTCCATCTGTTCAGCCTCACCCCAGGGTTAAACTCTTCTTGCCCACTTAAAGGAACAGTCCCAGCAACAGCAGAAGGAGTGAATGGAGAGAGAGACCAAAATCCAATTGCCTGCCTGGAGCTGAATGGAGAGATGGGAAACATACATGCTGGACTTGTTTCTATAGACAGGAGCAGCGCACAGCTCTGTGCCTGAGACCTCGGGGTAGAAAGCTTTGAATTAAGGTTCCCAAATACGCGTGTAATTTAGATTGAATGAGACAGACGGCATTGTACACCACATACATAAATATCACATGGATTGTAAGGCTCAGATTATGGTGTCGGCTGGATCTCACGCGAGATTAAACCTCCATGAATCAGATGAGATATCTCACTGGTGCAGGAGAGTTGAATGAAATAGACGCTTGAGATCTTGCATTCCGTGGTGCTGTTTCTCGTATCTGGGGGAGTTTGATTCTTCGCTCGTTCCCCCAGAGCTGAGGGGTCTGAAAGCCACCTCACCCCGCTCTGCCAAGCCATCAATTGCCGCATCAGTCTTTGACCTGCTTTAATCTGTGTATGGTCACAGCAGCAGCTGTGCTCCGGTGCAATGCCGGGGAATCAGGGCAAAGGCATGGCGCTATTCAGGACTGGAGGGCAGAGAAAGGGCTATCATCATCATAATTTCTATCCCAATAGGGGCCTCAACCTCGATCCATAGACTCACTCCCTGCAGCTCAGGCAGCCCCTGAACCAGCCACACCAGCTGTGGCTGGGGCAGTCTCAGACCACCAGGTCCCCCTCCCCAGCAGCAGCGAGGGTCCCAGGCTGCCCCCTCCCCAGGGCACTGGTGGCACTCCCCAGAGCAGCCACAGGCCACCCCCTACCCAGACCACCCCAGGTTTAGTCATATAGTACAAGTCAATTTTTGTTTACTGCATGTGACCTGTCCATGACTTTTACTAAAAATACCCATGAGTAAAACATAGAATTAGTTATAAGACTCATAGCCTTGGGTGTTATCCCCATTTTACAGATGGGGAACTGAGGCACAGAGAGAATAAGTGACTTGCCCAAGGTCACACAGGGAGGCTGTGACAGAGCCAGGAATTTAACCCTGATCTTCTGAGTCCTTTCCCCTAAAACTACATTGCCTCTCTAAGGAAAGTGCTTGGCCTCCAGGCCTGGACGCCCACTTGTTCTGCAGGGGCGAAGTCCTGTAAAAACAGTCTTTTCCCTGCATGGATTTGAAAGGGCCGGGACTGTACTCAGTAAACTGTTCTCCCACCTTCTTGCCTTCCCCAACACACACACACACACACTCTCTCTCTCTCTCTGCCCCACAGCGATGTGGCTTCTGTACTAGCAAACCACACAACCAGTAGTCAGCAGTCCTGGCAGCTGCAGGCGAGATGGGACTCCATCATCATTACTGTCGTCTAACCCTGCTCCGAGCAGCACAGCACAGGTGAATGATGGCTCTGGGGTGTACGAGTGTATCATTGGGAGAGTATGTAAAGCCCGGTGAGCCCCGCTATAGGTTCAACCACCTGCTTCTGTTACGGGGAGGCCCCGGGGCCAAGAGCAGGAATCAAAGACTTACAAGATTCCCAGCAAGGAAGCCAATAATAATAGCTCGCTTGTTTCATCAATAGATCTCAATCACTTCACAAAGGGAGGTCAGTATTATTATCAGCACATTACAGCTGGGGAAACTGAGGCACAGGGAGGTGAAATGACTTGCTCAAAGTCACCCAGCAGCCAGTGGCAAAGCCAGGAATAGAGGCCAAGTCTCCTCAGTCCCAGGCCAGTGCTCTATCCATTAGGCCACTGACTGGAAGAGTAGTGGGCTAAGGACAAAGGGCTATATAATACTTGGAGACCCAGATGTGATGGACAGGCAGGGATGGTGGGAGCACATCGCTACACAGGAAGCTAGTCTTGCAATGAGAAATGACCCCATGTTGACAGCACGTGTCTGGGATTGTCAAAAGGGAGCTACTGGACTTATTGTACTTGAACTGAGGCAAGTGACGGCCAAGTCAGAGCCAGGAATAGAAACCAGGAATCCTGAACTCCTCACCCCCAGTTTCTATCTTAGGCCCACAGACTCCCGGAATCCAGTAGTGGCTGTGATGGTTGAACTTGCCTCTCTCCTCCAACGCAAAGTGAGAAGCAGGGCTTCCGGTTAGCAGCACCTTCTCCAGGCTAGGGCTGTCTCTGCAGCACTCAGACCCACACAGGTAACAGGCAGACTCCCTCCAGAATTCAGAACAAAATGAACATGTGTCTATGGTGACCCCTTGCATGGTCTGAAACGGAGATTTTCAGCACCATGGCATAAGTCTCTATTCATATCTGCTTGAGGAGTCATGCGATTAACTGGCAGCAGTAGTAGGTTGTTATCCTTTCATGGGCCAGGCTCTCGAGGGAGACAAGATGTGATGCACATTTGCCCATTGATGTGCACTGCTGCCCTCTGCTGGAATAGCAGAGAACTTCCTCAACATGCCCCTGCTCCCCATGGAAATACTCCTTCTCCTCACAGATTTTTGGAGACCCACCATCTCCGCTCATGGAGGCAAAAGCTATTGCTAGAAAAGAGAGCACCTGGCCTTAGAACTTGTTCCCTTTTTTGACTACAGCCTCCACTCGGCTTCCTTCTGTGTCAGCTGGGCCTATAAGGCCTGATCCAAAGCCCGCTGAAGTCAAATTAGGCTCTTTCCATTGAATTCAATGGTCATTGGTGCAGGCCCTTACGGGATATGTCTACACAGATAGTTGCAGCCGATGGCAGTGAGCCACCAACCTGGGTCAACAGACTCATGCAAGCTCCTGCCCAAGCTGCAACATCTACAAGGCTGTACTTAGCGTAATGGCACAAGCCCTGAAAGCCTAAGTCAGTTGCTTGCTGTGGGGTGGGTAGATACAAGCAAAGAAGTGTACAAGGATAGATCCCGCCCGATCTGTTCCTCTGAACGCAAAGGGGACCCAAGCTGGCCCCGCAAGAGCATGTGTGTGGATTTGTCTGTGGCTTTTAATTATCCAGCCACAGCAGAAGCTTTTATCATCCCGTATTTCCCAGCTGGTTTGTTTCTCGCCTCCTTTCTCTAACCCCAGTGCCCTGCAGAACTGGCAAACAGCTGAAGGACAATAATAGTAATATATATATATATATAAAATGTTTTTCTTTCTTGCGTCTCATCTCCCTCGGATTATTATTATTTGGGAGCGGTAACATAATTTAACAGCACAATAAAGAGCCCATTATGGCTCCACGAACTGGGAGTCAGGGAAGATTAGAAATCGCTCCTTGATTGTTTTTCATTCCCCCTCCCCCCCCCAACTTTTGTTACGCGTTGCCAGTCGGATAGGGGAAGGACAGCAGCAGAGATCAACATATTCATAAATATGGAAAAAGGAGGAACTCAAGAGGCCGCGTTGCTTGGGCTCTCTGCGGGGTGCTTGGCCAACGCACACGTCTCCCTCTGCTCACTCCAGGCAGGGGAACTGGGAAGCAGACAGCTGCAATGTGGCGAGGGATTGTTGTGGGTGAGCAGGAAAGGACAGTGACATCCCTCGCCCCCCCCCAACACACTGCTTTTCATCTGGTTTATTCACACCCCAGGGGCAGAAAGAGCCTTTTAGACATGGGGGAAATTTTTCAAAAGTACCTAGGTGCCTTAAGAAAAGGAGGACTCATGGCACCTTAGAGACTAACCAAGTTATTTGAGCATAAGCTTTCGTGAGCTAAAGCTCACTTCATCGGATGCATCCACTGAATGCACCCGATGAAGTGAGCTGTAGCTCACGAAAGCTTATGCTCAAATAAATCTGTTTGTCTCTAAGGTGCCACGAGTCCTCCTTTTCTTTTTGCGAATACAGACGAACATGGCTGCTGCTCTGAAACCTGTCATTATGCTAGGTGCCTTAGGAGCCTATCTGCCGAGCTGGAGATGTGCTTCTCAGCTTGAGGAGACATACCCAGGCCAACTCTGATTGAGCGAGGGTGACAAATACAGAGTGCAGCCTCAGTGCCACAAACGGTGGGTGGGGCTAGCCGGCCCAGGTACGAGCCGGCCCAACAGGATAGGGACATACTCCACCTGTCCTGCTGCTTGTGCCGCCCTGGCTCTGTTCTATTTTTAGCGAGCTCTCTTGCTCAGCGCTAGCGTGGGTAGGTTGCCTCAAGCTGGAAATGACACCTCCTGCTTCAAGTGTAAACACAGCCAAAGTCCTATTTTCAAAAGAGACCAAGCCCTTAGGAGACTCAGGGTCTGTCTACACAGCAACCAGAGGTAGACTTGGATCTAGAGTGCTTGGGCAAAAGCCATGAAGCTGCAGCAGCACCGGGCTGTACGAGCCCATGCCGGACCCTAGCTATGGATGCGAGCGGCTAGTCTGTGATGGTGAGGCGTCCCTTCTATTGTAATTGGAGCTAGCTAGATGACAGCTAGCTTGGGGGCGTCTAGCTATAATGCAGTCACGCCTCTGATTGCGGTCTCATTGAAAAGAAATGGAGCTTAGCCTCGTAAGTGCCTCTGGCTTGGTGTACACTTGTAACTTCTACAGGCCAGGAGCGTGGAAAAAACCCCACACGCCTGGCAATACAACTGTTGACAAACCAATCCTGTATAGGCACAGCTATGTGGAGAGAAGAGCACTTCTGTCAGCATCGCTACTGTCATTTGGGGAGGTGGTGTTCCTACGTCAGCGGAAAAACTCCTCCTTCTGTTATAGGCTGTGTTTACACTACGGGGCTACGCTGACATAAGCGCTGTAGCGTAGGGCACGTCTACACCATAACTGCTCCAGCAGCATAGCTATGGAACTGCAGCCGTAATGCAGACCCTTCCTACATCGATGGAAGGGGGTTCTTCACTGTTGTAAGTAATCCATGTCTCCAAGAGGCCGAAGGAGGAATTCTTCTGTTGACCTAGCCGTGTTCACAGTGGAGGTTCGGTCAACCTAACTATGCTGCACGGGGCGCACAATGACAGGTGTCAGAGGAGCAGCCGTGTTAGTCTGTGTCCGCAAAAAGAACAGGAGGACTTGTGGCACCTTAGAGACTAATCAATTTATTTGAGCATGAGCTTTCGTGATGTTTCACAGCCCTGGGCGACTAGATCCGTCTAACTTTGAAGTGTGGGCCAGGCTCTACCCCAGTGGCTCGCAACCTTTCCAGATGACGGTACCCCTTTCAGGAGTCTGATTTGTCTTGTGTACCCCCAAGTTTCACTTAACTTAAAAACTACTAATCAGACATAAATATACAAAAGTGTCATGGCACACTCTTACTAGAAAATTGATGACTTTTATATTTTTACCATATAATTTTAAAATAAATCCATTGGAATATAAATATTATACTTACTTTTCAGTGTACAGGATATAGAGCAGTATAAAAAAGTCATTGTCTGTAGGAAAATTTTAGTTTGTACTAATTTCACTAGTTCTTTTTAGGTAGCTTGTTGTAAAACTAGGTAAATATCTAGATGCGTTGATGTACCCCCTGGAACACCTTAGTGCACCCCCAGTTTAGAACCACTACTCTAGCCTAAGTCCCTTCTGAAAATGGGACTTAGGTTATTAAGTCACTTTAGTACTTTTGAAAATGTTACCCCTACTCCATGTGATTTTAGTTGTTTTTTGTTTGCTTTTGCTGATTTATCTATTTTGGTTCTGGGTGTGATTGTTTTTTTTTTAAACTGAAATAGTAATACCAGAACAATTGTTTGTGTGGACACAGTTATACTGGTGTAAAAGTGCTTTATAATGGTATAGCTTATTCCCCTTCCCCTATAGGAATAAATTCTACTGGTCTAAGCACTTTTATACCAGCATAACTGTGTCCACATTAGGGAGCTGAACTGCTTTAATTATAGCAGTTTCAAACCAATATAGTTACAGTGATACAGATGTGTGTATAGATGTCATTACAAGAAGCAGCACAATTATTATTATTCATGATTTGCGTTGCAGTAGCATCAACAGCGCTGAGTTCAGGTCCCCATTGTGCTAGGGGCTGTACAGACACAGTCTCTGTTCTGAAGAGCTTAACTAGACAAGAGAGTTACAGGATGGGAAACTGAGGCACTGAAAATGGAAATGCTGTGCTCAAGGTCACTGGCAGAACGAGGAATAAAACCTGGGTTTCCTGACTCCCAGCCCAGTGCCCCGTCCACTGGCTGCTGCTGCTTCTGATGATATAACACTGATAGTACTCATTAGTGACTTGGGGCCAGATTCACTTCCATGGAGTAAGTTACAAGGCCTTACGCTGTCCCCTTCCTCCATGGGGGTTTCACTTGGGAACAGGGTCAGCAGCTTTAACTCGTCATGCATAGCAGCTGTACGAATGGAGACTGCACCGATTCAACTCATTCCCTAGCTGCCGAGGCCACTTCCTCTTCCCACCCATATCCTCGGGTTGTGCCAGTCTCCTACTGCTCCCTGTGGTAGAAGGGGAGGTTGCAACTGCATGCTCTGAAAGAGCTGGAGAACCCCTAGGCGAGAATAACCCACCTGCTCTGCTCCGGCTGCAATATGACTTTTAATTCCTCTCCTGCTCTTTTATTCACTATTTCGCACCGTAACGGTGTTAGACCCTGCAAAGAGCTTTCAGAGGCACGTTGGTATGAAAGAAACTGTCCAAAATCAAGTTGTATTGTAGAGTAATTGTACCTCGAAGGTACAGAAGCAGCTGTGACCAAATACTATGCGTTGGCTCTTTGAAATGTGCGAGAAGCCACCTGAATCTGGCAGGAATAAAAACAACAAAGCAGAAAACTGGGACAAGCTTTTTAATACCGTGGGAGGTGGGAGCGACTGCCAGTGAGAAGGGGAATGGAAAGATTTTCCCCATCCATCTGTGGGCATCTGCAAATTCCCCTACCCACACTCCTCCACCCCTTTCGATTTCAATTTTGGTACAGATGCTTCTATGCAGGGTGCCTCCCAACTGGACCATCATGGAGGCGAGGGTCCCGTAAACTCACATCATGCCAAACTGGGGTTTGGAACAGATTGGATTTCCCTGCGCATCACAAGCCGACAGTAAACAAGGGGTGGCTGGTGCTGGGGCAGTCAGGATAGGTGCTGCTGATCTCTCCCCCTGGCAGCTCATGTCCAAATTAGGGCTGAACAAAAATGGTTTGATCCCACGAGTCAATGCTGAAAAAAACAACAACATTGCTTGAACCACTTTGGGTACGTGGGAAGGATTCAAGCCAACACCCGAATGTGGTGTGATTTGGGGCATTTCAGCATCCCATGTTCCAGATGGTAGTCCTGGCAGCAGCAGCAGTGTGGGGAGCATAGTCAATATTGGGGGGATCCAGTACAGCAATTAGAGAGACCCTCGGATGTGTCACGACAGCACAGGCTAGAAGCTAGAGAGAACTACAGGATCCCCACCTGTGTCCAGCAGCAGCCCCAGTGAAGCAACCCCTTTATGTTCATCACAGCCAAGTCCTGTCCTCTTTCTGCTATGAGGGACTCTGCGTTATCGACTGCTGCTTCAGCTCACTGTCCTGAAGAGGACTGCCCCAAGGGGTTTGGGGAGCAAGTAACGGGGAATTTGATTAGGGTACAAGTAACATAAGGAAAGGTAGGAGAGAGGTCCTGGAGGCCAAATTTAGGTGAAGGACCTCCATGGTTGCATTATCTGAAATACTTCCAGTTCCATGCACAGGGCCAGAAAGACAGGCAAACTACAGGATCCCAATGCCTGGATAAGATGATGGTGTAGGAAGAAGGGTTTTAGGTTTCTTAGGAATTGGGGACCCTTTTGGGAAAGGAGAAGCCTATACAGGAAGGATGGGCTTCTCTAAACCAAAACAGAACCAGGCTGCTGGCATGTAAAATTAAAAACATTGTAGAGGAGTGTGTAAAGCAAGGGCTGGGGGAAAGCCGACAGGAGCACGGGGGCATGTGGTTCAGACACAGACATCCCTGAGGGGAGGATTTATTAAAGGGAATACTCTATATCTTAGTAAAGATGATTGCAAAGAAGTTGGTAAATTACAGGTATGAACTAGTGAGGAAGAGTAAAATGTAAATAAGCCCTATTTAAATAAAACACATGAAAGCAAGCAATTGAACATTAACAAACTGTGGTACAAGTGCTTATATACAAATGCTGGAAGTCTAAATACTAATGTGGGTGAACTAGAATGCCTGGCATTAAATGTGGATATTGGTGTAAGAAGCATCACAGAAACTTGGTAGAATGAGGATAATCAATGTGACATGGTAGTATCAGGGTACAAAATATATAGCAAAGACAGTAGGTTGCGCTGGTAGGGGAGTGGCACTATTTGTGAAAAAAATCAGAGAATCAAATAAAGTAAAAATCTTAAATGAATCAAACAGTACCATAGAATCTCTATGGATAGAAATCCAATGCTTGAATAATACGAATATAGCAGAAGGAACATACTGCCAACCACCTGACCAGGATGGTGACAGTGATTGTGAAATGTTCAGGAAGATTAGAGAGGCTACTAAGGCAGAAAACACAATACTAATGGGGGATTTCAACTATCTTCATATTGACTGTGTAAATATCACCACATGAAGGGATGCAGATAATAAAATTTCTAGACACCATCGATGACTGCTTCTCGGAGCAGTTCATCCTGAAACCCACAAGGGGAGAGGCAACTCTTGATTTAATCCTAAAAGCTGCACAAGATCTGGTCCAAGAGGTTAATATAACTGAACTTCATGGTAATAGTGACCATAATATAGGGGGTAAAGTGCCAAAGAAATCTGCACAGGGGAAAATGCAAAAGAAACCCACCACGGTAGCATTTAATTTCAAAACAGGGAACTACACAGCATGGAGACTATTCAAAAACATTATAATAGACGCAAATGTATATACCAAATCAAAAAAACAGTAAGAGAACCAAAAAATTGTCACCATGGCTAAAGAACAGAAGAAAGAAGGTGGTCAGAGGCAAAAAGGCATCTTTGAAAACTGGAAGTCAAATCCTCCTGAAGAAAATAGAAAGGAGCATAAACTCCAGCAAGTCAAGTGTAAAAATATAATAATGGATGCCAAGAAAAAACCTGAAGAGCAACTAGCTAAGGACACAAATACTAAGAGCAAAAACGAAAGAAAAAAACGTACATCAGAAGCTGGAAGCCTGCCAACAAGCCCACTGGACGATCGAGGTGTTAAAGGAGCACTCAAGGAAGACAAGACCATTGCAGAGAAGGCAAATGTTTTTTTGTTTGTTTGTTTTTTTTGTTTTGCATTGGTCTTCACTGCAGAGGATAGGAGGGAGATCCCGACACCAGAGCCATTCTTTTTAGGGGACAAATCTGAAGAACTGTCCCAGACTGAGGTGTCAGTAGAGGAGGTTTTGGAACAAATTGATAATTTGAACCGTAATAAGTCACCAGAACCAGATGGTATCACCCAAGAGTTCTGAAGGAACTCAGATATGAAACTGCAAAAGTGCTAAATGTGTTAGGTAACTTATGGGTTAAATCATCCTCTGTACCAGATGACTGGATAGTAGCTAGTGTAATGCCAATTTTTTTAGAAAGCTCCAGAGGCGATCCTGGCCATTACAGGCCAGTAAACCACACATCAGTATCGGGCAAATTGCTTGAAAGTATCGTAAAGAAGAAAATTATCAGACACAAAGATACACATGATATATTGGGGAAGAATCAACACAGCTTTTGTAAAAGGAAATCATGCTGCACAAACTAAGTTCCCTCTAAGCTGCGTGGCTCTGGAGCTGCCTATTAAGCACCACAGAGAGATGCCTCTCCCCAAGTCCCGGACCTGCTGTGGCATACCTCCCCCGGCCCGGATCTATCACGGATGGGGGACAGGCGCCCCTTTCCCCGGCCCAGCCCAGACCTACTGCATCCAGGGGCGGGGGGAAAGGTGCCTCTCCCCCCAAGCCCTGGCATTGCTACAGGGAGAGAGAGCTAGCGGGGAGTCCTCTCTCCCTGCTGCAGCCCCAGGGATCGCCACTGCACCCCAATCCCTCATCCCCAGAAGTACCCCAGAGCTTTCACCCCCAGCCGGAACCTTCACCCCCCCACACGCACCCCGCAACCCGCTGCCCCAGGCTTGAGCCCCTCATGCCCAGCTGCACCCCAGAGTCCACACCTCCCTGCACCCCAACCCTCTGCCAGAGTCCTGAGCCCCCTCCCATACTCTGAATCCTTCAGCCCCACCCTGCCACATGAATTTTGTTATGTGCACCAATATGGAGGTGATGACCCATCACCTCCATATTGGTGCACATAACAAAATTCATTCTGCACATGGGTGGAAAAAATTAAGGGAACACTGCTCCCTAATCTATTATAATTCCTTGAGGGCATCAACAAGCATGTGGACAAGGGGGATCCAGGTGATATAGTGTACCTCGACTTTCAGAAAGCCTTTGACAAGGTCCCTTGTCAAAGGCTCTTAAGCAAAGTAAGCTGTCATGGAATAAGAGGGAAGGTCCTCTCATGGATCAGTAACTGATTAAAAGATAGGAAACTGACAGTAGGAATAAATGGTCATTTTTCCCAATGGAGAGGGGTAAATAGTGATATCCCCCAGCAAAACGGCAACAAAACGGCAGATGAAATACAATGTTGATAAGGGCAAAGTAATGCACATTGCAAAACAGTTCCCCAACTATACACAGAAAATGATGGGGTCTAAATTCGCTCTTATCACTCAGGAAAGAGATCTTGGGGTCATTGTGGATATTCCTCAAAAAAGAATTAGGTAAATTCATGGAGGATAGGTCCATCAAAGGCTATTCGCCAAGATGGTCAGGGAAACAATCCCATATTCTGGGTTACCCTAAATCTCCAACTGCCAGAAGCTGGGACTGGATGACGAGGAATGGATCACTCGATGTTAGCCCTGTTCTGTTCATTGCCTCTGAAGCACACGACACTGGTCACTGTCAGAAACAGGACAGTGGACTAGATGGGCCATTGGTCCGCCCCAGTATGGCCATTCTTATGTTTTTATGTTCTAACTTGGCTGAATTGGAACCAGCTCACATTCAAGTTCACAAAATCCACATGACCTGAAACCATCCACCCGAACATTTTTACCATCACTGACTGTTTCCCCCTTAATAACCTTGCAGTATTATGGCGGAGGCACAGGGCTGGGTCTAACAAGACCTGCCTTCTATTCCTGAGTCTGCCACAGACTTCCTATGTGACCTCGGGCAAGTCACTCAATCCCTTTGGGTCAAATTTACAGAGATATTTAGATGCCTGAAGATGCAAAGAGGTTTCAAGTGGGGCTTTAAAATAATGCTTTAGGGAGTTAACCACTTAACTCCTTTGGGCCTTTTTGTAAATCCCACTAGGTGCTTCTCTGCCTCTTCAGGCACCAAAACACCTTTGTAAATCTCTCACATTGTGCCTCAGTTTCCCCTACCTATAAAACTAGGATCATAATCCTGCCTCTCTCCCACAGTTGTCTGTCCTGTTGATTAAGATTGTACGCTCCTCAGGACAGGGGCCCCCTATCTGTACAGCTCCTGGCACAGTGGTTGCCTCCAATATTGGTTGGGACTATCATAATAAAAATATTAACAGAAGCAGACAGGAACAGCCCCATAGATATGTGAGGTACCCCAGAAATCCTCCTCCTCCTATGGTTTTGTGTCACCTCGCAGAGGCAATCATGCTTGTAGACAAACATATGATTATTACTTTTTATATGACCACCTTTAAAAAAAAATAAGCACCTTGCTCCAGTAATAACATGGAGACATTTCTCAGGATGCCAAATAATGAAATGCATTTCCACACCAGCTTCATAATTAATGTTTGCATCATTTATCTTTTGTGGAAAGATTATTCTGACTAACGAGGTTCTGGGCCACTAATTCATTATGGTGCCTTGTCACTTCCTGCTCCTTCTTATTACCCAGAAATAGACTCATTAGTCAGAGTTCAATGACAGGGAGAAATTGTGTACGTTAATTTAATTCCCTTCTCTCCCTTCTGGGTGAGTGTTCGACCAAAACCAGGGGCTAGAAAGAGGTGGGGAAAATATGACTGGTTGGAATGATTCTTTCCTTGCTGTGCTTCTGACCTTGCACCTGCATGGCAGGGAATAAAGGGCAGATCATGAGAGTGTGTGTGTGTAAACAGGTGTGTAATTGATCTGGGATCATGCAGGACTTCCTGATCATCACCCTATCAGATGGGATGCTGAGAGGTTGATACTGGGCAGAGGAAGGTGGGAGGGAGAGCCATTGTTGCCTTGTACTCCCCCAATCTGTCTGTATCCATTTCTTGTCTTACATGTAGATTGTAAGCTCTTGGGGGCAGAGACTGTCTTTTTGTTCTGTTTTTGTACAGCACCGAGCACCCAGGCGCTACGATAACACAACGAAATAATAATAATCTAACACAGTGTTTGAGCTGTAAGCTTCCTCCTACCCCGCAGGGTGAATTCCATTGGTTAACGCTGACTTCCTGTAAACATGACACTCCCCCCACAGGACAGGGGAAACTCCTGGCAGGAGCCAATGTGACTGAGAGGCTCAGTTTGCTAGCCACCTGCTCCCTGATCCAAAGCCCATTGAAGTCAACAGAAAGTCTCCCCTTGACTTCACTGGCTCCGCATTGTTGCTGCTTTGATAAATGGGGTTGGGTATTACATTTTCATAGAAGAGCTAACGAATCTTTGCCAGTCCTTTCCTCGTGTCCATGTGGCATAGAGGAGGCGGGGAGCAAGAACCGGGCTCCAGGAAGCATACAGGACTGTCTTGGCAGATAGCCTGTGTTTTTGCATGGCTGGGCACAATTTCAAGGCCTGATCCAAAAGCTTGTTGAAGTGGAAAGATTCCCATCGACCGCGGCGGACTTCAGATCAGGCCTTAATAGGCAGGTGCACCCAAGCAGGAAAAAATACAAGCCACTTGCCTAACTGGTCAAGAGCTCAGTGGGATCCCTGCAATGCAGCGGGGAGCTGGCTGGGACCCCACCGAGGTGGAGCTGATCTTTATCAGGCTAGGAGGAATGTGCGTTATGATCTGTGCTCGTACCACGGCATCCACCCCCCCATTTCATATGTGCCTGTAATATATGGTTCAAGTTTTTCCCTCTCTGGGATTTATCACCGTGCTGGCACGCCGTGATGGAATTACAGCTCTGGATTTTATAGTTACTGATCTATTCTTCTTCAGCTAGTTGCCCAATTGTCCGACCTGCTCTGATGTTTTATTTCCGTCTCCACCCATTTCGATATTTTTGCCATCACTTGCTGTTTCTCCCTTAACAACCAGCAAGCCATTTCACCCAGAGAGACACCCCGCCGAACAAACACAGCCAATGGGCTTGACTTGCCTCTTCTGCAATGAACAATCGCTCTCGTGCCGGAGCAGAAGGGTACAAAAGGAAAAAAATTGATTAAATGTAGCAAAGGAAAAAAAAACTGCACTGCGGGAAATTGATTCCAAATGAGAAATAATTAACAATTGCAAATTGGGGTTGATGGGACCTGAAGGGATGAGAGGATCAATAGACAGCCTGTGAACCAAACCCAGGGCCCTGAGCACCCATCGTCAGTGGAGCTGTGGCCATTAACTACAGAAAAACCTGCTGGCTTTCAGCAAGGCAGAGACTTGGTCACAAGGCTGGTATTAAACATGGTGAGGTTGGAGAGTCCATACTTCATTGCCTGGTCAGGGACCCTTCCCAAGAGCTTGTGAGCTCTTTAAGGCGGAGAACATCTTTTTGTTCTATAGGGCCCCTCCTGCAGCAGGGTTGTGATCAATGCCTGGGGCTTTTAGGTGCTATTGCAATGCAAATGCATTAATAATAGAGGCAAGACCACCTCCAAACCAGTTATCACCAAGCCTTTGAGGGTGAAGGAGAAGCTCCAAATCCAGACCTAGATCTGGATCCAAATTTCATGCTGGTTCCTTTCTCAATAATGGGTCAAGCCAAAAATCCCAGACCGGAACAATCCCAAACTCTGGGCCTGGGAGGCATTCCCTAACCTGAGCCTGCATGGTACTCGTATTTCTATCCGGGTCATGCCAAAAGCCTAGATCTGAATGCCCTTAAACTTGGCAGGCAGAATTTTCAAAGATGCCGAAGAGGGTCTGGATATACAGTGCTTTGAAAATCTCAGGCTGTGGGTCTAAAATCCATATCCAAACGTTGGCACTTGGACCTGCCTCCCTATCTGCTTCTGTTGCTCCCCTGATGAATGTGAACCTCCCAATTATTAAATGATTTAGCCTCACAACCTTAGTGTGAAATAGGGGGACATTGTTAACTCCGTTATACAGATGAGGAACTGACCAATTGACTTTCCTAAGATCTTCTGAGGCTTAAGTAATGACTTATCCACAAGACCACTCTGCCTGCTCTACAGCAAGATGGAAATTCCATTTCACAAAGAATTTCAAGATTTTGATATCTGGGTTGGTTTGGAATTGGAATGAAACCAACACATTCTGAAATTCTCAGCAAAAGAAAATACTGGTTTTTGTTTGTTGAGTTGGTGGGGGTCTTTCAGTTCAACAAAATCATTCTGTTTCGATTTCAGCTTTCTTTTCTTTTACACACCATATTATATAATATGATGCAACATATTTTTTTAAATGAAAAGGAATTTCCAAAGGAAAAAAAATGCCATGTTTTATTTCAAAAATGTCAAAATGGGAACTTTGCGGTTTTTCTCCTAAACAACATTTTAACACAATCTCACAAATTTGATGGAACTGCATTTTCCAATGGAAAATCACAGAATCACAGAATATCAGGGTTGGAAGGGACCTCAGGAGGTAATCTAGTCCAACCCCCTGCTCAAAGCAGGACCATTCCCCATTTTTTGTTCCAGATCAACTTAACAGCCCCCTCAAGGATTGAACTCACAACCCTGGGTTTAATGGTTTTGTCGAAGTTTGTCCGATCCGTTCTAATATGTAGTTATAAAAATGACATACAGTGAGTATATGCCACACATGAAGACACATTAAACATATATATATATATATATATATATATATATATATAGTCGAGATTTTAAGTTCACGAAAGATAGGAAATTCACTTGTAATGTTCCTACCAAAACTTGAAATCAGCCCCTGGTGTGCACATATTTGAAAATCTAGACTTTGATTACACCACA
This sequence comes from Lepidochelys olivacea, assembly GCF_965140295.1. Classification (NCBI taxonomy): domain Eukaryota; kingdom Metazoa; phylum Chordata; order Testudines; family Cheloniidae; genus Lepidochelys; species Lepidochelys olivacea. Next base: position 10,367,613 of record NC_140432.1, on the reverse strand, counting down.
TACAGTGTAAGCAGCAATGCTAAATGGCACGTGTTTGCATTTACAGTGATAGAAAGAGGAGCACTTTAAACATACGTAAGACATGTACAGAGGCTCAAGAGAGGAGCAGAATGGAGAAAAATATGCAGATCTGTTCCACTGGGACTTACTATACTGTATTATGACAGGTTTCAGAGCAGCAGCCGGGTTAGTCTGTATTTGCAAAAAAGAAAAGGAGGACTTGTGGCACCTTAGAGACTAACCAATTTATCTGAGCATAAGCTTTTGTGAGCTACAGCTCACTTAATCGGATGCATACTGTATTATGTGCCGAATAGCATGCGGATTTACTCAGTGATACTGTAATGGCATGTCCTGGTGTAGTGCACTGGCGCAAGGGGATAGAATTAAAGGTGGATTGCAAAGGCAAGTTAAATACTCAAAGCAAGATTCTAGGGAGGGAAGAGCATATGTCTGCATGTTTAAAAACAGAAACATTGCATCAAAATTGCCTCCCTTAGATCCTGAAGAGTGGGTTCTACAAACTTCCTGGCTTCTCCACCCTAAGTCCTAAAATCACAACAAACACTCAAGGTGCCTCTTCAGTTGGAAAAAAGCGTGTGGTGTGCTTAACAGGAGTTAGCGAACACGAGGTAATATCCTAGCGAACATAAGGCAACCTGGAGTTTTCACAGGAGTTCGCAGGTCAAGGTAAAGCCCTTTGGAGGAGCTCAGGGTTTACCTTGACAGGCTAACTCATATGAAAACTACAAATTGCCTCGGCTTGTCTAGGTGTTTTAGCTCGAGTCGAGAACACACTTTTTTCGCGTAGGCGTATGACATTACAACTCCCGCAGGCAAGCCCTGTGGCATCACAACTTCCATAGGCTAAACCCCCAAGCCTGTGTTCGGGTAGTTGTGAATCTGCTCCTGGGGGATGGGGTGGGGTCTGAAGTGTGGATTTGTCAGGATCAAATGGTTTCAGTACTACACTGATTATAGAATGTTATCGGTTCCCTTAATGCAATTACAATAATAATGCAATGTAAATACTTTACCGATCCAAAATTGGGGGTGGGGTGGGGGAGAGACAAGGGCAAACAAGATCAGAAGAAAAAATATGAAAAATCGACGTACTGCTGCTTCCAATACCCCTGTGACGTCTGACCCCGATCTCCAAGTTCAAGTGAAAGACTCTGGTGCCGCATTTAGTTCATTTTCATGCCGTTTTCTACGGCTGGTTTTATTAAACCATGCAGCAAGGCCTCAGTCGAGCACACTCTGAAGTCAACTCCAGAGCTCCCATTGACTTCAGTGCAATCAGGCTCAGACCCTTGGGGATCGTGACCTTAAACAGCGTCGTATTATAAGCATTATGGCAGCGCCTATGTGATTTACACTACGGGGAGATCTGAGTGGCCCTTATCCTGAGTGAGGCCCCGTTGCACTAGACATAGAGTCCCTGCCATGAAGAGCTCATGCTCTGAATAGAAAAGGCAGAAAAGAACCATTATCCTCAGGGGAAACTGAGGCATAAAAATGGAGTTACTTTCTCAAAGTCACACAGGAAGCCTGTGGCAAAGATGAGAACTGAACCCTTATCTCCTGATGCCCAGTTTAGTCCTTAACTACAAGGCCAGCCTTCGCTTCTTAGACGAAAACCCTTAACAAGAGTTTGAACGATTTCATTCAAGGGAGATGGAGTCAGGGATAGGGACGGGGGCAGGAGAGGGGGAGAGACGCTAAACATGCTAATGTGTTCGTGTATTCTGGCAAGAATAAATACACACTGCAAAGCCTGATGCGAAGGGCACAAAATACACAAACGTTTCCAAGTGAGTAAACATGAAATGGAGGATTAGTCTTGTTTGCAAGGCATCCTTTGCACAAAGAAATTGAACTGGGGGCCTCTGCAGCCTCAAGAAGCAGGGCTGCCTGGAGAGCTGAAGGAGACCTCTCTTACCATATGCCGACACGGCAATAAAAGGCCACAGGCTCGCTCAGGCTGTGGGGCTAAAAATAGCAGTGGAGATGTTAAGGCTTGGCCTGGAGCCTGGGCTCTGTGACCCCACCCCTCGCGGGGTTTCAGATTTGGGGTTCCAGCCCAAGAGGGAATTTCCACCCTGCTATTTTTAGCCTTGCAGCTTGAGCCCTGCAAGTTGGGGTCAATTGACCCAGGCTCTGAGACTCAGTGCCATGAGTTTTGTTTCACAGGGGGGGCCTTAGTTATGACCCTATTTCTTCAAGCAGATCTCTGCCTTGCCTTCTTGGAGATCACTCCTCCAGGCACTGTTGAAGCAGCCCTAGCTTTCCTTATGGTCTAAAGCCAGACTGGAGCTAGGCCTGTTCCAACCAGCTGCCCCACACTCTATCCAGCTTACACTTGTTCAGCTGCAACTAGCTAGGGCTCCCATAATGCTGTTCGTCGCAGGATCCATTTGCAAATCTGACCTATGTATTTCCATGCGGTTTTTTTTTTGTTTGTTTTTCAAATTAATACCACTAGCTCTAAAACTGTAGCCGTTGAGAGTTGAACAGTTAGGAAAGGAGTAAGGCTACGATAAATGGGCATTCAATGAAGATTGCCCCGAATTAAAGGTCCATGCAAATTCTTTTGAGGGTGCAGTAGGTGGGACTTAGAAGAATCTCCAGCAGCGGAAGACTGACAGCTCCAGATCAGCCCCCCTCCTTCACTGGTCTTTCGTGCAAAGCTCAGCTGAGGACGCAGAGGATCTCTGAGAACAGTCACACTTCAGTGCATGCTTGGATCAGAGAGGAGAGTGCTTGCCCAGGGTGAGCCCAGGGGAGATACAGACAATGGTCTCGTCCTCCCTGAACTCTGGGGAAGATGGGTGAAATGTGTCCACCCATGCATGATTTGATTGGATAGGGGGTTTGATCCACGTTGATCCATGACAATCCCTCCAGTGCTGAAATACGTCTTGACTAGCAAAACCCAGGCAACATGAGCTTTGGGGTTGCTTGAAGCCAGCATATAAATTTCTCAGCTCAGATCTGTCTCTGGTACAGCTGCATCCCCCATTCAGGACACACAGGGTAAAATCCCAGCAGCGGCACCTGTTCTCACAAGCCTTCGGGAAGCTCCGAAGCGAAAGGAACTAGATCCCAATGCCCCTCCCCCCCAATATGCAGCACAGGGATCCCCCCGGGGAGGGGAACAGAATCCCAGGCTCCCCTCTCTAATCAGTACATGGCACAAACATCTTGTAATGCCACACTCCCCACTGGAGCTGCTATTAGCAGTCGACTCTTCATTGCAACGGAGCCTCTAACTTGTCTAAATATTTCCCTCGAATGCGCTCCGTGTTTCCACTCCCAGCTCCACTCCCACCGGGGTGTTTTCGCTCGGACTTTCCCATACATTGTGCTCGCACCGGGCTCACACAGTGTCCACATTAGAGCCCTGCAGCGGGACTGGGATACCAGGGACCCGCGGCCGTGCTAGCAGGAGTGGGATTAAGGAATAGCCCAGTGCAGGGCTCTAGCCCACAGCAGGTACCTGAGCTCAGCTAGGGTAAAAGAGAGCTGGGGGGCGGGGGGTTGCATGAGGGGGGTTAAGGTTTAGAAGGTGACCTAGTACCACAGTGTCCATTAACCCCTGAGTTACCAAGTCACTACCAGTGCCAGAGAATGCACAGGCCAATACCTAAGGCTCTAAGCACCACCTGAGAGCCATGCACGGCCCCCATCCCCTTTAAGGGTCCCACTGACCAAGAGCAGTAGCAAGGGGTGGGAGCCACCCTACCAGCGTGGCTCCAGCCTGACCACCCTTACCCCTTTAATTCCCCACCACCACACCAGCTGCGGGGAGCAGCTGCATCGGCACAGCTGTGGCCCAGATTCCTCCCCTGACCCCCTAATACAAGCACAAGGGGAACGCTTAAGGAGGCAAAATGCCTAGCGCCAGCATGGTGCATTTTGCACCCAGATGCCAAAAGCTCAGGCGAGAAGGGATTCATCACAACAAGGATCAGTCGTTTATGGGGTTCTTCTGCAGAGCTGCGCAGGGAGAAACTTTCACCCAGAGAACTCAGGCATCCGGGGCATGACGTGGATGCCCCAAAACACTACCAGGAGCTAATGTCACACAGGACTAGAGCATGCAAAGACAGAAATGGGGACAGCCCTACTTATCTGGCACCTGGCATGGGGACGGGCAGGGCAAACCTTGCTAATCCAGTGCCTGGCACAGGGATGGGGAAGAAGCTCCCTCTCCACACAGCAAGCACACACTTGAAACCTCATCTGCCTCCACGCGGAGCTAAAGTGGGCTTTTACAGCCAGCAAAGTGACTCCACATAAACCCGACATCTTGATGGCCCGTATTGATCCTTGACTGGCCACTTCCCCAGTTATCTTTTCAAGTCAAGCCGAGGATTTCTCTCCCTGTCTACAGCTCAGCTGGAGCTGGGCTCTGGGATAATCCAGCTGCAGCTTCCTTTCTCTTTCCCGCATTGTCACCAGCACACGCAGGCAGGAATCACAATTAGGCTGAAAATTTCGTAGATGACGAGTGGAGGGGAAAGGGGGAAAAATACACAGGCTCCGCGTGCTCTTCTCCCACTGTACTAACTCCCCAGGGCTGTGTTTTCTTCTCCGCAGCAGCTTTTCCCCATGCTTTCCCCCTTGCTGTGCTTGCATGAAACCTTGTTTAGCTTCACCCCTTGTCAGCACAGACTAATCATCCTAGGCATAGACACGGCTCTGAGGAAACAGCCAAGGAGCAGTGTCCAGGGCCACCCCAGATCATTCTGCCAATAACCGGGAAGCACACAGTGGGTTTGTTGCTGTCATTTAGGTTCAGGAGTTTGTTTTACTGGGCTGGATTTTTCAGAAAAACTCAGTGCATTGGGTGTTGAGCACTTTGGCAGGCAGCATCACGGTGCGCGTTGCTGGCAGAGCAACGCGCTTTGGAAGATCTGGTCCTGTCCATTGGTGCCAAGCCCTTGCAAGGACTTCAAGGGCCTGTTCTCTTCCTCATGGAGCAGTTTGGGTGGAGATATAATGCCAATCTGCTTTCCTTGTGGTATCTGCACCATCCAGGAACTAAAATGCCGTTTGCCACACAAATAAGCTCCAGAGGCAGGCTCCGTTTGCTGGGTTCCCTACTGCATTATCACTTTACCTTATCCTTAGGTAACAACGTCATTTTTATGGCTAACCATTCTGTTTACTGTTAAAAAATCTGCCATTAAAAAGAGCTACACAAATGTAAACAAGACAAAGCCACACATGCCAAACACGCACAGCCCGTATCAACCCACAAAAGCCCCCACCCTTCAGCCCAGGCACCTCAAATGCCCTGAGCCCCACTCATCACAACACAACACAGACAATACCTAATGCCCATCCCTTGAGCCATGCACCCCCTTAGCCCAGAACTACACTTTCCAGTGAGCACCCTGCCCAGATGTTCATTCCTATCCCCAGGCGTTCCCCGGCTTCCCAATTCCTCCACTGAACCAACACAACAGCTGGCTGCAAAGGCCCCCGAGGGGCGCCCTTCCCCGAGAGCGAACCCAGCGCCACTGTCATCAGCAATAACCATTCGGAGGCCGTTTTCACCGCGGCACGTGGCTCCGTATGCATCCCCTTTCTTCAAAGCTTCCAAGGCAATAAAGAAGCCTCCGTTTGGTAGCTACCTACCTGAGCAGTCGACTTCTGATCCAGCTCTCCCCGCTCCCTTGTCCTCCACGCCTGCTTTACTCTTTCACTGCAACTCTATTCCCCCACACACACTTTAAAAAAATAAAATCCAACTTTGCCTTAGGGACGAGCAGAATAAAATGTCACTTACCTAAAAAAAAAAAAGAGAGAGAGAGAGAGAGAAGAGAAAGCCAGAGCATTACACACGCGTTCTTTGAAATCCGGTCAGCTTAGAGCTTCGAAAATGGCAACGCTAGGCTATTTTCCTCCCCCGTCTTATTTTTTAATGAAACTTGCTGCTTTTCAAAACCTGTGTCCCTGGGTTCAGATTTCCCTTCATTATCGCTCTTTTGTTTCACACTGTGCCTGTGCCCCCCACGCCCTCCGTTGCCCCCAGAGAGGCCAAGGGAGAGACATAGAAAAGCACATCAGAGCACGTGAGCAGCAAAACATCAGGAGCCCGAAATAAAAAATATGAATGCATGCAAAAAACTCTTTGGGGAGAAATTTTAGAAGTTAAGAGACGGGGAAGAATTTTGCTATTCTAAATGTTTATATGGCCTTGAACAGTGCAATCCCTGAGCACCCCATGATCGGTAACTGATTTCATGCTTAGAATCCCATGCACTGCTACAGACTAGGAACCGAGTGGCCAGGCAGCACTTCTGCAGAAAAGGACCTAGGGGTTACAGTGGATGAGAAGCTGGATATGAATCAACCATGTGTCCTTGTTGCCAAGAAGGCCAATGGCATTTTGGGCTGTATAGGTAGGAGCATTGCCAGCAGATGGAGGGACGTGATCGTTCCCCTCTATTCAGCATTGTTGAGGCCTCATCTGGAGTACTGTGTCCAGTTTTGGGCCCCACACTACAAGAAGGATGTGGAAAAATTGGAGAGAATCCAGCGGAGGGCAACAAAAATGATTAGGGGGATGGGGCACATGATTTATGAGGAGAGGCTGAGGGAACTGGGATTGTTTAGTCTGCAGAAGAGAAGAGTGAGGGGGGATTTGATAGCAGCCTTCAACTACTTGAAGGAGGGTTCCAAAGAGGATGGATCTAGACTGTTCTCAGTGGTAGCAGATGACAGAACAAGGAGTAATGGTCTCAAGTTGCAAGGGGGCAGGGTTAGGTTGGATATTAGGAAAAACCTTTTTCACTAGGAGGGTGGTGAAGCACTGGAATGGGTTACCTAGGGAGGTGGTGGAATCTCCTTCCTTGGAGGTTTTCAAGATCAGGCTTGACAAAACCCTGGCTGGGAGGATTTAGTTGGCGTTGGTCCTGCTTTGAGCAGGGGGTTGGACTAGATAACTTCCTGAGGTCCCTTCCAACCCCGATATTCTATGATTCATTCTATCAGGTGGGGAAGTATTACACCCATTGTACTGACGGGGAACACAAGCACAGAGCAGATTAAGTGGTTTGCCCAAGATCACTCTGAGAGCCTCTGACACAGCCAGGAGTTAAACCAGGGCTCTTGCATCACAAATCCAGTTTTTCTTCCCACTAAACCATCCTTCCTACTGTGGCTACCATAGGACTGAGCCCTACATGGCTTCCTCAGGTTCATTTTCAGATGACTCAAGTGATGGGGCTTCCACTACATCTTTCAGGAAACTATTCAACAGCCGAATGGATCTCACGGTTTGGAGATGTTTCCTGCTATCCCTCCCGCTTCATAGCAGGCTCATCGCCGGTATCTGAGTGCCCCACTACAAAATGGCTGCCCAGGTGGGACTAGAACCCCCTGTGCGTCTCAGGTGCCCAGGACTAGCCAGTCTAACAGGCAGAGTATGTAATATGCTGTCACAGTGTATATGAACATATCGCCGTAGAATGGCTGGCACCAGAAGCTATAAGAGCCTGATGCCTTCTCACAGCACTGTGCATCTGGTCCGGAAGGCCTTAGGTTCAGTTCCCACTCATGGTAGGGTGGTACCTGTTTGTACATGGCCAACATTAGTAGTTGAAATCAATCATCTACCAGCAGCGGAAAACAACACTCAACTGAGACCAGCCCAACTCTGTATGCCTGTGACCATCGATGGATTTCCACCCAAGCCCCGATGAGCGAAAACACCGCTAGAGTGGCACTGCCCAGCATTTAAGCTGTGTCCTCACCAGTCTCCCTTCTGCTTTGTCTGACACCAACCCACCACCCAAGCAGCTTCACAAGATTGAGGATTAAGCCTCGAGCCCCCTCACTGCCCCCTTCTCATACAGGTTCTTTGCACACAGGCCCCTTTCCTCTCTTGTGTCTCTCAAGGATCCCATGTAGATACTTGCAGAGAGGTTGCCTGTTTGATATGCAGCCCCAGTTCAGAGCCTGCAAACCAAACCTGTTTCAATGAATTACCGGCTGATCTTTATAGGGCCATCATAAAACCAAGAGTGGTGACAGCCCAAACTGCTCCTAATCAGTTTCAACTCAAGAGATTCTCTCACCCTCGTCTTTTGCAGCAGAAGCAAATGCAAGAAAATTAACTCTTTGCCTTCTGCTGCTTCGCACGGATTTGGCACTGCAGGAGCGGGATTAGGGAGAAGAGAGAACCGAGTATCAGACACTCAAAGAGCTGGACTGAGTGAACTTGGCAACTACACTTTCCCTTGGGAAGGTTTAACCTCTGTTCAGAGGAATCATTGCCACATTGACTCTCATTCACCCCCAAACACTCACGCGCACACACATGCAATCACAGAGGAAACAATACAGTGGAGCCATGATAATCAAATGCTGGAGCAAGTACCACACACAGAGCTAGTCTCTCAGAAATGTATTCAGGGCCCAGTCTGCCCTAATTCAGTCCGGTTGAAACCGCTAGGGACCGGGTGGGCCAGACAGGGCATCAGATCCCACACACAGAGTGGGAAAGGAGCTAACGCCGGACAATGCTATGCCCCTAGGTGGCTCGTTGACAGTGGGATTCACACCTGGAACCTCTGGATCTTAAAGCATGAGCCTCTACTGCCTGAGCTAAAAGACGTGATACTCCTTAGCCCAGAGGGTAGCAGGCTCAACCACCTCTGAGTGGTCCAGCCAACAACAGATGGAGACAGAGGGTCACACTGAGCAGCTTACAACTGAAAACTCTACATACTCCACAACATATCTTCATGCCAGACAGCTTTGCCTATTGGTTGGAGTGAAGAACTGGGAACCAGGGGACTCTGCCCCGATGACAGACAGGCTGCTGGGCTAGATGGAACACCGGTCTGGTCTATCAGAACAATTCCTATGTTCTTGTCATCGCTTTATTACTATTCTTTATATTAATGTGGTTCCTTGGAGCCCCAGCCCTGGTCCAGGACCCCGCAGTGCCAGGTGCTGTACAAACACAGAACAGACTGTGAATTTTGGGTTGAAGTCCCCCAAAAGTCAGAGTGAAATATAGGATGCGAAAGGATCCAATGCAGTGTGAAACACATTCACGCATCCTCCTGCTGAGTGGCACTATCAACCTCTGCCCAAGACCCAGCTTTACCCAGTAAGAATGCATTCATTCCTTTCCCCATCAAGCCGATGCTATCACCCACTTCCCAAACCAACACCGGACCTGACAGGCCAGCGATCTGATCCTCTGACAAGGCCGCGGTTTTGATGCCTAACGTTATTCTATTTCCACCAGAAATTGCTTTCTTTTTTATTATTATTTTCCAAGGCTTCCATTTCAAACCATTATTCCTTTGAGAAAAGCTTTTACTTTTGCCCTCCTTGCTTCACACTGAGTTTTCCTTTGTATTATATATATATATATATATATATATATATATATATATATATATATATATATATTTTGGTAGCAAGAATATTTATTGATTTTCACACTGGGCAAAGAAACACACTATACTCCTGAGAGGATCTCCATTTCCAGGAGCCATGAGGTTCCTGTCAGCCCTCCACACAACAGAATGGGGAATTAAAAGGCAGAAAATCAAGGGGAGGTCTGCACTGCTCTTCCCATCATGCAACGGGGCAGAGGCCCAACTGTACCAGAAAACGAGAGACCAGGAACGTGCCGTTTCATTCATTCGTTATTCAAAATGAGGCATCAAACTGTTGATGCAAACAAATTGTGACCTGTAGTATGTTCATAAGCAGCTTACTGTGGGGAGATGGTATTCAAAATCTCAGATGTTCTGACTGGATCTGCAGGTCACATTCATTCACTTTTGTTCTCCAGTCAGATCACAGTAATTCTTAGAATTGGATTTCCACTGATAATACTCGCAATTAAGAATCTGAAGTTCACTCTCAGCAGCTATTTTCCACCATCTGCTTAAAATTCACCATTCCTGCCAGCAAATTCATTGGCTACAATACCTGTGGCAAGTGAACCCACAAGAGGGGCAGCCACGGGTGGAATGTTATTTGCAGCATTCTCTCAGCTAAAAGAAAAGGAGGACTTGTGGCACCTTAGAGACTAACCAATTTATTAGAGCATAAGCTTTCGTGAGCTACAGCTCACTTCCTCAGATGCATATCGTGGAAACTGCAGCAGGCTTTATATATACACAGAGAATATGAAATTCTCTCATACCTTGGAAAAAATAAACCAGCTGGAAGCCACAATTCTGCCGCCGAATCTGCGAGAGGAGAATCTCACCGGCTTGAGTAGAACTCCCCAATCCCGGAACAAGCGCATGTGTGAGGCTATGTCTACACTACAACAGCACAACTCTCGTGCTGGAGCTGTGCGGCAGCGTGCACGCTTCCTCCATAGACAGAAGGGGGATCCTGTTTTACGGGATGGTAGGTAACTACATCACCAGAACAATTCTTCCGTTGGCCTAGCTGTGTTTACAGGAGGGGTTCGGTCAACCGAACGATGTTGTACAGGGGCGCAACATTTTTTTACAGCCCTGAGCCGTGGAGCTAGGTCAGTTTGAGTTTTAGGTGTAGACCAGGCTTTCGCATAGATCCAATTGCAGGTTGTGAGCTTTACTGTAGTTCCATGCTGACGGGGGAATCACCTGATCTTACAGGGAACATATGAGCTCCCCCCGCTCTGAAATGACAAACAAATTAGAGGACCCGACAATTAACTGTTCTTGCAGATTACTTTGGAGCTACGGGGGATGTTATTGGATAAATGCAAGATTAAAGGTCTGTTAATATCATTATCTATATTAAGGCAGCTCACAGAGGCCCCAGAATGAGCTTGTGGTTTACAATCCAATGGGACTAGACAGACAAAGGACTGGAGGGAAACTGAGGTACAAGGAGGGGAAAGCAACTTGCCCAAGGTCACAGAGCAGAGCTATGAACAGAAATCACAGATTCAGAGACTTTGAGGTCAGAAGGGACCCTCGTGATCATCTAGTCTGATCTCCTGCACATCACAGGCCACAGAACCTCCCCCACTCCAGAAGCAGACCCCTAACCTCTGGCTGAGTTACTGATGTCCTCAAATCATAGTTTAAAGACTTCAAGTTACAGAGAATCCACCATTTACACTACTTTAAACCTGCAAGTGACCCGGGAACCATGCTGCAGAGGAAGGCAAAAAACCCTCAGGGTTTATGCCAATCTGACCTGGGGGGAAATTCCTTCATGAACCAAAATATGGCAATCAGTTAGACCCTGAGCATGTGGGCAAGACCTACCAGCCAGACACCTGGGAAAGAATTTTCTGTAGCAACTCAGAGCCTTCCCCGTCTAGTGTCCTGTCTCCAGCCTCTGCTGGCAGTTTTTTGTTTTGTTTTTGTTTTTTTTGCTACTGGCAGTTGCCAATGGGCCACATGCCATCACGGGCAGTCCTATCATCCCATCCCCTCCATAAACTAATCAAGCTCAGTTTTGAAGTCAGTTCGTTTTTTTGCCCCCCCCTGCTCCCCTTGGGAGGCTGCTCCAGAACTTCATTCCTCTGATGGTTAGAAACCTTCATCTAATTGCAAACCTAAACTTGATGTGAGAAAACCTGGATTTGTGCTGGAAATGGCCCACCTTAATTATGCACATTGTAGGGAGAATGGTCACTTTGGATGAGCTATTACCAGCAGGATAGTGAGTTTGTGTGTGTGGTTTTTGGGAGGGGGGTGAGGGGGTGAGAGAACCTGGATTTGTGCAGGAAATGGCCCAACTTTATTATCATGCACATTGTGTAAAGAGTTGTCACTTTGGATGGGCTATCACCAGCAGGAGAGTGAATTTGTGTGGGGGGGTGGAGGGTGAGAAAACCTGGATTTGTGCTGGAAATGGCCCAACGGATGATCACTTTAGATAAGCTATTACCAGCAGGACAGTGGGGTGGGAGGAGGTATTTTTTCATATTCTCTGTGTATAAATAAAGTCTGCTGCAGTTTCCACGGCATGCATCCGATGAGGTGAGCTGTAGCTCACGAAAGCTCATGCTCAAATAAATTGGTTCGTCTCTAAGGTGCCACAAGTACTCCTTTTCTTTTTGCTAAACTTGTTGATGGCATGTTGATAGCCATTTGTTCTTGTGTCCACATTGGTGCTTAATTTAAATAATTCCTCTCCCTCTCCGGCATTTATCCCTCTGATGTATTTATAGAGGGCAATCATCTCTCCCCTCAGCTTTCTTTTGGTTAGGGTAAACAAGCCAAGCTCTTTGAGTCTCCTCTCACAAGGTACGTTTTCCATTCCTCAGATCATCCAAGTAGCCCTGCTCCTGCACCTGTTCCATGTTTAAGAAAGATGAATTCGAACTGGGAGAGAAGAAATGCGCACCTGATGCGGTCTCACCAGTGCCTTGTATAATGGTACTAACATTTCCCTGTCTTTACTGGAAAGACCTCCCCTGAGGCATCCTAGGATTGCATTAGCCTTTTTCATGGCCACATCACACTGACGACTCATACTCATCCTGTGATCAACCAATACACTCAGGTCTTTCCCCTCCCCTGTTGCTTCCAACTGATAAGTCCCCAGCTGAGTCCCAGTCCAGCATCTTATCCACTAAACGATGCTGTCTCTCCAGCGTTTTCACCAATCTACCTCCTCCTGCAATTGATACTAACATGGGAAAGACACCCATTTTGTCCCTCACTCACTGATCGCCTCAGGCAATACCTGGGAAATGAGTTGATCACGCATGCTCTGGAGTTAGACAGCTGGTCATGGCAGAGGTCTTACACAGTTATTACAGGTGTCTTCGCATCCTCCCATAAAACAGGATGCCAAGGGCTTTGCTCGCCAGCTATTTCTGATGCAGCAAAGGAAGCATGAGACAGGAACTGCCAGTGTGTTTGGCTGTCCCTCAGTTTAGACTGTAGGTAAATTCTTTGGGAGAGGAAGACTATCCTTTGCTGAGGTTTAACAGATAATTATCGACTGTAGAGTGCTTTTCTCTGTACATCACCTTACAGATGGGGAAATGACTTGCGCAAGGATAACTTGCACAAGAGCTGGGAAAAGACCCCTAGGTGTCCTAATGGCTAATGCCCAGTCTAGCCATGAGTCCATGCTGCAAACTTCTTCATGGACCTGTTTCCCTAACCCCCCAAAAAGAAAAATAATTACATTCACATCTCTTGGCAGCACTGAGTGGAAGCTCCTGTTGCTCTGTAGGAAGGTTTCCTACCAGGCCCGCTGCAGGTGCATGCTGGAATGCTTGCCCCAGCTTCACAGCATGTTAACAATCATAAAATTCAGATCACTAAAGGAAGAGAAACTGCAGAAGCTGTGGGAGCTGACAGGCTCCCTCCTGACGGGTTCCACCTCCTTCCTAAACCTTTCTTGATGGGGGAAGCACACAGTCCCAAATTAACTTGTGCATGCCTGAGACCTGGCCATGGATTCATGGCGAAGAAAAAGAAATTGCTTTTTGAGGTGTGCCCTCATGCTGCTAGTGTCAAACATGGGGTCCTTACTTGGCAGGGCTGAGCTCAACCAAAGCAAGGATGCAATCTGGATGTCAGAGCATCATCTGTGGGCTGCTGCAATCTCACTGTCTCAACACCCCCACCTCTACAGCTCTCCTCTGCCTCCAAATATCACACACAGCGACTCCAGTCTCTGAAGACTGATCCTGCATACTAGCCTCTCTCTCTGTGCACTTTTGCTGGACAGAAGAAAAAGAAAGAAAGAAAATAAAAGAGGAGACAGATTTGCAGCACTTGTACTGTTCCCCATGGGGATCCTACAAAAGTTCTGTCCTCGGCCAGGATCCCCCTGAACCATTTTAGCCTACTGAACAACAGCCACCTCTGAAGATTTCCAAGCCCACCTGCCCTGCAAGGGGAATTCCACTGAATGATACTGAGTTCCTGTTAACAGAAAGGCTCCTCTGAGGATAGGTGGAAAGCTAAAGCCCCAGGGCTGTAGGGAAGCTGAGGCAAGCATCCCATCTCCAAGAGCAGCTGGCTCTGGACATTTCAGAAGGAAGTGCAAGGGAAGGGATCAGGGCCGGAGTAAGGCAATGCAGGGCCCTAGGCTCACCCCACCATGGGGTGCCGTGTCTCCAGCCCTGCACCCTAGCCTCACTCCCTTGGATTAGGTTGCTTTTCTTTTCACAGAGGCAGGGGCAGCAGCAGGATTATCACAGCGGTCCCAGGAGCACAGCCTCTGGCCTGAACCCAGCATCCAGCTTCCCAAACCCTCCTCTGCCCGAGGAGGAAGGATAGTTAAGTGGTTAAGACTCAGACTTAGGGATCCAGGGTTCAGTACCTCACTGTGGCATGTGTTTCACAAGGGACCTAGGCAAGTCCTGTCGTCCTTCAGGCCCAGATTTTTGAGTTAGGCACCTAAATACCTTTAAACTATTGGGAGCAAAGTGCCTAAATCCCATTAAAAAGTTGTCCCACTGTGCCTCAGTTCCCCATCTGTACAATGGGGCTAATAGCACTGCCCTCCCTCCCAGGGGTGTTCTGAGGACAGAGCCATTGAAGATGGTGTGGAGCTCGGCTACCACGGCAACAGGGCCAACGTAAGTACTTCGATGGACAGACAAGAAAGGAGGGCCTCCAACAGGTGGAAAGCGATGGACAATCAGTTCTGACTTGTGCCCATATAATGGGCTATGAGTCCCTAGTCTCCATCAACACATGCTTTTAAGAATCAATTACTATTTATTCAGCACGCAGCCCTATTAGATCTGAATAGCTGGCTTGGCTAGCAGGGCTGTTTTATGTTAAGTGAGCACTGTCTCATAGGCAGCATTGATCGAGAGTTAATTATGTGTTAGCCACGTGCAGGGTACCGATCGATCACGGCCAACCCAATGTAACGGCCCATGCAGGAGGCCTCAGGTCAAAACACTCCAGAAACGTGTTCTGCTCACTCTCTCTCTCTCTCAGAGTCCAGTTTGGTCAGAGCTGCCCTTTCCCTGGTAAAGAGAGAAAGATGCAATTTGTCTTTCGAAAGACTGGCCACCAAATCCCTTCCCTCTTGGATCAATTTCCGAATAAAAACTGGAACGGAAAACACAAACCCAACAGACAGGTGCAGGCTGGCTCCTTGGCCCCCCCAGCCCTTCTCCCACGGTAAGGCCCACAGAGACTCCAAGCGGGCGGCAGGCTCACTGTACACACACAGCACTTGCAGCCTCTTATCTGCATTGCTTCCACTGAAGGAAGTGATTAACTCCCTGACCTGTGGAGCTTTAAAGCGACCTCCGAGAATAGATAGAATCTTGTTATCTTGTAATGAGTTTTATGGCTTATTTCAGTACATTTCAGCCATGTTTCTCCAGTGATTAGGGCAATTATCAGCCAGTGCATTTCAGGATTATGAATTATGGAGCTCTCAAGATGCTAAAAAAATAGCCTCAGAAAGGCTAGAGATATTTAAGAGCTCTCTGGGCCCCCTCTCCACTCCCATAGTTCTTTAACCTGGAAGTTAGCTCCCTCTCTGAGAGCCTGGGAAATGACACAATCAGGGCAAAGGAGCTAAGTGTCCGATGAAGTGAGCTGTAGCTCACGAAAACTTATGCTCAAATAAATTGGTTAGTCTCTAAGGTGCCACAAGTCCTCCTTTTCTTTTTGCGAATACAGACTAACACAGCTGTTACTCTGAAACAGGTTACAGTGTGCTCCAGTGGTTACAGTAAGTAATACATAATATTTAACATGTCTCATCCCTCCAAGTGTTTTACTGAGGGAGGGCAGTGGAGTTTTCCCGGTTTAACAAGTGCGGAAACCGAGGCACAGCGCCTCAGAAGATATCCCCAATTGAGCCAGGAACAGGAGAGATTTGTCCTCGCTTCCAGCCTATCGACCACTCTGCTAGCCCACACAACCTTCCTGGGAATTAAGAGACCAGGGTTCTGTTTCTGCCAGCTGACCCATTGTGTTTGGGTAAGTTAGTCATCGCTTTGTGTCTCAGTTTCCCCATCAGTAACACCTGCCTTGCAGGGGTATCATGAAGCTTAATTCTTGCTTACAAAGCGCCGATAGATCCTCAGATGATTGGCCAGTACGAGAGACAAGGTGGATGATAATATCTTTTATCAGACAAATTTTGGTTGATGAAAAGACAAGCTTTTGAGCAGTGCAGAGCGCAGGGGACTGGGGGAGGTTTAGGTTGGATATTAGGAAAAACTTTTTCACTAGGAGGGTGGTGAAGCACTGGAATGGGTTACTCCTTCCTTTGAGGTTTTTACGGTCAGGCTTGACAAAGCCCTGGCTGGGATGATTTAGTTGGGGATTAGGTCCTGCTTTGAGCAGGGGGTTGGACTAGATGACCTCCTGAGGTCCCTTCCAACTCTGATATTCTATTATGCTATGATTGCTGTAATGAGCCATAAAACCAGTGTCTCCATTCTGTCCGGGGTTTTGAGTGTCTAGCAGAGCTATGAACTTCAGCTCCCAGGCTTGTCTTTCGAAGGTGTTGTGGAGGTTTCCTTTGAGGATGATGACTGAGAGGTCAGAGATGGAGTGATCTCTTCCTCCTTGTATATAGCTGTGACACTCTGAGTAGCTCCCCCAGGCCTGAAGAAGAGCTCTCTGGAGTTCGAAAGCTTCTCTCTCTCTCCAGCAGAAGTTGGTCCAATAAAAGATATGACCTCACCCACTTTGTCTCTCTAATATCCTGGCACCAACACGGCTACACCACCACTGCAAACTCACTGGCAATTGCTAAGTGTTTCTCCTGCAGTAGCCGCATTTTGATACAAGCTGCAGCCGGCGGGGGATTTTTCACGCCATGTCTGCAGCGCGGGGATGGGACACATATTGGAACCCTGCAAATTAAAGGCTAAATTAGCCCTCCCGGCCCAAAGCTCAGAGCCATGCGTTCGGAGCCGGAATCCGCTTGCTTCAGAACCTCAACACCGGAGCTGCAGCTGTGTTACAGCTCCTGGAGCCCCGCGCTTGGCTCCAGGCTGGGACGGCAGGAGAGGGTTTAAACAAGACATGACTGAAATGCAGGCATTTAGGTTTGTGGAGCTAGTCCCCCGGGAGGGCAGGATTCCATCAGCCCTGGCTGGGGTTCGGCAGAAGTCGCCAGTCCCAGCAAATTCCTCCCAACAGGAGCCTGTTTGATGTCCTTATCTGCTAGAGCCAAGGGCCAGCTGAGCTTGATTCAGGAAAAAAGGTCCCAGTCATTCCCTCCTCTATGCTCTCTAGGCTGACTTTGAAGCTGGGGCTGCTGGATGAGAGTTTAGTGAGTAATCTCTCTCTCAAACCGGGCCATCGTTAACTGTGAAAGCAGCAGGGACTCCTAGCCCCTCTGGCAAGAAACAGATTAGCTGTCTGGGCAACAGTGCCGCTGCTCAGCCTCTGTGGGTCCCATCCAGCATGGCTGAGTGCTATTTTTGGCCTCTTGGGGTCTCTCAGTCAGTGTTATTTATGTTCCTCTCTCCAGAATCTCCCATCAAATCTAGTGTTTATTTCTAAGTCTAAAGCCACTGAGCAGTTTAGTTCTAACCACGTGTCTGGGATTGCTCAGGAGGTGAATGGACACTTACTAGGGAATCCTGCTTAGCTCAGGGATCAACCCCTACCAGCATTATGCAACCTACCCTAGCCCAGGGAAGATCACTGCTGATGGAGCCGGGATGAAGTCTCCATTCGCAGACTACGTTAGGTTGGGCTGGATAAACCCGGCTCCATCGCACAGTGCTGGCAAACACCTGGTGCAAAGTGGTTTTAAAGACAGATTAAAGCTAGTTCAAGGCCAAGTCCACGTGGCTGCTTGGACCCCTCATGAATTGAGTTAAGCCCTTAAATGATATAATGCCTAGCCCTTCTCGTCTGTAGACCTCAGAGCGCTTTACAAAGGAGGTCAGTATAATTAGCCCCATTTTACAGATGGGGAAACTGAGGCACACATAATGGCAGAGCTAGGAATAGAACCCAGGTCTCCTGAGTCCCAGTCCAGTGCTCTATCCACTAGGCAACTCTGTCACCATGTTAAAAATCTGCTCAAGTGACAGGTCACAAACCAGGGCAGATGGGTCATAAGCACTCCTACTGTCAATGTTACTGCAAGCTGCAGGGCACAGTGGCAGAATGGCAGCACCAGACACAGGTAAATCATAGCTCAGTCTGGCAAAGTAGTTGGGACCAAACCATCTCCCATCAGTTCTTCTATTCTGAATCACACAGCAGCTGTGAACTTTGCAGACTTGGAGCACAGGTATGGGAGCTTTGTTCAATCCTAATTACACTGCAAGACAGAAATGGCTTAGCCAGGTTGGGAACTACTGTTTTGCCTCCCAGTTCTGCAACACAGGTTAATGATGTGGGTTCATCCTGGGACCAGAACCTTTGCTACTCAGCACAACGTCGGTAGTGTGAACACAGCTGGTGTTAAGGTGGCTTGACCAACACAGGTAGGGATTTCGTTCCAAGTATCGTGCCAATATAATACTGACTGGCCTAGTGTGTGATCATACACCCCCAGTAGTGCCCAAGCCAGTAAGATAAGAGTCTACGACTTCACCATCCTAATCATAGAAATGTAGGGCTGGAAGTGACTTCAAGGGGTCATCTAGTCTATCTCCCTTGCTCCTCAACATAGAAGCAGGACCAAGCAAACCTAGACTATCCCTGACAGATGTCTGTTCAACCAGTTCTTAAAACCCTCCAGGGACAGAGATTCCACAACCTCCCTTGGGAGTCTAGTCCAGAGCTTAACCACCCAGATGGGCACAGACATTGCTCTATCTGGTCCAAGCCAAAGCCCACATTCTAACATCCCCTGACTCTTGGGTGTCTGCGAGCCAGACACACATTCTACATCTTGATCTATGCTACATGGATCTCCAGATCAGCTCTCGGTTAGAAGGAATGAGGAGACACAATAAGAAGAGTTGCTTTCTACATCTTTTGACAACTAAACACAGTAGGGGTCTCTTCCAATTACTGGTGGTGAGTCCTCAAGCATTCTCCAGCAGCCACAGCAGGGAAGAGAGAGAGAAGTCAGTGCTGAGCACCCCAACCTAGACCCACAAGTGTCCATATCATCATCTCATTTATACAGGGAAACTGAGGCACTGAGTGGTGAAGTGACTTGTCTAAGGTCACGCAGGGAGTCTGTGGCAGAGCCAAGGGCTGAACGCATATCCCCTGAGCTTCACCCACTAGCTTATGCTTCTTGACTAGCTCACAGTCACAGAGGGATTCAGGGTTCACAGCAGAATTTGAACTCAGGGGTTCCTGGATTCCAGCCCTGTGCTCAGATCACCCCACCCATAAGGCAGTCACATATACACACAGAGATTCTTTGTGCTTTCTGGGTCCTCAAGGCTGAAATGGATGTAATGAAGTCCAAGAAAGGGGATTCTGCTGACATAATCATTTCTTAATTTGCCCTAAACCAAGCTGTTTAATTATCTTGATTCATGCTTTGTTTTTGTTTTTTCCCCTGAAAACAAGCATTGGAAATCGAGTGCCGCTCCCAGAAAATAAAACATTTCTGTAATGTAAGCAGAGATAGGAGCCAGGTCACATTCATCTCTCATCCTCTCTCTATATTGTGTGTCTATTCTTCTCCTAAGTGTAAATGTAAAATATTAATTTTGTGTAGAAATAAAACGAAGCCCCTGGAAATGAGTTCAAGGAAATAAAGCCATCACTTGAGTTAATTAAGAAGCAATTATACTGAAAGTCTGTAATAAGGGTTTCAAATAGTAGGACACACTGAGCTGCTCATATGAAATCAGCTGAAGGAGGAAGGACTGGAGAACTCTCGAACCATGGCCTCTGGACAGAATGGAACACATTATGGAGTTTCCCGTTCATATTCCAAGGATCATCAAACCAGTGGAGCTATATTGTCTGACACCAGTTGAGGATCTCACCCAGAACCGCCTGGATCCTTTCTACTCTGCAAATAGAACCTTCCTAAGGGACCTGGTTTACAACCAGACCTGGACAAATAACTGTGTTTGCAGTTCACTGGCACTTCCCCCCATCCCAAAAAGTGAGGGGAAAAAAATTGGCAAACCAAAATGTTCATAGATTCATAGATATTTAGGTCAGAAGGGACCATTATGATCATCTAGTCTGACCTCCTGCACAACGCAGGCCACAGAATTTCACCCACCACTGTTGAAAGAACATTAGTTTTGGATCAAACTAATGGGGTTTCATTTCAAGCTTTATCAATGCTTTTCAATGAAAAACAGAAGGAGGTTTTTAAATCGTATTGTTTCAAATACAAAAAGACAAAAAACAAAATGTTTTGTGTCGAAAATGTCAAATGAGACATTTTGAGTTTTTCTGACCTTTTGTCCTACATGATCTTTTTCAACTGAAACAATTTTGTAAAGTCGACCCGAATTGGCGAATTGTTTCAGTCGACCCAAATCTGCAGTTTTCAATGAAAAACAGTTTCAGACAAAAATTTTTTTGCCCAGGTCTTGTTACAACCTGGTCCCCCAGAGAGGCCCACCTAACCCCCATTGGTTTAGTCATTTCAGTGCTAGTATGTAGAAACATGTTTGTGGCCACATTCCTATGAAACGAGAATGCTTTTGTTTTCGGTGCCCTTGCTTCTCAGTAGTTTGTGCCTCCTGATATTCCGTTCCATGCCCCGCTCCCCAAAAGAATTCTAATGGTGCACCTCAACCCTGACCCACAACGCAGCCAGCTATTCCATTCCATCCCACCTCTGCCCATATTTATGGGAACGGCTCCCATGCAGCAAGTTGTTCCAGTCTTAGGCCCCCCTATATAGTCCTGCCGATGCCCCTCCATCCCATCTTGCCGCATCTCCAGCTCCTTATGGTTCATCTCTGCTAACAGGCCCGTAATGTGCTGTCTGAAAGGATCTGCTAATCTCTTTCAGATGTGAGCCGAGTGCTTCTGTTGCATTGTACTTGGGCTGTCTGGCTAATATCACAAAGCACTAGATGCAAAGAATATGCAAAACAGGGCTCCCCCCAGAGGTTGAAGTGGGTCGGCCATCCATAAGATGACAGACAAAATCCCTAGTTATGGGAAGAAGGTAATTTGACATAACAGCTGTTCTGACATTCTCTCCCTATGGATAGTGCTGGCAATAGGAATGCAAATAAGCATGCTTTGCACTTCTCCTGGAGAGCAACTTTCAACTGAGGAGCCAAAAGCGCTTTAGAAACATGAAACAATTAAGCCTCACAATCCTACTGTGAGGCAGGTATTATATACACCCATTTTAGAGACAGTTATACCAACGCACATCACAGAGATGTGACTTGCCTCAGGTTTCACCGTGGATAAGTGACAGAGCCGGGAATGGAAT
This sequence comes from Lepidochelys olivacea, assembly GCF_965140295.1. Classification (NCBI taxonomy): domain Eukaryota; kingdom Metazoa; phylum Chordata; order Testudines; family Cheloniidae; genus Lepidochelys; species Lepidochelys olivacea. Next base: position 10,346,340 of record NC_140432.1, on the reverse strand, counting down.
CCAGGAGTCCTCCCTGCTGTAATCACCGGACTGCCCATCCTTTACCGGCCATCTTTCAGAAAAGCAGGGAGAGGGAATGAAGATGGGCTGGGAGAAATTCAAAGACAAAATGTGCACACCGGCTGATCCTGCAGCGTGGACTAGGGGCCAGAGCAGAAGATGGACACAGTAACGATCAGGAGATCTAGGTTCTGTTCCCAGCTCTGGCACTGACCCTGGGAAAGTCACTTTGCTGTTCTGTGACTCAGTTTCCCCATCTGTAACATGGGGATAAAATACTTCCCTGCTTTAGTAAAATGCTTTGAGACTTAGGAATGAAAAGTGAGACATACAGCAAGATCCAAATCAAATTCTTATCAGAATTTTCCCTGACCTATGGGATCTTTGGTCTCTACTATAATTATAATCTAATAATATATAACTATAGTATAACTCTGGCTCAAAATGAATCTGTATGGCACTTTCCCATCCCGAAGATTCCTCCGTTCCTTCTCCAGGTTCCAACCCCCTCTTTTGGTGACCTCTGAATAAACAGAACTGCCTCTGTCTCCATCCCTTTATGAGACAGAGGGACAATCTGGCTCCTTTCTTCCCAGAACTCAGCCATCCGCACAGAACCGCAGAGAGACAGACAAGACCCCACAACCCTAGCAAATGGGGTTTGTGCCCTGCTGCTTTGTGTATGGCAGCTACTAATTATCCCCTGAAATGTATACGCTCCTGGGATGAGAGCAGATGAGTATTTAAGTTAGCCGCAAATTCAAATTGTCCTCCATTAATTCCAAAATGATACCTGGTTTTACCTGGGTTCTGCTTCTCCTTGATTTCTCCATGAGTTATTAGTCAAATGCCATTAGTCCCTCTCTTCCCCACCTCCCTAAGGAGCAGGATGGTACTGGGGGCTCAGAACACGTCTGTCCCCCGTGGGCTTTTCTTTTGCTCCTTCTAGGGCATCTGCTCAGGACAGATCCACCTGAATTCAAACCTTCTAATCCAGCTGAGGAATTCAGTGCTGCACACCACAGCCACTCAGAGAACCATTCGCAAGAGCAGGAATTGAACTCAGATCTTCCTGCTCCAAAAGTCCCAGATCCTCAGAGGTAGTTAGGAACCCAACTCTCTCTGAAGTCAGTGGGAATTAGGTGCCTAGCTACCTCTGAGGATCCACTCTGGGCCCAGGTCCCTGCCACTTCAGCTAACCAGGAAGCCCCATTAGCAGACTAGTTCAGCAGTTCCGATTCCATCCAGGATACGCCAGTGTTAAGCACAGTTCATTGCGCTACCAGGGGATTCCCACTGGTGCATTATTCCTCACTGACCCATTGAGAGAAAATAAGAAAAAGACAAACAAAAGCAAACTACCCTTGAGCTCTGGAACCCACAAAGCTGTAATGAAGAAGTATATTGCATGGTATCATATTGCATGAAGCCCTCCAGTACCCAGCGCTAATGCTTCCTCCTGCCTGGAGGAAATATTTGATGTGCCAAAAATTGCAACATTTAAGGGACAAAGCCTGCATCATATGAAAGGAGATGCTTTAACAGATTGCATCATATGAATGTGAGAATGTCCTCACTTTAGATCAGATTCTTGTCTGTACTAGAAAAGTTGCTAAGGGACTTATCTGGCCCATATTACCTTAATATCTAGCATCTTACCGTCTTTAATGTATTTATCCTCACAGCCAGCCTGTGAGGTAGGGCAGGGTAATCATCCCATTTTTCCAGAGGGAAAACCGAGGCACAGAGGGTCTATGTTACTTGTGCAAGGAGACTGTGGCAGAGCAGGGAATTGAACCCAGCTCCCGAGCTGGCATCTTATTCACTGAACCATCCTGCCTCTCTAAACTAGTGCAACCCCATAATCTGGACACATTTAAACAAGTTTAACTCTCTATTAAATCAGTTCAGTTTAACTCAGAAATTTACCGACGCAAGCTAGATCTATTTAAGCAAGGGTTAAAGTGGTTCACATGTGACTGTGTTTGCACTGCATTAACTAGAGTGAGTTGAAATCGAGTTTATTGAATCCATGCAATTTTGGGGTCAGTTCTTCCCTTATCCGATTGTTGGCGTTTTCAAAATTGAAATTCCAGTTTTTGATTTTAAAAATGGATTTTTTTAAGATGATAAAATTCTGACAAAACTGTCATCATATTCCAATCCATCTGTAATCAGACTAATTCCATCCCCTCTCAGAGCTGCCATCATTAGCCTCTCTCCAAATTACAAGATAAACTCCTCACTTTTCCTACGAGGTGCACCTGGCGAATTTCTGCTGAGTCGCTTAGAGTGAACCTTTTGGATTTGCAGAGAAGAATCCTTGATAGTCCCCCTCTCTGACCTCTGTCTATCTTCCTGTTTATCTCTCTATCTTTAGACTATGATCTAGCCCTTTTAGTGTGTCTGGGAAGCACTTAGCACATCACAGGTGACACCACAAATAAATGCTTAATAATAATTCAACCATTCATCCTCTGCCAAGTTTTCTTCGAAAGCCAGCCCTGAGAGCATTGTATTGACCAGCCTTGCCTTGCTATCAGAGTGACAAAAGAATATAATTCTCTCCAGCACAGCACAGACGTGTGGAAAAACATGTCTCACTGCTAAACAGAATTGACCTCTGCTCCCTCCAAGAATAACACTCTTTCTTCCCTAACACACACATATTAACTTGCAAAAACAGGACAAACAAAAAAACCAAAATAAACATTTTATTTGCATCTTCACAAAACCACAGGGCAGTTTTTGCAAAACGCCCTTTCTGACTCCTGCTAAGCTCTTGGCATCAAATATACCCTGTGGCAAAGAGTTCCACAGGGTAAATATGTCCTTTGTTTGTTTGTTTGAAATATCCGTTTTAATTTTGTGACATTTTAATTTCACTGGGTATCCCCTGGATCGTGTGTTATGATAGATTCCAGGACTGACTGGAAAACAAGAATTCTGTTTCATGAAAAGTTGTGGGGTTTCAAATTTTGTTTTTATTCTGCATCAGGACAAAAATTCCACTGACTCTGTACCCTGGTGCTTAGAGCAGTCTCTTGGGATGTGGGAAACTTTGCTCTGGAGCGAGCAGAGTAGGGATTTAAACCTTAGGTGTTCCACATCCCAGGGAAGTGCCCTAATTGCTAGAATCCTGGCTATTTTGAGAGCGTTCTCCTCTCTCATGACAAATTCCATCCTGAACTGGAGACACCTTCCCAATGAAACCGACCTGTATCCATAAAAAGATCAGGTTTCAACAAATCAGCATTTTCCAGTGAATAAATGTTTCATTGAAAAATTGCCGACTAGGTCTAGCAAACAGCAGTTCCTGACCGACCCCTCTGTATCATCTACTGTCACATAAATGGTGCAAAATGCTCCAGAGGAGAGTTGAAATATTCAGCAACCAAGACCCCAGCCTTTCTGGGCAAACAGAGTAGTAATTCATTAGCACCCCAGGTATGTGTCATTGCTATTACCTCCAGAGCCTGCAGTTGCTTGGCTACAAGTCAAGGAAAATTATTTTAGACCAACATTTGTTGAAGGGAACATGGAACAAACTTCCACAGTCAGCAGTAGATTCATGACCATGAATTGCAGACCAGGCTGGAGAAATCATTGGAGGAAAAGGAATGCAGAACTGTCAAAGGTGAAAGTAAGCCGTCCGGTCCGGTGTGCCGAGAAAAGCCGATACATAGCCAACTGTACCGGTAGGGGGCAGCTTCCCTAGGCCTGCGATTTAAAGGGCCCAGGGCTCCTGGCAGCGACTGGAGCCCCGAGCCCTTTAAATCACCTCCAGAGCCCCGCAGCCGGAGCCCTAGGGTAGCGGCAGCGGCCTGGGGCTCCAGCGGTGATTTAAGGGGCCCAGGGCTGCAAAGGCCCCGCCTATTCCGGTTGAGGCCCCGCCCCCCTGCTCAGGACTCCATTGTACCGCTAAGTCCTTTAAGTTACTTTCACCCCTGAGAATTGTCAAGGCTAACTTTATTCAGAGGAGGCTAGCACAGTGAGATGGTAATTTAATGGGTTGGTATTTCTTGTGGAAGGCTGAGTCTCTGCTCTGAAACACCAACAAAGCCAGGGGTGTAATATGCACAGTGGAACATCAGACCCAGAGACTTGGTCTCCCGGGCTGTCAATTTCTGGTTGGAACGTTACTCTTTTCCACCCTGCACCACAAAGAAGGGACAGACGCAGTCTGGGGGGCAGTGAGCCTCTGCCAAGAGCAAGTGGTGATAAAAATCACCCTAAAACGGTGCTAAAAGAAACCAAAACTGAACTCAAACCTTTTGTCCAATCCAAAATCTTGGCGGTTCAGAGAAAAGGCACCCAGATCATTGGGGCAACCCATGCAGGAGTGGGAAGAGTTAGGCCTGGCCTACACCCATGAGCAATGCAGTTAAATCAATCTAGATTTAGATTAGACAGCTGTAGACAACACTATGTCAATGGGAGAATTCTCCCGTTGATCTAGCTGCTGCCTCCCAGGGAGGTGGATTACCTATGCTGCTGGGAGAACCCTTCCCAATGTCCCAGGTAGTATATTTGCTGAATCACTACAGTGCCACAGGTTCAGCATTTTAAGTGCGGACATGCCCTCTGAGGAGAAGACGTGGGACAATGTATTTGGAGCCCAATCCAAAGCCCAGTGAAGTTAGTAGATTCCCGCAGTGGTGTTTGATGAGGGTAGATGCAGAACTAAAGGCCTAAGTAGGGCAGAAAAACATTGGGGGTAAGTGGGGGAACATTCCCTTTCTTTCCTCCTATAATTCACCCCCACACACACACACCCCAGCTGCACCCAGGCCCCAGATTCAGACAGCTTCTGGTTTTACAAAATGCAAACCTGCTTCTTACCAAACCAGCTCTATTTTATTATAGAGCATCCCAGAGCACCCAACAAAGCTCATATAGATTCAATGTTGTGACCTCTGAGAGCTCCATCATCACTGGATGGGATGATGTAGAAGCCTACCCACCACTACCATTTCCAGCAACGCCACCTGGGTCCAGCTTCCTTCCGAGATGCTGCGCTGCCCACACCACGTGCTGGATTCTGCAGGTGAGCCTGTTAAAATCGATGACCTCTCTGGTCTGTACGGACATTAAAGACCCCAGATTTTGCCCTGATGCCCTTGGCCTTTTCTCACTGTTGTATCGTGCTCCATTGCATTGGCACCCTCCCACCTGAAAAGGGGCTCCTTGCAGATAGTTTGCTGAGTGAAAGGTGCTACGAAGAGGTAAGACACATTTCATAATGGTGCATGTATCATTACTGAGCAGCTCCTGCCTTAGGTGTTCAAAAGCACGTCTGAAAGGCTGGCCTTGATTTAGACACCCAGATGGGATCAGAGCTCTTTAGAAAAATCTAGCCGTAACTGGGGGTAATGAGTGCTTCAAAATTTGACCCTGAGCTCTTGAAAAGCCTTCCCCTAAGTGACTTGCCTAAGGTGCCACAGGGAGTTTGGGAGCAAACAGAAATTAAAACTCAGATCTGGTTCAGAATGAAACCTGAACATTTTAAAATTCTCTGGGGAAGGGAACAGAGCCCCAGCTGTGAGGTGGTCCACCTGGTGTGCTGTCCCAGAGTTACAGACCCTGGGAGCCCTGAGGTCCTTGGCTGAGGGTGTCTGCTGAGCAGGCTGCCCTGGTGCCAAGATCCTGGGAAACCTGGAGGCAGGTAGGATTCCATCAGGCCTCTGCCTGGGTTCTGTCGGAACTTTGTCAAAATCGACCTGTCATAGAATCATAGAATATCAGGGTTGGAAGGGACCCCAGAAGGTCATCTAGTCCAACCCCCTGCTCGAAGCAGGACCAATTCCCAGTTAAATCATCCCAGCCAGGGCTTTGTCAAGCCTGACCTTAAAAACCTCTAAGGAAGGAGATTCTACCACCTCCCTAGGTAACGCATTCCAGTGTTTCACCACCCTCTTAGTGAAAAAGTTTTTCCTAATATCCAATCTAAACCTCCCCCACTGCAACTTGAGACCATTACTCCTCGTTCTGTCATCTGCTACCATTGAGAACAGTCTAGAGCCATCCTCTTTGGAACCCCCTTTCAGGTAGTTGAAAGCAGCTATCAAATCCCCCCTCATTCTTCTCTTCTGCAGGCTAAACAATCCCAGCTCCCTCAGCCTCTCCTCATAACTCATGTGTTCCAGTCCCCTAATCATTTTTGTTGCCCTTCGCTGGACTCTCTCCAATTTATCCACATCCTTCTTGAAGTGTGGGGCCCAAAACTGGACACAGTACTCCAGATGAGGCCTCACCAATGTCGAATAGAGGGGAACGATCACGTCCCTCGATCTGCTCGCTATGCCCCTACTTATACATCCCAAAATGCCATTGGCCTTCTTGGCAACAAGGGCACACTGCTGACTCATATCCAGCTTCTCGTCCACTGTCACCCCTAGGTCCTTTTCCGCAGAACTGCTGCCTAGCCATTCGGTCCCTAGTCTGTAGCTGTGCATTGGGTTCTTCCGTCCTAAGTGCAGGACCCTGCACTTATCCTTATTGAACCTCATTAGATTCCTTTTGGCCCAATCCTCCAATTTGTCTAGGTCCTTCTGTATCCTATCCCTCCCCTCCAGCGTATCTACCACTCCTCCCAGTTTAGTATCATTCGCAAATTTGCTGAGAGTGCAATCCACACCATCCTCCAGATCATTTATGAAGATATTGAACAAAACCGGCCCCAGGACCGACCCTTGGGGCACTCCACTTGATACCGGCTGCCAACTAGACATGGAGCCATTGATCACTACCCGTTGAGCCCGACAATCTAGCTAGCTTTCTACCCACCTTATAGTGCATTCATCCAGCCCATACTTCCTTAACTTGCTGACAAGAATACTGTGGGAGACCTGTCAAAAGCTTTGCTAAAGTCAAGAAATAATACATCCACTGCTTTCCCTTCATCCACAGAACCAGTAATCTCATCATAAAAGGCGATTAGATTAGTCAGGCATGACCTTCCCTTGGTGAATCCATGCTGGCTGTTCCTGATCACTTTCCTCTCATGCAAGTGCTTCAGGATTGATTCTTTGAGGACCTGCTCCATGATTTTTCCAGGGACTGAGGTGAGGCTGACTGGCCTGTAGTTCCCAGGATCCTCCTTCTTCCCTTTTTTAAAGATTAGCACTACATTAGTCTTTTTCCAGTCATCCGGGACTTCCCTGTCTCCACCCAACGTTTCAGTTTGGATGAATTGGCTGGTTTGATAAAACAAATCACTGGAATTTTTCTGATTTGCTCCGTTCCCAAATCTCGTGCCTTAACAACCCCATCCCCTCCCCTCAAACGATCCACCCTTCCAACAACCCATCTCCTTGCACCCCAAAGGTAGGTACAGCGGGGCAGAAATGTATTTCACACATGGCGCTTTTGTGCCACCTACTCAGGGCCCTGCATGAGGAGATTGGATTTCATTTCCCATCACTACAGTACGCAGAAGAAAAGTGTCTAGCGGTAGCTGTCTCTTTTTGGGAAGGCAGGGAGAGAGGAGAAGGCGGTGTCTGGAATTTCCTCCTGGCAGCTCTTTTCAAGAAGAGTTATTAGAATTTAGTTTCAATTATACACAAGAATAAGCCCTCCGCAGTATAGTTAACTTTCATTTCCAACCAATTTTCGATGCATTCAATCATAGATGCCTGAGTGATTAAGGATCTATGTTGCAAAACAATTCCCACTTTGCAACAATGCAATCAAACAGATCTACAACTCATAACCCATTCTGCACTACTTTCTCAGCTCACTGGTGAAGTGAAATAGGATTTATCAAGCATCCCCGTTTAGCCAATGAACCCCCATGCTCTTTTGCAGACAATTCTGCAACTCAAAACAGCACACAAGGGTTTGGAGGTTGGGTTGTTTTCTTTCCTCCCTTTCAAGGCACAGAACTGCAAAGGTGGACCCTGGCCAGATTTGTTACTTATGACTTCAGAAGCCTTTACTCTGCCTTCTGCCCATCACCTGCCTCCTCTTGCTGCAGATGCATTTGGGGATTATTCTAAGAATGCAGGAATGATTAACACAGTGTTAACTTGATGTGCTCTTATCTGTAATCCTCTTGGTCAGGAGTTAGAATGGAGCATAGAGGGCCAGACACTGAACTGAGCTGCACTGCTGCAAATCCGGAGTGACACCACTGGTTTCCTTAGTGTTGCTGTTGATTTACACCAAGATCAGAATCTCGCCCAATGCCCTACTGTCCTATGTCTCTCTGTTCTTATTTTCCCTAGTCTCCAAGTCTATTCTCCGACTCCTCTCTGGATCACTAACTCCTCTTCCCATTCTCAGCCTTGCAGCCCTCTCTATTCATGGAAAAGTTGCCCTTATCCTCAACCACCAAGCATCCTTCTCTCTCCTCCCTACGCCTCATCCCAAAGGCGCCCTCCCCCCCAGCAGCCCAGAACCCCTGTACCACACCTGCTGAGTCACCAACACCCCTTCTGGTAGCACTACCAACATGTGTTCTCCAGAGGTCTCCCAGGCAAGTAGGGACCCTGCCAGGGTCGAGTAGTCTGTGAGTCACGACGGAATTGCAGCTTAAGGTGAACGGGTCGCAAGGTCCTGTTAAACAAAGGCCCTGCAAAAGACCTGAGTAAGAGAGAAAAGATAGAGCAGGGAGCTCCAGATCTGGGACAGACCTGGAGAATTCTTTCTAAAGAAAGAGTTGCTGGCTTGATAGAAGAACCTGTTTTATAGCTTGAATTTTACCAGCGAAAAGGGTTTACAAAGAGTAGCATAGTCTAGTGGCTAGGGTACAGGACTGGGAGTCAGAAGACCCATCTCTGCCACTGACTTGCTGTGTGGCCTTGGCAAGTCGCTGCCCCGCTCTGTGCCTCAGTTTCCCCTCCCACCTTGGTGCCTGCTTTTGGGGCAGGGACGGTCTCGCTCTGTGCATGTGCAGAGCCTCGATATGTTGAGGCCTCTAAACTCTACTGTTATATGAACAAGAATGACAACAACGGGTGTGAATATGAGGTCAGAGGAGAGGACAAAGGCAGCAAGTCAATACAGCCATTGGAGCATCCCTGGGCACACCGATCTCGGTACACAGTCCTGACCCAGCAAGACCTCTCAGTAACATAATTCCGTCGCCCCCTCCCACCTCACCTGGGTGCAGCCTCTTGCAGACACAGGGCAATGACCAGGGCTTGCAGATCAAGGCAGAAAACAAAGGATGCCTCCTCCACTTCCAGCCTGAGTGAGCAGAATGCAAATCATACCTCTGTATTAGAGGCTTCCTCCCTGCGGGTCCATGGGCTAGACTCGAGACGTGTGATTTAAAACAGTGGAGACCCCCTCAGGGTCCCCACTGAGATGAGAAGCCAATTACTGCTCTTCATACAGATGCATCTTCTATTCAGTTCACATCTACACAGCGTGAATATACAACCACACACATACACGCTTGCTGAGGGCCATCTGCTGGAACACAAGACAACCCTTTGGGAAGGGACAGATAAGTTTCACTGTGAGTGCATAGGAAATGGTTGATTCAGGTGGCTTAAATGGGATGTTGAGTTTTAGACAGGCTGGCCTTGGGGTTAAGGCACTGAGCTAGGACTCAGGAGGTCAAATTTCAATTCCTGGCTTTGTCACAGACTCCCGCAGGGACCTTGTCTTCATTTCTTGGCTTCTTCAAAGTCCAGTATAGCCTAGTGGTTTGAGCACCCCAGCGTGACTCAGGAAAGTCTATTCTATTCCCAGCTCTGCCACTGACCAGCTTGGGCAAGTCGCTTCTCTCTGTGCCTCAATTTCCTCATCCGTAAAATGGAGACAGTAATACTGTCCTTCTTTTTAAAGCGCTTTGAGATCAAACGATGAAGAGGTTGGTCTTATTATTATAGTCTAGGTACACATCTGCCGTCGGTCAAACCTTGAGAGTGTGACATATTTTTTGGTGGAATGTTTTCCCGTTACAAAATGCCCTTTCAACTAAACTGAAACTCTCCATGGGAATTTGTTGATTGTTTTCAACATTTTGTTTAGGGGGAAAAAATGAAAGGAAGCATGTCGATAAGGTCGAAATGTTCCGTTTTGACCTTATGGGAACAGAACATTTCGATAGTTCATTTCAACACAATTGTCTTCACTTTGAGAAGTCTTGTCTTTCCTAGTCTATTATAAATTCTAATCTCACATTGGTAAAAAGTAGAAATCGGAATGAAATGTTTCAATTGACCGGGAGGCCATTTTGTTGCAAAAATTTCAGGTCGCAGGAAATTTTGAATTTTCTTTTCCTTTCAGAACAAGAACAAACCTTGGAAATGTCAGAATCTCCTAATGAATGGAAATTCGGAGGTTAGAATGGCTCTAGTATTAATTTGCAATACGTTAGCATGTCAGTGCAACTACCAAGACAGGGGCCCCACTGTGCTAGGTGCAATAAAAGTACATAGCAACAGACACTCCGTGCCACACAACTTACAGTCTAAAAAGACAAGACAAACAAAGGGCGGGCGGGGAAACTGAGGCATGGACGGGGAATGATTCACTGAAGATCACACAAGAAGATCAGTGGCATAGCTGGGAATGGAACCTGGCATTTTCACAGTCCTAGCCTCTTGACTGCATTGTCTTTTTGGTCGACCCAGACAGGTCTTGATAAAATGGTGAGATCTGATGGAGCTCAGGTCCTGTAATTCCTCTGCCAGAGGGCAGAGGAAGGCAGGACAGGTTAAGGAAGTGGTGAAAATTGTGCCCATGATGCTTCCTTGTGGTGCCATTCGTACCTATTTCTCAGAGGCTGAGGGAGAAGGATCCTGGGCTCATGATCTTTTGCACCAGATCAGCAGCCAAGAAGGCAGCCAGCATTTATGATTTACGAGGCCCCAGGCTTGGCAGGCTCCATCAAAACCCAGTTGAATGGTTCGTGGCCTCTTAGTTCTGGAGCTCGCTCTCCACCCTGGATGTGAAATAGCCCTAATGTATCGGCCTTCAGGGCTCCGAGCCCATCTTTGTAAGAGGGGGATGTTGACCGGGGAGCAGTTTGTTTCTAGGGAGGATTGGGGTATTTCCCCTCTTGGTGGTTCGGCTGCAGGTGGTGGAGAGAGGAACAAACCCAGCACCTGTGTTAGCCAGGCATCAGGACCAGATCCATCCGTGCCTCCGTCTGTTACGGTGTTTAGGGAAATAAGGTGTTGGTTTCGATCACTCCAGCTCCAGGCAGACCAACAGCCACATCTGACCTGAAGCCAAGCCGCATTCTGCATGAACACCAAGGATTGAAGGGGTGGTGGAAACTGAACTGCCTCCTCCCGTTCCAAAGGACAGGTGCTGCACACCAGGGCGCACCTGCTACAATTCTTTGGGGGTAATCATTGCAGGAGGCTCGGGCTGCCACTCGAGTACCACTGTGCTCCACTGCTGTGGCCATCCCGCTGGGGTCCAATGACAGAGAGGAGCAAAACCTCCATCTTCACCCCCTGCCTCCCCATGGGGCAAACGAGCCGCGTCCCCAGCCAGTCATCCGTCCGCCCTCCCTATACTGCGGCGTCTCCTCCAAAGCGGAGGGGGCAACCCATGCGACGGCCTGGATTTGCCCCTCCCCACGACCACCTTGTGTTGGAAGGCCCCAAATAACCATTTCAAACAGGGGGGAGAGACACCTGGGAGAGCCGAGGCACTTGTGCTACGAGATAATTAGAGATTATTATAATCGAAATTTCATTGCCACATCAAACTGTGTCTTTTAGCATTAATTAATCTACTCTGCCAGCCTCCGAGCACTCTGAGCTCTCCCACTGTAGGATAGTAGCTTGTCAAACACGCCAAAGCTGCGTATCTCATTATCTTATCAGAGGGGGCAAGTCGGGAAGGTAGGAGCAGATTCCTCGGTGCGTTGACATGAAGCGCTGCCTGTAAATTCACTCACTGTTTTACAAACTTATAGAACAAAGTCCAGGCTAGTGAAAGGAGTATTAAGAGCTCCCCTGCTCCCACTGAGCCAAGAGGGATAGAGGTTAAAAATATCACTTCCTTCATGAAAATTGTCTTACTCCAGACAGGGATTCTGCACTCTGGAGTTCAATTCCCAGCTCTTCTTCCCCAGACTCCCTGTGCAACCTTAGGGTAAAATTTTCAAAAGTGCGTAGGAGATTTAGAAGCCCGCTTCTCTTTCAAAAGTGATGTAGGCACCTAGGGAACTAAGTCCCATTGACTGTCAGAGACTTCGGTTTCTAAGTCACTTAGGGATGTTTGAAAATATTACCCTTTTGCCGCTCTGTGCCTCAGTTTCCCCATCTGTAACGTGGAGATCATAGCACGTCACTGCCACAGAACGGTGTTGTGAATGTAATCCATTAACACACAGGAGGTGCTCAGCTATTACAGTGCAGGGGGGTTATATACACAATTTTTTTTAAAGTAGCAAGCGATTTGGGAATAACCAGCTTGGGACACATTAAAGTGGGCAGTGAGCCCTCTGTACGACTGGCAACTCAGCACCTTCCAGGATCAGGACCATGGGTGATGGGCAGGGGATGTATATAATGCCAGTATAAATGAGAATCCAAAAGTTCTGTTTATTGATTCTCCACTTCCTTTCAAATCTCTTCAGAAAAACAAAACCCACCTCCTTGTCTCTATCTCTTCACTTTTCCTTCCCTGTTATTGGCTTTGCCACTGAAGGCTTTAATTTATTCGTCATGCCGTATCTTCGCGGCACTGTTTTTCTGCAATTTACACCATATATTATCCCCCGTCTTGTGTCATTTAGCTCTGGAAAGCGTTTTGAGATACAGTTTGCCGGAAAGACGCTGTGCTCATTAATCCTGATTCTGCAGCCCTGCCTTGCATACAACTCCCATTGACTCCAATGGCCACTGTGGGTGCTTTAATATGCAGGCGGCATTCATAGCATGTGCCGGAGCTGAGGGAACACAGCTGCACACCTCATGCTGCCCCCAATTTTAGATGGATAACAATAACTACATAAATATTCAGGTGTATTTGTGCATGCACCCACTGGTTAGTCTTTGAGCCTGTTTCACCACTGCAAGACTCCAGTTTTTTTCACGGTTTCAGTGTCGAACTGGGTGAATCAGTCCCTAAAGATTCAGCTGCTCCCGAAGGCACACAACTGGGAGCCAAGAACCTTAAGTTGTAATCCCAACTGCTTCTGTGGTCTTGGACAAGCCACAACCTGTCTGCTTCAGTTTCCACACTCGAAACACACAGATCACTCAGGTGGGGACATTTATGTAATATGAACCCATTCAGACCCTGTACAGTGGGATCCAGGTGATGTGGGTTCAGCTTCCTAACTCTGGCGCAGACTCATTGGATGACCTTGGGCATGTCACTTATCTGCTCTGTGCTTCTGCTCCCTTTGTCCTGTCTGTTTAGAGGGTAAGCTCTTTGGTTAAAGGACTGTCTCTTAACCATGTGTATGTACAGCACCCAGCACAATAGGGCCCTGATCTTGTGTGGGACCTTGGCACTAATGTAATACAAATAATAAGCAACAACTCCTCTGAGAAGTTGGTCTTAGCCAGCGCTATTAATCCCTCACTTTTGCAGGCATCACAAGACGTGAAGGGATACACATGAGTCCCCACTGCAGCCATGACATAAAATGCTGAGAAGGGAAAGGGGTCGTTTCCTCCCCAGTCAGCTTCCGAAAGGACAAAATGAGTTCTGACGAGGAGTCCACGCTCAGGCTGTGAAAGGGCAGATTAGAGAGATGCTCGGCGGCGACCTTCTAGGGCACGGTGACCTTCTGCAGGCTGGTCTCTCGGTAAAACCATGACGTCTACAAACGAACTTGACAACAGCTAGGCTGCTGGCGCACAGAGACCACTGTCCATAATGCTGGCCGACACTGTCTCATTGTTTCCTTGTGCTCCCCTTCTGCCTGTTGTAGCCACCAATTGCCTCGTCTGATACTTAGAACATACGTTTTGGGGGCAGGGCCCATCTTTTTGTTCTGTGGTTTACAGCACTTAGCACAGTGGGGTTGTGGTCCATGGCAGAGGATCCTAGAAGCTACAGCGATACAAATCATCATCATCAATCATCATCATCATCAGGGCAGAGTCTCAGGATAAAGTGCTCCACAGACTCTGGGTAGCACTGTGGCTCATAGGACAGCCTAGGAAGGCTGCTGTCACTCAGCCAGGTCCTCACATCTGTCTAAAGGCTTCTCTACACTACCATTTAGTTTGTGGCAAGTGAGGGCAAGCCTACCCCATGCTAACCTACTGTGGACCGTGTGTGGCCCCTGCTGACGCACAATAACTAAGTTTAATCTACTAGTCCCGTTTCAAAGAGGACAAGGTTGAAGCGCATTAATGAGCTGGTCATGCACATCAGCAGGGGCCACATGGACAGTTAGTCCGTGGCAGGCTAGCATGGGAAAGAGTCACACCCTAGCTTGCTGCAAACTAAAAGATTGGGTAGACATCGGTCCCCTGACTTGGACTTGGGGGCGTCTCCAGCTCCCAGAGCAGCTCCAAAATTGTGAAGGCTCCAAATCATGTTCTGTCCAAGAGGCCACAACAGCAGGAGATGAAGTAAGAGCAAGAGGAATGGGGAGAGGAGAAGGAAGATGAAACAACAGTAGAGGAGCTTCCCTTGGTTTCTTTCCTCTCCCCATTTTGGGACCAGGGTTTAGAACTCAAACCCACCTGAAGTAGCTCTCCTGACTCCCACCAGCATACCCAGATCAGAGCATAGCCTTGGGCCGGGCAAGTGAGGGCAGGTGCCGTTTAGGGGAAGTCAGTCCACTCTGCCCCATAAAAACAGGAGAAAAACCAACCACCACACTAACTATGGAAGCTCCTTCTCTGTGGGCCTCCCAGTGCCGAGCCGCGTGGAAGACGCTCAGCAGAAGAATCTCCAATGAAAAATGGGAAAACAAATTAAGGAAAAATCTAATGAAATGAAACATTTAATGAAGCTTTTTACTTTTATTTGTTTATCGTAACTTTTTTTTTGGACCAGCTCTGTTTGTTTGTTTGTTTGTATTCTAGACAGTAGGCTCCCCGGCGAAGAATTGCTTTGATACTCATGTCTGTACAGTGTCTGGCTCACTGTCAGGGCTTAATTAATGATAATCTATCTATCTAAGGTACTTATAACCCATGACAGTAATATCTGAGTGTCTCACAGTCTCTAATATATTTATCCTCACAACATGCCTGTGACGTATGACAGTGCTATTCTCCCCATTGCACCAATGGAAAACTGAGGCAGAGAGAGAGACAAAGGCTCAGATTTTGAAAGGTATTTAGGCGCCTAACACCCATTGAAAGCTTATATCTCCCCTTGACTAGATACATCAAGATAACAAGTCCCTGTGCCTTATCCTCCTAAGATTTTGCAAGGAGAGAGCTATTTTGAAGTAAAAAACAAATCCTTATTGTTAGCACAAAAGACATAGCCAACACTGGCAAAGAGCAGGAGGGGAAACTGAAGCACGGAGTAGCAAAGTGACTTCCAGCCAGTCAGCGGCAGAGTTATGAATAGAACCCAGGCAGGTACCCTGCTCACTAGGCTGTGCTTGCACCATTCCTTGGTCCTGGCTGTGTTTCTGGTGCCTGTAGTCACATGGTAGTGTTTGGTCTGCTCTTTCATGACTAACTTTAAAACGGGGAGAATAGCAAATGACAAATAGCCAGCACCACACTTCTCTGGCATGGCTCATTATTCATGGCGAACTTCGCAAAACTCTCAGGATTTGCAAATATTTTCCTAGCAAGCCCACGGCCGCCTGAAGGCTCATGAATAAAAAATAATTTCAACCCCATGAATAACAGGTGACCTGAACTTGGCTCTCCGGTTCATGAGACTGTGCACAAATCACTTTTTGGAAGGGCTTTATTTTACCAGCTCCAATCGCTCTTCCAATGAGAGAAAAAACAATCATCTCCCATTCGGTTCCAAGCCCAGCTACCCCTGTATAGAGCTTGTGTTTGCGATCTCACGAAATAAGGAGAAGGAAGAGGAGTGGGGAAGGTGATTTTTTTAAAGCTATAATTTAAAGACCACAGCACTAAGGAGAGCACAAGGGCAAAAAGCGAGGACCGCTTCCGTGAAAAATACAAAATTACCATTTTAATGGATGAGTGTTGACTCGCTGCCTCTCCCCGGGGGAAGCCTGTTTGATTTCGTTAGCTTGTTAGCACAAGGATTTGACACAAGCGATTAATGCTCAGTTCATTCCGGTGGTTTTGGATTTGGCAGAGGGGAAGGAGGTCTGGGGGAGGCAGAGAGCATGCACGTCAAAGGCTTTGAAGGTACCCAAGTAAGAAGAAGAGACTCAGGCCTGGTCTCTACCGAAAACTTAGATTGACCTAGCTATGTTGCTCAACCGTGTGAAATATTTACATCCCTGAGAGACAGTTAAGCCGACCTAAGCCTGGTTGTAGACCCTGCTGGGTCGAGTGAAGAATTCTTCCGTTGACCTAGCTACCACCTCTCGAGGGGTTGGATTAACCACAGCAAGGGAAGTCTGTCTTCTGTCGCTGTAGCAAGCGTCTGAAGGGCAGCGGCACAGACAAACCTTCAGCCAATCCGAGCGCCTGATCCTGCTCTCATGGTGCGAGGCAGGTGTATCTCTGCGGAAGTCCAGACTCTATGAAACCAGGGCGTGTGAGATCAGAGACAGATATTAGCTCCCCAGAGGCAACAGCAAGGAAAGTAACCAATGCCCAGGCGGGGTGTCAAACAACCCATCAACAGCCATGGTCCAGCAAAGGAGCTACAGTGCAATGACTCACCTGCATGAGGCCACAGCAGGGGAATTGCTCAACCTTGCTTGGAGAGACTCAGCAATGCCCCCCAGGTATGCCTGGACTTGTACTCTTCAAGCACGTGGACTCATGGTATAAAACAGACAGAGTGGACACATACTGGGCCCTTCTCCTGCCCCGACCTTCGCTGTAAGCAACTAAGACAATGAGAAGAAGACAAGACTCCAATGGAGGAGACTGGCCCAGGTTTAAGGAACAAACCTGTATAAAAGACTGCAGTATCCAGTGGGGTGAGAAAAACTGTTTCATCTAGATGTTGCCTAGTCTAATAGGGTGAGAGTTTAGACTGCGTGCTTATATTTTCTTTTCTTTTGGTAACGACTGTGACTTTTTGCCTATCACTTAATATCACTTAAAAGCTATCTTTGTAGCTAATAAATTTGTTTATTCTACCTGAAGCAGTGTGTTTGGTTTGAAGCATGTCAGAGACTCCCATTGGGATAACAAGCCTGGTGCATATCAATTTCCTTGTTAAATTGATGAACTCATATAAGCTCGCAGAGTCCAGCAGGCATAACTGGACACTGCAAGACGGAGGTTCCCAGGGTTGTGTCTGGGACTGGAGGTAATGGCTAGCGTCATTCAGTTGCACAATCCAAGGAGCAGCTTACATGCCAGAGGCTGTGTGTGTGTGACGAGCCCAGGGGTGGAGGTTCTCACGACAGAGCAGGGTAAGGCTGGCTCCCGGAGGCAAGGATTGGAGTGACCTAGCAGATCACCGGTCCAGATAACACCAGGGGAACGTCACAACTCCATCTTCCTTTCCTCATCCCCCACCCCTTCTTATCTCTCTCCCCGCCCTCCTTTCCTCCTCTGTCAAAACTGGTGCAGCACTTGTGTTCTGGGCCGCTCCCACTGTCTTCCCGCGAGCTCTGTCCAGCCGGTTGCTCCCATGCTGCAGGGTAGGACCCCATCAACCCGTCCTTCTGTTGCTAGACAGCTTCTTCCTCTTGGAATCAAAGAACCTGTCTCCCTCCCATACCTAAAAGGAGGTGGGAACTCAGCTGGCTGCGAACCCAGCCCGTGCTTAACGCCAGCCCGGCACAGTTGCATGGTGGTGCCATGGCAGGCTGCACAGGTTCCCCCTGTCACTGCTATGCTTGGTTGGGATCTAAACCAGAGAGGAATTGAGAGATGAGCTCCCAAGCCAACTCGATGTGACAGATGTGCCTGACAACACAACGCAGCTTCTCTGATAGGCCCATGGCTGGCTGACTCCCGAAGAGAAGGGAGCGGGGAGGCTAGAAGGCATTCCTGGGACCACAAACTGGCTGATCCACAACACAGGGGATTAAACTCCCCTCTGCTGAATAATAACCAGGGACCTGGGAAGTCTACGCCTGCCTGCCCTGTTCGAAGTCCAAAGTCCTAGTGCAGTTACGAGTGGGAAGTGCTCCTTAACGCCTTAGAATGGTCTCATTCCATGTCTGGCATGTTAAAATCAATGCTTAACACCTACGTAGTTAGCATGGAGGGGACAAAAGGGATAGGGGAGTGGCACTCTACCTTAAAAATGGCATTACCTGCTTCTCAGTCACTGACAACACAGAAGAAAATGATCTCGAAAGCTTATGGAACAATATCCTAACAGATAAGCATAAGATGAGGTATCAGTTGGTATCTGCTGCAGACCATCACGCTCGGGAACATGATGACTGGCTCCTTATGCACTTGTCTGTAATGTGTAGGAAAAGAGGTACCATGATCGCAGGGGACTTCAGTTTGAGTGACATATGCTGGAGATTCATGCTGCCAGGACATCTTTGGAATTTCTAAATAGTATAGATGACAATTTCCTCACTCAAACAGTACTGCATCCAATATGGCGGGATTCTGTACAAGACTATCTTGATTGATAAAAAGGAACTGATCACAGAACTAAAAATTAGTGGTAACTCAGGTGCAAATGATCATGACTTGATCACATTGATAATTACAAACAGAATAATGTCCAGACCAGTGATATCCATACTTGGAGATTTAAAGGGACCAATTTTACAAAGCTGAAAACAATTATAAGCCAAATCAACTGGGAGGAAGAATTAATCTGAAAAAATTATCTGAAAATCATCAAATTATCTGAAAATTATCAAAAGAATTATCTGAATGATAATTGGGAACCACTTAAGAATGAAGACTGGATATTTTTCTAAAAGATCTGCTCTAGGATTTTCTGGCAGAGGTCAGACTAGATGATCACAACAGTCCTTTCTGTCCTTGGAATCTATGAATTTCTCCCCCTGCCCCCATTGTAAAAATTAAATCCGGGTGCAATGTGCCACCCTGATACCCCTGGTGACTGAAGCTCGCTAACTCTCTCCCCCCACAGAATGGGCACTGACACAGCATGCTTCCCAAACAGTGCCCCTAGGTTCAACCTTAACCTTGAAAGACAAGCTGTAGGGCCGGGAAAGGAGCTCATTTTCCAGACACATTCAGGCCTTGCTCTCTCTGCAGAAGCTCAGACTGCCAGCTGCAGCGGTCCTTCTGTGGCATGGGCATCTGTCCATTGGGAACTGGATTGAGAACCCACCAATTAATGTCATCCAAGCCACTATCACATGGTAGCTACTTCTAATTACTCCAGTTGAGCCAGTGACCATGTACCTCTTGCCTAATCACGTACCCTTTAGCATTCCTGCTCCCTGACACACACACACCAGTACAGGCTGAAAGCTGACAGCAGGGAAGCCTTTCCAGCCATTCACACTTATTCCATACACTGCACGCGCGTGACTGCAGCTCTTCCCACAGCTCTGACACCGGCAAACCGAGAAAACAGCCAAGGGCTGGAACGGCATTCTGGAGAACGGCAGACCCGCTGCGCATCACCCAGCCTCCTGCTCTACTTGGAGAATGCCCACTTCTGACACCACTTCTCTCCCCTGACACAAGGCCGAAGCAGAACTTTCCCATCACTCTATCTGGCTCCTGCTCCAAGGGAAAAACCCGTGCGGCGCATCTCAAGGTTTTGGGGCCATTGGAGACAGAGGGATCGGGGTGGGCTGAATGCATCTCCTCCCCCCCTTTCCCTCCTCCCCCTCTCCCGTGCCTTTACAGATGCCATTCTTCCTTTCTCAAGGTCAGGTTGGAAGATAGTTACATGACGACGCTCAGATGTTGCTGTAACCCTTGCGAGTTGTACCAACCTGGTGCAGAGGACAAGGGACGGCCATGTCTGCAGCTGCCAGCTCCCCAGCCTTCATTTCAGAAGCCCACTGAAAACACACACTCCGCAATGGTTGTTTTTGTTGAGGAAGCACAATAAGAGGTGGAGGATTAAGCCCCCCTGCAGGACTTTTAACTTGCACAGCACAGTGCTTTGGTTAACGTGTGCAGCAGGACTGGCTAGGACTGCGTCTGCGCACACACACGCCCTTTTCCATGCCCACTCCTATGCCTCTCTCCCCCTACGCCCCCCAAAGAAAACGCCAGCTCCTCCCCACAACCTCCCCACACAAATTACACCCCTCAGTGCAAACACGCGCTGCCCTTCTCACCCAAGCAGCACGGTCCCAAAGGGGATTCACACACTCCCCGCTTAGTAATCGGACCTGTTCTCCGCCTGTGTTACCACACCCCCACAGCACTGCACAAACACAACACACTGGAAATTGCACAACATCAGCAGCCAGTGCACAACAGAGACACCACCCAACATTACATCCTGAGCACAACACATCTGCACAGGCACTCCCTGGAGACACACATGCTGTGCATTGCACAACACACACAACGCCAACACACATTTCCTCCCTGCCAACACAACTCCTCTGTCCCCACTCCATCACATGCCAACACTTTCGTTCCACCTACTCCTGCTTCCTGGGGTCCTATCAGCCATGGACATCCTTGCTCCCTCCCCTGAAAACATTGGGGGGAGGGGCATTTTTAGTGTACGTCTTGCCTTGCTAAATGAGCAAAGTGCCTTTTCAGATACATCTGGGCTGGAAGGGGTGCAGATCTTGGAACTTATTTCAAGGTCAATTTGCTTCCAAAGCAAAACCCATTTGCTATAAAGCACAGAGACACCGGAGGAGGGGTGGGAAGGTGGGGAGAGGAGAAGAGATGTGATTGCCACTAAAAAGGCTTTAAAAAGAATAAATAAATAAAATACAACTCTGCCTTGCTTTGGTTCCTTCCTCCCTAATCTCCTCTCCTCTGGACTTGATGCTAAGCACAACTTGCCATGCAGGGGGCTGGAGTTTTCATATCCTGTCACCTGGGGCTAAGAGCTGAAAAGACGCTTCTCAGTCACAGCTGTACCCTGCCACATCATTTCAAGTCACCAGGCCATTACTAAACTATTACCAGTTCCTTACAGATTATTTCCCCCCTCTCTCCCCCAGATGATGATAGATCTTGCTGAGTTCTCAGAGGGGACTCGGAGATGTCACGGACAATGGCAGTTCTCATCTGCTCCTCAAATTGCTCTCTCAGATGCAGAGATACAGGTTGGAGAAGATATGTTTTCCAGAGACATTTAACATTTACACAGTGCTTTGAGTTTGTGGAGGGCTGGAAAATTATTTATGCGCACTCACATCAGCGCAGGGGCTGGCCTGCAGACATCAGCAGAGCTGTGCTGAAGATCTGGCTCAGCGACTTCATTTGAGCTAAAGTGATTCACACCATCTGGGGAGCTGGCTCATTCATTTTGGTGGAGGTAGACCGATTTACATCCCAGAACTCCAACTTTATTCCTCTTTAAATAATTGAAATTATCTTCTATTTCTGAGGTTTCCTTCAACATCTTTCTCTCTCGCTCTCTCTGCCCACTCTCCCTAGTGATTGGAACAGCCATGAAGTCAAGTGGCCGTAAAAAAGGTATGTCAAATAATATAAATCATACTCAGCACTTTCCCATTGTACTCAAAGCAGTTGACAAAGGAGGGCAAGCAGCACTATCAAGCCCATTTAACAGATGGGAGGAAATGAGAGGACCAAGGTCACACAGCAGGTCATTGCCAAGGTCAGGACAGAAGTCAGATTCCCTGTCTTCCTGGTCTAATACTGAATTCACTGGATCAAACTAGCACTAGGTGGCTAGTTTCTCTAAATCTGGAAAAAATGCCCAGTGTCCACAGTGCCTCAGTTTAGGGATAGAGCAATCATTAGAAAAAAAATTCTCTAAATATTGATTTCCAAACCACATTTGGAATAATGACCATTTTGAGTTCATTTTCTGTGACATCTGGTGTGTCCAAGCTCTCCAAGTGAGAATGTTCATGCGGAACGAACTTTAAGCCTGAATATTCACCCAAAGCAAATATCAAATTACATATTCAAGACTACAATTTGAAATCCATGCCATGTTGTTTAGTTATGTAAGGCATCCAATCAGAAAACAAATAAAGTGATTTACTCTAAGTAAGTAACCAAGACAGCATGAACCTCAAATCCAAACATCTGCAATTAACTATTTGCTGTCAACTCAAAGAGGGTGAGGGGAGAATGACAACAAATAAATTTGTTATTATCAATCAACAAATATATAATAATACCTAGGTCATAGAGAGTGCTTGTCATCAGTAGATCTCAGAGCACCTCACAACCTTTACTGTATTTATCCTCACAACACTCCTGTGACGCAGGGCAGTGCTATTATTTACAGATGGGGAACCGAGGTACAAAGTGGCAAAGTGACTTGCCCAAGACCATTCCGGAAGTCTGTGGCAGAGTAGGGAATTGTACCCGTGCCCTAACCACTGGACCACGTTTCCTCTAAGTCTGAGAACTTCAGAATAATGAAAATACTCCCCCAAATTTGCTCTTGCTAATGGGATGAGTCTAAAGCTGTACTCTAACCTACCCTGAAACATCAGGAAAGTTCAGATTCAAATACTAACTTAGTGGCTCTGGTTCATTCCTAATGATAATTAAAGGCTTACCTCAACCAAAACTCTGGATCTAGATTTTCCAGAACCTTAGGGAGGTTTGGATCATGATCCAGGTCTGAACTTTGCAGCTCTACCCTATTTCTAATGATAAATGGGCATTTTCTCAAAAGTATTATGTGTATTACAGTCAGATCTAAAAGGATCCAACTCAGATCGGGGCCTCGTTGTGCTAGGGATTGTATAGCCACGTAGTCCCAGTACTATAGAACTTACAGAGTAAATAGACAAGACAGACAAAATACAAGAGAAAGGAAGTATTATCCCCATTTTACAGACAGGACGTTGACGAGAGATTACGTCATTGCATAAGGTCAGATCGAGGGCTTGTGGCAGAGCCACGGATTGAACCCAGATGTCCTACATTTCCGTCCATTTAACACCGACTAGATCAAGGCAAAACATTTTGGTCAAAACTTTTTTTCTGGCAAAATGCAGATTCAGCAACTCCAACACATTTCAGGAAGGCGCGTTGGTTTTGCTGACTCGTTTGTCTTCGCGGGGGGGGGGAAATCAGAAAAAGTCAAAATGTTTCAGTTCAACATTTCCAAGATGAAACATTTCCACGGCGCGTGGGGGTAGAAATGACTTTTCATTTCAGAAGTACCTTCAGTTTTATTTAAAATGTATATTAAAAGGTTTTTTAAAAAGCTCAAAGATTGAAACACTTTTTTTTTTAACCTTCTGATTCAGGAAAAAAATTAAAAATGCTCTTGCATCAACCCGAAACAATTTTATTTTTATTTTTCAGAACTGCCAGAGAACCAAAAATCCATTACTTTCACAGCTATAACCCTGGTACCATCCTTCCTTTCTATAACATAGGTACCTAAAAAAAATGGCATTTCACATAACCGGCAGCAAAGCTCTGACAGTAGCTTCCTACTGCATCAGAGTTATAACGACAATTAGCCATACAAAGAGGTTAAGACAATGCAGTTGTTTCCCTCTTGGATAGAAGATGCCAAGACAGCATGTGCTGGTGATGGCTAGACTTTCTTAGCCGCTTGCTAAAATAATTCCATATGTAACTTCAAAAAGCTTCCTCAGAGGACTGCGCCTTGCTCGCCAGCTCCCGGTTGGATCTGGGCGAGACAAACATTTGTATGAGATATACAAAGCCATTTAGCTGTTCAAAAGCTATCAGCACTTACATGCAAGGTTGAAGCCGGACAGATTCTGCTGTATTCAGGGCATCAAAGGGGATTATCTGGGAAATGATAACAGATTTTAATTTAGATGGGTACCGCAGACGGGGGAGAGAGAGCTACAGAAAGAAGCTAGCCGAGTTTGAGATGGTGAAAGAAAAAAGATAAGTAAAAGTCATGCCCAGTAATTTACCACGCTGACCATGATGTCTTATATTCTGCTACAGTGCCTTGCATGCTGCCTTCTGTATGGTACAGTCTTTTGCGTAGCATCCCAATGTACAAAATCCCTGGCCCTTTAAAAATTCCTAATAGACTGCCGAATGAATTCCATTGGATAAAACTGAGTTCTAGATTAAATATAAAGGGATCCCCTCCCTGAAGCAGAAGGGGAATTTTAAAGGGCCAGGACAGTCTCATGGTCTGCTGTACTCAAGAATGCGATTTCACATGCTATTTCGGGACTTGAGTGCTACTTTCACCCTTACAACCTAACAGCATGGCGGATTGGAGAGATCACTCCAGGATGGAGTACAGACCAGGAAGAAGTGCAGATTGGATTTTTCAGCCCTAAATGATAGGATAACAGTCTTTGGGCCAAACAGATGGGTGCTCCAAGCTGCTGCTGAAAGGGAGAAGGATCTGGAAGCTAATGATGGGTATCCCCCAAAGATTCCTAGAGGCCAGGAGAAGGTTAGACCACCAGGGCCTCCCCTGAAGGGTCCTGTGGTTGGAGTGCGGACAGAGCAGAACATCAGCTGCCCTTCATGGGACTATGCTTTCCCACCGCCAAAGAGCTTGCACCTTTCTCTTGCAGGGTGGCTTCTTCCCAGATTTTTGCATTTCTAAGACAAGTATTTATAGCCATCGCAAATGGACACTATGAATAAAACTGAGTACAAGGGCTAGAAATAAGTATCACCCCAAATACAGACACTGCTGAAAGCCCCAGGGCCCAAGTATGGGGAGAGCAAAACTTCCTTCTGCTTCTTCCATTAGAGTTGGATTTCAGTTCTTCAGGCCAGATCCAGTCTGGTGTAGCTCTACTGATATGATCAGAGCTGTGCTGACTTGTCTGAGCTGAGGATCTGGTCCTACATCTCCCCTCTGCTTCCCCACAAATGGATTTAGGGCTAGGGAAAGATAGGAGAAGGAATCCTTCCACTCTACTCCACACTGATAAGGCCTCAAACTGAAGTACTGTGTCCAGTTCTGGGTGCCACATTTCAGGAAAGCTGTGGACAAATTGGAGAAAGTCCAGAGGAGAGCAACAAAAATGATTAAAGGTCTAGAAAACATGACCTATGAGGGAAGATTGAAAAATTTGAGTTTGTTTAGTCTGGAGCAGAGAAGACTGAAGGGGGGACATGATAACAGTTTTCAAGCACATAAAAAGGTCGTTACAAGGAGGAGGAGGAAAAATTGTTCTTGCTAACCTCTGAGCATAGGACAAGCAACAACGGGCTTACATGGCAGCAAGGGCAGTTTAGGTTGGACATGAGAAAAAAAACTTCCTAACTGTCAGGGTGGTGAAGCACTGGAATGAATTGCCGACGGAGGTGGTGGAATCTCCATCATTGGAGGTTTTTAAGAACAGGTTAGACAAACACCTGTCAGAGATGGTGTAGTTATTACTTAGTCCTGCCTTGAGTGCAAGGGACTTAACTAGATGACCTATTGATGTCTCTTCCAGTCCTACATGTCCATGATCCTAGATTAACCACCTGGGAGACTGAATTCTTCTGTTTATAGAAGAACACAGACAAGAGGTCTGGAAACTCCCTATGCCCACTGCCCTTCTAGTGGGCATCAACCTTCATCCAGAGAGAGGGGCGTTCCTTCTTCCATTTACTTCTTGACCTTGCTGCCAAACAGGCCCGAGTCCTAACCAAATGCCCTTTGAGCAGGCATCTTTCCATTGACTTCAGTGGGCACTGGACTGGGCCTCAGGGGCATAACAATATCCAAATCCAGAGCCCTTCCCCAAAGCACATATTCAACCTGGGTCTTACCTAAAGTGGCCCCTCTTCCCATGCCTTGACCCCTTTGGCCACCTTTCCAAAATATCCACCCTTGGTAATCAGTAGCAATACCCACCGGCACTGGGTTGGGGGAATGGACCCGGATCAGTTCTTTCCATCAGAACGAGTCTTAATGCGTGGCACACAGCAGGTTTCAGCATGTTCTCGGTGCTACAGGAAACAGTAGAACTCCCACAAGGAAGCCTGCTCGTGAGAGCTCCCGCCCGTTTTTGCAGAGCTAAGACATCTGGATAGTTCAGATCAGAGACGGAGCGTGAACACACCAACTGGATGCCAAGCCACTCTAAATGTTCCAACCTTGTTCCGAATCTAAACCTTATGGCTAATCCTGTTAGGATGATGGACTGTACAATTCTCCCCCAGTAAGAGGGGAAGAAAGATGGAAAGCACCACCTGTGACAGGTGCCGGTCACATCACTTAATGCGCTATTGGAAGGTTCACAGATACCACGGTGACGGGCGCAATATAAAAACCCGAACATCAAAGAACCAAAACCCACACCATCCCCAACATCGGGACAGTTTTGGAGCTGGCTCCAAACTTTGCACCTTTGAAAGCTGCTAGAGATGAGAGAGGAATAACAGATAAGACATCCAGACCATTGGGTCTATCCCTACATCCCCACCCAGGCTCAGACACTTTCAAAAAGCCCACCTGTCACTAATGGGAGCTAGGGGAAAATCTCCCCCCGAAACTAGACTTTGTGTCAAGTTGCTTTCTTGGCAATTAAAGTAATAAATAAAAGTAGAGAGACTCATTTCATTTTAATACAACAGCATGCAAATGGAGAGAGAATAGCACTGCGGGGAGGCAGGGGGCCATAATTAACCCCCCCCCCTTTTTTTGTATTGTTTTTCAAACAGCTGATTAAAGTGCTTGGAAAACCTGCCACACAAAAGCACCAGCAAGAAGCCCCTCCACCCCACCACCCACCCTTCCGCTGCTAAATGGAATGAAATGGATTTTTCAAATGTCACGGTAGTATCCACTTAATAATACATTTTCCTATAGACAGGACAATAATATATATTTTAATCACTTTTCTACAGGCAAATAGACAGCATGGAAGCTCAGCCTTTGCTGGCGCTTGGAAATTATGAATTTTTCAGTAACCTTTTCTATTATTCATCCTGTGTTATTCTGTAACATTTCTGCATGAGGAATGCGCTTACCAGACACTTTATGAATCTCTTCTTTTATTTATTAAACAGCAAGGTGTCTCCCTACAACCGTCTCTTCACGTCCCCTTCCCATGGAAAGATGTTGGTTGAGGGCAAATAGGCCTGAGACATGTCTAATTACATCAAGAGTTATTCATAATTTCCTATCCGTAAGAGATACTGTTTGAGCCGCCCATGTGCTGCAGCAAGCTTGGCTTCTCAGTGACTTTTCAGGGCAGGTCGGGGGGAGCAGAATCCAGTCTGGGAAAGTGGAAGGGGGCAATAGGGCTTGTCTCAAGGGGACACGCTTGTAAAATGCATTTCTAACATTGCACAGCTTTGGGTACCTTACAGCAGCATGCCCATGAACGTGGGTGGAAGTTGTAAAGTAAGAGATGTTAGACACAGGGGAGCAGATCCTCATCTACCATAGGTCAGCACTGACTTCCACGAAGCTACGACAGCTGGGAGTCTGGCCTAGGGTTTTTCATTTGGTGAAAGAAATGTAAAGCCAGAATCCAACATACGCTTATCCCCTAGGCTGATTCTCCACTGCCCTGCAGCTCGTGGCATCGTTTACACAAGGTCCAAGTGCTATCTGAGCTTTGAGCTTGGGTAAATGACACCATGTGGTGTAGGGCAGGCCCTATGGTGGGTAACACACTGTATAGGCTAGACAGATCAATCACATTACGGAAGAGAGATAGAACCCTTCGTACTCAACCAGAGCTGGGCGAAGAACAGATTTTTTGGTTTGCTCGCTTTCAGAATAATTGAAGATCATTTTTGAGTTGAACTAAATATTTTTTTTTGCCAATTCTGAAAGGGGGGGATTTTATTTTAAATAAAGGAAATTTCTAAATGAAAAATCAAAACATTTCATTCTGAAACTATGGAAGTGAAACTTCCCAATTTTCTTCTGAAATTTTTTAGACTTTTTTTTTTTTTTTAACTGAAACATTCCGGTGAAATTAGCACAAATTCACACACTGTTTCAGTGCTGCTGAATCTGCCTTTGTTTTCACCAAAAAATGGTTTGGTAAGAAAATTTTCACTCAGCTTCGAACTTAGGCTTGGCAGAATTCAATTTGTATCTTTTTTTACAGTGTTGACAGATAATATCAATGCTTATCTACATTTTCACAGGAGCACAAAATTTGTGGCTTTTAAGGATAATTTTTCCATTTTTATTCGTTTAAATTTTCACAGTTGTAGGAACATTATCTCATGACGATAGATATTGAGATTCAATTATTAAAACAGGCAATAATTATCTAATGACAGTAGATACGGAGATTCAAATAATTAAAGCTTTATAACTGTTAAAACACAAACGGTCAACTGTCTAAATGGGCCATCTTGATTATCACTACAAAAGTTTTTTTCTCCTGCTGATAATAACTAACTAATTAACCTCTCACAGTTTGTATGGCAACTTCCACCTTCTCCGTATATATATATATCTTCTTACTGTATGTTCCATTCTGTGCATCCGATGAAGTGAGCTGTAGCCCACGAAAGCTGATGCTCTAATAAATGTGTTAGTCTCCAAGGTGCCACAAGTACTCCTGTTCTTTTTGTCAACACCATAGGTCAACATTTTAGCCTGAAATCCAACTCTAATACATCCTCAAGCAGCTTTTTTCTCACTTTGCCTCTGTACATTTCTATCATCATCGATGGAAATTGTTTGTGTCTATTTCTGTGTATATGGTGAAATCAACATTTATTGGCATTTACAGATACAAATCTAATCCTTCCAATCTCATCTATACTCAACCCCAGTTCTGTACAGCTGCCAATGAACCACTGCAAGTGTTGTTTCATTGTTGCTCCCCCTAAATAATCTCACCCGACTGCCCCATTCTGAGCATCATGTGCTGTTGGATCACAACTTTACACCAGGCCCAGAGTTGGACCCCTGCTAGAATGGACCCTCGGTACAGCCTGAAGGAGAAGTCAGACTCGAATTCCTTACCAAGAGTGAAGTACAGCTAGAGTGAAGTACAGCCTTACTCTGGTGACACTCCACATTCATGCCCCCTGGATTCTGACACATTCGGCCATTAGCAGGTAATGGTCTTTGAGCTCACCCCATTTACAACTGAGAAGATACATGCAGCTTCAACCCCATTTTTCAACGGTAAAAATAGAAATTAGGCAAGAAACTTCTACCAATGGGACAAATTTTCCAGTGCACAAATAGGAATTGGGTTCCAGGCTGCCCTTTGAAAATCTCCTCCTAAATCTGCAAAGCGGTACCAAGCAATTGTTCCTAGCACGATCCTCTCCATGAAGCACCGCATCATCTCACTGGGACAGAACCAACGGCCATCCGGAAATTGAAGGGCCAGGCCTGACTCTTTACACATCCGTCCTTCAAGCACAATAAACCCTAAACTTATTCTAGCCAGTACTTTACCGTGACAAAATGCCGTATTGGATGGGTCTTTCTTTGTGGCACAACTGACCTCGGGTCTGTATTGGAAGAGCGGTGACTCCAGAAGTGTGAATGAGCATTGCCACCAGCAGACATAGCATCCCAATGTGCAGTAGAACATGCTAGACAGTCTTCAAATATGTCAGGGGCTGTTATAAGGAGCAATTGTTCTCAGTGTCACTGGGGGAGGACAAGATGTAATCGGCTTTATCTGCAGCAAGGGAGATCAGGCCTAGGTATTGGGAAAAACTTTCTATCTATAAAGGTAGTTAAGCACTGGAGCTTAAGCACTGGGGAGATTGTGGATCCCATCACTGGAGGTTTTTAAGAACATGATTAGACAAACACCTGTCAGGGATGGTCTAGGCATACTTTGTCCTGCCTCGGTGCAGGGAGATGGTAGACTTAACCCTGTTTCAGCCTGGGGGGTTGGATGAGATGACCTCTTGAAGTCCCTTCCAGTCCTATATTGCTATGATTCTATACCAGCTCATTGACATTATTCTCCTTAATTCAGTTTACCCTAAGCATTCCTTCCAGGAAAGCCACCCGCTTTGTGCTGTGCTTGCAGATGGCTTTTGAAGATGGAAATAAATGCATGATCCTAACCACTGTGGCTTTTTAGTGGGACTCAAATAAAACCCATGGGACAAATACCAAACAAAGGGCAGGTCTGGAATGAGAAAAGGCTTTCAGAGGGGGGTGGGGTTGTGGTGAAATTATGAACTCCATTGTGTTCCACTGTGCTAGAGGACACTCAGAAGTCATATCTGTAGGAGCCTGGAGCTTATCTGGTGGATCATCAGCTTCAATCATTTCCTTCCTCTGCAGTAAAATAAATAAATAAAAAGTGTTGCAAAACTTTCCACTTCATCTGGTTGAAAATCAGTTTCTCCTCCTGTCAATTTTCTCTGAAAACAGCAGCCATCCTTCTCCTCACCCAGCACTGCCTGTCCAGATTCAGTGGGTTTGATTTTGTAAACTGATTAAAAGCTTTTTTTTTTTCCTTTTGTCCAGCATCAAAATGCAGCCACCTCTAAGCTGGAACAAGGCAGCAGAAATTGTCAGTTTTGGGAGCGGAAGTAAATAGCCTCCTAGCAGCTAGTTGAAATGTCAAGGGAAATTCCTTTGCATGCATCCTCAAGGCAAGCAGGAAGCATAGCCTTGTGGGCTGCGATTCAGGAGACTGAGCTTCAATTCTCAGCTTTGCAAGTCTCTTAGTATCCCCATTTCACATGAGAAAACTGTAGCACCAAGAAATTATTTCCCTACCTAGCAAGGATGATAAATTCATTAACAATTGTGAGGCATTTAGATGCTATGCCAATGAGGGCCACAAATAATTAGATGGGCCAAATGCAATTGACAATGCTATGCTGGTGTTTCTGTGACCTATGCTAACCCATTATTATTCCTACTTACTTCCATTGTGGCAGCACCCAGGAGACCCTCTTATGGACCAGGAACCCATTGTGGTAGGTGCTGTAGGAGAACTGAACCATGTGGATCATTGTCTGTCTCTAGTAGTGCCTGGATCATGTATCGAGGTTTACGAGTCTGCTACCGGCTGTGAGCTCAGGTGTTTAGATCAATCTTGTAAACTGTTCCTATTTTTCAATTCTCTTTCCACCTCCCTATTTCTGTTTAAAACCTCAGAGTTTGCCCTTTTTTTTTTTTTTTTTAATTCCCAGTCCATCACTGTTTCTGAATCTCTGGGAGGCGAACAGGAACATCATGGGAACTCTATGCCTCAATTCTTTCATCTCAGCCAAGACTGCACAAAGTGGCTCCTCCGAGTATCATTTATTCATGTGTGTTTTAGTGAGAGATGCTCTTGCTTATGATGGAGATTTCATTTGCAAAATAATCAGGTCCCAAGCTGATAAGAAGCAAATGAACCCCACTCCCCTGGGTTCATCCCCTCTAAATTATACATTTTTTAAAAAACTATTTGGCTAATATGTATACCTGAGCACGGCACTTAAACTAATTCCAGGGTCCTTTTATATTATATATATAAACCATTCAGGTCTCTTGAATGTTGAGTCTGTATTCCTAATTGGTTCTCATCAAAGGACCTCTTAGCTTTCAGCTGATGACGTCTCTGCACGGTGTCAGTAAGTAACAGACACTATCAGATAATTAAGCTGGTATTAGGTAGGGAAGTGGTGGTTTCTTTTTGATCCCTTTCTTTGCTGCACAGGGAGTTGCAGACACGTAGTTGAGCCTCTGGAATAAGAGTGCGCTCCTCCCACAGGTACAGTGAGAAAGGTAGCAGTCAATGTGACTCAGGCAGGCCGGGGCGGGGTTTCTTTTTCCCCCAAGAGTTATTCTTTGACCGGGACACTCATTGAGTAGCTGGATGG
This sequence comes from Lepidochelys olivacea, assembly GCF_965140295.1. NCBI lineage: Eukaryota > Metazoa > Chordata > Testudines > Cheloniidae > Lepidochelys > Lepidochelys olivacea. The sequence continues at coordinate 10,314,541 of NC_140432.1, read as the reverse complement.
ATGGAGATAACTGAGATGGGTTAAACCATTTATTACAAAATAACATCCCTTACGAATGTAACCATTCTTTTGGTCAGCTAATGGTCCATGACTGGATCCTGATTCACGATGAACATAATCTTGTTCCCAGCTATTTACCTGGATAGCCTGTGATTATCGCTTTCAGGGTCATTCACAAAACATGTTGAGTCTCTGTTGTTCACGTGGCGTGACTGGTCATCTGAAATCAGATGCTATTGCTTGCCGTTCAGTCAGAAGCCGGAAACATTTTATGCAAGGGGCACATAGAAACATAGGGCTGGGAGGGATACTCAGAGGTCATCTAGTCTGGCCCCTTGAGGTGGGACCATCCATGACAGGTGTTTGTCTAACCTATTCTCTACAACCTCAAAGGCGCAACCTCCCCCCCCCGCCCCCCCCCGGCAACCTGCTCCAGTGTTTACTGATCCTTATAGTTAGAACGTTGTCCCTACTATCTAACCTGAACCTCTTTTGCTGCAGATTAAGCCCATTACTTCTTGTCCTATCTTCAGTGGACATGGAGAACCATTGATCACCATCCTCTTTATAACAGCCCTTAACTTATCTGAAGACTGTTTTCAAGTGTTCCCTCCCTCCACGGTCTTTTTTTCTCACAGGGAACAAAGGCATGGGTTTGGTGTAGCTCTTCAGAAGAAGGATCAGTCACTCTACAACTTGTGAAACTTTGGGGATTTGCAACCATTTTCACAAATACCTGACAGTCGTCCAAATCCTCCAAAAGAACAAATCATTCGGCTGTTCCAATATAGTGAACCTGCACTTTTATTTGCAAATGTACCTGTGAGACAGGGATGGTTATTTAAATCCCCTGCTCTAATGCAAAGGTTGTCATGTGAATTACAATGGCACCTAGAGGCCCCATCAGAAATTGGGACCCCGTTGTGCTCGGTGCTCTGCAAACACACATGCCATTCGTTCTCCTGAAGAGAAGACAGTCTAAACAGGAGACAGAGAATGGGTGGGGAAACTGGCACAGAAAGATGAAGAGACTTTCCCAAGATGCCACAGTAGTTCAGTGGTGGAGACGGGAACTGAATCCCGGTCCCCTGACTCCTAGTCCAGCTTAGTCATTCCCGAGACCACATATGTTTCACATCTCTAGTTCTGATGCTTCCAACGACAAGGCATTAACAATCTGATTATTATTTGTACTGCAGTAGCATCTTGCAGTGCCAGTTGTGGACCAAGACTCCATTGCGCCAGCTGCTGCACAAGCAAAGGACGAAAAGATGGCCCCTGCCTCTAAGAGTTCACAGTCTAAGTATATCTTGCAGGCAATGGCCCAATACCCAGACAAGTACCAGAAGGTAGGCAACAGCATGCGGGGTACAGATACCTCGCTGCATATCTGGCCCCCGTGCATACGGAGTTAGTCACCTTGGGTGAGCCCACATTTAGAGAGAATTCATATTTCATGCCCAGCGCTATCTATTTTTAAACTTTTAAATACATCCTCAGCAAGGAGATGGGACGAGAACCGAGTCAGGCTCTGACTGGCAGAGGGAAAGGTTTGGCGAGGTGATCCTAATCCCATAGAGCCCAGGGGCAGCCAAAGCAACAAGACAAAGCCAGAAAGAAAGAAGAGTGTATAGGTGAGTGAGGTGGGAGGGAAGCTAAAGTGTAATCAGAAGCATCAATGGCTCATCTTGTCTTTTGCTATTATATCTTCCAAGTGGGGAGAGGTGCGGGGGGAGGAGGAGAGAAAAGGGGGAAAATAGGTTGTTTCTTACAAGATGCTGGGGCACATTTTCCTGCTGCTTGCAAGAGCAGATGCTCGACACCTAGGGGAGAGAGTGCGCCTGCAAAATGGGACAAGATAAAATTACAAGTGACAGCTGAGCCTGTGTCTGAAATTACAATGCATTGTAAACAAGGGGACTTGCAATTCCAGCTGCCAGGCATGGCCAGTGATTGGCAGGGGCAGCGCAGTATCCCAGAGAGGACGGCTGCTTCTCGGCATCTGCGTCCGGCCAGGGGCGGAGGAGGAAAGGCAAGGTGTGAGGGCCTCAATCTGACAGAGACAGAGGCAGAGCCAAACTGAGGTTTGTGGTTGAGATAAGGAGCCCCCACCTGCATGCTTTTCCTGTTTCTACCAACTCTGCAACCCCAGTGTCAACACCTTCCAAACTCCTGGCTCCAGAAAAGCCAGGGCAACTGTCATTTGCTCCGAGATGCATTTCCCCAGAGGACTGGGGTGGTGGCAAGGTGCTGGAAGTGAGGAGATATGAATAAGACTGGGATTTTTCAGCTTGGAAAAGAGATGACTAAGGGGGGATATGACTAAGGTCTATAAAATCATGACAGGTGTGGAGAAAGTAACTAAGGAAGCATTATTTAATCCTTCTCACACAACAAGCTGTCAGTCTGTAGAACTCTTTACCAGAGGATGTTGTGAAGGCCAAGACTATAACAGGGTTCCAAAATGAACTAGATAAGTTCATGGAGAATAGGTCCATCAATGGCTATTAGCCAAGATGGGCAGGGATGGTGTTCCTAGCCTCAATTAGCCAGAAGCTGGGAATGAGCAATAGGGGAGGGATCACTTGATGATTACCTGTTCTGTTCATTCCCTCTGAATCACCAGGCACTGGCGATTGGAACAGACTTAAAAGGTGGCAATTTTGCAACAGAAAAGCTTCAAAAACAGACTCCAGTGAGAAACTGCTGAGCTTGAATTAATATGCAAACTAGATACCATTAACTTGGGTTTGAATAGAGACTGGGAGTGGCTGGGTCATTACACATATTGCATCTATTTCCCCATGTTAAGTATCCTCACACCTTCTTGTCAACTGTCTAAATGGCCATCTTGATTATCACTCCAAAAGTTTTTTTTCTCCTGCTGATAATAGCTCATCTTAATTAATTAGCCTCTTACAGTCAGAATGGCTACTTCCACCTTTTCATGTTCTCTGTATGTATATATATATCTTCTTACTGTATGTTCCATTCTATGCATCCGATCAAGCGGGCTTACGAAAGCTTATGCTGAAATGAATTTGTTAGTCTCTAAGGTGCCACAAGTCCTCCTGTTCTTTTTGTCGGAAGACAGGATACTGAGCTAGATGGACCTTTGGTCTGACCCAGTCTGGCCGTTCTTATGTTAAGTGACTGCATTCCCATTACATACTGGCTGGGCTCCCTGCTGCACAACATCCCACATGCTGACCCCAATGTGGCTTTGACTGGGGTCACTTCATGGTGCATAATCAGCAGGGAGCCTCTACCCAGCAAGCCCGACTCCTGTAATTTCCACAGGGTCTCCATGCTCTCTGCTAACGCACCGGTAGGTTTTACATGACAGGAGGATGTGATAAAGTAGGGGACTGCAATTGAGGGAGCAGAACGAGACGAGAGCTTCCCTCAGAAGGCAAATCACAGCCTTCACCACCCCCTCCTCCTGACTCCCAAGCCACAGACTCCAGCTCCCTCTCTTTCTGACTCCTGCTGCTGAAATGTCAAACAAAACACTTCAGATGAAGCCATATGGTTGATTTTGTCCACTTACCCTCTGACTTGCTCGTGGCTGTCGTGCCGTCTTATGGGGCCATTAAAGACATCTCCTTCACCCACCCCATGCATTGTTGGCAAAAGGTGGAAAGTTAACTGGTGCTCTGCCATGTACAACTAGCTGTTATCAAGGGGTAACAAATTCCTGGCACTAGAGGGACAAACACAGCTGTTGCCAACAATCCCCAAGTAAGGGTCAGAGTAATGCTAGGCACAAAATGGTGGCATAGTTGGAAGGATCGTTGGATGAGAGATGTTGGATTCTCTCCCACTGACCCACGTTCTCCCTCAAGCCCCTTCTGATGCATCGTGAGCAGTTTGCTAACACATTGGTTCTTCCACTGTTCAATTCTTTGGGCCACCTCAGAAGAAACAGATCTTCCCCTGAGTCAAGCTCCCCTTTCCAACTGCCTGGGTCTCAAGACGCCTTGCCAGGGCCACCAGGGAGAGCTTATCCAAGCATCCCAGTCAAAGAACCACTGCGCAATCGTGGCCAACCCCAAGCATTCAAAAATCACGAGTTAGCACTCCCCTCCCCCCCCCCCCGCAAGAATCATACAACTGGCACAAAAATCATGTGATTTTTAAAAAGGACTAATACATTTTTCATTTTTTTTTTTTTTTATAATTTGCCTCCGGGTTTTTGACACATTAGGGGTCATGTTTTCAAGCTTTTCTTGGCATGAGGGATAGAAACTTAAAAACAAAAACAAAACTGAGATTCTCAAGTAATCACAGGACTCCAGGATCTGGGGATTTCAGGAAAAAACCCACCAAATACCACAAAACAGTGCAGTTGCAGGAGTTGGCAATGCTGAGACCATGTTGAAGGAGGCTTGTGGCCTCTCCATAATGTAGACCTCATGACCCACAAAGGTGCAAGGTTTTGCCTGTTGCAATCAACCACCTGTGCCAGGTTCCTCCTCACGGCCAGCTGTTGGGCCCGTTGCCAAGAGAGCTGATCTGAGAAGAGAAGCCGCCATCACATTTACATGTGTATTGTCTAAAGGAAAATAGCCATCCCTTAAGAGAGTGCATCAGCTCCGGGCTTCTTCTCAGATGTTCCCAGTCTCCGACTTTAAAAATCTGCCTCCTTCTCAGCCTTACAAAAAAATAGTCTCTAATTTACTTTTAATTTGTGCCTTCATTTCAAGAACAAAAGCCAGCATCAGTAAAGACCGTCCCACCAAACTACCCCTTCTTCCTGGCAGGCAGCTGTGTTTCCTCAACACTCTTGCAGCTCTTCACTGCACTATCATTTTCTTTCCTTTCCTAAGATGACCTTTCCTGACAGCAGGTCTGATGTAACACACTGGCAAAGTGTGTGCTGTGTTTCCTTCTGCGGGCTGCTCCACTAGTGGAGATCAGCTCGCTTCTGCACACGTGTGATGGGTGCATTGACATACTGGGTGTGCACAATGACTTGCAAAGCACACATTGTGTTCTCTTCTACTGGCGGTTCTGCTTCAGTATACCAGCCTACTATTGCTACCAGCTAATGGAGTCACTCCTTCAGCTCAAGTGTCAAAGAGTTTCTGTATGGATCTTTTATTATTTATACAATGTAGCACTCACAGGCCCAAATTGAGAGCAGGGACCTATTATGCTAGGCATTCAACATACACAAAGCAAGAGACAGTCCCCGCCTTGAGGAGTTTACACTCTAAATAAAGACCGTGTTGGACAGATGTATGACTGAGGAACAAAGAAATTTAGCTGCCTAATGCCAGACAAGAGACCTGTGGAAGTGCCAGGAATTGAATCCAGGTGTCCTCTGTATCCTAGCCCACTGTGTTAACCGTCCTGCTTCCTTTCTGAGCATAAACATCATGACTTCTAGGTTCAAACTCTGCTGATAACTACAGAGAGGTGGGAAACAGCTTTCTGACCCATGGGAATGTTTGACATTTCAGAAATGTTTCCATTTTGCATCAGGACGAACAAGAGACCTTTAAACATTTTTCATGAGAAATGAGAGGCACACAGACCACCAGCACAGCCAACAGCTTGGGAGTGAAGGCACTCACCTGGAATGTGGGAGAGGCAGATTCAAATCACTGCACTGCCTGATTCTTGTCCTCCCAGTCTAGGCAGGGCCTGAGTCGTCTTTGGAGGATGAGCATTTTCCACCTCACTTTGGGAATCATATTTGGTCATTTAGGTATGTCTAAATGCAGCTGGGAGAGAACCTCCCAGCCCGGGTGAACAGACTCATGCTAGCAGGGCTTGCTCACATCCTGTGCTAAAAATAGCTTTGTGGAGGCCTGGGCTAGCTCGGACCCAAAGTGTAGGGTGGGCTTGAGCTCAGATGGCTAGCCCAAGTATCCACTGGAGCCACAACATCCATAATGTCCCACAACCCTTCAATCTCTCCTCTCCTAGAGCCTGCTACCCACCACGTCCTCTTTGATTCAAATTCGGCCTAGCGATGAGCAGCTGTTAGAGGAGGAGGCCAGGAGGAGCCAAGAGACAGGAAAAGGAATTGCAGAGGGGGTGGAGGATTAGAGGGGACAAACTGAAGTTGGTGGGACTTGATGGCATGTCAGCTTTATACGGGAGTGCATGACTTCCAGCCGAACTGATCCCTTTGGAGCCAAAAGCCAGGCACCGAGCTCATATCAGATCTTACTTCAGTCCATCAGGTGGCGGGGAGAGAGAGCAAAAAAGAAAAAATAAACAAACAAACCTTGGAAAATCTTTTAAAGCTTGCGCACTTCTCCCTCGATGGTGCACCGTTAAAAGAAATGTTATTCCAGGGGGACCTTGTCAATCCATACAGTCAATGCTCTGGCACTTGAGTGGCAAAACAACTCAATAGCCTCGATTGACTGAGCAAAATTCTATCATTTTACCACTAAACAGAAAGAGGAAGAAAATGAACGGCTCACGTTGCATTTCCCTTCGCTAACTCTCCAGGCATGGTTTTCTGCACTCCAGTCCTCAGGGCTAGATGAGCTGATGCCGAATCAGATACAGAAAGAAGAGATTATCTAAATCCCACCCACACGCTTGATCTTCTTTGTCAACTCTTCTCCCTCCCCGCCCCCCCCCCAAAAGGACAACCTCAGCAGCATATAAAAACAGCATCTTCTCCTGCTCGGAGCCTTGATTGCCACCTCCCATCGGATGAAGATGATGATGATGATGATGATAGGGGATCTGATTAAAGATGCTCTGAAGGGACACTGGGTAATTGACAAGAACTTTTTGGATGTGTTGCTCTGGTCCATTCCCTAGCTAGGTCACTGCGTGGTTCAATCTTAAGGGCTCATTTTTTATTCCAAGTGTGCATGTACCCCGCTCTTCTTCATCAGCAGACGAGTTCTGAGATCTTGAAGCACCGGATGTTTCCCTCTCCTGTTGATTGGCCTCAGTGGCTCTTTGAGAGCTTCTGTTAAAGGCAGAAGTCTGGATGCACCCGGATGGTCTGTTTTCTACAGGGGATAGGAGGGGGTGCATGGAAACTTGAGAGCTTTTTGAGGAATCAGAAAATCATTATCTCTAAAAAAGATTATTTTTCCCTCCTCTTATGCACACCGTGGCATATTGGGCACGCATAGGATCTATCTGCTTCACTGTAGCTTCTGGGTTCCTCACCCACATTCATTAGCTTATCTTCACAAAAGCCCTTTGAGGTAGGGAAAAGAAATCCCCTCCAGCAGTGCGGTGCAGCAAACAGGGCGTTGGACTGGGAGGGGAGCCGGGACACTGGGGTCTCTTCCAGGCTCTGCTGTGTGATCTCATTTAAGTCACTTCACCTCTCTCCGTCTGTTTTCCTGCCTTGTCTGTTTGGAGGGTAACTCATCAGGGCAGAGACTGTCTATGTGTCTGAGCAGCACCCAGCCCAGTGATCACAGCTGGGGTCTCTAGATGCTACCGTAATATAAGGGCTAAAATAACAGTGCCCCCACCAGTGCCTGGCGAGTCGTGCATCTGAACAACAGCATGGACCTCAGGAGACTGAGTACCATTGGCACAAGCTGGGCATAGTGCTGGCAGGAATCATGCAAACTTCCCCCAGACGGCTCTGCCAAATTAACCTCGGTCATAGAATATAGAGTCATAGAATCATAGAATATCAGGGTTAGAAGGGACCTCAGGAGGTCATCTAGTCCTACCCCCTGCTCAAAGCAGGACTAGTCCGCAACTAAATCATCCCAGCCAGGGCTTTGTCAAGCCTGACCTTAAAAATATCTAAGGAAGGAGATTCCACCACTTCCCTAGGTAACGCATTCCAGTGTTTCACCACCTTCCTAGTGACAAAGTTTTTCCTACTATCCAACCAAATCTCCCCCCTGCAACTTGAGACCATTACTCCTCGTTCTGTCATCAGCTACCACTGAGAACCCCCCTCCAGCCCCCCTTGCTATTCCCGTCCTGTTCCCCCAGACAGCTGTGTCAATCTATTGCATCCCCTGTGGTTCTATACTGGTCCCTGCGTGTGCTCCTAAGAGCATCATCCTGATTGACAGCACCCTCTGCTGCCTGTGGTACTACTCCCAAGCAGCTTTGTCTGTGCACTTCAATGCTGACCTGAAGCACCCCTGCTTTTCCAGTCCTGGCCCCCGACCCGGCTCTGCCAGCCTGACTCCTGACCCCCTAGCGCCTCCTCCTGCTGCAGCCACTCTGCCCTGCACAGCTCTGGCGAGGCGGCTCGGTTCTAGCCTGCAGCACCCCCTGCTATCCCAGCCCTGTACTCCAACGCAGCTCTGCCAATTAGGAGTAGGTGGAACTGACTGGAGATGGAATTTTGTTTGAGTCAATGCGCTAAAGCCAAACTGTGCCTCTCTGCTCAGGGACTGAATTGACTTCTAAAGTCTCTTCTGTTCAAGGCAGTACCTGCCGGGACTTCTAATCACTGCCAATTGATATTCCAGTGAGCAGCTTTGGAAAATAATCTGCAAACAAGAAGCTGCAGGCTATGAAAGTCGCTCTCCTCTCCTTTGCTTTAGATCGCAGCTTAATAAAAACATAACACAAACTAAGGGATGAAACCGTATTACTTGGAGCTGGTCGGGAATTTTTCGATGAAACTTTGCTGCGGTTGTCAGAAAACGACAATTCATCAGAATTGAAACTTTTCACAGAAATGTATCAGTTTTTATGCCAATTTTGTTGGCAAGTTTTCTTAGGTCCATGATGGAATTGCTGGCGGGAGAAGGAGTGGGAGAGAGAGAGAGACCAGAACAGCCAACAAGCTGGGGGTTAGGGAACTCACCAGTGATATGGAAGACCAGGGTTCAAGTCGCTGCTCTAAATTGGCGTAATTCAGAGCAGGGACTTGAATGTGGGTCTCCTACCGCCCAGGTGAGTTCCCTCACCATGGTACTATCGGCTTATCGCAAGACACGCCTCTCTCTCGTGTTCTTTCATTAACAACTTTGAAAGGTCTTGTTTTTGGGCCATCCCAGAATAAAAACCAATGTTGAACCATCCACTTTTTCACAAAACGGAATTCTGGTTTTTTGGCCAGCCCTACTTAGCCCTTTGCCCAACCACATTGTCCCTTTAAGAGTATTATTAATTGGTTTAACATTAGACCACAGTCTACTGGGAAGACGGGGTCTTCCTCTGCTTATGAGGCCCACTTTTTCCTGTCAGGATTTGGCATGACAGTGGAGAAGAGCAAGCCAGCATGTAAAGATCTCTGGGTCCACACTGCACCCATTGTAAAGATCAATATTAGGAAGCATTTTGGCTAATCTCCAGTAGTAAACACAAACACACACATCCTCATTCATCTTGCGAGTGGACAGGCTGGCCATTATCAGACTGGAGTATATCTGTCATGGGAAAAGCTACCAGCCTGGGAGAACAGTCTGACGCATCAGTCAGTTTACCTCAGTCAACCATTCGATGCTGAAGGAGCTTCCTGTAATGGTGAGACAGACAACGGGTCTTCATCTGCTCCCACTAGAGTCATGAGGATCATTTTGCCACTGCCTTCACCATGGGCAGAGTCCAGCCCTCTCACAGCCAGATCCTACCCCCAGCGGCAATCTCATTTGAGGATCTCAAAGTGCTTTACAGAGATATTTGCATCAACCCTATGACAAGTAAAATATCATTAACCCTAGTGTATGGGAAAACTGAGGAACAGAAGAGTGAAGTGATTTGTCCAAGGCCACACAGAAATTCAGAGGCGGAGTTTGGTGTCCAAACTGCTATTACTATGTGTATGGTGATAGCCTCTAGCAGCACTGTTCATGGACCAGGACCCCAGTGTGCTAGGCACTGTACGCACGCAGAACAAAACGATGCTCCCCGCCCCCAAAGAGCCTGAAGTCTCTCATTTCAGAGAACGTTAAAAGCTGCTGCAGGTGTAACCAGCTTTCCATTAACACGACACATTGAGGGACTTGCATACATGAATGGGCCTCAGACACTAGTGTAAAAACCAGGCTGGGCAGATATTAACGGAGGTTTCTTACAGCTCAGTTTAATACGACCACATGGAACATAATCCACCTCTTGCAGAGAGACAGCACAGGGCCTAGGCAGCACTTCGGGCCCACTTAAGGCTCGAATTTGAGAACAGAGGTGAGACCTAAGTAGCAGAGAATTTCACTACACAGGGGAGAATTTCACTCAGAGTCTATCACCAGAGGATCTCCTCCCTTTGTTTTCCCTTGTTCTCTATTGCTTTATGCCATGTTTTTGTTTAGGTTGCAAGCTGTTCAGAGGCTTTATCTTTCCTGGACTCTTTAAAGGGCTTAGCACACATTTGGGTGCTGTAAAGAAATGCAATAGAATAACATGGCACTTTGCAACCTGCTTATTTACTGTAGTGTTTGCTCTCCTTAGACAGACACAGGGGGATCAGTCAGGGCTACCCCTCAAAACTTAGCCACCTCTGGGGTGGAACACTGCTGCTGTTTAACAACTCACAGCAACATTACACAGCTTTTGAAAAGGACGCTGTATCCAGTGGCCCTATTTCGAAGCCTTTGACTAGCTCTCTAAGTGGGAGGGGATTTCACCCAGAAAGCAGGCATGAAAGGCATGTTAATGCAGGCAAAGACCACCTGCCACACTCTGTTGAACTGTGTGCACCGTAGCCTGGCCTAGAGTACGAGCTGTTCTCAGGCTATGTCTACACTGCAGATGGGAGGTGGGATTGCAGTGCATACCCAAACCAGCTTTGATCAAACTAGCTCATTAGAAAGAGCAGTGGCGCTAAATGCCCGAGTACATACCCAGGGTCAAGGGTGGGCTAGTACTCAGGTGGCTAGCCCGTGCCATGGCCCATGCTGCCATAGATATTTTTAGCAAGCTGGCTCAATCAAAGCTAACTCGGGTATGCCGACATGCACTGCAGTCCCACCTGCCCACGGCAGGGTAGATGCACCGTCAGGCTCTCGGTGGAAGAGGCCCGCCCATCTGGAAGGTGGAGGTGGGTGGGGGGCAGATGGCTGCCAAATGCTAAAGGCTGGCGCAGAGGCACACCTGTGGCTGAGCCTCCCTCCTGAACAATGGGAGTTTTGGGCACCCAGCACCTCCCATGATCAAGCCCAAAGGCAGGGAAGGAGGAGACCCAAGCACCACCTCGCACAAAAGCACGGCCGTGCTGGGAAATTGCTGAAACAAGAGTACCAGCGCAATCGCTCACCTCAATCAATAGAGAGTGAACAGAAAGCCGCCGCAATGGCTTCAAATAATTTTTGCTCCCCTGGAAAATGTATTTGCTCCCACTGCATATTGTCTTTTTGGGAGCAGTTTAAGTTGGTTCATTTCACACAGTAAATTAACCTGCCTTCTTTATCAGGAGATACTTATTTGGTGTCAGGCCCTGACTATTATATTGAGTACTGCATGTTGGCGCGCCAGCTATTAAACTTCCTCTCCTTGCTATGTGCACGCTGAGCAGAAAGCACGGCTAGGACAGAAGACCTGGTAGCATTTGGAAATAATGGCTCAATCATTTCTAAACACCACTGCTCTTTATTGTTACCACCTCGCTAGCGAGTTCTCCCAAAGCAAAGCTATTTTAGATATATAGAACGAACAGCAAGGCGGCTGGAGCTTCGCTGGGTTCAGATCCTTCCAGGGCTGTTTGAGTGATGTACAACAGAGCAGCTCTGAGTCTGAATCCAAAGGTGACTGCTCACAATTGGCAGTGCCCACTTCCTGTTGGGAAGGGAGACAGAGACAGGACTCTTAGGAGTTAGAGGCGGAAAAGATCTACTGAAGCATCATAATAGAACTTTCCATGGGTAGATGTCAAAGAACTTTACAGAAGGAGTAAGTATAATTATTTTCATTTTACAGATGGGGAAACTGAGGCATGGAATGGCTCCATGATTCCCCTGAGGCGGCACAGCAAGACAAATAGAACCAGGGTCTCTCAACTCTTACATCCCATTCATCTCTTGAGGCAGGATTATTTGCCTGTGCTTTGCTTACCCTTAGTTTTAAATATGTCAGGTGTGTCTTTTGTTTTCCCAGGGATTCTGTTTCACAGGCTAATTGGTCTCCCGTTGGACAGAGAAGCGGCCAGATGAATCCTTGCCCTGTGCTCCTTTGGCACGAAGCAGGCTGACTGAAACAAGCCCATGGTACTGGAGGAAACTAGCAGGGACATCCCCATACCCAGCAATTCCGCACTCCCTCGAGGCCTCTGATACAGGGTTGCAAATTAGCAGTTTCACCAGCCTCAAGTGTTCACAAGCCAAGAGTCAGGAGCCAAAAAAATCCAAGAGATTGGTTTAAAAAGACATGACTTTTTTTTAAATATTTGTTCTTGTTTTGTACCTTCTTGGGTCACATTTTCCTGCTTTTCTCCTCAGCCACAAAAGTTAGAAACTTAGTGCGTCTTTTTTAATGAAAACTGAAATTCTCACATAATCCCATGACTCCAGGAGCAGAGGCTTTGAAAGGGGAAAAAACCAGCACCATCTCATATCACAATGGCAGCCCCCACAGTCTGTGAAGAGAGAAGCTGCATGCAGCATTCTTCTTCTGTCCCTGGGCTGACTTCAGTGTCAGTGCAGGGGTGTCGCTCATTACCTCCCCAAGCAGGGATCAGCTTGAAGTTTCTTTAAAGTGGTTTCCTTGGGGCCAATGGAATCTCAGCTAATGTCCCTCAGAGGTGTTCATGATAATCTGTACATTCTCTGCCAGGGCAAAATTATGCCCTTTTCCACATCAGATGTCAGAATATTTCCACTTGCACAAAGAGGGGCCTCGGGCGATCCTGCCATCTGATCCATGCAAACGACTCCCTGTGCTTGGGCAGAACTCCATCAAATTCAATTCCTACAAAATGTAAGGGGGTCCCTGCAGGGCAGGTCACAGGGCAGGGTCAGGCCCATATTTTGCAGCCAGACACTCTGCCTTTCACAGCCAATGAGGCAAATATTTGCAAAACTCCAAGGAGGGTATAATGACTTTTGGGAAGTATGGGGTTGCTTTTTGGCCACCCCAACAAAATGATTATGTGGTGTTGCTATAGCACCATTTGTCCAAGGATCTCAAAGAGCTTTACAAACAAAGAAGTCCTACTCCCCCCCCCCCCGACCCCAAGTACACATATATTGCACCCTAGTCTAAAGAAGGGCAAACTGAGGCACACAGCAGCTAAGCACCATGCTCAAGGTCACACAGCAAGGCAGAATCAAAGTCAGGAGTAAAAACTAGAGGGGAAATTCTGGACCCACTGATGTTAACTGCAAAACTCCCATTAATTTCAACAGGGCCAGGACATTACTCCAGGAGTCCCGACTCTCAGTCCTTCCTGCTCTAACCACTAGACCCTACACCCTGCTAAAGTTGTCCAGGCAGATTCTGCTTCTGATGTGAAACACCTCATCCATAGGCCTTTCCCCCCTTGCCAGGGCTCCTAGAAGCTACGCAATCCAGCTGTTTCCCATTCTATGCTGACTCCATGCCCGGTTTAGCAACTGACAAATGGCATCGATTAATTTCTATCCCTGACTCCTAACTTGGGTGCTGCTGGCATTTTGATATTTCCCTGTGAGATTATGCTTCATATAATGAATTTTTCCCCAAACTTCTTTTGGGGTTTTTTTTGTTTTGTTTTTGGTCTATTTGCTTCACCTACTCAGTCTCTAAACTCTGGCAACTCCAGGCATGTACCCGAAGCAAGATGAATTGTCCGGAGACTCGTGGAGCATCTTTCTTTACACTTCACCTCTTTCCACCACTAATGAGAAATAGGCTTTTCCCCCATCCATCATAAGTCAGCGTGACAAGGCTGTCACTCCTAAGCACTGCATCACTGTATCATCCTCCTCTTCGTCCTGCTTCGCTGAACAGTCTGGCTTTCCTGGGAGCATCTGGGACCTTTCAAAAGTGCTTTAGATTGTATCAGGGATTTAGGCACCCCCCTAAAAAATGGAGAGAAAGTTATTTTCAAACTCTTTTCTCCTCATCCCTGAGCTGCACCCTGGTAACAGCCCACAAGCATCAGGAATTGTTAGCGATGAGGAGAACGGAGTCATTTTGCAGATGGAGAAACTGAGGCACACAGCGCATACATGACTCTGCCCTCAGTGACAGCTGGGAATAAATCTCCAAACCTACTGGCTTCCTGCCCTGTGCCTAGTCAATGCTACCTTACTAACCTTCTCTCAGCTGCACACTGAGCATGAGGAAAAGCAGCAGAAGCATCATAGCTGGTTCAATTAACAGGGACTTCCAAGAGGAATCTAATCCTGGCAGGAAAACCATCACTAAAAGTTTTGACTAAAAGTTAAGAAGTGATTGGAAGTCAGGACTCCTGGGTTCTGCTCCCCGTTTTGCCATTCCCTTGGGTGGGATCTGGAGCAAGTTCCCAGCCTCTGTACCTTTGGAAAATGAGGACCAGACCTATCGCTGGAGGAAGGTCATGAGATTCAAAATGCTTTGAGATCCTCAAATGAAAGGCGCTCTGTGCGAATGCCAAGGAGAGCTGTGTGAATGACAGGTTTGTCGGTATGCTGACCGTTCTGAGAAAAAAAAAACCACGTTTCCAGTCAATTAGAAAACACATTTTTTGTTCAATCAAAAAGTTAAAAAAAAAACAACAGGCGGGCGGTCATTTCAACAAGAGAGAACCATTTTGTCTCAATTTTGGCCATTTTTTATTGCATCGGGGCTTTTAAAAAATAAATGTCATGGCAATTTCGAAACTAAAAGTCATTTCAAACCATAAAACTGTAACATTTTTTGGGGGGGCAGGTTGCGACTGTTCTCCCCCCCCAAAAATGAAAAATGTGGCTACATTTGCAAAGCATTTTGGTATCATTGAATCTGCATTTTTCACTGCAAAAAAAGTTTGGCCAAAAATTTGCACACAGCTGTATGCGACTGAAGGAGACCTTTCCCCTTCCTGCACATGTACCTTAGCGTGCATGTTTCCAACACCACAAGTCCTCTGCCTTCCACCTCAGTCCATGTTCACTGAAAGAGGTGTGGGACCTGGGCTAGTTGATAGTTTCAAAAAGGCACCAGAAGGAACATGACCCCACACATGGTTTTGTCAAGAAACCGCACAGCGCAACACAGAAGCAAGTATGTTTGCATGAACAGCTGCAAACCAAAGACACTCAGATGCGTTCAGTCGGAATAGAAGGTGGGGTTGTGCTGACAGCAAAAGACTGGGAGCAAGGCATGCTGGCTCATTCTTGGATCAACACTGACCTTCCTGCATGACTTTCATAGAATCATAGAATATCAGGGTTGGAAGGGACCTCAAGAGGTCATCTAGTCCAACCCCCTGCTCAAAGCAGGACCAATCCCCAACTTTGAGCAGTTTCTTCAAGTAAAGTTTTCAAAAGGGGCCTCAAATTTTTGGTGCCTCAAGCTTTTGGGAGCCCAATTTTGGACACAAAGGGTGAAATCAGGCCCTGCTGATTTCACTGGGACCAGGATATCACTCCATGAGCCTAACTGGCATAGATTTTCAACACCTGCAGCTCCCACTGGCTTAAGTTTGAGGGGTGGGTGCTTAGAACGTCTGAAAATCAGACCCTAGATGTTCAAAGCTATCGATCTAGGTACTTACATGGTCCCTCAATGCCATACTCTCGGTGCACCGCAGTCATCAATACATTTTACCCTCACCCCTGTGAAGCACAGAGGGGTTTATCCCCATTTTATAGATGGGAAACTGAGGCATGAAGTAGCTTATATGACTTGCCCAAAGTCACACAGGAAGGCTGAGCTGGAATTAAACCCAGGTCTCGAGTTCCAGCCCAGTCGATCTGCCCCTCTTTCTCTGAGCACCCCCAAAATGGAGCAACTCAAAATTAGAGAGAACTTTTGAAAATCTGGGACTCAGAACCTCGCTAAGTAACAGTTTCCCTGTCTCTAAAATGGGGATAATATATCAGAATTGGTTGGAAAAAAAATTTACAAAAAATATGCGATTTTAATGAAAAAAATCATAAATTTTGACCAACTCCAATAATGACACCCCTGCCCCAGGGAAGAGCTGGGCTGCTTAGCTCATTAATGCTCCGAGGTCCATCTTTGCAATAGATATGCAAAGTATAATCCTCACTGTGAACAGCAATGTTAAATGAGATGGGCACTGAGGGGTTTCATGGGAACTCTTTGTGGGGCATGAGGGAAATGGAGAAGAGTATTTCGGATTCAAGTATATGGAGAACAAATGTGATCCAGAATTGAGAGCGAATTAACACAGGAAGATGGGCACCAGCTGGCATGTTAGAGTGCCACAACCTCTTATCCAATAGAAATACAATACCAAATACTCGGCTGCTGATATTATATCCCCAGGCAGATGGAGAAAATAAATAGCGCATGATTACTTGATAGCATGTGCCAGTTTGGAGCAGATATTACAGCGATGCTTCTGTACAATCGACACGTGGAACAAGATTCAACTTACACTACGATTGTGCAGGACACAATTTTTTTGATGGAACTTATTTGTTATCGTAGATGCGCCGCTCAATGGGGGAGTTATTTCAGTGTTGAAGAGAAACTGATGAATGTGAAAACTGCTCACTCAGCCTCTCTTATTGGACGAATGGCAGGGAGAGAGGCAGGGGAAGGAATCTATGTAGCTAAGATGGACTTAGTGGAAAAATGGGAAAACAGCCACTTTATTGCAACACAACCTTCGTCGTTGATGACACGAACAGGTGTTGTGTGGGAGAGCTCACAAACATTTACATAACCCGCTCTGCTTATAATTATGCTATGCTGACCCTGCAAATAAAAAAAACCACATTTCTCTTTTAAGACAATGGTGTGCTATGAAAGATGCTTTGGCAAAGCTCTGCAGATAGCTCAGTCCTGGGTCCTGTGGGTCAGCAACGAGGTACATGAACAAAGCTGTGCAGAAATCAATGACTGGAATAGCAGGGGCGGCTGGCCAGGATGGAGGTGTACTGGCAGAGCTGTCAAAGGAGCCCAGGACTGGAACAGCAGGGTCAGATGGACATTTGCCTAGTTTCAAAACAGCAGGCCAAGCTGCAGAACACCTGTAAGTGACCAGTGGATGGGGGACCAGTGAAGTTATTTCAAGTCAGAGCTCCGGTACACTGTCAGACGCGTGAAGACGCTTGCACAGGATTGTACAGTGCTATATCTGGAGCCAATCAAAGCTACCAGACCTATACTTTGAATATAAAAATCACACGGATGCAGAGATGGACGCAAGCTGGAAAGTTCAGGCCTCGATCTGTACTCAAGGGTATTCTGAGGTGGGTTTTGGATTTGGTCCCCTATCCAGGCATAAGGTACGGAGAGATGCTCATCATAAACCCACCCATGCTCAGTGGCAGGAGGCTAAATATTATGCTGCAGGAACACATGCCAACCTCTCAGCTATTAATCCAATCTTGGAAAAGCAAAGGGAGAAATTCACCTTTTTCCCCCAGCAACAGACCCGCAACTATCATGTAAAAAAAACCCCATCATTATTAGATTTGTATGCCATGTTGTTGTATCCAAATTGGTCCACGGATATTAGAAAGACAATCTGAGTAAAGTAATATCTGTAGTGACCAACTTCTGTTGGTGAAAAATACAAGCTTTTGAGCTTACACAGAGCTCTTCTTCAGGTCTGGGAAAGGTACCAAAAGAAGTTTGTCCAGTACCCAGCCTACCCTAAAACTCGGTTATTAGATCTGGTTAAAATTTTATTGATTGAACCACTGGAAAATGCTGATTTGACTAAACTTAAATGTTTCATGGGAACGTATAGATTTTATCAAATTTTTTGATGACATATTTTCAAATGGTTTCATTTTTAAGACCAAAGCAGTTTGTTTCAGCTTTATCCTTTCAGCTGTAATATGTAAGTCAATCATTCTGACTCTATCCAAATGAAGCATTCAATAATAACGTTTTGATGCTCCTGAAATGACCCTTTCCAGAACTTCTCTTTTCTGGGAAATGTCAACTTTTTGATCCAGTTCAAGACGGAAGGAAATTTGGAACTGTTGGTATTTCCAATGGAACAGCAATTCTGAATTTCATCCAACTCTAGTCATTACCCAGGGTAAAGCTCAGGAACCTGAAAGGTACTGAAGGCCATCCCCTTCCCTCAGTTATTCCCAATAATCAGCAAAAGCCAGTTCAGAGCCTAACCATTCTTTATTAGGACACCTCTCTTGCCAGCACTAAGCACTACCTCTGTGCTTCCGGCATGAGTGGGGGGTCACCTTGAGATCGTGCTGCTAAATCATAGTGTCATAGAAATGAAGGGCTGGAAAGGACCTCAAGGGGTCATCTAGCCCAGCTCCCGGCGCTGAGGCAAGGCCCATAAACCTAGCCCAGGCCTGACAGGTGTTTGTCGAACCTGTTCTTAAACTTCACTGATGACAAGTCCACAACCTCCTTTGGTAACTATTCCAGAGCTTAACTATCCTTACAGTTAGAACATTGTCCCTACTACCTAACCTGAACCTCCCTTGGTGCAGATTGAGCCCATTACTTCTTGTCCTACCCGCAGCGGACATGGAGTACAATTGATCTCCGTATTCTTTATAAACAGCCCTTAACATATTTGAAGGTATTAGGTGCCCCCTCAGTCCTCTTTTCTCAAGACTAAACATGCCCCGTTTTCTAACCTTTCCTCACACGTCAGGTTTTCCAGACTTTTATCATGTTTGTTGGTCTCCTCTGGACTCTCTCCAATTTGTCCACAGCATCCTTAAAGCGTGGCACCCTGAACTGGACACAGTCCTCCAGCTGAGGCCTCACTAGTGCTTAGTAGAGCAGGACAACTACCTCCCGTGTCTTACACCACTCCTGTTAATACACCCCAGAAGGATATTACCCTGTTTTGCAACTGCATCACACTGTTGACTCATATTTAATTTGTGATCCCCTATTGACCCCAGATCCTTTTCAGCAGTACTACGATCTAGCCAGTTATTCCCCATCTAGTAGTGGTGCATTTGATTTTTCCTTCCTACATTTAGCACTTTGCACTTGTCTTTACCGAGTTTGATCTTGTTAATTTCAGACCAATTCTCCAATTTTCAAGGTCCTTTTGAATTCTAATCCTGTCCTCCAAAGTGCTGCAAACCCTCCCATTTTGGGGTCATCCACATATTGTATAAGCAAACTCTCTACTCCATTATTCAAGTCATCAGTGAAAATATTGAACAGTACCAGACCCAGGACTGACCCCTGCAGGACCCCATTACATACACCCTCCCAGTTTGACAGCAAACCATTGATAACAACTCTTTGAATATGGTCTTTCAAGCAGTTGTGCACCCACTGTGATGTTGCACCCAACAATGCTTTATAAAAATATACTTATGAGTGTAAATATGACATAACTGGAATATGTTTTATGTTAGATATACCATATAACATATCTTTACAAAGGTTATGATCTACTGAATCTATTCATCCTACTTGTATGCATGTATCATTTTTATATCTGAAGTTATGAGCGTTGGCTCGCTCTATGGTTGTATTTAAAGTGTTTGCTGTAGGAAACACATAAGGCAGATTTGGTCAACATAGTGTGAAGGGGTTATTCAAGTAAGTGGAAACACTTAGCTAACAATGCACCTTGAGAGACGCCAATCCACATCTGAGCTTTCCTGGGAACATTCAAACTAACATGTAAACAGTGGCATCGGCCTGTAAAGAATTGAGTCGTGCATGGACATGTGACTTGCCCATGTGACTCAAAAACTCCGTCTTGTAGCTGTAATTCTCCACAGGAGAAAGACTATATAAGGCCCTGGAAAACCCCTCCCTTTGGTCTTCAGCTGGCTCAAGAGATAGCCTCTCCACCCCAAAGAGATGCCTGAAAGAAACTGGAACAAAGGACAGTAACTACGGGGGTGTGAGTGATTGCTGGACCCAGACTAGGAAGAAGTCTAGTCTGTCAAAGAAGCATTATTGGAACATCTCTGAGGGGGAGATTTACCTGCGTTTAGTTTCCTACTGTATTAGGCTTAGACTTGCGTGTTTTTGTTTCATTTTGCTTGGTAATTTACTTTGTTCTGTCTGCTATTACTTGGAACCACTTAAATCCTACTTTTTATATTTAATACAATCACTTTTTACTTATTAATTAACCAGAGCAAGTATTAATACCTGGGGGAGCAAACAGCTGTGCATATCTCTCTATCAGTGTTATAGAGGGCGAACAATTTATGAGTTTACCCTGTACAAGATTTATACAGAGTAAAACTGATTTATTTTGGGTTCGGATCCCATTGGGCACTGGGTATCTGGGTGTTGGAGACAGGAGCACTTCTTAAGCTGTTTTCAGTTAAGCCTGCAGCTTTTGGGGGACGTGGTTCAGACCTGGGTCTGTGTTTGTAGCAGGCTAGTGGGTCTGGCACAACCAAGCAGGGCACTGAAATCCCAAACTGCCAGAGAAAATGGGCTTAGAGGTAGTCTCAGCACATCAGGTGACAGTCCCAAGGGGGTTTCTGTGACCCAACCTGTCACACCACTTTATAGTAATTTTATCCTAAGTACATTTCTCTGGTTTACTTATGATAACGTCACCTGGAGCAGTATCAGAAGCCATACTTGAATCAAGATAAATTATGTCTACAGTTTCACCCCCATCACCTAGGCCAGTAACCCTATCAAAGGAAGAAATTAAGTTGGTTTTGGGATGATTTGCTCTTGGCAATTCCACATGCCTGGGATGCACACATGCAGGAACTCTGCAGCCTGGCCACGTGCCTCATGGTGCAAAGGTAGTTTTGGTGGCTTCAGAACCATACCGCATCATAACTGTTTATGTCCAAAGCTAGGAAATCAAGGGAACAGCGGAAGTCAGATCTCTGTGTTAAGTGCCGAAACCCTATGCTTGTTTCCATAGCAATTTCAGGTGACTTAACTCCAAAAGCCATCAAGACAACTGGGTATTAGGCCGTGAAAAGACCAGTTTAGTAGAGTAAGACTCAGCGCACTTGGGTCCAGTTCCTGGCAATGCCACAGACTCCCTGTGTGGCCTTGAGCAAATCACTTAACCTTTCATTTCTCCATCCACAAAATGAAGACAACAACATTTTACTCTCTCACAAGTCTGCTCAAATATTACATTGATGAGGCTCATATAAGCATCGTGAAGGATTAGTGTAGAGAACGACGAAGCTGTGGCCTTTGCAAAGGCAAAACACAGGTGACAATCACACAGAGAGGTTTACACTAGAACTTCCCATGTGTTTACAGGCTATACCATTAGCAGATAAAGTATCTCTATGTAGTCTAAGGTTACTGACTGATATGCGGGAGAGGTCAGTGGTGATATCGATGAGATGATGGCCATGTTAACTCTTACTTGGGTGTGCACAATTATTAAACTCATCACCAAGACCTGGAAAGGGATGTTCCAGAGGGATGCAATATGGTCACAGTGGACCTGAAACCATACAAAACTCTGCTTGGCTTTGGGGTTCTGTGGCAATGAATAAGGGCTCCCAAGTCAAAGGGACAGATCTGGGTTTGGAGCAGGAACACTGCAAAACCCTAAAATGATTGTATCTGGGGTTTGGGGGCCTATCATAAAGAAAGGGGCCATTTACAATGGTAAGTTCCTGGTTACTATTTGAGCACTTCTGTGCTGGGGCCTGTGGCTAGCAGAAATCCAAACCAGGATCGTCCTTTTTTATTATTATTTAGCAGAAACAGTGAGTTTGTGCTATACAACACATAAATAAACAGGGTCCTTAAATCAGGTATGCCATCATGGGCTACAGAGGTGCACAGAGATACAAGCTGTGCGAACCAGCAGCCAAGCAGACACAACCTGCATGGGTGAGCATTCTACAAACACAATGCAGAATCAGGCCATCGGAAGAGACGTTCATCGAGTGTTTAGAGCCAAGAGTAGGTGACCAGATGTCCCATTTTTAAAGGGACAGTCCTGTTTTTGGGGACTTTTTCTTATATAGGCGCCTATTACCCCTCACCCCCGTCCCGTTTTTTCACAGTTGCTATCTGGTACCCCTCGCCAAGAGGTGTCTAAGCACCCATCAGGTGACAAGCAATCTGTCTCTATGTGTCCTGCAGTAGAATACCAGGGAGAGCTCCTAGCCTATAAGCTCTTCTTTCATTCCCAAGATAAGTGGCTCAGCTGGAAAGATAAGATTTAACTATGTTTGCTTCAAAGCCCCAGAATGAGCTGCCCCTGCCTGCCAAGAGAGATTGATTTCCTAAATAAGTTATAAGTCACCTGAAATTTCCCCTGGCACACGTGGGGGGGGGAGGGGGGGAGGAAGAGAGAAAGAAAGTGGTAAGCATGTTATTCCATTAGGGCTGATGCATTGCCAGGGTATTTAAGCAGGTTAGTTATCTGGGACATTTCTTAAACATAATGTTTGGGGTTTTTTTTTAAATGTAATCTCTATATAATGATTTTTCCACCCCTAAAATTTAATCTCTGCTTTGCTGCATTATCGGCTCCATAGCAACTGATTGCTTGACTGATGCAGCTTTGTGCTGGTCTCGCAGGATGTAATTGCAGATAGGCAGTTGCTGGTTAAGGGACTAGGCTAGTGGTTATTCGGGGCTCCTGGGTTCTATTCCTCCTGCTGCTGCTAAATCCCTGTATAGCCACAGATGAGACATTTCACCTCTTCCAGTCTCTATTTCCCCTTCTGATGGGTTGTGTTGATGCTTAGGCCATTACGGTGTGAAGTGCACTATCTTAGGTACTGTTCTGAGCATCTCATGATCTTTAACATAGTTACAACATCCCTGTAAGATATCATTGCCCTGTTAGCCCCATTGTACAGATAAGGTACTGAGGCCAGAGATCCAGTGTCACACAGGAAGTCTGTGGCAGTGCAGGGAATTGAATGCAGGTTTCCTAAGACCCGAGCTAGCACCTTAACCACTGGGTCATCCTTTCTCTCTATTCAAAACAGGGCTCTTGTGACACCTCGACCTTTTACTGGCCCTCTGCATAGAGGTGAATACGACTATACTGTTTGCAAAGCACTCTCAGATCTTTGGATAAAAAGAGGCACACAGAGCTACAAAGTATGATCATTAGGGTGTTCCATAGGAAGGATGCTTTTGCATCCTCTCCATGAGGATGAAGATTTAATTTCCCCTGAAGAATCTTGTTCCTGTGATTGTTAACAATATGTTACATTTATAAAGCAATTTCTATATTTGAAGACTCTCAAAGGGACATGATAAGTTATATGTCATTATGCAGAAATCGCTTTTCCCATCACTGCAGTGCAGCCCCCTCTGGGCAGAACTCAGCAGCTGGTTAATATCACTTGGCGGCACTGGACAACAATTTAGAACAGAGTAAGTAGAATAATACCATTTATAACTGAAACTATCCACTATCACAAATTCCCTCCCTGTCTTCCTGTTGAATGTGGCTTTTCTACTAGATGGAGCAAATAATCCATATTTAATATTGTGACAAATTTTGCCTTTGCTTGCAGACTATCCAGAAACTAATTGAAGAAATCTGACACAATCACGTCCTTCAAATTTACTTGATCAAGTTGAATATATGTATCTTTTTAGCGCTAAGGCATGCTAGTCAAAGTTTGAGCTGTGTTGCTCAGTTATAATTGGTCACATGAGTCATGTGCTATTGTTTCTGTTCCCTGATTGGGTGATCACAACTTACTCTGTTAAATTTGACAAAAAATGATTCCTCCCACCCCCCATGAGTGTTCAAACGCATGAGCTCAAAATTTGCTTCCTACGCTAGTAAAAGCAGGTCATGGAAGTTCGCGGTAGATTATTGTTGTATTGTCAGCCCCAAAAGTTCAAAAACTGGGAGTCAGGACCCACAAAAAAAGCAAGATATTAGATTAAAAAATCAAGAGATTTAAAATAAAAATAAAAATGTGGGTTTTCCCTGTCTTTTTGTTTCTGAGTGCAAAATGCTTCATGTTTGCAAGCTTTTTTCTACCTCCAAGAGGACGAGAAATTTAACTTTTTTAACGAAAGCTCCTCTCATTCAATTTTTTGACAGCAGAAGCTGGGGCTTTAAGAAAAAACACATCATATCATGAGACTTGCAATAAAACCATGAGATGGCAACACCGTGAGTGCAGTGGGTGACAAATAAACCACCCTCATAGCCCTTCCTTGTTTTCCACAGATATCTCGTCAGTCAAGTTCACTTGCATGGAAAGGGGATTTCAAAGTTGTAGGCAAAGTTTTAAATTCCTGCTTGCAAGTATTTATGGCTGTCAGAAGTATGCGCATACGCATCCAATTAGGGGGCAGAAAAAAGTCCTGTCACCTGTCAGAATAGACCAAGCATCACACAACCTCTGAATATCAAATTGCCACTGGTCAACCTGCAATGGAAAAAATGCCTTGAACGAATTCAAACAGTGTGAAATTGATCCCCTGAGCAGAGTCCAGCACATAGCTTAGACACTCCTTAAGTCCAGGTGCATGAGGTATGGCGCGGGACTCAAGTGGTGGGTGGGAATTGGAGGAAATTGCAATGGGCATTCTGCACACAGAAAAGCAGGTGGAATTCATTGGATAAATTATATTCTGTGATTTTTTTGCTTAGCTCCGGTCATTACGGCCCCCTCACCAGAATCAGCAGGGAGATAGCAAACCCGCTTGCTAGCTTGGCTGAGATCAGCAAACTTTCCCCAAATTTCCCGGTCTGAGAGCTAATGCTGAGAATTAAGCTGGGATCAAAAGAGAGGGGAGAAACAACAGGACAAAATAAAACCTCGGTCTCCCATGTGCTTCGCTCGCTCCTAATTCGCCTGTAATTGTGAGGTGCCATGGTCCTACAAATTTTCAAGCTGTGTTTTGCCGCAATTCAGGGCTCTTAGCTAATTTCCTCTCCAGGTCACTCTTTTCCACCAGATATTCCATTCTTTCGAATACTGCACTCATAAGCCTCAAGAGAGACACCAACCACCATTGTAAATCCACGCAGTTCCACTGAAGTTAATGGAACTATGTCCATTTACACCAGCTGTGTGCCGAGTCTTCATTTATTCACTTTAATTTAAGGTTCCGCATGCCAATAATTCATTTTAACGTTTTTTAGAAGGTCTCTCTCTATAAGTCTACATATTATATAACTAAACTATTGTCATATGTAAACAAGGTTTTCAAAATGTTTAAGAAGCTTCATTTAAAATTAAATTAAAATGCTGATCTTACGCCACCGGCCCGCTCAGCCCGCTGCCGGTCTGGGATTCCGTCCGCCGGCTCCTGCCAGCCAGGGTCCCAGCTGCCGGCCCCGCGCAGCCTGCTGCCGGTCTGGAGTCCTGGCCCTGCCCACATAGAGTCGGTACCTACCTTCTCCCTGGTTCTAGCCCATTCTCTTCCTCTCTCTCTGCACTGAGCTGAGGGTGGGAGTGCACTGAGCACAGGGCTGGGGGTGAAGGAGCAGGCTGGGGTTTGGGGTGCAGGGTCTGGCCAGGAGCTAGAATAAGGGAGGGGGCTCAGGGTTGGGGCAGGAGGTTTGGGTGTGGAGCACTTACCTGGGCAGCTCCCATTTGGTGCGAGGGGTGCAGGTGGGAGAGTGTGTGTGTGTGTGTGTACGTGTGTGTACGCAGGAGCTCCCGTTTGGTGCTCAGGGTGGGAGTGGGGATGTGGGGGGTGCAAGAGTCAGGGCACGGGGTCTGGAGGGGGCTGGGTATGTGTGGGGGGTGCAGGAGTCAGGACAGGGGGTTGGGGGTGTGTGAGGAGGGTGCAGGAGTCAGGGTAGGGGACTGAGAGGGGGGCTGGGTACGTGTGGGGGGTACCGGAGTCAGGACAGGGGTTGTTGGGGGGGGGTTCAGGGGTCAGGGCAGAGGGCTGGGGGTGTGTGAGGGGAGTGCAGGGGTCAGGGCAGAGGGCTGGGGGCGTGTGAGGAGGGTGCAGGAGTCAGGGTAGGGGACTGGCGGGGGGGCTGGGTACGTGGGGGGGGTACCGGAGTCAGGGCTGGGGGTGTGTGAGGGGAGTGCAGGGGTCAGGGCAGAGGGCTGGGGGCATGTGAGGAGGGTGCAGGAGTCAGGGTAGGGGACTGGGGGGGGGAGGCTGGGTACGTGTGGGGGGTACCGGAGTCAGGGCTGGGGGTGTGTGAGGGGAGTGCAGGGGTCAGGGCAGAGGGCTGGGTGTGTGTGAGGAGGGTGCAGGAGTCAGGGTAGGGGTTGTTGGGGGGGGTTCAGGGGTCAGTGCAGAGAGCTGGGGGTGTGTGAGGGGAGTGCAGGGGTCAGGGCAGAGGGCTGGGGGTGTGTGAGGAGGGTGCAGGAGTCAGGGTAGGGGACTGGGGGGGGGCTGGGTACGTGTGGGGGGTACCGGAGTCAGGGCTGGGGATGTGTGAGGGGAGTGCAGGGGTCAGGGCAGAGGGCTGGGGGCGTGTGAGGAGGGTGCAGGAGTCAGGGTAGGGGACTGGGGGGGGGGCTGGGTACGTGTGGGGGGTACCGGAGTCAGGGCTGGGGGTATGTGAGGAGGGTGCAGGAGTCAGGGTAGGGGACTGGGGGGGGGGCTGGGTATGTGGGGGGGTACCGGAGTCAGGGCTGGGGTTGTTGGGGGGGGTTCAGGGGTCAGGGCAGAGGGCTGGGGGTGTGTGAGGAGGGTGCAGGAGTCAGGGCAGAGAGCTGGGGGTGTGTGAGGGGAGTGCAGGGGTCAGGGCAGAGGGCTGGGGGTGTGTGAGGAGGGTGCAGGAGTCAGGGTAGGGGACTGGGGGGGGCTGGGTACGTGTGGGGGGTGCCGGAGTCAGGGCTGGGGTTGTTGGGGGGGGGGTTCAGGGGTCAGGGCAGAGGGCTGGGGGTGTGTGAGGAGGGTGCAGGAGTCAGGGTAGGGGACTGGGGGGGGGGCTGGGTACGTGTGGGGGGTGCCGGAGTCAGGGCTGGGGTTGTTGGGGGGGGGTTCAGGGGTCAGGGCAGAGGGCTGGGTGTGTGTGAGGAGGGTTCAGGGGGTCAGAGCAGAGGGCTGGGGGTGTGGGCTGGGGTCATGGGGGTGCTCCCAGCCCCTTGCCCTGAGCGGCTCACAGCAGGGGGCTGGAGGGGATATGCCCTGATTCCACCCCCTTCCCCAAGGTCCCCGGAGCAGAGAGCGCGCTGCGGCTTTTACTTCTCCCCCTCGGCCGCAGGGAGGGAGAGGATGAGGGGCAGGAACCCAGCACGCTGGGGGAAGAGGCGGGGGGAGGGGGAAGCTTGCCTGCCCTGCAAGGAGAGAGCGGGGGGCAGAAAAGAGCGGGCCGGG
The DNA here is from genome assembly GCF_965140295.1 of Lepidochelys olivacea. Classification (NCBI taxonomy): domain Eukaryota; kingdom Metazoa; phylum Chordata; order Testudines; family Cheloniidae; genus Lepidochelys; species Lepidochelys olivacea. The sequence goes on along the minus strand of NC_140432.1, from coordinate 10,287,385 downwards.
CCGGGCTTTGAGTGGCACGCTGCTGTCTGCCCGGGTCCGGCAGACAGCAGCGTGCCATTAAAAATTGGCACACGTGCCATAGGTTGCCGATCCCTGATCTAGTTCATTACTTCTTGGAATTCCAACCCAGCCCAGTGACTGACAAGTGCTACCATTCGGTTGCCCGTGTACAATGAGCCAGTTTTTAAGAGAGCAGCCCCCTTTGTTTTCCCTTTTCCTTCGGCTGGGGCCATCAACTGCCTTCATCTCACCCCTCTGGATACAGGACGCCTCCCTAATAATTAGCCACTCGGCCTTCACCTCCTCTGCAGACTGCTGTAATTTGCCCCTCGCACAAGCCCGTGATGGAGAGATGGCAGGGGCCATCTAGTGGGGTGACAAACAGCTGGAGATGGACTCAGAGAGAGAGAGAGAAAGTCCCGCTCATGAAAGGGAGAGAAGTTGCCATGTGTCACTGAGCTACAGTCACCAGGGCTAATTGAGCCTTCAGGCCCCCACGTTCCTTCCGGGCAAAGGAATCTGGGTGAGATTAATGAACGGAACTGATGATTTTTCCCCTACAGCAATGTCTGAGCTGAGCAGCAGAACCAGATCAACGTGGGGAAAGATAAGTAGTAATGGCCCTTTAATAAGGCAGCTGGGACCTGGAACTAAAACTCAGGGGGCCAGTGGCCTCCGTCCTTAGTGGACTAGCATTTACAGTAACACCCACACATCACTATTGGCACCTGCTGGCTCCTTTGCTGGAGAGATGCCAAGAGGTGACAGGGTTCTGAAGACTGAATCCCTCTCCCCATCCTAGAAGGGGTCCCCACTAGCAGAGGGTCCAACGTAGGTTTATAGGGCTGCACGGGAGAGGTTTGTAGGGCCACTGTCCATTGCATCCGATGAAGTGGGCTGTAGCTCACAAAAGCTTATGCTCAAATAAATTTGTTCGTCTCTAAGGTGCCACAAGTCCTCCTCTTCTTTCTGGGGATACAGACTAACCCGGCTGCTCCTCTGAAACAGAAGACTTCAGTTTCCAGAGCTCTCGGTCTGCCCCCTTTCAGGTGCACAGCTTAGCCCTGAAATGTCTGAATCCACTTTTCAGCCCTGGTGACCGTGGCTCAGCACCAGAGGGGAGTTTGATTTTTGCAGGGATCCCATTGCTATTTCTATTCAAACTGTCCCCTCTGAGCAGGGGTGATGGAGCAGAGGGGGCCATGCCCCCCCCCAATTTTTACCAGCCGTAAGGGCGAGCAACGGGGGGAGGGAGTGGAGAGCAGTGAGCCGGGGATGGGATCTTGGGGGAAGGGGTGGTGTGAGGGCGGGTCCTCGGGGGCAATGAGGTGCAGGGGGCAGAGCCACTGTTGGAGGACCTGTGGGCCCCCCCCTGCACACTTATAGGGCATTCCTGCCTATGAGACCCATTTTCTGCCATGGCACAGAAAACAGCCTCAGGACATGAGTAGGGAGGTTTAAAGAAAAAGGTGAAGGGGGTGGGGAATATTTTAGGTCGGACTATAGGCATTGCCACAGACGATCAAGCCCATGGCCCGCTTAATCCAGCATCCTCTCTCCAATAGTAGTCAGCACCTGATACTTCAGAGGAAGTTGCAAGAACCCCCCACAATAGCGAGACGTGGGAAAAAAACTGCCCTCCCATGAAGGGCTCATCCTCATCCCTAGCAGCTTTGTTTCCCGCCGTGGACCAAAGTTTGCCTGGGATGAGACAGAACCGGTTTGAATGCTGTAAGGCTAGCAGCCATCGCCTATGCCGCTTGGATGCCCACCCCTATCCAGTCTAAGAGATCAGCAAGGAAAGCGGACTGGCTTGCCCTGCATCTACAAACCTGGATGACTAAACCGAACAGCTGCTTCAGCTGAACGGTAAGCAGCCTGGCACTCAATTGGTTGAGGATGAGTCTACCTGAAGCTGCCGTTACTATGCAAGTCAGGCAATTTTCAAGATAATTAGGCATATCTTAAGATGCACTGAATTGCAGGTGTCTATGTGGATGCAGCCGGAGCTACAGGGAGAGTCATTCTCAAGGCATCATGATCTGGTGGTTAGAGCACAGGACTGGGAAGTCAGAGCTGTTGGGATCTAGTTCTGGATCACACTGTGACTTGTGGGGCAACTTTGGGGGAGACACACCACCGCTTTGTGCCTCAGCTGCCCCATCTGTACAATGGGCGTGATTGCTACCTCCCGGGGGGGTCATTAGAACAACAGCCAACAGAGAGGTATCTGACTGGAATTCAAATCTTAGGCATCAGAGGAATCTAAAGTCCAAGTAAGTAGCTGCTCAAGGCACCAATCAGCTTCAAGTGCTGATTGCTCATGGCTTCTGGAGACTGTCTGGCTTCCTGGAAGGAGCACGGACCTGGGCTCCTCCAGACCTATCTCCTCATCAGAGTTACTGTTTCAGGTAACAAAGAAGCAGGGGAACTGATTTGAAGCCTAATGAATAATCAGCCACCATCAATAATTGTAATCACTAATCTGGTGCAATTACGGGCAATTATAATAAATGCAATTTCCTCCTGAGCTGCTAACGAACTCCAGAAATATGAATTGACTTGAACTGTCTGCCTGTGATTTATACGGTTGCAAGATCAAGGATACCATTATCCCAGCGAAGGCTTTTAAAGGGACAGTTACTTTGGTGTTCCCTCCCTCAGCAGGGCTCTTCCCCTCCCCTGTCCTCCTGGTCCCAACTGGGGCAGCAAAAATACATATGCGGAATTCTGCAATCCTAGAAGCAACATCTCATTCGGTGTGGGACACACCTCCCTCCATCACAACTTGCACACAGGGGCAAATGCAACTCCCAATTCAATTCCGATATCCATGGCACAACATCTGGGAAGTAAGCGATTATTTGTGCTCAAAGAGGCTGTGGGCGCCTAGTGTGATGCACTGGCTCTGCGTAGGTGCCCGTGCGGACATTATGACTGACATGCTGCCATCTATTGGCTGACCCAACACAACACTTATAGTTCTATAGCTCAATTAGACCTTTTTAAACCGGCTAGATCCAGATCACTTGCATCCAAGAGCTGGACTTTTAATTGTTGATTTTCAATACATTTTGGAATGCCGGGGAAGTTCCAGAAGACTGGAAGGAAGCTAATTAAAAGGCAAAAACAGGATGACTTGGGTAATTATAGGCCTGTCAGCCTGACATCACTCTTGGACAAGATAATGGAGTGGCTGATTCGGGATTCAATTAATAAAGAATTAAAGGAGGGGAATGTAATTAATGTAAATCAACAAGGGTTTATGGAAAAACAGATCAGTCAAACTCACTTGATGAGATTTTTTGATGAGATTACAAGTTTGGTTGATAAAGGTAACAGTGTTCACGTAATATCCTTAGACTTCTGTAACATGTTCGATTTGGCACCATCATGACATTTTGATTAAAAACAAGAATGATATAAAATTAACATGGCACACATTAAATGGATTAAAAAGTGCAATGATCAGTCTCAGTATGTAATTGTAAGTGGTCACTGAGAGAGTGTGTTTCAAGTGGCGTCCCTCAGGCACTGATTCTTGGCCCTGTGCCATTAAACATGGAAGAAATCTTGAAATCTTCACTGATAAAGCTGGCAGATGACAAAATTTGGGAAGTGGTAAATAACGAAGAGTAAAGGTCATGGATTCAGAGTGATCTGGATAGCTGGGTAAACTGGGCACAAGCAAGCAATGTGTGTTTTTATATATATGGCTAAAAGTAAATGTATACATCTAGGTACAAAGAAGGTAGGTCGTGGCTTACAGGATGGGGGACATCTATGCTGGGGAGCAGTCACTGGAAAAGATTTGGGGGTCATGGTGGATAATCAGCGGAACATGAGCTCCCAGTGTAACACTCTGGCCAAAAGCATTAATGCGATCCTGGGATGCATAAACAGGGGAATCTGGAGAAGGGATAGAGAGGTTATTTAACTGGTGGGACCATTCTGTGTCCAGTTCTGGTGTCTACAATTCAAGAAGGAGGCTGATAAATTGGAAAGGATTCACACAAGAGCCACAAGAATGATTAAAGAATTAGAAAACAATCCTTATAGTGATAGACACAAGGAGTTCAATCTATTTATCTTAACAAACAGAAAAGATTAGTGATGACTTGATTACGGTCTATAAGTATGTAGATGGGCAACAAATATTTAATAAAGGGCTCTTCAGTCTAGCAGAGAAAGATATACCACAAGCCAGCGGCTAGAAGTTGGAGTTAGACATACTCAGACTGGAAATAAGGATTTTTCACAGAGAGGTAATTAACCACTGGAACAATTTAACAAGGGTCATTGTAGATTCTCCATCGCTAATGATTTTTAAATCAAGATTCAATGTCTTTCTGAAAGATATGCAATAGGAATTATTTGGGGGATGTAGTGGCAGAGGGGTGGAAGAATTGCATCTCCTTTGTGTGGTTATGTCCCAATGTTTTTTTAAGTGTCCACTAACTTTGAATACCCAATTTGAGACACTATGAGCCAGATTTTTCAGAGGTGATGTGGGGCAGGAAACGGTTTTCCTGTCCTCCTGAAAAATTTCGAGACTTCAAAAATATTTCTCATCCCTGATGAAGTAATAGCGTAGAGATCTTAAAATTTTTCACAATTTAAAATCCAGTTGGTTTGGGTCACTCAAAATGTTTCATTTTGATCATTTTCAAATGTTTTGTTTCAATTTTGACCATTTAACTATAATTAGCTTAAATTTCTCAATGGAAAGTCTTTTTGAACTAGAACAGTTACTTTTTCAAATTTTCTTCAAGTTAGGAAATTTGTCTAAACCAACCCTTTGTTGTGAAGTTTCAGTTTCACCGACTTTACATGTTCCAATGGGGAAAAAAATTACTCCAAAAATCCCTGAGTTGCTCAAATGACCACCCATAACTCCATTGTAAGTCAGTTCTCAGAACCGCCGACAAAGCATTCTCTAGGGGTCTCTGCCAAATGAGTGGCTACTTCGCAAAAATTGAGCTTGTGCCTTTGTGTGTGTGTTCAGCAATTCCCGCAAATTAAAAAAAAAATCCAGTTTTGTCTTTTTGTCAAATAAATAAATACATGAAAAAATATTCAGGGAAAATTACATCCACCCCCCCAATCCACAGAAAATTTTATTGCCCTTTTTTGACCAGCTCTGCTCCATATTGACCACCTCAACAGACAGCCCCTGGAGTCTAAATTGCCTTTTGGCCCAGCGATGAGCTACATCTGTGCAGCGTATGAATTCTGATTGCTATTGTGAAGGTGTATGATGAAAACCTGCAGTGTGCCTATATGTATGTGGGAGAAAAGGTGGGCGAGATAATATCTTTTATTGGATCAACTTCTATTGTTGAAAGAGACAAGCTTTCAAGCATCTTAAGATTTCTGTGTATGCTCGAAATCTTGTCTCACCCACCTCCTGGTCTCTCTAATATTACGTCTACAACAACACTGCAAACATATATGTATGTGGATCCACCACTGCTGACAGGTCCTGTAGCAGCTATAAATCAGACAGGGACAATGGGAAATATTTAAGATTAACGACGGTACTTAAGCCTCACATATGTTTATGCTAAAAAGGCAGCTGTATCCTTACACAAATCATTTTAGTTGACTCCTCTGAAGGGAGGGGGAAAGAGAGGATAGGTGGAAATTTACCAGGAGAACAACAAAAGAGGCCAGGTGACCAGGAGGTGTGTGTACACAAACATACACACACACACAAGGAGTTAGACAGGAAAAGGAAGGTGAGTCAGGATAGTCACAGAAATGGGGCTCCATTTGGGAAAGAGACCGGCTAGCATGCAATAGCCTGCACAAGGAGGGCACACCCTGTCTGCCTGCCTTCCCAGACATGGATAGTCCCAAAGGACTCCCAAGGGAAGGATCAGATAGAAAGGGACATACCTGTAATATTTATTGTGTTGTTTGAGCTCTCCTCTCCTGTACTTTACATGATTAAGTATAAAAGAGCATAAAGGTGTTAGACTGTGCAAAGCATATATGTGTTGTCTGCTTTACAATTGCTGCGTGCCCTGAGAGAGTTAAACGGTAAACCAGAAGATTCACACCTTTGGGGGGAGAGGTCTGGGAAAAGGGTGTGTTTAAGTATCTGGGGGGAATCTCAGGGGTCAGCGCTGATCCAGGAGCTATGGCAGGTGGGCTGAGGGCTACAGAAGGAACCAGTGCTTCAGCCTGGTGAGGCAATAAAAGCCTGAATAAATCCAGGGGATCCAGAGAACAGAGGATTGGATTCCCTTCACAGTAGCCCTAGTAAGTGGCCACGAAGAGGCACTCACTATGATCCATGAGAGACCCCTAAAGGAGCTTCTGAGTCACAGCGGAGGCCCCAGGCAGTAGTTGGCATAGGGAAACATGCACTGTTATCTGTGCTGTACTGTAGTGTTGTGGGAATTAACATTCAACATTGGTCTCCAAAGCTTTCAATCAACACCTTTCACCAAAGCTAAATCCACACAAGGGAAGAGCCAGCAGCAGCAACGGCAGCTGAGCACTGGGTAAACCTTGTCATACTAGTGATTATATTGATTTTAAATTCACTAGACAAAAGTGTGTGGTGCATCTGATCGTGGTGACAGGATGAAGTTGGAAAAGGGCAGGTCTGAGACACTGCTATAAATAGCCTCTTGCTGTCAAGATACGATCAGCTAATGGCAGCCTTTGTCTAGAATTAGGCCAACAACTACTAAGCACGCACGTGATGCCTTACCTATTCAAATTACTGCCTAGACATTAATTTACCTTTATAACCTCCCCTCCCCCATTCCCATGTGAGCTAGATCCGTATCATTATCTCCATTTTGAAGACAGGGAGGCAAGGAAAGGTTACACAACTCGCTCAAGGCCCAACAGCAAGTCAGTAGCATCACTGGGATTACAACATGCTTCTGACTCAAACCAGCATGGGGCAATGGAGAGGGGACTAGACCGAGCCTCAGGCTTCTATTCCCAGCCCTTCCACTGACCTTCTTTGGGACCTTGGGCAAGTCACTTCACTGCGTCCTGCCTCGGTTTCCCCTCCCACCCTTTGTCTGTCATGTCTACTTCGACTGTAAGATTTTCAGCATAGGTACTTCCTCTGTGTGACTGTGCTGTGTCTCGCACAGTGGGACCCCAATCTCAGTTGGGAGGTGCCCTAAATAATTCTGAAAGGAGCAGCAGCAGCATACCTGTGCTCATTGCACACTGGAACACAGAACGTGAAAGATTTTCCAGCATTCGTGAAATTCCCCTGAAAGTTCTAATTAAAAAGGCCTAGCTTCCTCTTTCTGACGGTTCAAGTCCTTCCCCAAAATGCCTCTCTCATTGGCCTTTGGCCTTCATCCTCCAGATGCATGGATCCTCTGTAGGTCAAAAGGAGATCAAAATGCCACACTCCCTCTTCACACACTTCTTGTGCTTTGGAATTCTGCTTTTTTTATTTTATTTTATTTTTTTTACACTCAGGTAAGGATTTAAAGATTCATCAGAAAACTATGGAGAAAATACATCTGCAAAAAAATTAACAGATTCTTCTTAAATGATGCCCATGTCCTAAAGATACATAAATAATCCATGCACATGCATAGGGAGAAAACCTCATATTTCCAGCTTTAAAATTTCCAATGGCAAAACATCCTCAACCCCCTTCTCCCCTCCTTCCCACCATGGCACAAAACGAGCAATAAATATGGAAATCTGAAAATCCAGAGAAAATAGTGACTCGGTCTCTCGCCAACAAAGTACACAACAGCTTTGTAAGGAAATGAGTGAGTTTGTCCCTTCGCTGCACTTGCATGAATTCCTTACGGTTTCGTGTTATTGCTGGCCCATCAAAGTGACAGGTGTCTTTCTTCCACTGACAGCACAGCCCGTTGTTCACAGGCCATCAGGCAGCCAGTCTCCCAGTGACTGCTCCCCTGCCAGCAACCCAACTGAAGAGCTACAGCTCTCTTTACCAAAGCTGCTAAAAACCTACTTATATTCATCTCAAGTTAAATCTACATGGAAAATAGATACAACGGGGGTGGGGGGGTGGTGGTGGTATTGCAGTTGGATGCACCAGAATCCTCTATTAAAAGAAAGAGGCAAATAGTTTTCAATTTTGTACAAGCGTATCCTATAATTAGCCTGTGGTTTCCAGGCTCATTCCAAACCTCTGTCTTTCAGGAAGTGGCCGGGGTTTTTAAGCTCTCACTTGTGCTGTACGTGTCCCAGGAAGGATTAGTGTAAATAAGATCTCTGCATGATGCTGGTTGAGGGGTATCCATGGTATTGCCATTTCAAATCAGACCAGCCATTCATCGAGTTCAGAACTTTGTCTTCAACAGCACTGGTCACTTCAGATGAATCCCCTTAGTGAACAATTACAGAAGAACCTGTCCATAGAGGATAACCTATCCTATGCTAGCCCCTCTCCGTTAGTGTTTTATTGTTGTTTATTTGTACTCTATTAGCACCTACATGTCCCATTGTGCTAGATGCTTTCCCTAAGGCTTCCATGATGTTCATCATCACTAGGGCTGGTTGAAAATTTTCCAGCAAAAGTTTTTTGGTTTTGTTTTTTTTGGAAAAGGTCTGTGTGTGGGGTTATTTTTTGACAAAATGAATTTTTTTACGCAGAAAATGTTGATTTGGGTATTTGTTGTTGTTGTTGAACAAACAAAGCACATGAAGAGCAAAACATTTCAGCTCTGAAAAGCAGTGGCAGCGTCTCAGGCTCCTCTTTGGGCTGGGCTCCGCGCAAGCCAGATTTGGTCTCCCATGACGTCCATGACGCATTTCCTCCCTTTGTAGTAAGAAGAGAGCCTGAACATAAGCCCTTGTACTAGAGGCCTGAACTAAAGTAGTGGTCAAAACTTTGCCAATATGAAGGGAAGTCAGGCGATGAGCTAGAGGCAGGCCCTGCTCACAGAATCTGGCAAGAACAGGGCCGAAACGCATTCCTAAATCGTGCTCGGCATAAGAATAAACACGCAAACACATTCCAGAAAGGTGATACCAGAACACCTCGATACCAAACACGTTCCTCAAAGATAACGGGAACACATGGGCCCATCCTGAAGATAAGGTCAGGATGACAGCATGATGGATAGAGATGTTTTGATCGAACCAACGTGTACAAGGCAATGGGTGACACCCAAATACATCAGAGGTTGGCACCTCGATACCTCAGAGGGGCAATACGTAACTTGCTTGTATCAGTGTATAAAGATGTATCTCAGAAGGAGTGTCTTCGGCTGGTCTAGGGGATAATGGAAACTCCCGCTATTAACTGAGCTAGTCCATTGCAACAGCATACATGTGTTAGTGTACTTGTAACTATTGAGCTGGGACATTAGGACCGTGCTTTGTTGACAATAAACCTGACCAAGTTCCTTCACTACGAACCGAGGCTGTGGATTTATGGGGCCGTTCAATCGGACCTGCTGTACAGGCAATCCGGCTAGAGTCGGTACAGCACTCAGAAAGAACACACACACCAGGCCGAACATCTGACCACACCCTTCACCAAAAGGGGAAAGCAAGGAGCATTACAGGTAACGTAGTCCAACCAGGGAGCCCCACATACAGAGGAGACTGGCAGCATGATGCACCCAAAGTACAACGCCCAGGAGATACTACTGCAACATTTCAGAATCAAAATGATTTTTTGCCAAAAACTCACAAAATTTCCACAGGGAGGAAAAAAAAGAAGCCAATCAACTCTACTCAACCTCAAGAGTCCTCCAAAGACACCTCTTCCTAGACCACACAATGTATTTCTGCCCTTCCTTTCAGCCCTTCATCACCTGGGTAGGAAAGCTCAGTCATCACCTTGTAAAATACCAGATTATTTTTTAAAAGTTTCTTCTCTTCTGTTGTTTTTCTTTCTCCTTCCTGGATCTTAGTCCTGTCTTTGGAAAGCTGATGTTCATGAGCTGGGAAAGACCCTGGGGCCTGATCTTATATTAGAGATTCTTTGTTATGCACATTAGCCCCAGCAATGTCAATGGACTATGCATGTGAGTGGGGACTAGTAGAATGACTATAAGATGCAGGATAATTCCCTTTGGTAGAACTATGATGCACCACGGTAGTGATCTGGCCCCCATCACTGCAGAATCTGACCTCCTCACAATCTTTAATGTATTTACGCTCACATCACTCCTGTGAGTTAGAGATGTGCTGTTATCCCCATCTGCAAAATGGAGAACCCAGGCCCAAAGGGCCAGAGTTTCAAAGGTATTTAGGCACCTAAAACTGCAGATAGGCACCTAGTAGGATTCGCAAAAGCAAGGCAGATGCCTATGTCCCACTGAAATCAACAGGATGTATGGCATGTCCATACACTACAAACTTTTGCCAGCGCAAATCACATTGGTGTAAAGCTGCTGCAGTTAGTATATCGGTTGCGCTCGTACGTGCACCCGGAGTGCTTGTGTTGATGCACAGTGCAGTACACCCTGGGTCGGTGTTTCAGAGTGCAACTTGCCACCATCCAGCACACTTCCTTTTGGGAAGTTTTGGCAATGCATGATGGGGCAGAAATGAGTCGTGCAGGGGTAACTGGGACTGCAGGGTCAAGTTCCCGTCATACAACTTTCTCCAGCCCATAATGCCTTCTCTATCCCATAATTTTTCACACTCGTTTTAAAAATCCCACAAACCTGCTCAGGACCTGTCACTGCCCACCAGCTCCAACAGAAGCAAGCTTAGCAGTATGAGCATGAGCATTGCAAGCATAGGACGCACAATCCTTTGGTATTTGCAGAGCCAAAAGAAAAGCTGCAGGGAACATGATGGTTTCCTGGAGGTCAGATTGCTGTGGGACACAGCGATTCAAGATTGTTGGTGGCAATCATGGAGCAGCTCCAAATGGTGAAGCGCCACTTCTGGGCCCGAGAAATGAGCATTGATTGGTGGGATTGCATCATAATGCAGGTTTGGAATTAACACGGGTTTGGGATGATGAGCAGTGGCTGCAGATGAGCAGGTGCACAAGGCCAATTTCCTAGGTCTCTGTGCCAAGCTCATCCCAGTCCTCCACTACAGGGACATCTGAATGAGAGCTGCACTGACAGTGGAAAAAGTGAGTGGTGAACGCTCCCTGGAAGCTTCCAGTGCCAGATTGCTGCCAGGCAGTGGAAAATCATTTGGGAGCTGGAAAATCCACTGTGAGTGTCATTGTTATGCAAGTGTGCAGGGCCATTAATCACCTCCCATTATGCAGCACTGTGACTCTCAGTAATGTACAGGACAAAATAGATGGATCTGCAGCAATGGGATTCCCAAACTGCGGTGGATCAACAGATGGCATGCATATCCCTATTTTGGCAGCAGACCACCTTGCCACGGAGTACATCAACCAATAGAGTTCCTTTTTCATGGTTATGCAAGCATTGGTCGATAACCAGGGATACTTCACCAACATCAGTGTATCAGTGTTGGCTGGTCCAGGAAGGTGCATGACGCTTGCATCTGTTCAGAAAGCCACGAGCAGGGACTTTCTTTCCTGACTGGCAGATTACCATTGGCAATGTTGAAAAGTCAACAGTGATCCTGGGAATCCAGCCTACACCTTATTCCTCTGGCTCATGAAGTCGTACACTGGCCACCTCGACAGCACCAAGGAGAGATTCGACTACCAGTTTAGCACATGCAGAAGGACAGCTGAATGTTGGGAGCTAATAAAGATGAATTATTTCCCAAACAATAGAGTTTTATTGAATGACAAAAAACACCCTAAAATATCTGTGCAAGTTAAAAGCAAATACATTAAAATCTTAATGAATGTACGGACCAGAGCTTAAAGAAAAGGGAAGAACATTCATGTCCATTTTACCTACACATACACCAGCCGTGGCTTTCACATGTTAGCGCACGTGGAGCTGTGGTGGTCCGTACTGTCCCCTGTGTGAAGTGGTAGGGATAGGGATATGGCCCCGATGCCTCAGCATTGATGAGAGAGGCAGGAAGTTGCTATATTGGAGTTCTTCATGGACTGCAAAGGGAGGCTGATAAACCTCTAGGTCCACAAGAGTCTGCAACATCTGTGTTTGCCACCAGAGAAGCCCCATTAAGTCCTGGTGAGAAACCAGTTTAAGTGTAGCCACATGCACAACTAGGTTGATGCAAGGCATCTTACGTTGACCTAACTTTGTAGTGCAGACCAGGCCTTAGGCACCTAACTATCTTAGATGCTTTTGAATATCAAACTAGGCACTATCTGCATCTTTAGGCACTTAAGAACATAAGAATGGCCATGCTGGGTCAGACCAATGGTCCATCTAGCCCACTATCCTATCTTCTGACAGTAGCCAATGCCAGGTACCCCAGAGGGAATGAACAGAACACGGTAATTCACTGAGTGATCCACCCCCTGTCACCCAGTCCCAGCTTCTGGCAGTTGGAGGTTTAGGGACACCCAGAGCAGGGGTTGCATCCCTGACCATCTACTCTAATGGCCATTGATGGACCTATCCTCCATGAACTTATCTTATTCTTTTTTGAACCCACTTATAGTTTTGCCCTTCACAACATCCTGAGGCAATAAGTTCCACAGGTTGATTGTGCATCATGTGAAGAAATACTTCCTTTTATTTGTATTAAACCTGCTGTCAATTAATGTAACTGGGTGACCCCTGGTTCTTGTGTTATGTGAAGGGGTAAATAGCACTTCCCTATTAACTTTTTCTGCACCATTCATGATTTCATAGACCTCCATCATACCTTCCTTTAGCTGTATCTTTTCTAAGATGAACAGTCCCAATCTTTTTAATCTCTCCTCATATGGACGCTATTCCATCCCCCTCATCATTTTTGTTGCCCTTCTCTGTACTTTTTCCTATTCTAATAAATCTTTTTTGAGATGGGGTGACCAGAACTGCACGCAGCGTTCAAGGTGTGGGCGTCCCATGAATTTATATAGAGGCAACATGATATTTTTCCGGCTTATTATCTATTTCTTTCCTAATGGTTCCTAACATTCTGTTAACTTTTGGAAGGCAGCTGCACACAGAGCAGGTGTTTTCAGAGAACCGTCCATGTCAACTCCAAGGTCTCTTTCTTGAGTGGTAATAGCTAATTTAGACCCCATCACTCTGTATGTATAGTTGAGATTAGGTTTTCTAGTTGATGTACCTTTGAAAATTTGGCCCAGAGAAACAGAGGTTATGTCTGCACTCCAGTCAGAGGTGTGACTGCGGCCCGTGTAGAGCTAGCTTAGATCTAGTCAGCTCGAATAACGATAGCAGTGAAGTGGTGGTAACATGGGCTGCAGCCCATCTGTGACACTGGGTATGTACTGGACAGGCTAGCCCATGCTGCTGTGGCTTCACGGCTATTGTTATTGGAGCTAGCTAGATCACAGGCCGTTCAGGTACACGTGCTGCAGTCACGCCAATGGATGCTGTGTAGACAGACCAGGCGTGACTTGCCCAAGGTAACCTAGAAGTCTGGCAGAGCAGGGAAATGAACCTGAGTCTAAGTCTAGCACCCTAATAACTGGATCCGCCTTCCTCTCTCTGTACAGGGCTAGATTTCCAGGGTGCTTTCTGAGCAGAGCACGGAGCAGTGGTGCATGCAATTTCTCACGCAAAGGAACATAATTAGGTCCAGAAGAGCACCGGACCCTCCAGGAGCTCTGCACTGCCAAGCTGTGTGCATAATTCTGAGACTCCTCTGTTACTCATTCAACCTAACAAATGTTCACTAAGGTTACCCCTGCACTATGGAGACCACACTAGCCTGTAGCAACACTGGTGTGGCCTCCTAGTGTAGACACAGACTATACCAGCAGGACTGTTTCTGTTGTGGGTATACCTCCACTAGGAACGCTGCCCTGCACCACTGTAACACTGTAGTGTAGACACTTATTGCAGCAATGGAAGGGGTTCCTCTGATGCTTAGTGAACCACTTCTCCAAGGGGCGGTAGCTAGGTCAATGGAGGAATTCTCCTGTCAACCTAGCCGTGTCCACACCAGAGCTAAGGTCGGCTTAACTACATCACACAGGATGTGAATGTTTTCACAGCCCTGAGCAATGTAATTAAGCCAATCTAGCTTTGTTACATAGACCAGCCATCAGTGTAGGAACCCCACCTCCCCAAATGACATCAGCTATGTTCCCAGAACCACTCCTCTGCTGACATCACTGCGTCTACACTGGGGGTTTTGCTGGCAAAGCAATGTCAGCCGGGGCGTGGTTTTTGCATACTCCTGACCGATGTAGCGATGCCGATATAAATGTAAGCGTAAACCAAGCCTAAGATCAGGGAGGAGATAAAGCCTTTGCAATTGCCCAAACTTCTTCACCCCCTTCCTCATTACCGTACATGCCTCTCTCTTATCAGCATTATCATTTTCCCTGTTTAGATAGACTCTAAAACATCCTCTTCTCCTCTTCATTTAAACAACAGCATTTGTAATCACGAAGCAGCTTACTTTTAATCATGCTGAGACCAAATTGTTATTTACACTGGAGATCTTGCCTTTTTCTCCCCAAATCTCCTTTAATTCTTCGCAGATATTAGTTATACTGTGGCTCATTCTACCTATAGCTCTGAAATCTCAATCTGCCTTTTGGAAATTGCTTGCGGCCAAATCCTCAGCGAGTGTGAAAAATGATGCAGCTCCATTGAAGGTCGTAAAGCTACACCGATTTGCACCAGATGAGGACCTGGTCCACTGGTTGCCACAGATTTTCAGAAATGCCTATGGAAGGGGCATGCCCATAGGATTTAGGGATAACATTTCCCAAAAGCACATAGGTGATGTAGGAGCCTAAGGCTGTGTCTACACTAAAGGCGCTACAGTGGCACAATTTCCTACAGAGACAGAAGGGGTTTGTCCATCGATGTAGTTAGTCCACCTATTTGAGAGCCGGTACCTAGGTTGATGGAAGAATTCTTCCAGTATAGTGGCCTCTGGGTTGATGGGAGTTAGGTCGGCTTATTTACGTTGATCAGGGGGGTGAATTTCTAGGTTGATCTAAATTTTAAGTGTAGGCCTGGCCTAAGTCTCATTTTCAAAAGAGATTTAGGCACTTCAAAGCAGAAATCCTATTGCCTTTCAATGACACTTAGTCTCCTAAGTGCCTATGGGTCAGATTTTTAAAGGTATTAGGTGCCTAAACACTAATTAAATACCTTTCAAACCTGGCCCAAGGTCCCATTTGAAAATTGGGTTTCGGCTCCTCAGACACTTAAGTGCCTAACTCCCTTCACCTTTGGCCTTTAAACCTTACGAGCAGGGTAGCATGGCCATATCTCCTCCTCGTTCTCTCCCTTGTTTTTCAGTGCACAGGAACGATAACACATGAGGCTGTTAGGATTTATCGGGCCATTTCGGCAGCCTTTTCATGTTTATTCGGAGCTGCGAGATATAAATAGAATTTGGGGCTCTCTCAATAAGGAGGCGTTAGTGCTCAGACAAGCATAATGGGTTTCTATTACAACTGTGTACGGGAGCAAGGATTTACATCATGCTTCATTGTTTTATACTGCTTTTCAGGTTTTATTACAGATTTACTTTAAACAAAAAAAAAAAAAAGGAAACTCGTCACGGAGGGTTGTGGCATTTTTGTGCTGATTTTAACCTTTGCGCCAGGAAGGGAATTCGAAAAACCAGAATGAAAACATTTCCCCCCCTCCAAAGAGGTTCAGTGGCAGATCTAAGCCTTAGCAAATTGATTTCTAGTAATGAAAGAGAGACCACAAAGCATTAGTGCGCCTTAATAATTCATAATTCCGTAAGTGTGGAAATCCAGTGCCTATAAACTACATTAAAATATACTTTTGTCCTGGATTCTAAGCCCTTTGGGGCAGGGGGCTCTTTTTGCTCTGTTTGTACAGCTCCTAGCACAATGGGGACTCGGTACATGACTGCGGCACCTAGGTGTTATTGCATTTAAAATACTACTACTAATAAACCCCAGGCATCTCTTTAGTTTGATGCTCTAGTTTAGATACAAAACTGCAGGCAGAACCAAACCTCACTGAGTAATATCACCACTTACCTGTTTTACAGGACTCTTCATCCATAGATTTCAAGGCACTTTCAAAAGGCGGCAAGTATCATTAGCCCCCTTCTACAGAAGGAGAAACTGAGGCACAAGGAGTTGAAATGATGTGCACAAGATGCCCACTGGCAGAACCCAGGTCTCCTGAGTCTCAATCCAGGGCCTTATCCACTCGATTACACTTTACCTCCTTTCCACTGACTACAGTGGGCTTTGGATCCGCCCTCATAGGAGCTGCTGATTGCTCAGAGCTCCAGCTGAGGTCAGTAGGAGCTGCAAATGTTCAGCATTGCTGAAAGTCATTTACAGCGCTCTTCAGCACTTCCTGTGGCCTACGTGTGATGCTCCCACTTTGAAGTACGCAACTGCACAGCCATTTGGAAACGCATCGCCTTAGGGCACACATTCGCCACATGTAGGGCCTGACCACCCACCCATGATCTTTACAAAGCATGGGGCCGGAATCACTATGAACCTTCAAGCTACCTTAGGTGTTTTTATGTCTGGTAATGAGACATCCCCAGCAGAAGCGTTTCAAGCAGTGATGCGCAAGAGCAATACAGTTTGTACCCCTTTGGCGGCGTTCACAGCCAGGGCTCTGCTTCAGACCCATCTCTAGTTTTCAGAATCCCCCCAAAGAGTGGATGCTGCTCAGATTGCTGCGCCTTGCACCAGAAGAAGAGAGCTGGAGTGAGAGACTGGCTGGGGGGGTAGGAGGGGGAGGAACACTAGTGGCCGTGCTGGCCTAGCCAGGCCATACAGGACAGGAAAGAGCGGGAGACACCTGGTTCAACAAATGACAGAGAGAAATGACAGAGCAGGGGGAGAAACCGGCAGTAAAAGTGGATGAAGAGCAGGGATGTCTCTTCTCCTTCTTGCTGTTCACTAGCTGATTGTGGGAGGCTCACTGGACTGGAACCAGAGCTCATTGACATCCTGGGCAGTGCCTCGTTGTCAGCTCACTGCTTTCTCTTCGCCAGTGCTTGCATTTCCCAGGGTTCCTCCCACAGCCCAGCTCCTTTCTGGGTTGCTGCCACCTTTTGGTGGCTGCTAAATCAGTTTGGCTTCTCACTTCACTTTCACATCACCTGCCAGGCCCTTTCTCGGGAGCGTCTGCTCACCAGGGATGGCAGGGCGGCCGCACTTACTATGCCAGGGGAGCACAGTCCGCTCCTTTCTTCCTCTGATGCAGCTCTTACAGGGGAGCCTTTTGTCTCTCTCACCATCAGGAGTCAATTAAGCCCCTAACCCCTTCAGCCAGATTTGGCAGGTCCTTCTGTCCTTCGGTGTCCACTCTTTCAGTCATTTTCTCTGTGCAGATAGCAAGATACAATTCAGCTGATCTACTCCCCCGGGGCACCCACAGAGAAACTGCCAGACTAGATCTGACCAGTAGCCCATCTGGTCCAGTATCCTCTCTCTGACAGTGGCCAGTGCCAGCTGCTCTGGAGAAGAATGCAAGAAAATCCCCACCCTGGAAAAGTATAAACTAACCTGCTTATGGAAAAGTGTCTTCCTAACTTCCATTTACTTAGTGGCTGGCTTATGCCCTGAAGCACAATGGGTTTCTATTCTTTCTGAAGGCTGCCTCTTGCTATGTGTATATACAGCGCCTAGCACAACGGGGCTCCAAATCTCAGCTGGTGCTGCCATAATACTGTAACAACACACTGCAGCTGAGCATGGCCTCGTTATCCATGTAAATCCATATAAATGTCCAATTCACAGATTCCAAGGACAGAAGGGACCATTCTAGTCTGAACTCCTGTGTAACACAGGTCAGAGAACTTCCCAAAGATAATTCCTAGAGCAGATCTATTTCTCTGAGAATCCTTCCAGTCTTGTCTGGAACTGCCTATCTAGCGATGACGGGTTCCACTGATTACTTCAGGGCTTTTTTTTTTCTTAAATATTTCTTTTAGCAGTATAAAACCTGTTGCATTACAATTTCACTGAATAGCCCCTTCTCCATGTATTGTGTCAGAAGGCAAACAGAGATGGTAAATCAGACATCTCTGTGCTATTCATTATCTTCTTCAGACCTCAGCGGTGTCCCCATTAATTTCTCTCCTCTTTGAACTGAGCAGCCCCAATTTATTCAGCCTCCAAAGAGCCCTTTAAGAAACTTGTACTGTAGAATCTGTGTTATGTTCACAGCATACACACAAAGAAGTTAGATAAAAATCTAACTGGTCTTTCTGGAAGGGTGCAATGTTACACTATTTGATTTCTTAGAATTCAGAAAAACACACAAAGAATCTAAAAAGAGAGAGAGAAAAAACAGGCTGCTCCCTAAGGCAGCAAGGGAGAACTCACTCCACCTTGCTTTAAGCTGGCTCTTTGCTGACCGACTCTGATGGCACACTACAGAACTCCTCTAGCCCACAATAGGACCAAACCCCCCACACCCCACCCCCCCACTCTTAAAGTGATAGCTTGTAATTCCAACACAGTCATTGATACAACACACTGTACAGAACATTTAGGGAAAAACTGGGAAGCATTAGAAAAATGCAGGGTTTGTTGTGTTTTGCTGCAGATTTGCAAAAACGGCCAGGGCCCATGCAAGAGAGCGAAACGTCGGGGGTTTTCCTTGGAAAGACAAGCATGTGGAATGCGAAGCCCAAGAGAGTTAGAGAAGCTGGAGACAGATAACTATCTGCCCTCGCTCCTAGAAGAAAGAAACAGAGCAAAGCTGCAGGTACTGCAGAATAAGTGCGGTCCGCACTGCCGCTGGGCGGTGTAATTCCTGGGAGGTAGACCTACACACGCTAGCTCTGCCCGAACTTGTGTGCACTGAATAGAGTAATGTGGCCACAGTGTCTAAGACCAGCAGCCCAACCCCGTATTTGGGCCGCTCGGCCAAGCCGCCACAACAAAGCTACTTTTAGCTGCTATCTTGATCAGAATTAGTGCATGTATGCCTTCCCCAGTGGGGAATTACACCTCCCAGCGTCTGCGCAGACATACCCTAAGTCTCTAACCTTGTTTCTAGGACAATCACACAGCTGCCTCCCAG
The DNA here is from genome assembly GCF_965140295.1 of Lepidochelys olivacea. NCBI lineage: Eukaryota > Metazoa > Chordata > Testudines > Cheloniidae > Lepidochelys > Lepidochelys olivacea. The sequence goes on along the minus strand of NC_140432.1, from coordinate 10,268,375 downwards.
ATTTCCTTTACCCTTTGCAATCACAGAGAACATGCGCTGCCATGTGTCCCTCCAAGTCAGCAGGGGTTTAATCTTTCCCTTCTCCCAGACCAATCCTTTTCCAGTAGCATCTCAATTTGCTTTTCAACATACATCCTTGTGCAGGCCACCGGGGTGGGTTCCGAGGGCCCCTGGGGATGCCCGGCCAGGGTCACAGTTCAAAGATGTGTGCTTCAAGACGCTGCAAGGAACGCACGCATCCTGCTTTGCTCACTGAACATTAAATCCACCTCCAGAATCCCAGGGCGATATTAAGGTTTGGACTAATATGTATTTTTTAAAAAGAAATTCAAATTCCTTCCATCCAGACACACAGCTAATCCACTTACAGTCATTTCTCCAATTATCCCAGGGTCTTCTATACAGCCCATTACCCTGTAGATGTTACTAAGTGCTGCATAAACAACTCTCTCCGCTGAGTGGCTGACACTTAAACGGACAAGTGTAAGTACATTGCAGCAGGACGGCAAACGCAAGCATAACAAGCTCAGCAGCAGGCTAGTCATTGCTCCAAGGCCCATCATCACACACACATCTGTGCAGCTGCAGCCATCCAGAAAGCTCATCGAAGAGCCAAGCCATCATCAATTCCCCCCTCCTTATTTCTCTCTTCACTGCTTAAGAATCACTTCCAGCACCAAGTGGAGCTATTAAAGCACGTGGCACTGCATCTACACAACGGGGCTGTCTTGACCCACAGCCAGCGGCTGAGAGCTCTGCGGTCAGAGGTGCAGTGTCTGGTAACACTGGCCCTACAATGGTGGGTGTGTTAGCTCTCACACACAGTGCCCTGAATGTAAGCGGGAGTGTGGAAGTGCAAACATGAGCAAAGAAACATTGAAGCTTTGCTACCGCGGCAATAGGCACCCTCCAAATACCAAGGAGGTTTTTTATTCTGTACACACCTACTCACAAACATGCATGTGCACGGAAGCATGCATGTATGCACATGTATACGTATTTCTTCACAGACTCCCCAGACAGGACTGGCAGCTCTGCCAAAGCACGAACCCTGCGGCGTTAGTAATATCCATGAGCTGCCCATGGGTATGCTTAGTGGCACGCTTGTCCCATTAGGTACCCAGTCATGGAAATCAGCCATGAAAACAAAAGGAGGGATATTGACAGATAGGTAAAATGCCAGGAAAGCCAGGGGAAGCGGAGAGGAGAAGGCGGCAAAGGGAATGTCTGCTCCTGTCTATGGGTAAGGGGGGTGGAAAAGGAGGGAACTGGCCTCTAGACTTCTCCCCAAAGGCAACACAGCGGCACACGTGCAAAGAACTCTGTTGGCATCACGGAACACTGGCAAGCCACTGGAACAGACCACTGGCCCACCTGGTGCGGTATCCTGCCTCCTGCCAAGACAGGACAGCATACTGGCCTCTCCAGCCCCTGACGGTGGTCAATGCCAGACACGTCAGAGCGAAGCACAGTGCTCAACAATGCTCCTCGTAGTGCAACTCTGTCCAACCTCTGGGAGACGTGCCACACCCAGCCACGGTCTGAAGCAGGGAGGTTGACAACCGTGGTCACTTTGCTCTAGCTGGTGCAGCTAGGGACTCTCGTGAGCCCTAACTCACCATGTCCTCTGCTCAGAAGAAACCAAGGACCTGATTCTCCACCTAGGGTACGTCTACACTTCAGCCAGGGAGTTCGAATGACAGCTAGTGTAGACATATCTGTGCTAGTTGGCTAAAAGTAGCAGCGAGGATGCAGCAGGGTGCATTTCAGCAAAGGCTAGGCACACGTCTATGTACCCAGGGGGGTGGGTCGGGTGGGCTTATGCAGCAGCTGATGCGGAAGCCCACACCAGGGCATCCTCACTGCTCTTCTTAGTGAGCTAGTTCAAGTGCCGTCAGCATGGGGCTGAAGGATAGACTCACACTTGAGCCGCTATAAATCGGGGTAACTACATGGAACCCAGTAGAAACACACCGGTTTCACCTCACCGTCAAGAAGGGGAGAACGAGGTCTTAAGCTTACCTGACAGCCCACCACACAGTGGTCCATCACATGCCCCGTGCTGAGAGCTCTAAATGTCACCAAGTTCGTTCCAGTTCCCTTCCCCCCCCCCCACTTCCCCATTGTTTTTAAAGCGGACAGATTGTTAATTAAAAAGCCAGAAATCAATCACCCTCATCTCCCCATCCTAGGCTCCCATGCGTGGGGGGATTAGAGACTGCCTTTACTTTAAGCCAATTAGAGATAAGGGGAAGCTGACATTTCTACAGTCCACCTTATCAAACTGCCTGAAAATGGCTCAGATTAAAATGTAATAAAGATTATTTCTTCAGCATTCTCTCTCTCTCTGTCACTTTTTTTTCTTAATTATTCATAAGAAGTTTGACAATGGGTTGCCGATAGTCTCAGATAGCTCCGGACTAGCAGGGAGTTGTTAGTAATTCTCAGACTTACCTGGGACACATCACTTTGGTCTGTCTGACGGATGTTCCCTGTGACATACACTGCTCCATTCACTTTCCCTGCCTAGAGGGCCTAGCGATTGTCAGTCAATGCAAAGCCTGCCATCAACATGCTAAGTGGGTCACTGTGATTCCCCACCACCACTATTGCACTGAGTGGGGGTGGACACTTGAGAACCACTGGAAGCAGGAGGGGAATTGATACATGAAAGCTGGTTTTCAGCAGCAGGCAGAGGATATGGCAGATCTGATTCCAGGAGGAAGGTGTGTGGCAGGGCTCCGTCTCTGGGCAGACACAGAGCAGGAGTCCCAGGGGGAAAATGTCTCTGGGGACTCAGGTGGGTTGGCATTTTTTTTTTTTGCTTTTGGGCATCTGGTGGAGCCAAAAAACATCACAATCCAAAGTAACCTACAGCCACCTTCCCTTCATACTGCTGTGAAATCCTAATAACCAACACAAACCGGGCAGCTAGCATGTCTCCAGAGCACAAGGGTCTGGCTTATTATCAGAAAACCTCTCTCTTGTTCCTCCAGGCCAGCTCCTTTCTAATGGTCTGATCTTAATTAGGCTCAGCTGAACCTAATTAATTGTAGTGTAAGTCAGACGCTAGGAGTTAACCCTCCAAATTCCCTTTCACAGCCTGGGAATGAATTCACTGAGTGCCTGACGATGCACATTACAAAACAGCCACATGCTTTATTACTATTTGTATTATATTAGAACCCAGAAGCCTCTCGAAGGCTTCCTGTCTCCCAGACCTAGGGCTAGAACCCTAGAGTCCTGTCTCCAGCTCCCTCTTGCTCTAACCATTAGACCATCCTGCACCACAGAGCTGGTTCCGTGTGCACGCCATGGAAAGCCAGTCCTTTCCCCCAAAGTGTTTACGGGGTGGGCATTGCTACAAAAGAGAGGGCTGAAAATGAAGCATGCCTGTGAAGCTGCAGGCGAGGATCATGGGGCATCAGCAGAGCTGTGTGTGGACCTGGGCCAGAGCTGGATGGGAGATGCTTGGACATACGGAGCTACGAATCTTACCATCACCCACGCACCACAAGCAAGCGTAGATTTGTTTGTTTCTTTGAAGATACAGGTGTGATGTGAAGCTGGAAAAATATTTTCTATCACAATGTTGTTGGTTTTTTGTTTTGTTTTTTTACAAAAATTGAAATTTTTACCCCAAAACACCTGCTTCAGCGCTTTTATTGAAAATGGAGAATCTTTTGGTGTTTGGCAAAGAAATCCAAAGATGTTTGTTTTAAATCCCTTTCTAAACAAAAACACATGATTTCAAAGACAAACTGCAACAAGTTAAGACAAAAATGTCATTTTCATCAAAAATGTTCATGGGGGTGGGGGAATCCCCACCCACTCTAGTAAGCAGGCAGGCCAAGGTCCTCAAAGGTATTTAGGCACCTAGCTCCCATTGAAATCAAAGGGAATTAGGTACCTTTGATGATCTGGACCACAGCTCTGGGGACTAAACTGCTTAACACAAACACAGCAAGACAAAAGAGCCACTTTACCAAAGTGTGTCTGCCTGGTTGCCCCCCTGTCCTGGGCCGAACCTGGAATTTGTCAGCTAATATCTGGAGGAGAAGGAAGCTTTTACACCACTAACACCTCCAGCGTAAGGCTTTAAGGTGGTGATTTGCTGCTGTGCTGTCAGCTCTGAAAGGCAACAAGAGCACCTGAATAATTTTACCATAGCTGAGAGGGAGCAGGCAGATCAATGGTCAGACGTGCACAAAAAGAGCAAGCAGCAGAGAGAAAACCTTGGGACTTGAGGGTGATGGGGGAGGATATTGCTTTGCCAAGAATTCAGTACCACCTATGGGCCTACCCTGCCCATAGCCATATATGCTGGCTTGCTGGCAGCAAGTGCTACAGCATACTAGTAGGAATTAGACTTTCAGTTAGGAAAGTGATGTTCTCTAATCGTTACATCAAGGGGGACTCCCGGGTTCTATTTCTGATTCCGGGTGGTAGTGTGGTCTAATGGTTAAAGCAAAGAGGACCATGAGGCAGGACTCTTCAGTTCTATTTCTGGTCCTGGGATGCAGGTAATGTGGTCTAATGGTCAGAGCCAGGAAGAGTAGAAAGCAGGACTCCTGGGTTCTACTCCTGACTTTACTTATGACTCATTGAGCTCTACTGAGTAAGCCCCGTAACATATCTGTGCCTCGGTTTACTCACGTGTAAAACAGGCATAGTATTTATCAGCTATATAGGGATCTCATGAATCTTAACTAATTAAGATTTTTAAAGCACTGGTGAAAGCTCCTGTGTATGAAGTATTCCATTATCACTAAAAATGTCAACTCTAACCCTATTAACTCTCTCTCTTTCTTTAATATAAAATGGGATTATGTCCCAGGAGGAAATTTCCCCACTAGATTTCTTTATTCTTATAAAAACCATCCGGTATAACTTAATGGCTCATACATTCAATCTCGCATTAAGCGGATATTAAACATGCATTTATAAAGGTTTAAACAGATCCCTTCACTTAATTTTCGGTTCTGCTTCAGGCAAAAAGAATGAATACCAATAATGAGAAAGTCCTATGGAATTTAAAAGAGGCGGATCTCCTTTTTACACCATCCTAGGGAACTGTATTGCAGCGATCTTTGGTTGGCTCAGCAGGACTTTTTTCTAGGGATATCACTGGAACAGGGTGAAGCAGGGTTTTGAGGTCCCCTCCAAAGGGCACCATCCGTAGTTCCATCCCATTCGGCTATATGCCCCAATTCCGCAAAGCGTTTAAACCTGTCAATGGGACTTCAGCACTTGCTTAAAGTTCAGCAGAGTTCCTTGCTCAATCAGGGCCACCATTCTGTTGGATAGTTTAAAAATGGTATAGAAAAGATCTAATCATCTATTAAATTCTATAGGATGGATCCTCCTCAGCCAGTGTAAACCATGTTTCTCCATTGAATGGAGCTATGCCAGTTGAGGCTCTTGACCTAGAGGTTTTTAGAATGTCTTTTACAGAACCCTATTAAATGGCCATTAAATCTTGTTAGTATCATCCCTATTGATTACATAGGACTTTACAATAAATGACATTCCAATTTATTTTTCTAAATACCTACAAATCAAAGTACATTGATTTTGTTTTTAGAAAGAACCACATAATTGGTCTATCCATTCCAGTAACCTGCTCCAGCATTATCTGACTTCTGATGTTTCAAGGGAAGGTGAAAAGCCCCATAATATGCCTGGACCAATAGGAGAAAGGGATTTATTTCCACAAGCAACATTCTGATCAGCTTATGTCCCTGTGCATGAAGTGTGATTGTTTTTATAGATTCATACATTCTCAGGTCAGAAGGGACCACTGTGATCATCCAATCTAATCCCCTGCATAACAGAGGCCAGGAATTTCCCTAAAATAATGCCTCATAGAACTAGAGCAATGTTAGCTACAGCTGTTCTTAATGGTCAAAAATGATCCAGGGCCTGTTTAAAATCTAATCAAAGATCTGAATCTTCATAATACGAACAGCTTGGAAACAAACGGATTTGAACAAGTCTACCTTTGGGAAAGTTCCAAGCTGGCTGGGAATTTTTTGCTGCTCCAATCCATTCTGTACTCCGATTTTGAAAGCAAACACCCTTACAATTTACATTTTGATCAGCCTAGGGAAAAAAAGTTCACCTTTTCGTCTCAGTCAGTGGATTGGTAAAGAAAACGCTGGGCTTAAACTTTAGTAAATGTTCGGGATGTACAATGTGACCAAGGAAAGTTTGCATGGTTGAAAATGAAAGGAAAAAGGAGGTGGGGGCAGGAGGTGACTCAAGGTGGCTACGGGTTTTCTGGCTTGTTATCATTTCAAGTTAAAAATGAGCTGTGCCAGCCTGAATGCAGCTCTGTTTTTAGGGAATCCCCACAAATGATTGGGCTTAATGCAGGAATCACTTGGTGGTCAAACAAGATTAACTGACCTTAAAGTCATCGGGTCAAATCCTCAGCTGATGTAAATCAATGTAGCCCCATTGACTTGGCATGGAGGACATGAATAGGGAAGTCTTATTTACCCTTTCATATAACACAAGAACTAGGGGGCACCTGATGAAATTAATAGACAGCAGGTTTAAAACAAACAAAACAAAGTATTTCTTCACACAATGCATGGTCGACCTGTGCAACTCATTCCCAGGGGATATTGTGAAGGCCCAAAGTATAACTGGGTTCCAAAAACAATTAGATAAGTTCATGGGGGATAGGTCCATCAATAGCTATTAGCCAAGATGGTCAGGTACACAACCTCATGCTCCGGGTGTCCCTAAACCTCCAACTGGCAGAAGCTGGGACTGAACAATGGGGGATGGATCACTCAAAATTGCCATATTCTGTTCATTCCCTCTGAAGCATCTGGCATTGGGCCCTGTCAGAGACAGGATACTGGGCTAGATGGACCATTGATTTGACCCAGTATGGCCGTTCTTATGATTTCAGTGCAGCTGGATTGATTTATACCAGCTGAGGATATGGCCCCTTGAGTCTATGAATATCCGAAGTAGAAAGCCTGCGAGTCACTGGTCTATACGAGTAAGGAAAGGAGCAATTCTACAGGACTCTACAGGGAAACGAAATGATTTCTTTACCTCACTCTTCACCACAGTGGATGTTGGGGAGATGCTTGCTCTTTCTGAGTAATAAAGATTGAGTATTGAAGAAGACTGCAGTGTCAGAAAGCACTAAAACAAAATGACAAACTAAGGACCAAGACACGTCCTGGAGCCGATGGTATAGAGTCAAGAGTTCTGAAGGAGCTGAAGTATCCTCAGGCTTTTCATTGTAACAAAAATATACAATCCTTAACATGAACTGCTAGACCAAATGCCTGGAGGGGAGCAAAGGTTGAACCGACCTTTACATAGGTCCACTAAAGACACGGGGATGACCCTAGAAATAACAGACCAATGAAGCTGTCTGCAAGCCCCCTTGTATTTGGTTGAAATGTTCATATTATTAACCATCACAAAGCAGGGAAATATCTGGGCAACCCTACTGCCCAGAACTGGTCAAAAAATGGAATTTCTGTCCTATGGGAAATTCTGAGATTTCAGATTTTGGTTTCATCCTGAATTGGGGACGAAAAGTTGCAATCTTGGAATTTTTTGCAAAATGAAATATTATGAAAATATTTCACTTTGACTTTATCTTTTTCACTTTTATATGATATTATATAAAACAACATAAAAGTTGAAATGAAACATTTCAATAATTTTCCACAAAAACTTGACAAAAATCGATAGGTTCCTGCAAAACATGTTGAATTGTCATGAAGTTTTCATGCGGCTCTACCATTTCCCCTTTCTCTTAGCAGAAGAACAAGGGGACATTCAATGAAATAGAAAGACAGCATGTTTAAAATAGATACGAAGAGATCCTTTTTTCACAACACTTAATTAACCTCCCTGCCATTAGGTATCATTGAGAGCAAGAGCTTAGCAGGATTCAAAAAAGGATTAGACATTTATATAGCTAATGAGAACATCCACAGTTACATTACACAGGATAAAAAAAAGGATGGATATAAATCCCCATGCTTCAGGGCATTTGCTAGCTGCTAATGGCCTGGGGTCAGGAAGAAACTTCTCCTATAGGATGGCTATTTTATAATCATTCAGCATTAGGTTTCTTGTGCTTTCCTTTGTCTCTTTTGCTGGCCACCATTGGGGAAAGGATACTGGACTAGATGGATCACAGATCTGGTTCAATCTGGCAGTTCCTATGTCCCTAAACTAGTTCAATGGCAGAAATAACTAAAAAATAAAAAGACAAAAATCCAGTGTTTCTGTGACAGGGTCACTGTAAGTATTAGACTGAGTTGTCTTTTTTAATGAGGGTTAATACTCTCCTTACATTTCTATGGCCATGGGATGCCGGCACATTTGTCTGTGTTATGAGTCTCAGCTCAATTTCAAGAGACGTTTCTTTGGACACAGAGCATCACTAATTTGCGCTAACGACCCATCTCAGATGTCTGACATTTGAAAAATCACCACGTAAGTGATCAAATACATTATAAAACAGCCAGGCTAATGCATCACCTCAAGACCCATTTACAGGTTTCAATCCAGAGCTCACTGAAGTCCAGGGAAAGACTCCTGCTGAATTCAGTGGGCTTTTGATCAAATCCTCACTGTAACATCCATAAGAAATAGGGCAGATATTTATATAGTTTAAAGATGTTTTGCTCCACCGTGCAGGGTATTAGCCTTTTCCAAGTGTTTGCACAAGTAACTAAGGTAACCTGCCTCTCCAAGAGGCAGTAGCTAGATCTTCCATCAACCTTGCTGCAACTACACTGAGGGCTAGATCGGCAGAGTGACGTCCCTCCTGGGTGTGGATTTTTCCAACCCCTGAGCGCTGAAGCTACGTCAACCTAACTTTTAAGAGAAGACCAGGGTGGAGTCTCTCTGTGGCTCAATTCCCAGTCTGCAAAATGGGGACAATAGCACTGCACAAGAGTGTTGTCAGGATAAATATATGAACACATGTGAAGTGATCACATGTGACATGGCCATATAAATACCTAAGACAGACAGATAGATCGGTCCCAGAATTATTACTCCATTTCCAAAGTGGAGTAATTAGTCCAGAATAAAGCCACCTTTATGCCTGAATGGAGTGCCCACACATGAGAGATATGCTGGGCAATTTCCGCTTAGAATGGAAGCTTCCTGGGGCAGGGACCTTACCTTTATACATGTCCTGTGCAGAGAACTAGGATCCCTTTGGGCACTGTGAAATAAACAACGTAGCCTCCAATCCTGAAAACACGTGCACACATTTGATGTTACAGGTGACTCATCTCATGGATGTCCAAATGAAGCACCTACACGCTTAACAGCTGGCAGTACCCAAGTCTTCGTTTATTCAGGGTAGTCCAGTTATGATCATTGCTTTTACTTTGCAGCACACTCGTCAACATACTGCAGTATAACCTGCACACACCGTGAAACCTTAGTCATATGGAAACTCATTTTAGCATCTGCTGTTCGAACTTGATGAAGTCGGAGGAAAATGACTGACATTTGCATGTACAGCTTATGAGCTTTAGCAAAGTTCTGTGGAGTTATTTTTGCCTACGTGGATTTTGGTCTTTTCAGTAAAAACCAATGGAAAGAAATGGCACCAGGTACGCTTTGACTAGACCTTTTATAAGGAGGACATTTTGAAAATGTGGGTCACTTGAATGACTAGTCATTATAAGTAATAAAAGACTGCAAATAGAGATGGGTGAATAGCTCAAAAGTATTCTAGTGTAGCCAAGAGCATTAGGCATTGTCCTAGGACCAATTTGACTGGAGAATAAGTCTTGGTTTTTAGTATGAATTTGATGAATGCTGGGTATGGTTTAAACAGGAGAAAATCTGCTGAACTTATTATTATTATTTGCTCTCCTGATGACAAAATGAATGATGGTTTTGCAATGAACAAGGAACAGGGATAAAAGCCCAGAACCTCAAAGATATTAAGGTGCCTAATGCCCGTGGGAGTTGTGTGACTAAACACTTTTCAGGATTAGCATTGGGTGCAAATGTGTCATTGTAACAGTACGTTTTCCTCCTAATGAGTCCAGTGCACAGGAAAGCTTCTTCCCATCTGACCTGGAGGAACCACTTCTAGGTGGCAGAGGGGAACTCGAATCTCTCTGACTCATGGTGGATGTAAAATTCTTACAGTGGTGACAATGGTGCCAGGCAGTATCAACTGTGATGTCCCTCTAGGAAGTGGAGTGAAACTCCCCAATTCAGTTCCAGATATGAACATAAGAACGGCCATACTGGGTCAGACCAAAAGTCCATCCAGCCCAGTATCCTGTCTACTGACAGTGGCCAATGCCAGGTGTCCCAGAGGGAGTGAACCTAACAGGTAATGATCAAGTAATCTCTCTCCTTCCATCCATCTCCACCCTCTGACAAACAGAGGATAGGGACACCATTCCTTTCCCATCCTGGCTAATCAGATATGGAGTGATCCAAAATGACCCCAGAGTTCAGAGGCACGGAGAAGCATTCAGAATCAGATCCACCAGTTGTAGCCTTTAGGTACTACCACAACATTTACTAATTACTTATTACAAAGTTCCTCATAAAATAAATTGCTTTCAATTCACTATTGGCCTGGGCTAGATTTCAGCCAGTGACCTAGAGCAGTGGCTCTCAACCTTTCCAGACGACTGTACCCCTTTGAAGAGTCTGATTTGTCTTGCATACCCCCCTAGTTTCACCTCACTTAAAAATTACAAAATCAGACATAAAAATACAAAAGTGTCACGGCACATTGCTACTGAACTATTCCTGACTTTCTCATTTTACCGTGTAATTATAAAATAAATCAACTGGAATATAAATATTGTACTTTCATTTCAGTGTATGGTATATAGAGCATATAAACAAGTCATTGTCTGTGTGAAATTTTAGTTTGTACTGACTTCGCTAGTGCTTTTTACGTAGCCTGTTGTAAACCTAGGCAAATATCTAGATGAGTTGATGTACCCCCTGGAAGACTTCTGTGTTCCCTCAGGGGTACGGCACACCCCTGGCTGAGAACCACTGACCTAGGGGTAAAAGAGTCTGTATTTCATTCCTAATCTTCAAAGTCATCAAGTCCTCCAAAGTTCATCTGCAACAATGACGCCCTCCGGCTGCTTCCCAGAGCATGGAGTCTGAGTTCTCCGTATCAAGGAAGCCAGCAATCAGATGCATTGAAGTCATTCTTCCTGCACCATCAACCAACCTTGAAATCCAGTCTAGAGAGGGTCTATCTACCTCTTTGGAAACCACTTAGTCAGCGGTGGTGAGAAGCACTTCCGGCAGTAGCCAAATGTTACAACCAATTTCTCCCTCATCGGTCACCAGCTGAGAGTGAGGGCTACAAAGGGCCCAAACCCAGTAGAACTGGATGGAGAATTCACAAGAATAATTTTCCTGAATGAATTTAGCCCCCTTTCTGCTCACAGAGTATCAACAAACAGTTCACGGTTTCCTCAGATGTACAGACACACAGGACTTGACAGACGGGTCAGACCTGAGGTCCATCTAAGTCCACGACTACCACCAGATGAAGGTATAAGAACCCCACAGTAAATTTGTCATTCAGATTTCTTCAATTATCATTATTGTTAATTTATTTCTGGATCAATGGCAGCAGATCCAATGTCTGAACTACGTGTCGCTTAGCTGGGATTGGTCAGCTATGCTACATTGCATGGTAAAGCCGCTGGCCTCTGGCTGGATAAGCACACGTGTCTCCCATTTGCTTTGCCTGAACAAGCGTGCACATGTGACTAACATTTGCTTTCTGGGGCTGATGCGGAAAGGGGGCAGGACTCCCTCAGCTCCCAAGGACTCCAGTGACTGGCACCTTGCCGTGTCGCGTCCGCTGTGAGCATTCCTGCTGGTAAAAGCTGATTGGTTGAGTGTTCATGGGAACCGAACACAAAAAGGGCACCAGAGCAGCCAGAGTTAATTTAGGTCCCACTTAGTATGAAGGTTTCATTTATGTGAAGTTTATAAAGTGTTAATAAACGATTAGCAGAGCTTTTAATAAATGGCCAATCAATGGCAACAGCTTGCTGCAGAGCGCAACAGATCAATCAGGTTACTTAGAATCAAGGCATATATGTATCTCTTAAACAGGCTAGCTTTTTAGCTCAAGCTGTAGCAACTGGTGTGTTTACCACAGGAGGTCCCTTGTTCAGTACCTGCTATGTCAGCCAAACTGGTGGTTCTCGCATAGGTGGGGGCTCGTCTGGTACATGAACTGCTGTGGGCATCAGACACTGGGATGAGGAAGGAGGATACTCATGTGGTTGGGGCCCTAATCTAGGACTCAGGAAACCTGGGTTCAATTCCCTGCTTTATCACAGTCTTCTTGAGTGACCTTGGACAAGTCATTTAGCCTCTTTGTGCCTCAGTTCCCCAGCTGTACAATGGGGATAAATACACTAATGGTTGTTAGGTGCTCAAATACTATAGAAAGGTGGGCTATGAAAGAACCTACAATAGATAAGATCATACAGGCTACTATCATCTGTAATATGCTTATAATATCAATTAATCATTAATTAACCCTTGATACCTTCAAGTATCAGAGGGGTAGCCGTGTTTGCCGCTCTTACAGATCCAGACTAAGAGTCCTGTGGCACCTTATAGACTAACAGACGTATTGGAGCATAAGCTTTCGTGGGTGAATACCCACTTCGTCAGATGTATTCACCCACGAAAGCTAATGCTCCAATATGTCTGTTAGTCTATAAGGTACCACAGGACTCTTTGCCGCCTTTATACCTTGTTAATATATGTAATTTATTATAAAGTGGGACCACAAATTCATTTAAAAAGCAAAGTGAATATTCATCAAGGTTTTTTAAAACCATTATTGGATAAGATACATCCACAAGGCAAAGGGCTAAGAAGGTGAAAGGTGTTGATTCAGGGGCTGGCTGGTTCATATCCAAAACAGAAGAGAATTTATCTCCTTTCTTCCAAAAAGGGATTTAAAATGAAAGAAACGGGGATGGGGGGAATCCAAGTAATTCCTTCAAATCCTTTTTGTCATTTCCATACCGTCCTTAAACATCTTACAAGCCAAATCGACCATGCAAAGCGCAGAGGGAATCTCAGAGCCAGGGCTATAACTCTAAGTTCATTAACTGTGAATTATTTCAGCCAGCCTCAATTTTCACGAGCGGAATTATACATTCCTAAAATAATGTCCCTGACACATGCAGAAAATCGGCTTTACGGCTCTCACCTTGAACTCCATCAAAACTCCTACCTCATCTGTTACCCTTTCTCCAGATAGAAGACTCAACAAAGCACAGCAGGTTCACCTTTAATTATGCTGGGTATTTAAGAGCTAATGTTCATAGAAGAGGAGTATACGAGGCAATAAATGGCTTTTGCCAGTGATTAAATGGCCAAGCAGAGCTGAGGCATTTGATAAGTGCAAAAGCCATTTGCTCTATTATATTCTCAGTGCCATGAACTTAATTCCTATTACACAACTAGGCAAAGAATATTCTACAAGCCATGGACAAAGAAAACAACTGAAAACAGGTTTTCTAGCTTTTCATGGGGGCATTGGAAGTTCAGTCCTGCCCACACATCTCAACCTAACAGGGCCCAAAGTAGAGACACAATGTAGCATGAAGATCCAAAATGAGGAGGGTTACCAACAATCATTTCACCAGGAAACTCAACATGCTGCAGAGTCAATCCCTTGCTGAAAACACAGAACGTCGTTTTTTTGTTTCTGGTGCAACACCTGATGTGGAGGACGCCTCATTGGTGGGGAATATAGGTGATCTGGGGACTTAGTGGGATGATATCCCTTGGAGTGAGAAGCATTTATGAGATCTGGTGCTGCTCCTTCTCTCTGGTAATACCCAGAGTGTCAGGCATGTGTTAGGTGGAAAGAGAGTGACTGCAGGCACTTGGGACAGTGTGTGGGATGCACCCCTTGAATAAGAAGACTTTGCACGTCCTACAAGTGTGTAGGACTTTGATGACTCTCTGCCTTGGGTGAAATCTACTCCGTGTGGATAAGCATGTCACCTTCATTTGGTATTATCCTGGTGGTGGTTGCCTGAAAGCCTTTGCTTGCCATAAAATTAAAAAAAGTCTAGTCTATCCTCCCCATCCCCTCCGCCTTTTCAACCTCCTCCCATCACTCGTCAAGTTTAGATCCCTTAGGAACATGGCTACTAACCAATGTCTTGTTGGCAGCCTGTTTCAGGCAAGCCCTTAGTTAGCCTGCCTTTCAGAAATCCTACTACTCCGCTCGAGCTTGGACAAAGGGGTGGAGAACTAGTCCCCTCTCCTTATCCTTTTTTTCTTTGCTCCTCTCTCTTGAACATTCCCTCCTGTTTACACCAGCAGATCTGACCCTGGCTTTCCCTTACCCTTCGCTTTAAAAATAACTAAATTAGCCTCTTTGAGAAGAACATGGGAATGGACACATCGGAACACAAAAGCATTGAATCTATACTGATGTCCTGCCTCTGGTACCACCAAACGCTTTCAAAGGAAGGCATGCAACCTCCACCGTCAGTATTGCTATTTATATTTATTGCTTTTTTTTTACGTTTATTATCAAAAATACATTTTTTCCCCAACCAACACTAGTACAACATATTTTATTTTATTAATTATGGACACTTATTCCTCGGGTGAAAGTCCAGAAATATCACATGTACTTTGAGGGAAGGAGGGTCCAGCTATTGATCATTCCATGTTCTGAAGCATGAGAATTGAAAACTCTTCCACTTTTATCCTAGCTAAACTAGAATAGCTGCAGATGCTATTCTGTATGCTTCACACACTCACACGCCCACAGGAATTGGGACACCAGAACAAGCCAATGGCTTGTTTAGTCTGGGATTCTTCTGCCAACCATGGCCAATGCCAGATGCTTCAAGAGGGTAGAATCAAAGCACACGTAGCAGATCAGACATCATGGGAGGCAGATTTCTTCCGGATCCAAACCTATGACCAGCTTCTGCCCTGAAGCCTGAGGACCGATAGCATTGTTTCCACACGAACTGCAAACAACAGGGAATGACAAATGAAAGATGAGAAAGAGAGCTGGGGCCAGATTTTTAGAAGTGCTGAGAACCCCCCACTCCAGCCAAAGCACCTTTGAGAATCAACCCCCCGGGTACCTGAGTCTTTGGCTCTCAGTTCCTTGACTTCACTGGGACTTTTGTTTCCTTAAGGGCCACAGAACTTGGCCTCAAATAACTAAGTCTATGAAGTGTTATCAGAGCAGGAGGTGGGATCTATTTTATGGAAACAAAGCTATGTCTACACTGCAAAGCAATAGGGCTTGACTCAGGCTCAGACCCTCCACCCCTGTGGGGTCCTGAGAATATCAGGAAGGATTGAAAACTTTTTATTATTAATTATTATTATTAGCCTCCATTTTTGTTGGCATACTCTCTATTTCTGGATTCCCGACTGGACGCAGAAATGACACAATACACTCAGAACCAAAATTCAGAGAGAGGTGTTCCCATTCAGAGCTTTGGGCTAAGCGTGTCACTATGATCCATCAGAGCACTTTCACATAGGCTTCACTTTAAGCATGTGAGTTATTTCCATTAACTTCAATGCGATGATTTGCGTACTTGACAACAACATTGGTGATTTCTAAAATGCTGGCTGTGTGGACTTTGTGGCAGCAAAAGCCAAACATTTTGCTTGTATGCTAGATCCCTTTCCCTTATCCTTTGTCTATCTTGTTCCTTTGGAGTGTTGGGTATTCCAGGCAGGGACGGTCTCTTACTCTGTGTTTGTACAGCACTCAGCACGCCCAGACCAACCAAGAACTGTGCTACGATAATAAGCATGTTTGTGGAATAGCCTGAAAATATTTTCCAAGTAATAAATTGTATTAGGTTTCATGAACTCACTACAGGCCATATCCCCTGTTTCCCTCCATTAGGAGCTGTTTCTTTTCTCAGCAGCCCGGGAGAAGATCCACAATGAACCACATCACCAGAAGCCTGCTGCTCACTGCCAACCTCCTACCATTCCCACTTCCACTCGTAGCCAAGAGTTAGGAAAGTGCCTCGGTGAAATGTAACATCTTTCCGCTTTCATTTATTTACAGGCAACATGATCTCATTCCTCGGTCCTGCTTTCTGGGCAAAGCATTTCAAAACTTTTTTTTTTTTTTTTTTTTTTTTTACTGGAAATGGGACTCTGTTCATTTTACTTGTACTCCTAGGTGTGTACTTTAGACAACTAGAGACAGATAATCAGGGAGAAGAAGGATAGTCTTGTGGTTAAACCTTGGCACTGAGACTGTGGAGATCTGGACTCAAATCCCAGTTCTACCATGGTCTTTATTTATGATCTAGAGCAAGTCAATGGGAGTCTTTCCATTAGCATTCATGGATTTGGCCCTATATATTTCTGTGACTCAACTGTCCCTCTCTAAAATGTCTGTCTTGTCTTTTTAGATTGTCAATTCTCCAGGGCAGGGATTGTCTCTTATTATATGTATGTACCAGTGCCTAACACAATGGTCTCTGATCTTGGTTGGAGCTTCTGGGTGCAACTGTAACACAGATAATAATGATGATGATGATAGATATATAGATGGCTAGAAAGAGAGAAAGAAAGGAGGAGGGATAGCTCAGTGGTTTGAGCATTGGCCTGCTAAACCCAGGGTTGTGAGTTCAATCCTTAAGGGGGCCATTTGGGATCTGGGGCAAAAATTGGGGATTCGTCCTGCTTTGAGCAGGGGGTTGGACTAGATGACCTCCTGAGGTCCCTTCCAACCGTGGTATTCTGTGATTCTGTGAAAGCATGAGAGAGATGGACAGAGAGAACACCAAGGCCTGCAGACATCTTTAAGCTGAGGAGGCCCTGATCTATCCTCTCAAAATGTCTCCTGTACTGTATCAATTTACAGGACCGTGCAATAAAAATGCCCACAGATGTCCCAGAGCCAGTGGCACCATTTACAAAATGGAACGGGGAGCTGGCTATTTACTGATGTTCAAAAGAGTGTGGAACCAGCTGCAAGGTATCCTTTGCCAGTGATTGCCCTGCAAAATAATCCCATCTTCCTGGTTTACTGCGCTCAGGGTTGGAGAAAAATCAATCCAAAGCCGAGATTGGATAAACTAATACAATATTTATGGCTTTGGCACTCAAGTCAGGTGCTACCTGAGGAGCAGGAGCACAGAGAAGATTTACTTGTGTGTGTGTGTGTGTGTGTGAAGCTCAGGACTGGGGCGCATCAGCCGATCTGTGTGAGGAAGCAGGGTCCGGAATAGCGGGGGGTGCTACAAAATACAAAGGCTGGAAGCTGAAGCGAGACAAATTCAGGCTAGAAATAAGGCTTTTTTTAAAAAACAAAACAAAAAAAACCAGTGAGTGGAATTAAGCATTGGAACAACTTACCTAAGACTGTAGTGGATTTTCCATTATTGGCAATTTTTAAATCAAGATTGGATGTTGCTGTTTTTCTAAAAGAGAGGCTTTAGTTCAAACAGGAATTCAGAGACGTCCTATGGCTTCTGTTCTAGGGGAAGTCAGATTACATGATCACAGTGGTTCCTTCAAGCCCTGTAATCTATGAATGAATCTATGAAGTCAGGACTCAAGTGCACTGGCCAAGTTATATGGAACACCCTCCTCAGCATTTGCACACACCACACCTTGCTCTAGCCTCCTCTGATCAGATTGAGGGGTTCATAGGAATTTATCAGCTGGCTCCTCTCCCAGCCCCACCAGCTCTGCCCTAATATCTCACTCCAACGTTTGTGAGAGTACCCAGCCAGACAAGCAGCACTTGTATGAGCCAGAGCAAACGCCTTTGATGTGCTCAAGTGTAGCATGCCCTGTAAGGGCCATTAACATTCCCTGGACTGCAAGAGCAAGGGATGGAACAGAAGCCAGAAAGACATAGGTACTTTCACGCAGGCCAGAGGATGATGGTTGCTTGTTTCTTCACTCCCCAGATCAACTGGTGCTGGGGGCAGCTCGGTGTTGGAGCATATAGCATGTCAGTGAGACGCCTTGTGGGCCCATTTGAAGGACAGGCACGCAAATGTCAGTCATTGTAATATGGCCACTCCCAACAGCAGCCCAGAGGAGACGGGCTACACTGAACAGCTGGACACATCACTCTTTTTATAGGGGAGGGTGTGTTTTTTGGGGGGGCTGGGGGGGGGGAGTCAAGGTAGGATCAGGGGTAAGGGCGAGGAGAGCTGCTCCATCCCACCGCAGGAGGCAGAGAACAGTGTTCACTGTCGGAGGAGAGAGTCACCGCGGCGCCCCAGGAGGTGGAACGGAACGAGAGCACAAAGAGCCGCCTCGTCATTTTTTCTCTGCTACCTCATTATGGGAGCCACTGCACAGAGCCCGTGTCCCATGACCTCTCCCGTGGGAATCCACGCCGCATCACACAGGCGGGCGAGTCGGACAAGCTGTCGCGTGACCTACGGTGAAGGGGTAAGAGCACAGGACGGCAGCTGTCCAGACAAAGCCCCGCCCCAGCTCTCACGCTGACGCGAGAGACTCATTAGCCGGGGCTGCGATACCAATTGGGAACCTCTCAGGCTAATCTGTCCTGCTGTTCCAGGCCCAAGAGGCAGGGCTGTGCAGGGAAGCCAGCAGGAACTACGGACTGGAAACGGTCCAACGGCTTGGGCCAAAGCAGATGACAGCAGCACAGAGCCCCGGTGAGAGTGGGCTGGATCCCAGTGACTAGCGATGGGCGAGAGGGAGGGTGTAAATGGAGACGGTCCTGTACAAGCCACCCCAGGGCCGAGCTGAATACAGGGCCCAGCTGTTAACCCCTTCCGTGCCATTCGGGCACCACCAAGCACCTGCTCAGTGCTGTGAGCGTCTCAAGGTTTCCACGGGGCACATGAGATGATGAGTCCCATTGAGGCAGCGATTCTGGCTGAATGCCAGGTCTCCATGGTGTCCCAAAGTCGGGGAGTGGGGGTATCAAAACACTGCAGTCCCACCAACTTATACAGTCCCCAGCGTTTATAAATGCCCTCCCCACCAAAGACACTGCCAAGCCCCCCACCCTGAATATATTGCTGTCAGCCACAGACGCCAGCACGAGTGTCCCAAAGACATCAGTGCGGAAGGGCTCCCCAGGATATTCAACAAGGACTAAGGGCCTTCCCAAAGACAGTGAGGTGGGGGCAGGGCACCTCAGATGTCCACCTGGGGCTCCAAACTACTATGCTATGGACCCCCCAATAACATAGCAGAGATCCCCCAGACGTCAGCACAAGGCTCATTGACATGGTCCCGTCAGGTACATTGGAACAGGGCCCCATGACAAGTTGCGCCCGGACAGTCACTGCAACAGGTGCCCCATCTCCCCAAAGAAAGCCATGTATGCCTCCCTGCAGACACCTCCATGTGACCCCCAGACCTTTCAGTCCCAGACTCTTCCCAAGGCTCCCTTCCCTGTGAGTCATAGAATCATAGAATATCAGGGTTGGAAGGGACCTCAGGAGGTCATCTAGTCCAACCCCCTGCTCAAAGCAGGACCAATCCCCAATTTTTGCCCCAGATCCCTAAATGGCCCCCTCAAGGATTGAACTCACAACCCTGGGTTTAGCAGGCCAATGCTCAAACCACTGAGCTATCCCTCCCCCCCATGCCTCTCCCGGCAGTCCCCTCACCTCCGGGGAGCGGATTGGGAAGATTTATAGGGCTGTCCCAGCGACACACCATCTCAGTAACTGCAGCCTCACTGCTGTAAAAAATCCCATTCGCCGGCATATTAGAATCCTATTATCACTCCCGGTGGAGAAATAACCTAGGCCCTCCTGGCAAAATTAGAGACTCGGGCTCCAGCCTCGGCAGCTTTATGGCCTTCTCCCCCGTGTGCTGATCAAACCAACCGATATAAAGCCAGGCTGCAAGTGTCCTTGGCCCTTAGGTCCCACAACAAAAGCCCTTTGAAGACAACACGCTGAAGTGACCATGTCCTGGTAAGCAGACTTCAGCCTGCCAGGCCTATGGGAAAGAGACAAGTGCTTTGTTTGTTTCAGCCTCACATAGCTAACTGACTCCAAACTGGGTATTTCAATCTAAATCTTAAACCACAGCTCGAGCAAATGATCAGTGCTGCATGGAAGCCAATGACATAGTGGCACTCTCTCTGTCACATACACACACGCACTTCCTGATCACGTCCACACAGGGAAAGCAAAGCTCTCCCGGAGAGGCCATAAACAAATGTCACTTAAAATGGTGCATTTCCAATTTGTGGCACAGAACACTGGGCGTAGACTATTCCCTGGTGTTTTAAAGGCCATGAAAACCAGCCAGTTGCATAATAATTATAATGATCACACATACATAGCTATGAATTAATTCAAAGCATTGCAGAAAAGAAAGATGTTCACTAAAAATAACAACTCTGGTACGGATCACCGCTTCCTTACATCCCCCAGCATAGGGCTGTTAGCAGGACTGAACGAAGGACATTTACCACCATAAGTGCAAGCCTCCACCTGCTGAGCTAAAAGAATAGCTCCTTTTGCTGACAGCATAGCAAGCTGTTATCCTCTACAAGGACCAGCCACCAGACAGGGACAAAACACACTTCAGCAGCATGTTACAAAGATTAGCCAATTAGTCCTCAAAACACCCCTCTGAGATAATTGCATCATCCCTATTTTACAGATGGGAAAAGAGAGGCTCTGAGACTTAGCCAAAGTCAGAATTTGGGAGATCCTACCTTCCAGACTTTGTCATCATCAATCCAGACAACACTGCTGCGAGCAAGCACACACACACACACAGAGCAAAATGTCTCCAAACATACACTGTATATTTACCACACATTTCACAAGACATCTAGCTATCCTGCAGGGCTTGGGTATTTGTCTCCTTTTCTCCCATCCTCCCTAGCTATCCCCTTTCCTTTCTCTGCTACACTTATTTCTTCTCCCTCTGACATTCACTCCCAATCCTTCATCTTCCTACTTCCTCTCTGTTCTTTCTGTGGCTTCTGCAATCTGCTTGCTCTCCTCATGGTACGGAGCCCCAATCAGGTGGTGATGGAATCCCTCTTAACCATGAAGCTAATTTCTACTCCTGAAACACAATCATGGAGATATGACACCAGGGGCTTATCTACTCGGTGTGGCAGTGTGCACCCAACGGGTGTGAATTATGTGCACCAACATGTCCTGCACTCATTAGCCCATGCTGGTGTGCACTAAAAGTTCCCAAATGATCATTAGCATACTCCTGTTTCAAACAGTACTGTGTGAACACATGGTGGTTTGCTCTGGAGTTCCCACACCACTATCACTCTATGTAGAGAGGCCCATAGAGCTGGATAAATTTTTTCCGTGCAAACCGTGGATTTGACAACACCAAAAAGTTTCATGAATTCTCGTCGGTTTCATCAAATTGTTTCACTCAGAAAACAAACCTCCTTAAAACCCTAAAACAAAATCTGAAAACAAAGCAAACTTTGAGAGTTTTTGGTTCAAAAATGATCTTTCCTTTCGAACATTCCTTCCATTTTATGAAAACCCGACTGACAAAATCCCAATCAAAACTGCTTAAAAACAGCCAATGTCGAAATAAAATGCTTCATTCGTCCTGAAACAATTCATTTTATGAAAACCCGACTGACAAAATCCCAATCAAAACTGCTTAAAAACAGCCAATGTTGAAATAAAATGCTTCATTTGACCTGAAACAATTTTTCTGGTTGTTTTTACTTTTTGATTCCCTGACAAGAAATCAGTCTGGGTTTAACGTAAAACGCTAGGTTTTGTTTGTTTGCCAGCAAACTGAAAAATCCAAATAACCGAACAGTTATTTGAACAACTCTAACGACACACAGCAAATGAGACATGCGGGCACAGACAGCCCAGTTAAGTTTGACAGCGAGAGGGCTGGCTAATGCTACTAGACTTTGCATAGCAAAAGTAGCACCCACCGAACGGGCGGTGCTTCTATGCAGCAGCTGCACGCTCTGGAACTGGCATGTTGGTCTCTCCGGTTGCCGGCTGCTCTGAGCACTCCCCATGTGTTATGCTGTTCCCTGCCTGCCACTGGACCCCACTGGGAGGTGCCTCGCTGTGGGAACTCCAGAGACAGATGCTTTGGAGAGGGAGCCCAGAGGCACGTCTGCTTCCCTCTGGGCTCGCAAAGTGCCATCCAGCAAAAAAGTGGGGGTGGAATAAATAAGTAATTGCAGGTTGCTTGCTCAGCATGGTTGTAAATAGTTCATGAGCTCCCAGAGATTTATTCCCCTCTTCTTACACTAACGAGCCCATGGAGCCAATGGAGAGCTGGGAAGGTTCACAGCCTCCAAATGGTGATCGCTGAGGTTTCAATCCAGTGACCCCTGCTGGACCAATGCCAGAGGGGCAGATTGGCCCCTTGGAACATAGCAATCACCAGATTGGATGCATCTAGTCCAGTATTCCAGGGGTGGCCAGCTGCGTCAGAGGAAGGTGAAAGAAACCTTGAATGGGGCAATTATGGATCAACCAGCCCCCTCTGGAGCAGCCCCCTCTGGGCTTATGCCCTCCAGCACGAACAGCAGAAGGTGGGTTGGCATCAGAACTGGTCCAGACATGATCACCTAACATTTGTACAGTGTTACAGATGATTCAGATATTCATGGCTATTTCTTACAAATATCTGCAATATGATCGGTACTTTGCAGGCATAAAAATAAAACAACAGCCCTGCCCCAATTCCTCTGCAGTCTAATTTAAACAGTTAATGCAAGGAGGAAAGAGGACAAAGTCACAAAAGGAGGGCGGGGGAAGGTGAGAAGAAAGTGAAAGCTACTTGGAGGATGGTAACTTAGGAACAGGTGCCTGCTGCTTTGAGAGCTGTCTAGTGGTAGTTCTCAGTAAGTCATTCTCAGTGCTTTGATTACACAACCACTGGTGGAACTAGGGAGCAGCAGGAGATCAGCCTTGGAAGTGGGAAGGTTTGAGGAGCAGATTGAGGTGCCAATCACACAGGGGGAAGGAGGGTGTTCTGGGCACAGGGCACAGCATGAAAGAAGTGAAGAGGGGATTCATCAATTCCAAGACCAGACGGGACCATGGTAATCATTTGTTTTTCTAATCCTTTAATCATTCTTGTGGCTCTTCTCTGAACCCTCTCCAATTTATCAACCTCCTTCTTGAATGGTGGACACCAGAACTAGATGCAGTGTTCCAGCCGTGGTCACACCAGTGCCAAATATAGAGGGAAAATAACCTCTCTACTCCTACTTGAGATTCCCCTGTTTTATGTATCCCAGGATTGCATTAGTCCTTTTGGCCAGGGCATGTCACTGGCAGCTCATGTTTAGTTGATTTTGTGCCGCAGGACTCCCAAGTCTTTTTCAGGGTCGCTGCTTCCCAGCATAGAGTCCCCCAGTACAGCCTACTTTCTTTGTTCTTAGATGTAAACAATTACATTTAGCCACATTAAAACACACACTGTTTGCTTGTGCCAAGCATGCCAAGTGATCCAGATCTCTCTGTATCACAGACCTGTCTGCTTTATGATTTGCCACTGCCCCACTTCTTGTGTCCTCTGTGAATGTCATCAGTAATGATTTTAAATGTTTTCTTCCAGGTCATGCATAAAAACACTAAATAGCGAAGGGGCAAGAACCAAGCCCTGTGGGCCTGGAAACACCAGTTTGACGCAGAATCCCCACTTAAAATTACATTTCAAGACCTTTTAGTTACCCAGCTTTTAATCCATTTAATGTGTGCCAGGTTAACTTTATATCGTTCTAGGCTTTTTAATCAAAATGTCATGAGGTACCAAGTCAAACGCTGTACAGAAGTCCAAGTATATTACATCAACACCATTATGGGGCTGGCAGAGCAGGGTAGGAGATGGGAAATGAGACAAAGGCAGATGCAGAGAGCAGTGAAGGTTAGAAACAGGGTCTCAGAGTGATGGAGGCCTGGAGCAAGGGGACTTGGGGAGGGGGCTGAGGTGGCCAGAGGGGTAGGTGAGGAAGCTGGTAAGGAAGAACTGACCCAATGCTCACCCTGAGCTCGAGAACACAACTTTCATGCTATTTACCAAAGGTTCATTAGCTCTTCTTGCCTGTTCCCGTTCTTTCTGGCTTAAGCAGGAAGTGGGCCGGCAGGAGAAAGGCTATTCTTACGGCAGGAAGGGACTTGACAGAAAGCCTCTTCCTACAAAATGTCCAGCCTGTTCTTTTGTGGACTCGGGAGACATGGCTAGGTTCCATCACTTCTCTCTTCCTTCCTGCATTGTGCAAGGCTGTACTGACATGGCCAAACATGGGTAGGCCTGCAAGGGGCAGAGAGACTTTCTCTGCTTGCTGCTATCATATCCCTAGGCACAAACTGATGGTGACCTGACTCACAGCCAGCAGCTGACCACACACTCAGATCTTCCTTCTGTTGACTGAGGTCCCCTCTTCATCTACAAAACAGGTCTGGCATGATGGGGGTATAGCAGCAAAATCTCCCCTATCCCCATATGTTTCACCTCTCTCCTAAAGCCCTCATTATAAGGAGGGGTCTAGTTAATTGGCAATTTTGTGGGGCTGCTAGGATCTGGTCTTAGCCCCATAACACATTCATAAGCTCCCCATCTTGGCTTGGCTGGAAACCAGCAGTGTATAGGCTTTATCGGGCCCCAGAGCCATCCAGCCTCCCCTGCTAGGTCTCTTGATTATGTTCCTTGACATTTTCAAAGGATTGTATTTCCGCCTGTGAGAACCATCAGTCCAGCAGCACACAATAATATATGGAGTAATAGAGTCTCAGCACAGCCCGTTTAATCTCATATTGCTGAAGCCCCTGGTGTCCTAGCTGAAGTAAGTTTGTCATTAGGAATTCCCTTCTCCTCACTGCAAGCTTGTTTTGTTTGGGGTTATTATTTTTCCCCTAAAGAGAAGAGAAACACTCCAGATTGATTTATGACTCTCCCATTTCCTTCCATGCAATGCAAACTGGCAAGCTCCTAGGAGAGAAAGGTCAGGGCTGCCCAGCACAGGAGTGTCTTCCCCACCAGTTACTGCCACTGCACTGTGGATCGTTCCCCAATGTTAGAGCCATCTGGGGTAAGATCTGTTAGCGGAGGGGGCTGTGACTGCCTTTGCCAAAACAGATTTACTAGCAGTGCTGGGAGCCGTGGAAACATTAATGACCTACTCTGGTAAACCTAGGAATGCAATGAGAGGGCTGGCTCCGAGGGTGAAGGGCAGTGGCGGGCATCTAATCATGATACGTTTCACAATGGCTGGGTTGGATGCAGATGGACGAGGCTGGGAGTAGGAGAGGAGATTCCACTGGTGGGCTGTGCTCTCTGTACCCAGGAAGGGAAAGGGGTGAGAGACGCATTGCTGGAGGCATTTTAAGCGGGACTTAGCAGATTGCTAGAAGATACCTTGTAGGGAACAGGCCATTGCTGGCCAGGAGAGGAGCTTGGGCCAGCTGATAGGACTCCCTTTTCCATGGCTCATCTGCATGGTGCTACGCCTCGCTCCTGCACTCACCGGATTCCAGTACGTCTGCGAGCACTCGAAGAGGATGGGTGTGAAAATCCCGCGACACACTGCGAGCCATCACAGCAGCTAACTGGACTCTGACAGCCGGGCATCGAATCCTGGCTTAAACAAGTCCAGGCGTGCTGGCTGTTTGGTGGGTTTTGGCTATTCTGGTGGCTCAGGAGAGGTGTTGTGGGATACACTCGACAAACTGCTTTATGCTCATCATATTTGCTAGGAACATAGCTGGCCCTGCTCCGTGGATCTACTAGGAAGGGCGAGAAGAGAGAGAGGTCCATCACTGAGCTCATGTTGGCTACACCTCAATACAAATAAAATAAGAACAGAAAGCTGGGAATGGGGGTGGCTGTGTGTAGGAACCCCAAAGCCTAGGCAACTTAGAGAAAGAGCCACGCATTAGGATCAGAAATAGACCCAATCAGGAGATCCCACCTTCAAAATCCACCCCCCATCCAGCAAGCATTGGGAAAGTTCTGATCCAAACACCATGTCTTGGGCCCATCTCTAATCAGACTGTGCAGCTGCTGTTAGTTTTTATTTTCTTTTTCTTTCAGGAATTCTCTTCTCCACTACGTGTGATGGCTTCTTTTCCCCAGAATGTGGCCACTCGCTGCATCCTAACTTCTCTGAGGAGAGCGATAAAGAGCAGACAGGAAAGGTGCCAGCACTCTTGGGCTTAATCCATTCAATGCTAGTTGACATTTTCCAGTTGAAATCTCTGGCTCGATCTAGCAGATGATGCTCCGGCACTTGCCGGAGAGTGAGTCTGGAAAGTTGATTCAATTAGATGGTTTACTTGGATGTCTTGGCCATGGCAAACAAGGAGCTCAGCTGGCCTCTTTGAAGCCTTTCTATTTCCAATTGAACAACTAATTGCAAAGGCTCAGGGTGCTTCATTTGGTCACCCAGGGGTGTCCTTACCAGGGGAGGCATGCTTGCCCAGTGTTTCTCAAATGTGGCCACCAGAGGCTTTTCTTGAAGCCACAGCCTCCTGGGCAGTGATTGAGAGTGGGGGACAAAGCAGTGGCCCCTCCTCCAGGGCTCTCCCTCTGGAGACACAAATGCTGGAGGAACAGACAGCCAGTGAGTTCCCCAGCTTCCCAGAGGTGGTTGCGTCGGACTTCAGAACTTGGGTGCTAGGCAGCAGACTCCAGCCGTGGGGCTTTGGGCTCTGACTGCATAGTGGCGGGCTCCATCCCACGGCCTCAGGCTCGGGCTGCGGGCCTCAGACTATGGCCATGGGGCTCCGGGCTCCATTCCTCGGGCATGGGGCTTTGGGCTCCGGGCTCCGTTCCCCGGGCTCACCCCCTCCATCACTCCTGGCCCCTGCTGCCTGCCTGCCTCCCTCCCTATCCAAGGTTTAATTTGTCCCTGGGCTTGCCGAGGCTGAGTAAATCTGCTGTGAAATTATTAACACACAAGTATCAGGTTTCATAGCAGCAGACTTACCAGCTAATAAGTCTTTAAAAAAGAAAAAAAAAGAAACAACAACAAAAAGTACAAGAACATGCAAACCCCCTTATTTGTGTTTCTAGTCTGTTTAGGTCCATAAAGAAGAGAGACAACTGGACATTATTTTTATTATTGAGTCCACAAAAAAACCAACCTACATAAGTTAATTTCAATGATTTGTACATGTGTATGCATGTATTTATTTGTTTTATCCTAAAATTAAGCAATCATTTTAGGAAAAAAATTCAGAGCAGCCACCAACAAGAGTCGGTGGCCACATTCTGAGGCCACCAAAAAACGTGTTGTGAGAACCCCCTGCCTGTGGATTCCCTTTGGGGGTGAGATGCACTCCTTGACAAAGCCGATGGGGCTTTCAGAACTGGAGTCCCAGCTGGGACTGCTGCGAGGGTGTTAACATGGCAGGAATCCTAGCTGGCCCTGACCAAAGGTGCTCACCTGCAGGAGCTGGCTTGAAACGCATACCACAGCACGCAGGTACTGGCTGGGCACACTGCTGTGAGGAAGCTCACAACACTGTCCTCCTATCCGGCACCAGCATGGTCCTGTGGGGACATACAGCCAGCACTGACCACGCCCTGCCGTGCATAAAGTCCCTCCATTGACCAGCAGGTAGGAGCCTAAAGAAGAATCAAACTGAAATAACTCAAGGACCCACCTCCTCCCTCCTGCCCATGTCTTCCTGCTCAGACACACACCCGCTGCGGCTCCCTGACAGAGCTGCCTTCCTGTGAGTCAGGCCACAGAGCTGATCCTCTGCCCAGGGGCCACGTCTCTGGAATAGGAATGAAGGGGGGGGGTGGGGGCTCATGAATATGCAAAGCAGTGCAGGAAGACAGCCCGCTGGAATTAACATTTTTAATGAAATAATAACATGGGCGAGATGCTCGCTTTCTGGCCATTTCTTGACAGCTGTGGAAGCCCTGATAATATGGGACGGGGCGGGGGAGGAGGCTGAGAGATAAACTGCTCCTGGAGGCTTGCAAAGGGCTTTTGTTTTTCTAATGCACTTTCGCTCGCTCCATTTTCGAATTTTAAATCTACTCCCCCAGCCTTTCCTACCCAGAGGCATGAATGGAGGCAGCCCCCACCAGAGGCTGGGTGGCCCTGCTGAGTCAGCAGCCACAGATCGGGGGCGGGAGGCGGCGAATCCATCCTTGCACAGAGGGCCAGCACGCAGCCTAGGCACCGCTTAAGTCCTACCCACAAGGTCTAGGCATGACTTGGGCTGAAGCAGGACTTAAGTGGAGCCTCGACCATGTGCTAGCTCTCTGCACTAGGTGAATTTCACCAACTGAGAGTGGAGTTGAGCTGTACCGTACCCATCCCCATCCAGCTCGGACACCTGTTAAGTTGACCCAAAGCTACTTGAGGACCACACGTGAAATTGCATCTTTCCTGAGAAAGCCAGCCATTGTGTCAAGTTATTCGTGCCCAGCTCCCAGCAGCGATTAGTTCCCAAATTCCAAGCTCAGTCAAGTCGAGTCGCCTGGCGGGGAATCTCCCAGAACACCTCCAATCCTCATGCACTGAGTACCAACAACCATGACCAACGATAGGTAGGTAGCTGCAATAGCTCCTCTGATCCCCAGAGACTAAACTGGGTCATCTGGCCGGTCGATACTGATCCAGAAGCTCAGAGTCAACGGCCAAGATTTTCAGAGGTAACTAATGATTCAGGGAGGTTCCCATTTTGGAGGGGCCCAATTTGAGACCCATATAAGGGTCCTGATTTTCACCAACTCACTGAAGTTCAGACTCTGTAAGGTGTTTTGAGTGGGACACCTCTCCCTCACCCCCCCACCCCCCAAAATCAAGACACCCAGTTGTCACCAGTCACTTTTGAAAAACTTGGCCAACAGGCTGGGTAGAACACAATGACATGAACTGGGGCCTCACCCGAGGCCCTGGGTGGAGTCGCACAGACCAGGGGTCTTGCACACACAAGCCAGTGAAGATGTATGCCCAACTTAAGTGTGGGTGCCGGTGTGCAGCATAGGTGGGTGTCGGCGGGTGCTGGGGCTCACAGGTGGTGTCTGAATGCCAATTTTCAAGCAGTCATTTATATCAGGTTGTAGAGGAGGTGTGTGTTAGGGAAAGGCAAATGGGAATCGGAAGGGTGGGATTTTTATGGTGTCAGATCCCTTGAATCACCAGGAATTGCTACGTGCCTGGTGGTTCTACAGATAGCATGACTAGGCCCTGGTTCCTCAGGCACACAGCCCATTTACCAGACAGACCAGGGTGTTTTCCACATCCAGGCTCTCCCTCCCCCCAGCTGCTGCATCCCAAGGCTGAAAAGGATCTCTCAAAATGGAAAACCAATCATTTTCCTATTGATTAGAAAGGGTGGAGAATTCAATTAGCAAGAATCCCATGTGTGCTGTGGGGCTGGCGGCAGGAGCAGAGACCAGGGATACAACGGGCTGTGAAGAGATGTGGCTGCCAAAAGATATTGAGCCTGCATAATAATAAAAAATGAATTTTAATCTAATGGCACCTCGAGTCCCCAGCTGCAGCCGGGATCCCGGGATGAATACGCCAAAGGGCTCAGCATTGTAATGTAAAACATCACCCAGATTATTGATCCCAGTCACACTGACTAGATGCTCAAGTACAGTGTGTTTCTACTTTCCCCTTGCTCTCTTCTTTCTCCCCTTTCTCAGTGTAGCATAGGCAAGCAGACCTTTTCATGAGCGCTTGATCATGGCCACATGTTAGGGAGACCAGCAATCTGCTGACAAAGGCTGTCAGTCAATCCAGGACCAAAAGAGCCCAAGAGAACCACAAAGTCTATCTGAGTCCAGCAGCATCAACCAATGATCCCATTATACTTGTTACAGCCGAGTCCTGTTCTTCTCTACTGCAAAGGATGCTGCTCTGCTTTGCACCTTCTTTCATGCTGCCCCTACACTAGGAACGGCCTCCCCCAAGACCCCCCTTAAAGACCATCCATCTCCATCATCCACTCATTGCCTGCCTCGTTTTGGTCTGGGGCAGGCTGTAAATTCCCCAGGGCCATTGTCCTCTTGCACCAGACTGATACCAGTGAAATGCCATGGGCTGCAGTGGATTCGCGCCTGATCTCCACCAGTGTGCGGAAGATCAGAAGCAGGTCCCCTGCCTCTCACGTGTCCATGCAGGGCCGTGCACACGCGTGGAGCTCTGAAAATGATGCGCGATTGCAATCATCGAACTCTCCCCAGTATCCCCATCTGACAGCAGAGGCTGAGTCACGGCATTCTTACAGCGTAGGGGACTTTTCTTTCTGTTACCACAAAAGGCCTGATTTTTAAGAGAAACTGCAACTCCTGTTCTCACCACATCTGCAAATCAAGCCCAAACTGTTGAACTCATAGAGCTACTCTGTTGCTTTACACATCTAACATTTACCACACTGGACCAGTCTTTGAAGTTGGCACAGAGAGCTGTAATTGACAGCAGCATATTGGGTTGCATTAGTAGGACCATTGCCAGCAGGTCAAGGGAAGTGATTATTCCCCTCTATTCAGCACTGGTGAGGCCACACCTGGAGTATTGCGTCCAGTTTTGGGGCCCCAACTACAAAACAGATGTGGGCAAATTGGAGAGAGTCCAGCAGAGGGCAACAGAAATGATCAGAGGGCTGGGGCACATAATTTACGAGGAGGCACATGATTTGAGGGAACTGGAGTTATTTAGTCTGCAGAAGAGAAGAATGAGGGGGGATTTGACAGCAGCCTTCAACTACCTGAAGGGGGGTTCCAAAGAGGATGGAGCTCGGCTGTGCTCAGTGGTGGCAGATGACAGAACAAGGAGCAGTGGTCTCAAGTTGCAGTGGGGGAGGTCTAGGTTGGATATTAGGAAACACTATTTCACTAGGAGGGTGGTGAAGCACTGGAATGGGTTACCTAGGGAGAGGGAAGAATCTCTATCCTTAGAGGTTTTTAAAGCCCGGCTTGACAAAGCCCTGGCTGGGATGATTTAGTTGGGGTTGGTCCTGCTTTGAGCAGGGGGTTGGACTAGATGACCTCCTGAGGTCTCTTCCCACCCTAATCTTCTATGATTCTATGACACATCCGTGCACCAATCACACCTCTTGCAGCAAAGTTGGGGGGTAGGATTCATCATGGGGGAAGTGAGACAGCATCATTGCCATTTGCCCTTTATTGGAGTTTCCACTGGCGGGAGCAGCTCTAGGTCCCGATCCTGCCATTGGAGCCACGCCAGCAGCCTCTCAACCTGAGCAAAGCCCCAGCGACATCAATGGGACTCAGTAGAGGGGAGCCAAGTGCAGGATCGGGGCCTTGATTCTCACCTGCATCTCCACAGGAGGCTTCACTGCTTTATGATATAGCACCACTCAGCAGAGCATCTGGACAAATCGCTGTGTATGATATTTAATCTAATTTAATATAGAAAAAGGGGGGAAGGTTAAATTAATAAGCAATGTTAAAAATAGCAAGTGAAGCAATATGCCTCTCTGCTCCGCCCTTCAGTATGAATCATTCAGCCAGAGGATTGTTCAGTTGAGCTTTGACAGCCTTGCGGGCTGTGCGAACAGCAGTTGGATTGTGGTCCCTGTTAAATATTTCAGCTCAGGTGCTACTGGCTTCTGATGGGTTAAGAGGACAGCGTAGTGTAGAGGAGCCGACACAGACTAAAGTTTCTTGCTCTCTTTTGTCAGGTCAAATTTACTGCTGTGGCAGAATGCTTCGGAGAGATCCGTCATTGCTTGTGGCGTTTTGGAAAGCTCCTAAATATGCTCTGTGCAATCGCAAATGTAAATTGAATAGAAGGAAAAGCAATTTGCGAGGCATTAAAATCCCTCTGCAGGTTCCTCTGAAATGATCGATGTCTGTAAACCACGATGTTATTGAGACGTTACTGAGTTAGGTGATACAATCCCATCCCTAAACTCATTGGCTTCACAGGTTGTTTCTTGGCAACTTACCAGACCACGGACTACATCCACCACCGACCTTAGCAGACGGCGCTCTATTGACCCTGGTGGAGCTCTGCTTCCGCCAGTGAGGAGTTTGATTCTGTATCTCTTATAAGCACCATTACCACAAAATACGAAAGGGAGACATGGGGATTGTCACACTTGATCAGAGCAGTTTAGGCGCACACCTGGATCTTTGCGGATGCTAAGCTCATAAAGAGCAGCATCCATGAGTAATGTTCTCTGCCATCTTTGGTTGGCTAGGAGACCCCACTTCATCCTGGTGACCTGGCTTTAGTTACACACACACCTTCAACACCTCCGGCCTGTACTACAGCAATGCAACATACCTGGGCATGAAGCCACCAGCCCTTGGGAGATTCCAATACACAATGCTGCAATACTCACCAACACCGGCTACCACAAGCATATCAAATCTGTCCTCTGCCGGCTACGCTGGCTTCCCATGGAATGAGACAAGTTCTAGGTCTCGGACCTTATCCTCAAGGTGCTCCAGCATATCTAAACAAACCACTCCACTGCACACGCAATTCTCCCCGAGGAGAGGTAGAGAACAAACCGCATGTAACGGAAGTTGGCTATGTTGCTGCTTAAGGTGCTCAGGCACAGATCCTCAGAGGTATTTAGGTGCCTAACTCCCACTGAAATCAAAAGCCTATGAACCTTTTAGGATCTGGGCCTCTTATACAACCATAAAGAGGGAGTATAAGAACCAATATAGAACAGACAGTGGTCCGTCGAGTCTAGTATTCTGTCTCCCACAGTGGCCAGAACTAGCTACTTCAGACCACAAAATCCTGCAGCAGGCAGTTATGGGATAACTTACGCACAAGGAAAGATTCTTCCTAAACCTTGTTAATTAAAGATAGCTTTATGCCCTGAAACATGAGGTCTTTCATCCCTTCCAGAGCTCTAGTTTATTAAAATAAATGCACTGCTATTGTAATTGTGGATATTTGTGTCGTTCATATAAAGGTTTAATCCTTTGGGTGGTGGGGGTGCAGGGTTTGGAAGCCTGCTAAGCTTTTGGTGAAAGAAAGAAAGTTAAGATGCAACCCTTCTCTGTCTCCATCACAGGCAATGTGTATGTCTCTCAATCAGACTGTGATTGCAATCAGCAGGATGGTGTGGTATGCATGAAATAGAGTGGGGGAAAAAAATCTAGACTGTGCAATCTGCAAAATGTATGTAAAAAATCACAAAACAACAATAAAAACAGTCATTCCCCCAGCCCCTTTTCCTGGTTATGATTTTCCCCAAGGGCAGAGGAAATGGTTGGAAAGTGGAGCCAGCTTTTTGGGCCCCTCACCCGAGCTTGCCTGCCTGACATCCCTAAAATCTTCCTACGTCAGCCCTTCAAATCGGTTTATTTTATTACTAATTTCCTCTCATGTTTTTTAATTAAATTCTCCACTTCCTTCAAACGCTAGTCAATGAAGCATCCAAATTTCCTCCAAATACCCTGGAAAATGTTGAAATTATGCAGTTAAGTGTGGTGTAATACAATAGCATTAGGAGAAATATTGCCATGGAGCCATTATTCATGGTATATGGAGGAAACATAAGGAGCTGGGGGAAAGCCTCTGGGCAAACCACACAAAACTGTCCTGCTCTGGGGGTTTTGTTTCACATTTGAAACAGGTTTGTGAAGGTGCTTTGGAGCAACCCTGATTCCACCCGAATTAACAAAGGCTCCGATCAGTGGCTTATTCTCTATTCTGTTCCCTAGATGCTTCAGAGAAAGGTGTGGGAAATCCTAAAGGGGGCAGTTATAGGATAACCTACACAGAAAGCAAGTTTCTTCCTGATCCTCATTAGTTCAAGGTTGCCTGAAGCATGAAGGTTATATCCCTTGCAAGTCTTGATTTTTAAAGCCTTACCACGGTAACTCTGGATATTCTTGTTATCTATAAAAACACCAGCCCGGCCATGGATTTCTCATGGCCTCAGCGATATCTTGCAACAATGAGCTCCACAGGTTAATTATGCCTTCTGTGAAAGGCTAGTCACTTTCATCCATTTCCAGGAGGCTAATTTTCCATTTCCTTGTACGTCCCCTCATTCTTGTAAGATGAGACAGGGTGAACAAAAGGGCCCGCTTTGCCTTCCTAACCCCATTCATTATATTGTATCCCTTGATCACATCTCCTCTTATTCATTTCTCTAACTTTTGGGATAAGCCTATCTGCAATTTTAAGTGAGGCTGGGACCAGGTTTTTGTTTGTTTGTTTGTTTGTTTTGTCTTACTCAAGCAAGATTTTCAGCTTCGCTTGGTTTGGACACAGCCTGAGTGAAATCGATGGTTCCAATGGAAATTCTTATACCCTAGACAGAAGCTTCAGATGAATAGGAATAATAAATACCTGTTTCTTAGCTAATGTTTTCATCCATCAATCTCAAAGCACCTTATCAAGAAGGTCAGTATCACTATCCCCGTTTTATAGATGGGGAAACTGAGGCACAGGGAAGGGATGTGACTTGCCAAAGATCACCGAGCAGGACAGTGGCAAAGCCAGGAATAGAACCCAGCTCTTCTCTGTCCCAAAGCAGTTCTCTATCCACTAGGCCATGTTGCAAAAACCTCTTAAAGTGTGCAGTAAGGGAACAACCTGACCACACAGAAATCTCCTCCTAAATCTTCTTACACTCTGAAGTACGAGGGGTTAGACCCCGTTCCATATTTTTGGGGAGTGTAATTGTGCCTGTTCACATTAGCCATATAAATGCCTAATCCTTTTTTTTCCCCTTCATCCTTTCCCCACCTTAAATCCTGCTAAGATTTTGGCTGCAACCATCGCTTGTGGCAATGAGTTCCACAGGCAAAACCTGTGTCTTTTTTTTTTTTTTTTAAAGGATTTGCTTTCATTTGCTTTAAATGTGCTGCCTTTTAGTTTCATTGAATGTCCCCTCATCCACTGGTCATGAGCAGGGGATCTAGCAGCACCCCATTTGCCTATTTGGATCCCTCATTGCCAACCCGGGACTGATTTACACAGTTCTGCATTGAGACTTGATGGGAACTGGATGAAACACGACAGTTTTGCCTTGCATTTTGCTTTGAGGGTTCCGGCTCATTTGAACGAGCAGCTCAAAATGCAGTGGCTTTGATGACCCTGTGGATTAAAACTGAACAAGAAGTCCCTACGAGCTCTTGTGACTTCGAACTGCCCAGTCTCCCTCTGTTCTAGTGTTCATTCGCTCCTTTGCTGTGCGTCCCAAACCACTCTGGTCTCCGACTGCCCCTTAACACACCCATGTTGCTGGACCCAGTTACAACAGGGGGCTCTTCCCATAGGAGACACATGGCTCTTTCTTGCACAGCCAGAACTGAGCTTTGTTTGAACCATGTTTGTGAGCTACGCTAAAGCCTTGGGACTCAACCCTGAGCTGTGAGGAGTTCCTTCAAGGCAGCTCTATGCCACCTTCCTATCTCTATCAACCCTGGGGCTGATAGCCTGTTCCTACAGCCTAGGAAATAGGCAACCACCTACGCCAGCGTTTCCCAAACTGTGCTCCGGGGAACACTGGTGTTCCGCACGATGAGAATAGGTGTTCCGTGAAAGAATCTAGAATTTAATTTTGACTCTTGCACTTGATTTTTGTACTACTTTATACACGCTTTCCAGTTAGAAATTGTTTGTTCAAGTTATTTTAAATTTGTATTTTTGCTTCGTTTTATAAAATAAAATATATTTAAGCCTAAATAACACATTTTTTTATTTGAAAACCAAACGACTACAAAATAATATTTTAAGTGTTCCGTAATAGGGTTCCACACCGTCTGGCTTTAAGATTAAACTCGATAAGTTTATGGAGGAGATGGGCTGATGGGATAATATGATTTTGGCAATTAATTGATCTTTAAATATTCATGGTAAATAGGCCCAATGGCCTGTGATGGGATGTTAGATGGGGTGGGAGCTGAGTTACTACAGAGAATTCTTTCCTGGGTATCTGGTGAATCTTGCCCATGTGCTCAGGGTTTAGCTGATCGCCATATTTGGGGTTGGGAAGGAATTTTCCTCCAGGGCAGATTGGAAAAGGCCCTGGGGGTTTTTCGCCTTCCTCTGTAGCATGGAGCACGGGTCACTTGCTGGAGGATTCTCTGCACCTTGAAGTCTTTAAACCATGATTTGAGGACTTCGATAGCTCAGACATAGGTGAAAGGTTTACGCAGGAGTGGGTGGGTGAGATTCTGTGGCCTGCGTTGTGCAGGAGGTCCGACGAGATGATCATAAAGGTCCCTTCTGACCTTAATATCTATGAATCTATGAATAGGCTAAAAAGTGTTCTGTGGCCAAAAAAGTTTGGGAAATGCTGATCTATGCTATGCCGTAGGACTATAAATAATGCACAGGAGAGCAGCAGGTAGCGTGAAGCAGGTTATACTAACTTTATATCATTGGGCTTCTGCTATGGCAAAGGGTTCTCCAGTTGCTCCTTTATGGCAAGTTTTAAGTCCCTTTTATGCCTGCAGTTTGGCCCTTGGATGTTATGGGTTGGTCTACACTGCTCACAAAGCCCAAGTCTGTGGGATCCGGGCTTATGGACTCAGTGTTACCAAGCCCGTGCTTGAGCATCCACACTGCATCGTAAACCTGGTTTCCAGTTGTTGGACGCAGACCTCAGAGCCTCACTAATGTGTCTATATCGCACCACGAGACCTTCTGACTCGGGTCTGCAGCTTGACCTGCCTCCATGCTGAAAAATAACCGGGCTTGGACTGGAGTCACAACAGAACTTGGACTCTGACCCAGCCCCCTAGCAGGGTCCTAGGACCTGGGTCCTGAGAGTTCGCTGACCCAAGTTAGACTGATTTGTGTGTGGACGGAAGCAGGGCTTGGGCTCAAACCTGAGTCACAGCCCAGGCTCAGTGTGCAGTGTAGACGCACACAAAGGCTCCATCTTTCAAAGGAACCTTAGGGAATAGGGACCCATATGTCATTGACTTTCCGTGGGCATTAGGAGATCTAGAGATGCCACTCTCATACCCAGAAGCCTGTCCTAGTGGAAAGACCTTACGATGGAGAAGGTGGGAAGTCTCATAAAGTGACGGGATTGTAACTTGTTCAAAGAAACCTATTTAATTCCCTGGGCCAGATCCTCAACTGGCATAACTCAGAATTGAAATCAATGACACCATGATGACTCATAGAAGTTCAATGCCTTGCCCAATGATTTGCCCTAATCCCTGGGCCACCGGGCAGTCTGGGGTGGATCTTTCTCGGTTTCTCCTGTTGAAGTTGTGCCACTTTGTAGAAAATACTTGAATAGCCACTGGACCGGAGTGAGAGAGAATCATTCTATAGATTGGTGGTCAGGGTACTCAGGTGGGAGACAAGTTCATGTCTTTGTTCTAATGACTATTTAATTGTTTATGGAAAGTGGAAGAGCCTCAAGAGAAGAGAGACTGAGCAAGATCCCCTAAAGGACAGTGGGAAGGGTGCTCTTCTGCAAGGTAGGAGATCCACATTGAAATCCTCGCTCCACATCAGGCAGAGGTAATTGAACGCTACTCTCCCGCGTCCAACCACTGTGCTAAAAGGTAATAATGAGCCAGCCCTATGGCCACCGCCTGCTTCTCCGCCCTCCCGTTTTGGGAATAGCACCTACGTCCCCTTCCACTTTTCCCCCCCAGGGAATTCGTGTCAAATTCACAAACGGTTTCAGGTTGGCCAAACCTGTATTTTTGGGCAAATAAAGCATTTGTCTGAAAAAATGCACTCAATGCTGTACAGAGATGGGTCCCATATGAGATCCAGACCTGACCCTAAACTCTCCCAAAGGTTGGGGAGAAAAAGGGGGCTCTGATCCAGAGTCTTCAATAGATCAGTCAATCTGACCACCACTTACCAGCACACAGACCATCTTGAGTGTGGGCAGTGACATTAGGCCTACGGCAGCCGCAGGATAGAACTCGGCTGCGTATGTGAAATTAGACACTGCTGGGACTCAGAGTCTGACTAGCAGACTCCTGGAGAAGTGAGAACAAGGGGCTTTGTTATGCTTTCCTGCTTATGAATGGCAGGCGTGAGCCTTATTTCAGGAAGGAAGCAGCTCTACCGAGGATGGCAAACAGAGTAATATGTTACTGAGAGATCTTCCATTTGTAAGCAGAGGACTGCTACAGCTGTTTCTGTTCTCTGTGCATTATTTATAGTCCTACTTAGTTCTGTGTTCCCCTTTATCCACCTTCCAAGGGGTTCTGTAGGGAAAGGAATCTTTGACTCAGTAATTTTAGTCTCGACTAAATGAAAAAGAAACACACACACAAGCTAAAACACACACACTGGGGAGGTGACGGCAAGCCCACCTAAGCTCCAAGAAGCTGCAGGTATTGGCTTCTTGCTTAGAGTGAAGAGACTTAACGTATATATAAATTGTCTATTGCTGTTCCCCTTTCACTAACCCGTATCTGTCTGTCCTTGTACCATGGGATCCTGAAAATCAGCGACTGGACTACAGGAATGTTTGGAAATTGTTTAGCTTGCTGCAGGTACAACTGCAATACATAAAAAGACAATAACAAAGCTGGTTGAAATTGTCCAGGGTTTGATTTTTTAAGCCAAGTTTTCATCACAACTTCAGACGATGAAACAGCGGCAAAAACATAACAATCGTGAAAAATTCATCATATTTTTCAGCCAGCTATCGAGCTGGTTTTGTTTGTTTTTGAAATTTCGATGGAAAATGTCAAACTAGCTGCCTCCAATAATCAGATGAGTTTTTCACAAAAAGCTTTCATCTGTTTCCCTCTGCACTCCCAGTTTTCAAACAGTTTTAGATATTAAATACAAACAAAAAAATTGAGCCCATAGGAACAAAAGGATAGAGAAGCATGCTCTCTTGTCTCCTAAAACCTCCCATCTATGCTTGCCCCGGACCATGGGTCCAGTGTATCTATCTGGGTATCTCTCGGATCACCTTGTGATCAGCCCAGTTTCCACTGCAAACTAATTATCACTGCCTCACTCTCAGGATCCAGCTGACAAAAGGGCTTTATAAATACTTTCTTTAATACAGGCAGTGCCCACCGGGATAGAAAGTGAAATGCTCGCGTTGGTGCAAGCGGATGCTCTAGATCTGCTTAGGGCAGGTAGGTATAGAGGTCACCCTTTGCACCATAAAGAAGTGGGTGTCACTAGGGGGCTTGAGCGCTGTGACAGACTGACAATATCCTCGACATATCTTACGGAATTAAAATCATCTTTATTGAATTAAGTTAAACCTTGTTGAATTTGGTTAATACCTTTGGGATCCGTTGTAAAAAAAATACAATTGTGTACATACTGTTGTAGGATTGTATATAATTTTTTCTAGAGACTTGACCAATGCAAATGTTCGGAAATTCAAAGAGCTGTTTGGGACAATATGTGTAAAATGGATTTGCAAGGAACTACCTGGGGGGAAGTGGCGGGGGTGAAGGGAATCCAAATGACCCACTTTGAATCAATCTTTTTGAAGCTATGCCCTGGAGGGAGACCCATTGTCTACTAATTAGCTACTGCTGGAAACCCCAGAGCAAAGACTCTGAACTGTACAAAGGATGGATTGAACCGTACATGAGTGTGCCAGGGTTCTGAGCCGAGGCCTGTCATGAACTTGTGACCACAAAAGAGTCCCCTTTGGAGGTCTGAAGGACTCACTTCCCAGAGCCCATGTTAGAGTTCAGTGATCTCTGATAAACTTATTAGCCTGTTGGTAGTTTCTTCTATTGTTTCTTTTTTTAAATATGTTTTCTCTGCTTTTGTCTGAAGAATAAAACAGGCTTGCATGAAAAGAGCGGTGTGGGATGTACAACTGCGGGCAGTCACACTGTGAACCGTCTCTGAAGAGAAAGCCAGCAGGTGTGCTTGGCTAGCCTGTCGCTGCTGAGAATAAGCCAGGGAAGGCAGGGAACTGTGCAGACTGAAGATAACCCGGTCAGAAGGGAAAGAGACTCCTGTCTCCATGCAAGAGAAGCGACAGCCAGGAGAGCTGGGAGCCTGAGAGTGGGTGCCCTTGGTGGACCATACAGGGGAAATTCAGGTGCAGTTGCCCTGAACTGTGACCACAGGCATCCTAGGGGACCCTATTCACTTATTTCCTGGACAGGTTTATTCCCTGGAGTGGCGTTTCTGCCCTGGCCTTTCATAATTTCACATTTCAGCTATTCAGATAAGAAAAAACAAACATTCTGCTAGCTAGCCAGCCCACATCCTTCAAATATTCAGGAAGAGTCATTCGACACCCACCCTATTTAATTCCTCTCTTTACAACCTCCGAGGCTGAGTGCTCAGCAGACTATCTCACAGGGACAGGGCCTCTCGGAGCTGTCCAGCACAGAGCAAACCTGCTGCTACACCCCTGCACGGCCTGTGACCATGCACAGCTGTGCTGGTTGGCACGAGGGGGCAGAGGCCATGGCCTCCTCCAACTACCAGGGGCACAAAAAGGGAGAAGTTCCTGCACAAAGAGGGCAGAGGCTCCGACAGTGACAGCAGGCTGCATAGGGGCTGCTGGTGGTCATGGGGGTGTGGCTAGACACAACCTAACCCGCAGACTGTAACCCCTTCTGGGCATTGACCTTGTCTTCAGGGAGGGAGGTTTCATGTTTAAGTTGCCTTCATCCATTCTGGATTTTCTCTGTGCCTCTTTCTCCTCCCCTTTTCCACTGTCTCTTCCCAACCCAGTAGAGTCCAAGGCCTGGTCTAAAAGAGGAGGAATAATCCTTACTGCTGAGCACTGCAGAAATGCCAACCCAACCCCCCCGGTGCAGGTGGGGCTAGGTCGACAGAAGACTGATTCTTAGCTCCCATCACTCAGGGAGCTGGAGTTACTACAGCATTGGAAAAGCCTTTCTCATCACTTTAGCGTGCGTCTACACTAGGGGGTAACAGCGGCACAGCTCCTGCACCGTAGTCACTAGACTAGCCCGAGGTTGGAATCAAACTCTCACGTTTGGAGTGTCTCTCATTTGAAACACAGGGGTGAGGGGTAGGGACAACTCCCAAAGGAGTTAATCTGTCCAGCATGTCCTATCCAGAGGGAGGGGTGCTGGGTTTGACCCCACCCCAGGCTACCTTCCCGGGGAACACATTCTCGCAGCGCTAGCCCTCCTCTCCAACAGCACGAGGGACCCCGCTCCAGAAATCGTTTCAGACAGATGTTTACGTCTGAAATGTACCGATGAGTAGGTGCAGCTGGCCAAGTGGGTCACACTCCAGTTTGGCCCCCGGGGAAGACTGGGAATTAGCACCCTAGGATAAAGAGTAGTATGAAGCGTGAAGTCCATCTCGTCATCCTGCCATGGGCAAGGTGGTACCCCTAGGATCAGCCCGACCAAGGGAGAGAGGAACACTCAGCACACTGGTCCTGTTTGCAGTGCCTGTTCTCATATATGTTTAGTGCATCCCTGCTGTATCAGTGACCCACTAAATGCAGTGGCAAATAGGTTCGCTGTGCCTGCCTGCTTCCTAATGCACCAATCACAAGGAGGAAATCCCAGCAGTCTTTCCTTAACTTACCATCCCACACTGAATTTATGCAAGAGACACCCTTGTGAGCGTTCGATACGACACGGATCACTATGTGATGATGTTGCGACACCGCATTGCGGCATGACAGCATCCTGCCGTGCTACCAGGTTGGGATGCAAGGTGACC
This sequence comes from Lepidochelys olivacea, assembly GCF_965140295.1. NCBI lineage: Eukaryota > Metazoa > Chordata > Testudines > Cheloniidae > Lepidochelys > Lepidochelys olivacea. The sequence goes on along the minus strand of NC_140432.1, from coordinate 10,226,821 downwards.
CCTTTGTGCTACAATGCGATATAAAGCAACATCATCCCTCCTGACACGTCCTCACACGCTCACGATGCAACTTGACTCTGAAGTGGCCACATTCTGAGCTCCGGTGCCAGGCGGTGCCAGCTGTAAACAGGGAGCAGAATCTGGCCCAGGGTGGGAGATTTGTTCTTCGAACAATCTAAAACTAACTGCAAATATTCCACTCTTCCCCCTTCCTCCCCCCTGCCCCCCCGGAGATAGGTAGCAACCCTATGCCACTCCTAACACTGGAGAGCACCCTTTGTCGCTGGCTGGTTTGATGAGCGCTCCCTCTCATTTCAATCTCCCCGTGGAATGTCACCCTCCTAGAACGTCCCCTCCCCAGCACTGTTGATCCACTGTGGCCAGGGGACGCTGGATCTGCCCTGGGGTTAAAGACACAGCAGGGTCATGCCTGAACAGTGGAAAGCACGGTGCACTGTGTGCAAACGAGAACAGGTACAAATCCCGCTTCATCTCTGGTAGAAGAAGTGGAAAGCTGGCACCTTTCTTTAGCGCTGGTCCCGAGATGGCTTGCTAATCCTGTTGGGCTCAGCAGGCCAGGCGGGTGCTCAGCACCACCCCGGATCAGGCCGCGTGCTCACATTAAAACACAAAAACAGGTCAAAATAAAAAGAAAAGACCCAGAAGAAAAAGGAGTAAAATGGGGAAACGATTGGCTGTGCCGGCTGCTCATTAGAAAAGGGGATACTTAACACAAAACACAGGCAGCAAATGAGCCTTTAATCATTGCCTTCTTCGGCTAGGTTTTATTTTAAAGTGCGTTTAAATCCTGGCGCTTCCCTCCGCACAAGCAGCCTTGGGGACTCTGGCTTGCCTCCTGTTTATTCCCCAGCTGCTTTGTTGTCTCCTATCAGCAGAATTAGGGAGCCGTGTCGGCAGAGATACTCCGGTGCAGCCACTGAGAAGTTCACACAGAAAATTGATATTCGCTACAAATTATTCTGGATGATTTACTGGAATGAATTAACTCACAGGGACGTGGGGAAAATTCCAACAACGCCTTCGCTGCCTGCCTGCCCTGACTCTGGGGAGAGCTCGTCTTCCCTGCAGGCTTCAGGGCACAAGTTCTCAATCTGGGGAGCGTTGGTGTTCTGCTAATATTTGCCGGTAGCCCACGGACTGCTGCCTGATCACAGGGTGCTGGCTCCCCTTCCTTGTTCCCAGGGGCTAAACTGCATTCACAGAAGCTAAGCACTATGCTCCTTTCCCATGTGAGCTCTAGTCCTAATCACCAATAGACAGGGGAAGCAGGGCCCTGCCTCAGGTGGGGGTTCACATCCTCACAGATCGGGGCAGTGATGTCCATGAGACAAGCTGTCTATTAAAACATGGCCCACACTCAGAAACAGTTTGAGGAGCCTGTGTAAAAGCGTGCTGTTGCCTATGACTTCATTATAAAGGGCAGAATCCTGTTCCCCAAGAAGAAAATGAGAGTTCTGCCACAGATATCAAAGGATGGGAAGAGGAGTAGGAATTACAGAGAGAACCTCATTGAGCATGGAGATTTATAAATGGATGGACAGATGGAACAGATGGACCAGCTTCCTAAACAGCCAGGGATAAAGGCAGAAATTTCTCCATCCTTCTACAGCCAGTGGGATTTATGTAAACAGAACAGGCCCACCCTATCCCTGGCACAAACCCACTGACTTCAGTCGATTTACACTAGAGATGAATGTAGCCAGGATAGCAACCTTATTCTTGCAAGAAGTGTCCTGGATTCCTTAATTTCAATGTATGGGCAACACCCCCATTATACATCTCACCCAAAAGATAGCAACTCCAGCGTGACACTGTGCTAGATGTCAGCTCACTGGGCAGAGTGGCACCAGTGGATCACCCAACACCACTTAGGTGCTCTTTCAAAGTCCCATCCAAGCATTGACTCCACCCAGCACCGCTCCGTTTAGAAGATTAAACTGGATCCCAGCATTAGAGGCTAAGACTGCCGAGAGCCAGACCGTCGTAGCTTGTTGTTTGTACAATCAGAAATAAGTCAACGTACTTGTAGCCGAGTGAGTATTGAGATACAGTCACTTTACACCTTGTAATGTAATGACAAGAAATGAAGCACTGTAGGGAAACTGACAGGAGGCAAAATATATCCTGTGGGAGGGTAAGAAAATTGCTTGCACATCAACCATAGTTCTCTGGTTTGAAAGGAAGCAGTGCAAGGATATTAGAGTACCAATAATGAGATGGGCTGGAAGACATGACTCTTGTCCACTTAAGGGCCGTTAAAGACCCGTGGCACGTTCTGTGGTAATAAGGGCGCCTCTGAGGTTGAGCGCCCTAACACACAAGCACTTTATGAAACCTTTAGCCTTAACCTCTCTGTTCCTCAGTCTCCAGCTCTGTAAACAGGGAAAATAATATTTGGGAGGAGGGGAAGGGGCTCTGAGGCTTAATTAGCGTTTATAAAGCTCCTACAAACCCTTGGCTGAAAGGGTCAATGCAAACACAGTTAATTTTTTCTAGTGAAGTCTCTAGGTTTAATCCAATGAAGCAGACCTGCCAGAGAGGTCATGCAGATTGTGCCATAAGAACATAAGAATGGCCCTACTGGGTCAGACCAAAGGTCCATCTAGCCCAGTATCCTGTCTTCCGACAGTGGTCAGTGCCAGGTGCCCCAGAGGGAATGAACAGAGCAGGTAATCGCCAAGTGATCCATCTCCTCTCGCCCATTCCCAGCTTCAGGCAAACAGAGGCTAGGGACACCATCCTTGCCCATCCTGGCTAATAGCCATTGATGGACCCATCCTCCATGAATTTATCTAGCTCTTTTTTGAACCCTGTTATGGTCTTGGCCTTCACAACATCCTCTGGCAAGAAGTTCCACAGGTTGACTGTGCATTGTGTGAAGAAATATTTCCTTTTGTTTGTTTTAAACCTGCTGCCTATTCATTTCACTTGGTGATCCCTAGTTTGCGTATTATGCATATTATTGGATTTGCTGCTTTGAGTAATTACATCTGGGATTTCCAAAGAGACTTAGGGGGGTGAAGCACCCTGCGTGCCTCACTCCCTTAGTCACCTTTGAAAATCCCAGTTTACATGTACGTACTAAATGCTTTTTAAAATCACCACTATTTTGAGGAGAGGCAGTGGTATTGCTCCACCTCTGGGAAAGGCCTTGAGATCTATGGATGAAAGGCACTGTGCTTCTACAGAACAAAAAACTGTATTCGAATAGAGCAGCTGTTCCCTTTTGTTTGTATGTCCTCACACTCACTGGGCAGGCAATGACCTCCCTTATGAGTCGGTGCCTTCCAAGCAGGACACATCAGTTGCACAGGGGTCACTGATTGATCTGGCATTTAAAAAGTGATCCTGTGATTCAAACTCCCACACAAGCGACTGCTGGCCAGCTCAGCAGTGGGTTATTCTAAATCACTTGCCTTTAGGGGTTTCTAATTAGCACTCATGTAGTGTGAAAACCCATTGGGACAGCTTCATCCCTGATGTAACACTACTCACTTGGATGGGTTTACACCAGGGCTGAACTGGACTTAGTCCTTCAATCTTGAATCCCCTCCCATGCCCCCCACATCAGTGACACCCAGCTCTGATCAGCGCTGATTGCAAACTCCTGGGGTGAAAAAGCAGGAGTCATCCTGCATCTGACTTGTGTATTGGGCTTCTCTGGTACTGCTCCATCAGCAGACCTTAACTTTGCCCTCCCTGAACCACTGTCTAATGGGGCAAGAGAGAAGTTCATCCTTTCTTCTACTCGGGTCTAGAACGGAGAGGAGGGAGGTGGCTTTAAGCTACCTTTGCATTCCCTTTATTCTGGGGCCATGCATGATCCTGTCCAGTCCACCAGTGTAAATTAGAGCAACCTCAGGGCTTCTCTAACTAACACCGTTTCCCATGGCTCCCTCTCGGCCCTTGGAAGCAGAGAGTAACCATCAGTAAATACTCCTGCCATGCCCCCGATCTGTCCCCTACTCCCAGGGCTGGAAGCCGAGCCAGCCTAGAGCCCTTATGCCTGCTCTGCAATTGCCAGGGAAGCCCCTTGTATTTTCCATTTCTACCCACTATAGGGCCCCTTTACATTCTTAGAGGGAAGCATAGTGTATCTGGGGATCAGGCCCCAGCCTTCTCTGATGGTCTTCCAGCAGTGGAACCCAGCCCTGACCCACCAGTCCCAAACCCCTGCTCTGAAACATACGTTAGATTTCATCACACCTCCTGTTACAGCTGTAAACCAGGGAGTTCTGGTCTCTGCTGGCTTCAAGGTGATCAGGATCTGTCCCTCAGAGTTACTCCAGATTGACACCAGTGCAGACAAGATCAGATGGCCCCAAACTGCATGCCATCTGCCCGCTCCCTGTCTCTCTGCAGGGCACCCAGCCTTGTCAAGTTTAGCTCTCCCATGGCTGGTTTACGTGTAGCCTGTACGTTGCTGTCTAAACGCTGCAAACGCCTTGAAATAAGCATGAAAATTGGTTTCCAGACTCCAGCAGTTTCTAAATAATGGATGTTTAATATAAAAATAATAATAATAAAAAAAAGTAACACGAAGTGGATTCTGGAAAAAAAACGGACGCATTTTCTGCACAAGTCTCCAAGAAAAACAGGGCAGCAAGGCATCAATAAAGGGAACAGCCCCAGCCTGAGAGAACAGGGTGGAGGCTGGGAGGGGAGAGAAAGTCACTAACTTTCTGCTCCCTCAGTGTAGCAAACCTCATTTCTCTTCATTCCCTTAAGCTTCTCGTCACTTTATATTCTGCCTCGATGCAGATGTAATATATTCTGTCAGTGCAAAATTTGGGCTGAAAAATGCGTTGGCCTTCAGGGATGTCTGGATTGAATGGGGGCGGGGAATGGCTGGTGTGAAGGAGCCGGGCTGTGTAAAATCGGCTCGGCGGCACCCAGAGGCAGAAGGAACTCAGAGATCCGGAAGGAGTCAACCGTGTGGACCCTGGGTCTTACCAGAGGCAGCACAGACTACTGGTTAGAACAGTGGACTAGGAATTGGAAGATCTGGATTCTTCATGGCTCTGCAACTAGTTCACTTGTGTGACCTGTGCAGAGCCAGTGCAACGTGCTGTGCCTCACTTTCCCCAGCCATGCGAGGAGGAGAACATTTTCCCAACTTTGGACAGCATTTAAGACCCTTGGATGGAAGGTGTTCTAGCTGAGCTAAGTATCATTATGGTTTGCCAGGAGAAAAGGAGAAGGATGTTCCGAGTCATGAGTAGAAGAATGGCGGAGATCCAGGGATGAGTGACAGCCCTCAAAACTAATCACACCATCAGAAAAAGTTGGTCCAATAAAAAGATATAACATCTCTGATATCCTGGGATCGACATGGCTACGACAAAATTGCAAATCACATGTGCACAAAATTCCTTACAAGACTACATGTAAGAATTACGTCACCCATCATTGAAATGCAGCCATCTCTGGAGTGAAACCCAGCAGCTGTTTAAAGGGCATTAAAGTCAGCGAAAAGACTCTTACTGACTTCAGCTGGCTTTGTATCTGACCAAAGCTGTGCACAGCAACACTAACCCACACTTGGGGACAGGAAACTAAAGAGAAAATTTAAGTAGAAACAGCATAATTTGCTCCCGACACCAGGATTAATTGGTGTTAAATGAGCTATAGGATATTCACTAAACACAAGTGTCCAGGAGTTTGTTTTCTCATGTTGGCCAGGCAGAGCTTTGCCCAGCACCATGCTGAAGCAGGGATTTAACACTGACTAAGAGGGAAGGGTCTCTCCTATTTTATTACTATCAAAACCTTGGGTTTTTTCTTGCAGGCCTCCCCATCAAAATACAAACCCTGGACTCCTATGTTGCCAGCCTCCCCACTTTGGAAATCCTAATCTCTTCTCTTGAAGATGGGTGTGCGGGTGGCTAGTAGGATGGAGTCTGAGACCAGACTAGCTTCTCTTGTCAATGTTGATGAGGGCAGAGCTGGAGGCGTTGGACTGCCTGCCACTGCTGGAAATGTCAGACTGAGCAATTAGAGGCTGAAACAATATTCAGACACACTCCCACGTCACACTGAGGGTTACGGATGCTGTGGAAGGGGACTGTGACCTTTTTGTTCCTTGGAGGTTTTATTGTCCTCTATTGGGGCACCCACTGTAGCAAATCTCTCCCAAAGAGCACGTGCAACAGATTCATTGCAAAATCCTGTTCTCTTTCCAACCACCCTGGAAAAATCGCAACTGTACTGTACTCTGCAATACAAATCAGAAAATCACCTGGTACACTGGACTGCCTCTGAGTTTTCTTATAACTCCTTCTCCCTCCGAGGGTTTTTTCTCCCCCTCCCGCCGTCCTGTTCAAGTAGAAGGACTGATATGCTTTGTACTTGCCTTGTTAGGACAGCCAGAATCCACCCCGCCACCTCTGAATTTCATTCCAGCCTTGAAAAACATTCAGGAGAAACCCCAGGGTCACCTCTCCCCTGTGTGATTTCCTGCTGCCCCCTCCCCGGAAGATTTCAGTTCAACCATCACTCACCGATCAGCCTCTGAGGGCTGGAAAGTTTAGTTCCGACAATCATGTTATTTTTTTTTTTTTTAGTTTTTTGCTTCTACAGCACCTTCCCTTGCAGCCTTGTGGAAGCATTAACCCTCTCATCCCCACGGCGCGGCCGACAAGCAGCATTATCTCCGCTTTGGCGGTGCCGAGAGGCAAAGCGACTTGCTCCAGGTGACGCAGCGAATCAGCAGCAGAGCCAGGACTGGCACCCAGCTGTCCTGACACCGTTCCCTGCTCTAACCACTATGTCACGCTGCCTTGATTAAGGTTGGGGAGGATTTGGGCAGGTCTCACATTTTCTGAACAGATTCCTCCACTTCTTTATTCGCTGTTCTGAGCCACCTTTACCGCCACAGGCTTGGACAGGAGATTTTCAGTCAGAGAGTCTATGAGGGGGCAGAGGGTGGAGAAGACATGCTCTGCATTTCCCCAGGGCCCCACGTGAAGTAACAATGCAGGACCTTACGGCCCAGCTACTCCAAGGGACTTAGGCATCTAACTCCAGTGCCCATTAAGCACCTAAATACTGTCACATGATCACAACACCTCCACCTTGTGCCTGCCTCAGACCCCATCCTCACCCCTCAGGCTGCGAGGAGCCCTTGCTCAAAGTTCCCTGGCCACCTGTGACACCCCGTGCACAAACGGAGCCGCCAAGGCTCAAGCGGGAAGCAAGGGAGGGGATTAGGGGATCGGGTGCTGGCTGCTCCATGGTCAGAGGAACCTGGCAACATGGGGCACTCTGCTGGCGCATAGGGTGCGTGGGCCTCAGGCTGTGACTAGTCAGGGCTAGTGAGAGTGAAATGCAGATGACCCACTAGTAAAAACCTGCAGGAGGAGAGAGCCCATTCATCCGCTTGCTTTGCGCGTCTCTCCGCTCTTGCTCTCCCTCCCCGTGCATTGCATTAGCAACAGCGCTCGCAGCAGCTGTCAAAACCAGCACTTAGCTTTTGGCCTAGGCTGGGCTGTGTCAGAGCCCGAGGTGCCTGGCCCTGTGTCACTGCAGACCCCCAGCATTTCGCTGCGTGGGGCCATGGAGCCCAGCTGGGCTTCTTTGCCAGGCTTTGCTTGGGCGTCTGCGTGGCACAGAGCAGCGCCTCCCCCACCACAGCTCCTCTTAAGTCAAGGGAAGTTACTCAAGGGATGGAGATGGACAGGCGGGACCCAGTTCTCCTCTCACGCTGGTGTAAAGCCGGAGGTAACTTCCCTGAAGCCAAGAAGTTACCCCAGGCTGACGCTAATGTAAGACAGAGCGGCAGCAGCCCCAGGGAGAGGATGTTTTAAAGGACAGCCAGAGGAAGCATGGTCTAGCAGTCAGATCAGGGGCTTGGGAGTCAAGACTCCTGGGTTCAATGCCCAGCTTTGTTCCTCATTCTCTGCATGAACTGGCTTAAGTCACTTCCCCCTGTTACGGAGAGGGGAAACTGAGTCACAGAGGTGCGATGATATTTACCTGCTACCTGATGGCAGGACATCAGAAGCTTAATTCATGAAGGTTTGGCAAGTGCTCTGCTGGCTTTGGGTGGAAGCTGCTATTGAAGTGTGCACGCCAGGGGCTAATTCAAGGATGATGACCCACTTCAGTCGCACGTAAGCCCTATTTTAAGGGCTTAGGTTGGGCGCAAGAAGGCTTTGTGAGTGTTCTCTGCGCAGCAGGGAATGTCACTCTAGGAGAATACTAACAAAATGGAGCTAGTCCTGGCCCTTTGAAATGCCTCCCATCCCACAGGAAACAGGATATTTTGTTTTCTCTTTTCATAGGAACTCAGTGTTATTCAGCAGAATTCACTCTGCAGGGAAGAAACATCTTAAAGAACCAGGCGATTTTTCCCACCCTCTCCCAGCGTCTACTGCAGGACTTTCCCAAACGGATACCCATAAAAGCAACTTCTGGGAACTTAAGCGCTCAGAGGCCAACGACACCAGCTGGGAAGGGACATGTTTTAATTATAAGAAGTGTGATACCTGTACGTGTCATCCAAATTATTAACAGCTGTAATTCACTCAAGGGGGCTTTTTGCCAAAGTCAGCAAAATGAAGAGATTCAATTACAGCCTTTGACTGGGCCTGCTTATTGTTATTTATAATACAATACATCCCGGCTGCAAGGGAGAGAAAGAAAGAGAGAGAGAGAGAGATGCTGAAATGCTGGCTGTCATGCCAGTTAATTGAAATGCCTGCACCTTGCTAAGATTGCTGCTTCTGGCCTCCATGACATCAGGGGGTGTGATATACCTGGAGCACTGTAATAGAGAGGCACTCTCTTGAAAGGACGCCGGCGGAAGGAATAGCAGACCTCTGAAGAGCAGCCAGCACCTGTGCTCCAAGCCAAATTGCCAAAGAGTTACAATGGGGTCTTTTAAATGAATCCCATAGGAATTTCTTTAGAAGAGTGATTCTTTCTTTAAGGACGGTATTGCAGGGTTCTAGAATCATTCGCTCCGCATGATTGCAGATCTGGCCATGGTTGATAAGCAGAGAGATTATTCCTGCCGCACTCCACCTGGGAGGCAAGAAATCCTTTTGTCTATTCCTCCTCGGGAGAAAAAGGTTTTGCCCTTGGTCATCAGCTCATTCGCTGTTGCAAATGCACTGCTGCTAAGGCAGGAGTCGAATTCAGCTTACTCTCCCGTCGCTGAGTTGGCTCAGCAGGACGAGTCGGAAGAGCTTCGTTCAATACCCATCTCCGCCACAGGCTCCCTGTGTCACCTCGGTCAAGTCACATAGGGACATATTTTCAAGGGCTTCGGACCCAGCAGCTCCCACCAGGACAACAGCCACACAACTGGTCCCCACTGCGTCAGCTCAACTCTTCCCATCTGCTGGCCTGTGCACAGAGGGGTGGAGCCAAAGCTCAGCCCAGTCCCTGCCCACTCTTCACCCACTTACTGGGGAGAAGAGGAATAAAGTCCCACAGCACCCATTCCACCTAGGCAGCTGGCCCAATGACCCAGAGACCCCCACGCAGGAGCATATGGTGCCGTCTCACTTCTGTAATGGCCCTGTTCAGAGCAAACACTCAGCTTGAGGAAGCATGGTTCAGTGATCAGGCTGCTCCTCGAAGACTTGGTTCAGTTCTCTGCCCTGCTACAGACTTCCTGTGGGACCTCAGGCAAGCTGCCTGGTCCTTCTGTCTCTCCATTCCCCATCGGTAAAGGAGGGCTCATACCTTATATATACAGTAACGGAGGTCAGCTAGATACCTAAAATAGACAGACAAGTCTCTCCTCATCCTGGCTGGTGGAGCAGATGCCTTCACACCCCTCTCGTGCATGCAAGGAGCAATGGTTAGATGCAGGCTCCATACAACCTTCCCTGCTCTTGCCTTGCAACTTCAGCTCTTGATCACTTCGGAGAACCTCAGTTTTGTCACCCCCTCACATTCCAAAAAAAAGACAAAACCACCTGGAGGTGAAATTGGAGGATAGGATGGGATGGGAGGTATGAGCCCTAGAGAGAGCAGGAACTCAGTCAACTTTCTTGATTGCCTCTGCCTACTCAAGCCACTCTGTGTGTGTTAACGGCTAGACAGGCATCTTGTATATATTTGATCAATAAACCTCTCCATTTATTCAGGGAAGTGAATTTGTAGCCATGATGATTCAAATGGGATGATATGTTTGCAGGGTTTTTTGCTATTGAGCTTTTAAAAAGCTATGAAAATTGTAAAACCAAAGCAATTTTCTTTGCATATGTAGCTCTGTGAAATACACAGACACACACACACATACACAACCTGTCCAACTGCCTCTTCCCTTGAGGAAGTGGATGCAGGGCGTGATAAATAATTTTGAAATTGCTACCATCGCTTGATTCTGAGCGATGCATCTGGCATGTGTTAAAACAAGGCACATGCTGTATTCATTACCCATTGAGCTACATTTTAATTTCTCCCTCATTAACATTATCTGCTACCAGGGTTGTGTATCAAGTCAAATCCTTGGGCTGTCAATCAATTCATTAGACAGTTGTTTAATTTGTCATATGTGCTGTTATCTCTTATTAGGCTGCCATGCCAGTCAGTCAATCAGAGGGAAAGGAAAAGGAAGCTCCAAGGGGAAGCGCTGTTGTGGGATAGGAGAGAGGCTGTACTTCAAGGTTTAAACCAGTCGTATTACTGGGGATCAGGAGAAGAATGAGGGGAACGGGCACTGGATTTTTTTGTTTCACGGGGAATGTCACAAGTTCTAACTTTTCCCTCCCCTCCAAAATGGAATGAAAGCAAAACAATTCAAAAGTTGGAATGAAATAATTAAAAAAAAAAAAAGTTTGGGGTGAATTGAAACATGGGTCTGATAAAAATCAAAACATTTCATTCCAATGTTGACTTTTCATATTTTATATCATATACATTTTTAAAATGTAAGAAAAAACACAGATTGAAATGGAAAAATCCAAGTGTTCTGCTCTGTAAAGGTTGAAATGGACGGGTCAGACATTCTCAAACTGAGGGGGAATTGGGGGTGAGGCAGGTCAGTTTTTCTTTTGAAATGAACTTTTGCCAAAGTCAGCAGAGACTCGACACATTCTGCTTTCAACAAATCCGCATTTTCCAACGGAAAAACGTAGGGTCGGAAAACTGCCTACCGGCGCGAGATGAGATCTAATGTAAGGGGCAAATGATCCCACAGCTACTACGGCGGGGTTCTTACAGATTCCTCTGAGACATCTGGTGGTCGCCACAGCCAGGATGCTGGACTAGCTGTACCACAGGAATTGCCAAACTGGATCAAACCAACATTCTTAGAGGAGTAAAGACACCAGCCAGAGGTTTAGGTCTGCTCTTCAAACGCCAGGTGACCTTCACAAAGCCTAACCTTCCATGCTTCAGCTGGGCAGGTCTAGTATGATGCCTCCACCCATGGGGGCTGATGATCCTATCAGTGTCTGCCACCCACTGGCTCAGTAAACAATAATCCCCAGTGTCACGTGTTCAAAGCACTCGACAGATAGCCATTAATATAGCCTCACAATGTCCCTCTACGGTGCAGCTGTAGGAGCTGGTCCAGTCTAGAAAGAAGGAGGAAGATCATGCTTTGAGCAATGTATTGGTGCTCAGGAAATTCTGCTTCAGTTCCTGGCTCTGTTACAGACTCCCAGGGTGAGTTTAGGTAAGTGATTTAATTGCTCTGTGCCTCAGTTCCCCATCTGTAAAATGGAGATAATCATCATTCCTTCCTTCCTCCCTCCCTTCCTCTGTCTTGTCTGTTTGGATTGTAAATTCATCAGGTCAGGGGCCGCCTCTTGCCAGGAGGCTGTACAGTGCCTGGGGTCAGATTTTTCAGAAGAGCTCTACACCCACCTATGGAACTGGTTAGAACATCCAGCCAGAAGCGTCACAATTGCACATTCTGGGTGCCGGGGACTCTTGAAAATCTGACCCCCTGTGCTACGGTAATAAAGGACTAGTAATGCTCTTGCAAATAAACTCAATCCCTGCACCTCTGTGGCATTTGCAGCCCTTTTTATGCTCACGTTCATACACATTTGGCCAAGCAAATCTTTATCTGCTGGAATATTCATGCAAAGCCAAAGCCTCGAGAATCCCATCGTGAGCATCCTCACTCTGGGAAGAAATTGCAAAAGTTGTACTTCATCTGCCTGCTGAGTGGTTTTCCCTCCCTGATGGGATGACCTGTGTGGCTCAGGTAGCCAATCGCACAATCATTTCCACAATACACTACAGAATAAAAGAAAAAAGGAACCACAAAGTCCTTTGCGGGCAAGTAATCAGTAAACGAGTATCAAGCCTGGCCCGTTCTTCCATGCTTCCCCCAGCACAGACATGGGCTGAATCAATTGGGGCATGGTCAGGAAGTATGGGGAGATGCTGCTCTCGTCCTCCTTCTCTACAGCCCATACTCTGCATTAAGAAAAGGAGGACTTGTGGCACCTTAGAGACTAACCAATTTATTAGAGCATAAGCTTTCGTGAGCTACAGCTCACTTCATCAGATGCACATCTGATGCACATCTGATGTAGCTCACGAAAGCTCATGCTCAAATAAATTGGTTAGTCTCTAAGGTGCCACAAGTACTCCTTTTCTTTTTGCGAATACAGACTAACACGGCTGCTACTCTGAACTCTGCATTAAGTTACCTGATCAGTGAATGCTGCCTTCAAGCTCAAAGACCTCCCCAGCTCAGCCTATAGGGCTAACCTGCTTGCTGGCCTATATATCTTTTCTTATTAATTTGATCATTGGTTCTATTAAAGGTTTGTTATTTGTTATTATAATTTCTATTTAGAGTATTTTAGCTGGAACGCAAGAAACCGACAGGCCACATCCTGTATGTCGAGCTAAGGAAAGTTAGCATACACATGTTCGAGCTCTTTACTCTAGAGAGGTGGTGATGAGCTAAAGCGTACGGGATATATGTTTGTGACCTCTAACATAGATAAGTGGGCAAGTTCAAGCAAGTTGGTAGGTAAGACCACCCCAGTCCATGGTCATTTTCAGACTGAGCAGGTATACCACAAAGAACATGGAAACAATCGTTTAGGACAGAAATTGCAGAGGTGAGGTGGAGCAATGGTCCCAAATAGTTACGAATAGGTCATTAATGCGCTCGAACAGGTCAGCCTACACAGTAAGCGTACAGTGACATTTTGGTAAGTGAGGAAGTTAAGTCTGGACATGGAAGGAGGGCACATGATGCTCAGGTTCTATAGCACAGCCGGTGACTTCTGGGCCAAACAGTAGTAGGGCCAGGAGCTGGCAGGGGCGTCTCTTGCTCTATCTGGAACGGGAATGGAGGAAAATCCCCTCTGCACATCTGTCGGATGGGGGTTGAGATTGCTTGCGGATTTCCGGCCTGCCTGGCTTTGTCGGCCTCTCCTCAGCCTGTGCTTTATCCCAGCCAGCCCTGTGGAGTGGGGTTGGGGAATGCAGGAATCTGATCATTTCTTCCACACCCCCGCCCCCTCCAAGGGTTTTAATCGAGTTTGGTAACCCATGTCCCTCTCTCCATTTCCCATATTCTTCTGATCATTTCTGGACCACAAGATACAAAATCACTCCCCTGAACATCAGTGCCTCAAGCCAGCACTGATGTTCCCATTAACTCGGCTCCCTTCCATCCTCTCCTTCCTATCCCCCCCCCCCCCCCGTCTCTCTCCAGCCCCTGTATTCGCTCCCTCTCCTGCATCTTCTCTCTCGCAAGCGCAAGCTCTTTGTTAGGGAGGAATTTTTCATTTCATCCCTCATCATTCACAGCCTTCTGCAGTGATCCCCCAGCGCCCGTGTGGCACAGACACCAGGAGCCGCGGAGAGAAGGGGGCCGCATGTGTTACTGTGATTTCTTTGAAAGTCAGGCGTGCTGGGCACAGATTTAATTTTCATTGCATTAGCACGCAGCGAACGAGCCAACGGCACCAAGACCCAATGAGTGTGCGTGTCCCCGATGCCAAGGAAAAGGAACAAAAGCAAGGGGGCTTCTGGCTGGTGCGTTATGAACCTCTCTCTCTCTCCTCCCAGAGCTCACAAGACACAAGCCCTCTTACAGAGCTCCATCCGCTCTGACCCGAGCACACAAGGGGGCTGCAGCCAGCCCCTACCTAGGAGTGCTAAGGTCTAGTGTGGGGAGTGTGCACGAGCGATCTTCCACACTTGCACTCCCACACGCATACAACATGTACAACTGCAGCCTTTGTGCTCCTCCAGAGCTCAGAGTTTGCTCCGGGCTCATGCCCTCCTGGGTGCTAGAGGCCGGGAGACTTGGCCCGGCCATTATTTTGCTCTAGGGGAGAGAAGGGAACTCTGGACCCCGCTCAGGGGTGCCATGGCAGCTGCATGCTAGGAGGCATTATGCCTTCTAGGGCGGCATGCCCCTGACCTAGAGCTGTGTGCAAATAGCACATCCTGGACCGATTTATTGTAACAAATCCATAGCCGCCTAGAACACGTCAGAGGGTTGTCACTACGCTGCACATCATCACAGCCAGGCAGTGCTCTACGCTAACAGCATGGATAGAACGCTGATCTTCCTGCTCCAAAAGCGCAGTCCTCTGCCACCGGAGCTAAAGGAGACTCTCCACTACGAGCACAGGGTCTAGGACAGTCATGTGAGCAGTCTGGATTTCTTCCAGTAGAGGGCAGTACTACCCATCTGCAGCCCACAGCTGTGCAGCCAACCAAGGCAATCTTCACGCTGCGTCTTAGGGCCGGGAAACAAACCAGCTAAACATTCCAAGCATCAGGGTATTCAGGACTCCTAGGCTAAGCCAGACAGCCCTACCAGACCCCCTGGTGATAATCCTCCTCAGCAATCTGTGACGCAGGAATGTCCCAGGACCATGCTGCACCCACAGATGTTCACCCCACATCTCTGAAGCTGCCGGAGAGCCTCACCCTCTGAGCCCGCCTCAGCCGCTCTGTTCCACAGACGCATTTTAAAAAATTTAAAAATTGTGTATCTGCTCTCCAGCAGCAGTGACAGGCGCAATACGTGGTGGGACAGCCGGACACGGACGGGCTGGGTGATCCCATGGCGAGATCACCGGGTTGAGACTCAGAAAAATCAGGGTTCCTCTTCCTGGCTGTGCTTCTGAACTGCGGCATGACCTTGGCCAAGTTTCCCCCTCCCAGTCTTCTTCTCCTTGCCTATGTAGGATGTAAGCTCTTTGGGGGCAGGGATGGTCTCTCGCTGGGTGTTCACGCGGCGCCTCGCGCAATGGGGCCCGATCTCTGGGGGTATGACTACACTGAAGCGGGGGGGGGGGAGCCTCCCAGCGCGGGTACCGTGACTCATGCTCGTGGCGCTCGAGCTTGCATGCTAAAAATAGCAGTGGTGGACAGTGCAGCTCAGGCCCTCGAGCCCACCCAGCCCCTGGGGTCTGCACTCGGGTGGCTAGCGTGAGCCTCTGGAGCCTCAACATCCACAGCTCGAGCCTGTCCACCCACGTTGTCAGCTTGCTCCCAGCTCTAGAAGCACCCTGCGCGCCACCAGATCACCACGCGTGCCAGGGGAAAGATGTTGCTATCCAACCTCCCGCCTTGCAGTGCTGACGGGGGTGGCCTTGCCGTGCAGCTGCTAGATGCGGTCTGACAGACCCCGGCGTTCTCACTCGTCCAGGGTGGAGAACGGTCCCGACCTGCAGCTGCTTTTCCCGTGGCCGATACCAACTGAAATAGGTTGGAGGACAAACACTGTGTAGGAGCATTTAGGAGGAGCACAGGTTTGCTGTGCATCTGAGGGCTTGCTAACATGCAAGACAGAGGGTTACGTATCTTGCCCTGGGCTGAAACCGTCCCTCCCGACCTCACTAAGTTCTGTGGGACACGTCCATGCTAGGAGTCCCTACCCTCCCATCTGGAAACGGCAGGTGCCGTGTCCGTTCCGGCATCCAAATGGCTGGAGCAGAAAGCCCAATTCCCTCGGACAGGTGCAGCTTTCCACCCAGCGCCGTGATGGCTATTAACCGTGGAATGGTTACACACTCCAAACCCAGCCTCTTCGGTGCTGTTTGCACTGAGATGACCCCACGCGTCGCTTTCGCCCTCCATACTCTGCCTGCTGAGCAAGACTCAAACCTCCTCAGTCTTGTCTGTTACTGACAGCGGTTAGGCTCCCAGGGAGAAGTTGTTTGCTTCTATCTGTTGCAGCTGCACGACCTCTCTCCTTTTATACCATGCTCATCATCACCATGGTATCGGACTACCTTGAGGCCTCAATAAACTGTATTAGGGTCATATTCTGCCCTGAGCTAAACCCCCTGCAGCAAATCACTGGCACACAAATCGAACCCAGGAGTCCTGGCTCTCCATCCTGTGCTCTCAACACTACAAATCATGTTCTCTCCTCCTCCTCCCACACTTCTGCTGTGAAACAAAGCACCGAGACTAGTGTGAGCTAAACAAGCTCGTGCGGGTGCTATAGTGTGACAAGACAGCTGGGGACAATGAATCCACTGAAACCAGCCCAGGGCTCAAACCAATGGCTGGAAGTTGAAGCTAGACAAACCCAGACCAGAAATAATGCACACATTTTTAAACGGGGAGGGTATTAACCTTTGGAACAATTCACCAAGGGTCGTGGTGGATTCTCCATCCCTGGCAATTTTTAAATCAAGATTGGATGGTTTGCTAAAAGCTCTGCTCTAGGGATTATTCTGGGGAAGTTTTCTGGCTTGTGTTATGCAGGAGGTCAGACTAGATGATCACGTTGGTCCCTTCCGGGCTTGGAATCTACTAATCAAACCCAACTCACAAACCTTGGTGGAAGTTTCAGATCACATCTTTGTTCCCCTCTGCACTTCTCAGATGCAGCTGAGATCCAAAGCAGAAGCCTCTAAGGGTACATCTACAGGATAAATAAACCAAAAAACAAACAAAAAAACAAACAAACCCCAAAATCAAAAGACCTGCGAGTCTCAGAGTCCAGCTCAACTGACTCGGGCTCATGCTTTGGAGCTAAAAACAGCAGTGTATCCATCCTCAGACTGCGGTTCAGGTCTGAGACCCACCCCCCTCGCCGGGTTTCAGAGCCCAAGCTCCAGCCTGAGCAGGAATGTCTACACTGCCATTTTCAGCCCTGTAACACAAGCCCAGCTCAGCTGAGCCAGGCTCTGAGGCTTGCAGTGTGGACATAACCCAAAATGCACAAGGGAGGGCACACGTGTGCTTCCGCCAGCCCTGGACGCCCAGGAAACGCTAGGAAAAACTCTCTTCTTTCAGCATCCCCAGCCCACATTTGTGGGGCTGGAGGGGCATAGAGAAGCTACCAAACTGCTTTGGGGCTCATCTGAGCCAAAGCTCCATCTGAACTGTCCTTGTCACAGTTGTTCCCATACCTACTGTGCCTGCATACTAAGGCATGTCAAAGGATGTTACAGAATCACAGAAACGTAGGGCCAGAAAGCAAATCAAGAGCTCATTTAGGCCATCCCCCCCGTGCTGAGGCAGGATTCAACATCACTGTAACAAAGAGAGAATTAGCTGCTAGTCCTCAAAACACGAGATGGAAGTGAGTCAGATTCTTTGTACTCTCTACTCGGTGTCACGGCAGCTTTCCACAGGGGAAGTGAGAGGGAAGAGAGCCAGTCCTTGTGTGACAGCCACCATTCTCCAATAATGCACAAGGCCCATTGATGCTTGCACACCCAAAGCTCTCATCGCTGTGAAGGGGAGTTTCCGCTTGTGCAAAGGTAGCGTGGCTGGGTCTGGGACTATCAACTGAATGAGGCCGCGTGAGATTTCTAGATAAGTCATCGAAACACACAGCAACCCCCCCTCTCCGCCTCTTCATAAGAAGGGGCTGCTCCACTGATTGCCTCAAGCCCCCTGCAGAACAAGGGAGCCTCCCTGAATGTACCTGGGACTTGGCAGGGTATTAGAGTGAGTGAATCAGAGCTGCTGGAAAACTCAGAGCTGCTGGAAAACACAGAGCTGCTGCAACACGGTAGTTAATTTGGAATCATGGAAATGGCAGGCCCAGGTCGCAGGCATTTGTCAAAGGAGCAGGGGAGGGACAGTGTTACCTATTCATTTCTCTTCTTTTAGGGAAATTGCATTTAAAAAGGCAGCCCGGCTAAGAAATTTACCATGGCATTATGAGATTACGTCCCAGCTCAGATTATCTAAAAGCAGGTTTGCAGGGGATTCAGAATTTGGTCCAGATACTCAGTTGCCTTTGCCATCTATCTGTCCATTTAGCATCACATTTACCCTCTATTGATCCATCCATCCATCATCTTCCCATATCTCTCTCACCACAAACACCCTTCTCTCTATCTATTATAAATCCCCCCCTTCTATGTAGCCATGATCTGTTTAGCTCTCACTTAATATAGCCTTCTATCTATCCATCCTCACATATACCCTTCTATCTCACCGTTATCTATCTAGCTGCTGTTTTTTCCCCTTCTTTTCAGTATCTATGTGTCTAACAACAGTTAGTTTGGCTGGATTTTGTTGCTTTTTTCTAAATTAAATCTCTCGGGCATTGGTCTTATTCCTGAGATCACGTAACATATTATGCTCAAATCTGATCCGTCTTCTCTTTAGAGATGGGCCAATCCCAGACACACACCGAACTTTAGCCCAAATCTAGATCCAGCTTTGTAGCTGCTTTTGCTCTCTCTACAGACACGACTTTGAGAAGCGCTAAGCGTTGGCCTGACTGAAAAGTCCATTTTGTCTCCACTGGGAGCAGAGGTAGGCTGAGCACCTCACAATCTTTAATGCAACACCCCTGAGAGGCAGGTCAGAGCTCTTGTACCCATGGCAAAGCTGGGGAATTGAGGCACAGAGAGTCCATGTGACTTGACCAAGGAGGTGTGTGGCAGAACAGGGAAGTAGACCCAGGTTCCCCGAGTCCCAGATCAGCACCTGCACTAGAACTGGGCAGGAAGAGACAGAACCCCACTGGAGATCCAATAGCCCGGGGTCAGGACATTCTCCAGCGATGTCGGAGACCCAGGGTCAAGTCTTTGCTCTGAATCAGGCAGGGTGGGAAGTTGAACCAGGTTCTGTCACATCTCAGGTGAGAGCCCCAACCACTGGGCTAGCGAGTCAGCCCCTATTTCAGTCTCATGCAGAGTGAAAACAAATTCCTAAACCTCTACTCTTTTCTAGGAGCCAGAACCCTTTCCCGAGGAATCCTAACCCAGCATCCTAGGATCCTGTTGGGAAGAAACAGTTGGCTCCTTTGTCTGCCCTTTAACCTCCATCCCTCAGCTGTTGCTGAGACAAATGGCAGGAAAAGGACACCTCTCACCAACAGATGCAAGACAAAGGGGGGTGAGGGGGTAATGCCATCTAAAGAGTAACAGGGAAGAAATCTGCTGCAGAGGAGCAGCACATGAATGACGGTTAAAAAACAAAAGCTGTTACTTTAATTACGGGCTTTCTGCTTTAACACGGATAGTATTTCTCACACATTCATCAGCAAACCTGGTGATAAATCAATCGTGGGTAGCCAGGAGCTGCAGTCTGGCTCCTTCCCTTCCCCGTTCTCAGTCCCCTCAGAGCTCTTGCTTTATTAGTATGCAGTCCGGCACTGCCAGTCTGTGCATTTCACAGCGGCTTTGGACTGAAGCTGGTATCAAGCTGATGCCCCCACCGCAGATTTCATGCGGCCATCTTCAGCAGTGAAGAAGGGAGGGTCTAGCAAAGGAGACAGAGAACGTGTGTCTGTCTTTCGGGGCATGTGCAGGAGTATGTTGGGGGGTGTACTTTGACATGCATGTGCCTTTCTTGGGTGGCTGTGCGTTGAGGGAGTGATTCTGTGTGTGTGCGCCTCAGGGCACGGCTGGTGTTTATTCCAAACAGACAGGTGTGCCGACCTGCACGTGTTCCACTGTGACTGTTTTCCAGGTATTTCGGGTAGTCCGTGTGTGTGTGCGCATTTCTCAGGGCTGGGGCGGGTTGTTTGAGCATTTCCTTTGCCTCTCCCACGAGTGTGTGGTTGGGGTGGAGGGTAGCGTGTGTGGTTGCGAGGCTTCCATGTGATGCTATCCTGCTGGGTGGGCAGGATTGCGCAGAAGGGAAGGGGGTCTAAAATACTCCAAGAGGAAATGAGCATTTACAGAACAGTTTGTCTCTCTCATCACACCCGTGGCCAAACACAAATGCCGAGCTACAGTCCATAGAAAGAAACAGCGCTGGGGGGATATTTATGATGGGTACCTTCCCTTCCCTCTTGGCGGTCACCTTGCATTTCAGTGCAGTCACACAGAACAGACCCCACCAGCCCTTTCCCAAACCAGGGTGACTCATGTGCAACCCTGGAAATAAACATCCAGCTACAAATCTTATTCCCTCCTCTCCTCTGGAGCTGCCAACGTTGGACCATTAGAAAACCTGTCAGGTTCTCCATGGGACCACAGCATTCGCTTTCCAGGAGCCCCTTGGAAGGCTGGGTAGCCACAAAGAAAAGTCCTCCCATCTCCCCCACCAAACACACACACATACACCCACCCACCACCTTCAGCTTCACCTGCAGTAGAATGGCAGACACACATCCCCAGGGTCTCCGGTTCTCCCATGCTGCCCTTTCTCGTTGCCAGAGCTGAGACCTCTGATGACGCGACCCACTGCTCTGATTTACTCAACTGCTGTGAGAACAGAAAATGAACCCGAAAAAGACTCGTTTCCTCCGTCACATCCCCCACTGATCACTGACCTGGACTCCTCAACGCTACCGGAACCCCCACGAGCCACAGCTCTGCAAAGCATTCTCCTCCGCCCCGCAGGCGGCATCCCACGTGAACCCGCGCACCCTGGCTGAGCTGGGAAGGAGTTTCAGGGAGATTGAGGTGCACTAGCAGAGCTGTTTGGTACCCGCCCGACTCCTGGTCCATCATGGCCGCATGCAGTAAATACACCGGCCACGCGGCATTAATCAGCCCCTGGTGCTTTCCTTTAACTCCGTGCAAGTACTCCCCCAAGATTCAAAGGCCTTATTTTATTCCATTCCCACCCTACTTCATTCTCTTTTTATAGTCTTTTCACTCCCCCACCCTGTTTTCTTTTGGTGCATCTCAGCTCCCTGTAGCAAAATCTGCAAGGCATTGTGGGAGAGGATGGCCCCAGGAAGTTACTTTACTTTCCATTTTCCATTAACCCTTTCAGCGCTTTATGGACACACAGCAGAGCGGCACCCGTACCCATATCTTCAGGGACGTCTGTCGGGATGGCTTGGAGGATTGATAATGGGGACACGGTCTTTCACCTGTAGGTCACTGGCACAAGTCCAGGCTAGCTCAGGAGAGTCATTACCGTCTGCTGGTGGGTGACCTGTGTGAAATTATTTCATGCTCTCAGTCCAATTCCTAGCAGAACAAGTGTCCAAATCACATTCACACTGAGCACTAACTGGACCGCTGATTGGCACTCTCAGAGGAGAAGCAAAAGACTGAACAGAGACTATCCTTCCAGAGCAGGGTGGGAGGTGTCCTGACGGGGCTCACGCTGTCACAGCGTGCATTGTACCTGCTCTGTGCATAAAGAGACGATCTCAGGAGCTGGCTGCTCCCACCAGCAAGAAATGCACATTTTAAACCATCCGGTCCCTTTCATATGTAACAGGGAAGGGGAGCGTCCTTGGAAGAGAGGGATAGCATGTCCATTCCCCACCCCTTCCACCCCACCAAAACAACGCCGCACTCCTGGACACACACAATTCTCCTGCTGGGGGAAAAGAACAAACAGCACACGACAGATTTGAGCCGCATCACGCAGCGCACGGCTGGAAGAGGGTTTGTGCAAGAACCAAACCAGACTAGAAAAGAATCCCAGGGTTAGGGGCCCGTGTGTCCATCCCATGGAGTTGGCGTATGACCACGGTGGGGGTGGGGGTGGGGGTGGGTGTTTTGTTATTAAATTCCCCCTCTCTGAGAGTGCCTGCTCTGGGCTTTCCAGCCCTGGGGACCCTGAGACCACCTGCCCTTCCCTGTTCACGAATCACTTGCACACTAAATAGCTACTAAACATTTTGCAGCCCCTAATAACATGCTCCACTGTGTGGCCACCTGTTCTGCTGATCCAATAAGGCCAGCATCAGACTCCTGATGAGCCTGCATTAGCATCAGAAAGGGGAGCAGCAAATCCCAGCAGCTCCAGCACCTCAAATCCACACCCTGCTCTCCTGACACTGCGCGCTAGACGGCAAGCCAGGCTCCCCGGCCTCCCTTCATCACTGAAGCCACCGGTGCCTTACAGCCCCTTTCCGAGCACTGTGTTACCTGTGTAGATTTCCTATTGATTACCCGGCTACCACGTCACGCTAGCTGGATCGCCAGCCAGCCAGGCCCTGGCAAAGAGAGAATTTTTAGGTTTTGCTGAGCCTTGAAGAAGGAGTGATCAGGCTCCCATTAAACTGCATGCCCTGCCCCTGGAAGGCAGGATATTTAGAGTCTACAAAGAGGTCTAGACATAATGTTTCCTCTTTCTAGGGGGCAGACTCGTGAGAAATATTTTAGGAAAGGGGGAGCTGTCACACTCTTCCTCCTCCCCACCAGGTCTTTCCCCATCATTTTCTCTCTCGCTCTCTCTCTCACACACACACACCCTCCCCCGCTCTCTCTGCGCTTGACACTTCCCTTGAGGATGATCCACACCAGGCCAGATGTCAGGATCCGGCCACAGGTACTTTCTCCTCACCTTTCGCTCCGTGACCCAAGCAGAACACTGAATCGCCAGGCCTGGCTACCTCACTGCAGATGTCGTTAATTTCCAAGCCCCAGAGTTCAGCCTCCCTCTCCCTGCCAACCGCCCCAAACTCAAGACGACAAATTTCCGAAATTTATAGCAGCTGCAGCCTGGTGTGTTCTCAGGCAGAGTCTTCCCCTCCCCTCCTCTGCCTTCTCTAGCATAATCCTCCGCTCCGCAGCTCACAAGGAGCACTCTCACACTGTTAAGGAGGCCTCCCTGAGTGTGATCTTTTGGGGCCCAATCCTGAAGGATTTCAGTGGGAATCATTCAAAAGGTGTTTGTTGCCTCTATCAGGAGCAGGCCCCAGGGAAGCAGAAGCATCCTTAGGTTCTGGGCTTTCCATTCTGCCCCTTCATTTCTCCTCTGGCAGGAATGCGGTCCCAGAACTCAGGCATCAGCGTTAAGCAGGCGTCGGACCAGCAGCCACCAGGCACAACGGGGGCAAGGCAAGGTCTATCAATCTTGGGAGACCTGGGTTCCATCTACCTATATGGCTCTTGAGCATCTCACGAGCATCAATGAGTTTACCCCTCAGAACCGCCCTGCAAGGTGTTCTCTCCATTTTACTGATGGGTAAACCGAGGCACCGTGCGGTGAAGTGACTGGCCCGAGCTCACAGGGGGAGTCTGTGGCAAAGCAGGGAATTTCACCCATGTCTCCTAAGGCGCAGTCCAGTACCTTAACCACTAGACCATCCTTCCTCTGTTACAATCCCTGCCACTGACTTACTGTGCAAGTCATTGGGCAAATCTCCTCATCTCTCCGTGCCTCTGTTTTATCCCACTAGCACAATGGGGATTGCGCTGACCTACCTCACAGGATGGCTCAGCTTAACATGGGACTCACTCACGTATTCCAGTTCACATTGGTTCAGTTTAACAAGCAAGATGGGGCTTTATTATCCAGCAGCCAGCACCCCAGTCTGCCCCACGCTTGGGTAGCTGAGCAGGGCGCTTTCTTGACTTGACTCAGCTCAGAGAAATCCTGCCATTGGAACCTAGCAAAGGACCGTTCTGACATTGATTCTGGAGTTAGTACAGGCAACAGCTCTCTCCCTCACCACTGCAGCGAGCAGAACGAGCTGTGAAAACACCCCAGCAGCCGATTCGGGCAGTTATCGGGGGCCTTTGTCATCTTTTTTGCACCCTGTCACAGTCCTGACCATAACAGCTCTCAAATTATATTATGCCTGTAAAGACACCTTGAGATCTTGCATAGGCAGATGAACTGCATGACCTCAAATAGGCCTTTTCCATCTCTAACTCCTTCCATTTTATCCTGGGATGAAAGGAGCCCTATTAGGGAAAGCATCGGTATTATTAGATTTCCTTAGAGTCCTAACACGCAGATATTAGATTATTAGTGAAGACACGTTTCTGAGGCACTCATCACCAAAGTACCTGGGCCCCAATTACACAGATTTAGAGATAAAAAAAATTTTTTCCTCAAGAAAGAAGGAAACAAAACACTATGGCTAGCTTGCTTCCCCTCCCTGGCTACTCCCCCAGATCATGCTTTAGAAGACAACAACCCGCCTTCATATTTAGTTATGGGCAGCGTCAGAGTTCAGGTTTGGTTCAGATGATCGTCCCGTTTTTTTTTTTTTTCTTTTTCATGATTTCTATTACCATAGCTTCTAGCAGCCACAGCTTAGAGGAGTGCCCCATTGGTAGGTGATGTACATGTGCAGGCCTGATGAACTTACGATCTAAACAGACAAGACACAAAGAGACAGAGAGAGAGTAGAAACAAGGAAAGTAACTTGCCCAAAGACGCATGGCAGGTCTGGGGCAGAGGTGGGACAAAGCCTGGTCTCTTTGCTGCCCCAGTGCTGGGCCCTAGCCACTGGACTATGCTGCCTCACCCCTTTGGCCGGCAGGAGACTTCATGACATCTTTTATTGTCAGATAAAGCACTGTCTGGTACTTCCTGCTTCCGTATAGGCTGGAAATACCAGACTAATTTGCTAGTTCCACCAAGACCAAGTCCCGGGTAGAACTTGGAAGCTGACGGGCAGTTGTGAAAGTAAAAAAGCAAAGTTTACTTAACTTTTTTTGAATCTCTGCAACTAGCTTCAGTGTGATTTTAGTGTGATGATTCGAACAAAACCAGTTTGCTCATCTCCATTCTAACCCAAGGTATTCAGACACCACAGTCATAGGTGCCTTAGATACACACCATACCAATCTTCCATATTATCTGCCCCTTGTACAGATGGGAAACTGAGGCACAGACAGAATAAGTTACACGGTTTCCCCCTATTCTCCCAGCAAGCTTGTTGCAGTGTTAGGAACAAAGCCTGGGTCTCCTGACTCCTAGAGCTGTGTTTCAACCACTAGATCACACTCCCTCTATGACACACTGCAGTTCTCGGAGCCAGGGACAGCTTTTTAACAGCAGAGGGTCCTTCGGGGAAGGATCTAGACAGGGTCAAGCCACTCCAGTGAGTCGAGACCATTGTGCAAGTTCCCATAGCCTCAGCTCATCAGGAACGGCACCCTATATTTTAATAAAGGGCCCAGCAGCCACGCTGGATCACTTTCCAAATTTCCCTCCACTCCCAATCCCCTGGGGAGCTTTGCACCAAGACCCACATGTAACTCAAGTGTCCCACCCATAATGCTGACCTAGAGCCAGCACTAGGCCTTCCCTCCCCAGTCCCAGCTCCTCAGACTGCAGTCTTATGCCCAGCAGAATCACTCTTGGAGCCCTAAAATCCCCCCAATCCAACAAGTTGGGAGCCCCTTTAAAAACAGGAACTCAGCGCCATCCAGTGGAATTCACCCTGCGGAGCAACATGTCCCCTGGAGGAGGGTATGGCTCTAGGGCTACTGGACTGTTTCTCGAATGCTTCGATGGATGGTATGTTCAGAGGGGCAGGGGAAGCAGTTAAATGACGCCATGCAGAGCATTTCTGACCTCCCTTGGTTGTGCAAAAAGAGAGAGAGGGAGAGTGAAAGAGAGAGAGTGAGCGCGTGAGCACAGTGGAGGAGCGAGGTCCCGATTGTGCTGACAGACTCACACTAGCATAATCCCTCACGCAGCTTATTTTTACCATCACGTTTCAGCGTGAAAACTCAGGACTCTTTTTTTTTTTTAAACACGTCTTCGCTGGCCTGTGCGAGTTGCAAGCCCTCCTGCCAAAGCAGCTCTCGCCCCCTGCAAACACCTCGACACTGCCGGGATGGGGTCTGCCAGGCAGTGCCCGAGATGCTGCAGCACCAAAGTACAGCCGCTCAGGAGTTAAACTTTTAACAAGCAGAACCCAGAGCGCCCACCTCATCAGCATAAGAAACCCTGATCCACTTGGAGAGAGGCCATGATCCTGTCATCTGCCCTGCAGGAAAGGCCTCTGGAGAAATCAATGCCAGGGAACAGATGGATGGGGGAGCCTAGATTCAAAGAGGCTCTAGTGTGGCTGATGAGGCTAAGAATAGAGAGAGACAGAGAGGCACCAGGCAGCCACGGCCATGTAATAAACTCTGCAGAGCGACAGCAGGTTGGGAGGCCATTGCCATCTGAGTGAGTTTCTATTTCTCAGCCCATTAGGCTCAGAAAACCCAGAACATTCCCAATACTTTCACAGTGATAAAATGGCACAGGCCCATCCCAGCAGCCCTGGCATGTCACCCCCTGACTTTGGGCTTTGGCCATGCTTGGAGGGTGGGGGTAGTGGGGATGGGGGCAGGATCCTGGGAAGAGAGCAAGGAGGTTTGTCAACACTAGAAAAAGAAAGGGGGTAAGTATGATTTGGCAGGAGGGTAGATCTTCTGGGCTCATCTTGGCCAGAGCAGGAAGCACTCCTGATCTACCAGAGCGTGCAGTCCCATTGCAGCACTGTCTTGCACCCAAGCCAACTAAGGGTTTGCAAAAGAGGGGAAGCATGACTGCACATGCTCAAACAAGGCAGCAGATCCAGCACCCCAGCTTCTCCTCTCTTTGTACGGCTGATCGATAGGAAAGCTGCGTCTAAGGTGGAATTGTCATCTAACCCGAACACTGAGGGTTTGGAGAAAACGGAGCTAAGATCCAAATCATCCCCGGGATTTTGCTTTGGCAAAGCCAAAACCTGACGGAAGAGACCTAGCACAGCCCAAGCCGCTCGCAGGGTGGATCCATGTCTAGCCAAAGGGAATCGCTTGGAGACATGCTTCTGAGGAACATACGCCACAGCAGATCAGCAAAGGGGATTTCATGTATGCTTAACCCCATTAAGTTGGCCAGATTCTAACTCAAATGGGACAACTCAAGGAATAAGATACTTCTCACTGGGAATAAGGGTGGCACAGTCTGAACCCATGTTTGTACAGTGCCTGGCACAATGGAGCTTGATCCAAACTAGGGCTTCCAGCATTACCAAAATAGGAACAACAACACTGTTAATCAAACGGCAAAACGGGCCACTGCCATGGCTTTCTAAAAGTTAAGGGATCAAAGGGCTTCTCTCTCTTGGACAGGGACCCAATCGGACGTCGTGGCATTGTGCCATGCTTTGTTGCAGCCGCACCGTCTAAGTTCATTGCAAGCCAGGCTACCGGGGAAGGTCTACAGTGCAGACCGGCAGAGAGTCTCAGAGCCCGAGTCTACACTCGGGCTCATGGGGCTCACGATACAGGGCTAAAAATACCTGGGCAAACGTTCCTGCTTGGGCTGGAGCTCAGGCTCTGAAGCCCGGCAAGGGGGGCGGGTCTCAGAGCCCGACTGCCCCACAGCGCCACCGTTACTTGTAGCCCTGTCGCGCAAGCCCCCATGAGCCGGAGCCTGTAGACCTGGGGTCCGAGACTTGCTGCCGCGGCTTCCCCACAGCCGCTCCCAGCGTTGACATATCCCGGGAGGCCCCGGTTTGTCAGCACAAGGAATCCCAACCGACCTCGTGAGGGGTGCCGGTGTCGTCTCAGCAGCACCATGGGCCTCGACCTGCCATCTAAGTCAGGACATCTTGTGAGGAACAATAGGTGGTGCCACTCCCCGCCACATAACTGCTCGGGCCGAGAGGCAGCCTGTGCCGTGCACCCTCAACCATTCGCGGGGAAGGGAACTGATCCGGAGGATACGCTACTTGCGTTTCAGATCGAAAGGGCTGGGGTCCAGCGAGCGAGCTAAAATAAACCCCTCATACACACAACTTTCTGGGCACAATAAATTGTTGCTTCTTGGAGCAGGAAGTCTTGGAACCCACCAGGGGAGAGCCAATTCTTGATTTAGTCCTGAGTGGAGCACAGGATCTGATCCAAGAGGTGAATAGAGCTGAAACACTTGGTAGTAGTAATCATAGTATAATTAAATGCAACATCCTGGGAGGAGGGGGAGCACCAAAGAAACCCACCACAGTAGCATTTAACTCCAGAAAGGGGAACTACATAAAAATGAGGAAGTTAGTTAAATGGAAACTAGAAAGGTACGGTCACAAAAGTGAAATGCCTGCAAACTACAGGCAAACTGCACGGTAGAAATGCCTGCCAACTACTAAAAATCTTTAAAAACACTGTAATAGAGGCTCAAATTAAATGTATACCCCAAATTAAAAAAAACATAACAGGACCAAAAAAGTGCCACCATGGCTAACCAATAAAGTAAACGAAGCAGTTAGAGGCAAAAAGGCATCAGTTAAAATTTGGAAGTTAAATCCTACAGAGGAAAATAGAAAGGAGCATAAATTCTGGCAGGTCAAGTATAAACGTATAATAAATCAGGCCAAAAAAAATTAAAGAGCAACTAGCCCAAGACTCAAAAACTAAACATAATACAAAAAGAAATTAAGTACATCAGAAACAGGAAGTCTGTCCAACAATCACTGGGGCCACTGGACAACCGAAGTGCTAAAGGAACACTCAAGGAAGTTAAGGCCATTGCAGAGAAGCTAAATGAATTCTTCCCACACCTGAGCCATTCTTTTTAGGTGACAAATCTGAGGAACAGTCCCAGATTGAGATGTCAGTAGAGGAGGTTTTGGAACAAATTCATAAATTAAACAAGACGAAGTCACCAGAACCAGATGGTATTCACCCAAGAGTGCTGAAGGAACTCAAATATGAAATTGCGGAACTACTAGCTGTAGTATGAAACCTATCATTTAAATCAGCTTCTGTACCAGATGACTGAAGGATAGCTAATGTGATGCCAATTTTTTGAAAGCCTCCAGAGGTGATCCTAGCAATTTCAGGATGGTAAGCCTAACTTCAGTACCAGGAAAACTGGTTGAAACTGTAGTAAAGAACAGAATTATAAGACACCTAGATGAACACAATTTGTTGGGGGAAGAGTTAACATGGCTTTTGTAAAGGGTAATCATGCCTCACCAATCTATTAGAATTCTTTGAAGGAGTAAGCAAATATGTGTACAAGGGTGATCCAATGGATACAGTATACTTGGATTTTCTGAGAGCCTTTGACAGGGTCACTCACTGAAAGCTCTTAAGCAAAGTAAGCTGTCAAGGGATAAGAGGGAAGGTCTTCTCATGGATCGGTGACTGGTTCAAAGACAGGAAACAAAGGATAGGAATAAAGGGTCAGTTTTCAGAAAGGAGAGAGATAAATAGCAGTGTCCCACAGAGATCTGTACTGGGACCAGTCCTATTCAACATATTCATACATGAGCTGGAAAAAGAGGTAAACAGTGAGGTGGCAAAATCTCCAGATGTTACAAAACTACAAGTCCAAAGCAGACTGTGGAGAGTTACAAAGATCTCACAAAACAGTGACTCAGCAATAAAACGGCAGATGAAAATGAGTGTTAATAGATGCAAAGTAATGGACATTGGAAAAAATCCCAACTATATACACAAAATGATGGGATTTAAATTAGCCGTTACCACTCAAGAAAGATCTTGGAGTTATTGTGGATAGTTCTCTGAAAACATCCATTAAATGTGCAGTGGCAAACAAAAACCTAACAGAATGTTAGAAGCCATTAGGAAAGGGAGAGAGAATAAAACAGAAAAAATCATATTGCCACTATATAAATCCATGCAGTTCTGGTCACCCCATCTCACAAAAGATATACTAGAATTGGAAAATGAACAGAGAAAGGCAACAAAAATGATTAAGGGTATTGAACAGCTTCTATATGAGGAGAGATTAATAAGACTGGGACTTTTCAGCTTGGAAAAGAGAAGATTAAGGAGGGATATGATAGAGGTCTATAAAATCCTGAATGGTGTGGAGAAAGTGAAAGTGTTATTTACTCCTCCTTGTAACACAAGAACCAGGGGTCACCCAATGAAATTAATAGGCAGCAGGTTTAAAACACACATAAGGAAGTATTTCTTCACACAATGCACAGACAACCTGGGGAACTCGTTGCCGGAGATGTTGCGAAGGCCAAAACTATAACGGGGTTCAAAAAAGAACTAGTTATAAGTTCCTGGGAGGATAGGTCCACCAATGGCTATTAGCCAAGATGATCAGGGATGCAGCCACATACTCTGGGTGCCCCTAGCTTCCGTCTGCCAGAAGCTGCGCATGGGAGACAGGGCATGGATCGCTTGATCATTACCTGGTCCGTTCACTCCCTCTGAAGCATCTGGCTTTGGCCACTGTCAGAAGACTGAATACTGGGCTCGATGGACCCATACAGCCATTCTTATGCAGACATCCACCCAGAGCCATGCTTTTCCACTTGCACACACGCACAGTGTGTTCTCTTACTCACACTCGTGCATCGGCTGTCTTGCTACACACACACACAGCCCCATTCTCTGCTTCACCTTCGCCTCCTCACTTCCTCCCACCACACTCACACAGATCCCTGGACACACACACATACACACTCTCTCTCTCATTCTCTCTCTGTGTTCCCCTTCTATGCTGCTAATCTCATGCATGAGTTCCCACAGAGCGACTCCATTACCTGCCTCAGCATCTGTGCTGATGAGAAAAAATAAATTTAAACACATAATCTGGCTGCACAGATTTATAATGGAGGAGACAAAGATTTCCCAAAGATTCAGAGGCCCAACCATTTCACCTGCCCTTTCAGCCCCTTTCCATTTGTGAGCAACACAGCATGCCGCACACACTAAATCCAGGGAGGGAAAAACGCCTAGAGCCCCATTTAGTTCCTCAGTTTTATTTATTGATCTTTCCGTTTGAACTCCCACTTTTTCTGCAGAGGGAGCAAGAGGAGCAGCTTTGTGCCTGGAGGGAGAGACACACCCCTAGATGGGTTACGGGTAGGAGACCTTCCTTTTGAAGGTTCAGCTTCAAATGCAGCTTGCAGGAGGATGGCTGGAAGCGGCTGGCAATGGAACGCTGATCGGTGAATTACCGTGAACTGCATAGGTAGGTTTCAGTACAGGTCCAGATGTTGGACGCTCTGGTGGTGGACCCAGTAGATTTCCTCTGGAGTGGTGCCCATGTAAGAGAGATTGAACATGGCATCTTCCTAACTAGCTGATGTGTCACAACACCCTCATGGGGTAAGAAGGACCACCACCACCACGGGAGGAGGCTTGAGGCACAGAAAGGAGGAGAAGCCACTTGCCCCAGGTCACACACTGTGTCTGTTGCAGAGCCACGGCTCGAACTCTTCCCAAGGAGACCTGGATTCCCAGCCCCATGATCAAGCCCAGGCAGCCTCAAAATAAAGCACCTCGCCCATAGGCGGCCGGAGCAGAGAGGGTAAAGGCCGAACGGGTCACTGGAGCTGAAACGCGGCGTTAGTCCTGGCGGGGAGGGGGTAAGGGACAAAGGCCAGGGGCAGCGTGGGGGAAATTTGCTTGGCTGCTGCCTAGGCTGTACCTGTCTTGACAGCCCTGGGGACTGCAATCTCGCACCCTTCCCCAGTACTACCACCACTGAAAAAGGAGCATCTTTCAGACAGACAGTGGCTCTCTCCTCTGCTCTGTTCTGCTTCCCTCAACACACCATCTGCAGGTGCATTAACATGGATGGCAGTGCCTGTCAGTGGTCTGACAATAGTGAGATTTCATTAGTGCCAAAAAGCTCCCAGAACCCTCTATGGGACTAACCCCCGCCATCCCCCCCGCAGGCTCATTCACATTCAGGGAGACTCATGCAACCTTCAGTCGATGCGAGCAAAGTGCACGACTGAGCCCAGAGACGGGACCAGCTCCCCGGGCCCTTCGTGCCGCAGGATAGAAGTAACTCCAGTTCGCTTCGGCAGAGTGACTCATAACCTGCAGCAGGCATGGGCTTCTTTATTTGTCTTTGCTCCCAGCTAGAAGCCACAGCAGGAAGGAAGAAAGAAAGATGGAAGAATTGGAGACACAAAGAGACCATCCACGTAACAAGCACCAGGATGATATCACTGCTCTGTAATTTCAATGAAACTCAGATTCCCCAGGCTGACCCTGGGGAGACACTCACTGAGCTGTGCTCGGGGACAGAGCCCTGCTTCTCTTTCTAACATAACTGAGAGATGCATAGCTAGAACCCTGCCTGCAGCGTTGACTAACCCTTAACTGATTAGGCAGGTACCCACTTTGTATTCTGCATATGCAAATACCTGCTGCTTGCCGTGGCACGGATGTCCCTCCTGCCTTTCTCTCATGTCTTCACTGTGCACAGCCATAAAAATTCAGCCCTGACCTCAAAGGGAGAAAGAGTTTGTTTTTACCTTCAGCCGGAGATCCGAGGGGGAGGGCATTGGAGCAGCTCGGCTGCATTTTCTATCCAGACAAAGCAGCAGAAATGGGGCACCTGTTTTACGGGATAATTGGAAGCTCAGAGGAATACAGGGCCAGCAGGTAGGGTTGGACAAGGCATGTCCGCAAGTGGATGCTGCACCCGCTCCCACAGCTCTGCCAGTCCACCTAAGCTGCAGTGTTCCCCTGCCATTCTAGTCCTGGGCTCCCACCACAGCTCTCCCAGGGCTGTGTCCTCAGCACGGCCTGCTGCTCCCCCACACACCGCAGTGCCCTTCCCGAGCACCCCAACGTCCAGCTCTGCTCATGTGTCTCCGTACCCCGCCTGCAGCAAGCCTGCCTTTTCCAGTCCTCGGACAGCTCTGTCAGCGTCCTGACCTGCAGCTGCCACCACCATCCCGGTCCCTACCCTGTGACTCTGCTAATGCACATGGCTCCTACCCACAGTTTGGGGGTGTGCCCTGCGGCGATATGTTGATCTCTCTGGGTATGTGAGCTAGGGGACAATTCAAATGCAGATCCCAGGAGGCCAAAAGCTGGTATTCACCACTCAGGCACCAGACATGGGCAGCTGGCATCTCCCTTTCCTGCTTTTCCCTCCCTCTCCCCTGAAGCTGTCATGGCATGGATGCCATGCAACAGCATCACAAGGTAACTCAGCCACACAATCCACCCTAACACCCTATAGGTGAGCAACAAGTTGAGCTCAAAGTGCTTTACAGAAGAGGGCAATACCACTATCCCCAAGGCAGAAAACAGGGAAGTGACTTGCCCGAGGTCATCCAGCAGACCAGTGGCAGAGCTGTGAATAGAACCTATGTCTCCCGGGTCCCAGGCCTTAGTTTAGCCACTAGGACACACTGCCTCTCATGTGGATGGCTGAACAAACATGGCCAGTCTATGCAAATCCAGCCTGGCCAAGAGAATGGGATGAGCTCCTAGCTTACAAACTGGTTTAAACTGATCTGATTTTCTCACTGACAATGTCCCTGTGTTGACCTTTCAGCACCTGGACTGCTGCCTGGTAGGTTGCCTCTCCCCCAGTTAGGAGTGTAAGCACATTGGGTTGCAGACCTTGTCTTTGTACAGTGCTGTGGTACACAGGAGGCAGCCTGGACTTGTTTGAACAACTGACCGGAAGGCAGGACTCCTACTTTCGCTCCTTAGCTCTGCCATCGACTCCTTGGGGAAGACACACAGATCCAGATTTTCAAGTGCCCATTAATGTTGGTGCCTTGTTTTTAGGTGACCAGTTCAAAACTGGAGCACCCACAGCTCCCAATAAAACATGACACCCGCAAAATTAATGCAGGCCTCAGTTCCCCAAACATATTT
Organism: Lepidochelys olivacea; assembly: GCF_965140295.1. Lineage (NCBI taxonomy): Eukaryota > Metazoa > Chordata > Testudines > Cheloniidae > Lepidochelys > Lepidochelys olivacea. Next base: position 10,193,186 of record NC_140432.1, on the reverse strand, counting down.
TCATTTGCAATGGAATAGAGCAAGAGCAGGGGAGTTTTTTCCTGAGACAATCATGGTGTCACCGATAATGTGCACATAAATATCTGCTACCGGCATCTGCTGAGAAATACCTTGGCTTCTCCAGGCGGAGAATTAGAATCTAATAATATCCCATCTGCCCCCTACCCTCCTTCCATTTCCCCCCTCCCTATTATCGAGCCTGACATTATCAGTCATCCTCCCTTTGTGTTGGTGAGAATCGGAGCGCAGACGCGGGGAAATTAATAATAATTGTTGTGTCAAAACGCAGGATGTAATCAGGATGCAGCGTGGAGGCGAACACAAACACAAACAAATGGTATTTATCCTCTCAAAAGACCCCTCCCTCCCCTTCCCTTGGGGCCACCAATAATAATGCTCGCGAAAGAGATGAATCAGTGCTAATATAGGGATTAAGGATGGATTCAAACCCCCAGCCCGGGCTGCAATACAGAAAGCGCTCTTAATTGAAATTAGAGCTGGGATTTCGATGCCTCTGCAGAGACGGATTAAACCCATTGGGGCCAAACAGAAGGGAAAATAAAAATAGCATCTTTATTCAGACTCCAGCAGGAAGGAACTCAGGGAGGGAAGCGTGGTGGAAAGCTTCTCTCTGGTTTCAGCACACCTGGTTTTCACACCGCTATGAATTTGCTTTGGGGGAGTCTCGCTTTGGGCAAACGTGCCGCCAGACTCACTCAGGCTGGCCAGGGTTCTGCTTTCAGTTCTCACCTCAGAAAGGTTCGTGCCTCTCGAATTCAAATGCCTGGTTCATAAAGGGTTTTTAAAGGTCAAACTGAGTCACTAACATTCAGACCAACCCACAACTGAAACAACCAGATGGGTCCAGAGGCCTGTCCCCGGTCCTCTCCCAAGACCCAGGGTTAGACCACAAGTTACAGGAGCTGAGCAGTCTTCAGCCTAATGTCACGGAGGATAGTCAACCTGCCCCAGTCACATCAACTACAACAAACAAAGTCAATGCTTCAGCTCTCCCATGAATCCAGATGAAAAGCCAAGATTTAAAGTACTGGACTGGGTGTCAGGACCCCTGGGTTCTATTCCCATTTCTGCCCCGACTCTCTGTGTGATTGCCGGGACACTACATCCTTCTGTGCCTCAGTTTCTCCATCACTAAAGCGGAGTTACCACCACCCCCCACTTGACAGGCACATTGTGAAGCTTAATCCATTTGCAGTGCTTTGTCTTCCTTGTATAAAAGGGCTTGCAGAAGGGACAAATATCATGATTGAAAAGGCTCAGGGTTCAATTCAAGTACAGGTCAGTTCTTATTTTAGCCAAAGCAAACTGTCTGTCAGTCGCACCTGCTCAGGTCAGTTCCCGCACCCAGCCCCTCCCCAGCTCAAGCAGGAAGAAATGTACAGTGGTATCTGCTAGTAAAGGAAATGGGTTGGATGATGTAATGGAAAAGGGAGGAAGGAGGTCTTGTGGTTAAGTCACTGGACAAAATGCTGGGTTCGGTTCTCGGCTGTGCTACAGACTGTGGACAAATGGCCCAAGGCCGGATTTTCAGAAGAGCTCTGCTCCCATGGAGTCACCTAAATAACTAGCCCACTTTCTTAGCACAGTCGGAAATTTGGCCTTAGTTTGGTGTCAAAATGGAAACTGAACTCTTTTGGAATATCTGGTCCCAGTTGTGAGGTCTGAAGACTTAGAAATCTGGGCCTTGTTGTTTGTGCCTCGGTTTCTTTACCAGTAAAAGAAAATGAACATCCTTCCTTTCACTCACCCTTTGCATATCTTGTCTAATAAGACTATACAAGCTCTCCGGGACAGGGACTGTCCCTTACCAGGTGCATGCCACAGCTAGCACAATGAGGCCTTGATCTCACACTGGGTTTACAGGTACTCCTGTAATACAAATGGCTAATACCAATAACTCTGCATTACCATCCTTAAGCAGTAGACAGCCAGGAGGGAGTGGAATTTGTTTCATGTGACCCACAGGGGCTATAACTAAACAGACAAACGTACATATCACCTGAGTGACAGTTGCTTTAGAAACACCTAGAATCCAGGTATACCGATTACTGGGAACAATAGGATGAAATTGCAGAAAAGGACAAGAGAAAAATAAAAAGACTGGATGATCTAGTCCATCTCCTGAAGGATTAACACAGCACTGTTCCCACCAGCAGATTGTCCAGTCTTCTTCTTGGGACGCTAAGTGCTGTCTTCTCTATCCCCTGGGAGACAATTCCACTGTCAAAAGAGATTTCACCACCAGGAAGGTTTTCCTGAAGTTCTGCACCAATGTTTCTTAGCTTCCCCACTGACTCCTAATGCCACCCTAAATACTTCCCAGACATCAGGGATAGAGAAGAAGAGCTATCCACACAACAAAGAAGCACAAAACAGAGACCAGACCAGTTTCAGCCCGGTAAAGAGACGAGCAGGATCAGTGCTTCAATCCCAAATTGGCAGAGAGGCAGAGATTCTAATTCTTCCAATATGCAGTCTGCGCTTACCAGCTTCAAATGCATATCTAGTATAGAGATGAGTCTGAACCAATGCCCCTGCTCCAAACGTGCCCAACCCTTGGGGAACTTCAGACCTCGACCTGACCTTCACAGCTCTGTCTGCATCTCTCTCTATTTAGGAGCCAGTTGCATACCCTGTTGCAAGAAGCTCAAAATGCACCTCAAGCAGAGCTTCCCAGAACACTGGGAAGGGAGAACAACAGATTGAATTAATCTATTCACCGCCGAGATACTATAATGACAGGCATCACAGAGCAACCCTCAGTGCTGTGGATAGAGAGATGCCATCTCCAAAACCTCCTGTCTCCTCCAAAACACAGGTCAACATTCTAGGCCAAAAGTTAGGCACCTGCACCGGTATCTGTCGACACCCTTGGCCTGCTCTGCAGAGGTGCTGAGCACCCACAGCCCCCTGCTGAAGTCCACATGAGTTGAACGTTCAGGACATCCCAAAATCAAGCCAGTTATTAGATGCCTGAAATATGTATGCAGAAGTTTTATTCGTTAAGGCATTCTATGTGGAAGGCCAGCCTATCGTCTCCTATATGAGTGAGGTCCTTTTTATAAAATGGACCCAAAGAAACACATCCTGCCCTCTTTGTAACAGTCACCCCTCATGGCCATGATTCAGTAAAGCACATGCTTAAGTCCTATTAAAGTCAATGGTATTTAAGCAGGTCTTAAAGCAAAGCATGTGCTAGTCTGATATTCGTTTAGTCGAATATGTTCAGTTACTGCTGATTTATATGCGTTAAAGTTTTAGCGTGTAAATCCTCCGTAGCTGTGCAATGCCCCTACCTGGAGGAATATCTTGGGCAGCAGTAAATGTGTGTATGGTTAAAAATAAAGAGAAATAAGCACAGGGCTCGATTCTTCTCTCTCTTCCATCAATATCATGCTGTTGAATTGATCGGCTTTACTCCAGATTGGGAGACGAAAGCTAAGCTCCTTGTCTCCAGCCAACCCCCTATTCATGTAAATATCGGGAAAGTTCTACAGTTCAACAAACTGGGATCTTTCCCGTGGCCAGATAAAGGAGTGGAAGGGACTTAACAAAATCATGGAAGGCCAGAGAATTGAGGTCCCTTTGGATAACTACACAAATTAAGACCTCAATAACGTTATCACTTAGATTCCACTGTGATAGGCCTATCAGAAATTCCCAAGATGGACAAACTGAGTTTAGTTCAGAGAAGCTCTCAGGGCTAGATGGTCAGAAGAACCCAGCACATTGTATTTTAATCTCTTTGGAGAATCTGACCCTGATTGCCGACATCATATGCTTGAAAATCTGACCCTAAGCTCCTTTGACCTGGCTCCTGATATCTAGGTACGAACCTGACCTGTACGATTGGGCTGGAAATCTCCCAGGACCAAGCTTTCTCCATAAGATTCTGGGGCACCCTGCTTGTGGTTGGGCGTACCATGATAATCTGGTAGCTCTTGCTTCCAGGAGGCTACTGTGGAAAGGAAAGCAAACTGTAGGGAGCTATCCAAACTCTTACCAACCTGCTGAAAGTTGTAGGGTTTGGTACGAAGTCTGGGGAGCGGTTGTCTCATTTTGTTCATTATTTTGACCTGAGTTCTTTATTTTGTGCTTTTTGGACAAGCCCCCTGCGAGGTAGATGAGGATAGTGTTGCCCTTTCAAAGAGGGGAAACAAGCACAGAGCTGAAGGGACTTCCCAAGAAGCCACAGAGTGGAAGAGCTGGAGAAGAATGTCCTGACTCCCTGTCCCCTGCTACTAATACTAAACCCAGGTTCCCTACCCGAGCTGGTTTTCCCATCCCTGTCAACAGCTCTTGCACATGCTCACATCATTGGCATCTACACACTGAACTGACTCCAGTTCCTGCCCCAGACTATCCTGCTGCCTCCCCACGAGCTGGCATTGTGCCCATTCAGTGCCTCCAAAGCCAGCGGGTCATAGCACGAGCTGGTCAGAAAGGCAAAGAGGGAGCGGGGTCAAGAAAAGGCAGCCAGATGCCGCTGATCGGCAGGAGTCCAGCCAACTCCCCGCTCCTCCAAGGATTCAACAGAGTTGGAAATGCAGTGAGACAGTCACTGCCTCAGGGCATGTGTAGCGGAGGCTGTGGCCATATCATGGATTGTTGCAGACATGAAAATGCGTTCATTTGAGTTTGGAATATAATACCTGACACAAGATGCATCACTTGCTGCCACGCTGCAATCCCAGATAAGGACACAGCAGTAACAGATGGAAGAACAAGGAACTTATCTTGTTAGGTGATGGATTTATCTCTCTTCCCCCTACCCTTCCTGACATATTCCATAGCATTTAGCCAGTTACATTCCTGACCAAGGCAGCATATGGGGAGTGAATGGATTGCTTCCTAACCCACACCCTCCCCTTAATTCAATAAGGTGAACAGCTTGCTGTGTTAGGAAAATTTCAAACGGTCTTAGGTGTGTCACATTCTTTGCCCTCCTGCTCAGGGCATGGATGCTAGAGACAGGGGAGCAGAAGGGGGGGCAAAGGGCCAGTGCCCCCTTTTTAAACAGGGGGGCCATGACCCCCCACTTTTGAGGTGCCTGAAGTCAGCAAAGGTGCAATGGGGGTCAGCCATGAGCCATCCCCCTCTTGGCCTCTAACCGGAGCTGGGTGGCATACTGCTGGAGCCCCTTCCCAGCTGGTATGATGGAGGGGTGACTGGGCTAAATTTGAGTGAGTGACACCTACCGCTGGCTTGGCAGTCCTTCCTGTGCCCATAGCTCACAGAGCAGATTGGCAAAGGGGATCTCAGCAGAGCCCACTCCAGGGGCTGTCTCTAAGTGAGGTAGATCTGCTCAGGCTGTGGGAAGGAAACGTATATAAAGGAGGCCATGTTGGCGGGGGGATCCTTTCTCGGGCCAGTTCACAGAGGCATGTGGCTGAGGTCGAATGCTTGGAGCGGTTCTGGGGTAAATGACTAGGCAGATGGTTCTGTCTGGCAATTCCCTTAATCTCATTAGTGGAAGGGATCAAAATATTTCATTTGAAACTTCCCCCTCCCTCTCCCACTCACCCAGGGGAAAAAAATGGCCTTTTTCCAAAGGAACATTTAGTGGGAAATTTGGAGTTTCTCAAAATTTTCAATTAAAAAAAAAAAAATTAAACCAGTTTTTTCCTCCTTTTTTGGTGTTTCCCCCCGTTTTTCCAACCTCATTTCCCCTCTCCATTTTGCCACTTTAAAAGGGAGGGACGGTGGGAGGAAAAATTTAAAAACCTAAAAAAAAAAATTTTTCATCAAAAATAGGGGCACTTGGAAATGGTGGGTGGACATTTTTGAAAATCAAGACATTTTTATGCACCGTTCTCGCTACTGTCCAGCCAGCCCCCGGCCATAAACCCACATTCCCCTCCTCTCTGGTGAGCTTCACTGAGGCACTGCAGAGGGTTGTATCCATCGGGAGGAGGCCAAGACCGCCTCAGCGGACCACCTGAGCCTTGCCTGGCTTTCCATCCTACGTGGCCAGCCCCTCCACAAGAGTTCCAAGTGATTCATAGGTGTCACAACTCTCCCCCAAAGTGCCGCCAGCCTGACAATCCCCTTCTCAGCTGATTTTTTCCCCACTCCCCAAATCTGACCACGCTCACGCTACCGCCCCTCTTTAGCCAACTCTCCTTATGCCAGCTCCCTGTTGCTAGCCCCAACACTCCCCACGTCTCAGCTGCCAGCTCTTCCCAAGACAAGTGCCCATGCGTCTCCTTGCTGCCAGCTCCACCAAAGAAACCTGATCCTCTCTCGTTCCTCAGCTGGTGGGACCCCTCCCAACCAGGCTGCAGACAGACTGCGCCTCATCTCTCCGCTTTCAGCATAGGCCCAGATCCTCCTTTTACGTACACCAGTGGCGGGTTAATGATTTTGCCCCCCCGCCAGGCCCAGAAATAATTGCTGCTCCCCCCAAAGGTCACCTCCTTCCCTGAGCGCGCTGCCAGGTCCTGCTTCTCCGGGCTCCCTGCCAGTGCGCGAACCAGCTTCGCGAAGGGGGAGAGGAGGCGGGGCTGGGATTTGGGGAAGGGGTGGAGTGGGGGCAGGCCCAGGGGCGGAGGGCGCGAACCGGCACCTGGGAAGCAGCCTCTGGCTGCTATTATAAATTTGCCGCCCCTGCAAATTTGCCAGGCTAGGCCTTGCTGGCCTAGGCGTTAATACGCCGCTAAAGTACATCAGTGCGGCTCTCCAGCGGGGTGGACTTACTTCCACTGCAGATTTTTCCAACCCAAAAATGGCTTTTTTGAACGAACCAGACGTTTTAAGTTAGGGAAGCAAAAAAAAAAAAAAAAAAAAAAAAATCACATCACTCCAAATTTTCTAGTTTTTCATCAAGCAAAGCTATTTAATTTCCCCTGCGTTTAAAGGAAGAAAAATTCTGTTTCCATTTTTTGTGGGTTTCCTCTGTCCTCCTTTCTGGCAGCAGGGGAAGGAAGAGAGAGGATGGGGACAAATTATTTTTGGCAAGGGGGAGGTAAACACTGGCAAGTTTTCATTTCCAATTGAATCAACACAAAACATTCCATTTCAGCAACAATAAACTGAGCCCACAGATTCTATGAAAAATTTCAAAGCACAGAAACACTGTTTTTGTTTCCTTCAAAAACTTCCCTGGATACAAATTAGCATTTTTCCCCAACAGGCACTAAGAGCTCCAGTTCTTCCAGAGACTTATGCCTTTCGCAGCGGCAAGTGTCAGCCAGCACCCCAAGGGTTGGAATTCCTGGTATGACTCGGGATACAGAGCGACAGTAATGGCCCCCCCGCCCATGGTACTGGCTGCAGCCACCACCAGAGCTCACTGGAGGGACTTGTGGCTGAAAGTTTCTCATCCACGGCGACATCATCTGCAGACCCGTGGGGGAGTGGAAATAAAAGCAGATGTGCACGGCTGATATATACACTATCGGAGCCAACGGGATTTTCCAGCTCCCTGCAGCACGGTGCACTGGGCTGCTGTGGAAAAGAGGATCCAGCATCACAGAACAGTTCTCACAGCAGCACCGTTTCGGCTGGTTGCAGCAAACTGCAGGGAACGATCGCATTGTGACAGATGCAGAATGTGTCAGATCGGCAGCACCCTGTGGTATCCTGCCTGGCAACAGCGCGCCAGGGGTGCAAGGGACACTGATTTGCAGCTGTACAATGCAGCGGGTTGCAGTGCCCTGCAGGGATACAGTGCAAAGGGGCACTAGGGATAGTGACGGGACTCGTAGTAGTGAAGAGACAGAAAGCCTGTTGGATCAGGGATTCTCCCCTGGAGGGTGTTATGCACATTGCCGAAGTGCTCTGCTAGGTCTCAAAGGGGAGGAGGGTCCCAACCTCTCCCCGTAACATCCCTGGTGAAGCTGCACTACCAGGATCACGCATCCCCATGCCCTCTGCAGCAGTGCAGCATATCAGGCTGCACTATCCTGCGGGGAGACAGAGTATTGTCGTGCAGGAGACAGCATTGAGCAAAAGCCCCATGTCCTCCCAGCGTGCAGCGACAGAGACCTTCCCAGCTGTCTTCTGGGAAGAGTTCACCTGATAGCCCGTGGACTGAGTTATGGCGGTCACTGCCGCTTTTCTGCACTGCTGACGAGACAAGACACTATCTCTCCAGGGCTCTCCTTCTCTCCTCCAGCTGCCCCTTTCCTCCCCTCTCTACAGCGCTCTGGTTTAGATCAGGCCAGAGCTCCCACCCGATTGATGTACGAGCCCCCCAGTGCCAAGCAGGGGAACGGGTGTCTATGGCAAGAGAGTCAGCTGGGTGCTTATGACAAACCAAAGAAACACTCCACACTGACCGTCTGGCTTCATGTTCCAGACCCCTCTGCAAGGCCAGAAGGCTCAGGTGCAGAGGTGAATGGCGGAGAAGCTTGGCGTGTTTCGGGAGGGAAGGAGTGGGTTCAGCCCATTATACAGCCACGAGCCAAGCGGCTCATCCAGATGTCAGCCAAGCGTTCGCCTTAGCCCATCTTTAGCCCTTACAGGCTCCATTGTAGTATTCAGCTGGCAGAGCCCAGGCTCATCTGCACTCTCCTTGCTCTTCATTCCCCAGCCTAGCTACTAGCCTGTAGGCCTGATCTAGGGGTCTGCACGGGTCCTGAGAAGGAAAAGAATGTGAACTGTATTGTATTAGCCACCCCTGTCCCCTTCTCTCTTCAGCCCTGCCTAGATCCCAGAGGCAAAAAGGTATACAATCTAACATTGAGACTCCTGGGTTGTGTCCTCCTTACGTGACCCCAGGACAAGTCCCTTAACCTAGCTGCCTCAGTTTCCCGATCTGCAATGCACTTCAGAGGAGCCTAATGGGGCTTCATTCACAAAGAGTTTTAAAATGCTTTGCCATCCAGACCTGAAAAGAACTACAGATGCACCAAGCACAGCCAACCAGTCTCCTCTTACATAAATCAAGCAGCCCATTTCAAGCCTGGCTCTCAGTTCCCTCTCCCGCCATAACCCCCCGGCAACGATAGTTCGACAACTCGCATTATGCCCAGACAACATTAAACCACCACCACCACGAATCCCAACCACCGCTAACCCTGCGCGATGTTTCCCGCTGATCACAGAGCGGCTCGGCTGTCTGAGTTGCGTCTGGTAATTGCGAGGCCAGGGTCACACCTTACCAAGAAATAACCCCTGCCCGCCAAGCTGACATTTCTTCCTCTGAGGTGGTTTTCCAGGTTTGCCCTCCTTAACCCCTCAGAGCCTGCTAATGAGCTCTCTCCTCCACATGTATTATCTCCCCGCCTTTCCCCACCTTCCTCAGATGGCATCAGTCACCAGGAGAAGGCCAAAGCATTTTGCAGGGCTCCGGTATAGATGGCTATAAGCCTTCGTTTGATCCCGACTGCCTCTGATCTGTTGGAGCCTCTGTCCCTCCACCCCAAAAGGACATCAAAAGCCAGTCCTGGCCCCTATGCCCTCTCTCCCATCAGCACGCAGGCCAGCCTGTGCCCTTTTTAATGCTGTCCCCTTTCAAGCAAAAGTTCGCACCTCGCTCCCAGTTACGGCCATGTGCCGGAGGATGACCAGCATCCCAGTTTTGGGGAAGGGGGGGTTAGGTTCCCCCCCTCCCTTCTCGTGAGGTTAAAGAGCTAAAAGACCAACTCAGCGGCAGATAATAGAGTGACAGCACCTCATAAAAAGGAAGCTGCAGCTTTCGCGAAAGCCGGCGTCTGGTGCATTAGGGAAGTCTGTCGCAGCAGCTGGGAGTAATAGTGACCCTCTGAACTCAATTTGCTCCACAGCTATAAACCTAAAGAAACACTCTGGATGGTAGAACTCCTGCTCCGGCTGACGAGGCTCGCCGGAGCCTCTGGCACAAGCGCACCGTTGCCTTCTGCCTTAGCGCGAACAGCGTTTCACACTACGGGCCCGGCGCTCTTCTCCCAGCTCCGTTAATTCAGTGGAATGACGCCTAATTCCTACCAGGACAGGTAGGAGAGCAATCGGGGCCACAAGTGAAGTGGGAGAGGGTGTGAGTGAAACCTAGCAGCAGGGCGGACTGCGGGCGCATCAGTGTTTGGTCAGCTGGTATTAGTACTTTTAATTGCATTATGGTAATAGCACCTACAGGCTTCAACCGAGATCAGTGCTAGGCGCTCTACGTACATGTAGGAAAAGACAGCTCCCGCCCCAAAACAGCTTACAGTCTAGATAAACAAAGGGGGAGGGGGAAAGGAATTATTCTTCTTGGAAACTTCCAGCCGCACTGTGCTTAGGAACGTAATCTAATGGTTAGAGCAGGGGATTGGAAGTCAGGACTCCTGGGTTCCCTAGCCAGCTCTGCCACGGACTCATTCCCTCACCCCCCTCTTTGTGCCTCAGTGTCCCTAGCTGCAAAATGGGGTCAACTCTTATCAAGCCTCCCCCTTGCTGTGAGGATGGCAACGTTTGCAAGGTGCATTAAGATCCTCAGCTGGGAGGCAAGAGGAGGGTGGGGTATCAGAACAGTAGACGGTCATGGCAGCATCTTAGACCCAGTGTTTCTTGCAGGCAAGTCGGCTGCATGCAAATAGCTTAGCGCAATTGCACAAACCTATCACCTTCCTCTCGGCTGTTCGCTCTTTTTGTTAATGAGTAGAAATTCTTCCCACTACGCATTAGCACCTGGCGTAATGGTGCAAAGCATTTTTCATTTATCATCATAATGCCAGTCAAACGAACCCCCTAATCAGGTAAATTTGAGAGGAAAGCTATTAGAGAGTTTATCTGTGCAGCGGCTTTGAACAAGTTCCCAGAGCTCTGACTGGGTAACCAGAGGGGACGGCTGGGTCTTGACTCTTCAGGCCTTTTCATCAGAAAGCTATTCCTTGGCTAGAGTCTCACCCCTGCAGGAAACTTCCACCTCCTGCACCTAACTGCACTTGCTCTCCTCTTTTTTAATCCCAGACCCATTTCGAATTGGAAGCAGGCCACTGATTTTTTGTTTCCAAACCACGAACTTGCTGTTCCAAGCAGGGGCCTTGGGAAATACTGTGCCTTGTGTCCTATAGGAATTGGCGGCTGTGATTGCAGAGCCATTGGCCATTATCTTTGAAAACTCGTGGCGAACCGGGGAAGTCCCAGATGACTGGAAAAAGGCTAATGTAGTGCCCATCTTTAAAAAAGGGAAGAAGGAGGATCCTGGGAACTACAGGCCAGTCAGCCTCACCTCAGTCCCTGGAAAAATCATGGAGCAGGTCCTCAAAGAATCAATTCTGAAGCACTTGCATGAGAGGAAAGTGATCAGGAACAGCCAGCATGGATTCACCAAGGGAAGGTCATGCCTGACTAATCTAATCGCCTTTTATGATGAGATTACTGGTTCTGTGGATGAAGGGAAAGCAGTGGATGTATTGTTTCTTGACTTTAGCAAAGCCTTTGACACGGTCTCCCACAGTATTCTTGTCAGCAAGTTAAGGAAGTATGGGCTGGATGAATGCACTATAAGGTGGGTAGAAAGCTGGCTAGATTGTCGGGCTCAACGGGTAGTGATCAATGGCTCCATGTCTAGTTGGCAGCCGGTATCAAGTGGAGTGCCCCAAGGGTCGGTCCTGGGGCCGGTTTTGTTCAATATCTTCATAAATGATCTGGAGGATGGTGTGGATTGCACTCTCAGCAAATCTGTGGATGATACTAAACTGGGAGGAGTGGTAGATACGCTGGAGGGGAGGGATAGGATACAGAAGGACCTAGACAAATTGGAGGATTGGGCCAAAAGAAATCTGATGAGGTTCAATAAGGATAAGTGCAGGGTCCTGCACTTAGGACGGAAGAACCCAATGCACAGCTACAGACTAGGGGCCGAATGGCTAGGCAGCAGTTCTGCGGAAAAGGACCTAGGGGTGACAGTGGACGAGAAGCTGGATATGAGTCAGCAGTGTGCCCTTGTTGCCAAGAAGGCCAATGGCATTTTGGGATGTATAAGTAGGGGCATAGCGAGCAGATCGAGGGACATGATCGTTCCCCTCTATTCGACATTGGTGAGGCCTCATCTGGAGTACTGTGTCCAGTTTTGGGCCCCACACTACAAGAAGGATGTGGATAAATTGGAGAGAGTCCAGCGAAGGGCAACAAAAATGATTAGGGGTCTGGAACACATGAGTTATGAGGAGAGGCTGAGGGAGCTGGGATTGTTTAGCCTGCAGAAGAGAAGAATGAGGGGGGATTTGATAGCTGCTTTCAACTACCTGAAAGGGGGTTCCAAAGAGGATGGCTCTAGACTGTTCTCAATGGTAGCAGATGACAGAACGAGGAGTAATGGTCTCAAGTTGCAGTGGGGGAGGTTTAGATTGGATATTAGGAAAAACTTTTTCACTAAGAGGGTGGTGAAGCACTGGAATGCGTTACCTAGGGAGGTGGTAGAATCTCCTTCCTTAGAGGTTTTTAAGGTCAGGCTTGACAAAGCCCTGGCTGGGATGATTTAACTGGGAATTGGTCCTGCTTCGAGCAGGGGGTTGGACTAGATGACCTTCTGGGGTCCCTTCCAACCCTGATATTCTATGATTCTATAGACCCGAGTCCCCTCCAGCCAACAGCAAACACAGCTCACGTTTTTAGAGCCCAGAGAATCCCCAAAAGTGCTTGGCAGGGTTTGCTTTTGGTTTTTTACCTCAGAATGGGCTGTTTACTTGGCAAAAATGAGGGAAAGAGATTTGAGGGTTTGGCCTCCCCCCCCTCAACTTTTCCAGCACGGGGCACCACACAGCTCTGGGAATACTTCATATGTCCTTCCTTGCAACACCCATTCCAAGTCCTGTTTACTCCTCAAAGCAGTACCCCCCCGCCCCCCGCCCATTTGCAGGACTGGTCCCTTAATCGCCCACAACAGCTCTGCTAGTTCACAGAAGCAAGCATGCTATTGCCATCGTGGGTTATCACCTAAAGCATCTTTTTCCTGCCCTTCAGCAGACACCCCGGACAACCCCCACCAATATATCTCACCCTTGACCTGTAGAACCCCTGCTCTTCCAGTCATGGGCCTGTCCTGGAAGGCGGGCCAGAATGCATTTCATTCGCTAGGAGCTAATTTCCTCATTAGGTCTAATTTAAATGCATATTTCAGAACCTCACAACGAGCCAACCCTGCTCAGCCTTCAGCTTGATGCAAAAAAAGTTAAATAACCTTTGCCAGGAATGAGCCTCGGTGAGACACGACGGCCCTGTCGGTGGGGCTGAGTGATCCCCAGCTGTACGGTAATAGCCGTGTCAGATGCGCAGTGCCGGTGAACGGGGCCGGCGCTGCGGAGGCAAGCGGAACAGATCCTGCCTGAGGAATTAGCATCTTCGTTAGCTTGAGCTGCCCATTCTACTTGACTTCTAAAAGCAACATAGCAATCGGGAAACTTGAAGGGATGGCACCAGAGCGGGTGTAAATCAGTGCAGCTCAGCGGAAGTATGCGGAGTGGATAGGACGCCGGGCTGGAACTCAGCAGACCTGGGTGACTTCCCAAATTCTGACACTGAGCTGTTGTATGACCTCAGGCCGGTCACTTATCTCCCTGTGCCTCTTTCCCCTTCTGCTCTTTGTCCATTTAGGCTTTACGCACCTCAGGGCAGGGACAGTCTCTCACTCTGGGTCTGTCTGCATTGGCATTGGAGGTGGGATTGCAGCCCATGTAGGCAGACCCTCGTTTGCTTTAATCGGCTCAGCTGCAGAACCGACAGCAGAGAAGCTGCAGCAGTTTCAGCGCAGGCGATAAACGCTCACCCAGGACCCTGAGTAATTACGTCCCACCCATAACGCCGTGACTGCGCTGCTGCCGGGCCGTAAACGCGCGAGATTAAAGCTAGCTCAGGTATGCCACCACGTACTGCAGTTACGTCCCTTGATTACAGTGCAGCCCTAGTCTCTCTGTACAGACCGTAACTAGCACGGTGGGACCCTGGTCTCGGTTACAGCCGGCGGGTGCGACCAGAAATACCAACACTGTGCACAAGTGATAGCAGCGGACGGTCTAGCCCCCATTTCCACCCCCCTCTCCTGCCATGTGGCTCCCGCTCCCAGCTTCAAACATCCCTCTTCCGCAGCACAAGTGGCAGCTGGGGATTGTCCCAACTCAGGAGGAGCGTTGGGAGCTGCAGCTCCGGAGCGAGGTTCATTTGCAAAGCCAGGTAGCCATGGTGAGTGGGAACCACGGGGCTGCATGCCTGCCTGCCAGTTAAGCCTCATCTACCCTGAAACAAGACCACTCTTGCTGTAGCACGGATGCAGCAAGTGCTGGTACTAGCAACTGGATGGCTAGTGTGGACAGACCAGTGGTGTTCTTAAACCAGTGGGTTGCCTAGATCTGCTCTGTGCAGGTCTAGATGACATGGTGCTTACAACACCAGCAGCTGCCTGGGGCCCAGCGTACCTCCCACGGTTACTACCATGTCCCATGATACCTGCAGTAGCAGGAGGGCTGCAGGCCAAACCAGCTGCATTGGACAGAGAGGCAGGGGAGGCAGGATTGAAATAGCAAGGGGAACTTTAGACCCGGATCGAGGTGCACTAGCAAAGCCAGGGAAGGAGGGCTGGAAAAGCAGCTAGTGCTGCACGGTAGAACTGCTAAAGTAGGCGGAGATTTGAGGGATCCCAGGCCTGAAGAGAAGGGGGCACTTCAGGGGAGGACTGAGATGCACTGGGTCGAGTCATTGGAGGAGGGGCTCAGGACTACAAGGGCAGAGGCTGCTGCAGATCAGGACCAAGGAGGCCTCGCAGAGCTGGGGGGGAGGAGGCTGGCCAGGCCTAGAAGAGCAGGTACCAGCAGCAGCTGAGACGAGAATGGCAGGGAACATTTCCAGTCAGGCTGGAGGTGCAGCCGCAGAGCTGGGATGGGAGGCTGGGCACGCTGCCTGTCACCTGCCTGCAGCCAGCACTAAGCAAGCTATAAACTCTCGGTGTCTCTCTCTCACACATGTATACGCGTGAGGACAGCATACTGAATAAATAAATAATCATCATAAACACCATCCCTGCGCTGGTCTCCCCAGGCGGCGGCAGCTGCTGCTCTGAATTTGCAGCTCCAGCAGGTCGGAGCTGCTCCTGGCCGCCAGCCGGCTGGGGTTTGGGAGCGAGACTTTGCAAACAACTTTTCTAGGGTATGATGGGGATGGGGAGAGAAAGACAGACATGACCCAAGACACCTAGGGGGAGTTATGACGGTGAGGGGGTCTGAATGGGATCCCGCAAGGGGTGACCATCACACACACACACACAGATTAAGGAGTGCTTCCCAAATATGATCCTTTCTGGGAATCCCTACATTAAATGTAATAGTGGCTTGGTCGGCTGGGAAGACCTGCATCAGGCTCCTGCTGTGTGTGTGTGTGTGTCAGCCTGGGTCAGACAGCGAACACATGCATCTGGGTGTCTCTGTCTGTGTCAATGCAACAAGAGTGTCTTACTGTGCTGAAGACCCACCTGCCATGCACGGGCACTTGAGCTCAGTGACTTCATGGTGTTGCCAAATCGGGTCAGTCTTCCCGTGCACTAGCCCCGCTTGCAGAGCTTGAACAGAGAGCAGCAAGTGGGAGGGACAGATCTTGGTTATAATTTTAAAACCATTGTATTTAATGCTGCTCTGAGAAACCAGCAGAAAGACGTTGCCCGTTTGCTTGCGTTTAACTCTGCACTAGTTGGGGCCAACATCTTGGCAACTAGAACAATACTTGCATCATGAGCCACTGATCTTGAAGCCCAGGAGGCACAGATGGCAAAATACTGTGGGGCAAACACTACCCTCACTGTGACTGTGACCCAGGGGGCTGGGTTCGAGATCCCCACGGAAGCCTGTACCAATACACCTGGGAGAGGGAGGTTGAAACCAGAATTTCTTTCCTAAAACAAGCACTTTCAAACGCACCTACTGCCACCTCTCCTGACATCAGCCAGATGAATCTCAACCTCTGTTCTGTTCATCTCTACGCTTTGGGGATCTCCTAAGTATCCCTATCCAAACTGCCCCAGGAGGCTGCTCTTCCTGGCATCTCTCTGCGTTAGAGATCTGCCTGCCATAAACCTCATGGGAAGGGGAAGCCACCGGACCTTTGGCATCTCTATAGCTGCTGCCAGTACTGATCTGCGTTGGCTGTAACTCCTTGTTTCACAGACCGGCAGGTAAATAAATCCCTCCCGTAGAGGAAGCTGGCAGGATTGGGGCACCTTGCTCGGAGAGGGAACATTGCAGTCTCTTTGTGCAGCATCACATCAGCTTGCCATTAAGATTTGAACGCCGTGCAGAATTGCTTTGGTGATATTTAAAGGTTTCTGTCAATCTGGGCCCCACATTTCTTAGCTATTTGCTGCAGAGAGATGAGCTCGCTGGGTCAGCAGTAACTAGCCTCCCAGCTGGCCACCCAAAACTGAACTGCTCGGCTGGTTACCAGAGCTCATAGAGCTGTTCCTTGCGTGCAGAGCTGGGTGGGAAATGCCTTTGCCATCTTGCAAGATCTTGACATTTTTTTTTCCTGTCCCAAATTGGGACAAATTGTTGAAATCACAAAAATGTTCACGAACTGATCTGAAAAAAAGGAAAAAACCCCAAAACCCTCAGGTCATTTGAAACGTTTTGTTTTGATAATTTTGGAAGGTTTCCTTTTAATTTTGACCTTTTAAAAACAAATAAATAAATAAACCTCTCTTTAGACTAAATCAGAGAGATAAGGTGGGGGAGGTCATATCTTTTATTGGACCAATTTCTGTTTGAGAGAAAGACAAGCTTTCCATCTTACACACAACTCTTCTTCAACATTTAGAAACAAGAAGTCCTTTTGCTCCAAGAAAGGAAGCTTGCCATTTTGATCATGTCAAAATGGGATGATGCCGTAATTTTGAAACTCTCCCCCCTCCCCCCAAAAAATGTTTTTCCATCATAAATTTACTCAAAACCAACCCTGTCCCGTGAATAGTTTTGATTGACAAAATCGGCATTTTTCAATGGAAAAAAAGAAATCTTTCATCGGCAAATTCCCAACCAGTTTTAATTGTAACAGTTATGAAATAGCCCCTTTTTGAGCCATTCCTGGGGCCCAATCCTCTCCCGCCTTGCATCTCATGTGATCATTTACACCTGCATTAAATGGGTGTCAGATGCTACCATTCAGCTTTGGTGATGCTTTTATACCCACTGCACACTCCCTTTGCACAGAAGTAGATGGCCGGGTAGACGCTTCAGCTAGTAGTAATCTCAAATGTATATGTTACTTGTAAGCATTTGCTGAATAGCTTGGGCAAACAGGAGAGAGAGCTGTCATAAATATAAAGGGAAGGGTAAACACCTTTAAATCCCTTCTGGCCAGAGGAAAAACTCTTCCACCTGTAAAGGGTTAAGAAGCTAGGATAACCTAGCTGGCACCTGACCAAAATGACCAATGAGGAGACAAGATACTTTCAAAGCTGGAGGGGGGGGAGAAACAAAGGCTCTCTCTGTCTGTGTGATGCTTTTGCCGGGGACAGAACAGGAATGCAGCTCAGAACTCCTGTAAAGGGCTAATAAGCAACCTAGCTAGATATGCGTTAGATTCTGTTTTGTTTAAATGGCTGATAAAATAAGCTGTGCTGAAGGGAATGTATATTTCTGGTTTTGTGTCTTTTTGTAACTTAAGGTTTTGCCTAGAGGGATTCTCTGTTTTGAATCGGATTACCCTGTAAGGTATTTACCATCCTGATTTTACAGAAGTGATTCTTTTACTTTTTCTTCAATTAAAATTCTTCTTTTAAGAACCTGATTGCTTTTTCCTTGTTCTTAAGATCCAAGGGTTTGGGTCTGTGTTCACCGATGCAAAATTGGTGAGGATTTTTATCAAGCCTTCCCCAGGAAAGGGGGTGTAGGGCTTGGGGAGGATTTGGGGGGGAAAAGACGTTTCCAAGCGGGCTCTTTCCCTGTTATATATTTGTTAGATGCTTGGTGGTGGCAGCAATAAAGTCCAAGGGCAAAAGGTAAAATAGTTTGTACCTTGGGGAAGTTTTAACCTAAGATGGTAAAAATAAGCTTAGGGGGGGTTTCATGCAGGTCCCCACATCTGTACCCTAGAGTTCAGAGTGGGGAAGGAACCTTGACAGGAGCGTTTGTAAACTGTTCACTTGCACTGTTTGTTATTGGCAACAGGACTGTCATATGGTATCACTTCTGGACCCTGATAAACTGAACACGGAATAGCAGATTCCCCAATACAGCTACACAGACAAATCACCATCCATGTTAAACTGTAGGTACCTTTCAGGATTCACGGGCACACAGCAAACACTCCTGAATAGCAAGCAGTGGGCCAGACTGCAAACTCCTGGCGCAGTGGCAAGCAGCGACTCACGTGAGTAACCCAGCTGATTTCAATGAAACGACTTGTGCAAGCAGCGGAAGAAAGGGCTTTCCATCCGGGCCAACGTAACCCCTCAAATCACAGCCAACAGAACTCAGCAATTCCAAGCATATTTCACGAGCACCTTTCCAGACTCAAGAAGTTAGAACAGTTCAGACAAGCATAGATATTACCTGGGGAGGTTGCAGCGCCTAGGGGTTGGAGCAAGGGGCAGGGGTCCAGAAGTCCGGACTCCTCCACACAATGGGAATTTGGCCAAATTGCTTTGGGGGAAATTGTAAGAAGCACCTGGGATATTTTGGATAGAGATAGTGAAGGTATTTACAGCACCACAGTATCTGAGCCCCTCACAATCATTAATGGACTTATCCTCACACGCCCCTGTGAGGTAGGGTAGTTCTATTATGCCCACTGTACAGATAGGCCTGTGCAATGGAGATAAGGCACAGAGCGGCTAAGTAACTTACCCAAGGGCACACAGCATGCCTGTACCAGAACTAAGACTGATCCCAGGTCTCCAGAGTCTTAGCTCACAGCCTTAACCATAAAACCATCCTTTGTCACTGATTTTCAGTAGGACTTCTGTTCCTAAATCCCTTAGGCCCTCTTCAAAAATGCCCCCCTTTGCTTCTCTGTGACTCAGTTTCCCTATCTGTAAAATAGGGCTAGTGATTTCTACACTCCATTGTAAAGCACTAAGAGATCTCTGGCTAGGAGGCACGTCTACATACAAAATGTTACAGCACGAGCACTGTTGAATGCTCGTTTGCCAAACCCCCTTCTCTGCCACGAGTAGATGCCGCCAGCAGCAGCCCAAGCTCACCTCCATAACAACTTGACAGCCCACCATGCCTCCCTGTGACATGGGTGAAATCCCCCAAGATCACGCTGCTGCGCAGGGAAGAACCCCAAAGCAACCCATTTCATTCCCCTCAGGAAACGCTCAGCTCTTGTTAAACTAAGGGAGGTTTCTCTGAGAAGTCAAAGGAATCAGAACAACCGCCTAACAAGATTTCAAACAGTACTCTAGATACACCTTTCTCGCCTCCATCTCTCAAACGACTCTTTGCCAGGCATAGACCCCTATTCTGCTAGGTGCCTAGGACTTCCAGGGAGGTGCCAAAAGCCCACTGACTTCAATGAGAGCTAGAAGTGCTAAATACCCGGCAGCACTGAGCTTAAAACACAGGTTCAGGCTAGAACACTAGATGCAACAATGTCCAATGACATTTGCACAGTCCCTGGACAGTTCTAGCCAAATAAGAAGAGGGCAGCACAAGGGACTCCAGCTTAATTCCTGCTCAGATATTGAGATAATTAAACCTTTTGTCACTGGGCTCAAATATAACTGGACTAGAGGAACTGTTGAGGTCCCTTCAAGACCTACATTTCTATGATTCATTTCTGTAACACTGCAAGAAACATATCTAAGGCCATTTCTACACTATAAGCGCTATGGCATTATAAATATTCCACTGTAGCATTACAGCATGGACACTTCTTACAGTGATGGAAGGCTTTTATTTTTCCGTCAGTGTAGGTAATCAACCTCTGTGAGCAGTGGTAGCTAGGTCGATGGAAGACCTAACTGTGTCTACAGTGGGGGTTCGGTTGGCATAGCCATAGAGCCATGGCTAACTTTATGCATAGTCCATGTCTCACACACCATCATTTCTCAAGAGGACATCTATTCCTCCTTACCCACTAGAGAA
The DNA here is from genome assembly GCF_965140295.1 of Lepidochelys olivacea. Taxonomy (NCBI): domain Eukaryota; kingdom Metazoa; phylum Chordata; order Testudines; family Cheloniidae; genus Lepidochelys; species Lepidochelys olivacea. The sequence continues at coordinate 10,173,189 of NC_140432.1, read as the reverse complement.
AATTAGTCAGCAGCTTGTGAATTTGGAAATACCAGCAACCAGATTGAAGTCTCACAAATCACATGCCGAGCACATAAATGCACCTAGTTCCAACTTCCAAGCATGTTCGCCTAGCCATGCTTCGAGGTGCTGAACTGCAGTATCATCTGAAAGACGTTCTAATCGCGGTGTATAACTTCAAAGCAGGGTAAGGACCATGTTATGCCTTGGGATATATGGGAACAGCTCCCACTGAAGTGAAAGGGAGCGGTGCAGATCTGAAGCCGGAATGGGGTCCTAAATCATGAAAATAAAATATTGAAAGTGGGTTTAAAAATGTAATACATGAGATGAATTAACTATCAAACGAATAGCAGCCCTCCTGATGTGCTGATAGGTATAGGGGACTCAAGGAATGGAGTTCCTTGGTAGGGAGACCGAACAACCTCATCTGGAGAAGAATCAACTTTACATCACATAAACACATGGAAATTCAGACTCTCTCAATGAAGGGAACAGCCATCAAGGCCTTGTTTTGAGTAGAAATGGCTGCAAATCGCACCCAAAGTGTTTTGCACAGCCCTGCATTGGACTGAATAGGAAGTCGCTCCATAACACCCACAACTGTCATAATGCAAGATCAGTTCTTTCTCTCTCTCTGAAATATTTCTGATAAATTTAAAAAATGATTCAATCCTCCCTTGCTCCAAACTTTCCATACTGCACGGAGGATGCACGTCCCGCTCTCTCACAGCTCATGCTGCTTAGAGCCACGGATACATCACAAAGGACACCATCCATCAAAGTGCCACTGGGAGACAAAGTAAGAGACAGACAGGAGGCAGGACATGTCCTGGAGTCATGCCATGCTGTTTGGCCTTTTACACAAGCAAACAACAGCAGTGATCTGCATTCAGGACATTCACTAGTTGACACCATCCCTTTCAGCGCAGCATCACAGGGGACTGAGCCATGGACTGATGGAGAGGCACAACAGAGACAATCAAAGATAATTAGGTGCCAGGGTTCCTGCTTCCAGTCCTTGTAAGTAAGGCACTAGATGCCCTCAAGAACCGTGAGCAGGCAGTTCTCAATGACATTGCCAACCTCGTAACTAGCTTGTCACCACCTCCTGTTCCCCCACTTTGCTCTCCATCATGGGCGGACTTGATTTTAGTTGCTCATTAAAACGTCTGCACAGGAGACATCTTTCATCCCCTGACACCATCCGGGAAAAAGGAAGGAGCCATCAGCAGAAATTAGCAGTGAGAGAGGGTTAGAGGGAAGGTGGGAGTGCAATGCATTTTTAAAAATTCTCAGCTTCTTACTCAGCAGTTCTTGAGACCAGGAGGAGACAGAAGGCACATAAATAATAAAGCTGGATTTGTGATGAGCTGGAAGGTTGGGCTGTTGCCATTCAAGAGATCTCTGAGGCTACACCTCGGCTTTGTTCCTCTTAAGCCCACCACCCCAGATTCCTCTACAACCTGCCTTCGAGACACAGAGGAGTCATAGATGGCGATCTCAGCAACCTGTTGATTGATTAGTGTGTGTTTCAGGGCTAGGGATGAGGGAAATAAGGGTCAACCCAGATCTGCCACCTTCTACTCTCCCCAAGGTTGGAAGGTGCTTTGCTAAGTGTGTCACCAGAGCCGCTGCAATCAGTGCAAACGTCCCACATAATATGAGCCGGACAAGAACCTGGTCCCCCCTGGTTCCAAAAGACTCCCCAGAGTTTTGCAGAAATCCTCCGTCTGGCCTCCTCAATAGAGCGGTGTGATTTCAGCTTGCAGGGGCAAGTTTCGGTCACTCTTGTTCAGACCCCAATGATTTTGATGGTTAGAAGAAGAATGGAAGTCTGTTCAAATCACTGAGGCTTGTCTGGTCTGCGATTACGACCTTATAGCACTTCTGAGTTCAACCCTCACCTGGACCACATAGGGATGGAACGGAGGACAGAAGTATCATTAGACACCAGGCAGGTGTTCATTCCAAACTCAGCCCAGGTCTACTCACAAGGTGCATGAGCCTCAGCAAAGCTCATGGCGAACCTCTGTCACCCAGACTGAGGGGTCTGTTGTGAACATTTTCTAATCTACACAATCTCAGACAGGGTCAGCTGCTGTGTTCGCATCTTCAGAGCGCTGGGGACTCCCTGGGCCTGAGTGGAGAAACAGGGCATTCTTGGACACCACAGACAGGGGGAAGCCACAAAACATGTGACATTTGATTGGAGCAATGGGCCAGGACCCCAAAACACACATGCTGGATATGAGCTCCACCTTCTCCTGAAGGAACATCAGCCAAGGTAAGGACTACGTGGGGGTGTTGGAGAGAGGGTGTGCTGTGTTGTCAAAGACCTTATGGCAGTAGCGGGGAGAACTGAGGAAAGTGATTTGTGGGCTCAGTTGGCATTTGGGAATGGGAGAGGAGGAGTTTTGGGGGACTGTGGGGAAGACATTGGAGGTTCCCAGCAGTGTGGGTATGAGGAAGGATCCGAGTCACATACCAGGAGTGCTGGGAGGAGGGGCACCTTCATCGCTAGATAAAGGACCCAATTCTGTCCTCAGTTACGCAAGGGCTGCTCCATTGACTTCAGCAGACTGAAGGTGTAAGGAAGCGGAGAATTTGCTCCAGCGCGCTTTAATCATAGCATGGCTTGTGGTGCCCTTGGAATTCAGCTCACTCTGATGTCAGGGCCTTGCTTTGGGGCTGTGGTCCAGGAGACTGACAACAGAAGTGTATAATCCTCTCACAAGTTCACGAAAGCTCCCGTCCCTCCTTCATTCAAACAATTGGCCACGGTTTTTACAGTTCATTTTCTGGAACCAAATCAGAACAGACAAACAAGAACGAGAGAAAAAGGCAACAAAAGCACAGAAGGGAAGCAGAAAGAATGAGCTCCTGCCGGGTGGTAGTCAGGCCCCTTCCATTTGCCAGTCTCTCTTCCACCACTGCCTCTCAGGCACTGGATTGAGGTTTGCAGCCATTTCACGCCTGCACTGACAGGGAGGACATCTAGCTTTATGGCTACTGCACGGAAGTGGGACTCAGAAGATCTGGGTTCAGGCCATGGATCTGCCCCAAGCTCCCGATGAGACTTCTGAGAAGTCACTTCATCTCTTTGAGATGACTCACAGGTTTAAATTGCTTGGAGGGATGAAAGCCAGAGCTCTTAGCTTGAGCATCCTACCTCCCATGGGTTAATCTCGTCATTCCTCTCTCCAATTGCAAGATTTTAGTTCCAAACTCACCCAATCCCATTGGCATGAAGATCTGACAGTAAAAAGCAGGGGAGACGTCTGATGGCTAAGAAAGGGCTCATGAATATTGTAATGAGGGCAAGTATCTCTCATACCCATTCAGGTGGAGTCTTAGTCCCCAAGTCTTTGGCCTAGTTTATTTCCTCTCCTCTGGGATGTCTCTTGATTTCTAAGTGCCCCATTTCTGTGTATGCATTTACAGGGGTACCAGACCTCCCCTTTTCTCCTGTTTCCTGGGTTTCTCTCTCTCCCACTTGCCCTTACAGACACACTCTGTCTCTTGCCCTCACCTCCTTTCTTCTCTGTCCCCCATTCGCTTCCTACCAGTCCTCATTACTAGGTTTAGTGTTTTCCCCCATCTCTTTTATTTGTCCGTGTAAGTTAAGGCAAGCCTGTTGGCTGCTTGAGTGGAACACACTGTTTTATACGCACCATAAAAGGAAGGAGCTCTGTAAACAATATTATTTTTAATACAATCCTACTCTTTGGCAGGCCAGCTGTTTTTGTGTTGTCTTAATTTAATCAGACAATCAGTTCTCTCAAGCAGTAACAGGGAATGAAAAGCATTGGCAAGAAACTGAGAAACTGATGGGGAAAAAAATGGCGCCCATCAGATGCTTCCCAATGTGTCAATGGGAGAACATGGCTTAAGGTCTATGGGGCGACAAGTCCCCCAGACAGTTCTTTAATGACGAGCTTTGTCACAACACAAACAAACAATGTGTCATCTCTGCTATGTGTCATCTCTTCTGCTATGATACTAGAGAATGAGGGAGAAGTGACCCTGGATTACATCGTGTCTGTGACCGTGGCCAATATAGTCCTCTTGCCTACAGCATGTGACCAATAGAGATGGACGAATGCCAGGAGCTCAGATCTGAATGTCCCACAGATGTTTGGGGGCTTGAGCTTGATTCCTTGGAGACGAACAAATGTGAAGACCGTCTGTTCTCGTTGCTTGCCCTTCCCCCTCTTTGCTCCATTAACAAAGCCTGCCTCACCGCTCATTTCACCCTGCCTTACCTATATGCCAGGAGTATTCACTGGTATGCCACCCTCTATTTAAACCTCACCCCCCAACTCATTTCTCCCATGGGACCCCCCAAAATGTCAACCTGCACATACTGCAGGCATCCACACTTTGCTTAGACAAAAATTGAAGGCTAAAACAGTTCATCACAATGCTGAACCACCAAGACAAGTTGAACAATGGTCTCATCTAGAATAATCTCTGGTCTCCCATCACATTGGTGTGTCTGGCCTTCGTCTGTATGGTGATATTGCAAGCTGGTTATGACAGGAACTCGGTCTCCCTTTGTGACTAATTCACTGCCAGCCCTTAAACAACAACCTTACTCCATAATATTAACCTACCTTACAATTACCAGGCCAAATTCCAAACCACAAGGGGGCTGTTGTGCAGTTCCAGTTTGCACGTGGCCAAAGACCCTTAACAACTAATACACAAATAGCAATAATTCAGTAGCACTCAGCATCCCATTCAGGAATCTGGGCCCCCTTAGGCTGGGCATTGTAATAAGGAAGAAAGTCTCTGTCCAAAAGAGCTCACAGTTGTAGCATACAAGGAGACACAACAGGTGGGTAGAACTAACCATCAAAGGAGGTGGGAGAGGGGAGGAGAAAGACAGTAAGAGCGAAGCGATAATGCTTCATGTAATAGGCAGCGGCAGGTTCTGAAGGGGCTCAGCTCTCGGCAGCAGAGATCTCATGGAATCTCACGGGAGCAGCCGATTATGAAACATTCCCGTCACTCGAGATGGTGGAAATGGCGGAAAAATCAGCTGCTCTCAAGAGATTCCCGTCATCTTGAACTGAACTCTCCTGAGAGATTTCAGTGCTGTCAGAGCTGACCCTGGCCTGGGTTCCATCTCACACCCCAGCCTGACCACCGCGTCCTTGTCCTTTTTCTCCTTTCTATTATGTATATTGCAACAGGGAAAACCATGGCCCAATTGAGCTAGGCACTGGAAACTTTGTCCACTTTCCTCCAAGACCCGGGGGCAGGAGGTGAGCAGCTTCCAGAACAGTGTTCTTCAATGAAAAAAATGATTTAGGAATTGCTAATTACAGGCACAGCATGACCAAATTGTTCTCTAGTCACGTTTGCTCAAAGTTGGAAAATATTTTTGGAAAATGACATAGTACAGTTTCATATATCTTTAAAAAGACGCGTGTTACAGAGCAGCCATAAATACCACCCATAAAGCAAATATGGTGCTCTGCACTGTAAAGGAATTAATTAGTATTTAAATGACTGGAAATCGCTTGAAGTTCTTTTGCTGCCATTAATCACTTTAAATTACTAATGTAATTAAAAGTCATCTTTTCTCTTTGGGTGGTTGCTGCGGGGACTTGAACCAAGGACCCTCGGTTCCAAAAGGGAAAGCTATACACCTTCAGCCAGCTGGCCTGCGGTGTGCTTGAAGGCACTACAGCAATTATAGCATCTATGAAGTGCTTAGATTTGAAGAGCAGGGGAAGAAAGATAAACAGAGTCCCCCTTTTACTGACCCCAGTGTAATTCTATGACTCAGCAGAGTTGCTCCTGATCTACAAAAGTGTAAGTGAGAACAGAATTAGGTAGGCAAACATTGCATCCGCCAGTTATTAGAGGATGAAGTTGACTATTATCTCTTGCCACAAGGCAGTAAAAGCCTAGATGCTGTCCTTTTCCCGGAAACAAAAGCTTTTCAGCGGGGACACCTGTCACTTCGATTTAGCGTAGCCTGCAGAATGGCACCTCTCGTAGCAAGTGCTGGAAGCAGAGGGAGTACCTGTCCTCTCTCAGCACTAGCCAACCCCTTCCTTTTTCCAGGTAGCTGGCACCTGTGCTGGCTCTGTGTGTTTTATTTCTTTAGGGTGCCCAATAGCACCTTGTGACTATGGAGCAGCACTACCTGGTGGAACAAAAAGGAAGCGGAGCTGAAAATTGCCCTGTCTCACAGGGTCAGAAAGATGCTAAAGCGCAGTTCTTTTTCAAGAGGCATCTGCAGCCTGGCCCCCGAGGTCAGTGAGTTTGTGATTGCCCAGATCTGGCCTTTCCAACCACATGTAAATCAATAAAATAAATCTAAGCATGAGAAGTATCCTGTCAGAACAGCTGAAGGCCCCGTCCAAGGTCATACTTCTTGACACTAGTGCATGGCCTTGCGTATTCTGTACCCCCTGGGTACCCTGACCCCCGGTGCAACTAATCAGATCACTGGTCCATTTAGCCTTGCACTTAATGTTTAAGGGGAAGATGAAAATATACAAGGCAGCTGGAAAATGGAAAAAAAATCCGATCTGGTTCCTGGGGTGACAATGCACATGGGATTTGATTGGACTCTCCTTATGTTTCTGCAAATAGTTGTTGCGGATCATGAAAACATCCAGATCTTTCTTTTTAGATCCAGCCATATCCTTTGGGTCAAAATATCCCAGAATAGCCTGCCTGCTTCCTTCTAATGAACACGCTGCCTTCTTCCCAGTACTTGGCTGAGCCTGCCCTGCCTTGCGTGGTCAGAAAGACAGTAAGACTCAATTTGCAGAGTGGCAGCCGTGTTAGTCTGTATCCGCAAAAACGACGAGGAGGACTTGTAGCACATTAGAGACTAACAAATTTATTGGAGCATAAGCTCTCATGGGCTAAAACCCACTTCATCGGATGCACGCAGTGGAAAATACAGTAGGAAGATAGATAGATAGATAGATAGATAGATAGATACACACACACACACACACAGAGAACATGAAACAATGGGTATTGCCATACACACTACAATGAGAGTGATCAATTAAGGTGAGCTATTATCAGCGGGAGAAAAAAAAAAAAACCTTTTGTCATGAAGACAAGTTATTTTTCAGGAAGCTTCTGGAGCCTGGGCCAGAGGTCAGTGAGCTCATGACAACCCAGGCCAGGTCCATTCCAATCAAAATAAATCTTGGTGTAGGAGGAAGCACAGCACAAAGGTAGAGGCAGAGCTGCAAGGGATGAGCCTCAGGAGAAGAGATTGGCTCAGGCTGCAATCTCTACTCAAATGATTCAAGAAGTGCCATTTGGAGGAGCTTCCACAGCCTGAGCCTTCTCTGAAGAACCCGCAGCTCCTGGGCCTGGGAAACAGGGCTGTAGATCAGAATGGGACAGGCTCGCTCATGTGATGCTTGTCCTTTTCTGCCATTCTTTGGCAAAGAGATGCTTGCAGAATTGGGGCACTTCCTCCTCTGATCCCAGCCAGAAATGCAGGGACAGCAGCAACTTGTATTATTACCAACTAAATTGATTCAGGCCCCAGGAAATATTCAGTTCAGGTTGTGGCCCTTGGGTGAAAGTTTAGCTTGACTCTGATCCACTGTTGACCCATTTTGTTCAGCCTAGCATCCCTGCTGTCTCCCAGATTCCTCCTCTTGCCTTTGGAAAAGCTGTTGATTGTATGAAAACCCACAGGACAACTTTTTCTCTTGCAATCACCAAGACCTGTGGGTACTTGAAAGAAAGTTCAGGCCATGGGTTTGGAAGCTCCTCCAACCCGAACTTCTTAATTCTCAGTACGGATGGGTCTGAACCAAGAAATGGACCAGAACAGATCTGGGGACCCAACAGCGGAGCTCTAAATGCAGCTGCAAACTTCACAGCTGGTCCTTGCCCGTCCAACAGGCAGTACCAAAACCCTGTCATCCCGTGCTTTGCAGATGTTCAGATCTAGACCCTGACCAAGATCCAAACCTCCCAGCAGGCTCATCTCTCAGCCAAATGTCAATCCAGCATCCCAGAAGCAGTTTGGATCCAGGTGTGAACTCTGCACCCTGAGCCAATCCCATCTCCTGAGATTCATCCATTGCTATTTAGGAGCTCTGCCCCGAGTTACCCGGCCACCTTCCTCCCCAAAAATCACACTGTGCTTCCTCCTAATTAACAGGCTTCATTTTGCCTTCTTCCCAGGATTCGGCTGAGCCTGCTCTCCCTCTGCTCATTCTGTTCTCTGAACTAATTGCCATGCGCCCGCACCCTGGGAGTCTGCTGCTGTTGGAGGAGATTAGTATTTGGGGGAGGGGGGTCAAAGATTAAAAAAAAAAGATTGTGTTTTTTAAAGCAGATGAAAGGAAAGCCCAATGAGATGTGCAAACACTCTCAAACACGCTCTTTCAAGTCTCCCTCAGCAGTACTTAAAGGCGTTTCCAAAGCAAGACTTTATGAATGTTCAATGAACCCAGCGCCTTGTTCCTTGGCCACAAGAAAGGGAAAAAAACTTATCTTTTATATACAATATTTCCTTTCTGCCTGACACTGCACATCATGCATCTCTATAATCTGCCTTGCTTCAGAAGCAAACACCGACCTTCACAAAGTCACAGGGAGAGCCTTGGCTCTCCAGGCCCGGGGAACATCCTGTGGGGATGGAGGAGGCGGAGACAAGCCGAAATGGGTCAGGAGCCCGCTCGGATCCAAATGGCTTGGATCAAAATACCCACCCTGCTTCCCGCCAGTGCCAGAAGTTTCGCATTCCCGTGGCCTAGCGGAAAGAACACAGGTTTGTGAGCCAGGAATTGACCTTTATCCATTTGTATGGCCTCCATCATTGAATTATTTGTCTTACGGTTGCACTGAGAGGCCCCAACTGAGATCAAGACCCTATAGGGCTCAGTGCTGTATGTACCATAGTGACAGAGAGTCCCTGCCTGAAGAGCTTACAATCCAAATAGACAAGACAAAGGGTAGGAGGGGAAAGAGAGGAAATGGCTTACTCAAGGTCACCAAGCAGATCGGCAGCAGAGCTGGGACATAACTTAGCTCTCCTTGCTCACAATCCAGTATTCGGTCCACTAGACCAAACACAATATTGATGAATTTATCCTCACAGCACTCCTCTGAGGGAAGGAAGGGTCATTATACCCATTTTACAGATGCAAAACCGAGGCTCATGGTAATTAAGTGCTCTGTCTGAGGTCACACAGGAAGTTTTCTGCTGAGCTAGAAACCCAACCAGATCTCATGAAACCTAGTCCAGTATCTTAATTGCAAGATCATCTATCCTCTCAGGTCCTGGGTTCCAGTCCCGCCCTTTCCCCAGACTCCCTGGGAGATGTCTAACAGTCCGCTCGTCTCTATACCTCACTGTCAGATGGGGAGAACATACACGTTACTTCACAGGGGTGCTGTGTGTGTAATGTGGTACACGTCATAGGTGAAAACACCAACTTGATAGAGGTGTTGTGAGGTTTAATTAGCTGCTATCTGCACTGTTCAAGCTTGTTAAGTGATATATAATTGCTAAATATTAATTATTATTATTATTATTATCTCTACAGCTACAGCAGTTTGTTACAATAATGATTGCGATTGACATTTCTCTGGCATCTTTCGTGCACCCGGATTGCAAAGCACTTCATAATAAAAACAATACTTAGCCTTTATTCTCTGTGTATTTCCAAGCTGTCTACAAGGTTGGGTAAACAGCATCATTACTACCTCTGCATTACAGGTGGGGAAACTGGGGCACAAAGCCGCAAAGTGACTGGCCCAAGGTCACACAGCAAGTCAGCAGCATATTAGGAAGTAGGTCTCTTGAGTCCCTTCTGACTCTGTTCAGCCCTACTCACTGAGGTGTAGATACTTGGATTGCTTCTCACTTATACTCTGGCTGGGATGATTTAGCTGGGAATTGGTCCTGCTTTGAGCAGGGGGTTGGACTAGATGACCTCCTGAGGTCCCTTCCAACCCTGATATAATTCTATGCCAGCCTGCTCAGGTTTTTATATTGCCCCCATCGCTGCAGTATCTGTCCAGATCTGCTGGGCCTTCCATCACCACTGAAACACAGACACCTCTGGTGTGGAATGTGGCAGCTGTTTAGTCTTGAAGAAGACTTTTGCCTCCAGTTAGGACAGAGAATGGTTTATTTGCTGGTTTTTAATGAAGGCATGATGTTAAGATTCATCTACAGCAGGAGGTTAATGCCCCACCATAAAAAGAGCCACGAGATCTTCACCAGCCATATGAACTGATGCAGTTTGGTACCTACAGTCAAATGTGTTCTCAGAGCAAATACTGAGCACCCACTCATCAGCAAGCGGACTCTTCCCACACATGGTCCTTTAAGCAAGAAGAATCTGCAGGGCGATTAATATCACAGAAGGGAGAGAAACTTGGTTCTGTCTCCTTCTGCTGGCAGGAAGTCGTATGTGCAAGAACAGACAAATGTGACAGCTTGAAAAATCTATTCCAGAGGCAACAGAGCAGAGGGGCCAGCGAGTGATTAATTGGAGGCTACCGGTTTGGGCTAGCCCTCTAAATCCTCATTAAGTCAAGTGTTGAGGCATTGAACATTAATCCAAAACAGATCCCCTTTGGCCCAAACAAATAAATAACTGTTGTATAATTCAGGAAGAATGGGGCGGGGCTCTCTCAGAGTAACCAGTGAATAAAACATCGCCCACAAATCTGTTCAGCTAATTTTAAATCCTGACAATTTAGCTGCACTTCAACGAGATAAGAGCCATTTATTAAAAGCCACAGTTCATTAAACCACGCGCTGCCGGCGTATTTACTTGGCGAAATGGGAGCTGGGCATGGAGCTCATAAAGAGCTAGAACTGCCCCAAAGTAAACAGGAGCAGATCAGTTTTACCTGAGTAGAAAATCAATCAATCTAATGTGAGCCTTTGCTCCCACCCTGACCGGGTGCAAATGCACCAGGCCAGATCTCAATTGACGCCAATCGACCCCTGCTGAAGGTGTGACCCGATGATTGTGCAGCCATCTTCCATTGCACTCACTTGCACACTAATAACTAGGGCTGTGGGATATTTTGCGGATGGTTACCAGGGTTACACAGTGCCTAGCGCTGTAATCTCACCCTAGCCCGGATACATTATTCAATAGGTAGAGCAGGGCACCGCAGCAATAGGTGCCTGCTAAATTTTGCTGGTCAGCTCACTGGGCAGAGATCATACTATCCTCAGCAGTCTCCAGGAGTGATCAGAGAAGGGCCTAAATCTCAACCGAACCTTGCCCTGAGAGTAGGCCAAACCCAAGCCCTGGATCTCAACCCCTCTCTGAACCAGAATCCAGATCTAAAAAATTGCCTCTTGGGTCCATCTCTGTTACCCACGATGAGGAAATGATTTCAGCATCGGATTTGCTTCTTCCTACTGCAGATGGAGAGAGAGGTTGAAAGTCTGCAAGCAAAGGAGAGAGAGAGAGAGACTCTCTGACATAATAACGGGTCTATTTAAGAACAGCCAACGCCTGCCAAAAGCTACCAGATTGTGCCACTAGCTTTCTCTCCTCCGAGCTGCTTCTTGACATCTCTGCCAGCTCCCCTTCTGCTATGCCATTACACAAGCCTCTCTGGGGCTCATGGGACAAGTGGCTTAGCTGTAGTGATGAGGAAGTGACAGCAGATGCCCTAGGACAGAGGCATGCCACATTCCAGGGGGAGAGTGTTCTGGTTTTCAGTGCAATATGAGAAAATAAAGATCTCCCTCTCTCCGCTGGTTTACTGGTTTTTAAACCTTCAGAACGGATGTGGTTCATGCCCAAACCAAGAGGACATCTCCTATGGCACTAGGGAAGTGCTTGTGATCTCTTCACTCCCCCCCAGCCCATCTCTGTCCCACTCCCCCATCAGAAAGATTCTGGTTGGCTTTGAATCAGGTCCTCATCCCATCATAATTGAGAGCACGCTGTGGGGCTGGATTATGCTTTCCTCCATTCTTCTGCTGCTGGCTCCGTGCTGGCCTGCGAACCCCATTACACTGGGGTTATTTACTGGGGGCAGACCCCACTGCTTTGATGGCCAAGTGCTACCCGAGGGGTAATGGGGAACCAGGCCCTTATCCCTGCTCTGAAGCCTTTGACCTCAGTGGTAACATGGGCAGACCCCTGCTGGCACATTGTACGCACTGAGGACAGCAACAACTTCCTTAAGGAAGAGGCACAGAAACAGCCATGGACATGCACGAGAGCCCCCACAACGACTCTTCCCACGTAACCAACCACTCTGGCATCTAGGATGAGAGTGGAATTTGGTGTGTAGACAGGGCTGGATTAAGACCAAGAGGTTATAGGCCAAGGCCTATGCCTAGGGCCCTCACGTTCCTGAAGTCACGTGATTGCATCAGAATCTCGGCTTTTTGTTGTTGTTGTTTTTAAGGGAAGTTTCTAGTCCCCATGGTTGGGAGGAAAAGCTTGAAAATGTGACTCCAGGAACCTCTGCCGGAGTCTGCAGACAGCCTAAAACAATAGGTGTGAACTCCCCCTTTCATCTTAATGGAGTGTTCACTCCATGACTCAATTCGGTGCAACCCTACCCATCCTACTCCAGCAGGGGGCTCTGAGTGGGGCAGGAGAAGAATGCAATGGACCCTGCTCACCCCGCCCCCCAAGCAGATACAGACCAGTCTGCACCTTCCTAACTATACAGACCCTCCTGACCTGCAAGAGAGGGGATACAGGCATAGGAAGGGAACGAGCAACGCTTCACAGAGCAGCCAGCAGAAGGCGATGAGGAGATGACATCACCTCCTTCTCCCTGCTTGTCCATAAAATTCCTTCCAGCAGGGGAAATCCAAGAAGAGACTTTATCAAGCACAATCGGGACCCCTGAGCCTTTCACCTGCACATGGGAGAGACAGTCCAGAGTCATTGCAATGTTTGCCTTTCCAGTCAGAGCCGAAAGGCGCATTATAAAGGTGAATTAACATTTTAAAGGAATGTAAAAACCCAGAACCAGTCTAATGATGATTAATAGTAAGCTAGAAGGGAGGCTGTGACCTGTTGGTGTCATTAAATGGATTGGCAGGTTTCTGAGTATTAACTACAATTGGCGATCGGAGTGTTACTACTTAGCAGGATGATGATAAATACAAGTCACACACACAGGAGGGACAGGGAGTTACAGGCAAAGAGAAAAGAAAGAAAAGTGTGTGTTAGAGAGGGAGAGATGGACAAACTGGATAAATGATGGATTAGACCCTGCCAGTCATCCACATTTGTTAAATGTTTTATATCCCAAAAGCTATAAAAGCAATATTTCTTTCTGGCCTTATTGGAGCCATTTCTGTAAGGCAATCACATCTGTTTCCTCGGGGATTTGAGCTGAAATGTGCTTTGGCTTTTTTCCCCTCCTTTTATATTTACTCTTTAGCCTGCTACTGAAGAAGGGTCAAAGCATGCATACCAATAGGGAGAGGGAGAAACAGAGTCAGTGATGGACAGACAGGAACAAGAAGTGGCTACAAACTTCTCCCAATCCCCCAGCCCATTAGCAGAGAAAGAGCAAGCTGTAATAATCAGCAACTGATTAGGTTTCGCTACTGTTTCGCTGTTATGGTTGATGTTTTCCCAGATTTAATGTGCATTATTCTCCAGTTGCCTGGATATTATGAAAGCATGTGTCCTGGGGCAACGTGTCACATATTACCTCAGTTTTATGCTGATCCACTCATCCAACTCATGATTTGGAACATTCTGTAACGATGACATCTCCATGGTTATACGAGCTGCATTATTATCTCAAGAACTCAGAGTGAGATTTTCACAGGAGCACAAGACGCCCACTGAAAGTCCATGAGATTTGTGCGTCTGTGTCACATAGGTGCTTTTGGAAACCTCCCCCTAAGGACTAAAAGAATTAGTCAGTATGGCTATGCACCACTGCCCTCTACTAGATGCAATCAGAACTTCTCAACTGTGTGTCATAAGCCCTGCACTGCTATGGGAGATTCTCCTTCAGCTTAATACTGGTTGAAAAATGGTCAACTTCTCTCTCCCCAAAAAATAGTTTGAAATTTTTCCTTAAAAAAAATAAAAATAAAAAATCGTCAACATTTCAATGGACTAAGACCAACTCTTTTTCAGTCCACTTCAGGATGGGTTCTGATCTCCGTGACCCTGGTGTAACTCCACTCTTTTCAGTGTGGATACTCCAGATTTTACAGCCAACACTTGGGGCAGAAACTGGTCCATAAAATATATGCAACTGGAGCCTTCAATTTCCTTGTGTTATCCAGGGGATTCTCGACCTTAGAGGGTGAATTCCATTGAAGAATTCTGAGTGAAAAACTGCAACCGCACATCCTTCCCGCATGAGGAGGAGCTGCAATATTTCCAGTGTAGTTGCGCACACAAATACATTTATGTCACAAATAGCAACCGGCTTTGAGGATACACCGCTAAATAATTGAGGCAACTTTCCTGTGTCACAGATACGACTGCTCACCACAGCTGTTCAAAGCAACCAAGATGTGGTTCACTTACACCGTTCTTTGCCATCATGGGGAAATGAAAAGGAAGGATATTGATCTAAGTTATCGATGCTTACCTGACCTGAACCAAACTTCTGAACCTTTTCACCATTCAGAAGTTCAGTCTGATACATGCTATCTTAGCCCTTTAGTAGGGTTCATCAGAGGATGAGTGAGCCCAAAGACAAGAATTGCAAATAAAATGTCTGTGGGAGAATCTAGGTTTTGCACCCGTTGGCACTGTAGCCCTGAACACACACACACACACCAATGCAGCCTCACTGGGTACATCCAGGGATCCATGTTGAGCAAGGACTCTCAATCAAAGTGGTCAGAAAGCTCGGATGGAACCATTCTCCATCAGAGAAGGCACTTCCAGTGAAATCGAACCACCACACGATTGTGTCAATTTCACAGAAGTTATTTTTCAATGTCAAAATGTCCCTTTCCCGCACAATGATTCGATTTTTCCTTTCAGAACGACTTCTCATTTAGAATGTTTAAAATTGCTTGTGACTGCTTCGAGGGGCATTTGCCTCAGCTCTCGGTCTCATCCCTCTGGCACTTTGTTTGCCCGTAATCAGAGGGATGTTTGCCATTGACTCCCAGAGGAGCAGGAGCACGTCTTAAGAAACAGCCAAATCCTAAGGTCCCTATGCTACCTTATTACTCAGCCAAAGAAAGTTTGGCCTGAATAAAGACACAGAACAAACTGAGTAAGGACCTCAGGCTCTTTTACAGGGACTCCTACCGGACTCAGTGGCAAACACCCTGTTGACACCAGCGACATCAGAGCAGACCAAGCCTATAAAGCAAAGCACTCTGGGTAACATTCCCTGCTCTGCAGAGGGCCTGCACCAATGAAATCTCACTTCAGCTCTCCAGACGGATGCCATTGGCTCACAGACATTGTGCTCACTCTGCCTGGAGGGGTGAATGGTCACCCACTTTTCACGCACTCCTATCCCACAAGGCCAGCTGGGCTGTGGCGATCAGTTGCATGCCATGAGACGCCTTGTGCTCAGCTGGGAGAAATCTGTATTTGAATAGTGAACAGATGCCCCTCATATCTTTGGGCTCTGATTTTCAAAGCTACTTCAGAAATTTGGGTGCCCGCTCAAGCGCATGTTAATGGGAATAAACCCAAATCCTTTAGGCAGCATCACAAACCTCAGCCGTGGTTTCTGCGTATGATATGAAGACAGCCTATACATACAGAATCCCAAATCATGTGGATTGGACTAATGGATATTCCTGGGTTTCTCTTTTTATTAAGTGTCATTACCTTGCTAGGCCCTTCCATAGCAAGTCATTATTTCAACCGATTGGAAAATAGCATTGAAAGACCAGGTTCTCCAGTACAATTTTCTTCATATCCTATTAGTTGCGATACAATTACAGCAAATTCATCAATTCCTGGTCCCAGCAGCTGCTGGAAGAAGCCACCTATTAAAAAGGCAGTTTATTAATGGAATTGTACATCCAGGATTAATCGGCTTGCATTGCCCATTTACATTTCTCATTCCACAAGCACTTTTGTTTGCTTAATAGGCTGAAGTAGCTTGAAAATGACACCAACTTAACGCTTCCCCCAGTTGCTGCACGTGCCGCCAGGAAATTTAATATCCCTTCCCCTCTTTCATTCTCAAGTGCTGCTCTGGGATGAAATCTGGCAGATGCCACCAGGGAAATGCATGCAGCAGCAGAGACTGGGAGCGGAGGGGGAAGAATGGGCCTGTCTGAAGAGCATGATGGAGCTGGGGAGAGATCTTGGGGGTGGAAATTTCAGTTCGTTGATGAGATAGTAGCTAAACAGAAGAGAGGCAGATTTTGAGGACAGAGAGGCCCACCAGTGTGATCACCTAGTTTGAGACAGAGAGCTAGCCTGATGGTAGGTAGGTAAATAGAAGCCATGCACAGAGGTAGATCAGTAGGTAGGTAGAAGGCATGCTTGGTGATAAATAAACCAAGAGGGATTTTTTTATTTTTTTTTTTAAGCAGGCTGCTGGTAGGGCAATGGTCCTCTGATTTGGAGCTTGCTCCCCTCCCTTGACCCACCAGGGCCTGGATATATTAACCATTTGGCAAAGGCCAGGCCATTACTGAAGGGCATTTGCAAGAGACAGATTGATGGGATGGATACACGAGGGACTGGCTGACTGCTTAGTACAGCTGATGGGCTCTTGTTATTGAGGAGGGGAAAGGCAGTTTGTCCTTCGCTGTTTGGTTAGTCCCTTGCGTAGAGGATTACATTTTCTGATGGAATATGGCTGGTTTGTTTTAATTAGCACAAAAGGCCGGAGTCTAGGATGAGCAGTGAGCAAAATCTACAGAAAATATAAAAATAAATATGAGGACAGTGCCTCCTGCTGGATTCCTTGGCACAACTGTCACGGCATAAAGCTATCACTCCTCAGGAGCTTGGAAGGGGTGGAGGGACCTTAGAAGGGTTACCCCAGATATTGCTGATTATTAGATAACTGGCATTGGTGGAGAGGACAGAGGACTTGTTCGGCAAACAGCACCACCTTCCTCTTCCTTTACCTCACGCCATCTTCCAACAAGGAGAATTGTCTGATGGTTAGAATATGGCAATGGAAGCCAAGACTTCTGGATTCTATTCATGGCTTGCACTTGCTTCGAGTGAAAATCTGGACAAGACAAGACTAACGGTTTGTCTGCACAGATTTATCTTCAGATATAATGTTAAACCGATTTAGCCAAACCAAGTGCAACTGGCCATGTGGCTACTCCTACTTCTGTTTAAACCAGACTTATTTTGGTTCGGTTTAAGTCAATTAGGAATTGGCATTGGCTACATTTAAATAAACCAATCTCTTAAACTAAAATAGAAGAATACATGCAGGGCTCTGTACCTGTTTAACTAGATCAAGTCAAATTGGTGTGACTTCTCATGTAGACATGGCCTAGAACTCTCCGGTTCTCCACATGTGAAAGAGGAGTACTGACTATCACTGGCTGGGAGTCTTTCGACAAAACGCTTTTCCCCCACTGGAAAATGCTGGTTCATTGAAACTGAAAAAGTATTTGTAGGGAAGGGGCGGTTTCAATTAATTTCCCATTTAAAAAAAAAATTGAAAAAATTGTCAAAATATTCCCATTTGAGCATTTTCTAGATGAAAAAGTTCCGTTTCTTGGGTCCAAACATCTTTTTGTTTACACATTTTAATTAATAAAAAATGTAAACAACGTTTAAAAAAGTCAAAATTGAAACAAAACATTTCAAATGAACTGAGCCAAGTTTTTTTTTTTTTTAGGATTTTCGGTTCATGAAAAATTTTAAAGCTCTTTCAAATTTTTGTCTCAGTTTGGGGTGGGATCAACGTTCAAAATCTCAATTGTTATGGCAAGGAATGGAAACCGTTTCCAGCCAGCTCTGGTAATGGCTACATCCCAGCTCCCGGGGCTGCAGCAAGGCTCAGTGAACTCATGCCTGGGAAGGGCTTTGAGATCTTTGCATGAAAAGGCCTAATCCAAGTGGAACTTGTTCTTAAGGGCTCTTCCCCGTTGCTGCCCACTGACGGTCACGGTGCAGGATTGGGGCCTAACTGACTTGCTGGGGAATGCAAAAGGAACGGAGCATTTGTAATAAGCCACAGGACATCATCAATGAGCAGAGAAGGTCAGGCTTGACAAAGCCCTGGCTGGGATGATTTAGTTGGGGATTGGTCCTGCTTTGAGCAGGGGGTTGGACTAGATGACCTCCTGAGGTCCCTTCCAACTCTGAGATTCTATGATTCTAAGTACGTGACCACTGCCTAACTATAAATTCGATGAACACACCACATTGCCCAGGCCCCAGTGAGACTCACACATAAAAGCCCAGGCTTCGAATGGCTCTTTACCAGATGTGTTTCTTCCACACTCACTCCCCTGCCCAATAGTGGAAGTGTGCGTGGGTCACAACTGATGGACACTGGTGGACTATTAAACCCCAAACTTCCATTCCCAGCCACTGTCCCTGTGGTTAGAGCAAGGAGATTACCTCGGCAGCAAAAGTCAATGCGTGTGGAAGGGCAGTAATATACTAGGACTTTTTCCCTTTAATGGAATTTTTCTAGCCACGTAGGAAGAAAAGACTCCATTAACCATACTACAAAGGCAGCTACTTATTAGTATTTTAGAACCGCGATAAAAACATTTCTTGAATCTAATTATTGCTGACAAATATGAAAATTGAAATCAAAGTTAAATTTTCAGCCACAGTGCCTCGCACGGCAGTGGCTCACTGGCTCCCAACTATTGCATCCTCACATTTATTCTGCCAGTAGCTCTGCCATAAATTGGATATTTTCCTCTCCCTCCGCCATCCCCTCCAACCCCTGTGTGTTCTGAAGCATTACTTCTGACATATTCATCTCAACAGCCAGCGCCAGGTAACTAACTTTATGTTTACCAGGCACATGTGGTTGATGGATCCAAGCTAAATGTGCAGTGGTTGAGGGGCTGGGGGGGGGGGGGGATTTTTCTCTCTGTGCTCCCTCCCCCTCTCCTCAATGGTAACATAGAAGTCATCACAAATTCCTCATGAGATGGGGGATCTGAGAAAAGCCTTGTCAACGTATTTCTTCCCCCCCCACTCCCTTTTAAGCACACTGTAAAAAAAAAAAAAAAATCAATCCCTTTTGTCATTTCACTCTGCTTGTGTGAATGTTTAATGGATGTCAAGGGAGCTAATGATTGCAGCTAGGAAATTCATTTTAGATTTGCTATTTATAAAGTACTTGGTGCTCAGGTGGGAAATTAACATAAGGAAAGGGAAGAGACCAAAAAAAACCCCCAAAATAAAAAAAGATCCAGGAGACATCACAGACTGCGGGGCCAGCTGACGGGAAAAGGCCTGGCACAGCCTGTTTGTAAGGTGTTTGATTTACAGGAGCACAGCTAGAGACAGCCCTCTGCCTCCCAGGAGCAGTCAGCGCCCCGCTGCTTTGTGGGGGAGGGTAAGAAAGAGCAGGCACCTACCGTAACAGAGAGTTACTCTCAGGTCTTGTCTGTGCTTAAAATCTAGGTCAACAGAGCTACGCCGCTCAGGGTGTGAAAAATCCACACCCCTGAGTGCCAGAGCTATGCCTGCCTAACCCCCAGGACAGGCAGAGCTAGACTGACAGAGAGTGCTTACGGAGAACCCCTTCTGTCGGACCGTCTACGCCACAGGGTTATACCAGCAGAGCTATAGTCCCCATAGGGGAGTCAAGCCCTCAGCCAAGAGGAGGGTGTTTCTCAGAGTCTGCATGCACTAGGCCATGCTCGCAGTGACCTTGCATGTTGCTGGCCCTACGCTCGTACACACACACACACACACACACACACACACACACACACACACAGTCTCCCTCTCTGACACACGCTCTGCCTCAAACACACACTTCCCTCACAACCTCTCTCCCTCTTTCACACGCCCTCCCGCCACACTCAGCTACAGGGGAGCGAGGGCAGGCGATCCACGAATCGCTTATTCCCTGGCTGCCAGTTGGGCAGACACGCTGAAAGCTGGAGGTTGGCTCACCGCCCCTCATGGATCCAATCATGTCTGACACACCTTACGGCCACCGAGCGCTGGCTGCAGCCCCATAACAAACCACACCCTATACCATCCTCTAGGTCCTACCCATCCCAACGCCGACCACCATGTCTCTTCAGACAAATCATAGACAGGTGCAGGTCTGAAATACTTTAGCCCCATTTTCCTTCTTGCATCATCCGTATGCTCCTCTCCTGGATGTGCCCTCTGTTCTGTCTGGATTAGCTGCAAATCTCCTTTGATTAACCAGTTGCTGTTGAAACAGACAACCTGTTGCCACGTGTTTGATTACTGAATCCCAAGGGAGTTCCCATTTGTAACACAGCCACATCCAATACAGTCATCTTTACACACACAGACAATGAGCTGCTAATTCATGGTCTTCCAAGTTGCTTTTCACTTTCTGATATTTTCCAATGAGAGGCTTTGTATGAAGACCTTAAGCTTCTGAAATGAGTTGAAAGGGGCTTTTCCAGACATTTACATAAACACAAGTGCATCAGAAGGAATAAGCGTAGTTTATTTATTTATTTTGGGCCGGGGGAGACTTCAGAGCTGGCTGTTAATGTGATGTCACTGTGGGAAGCTGGAGATGTGCAACACTGACCTGCAGAAAAGTGGCACGAAAATGAGCAATAAATAATGCAATTTTTAATGCTGTACTCGCTGACAATTTGCTTTGGCTTCAGGAATATCCCAGCATGCTCCCAGCCAGCACCGGTCTTAAATACACCTTATTGGGAGCGATGTTAAACCCAAACTGATTTCTGTGCCAAACAATGCTGGTGCTGTCCCACTATTTGGCCAGTTACTGAGAATGCTATTTCTGGCTGTGGACATAGAGAAGACTTTTATACATGCTGCCCTGTCACCTTTAATTATTGCATCAGTGCTGCAGGAAGGGAATGTAGCAATTTAAAAGAAAATGCAAAAAGTCAGGAACTCAGTGTTATTCAGTGGATTTCCTTCTGCAGGGCAGGAGAGATTTAAAAGGGGCAGGATGGTATTAAAACAACAAACCTCGCTTTACTTCACTTCAAGATCCACCCTCTGATTTCCTGGTTGAGTTTCATCTTTGGGTCTTTGTTGGCCTTTTAACAGGCCAGCGTCTCCCATTCATGGTCTTGGCAGACTGAGAGTTTGCCACTGTAACAGTAACAAGAGAACCTTGCTGAAACCAGAGCCCCCCCTGTGCTGGGCATTCCACAAACACATGGGAGAAGAGAGTCTCCGCCCCCAAAGCGGTTACAATCTAAACAGGCAATGCAAAGGGGGGAGAAAGTAGGGATTATTATCCTCAATTTACAGATGGGAAACTGAGGCACCAAGAGGTGAAATGTCTTGACCAAGAAATCAGTGGCAGAGCCAGGAAATAAATCTAGATCTCCTGGATCCTAGCCCAATGCTTAAGTACAAGACCATGCTTCTTCCTGGCAGTTTGCTACTCTAATCACTACGCTCCCGCAGCTCACTCCACAGGGGCAACAATATGGGTCTGATTTTCAAGGGCCTGGAACCCCACAACTCAGGGTGAAGTCAGCTATGCTGAGTTCCTGTGGAAATCAGGGCCCAGGTAACCTCACAACGTCTTTGACAGACACTTTTCTGGTCACAAACGCCCTGTGTGACATGCAGCTTGTTTGTCTTGCGTGGGGAGGGTGGGGGGGACTTGCTCATTCATGGTGCTGAGCGCTCGGAGCTCCCGCTGACATCAGTGGGAGTGGAGGGTGCCCAGTTCCTCCAAAGGGGCGCGCCGCCTGTCACAGCATCGGGCCCTCGGACTCAGCCACAGCAGCCGCTCTGGTTTGGGGTCATGGAGATGCTGGCAGTTCGACAATGTCCCCATTCGTCTTTCCAAGGAAAAGTGGAGGTAGCAGGGCCAGCTTCAATCTCAGTGTCCTTGGCATTTTAAAGGAAATATTCCAGCAACCCGTAATTTATTCACGTTGATTCGCTGGGCTCCTGGCTTCTAGACACACCTGCTACAAAAGCTCCCACCTCCTTCTTGGAGCCCCAGGCTTCTCCTCTGCCTAGAGCTCTGCATTACAGCTCCTTCGGAGGCCTGCTTAGGCTCCTTCTGATTAGCAGGCTGAACATGCAGGAGAGGGGCGAATAGAAGAAAGGGAGAGAGGGGAGGATGCCAAGAACTGGATATTGTCTTTCGTGAGAACAGTTGACGGGACAAGGGGGTCAAAGGGCCAATTAATTTACAACAGCTTTCAGCGCTGGACATATTAACTGTAGGCGCATCAAAAATCCATGATATCCTTCTTGGCAGGAGATAACAGAGAGCAGGGTGAAGACATCACCTCTGATTTATTATTAACCAAGAGCAAGGAGCAGGCTTCTGAAAGGAGAAGCCAGGTGGCTGCTGGAGCCACAGCTCCCAAATTTTCCGGGATGCTGCAGGACCTGAGGCGTGCAAGCATCACGGGCTGGCTTGGCGGTCGCGTTTGGGGTCATCGGCCCTTTGCTTACCCCAGTGAACTGGGGAGTAAAGGAAGAGAACAGGGTTAGGCAGTTCAATATCATGGCTCTTGGGCCTGAGCAAACTCTTTTTTTCAGGCAAACATTTCCAGTGGAGTCGGTGGGAGATTTTCCCCTCGTTAAAGGATACAGGACTGCATCAAGGGACTGCGAGCCAGGACCTCTGGGTTCTATTCCCACCTCTGAGAGGGGGGATGGTGCCTGGCTAGAAAATTTAAGCCAGCAACAAGAAGCCAGGACTCCTGGCTTAGTTCTGAGAGGAGAATGTGGTTGAACCGTTAGGGCAGGTCAGTTGGGAGTTAGGATTCCTGGGGTCTATTCTCAGCTTTGCGAACACCATGCTGTGTAATCCTGAGCAAATCTCGCAAATGCTATTAATACTCTTAACCCTCTCAACAGGTGGTAATCCCATCCCACCCCTAGCACAGCAGACACACCTATCCTGACTGGCTCCAAACTTACCCCTCCCTTTGTATTACCTGGCAAATGTAAGTTTTGCCCTGAACTCATTTCTGAGCTTGGCTGGGGCCTTCCTGCCTCCAGTGTCCCTCTGCCACAAAGGGATTCTCCACCCTTTCAGGCCCACCTAGTCTAGCAGTCAGCAGAATGGCCCTGCAGGGTCGTACACACCAAGCACCCTGGCCTAGTCCCCCTATCTAAAATGGGGAGAGTCAGGTGACAGCCACGTCACTATAGCACTTCAGCGTAGCCTTTCACTGTGATGACAGGAGGGGTTCTCCCAACAGAAGAATTCATCTGTTGACCTAGCGCTGTCTCCATGAGCGGTTAGGTTGGAACAGCTACCTCTCTCCAGAATGTGGATTATTCAGACTCCTGAGACACGTATCTATGCTGATGAGAGTTTTGAGCGTAGACCAGCCCTAATTCTCACCTCCAACTGAATGCTCAAAGTGGATCAGAGGTGTAAGAGTTTCACCTTACGCTGACGTACATCAGTGAAAGTTTTGCCATTGTCTTCTGTGGAAGCAGGGCCAGATATTGGCTCTCTCAGGGTGAAATTCACCAGATGGACAGTATGAGGTCTGTGCTCAAGTTAAGTCCCACTTCATCCTAGCGGGTACACATGCCCCTTCACAGGGGTGAATTTTATCGCTGGCCAGAAACCATTTCTGTTTCCTGGAAAATTTTGAAGTTTTGGAATTTATTTTTATTCTGAGGCAGGAAGAAACTGAGACCTTTTGAAATTCAGAGAGCAGGAGAGACCCTTCCCCACAGCCCACCCGCAAATAACCAACAGCCTGGAATTGTGTCAGTCGAAATAAGCATTTGAACCCTGTATCTCCCAGGTGCGTCCCTGAACCACTGGGCTATCAGCAATTCTGGGGGTTGCTTTTGCCCTCACTCACTTGGACCCGAAATTCCATCCTGGACCTAAGAAAGCTTCACATTCAAACTGATGCGTTTCTGAAAACAAGTCACAGTTGCAACAAAGCCACATTTCCAACGAAAAAACATTTTGTCCAAAAGATTGCCTAATAGCCTTAGTGAATTTCCCCTGAACTAAGCACAGAGAGTCCACCCTCTGTTGCCACATCTTATATTAGGGAAAGGAAAACAGATGCAGAGAAGCTCTCTCATGATCCCTCAGATCAGAGCAGAATCTCCAGTGCACTTTGCTGGCTACCGAGGGGTGCCAGACCTCGCCAGCACTGCTCACAACTCAGTGATGTGATTACAAGATCTCTGCAAAGTGCAGGCCAGCTCTCCTCTTCCTACTTTATGTTAAACCAGTGTGGAACACAGCAACCCCTGCTAGCTTGACCCAGATCTGTCAACTGATCAGTATTTTTCCCCCATACGGAAAAAATAAATAAGGACTTGTTTTTTAAGCTAAAGCAGCAAGAAAATAAATGAACCAAGGCTTTGAATATCGACTGCACCAAATTAAATCTATGGAGGCAGGGGTGTCAAAAGCACAGCCAGGTGACAGGGAGATCAGGCGGATATATATGTCAGGTAGATTGGGAGTGGGGAGGGGGAAAGGAGGTAGTTTTCCTGGGGCAGGTTCTCTCTCGTAGCAGGGTTTTGTGCGCTGAAGCAGTTGGTGCTGGTCATGGCCAGACACAGGAGTAGATGGATCCCTGTCTGATCTAGTTCGGAGGTTCCTACAGACACCTATGGGATGGCAAGTCTTCCAGATGGACAATTAGAGATGATGATGATCAGATCCTGGGCCTTTTATCTGCTCCCTTTGTTCCACTCTGGCTCTTGGAAACTTGTCACATCTCCCCTATTGGGGATTCCCCACTGAGCCTAAATTGGCCTACCTGATTCCTATATCACTGCCCCTGCAGTCCCTGCCAAAAATGGGGTGGAAGGATTGTAGCAGGTGCACAATATCCTCTGGCCATTCCCAGCTGGTAGAAGGCACCTCGGGAGCTGTGACTCGTTGACAGAATGTCGAGCAGCTCCCAGAATGTCGAGTTCTAAACTGAGCTCAGACTGGGGCCAGTGTTAATCCAGCCTGAAGATCAAGGAGTCATAATCAGCTCTCTTAAGCATCTTGCCTCTTTCTGTTGTGCCCATTCAACTACCTGGCTCTACCTGTAGGGCTTTGGCCATATAAGTAAAGAGCTTTTTAGTGCTGGTGAAAGATACCAGACTGACACCCGGTGGGATACATGCGTGGCCACCGGCATGGCCAAAGCCTTGATTCCAATATGCAGCTGGAGGGTGTGGACTGCATGCTGGGTATTTCAGGCTTTATGGGGAGGGAATCCTCCCTGTTGCCAGGCTGTTCTGTGGCAGCTCCCCTGGACAGGGAACGTGACCAAGAAGAGTTTGTGGATCTGCACATCTGCCAGCCACACCACAACCCCTCCCCGCTCCCCAACACACACACACTGCGTGTGGTACCCAAACCCCACCCCCTTCTGAGGTGGAACAGCATTGGGGTATTTCTGAGGGAATAAATCCTATCCCCCAGTTTGCTAAGGGAGCAGCATCCCAGAGAGGAAAAGGCACAACTACTTGGTTGATGGCCCACGAAAGCTTACGCCCAAATACATGTGTTAGTCTCGAAGGTGCCACAAGTCCTCCTCGTTGTTTTTGGTTGATTGGGACATTCCACCCAGGAGGTGACGGTGCTTCAAACACAGGGATCTGAGAAAATATCACTGTCCTGACACTAGTGCTTCATGTGTGCTAAGCCCCGGCAGGCACCTCTAGGCTTGGCAGTTCATAGCCACAGCACCTCTGGGCTTGGCACGTCAGTTATGAAAGTAAAAAAAAAAAAAAAAAAATTTCATTACAAATGAAGCACGGCCTGACACCACCGAAATAAAAGCTAAATTCCAGCAGCGCTTGTTGGCGTTGAGTAAACCAGCCGGAGGTTCATACAATTCTTGTTGCCATCTCCGGAGCCCAGAGAGGGTTTTTGGCAACGTGTCCCAATATGGAAAGGTTTTGGTCTAAATTCACCACTGTCCCCCAGCTTTCAGCTGACTTTGGTCTGGATTCCAAACTCATGAAACCCGCAGCTGGAATCTACTGGGAACGGGTGTGTGAGATGCCTACAGGGCGCTTGACAATGGTGAGGCAATTGATGTGTTGAGACCACTGCTCGTCATGCCGAGCAGCATTGGGTCACTGTTTCCTTGTACTCCCCTATCTGCCTGGAGCCATCTGTGGTCTCTTTTCTCTTCTACTTAAGCCTGTAAGCTCCTAGGGGCAGGGACCAGCTTTTTGTTCTGTGTTTGTAGAGCTACGGTTGGGTCCTGCTCCGTGACTGGGACTCCTAGGTGTTACTGCAATACATATAACAAGTAAGTAATAACAATGGGAACCCAAATCAGCAGATTCCACACAGTCTATTGCCCGCTACCAGCCAAAGGTCTTTATTTACAGAACCTCACAGTCTTCCTCCATGCCACCCTGCCAAGCATGGTCATATGAACGAATTTACCCTTACCATTCCCCCGTGAGGAACGAGAGTGTGACAGATAGTTACAGATAGGGAAACTGAGGCACCAAGCAATTAAGAGAGATGCACAAATTGAAACCCAGTCTCCTGTATCTCAGTGTAGTGCCTTACCTACAAGACCCTATTTCTCCTCAATGTACCTTGGTCTCAAGGATGCCCTTTAGGGACATGAGGTCTATTTTGTTCATGTTTTAATCCATTGGGCCTCAGGAATGTGCTAATTAATCCCATTAGCGGCCTCATTTTCCGAGGTGCTGAGTACCCACACCCCTCATGAAAGTTGTCAAGAATGGCAGATGCTCAGCAAGTCTCAGAAATCAGGCCACTGACCAGTAAAGCCTGCAGACCATCCTGTGTGACCATGGGCAGGTCAGTTAGCTTTTCTACACCTCCATTCCCCATCTGCAAAATGGGGATATCTCCAGGGCTGTTTGGGGGATAAATACACTAAAGATTGTGAGGTGCTCAGTTCCTACAGTTGTGGGTACCAAATAAGCACCTTAGATAGGTTAGATAGATAAAACATCAGGGATGGTGTAGATAATACTTAGTCCTGCCATGAGTGCAGGGGGCTGGACTAGATGACCTCTCGAGATCCCTTCCAGTCCTATGATTCTATAACGTCTTTCCTCTTGTGTGCTATAACTGGGTTATCTAATTCTGTACATATTGATTATTATTATTATTAGCTATTAAGCTGCTGTTGGGGTGAATATCCAGTGTTATTGACCTGAGTGGTAAATATTGACCAAAGCGAAACTAACTCAATATTTTCTTCAAGGGACAATAAATCTTGATACTTACAGAAAGAAGTCGATATCTATGAGATATATATATTTTTAAACACAGGCATTCATTGGTAGTCATCCTGCAGCATAAACTGCCAGAGGATTTTTTTTCCCCCCTTCTGAATCTAGTGCGACTTTTTAGCAGGAGGCTGGAACAATTCCCATCCTCAGCGGATCGGGACAGAAGGAGACATGTACCACTCACCAGCCCACCTAAAATCCATAACACATGTATGAAGTTTGCGGACAGCTGTAGCGTATGTTAGCAGAGCCCACTGGTGAGTGTGGGCTATATGTACCCCTTTATGCCCAATCCACAGAGAACAGGAGTCTGTTACGGGGCTCGCGAGGGAGCCTTGTCTCTTAAACTAAAGCAGCTGATGCTTTAAGCTCTGGAGGTCCTCAGGTCAGTCTCCAGAGCGTTGGCCAACATAACAGCAATGGACATAGAGGCAGGATCATAACTGAACGATCCTGCCAGCGGGAGCAGAACCCAGTTCTAGAACTGTCAAAGGAAAAAAGTGGAAACTAAAAGAAACAAAACACTTGTCCAAAACACTTTAAAAAAAAAAACAAAAAACAGTTTAATCTGCTGTACCCAGGCCTCCTGGTTCCCATGCACCAAACTAACATGTGAGCTAAAGAACGAGGGGGCAGGTTTTCAGACGTCTTTGAGATTCGGAATTGTTGAGATTGACATTTTTTTCCTATCCCAAATCAGGACAAAGTCAAAATCTCAAAACAATTTGTGAGACAGACATCTGGACCAGCTCAGTCGGAACATTTCATTTCCAGTCATTTCTAAGTACTGCAGTTTTCATTTGTTTTCTTACCTTTTTTGAATACTGTAAAATAACTTAAATTTCTTAACAAAACATTCTTTTGAACTGAAAAAGCAGAACTTTTCTTTCAAAACTGTCAGAGCAGACTTGTTTGGACTACTTCAAAACTCCCTCTCTCCCCCCCACCCCCATTTTTGAAACTAACCCTTTTCCATGAAGGATGTCAGTTTAGTAGAATCAGCATTTTCCAAACCCCACCCCACCCCCCCCCCCAAAAAATTTGGTGATATTTACATTTTTAAACATGCCATTCAGACATTTCCTGGTTATGCTACGTCTCTGCCCTGCTGCACATGGCGCTGCTATCCTCTCCACCAACTTCTGACATGGCTCAACAGTGCCAGTTAAGTCACTTTTGCAACTCTGGTCCATACAACTCCTCTGGTTCTAGAGCACAAACGCAGCACAGAATGGATCCTGCTGACAGGAAGCAGGACCCAAGCTATTCCTTTTCCTTCCCCTGGAAGGCCAAGTTAATTTCCTGCCCCTTGACCATGACAGAGGAAGAACCTTGTTTGGAATTCTGCTGATGCCAGAGATACTTAATGGCAGCTAAGTGAATTCGGTTTTGATGATTAGGGTGGGACCATTTGGGGGGTGATCTGAATGCACCCTCCCGCAGCCATCTGTGTGCATGGAAAAGGGAAAGATTACCAGACACAGAAAATGAGATTGCAGGAGTAGGGGTATCAAAAAGGAAAAGGGGATCAAACCAAACTGATCAGAAAGTATTAACAGGAACAAGTCTTCCTAAGAAGAAATGATCCAATTGCTAGAAAGAAAAATAGGGAGAAAGCAGCAACACCCTTATGCTGGGTCTAACTCAGGAGCAGGGAGGCGTGTGCTTAAGGGACAGCTCCTTCTGCTTTCCACTGACACCACGGAAATCAGAATCTTACCAATCTCTTACCAATCAACCTCAGCTCTTGGTAGAGGCCAGAGCCCTAGGGAGCTGATCATCTGCCTTCCCCACCATCTCTTCTCCATGAATCAGCACTGATACCAAGGAAATTCTCTCCTACACAAAGCTTGGAAGCAGGGGGAGAGTTACGCACCTGCTGTGGGCACCAGACACCTTTTCAAGATGCAGAAAAAGACAGGAAGTAGCAGCCCCAGCAGAAGGCGCAAGCTTAAAGATAGAGAGGAGGAGAAAAATGACTTGGAATGTGAACTGCATCCTAAGTAGCCTCAGTGAATCAATGCAATAGGGGTGGATCATTGCATAGCAGACCACGGCTGCCCAAGAATGGTGGAAGTTTGATCCAACTGAGATTGCTGGCAGACTGGCATTTCCTCCTCCTTCAAATAAAATAAACAAATGGCCTGACAACAGTGACGTACCCCTGCACCAGCTTTGATGCTTGAGATTAAAGATATCTATTTTTATATCCAATTTTAAAGTTGACTTATGGACCAAGCGATGTCCATCACTGGGAGAGCTGAGCAAAGGGCAAGCAACTTCCTCTCGCCACACTAAATCTGTCAATGGCATGCACAGAGAAATTCAGGGAGCAACATGTGGAAAACACTGTCTTACAGCAAGACAGGCCCTGGAACCATAAGGAGAGGGACGAGAGGACCTGTGAGCTTAAGTTCTGATGGCTGGTGGATTTAAGCTGCTTTGGCTGCACTGCGGCATGGGTTTCTTGCACAAATGTGGCTCAGGCCAAGTGGCCAGCACAGCCCTTGGGGATTCAACATGCAGGCAACCCTCTGCTTTAACCTCTCAAGGGAAGGGAGCAGACAGCCAGGAGACTGCCGCCTGCCCTTGTTAAACACCTAGGGCCAAACCCTCTGCTGGCATAAATGCACAATAAAGCCAATGAAGCAACACTGATTTACACCAGCTGTGGACCCGGCCCTTCGTATCCAAGAGCACCCCTCAAAACTACCTCCATGCACGGGGCCCCAGAGCTAGGGAATTCACTGTGCATGGCACCCAGAATCCTCCCTGGTGCCTGGGATGCTGTGTAAAGCCTAATCCCAAACCAGTGCAGACAGGATGGAAAGGGGATTTATTGTAACCCATAAACCAGGGGTGTCATTTGCTATGGGGCAAGACTTGGCAGGATACAAGATAATCACTCGTTTGCCACCACTCCCAGCTTCTGGCAAAGAGGAAGGATCAGTCAGTAATTTTCTGTTCTGTTCATTCCCTCTGAAGCACCTGGCATGGGTCCTGCTGGACCATTAGTCTGACCCCATAAGGCCATTCTTATGGTCTTACATATCAGTTGACTCAGCTGGGCCCTTCCCCCCAGAATTTTTCTGAAATTGACCCCTGCCAACAGCCCTGCCCTCAGGGGCCAGGGGCAGAGCCAGATGGAGGGACCGGGCAGCAGCGTTCAGCATTATGTAATCAAGTGGCACATTGAGGCCACCCTCAGAAGGCAGCTCCCTCCGGGCACCCAGGCCAGGAGGGCAGCTCCAGCTGGCTGCAAGGAATCTGAGGCAAACAGACGCTGGCTCTCCAGAGCAGCGCGGGGGGGGGAAGGGGAGGGGAAGCAGCTGGGTCCCTTTTTCCTCGCAAAACTCAGCCCGCAGCCTCTTCAAAAGGCAACCCCCGGCTTTGCCCCGGGCCCGGCGGTTACATAAGAGCTCCCGGCTGGCTTCAATGCAGGCGTAAAGACCCCCCCAGGGGGACGGCTCTCTCTCTGGCCCCCGGCTGTATTAAGACTTCATCAACTCAATTGACCTCAGCAGGAGGGGCAGAGCGGATTACCAGCAAAGTATTTAATCAGGTGTATGGAATGACCTTGCCAGTGGAAACACAAAGCGAGCCAGACACATGGGGAGCAGAAGGGACCGTCTCTTGACTCCGCCCCCCCCTCCCCCCGGGCCCAGTATCCCCATCCTCACACCAGCCTTTCGCAGCCTGCTGGAGGCCGCTTTCCTCGAGGAATAAAGTTGCTCGGCTCCAGAGGACAGAGTCGTTGAGCGCACAAGACGCTGCCGGACCCACTGGGTGGGGGCGTTACCTTGCTGCCCTCCGCTCCAGCTAATAAAGCGGAGCAGGGGCAGATCGGAGGGTGAAGGGTGCTGCAGGCGACGGTCCTTATTAATAATACAGTGCAATCAGTGTGCACGCCCCGCGGAGATGCCGGAGCCGCGCGCTGCAGCCCCCCGCCCCCGGGCTTCTTCCTTCCGAGCCATGCCCAGAAAGATGCAGCAGCGCCGGGGGCTGGGACGGGAGCTTCTCCCGGGACCCCGCAGCTCTAGACGGAAACCCCCGGAGAACTTCGCAGCGCGGAGCAGACACGCCGCGGAGCCCTTTAGCTTTCGCACAGGTTCCTCTCCCCCACCCCCACCCCCACTGAGCCAAACAGCCCCCCCCCTCTACTAACCCCCCCCGGACTAAAACATCTGTCCGCAGCTGCTGCGGACTGACTCAGCCAGCCAGGGTGGCGGAAGCTGCCCGCCGAAATCTCAGCCCAGAGCCCGCTCTCTGGGGTTCACAGGGAGCTTCCCCCCACCCCCCTCCTGCTTGGTCGGCTTTTTTTTTTTTTTTTTTTTTTGCACCTGGGGAAGTTTGGAAATCAGTCATCCAAGTTTCCTTCCCCCCTGCCGGGAGAGGCAGCGCCTGGGCACTATACCGCGTAACAGCCCGTCTCCACAGCGGGCTCCAGAGTCGGGGCGCGCCGAACACCCCCCCCCCCGCCGCCCCGGCGAGCGAGGCGCCCGGCAGCCCCACATCCCCGCCCCCGGCAGCCCCAGGCACTCGCCGGCGGGACCGAGCCGCAAGCAGCCTCGGACCCGAGTCCCCCGCTGGAAACCGGCCCCGAAGTGCGCTGCGCGCCCGGCGCAAGCCCTACCTTGGAAGAGGAACAGCGCAGCCAGCCCGGCGAAGATCGCCCAAGCCACGGAGCGGTGCATTTTTCTTTTCTTCTCGGGGTGGCTGGGGCTCGGGTTTGTTTTTTGGGGGGGGGGGTTTTCCCCACCGCCTCCTGGCCTCGCTCCCCTTCCCCGACAGCTCTCGGTGGCTCTCAAAGCTGGCGGGGAGAGGTTTACATCCAGCGTTTCCTCCCCCCCCGCCACCGCCCCCCCCGCGCGAAGGACGAGCGAGAGGAGCGGGACTCCCGGCTCCGTAACTCTCTCCCCTCGCACTGGGGCAGCGGGGCACGCTCGGCGAGAGCCGGCCGCGGCCAGCCCTCCTCCGCCGCGCAGCCATTGGTTCCCAGCCAGGGATTGGCAGCGCGACACCCCCCCCCCCCGCCCCAGCACGCACCCCCCGCGAATCGGGCCGGCCGCTGCCCGAGACACGTGCCGGCGGAGGTGGAAGAAGAGGCGCCAGGGCGAAGCTGGGGTTCCTTCAACCCACCGGGGCGGGGGTCCTCGGGGGGGGAGGAGGGGCTGCTGGGCCCCCCCTGCCCTGGAAGTGGTTTTTCCATCATGATGCCGGGGTTCAGAGTCGCAGCCCCCGCAGAAAGAAAAGGAGGGACTCGTGGCACCTTAGAGGGGGGATGCTCAGATTCATAGATTCATAGATATTTAGGCCAGAAGGGACCATTATGATCATCTAGTCCGACCTCCTGCACAACGCCGGCCACAGAATTTCACCCACCACTCCTAAAAAAGACCTCACACCTATATCTGTGCTATTGAAGTCCTCAAATTGTAGTTTGAAGACCTCAAGGAGCAGAGAATCCTCCAGCAAGTGATAAATGTGTCCGTCTCCGAGGTGCCACAAGTCCTCTTCATCGTGATGCTAGGCAGGGTCGGCAGCTTGGTTTACTGGCTCTCAGCACCCCCAGGCCAGCTCAGCCCAGCCCAGCCCAGGAGGACACTGGTCCACTCCAGCCATTGTTCCGGCACCCCTGCCTAAGCGCCCCCCGTTCCACGTTGGGCCGTGGGAAAGCGGGAGGGTTTGGGAGCTGCTCCTCCGGCTTCTTCAAGGGATATTTTTGTGCTCAGTGAAACTTTCAGACAGGAGGCCACTTCATTCCTCTGCCCCTGTTTTCCTTCCCTAAGGAAGTGAGACCAACCACACACAACAGGGTCCACCCCTAAGGGGGTGCGAGGCCCAGGACAAATCAGGCTATATGGGCCCCCTTCTGACCCCCCCCCCCAGCTGACATGGTCCCCCGAAACCCTAACCCAACCCCCTGAGCCAGCCTAGCCCCCCAAGGCACCCCTAACCCCCACCCCCTGGGCCAGCCTGGCCCCCCAGGCATCCCTAACCCCACCCCCACCCCCTGGGCTAGCCTAGTGCCCCCCGCATGACATACATACACTGAAGCATGGAGGCCTCCAATTTTCCATACCCAAGGGACAGCTCTGCACCCCCCCACACACACCTTTGTTGTTTAGAAAATAGCCACCAGCTGATTCTTCCTGCCTCATTCCTGTCTAAAACACTCCTATGAATCTGGACCTGGCTTCAAGAAATGCTGGTTTAAAATGCTGTGTGCAGATCTAGCAACTGGGCTTTGACACTCTGGTCATCAGCTCGAGTCCAAGCTGACAGAGGAGCCTGGGGTTAAGAGCAAGCTGCCAAACTGGCTGTGGGTATGTCTACACTGCAATAAAACCCTGAGTCTCAGAGCCTCGGTCAATTGACTCGGGATCAGGCCACCAGGGTAAAGATTGCAGTGTGGACGTTCGGGCTTGGGCTGGAGCCCAGCGTCCGAGACCCCTCTCACCCACGTGGGGTCTCACCCAGTTTCCAGCCAGAGCCCAAATGTCTACGCTGCAATTCTTAGCTCCACAGCCCAAGCCCCGTGAGTCTGGGTCCTTTGCAGCTGTACTGCAGGTCTCTCATTGCAATATAGATGTACCGTATGTCTTCACTGTGGGTTTAAGCCCCCCCTTTTTTTTCCACTGAAGACATACCCTGAGTTTAGCAAAGCTCTTCAGGGCAGGTCCATCTCTTAATAGCCATGTACGTACAGCACCTGGCACAGTGGGGCTGTGGTAAGGATGCCAATTAGTGTGAGCTGTGCTGCAAGTGTACTCAGGAGGATGCCTGTCTCCCTGGAACCGACAAGCACCAAGTTGCTTCTGAGATGATCTCCCCCTTCCCTGAGCAGATGATGTCACTTCCCTCCTCCAGTCCCTCCACTGGCTCCTCCTTGCCCCAGTAATGACTTTAACCTTCTCATCCTTCTCCGCGAGGTCCCGCGCAGCCCCAGATCTTGTGTCCCCTGCTTCCCCTTTGCTCTGCCAATGAAACCAGCCTTGATGCTGCATCATTTCCTTGGTGCTCGATGTATTTATTCTCACCTTCCCCCTTGGCATGGAAGAGCTTTCCAAACCCAGTGTGCCAAGCTCCTCGCCCTCTATTCTTTCCTGAAGACATGCTCCTTTCACAGTGCCCACCCTCACTTACCCGTGCCAGAGGAAGACAGCCTCCACCCCATTATGCAAGAGGCAATGAAGTGACAAGGAATAAATAGAGAGGGGAAGGATGGCTTTATGCTTATGACACTGGCCTGTGATTCAGGGGAGAAGGGATCAATTATCAGCTCTAGTATAGACTCTGTGGTACTTTGGGCAAGTTACTTCACCCCTCTGTGCCTCAATTTCCCCCCTCTATAAAATGGGGCTCATTCCCTAACTCCCAGGATAAATTCACTATCGTGTGAGATGCTCAAGTACTCTGGTGATGGGGTCTGTAGAAACACAAGGATGTAATAAACATTCCAAGCAAACTCCTTCCCCTGGGCCTCCCAGTGGGCCGTATCTGTGGTATGATCACATGGCATAGCTTTATCGGAATACCTCCTCAGATAGGCACTATTCTGGAACTTATGCCTCAAGGCTAGCATTTATTCCAGGAGTGGAGTAATTATTCCAGAACAGTGTCCACCAGAGGCGTTATTCCAGCATAGCTGGAACAAAATAATGTATCCTACTACAGCTATGCACGTCCACTTCCCCAGGTAGACAAGTCTTGTCACTCACTCAAGCAGAGACGGTCTTGTCACTCACGTTCTGCATAGGCCCGAGAATGTTCTTGGTACTTAAGAAATAGATCATTTTCCTCTCTCTGCTAGGGTCCGATGCAGCATCTTCCCAGTAGGCAGGAGTGACACTCACCACTCTCCTCTGCTCTAGCCCAAAGACAATGGCAGCACCATGCCCTGGTCCAGCCAAAGCTCAAGAGCATCATGGGAGGTGCCTGCACACAGATTCCAAGGGACCTCAGGGTACATCACTGCCTGCGAGAAAAGAGACCCGAGTGCTGCCACGGCTGGCCCGGCTCTGGCTCAGAATTGCAGTGTAGACATTTGGCTTCGGGTGGAGTCCGAAGCCAAATGTCTACACCGCAAGTTTGGGCCCCGCAGCCCAAGCCTTGTGAGCCCGAATCAATTGACTCTGGCTCTGAGATGCAGTGCCGGAAGTTTTTATTGCTTTGTGGGACAGGAGAAGGGCCTTTGGTGGTGGGGGCGGCGGAGGGGTGCAGAACTCCTAGAGGAGCCAGAATATAGACGACGACACTGACCTAACACTGAGGACTTCACAGAAGCTGTTGCATCTCCTGTGCCACAGGTGATCTCACGCGCTGTACCACACACACAGCAAATCCCAAGCCCCGGGCGGTAGCTGAGGCAAGCTTCTGAAATCCTAAAACCTCTCCAGCGCATCATCAAGGATCTACAACCTATCCTGAAGGACGACCCATCACTCTCACAGATCTTGGGAGACAGGCCAGTCCTTGATTACAGACAGCCCCCCAACCTGAAGCAAATACTCACCAGCAACCACACAACAGAACCACTAACCCAGGAACCTATCCTTGCAACAAAGCCCGTTGCCAACTGTGCCCACATATCTATTCAGGGGACACCATCATAGGGCCTAATCACATCAGCCACACTATCAGAGGCTCGTTCACCTGCGCATCCACCAATGTGATATGTGCCAGCAATGCCCCTCTGCCATGTACATTGGCCAA
Organism: Lepidochelys olivacea; assembly: GCF_965140295.1. Classification (NCBI taxonomy): domain Eukaryota; kingdom Metazoa; phylum Chordata; order Testudines; family Cheloniidae; genus Lepidochelys; species Lepidochelys olivacea. Next base: position 10,137,202 of record NC_140432.1, on the reverse strand, counting down.
ACTGGACAGTCTCTACGTAAAAGAATAAATGGACACAAATCAGACGTCAAGAATTATAACATTCAAAAACCAGTAGGAGAACACTTCAATCTCTTTGGTCACTCGATTACAGACCTAAAAGTGGCAATTCTTCAACAAAAAAACTTCAAAACCAGACTCCAACGAGAGACTGCTGAATTGGAATTAATTTGCAAACTGGATACAATTAACTTAGGCTTGAATAAAGACTGGGAGTGGATGTGTCATTACACAAAGTAAAACTATTTCCCCATGTTTATTCCCCACCACACACACACTGTTCCTCACACATTCTTGTCAACTGCTGGAAATGGCCCACCTTGATCATCACTACAAAAGGCCCATCTCCCCCCCCCCCCTCCCCACACACACGCTCACCTGCTGGTAATAGCTCACCTTTCCTGATCACTCTCGTTATAGTCTGTATGATAACACCTATTGTTTCATGTTCTCTGTGTATATAAAATCTCCCCCCTGTATTTTCCACTGCATGCATCCGATGAAGTGAGCTGTAGCTCACGAAAGCCTATGCTCAGATAAATTGGTTAGTCTCTAAGGTGCCACAAGTCCTCCTTTTCTTTTTGTGGACACAGACTAACACGGCTGCTACTCTGATTTCTGAAATCCAGTCTGCCTTTAGGATTTAGTCAGCCTTGGAGGGCCAGATGCTGTTCTCTGTTACGCTGGGAGAAACCCCAAAGGTACCCAGCTATGACAGCAAGGAGGGCCAGATAGACTCAACTGATGTGAATGGAGTGACTCTGGATTTATTCTTTTTGTTAGTATTAGAATAACCCCTCAAGCCTCCCAATCCTGATTGGAGCCCCTTTGTGCTAAGTGCAGTACATACAAAGAGTAATGGACAGTATCTCCCTGAAGATATTTACAATCTAAATAGACAAGACGGAGCAAAAGTAGGAAACAGAAGGGAAAATCCTTGGCCAAAGTCAGACAGCAGGTCAGTTGCAAAACCAGGATAAGGACAGGGGCTACCTGCTTTACAATCCTGTGTCCCATTCCACTGGACCATAATTCCTCAGGCTTTACGTGGCGGGTAATGGAGATTAGTGGTACTTTAACAATTATCTTTTAAGGAGGTGCAGAGATTTCCTGTTGAAAGGGTCCTTTAATGCTTTTCAAATTGCAGGGGCCATCTCCTTGTTCTGTGTTTGTACAAGGGGGGCTTGGCCCTTAACAGAAGCTCTTAAGCAATACAAATAATAAATAAATAAATAAAAATACTATTTCTTAATGAATGCTCACTATTTCCCTTAGTGGCAAGAACATCTCATGTCACTTGGGCTGACTCACAGCCCCTTAAACAACATTATGCTCACAAAAAGTGGTCATGGGGCGGGGGGGGGGGGGGAGGAGAAAGATGAGGTTTCATATTTATTCTTCTTCAGAGACTTCCAGATCCAAGCTGTTCATTTTGCAATTCAAGAGGAGATTTGGCTGCAAAGTCTCAGACAATCCAGCTGTGTTTCTCTCTCTCTCTCTTCTGTGGCCACCTCCTACAGAGATACTTAGAATCAGATCTAGGCCAGCAGTTCTGCTGAGGAAGTGTGAGGCATGGCAGAATCTAGCTCACTCTTCTAATGTCACATTGGCAGTGCTGACCATACAAACCTCTTGTTTTGGTCAGTAAGCAAGCAGAGATGACTTGATTGCATTCAAGCAAGAGAGAGGGCCCCAGATCCTCAGTGGGTGTCACAGTATTGAAAGCATATGGATCTATGCCAATTTAATACAGATAAGGAACTGGATTCTAAGCTGTTAACATGAGACCCTTTTCACATAACTTTTCTGATTAGAGCGGAGTGAAACCACCACATGTTCTTATTTTCCCCGATAAATTTTCTGACAAAATACTTGCAGTTTTGTCCTTGTTCCAGGATTCATGACCCCTAAAGTTTTATGCTAGATGTGCTTTTGTTTCTTTTTTTAAATTTTGTATTTTTTTTTTTTTAAGGAGTCAGGGGAAGAGGTGAGAAGGGGAGCTGTGTGAAGTGGTGGGTTGTGCATTAAAAAGAAAAGGAACATTTCAAAATCTCATGATCTTACTTTTGAATTTTTATTCAAATCAGTTGTACCTGCAAGTGAAGAAATGAAAAGAAAATTCATTTTTTTCCCATGGAATTGCACGAGTTTTGCAAAATTGAAAGAAAAAACACACTAATCTCACAGGTTCTGAAGCATTCATACTTGCTGAGCAATGTGTTGCATAGCCCTAGAGAATCTCTGAGCAGAACCACGCTATCCTGAGAAACTCTTTCAAAAATACCACCCTCCTCCCATTTTATTTAAATACCAATTCATTCTTGGTCTGCTGAGCACAATACCTGATATGCATCACACTTGGTCTGATTCCCCCCGGCCTGCATCTTGTGCAGTCATTTACTGCCCCAATGGGTGCAAAATATTACCACTGTCATCTGATAGCATTTTACATGCACTTTGTGCTAATATAAATGAGTCAGTAAAGTGCCTGGAAATGGGAAATCAGGCCCATTTTGACGGCTCAGCTAAACCAAAGGAGAGAGAGCTACGCTCTGGGATTGGAAGTAGACGGTTGAAATGCCAGAAGGTTTTTGCAGCCAGACTCCAGCACCTGAATAAGCAAAAGGGGCTTCTTGTAACTGAAGTCTCTTTGCTTCCCAGCTTATCCCAGACACGGAGCTACAAATATGGTATTAGGGTTTGTGGCTTTAACGGCTGAACTTCCAAGAAGGAGAGGTAGTGTGGGAAATTCTGAAGCTCTTGTTGTTATGAAGAGCCATTTGGAACAAGACGCTGATTAGAGCAGGGTTCTCGCAAGGGGATTAAGCACTGAGTGATCACTGAACACTTCAGCAATCATATAAGACAAGCCCAGAGGGACACTAGAATGCAAATACATGAGTCCTGCTGGCAAACGAAGGGAGCCACCAATAGGGGACTAAAACACTTGTGACGGGGAATATAGTTTCAAAGACTTTGGTTTTAACTGGATTATTCTGGAGAATTTGGAGGGAAACTGCAGGGGGTTCTTGTAGGACCACTAGGGGCAGCTGCTCTGCATGACAAAGAAACTGCAGAGAAGTTTAACTGTCCATGAAGAGACTGTCTGGTTGTGGTCACTGCATGATATCTCTATAACTCTTTCTATAGACAGTTTCATCCTGAATGATCATACATCAGTGACTCACAATGTGTATGACATTAGTGACTGTTGCTGTAACAACAACAGTCCTCCAGGGCAGACTGAATTTTCCTCCAGGGCACACTGGAAGAGGCCCTGGAGGTTTTTCGCCTTCCTCTGTAGCATGGGGCATGGGTCACTTGATGGAGGATTCTCTGCTCCTTGAAGTCTTTAAACCATGATTTGAGGACTTCAATAGCTCAGACATAAGTGAGAGGTTTTCGCAGGAGTGGGTGGGTGAGATTCTGTGGCCGGCGTTGTGCAGGAGGTCGGACTAGATGATCATAATGGTCCCTTCTGACCTTAATATCTATGAATCTATGTCCTCCTTAACCCAACACAATGGCTGCATCTGTAATTGGACAGAGACTAAGTAACTCTCTACAGCTTCTCTCTTCTCGCAGTCACTCCTGATGCAGATACAGGGCCCCATGCTGGTCTCACAGCTGTCTTATAGTGGTGTAACTCCTTTGACACTGATGCCTGATTGAGACCAGGGTAACAAAGCAGAATCATTTGTGTTCTTTCGAGCTGAGCCCTCCCCCACACTCCCCCCTCATCCCTCCATAAACACTACCCATAACCGGGTCCCTCGGCTAGTAGGCACCCATTGGCGATTCTCCACTTAGGGAAGAATGGTTTCAGAGGAGCAGCCGTGTTAGTCTGTATCCGCAAAAAGAACAGGAGGACTTGTGGCACCTTAGAAACTAACCAATGTATTTGAACATAAGCTTTCGTGAGCTACAGCATCCGATGAAGTGAGCTGTAGCTCATGAAAGCTTATGCTCAAATAAATTTGCTAGTCTCTAAGGTGCCACAAGTCCTCCTTTTCGTTTTAGGGAAGAATGGGCAGGGCAAAGCTTAGAGCCATCACACACGTCCTAGAGAAGGGACAGCTCAAAGTTCCAATCTCTGGGGGAGAGTGCCAGAAGCCTGAAAACTACCACTGAAAGGGGTGTGAACATGATTGAAAGGAAGGAGTATGACAGAGGGCGTTGCTTCAGCTGTGCACATCTAGGCAGTGTGGCCTAGCGGACAGGGCACTAATCAGGAAAGCTGGGTTCAATTCCTGCTTCTGGCACTGGTTTCTTGGGTGCCTTTGGGCAAATCGTATCTCCCGTGTCTCAGTTTCCCCATCTATTAGCTGGAAAGGATGGGATCTCCTTTGCAATCTTTGGATCTTTATGCAAGTGCTGGGTATTACTAGTTTTATCTACTTACATTCCTTCTCTTTTTGTTTGACCTGTTATGCTCTCAGCACATACGTAAGTTAGCGTGGAATTTATATCACCCTTTACAGCACCCCTGGATTCGACCCTGCTCATGTAGGCAACTAATACACTGGAGTGGCTTGGAACAGTCAATTCGATTATTCCACTTAATTACCTACGTTATATGCCTTAGAAAATGAAAAGCTGTTTCAAAAGAAGACAGCCCAATGTTCTGGTCCAAAAAATCTGGAACATTATCACACATTATCAACCCTTACTGAAGTGCTTTGTTTCATTGTTTTTTTAAAATGAAATTTTATCAAAAATCAACACAGGTCCGCAGAAAGCTTCAGTTTTGACAAAAAGGCCTTTTCCAATGACAAATCTTCCTGCCAGAGACTTGTTGACCGCCTCTACATATACACATGTATATAATTATTTTTTGTATCACGGTCGTGTGATGACCCTGCTAGGCTAGGCTAACTGTGAGGAAAGGCAAAGGCAAACCAGGACAAAAAGGATCATTTTAAATTTTTAAAGGTTTATAAGGGAAAACCCCAAAATGGTACCAGGATCATAAATAATATAGAACATGACCATATACTTACTACTTATCATAATAAACTATAGGTCATGCTCCGTGTTTGTCACAGAGGTCGCGGAAGTAATGGATTCCACACTTCTGTACCGGCCAGTGTGGCTGACGCCAGGGCTGCCCAAGCAGCTGGCTCCAGGGATAGACACACTGGCTGCTGCTGGACCAGCTCCGAAGCCAGCCGCTCGGACGGCCCCACAGCCGGCTGCACTGGCCGCAGCTGGAGCAGCCCTGGGGCCAGCCTCACCAGCTGCTGCTTGGGCGGTCCCCAGGCAGCTGGCCCTGGACACCGCCCAAGCAGTGGCCGGTGCGGCTGGCCCCAGGGGTGGCCAGAGCAGCCACTGCTCGGCAGCCCCCGGCAGTGGTCCTGGGTCGGCCCCTGGTAACTGGTGCTGCTGGCCCCGCCCCCCTACCCCAAAAACACCCCTCCCCACAAGATTTAGTCAGGGGTATTTGTAGTGTAAGTCATGGACAAGTCACGGGCCGTGAATTTCTGTTTATTGCCCGTGACCTGTCCATGACTTACACTACAAATACCCCTGACTAAATCGTAGCCTTAACTATAGGTTACCAACTCATTACCTTGTGAGCTTGTACCCGCTACTCCTCCTCACTCCATGCCGTTAGTACTGAGTGCATTGTTATTAGCAAGAACAAAAGAGATTACGCAACTGCACACTGTGTTACGTCAGAGAGGAATCCACTTTTCCTCTCCATGGCTCTCAGCCCACCTCCACTGTTCCTAGCTGTTCTTTGCCTCGAAGCGCTCCTTAGATTGGATGTTCCTGTGGTGGTGCCTCTTTTCACCGAGTTTCTCCACAAGCCGGGTTTCTTCACCAACTGGGCCCTCACTTGTCCATTAGGCACCTTTGAACTGTATTCCATCAAAGGATGTCCAAGCCGTCACTCTCTCTGTTCATACACTTCAGGTCCTTCGCGGGTGGGCTTCTCGTTTGCCGTTTTCAGGATCTGTTTTCATCTAACCCAGCTTTTTGACCAATTTCCTTTTTCACCAATTCTATTTCCTTTCCGTTTTTTCCCTTGATACTCTCTCCGCTACATCTGTAGATTTTATTTGCCCCTGTACTTCCCTTCTCTAGCAGTCTCTCCTCGCAGACCCAGCTCTGGTTTTCTGCTTCTCCTGACCTGAAACCTTTCCTGTTTTCCTTCTTTCCTCCTTCTCACTTGCCCAATATTGATTCTCCTGTTCTTTTGTCACTTCACCTCCTACCCCAGCTCTGGTTTATCTGCTAGCTCGGTATCGAGATACTTCTCCTTCCCTCTTTCTTATCTAACAGGTTTTTTTTGTTTGTTTGTTTTTTACCCCAACTGCCCCTTTGGGCAGATCCTGAGCCCTCTCCCCAGCTGGACCTGCTCTTTCACTGCTTCTCTCTCCCCCCCAGGACTGCATTCTGTGCTGCTGACTCATAGCTGCAGCAGGAACGAGTGCCAGAGCGAGGGTTACAACAGTAGCATCTCTGGGCCCAAGCAAGGATCAAGGCCCCATTGCGCTAGGTGTTTTAGACACATAGGGAATAGTCCCTCCCAGAAGTAGTTACAGTCTATATAGACAAGACAGACAACATGTGGGAGAAAAGAAGGTTACCCCCAATTTTACAGATGGTGAAACAGAGGCTGAGAGTTAGGGTATGTCTACAGTCCACACTGAGCCTGGGCTCTGACTCAGGTTTGACCCCAAACCCCAGTTCCGTCCATACCCAAATCAATCTGACACAGGTAAGCAAGCACTCAGGACCCGTGTCCTAGGACCCTTTGTGACTTGGCTCCAAAGCCTGTCATTTTGCAGTGTGGACGCAGCTCAACCCAAAGACCTGAGTCAGAAGATCTGCGGTAGTGCTGTATGGACACATTAGCATGGCTGAGAGACCTGGGCCCAGCAATTGTAAACCCAGGTTTACAATGCAGTGTGGCTACTCAAGCACGGGCTTGGAAACCATGAGTCCATCATGCCAGGTTCCACAGACCCAAGTTTACAATGCAGTATAACCATACCCTAAGTGACTTGCTCAAAGTCACATGGGGAATCCGGGGCAGAGCCAGGAATTAAACCCAGATCTCTGGAGTCCCAATCGAGTGCCTTGGGAACTGTTGCCTGGCTTCCAGAACAACAGATCCAGCTCCTGTATAGAGCACAAGTCTACACAGTTTCTCCTAATGGTGGCTTACACCCTCTTATTGCATGAGTAACGGACAAGCGGCAGCAGCCTGCTTTGTGAAAAGTCCTATTCAGCTGCCAGCTCCTGGAAGGGAGTGAGAAACAAGGCAGGAGTGGGGGAGAAGGGTAGTTCATTCTGCTCTTTATTGCGGTTCAGTATACTGAGTGCAGGCCCCCTTTCCCTGTGCCGTGAAGACCCCCGCTCCACTACATGGATGGAGGAGACAAAATTAGAGCTGGGAAAAAATTGTTCTAGTGGAGGTTTTTTTCTGTTGGCAGATGCCATTTGTTGAAATTGAAGCTCCCTGCTGTCAACTTCAATGGCATTTTGGTTTAGAAAAATAATTGAAACAAAGCATTTCGATGAGGTCAAAAACTTCCTCCTTTTCCAAACAACTTCTCGTTTCACCATTCGTTTTATGTTGTAATGTACAATAAAAAGCCAAATTGCAATGAAACATTGAGATCTGAGCCAAACAGAACATCTCAAAGGACCGGAAAAATGCAATATTTTAAAAATTGGAATCAAAACACATTTCCAAAAATGCTGGAAATTTCCAAGTTCCGACCCCCTCTATGCAAGATAGAAGGAAAACAGCAGGCAGCCAGTTCAGCAGCAAACATGGGGATGAAATCATGAGTGAAACCAACAGGCTAAGCATACCCAGCACGGGCGGTGGAGAGGACCATATGCACCAGAGCGATAGCCACGGTGCTGTATGGCCAGATTAACAAAAGGGTTGAGCTCCCAGCAGTTCCTGCTGAGATTCACCACCCTTTCCCCCACTGAGAACTAGGGGAGCAGCTGGGTGCTGAGTTCTTTTGTAGCTCTGGCCTTCGCCACCCTTCCACACACACTCCTGTGATGTTGGGTGAGTCATTTAGTTTCCCAACTGGGAATTTGGGATAATCACTCAGCCCTACCTTACAGGAGTGCTGTGAGGATAAAGATCGTGAGGTACTTAGATATTACAGTAATGCCGGCCAGATCAGTACCTAAGTCAGACAGCCGAATGTCATTCACACTGCCACACAAATGTGTATGCATACACAAACACACCTATGCACACAAAAACCTGCACACCTATGAATGCACACATTCCTGTGCACAAACATGCAACTTACAGGTACAAATACACACCCCATGGCATGCACAAAAGCATGTGCATATCAGGACATACTGACAAAAGCACATGTGTACACACAGCCAAACACAACGTACACGGACGCCTGGTTTTGTTCTTTTAATGATGCCTCCTATAAATAAGAAAGATAAGCCCAAATGGAGTGACTGCATGAAGGAAGGAAGCCTATATTATTCATAAATTCAGGCTCAAGCTCCTCTCTTGCCTTCACGCCATGACTCCTTCAAAACATATTATTCATCTATTTTTTCCTCCTTTGGGAAGAGAGCTGGTAATTGTAGTAAATACATCACTGCCAAGACATTCTCACAGCCACAGAGCCCGCACAGTCCTGTGGGTAGCAAATGAACACAGCAGCTGCTCTCGAGGTGCTTCATGATGGAATGATGTGCTCAGGCATGGTGATGAAGGGACTGTGATCACTCCTCATGCCACAGAGACACGGGAGGCATTGAACCCTGGGACTCATACCTGGGCTGGGCAAACTCTAGAATATGGGCTGCTCAGAACTGGTGTGTGACATTCCGACCAATCACGGCACCATGCTCAGAAAAGGTCATAGGTTTCACAGATTCATCGATTCCAAGGCCAGAAGGGACCACTGCAATCATCTAGTCTGACCTCCTGTATAGCATAGGCCAGAGAACTTCCTGAAATAATCCCTAGAGCAGAGCTTTTACGAAAACATCCACTCTTGATTGAAAAATTGTCAGTGATGGAGAAACCACCACAACCCTTGATAAATTATTCCAATAGTTAATGACTCTTACCATTAAAAATGTATGCCTTTTTTCTAGTCTGAGTTTGTCTGGCTTCAACTCGTGTTATACCTTTCTCCACTAGATTGAAAAGCCCATTATTAAATACTTGTTCCCCAACAAGTTTCCCCTTCACCTTCTCTTTGTTAAGCTAAATAGACTGAACTTCTTGAGTTTATCACGCTAAGGCAGGTTTTCTAATCCTTTGATCATTTCCGGACCTCTTCTCCGAACCCTCCCCAATTTAGCAGCATCCTTCTTGAATTGGGGGCACCGGACCTGGACACAGGATTCCAGCAGCCATCACACTAGTGCCAGATAGAGGGAAAATAGCCTCTCTACTTCTGCTTTTGTTTCCCGTTTACACATCCCAGGATCACATTAGCTCTTTTGGCCAAAAGCATCACACTGGGATCTCATGTTCAGCTGATCATCCACCTCCCCATTTTTTCCAGTCACTGCTTCCCAGGATAGTCCTCCATCCTTATAAGTATGGCCTGCATTCTTTGCTCCTAGATGTATACATTTAGTCATATTAAAACACATATTGTTTGCTTGTTCCTCGTTTACCAAGCGATTCAGATCATTCTGTATCAGTGACCTGTCCTCTTCATTATTTACTCCCCTAATTTTTGCCTCATCTGCAAACTTTATCAGTGATGATTTTATGTTTTCTTCCAGGTCATTGATAAAAATGTCAAAAAGCAACGGGCCAAGAACCGAACCCTGCAGGACTCCTCTAAAAACACACCCGCATGATGATGATCCCCCCATGTATAATTGCATTTTGAGACCTATCAGTTAGCCAGCTTTTAAGCCATTTAATGTGTGCCATGTTAAGTGTATATCATTCTAGTTTTCTTAGTCAAAATGACAGGTTTCAGAGTAACAGCCGTGTTAGTCTGTATTCGCAAAAAGAAAAGGAGTACTTGTGGCACCTTAGAGACTAACCAATTTATTTGAGCATAAGCTTTCGTGAGCTACAGCTCACTTCATCGGATGCATACTGTAGCTCACGAAAGCTTATGCTCAAATAAATTGGTTAGTCTCTAAGGTGCCACAAGTACTCCTTTTCTTCTTAGTCAAAATGTCACACGATCCTAAGTCAAACACCTTACCGAAGTCTAAGTGTATTACATCCCCCCTATTACTTTTATCAACCAAACTGTAATCTCATAAAAAACCGATATCAAGTTAGTTTGACAGGATCTATTTTCCATAAAACCATGTTGATTGGCATTAATTACATCACCCTCTTTTAATTCTTCATAAATCGAGTCCCAAATCACCCGCTCCATTATCTTGCCAGGATCAATGTCAGACTAACAGGCCTATCATTACCCAGGTCACCTCCTTTACCCTTTTTAAACAGTGGCACACCTTTAGCTTTGTTCCAGTCCTCCAGAACTTCCCTGGTGTTCCAAGGCTTACTGAAAATCACCGTTCTGTGACTGTTACTATTCCAGCCCTGAGGAAGCCCAGTCCTGGGAAGTTTTCAGCCCAGAACTAAGGGTACGTCTACACTGCAATCATGGGTTGTGATTGCAGCTTGAGGAGACATACCCAGTCTAGCTTTAATCTAGTCAGCTCAGGTACCAAAGTCGTGAAGCCCAGGCAGTGCACACTTCAGCATGGGCTAGCCCTGTGAGTAATTGTGCATGCAATTGCGGCTTCACAGCTCTAGGTACATGAGATAGGCAGATTACATCTAGCCTGGGTATGTTTACACGTGCTGCAATCACACCCTGTAATTGCACTGTAGACATACTCCAACATGCAGTGTTGGGTGCCAAACTGCACTGGGAATTTTTGCTGCCTCATCCAAACACCTATCAGCTTTTTGAAGGGGCAAGTTGGAATCTGAACCCAGATCCAGACCTGCATTTGGCAAGGGTCTTCATCTCTCCAATGGGTTAAACCAGTCGCCTTACTCTTCCCCAAATCCATGTACCGTTGGACATTCCAAATCCCAATCTGGGCCTATCTTGGTGTTAGCACAGAGACACTCACATCAGCTGCTGTTTCCTGGTCCCATTGCAACCCACTGGCATTTGGCCCATGACAGGCAGTTCATGGAGTGCTAGTCTTAGAGGGCGTGGATCAAGGAACCAGTCCCCTCCTCTGTACCAGAAACAGCTTTGAAAGGAGGCTGGTTACTGAAAAATCTGGCCATAATCATACTTAATTCTTCATCCTGAATCCTGCCTCAGCACAGGGGAATGGACTAGATGGCCTCTTGAGGTCCCTTCCAGCCCTACATTTCTAGGATTATCACAATGGGAGCTCTCCTGGGAGCTTTTGAAAATCTGATCCGGATTGTGGGTGCTGAGTCCTTCAAAATCTGCTCTACAGCGCCTGGTTTTTAAAAGCTGCTGATCACCCACAGCTCCAGGTGATGTCTACAGGAGCTTCAGCCTTTGAAAACCAGACCCACAATGGACTAGGTTTTAGGTTATTACTGAGTATGATGTTGCACTCCCGTGGCTGCCCCACAGAGAGATAAAGGACCAAGTACTACTGTTAACTATGGGAGTTCTTCTCTAGCTCACATGACCAAGGCCTGTGTTTTGGAGCAGAACAACCAGGGTTCGAGCCCCAGCTCTCCATGTGTGTTATTTATACTAAAGTTGGTTTGTCACCTACCCTACAGGGCATCTAATATTATATTCAAGTGTAATGGCTGGTATGAAAGGAAGAGCATGCAGTGGTGGAGGAGAATGGAAGACTAATGAGGGGGTAGGGAGAAACATAAGGAAAGAGAGATGGAGCTGGGGCTTCAATTTCATTTGCCCTTAATCCCCAAGAAGGTCATTTGCCACAAAGCCCATGTCACTTCCCCAGCCCTTTCTAACAGGTCTGATTTTTGAGTGTTTGCTGAATCCTGTCTCCCTTCTTGGTTATTGCTTCCCCAGCTCAAAGTCAGCAAAATCACTTCTGTTTACGGAGTGATTAGAGCCAAGCACATTAAATACAATCAGGCCATGTACTAAAGGACACTGGGTCAGCACCCTCGATCTGGCTATAGATTTATACCTTCTTGGAATGGTTCTTTCTCTCTCTGTGTGCTTAACACACAGCCCTGCAATGTATTATGCATGCAGGCCAGGATTGCAGGCTCTCCTAAGAAGGAGCCCCAGTGGAATGCGCTGTAAGGAATGCTTCAGAGATAAAAAACAAAAAAAAACCTCAGCAACTAGCAGCTGCAGCACTGAGCACATATCATTGTATTCCATTAAAATTTAACTGATGATGAATCAAGTGTTCAGGGACATGATGATCTTTGAAGCACCAGAGGCTGAAAGAGAGGGCACACAGAGTATGGGCTGGCAAGGCCTTTTCTCCATTGCTTACTTATAAGAAGGAAGTGGCACGACTGAAGTGCCAATTTGGAGCACAATACTGGGAGCAGGGCTCTAAACGTGGCTCAGAGACTCACTTCCTTGTATTACGGTGGGTTGGCTGCTGAACCTCCCTGGCAGAGCTTCCCCCTTTCACAGAGCACCATGAGGTCTCTGTGCCTCTTAGTCCCATTTAAGTTTTATTTTGATGACCTTAAGAGATGTAGGAGTGCTGTTCAGGCCGGTGTTTCTTTTGTTCGGATAATATTTTTTCCATCAAAAAATGCTTCTTTCATCGAAACCAAAATGTTTCATGGAAATGTCTCAGTTTGGACAAAACAAACACACACACACACACACACACACGTATTTATATATTTATAAATTGGGGAGGTTTCTCAGGTCCAGGATGGAATTACTTGTCAAAACCAGAGATTCCCGTCCCGGGGGGACAGGAAGGGGCATGAGAGAAACCAAAACACACACGCACACCAGAATAGCCCATTGCCTGGTGGTTAGGGCATTGATGTCAGAGACTGGTGTCATCCCTCCACCAAATTAGGTAGGGCAGGGACTTGGACTTGGCTTCCCACATCCCAGATGAGTGCCCTGACCGTTATTAGCTATTCTGGGGGTAGGCTGAGGGGGAGGAGACGGTTGTCCCTCTCCACAGTTTTGAAAGGTCTGAGTTTCGTTCTCCATCAGACTGCAAAACCAGTTTTGAAACCTCAAAATTTCTTGCAAAACAGAATTGTTTTCTGGCCAGCCCCAGGGCCAGGGGCGGCTCTACCAATTTTGCCGCCCCAAGCAGTCGCTGCCGAATTGCTGTCACACCCGGAAGAGTGGCGGAGCGGCCGCCGAATTGCCACCGCGGGACACGGACTGCCGCCCCTTTCTGAATCCCGCCCCTGGCACCTACTTGAAAAGCTGGTGCCTGGAGATGGCCCTGCCTAGGGCTAACCCTCAGGGGCGAAGGAATTTCCCTCGCCACTTGCCGCCATCCTTCCCGTAGGGGAAACGGGAATAACACTTCCCAACCTGCCTCCCAGGGTAGGATATGAAGTTGAAGAAGGGAGTATTTGTAGAGGCCTTGGGGAGCTGAACTCTCCCAAAGTTTGGGGCAGTTTTGATCTAGGGGTGACATCCTGGCCCCATTGACATCAATGGGAGTTTTGCTATTGACATCATAGAATCATAGAATATCAGGGTTGGAAGAGACCTCAGGAGGTCATCTGGTCCAATCCCCTGCTCAAAGCAGGACCAATGCCAACTAAATCATCCCAGCCAGGGCTTTGTCAAGCTGGGCCTTAAAAACCTCTACGGATGGAGATTCCACCACCTCTCTAGGTAACCCATTCCAGTGCTTCACCACCCTCCTAGTGAAATAGTGTTTCCTAATATCCAATCTCGACCTCCCCCACTGCACCTTGAGACCATTGCTCCTTGTTCTATCAGGACCTGGCACATCACCAGTGCCAGGTCTATAGGGCTTGTTCTGCAAGACGCTGAACAGCTCCTGAGAGCCCACAGCCCTGTTAACTCTGCAAGGCCCTTTATTTTGTCGGTTGTCCTCAGCGAGGCTTGGCTCCAGCTCGAAGGTGCAAGAGTGCTGGGATCCAGGGTCCATCTTTCAGCATCATTATAGGGGTAAGGACAGGGATCACCACCGACCCTTCTGTCTGGCAGCCCACCTTGCCCTGCAGGGCATGACGCTCAGAGGGTGGCTAATTTTGATGGTTAATCCCAAGAGAGTTCTCTATTATTGTTCGCTGCTTCTGTTTCATGCTTTCCAGTTGATTAGATGTATATTTATTCAGGGATGACATAGAAACAACAAGCCCACAGGGAGTGGACGTGTGAGGAAGGATCTGGCCCATGGCCAAGGAATCTGAAGACAAAGGGGCTGAGGAGATGGAGTGATATTTACTGCCCTACGCACACTCCATCGCTTAGTGGTGAGATGTGAGACACTTTCTCCCTGTATATTTCTACTCCTTTCTAGGGAACACAGCACCTGTTGTCTCCTAGCCCTTGGACAGAATGGTGGTCAATGTAAGGAGAAGGAAAGAAAGGTCTCATTCCCCTATGCTTATTACCAGCTTCCTAGCATGGCTCACCAAATAGACCTCTTGCCTCAGTTTCCCTTTCTGGAAGCTGGAATGGTGATACTTGCCCTTCTTTGTAAAGCTTGATAAACTAAGAGTCAGCACTTCAGCTGGCGAGGACTGCCATCGCTCGAGTGATGCCAGCTGAGGAACTGCCCTGAGAAGCGCTATGAAAATGGTGAGTTTCCTCCAGAGTTATTTGCAATATTATTTATGATTTTTTAATCCTTAGAAACCTGATTTCAGAAGGCACCAGCACTCTACCAACAACAGACCAGATCCCCAGATGGTGTAAATCAGCACTATTGAACTCAATGGAATTGCATCCTCAGTTGGGGTTGATTAGTGAAGCTCCATTGATGTTGATGACTTCCCAGCCGGGAGTCTATATTAGTAGACTATTTGCATAGTGCCTTTCATCCCAGATGAAATGCATCCTGAACACAAGGATCACTTCACCACCACCAAAATGCAGCCACCTCTGGAGGAGGAGATGGCAACAGATTATGAGCACTAATGGCACTAATCTTGCCCTAAACATTAAGCTGAAGAATTTGATGCGCCAGACCAATGGCTTGAAAGTGGAAGAATGGTGATACATTGGGGTGGCAGTCAGAGGATTCATGCCTGCAGCATGATCCAAACCTGGTTTACCTTGGTGTGACAGTGGCTAGGTCATTAACGTGCCACGCCCACTTGAGGAAGACGGGAGTCAAAGGCAGCGCTCAGAACAACCTGCTCAGAAAATTGGCTGGTTCAATCTGGGTGCGAGTGCCCGTACGCTTCGAACATCAGTCCTTGCCCTCTGTCATTCAACAGCAAAGTACTGTGCTCCCATCTGAGGTCACTTGTCTCACACGAGGCTGGTCAGTGTAGAGCTGATCAAAGCCATGCGTATTGTTACTGGGACTTAGTAACAGAGCACCGCCCCATATTCTCCTTGAGAAGGCTTTGGTCATGCTGCTGGCCAAGATCTTGGAGACCAGTGACCTGCCTTTGTATACAGTTATCTTCAACCATCTGCCTGCTTGTCTGTCTTCTTGATGCCTTTTATGGTCATTTATGCCACCACACGACATGACAGTGGAATGTGCTTGGTGCAACCAGTGGTCAGTGACGACAGGCGTTAATCCCTCTTTCGTCATTCACCCAACCATCTGTCCACCAGGTTTTGATCTGCCAAGGCACCTGTGGCCATCCCTGAACAAGTTTCAAACTGGACAAGGCAACTGTGTGGCCACTCTCTTTAAATGGGGTTCTTATATTGATCCGTGAAGCATCTGCAATCAACTTCAGATATCCTTGATGAGTTCCCACTGACTTATTTTGATGGCAGGCTTTGCCTTTCCACCTGGCTGATGATGACGCCATGAAATGGTTGGGCGCATTGTACATATGTTGATATATAACAGCAACAATGAATGACAGTTTCGGGCAGGACGCAAAGGAGGCCATCACTGCCATTCCAAACCACAGTGGGAACTAGCTAACCAGAAAGTCATGGTCCAAGCTGGAATTGTGGAACATCCCTGCGGCTAACACCGCTCTTATGCAAGGTGTTGCAGCATAAGGCTGGTCAAAAGATTTCAAGCCAAACCTTGTCCCCATATCCGAAAATGGTTTCATCAAAATTCATGTTTTCCGGGGGGGCTGGGGGTGGAAAAGATAGATTTGGGAGGAATTTTCCCATCAGGAAAAACGGAAGCAAAACGTTTCATGTCAGGTTGACGGTCTGAGTCTACCTGAGCTACCGTGTGTCTCATAAGAGTTGTAGTCCCCGGTCTTTCATTACCCCATTATCCCCTACAAGCCTTCTCCTCAGCCAGGCTGCATCTCCCATGATGCATCACAGTCTCTCCACATGGCTGAGCTGCTGCCATCTCCTGTAAAGCAATGGGGCACCTTAAGCAGACAAAAATCATCACTGACCCATAATGAAGCATTTGGGTCCAGGAATGTTCCAACATCGATGTTTCCAAATAAAATTTTTATGGAACTTTTCATTCCTCAATAACATTTTTCTATTCAAACTGTTCGTCCCAAATGGGGACAAAAACAAATTTGGAAATATTAAAATCTCTGCAGGTCAGAAATCCCATTATTGGATCAGTTCTACATGAGTGACGACTTAATCTACATCTCATCCAAACTACAGCACAGTGGCCCTGACCTTATGCTGAGAAAATAAGTTCAACACTCAGAGGGAAGAGTGCCCCCTGCTAATACTTCAATACACTAGTTCTTGGAGGCCTCTCATCCAGCTATTGCTCCCTTCGATTAGGAGAGATGATAGAAACACAACAGAAGAGGATAAAACTGCAACATAAAATCCTCTTCCGTTTATGGCAGCTGGTATAAAACATGGAGAGAAGAGAAGATCTGGCACTATTTCTGTACCTAGATGGTGTAGACCCCATGGCAAGACTAACTCTTGTGTCCTCTTTGGCCCCGTTTATTACATTGTGGCATTAAAAACCCTGTGAAATAAATGATACGGAGATATTTGTGTTTATCTGAATAATGCAATTTGGGGCTGTATTTGGGTTTCTGTGGAACCTAAACGTAGAGCTCTAAATGGTCATATACCAATTACAAAACTAACTGGATATTGTATGTGCAACTACATATACACATTCTCCCTCTTACATATAGTATCACTATCCTCTACGGAATGGAATCAGAAGATGCTGACCTGTGTGTCATAGGCCTTATACTGCTCAAAGAGAGTCTCTTTTAGCTCAAGGGGCAGGGGTCTGTGCTTTTACAGTAGGACAATCCAAGTTCTAGCCCTGCTATGGCAAGGGTGTTCCAACTGGCCAAGGTGTGCAGCAGAAGGACCGCTCTGAAGTTTTAGATGCCTATATGATTGCTACATTTTTGGAGTCATCCTCATCCCATCTCCAAAGGATGTAAAAATAGCTGGTTAGGTGTTCTTTCTTGGTCAGTCAGAGCCTAGGATTCAGATACTGACCTCTCTTGAGAGGCCAGATTCCGAACTCTGAACCTGCCAGCTTCACTGTGATCAGCTTGACTGTTATGGGGTCAAGAGAGCCTTCGTTAATAAAGATTACTCCGTACTGGGAGTGAAAGCCTTAGGAGGCATTGAGAACGTATTTACTCGGATGCTAGAAGAGTGGAGATTAAAAAAAACCCCGCAACCAAAAAACCACCACCACCAAAACTCAGGACCCAGTTATGCCCTGGATATCCACAGGGTTTGCACCAGCTTTTACACCAGGTCTGATTGTGGCCCATCTTCTAATTATCAGAAAATCTTTCGTAGTTTTCAGATTCAGGATTCTTTGAGCTTTGCATGAAGGCAGAGAAAAAAAATATTACAAAGCACTTTCTGTGCTGAAGATGCAGTTCAAGGGCTTGCAATGCATCCATAGATTTTTTAAATCCACATCTCCCAGCCTTTAGCTGCTGAAAGGGAATCAGGAGAACAATGGAGGTCCCAGGAGGCACAGGATTCATTGGGGGGCGGGGAAGGGGGGGACGGGAAGTCCAATGCTTTGGAACTATGGATATGGCTCCTTGCTTCCCTCCATCATCCTACTGTCCCAAGCTAATTGCATTCTCTGCATGTTCCTTCTCCCTCTCTCCTGTCTCCCCCCGCCCCTTAATGGCTTGTAGTGTTATATAGCAGGCTCAAAGTGCTTTAGAGATTAGTTCTGTAACCTGCCCACTGAAGTCAGGAGAAAACTGAACGCAGTAGATGGAGGGAAAACCACAGCTCTTGTCAAGAGCGCAGGAGTACAAGCAAGTAATTTTTCTCTCCCTATTTCAGCTGGAGGTTGTTGTTTATGTTACCACAAGATGCTGAAGCCTTTCTTCCCCGTCGTGCAGCTGTATCATCAGCAAAATGCAGAGGGGAGACGCCAGGGGAAGGCAAGAGCAATTTAAATGGGATCCTATTGAACTTTCAGTAGGATACCACTATATATATATCTACACGTTAATGGGGAAGTTGCAAATAGTCTGTTTCAAATAATTCCAGTGGGGGAGGAACAACATTGGAATAATTAGCAGCTGCTATCAGAGCAGTCAGTGAATGAAATGCCAACTTCTCCTGCCGATTGAGCAGCTCTTTATTTTCAGTGAATTGGACCGCAAACACACTGCTTGGAGTGATTCAAAATAAAACCCAAACCCTAGGGTTCATTTAAATGTTATCAGCTCCCTCTCACTTTTTATTCACCTCTGTTTCTCCCCCACCCCCCCGGTGCCTTTTCTCTTTCTGCCTTTCCTCTTCCATTCTCCTTTTTTCTGTTCTCTTTCTTCCTTATTATTTGCATTGTGGTAGCACTTCAAGAGCCCCAGTCACAGACCAGGGCCCCACTGTGCTAGGCGCTGTACAAACACAGAACAAAAAGACAGTTTCCACCTCAAAGAGTTTACAATCTAAGGGATGATATTATTTGCATTACAGTAGTGCTTGAAGGGCCTAACCTAGGGCCAGGGCCCACTGTGCCAGGCACTGCACAAACACAAAGTAAGAGGCAGTCCCTGCTTAAAGTCTCAACAGGCAAAGGATGGGAGGGGAACCAGGCACAGAGAAGTGCATTGCCTAAGTCAGTGGCTAAGCCAGGACTAGAACTCAGGCTTCCTGACACACAGTCCTCTGCCCTCTCCACTAGGATGAAATGGAGGCAGGCACAAGGCAAATAGTGTCTCTCCGTTCAGACCTCACATACCCAGATCATGAAATTGTCCTACTAACACAAAGAGCCCAAGGGCTGGTCTAAAGCTCATTGAAGTTGGTGGAAAGTCTCCCACTGACTGCAATGGGCTTTGGAACAAGCCACAAGAGCAGAAGGTAGTGTGGTGGCAGATCATCACACTGGGTATCCAACGCACGCATGTATGATGCAAATTATGAACCCAGTTTTCTACGGCACACATTTTCAAACAGAGAGAGAAAATAAATGAGATGGTTTGGGGGTATTCGTGAGAAGTGCAACCTTTGCAACATGCGCTCAAGCCACTGATATGCGCTTGCAAGCTTAGGGTCAGATTGGGATACCCTTTATGTTGAAAGTCCCAATAAAGTCAGTGGGGATACTTATGGAGTAAGGGTATCACAATCTGGCTCTTAACAAGGCTCTCCTTGTATTTTAAGTACCAGTGCGAGGCAAAAATGAAATGCTTGCAAAGAGAACATACAGGTGGTAGGGGAAATTTCTGCCCTGAGAGAGAAGGGCTCTGTATGGAAATGCTTATGAACCTAACAGTGAAAAACAGTCTCTGAGATCCCAGGACTTTTCAGTTGTGAGGAAATACTATTTTCTTTGCCTGATAGTCAGAATTTCTTGAGGGTGACAGATGCTTCTGGCCCTCGTACAAAAAACATTGATGATCACTTTTCAGAGTGTAGGATCTGGATTTGAACGTGCGCTGTAGAGACAGATTCCACTCAAATCTGAATCGGTGTTCAAACCGGGGAGGGGGAAAAGGCAGTTGTTCTATGCTCCCCACTTAGCCCTAGCGGCTGGATAAAAGATGGGCAATAAAAGGTAAAGAGGGTTTTAATGAGTGGTAGATCTATTCTAGGAATTACAAAGGATTTCTCCTATTACTTCCAGTAATTCAGGCAGCAAAAGTTAAGCAAGTACCAGGATAGGTTCCAGATACACTAAGCCTGAAACATAAACCCTTCTCCCTGTTTGAAGGTCTCTGTAGAAGAGCTTCGAAATCTGGATGGAATAGGGCGACGTAAATGGTGATTTTGTTAAGGCAGCTGAAGTCATCCTTGCTATACAGGTATCCTCTGCACCACACCAAATGTTTAAAAGCATAACACAGGAAGTCTTTTCAAACGTATTGCATAAAGACCTGATTTCCATGCCTTTAAATCAAGACATGCAGGCATATGTGCTATGAGACAGACTATTGTCCCTAGGAGATGGGATCTTGTGCAGAAGATAAGGAAAATTCAGGTAACCCAGGCAAAAGAATTAGCATATCCAAGGTCCAGTGAGCCAGGCCTAAAAGATGTGAAGAGGGCATCAGTCATGAATATGGTTTGTTATTTGGAGGACTATAGTCCTAGAGCAGGACCCCATACATTAGGTGTTGCACAAAAAAGAAGGTCCCTTCTTGAACTCAGGTGGAGCAAGTTTATTGACTGCTAGTTGTTCTGGTAACCATTTCTGAGGGAGGTCAGCACGGAGCAAAGATGTAGACTTCCAGCCTCTGGAGGGCAAGTCTTCTTGCCACTGAGCTGCTACAGCACAGGTAGTTGCAATTCAGCTTCCCCCCATACCCTGCCCAGTGCTCATGCCCCTCAGTCCTCAGCTGGAGGAGGAGAGGAGTTTGGGGTCTACGGCCCATTGAATCCTTGGCCCCTTTGCTGAGACTGCCAGCAAGTGGGCCAGCTGCAGCAACTGTTGTTCTAACACAAACATCTTGTTTTAGAGCCGAATTTTCAGAAGGGGCTTGTGGTTCCACGTGCCTTGGTTTTGAGCCTGGTTTTCAGAGGTGCTGAGCACCTTCAACTCCCACTGAATTTAACATGAGTGATAGCCACTCAGCTCTTAGAAAACCAGGCCAAAGCTGGGCACCCAAACACGGAAGCCCTCCAAATCAGAGGTAGTACTGAAAAATGCAGCCTTGCTCTTTATACTAGAGATGGGCCGAAAGCAACTCCCACCCACCGAGGGCTGACCTTTGAGGAAAGCTGATTTGATGCCAAGCAGAAGAGAAGCTTGAAGAAGTGGGATTGAGGGAACCTGGAGGGTTGTGCCCTTCTGTGTGCCTAGACTTGGAAGTGTGGGGATGACTAAGAAACAATGAAGTGAGTTTAATGTACAATGAACAGACACTGCCCTATAATGAGCCGTGGCCATGGGGACCGAGAAAGAGCTATTACAATGTTTCATCCTAGGTTACTGGGAGCTGCTTAAATCAAGGCACTGACACACCAGAATACATGAGTTTTATCGTCCATTTCTGTGCTATGCAGGTACCCACACATCATTCACTAGACTCTCAAAGTCCTGTCCCTGCATGCCCGGGGTACAGAGTAAATCCAGCATGGATTCTCTGTAGATGGCTCCAATGAAGCTTTGCAAGATCAGATGCATTTGTATTATTCTTGTCAACTGCTATTGCCTCCTCTCCAGCAAGTGGGGGAGGTTCTCTTTAGAATGGATACTGATGGGTGTCTGAATCCACTCTCCAAAATTGCACACACACCTTTGTATGCACACAGCCCTGTTCTGTATGCACGCGCACACATACACCTGGCTTGCACACTTTGGGACACATAAAAAGGAGGACTTGTGGCATCTTAGAGACTAACCAATTTATTTGAGCATAAGCTTTCGTGAGCTACAGATGAAGAGAGCTGTAGCTCACGAAAGCTTATGCTCAAATAAATTGGTTAGTCTCTAAGGTGCCACAAGTCCTCCTTTTCTTTTTGCGGATACAGACTAACACGGCTGCTACTCTGAAATTTGGGACACGTGGGGCTGCACCTCTTTGCCCAGCCCCAGATTTGCAATCCGCATCTGCACAAAGAGCACCATGGAAAAAATGCAAAAACTACCCACAATAAAATTAAATTAAAACATTTAATTTAATTTTTTTAAAATTAATATTCACTAATAAAAAGCAAACAAAAAATACTAAGCAACTGAACAAAAACCAGTGGAAATAAAGGAAAGTTATGGCGGCCGCTGTGTTTTCCAAGGCGCTATTTCAACACAGAGAGGGGGAGGTGCACCAACACAGCAGTTCAGCCCTCTGGCCTGCAGAAGAACTGCTACCACACAAACAGCAATGGGAACTGGGATAATTATACCTTTTGTCTTCACCTGCCATGCAGCGCGCATCGACTCAGCCGGCTTGTTGGGTTATGCTCGATCACGGTCTGTCCATCTCAGCGTATGGGGTTTTATTCCCTAACACGTGTGATGCCAGAGGAGGGTTTCTTTGGAATAACCAGCAGAATTGTCATCTCAGTTTCTTTTCGAAGAGCAAACTCTATAGGTTTGTTTGGGTTTTTTAATCAGTGTTCTCAAAGTTGAGTGGATTTAGGGCTCATAAAAGGAGGTGAGGATATTTGTGTTCCAGCAGCCCCAACCAAAAATTGCCCTGGCGCTCGGCATTGTACAAACACACCACAAGAGAGTCTTAAGAGTTTACGAAGGGCGGGAGGAGAAACTGAGGCACAAATCGGCATAGTGATTTGCCGAAGGTGACACAATAGGACAGTGGCAGAGCCAGGACTAGAGCCCATAGCTCCTGGCTCTCAGCCCAGTGTTCTAGTCAGTAGTTCAGAATAGAGGTACAAGTAATGCCACCTAGCTCTGCCAATGCATCGCAGCAACATCCCCTGCTATTCCAGACCTGGGCACCCATCCAGCTCTTCCAATAGCTTTAAATACCACCCTACAGCACCCCCCAGATACTCCTGTGCCAGGCCCCTGATGAGCAGCTGAATAGAAACTATGAGCAGGGATAGAAAGAGTTACAAAAAATACTTACAAATAATAGATTTATTATAAATGCTGTCGGATTTCTCCTCTACCCAAATATGCAAATGCCCAGCTCTCAAAGGAGCCCAGTGTTTATAGCCCAGTGACTTCATTCACAATGGAAGAGTCATTCAACTCTACACCCTTATTTTTAGGAGGTCATAGTGTCCCTTTGTTTGCCTGACTGCATACGAGTCAGCAAGTATATCACACAGAGCTCCAAACAGCCCCATAATTTCAGTCCTTTGCTTCGGAGAGGGGTTTATTTCTTAAAACAGCCCAACATAAATCGAACACATAGAGCAGGTCCTTTCTGTTAAGGCGGGCCTCCTACAAACACCTACCTATTTCCTGCCCATGTTGCTCTCTAACCAAGTTGATTGCTGGCTGTTTTATCCGACCCAACCTTCAGGTCACCTGATCCTCATTCATCTTTTCCTTGGCTTCAGACCCATCATCTGGGAAGCAGCTGATTAGTCCCAGGGAAGGCTAAACTCAACTCCCTTAAAGGGCGATCCCACACTGTGACACTGATGTTCAATAAAATAGACTTCAACTTTACAGTCCTAATCAAGCTTGCGTCACTTGGGATCATTAATGATCCTTTAACACTTTTCAAGTGAGCCAGGGGTATCCTCTCTAGGGACTCGGTCAATATCCAGTTAATCTAATCCTCCCCCCAAACACACACACTTCACCACCACCTGCAGTTTCAATTAAAGACAATGTCACAGTTCCAGGGTTTACTGCATCTTTGACACCACCCCTGCATCTTCCTTGAGGGCGCCTGCTTAAGATTTTAGGCTTCCCAGCCTTCACCTACCTCTCTTGGGACAGAAACCTGCAATTCTCTCCCTCCAGTCCAGAGGCTGAGGTTTGCAGACCCTCTGCATAGCACTGTGATTTCACTAGCAGGTCTGACCAGGGTCCAGCACCTGTGGTTGACTCTTTCTCCAGGAGTTATAACAGTGTGCACTAGTTACCAGCCGGCGTTCACAAAGAAAACTGCATTTCTTCTTCAGGCAAAAACATTACAGGGAAAACATATACAAAATGAATAATCAAAGAATCTATATGCATGCTACAAGCTTACCAGAGGTCACCCCTACTCCAACACAGAGCTCTGGTAGATATCAGTCTTTCAAACCCCACAGCTGGGTTTGTCCCCTTGGTTACAAGTTCATGTCAGTTTTTATACCAGTAACCAGACACCAACTGGACAGTTCAGCTGTTCCTTTATACAACTTGGGCCTTTAACCTCCAATCCCTAGGAACAGTCATGGACCCTCCCCTTAGGGCATAGCCTTAAAAGGATGAGTTTTTTGCATAAAAGGGACTCCCCAGGAAATCCACTTGGGACAATAAGTGTTAAAAGTCCATGCACCTCTGCCACATTTCAGTATAGTCGTCTGAACTCCTGGCTCTTCCCAGGTCTCATGTTGGTCACAGGCTGTCTTCTTCACCTCCTGTCCTAAACAAAAACAACAAGGAGTCCGGGGGCACCTTAAAGACTAACAGATTTAATTTGGCCATAAGTTTTTGTGGGTAAAAATCCCACTTCTTCAGATGCATGGAGTGAAAATTACAGATAAAGACATAAATATATATTGGCATATGAAGAGAAGGGAGTTACCTTACAAGCGGAGAACCAGTGTTGATGGCCAATTCAGTCAGGGTGGATGTGGGCCACTCCCAATAATTGATGAGGAGCTGTCAATACCAAGTGAGGGAAAATTGCTTTTGTAGTGAGCCAGCCACTCCCAGTCCCTGTTCAAGCCCAAATTAATGGTGTGAAGTTTGCAAATGAATTGTAGCTCTGCAGTTTCTCTTTGAAGTCTGTTTTTGAAGTTTTCTCGTTGAAGGCTGGCCACTTTTAAATCTGTTATAGAATGTCCAGGGAGATTGAAGTGTTCTCCTACTGGTTTTTGTATGTTACCGTTCCTGATCTCTGATTTGTGTCCATTTATCCTTTTATGTAGAGACTGTCTGATTTGGCCAATGTACCTGGCAAAAGGGCATTGCTGGCACATGACGGCATATATCACATTCGTAGATGTGCAGGTGAATGAGCCCCTCATGGTGTGGCTGGGTCCTATGATGGTGTCGTTAGAGTAGATATGGGGACAAGTAGGCAACAGGGTTTGTTACAGGATTAGTTCCTGGGTTAGTGTTTCTGTGGTGTGGTGTGTAGTTGCTGGTGAGTATTTGCTTCAGGTTGGGGGCCTGTCTGTAAGCGAGGACTGGCCTGCCTCCCAAGGTCTTTGACAGTGAGGGATCGTTTTCCAGAATAGGTTGTCGATCGTTGAAGATGTGCTGGAGAGGTTTTAGCCGGGGGCTATATGTGATGGCTAGTGGCGTTCTGTTATTTTCCTTGTTGGGCCTGTCCTGTAGTAGGTGACTTCTGGGTACCCATCTCGCTCTGTTTCCTCACTTCCCCAGAGGGGTACTGTAGTTGTAAGAATGCTTGATACAGATCTTGTAGGTGTTTGTCTCGGTCTGTCCTAAACAGTCGTTGCTGCTTTGTTGTCCACGGATAAGCGGGTGCCACCGCAGAGTGATTCTGGTTTGTGAAATGATTCTTGCCTGCATACAAGGCTTGACGTGCTCTTCGTGTGGCAGTGGGACCCTGGTAGTACATCTGCTTGAGTTAGGGGACGTATCAACGTTCTTTTCCATATGGAGCCCCCCCGCCACTGAACCAACCCGGAAGGGACAGGATCAGCCTGGCCAGAAGATGCGCTGAGACAGGGCCAGCGTTTGCTTGCAAATGAAAACCAACTCTGGCCCCAGCTTGCGAAGTGTTTTGGGATCCTCCAGGAGGAAAACGACTTTGGAAATCTAGGATACTCTGTTGTTGTTATTGTTATTAATCTATTGGAGCACGTGCCAAAAGCAGTGCTGGCAACCTCGTGAAATTGGAGCATCTGGAGGACAAGATAAACCACAGTTGCTTTGATGCTGTCAATGAATGCAGCTTCCATCTTTAGCTGATTTCATCTAATGTGATAACACTCATAATAATAAATATTGTTAAAAATAAAAATCTCTCTAGGGATTTGAAATCTTGGGCACAGGTGTTCAGACTGCACAGCGCGTGGTAATTGGGTGACTCATTCATTAAAGAAAATGCAATTTAAATTCTATTACATTTTTAAAACCACAATGCTTCATTTTTCACTTTAGCACCAGCATTAGCTAGACTCCCTCTGTGTTTAGCAGCAGGATTTTTACAGTAGTGGCCCCATGATACAGGCCTCCCCTCATCTGAACTCCTCTGGGGGGTTGAAATCCAAACTTGGAGCTGCAGTTTGCAAATCAGAGGCCTCTCCAATTTTTCTCAATATCCACATTTTTAAAAGAAAGATATTGGGAAAAACTGGAGAGGGTGTAGGAAAGGGCTGCAAAAATGGATTAAAGGCTGGGGGAAAAAATGCATAACAGTGAGACACTTAAGGAGCTCAAGTGAGCTGTAGCTCACAAAAGCTTATGCTCAAATAAATTGGTTAGTCTCTAAGGTGCCACAAGTACTCCTTTTCTTTATCAAAAAGAAGATTAAGAGGTGACTATTACTGTGTATACGTACTTTCATGGGACGAAAACACTAGGGCTTTTAAGCTCGTGGAGAAAGGCATAAATAGTGGCTAGAATTAAAGGCAGACAAATTCCAATTAGAAACAAGGCACAGATTTTTAACAGCAAGGTTGATCAACACAGATTACTGGGCTCAACACAGGGCTAGCTGGGTGACATTCCAAGCCTATGATACATGCAAGTCCCCTCCTGGCTTTAAAAGCTATGAAAATGGCCCCTGGATTGATCCAGGGAAGCACAATCCCAGAGCTAAACACTCTGGATCACTCAGGCATTTGAAATATTGATCTGAATTTTGCAATTTGAGCCCCTCATTAGGGATTTGTGGTACAAACACCAGATAAGGTTGAACCCAAGTCTCTGAAATCAGGAAAAACTCAGTTAACTCCCTTCCCCTAACGCTCTGCTCCATTCTTTTATCATTTTCTTCTGCATTTGCAGATTCCAGGTGTGACTCCAAGAAGGACCATCAGCAGCACAATGGGAAAAACTTGTCCTTTAAAGGTTCTTGCTACTAGCCCCAGTCCTGAAAAACCAAAAAAGTGATCTCCAGTTTTGGGTGTGCAGTTGCTGTGCCTGCAAAAAAACAAATCCACCCGACTTGGGTATTTAGGTGCTCTGAGCCCCGACTTGTGCAAATGCTTGTTTGCTGATGTGGTTAATGACTGCAGTTAATGAATACACACAAAGCTGCTTGTACACAGGTTTTAAGTGGCAATTTACTGGCTGGTTTGAAGCCATTTGAAAATTTGGCTCTCTAGCCAGCTCACGATTTAAGTCCACCCCTTCCAGGACAACAGACAGTCCGAAAGAAAATGGCCTTCGGCCCCAGCTCTGGGCCCCATGGTCCTGGAGCCCTCTTGTCTCAGGGCTTTGAATATCGTTATCTCTTCCACAGTAGCCTTCATGCCATAGTACCAGTGGCTGGTAGGGGAACCCAGGCCCGCCCACTACACTGGGTTCCAGCCCAGGGACCCTATGACAGCACCCAAGGGTTCCTCCAACCACCTTCTTGCTGCTGTTTCCCTGGGCTTCCTCCTACCCAGCCTCTCTCAGACTTTCTCCCCCACAATCTCTCTAGGTTAACCTGTCCCAGGGCTGGGACTCTCGGACCCTCCCTTGGAATCCCCTAACAGACTCAACCCATGCAATACAAACATACTCCCACATCTGCCCTCTTTGGGCTTGACCTCTCAGTTCTTCCTGCTCTGCTCCTCACTGAATGCCAGTTCTTGCCCTTTTGTCAGGACTTCCCACCAGACCCTGCTCTACTCCGGTGGCTGCTCTGTCTCCCCCCTGGCCTCCTGCCAGACTCCTCATAGATTCATAGATTTTAAGGCCAGAAGAGACCACCATGATCATTAGTCTGACCTCCTGCACATTGCTGGCCACAGAACCTCGCCCACCCACTCCTGTAACAGACCCCTAACTATGTCTGAGTTACTGAAGTCCTCAAACCGTGGTTTAAAGACCTCAAGTTACAGAGAATCCACCATTTACACTACTTTAAACCTGCAAGTGACCCATGCCCCATGCTGCATTGGAAGGCAAAAAACCCTCAGGGTCTCTGCCAATCTGACCTGAGGGAAAATTGCTTCCTGATGCCAAATATGATGATCAGTTAGAGCATGTAGGCAAGACCCACCAGGCAGATACCCGGGAAATAATTCTCTGTAATAACTCAGAGTCCTCCCCATCTAGTGTCCCTTCTCCAGCAGTTGGGGATTTTTGCTACAGGTAGCTGCAGATCGGCTACACACCATTGTAGGCAGTCCCATCATCTCATCCGCTCCACAAACTTATCAAGCTCAGTCTTGAAGCCAGTTTGTTTTTTTGCCCCCACTGCTCCCCTTGGGAAGCTGCTCCAGAACTTCACTCCTCTGATGGTTGGAAACCTTCATTTAATTTCAAGCCTAAACTTGTTGATGGCCAGCACTTCCTCTGCCCCATGT
Organism: Lepidochelys olivacea; assembly: GCF_965140295.1. NCBI lineage: Eukaryota > Metazoa > Chordata > Testudines > Cheloniidae > Lepidochelys > Lepidochelys olivacea. The sequence goes on along the minus strand of NC_140432.1, from coordinate 10,108,652 downwards.
CTGACTACGCTAATCCCAGAAAGTGACTGCAGAGTTCCTCATTGTCTGCCTACTGTCCCCTTCTGTTCTCAACTTCCTCTGTGCACCGTCCTCTACCAGCTGGACTTCATCCTCTGCTAAGCCTTGCCCACTCTCCAGGAGTGGTGTGGTGTGTTAATTGGCCTCTCAGGCCCACATTGTCCCACTGAGAGCCCATATGGGGTACACACCTTCACACTCTCAGACACTTTGCAGAGCCCAGTGAATGGAGTTATATTGGTGGAAGTGATGTCAGAACCAAGGCCCAGATCAGTTTTGGAAGGTTGTCAGTCAGGACTTCGACTGACCTGTGCTGTACCTGAACCTCCTGGCATACAGTTGCCTCGCACCGAAGGCGGTGGTTGTCTGTGGATGGTCACAAAATCCAAGTAACTTGTGTCCACTCTTGCTCTTGAGTCCTTCCGCCTCTCAATATGATTCTGTATGACGGCCCCGGGGCAGTGCAGAGTTTTTGGAAAGGAGGCCAATGGAAAAGAGGCAGGTTGGGTTTTTCTTTGACTGTCGATTCATCATGTGCCCGCTGATGTCTGCGGTCTCGCAGGCAGGCAGGTCTGATGGAGAAAATGGCTGCCCAACACAATCTGGAAGCTGCACCCACTTTGGTCCAGTGCCTTTGCTCTCTGAATGGAATTCAGGCAGCTTCCTGGCGCCAAAAGGCCTGGCAGGAGCTTTGTTGTTTTGCCTCTGTGTCACACTGCTAGGATGGGAAGGGAAAAAACAACTCGCATCAGCTCCCCACTCCCTAGCAGGTCCAGGTGGGTAATAGACAAGATGCCCCTGGAAACAGACAGAACAAGAGCCATCAAAAAGCTCTCAGCCTAAACTTGGCAGCCATCCTCGCTTGAGAGACACAGCCACCGAGCCAGGAGATGGAGCAGCTCACCAGCACGGGGCCTTCTGAATGGCTGCCGAGTATTCCAAAGGGGTAAATTAAATACATTCATCTCAGTGAAAGTCACAATTGAAACGTTTTCACTCCACACAGAAGTTTCCGACAATCAACTTAATTTACTTCAATAATAAATGAAAAGGAATTTTCCTTTATAATAGCAATCAGGGATGAGCTGCCATGTGTCTGTGCCCCCCCCCCCCGCCATGTTGTTTATTTTAAAGCAAACGCCATTCAACTCATTCTCTTTAAATAAAGTGATTCCTTTATCTATTATTCATTTGAAATACAGAAAGAGAACGGCAGAGCATATAGAACTGCGTCGTTTATTTCTCACCGCTCTGGGGCGGATTCAAATAAAAAAGCAAAATACATTCTCTTTAAAGATTCGGCATGCATGGCATTTCTATCTCGGAGTTTCAGACTGTTGCCCATTACCGTGGTATCTGAGCAGAATCCTTTTCTGCTCTTAAGCTTTTTTAATTTGGTTGGCAAGCCTTGAAGAATGCCAGCAGATTAACAGCTAGCAGTTCTGTTTGGTGTATCTGTGTAATACTCTCATTTAGCCCATTCTTGTCGGGCCCCTGCGTGGATTCTCAGTATATTCCATTTCATATTTAAGCTGATGATCCTGGCATAGCCATGAAATAGACGTGACCAAAAATCCAAGAGAAACTCCAGTCTTTGCCACATGACTTCTCTTGGGGGATAAGCAATTCAGTTTGGGGAAACACTCAAAGCGTATGCTCTCAGGGACGCAAATTGCACAAGAACAGGCATTTGCATAAGACTTCTCCTTCTTTCGATATAGCCCAGCAGCAACTAAGCAGAGTTCCCAAGCCCAAACAGCCCTAAACTTCCGGATCCAGGCTTTAGGGTCATCGCTGTTTTTAGAACTCAGGCCAGCAGGGATTTTTAATTTCCTGCTGGCTTCATTCCCAAGCACTTCTGCCACACAGCAACTCTGCATCAGAGCAGGAAACCAGCTGAAAGGTTCTCTGCACCTTTCCCTCTACTCCAACCCCAGCTGCAACAGCCTCTATCTAATGTGCTGTGCTCCCCACACGATCAAGCTCGTCTAAAATAAGGATAAACCTAAATCTTCACCCAAACTTGACAAACATTTCTAAAAAAATTGAAACCATTCGGTTAATGTGTGTTGTTGCTGCGCTTTTTTAAACCATACATTGTTTCATCAGTAGACAGAGGTGAAAGTAAGCCGGTACAGCGTACCGGTAAGAGCCTGTGCCTTGTACCAGGACCGGCTTTCCCAGACGGCAATTTAAAGTCCTGGGGTAGTGGCGGCAGGGCTCCAGTGGGGATTTAAAGGGCCCCGGAGCTCCAGCCGCTGCTACCGCCCTGGCCCTGCCAGGGCTCGGGCAGAAGGGCTCAGGCGGGGATTTAAAGGCCCAGGCCCTTTAAAGCTCTGCCAGAGCCCCGGGGTAGCGGTGGCAGCCAGGAGCCCCCACGGCTCCTCAGTGATTTAAAGGGCCCAGGGCTCCGCTATGGTCGTGGCGGCTGGAGCCCTGGGCCCTTTAAATCACCCCCAAGCTCCGGGGCTCCCAGCCGCCTCTGCAGCGGGTAGCTCAGGGGTGATTTAAAGGGCCCCGGGTTCCCAGCCACCACTACAGCTGCTGGAGCCCCGGGCCCTTTAAATCAAGATTTAAGGGGCCTGGGGATTTAAGGCCCTGCCTCTTCTGGTTAAGGCCATGCCTCTTCCGGTTGAGGCCACGCCCCCTGTTCAGGACTCCGGTGTACCGGTAAGTCCTCTAACTTACTTTCACCCCTGTCAGTTGAGCTCTATATGCTTTACAAAGGAGCTAAGTTAGCCTTATCCCCATTTTATAGATGGGGAAACTGAGGCACAGAGCAGGGACAGGACTTACCCAAGGTCACCCAGCAGGCCAGTGGCAGAGTGAGGAATAGAACGTAGGTCTTCAGAGTATTAATGCAGTGCATGAGCTTCTAGGCCACGCATATGCCTCAAGTACCCTGGTGCCACGAAAGTCCTCAATTCTGCACCCCAGCAACCACGCAGGCCCTCAATAGGACATGGTGTGGCTTCAGGAACCTGCCTCCATATATGGTATTCCAAGATCAAGGCCTCTGATTGCCATCAGAGTGCAGAATAACAGTCCAAGACACCAGAGAAGCTGGAGCACATCTGGAACAGCCTTTCAACTCTCCCAAAACTCTGGGGTGCTCAGATCTTGGGCTTCTGCTGAAGTGCCCTGTAAAGGAATAACCCTTGTAAATTCTGCATCCCCTCCCACCCCCAATGAATATCAGGTGAAACGTCAAATACCCATGATCGTCAGCCCACTGGTCCTGTGTGACTAGCTCGAACTCAGCAATGTATATGCTCCAGTAGGGTGGTGTTTTAGTACCTGATGAAAATAGAACGGCTTTTGTAACCTATAGAATGGGTTTGATCAAGAAATAAGTAGAAATTTGGTTTTGGCTTAAGTTAGCATGTGTGATGGGGAGTGTGGGAAACAGAAGTTGCTAGTGGGAGAAAGTTACGGACAAGCGGGAGACAGTACCGTGGGAAACTGAAGTCAGCAAGGACATGACCCAAGATTACGTTGCCATTCTGCTTTGGTTATAACTGCTTTGAGCAAGGTTTTTAAGAATTTCCGAGAGGTTTATTAACATCTACACAGATGGTACGGGAAGGACTTTGGTGCAGATGTTAATTTCAATAATGTGTAATGTAAAGAGGTGGCAGAAATAGAATTATAAGGGGCCATTTAATGTTAATTAGTATTATAATAGTAGCTGCCTTGCTAAATTTCAGGAGATCTTCAATTAACATCCAAAGGGTACCGCTAGGTTCCACAATTATAAGGCTGTACTTCACTCTGGTGTCAGTGGACCGATTACCCATTGATACCCTCCTTGAGTGTAAGCATAACTGTCGTATCATGTAAGCAGCCATTGCATGCCTGTTTGCTTAACTGATCATTTTCCTTTTGATTAATGTTTGGTTGGAGCATTCGAAGTGTCACCTAGCGGTCCTCTGCTAAATAATTTTATTGTAACTGGCCTAGCGTCTCGAACCTGAAAACTAAGGTAGGTTTCATTGCACTGTAACGGTGCGGGACTCACCCCTGCAGCGCCTCCTGCTGGTCGTCTCAGGAATTAGCTCACCAGCCATCGGAGCACCCTCTGCAGGCCGATGTCCCGCTTGCTGCTGGCCCCTGGATCCCTCCCGGACCCCTGTGCCCCTTTCCTCAGGGAGCTGCCCCCTTCCAGTGCCCTGCAGTCTCGCTGGGTCTCCCCTCTCCGGGGAACCCCCAACCCCCTATCTCCACCTTGCCTCAGTATATGGGTATTGCCAGTCACCATCTAGCCCCCGTTCCCTGGGGCGGATGCAGTATAATTGCCACTCATCACTGGCAAGGAGGGTTTGGACCTGCTGCCTCCGCCTACCCTTGGGCTGCCCCCTGCAACCCCAGTACCTATTTGGCCTTACACTAAGCCTGCAGCCTGGGGGGTTTCCGGGCCAGAGCTCCCCAGCCCCTCTAGCCTTCCCCCAGCCCTGCTCCAGTCTAGGTATCCTACTCAGCTCACAGCAGCCAGGACCCTCCCTCTCAAAAGACTAGAGAGAGAGTCTTTATGCTCTTGGCCCACTGCCCTCTTATAAGGGCCAGCTGGGCCCTCATTGGGGCATGGCCCCAGCTGTGCCTTTTTCCCCAATAAGCCTGGGCTGCTTGCCCCAGCCACAGCCATCCCCTGCGCTTCAGGGCAGGAGTAGGTGACCACCCTGCTACATGCGCCCTTAGCTTTAACAACTTAATATTAATTGGGAACTTTCCAACGTAAAGGTTACACTTTGCCAACGTAGAATGGGCTCCGGTATTAGCATGGATCCACTCATCCTACCCATGCCCTTGGGGTGGGGAATCCCAATCTGGCTGCTAAATCTGCAAGGGGGCAACAGAATTAGCTGCTTTCTTTGCCTGTAAATTCCAGGCTGCTGCATTCTCAGCGTCTCCGAGCACGTTGCCAGCCCTTCCATCACGTTGCTTAATGCACTATTGGAATGTGCTCAGATACTACAGTGACGAGCCTGGTACAAAAACCTATAGAAAAATGAGAAGAGATGAGAAAATCGGTGTCTTATCCATTTTGCATGTCATCTTGCAGGATGACTGCTGGTTCCTAATTAGGTTTGTGTCTTAGGTGGCCTCACTCTGCGCATGTTGGCATATTTCATGCTGTCTCCTGTGGCCTTAGTGAAATGAATCCAGCTCTTTGCTAGTGTCTTTTTTTTTTGTTAATTGCAGCTATTTCAGAGGCACAATGGACGGCTTTTTATTTTCCTTGCTTTGTCTGGTAGCAGGTGGATCCCATTATGTGGATACACCAGCAGAACAGTCTCTTCACTACGCTTATGCGGCAACGGAATCCGTGACAAATGAAAGGTGCCGAATGCAAGCAGGGAGAGAGGCAAGCCTGAAAAGTGAAGCGGTTTGGTTCAGAGGTAAAGCCTCCAAACCTCAGTGGTCTGCCAGGGGCTTCTCCCACATTTTCCACAGTAAGAACCATAGCTTAAAAGAGAGATTGTCTCGTTGATACCTCCCCTTGCAATCCCCAGCCCAGGGATCCCACTTCCCCTCCCATCTGCAATTGGATATCATACCTGTGGCAGCCAGAGTGACAGTTTACAGGGATGGGAACTTATTGAAGGTATACTTGTCACACAATTAGCCAGGGGAACTCCTTGCCACAAGGAACGGTGGAGCCCAAGAGATTGGTAGGATTCGAAACCAGGATTGGGCATCACTCAACCCACTAACTTGTGTGAAAATGGCAAATGGTTTGGTCTTCCACAGGATTTTACCTCAAGTTAAGAACACGCTTTTTAAGTGTGGATGAGACCCCAAACTTGCTGGGCTGACAGCGCTGGTGCACGCAATGCTTCTCCCCCAAACAGATACACCCAGTGCAAGCTCCCCTCTTCCAACCATCTCCCACCGCTGTGCCCCAGTGGTGCCAGAAGGAACCACCTCTAGGTGAATGACGGTAGTTGTTTCTCTTGTCAGTCCTTGGCTTCCACCAGCAAGCGAGCCAGCTAATGCTGGTTGTACCCTGGGTATGGCCCCATTAGACAGGAAAAGAGATGAGTCTGACAAAGCATTTCACACAGACCAGCAATCAGCCTTCAGCTAGCAAAGGCTTTGGGCCATGGCTCACCCGGGCCACACTGGAAAGGCTGGTGATTTGGAGTTGAAATCCCCAACCCTGCAGCCATCCCATCCCTTTAACTGGGGGCTCGCTCGATTGGTTCGATCCGGGGCCTGGGTTGCATTTGAAAGACCTCTGTCTTCCCCCCATCCCCAGTAGGAGGCAGAGCAACGAAGGGAAACTCATCAGTAGAGCCACTGGTCTGGGGGCGCTAGTGATATTGTCCTCTAGGGAATAGGTGAAGCACTGGCATTGAGTGGAAAAGTCATCCAGCTTGTACCAAAGGATGCAAATGGATGGAAAGGGAATGCAAGGCTCCCACCAACATCGCTGGCTCCTTGCTTTCCCACCTTGTCCCCTGGAAGTCTCTCTCCTTTCTTTCATTCTCTTCCACATTCCTCCATTCTTCTGAGCCCCCGCTTCCTTCTGTCCCCATTTCTGACTCCCTCTTTCTGGCTTCCTTTCTCCGCACCTGGCTGTTTGCATCCCGCAGCACGTCGCATACTAATCTATGCATGGGAACTGTAACTCAGCTATTGACCAGTGTTTGCGGGCTTTCTGTAAACTTGGTTGTAAAGGTTTCATTAGCCTGCCTCACAGTCATTACATCAAGTAATGGAAAACATCCATCTTCTTCTGCTCCTCTGTGGCATCCAATGGCAATCGCTCTGAAGAGCGTTAATCAAGCTATGAAAATCATTGGCACCTTGTTCCTTGTTCCTTTATTATGAGGAACTGTTCACAGCCTGGCTTGGGATCAGAGGCCCCAGAGGCTGGGAAGGCAATGACACCTGGGGAGCGAATCTATTCCCTAGCTAATGAGAGCATGTCACTCTTGTTTCAGAGGTAGATGAGTGGTTTACACTGAACTGAGAAGTAAAAAGAACCATCAGGTCTAGTTCTCGACTGCCTTTACACCTGTGCATAATAGGTGTAAAATACTAACAGGTCAAGGGCCTGATTCCTCACCATGTAACTCTATTTTCAGTGGGTTTACACAAGTGCAAAACTGGACCAGTTCAACAGTGAATCAGACCCCCAAACTTACACACGGGGCACAGGAATGGAGAAGTAGTCTCAAGTCTGGGCCCAATTCAGAGATCGCTACTGAGAACAAAAAGATGGTTCCAACCCCAAGGGGCTTGCAATCTAAGTATAAAACAAGGGACAACAGGTGGATACAGACAGATGGGGGAGTACAAGGAAACGGTGAGACAATAAAAATTGCTTCCAAGGCTCTTTGGTGGCCTGCGTGAAATGCATTGATGATTAGAGCCCAATCTCCCCAGGGAAAGTTTACTGACCCTACGGGCATTTGCAGCAGTCCTGACAACTGTACACCTTTGCAGCGTTCCTTCCCATGTTATTTTAGCAGCTTCTCTCTCCCAGATTGTTAGAGTAAGAGATTAATGTTTTAATTACACTGTATGAAAGCTAAGAGGCTGAGCTTGCGGATGGTATATGATACCAGCTTCCAGCACCAGTGATTCTTGAGGGAGCACGCACTAAAAATCAAGTTGGAATCCAAGTGGGGAATGAAAAAGTAAGATGGTACTCAGAATAATGTGATTTTAATGCCTGATATCTGACTGCCAGCTGGAGCCAGAAATTAAAGCTTTCGATTCTTTTTGAGCAGGGGATCCTGTCTTTCAAAGACTTTTAGAGCAGCCACTTCCATCCTGGGAGGTTCATGAGATCTCAGACCATAAAGCTACCAGAGGAGGCCTGAAACGGCCCTGGCATATGCCCACCTATAGATGTGAACCCACCTGCTGCCACATATCCACTTTGAACCACGTGCACACATCCCTACACATTCACACTCATTGCCACTCCCTTTTCACTTGTCCTACGGCCTTCCTAGCTCGGAGGCACCAGACTCAGTGAAGACAGGCAGAAGGGAAGTCTGATTAGATTCCCGTGTCAGCTGAGCTCATGCAGCAGGAAAGCCAGGAGAGAGCACATCTAACCCAACCCTGTCACATGCAGCGGCTCTGGCTCAGGCACCCGCCCAGGGCACCATGAACAGAGATCTATTCTGCTCCTTTTCGTTTAGTGCTAATTAGAGGTGCTAGTGGAAAGGCGCCAATGCTCTTGAAATTTCGTGAGACAAATAATCAGGGCCACCATCTGCACCCAGGCTGCATAGTCGGTGTAGATTTGCTCTACAGTTTCCTCACCCTTCCTCTTTTTTCTTCCCTATTTCTTATTCTCCTTCCTTCTCCCCATCTCTCTCTCCCCTGCCTCCTTCCCCTTTCATTCTCTCTCCCTCCATTCTTCCTGCTTCCTTCCCTCCTGCTTAGAGAGAGATCAATGCGCTGGGAATGTTGACTAGGGAATTAAATCATGCCAGCCTGTCTCGCCAAAAGCCTCTCACTAATCAGCCTTGATGACTCCCTGTTTTCCCCTCTAGGCTAGACAGAGAACCTGCAATGAAATTGACCATACCTTTCCTGGGGTGCAGGCTTTTCTGGTGAATGGGGATCTGATCGGACCCGCCCTCCAACCCACTTTGACTAAGTCCTGCTCAGACAGAGTAGAAATTGGTTCTCATCCAAAATCTGGGCAAGAAGAAAAATCAAAATAATCAATCTTGTATTTATTTATTTTGTGTGGAGCAGAACATTCCAAACATTTAAGGGGTTAGGAAACGTCCAAATGTTTTGTTTTGACATATCTGAACAAAACAAGACCTTTCAGCACGCCCGGATCAGTTGGTTGAACTGAATCAAAATGTTTCATTTCCGCTGAGTTTGACATTAATCTGTGTCCCTGAAAGCCACTGTGAGCTGTAATTTGAGAGCTTCATGCCCCCATTCTCCTCTGTAAGTAGGCATGGCAGAATTTGATTTTTTAATATAATTTGATAGCTAATAATGCGTTTATTTTAAAGCATTTTTATTTTTATCAATTTAAGTTTTCAGAATTGTGCCAATTATAGGGTTTAAACTTTTTTTAAAATTTGTGTTGATTTAAACGTTCACAGTCATGGGAAATTGCAGGAGGGATGGATCAGCGAAGAATTATTTAATGCCAGTAGATATTGAGATTCAAAAAGTTAAAGCTTTATAACCGTTACAACACAAATTGTCAACATTGCATGTCAAAATATTCAAAGTAAATGCCCTTAAATCAAACTCTAATGAATTCTCAAGCAGCACTTTTCTTACTTTGCCGATCTGAGTTTTGATTATTATTGAGGGAAACACTTTCTCATCAATTTGCGTGCGTGTGGTGAATTCAACAGTTACTGACATTTACAGATAAAAATCGAATCCTTTGAAGCCTAGCTATAAACCGTGTTCCACGGCTGGACTACATATCCCATGATGCAGTGTCAGGCACACCAGCAGTGCATTATGGGAAATGTGGTCCCGACGAAAATGGGGCGCAAGACACCTGCACTACACTTTCCATGATAGCAGCTCAGGCTGACACCGATTAAGACTGAATGGAGCAGAAATTAAATAAAATATTCTGATTTGATTTGACAAAATGAAAGGTTTTCCATCTGGTTGACCTGACTCTAAGCAAAATATTTAATTTTGGCTTTTCTGATTTTCAATTTTGCTGAACCCGCATTTTTTATTAAAAAAGAAAAGAAAAGAAAAGAAAAGAAAGGCAGGAAACTCCCAACAGCTCAACTCAGTACATCAGAGGGGCAAATGAGACATTACCCCATTGGGAAAGGGACAGAGACAATACAGAAGATATGACAGTGGTATTCTACAAACCAGAGCGACAGCAGCCCTGTCCTCACCTTGGACCACTGCATTCACATTTCGTTAGAATGGAAGCAGAAAAGCTCCAGTGAAGGGCGTTGACAACGATTCAAGTCTTCAGATTGGGGAAGGGTAGATTCCATGGCACACTTTAGTTGGGTCATGAATGGTAATGGCCAGCCAGCTGTTTGCCTTTACCATAATACAAGGCAGGGACACAATGCACAAGCAATGTCCAGTGGGAGCACGGAGGCAAAACAGGATATGAGCTGAGCAAAACTGCGTGTGTGGGTACATGTGCCCACACAAACTCCTTTACTCAGGTGTCTCTCTTGAACTGGGGCCAAAGAAAGCAAACCAGAATTATCATAGATCACTGTAGCCAAAAATACAGGGGTCTTTCCAGGAGCCCTAGAGTTTACTGGAATCAATTTTTAAACATAAACAAATGTATTAGAAAAGAAGAGCTCTAATAACCTGGTGCTACAAAGGAGAAAATAGAAAGAAAGAAAGAATAATCAAGGAAAAGACTTACTAGGCTAAATTAATCCCTGGTGTAAATCAGCCAGGGGTAAGGATTTTGAACACCACCGACTAGTTTCAGTGAGTCTAAATATTTTGGTGTGACCCAGGAAGCCTAGAGAGTATTTAAATTGGTGGAATTCGCACTTCCTTCCAGCCACCTGAATATGCATGTTACATCAATTCAGATTCTTTAACTGCACATCTGCTCATCATCATGTAGCTTACACTCCCCCTGTAGCTCCCCCTTCTAAATTAGGCTCACTGAGCCTGGCTGACTGGATGAAATTGCATGAGCAGGGGATGGAAACAGGAGATTAACAAGAAATGAAACTCACATAAGAATCTATAAGCAACCTTCTCTTCTCTGGCTCCTGAGTATGTAAATTATGCTGACTCCAACTCCTTTACACATCAGTAAATAGGTGTAAAGGAAGGTACGTGTAAGAGCAGCTGGCATAAATGACAGCAAGAGAAGAACAGGAGAACCTAATAAAGCCAGCCCTGAGCCACCCTCCCACACCCAACACATGCAAAACGGAAAGGAGGAAAATTCTTGTTGTCTGATGTAGAATTAAGGCATGGAACTCACTGTTACAGGGTAACAGGATCCGCTTGGAATAAATCAATTAATGAATATTACACCCGTAAAATAAAACAAGCTACCAACCCTTCTGCTTCAGGGCAAACCCAAGCTAAGTGATCAGGAAAGAATCTCTTTCGGCCAGTGAGGCTCTGCCAGGGTTTCACAGCTTCAGCTGAGCTTCTGGTACCCTTCACTGTCAGAGCCGGGCAGCAGAGCACATTGCTCTGCTCTGACAGGAGAATTATTTGCTCCTGTGCTTTCAGTTGGCAGCATCTGTTTCCTTCTGTCCCAGCATCACCCTGGCTCAGTGCCTAGATTCCGTGGCATTAGATCACCGCTGACAGGAGGTGCCCACCTCCTGGCCGCCCTGAGGAGATCACCCTATGCATGCAGCGCCCCCGTGGCATGGCCAGGAACAGGAAGGGAAGCATTAGCATGGTCACCTCATCCACCTTGCTCAGGAGGCATTTGGATCGGGCACCGCACCTGACCTGCATCCTCCTCCTAATTAGCATGCTGGGTAATAAACGGCAGCCTTTTATTCATGGACAGGTGTGTGTCTTTGTCAGAGGTCCCCGCTTAAATCACCCGCACGGACTCCAGTAACAGTGGTAATGACACTCGGAGCTGGCTCCGGGCCGTAAAACGAATTTCCCTGATGTTTGTTCAATATTTCCATGAGAATTAAAACCATCTATTACAGGATGCCGGATACGAGTGGCCCCTGGGGCAGAACCCAGGTTATAACTCACTCCAGGGGCTCAGCCGATGGCATGTTATACCAGTGCTGGGGGAGACGGCGCCAGTCTGCTGTTCACTGCAGGGCTAGCTACTGGGCTTAGAAACGAAGGCAGCATGGTCTAATGGTCAGAACACTGGGCTGGGAGTCAGGTTCTAGCCTATGCCCTACCAGCAACTTGTTGTACAGCTGTAGCCAAGCCACTGTGCCTCAATTTCCCTCTGCTGTGAAAGAGGGAAGTAATAACACTAACCTCTCTTGCTGAGAGCCTGGGCTGAATTAATTAATGTTTGCACTGCTCCTTCAGCCAAAAGGAGCTCCGAGCAAGGCCAAGATGGGAGACACAAATAGATCCAAGATCAGGTGCGAGCTACCTTGAATGCATACCTGGGCTTCCGGGGCTGCCTGTGTGTCCTGCAGGCTCGGTACCCCCTCTCCCTACACCACCATCTCCACCCAGTGGGGCTGGGGAGGGGTAGAGGCCATAGCAGGCTTAGGGGAGGGAGAGACTTTTTTGGACTGATCTACTATGTTTAAGAATTCCTGGGTAGGAAGGGCTGAGCCAGAGAATGGAATTCCTGAACATCACCCTGGAACGTGACTGGACTTGGCCAGCAGAGTGCCGGGCTATCGGGCGTGGTTGTGAGTGACACCAAGGGTGGCCTCGCTCTGTCTAACGCAGTGAGGGTCTCGTGATCCGCTAGCTTCTTTCACATTTCTCCTTAAAGCTCCCCTCAGAGGGAATGCCTACGTAACCCTGAGCACAAGCCAGGCAGCCGGGGTGCTGTGAGCACTGCTTCCACATCTCACGCTTGTCATAAACCAACTCTCCGCTCCCTGGTGTGCCCCACCTTTGTTATAGCCTGCGAGGGTCTCTACCTCGCCCGGGCCCCATCAAGGGTGGGGATGGTGGTGTAGAGAGGAGGTACCGAGTCTGTATGGAACACAGACAGCCTTGGAGGCCTGGAGAAATGCACTCAAGGCAGCTAGCACCTGATCTTGGATCCATTGGCCTTGTCCAGAGCTCCTTTTGGCTGGAGGATCTCAAAGTGCAGCGCAGATATTAACAGTCTTTCATTTCACATTTATCCCACAAGCTCTTAGAGACAAGGGCTATCCTAGCACAATGGGGCCCCAATCCCTAGCTGATGCTCTGTTATTATATTACTCTTTGTATTAGAATAGCACCTAGAGGTCCCAGACAAGGTCAAGCCCCCACTGCGCTAGGCGCTGTACATCTACGTAGTAAGAGAGAGCCCTTGCCCTGAAGTTCTCATAGTAAAGAATATAGACAAAGGGTGGGAGAGGAAACTAAGGCACTGAGAGGGGCCATGACTGGCCTACAGTCCCACAGCATGTCTGTGGCAGAGCTTGGAATAGAACGGGGGTCTCCCAAGGGCCTTGAGCGATGAACCCAGGGCCGGAGAAGAGGGTTCACGCAATTGCAGCCTTCGTGCCGCACAGCAGCCCGGCCTTGCCCTGACTTCTGGTGGTTGGGAAATGTTGTTTTTGGAAAAATATTTATCCTGCTAATGAAACAGAGGCAGTGTCAGAGTCCCTGGAAGGTCAAAGCCACGATTGCTGCAATCAGCTCCCTTCACAGCACTCAATGAATGGGGCGCTGATTGCAGACGCCAATCAGAGCACTCAATTTTGCCTGCCTATTTGGGAATTAAAATATAAAGACACTTCCCCAGGCAGTGTATTTAGGGATAGTTTATATAACGTGCCTCTTGTGGGCACAAGGCCAGATAGGAGAGGGGGTGGGGACACAAAAGCGGAATGTGTTTAACTAGCGGAGACGTGCAATATACCACTCTGGAAATGCACATCTTGGATGAGAAACTAGAGGAGAGTCCAAGCTACACTGTTTGGATCCAGGTTCAAACTCCATGCTGGAAAGTTCAGGGACTTCTGGATCTGGGATTTTGATTTGAGTCCCATCTCTGCTTCTAAGGACTGAATTGCTTCCAGGGGCTGTGAGCCAAACTATGCGCTGCAGTTTGGATTCGATCGCCTGGTATTTTTAATTATTATTGGTATTTCCAACGTGTGTCTGCATCGTACACAAACACTGAGACAGTTGGATGATCAGCAGGCGAGAGGAGAAGTGAAAACAAACTAATCCAGCCCTGCGGAAGCCCAGATCCTAGAAGCCGCAATGCACAACTTTCTGAGCAATCTAGGGCTGTGCCTGGCAGAGGAAGCTGCTTAGCTAATGGACTAGCCATTTTCCAAGTTCCCTTGATGTCCATTTAAGTCACCAGAAGTAGAGAGAAGCTCAAGCTACAATGTCTGGATGTGGATTTCAAACACCCCAAGGTGCAGGAACTGTTCAGACCTGGGAGTGAGGGGCCCTGTGCAAAATCTGGGTTTGAGGGAGCTCAGATCCAGGTTCTGATCCAGACCCTTTCTCGAATCCCTGCAATAGACTGCTGAAAAGTCACCATACGCACCTGGTGGGTCAAAGAGTGCCATGTTCAACACAGTAATGGCTAGGCTTGTACCAGGCTACAGGAGAGCCAGAGGACCAGATCCTGGCTAAGTCTAGAACTGACCAGAATTCAAAGAGGAGCTAAACTGAAATGCACTGGTGACGGCTGCTATATTGGCTATCACATTGGGGACCTCCAAGAGCTGCTACTGCTTGAGCTAAAGGCCTGTAACTGGGGCTATAACAGATTCATATCCCCCGACTGGGCACAGAAGGGGACCTGGAATACACACTAGCCAGTGAGTTACAAACCTGCTTTCCCCTCTCTCACGCCCTCCGCTCTTAGCAAGTAAGTGGTTCAGCAGGGCTGGTCATGAGACCTGGAAACTTTCCCCTCCAGTCTAGTCAGGTAGAACCTACAGCTGATCAGGAGTCCCTGCGACCCGCCCAACTTTTGCAGAGAGGTGTCCACAACACACACATGCCCACCATGGTCACAGCTTGCTCCCCATGCCAGCAGTCCAAGCTCACAGAGTGACCGAATTTCCCCTGCGAACTGAAAGGGGGGTGGGGGACCATTGAGGAAACAGGGTGTTCCGTCTATCTAGGTAGATACCCCAGCACTTATATGGCCCACATCACCCTAGGATGTGGGCATCTTCCAGGCATCAATGAAATTTATCTTCACCACAGCCCTGTGGAGTAGGGGAATGTTGTCCCCTTTTAGAAATGGGAAGCTGAGTCACACAGAGAGCAGGAATCCTTGCCTAAGATCTCAGAGGGACTCTGCAGCTGAGCCTGGAACTGAACACCAAGGTCTCCTGCAGTCCTGTTCAGATCCCTATCCACCAGGTCATCCAACCACTGCATAGCTAGCGCTCATCAACATCGTATCTGAGCATCGGGGGGAAAGAGGCCTAAATAAAACAGAGCTTCTCATTCTCCAGTGTCGCAGCTCAGCACACGTTTAGCCTGAACTAAAATGCATTTTAGTCCGGCACTGAAGCTGCTTTAAAAAGGACCACAAATAAGATGCAAAGAAATAACCTTCCGATGCCACTTACGCTGATCCAGCTCATTCTAGTGCAGCTGGGTGGAGATCCCAGAGTTGGAGTTACGCAGGAGTGCGGCGGGTGTAATTTACTCTCCCTGCTTCCCTCGCAAACCAGATGGGAACTTGGAAAGTGAGCTCATTTTAGAACCAGAACAGGACCCTCATTCATGCCGGCTCTGACATTTGTCAAACCCCTTTCTTCACATCCCCGAAGATGCCGCATGCAAGACACGCTACCCGAAAAGGGAGAGAGAACACTGTCTCATTATTACTGATGAGAACAGGCAGGGGTTGTATCCCTGGCTTTGCCACTGATTCACTGTGTGGCCTTGGACAAACCGCTGCCCCCCTCCATCCCCCCACCCTTGTGAATGGGGTAATAATCATCACCCACCTCACAAGGCTGCTGTAAAGCAGACTGAATCTGTGCTTGCACCTTTCTCCAAAGTCCTTGGGCAAAAGGTGCTATAGAAGCATCATTGCTATTACCTCATGGTGCATCGAGGCCAGCCTCCTTCTAAAGGAGAAGGCAACTCTCCCTCAGAGCCATGACCGCTCCCTGTGGCTGAAGAAAGGGGTGGAAATGGGCTTGTTTGCTGCAGAGGCACTTCCAGCCATGCCATTGTGAGGAAGGAAGGACCTGGGGCTGAGCCGAAGTCTCTCTCTGAGCAGGTAAAGATCACTGACCAACCAAGCCAGGCAGCAGCTGAGGCATCAGCTCTGCCTCTGGATCTAGGGGGAGAATGGAGAGTCAGGGAATATGTGGGGGGCTTGAGCGAAGTCAGAGTTTAATTGACATCAGGGGGGTCCACTGCTGGTGGCTCAGCACCCACATGGCGGATGAGCACAAAGAGGTGCTAAAGGAGCACCCGGAAAATGGGTGACATGAATTACGGGCTGACAGAAAAAGGCCCCGCTCAAGCTGAGATCCCTAAGGGCCAGCGCAGGGACAAAAGCCATCTTGTCACAACAAGCAACAATTGTGAATGACAGCAGGCACTTCCCTTCCCCTCCAGAACAATGGCCGCCTGTCATGGCAAGCCACAGAGCCTATTGTTGAGCTTGGTTACGACACTGCGAGAACATCTGCCAGGCCCTGACAAGTCAGGGCAGGGAGAGGAAGCTGCTTTTGCAGCTCGTAGGATGAGGCACTTTGGGTTTCCACCACATGGTTGGCTTTTGTCTCTCTTTTACTTCAAGGAACAGCAACGCTACCCACGGACGCAGCCCCTTAAATTTAAGGGGAGTAGAGCAGAGGTGGGTAGCTATTTCTGCCTCTTTAGCCTGGATCGCCAATATTCAAGGCCATGCCCATCAGGCAGAGAAACAGATGATACGAACCAGGTCTATTCTTTGGTGCAATTCTGTTTATTTACTATGACTGTACACAAAGCCCTATTCCCCTGGACACACAAGGAACAAGCAACTGCAGGCAGTTTCTGTGCTTGCTATTTCCAAGTTTGCGCCTCAAGTTAGTTCTGTGCCCAAGGAGCTGTGTCTCCCCGCTCCATCTCATGGTCATGCTCACAACTACTTCTCTCACAGTCTGCTGGCTTTCTGCCTCTCACACATATATAGCTTGCTAAATAGGCTCCTATAGCCCATGTTTGCCACTAGTCCCAGAGAAACCACATGGTTTAGCCAAGCTCAGTGCCTTGGGTAGTAGCCTCCTATTGTTTTCAGCTATCACTGCATAAAGGGACATTTAATTGCTCCTTCCATTTAGCCTGAAAGAAGGATGTTTAGAATACCCATCTGTTTTACCTGCATCTGTGATTGTCTATAGATCAAAGACCCACTTGATGGCAGTCATTAACTCCTTCCAGCAGAACACTATTAGGGAAACTGAGGCACAGAGGGGGGAACAGCCTTGCTTCTGGTAACTCCAAGTCAACTTCAGAATCTGGAACAGAACCCAGTTATCCTCAGTCCCTAAACAGTAGAGACAACCCTACCTCCTAAATTCACCACAGCACAAGCTCGCCTCAGCTTAGATATTTGGTGGCAGGTTTTGAAAGAAGGAGCATCTAGACTGCCCTCAGAAATGTACCTGCACCCACGAAAAACTGAATTTAATTAGGGCAACAGTGTAAATAGGTAAGAGCTACCCCTTTGCACAGCAGACTGGATTCCATGGGCATACTCGCCCCTTTGCCTGAGTGCCCATCATGATGTTGCACTCCATATGCTTTATAAAAATATGTTTTATACATGTGAATATGATGTAACTAGAATATGCTTTATGCAAAAAGTCTCTTGTAACGCATTGTCACAAAGCTTATGATCTACTCAGCGTGTTCATCCTATTTGTATGTATGTATCATTCTTGTATCTAAAACTAGAAATTTGAAGTATTACTCTGAAGTCCTATTATAATTATGCAAAGTGTGGGCTATTAATGGTGGCTTGGAATCTTGATGGCTCCCATTAACTAGAACAATTGGTTGTGAATGGCTGCGTTTACTTGCAAAACTTCCTGGGTACATGCCACCCAGCCTTAGAAGAATGGAGACTAGGGGTCTCACAGGACATGTGAGCATGTCACATGATACTGGAATCCATCTTAAACCTGGTGCTTCTCCATTTAGAAGGAGGGGTGGAAACGCAGAGAGACACAAAGGATTCCTGCCTTGTGCCAAAGCTATAAAAGGGGGGTGGAACAGAACAAAGCTGGGAGAGGGATAGTTCAGTGGTTTGAACATTGGCCTGCTAAACCCAGGATTGTGAGTTCAATTTCTGAGGGGGCCATTTAGGGATCTCGGGCAAAAATTGGGGATTGGTCCTGCTTTGAGCAAGGGGTTGGACCAGATAACCTCCTAAGGTCCCTTCCAACCCTGATATTCTATGAAAGGGTCCCAGTCATGTTGAATCCCCTGCTTTTCACCTAAGATGCCTGCTGGAACTAAGAAGGTCTGTACCACGGGAAAGGATTGGGCCCAGAAGCTTATTGGAACGTCTCTGAGGATGAGATTTACCTGTATACAGTTTCTTAATGTATTAGGCTTAGACTTGCATGTTTTGTTCTATTTTGCTTGGTAACTTACTTTGTTCAGTCTGTTATTACTTGGAACCACTTAAATCCTACTTTCTATACTTAATAAAAATCACTTTTGTTTATTAATTAACCCAGTCAGTGATTAATACCTGGGGGAGCAAAGAGCTGTGCATCTCTCTCTATCAGCGTTATAAAGGGTGGAGAATTTATGCGTTTACCCTGTATAAGCTTTATACAGGGTAAACGGATTTATTCGGGGTTTGGATCCCATTGGGCGCTGGGTGTCTGGGCACTGAAGATAGGTGACCTGCTGAGCAGTTTTTGGTTAAAGTCTGCAGCTTTAGGGGGTGTGGACCAGACCTGGGTCTGTGTTTGCAGGTGGCTAGCATGTCTGGCTCAACAAGGCAGGGTTCTGGAGGCCCAAGCTCACAGGGAAAACGGGCTCAGAGGTAATCTCAGCACATCAGGTGACAGTCCCAGGGGGATCTCTGTGAACACGCCCCTTTGCCTGAGTGCTCATCAGGTGCACGTCCCATCCACTGCAAAGCTTGAGTATGGACACACTGGAGGCGGCAAATATATTAACACAATAAGCATCTTGCTTTCTGTAACAGTCCCATTTCTCCATACAGCCTCCCTGCTCTGTGCAGCAGCTATTGTTAGAATGCCGGTTACACAACACTCTCTAGCAAGCTCCTATTTAAAGCTCGGCTTTGGTGACAGTGTATGACAGAGACTTTTCAATCCATCATGTGAACAATCCTAGTGCACTTACTCATTCATGTCCTTTACCTATAATCCCCCAGAATATACATCTGCTCCCAGGGCCTCCCAGTGAATGGGAATCCAGCCCTGGGGCTGTGTCCTCAAGCAAGGATGTTATTGGCTAACGGAGCCCATCAGATCTCTTATTTTTTCCTGCCTACTTGATAATTGAAATATAAGGCATTCATGGCAAGACACTGGTGGGCAACTGACATACCAGCCTTGGGTGGCACTTGGTGAGGCTAAACAGAGAATTCACCCTCGTGCTCACTGCATTCTGCCCTGGGGCACTTCAACTTGGTCCAGAAAGATTTGGATTATGTCTTTTTTTCCCTCATCTGAGAAAGAGGGATGTCAACTGCCACTGAAACGCAGCCACCTCTGGGGAACAGTGTGGCAGCTGTTTAAAGGTGCATGTAGATGTGACGTGCCTGCTAAGGATAGGATAGGAAAAAATAATTGATGTGTCTGAGATGGCTCGGACAATTTCAAAGCGGGATGTGAGGATGTAAAGCTTTTACCAAAATCACGGAAATTCTTATAGCTTGACTGGACAGGTCACGGGGGAGGAGATTCCTATAGCTTGACTGGACAGGTCACGGGGGAGGAGGGGGTCAGCACCACTACCCTTGCAAAACACATCACCAGATCACAGCAGATTGCTCCTCGGCTTTCTCCTCCAGACAATGGCACTGCCAGCAGCCCCTAAAGCCACCCCAAGGAAGAGCGCCCCCTCCTGAGTCACCAACACCATCTCCCTGCCATGCAGCTTCTCTTTTCCCACATTGCAGAGCTGGTTTAGCACTGACTAGGAGGGATTATCACAGGCTGGCCCCTCAGGACCACTGGGTCCCATGGCATCACACTGGGCCAATGGCTCGGATGGAAGAGCTAATTAGCCACACAATGCCCTGCTGCAACCTTGGCTTTCCTGGGAGTTGTCCCATCCCAACCAGGCTTCACCATGCTTAACTGGGGAGAGCTGGCACTTCGATCATATTGGGCTGACCTCTGAAGTCACAGCTCCAGGAATGAGGCTCTCCCAACAGGACGTAAGTATGGTATTGCCAGCCTGGGCACCTGCACATCTGGAGACTTGACCTTCCCTCTGCCCTGCATGGTGAATGCCATTGAACACTGAGCTCCTGCAGAAACCAAAGACGTTCCCCTTGGATAGGGCAGGTGGAATAGGAAAACCCCAGGACAGTAGCAATGGCTTTGCCATTGGCTTCCAACTCAGAAGTGCAGCAAGGGATGCTGGGAAGGTGCCTGGGGACACTTGCGCTGGAAATCAGCTCCCAGGGGATGTGGGAGTTTTGCTATTGACTTCAATGGGGCTAGGATTTCCCCTCTGATTTACATATGTGTGTTTCCTTCCTCCCTTGGTGAGACTGTGGGTGCTGGGGTGGGGACAAGGGTCCTTTTCCTGAAGCAGTCTGCGCATGCAGATACCCGCTAGCCCTACAAAGAGATCCTTCCTCCGGCATTTGCCATTTTAATTAGCAGAGCTCTGCCCTGAATCTCAATGGGAGATTAAACCATAAAGGGTGCCACGCGGAAGAGGACAAGTGTCTCTTCTCGCTCGAGAAATATGCAGAGCTGTCTATGAAATTATTACCACTGTTTATGTGTCCCATTTTCAGCTCCACACGCACATCCTTGGCACTCGCTCCACCAACAAGAAATCAACTGGCAAGGAACGTTTCAAACACACAGCAACAAAATTCACGTTTGCAGTCTGTAGTACCCTGCAGCTCTGTGGGATTTCAGGGGCTGGCTTTTCACCCCTTTCTCTCTCACGCCATTACATGACCAGGCTGGCGGTGAGAGCAGGCAACTGGATTCAGTGACCAAGGGGGTCACTTACAGTTCCATGTCCTTATATTAATATCTACCCCCAGGACCCAAGTGCAAGGTATTCTCCTCCTGAACTTGCACCAGAGCAGAGAAGCAGGGAGGCAAAGATGTCTTTGCACTCCTCGTATGCAGTATTGCCAACCCTAAGCATTAAAAAAAAAAACAACAACAACAAAACAAAAAGTCAGGCCCCCCAAAAATCACAAGATTGTCTTAAAAATCATGGAAATATTTTAAAATAACCAAAAGTACCCATTTGTCCAGCTTTTGTTTACTGAGCCTTAAGCGTGCATGTTTTCAAGCTTTTCTCTGAAACTAGAGGTGTTAAAACCAGACATTTTTAATGAAAAATGCGATTTTCTTGTATTCACATGATTCCAGGAGCTGGGACTACAATAAAGACACCAAATGTCATGAGAGTTGCCTTAAAATCACAAGAATTGGCAACACCGCATCTGGCACCTGCTCCACTTCCCAGGTTCCCCAGCGGGCACTTGGGAACAGAGAATAACTATTGTACAATGTGCTTCAGCTGTGCACCCCTTGCACTGGGGAGTAGCGGGGCTCATGTACATCAGCTCTACACCATTGGAGAACTTCCTCTGTGCAGGGGAGAATTCTCAGGGCACAACTTCCCTTTTCCACTGTTGGAGAAGCGCAAAGAGGCCTGAGGGTAAGTGAGAAGCAAGCTCCGGGTAACTAACTCTGCCAGGCTGTTGAGAGTTTGCTCCCTGTATTGGACAGAAGTGCCTGGAGAACAGAATATTTTAAGTTGCAGGATGCTGAGGCAGTGTTCTAAATTATAGGCTCTGAACGCTTTGCACCAGCCCTAAGCATTTAGATAAAAGGAGAGCCAACTGAAGCCATCCTCTCCGGCTGGCACCAAACCAAATCCCTTTCTGAAGGTTAAAAATAAAAAAGCCAACATTTTAAAAAGTTGACAGAAGTGAAAGAGTCTCTCTACTTCATGAGTCTCGGCACTTTGTGGGGTTTGGCTGGCACGTGCAGCGTCAGTGCCAAAAAGCCGGGTGATGGGTTGTTCTGACTGAGGAGTCTATTCCTAACTCTAGCCTTGGCCTGCGGGGTAGCCGTGGGCAAGTCAAAAAGGGGTCAATCCTGCCAGCCTTTTGTAGATCTATGGCTGGAAAGTGCTATATAAGAGCTAAGTATTTTTACTATGGTGTTTATTGCACAACCCAAACTGGGAGGTTCAGAGATCCTGATGAGAAAGCCTGTCTTTGTGAGATGTCCACCCTCATTTCTAGATCCGGATAGCTGAGATTCGGTTCAAATAAGCTTGAGAGTTTGAACCTTTTGAGTTTAGGCAGTTGTTGACTGGGACATGAGATGCACTTTAATGAAGCTGTACACAATGACGATGAAATCACTAGCTAACGTTAGGAACAGAACCCAGGGTTCGTGGTTCCCAAAACATATTCTTCTAGCACTTAGGGTAAAGGCAAATCTTAGTTAGCTGGCTGTTTCAGTAGAGCTTTTATTCTCTCTGTAGGGCTGCAAGAGACAGAGACACACACACAGAGGTATATTCAGGACCCCTGGCTGAGAACCGCTGTATTACTGCGCTGCTCATGGGCAAGTCCCTCGGAAGAGAAACTGAAACAAAGGTCAGATGAAGGGTGAAAGAGTGTGAATGTTGAATTTCATCTGCTTCTGGATCATGCTACCAAAGAGCCTTGAAGGGTCACAGACCTCCTTCCAGGTAGAGTTTTGGATGGGCCAGCACTCAGTGTAAGAGTTTGATCCCAAGTTAGGAACATGCCAGATTTGGCTAAATTTTGCTAGGTGTTTTTGTTTGTTTGAATGGCTCAGGGGACATGTATCCAGCACAACACCAACCAAAACTACAAGTTTCCCACAGGCCAAATATGCAGCTATATTGGAGAGCCTGGGATAGGCATTAATGGAGGGTGAGAAAAAAGTAGCAGAACTGAACTTCAGTGACTGTGCAAAGGAAACCCCTCGGCATTTGGAACATATGGGCTTTCTTGCTTTAGTTCCCTCATTTGTGTGATTTGTTTGCATGAGACAGAGCTCCTTTATCGCCAGAATTTGCTTTCCAACGCATCATGGAAATGCCACAGCAATGCACGAGACCTGACCCCCCCCCCACATGATTTAGAAATAGAGAGGGGGAAAAAATGCTCCAAACCCCCCCTACAGAGCATATTAACTCCCATTGCAGGGAATCTCAATTTCAACTGCTTCCTGCAGTCTACTCCGAAGCAGGCAAAGTATCTGAATCCTAATCCACATCACCCTCCAGATTCCTGGCTCTCCAGACAAATACACCTGACGCACCACAATCCCGACCTGCAGCACCCTCATGCTCTTCCGGCTCTAGGCGTGATCCTCCCATCCTGGGTAGACAGACTCATGCCAGCGGACCTTGAGCAAGCACACCATAAATAGCAGCGTGGCTACTGTGGCTCCAGCAGAGATCCAGGCTAGCCACCCGAGCTCAGACCCTGGGGTCGGGCGGGCTTGAGAATCCGAGCTGCAACGTCCACACTGGTATTTTTAGTGCAGCCCTACAGAGTTTAGCCTTAGCATGAGTCTGTCTTCCTGCTCCCAGCTGCAATGTAGACGTACCTGGGGAGTCCTTAAACAAAACCTCCAGCTTCCAGACCATCACCTGCCCTGGGCACGTAAATCCAGTTACTCAGGTATTCGACCACTGAACCTGAAATTAACAAAGGTATGTCATGGCTAGAGCAGCCCCTGGCTTGGCATAAATAATAAAGGTAGGCTTCCCCATCTCCCTTCTACAGCACAGCCCCCTTAAACTGCAGGGAGAACTGTTGCTTGCGCACTCACAGACAATGGCAGTGGTTGTTCTTGCATCGGCTCATAAATATTTAACAGAAAGCACTTTGGAAGGAAGAATGTTATTAAGGCTGATGAAGTCTGGGGCTGCGAATGTGGCCATAGATCAGATGTTGCCAGTCTAGTGCGTATAACCCTCCTCGATCAGCCCAGTGGCAAATCAGCATCTTTGGGTAAATAAATAAATAAAATAAAATAAAATAAAATACCGAGCCTCAGAAACCCAGAGGGACACATGCGAGGCGTCTGAAGAATATCCTACCAATAGATCAGATCCTTGAAATCTCCTTATGCAGCTATTCAGATATCTGAAAAGTGGGAGGAAAAGGCTAAAAACCAACAAAGCAGAATGCACTAGATGAAACGCAATTCTTGGCAGTAATTTTTAGCACAAACACTAGGTGTTGTTTTTTTCCCTCTTTTTCCATAATAGCAAATTAATCTTTTTATTGCTGCTGAAGCCACACTAATTATATTTATTCCAGTGCTTTATGCATTACTGGCATAAGTTTGGGTGCTTTTGTGGGCGATTTTCATGGGCCTATTTGATTTCATTTGCTGCATTTCAGTTCCGGCAGCCCCAAAATTAAGGGTGAGACAAAGTCTGTTATGGCTGAGAGCAAACTAATCATTCCCCCTCCTATAGAAGGATGAGAAATAGCCTTTCTTTGTCACAAAGGCTGCATGAGAAGTCGGGAGTAGAGTAAGGGAAAACTCAGAATTGCTGTGGCCTGGGAAATTTTGACATCAAAATCATATTATGTCAGGACTTGACAGGCTAAGACACGTCACAGTACTCACTCATACCGCTGACATGTCACGAAATAATGCACAAATTATAAAATATTTAAATGAAAAAAATAAACATTTGAAACATGTTTGGTTTTGGAGCGACATTTTGATTTTTTTCCCCCCATCCAAGAAAATACTTTTTGTTTTGGAAAAATATGCAATATATACAAAATATATATAGATATTTCTTTTGCTTTCCTTTTTTAAAATTTCACCTCATGTGAAACTGTCAAAATTGATATGATTTTGTGACCCTCCCAAAAGTTTTCCTCCAAAGGGTATTTTCCAATGCACAATTGTTTTGATGAAAATTCTCCCACCAGCTGTAACTGGGAATGGATACTGCCTCTCGGTGTTAAGCAGTTTTTAGAGTTAGCGAATGTTGCTGGATGACAGCCCTGGAAGCCAAGGGCCAAATTCAGTGGGGATGTGTAAGTTGCATGCCAACAAGTAGGTCTAAGGAGGTATCACCTGGTACAATTTATGCTGAGGCACTGGGGAAAAGGCAGAGGTAGCCGCAGCTTAGACCTGTCTCTGAATATAATAGCCCTGATGCTGAAGCCACCTGTGAGAGGGCAAATTTCCACAAACTAGGAAAGCCCTTTGAAGTCAATAGGCATCTGTTTAAAGAGTACAGTGGACTTTGGATCTGGCCTACGCTGCCCTGCAAAGGTACCTTGACCTTGAGCCAGAGGGACCAGCTGGAAAAGTGAGAAACTAAGCATCTCCACAGCCCATTCAGTCCTCTCTTGCTAAGGTGCCCAGTTTCTGCTAATTGCTATCACAGTTTCTGCATTATATCAACCCCCATCCAAGCATGAACTAGACTGAATGCCATCAACTAATTCCACACAGATGGGAACTAGCATTGTGCAGTGCTGGGGGGAAGGGAGGTTTCACAGAGAGATGTTGATAATGGTCAGTACCTCTTAGGAATAGCCCCTTAACCTGGATTTGAACCACTGTCCTAGAGGTTTAAAAAAAAAAAAAAGAGATCAATCTAGCCCATTACCACCCCCACCTCAGCTAGTACTTGACTCCCTTTTCCACAAAGAGGGTTATTTCTTTCAAGGCTTCTACAAAGTTCTCCCTGCATGGCTGGGACTGGTTATAGCTCACGCTGCTGATTGACCATCTGAGCAACCGCGTATGAAGTGTATTTGAAAAACAAAATCAGGCCTATTAAGACACTTTACAATATGACAGCAATTAAAGCAACCCGTGCATTCACCATTTGGTTTAAAAATATTTTGAGCAGAATTTTACTTTCCTAACGGTCAGAAGCATAGGGTCAGGGAAACCACAGGAACTGGAGGATGGAAGGGAAATCTGGTTTATAACCTATGCTGTGCGGCAGACTCATGGCATCTGTGCTAGTCAGTTTCCAGTGCCACAGGACACTTTGTGAATTTAGTCCTGATCCAAACCCCATTGACGTTCGTGCTAAGACTCTCATGGATTTCCATGAGCACTGGATCAGTCCTTGCTCCTAGAAACGCAATCCCAGCAGAGAAAGACATTCATTTCTCCTCTGTGCTCTGGGGCTTGGGAAGGGGACAGACTGGCTGGCTCGAGGAACTGGGGCTGAGCCCTTCCATCTCTATGGTTACCTGCTCAGTGGGAACTAAATGTTATTACAGTGGGACAACAGCTTGGTGCATCCTCTATGAAATGACCTGCTGGAACTCAGCAGTTGCCAACTTTCACTAAGTAAACAAGCACCCCGACTTTCACAATAAGCCAAAAATCAAGCTAATCCCATTTCAAAACAAGCCAATCCCTAAGAACCCCAACACTCTATGTGACTAGATCCCCCCGGCGTGCAGTCTGGGACTGTGGTGGGCCCGCTGTGCACTCCTGACTCTCTCCCCCCACCTTGCCCCTTTCCCCTGCTTGCTGGGAGCCAATCAAAAATAAGAAGCAACAAGCTACAAGCCAAACAAGCTACATGCCAAAAAACTAGCCAATAAGCCAATTAAGCCAAAAACGAGCCCGATTTCTGCGGTTTTTTTTTTTTTTTTTTTTTTGCGGGTTTGGCATGTCTGGAGCTCAGTCCCTCATGGCACAAAAATGGGAGTTGGAGGCCCTGGTTGGCAGCATCAGCAGAGATGTCAAGAACTGAGCAGGACCCTCTCCCCTCAGATCATGGCAGAAGCACATGGAGAAAGTCAGCAAAAAATCTCTCCCAGAGGTGCAACATCCCTAGCCACTATCTGGGGTCTCTTGAAGGCACAGTCCCCTACAATAGCTGGAAGAGCCGAGTTTCTAGTGATGTCAAGGCAGCGCCATTTCACCAACAATGCATTCATTTGGGGGATGGCGGGGGGAGAAATTCACTGCTCTGGCATCTCTCTCCTCTATCACTTTTCACAGACTGTTAGTCCCACACTCCTTTACAGTGCTCCCACATGCCAGACTTACTTAGGAAGTACGCCAGCTCAAGCAGTCATTAGGCATTGTCTGTGTACTACATACAGCTGTGCACATTAATGCTAGTGAGACAATCAGTCAGGGTATCAAATGCAGGCGGAGTGGGGAGGTGAGCGAGGATGTCACCCCTGCTGTGAAAGCTTTCAGCTTGCTTTTAAATTTAAAAAGAAGAAAGTTCCATTCCCCACCCCCACGGAAGGAGCTTCGACATCCACGTGGAGAACCCCCTTCCCCTGTCTCCCAGTTAATGGCATCACACAAGGAAACCTATTTCTTTCACCTTCCCCCCAAGCCTCTCTGCTCGCTCCTGCCAGAGGCAGGAAATTGGGCTCATTGCACCATTGGTCCATGGCAACTCCCTCAGGCCACATTTTCAAAGGGGTTTAAGCACCTACTGATGCAGATAGGAGCCGAGAGGAATTTGCAGAAGAGCCTAGGGAGGTTAGGGGCCTAACTTCTATTGAAGCCAAGGGGAGTTAGGCACTTAATCTGCTTAGGCTTTGTTGAAAATATCTAAGAGCCTGTCTGCATTTTTAGGCAGCTAAGTCACTTTGAAAATCTGGTCCTGTGTTCCGGTGATCCCCTGTCCAAGGCCATTATGAGTTGGGGGCTGGAGGGAGGGATCATCGGGTTCTCTACCTCCCTCCCATATTTTAAACTCCACAGACCCACCCTCTCTTCCCTTACACGTGGCACCAGCTGTTCTGCACCATATTGACAGATGTCAGTAGCCTTTCCAGGAACAGGCCACCACTAAGAAGTGCTCAGGAACTAAGCAATCTGCTAGACCCCCCCCCGCCCCTGGGTTTTAGAGAGGCAAGGTGTTCAGCCACCATGCTCACTGGACCCCGTCCTTGAGGTGCAAGAATCCCAGAGGGAATTGAAAAGGAGTACTTGTGGCACCTTAGAGACTAACCAATTTATTTGAGCATGAGCTTTCGTGAGCTACAGCTCACTTCATCGGATGCATACTGTGGAAACTGCAGAAGACATTATACACACAGAGACCATGAAACAATACCTCCTCCCACCCCACTCTCCTGCTAGTAATAGCTTATCTAAAGTGATCATCAAGTTGGGCCATTTCCAGCACAAATCCAGGTTTTCTCACCCTCCGTCCCCCCCTCCCCCCACAAACTCACTCTCCTGCTGGTAGGAATTCCTGCGGAATCTCCTGCTGGTAATAGCCCATCCAAAGTGACCACTCTCTTTAATTGATTCATACCCTCCTTGTACCAGCTCTAACGGAGACTCTTTAGTCCCCATCCATGGAGAGCCAATGAGACACATGGACACAGTGAGGGTCTATATTCCCCTCTAGTGGCTAATCCATGTAAGAGGTTAATAAGTTAGCAACGGATTCACAGCCCCTTAGTTCAAACAGCAGCGTCTCATCCTTTCAGATCAAGAGATCTCAGGGTCATCCCCTGCTGACAACCCATCCAGTGAAGGGTCTCCACATTCAGTTCATGGCTTATTTTACTAACACCCCGACTGTTTTAATTAACAAAGGAGACAGCACTGGAAGGGACCGCCTGGGTCAGAGAGTCCAGGTCCCTGTCATCACCGGTAACCCCATGATATCATCCTGCTCATAAACTTCTCAAGATGCATCATCAAGCCAGTTTGGTTTCTTGCCCTCCCTGCTCGTATTGGGAGGCTGTGCCAGAACCTCCCTTCTAGATAATACTAGGTCTAGATAATATTTAGTCCTGTTTTGAGCGCAGGGGACTGGACTAGATGACCTCTTGAGGTCCCTTCCAGTTCTATGATTCTATGATCATTAGAAACCTGCTTCTAATTTCCAGCCGCAGTTTCTTCATGGCCAGTTTCCCCCGATTTGTTCTTGTGCCTTGAGCTTCAACAGCTGTTCTCTAACTTTGGTGGGTAGCCCCCTGATGTATTTATAGAGATCAATCAAATCCTCTGTCAGCCTTTTGTTTCTTCCTTTGTTGCTTTATGGGCTGATATTTGATTATAAGCTCTTCAGGGCTAGGACTGGGTTTACATCTGTGTTTGGAAAGTGCCTAGCACATTTTGTACACCACGGTGATAATAAATAATAATACCTAGCTCTGATCCTATACTTTTCATCAGTAGATCTCATAGCACTTTACAAAGGAGGTCAGGATCTTTAGCTGCATTTTGCAGATGGGGAAATTGAGGCACAGATCAGTGAAGGGACTTGCCCAAGGTCACCCAGCAGGCCAGTAGTGGAGCCTGGAATAGACCCCAGGTCTCCTGAGTCCCAGTCCAATGCTCTACCCACTACCTGATAAGGGCTTTAAGGGCTGAGCTTCCCAGCCAAAAAGTTAGGGCATGAATGCTTTGAAGCTCCTGTTATGCACAGCCAGTTGGAACTGGACATAGAATAAAGCAGAGCTCTTGCAAGCACTTTAAGCACTGAGGTCCAGATTTTGAAAGGTATTTAGGTGTTACTTAGCTCAAAGTGCTCAAATCCCTTTTGAAAAGGAGATTTAGGCTCCTAAATTAGTTAGGCACTACGTTGCTGAGCCCAGCAATGACTAAAAACCTTTTACAAGCTAGGCCTGAGAGATCAATGACCACCACACACTAGACCCTGGGACTATGAGCCTAATCCAAAACCAAAACAAAGCTGATGGAAAAACTCCAGCAGGTTCAATGGGTCAGGCCCTATATTTCAATAAGGACTCCAATGCCATAAAAGGTAGGCGACCATATCCTCTCCCCAAAACTCCTCCTTCCTTCATGGTGTTCAAATAAATTATTGGCAAAAGCAATAGAGGGGAACAGGGGGAAGAGAGAGACCCCAATGGCAGTGAGTGTTTGCCCTTGAAAAGGTGAAGAAAAATCTCTCCATACCCTACAATTTGGAAAGTTCTAAATGAAGAAATTACTTAATCTACCTTGGGACTGTAGCTGCTCTATAAACTGCTGTAAACAAGCCTTCAAATCCAGCTACTAAGGATTCTACTGACATAGAGGAGCCTAGGCTAAATTGACAAGTTGTCTCTGTTGCCCTTGAAACTCAATTTGCCGTTGCTCACCTCATTTCCAATTAGTGCAGGAGCCTCACAGTCCGATGCTGCTGTTTAGGGGCTCAGTTTGGCAAGTTCTGCACCACGGTTCTGTATGCCCGCTCGGGGGCCGTGCTCTCCTGCATAGTTGCAGATAGATATCGTAAAGGCGACTAATTGGAGGCACCTGGGTCCATCAAAAGGGGTCTCAGGATAAAATCCACTCCTCTGCAGGAGAGCCAACACAAGGTTTATGTACCAGTTAAAGCTTATTTTGAGAGCTTTGCGTCACATTTAAAGTGCATAAGCATGGTGTTATCCCCCTGCATGGGGGTGAAGGAAGAATATGTTGCTGTGTGAGACTGCACAGAATATTCACAACAGATCAGAAGAACTCTTGAAGTTACTCTTGAAGAACTCAAATTCCCTTGGCTTCTAGCAAATATGTGAAAGTGTGTGTTGATTTCACACCCAAAAATTCTGCAAAATGTTCATGGTAATTTTTATTTGAAAACAGGCCTTTTTTTAGTTAAAATGGGAAAACTAAGATTTTAGTCAACATGTTTAAAAATTTGGAACTTTGGCAAAATTTACAAAATTTCTAACATTTGTCCTGCGGGGGGGGGGGGGGGTGTCACTGTTTTTCAAGCAGCTGCAATCACGACTTTTCAGAATTTGAAGTTTCATCTGGAAAAAGATCTGTGCGTTTTAATTGGCAAGTTTGTTGATACAAAACCAGCCATTCGGTGATGTTTTGGCCAAAAGGGGTAAATGTCCTAGACGTAAAATGGCTCCGAATGAAATGGTCATTTTATTTTTCCCTTGACATTTTACCCATTACCTGAGCATTTTTGCACATGTCGGCTACTGCAGACAGCAGGCGATTGTTATAGACCAGGAATATCACAGAACATGATATTGTTTGTATGAAAAGGGCCCCATTGTGCTAGGTGTTGCACATACATATAGTGAAAGGTAGTCCCAAGAGTTTACAATCTCTAAAGGGACAAGACAAATAAAGGGAGCACAATTAGCCCCAGTTTAGAGATGGGGAACAGAGAGATTAAGGCCAAGATCCTGCAAGGTTTTTAGGCACCCAACTATGATGGATTTCAATAGGAACCTAAATAGCTTTGAGGATCTGGGCCCAAGTGACTTGGGGAAGATCACACAGGGAGTCTGTGGTAGAAGCAGTAACTAACCCCAGAATGCCCGGGTCCTAATCTGGGAGCCCATCCTGGACTCTCAGGATTATACTGGTTTGGAATTTTCCAGTTTCTCCAGGTTTCAGAGTAGCAGCCGTGTTAGTCTGTATCTGCAACGATGAAGTGAGCTGTAGCTCACGAAAGCTTATGCTCAAATAAATGTGTTAGTCTCTAAGGTGCCACAAGTCCTCCTTTTCTTTTTTCCAGTTTCTCCAGTATTTGTTGGTGGCAATGTACTTATAAAACAGTTTAGGAGTTTAGCTCAGCTGCACCTTGAGCCTCATGGAGCTCCAACGTTCTTCACATAACGTCCTTTCTGGCTCTCCTGTCCCACAGTATGAGAGGAGACTGGAATATTTCTGCTTTCCAACATCCAGTCAGCCTGTATTGCTGGATGTCAGCAGACTGGAATAACAACAAACCCCAGCATAATAAAGCATCCACAGAACAATTAGGTTAGCACAGCGACTGGGACCTGGTGGTACAAATTACATCCAACCTCACTCCATTCCTCGGGACAGCCCACGACACCGCTCCAGCTGCATACTGTCAGCAATTCTGAATCCTGCCACCCAGGATCCTCTGCTTACACTAGCTGAGGATCTGGCCCAGAACATCCAACGCTTAAAGATGCAGGCCCAGAGTCACAAAGGCGCTTAGGTGCCTAAACCCCAGATTGAGGATCCAGAGCCCCAGTTTTAGGCACCACTGCAATCCACAAAGGTCCTGCGTGGCTGCCGCCTAACCCTGTAGGTTCCTAAACTCACTCGGCACCTAAATTTTCAGGGTAGAAGTTCCCTGGACACCTACGTTTCCACTTCTGGGCACACATGCTGCTGCCTCCCTCTCGGCGTCCAGATGCCTATGTCCCACTGACGCCCCCAAGCAATCCACGAACGGGGGAAGACAGGCAGAGGAGAGCCCATCTCATGTGCTGGGCCTGATTCAGTAGTTGTGCTCACCTAACTCCAAACAAAATGGCTGTGGGGGGGGGGGGGTAAGGGGAGAGGAAAAGGAGGATGACTCCTTCAACCTTTATCCCAGTGCTTAGGGCACTCACCTGAGAGGTGGCAGATCCCTGTTCATGTCCCTTCTCCTCAGGCAGAGTGGGGATTGAACCAGGGGTCGCCCCCAGACTGGGTGAAGACCTAACCACTGGGATAAAGGTTATGAGACAGGTAGACTCCCCTCCATTGTGCATGGAGCTGGGAAGGCACCTAATTCCGTCTTCCAAGAAATGACTTCGGTGCCTAAGCCCCCTGACTACAGACAAGGGGATCCCGGCCATGGATTGCTGGCAGAGATAGGTACCTCCCTGCACCAGATTTAGGTGCTGAACATGGAAAGGCAGGGGGCTTCGGACAGACCACTAGCTAGCTTAGGTGGTTCTCTTCCTACCATGCTGGTTTTGTGAATTGCATTCTTCGGTGCCTCTCTCTCCCCATGTACAGCGTAGGAGCCTCGGTGCTTAACTCAGCCTTTGTGGGTCCCATTTTTGTTTCAGTGATTTTCTAGATGCCTAAAATGCCTGTCCACCCCCTATCATGAGCCTCTAATTCTTGATGGTCTCCTGACTATGACCACAGACTCAGATCCTGCACGCACGCAGGGCAGAGCGCTGACTTCGATGCACCTCCAGGCAGGGACGCCCCCACATGTATCTCGTCGCAGGGCTGGGGCCTTATACAATGGGGCTGAAATGTGTCTTTTCCAGCAGGGCCAACTCCACAGCTGGTGTAACTCAGAGCAGCTCCTTGACATCAATACTGATTTGCACCTGGTGAGGTTCTGGCCCTCAGCAGTAAGCTTTAAATCCTAACCCCTCATCCAACAATGCAGTGGAAACCCAAGACACCCCCCCACCCTCATCCATGCACATTTTCACAGGTGACGGGGTGGGGGGGACTTCATCCAGGAGCATATGATTTGGAACTTAACTTTGAGTGACTGTAATAAAGTGTTTGGATTTTTAAACATTTTTCTAGCCCACGGGGAGTGCATCTTAGTGGCAACAGGACCCTTTTGTCTTTGCAAGCTATTCTGAGGCAAAAAAGATCTGTAAACAACTTCCCCAAACCTCCACACAAGCTGATCACGCAGAGAAAATAGGCTTTGCAGAAACGCAGTAAATTGTTTCTGTCACACAAGGAAATATAACCAATCGAAATTGTTGTGGATGAGTCATTACAAAAGGGGACCAAAAAAATTAACCTTCATCCATTTCCTTCATCTTTATGTGTGCAGGTTTGTGTCTGTGTGTGTGTATGACAGAGGAACAACGGGGAACAGAGAATGGCCATTAGGCAAGTGTGCTGGAGACAGGACAGAGGGTGTGTTGTGTATGGGAGGGGTGCGACGGTTGTGAGAGTGAGTGGTATATATGGGAGAGAGATTCAGGAGAGGTTATGCGTGGGTGGGTGTCTAAGGGTGTGGTCTGTAGGGGGAGGGATGAGTGCATACTGATTCCCCAGGACTGCTGTGACAGATTTCTTCACCCGCTCTTGCAGTCCCTGGCATAGGCCTATGCTGGAGGGAGAGGCTGGGTGCATCGTGCTCTGGCCATTCTGAGCTGCCGGACAGTTGCATGGTGAACCCCAGCAGTGCAAAGCTGGCCTAAATCCAGCAGCTCTTGTGCGCCAGATTCCACACGGTCTCTCTCCCCCACATGCTCCTCCTGTTCGCAACACAACACCAAGTCCCTCTCTCATGTCCCCAGCACACTCATCTACCATACCTTCTCCGGGTGCTGTCCTCTCACCGTCACACATCCCCTTCCATCGTAGATGTCGAGGATGAAGGAAATGGATGATACCGCTCAGAATCTGGGTCAGTGAACATGTGTGGGGTAGGGTGTGACAGGCGTAAGAGAGAGAGAGATGTGTTGTAATATCTGAAAGGAAACACGTAGGGCCCACAAACTGGGGTAACTTTCTGGAACAGCAACACAACCCCATTCCCTGCCCAGCCCTTGTGATGAGTTATTGCCAACGTTAACTCCCCAGCCCCAGAGCTGCCTAGCTTTCCTGTTTAAAGCCATTACCAGTGTGTGCGTGTTTTGCTTTGCACCTGCGTGCATTTGTTACAGCTGTAAAAATCTATTTCCAGAGCAGCAGATAATGATTCATCCAGCCACGTTGTGCAAACAATGCTGTAGAAAAGGCTGCACTAAAGTGTTAAATGTTCCCTAATGTGCAGTAATTGATTTCCACGTGTGCAGTAATGGATTTGGTCACATCATGCAACAATGGATTTGACATGGGCACTGACTGATATTATAAACACAGTTAAAATTATTAGTATTGTGTGCAAGAATTAGCAGTTAAATAGCCCTGGCTCCTGGGATCTGCCCTGGCTGACTAGGTCTATGTAGGGAAAAGCTGATATTTATAGGGCAGGTTAAGAATCAAGGATATGATCAGCAATCTGTCAGTTGAAGACTACTTTGGCTGCAAGTGAAATTAATCTGGGGTTTCATCCAAGCTGTTTTCCCCCCACATAATTTAGCTCTGTCCAGGAAAGGTCCAGTGGTAAATAGTGGATGTGGCAGGGCAGGAACAAGAGTAGGCAGTGGGGCAGGACTGCAGTAGGAAGACTTGCTTGTGAGGCAAGGGTGAAGTATATTAGAGTTGTAGAAGACTCTGCAGACTGGAAAAGCAGGGCAGGATTGAGGTGCATTTGCAGAGGTGTGGGGGGTCAACCCAGAACGCAATTCCTCATCTATACTGGGCCGGATTTACCTCTCATTTTTCAAATTAACAGGAGGGAAAAAGTTAATTTTAAATGCATTACTTCTAAATAACTAGTTACATTTTTGGAAACTTGTGTCACACATTCCCCTATGCAATGCACTCTGCTTTGATAAGTCAGGTTAGCAGCGATACAGTAAGTCACATCACAGAAGACCAGAGCCTGGCTGGCTGGGCATGGCACATACTGCTGACTAGACTGATACTAGGGGGACCGGGCTGTAGGTACCTGGATATGTGGATTTCACACCCTGACGGCCACTAACCTTGCGGGAGACAGAAGAAGGGTGAGTCACTTTCCAGTTCCAGCAGCAAAAGGAGAAAACGCCTTGAAGATTTGGGAACCGAGCCAGAGCCAAATCAAGAGACTCTGCTTGACTTCAGTAGACTTTGGAGAAGGCCCTACATGGTGTAGCAAAGAGAGGAGGTTCTGCCAGGTTGTCACTGGTGATCCTACTCTAGAACTCACAGTCGGGTTGCTAAACCCTGGGCATCCATCCCCTCAGGCTGTGATTGCCCTAGGTCCCTCATGCTAGGAGGCGTTGGACCGTCTCAGGCCTGGATAGAAGGCCTCCAAAGAAGAGCTGACATGGCAAAGGCTGATGCTCTCCTCTTTGAGCCAGTCCAGGCCCATTTCCCCAGGCTGGTGCTAACTGAGCAATGTGTTGCTGGAAGTGGTGTCTTTCGTACGAGACATAAATCTGAGGCCCCGGCAGCCTCTGGTCATTAAAGAACTCATGGGGTTTTTGCAGGCATAACTGCAGTGTCCTGACCAAATTCCAAGACGGATGAGGATTACTTTCTGCCTCCCTACATTTCCGGTGAGGTTAGGACTGGATACATTTCCGGCTTCCTGCCCTGTGTTCTGAAGTGACCCATTTACAGCTGTCACATTCCCGCCAGAAGTGACTGCGTTTCGGTGGTCTTACTGTAGCCGAGGGGGGGACATTTACGTTTGATAAGAGACCAGTTTAGGACTTGATCCAAAGCCCGAGGAAGTTAACAGGGAAACGCCAGTTGACTGCAGTGG
This sequence comes from Lepidochelys olivacea, assembly GCF_965140295.1. Lineage (NCBI taxonomy): Eukaryota > Metazoa > Chordata > Testudines > Cheloniidae > Lepidochelys > Lepidochelys olivacea. Next base: position 10,072,814 of record NC_140432.1, on the reverse strand, counting down.
AGTTTGGATCCAGCCCATAGTTTGTGAAATCCTTCAGGACCAAAGGCACTAACATATAACATCGGAATACTTCGTCTCCTGCACATATACAAAAATTCATGTTGCAGCAAAGATTCTGATGTAGTCACTAAGACACTCAAATTCTCTAATCACAGCCCAGCTTCACGTAAGGGCCCTTCTCACCTGCACCCGTGCCAGTGTAGGAGGAATTGCATTGCTCCGAATGTGAAATAAGAGGTCTCCATTCTTGGCTGCCTTTTTATACCTGGTCTCTTCCTCAGCCAGCAGCTAAACACGGTGGCTGGGCTGGGCTATCCTTACCAGCTGAGCCCAGTGAATTCGGTGGTTGCAATGCCATTCTAGTACTAGCCACTAAGGGGCACGGAATAGCAACATGGGCTCAGTCTTGAGCTCAATGGCAAACTGGTGTAGTGTGTCACACGCACAGCCAAGCCATTTGCAGGTTGCTATCCATGTTACAAACACCAGCAAGGGAAGTCAATTACCGACATCAAGGGAAGCAAGAGCCAAAGCCCAGCAGCGTTTCCATCAAAGGTGGACTTCCAGCTGGGGAGGAATGTTTGCTCCTTGGGTATTTACAAGGCTTGCAGTAATGTTAAAAGTCTATTTTCACTCCATCTGTGCTGCACCATTCGCTCTCTGTTGAGGAGCGATTGTGTTCCTGTCTGTCAGGGACACTGAGTGATTGTGGTGAGAAAATTGCCTTCAGGAACAGGGGATTTAAGAGGGTGCTTTTCTTGAAAGTACTGCTCCAATTAATTAACTCTGAGGAAGGAACTGGTGTGTGTGTGTGTGTGTGTGTGTGTGTGTGTGTGTGTGTGTGTGTGTGTGTGTGTGTGTGTGTGTGTGTGTGTGTGTGTGTGTGTGTGTGCGCGCGCGTTTAATTTATTTGGGGGTTGTTTGTTTTCTTTTTTAGAGAGTCTTTTCAGGGCGATAAAGCATAAGGAATGCATTTACTCAGTGTGGGATTAATTGGAACTGAAGAAGGAGAAATGACTAGGCCAAGTCCTAAATCCTGAACTCAGCACACCTGCCAGTTACAGGAAATTGAAAAGCCCCCCAGACAGGCTGACCCCTTCGCCCAGGGGATTTCACTGTTCCATTCAGTAAAACTAAAAAGAAGTTTCATGGTCTAGTGCAGGGGTGGGCAAACTTTTTGGCCCAAGGATCACATCTGGGTATGGAAATTGTATGGCGGGCCATGAACGCTCATGAAATTAGGGGCTGTGGTGTGCGAGGGGAGGAGGGCTCTGGCTGGGGGAGCAGGCTCTGGGGTGGAGCTAGAAATGAAGAGTTCAGTATGTGGGAGGGGGTCTGGGCTGGGGATGAGGGGTTGGGGGTGCAGGAGGGTGCTCCTGGCTGGGACCAAGGGGTTCGGAGGGCAGGAGGGGGATCAGGGGTGCAGGTTCCACGCGGCGCTTACCTCAAGCAGCTCCCAGAAGCAGTGGCATGTCCCCCCTCCAGCTCCTACACGGTGTCGCGGCCAGGAGGCTCTGGGCGCTTCTCCGTCCGCAGGTGCCACCCCTGCAGCTCCCTTTGGACATGGTTCCTGGCCATTGGGAGCTGCGGGGGTAGTGTGTGGAGCTCCCTGACTGCCTCTACGAGTAGGAGCCAGAGAGGGGACATGCTGCTGCTTCCAGGAGCCACGGCACATGCAGAGCGGGGCAAGCCCCCAACTCCGCTCCCTGGCTGGAGCTTGAGGGCCTGATTAGAACATCTGAAGGGCCAGATGCAGTCCCTGGGCTATAGTTTGCCCACCACTGGTCTAGAGGATGGACATGGAAGCGGGACTCAGGACACCTGCATTCAATTCCCAGCTCTGACAGGGACATATTTTGAGACTGGTCACGACACATCATCTGCCTGTTTTCCCTCTCACCCATTATCTATCTTGTCTACTTAGATTGTAAACTCTTGGGGGCTGGGATTATTACTTAGTAGGTGTATATGCAGCATCTAGCACAATGGGGCCCTGATCCCTGTTTGGAACCGCTAGGGGATACTGCCACAGAGGCTGCAGTAATCATTTTAAAAAGAGAATAAGCTACCTCCTCCATGACTATGGCTGCCTTGCAAGTCTTTGCATAGTTCATCACCATTCACCCAAGGCGGTTGTGATTCAACACAAGCATAGAAGGAGGCTACCTGTATGTGGTTAAGCAGTGAAGGCCTAGACATAGTCCCCCTGAGCTGAGCAGAGGCAAGTTCCATGCTGGAGGACTTTGAGGGGAGTTCCATGTAAACTGCTGGGCGGGGGGGGGGGGGGAATGGTTAGGAATGTAGGTTCTCTTGCAGGAAGTGAGAACGTCCCATCCCACTGGACTAGGAGAGAGCGGGAGGCCTGGAATCTCCTAGCGTCATCGAGGCACTTGGGAAGTCATTTTCAGATTCACAATGGGAGCTGCATGCACCCAGCCCCCAGAAAGCCGTGGCAGTGGAGTTTATGCTGGTGGAAAGTGTGTGCATGTCAGTGCCTCCATGTGTCTTTAATAAAAAGTTTCTATTCCGTTTGACAGACCATGTCTGAAATGCACAGTTCTCTGGCAGATTCTATGCTCTGCATGTTCTGATTTCCAGGCTGCAGCCACGGCCACGGCCACCACCACCACCACCTTCAATTCACTGGTGGCCTTTAGAAATATTAACGATTAAATTTCCATCCACATTCTGATAGGTGAGGAAGATTAGCCTTGTAGACCCCACTATCTCCCAGTCAGATTCTGATGCTGCTTTCAGACCTGGGTCTTAATCTTCAAAACAGTGAATGGATCAAGACCCAGATACATTAAGGACTGAATGTCAATCTATGAATCACAGTGACAGCTGCTCTCCTCTCAGAGAAGGCAGCCCACAAAACCCAGGATGAAACCCGGGAAATATTAATGGGAACAGGGCGTCAAAACTAGAGCTGGACAACAAGCAAAGTTTCCATTTGATGCAAAATTCCCAACATCTCAAAATTTCCTTCCATCCCCCATTGGAATAAAAAGTCAAAATTTCAAAGTTTCACGTGATACAACATTTAAAAAAAATGATTTATGAAATTTTAAAAACCACCATATTGAAGCACTTCCTTTTGACTTTATCATTTCTACTTGTATGTTATATTAGACTGCACATTATAGTATAATGTTAAAACCAAAAAGGAATGCTTCACCCTGACAAAAATCGATACATTCCCACTATATGCTTCAATTTCATTGAATCAGCATTTTCCATTTGCAATTTTTTAACTCACTCTAATCAAACATCTTAAGGAAGCTTTGAAAATTTCAGTCTCCAGCTTCAAACCAGTATAATCTGTGAGGTAAAGGAAAGAAAGAGTTAATGACAGAGCTGCACAGAGAATGGGAAAAGACTTCTCTACTTCGTGAGCACTCACGCTTTAGAAAATTAAACGAATCATAATGTGGGAGCATAATTAGTTTTTTTAAAAAATCCTCAAAAAATACAAATACAACAGTCAAACTCAACTAAAAAGAGAGTTGATAAATATAAGGTTGTCATCTTCCAACTCTCAGCTTTCATTTGGCAAACACCATCTTCATTTCAAATTTCTTCTGGTCATGAGCAAATTAAAATAAATAAATAAATAAATAAAAGAGCTGGAGATTCTGTTTCAGTTCTGGTTGAAAACCCAAAGGATGGAGGAGGAGGGGGAACACTGCCAGAAAAGAATGAAGGTGAGAAAAGAAGAAAGATTAAAACAAGAAATAGAGAAGGAGTGGAACAGAAAGTAAGAGCAAGAGAACTTCATGGGAAATGTTCATTCCAATAACACCTCCTTTCACACTCACTTTTCTTTCCCTTCAGGGTTAGTTCTTGTTTCATTATAGATTAACACAACAGCTCCTCTCTTGAATTTCACTTGCTGAAGATCACTACCTCCATATAAATGCATTTTAAAGATCTATGCCAGGTTCTAATCTTGGAGACTAAGGGGGGCTGCCCCAGCTCAAACATCTACACTGCCTTTTATCGCCCTGAGAATCCAAGGCAGCTGACAGAGGCCAGCTGTGGGTGTTTCATTGGAGTGTAGACAGACCTTAACATGATGGCTAACGCACTTCAGCCCTTGTGAAGAGATAACTAGGTGTGTGAACTGCTTCCTTGAGATACTCAATTCAGTAGCTAAGGGGACCCCCAGATGACAAACTCAGCATGTAGAAAGTATTTGGTGGTGTGAATAGCAGACTCATGGGGATGTGGTTCTAGGTGACACCAGCAATGAGAGCTGATCCAGATGACTAGGTGTATTTGGTCCGAGAGGCAGGGTTCAGGTACCCTCTTCCGGGACAGTAATTCTATACCAATAATAGTAACCACCCCAGCTACCATCATCATACTTATAAAGCAACTCCTTTTACTGATTGTGCTGTTTGTTCTTATTTGTATTAAGGCAGCATCTCAGGGCCCAGCCAAGATTGAGGCCCCATTGTGCTAGGCACTGTACATGCATGTAGTGAAGAACTGTGAACTCTTTGGAGCAGGAACTATCCAAGTAGACCAGACAAAGACCTAGAGAAGGAAATTATTATTCGACCCATTTTAGAGATGTGGAATGGAGGCCTGTAGAGACTTGTCCAAGGCCACAGAGGGAGACAATGGCAGAGGCTAGGAATTGAACCCAGGTGTCCCGAATCCCTATCTAGTGCTCTCACCACCAGGCCTGAAGCCATGTGCAGGACATCACAGGCCTGGGTGCCCCAACACGAGCTACCTTACAAACCCCAGCTGCTCCCTAGATTTCCTGCTAGCTGGCCACCCCATGGGGGTGCTGGGATCCGAGCACTGACAACGCTGAAGGAAGCCTTTCCTTTGACAGTGTCCCGTTAAGTAATCCCAGAGCTTTTAAATGCATCATGGTCTGACCCCTTTACCAGCACTGTAGAATCATTGGGTTAGAAAGGACTGCAAGGGTTATCTAGCCTGTAAGCCCTTGTTTGCTTGTCCGGGCCAATCTTTAAACCCAGCCAGCCAGGGACCTGAAGACCTGGATTCAAGTCACGCCATTTATCTGCAACAGCTAGCTGCGCATCATGCTGCTCCAGGTGCAAGTAGAGCTCTGATCCAATGTCCATGCTAACTGCAAAACACCTGCAGAGAACTGGGAAGTAACTCGTTATACAGCAGCAGGTCATAGGATTTGTGCTAATACAGAACACCCTGCCGGTTCCATACGTAAGTACTCGGGACTTGGGTGGCTCGCTGAGTTAATATACAAATGTTTCATGTCGGAGTGTAAATCTGGCTCAAGTGAAATGAGCACGAGGGTCTGAGGGTAGTTGCTAGT